>NC_091472.1:226208944-228645194 GCF_036971445.1 Narcine bancroftii
CTTCCTCAATCGACAGCCACAAACTTCATCGTTGTATACAAACCTACTAAAACAGAAAATTGTACTTGACCACGTCTAAAGCAGCTGTTCCGCAGAGCGAGCCCTTGTGCTTGTGTTTGAAAGAGTGATTTCATTTGGAGAATCGATGGTCGGAGAGCTGTCTGTAGGCAAGAGAGGGGAATGTGATGCCTGGACAAGGGACAATATGACAGGAGAGAGGGAACATCCATTCCAGAGTCTGGACTTCTGGAACAGTGGCCATGACCTCTCGGGTGTAGTGTAGGAGTTGGGATACCATGATTGATTGTAGCGCAAAAATAAATCTCAAACGCTTCCATTGAAATGCGTTTTGCAGACAAGTATCAAAGACGTAAAGTTCTCACTGGTAGAAGATAGTGCCCTTGCAATGTTTTAATTGTGTAACGTAATATCTGACATTTTTTGACATGGCAACACCACACCCTACATTGTGCTTTATTATCGCACTATCTGCTGTACTTAATATGGAAGACCACAAAACCTGCAGATGCTGGAAGGACTCAGTGTGGGATGCAGCATCCATTGATAGGAATGGCCAGTCATCGCTTTGGGGCACGAATTTTTATCGAGACTCAATAATGGGTCCCGACCTGAAATGTCGACTGGCTGTTTCCACCCATGGTCGCTGCCTGACCTGCTGAGTACCTCCAGCATTATATTCTGTCATTAAGTCTGGGATGACCTGCCTAGGTAGGATGCAAATTAAAGCTTCTTACTTTTTATCAGTGCATGTGACAATAAACAGCTCAATTGTGGGGGGTTTCTTAATTATTTTAAAAGTCAGCTCTTGTTTACTTCTGACATCTAGGTGCCAATTTGCATTTTAAATGGAGTCAAATTCCCCTTAAACATTGATGATGCATCACATCAATGTACCATCATATTGGGTCACCTCCCATTCAGTGATATCCCTCACCCCTTCTCCTCTGTGCAGTGGCTGACCTTACTGTTGACATGGGAACATTCAATCCATCCACATGACGACTGTGTCACTGAATGATGCCACTTGCATGTTTCTTGGCTGGAGGATGTTAATGGGTGCCTGATGTACTGGGTCCATGGTTCAATCCCAGCCCTGGCTGCATAGAGTTTGATCCTTCTCTCTGTGACCTGGTGGCCCTCCACCACCGGGTTCTCTGGTTTCCTCCTACATACCAGAAAGCAGATGGTTGACTGGTCCATCTCTGCTGAGTTAATCTAAGTGGAGTTAATGGGGATGTGCAGGGGAAGAGATGTTGCAATGATGTAAGGAAATAAGAATAGAAGGGCACCTACACCTCTTCTTTCACCACCATTCGTGGGACCAGACAGTCCTTTCCACACTTCACGTGAATCTGGAGGGGTCACTCACTGTATCTGGTGCTCCCGATGCCTCCTCTTTGTCCCAATTTTAGTGCAACATTATTTTCTCAATGATTGTTTTTCAGGCCCATCTTGTGTTGAATCCTTGGAGTTGATGTAGCCTTTCCATTGATATGATGCGGGGGAAGGCTATTCTGCCTATGTGTTTCTCACTGTATCTGGTGCTCCCAATGCCTCCTCTACACCCAGGAGATTGGAAGCAGAGTGGAAGATTGCTTCGTTGAGCTCATTCGCTCTGTCTGCTGCAAGAGGAAAGGCCTCGCAGAGGCCAAGTACATCAATTCCACCCACCAAAGCTACACTGACATGTCTGTCCAAACCAAAGCCATCTGCAAATTGGAAGAACCCCACCATGTATTCCGTCTGGGCCCTCTCCAACCAGGTGCCATTATCATCAACCTCCATTTTCTGTTCAATCTTCCTCTGGCTTTACCTTTCTATATCCCGCTGTCTCCTTTCCACCAGTTCCCCTCCCCTTTCAAAGAACTACCCTCTGCCCATCACTTCTCAGCTCTTCTGCCCTCCCACCCGCATCCACTTCTAACCTGATAACCTGTGCTCTTCTGCTGCCCTTTCCTCCCCCCACCTTTTTAGCCAGGTTACTGCCTGTTTTCTTCTTGTACCTGACGAAAGGCCCAGACCTGAAGTGTTAGTTACCCTTTACTTCTGTGCTGTGTCATGTGCTGAGTTTCTCCAGCACATTTGTGTATTGCATAAGGAAGATTGAACAGAAGATGGAGGTTGATGATAATGCCATCTGGTTGGAGAGTGCCCAGGCGGAATACAAGGTGGGGTTCTTCCAATTTGCGGATGGCCTTGTATGGGAATGCATGGACAGACATGTCAGTGTAGCTTTGGTGGGTGGAATTGATGTGCTTGGCCACTGCGAGGCCTTTCCTCTTGCAGCAGACAGAGCGAACGAGCTCAACGAAGCAATCTCCCACTCTGCTTCCAATCTCCTGGGTGTAAAGGAGGCATCGAGAGCACCAGATACAGTGAGAAACACGTAGGCAGAATAGCCTTCCCCCGCCTCATATGAATGGAAAGGCTACATCAACTCCAAGGATTCAACACAAGATGGGCTTGAAAAACAAACATTGAGAAAATAATGTTGCACTAAAATTGGGACAAAGTGCTAAACAAATAGCATGGAGACATAAATCTGGCTTCCCAATCTACGCAGCAGAAATTATCCAAGAAATACCCGACTTGGGTCACACTTACGTCAAGTATGCTGTAGCAAGAAACAGAGGAAGGTCTGCAAACTAATGAGAGGAGGAAAGAAACGGTGGGAGTTGGAAATAAGTAAAGGGATTACTCCCAGATGCTTCAAAGCATTTCCCAGACTAGGAATGAAAATAATAAATGTTTCATGGTAAATCATTATGATAGATAGTATATGTTCCATGACTTTAATTATGGGTAGTGCTGTGGACTGGCATGAAAGAATTGGAGCAAGTGTGTGTGTAGAGAGATATACAGGATTGATTGCTGGAGAAGAAAATGAATCATGCTGTCTAAAGGAGAAGTTAGCTTCGGGTCAGTTGTCAGGGGCTGGACTCTGCTGTAACACAGGGATTGCAGGTGTTGCAAAGGTGATTTCCCGGGAGATCCCCAGGAGAGGACCGGAGCAGCGAGGATTGGTCAGAAGGCAGGGAGAGCTTGTCACCTGGTTTGGGGGAAGGGACAATTGCAACGGTAGCAATGAGTCGATTGCAAGCATACGGGTGGAGATCATTGAGGGAGCGGTGTCAAGAGTCCACCGTCATGGAGACCGTGGATGATGAAGCAGTTAATAAGCGATGATGCTCCCATTGCCCCAAACCTTTTGAGACTTTACCAGTGTCATAAACACAAGAAAGATGCAGGGATGGGAGTCGCACTGGCTCTGTTGTGATCGGGACTTTGGAGATGGAGCATGTTGCAGAGACGTGAACATTTCCTGCATCCAGCCTTGCTGAGGGCTGAATATTTTGGCAAGGATCTCTTTTCTCAGGGCTATAAATAAAAGGAGGCCATGTCAGATTTTCAACATTGAGGAAGGAATGGGAACGATGTGTTCACATTATCAACTGAAAACTGGGTTAGAGACATCCAGTCCCATGGGCCAGGGAGTTGGGCGACGGTGTGATGGGAGGGTGAGGGTGCGACAGGGGACAGGGAATGGGGTTTGGGGTGAGGGTGTACTGTGTGACGGGGCTGAGGGTGTATTGTGTGACGGGGATGAGGGTGAGGGTGTACCGTGTGATGGGGTGAGGGTGTACCGTGTGATGGGAGTGAAGGTGAGGGTGTATCGTGTGACAGGATGAGGGTGTATCGTGTGACGGCGTGAGGGTGTACCATATGATGGAGTGAGGGTGTACTGTATGACTAGTTGAGTGTGTGACATGTGGTGAGGGTGTATGGAACTGTGAGTGCTACTGAATGTTACAAAAGGACTGATGGATCATCTCATTGATGGTGTTTCACTTTGCTCCAGGGTTTAATCGAAGACCTGAAGATAAAAGGAGATCCTCGGGCAGCAGAGTTTTATTGTGAAGACGACGATGATGAACAGGTAAATGTTGCGCCCATCTTTCCCTCTGCCTTCCCCTTTGGAGAGCTGTAGGAACGATGGAAATTTTCACACTTAAATTGTACTATAGCACGCAATAAGATGGAGAGTGTGACCCTCTATACCCAGCACTGACAGCACCAATGCGAGTGTCGTTTCCCTCCACCACCTTTCTCCACCCATCACCCACCAGCCCTGTCTTAACGTTCTCCTCTGCATCTTACCCACCTGTTGATCATGTCCCTTCACCTAGCACTGGCCTCTTTCACGACCCCCCCTCCCTCTCTTACTGTGACTCTCCTCGAGAATCTAATTCCTGATGTAGGGTCTCGACCTGAAATGTCGACTATCCCTTCACCTCTGACCTCTCCCAGCAGTTTATTTGTTCATGTGAAACCCAGCTCCATCCCTTTTCCAGATGCAGTGTTGAGGAAGTGTCTGCCTGACTGATTTTTTACTGCTGTGCTAAAAGCAGCAAGGGTGATGTTGGCCTACATCATATTGGATTCTGACTGTGTCTGATCTATTCGTAGCATTCACATGCCCTGTCTGAGTGATACCTGGCTGTCGGTTAAACCTGGTACATTTCTGATGATAGCGTTGTCCTGCAAAAACTGTCTCCAAACTGTTACCCCTGCCCTGTAAGCGATTTGTGTCTAGTCATAAAGGTAATAAGGAATGTAAAAACAATAATGATAATAAATTTATTGTCATATATGTTGTACAATGTACCAATGCATCAAAATTCTTACCTGCTGCTGTCAAACAGATACTTCATAAAAAAATAACCAATAGTACACATTAAAAAGTGATAATAAATACAAAAGATAGATAATAAATATTCCCAATGATCTTAGTGCAAGAAAATGAAACAGCCTTCCATCTTGGCAGGCAGTCCTTTTTGTGGTGTTGGAGTGTTTTATGATTAAGGTATTAAGGGGAGGTTCTGGACCCTGATAGCCCTCGGAAAGAAACTGCTCTTGAACCGAGAGATGCTGAACTTCAGGCATCTTTACCTTCTGCCTGAAAGTGGCAGTGAGAAGAGGTTGTGACCAGGCTGATGGGAGTCCTTTATGATGTTGGCTGCCTTGCCTGGATGTGTTTAGTGGACAGGAAAACAAAACACGATAGCATCTACTGCCATGTGACAAGGCAATGATGCACAAAGGTTCGTGGTTAAAGCAGGAGAAATTCTACACTGGAAATCTCTTGGATGTAACAATAAACAACATTTTGTGAATGAGGAGCTGAAAGAATTGTCAATAGAAAGGACTTAATCCTGCAGAAGAAGTTAGAGACTGATGATAAATTCCCAGGACCTGATGAACTTTAACCTATAAAGAGGAGATAGGCTGCCAACTTCCAAAATTCCCCGGGTTCAAGAATTGTTCCAGGGACTAGCAGTAGAACCCACCCTTGAAGGAGGGAAACATTGGGGAGCTGCAGAGCAGCCATCCTAAGATTAGGATCAGAGAAACTGCTGGAATCCATTAGCAAATGAGTGGGCGGTTGACAGGGTTTCATGAAAGGGCAGTCTTGTTTAACTGTGGGAAGAGGTTGTAGCTTAGACAATAAGAAAAAAAAAGTGGGGCATGCATGTAGTGGATTCAGAGGTGTCACACAGGAGATTATTAACCAAAATTAGGGAATGGTGTAATGGAGCCTTGGATTGTGAATTGACGAGCAAAGAGGAAACAGGATAGGAATAAACAGATGCATTTCGGGTTGGGGGGCTGTGAATCGGTGCTGGATCATCAGTTGTCAATGTTCCACGTAGAACATTACCACACAGTACAGACCCTTCAGCTCACAATGTTGTGCCGATGATGCTATGTAAACCTACTCCTCAAATAATCTAAATTCTCCCTACTTCAACACCCGTAACCCTCTCCTTTTCTTGCATCCATGTGCTTACCTAAGTGACTTTTGAATGTCCCTACTGTACCATTTTCCACCACCATTCCCTGGCAATGCATTCTAGCCACCCACCACTCTCTGTGTAAAAACCTTAACTCTGACATCTCCCCTAAAATTTCCTCCATTCATCTCAAAACCGATCTCCTCTGGAATTTGCTACTGTTGCACAGGAATAATGTGTCAGCTGAACACCCTATCTAAACCTTTCATATTGTTACCTACTCTATTCTCACCTCTCATCCTTCAACATTCCAAAGAGAAAAGTCCTAGCTCTGTTACTTTGCTTTTTGTTTTGCTTATTCCAAGGACATGCCTTAAGAAGCATCATCGACAATAAATCATATCAAAGCATGTGGATGATGCAAAGCTGGGGGGGGGGGGGGGGGGGTAGTGTGAGGAGGGCAGAGAAAAGGTTCCTGGGAACCCAGGGGAGTCTGGGCAAGGATGTGGCAATGGGGTAACACAGGGCAGAAAAAATCTGTCAACTGATCATTGTACCCATCTGTATGCATCCCTTTCATCACCATTGGGCTGCAGTCTCCTTCTGCTGAATACAAGTGCTCACCTCAACACTAATATGCTGTGAGACTCTGCCTCCACTACTCCCTCTGGCCATGCCTTCCAAATTCCAAATGCCCTCTGGGTGAAAAAAAATTTTCCTAATACCCCTCTCAACATCTTTCTCCTTATGCTAAATCCTTTGGGTTACAAACACCTCTTCTCTGGGGAAGCAATGACCACAGATTCCTCTGTCTATACCCTTCAAATTGCCTCATAACTGGGACCTCCATCCTGGGAAACACCCTAGTGAATCTACCCTCTGTGGAGCAGTCATGTCCTTTCATAGAACATGGAAAATTACAGCACAGTGCAGGTCCATTGGCTCACTATATTGTGCCACCTCCTCGATCAGTTTAACCCTTCCTCTTTCACAGTCCATAACCCTCTAATCTTCTTACATCCATATGCCTTTTAAAATTTCCTATTGTACCAGCCTCCACTACCACTGCCAGCAATGTATTCAAGGCACCCACCACTCTCTGTAAAAAAAAAGGGCCTCTGACATCTCCCTTAAACTTTCCTCCACTCACCTTAAACAGATTCCACTGGTTTTGGCCATTGCCAGCCCAAAGAGAAAAGCCCTGGCTCACTCAACCTTTCCTCATAAGGCATGTCTTTCTAATCCAGGTGGCATCATGGTAAATACCTCTGTACCCTATCTAAAGCTTCCACATCCTTCCTCTAACGAACTGAACAGAGTTTTCTAGACCTGCAAATATCTATATGGCTATGGAATTCAACCCCCTGGCTAATGAAGGCCAGCATCCCAGATGCCATCTTAACTACCCTATCAACTTGCACAGTAACTTTGAGGGATCTATGGACTTGGACCCCAAGATCCCTCTGTTCCTCCACACTATTAAGAATTCTGCCATTACAACTTTATACTCCAACTTCAAGTTTGATCTTCTAAAGTGCATTACTTCACACCTTTGTGGATTGAACTCCATCTTCCACTTCTCTGCACAACTCTGCGACCTGTCCATATCCTATTGCAACCTAAGACAACCTTCTACAGAGCATCTCAAACCTTCATGTCAAATGCAAACTTACTAACCGACCCTTCCACTTTCTCATCAAAGTCATTTATAAAGATCATAGAGAACAGGGGTCCTGGAACAGATCCCTGCAGAACTCCACTAGTCCCCATCCTCCAGGCAGAATGCAAGCCAATTCCGAATTTCTGAAGGCAAGCCAATTCCAAATCTTTGCAGCCAAGTTTCCAAGGATCCCATGCCTCATGAATCTCTGGATTAGCCTAACACGGAAGGCTTTGTCAAGTGCCTTAACAAGATCCGTATACACCACGCCTACCTTCATCAATCTTTCTTGTGGTCTCCTCAAAAAATTCATTTGGGTTCATGAGGCATGGCCTGCCCCTTTCTACATTGTGGCGACCAAAACGTCACACAATATTCCAGATGAGGACTCGGCAGTCTCTTATAACAACAGCAGTAATATTTGAAGTGATTGAAAAAGAGCGGAGATGTTTTGTACAATGATAGAATTAGAACGTTGTATTTCAGTCACCACACCTTAGGCTGAATGCATCTGTTATAGAGGGAATGCCACATAAGTTCCTGTGAAGGCAGAATGTGCGAACTGGACTTGTCTCCCCAGAGTTTAGAAGAATGAGAGGTGATCTCATGGAAATGTGGAAAATTTGATGAGGTAGATGTTACCCTCCACCAGCTAGAATAAGAGAGTAACAGTCTTAGAAAAAGGGGATCAACCATTCAGGACAAAGTTGAGGTTGTACCTGTGTACCTGCTTTTGTACAGCGCTGGGGTACGTGGCGCCTGTGTAATGTCCATCACCAGAGTGGCTCTTGTACAGCGCTGGGGTACGTGGTGCCTGTGTAATGTCCATCACCAGTGTGGTTTTTGTATTGTGCTGGGTACTTGGTGCCTGTGTAATGTCCATCACCAGTGTGGCTTTTGTATTGTGCTGGGTACTTGGTGCCTGTGTAATGTCCATCACCAGTGTGGCTTTTGTATAGCGCTGGGGTACATGATGCCTGCGTAATGCCCTTCACCAGCGTGGTCCTGGTACAGGCCTGGGGTTCATGGTTAGTGATGCCCAGGGCAATGTTGGGCTCCATCCTCTGACCCATGCCAGGGTTTCATTCTAGGCCTAACATTAGTGAGCATGGCACTGCATCCTGATACAGTGCCAGTATAGTGCCCTCGCTCAACATGACTCTGACACGGTCTTGTGTGATTATTGCTGAACCTAATGATGGAGGCCTCCCCTCTCACCTTCTACCATCCAAATCCACGAGACCAAGCCATGTCTCTGAAAGTATTGTTGGGCAGGAACCACGGAGCAAGAAGCATGATGTTGGTCCAGCACATGATTAATCAATAATGTTGTGAAGTCCTGATGAGAAGTTTAAACAGTCTGTTCTAAATGCCACATTCAGCAAGGTTCATTGTGCTCACTACGTCACTGCTTCAGCGCTGATTCTACTCCAAGGAAGTGGGTGCTTGCAAACAGACTCCCAAGGGATGCACTGTGATACCTAATTGTGGTTCTGGCTGTTTTTCACACATCAGCACAGAACTCCCCACCCATTCTCACCTGCAAGGTGGGCCGTCCGTGTCACATGTCCTTTTTCCTCCCTCACCCCCAGCTTTGCTAATTTGTCCAGATTTCCCAGAAAGAGCAACTTACTGAAGGAGAGGCTTTCAAGCTCCAGAGAGTGTTTGAATTGTAGCTTTTGAGTGGCAGTGAAAATCAGTTAGTTGTTGCCAGAGGAAGGAGGAGGAATGTTGAACTGGGATCCCATGGGAGCTGGTGATGGGAGGGGAAAAGGGGAGGAAAGCGTTGGAAGGGGAGAGCTTCTCATTAATCCCGATCCATCAGAATGGCAGAAGCTCTTGGTTTGGACCAGCGGCCTTTCTGAGGCCACCACCAACCCAAATGGCCTCCAAGCTCTCCAGCTGCAGAGGAATGAAAGTTCCACAACAGGAAACAGGCCCTTCGATCCAGCTTGTCTATGCCAATAATCTCGTCCCATTTGCCCATATCTCACTAATCTTTCCCGAACCATGTATCCGTCAGAATGGCTTTTGAACGCCCTAATTATCCTCGCCTCTACCAGTCTGCTCTTGTTTCACACAGCCACCACCCTCTATGTGAAGAAGGTGCCTCTCAGGTCCCTTTTAAATCTTTCCCCTTAAAGGCAAATCATGTTCTCACAATTGACAAATTGCTCATACTAAGGTGTGAAGCAAGCTGTGAACATCTAGTTGGATGATACTGTGCCCACAAAGCTTTCCCAACTGGTTTGGTGTTTTTCATTGCAACCTTTCAGTAAAATTGATAAACTGGACACATCTACATCAGCAAACTTGTATTTATTGCATTTTTCTTTCCTGGTTACCTTTCTTGCTTCACCCCACAGCATCAATATTGATGTGACCCCCCTCCCCCTCCCCAGTTATGTTAGGCCAAGGGTTACGATACATGAACGCCAGTCCTTATTGAAGCTGAGCTGGTGAAGATGGTCCAATATTCTGCTAAATGTTAAGTTTTTAAGAGGAAGAGGATCTTATCCCTGTCCCCTTCTTTCCCTATTTAATATGCAATTTCACCTTTTCTATCTTAGTTGATAAGTCATTTAGACCCAAAGTGCTGACGGACAACTTGTACCCATGGATGCAGTTTGACCTGCTGAGTTCCTACAGCAATTCCTTATCTGCTTCAAATCTTTCATCCTTGGATGACATGTGAATTTTCAACCCTGGGTATATACGCTCAAAGGGTGGCTACTAGGACCACCAGGGAGAATACATTAAGAACAGAGAGTGCCCAATTCTCTTTGTGAGTTGTAGATTTATATTGTGAGTTTCAATGACATCACTTCATGCCCAAAATGTCAAATGACCAATATAATGAGTGCCAACAGCAAAATTTACAGACAAGACCAACTGCTTCTCTGTACCAATCTCAATTCCTCACGAAAATTAACCCTGTTCGTTACCTCTTGGTTTTGCAATAACTGTGGGGTGACTGGAAAACAGATGCTCGGACATTACATTGAATGCACAAGGGAGAGGATCAGCGTCACCATACACAGGCCACCAGAAGTTAATAGGAATAGAAAATGCTAGATCAGGCAGCATCTATGGTGGGGGAAACAGAATTAATGTTGCAGGCTGGCAATCTTTCACTCTGACTCTGTCCTCAACTGTTGTCTCTGCTCATTCTCCCCCCACCCCCCCCCCACCACCACAGATGCTGCCTGTCTCACTAAACAGTTCCATCATTTTTATTTTTGTTTAATCTCAAATCTCCAGTATCAGCAGCTGTTTTACAATTAATTGAGGAATTTCCTGAGTGAAAGTTCAATCGACTTGACCTTGCTTGTTCTCTCAGCAAACTGCAGTCGAACAGCGGTGCCAAACATCAAAGATAAACGTCAGTAGTTTGCCTCACTTTTGTCCCCATCGTAATGTGCAACGGTACAGGGACTCCTCAACTTCTGTTCTGGCACTCCCATCGTAAGTCAAAAAAATCGTAACCTGAAAAAGAATACTGCCCCTACCATTTTAATAATTAAATGTTGAGTATAACATGTTGAATGTTGGATTCAGAGACTGCTCATCACGAGAGAATATGCCATACACTACTCTCACGTGATGCTGCTATTGCCCACAGTCACGCCAGGGTTGCGTGCAGCATACCGCAAGCGTGGGAACGCATCAGAACTTGAAATCAAAAGTACAGATTCAAACCATCCTAATTTTGAAAATTTGTAAGTCGGAGCATCGGAAAATTGGGACCATGTGTACTCGAATGGAATTGGATTCCTCAGGCAAAGTTGCTGGAATTAGGATAATGTCTATTTAATGTTTTGGCTCTCCCCTTTACTGCCAACTACAAATGCGTCCCTCCAACCCACTCTAGTCCCAACTCGGTTGAAATTTGGCATTGTTATCTAGTTCCGCCTACTTTTGGAGTCATCCAATCCAAGCTGCCCCCCACCCCTCAGATTCTGCTGCCCACCCACATACGAGGGGCAGTTCACAATGGCCACTTCACCAACTGTGCTGCACATCTTTGGGAAATGGTCAGAGCATGAGAAGTTGCGAGCTTCAACGCCATAGACGGAACCAGAGGCAGGGATCGAACCGAGGGTCTCCAGTGTGCTGGTAGGCAGTGGCTCTACCCCCCACGTCACTGGGGAGTCCAGCTCTTTAAGGATGGTGGTCTGGCCCTATGGTCTTGACATTGAGTAGTCCAGCACAGACAAGAGGTCCCAGGTTTCTGCTTTACCCCAGGACTGACAAGGGGTGACACATTCTAAAGGTGTTGTGAGCACCCAGTCGTCTGAGGTTCAAACAGAGTCATCTTCACAGTACTGAGCATCGTAGGCACTCAGCCTACAGGTCCATTCCAAACTCGACACTTACCATTCCATACCTGATGCAATACACACCCCTTGTACCAGTGCAGCAAACTCCTGGATAATCTACCAGGAGTGTGATAAACTCAGGTTCATTTGGGAAAGAAAATCTGAGATTAACACACAATGTAAGTGCAGAAGGAGCTCAGCAGGTCAGGCAGCATCCGCGGAAGGTAAGAGTTGACGTTTCGGGCTGAAAATCCTTGATCACGAAAAGCAAAAACCAAGTGGGCATCCGAATAAAAAGATGGGTGGGTTGGTGGGAGAGTAGCAACAGGCTGGCAGGTATTCGGTGAATACAGTTGGAAGGGGATAGTAATGAGCTGAGAGGTGAAAGGGGCAGAGGGGTGAGAAAGGTGCATTCTCAAGTCAAGTCATTTATTGACACCTGACTGTACAAGTACAACCTAATGAAACACACAACCTCGGACACACAACCAGATATTACACACATACAGACAAACAATGCATATGCACGACAAGCATTCATATATACAAATCAATATTGTTTCATGACTATGAGCATCTCAGATGGTTAGTGTGAGCCGTTCCTTTGGTCTTTCAGCATTCTCACTGCCCGTGGGAAGAAGCTGTTCCTCAGCCTGGTGCTGCAGGCTCTGATACTTCTATATCTCTTCACTGACGGGAGCAGCTGAAAGATGGGGTACAAGGGGTCCTTGATGATTTTGTGTGCCCTTTTCAAATAATGATCCTGATAGATCATGTTGATGGAGTGGGGTGTGGTGGGGGTAGGGAGACTCCACTCTGGTGGGAGGAAGGGGGTGGGGGAGCTAGAGGGAGAAAGGAGGAGTGGATGATGGGCAGGTAGGGAGGGTAGGGAAGGGGAAAGAGAAGGAGAAATAAGAATGATTTGACCTGTTCAGGGCTCAGCCCTGCATTAGATAAGCAAACATCCCCCGTGCTATCCAACCTTTCATCTTGTCTCTGCCATGGCATGTAGACTGTTGTCAATGTTAAGGCCTTCAGCGGCCCACCTGAAGAACAGAGTCAGCCATTTGCCACAGTAACTACTTGGCCTCCCTGAAGTGAGTGTAGACTTCCGAAAACGTTGGGCTATTTGCAATCCCGTCAATCACTTGCTGAGAAATTTTGACAGCAGGTTTCTTCACACGGTGGGCTTGGATTCAGCAGTGTTGATCCACCATCAATTCTGATTCTTTTCTTTCTGCTTCTGTAGGCTTCTGGAGATTTTGGGAGCGGATACGGAAGAAGATTTCAAACGGTAAGGGAGACCATTGGTGACGCTGATGGCTGAGTGAGGTGCAGAATGCAAAAGCAGAGCTACCCCGGCAAGGGTCTCCAGGATGTGGTTCATATCTTCTACCCATTGTAGAATCAGACAGTACAGCAACAGGCCAAAAAGTATTGATTGAAGATTCCTTTATTGTAATATACTGCAGTAAAATCCCTGTTATCCAGAATACGAGCAACTGTCGAAATAAGGCACAGAAAATAAATAGGTAAAAAATACAAAAGTTTAAAATTGGTGCCCCCTAGTGGTCAGTTCACCAATCCATGCAATCTCAAGCAACTGGAAAATTTACTATCCGGTACCCAATGGGCGATGGATACCAGAGGTTTTACTGTAATACACAAAATACCTGAAACACATCAACTTTTGTTTGCTGTAAAGGCACACAAAGAGTTTCCACTAGCATTGTCCAGTGACCTTAACAATCAGAGAAAGAGAAGCAAAATAGAGTTCGTATTTTCTGGTTTGCACACAGAACAGCTGTCATCTTTCCTCAATGCAGAAAAGGGCAGCACAGTTAGTGTAGCTGTTAGCGCAATGTTGTTACAGTGCCAGTGACCCAGGTTTGAATCCAGCACTCTCAGTAAGGAGTTGGTACGTTCTCTCTATGTCTGCATGGGTTTCCTCAGGGTGCTTCGGTTTCCTCCCACCCTTCAAAACATACTGGGTTGTACATTATTTGCTGTATTTAGGCGTCATGGACTCACAGGCTGGAAGACCCTGTTACCATGCAGTATGTCTAAATTAAATTAAAATTAATACCCCAAGTTCCTCTGGATTCCCCCGCCCTACCTGAGCAACTCCCTTGGCCTCATCTTTCCCTGAACATTCTGTCCCCATACATAACCCACCCTTTGAAACATCCTAAAATCTTTGCCTTTTGTAAACAAAAGGCTCTAATCCAATGCGCTAGTTCTGTTTTGAACAACCACCCCCCAACCTCCTGCCTTTTCTCATTGAAAGATGTCAGTGTCACTTATTTCGAGCTGTTGTCCAGCTGCTAATGTGGCTCGTCCCCGGCTTTGTAGTCACTGAGGCTTTGGCTGCAGATGCTTGTCTCAATGCACCACAGTGAGCTTCGAGTCCTTCTCCAAGCTCTCTGAATTCAAGCTGGGAAGAATGCAGCATGAACTGCCCATCTCCCTCTAAAGCTGTGCTTAAATCTGCAACACAGTGCTGCAAGCTGGAATGATCTGGATTTGCAGTGATTTTCACAGATTCTTCTGGCATTGAACAGAACATCTGGTCTAGTGCTTGACTGAAACAAGCGGACGGAGAGCTGGCGGCTTTCTTATGGAGTCAGCTCTCCTTTAGTTGTGGACTGGGGGTCTGTCTGTTTTTTGCTATCTCTGTCGTTACCCTTGAATTGGCTGAGGGCTAGAATTCTCATCAATTTTTCTCCAGCCACTGAAGACACTCTCCGCACGGGGGAGGAGATTTCCATTAGTGGTGATTTTTGACACTGCCGTCCCTTTCTCGTTCTGCATTCCTTCCCCTCCTAACACCTTACTGAATATTATTAGAAACTGTTGGATTCTGCAAACTTCTAGATGTGGATTATCTTTTCCACTTTCACATGCCACAGAGTGCTAATTCTTCCCATGGCACACCACTTTGTTACAAGTTTCCCCATTGATGGGCTGGGGCTGCCTATTGCTCTCCTTTCCTGACCTGCTGAGTTCCTCCAGCAAGTTTAAATTTTAAATTAAATTTAGACATACAGCACTGTAACAGGCCCTTTTAGGCCCACAAGCCCTTGCTGCCCAATTGCACCTATTGACCTACAATCCCAGTACGATTTGAAGGGTGGGAGGAAACTGGAGCACCCGGAGGACACCCATGCAGACATGGGGAGGACGTACAAACCCCTTACAGACAGCACCAGATTCGAACTGGCGCTGTAACAGCGTTGCGCTAACTGATACGCTAACTGTGCTGCCCCTTTCCTGAATTAAGAAAAGATGACAGCTATTCTGTGTACAAACCACAAAGAAGGATTCCCAGAAATTCGTTGTCCTAGGTCCATTGCACAAACACGCTACATGGCCGAGGACAACGTTTATGTTGAATGATGTTGATGAGAGTTTATTGCCTTACGCATAAGTACAATGTACAACTTCAAGATTTAATTTATTATCATAGTAATAAAACAGTGTTACATATTACATGAAATTTTTTTTTTGCCTGGGCAGACAGATTTGCCTCTGGAAGGAATCACCTAAGTGCCTCTTACAGTCAAACTTACAGTCAGAGAGAGAGAAGCAAAAGAGAGACCAACCCCCCACCATCCCCCCCTCCCGGGTCACCTAGATTCACCTCCAGTGCTTCTGCAGCCTCTGCAGCTACACAGAGTCCAGTCCAAACCACTGGCAACCTGAGCTTGCAGGGAGATTCTTGCTGGCTGCAGCAACAGGTTCCTAAAATACTCCAACAAACAATGATATAAAACACACCCTGAAAAATGATAAAGGGATAGATAAATATTCACAGTTGCACTTAATGCAATAGAAACTATAAATGTAAAAAGATAAATGGTTGTCGAACACGTGTGATGTTACGATAGTGCAGATGCATCTTTGAGTGGTCCCAGAGAAGGGCCTATCACTGGAGTTCTGAGCTCCCTCTCTGTGCCTGTGACACGGTTAACCGGACAGGTCTAAATGACCCGCTGGGGTGTGCCATGCACAGTGTCTGGCTGGGCCGGCTTTACTGCTTCCATCAGCTGCAACAATGGCCTCTGTGAATCCAAATCTGCATCATGTTCAAGATGACAATGAGTTTATTGTCATATACATTGTACATGGGCACCAAAATTCTTCCTTGCTGCAGCCAAGCAGGGAGTTCATGGGGGAAAAGAAACGATACAGTAAATTAAATTTAAAAAAAGATAATAAATATAAAACATGGATAGATAATAACCATATAACAATTACGCCCTTCTAGTCCGCACTGATTTACATGAAACTCCAACTAGTTCACAAGATCACAAGACAAAGGACAGAAGCAGGCCTTTAGGCCCATCAAGTCTGTTCCGTAAATCTACACTACTCTACATTAGTTCCAATTTCTGGCCTTTTCCCTATATCCCTTGATGCCCTCACTAATGAGATACTTGTCTATTTCTTGTTTAAATACTCCTAGTGATCTGGCTTCCACTGCTGTATGCGGCAGTGAGTTCCACAGATCCACGACCCTGTGACTAAAGAAATTCTTCCTAATCTCTGTTTTATATAGATAGCTTCTAATTTTCAGACTATGACCCCACCAAGGGCAACATCTTACCTGCATCCACCTTACCTAAACATTTCAAAATACAAAATGCCTCTATAAGATCTCCTCTCATTCTCCTATACTCCAATGAATACAACCCAAGAGCTGCCAAATGCTCCTCGTACATTAGTCCTTGCATTCTGGGAATCATCCTAGTAAATCTCCTCTGCACCATCTCCAACAACATCATATCCTTTCTAAGATAGGGGGCCCAAAACTGCACACAGTTCTCCAATTGAGGTCTCACCAGTGTCCCATAGAGCCTCATCAACACCTCTTTACTCTTAGTTCCACCTACCTACTCCCTGCCCATAACCCTCCAACCCCCTCACGTCATGTACTCATCTTAAATGACAAAATTTGCCCTGCCGCAACTACCTCTTCTGGAAGGTCATTCCACTCAGCCACCACACTTCTGAGTGAAGAAGCATACTCTTATATTACTTCTAAAGTTTTGCCCCCTAACTCTTAACTTATGACCCCTTGTTCCAATCTCCCCTACCCTCAGGGGAGAGTGCCTATTCACATCTACTCTGTCTATTTCTTCATAATTTTAAATAACTCTATCATATCCCCTCTCAACCTTCTACGCTCCATTGAATAAAGTCCCAGACTACTCAGTCTTTCTTTGTATTCTAGATACTGCAATCCAGGCAGCATTTTACTAAACCTTCTTTGCACCCTCTCTACCTTATTTATATCCTTCCTATAATTTGGAGACCAGAACTGCATACAATATTCCAAACTTGGCTGCACCAATGCCTTAAAAAGTCTCAACACCACCTCCCAGCTCCTATATTCTATGCTATGATTTATAAAGGCCAGCATACCAAAAGCCTTCTTCATCACCCTATCTGTATGGGAATCCACCTTCAAGGAATGATGAATTGTTATTCCAAGATCCCTCTGTTCCTTTGTATTCCTCAGTGCTCTCCCCTTCACTGCATATGTCCTATTTTGGTTATTCTTTCCAAAATGAAGCACCTCACACTTATCTACATTAAACTCCATCAACCACCTTTCAGCTCACTCTTCCAAGTAGTCCAAATCCTTCTGCAATCCACGAAAACCCTCCTCACTATCCACAACTCCCCCTATTTTTGTTTCGTCTGCATATTTACTCACCCAATTTACCACCCTGTCATCTAAATCATTAATATAAATGACAAACAACAAAGGACCCAACACCAAGCCCTGTGGCACACCGCTCATCATCAACCTCCATCCTGACAGGCATTTGTCCACCATGAGTCTCTGGTGCCTTTCTTCTAGCCACCGTTGAACCCATCTGACTATCTCTATATTAATCCCTAGTGACCGAACCTTCCTCATTAACCTTTTTGCGGAACCTTATCAAAAGCCTTACTGAAATCCAAATAGACCATGTCAACTGCTCTACCTTCATCAACATTGCTAGTCACTTCTTCAGAAAATACAACAAGATTTGTCAAACACGACTTTCCTCTCACAAACCCATGTTGGGTGTCTCTGATCAATCCCTGCTTCTCCAGATATTTATACATATTATCCCTAAGAGTACCTTCCATTTGTTTCCCCACCACCGATGTCAAACTTGCTGGCCGATAATTGCTTGGCCTACACCTTGAGGCCTTTTTAAACAGCGGAACCACGTTTGCAATCCGCCAAACCTGCATTAAACAGGGAAAATAAAGTGATGTTCCCAACTGTGGAGACGGTGCTTTTGTGGTATTGGAGAGGTGATGAATGGAATAAGGGGAGCTTAAAGAGCCTGATAGCTGTTGGAAAGAAGCCATTCCTAAACCTGGAGCTGCTGGTCCTCTGCCCAAAGTTAGCAGTGGCTGAGACCAACGTGAAGGGAGTCAATTATGGTGCTGACTGCCTTCTGGAGGCAGCACCTCACTTGGATTCCCAAACCCTGCAGCCACATTCCTGGGAACAGCATCCCACTTAAAAAGCAAGGAGTGGGTTGGGGGGGTGTGAGGGGGTGTGAAGATGTGGATGTTGGTGCAGCCAGGGAAGGGGGTGTGCTGATGGGGCCAGGGAGGTGTTGGAGTGACCGGGGGAGCATTGGTGGGATCGGGGGAGGGTTTGGTGGGACCGGGAAGGTGCTGGTGGGACCGGGGGAGGGGTTGCTGGAGCTTGATGCCTCTTGTTGAGTGAAGGGTAAGGCCTAGCATGGAACTGGTGGAGTTGAGGATTCCTGATGGTGATACAACCCAGCATTGGAAGGGATTAGCTGGCGCTTGTTCACGGGCAGCGAGGTGACTGGGTGCCCCTGCCTCATTTCCCCATGCTGATACTAGATCTTGTACAGGTGACTCCTCCTTCATATCCCCATCTTGAGCATCAACCAGTTCATCCACCACCCATGAGCAGGGAAACAGCTGGGCCTCTGCGACCTGGCCACGAGACCATCCGATGGACAGATGTGTCCCTGGGGGAGCGAGGTAGGACATTGTGGTGCTGTCTCCGAGACTGCCATATCCCTGTGTGGTGCAGGGGCATTTGTGTGTGCACACTTCTAATTACAAAAGTGTGTGCACGTGAGTGTTTATATGCAGGAATGTGTGTAAATGTTTATGCAGGAGTGTATGCACCTGTGTGTGTGCGTGAACGACTGTGTGTCAGCCAATATATGTGTATGCAGACTGTCTGCATGTATGTTTGTGTATATATTTGTCTCTGTGTTTGTATATGTGCATGTGCGTGTTCATATGAATGCATGTGTTGTGTGTGTATGTGTATGCGTGCTGGGGTCCTGGGGAGGGGATAGGGGAGGGGAGGCTTACCAAGGTGGAGGTGGGATGGGGTGGGTCCTGGCATGGGAGGAGGTAGGTGCCAGGCTGCGAGTGGGGGGTGGGGGTGGGGGAGGGGGAGAAGTTGGTCCCGGGGTGGGGGTGAGGGGAGGTGGGTCCCAGGATGGGGAGGTAGGGTGGGGAGGTGAGGTGGGGGTGGGTCCCAGGGTGGGGGTGGGGAGTGATGGGGGTAGGGAGGTGGGTTCCAGTGTGGGGATGGTGTCTTTGTGAGAGTGAGGAGGGTGTATGGGGAGAGTGTGGGTGTTCACACAGACACGCACACACCTTCCCGAGCTGTGAGTGGTTTCACTGAGCCAACCTGCTGGATGTGAGAGTGATGATCTCTTTACAATCTTTGCTGACCTTTACTCAACCCAATGGTGTATTTTGTGGTGTTCGATGTTACTGTGAGGAGCACCCATACGAACCCCAGCACAAGGGTGCTGGTACACAGCACGATCCCACGAATGCCCAATTAACTGGGTTTTGTTGGTTGAGGAGTAATTACTGCCAAGATCACAGGGAAATCAAATTTCTCCATGGTATGCTCTATGCCTCTTTGGAGAGCAGAAATGCTGAATATTTAATGTTGCCACCCAGAAAGGGGAACCCACTGGAATGTTTACCCGAGACCCAACTGTGGGGTTTCAGTCAAAGGCACCAGATTGGCTGCTGGGAGGCTGGCTGCCACCAACTCTTTCTCCATACGTTCCATGTTGGTCAAATACTGGAACATCTGCCGCAAACCATTTCATTTTGGCCGGACTATGGAAACAACAGTTGTGCTTGTTCAACTGCTCCAGCTCTCAGGGATTAAAAGATTACTTCAGAAAACAAGCATTTCCCTCCTGCAGATTATGGTGGATTAGGCAACAATGGATTTTGGATTTCTTCTTTGCTTCATCCACCACTTGCCCTGTTTCACTCTTTCCATCCCAACACCCCATCTCCTCTCTCTCTCTCTCTCTCTCTCTCTCTCTCTCTCTCCCTCGCTCCCCCTCCCCCCTCTCTCCCCTCCCTTCCCTCCCCTTCTCTCCTCTGTCCTTCCCTCCTCTCCTCTCCCTCCCCCTCTCCCCTCATTCTCCCTCTTTTTTCTCTCTCTCCCTCCCTCCCACCTGTCTCTCCCCTCCCCTTTTCATCTTCCTCTCTTTTCCTCTCTGTTTCCTTCCCTCCCTCCCCTTTGCTCTTTCCCTTTTCCTTCCCCTCACTGTCTCCCTCTCCTGTTTCCTCCCCTCTCCATTTTCCTACCTTTCCGTACCCCGCTCCATCCTCCCTTAATCTTTCCCTTTATTTCTCCCCTCTCCTTTTCTCCCCCTCACTCTCTAATAACCCCCTCCATCTTTCTCTCTCCTACACCCACACACTGTCTCTCCCTCTTCTATGAAACATCCATGCCTCATCTCAGCCTCATCTCAGCTGTAAGTTCACAGCCCTCCTTTGCAATGCTTCAAAGCCATTCTCCTGTTGAAAGTCCAGTTGAAATCCCTTTTCCATTTCCTCTCTCTCCCTCTCCCCTGTCCTCTTATCATATTAAATTAACCCCTTTTGTCTGTTGGTCTGTATTCCTCCCCCTCTCATTCTTCCCTTCACCCCATTCCTTTAATACAGACACCTGTCTTTTTATGACTCATACCTTGAGGAAGGGCTCAGGCCTGAAATGTCAACCATATATCTTTACCTCCTATGGACGCTGCGAGACCAGCTGAGTTCCTCGAGAATTAAATGTTTTTATTTTAAAAAATCCCTCAATCCACTTTATTCACGCAAATTATCTGATTGGTTCGCAATTTTGCTCTCATTGGGATCTTGCTATGTAAGTGCCATTTGCTGTGTTTGCTTGGAGTAAAATGAGAAAGTCCGCAGATGCTGTGATTGTAGTAAAAACAAAGAGATGCTGGAGGATCTCGCAGCGCCTAGAGGAGGTAAATGTAATTTATTTTTTAATTTTTAAATTTAGACATACAGCACGGTAACAGATCCTGTCGGCCCATGAACCTCTGCTGGCCAATTGCACCCAATTAACCTACAGCCCCTGGTACGTTTCAAATGATGGGACGAAACCCAAGCCCCTGGGGAAAACCCACGCAGACACAGGGAAAAGTCCTTCCAGACAGCGCAAGAATCAAACCACGGTCGCTGGCACAGTAACAGCATTGCACTAACCGTGCAGCTCCACGTGGGAAGTGTGTCAGTGGGGAGTGTGTCGGTGGGGAGTATGCCAGTGGGGAGTGTGTCAGTAAACATACACTCTCCCCATCGATACATTCTCCACTGACACACTCCCCACCGATACATTCCCCACTGGCACACTCCCCACTGATACATTCCCCACTGACACACTCCCCACCGATACATTCTCCACTTACTGACACCCCAAAAGATAGATTACCGCCGTTTCGGGCCTGAGCCCTTCTTCAAGGTTTGATTGTGTTTCTGATTGGCTGTGAGGCAACATATGGAGATCAACAGGCAACTGATCAGAGCCTTTCAGGGACAGAAATCATTTGTTGAAGCAATTGTGAGCCGCTTTTACACAGCCGCTGAAGAACAGAACATTTTAGGAAATGTTCTTCTCCGGTGGTAGCATAAAAATGTTGAGACAGAATCTATTACATAAATTCCACCCCGTAATTTTTCCACTGGTATCCCTGCATATTTTTACCAAGAGGCTACAGTCTAAAATGATCGCAGCCACTCCATAAGAAATGGGCCTAATTAATACATCATTTACGATGTCCACGTGCTGACGATGTGCATCGGACGTATGTTGCACATCCAAGTCGACGTCCACCCACGCTTGTCAGAGGGTCCACTCACGTCACCCTCCGACAAACTCTGCAACACAAGAAGGCTGTGTAAAAGTGGTCCTGTGTAAACGACCACATCAGATCACACCCGAGGAATGTATACTAATTTGTTTTTGAATAATTCAGCTGTTTCTGTGTAAAAATGCCAATAGTTGGGGGATCCAACCTGATCTGGAGTTCTTCTATTTCCTTCTGATGTATGAGGCCATTCAGCCTGCTGAATCAATGTAAGCCCTCACCCAATTCCACGCCACACTGTTTCTCCTGCCCCCACCTGAACCTGAGGGTGCATTTACAGTGGCCAATTAACTGACGACTCTGCAAGCCTTTTGGGTGGAAAATCGGAGCACTCAGAGGAAACCCATGTGGTCACGGGGAGAAGGGGCAAAAGTCCACACGTCAAGGGCGGAGGTTGGGATTGAATCTGGGTCCCTGAAGCCATGAGATACCAGCTGCTGGCCCATAAGGTTGCAGAGAGTGGCTTGGCTGCATGCAACTGATAGCAGGGCAGAGAAGAGCGTGCCAGGAATCTGCAGCCATTGAGATCCAACAGAGTCATCCTCTGGGTGACAGCGCCATCCAGTGGTAGAAGGATGGTTACACAACAGGCAGCCACATTAAGTAGTCAATGTATGTGTCTTGTATATGTATGTCTGTGCATGTGTGTCTGTCTTTCCATGTGTGTGTGCATGAGCGTGCATGTGTGTATATGTGGTTGTGTGTCTGTGTGTATGTTTGTGTGATGGTGGTGAGTGTATGTGTCTGTGTGTGCACTTAAGAAAATGTTGCAATTTGTGCATAAACATTGCCTGCATGTGTTGAAAATGTTGGCATGTGTATGCTTGTGTAAATATTACATGGGTTTGTGTACTTGTTTGTAAATACTGTGCATTTGTGTGTGTGAAAATGCGCCGTGTGTGTAAACTTTTCACGTGTGTCTACCATAGCACGTTTGTGTGTCTGCATGTGTCCTAGACCATGTGGAACATCATATGACCAAGCAGTGCGTGATGTGGGTGCATCACTGTCCACAAATGGGCACACTCACAAGACTACACACTCCACAATGAAACACCAACAAGCACACTCAGACTGCACGTCTCGCTGATACACCAGCAGCTCACTCTCCAATGACACAATCCCCACTGACACACTCCCCACTGACAAACTCCCCACAGACACACACCCCACTGACACACTCCCCACTGGCACACTCCCCACAGGCACATTCTGCACTGGCACATTCCCTACTGGCACACTACCCACTGGTACACTCTCCATTGACACATTCCCCACTGATACATTCCCCCACTGACACACTCCCCACCAACACACTTCCCACCGACACATTCCCCACCGAGATACTCCCCACCGACACACTCCCCACAGACACACTCCCCACCGGCATATTCCCCACCGACACACTCCCCACTGACACACTCCCCACTGACACAATCCCCACCGACACACTCCCCACTGACACATTCCCCACTGACACACTCCCCACCGATACATTCCCCACCGACACACTCCCCACAGAAACATTCCCCACTGACACACTCCCCATCGATACATTCCCCACTGACACACTCCCCACCGACACACTCCCCACTGGCACACTCACACATTCACTGACCCTGACTGGCTGTCCTTCAATTCCCTTCCCCTCTCCCCCATCCACCCCTCTTGCAGGCAGGAGCCAGGAGACCCATGGTTTGAAGGAGAACGTTGGTCCGGCATCTGGTGCTAAGGGAGAGAAGGTAGGGAGTTGGCAGAAGCAGCCACCCAATGATATGACCACCAGTCCCTGTGGCCGCTACCATGTGGCCTCGATCGTGGCCTTGCTCTTCCCGATGAGCACCTCCTGAGGACGGCCTATCACATCCCGGCAACCTTTCACAAGTGGGTTCATGCGACCATTAGACCATCCACGAGAACATCAAGTTGTTGCCCTTCTCCAGTGGAGTTGCTCACCTTCCTCTGCTCCACAGACTGATCTCCACCTTCTCCATCTCCACCTATGAAGACCTTACGGTTGCCTCTGGACTCCTGCCTTTGTAATCAGGCCATCCCTCCAGCACGAGCTCTCTGACCCAATCCCAGCCCCCCAACCCCACTGCCCTTTATCCATCAACCCTTCAGAGATCTGTGACCCCTGCCTTCTCTGATGTCGGACTCCCCTCCCATAACATGGAAGAATTCCTCTGGTTCAAGTTGCTCATTCATTTTAGGCCCACGTCTCCCGTCCATTGGCCCAAACTGTTTGACCAAATCCTGGAACCGCTTCATAATTTTAAACACCTTGATTACATCTCGCCGTCACCTTCCCTGCTGAGAGGCACACACCACCCTCTCCACTGCAAACATGGAGAAACTCATCAATTTAACAAACAGGCTGCAGGTTTTAAGCTTCGAACCGGGTTGTTTCTGTGGCATGTGGCACTCTGCATGGGACTGAGGCTGAACTGGGTAAGTTGATGGATGTTTGTCTGATGTTGGTTCTTCTCTGCTTCTCCCTCTGCAGGGCGATAAAGGTGATCCTGGAGAAAAGGTAGAGTCAGAACACTTCTATTGCCCCAGAATTATCCCACCCTATTAGCATCTGCACTCTGGGCCTCTCTCCCTGCTCTGACCCTTTTTTTAACTCATTCTAGGGACTTGGCTGTCCCACGCTGAGCCAACATTTAATTGCCCCTCTCTAAATGCCCTTGGGAAGATGGTGATGAGCTGCCTTCTCTAACCAGGGTAAAAACACAACACTTTAGAAATTCAGCTGATCAAACAGTGTACCCTATATAGCAGAGTTAAAGATACATAGCCAACATTTCGGGCTTGAGCTCTTCATCAAGGTATGACAAAATGTAGGCAGGCACCTGAACAGATGGTGGGGAGGAGCACAGACCCGCAGGCAGGAGGTAATAGGTGCAGAAGGGAAGGAGGACACAGCAGCAATCAAGGGGAGTGGAGATGGCTCTGTTCTTGGTCTAAAACTAGACAATCAATCAGCGATGTCTCCTGTTTCTCTCCTCCCTTGACGCCCCCCCCCCCCCCACATCCAAAACAAAATTAGGGCACAGCTGGATTTGGATATCGAGGGCCCAAGGGGGAGAAGGGAGATCCAGGCATCCCAGGGCCTCCAGGTCCCCTGGCAACGATCCGGGAACGCGGGGACGGATTTGCATTGGATCAGGGCCTTGGGCTTCAAGGGCCTTCTGGCCCTCCTGGGAGAGATGGCGAGCCGGTGAGTAGACCAGAGTGTGTTGCCCAGTTGTCTCATGAAGCTTTGTTGTATGGTCATCAGAGTAATCTACAGGCATTGAATTGGGATCCGTGGTTACCCAGAATTTCAGCTCAGCAACCATGTGCGGTGGCTTGTATAACTAGACCAACTCTCTCCCACTCCTTTCTCCCCTTGTGTGTTTATCCTTAGAGGCACTGGATTTTGCTCCAGTGTCAGGCAAGTCTCTGGAAAAAGAGATCTTCTTCTTGCATTTATGACAAAGACAAGAGTTTATTGTTGTAGACAGAGGTAAAAAGTACAGGTGCACCAAAATCTTGTTTGCTGCAGTCACACATGGTCCATAAGATACACTAACAACCAATAAGTATAAATTAAATTCCCGCACAATAAAAAGATGCAAGGAAAAATAAATATTTACAGTTGCAGTAGGGCAAAGAAAAAGTGATGCTATAAAACCCAGACATCTTTGGGTGGTCCTGGAATAGTATATGGTTAGGGTCAGGGTTCAAGAGCCTGATCGCTGTTTGAAAAACAATTGCTCTTGAACCTAGAGGTGCTGGACTTCAGGCTTCTGTACCTTTTGCCTGAAGGTAGCGATGCAAAGAGATTATGCCCAAGGTGATGGAGATCCTTCATGATGTTGGAGCAAGTGCTGGTTTACTCAATCACTCTATTGCTACCCCGACGTTCCAGCACTGCTGGTCCATCAGCTTTAGCTGGATCTGGTCATGGTGGGGTTATAATTTCTGTTGAGGATCTATCCAAACCTGGACCACTTTGCTCCCTTCCACCTTGTCATAGACATGAACTGATTTATGGAGGTTCAGTCAGGTCTGTGAGCATGGCCTTGATCGTAAAGTAAAAAGGAAGATAGAAATTATGAAAGTGGTTTGATCTGTTCTTGTCAGCGAAGTGATTGATGTCCTGTGACTGCAAGCAATGTCGCACCCTGGTGCAAGATGATTTTGAGGTGCTGTCCTTTTTCACTCTGTCCTCCATGCAGATCCTCAACAGTTTTTAAACAACTGGGCATCTAATTTGGAGAGTTCCTCCTGAAGTGGCCAGGGTGATAGGAAAGCCCTTGAGTTTTAGTCACCCTGGGAGAAAAAGATAGTGACGGTTCACCTTGTCCCTTTTCTTTAATGATACAGCACAGTAGAAAGTCCTCCTGGCCCATGAAACCCATGCCACCCAATTACACCCAAGTAACCTACCAACCCTGTCCAGTTTGAAGGTAAGTATTTTATAAACCTCTATACTGAGGTCACTTCTCGGTTCACCTCAGGCTGAGGTCACCTCTCAGCCTCTACGCTCCAGGGAGAAAAGTCCCAGCTTATCCAGCCTTTCCTTTTAAACCAAGGCTTCCAGTTGTGGTAACATCCTTGGGAATCTTTTTGGCACCTTTTTTTGTAACATACAAACTTTATTGAAAACTACAACATTACAAGACACAAAACACACACAGAGTTACAGCTAAAGACCATCATTAACATGTGGCAAAAAACGGCGAGAAGCAGTAATTACAGCCGCCTCTCTATTACCCAGTATGGCACATCAAATTTAAACATGATTTTCATCATCAACCACACATGCGACCCCCTGGGAGGCTCCACTGTTACTGGGACTCGGCCACCCTCCCCTCGGGCACCGCGTGCTCCTGCTTCAACACAACTCCGAAAGAGGGGCAGGCAGTCAGCTCGCCCCACCCCTTCGACCGCCTGCTTCCTCGACCTGCGAATAGCCATCTTGGTCGAGCCCCACAATAAGCCCTTGGCACCCTTTCCAGCTTAATGACAACCTTCCTGCAGCTGGATGCCCAGTGTGCATAATTGCTCATGAATGTAAAGCTATCTTAGTGATTGTGTGGGAGTATATGAAAGTTCATCCTCCATTGATCTTGCTATGAGGGACAGGTGGACTCCTCTGCTCTTTGCTGATGATGTCCCTGTCTCCCTTACACCACATGGTGCAGGAGGAGCCCAGTACAGTGCCCCAGCTTTTCACTGAGGCACCTGCAGTCAAACTGACAAGCTCGAGGAGTTGGTTTAATTTTAGCATGGCTTTTATCCAGGGGAAAAAATGTTTTGTTCAAGGGACTTTTTCTCCTGTAGCCCAAGATGGGTGAGAGGCTGAGTGACCAACTCTTGCACCAGGGACTTGCCTGCTCCAGATGTGTGTCCCCCCCCACATTAGCTCAACACTGTAGAGAGTTTGAAATGTATTTACAGAATGCTGGGATACTGATTTATTCTGTGTCTGTGTTGCAGGGTGACCCTGGCGAGGATGGGAAACCGGTGAGTCACTCGGTTTTTACGGTGTGTGTGTGTGTGTATTTCTGTGTGCACCTGTTTGCCTGTATGTGTGTGGACACACATGTTTGCCGGTATCTGTACGTGTGTATCTATGTAGGGCACAGTATTCCAATGCAGTATTAGATCAGGAATATATCTTTCTGTTTTTACATTCCATGTTTTTGAGCAGCCAAAGTTGACCTCTTTCACAGTTTATCTTGCACCCTTAAAAGATCTTCAGTCCCAGAATTATGGATGTGTACAGCACAAAAACAGTCCCTTCAGCCTCCCCATATCCATCCTTACCTTTTCATCCATCTGCACCATTTTCCCACATTAGGACCATCTCCTTCCATGCTTTGCCTATTTAAGTGTCTGTCTAAATGTCCCATAAAACAGGTGATTGTATGTGACTCCACCACCTCCCCTGGGAGCAATCATTCTCTGTGTAAAAACCTTACCCCATCAGATCCCCATTTGGAACTCTTCCTTCTCACCTATGCTTTCTTGGGGGAAAAAAAATGATTCAGACTACATACCCTGCCAAAGCTGCTCACAGTCTGAAGCCCCTTCATCTTTCATGCTTCAGGCTGAAAACAAGCTCAGTCTTTTCCATCAGCTGAGCTGTTTTCATCCACCCAACATCCCACTGAAACCACACACAAGCTGCTGGAGGAACGCAGCGGGTCGAGCAGTGTCGGTGGGAGAAGAAAAGATACCCAGCCTTCCTCCTGTCTGCTTTCAGATTCTGATCCTCTCTCTCCTGTGAGGCTGCATGTCTTGATTAATCTCTTCTGTACTCTCTCCAGCACAGCCACATCTGTCCTGCAGTGTGGTGACTGCAGCTGCACACCATTCTCCAAGTGTGGTCTAACCAGTGTTTTGTAAAATGGCGAGATATCGTCCCAACTCCTATATTTTATGCCCTGATAGACTATGGCAAGCACACCACATACCTTCTTGGTCACCCTAACACCTGCATTACCACATTCAGAGAACTGTAGACTTGGATACCTTGGTCTCTCTGTGAATTAACATTCTTTGGCATCCTACCCAATTGGACTTATTAGGATTAACTTCTACCTGCCAATCCTCTGATCAACTTTCCATCTGATCTGTAATCCTGCTCTTTACCACCTTGTCGATGTGTTGTCACTTTCAGGGAGTTGTGGACTTGCACCCCAAGATCTCCCTGCCCAGTAATGTTCCTGGGAGTCTTGCCAGTTACTGTATACCTTCCTCTTGTATTTGACCTTCCTCTTGTATTTGACCTTCCAAAGTGCCCGGATTTTCATGTCACGTGTGTACATGGGTAAAGTGGTTTTGTTTTGTTTTTCCTTCCTTTGTCTAGGGTGAGATTGGCCCTCAAGGTTTCCCAGGAGCTCCCGGTGACCAGGGACCTAAAGGAGATAAGGTGAGGCGCAATAAGGTTGGGTTTTGGCTTTGATTCTTTTTTATTATTCTGGATTTCTTTGCCCTACTTTGCAAGGAGGAAGATTGGACACAGTCTAGAAGGACCACGTCTTAAAACAAACTCGAGATACCCTGAGATATAAGTTAAGCTGGGGTACAAAACGACAAAAGCGTTTGATGTGGTGGATAACAATGGATGATTCTTTCCCCAGGAAGGGGAGCTTGCAGAGTAAAACCTTTACAGTTACAGCAAGGCAACTTGGAGAACAGTGGACCTTGGAATTCCAGATCCTCTTCTCCCAAAAATGCTGCTGTCTCTGGGCCAGGAAGGAAGAGATGGAGAGGGAGGAGGAGAATTTGAAAAATTGGAGATTGAGGGATTCTTGTCGACAGGGAGGTTAGAGAACAAAGGGGTGAGGCCAGGCTTGATCATTAAATGGTGGGATAGGCTTGAAAGGCTGAATTGTATCATGGCCTATCCTTCTAGCAGGCACAGTTCCTTCCCAAACAAGGAGTGTTCCTAATTCCTCTTCAGTGGAAGGAAACCCTCTTCAGATGTTGTGGTATGGTCCATTCTTGTGTACAAATATCTATCAGCAAAGGGTGTTTGTGGATTTGATGGAACTCCATCAAATTTGACGATTGCTGCACAATTACACCTCTACTTCTGGTGTTTTTCATTTCTTTTATTTTGGCTTATTTAATTTCAAATATCAGCCTGCTGTGGCCTGGCCGCTTGAACAGCTGTCTAGTAACATCACTGTGCAACCTGTTACAGTGCCAGCGATCGGAACAGGGGTTCGGATCCCGCACTGTCTGTATAGTGTTTGTACGTTCTCCCCGTGTCTGCGTAAGTTTTCCCCGGGGACTCCAGTTTCCTCCCAACCTTCAAAACGAACCAGGGGTGTAGGTTAATTGAGTGTAAATTGGGCGGCACGGACTTGTGGGCCAAAATAGTCTGTTACCATGCTGTATGTCTAAATTTAAATTCAAATCCCCATGCACCTAAAACACGTTTGCCAACAACAGCCAAATTAGCAGAGCATCATTAACTTTTGTTATTGGAATTACAAAACATTCAGCAGATCAGACAGGGCTGTGGAGAGAGACCAACAGAGGTTTGTTCAGCTGAAATGTTAACTCTGTTTCTCCATAGTATTGTCTGTTCATTTTTCAGGTTTCCAGCATCTGCAGTTTTTATATACTTTTATTTGAGAACATCAGAAATGGGAGATGGAGTAGACCAGCCATTCTCAACCTTTTTTTTTGGCTATGACCCCTGAAGACTTTACTCTGTTTATGGGCCCCCTTCTCTGTGAAGTAGTCAAGTTTATTTGGTTTCTTCCTACTGACTACGTAAAATATATTTCATGATTTTAGACAGTGACTCCCCCTAAAATGTGTTGTGCCCCCCCCCCACCCCCGAGAATGGCAGGAGTTGGACCATCGAGCCTCCTCTGCCATTCAGTAAGATCATGGATAATCACTCGTGGACTCAGTTCCACTTACCTGCTCATTCACCATAAACCTTAATTTTCCCTTTATTTAAAAATCTATCAATCTGCATCTTAAATATATATAACAAGACCACTTCTACTGCTTACTTGGACAGAGAATTCCAGAGAGTCATTTTCTTCTCTCTCTGTCTTTAATCTGCTTCCCCAAATCTTGTGATTATGTCCTCTAGTTCTAGTCTCACCTTCCAGTGAAAATAAGTCGTCAAGTTTATTGTCATTTGATTGTACAAGAACAACCCGATGAAGCAGTGCTCTCCAGTCCTTGACAACAACTTCTTATCTATTCCTTTTATAATTTTATATATTTCTATAAAATCTGCTCTCATCGTTATAAATTCCAATCTTCATAGTCCCAGCTACCTAATCTCTCCTCATAAATTAAACCCTTTATTTCAGGAATAATCCTGGTGAACCTCCCCTGCACCGCCTCCAAAGTATATCCTTTCTCAAGTAAGGAGACCAGACCTGCAAGCAATGCTCCAAATACAGCCTTACCAATACCTTGTACAGTTGCAGCAGGACTTCCCTGCTCTTAAACTCAATTCCTCTGGTAGTGAAAGCTAACATTCCATTTGTCTTCCTTGCTGTCCTGATGGGACTCAACACTTCTTTCTGTAAATGGATTCTGGAATTCCCAATGGAAAGACCACAGTCTATCCAGTCAGTAGCAGAACATAGAGCACCACCACAATGAGCACAGGTGCACCACAGGGCAGTGTGCTCAGCCCGCTCCTGTTCATGCTACTAACGCACTACTACATCACCAGATCCAGTTCCAACAGTGTCATCAAGTTTGCAGATGAAACAACAGTGGTTGGCCTTGTCAGCAACAATGATGAATTGCTCTATAGCAAAGAGGTGGAAAATCTAGTGATATAGAACCATAGAACATTACAGCACAAAAACAGGCCCTTCAGCCCTTCTTAGTCTGTGCCAAACTATTATTATGCCTAGTCCTACTGGCGTGCACCCATTCTAGATCCTTCCATTCCCCAAATTCTTCTAAATGTTAAAATTGAGCCCACATTCACCACTTCAACTGGCAGCTCGTTCCACACTCCCACCACTCTCTGTGTTAAGATGTTTCCCCTAAACATTTTCCCTTTCATTCTTAACCCATGTCCTCTGTATTTCACTTACCCTCAGTGAAAAATGCATGCCTACATTTACTCTATCTATACCCCTCATAATTTTAAATACCATGATCAAAACTCCCCTCATTTTTCTATGCTCCAGGAAATGAAGCCCTAATCTCTTTAACTTGTCCCGATAATTCAGTTCCTGCAGTTCGAGCAACATCCTAGTAAATCATCTCTGCATATGGTGTGAGAATAACAACCTGAGTGGACAAGACAAATGAGATGATTGTGGACCAGGAACGACCACCCTCCACTATTCATCATTAGCTCTGTAGTGGAGAGAATAGAGAGCACCAAGATCCTTGGAGTTCACTTAACTAGTGATCTATCGTGGACACACTCCTCACTTATCAGGAAGGCACAACAGCAATGCACTTCCTGAGAAGTCTGAGCCAGGCAAGGCTACCAGCCTTCTATAGGAGCTCTTTTGAGAGTGTCTTGGCTGGCTGCATCACCATTTGCAGAGAAATAGTTTGGAAGTCAATCCAAAGGACCATAAGAGTGGTAGAGGGGAATCTCCCTCCCCCCATCGACATGATCCACTGGGATCGTTGCCTGGAAATGGCGTACAAAATCATCCCTCTGAGACTCTCATATTTACTAAACAATATTTACTTAATTATTTTTATGTATGTATGTATATTTGTCCTGTGTGTATTTTGTGTACCTGTATGCTTGGTTGTGCATCTATGTTTTGCACTGAGGACTGGAGAACACTGTTTCGTCGGGTTGTAATTTTGTAATTGAATGATTATAAACTTGAATTTGAACCTTCTTGATTACTCGTTGCACCTGCAAACCAACCTTTTGAGATTCATTCACAAACACTCCCAAATCTCTCTGTGCAACAGCATGCTGCAGTCTTTCACCATTTAAACACGCCCAATCTATTATTTTTCCTTCCAGAGTGGATGGGTTCACTTTACCGATAATGTACATTATCTATTAGTCGCTTCCCCACTCACGTTGCCTATCTGTGTCTCTCGGCAGATAAATATTTATTCTTGCTTCACCCTTCCCAAAAGCATAGTCCTTTGGCCCACTGGCAAAGACATTGTCTATGACAATCCAGCAATTCAGGTTGGCAGTATCATGAGACTATCAATCAAGAGTCCCAGTCTGAAGGCAGGGTTTAAACTCCCACCACAGTGGGTGGAGAATTGAAGTTAAGACCGTCAACAAAACTGGAATTAAAAACCAACATTCAGTCATGCAGATGGTCCCACCTGATTCCTGCATGCCCTAGACTAACAGATTCCATGGGAATCACAGCCACTTGGTTATCAGATTCATGGGAAATAGGGTCAAGGAACGGAGACTGACCTCGCTGGATGGGGACATGTCAAGACGAGTGACCTGCAGAGAATTGGATCGGAGGTCAATCCTCAGGACCCTAAGAGTGGCAGAGTGGATCACTGGCGTCTCCCTCCCCACACCCCGCCCCCCCAACCATTGACGTGATCTCCTAAGATCATTGTCTAAAGAGGGCTCGCAAAATCATTGAGGACCACTACCATCCCGCACACAGCATCTTTCAGCTGCTCCCATCAAGGAAGAGATCCAGGAGTAGCAGAGCCAGCACCACCAAGCTGAGGAATAGCTTCTTCCCATAGACAGTGAGAATGCTGAACTACCAAAGGAACTGCTCATACTAACCATCCGAGACTCTTATATTCACAGAACAAAATTTATTTATTTGTGTGATGACATTGTTTAATGGGTTTAATGTATTATATATGTTGAACGTTGAGTGGGTGGGGAGGGGGGTGAAGGAGGGAGGGAAGGGAGGGGGGAAAGGGAAGAAAATGACACTATTCAAGAGGGAAATGTTTGTGTGTATTTTGGTCAGTATGGTTCATAGTGTGAAAGATAAAAAAATTTAAAAAAAAAGAAAATACAAAATGGTAAATTAATCCAGAGAGTTGAAGGGTGTTCTGTGCAGCAGCTTCAATTGGGTTTGGATAAAAGATCCAAATACAGACTTGTCTCAAATTGGGCATTTCTGTTGTCAATAAATTCCTCCTTTTATTTTACTTCAATAAAATTCATCTAAGGTGGAATATAATGTGCTGAAGTGATTGTTGGAGCAGTTTAACAATTCATGCTGAGGATGAATCTGTGCTGGAGATATCACATGCTGACCCAATTCCTCTGATCCACTGTTCATGTATAGATGAAATATTTGTCCTGCATATGCATTGTTTATTTGTATGTGTGTTATATCCGTTTGTGAGTCTGCATGTTTTGCACTGATGACCAGACAATGCTGTTTCGTCAGGTGGTACTTGTAAAATCAGATGACAGTAAACTTGACTCCCATTTCCTCTGCAGGGAGACCCAGGGATTGGAATTGAAGGACCAAGAGGACCCCCTGGACCACCTGGGCTCCCTGGCCCCTCAGCCAGGAGAGATAAACTTGTAAGTGAAATAAATGATTGTATGAGATTCAAGGTGGAAAGATGATTGGAAAAACAAATCCATGGTGAATGCACACAGCCACTTTCATGAGTTCAGGATGTCCCAACACACTTTGCATTCACTGAATGGCCCTTAGTCCATTGTGATGTGAGAAACAGAATGGCGGATTTGTGCACAGCAAGTATTCACTAACCGACAGCGAGAGAATGACGAAAAAATAAGATAAGGGTGTTGATTGATGGACATTTGTTGCTGGTCCTTGTTTGGTCATGGAGAGAAACTTCACAGAAGCAGGTCCTTCACCCCCATCAAATCTGTGCTGACCATCAACGAGCTGTTTGCACAGATCCTACACTAACCCTGTTTTTCCTTCTCTCCATATTCCCGTCAGCTCCCCACCAGATTCTGCCCCTGACCTGCACCCTACAGACAAACTACCTTGGCCATTTAGCCCACCAACCATCCCTTCGATGCCACTCGACTGACTGACAGTTCTTCCAGAGGTTTATCTTTGCTCCCAACTCCAACATCTGAAGCCTCTTGGGTCTCCTGCACCTCATTGCGACAGGGATGGCGAGCTGGAGCATGCCCCCCCCCCAATAGGAAACCCCACGTGGTCATGAGGAGAGCCTGGGCAGCGCCCAAAGCCAGGATCGTACACGGGTCTCTCAGGGGCTTTGAGGCAGTGGGTGTACCCGGTGGTGATGTACTGCCCAGCCTTGCCGCACATCTGCTAAACATCTGGATCCTCTGGCAAGAAAGGTCTTTCAGAGGTTGACTCAATTCACTAGGTTGAGGGCCTTCAATCTGCAAGATCCCCTCACAGGATGGGGTAACACAAGCTCTGCCCACCAAAGTGTTGAAAGAGTTTGACAGCTGGCTGAGGATTACTCCTGGCTGAGCTGGTTGTTAAAGTTTCCCAAGAATCTTATGTTACTGAATACCTCTGACACACAGAAATATTAAAAAAGAATTAAAAATCAAACAAGTATTTGCAAATATTACAATTAATTTGTGGTGAAACAGAAAAGATAAAACGTTTAAGTAAACGAGCTGCATGGTTAATGGAATGGTTAGCTCAACATTATTGCAGCACAAATGACCCAGGTTAAATCGGGCACCTCACTTCCAATGTGCTAACTGCTACACTAATCATGCCAGCTGCTTATTTCTGTTTCTCTGCAAAATAACTGTGATCTTTGCAAATCTGGTAAGGTATCTGTATGTTCTCCCCGTGACCTGCATGGGTTTCCTTTGGGTGCTCAGGTTTCCTCCCACGATCCAAAAATGTACGGGTTGGCTGTTTAATTGGGTGGCACGGGTTTCAGTGTCTGGTATCGACTACTACCCTGATGCAAATAAAAATTTAACAGTTTTAAAAATTAAACTTAAAAAGTGTCCAGCAAAAGTCCTTTCATGAGAACTGTGAGGAAGCCATATCCAAAGGAATTTTCAGCCACCTTGTGAAGACATTTCTCAGGGAAATCCTGGTGTTGATACAGCCTGTGAGTGACCCAGACTCACTCTGCTTGGCGGGTGATCAATGAGGGAAGTGCTCTGCCCAAGATCAGAAGAAGGTGCCGAAGGTGATGCATGCAGCTCAGAACATTGCACCAACCTCCCTCTCCTCCATCAACTCTATCTGCACTTCATGCTGCCTCAGAAAGGACCCACCCAATCCCGGACACACTCTCGTCTCCCTCCTTCCCTCGTGGAGAAGGTTCAAGAGTGTGAAATAGTGCACCAACATTTTCAAAGACCGTTTCTTCCCCACAGCCATCAGGCTCCTGATTGAACCCCAGTCCAATGATCTCAAGTTGCCCTTGCTATGTACTAATTGATTGCTTCACTGCAACACTATGCACTGTTAATATGCTCTTGCTCTTAACCCTTGTATTGCTGTCTGGATGTTAGACTTAATCTGCCGGCCTGCACGCATACCGAGCTCAACTCATGTATAATATGTCAATGATCTCCCCCTCTGTGCATTCACTGACCTTCTTCCTCCATGTCCTCTCACATTGCACAGTCTTTGGCAGGTTAATTAGTCACTATCTATGACCCCTAGTGAATAAATGAGGAGAGGCCATGTGAATATGGGGAGAATGAAATGGAATTAAAGTTGGACTAACCTCAATGGGAGCTTGATGGTTGGCACAGACTTGATGGGCCGAAAGACCTATTGTTTGACAAAAGCCCAGGTGTCCTGGACACAGCAGCAGTGCTTCCCACTATCCATTCATAGAAGGCAGTCCCATGGGACCCCTTTTGTAGAATTTCTATTGCATTGGCTACACACTTTTCTCACCCCTGCCTGGCCTGCTCTTGCCCTGTGCCTCTGAATATGGTGATTAACCCCAAACCTGGGGCCAGACTAGGTCTCACAGGCAAAGGAAAGCCAGCACTGTCTGTGTAGAGGTAAACTGAGTTGATGCTTCAGGTTGAATCTTTCTCAAATGTTTCATCTCACATCCATTCTTGTCTCCTAGACGTTCATCGACATGGAAGGATCGGGGTTTGAAGGTGATCTGGAAACCTTTCGGGTAGGGACAGCTTCTTGAGCGGGGTAGCACATTCTCGGAAAAAGGCGATGGCAATTTTAAGGATCTTGTTCTGCTGACCAAAGGTTGGGTCTCCAAGAGGCGGGTCGAAGGGATTATCTAGAAACCATCTGTGTTCCTTGTTTCAGGTGATCTTCCTGAGGCCCATAAAACTGATGGTTTTATAGGGAGACAGGATACCTGGCATTGACAAGGAGAGAGATGGAGGACAGTTGTATTTATCACCTGCTCTTTGAGTACAGGTGCTCCCGATGCAACCTAAATGTCTTAAGTCGATCCGCACCAACGACCAAATTAAAAAAAAACATATATATAAGAAAAATGTAAAATTTATGCGGTTTATGTTGGATTTGACAATCTATAATAGGGATACAGGGCACGTAAGAGCCAAAATGTGCGTACTTACGTTGTTAGTCAGTGTCCCGGGGTCCTTAGGCTGGGCGTGACCATCTTGACTCCTGTGCACATGTTTGAGTCTTCGGGGGCACATGCACGGTGGGTTTGCGTATTTGAGTTTGGTTGGCGCATGCACGAGAGTTTAGCGCCCTAACCATATTGAATTCGGGCCCTTAACTCTCGCGCATTTTAAAATATTTTTAAAAAATTTGGTCGTATGTGCAGACAGACTTAAGTCGCATAGGCTGTGCCCAGCCTAAGAACCACAGGACGCTGACTAACAATGTAAGTTTGGACCAGAATATGGAAAGATTTGCCAAGGTTGATCAACAAATTCAGGAAACTTTAAGATGTTATCGTCAAATCCACGATGATAAAAAGATATGATCAAAAAGTTTGCTTTAAGACTTTGGTACTCCATGCATGCTGGCAAAATTCCGACTTACGTCCATTCCAAAATACGAGCGATCCTTTGGACCCAATTACGGTCATAAGTTGGGGAATCCCTAGAGTGCTCACTGCCAGTGAATTACATTGAATGCACAGCCACAAAAGGTGGGAGGGGAGGAGTGGGTGCATTTGGCACAGTGGTCGGTGAATGAAGGTAGGTCAAGCAGCGTCCATGGAGAGAAATGGTCAGTTAACATTTCTGGACCTAGAGTGGGACAGGGTGATATTAAGGGGGGGGAAGGGGCCAAGAGGTGGTAGAGAACTGGCATAAGGTGGGAGGGTTGGAGAGACCACTGGGAAAGTTGAGAGAAAAGTAAGAATGTGAATAGTTGCATAAAAGTTGGAAATAGGGAAACCATATAGAGGTTGGGGTTACCTAAAATGGGAAAAAAAAATGATGTTCATGCTATTGTGTCCAAAGCTGACTGGAAGATCTGATGTGTTCCTCAAGTTTATTCTTACCCTAACAATGGATGAGGCCAAGGACAAAGCCATCATAGGGTTGACTGTCAGATTATGGGGTAACTGTTCAAGGACATACTGCTTTGTGTGTATTTGTCTTTTAAGGGTGTCACTAGGCCTGGCCTTTCCCCCTGAAAACCCAATCCTCAAAATAGTTGCCAAAGAACTAATTCTGTTTCTCTCTCTCTCTCCCCCACCTCTCTCTCTCTCCACTCTTTCCCTCCACTTCTCTCCCCCTCTCACCTTCTCTCTACCTCTCCCCCTCTTCTCCCTGTTCCCCCTCTCTCTCCCTCTCCCTCTACCATCTCTCCCCCTCTATCCCTCTCCCTCTCTCTGTATCCTCTCTCTCCCTCTCCCTCTACCATCTCTCCCCCTCTATCTCTCTCCCTCTCTCTGTATCCCCCTCTCTCCACTCCACCACTCCACCTTTTTCTCCCCACATCTCTCCTCTCTCTTACCCCCCCCCCCCCCCCCATCACCTCCCCTTACTTCTCTCCCTCTCTCAGGGACCACCGGGCCCTCGTGGACCACCTGGTGTTCCAGGGCTCCCGGGAAGGCCGGGTGTGTTCGGCATGAATAACACGGGGCTTCCAGGAGCACCCGGGTCACCTGGACCAATGGTGAGTGAAGACACTGAGTGCAAGAGGCATTGCTGTGAAATGAGAGGCTGGCTTTGTTTGGAAACTGTTCAAAGGAGATGAATGATCAGTGCTTTCGTACAAGAAAATAACCTGCATTTATGTAGTGCCTCCACTGTGTAAGAATGTTCCAAAGAGTATCATCAGACATGCTTCACCATAGAAACAGATATGAGAGAGATAAAGTGAATAGTCATCATCAACTCCCCAAGTTGGGGAACCTCAAACTTGAGGGCATCGATTTAAATTGCAAGGGGTAAGATTTGGCCTGAGAAACACAGAGCAAGCTGTTGGAGGAAGTTGGAAAGGTGGGAGCCATTGTAACATTCAAGGGACCTTTGGACAGGTTCATGGAAAGGTTGAAAGGGATATGGGCCAACACAGGCACATGTGACTGGCTTGGTCAAAACAAATAAGTTGGGCTGAAAGGCCAGTTTCCATGCTGTAGAACTCTGACTCCCAAAGAAAGGGGCTGACGAATGAATATCGACATGAGGTGGGGTGGTTGGCCCAGGTGTGAGCAAAGCACCGGGTGAAGGTGAGTGGAGTTTGTGGAGGATGGCTGTTGGGAGCAGCATGGACATAAGAGCCCCCTGCTTCCTCAACTCATATGGCCATTATAACCAAAAATAGACTTTATTCACAATGAATTATTTACAAAAGGAAAACCATTCAAGGTCCCTTCCCATCCTTAGTTTTTGTATCCATTCATTCCCATTACTGTACATTGTTACATTCCTTTCTATTTACACCATTACCACCACTGAGGCACCTTGTTGTTACTCCCCCTCTGTTGTATGAGGGGCTTCCCCTCTGTCTCAGCCCCTCAATGCCCGGAGGCGGAAGGACTCTAGCCCGTATTTTCTCCCCTCAGCGCCCTCGCGTTGGCTGCACCAAGCCTTGGTGCATCCCTCAGCACGCACTCCTGCAGCCTGGAATGTGCCAATCGGCAGCATTCCTTCACCAACATCTCCATGTGCTGAAAGAGGTTTCAGGCAGACCAAAGGGCATCTTTCAACGAGGTGATTGTCTTCCAGCAGTTCCCGATGACTGACTCTGTGTGCTTCCTTGGGAACAGCCTGCAGATCAGAGGGTCCTCTGTCATGTTGTTGCTGAGGATGAACCGTGGGAAGGACCCTTGCATCCTTCTCCACAGAGCAAATCAGGATTCTACAAAGAGGTGGCCGACTCTCTCCATCTTCACAGTCATCTTGGGGACAACAGAGATGCCTTTCCCACTTTGATGTGAACCTAACACTGTGCATGCTTCAGACCATGTGTCCCATTCCCTCTCCCTCCCAGCTCATACCATCGCACAAAACCTTGCTGGACATTCTTGGGATACTAGCTGATTCCATGGAAATCCCCTCACAGTTGAAAGTCGGGATCCTGCTTGTGGAATCTGCAAGTTTAGTCCATCAGAGAAATCAAGATGGACAGAGTGATGGTCAGTGGCATTCCTGGACACTTCTTTGCCTTGTCTTCACTGGCCATCCAGCGCTCTATCAGTAGCAAGATTTCACACTGCCCGTGTCACATCCTATCATCAGCCGGCTTTCAAACGACTGATATAAGACCCTATCAGCAGCTGGCTTTCACACTTCTAGTATAGCACCCTATTATCAGCCGGCTTTCACACTTCCAGTATAGCACCCTATCATCAGCTGGCTTTCACACTGCCTGTGTAGCATCCAATCAGCCACCAGCTTTCACACGGCCAGTGTAGCGCCCTATCAGCTGCTGTGTTTCACATTACCTTTGGAAAATGGAACATTGAATGTAATAACACAGTACAGGCCCTTCAGCCCACAATGTCGTGCAAACCTACTCTACAACAATCTAACTTTTCCCACCTCACATCCATAACCCTCAATATTTTGCAATATAAATGCAATATTTTTCTTGTATCCAAGTGGCTATCTAAAGTTTTTAAAATGTCCCTATTGTACCAGCCTCCACCACCACTCTGGTCAATGCATTCCAGGCACCAACCACTGAGTAAAAACCCTCTAACGTCTCCCCTAAACTTTCCCCCACTATCCTTAAGCTGACTCCTTTAGTATTTGCTTTTGTTGCCCCAGGAAAACGGTACTGGTTGCCCACCCTATCTAAGCCCCTTATAATCTTATATACCTCTATTAAGTCACCTCTAGGTTCCAAAGAGAAAAGCCATAGTTCTGTTATCCTTGCTTTGTATGGCATGTTCTCCTATCCAGGCAACATCCTGGTAAATCTCCTCTCTTCACCCTCTCCAAAGCATGTACATTCTTCCTGTAATGAAGTGACCAGAACTGAATGCAATACTCCAAGTGTGGTCTAACCAAGCCACCAGTATGGAGGTATAACATTACCTTGCAGCTCTTGAACTCAATCCGCTGACTAGTAAAGGACAACACACCATATGTCTTCTAAACCACCCTATCAACTTTCACAGCAATGTTGAGGGATCTGTGGAGCTGAACCCCAAGATCTCTCTGTTCTTCCACACGGTTAAGTATTGTGCCATTAACCACACTCTCCACCTTCAGGTTCGACCTTCCAAATGCATCACATCGCACTTATTCAGATCAAACTCCATCTACCATTTCTCCACCTAACTCTGCATCCTGTCTATATCATGATGGCCAGTGACTTCAAGGGGCTCCCCCTGATTAGGTCACACTCACCTCTAATATGGACCTAGGCCTCTGAACACAACTCGACTGCCGCATCCCTTCCCAGAACACCCTTGCCCATACCCTTCTGACCGATGTTGACCTCTCACCTTTGCACCACACAATTTCCAGGGCATCACATTGGGCCAAACCATCTTATAGTATTGATCATTTTACATGCTGCAGTTTTCAAGCCACTTGATTAGCAAACCAGTGAGCAACCAGCCACCTTTGGACCATTCATTGATTGGATTGATAACCATCATGGATACCAAGGGAGAGTAGAAAGCTTTGTCTTGCATGCTATCCAGGCAAGTCAACTCAAAAAGAATGTAGCACAATAATAAATAAATTAATGTAGGGTGTAGTGTTCAAAAAGTCAAATAGAGCCATCTCTAAATAATAGTTCAAAATTATAGTACAAGAATGAGAGAATGGTTTAGGCAAGAGCATTATCTTTTACCAATGAGAGGTCCATTCAAGAGTCTGATAACAGCAAGAAAGAAACTCCCCTTGAATCTTGATGTTTGTTTTCAAGCTTGTGCATCTCCTGCCCGACGGATGTGGGGGGCATGGTGGGGAGAAGAGAGTGGGATGGGTCCTTTCAGGTGTTGGCAGATTTCTGGAAGTGGCCAGTGGTATAGACGGAGTTGATGGAGGGGAGGTTAGTTTTGCGTGATGGCCTGAGCCATGTTCTCAGCTTGCTATAGTTCCTCCTGGTCTTGGGCAGAAGCAGCTCTTGTATGCAGCTGTGATGCATCTAGGCAGGATTCTTTCCACGGTGCATCTGTAAACGTTGGTAAGGAACCACAGGAGCATGCCGAATTTCTTCAGACTTCTGAGAATGTCAAGTTGTTGGTGCACTGCCTTGGCTGCCGTATCAATGGGCTTGAACCAGGACTTAAGGGCTGATTAGTTTCCATGATAACTGCATCTCCCCTACCTCTTGCAGGGGCCCATTGGCCTACCAGGAAGGGACGGCCAGCCAGGTCCAGTGGGAGAGAAAGGACTGCCGGTAAGCTTCTTGTGTAGTGAAGCAGCTCAGAGTGCCTCTGGACTTTCTTGCCCTGTTTGCTGATGAGATGTGCCTTTAACTTCCAGGGGGAGCCTGGTGATTTGGGTCTTCCAGGAGCTCAAGGTGCGAAGGTAAGGTCCAGATCTCCCCTGTACTTCTATCCATGTTTCAGGATTTACTGCCCTTGAACTGAGTGACTCACTGGGCCACTTCAAAAGTCTTCCAGAAGCCAGCTTGGTCAAAGATTTGTCCCCTGAATGATAGTGTTTTATTTAGAACAGTTTTGTCATGCTTGTTCCTAATTATTAACTGAATTTAAATTCCACAACTGCGGTAATGGGATTTGAACCCCAGATCCCTTGATCTTGGCCTCCAGCTTAATAGTATAATAATAAATATCAATAATATAACTTCCCCATTGCACACAGTTTGCAGATGTGTACTTGGAAGTCCTGATCTTTAAGTCTTTTGTCAGCATGGCCTAAATTCAATTCTTAAATTCTCTCTTGTTCAAACACCAAACAAAGGCAAGTCAGCCTTTGTTCCCGCAATAATGTAAAGACTTCTGTGGAATATAGGGTGCAGAAGTGCACTGTCCATGTGATTCCACACAAACCAAAGCCCATATCTGTAGAACCCTGCAATTAACAGAGATGTAATATTTATTGAAGCTCCACATTCTACCAGTTCCTTGGGAAAAGAAGTGGCCCATAAATGAGGTGACCAGAACTGAAGGTAATACTCAAGTGTGGTCCAACCAGCATTTTAAAGAGATGCAACATTACCTCACGACTCTTGATCTCAATCCCCCCCACCCAGACTAATGAAGCCAGCACACCATGCGTCAGCTAAACCACCCCATCAACCTGCAAGGCAACCCTGAGGGATTTATGGACTTCTTTTGAAATAACAGGTGGGGCACAGGTTTCAACACTGCACTCTCTCAGTACAGCACTTGCAGTATCAATCACTCAAGACCATGGAACAGGACCTGAGCCAACAGCCCAGCAAAAGCGTGGGCAGAGATTCCACTCCCCAAACTGTGGCCTTCGGAGAAAAGGACCAAGGAACGGAAGCTGGTGGTGTTGTGACGGCCCACTCACTACTTCACCCTCAATGCTTTTCCCTTCTGTTGTTGCAGGGTTCCCCAGGTGACCTTGGACCACCAGGTGAGCCTGGCTTAGCTGGTTTTCCTGGACCAGTGGGACCTCGAGGCTTCCCAGGCCCTCCTGGACCACCGGCGTCTGGCTTCTACACCGGATTTGTAAGTGACCCAAGGTTCTGCCGGTCAAGAGCTTTGCACAACGTTAATGACAACTCTCAGGGCAATGCCAACTGATGTTGGTGGTGGTGGGAGGACACAATGGTGTAGGTTCAATCTCCACCTCCACCTCTGCCTGCACATTCTCTCCGTGACCTCCTCCCACATCCCAAAGATGTGTGGGTCGGTGGGTGAGTGAATGGGCTACTGTGAGTGGGCCTGACTGTGCAGAGTTGGGGATAGATGGGACTGCGGGGAGAATAAAAAAGACATAGTATCAATGGATACCTCGATGGTCAGCACAGTCCCGCTCGGCCGAAGGGCTTGTTTCCATGGTTGGAAGCACCTATTGGGGCTAGGTGGAGTGTTTTGCAGGCACTGTCAACACAACCAGACCAGGAAGCATCAGAAATGGGAGCAGGAGCAGGTCATTTGGCCCATCGATCCTGGTCCACCATTCAACAAGATCACAGTCGATCAGGTTCACTTACCTGCTCGTTCCCATAACCCTCAATTCAAAAAAAGATAGTTGGTGATCTTCCTTCACCTTAAAATGCCGTGGTCTGCACACTAAAGGTTCCCCCGTTTGTAGCAGAATGATTCAGCCACATGGAGGGACAATGAGACATCTCCAACCATCGAGTCCAAAGATGCAAGCATAGTTGGCCAAGAGACTGTCGATCATGGCAGAAGCCACGCTATCAGGTTGAATGTGCACAGGGTGTACGTCTCTCACACACAAACATGTAGGAGTGGAGCTGCATGCTCGGATGTCAGTCTGGGGGTGTATGGGTTGGCCCAGATGTTGCATGGTAACAATCAACATCGGGACATAATAACAGACTGCTGAATTGTGGTTTGGCAGCAAAAGGAAAGTGTGGTGACTTTCTCTGAGCACCAGAAGCCACATAGAAGACTTGGCATCGGTCCCTGGGAAGGAAGAGGGAGAGTGGGGAGTGAGAGAAATGTGATCTTGCTGGCAAAAGTGGGCCAATATTGGGCATGGAATTGGCCATTGCTGTTGTCTGGTCCAGCCATTCACGACTGTTCTTTTGGCTATGACCCCCTGAGGGCTCTGCTCATAGTTTATGGGCCCCTTACCCTAGAAGCAGTCAAGTTTAGTTGGTTTCTTCAGTTCTTCTCTCCCACCAACTACATAAAAAACATTTTTTTAAAAAATTGATTTCAGTCTGTGCCCCCCTTAATTGTGCTGTGACTCCCCCCCCCCCCCCACCTCCCCGTTGAGAATGGCTGGTAAACATAAGCTATTTGAAGACAACTTGAGGAAGAGGGAGCTTGTGATTCCTTAGCACCTTGTAGCCTGAGGTCTCCCTAAACACCTTATGACCAGTGACGCCCTCTTCAAATCCAGTCACTGTGGGGAACACAGCAGCTGTTTAGCACTCCCTTATAACAGCAATATGATAAAGACCAGGCAATGAGTGAGGTGATGGTGGTTGGGTGGTGAAAGTTGTCCAGGAGGGATCTTTGTTGCTGGAGATGACAGGAGAGGCAAATGGGGTGGGAGGGTTTGAGTTTCATGTTAACCTGCAAAGGTATCATGGAGTGTTGGCCATAGATGGTATTCGTGTGTGGCATAAGTATGTGTGTGTGTACAGTGTGCATACTGGTAGTGTGAACGCACATGCTTATGTACACACTTGCATGTATGCGCATGTGCATGTGTGTGTATGAGTGTCTGGGTGTGTCTTTGGGTCTTTACGTATGGGTGTGTACAGGCATGTGTATATGGGTGTCTGCGTGAGTGTCTATGAGCGTGCACGTGTGTGAGTATACTGGTATGTGTGTGTACATTATATGTGTGTGTAAGTATGTTTGTGTGTGCACAGGTGTATATGTATGCGTGTTCTTAGGGTATGTGTATGGGTTTGTGTGTTGTGAGTATGTGTGTACAGGTGTATATGGGTGTGTGGGTGTTTGTGTAGGAGTGTGTGTGTCTGTGTGTTTGTACAGGTGTGTATGGGTGTATACAGGTGTATAAGGGTGTGTGTGTGTGTGTGTGTGTGAGTGTGTGTGCCTGTGTGTTTGTACTGGTGTGTGTGGGTGTATGAGTAGGAATGCGTGCGCCTGTGTGTTTGTACAGGTGTGTATGGGTGTGTGTTTGTGCTGGTGTGTGTGTAGGAGTGTGTGTGCCTGTGTGTTTGTACTGGTGTGCGTGGTGTTTGTGTAGGAGTGTGTGTGCCTGTGTGTTTGTACAGGTGTATATGGGTGTGTGTATGTGTGTGTATACAGGTGTATAAGGGTGTGTGGGTGTGTGTTCAGTGTGGATGTGGGTGTGTTCAGTGTGTGTGTGGGTGTGTACGCGTGTATGTGTGTACTTGTGTGTGTGTGTACAGGTATGTGTGTGTACGGGTGTGGGTGTGGGTGTTTTCAGTGTGTGTGTGTTTTCAGTGTGTATGGGTGGGTGGGTGTGGGTGTGTGTATATGGGTGTATGTACAGGTGTGTTCAGTGTGTGTGTGGGTGTGTTCAGTGTGTGTGGGTGTGTATGGGTGTGGGTGTGTGTCCAGTATGTGTGTATATGGGTGCATGTACGGGTGTGTTCATTGTGTGGGTGTGTGTGTGGGTATATAAGGGTGTGTGAGAAGGTGTGTACTTGGGTGTGTACAAGTGTGTGTATGGGTGTGTGTATACAGGTGTGTTCAGTGTGTGTGTGTGGGTGTGTACGGGTGTATGTATGGGTGTGTTCAGTGTGGGTGGGTGTGTGTGCGGATGTGTGTACTGGTGTTCATTGTGTGTATGGGTGTGGGTGTGTTCAGTGTGTGTGGGAGTGAGTGTGTATATGGGTGTATTCAGTGTGTGTGTTCAGTGTGTGTACGTGTGTGTGGGTGTATATGCATGTATGTGGGTGTGATCAATGTGATCGTACTGGTGTATTCAGTGTGTGGATGTGTATGGGTGTGTGTACGGGTGTGTGAGTGTGGATGTGTGTGTGTGGGTGTGTATACGGGTCTGTACAGGTGTGATCACTGGTTGCCTGATGTTATTGCAGTTGATGACAGTTTGCACTTCTCTCTGCAGGATGATGCCGAAGGATCTGGACTCCCGATAATTCCAGGAATGCCGGGACACCGGGGAGTTCAGGTACAGATGAAAGGCGGTGGTTAAAAAAAAAAACCCTCTGTTCTGTCTGAAACACCCGAATGTCTTGTTCCAGTATTTTACTCTAATCTGGGTAACTGCCAACAGAGAGTCAAACCGACACACTCCAGCCAGCCACTCTTGCTCTGTGCAGGTGTCCTAAATGCATTCACTCTCCCCACCTCACTGTTGCCCTTGCAAAGGACAGGCCACATTCATCCCCAAGGAGATGTTTTGCAGGCAGTAGCCAAGCTCTGGATGCAGCAAGCTAAGAATCATGGCGGCACCGAAGGACGTGACACCTCTCTCGGCCGCTCCCTAACTTGGGACGGGTAACGCAGCATGACGCAACAGTCTCCCACTCATTCTTGCTTCCTTCCATCCCTACATCCAATTCACCCTCTGAGAGTGGAGGTCAAAGTTGCAGAATGTGAACCTCACCAACTCACTTGAGAGACTGCCAGTGTCTCTCAACCCATGGGCCTCCGGTGGTCTGTGGGTTTGTTTTAGGTGGTCCATTTACTAAGGTGATGACAATGATGGCGAGAATTTATTGTCTTGTACATTCGTACAATGTACAGATGTACCAAAATTCTTACCTGTTTCAGCCACACAGGTTGTAAGATACACCAGCTACAATAGTATAAGTGACCATAATATGCTGAGGCAGAAGGAGAGGTAGCTAAATGTATTCAACAACTGCAAAGCATGATATCAAAGAGGTAAATTCCAAAACAAGGTTGTAAATTTAGTGACAAAAGAAGAAAAAATTCCTGAAATATTTCCCATCAAAACAAAATCCCATTGGTGTTCTGGTATCCCCCCCCCCCACACCCCCCAGCACCGCCTCATTGCTATGCATGGCGCACGTGGGAAATAAAGGAATACTTAAGATGGGTTCTGTGGGTGAAAACAATAAAGTTAAACACTGCCCTGAATCGGGTGCTGTCTCAAATGATGCTCCAATGTTTGCACTGTAAAAGCACCTGAATTTGCGCCACGAGTCCACGTCCCCTCAGAGACACCGAGTGCCCGTGACCCTACCACCTCCTCCAAAGCCGCTGCCTCCCACATCTCCCTGTAACCCCAGTACCCATAGGACCCTCCCGGTGGCAAACCCCGATCTCCGGGCATCCGAGTGGCATCTCCTTGGTGCCTTGTCTGCAACGTCTAGGAAGCCATTGGCAGCTGACATGGGCCTTCAGGAGTCCGTCAAGATTAACAGGCAGATCATCTGTTTAAGCAGAGTTGCAGGAGGAACAGCTTTGAGCCAAGATGAGGAATTCCAGGTAGAGTTCCCTGGCCGTTCCCGAAGCAGACAGAGACTTGGATATTGGGAGTAGAATGAAAAACAGATCCTCTCATAGTGATGCACACCCCCATATAACACAGGGAAGCATCAGCTGAGAGTTTGTGCTCCACTTCCAGAACCACCACTCACAGCCTGTGGCTTTCTATTTTAGTGTTCTCATCCAGTCTTTTTTCCATGAGTTAATCCTGAACTCACTAATCTCTCCATCCTGAGCAGTCCATATTAATTAAGTGCTGCACCATCATGGATTGACATCATGGTTAGAAACAGGAGCAACAACTACAATTCGGAGGGTCAGAGACCATGATGGATGGAGAGACATGACCGGCCACGCCGAATGGCAAGGCTCCTGAACATATATGCTACCAACATAACCACCATGTCTCTGATATCTATCGCCAGAACAAAGCCGACTGCTTCTTCATTCATCACACCACCAATTTCGCCATCAGTTCGCTTCACATTCCAACTGGGGTTTCAAGCCCTCCATTAAAAAATTCCTTATTTTTCTGTTCCTCTGCAGTCTCCTTCAGACTGCAAAAAGGCTGCAGACGCTGGAATCTGGAGTGAAAAAAAATTGCTGGAGGCGAGTTGAGCAGCATCCATGGGAGAGAAAGGAATCAGCAACATCAGAAATAGGAGCAGGAGTCGGCCATCCGACCCATCGACTCTGCTCCACCATTCAATGAGATCTTGGCTGATCTGATAATAGGCTCATCTCTGCCTTCCTGCCTTTTCCCCCATATTCCTCAATTTCCCAACTATGTAAAGATTTCGAGGAGGAATATTGACAATTCCTTCCAGATGCAGCTCGACCTGCTAAGTTCCTCCAGCAGATTTAACTTCGAGCATTAGATACAATGGGACAGAAATGATCATTGTGGCAACAATGAATAGCTTTTGAACATTTGGTGACAGTCATGTTTGATTTTTTTCCTCCGTATGGATTCCCAGGAATACCTGGACAAAAGGTGAGAGGTCAGCTCTACAGCCTGATTGGGTGTAATGGCTTCCTGTCTGGGAGTTTTCTCAGTGTACACTTTCCAAGGGGGGCGAGTTTTCTTGCTGGGGCAATAGCCGTCTTCCTCGGGTGGGGAGTTGACGAGAAAGATGGAGAGTAGAGGACTTGCATTTGTAAAATGCCCTTCCCGGGCTGAGAGAGATCCAAAGAATGAGATTGATTTTGAAGGGTGGGTCCTTCTGTAATGAAGAGGGGGGGGGGGCCTTGTCATGAGAACTGATATGTGCAACATACTGAAGGACTTATCCCACTCTGGACATGCTCCCTTCTCCTTCCTCCCATTGGAGAGAAGGCTCAAGGGTGTGAAGGCTGAAAGATAATTTCTTCTCCTCAGCCGTCAGGCTCCTAAATGAACCCCATCACAGTGCTACTATGCTGCCCTTGCTCGGTACTAATAGATATTTTTCTTTCATTATAACTCTCTAATTGTCCGCTTACCCTTCTACTTTATACGGCTGTATGGATGTTAGAATTAGTCTGTTAGAATGCACACAGAAGAACACACTGTTCCAATATTAGAGTGGAGGTAAAAAGTTTGGGTTGTTGACAACTATGTGGTTCTGGCAGAGAGTCAAGAGTTGAGCTGAGCATAGAACAGACTATGGTCATGCTCAATGGTGGGACAGGCTTGTGGGCTGAGTCCCCAACTCCTATTGTGTGCAATGGAAATTATTACTCAAGACTGTTCTCTCTGGCCATCTGGCATGTATTCACCATTAACCCACTTGCTGATCGTCCATTGTTATGACCGAGTTCAACCTGCCCCACCACATCTTTCATGTCCTGCAGGCATCTGGCCAGGACGATCGCACATCAAGGTGCTTGGTGTCACCAAGTTGCTCACTTTCCATTAACAGAGCCTTATAATAGTGACTGACTCTTTCCATAAATAGCTGGTGCATCAGTGATGAGGGCTGGGATTTATTGTCTCCTCAGAGTGTAGATTGAATCATCAAAACTGGGGTCGGCTTTTGTTGAGAGCTTGGTAAATGGTCAATGGTCACGATTGAATTGACATGTTGTGCTGAATAGCCTTCAATTGTCTCCTGTGTTTCTAATGGCTTGATGGTTTCTTTTCCTCGTAGGGTGAGACTGGCCCCAAAGGAGAACAGGTGAGTCTTAACCAGCTCACTGAGCTGTTGTCCATTGCCTCCTGTGTTTCTTCATGGTCCACCAGCCAGGATTCCTCTTCCCCAGAAAGATGTGGTGGTTTCTCATCATCCCAGACCACCACTGCAGCAGTGGTGTCCATCTTTCATTCTTCTGAGCCTTCGAATGGCTCTTCCCCAACCACTCACCTCGCTGTTTCAGATAAAACAGTGGCTACCGTTGGGTCTCCCACCATCCAGCTGATTGGTTGCCTATCACCAAGTTTGCTGATTCACCATTCTGCTAACTGCACTGACCGGGGTACTGAGCATTGTGGGATGATTGTATCAATGCAGGAAGTAACAGGAGGATTAAGTAAAGGAAAAGGAAATCTGTGCATGTGCTTCGAGTCCAAGAATAGGAACATGTTCTTGAAAAATTACATCTGCAGTATGAACTAAAGTAAGCTGAAAATATTGGAAATACTCAACGGGTCAGGCAGTATCTGTGTGGAGAGAGAGAGAGAGGAAAAGCAAGTATGTTTTCAGTCAGAGAGAAGGCAGTGGGAGGAATGGATGGGTAGGGCAAAGGGAGTGTTGAGACCAGATGGCTTCCTGGAGACAGTTACCAGTACACGAACCTTCTTTGTCTGTGGAATGTGTTGTCAATGGAAAAACTGTGAGACTGTCTAAGCCAAAGTATACAAATTGAACAAGAGCAAACTGAGCCAAGACATATTTTCTTAGTGTTCAGGGACTGGGACTTATTGAGGGACAAAGAAGTTAAGGCGTCCTTAGTGCAGCAGATTACAGAGACAATAAGTAGTGCTAATGGCAACCTTCTCTGAGCCTTTAACTTTTTAAAGAGGAGGAACACATAATAATGTCTCACTGGTATATAACCCTGGCTCACCTTCACTGAGTACTGTGTTCAAGGATGGCAGAGGAGTTACAAGCTTTGAAAGGTCCTAGAACCCAAGGTGTAAGGGATTAATTTATGGAGACAGGTTACAAAAACTTGCCTTCCACTGAGTTTGCTGTGGTTTAAAATGAGAAAGGGATGAGATCAAGTTCACACAGAGAAACTCAAATCTCAGGTGAGAGGGGAGAGAAAGGGGGAGGGAGGGAAACAGAGAGATAAATATAAAGAGAGAGAGACTTAAAATTAGAGCTCATCCATATTAAGGGAAAACTGGGAAGCAATTACTTTTTTCCACACAAGTTGTTTGAAATCTCAACTAGCCAGATGGGTAGTTTGATCTTTGTTTTATGGGGCAATGGTTCCAATTAAGGGAATAAAGGAGATAAATGTGGTCAAGATGCACAGAACCACAGAATGCCATAACAGGCTGAAAGACTATAGAGTCATGCACCACATAACATCTGTTCAGGCAACGTCTGACCACATATACATCTATGGTCCCAGAAGGTTATAATAGATTATCCATTGCTCCATTTCTGGATTTATGGTATGTGTATTTTATGTTGCAAATTGAAATTTAATCAGAGAATGGGATGTAGCAGATGTAACCGGATAATATGGTGTTTGCACAACATCCAAATTGCATGACGTCCTATTTCACAGAACTCGATGGGCCAAAGGGCCTGTTTGCTCATTTTTTCACTTTATATTCCTGATGACCAGTCCCTGTGTTCCACACTGCAGCAGTGAGTTTCCTGCAGGTAACTTCAAGAGAGCAAGATATTAATGTGGAGATAAAGGTTTGAGTTCTGGCAGTTTAATTTTGAAATTGAATTTAATTAATCTGGAATAAAAATTAATTTCTGTGATTCTATCCATTACATTACTACATTATCATTCCAAAGAAATCCGACATCTTACCCTGTCAGGGTTATAGATTCAAGTGAGTGTGTCTCTTCAGGGACAATGAGGTGTGAAATTGGCATCCGTGAACAAACAAAAACATTAACGAAACTTTGTTCAGGCTAAAAAAGTACTCCAATGTCCTGGTGGCAGGGGGTCGAAAAGAGATATCCTAGTATTAGCTGAAATATCCACCCATGCCAGGTGTTCTTTTTCCTTCCTCAAAGTATTATAACTAAAATTCTGATTGGAGCAGATCATCGACTATTAACACTGATGCACAAAAGTGCTGAACAAAATCTGGAGGTTCATGCAGTATCTATATGAAGCAAAGGGTAACTAACTTTTCAGGCCTAAGCCTTTAAAAGCATTTTTCTTTAGACACACAACATGATAACAGGCCATTTCAACCCATGATTCTGTGGAGCCAAATTTGCATCCAATTAACCTACACCCCCGGTACGTTTCGAACAGTGGGAGGAAATCGGAGCCCCCGGGAAAAATTCACGCAGACACAGGGAGAAGGTACAAACTCCTTACAGGCAGTTGGGATTCAAACCCCGGTCTCAATTGCTGGAGCTGTGAAGACATTGCACTAACTGCTACGCCATCCATGCTGCCCTTTCATCGAGGTATGAGCTGAAAGCGGGCAGGCACCAGAATAAAAAATGCACAGCCAAACGGAGGCTTCCCGCAAGTTGAAGGAACAACATCTAATATTCTGTCTGGGCACTCTCCAACCAGATGGCATTAAAATGGACCTCCAGTTTCCGTGAAACCCCTCCCCGTTTCTCACTCTGTTTCCTTTCTTCCAGCTCACCACCCTCTTCCATTCAGAGAGCTGACCCCTTCACCAATTACTTCTCAGCTTTCTTCCACCCATATCCACCTATGTCAGCTTGTGCTCCTTCTCCTGCCCCTTTCTCCCTCCTCTCCTCCCCCCAGCTTTTTATGCAGACATCTGCCTGCTTCCTGACAAAGGCCAGACCCAAAAGATTGGTAATCCTTTATTTTCTGTAGTGGTTGAATGATCTTCTGAGTTTCTCCAGCACTTTTGTGTATTGCACTACAATTCCAACTTCTGCAGGCTTTCCTATTTAACTCCCCATTTACTCTCCTCACTTTTCCATCAACTCTTCCTCACCCCATCTCACTTACACAAAGGGACAATTGAAAGTGACCAATTAACCTGCCAACCCACCTTATGGGACTAAGGCATATCAGGACTGACAGAACCTTTTCATCAAGCCAGGGAAGTCCAGAATAAGCAGGGAGAAATTTAAAGGAGAACTGAGGGCAGAGGGTGCTGCTGGAAGAGGCAGCTTGAATTATAATGTTTCCAGAAGGGAACCCAATTGGTCATAGGGAGAACCTGCAAATTCCACACAAGCAGCCAACCCAAGGTCAGGATCGAACCTATGTCTCCAGAGCTGTGAGACAGCAGCTCTACTAGTTGTGGCTTGTTAGATAGTAACCGAGCCAGCTTGGGCTTTTCTCTTTGGAGTTTCAGAGGATGAGAGGCGACAACAAATGTGTGTAAGACTATGAGGGGCATAGATAGAATGGACAGTCAGGAACTTTTCTCCAAAGCAGAAGTGGCCATCTATGTAAGGTGAGTGGAGGACAGTTTAGTGGAGACGTCAGAGGAAGGTTTTTTTTACAGAAAGTGGTGGGTGCCTGTGCATTGCCGGGGGTGATGGTGAAGGCTATGCAATAAAGACATTTAAAAGACTTTTAAATAATCCATATGGATGTGAGAAAAATAAGAGGTTAATGGGTACAAGGGAGGGAAGGGTTAGATTGGCATGAAGTAGGTTTATATGGAGTCAACACATCCTTGTGGGTTGAAGAGTCTGTCCTTGCTGTTCCATATTAACTTCCACTAATGCATCATTAACTCCTTTAGATCTTAGCTCCATCAATTTTAAGCGAGATTTACAGTGGGCATTTATTATAAAACTGCTTTCTCAATAGTGTATGTTCACTCTTTGCCACAAGGTGGAGGCCAGAAAACAATAATAATTTACGAACAGTGTAGAATTCTGTGTACACTCACACACTCTTTAATTAAGACAATTAGAAACTTGCTGCAAAACAATCAGGAAATCCCCCTCCAGTTTCCCTCAAATATTGAGAAGCTAGGAAAGTGATAAACTTTATAATAAAAAGGGTTTGGAATACAATTTTTTTCCCAGGTGGTTTGTTAGTGCTGGGTGTTTCAAACCAAACCATAGTCAATTAGCTACCAGTGAAGTATTGTTTAATCCAGGAACAATGATAAATAAATGTCTGCTGTGAAGTCCCACAAACAGAACTCGAGTAAAGAACATTTCGAGATATTAGATAAATATTGGCTAGGTCACTGTGATGAATTGCCCTAATTTTCTCCAAGATCGTAAGTTCTGTCTTAAGTTTCATCGGCAAGATGAAACTTCCAAGCATGCAGCTCATCCCTGGTGAACCAGACAGGGCCAGGCTTGAATCTTTTTTTGTCTTCAAGTCTCTGGTGTGCGACTCGAACCCACAACTTTCTGGCTCAGAGGTAAAATTGATAGTCAATTTTTAAGTAAAATTGATAGTTATCACCCGAAATCGAAATTTGGTGATGTTTGCCACTGCCTCGTTTACAGTAATGAAAATTAGCAACTTCAATAATTTTTTCCCTTCATCCCAGGGAGCTCCAGGCCACCCCGGATACCCAGGAGAGACAGGATTGAAGGGATTACCTGGTCCTCAGGTGAGTGAGTAGTACTGTAAACAGTCCACGGAGCCACCTCGATCATTTCCAGATGCACCTTTGACTCTTGAAACCAGTTGGAGATGGCAGAACTTAATTTGTTCCCAACTTGAGTTCCTGGATGGGATCGAGTGAGAGAGAGTGTCTCTCAGGAGTGCCCTACAGGAGTGCAGGGGTTTATCTGAGTGATGCAGAGGTGTTTCCAAAGAAGTTTTAAATTAGGAATCCAAAGGATAATTACCTTATATATTGGTGAAGTCATCAAATTTTTTGGACCAATTTTTCTGCTCAAATTCGAGGGGTCAACTTTTACACGGGTCAAACTTTTTTGAAAATGTTATTTTTAAATTTTTCCAAAAACATAGTATCACATCTGAAAAACAATTCTTTTAACATACTTACACTTTTAGTATAATTCACTTCTCCGATACAAACACTATATCAGCTTACTTACAATTTCCTGCCCTCCCCCCAGAACTTTGAAAATTAAGCATCAACTAAAACAATTAAAGTAACAAACAGATAAACAGTAAGAAGAAAAGGAGAACTTCAGCGAACTCCCAGTCTCTCTAATCTACGTCCACTCCTTGAGCTGCTTCACTGCTGTTGTCTTTATGTATTTTGTTGGCTTTTTTGAACTGTGGAGCTGTTGTTCTAGCTCCGCACCAAAGTGCTCTAGATAAGGTTGCCATATTTTGGCAAAAGTATTGTACTTATTTCTTCAATTACATGTTATTTTCTCCATGGGAACGCAGTTGTGCATCTCTGTGGTCCCACCTCCTCTGTCTTCCGCCTGGATTTTGTGCTTGTCCCTTCTGACTACAAGGTGATTGTCACCAAGAGCATTCAGGTTCATATCTGAAGAAGTGTTCACTCTGGGACAAACAGAGTGAAAGGCAAGGTCAGGGCTTCTACTGGACTTATAATTGTTCTATTGTATTTTCTCATTGAGATGACAGAGCAAAGCTTGTCTGAAGGAAGCATTTTGCGGATGGACAGAGATACCATCCATAAGTCATCCTCTCTGACAACCTGATCCAGCTCTGTGTAATCGATTCCAGCTGATGAAACAAGGAGGATGCATGTTTGAGGGAAGAGGATTTTCTTTGTCCTTGAAGCATTCTGAGCTCAGATGTTGACTTTGCACTGCTTCCTATTAATGGTTACTGTGGTTTTACTTGTTTTGAAGCACTGATGCAGTGACGGGTTCTGAACACCAGTCATCCTTTCCCAGAGCTGACTGACTTGAAAGTTTCTGCACGAGTTTTATTGCTTCTAGAGGAGCTGATGGTCAGAATTGCAGGCGACGAACCTGTGCATTCTTCATTCTCGATGAAGGCACCCAAACCACCCACAAACCACATCCCCTCAAAATCTTATTTTGTTGAATACTTGAGTCACAGCACATCAGAAGGAGGAGACTGATCGAATAATCCAACCAGTTCTTTGACCCTGCTGCTTCCTGCAAATTTATCCTTTACAAGTCAACATAAGAAAGGTCCTTTTGAATCCCTTTCTGCTGCCTTTTCAGACCATGCACTCCAGATCGTGACGTGAAATTCTCCCCAATGCCCTCGCCAGTTGTCTAAACATCTGGTATCTGGTCAGCATTTCCTCTCATCCCATGGAAACCTATGTTAAAGGATGTCAGAATGTTGAACCCCCTGCAACCAAATGTCACTTCCCTATTACTTTTCCCAGGAGAACTTTCCTATCTCACCTTATAACTGAAGCTTTTAATGGTGGCTGGTATTTCCATGCTGCCCCCTTTCCAGGGACCTGTCATCCTTTCTAAAGTCTGACGCCTTGCATGCTCACAGACAACAGTGCAGAATTAGTTCATGGATCTATGCACACATGCACTTGTGCAAACACCTGAATGAGAATGCACACGTAAACACGAGCACATGCTCACATATAGAGACACAAATGCACGCACACCACCATCAATGACCAGGAAGATCCGATGTTCGTGCTACTTGTGTGACCACTCTGGAAGCAATTCTTAATTCTCACACTAGTCCCTGAAGAGGAACCGCACAAATGATGTGAAGGTGTCAAAGTGCGAAGAATTAATCGAAAGGCCAAAGGAGAAAGGAGAATATTAATCGACAAGCAAGGAGCTGTGAGAGAGAAGTTTTATGGATTGCACAGCACTCGTGCCTCTGGGTAAATCCAATCATCTCAACCACAGGCAGCAACGGGAAAACTTGGGGTTAGTTTAAAAAGATTATTTGTAATGGAAAGCTGCTGTCAATGTAAATGCAGGCAAAAGGATCATTGTCAAGACCTCCACAAATCTCTGCAGGTGTATTCTGCATGGAGATCGTGTGTATTCTATACTAGAGAGTGGGTGTATTCTATACTGGAGAGCAGGGGTACATTGCACTGGAGTGCAGGTGTATTCTATAGAGTGACTGAATTCTGTACTGGAGAGTGGACGTATTCTGCACTGGAAACCATTGTATTATGCACTGGAATGCGGGTGTATTCTGCCCCAGAGTGCAGGGGTAAATTGTACTGGAGTGCGGTGTATTCTATACTGGAGAGTGACTGTATTCTGTACTGGAGAGTGGGTGTATTCTGCACTGGAGTGCGGGTGTATTCTGTCCTGGAGAGCAGGGATATATTGTACTGGAGTGCGGGTGTATTCTATACTGGAGAGTGACTGTATTCTGTACTGGAGAGTGAGCGTATTCTTCACTGGAGTGCGGGTGTATTCTGTCCCGGAGAGCAGGGGTAAATTGTACTGGAGTGCGGTGTATTCTATACTGGAGAGTGACTGTATTCTGTACTGGAGAGTGGGTGTATTCTGCACTGGAGTGCGGGTTTATTCTGTCCTGGAGAGCAGGGATATATTGTACTGGAGTGCGGGTGTATTCTATACTGGAGAGTGACTGTATTCTGTACTGGAGAGTGAGCGTATTCTTCACTGGAGTGCGGGTGTATTCTGTCCCGGAGAGCAGGGGTAAATTGTACTGGAGTGCGGTGTACTCTATACTGGAGAGTGACTGTATTCTGTACTGGAGAGTGGACGTATTCTGCACTGGAAACCATTGTATTATGCACTGGAATGCGGGTGTATTCTGTCCCAGAGAGCAGGGGTATATTGTACTGGAGTGCGGGTGTATTCTATACTGGAGAGTGACTGTATTCTGTACTGGAGAGTGAGCGTATTCTTCACTGGAGTGCGGGTGTATTCTGTCCCGGAGAGCAGGGGTAAATTGTACTGGAGTGCGGTGTACTCTATACTGGAGAGTGACTGTATTCTATACTGGAGAATGGGCGTATTCTGCACTGGAAACCATTGTATCATGCACTGGAATGCGGGTATATTCTGTCCCAGAGAGCAGGGGTATATTGTACTGGAGTGCAGATGTATTCAATACTAGAGAGTGACTGTACTCTGTACTGGTGAGTGGGTGTATTCTCCACTGGAGAGCAAGTGTATTCTGCACTGGAGTGTGGGTGTATTCTGCACTGGAATGCGGGTGTATTCTGTCTTGGAGATAAGGGATATATTGTACAGGAGTGCAGGGGTATTCTATATTGGAGAATGGGCATATTCTGCACTGGAGAGCAAGTTTATTCTGCATTGGAGTGCAGGTGTATTCTGTCCCGGAGAGCAGGGGTATATTGTACTGGAGTGCATATACATTCAGTACTAGAGAGCAATAATATTCTATACTAGAGTGTGAGCGTATTCTCTACTGGAGTGCAGGTATATTGTATACTGGAGTGCAGTGTATTCTGTATTGGAGTGCGGTGTATTCTATATTGGAGTGTGGATGTATTCTATACTGGAGTGCGGTTGTATTCTATACTGGAGAGCGAGTGTATTCTATACTGGAGTGCGGGTGTATTCCATACTGGAGTGCTGGTATATTCTATACTGAGTGTGGGTATATTCTGTATTGGAGCGCGGTGTATTCTATACTGGAATCCGGGTGTGTTCTATACTGGAGTGCAGGTGTATTGTATACTGGAGTGTAGTGTATTTTGTATTGAAGTGCGGTGTATTGTATACTGGATTGCGGGTGTATTCTGTATTGGGGTGCGGATGTATTCTATACTGGAGTGCAGTGTATTCTGTACTGGAGTGCAGATGTATTCTGTATTGGAGTGCGGTGTATTCTATACTGGAGTGCAGTTGTATTCCATACTGGAGAGCGAATGTATTCTATACTGGAGTGTGGGTGTATTCTATACTGGAGTGCGGGTGTATTCTATACTGGAGAGCGAGTATATTCTATACTGGTGTGCGGTTGTATTCTATACTGGAGTGCGTGTAATTCTGTATTGGAGTGCGGGTATATTCTCTACTGGAATACGGGTATTTTCTCTACTGGAGTGTGGGAGTATTCTCTACTGGAGTGAGGGTGTATTCTATACTGGAGTGCGGGTGTATTCTGTATTGGATTGCGGTGTATTCTATACTGGAGTGCGGGTGTATTCTATACTGGAGTGTGGGTGTATTCTGTGTTGGAGTGCGGTGCATTCTATACTTGAGTGCGGTGCATTCTATACTGGAGTGCAGTTGTATGCCATACTGGAGAGCGAGTGTATTCTATACTGGAGTGCGGGTGTATTCTGTATTGGATTGCGGTGTATTCTATACTGGAGTGCGGCTGTATTCTATACTGGAGTGTGGGTGTATTCTGTGTTGGAGTGCGGTGCATTCTATACTTGAGTGCGGTGCATTCTATACTGGAGTGCAGTTGTATGCCATACTGGAGAGCGAGTGTATTCTATACTGGAGTGCGGGTGTATTCTATACTGGAGTGTGGGTGTATTCTGTGTTGGAGTGCGGTGCATTCTATACTTGAGTGCGGTGCATTCTATACTGGAGTGCAGTTGTATGCCATACTGGAGAGCGAGTGTATTCTATACTGGAGTGTGGGTGTATTCTGTGTTGGAGTGCGGTGCATTCTATGCTTGAGTGCGGTGCATTCTATACTGGAGTGCAGTTGTATGCCATACTGGAGAGCGAGTATATTCTATACTGGAGTGCGGGTATATTCTGTATTGGAGTGCGATGTATTCTATACTGGAGTGCAGGTGTATTGTATACTGGAGTGCAGTGTATTTTGTATTGAAGTGCGGTGTATTCTATGCTGGATTGCGGGTGTATTCTATACTGGAGTGCTGGTATATTCTATACTGGAGTGCGGGTATATTCTGTATTGGAGTGCGGTGTATTCTATACTGGAGTGCAGGTGTATTGCATACTGGAGTGCAGTGTATTTTGTATTGAAGTGCGGTGTATTCTATGCTGGATTGCGGGTGTATTCTATACTGGAGTGCTGGTATATTCTATACTGGAGTGCGGGTATATTCTGTATTGGAGTGCGGTGTATTCTATACTGGAGTGCAGGTGTATTCTATACTGGAGTGCGGGTGTATTCTATACTGGAATGCGGGTGTATTCTATACTGGAGAGCGGGTGTATTATGTATTGGAGTGTGGGTGTATTCTATACTGGAGTGCGGGTGTATTCTATACTGGAGTGCAGGTGTATTGTATACAGGAGTGCAATGTATTTTGTATTGAAGTGCAGTGTATTCTGTACTGGATTGCGGGTGTATTCTATACTGGAATGCAGGTGTATTGTATATTGGAGTGCAGGTGTATTCTGTACTGGAGTGCGTTGTATTCTATACTGGAATGCAGTTGTATTCCATACTGGAGAGCGAGTGTATTCTATACTGGAGTGCAGGTGTATTCTATACTGGAGTGCATGTGTATTCTCTACTGGAGTGCGGGTGTATTCTATACTGGATTACGGGTGTATTCTATACTGGAGAGCGGGTGTATTATGTATTGGTGTGTGGGTGTATTCTACACTGGAGTGCGGGTGTATTCTATATTGGAGTGCGGGTGTATTCTATACTGGAGAGCAGGTGTATTATGCATTGGAGTGTGGGTGTATTCTGTATTTGAGTGTGGGTGTATTCTACACTGCAATTCGATGTATTCTATACTGGAGTGCGGTTGTATTCTATACTGGAGTGTGGGTATATTCTGTATTGGAGTGCGGGTATATTCTCTACTGGAATGTGGGTGTATACTCTACTGGAGTGCGGGAGTATTCTCTATTGGAGTGAGGGTGTATTCTATACTGGAGAGTGAGTGTATTCTATACTGGAGAGCGGGTGTATTCTATACGGGAGTGGAGTGTATTCTATACTGGTGAGCCAGCGTATTCAATACTGGAGTGTGGGTGTATTCTATAGTGGAGAGCGGGTGTATTCTATACTGGAGTGTGGGTGTATTATGTATTGGAGTGCGGTGTATTCTATACTGGTTGCGGGTGTGTATTCTATACTGGATTGCGGGTGTATTCTATACTGCAGTGCGGGTGTATTCTATACTGGAGTGCAGGTGTATTCTGTATTGGACTGCGGTGTATTCTATCTGTATTGCGGGTGTATTCTGTATTGGAGTGCAGTAAATTCTATACTGGAGGGTGGGTGTATACTGGAGTGGGGGTGTATTCTGTTTTGATGTGCGGTGTATTCTATACTGGAGTGTGGGTGTATCCTGTATTGGAGTGCAGTGTATTCTTGTAGAGCTCGTTGAAAGAACCAAAGACTTGTTGATCCAAACCAAGGCTTTTATTAGCAAAAGACAGGAGCTCTTCACAGGTGGACGACTAGTCCGGAATGATCCGACCTGGCTAGGGACACAACCCTTTAAGGCCCAGACAATAGGTGTGGCTTAGCTCTCAGCCAATCGCTGTAAGCACAGTCTAGAAACAGTAACTATATACACTATGTACATTGGTGATAGATCTGTACTATCACAATTCTATACTGGAGAACGTGTGTATTCTCTACTAGAGACCAGGTGTATTCTGTACCGGAGTGTGGGTATATAGGGTACCTTATAACTTCCTTTTGAGTCAATGTGAAAGGAGAATGTCCTATGTGATCCAATACTAAGTACAGCATCATCATTCCTTAGTGTTGATTGTTAGATTGGGCAGGAATTTTTACTAAACATGTTTAAAGTACAAATTTCCTATTTATTGCAAATACAGCCTTCGTCCATGCCACAGGAGATCATAGATCTATGAATGTGTGGTGAAAAATGTGGCCCACCTTTCTATAGAAACCTTTGAAACATGCAGGCTGCCCGGTGCACTTTGCAATAATTGAAATGTGGCCTCAGGTGTAATTAAGGAAGTGTGGGAGGAAGTGTGGGAGGAAAACATCTGGATCATGCATCTTACTGATGTTAGTAGAGGTATGAATATTGCTCAGGCTTCCTGGGGCAATCTCCCACCTGCTTCAGAAAGAACACTCCACAATCCTTTGCATCACCTGGATGGGCAGCTAGGCACATTGTCCCGGCTTCTGTTTTTGGATCTCTGAACCACTGATGCAAGTTATTAGACGTGGAGATGTGACAATCTTAACCACCATGTGTTCTCTCTCTTAGGGTCCAAAAGGTTCAAAGGGAGTCCAAGGCATGAAGGTAAGGACCATAGCATGTTCTTCACTGCTTTTAATGTAGAATGGATCCAGCAGACAAGATGTTCAGGTATTAAAATATTCATGGCACCAGCAGCCTGAATTTCCACTCACAACTTCAGTTGGCTCCAAAGGTCACCACAAAGGAGGTCACTGGCATTGCTGGCACCCAAGTAACAATGATGACAACCTAGTGTTTGAATGTAGCTGGGCAGAAGAATATGAGAGAGATTCAGCAAGGGCTGCCTGACCAGGGACTCAGTGTAATGCCTCATTGGACTGGTAATGACAACAATTAATACTTGTCATGAGTACAGTTGTGCAGCCATACAGGGTGCAAAAGATACGCCAACAATCAACATAAATTAAGCTGCCACACAAGAGAGAGAATGAAAAGATACTTAAATATACAGTAAAATCCCCATTATCTGGATTTCAAGTAACCAGCAAAAAAATTATGGAAAATAAATAATGAAAAACAAGAAATTTTACCATTGGGACTCCATAGCAGTCAGTTCACCAATCCACGCCATACACAATCTGAAGCAACCGGCAAATTCACTTATCCGGCATCCACCAATTCCCAGAAGTGGCGGATACCAGGGGTTTTACTAAATAAGGATGGCACCTCAGAGTGGTCCTGAGTCCCCTGGACTGAAAGGCTAAGCTACATTCAACTCAGACACAGTGGGACTCAGGACCACTTTCTGTTGACCCAAAACTGTCCAGTGAGCCACTGCTAATCTAGATTTGCGACTCAACAAAGCGGTGCTGTCTACTTCCTCACTAGTTAACCTGAGTCTCAACCTTCTGGCGATACTGTCTCAAAAACACTGGACAGAACTGAGGTGCCGAGAAGAAACTTGGAAAGGAAAGCTGCTCCCTTCCTGACTTCAGAAACTTAGGCAGTTATTTTACAATGGTTTGGGTTGTGATGTGCACCAGACAGTGACAATTACAGTGATTTGTCTAAATTTAAATGAAAGCCACAGCAGATGTTCACTTCTTCACAGAATGAGGCGTCTTCAACTTAACACATTGGACAGGTCAGTTTTGTGCGTTTGGAACGTAAACTGCAATCACAATTATGTAACAAAGATACAGAGAAAGGTTGGGGCACCTGACATCTGAACTGGATTACTTTTTGTTCCGAGATCCAGTAAAAAAACTTTGTTTTGCGTGCTGTTCAGGCATGTCAACCCACACTTAAGTGCAGCAGGAGGTCCAATCATAAAACAAGAGGGTATGGTGTGATTGCAGTGGTGTTAATGCAGAGATAGAAGGGAGGAGAGGATTTGCAAGTCACAGCACACAAAATTCGCCACACCCCAGCACCATTTGCTTCACTATTGCCCAGGGTGAGACATTCACGGACGCCTTGCCACTTTTCTCAGGGGTGAGGGGAGCCTCAGCTGTTTGGAATGGGGATCTGGGACAGGAAGGTGAGCACTTTGCTCAACAGTCCCATACCCCTCTGCTGCTGGCGTCAGGGTGAGTGGCGTTCTGTCTCATTTGCACAAGGCTCTGTAAGGATCCGGTGCCTAACCGAGCAGCTAGGCTAGAGGGCATGAGCAGATCAATTATTTTAAGAGCTTAGAATGAATTCCCTTGACCTATTGCCCTCTTTGAATGAGCCATCCATTTTGAAGTAAAGCAAAAACAATGCTGGGGAAACTCAGCTGGTCAGTGTACTTTGAACAGCAAAGATAAAGATACATAAACCAACATTTAGGGCCTGATCTCTTCAGACAAAATGAGCAAAATGCAGACAGACGCCAGAATAAAATGGTGGGAGGGGAGGGATGGGGAGGAGCATAGTCCCATAAGCTGGAGGTAAAACAGTTAGTGGATAAGGGAGGGAGGGCACACCAGCAAACAGGGGGAGGAGGGATGGCTCTGTGAATGGAGAGGGAAGGGGATGGAGAGCTGGAGGAATGGGGAAGAGAGAGAGAACGGGGAGTGGTCCAGCAGAAACCGGAGAAGTTGATGTTAAAGCCATCCAGTTGGAGAGCACCCAGACAGAATATTAAGGGTTTCTCTTCCAATTTACGAATTTACGAATGGTCTTGGTTTGGCTGTGCATGACACCATGGACAGACATGGTTGACCACTGGGAGATCTCTGTCATTGATGCAGACTGAGAGAAGGAGCTCAGCAAAGCGATCTCCAAGTCTGCATCCAGTCTCTCCAATGTAGAGATGTAGAGGGCTCAGGCCCAAAACATTGGTTATGTATCTATTTGTGTTTTTACTTCAATCCCTGCATCTGCAGACTTTAGTGTTTTAATCCATTTTGAATGACTCCTTTCTGCAATTAGTTTTCCTTGATAAGTCTGACTTAATGTTTATGCTTCCTACTTAATGTGCTTCCAACAGGTAATGAGTCTCAGATCAGAACAGGGATCTGGTGAAAAAAAATCTCTCTCTGGCTCTTCAAGGTTCACTTACTGTCATGTACACAAAACACACAAAAGTCGTTTCCTTTGTTAAGACGCATAAAGAAGCAACTCTAGCCCAATGCCCTTATCTAAATGAGAAAGAGATAGCCCCTTTTAGAAACACTGAGTGTCCGTGGATCCCACTTCTTCCTCCGATGTTGCCGCCTTTTCCCCCTCCCTCCCTTAATCTCCCTTATCTAGATGAGAAAGAGATAGCCCCTTTCAGAGACACTGAGTGTCCGTGGATCCCACTTCTTCCTCCGATGTTGCCGCCTTTTCCCCCTTCCCCCCTTAATCTCCGTAAACACTCTGCCTCCTGCCAGGTGCCGTGGTGAACCCGAGCTCCAGGCGTTGAGTCCCCCTCCTGGGGTCCCCTGGTTCCGAACCCCTGTTGCGATCAGGAAGCTGCCAGTGCCAGAGGCCCTTCGGCAGATCCGCTTGCCATCAGCATCCTCATGGACCCTGGTCCTGATCCTTGGTTCCCACAAGCTGGTCTGCAGCAGCGCACAGCCTCAGAGGCTGACCTCCGAGCCCCTCACTGGACCACTGCTATGGTCTCCCACCCTACAGGGTCCTCTTCCTGACTTCCTTCTTGGTGGGGGAGGGCCCCCTCCTGCCTTGTTGCCCCCACACTCCAAGTCCCCACACTTGAAGCCCACATCCCTGCGGTCTGGTCTGCCGATCCTGGGCACCGACACCTCAGCTACCAGATTCCAAGGATCCATGACGTGAAACAAACAAAACATCCGAAAGCTGGTTTGATCCTGCGCGGGTGAGGAGGGAGTGGGGGCAACAGGCCGAATGGCCAGGCAGGAGGACCCAGCAGAAAACGCTATCTCTGCTCTCCACCCCATTTCCCCCTATCAACCGTTAGTTCTCGGTTCAGTTGCCGGGAGGATGGTTATGCTTTCTTGTTGCACGCTACCTAAAGCCTTCACGCTGCACAATCACTGCAAGGGAAACAAACCCAAGGCCCTTCTCCAAGTTGACTGTGTAATTCCAGAGATGCGTGGGTGTTTCCATCCCGAATCAGACAGGTAATTCTTTCATCCTCCGTGCAGTGCACAAACAGAACACCCTCACAAGCATTTCCTCTTTCCAGCACAAGTGCCACATTTTCAATCGCTTCAGAATGATTAATACTGATGGTTTGAGTTCAGTGTACAATTTCTTATGGCAGGCTTTCAGGGACCAGTGCATATGAAGCTCTTTAATGGGAGCTTTGGGTTTGGATGTCTTCCTGCACATTATCCCCCACATTCACTCCTCCCACACCCCCAGTCAAACAGCCTTCCATCCTGATATTTTAAGAAACTCTGAACAGGATTGTTCATAAAATATTTTCGAAAACTCCCACAATTTTGATATCCTAGTTATTTCTACTTCTGAAATAAAAGCAGGGAACGCTGGAAGCACATTCGGCCCCTGTGGAAAGATATAATCAGTATCTAATGTCAGGGATATTTCCCTTTCTCCCATTGCTCCCCCGTCTTCACAATGGCTGAAATTCTTGCTCGCTCTTTCCCACTGTGAGAGCTGAAACTTTAATACTCCCAGTGATGCGGTTTGACCCTCTGAGAGTTTCCAGCATTTTTCTGGATGTATTTCAGCATCTGTAAGATTTTAGAACATAGGACCCTACAGCACAGTACAGCCCCTTCGGCCCTCAAAGTTGTGCCTACCTATATATTCCTACAAATAAAACAAAATCCTTCCTACCTCGTAATCCTCTATGTTTCTTCCATCCATGTGCCTGTCTACAAGTCTCTTAAATGCCCCTAATATTTCAGCCTCCATCACAACCCCGGCAAGGCAGTCCAGGCACCCACAATTCTGTAAAAGAACACCCCTGACGTCTCCTCTAAACTTTCCTCCTTTCACTTTTTACAGCTGTCCTCTGGTGTTTGCTATTCCTACCCTGGGAAAAAGGTGCTGGTTGTCCACCTTATCAACACCTCTCATAATCTTGTAGACCTCTATTAAGTGTCCTCTCATCCTTCTTCACTCCAAAGAGAAAAGCCCTAACTCTGCTAACCTTGCCTTGTAAGATTTATTTTCCAATTCAGGCAGCATCCTGGTAAATCTCCTTTGCACCCTCTCCACAGCTTCCACATCCTTCCTGTAGTGATAATTAATTTTTAATTTTAACTATTCTCTCCCCCCCCCACCTCCCCCAACCCCATACTGACATAAGGGTCACTGTATGGGCAATCCAGAAGAGAACTTGAGAGTTTGGCTTTAACCCCCCCCCCCCCCCCCCGGCCGCCCCCCACTAGTATGTTCAGGAGTGATCTTGAGTGCTGGGACACATTAACAACTCAAGCCAGAACCCTTCATCAAATAGTTTGTGTGCGTGTCTTAGAACATAGAGCATTGAGCAATAGGGAGCAGGAACACACTTTGAAGTGAGGGGAAGGAAGTTTAAGGGGTGCCTGGGGTGGTGGTGGAAGCAGATACTGCAGTAGTGCTGCAGAGGCCTCTACAGAGACATATGGGTATGAAGGGGATGGAGGAATATTTTATCAGGGGCAAGCAGCATATTTTTCAGGTGATTTGGACATCACGATTGGCAAAAACTCATGAGCCAAAGGTCCTGTCTGACCATTCTGCGTTCAAAGATGCACACAAACTATTAGTTCCGATGAAGGACTTGACCACTGTTCCTCTGCTCAACCTGCTGAGTTCCTCCAGCGGGTGGTTTCTGGTCCAGATTCCAGCTTCTGTCTGTGTTGGCTCTGGGGAGAATTAAGGTCTGTCCCTGTCACTGGCCAGCCACAGTTTTGTCAAGTTGCCTGAATTGAAGAGGTTGGACTGTTATTGTACTCATAGCTGTGTGTCTGTCCTCAGGGTGAACCTGGCCAAGATGGTGTGGGGCTGCCGGGCCCTCCTGGTCCCCCAGGATATGTATACAGGGGTGGAAACGTAAGTGCTTCACTATAATCATCACCACATGGGACAAGGTTTACTGCATTGGGCAATGTCTGCTGCATGGGAAAGGTTCACTACATTGGACAAGGTCCGCTGCATGGGAAAGGTTCACTACATTGGACAAGGTCCGCTGCATGGGAAAGGTTTGCTGCATCAGGCAAGATTCACTGCATGGGAAAGGTCTACTGCATTGGACAATGTTCGCTGCATGGGAAAGGTGTGCTGCATTGGGCAATGTTCGCTGCGTGGGAAAGGTTTTCTGCATTGGGCAATGTCCGCTGCATGGGAAATGTTTACTGCATTGGGCAAGATTCACTGCATGGGAAAGGTTTGCTGCATTGGACAATGTTCGTTGCATGGGAAAGATTGCTGCATTGGACAATGTCCACTGCATGGGAAAGGTTTGCTGCATTGGAAAATGTCCTCTGCATGGGAAAGATTTGCTGCATTCAGCAATGTTCGCTGCGTGGGAAAGGTTTGCTGCATTGGGAAAGGTTCGCTGCATTGTACAATGTCCGCTGTGTGGGAAAGGATTGCTGCATTGGACAATGTCCGCTGCATGAGCAAGGTTCGCTGCATTCAGTGAGTAGGCTGAATACTAGGGGCCCAGAGAATAAGGGGATCCAAGCCTCTGTGTTTCAGCGCCTACTCAGTAAAAGATAGCTTGGTCTCATTTTATCATTTCACACTTACTGCGGATCTGTGCGGGTGAAGTCGATGATTGTGGGGGGGGGCAGGGTCAGTGTTGCGCCATTGGCGGGGTGACACGCGTGGTGGTTTCTGTAAACTGTCGGCGATGCCGCGGCAGCATGAAGATTTGCTGCTGCAGCATTTGCGATCCTTCACCTTCCCACCAAGCTATTAGATTTTTAACATCCATTTTAGTCAGAGAATTGTTAAAAATCTAATAGTTTGGTGGAAAGGTGGAGGATGATTGGGGGTTGGTGTGGGTTGAATTAAAGCAGCTTGCTCAGAGCGCCCAGAGGCAGTTAAGTAATTATCAGCACAAATCAAAAACAGACACCTCTGATCTGCCCTGCCATCTCCTTGTATGTACTCCCTGCTAAATGGGCTATTAGCTGCCATGGTTCACGTGCCACGCATGCATGAATCGCCACAAACACAAAGCATGAAAAGAATTCGATGTTCAAACTGTAAATTGGAGAGGGGGAGCCCAAGAGATGAGAGCTGTAAGTAAAATATTTGTTTTATCTAAAAACTGAATTGATTTGCTAATTGTGCCGCACAGTTCAGGTAGGCCGAGGGGAGGGTTCGGAGTCGGCCGTCGGGAGCTCCAGTGACCGGAGCACCAGATGCCCAATTCCAAACCCTCCCCTCAGCCTAGGCCAGAACTCCTGACATTTGAGTCCCAACTCCAAATACTCTCCTGTTCTCTTGGCCTACTGCACCTGCACACCAGAGTATGGTGTGCAGTAGTAGGCCAATCCCTATCATTTTAATTCAAATATTAAAATAACTTTAATCAAAAAAGGGTTGTTTTTACAAAGGGGATGTGGGTGAAATAATGAAGGGACTATATTTTCATTATAAAATTATTTAAATTTAAAAGATGTGTAATGTTATTAAATAATAGCTCATTTTAAATGTAGTCATCACTTTAATAGTTGAAATTATTGGCGACTCATTTCATTTGAATGGGATGTGATCAATTAAATGCAGAGCCTGCCTGTGTGCAAAGAGTGGCTGTATGTGGCGCTCTCTTCCCTTCCCTCTCCATCCTGATGCACTATCTTCCTGCTTGGGGCGGTGACACTAGTGAATACGGGGATGGAGCTGGGAGGTGGAAAATGTTAATAGGGCTGATGTGCTCTGAGCTTGTTGTGGGCGGGGGGTGGGGAGAGAGAGAGAAAGTTGAAGGGGAGGTGTCAAGGCAGTACTGCAGACTTCATCTTGTTTGCATGAGCACCATTCTCATCACCACCAAATGAAAGACAGGAGAGATCAGAAAGTCTCTCCCCATGCCATTACCGACCTGAAGGACAAAACACACACTCACAACGCGGAGCTTCCTCTCCACTTTGTGGTCAGCAGAAGCAAAGGTTGCCTGGCTATGGCTGCCAATTTTAGAGTGTGTGAGTGTGAGTGCGTTGGTTGCAAAATGTGTTTGCACATGCATACGTGCAGAGCTGTGGTCGAGGCACCTTTTTATGTGCTCTCACTCCCCTAATGTTAAGACCTGGCTACTCCCCTGTAGTGGGGTGGGGCCTTACTAAAGATCAGACTAGGGCCCAGGTAGTAGTTAATCTGCCACTGGCTGCATTGGATAAAGTTTTCTGCATTGGACAAGGTTTCTGCATGGACAAGGTTTGCTGCATGAGACAAGGTTTTATACTTGGGAAAGGTTTGGTACATTGGAAGTTTTGCTGCATTGGACAGGCCGGTGATGAGTACAAAGAAGTGGATCCTCTGCTACATGAGATGTGGAGAGATGCAGCGAAGAAACAGGCCCTCCAGCCCATTGAGTCCTCACATCCTCAGCCAGCCATGCACACCAGTCCTACAGAAATCCCATTATGTTACTCTCCCCACATTGCCAATGACTCTCCCTGGATTCTCCCACTCACCTGCATCCTTTACAGAGCATGGCAGAGAATAATTAGCCTGTGTTTGGGATGTGGGAGGAAACCAGAACACCTGGGAGAAACCACAATAACATGCAATCTCCATAGACAATACCTGTGTCCTAGGATTGAACCCGGATCTGTGCGAGCCATTGACCACTGCACCACTGTGTTGCTTTTGGTCATCTTGAGTGAAGCACAGTTTAGACGATATCTGAGGGAGGAGGAATTGGGTCCATTACAGGTTCTCTTGAATGATAAAGGGTCTGATTTGGTAACAGAGGTCCTTAGATGAAATGTGCAGGCAGAGGATTGAGGATGACCTCATTGATCGGTGTGAGCTGAATGGTGGATTCCATACAGTCAATAGAGGGGATTCCAACACAAGTAGCAAAGCTGAGAGCTTTAACTTGGTTAGTTGGGAGTCATTTAAGGAAGAATGTCCTTGCAAAGGGACCATGAGGAATCTGCAGCTTCCTTAACCTGAGGGAGTGGGGCAGGGAATGGGAGAGCAAGCCTTGAATTATGAGGATTGGATAGGTTGAGACCTCTCTCCCTGGAGACTAACAGAGACCTTACAGAGGTTTATAAAATCACGAATCACATAGGTACGGTAAAAGAGTGCACGGATAAAGTTTTTAGTTGTAACCTTTTTTTTACCGGGGATGGAGAGTCTAAAACTAATTTACATAGATTTAAGGTGAGAGTGGAAAGAAGTAAAAGGTACCTGAGGTGCACCTTCTTCACACAGAGGGTGATGGGTTTGTGAAACGAGCTGCTAGAGGAGTAGAAGTAGGGACAATTTTAATGTCCAAAAGACCAGTACGTGAAGGGGAAAGATTTAGAACAGTGGTTTTCGAACTGCCTCCCTAAACTCACATTCCACATTAAGCATTCCCTATACCATAAGTGCTCTGTGATTAGTAAGAGATTGCATAAGGTGGTATGTGAGTGGAAAGAAAAAGTTTGAAAACCACTTTTGTAATCGTACCTAATTGACTCGTTATTTGCACAGTTTCATAACTCCAAATGAAATGGGCCAATGACAATTTTTTCACCAAATATTTCAGTAATAATTGGGTCCAGAGCAGTGATTCTCAACCTTCCCTTCCCACCCACATACCACCTTAAGCGATCCCTTACTAATCATAGAGCACCGATGGCACAGGGAATACTTATAAGTGGAATGTGAGTTTAAGGGGGCAGTTTGAAAACCACTGATTTAGATGGATGTGGGCTGAGCACAGACAAATGAAACTAACTCAGTCAGCACGGACAATTTGGGCAAAGGGGCCTTTTTCTTGCTGCAGAAGTGGATGACTCTAAAATTGATCTTTGTCGGGCCAGGGTTAACAGAGGTAGGCTAGGCAAGACACAGATCAGCTGAGGTCTGGTGGATGAAATGAGAAATGTGTGTGACCACGTACTGTGCTCGCGTTAACAATGTATCCAGTTCCAGAGGCAAGGCAGGAAGAATCAGTACTCTTTGAGATCCGCACACAATCATCTGCAGTACCTTCAGAGGTGACATAGAGTGGTTCAGTAGTGGGTAGAACCACTGCCGTGCAGTTCGGCAACCTGGGTCTATCCTGACCTCGGGTCCTGTCTGGAGTTCTCCCTGTGCCTATGTGAGTTGCCTTCCACATTCCAAAGGCAGGCAGGCCAGTAGGTTAATGAGCTTTCTATAAATTGCTCCTACTGTAGATTGCTGGAGGGTGCTGGGATATATATTTTTAAATATATATTCCAGGGCAGCATGGTTGGCGTGATACCTTCACAGCGCCAGCAATCGGGACTGGGGTTCGAATCCTGCGCTGCCTGTAAGGAGCTTGTACGTTCTCCCTGTCTTTGCATGGGTTTTCCCCAGGGGCTTCGGTTTCCCTCTGCCGTTCAAAATGTACCGGGGGTGTAGGTTAATGGGTGTAAATTGGGTAGCACAGACCTGTGGGACGAAATGGCCTGTTACTGTGCTGTATGTCTAAATTTAAATTTAAAATTTAAAGACACAGCCCAGTAAAAGGACCTTCTGGCCTACGAGCCCGCATCGCCCAAATACTTTCCATGGCCAATTAACATGAGGAGAGCGTACAAACTCCTCATAGACAGCGGTGGAATGGAACATGGGCCGCTGGTGCTGTGATAGCAACACGCTAACCGGTACACTAAATAAAAGAGAGAATAGCTACAGTGAAAGAAAGCATTGATGGGAGTGTTCTGAGACCACATACGGACTGAGTGATCACCTCAAATGACAGGAGAAAATATGAGAAGTAACACACTCAGACCTTACAACTGATCTTAGAGCATGAAACATTGTTGCTCGTTTAGTTCCGGTCTTGCCCTGAGTTTCTTTAATGCCTTTAGAACCTTGAGTTTGAAGTGGAAAGTGACTCAATAACTGCTTTCAACTATCAACCAGATAATTTGTTCTAATGATGAACGAATCTGAGAGCGTGGTCAGGAGGGAGGCCAACGTGCCTCTCTCTGCAAAATATCACCTGTGTGGTTGCCAGGGATTCGGTGAGCACGTTGGCTTGGGATATCCAAGCTTCCTGCGAGGTCCTCCGCGTGGCCTTTGGTGGCTTCCTGAAGTTTCCTCAACGTTACATTAGCTCAGTGCTGCCCACTGGTACACAGCCAGAGCAGGGGCAGTGAGGTGCCGCAGTCGTGGCACTGACAGACTCTCAGAGGGCTTCCTCATCAGCTCGATGGACCCCCAATAGCTTTCCATGACACCAGGCCAGCAGGTATCAAGGATTCAGCTGCTGCGGGCCAATTGAGAATGGTTTGGGGTTAGGGAGGAGAGACGAGGGAAGTGGGTGGGCAGTGGAGCATGAGTGGGAAGGTTGAGGTGGGCAGGGAAGAAGCAGGAGACCGTTGTGTACGGTCACTGTTGGCGAAACCAACGAGATTATGGGATTGGAACCAGGAAATGAAGTAACTCAGGCATCTGTCTGTAAAGGGAGAAACTTCTCAGAAGGTTACTGTGTTGAAATTTAAAATTAAAGTTACTGTTTAATGTGAAATGATCATTAATTCTCTCCTTCCTCAGACGGTTGATGGTCTTGCAGTTGCTCCTGGAAGAGAGGTAGGAAACTTTCCTTCTAATAAATGTTACAAGGTTAATGTGCCGCCATGGATCTGGCCCCACTCTGTCAATGGGTCAAGTTCAAGTTTATTGTCACATGATTCAAAGATGCAGTGATTTGAGGTTGTTTTGCGAGCAGATCAATAAACCTCTCATACACAGTACAGGTACACGATCCTTTTATCCTGACATCTAAAATCCAGAAAGCTCCAAAATCTGGCAAGTGGGGACCGGCGGTTGGGGGAGGCGGCCGAGGGGCCGGAGGTTGGGGGAGACTGCCGGTTAGCCGAGGGACCACGGTTGGGGGAGATGGCCGGGTGAATGGAATGGGGTGGGGGTGGATACGGCAGCACAATTCGGGTGGGCTTTCCGAAATCCAGAAAAATCCAAAATTCAGAACCCACTGTCCCCCAAGGGTCTGGATAAAGGATTGTGTACCTGTACAACAAGTAAGACACAGCACAAAAGTACCAAAAGTGCAGAGATACAGAGAGACCAGTTGGTATGGATCAAATGCAGCATCATTTATTATTTTGTTTTCGTTCAAGTGTCTGATAATGTTGGAAAAGGAACTGTCCTTAAACCCAGTGGTGCATGAGCTCACACTCAAGAATCTTCTTCCTGGCGGGAGGCAGCAGCAGACCGGATAGTGGGATGTTGGCAGCATCGGACCGGGGAGGGGAGGGGGAAGGTGCTCTCCCTGCACCCACTTAGCTGCGCTACTGCCCCTCCTCCACTCTGCCTCAACTCTTCCCAAAAGGTTGTTTGTTGGGAGATGCCCCAATTGTGAAAGGTGAGGGTGCCACCGTCTGAACCATGGCACATTTTTGGCTGATGTTGCGGATGCTTCACTGGTCACGGATACCTTCCCTGCTATTATTGACTTGAGTGATGGCATTTCCACCAGTGGGAAAGTTTCAGACTAGGGGCCATAGTTTCAAGATAAGGGATCAATCATTTGCAATAGAGGTCCACAGATATTTCTTCTCACAGAGGGTGGAGAATCTCTGAAACTTTCTGCAACAAAGCTTTGTGACGGTTGGACCATTAAAAAGAATTAGAGAATGAGAGTTTATGAGGAATGTACAGATGGACTGAAATTCTTATTTGCAGTCCATAGTTAGAGTGCCGGTGGTACGGGAGGTTCACAAGCCTGATAGCTGTTGGTACAAAAACCGTTCTTGAACCTGGAGGTGTCAGACTTCAGGCTTCTGTGTCTTCTGCCTGGAAGTAGCAGTGAGAAGAGGTTGTGACCATGATGATGAGGATGTTTTATGATATTGGCTGCCTTCTTGAGTCAACATCTCAGGGAGATGTCTTCAATAGGCATTATTTAAAGTTTAACTTTGAGGCCGATAAACAACTGTGAGACTGAAGTATTGGAGATCTGGTATTGAGGAACAGGTGAGGTTCGTGGCAGATAAGCCATGATCATATTGAAGGATAGGGCAGGATCTAGGGGCCACATGGCCAGCTCCAGTTTTCTTATGTCAGTTTGTCCTTTAAATTATTATCATCTATTTTCATCAGCAATAATTTGAAACGAGTAGTGAATGAGAATCTCGAGGTTCCAGAGGCAGTTTTCAGTTGCAATAATGTGTAGCTTTGGTGTGTGACATTCCCATTCACCCTGTGTGTGACCTTCCCATCCTTCTGTGTGTGACGTTCCCATTCACCCTGTGTGTGACGTTCCCATTCCTTTCGTGTTTAATGTTCCCATTCCTTCCATGTGTGATGTTCCCATTCACCCTGTGTGTGACATTCCCATTCCCCCTGTGTGATGTTCCCATTCCTTCTGTGTTTGACGTTCCCAGTCCTTCCATGTGTGACGTTCCTTTTCCCATGTGTGACATTCCCATTCCTTCTGTGTGTGACATTTCCATTCCTTCCATGTGTGATTTTCCCATTCCTTCCGTGGGTGACATTCCCATTCCTTCCGTGTGTGACGTTCCCTTTCCCGTGTGTGACATTCCCATTCCTTGTGTGTGTGACGTTCCCATTCACCCTGGGTGATGTTCCCATTCCCCATATGTGACGTTCCCATTCCTTCCGTGTTCGACGTTCCTTTCCCCCTGTATGTGACACTCCCATCCTTTCCGTGTGCGATGTTCCCATTCCTTCCATGTGTCACGTTCCTATTCCCCTGTATGCAATGTTCCCATTCCCCTGTAGATACCATTCCAATGGCATTTGTTCCTATTTCTTAGGGTCCCAGAGGACCAAAAGGCAACCCTGGAGATCCAGGGCTTCATGGACCTATGGGGCCAAAGGTGAGTCCTTCAACAAAAACACATAGCTGTGCTTAGTTGGCACTTTTGAAGTCATAAGAGGCTGGGAGGTTGGTTGGTGGGGGAGATAGAGTGCCTAGGGATGACCCACTCTGACAGGAAGATGCTCAGAGTGCATCTTTCTCATCCCCTCTGCCTCCTATCACTCGCCCGCTTCTTTTACACCATCCCCTTCTCACCTACATTGACCTATCACCTGCCAGTCCTTGCACCTCCCCCTCCCCTTTTATTCGTGTGTCTGCCCTCTTTCTTTTTCTTCCTGACTTTTAGCATCGACCATGCATGGATGCTGCCTGACCCGCTGACTTCCTCCAGCATTTTGTGTGCTGTTCCTTTCACTTGAGGCAGCACAGCCCATGTCGTATCAACACTGGGTAATAGTGACTTCTTTCTTCCTGGGCTTTTGCCCGAATTATCCTGAAACCATCTGTTTGTTGCCCCTCCTACCAACTGGAGACATTTTCCCCTGAATACTCGATTGGTTTCTTCCGGTGGGAATGAACTCTACAGCTACCCAGGCCTGAGCTGTTGGTCAATCTGAGTCTACCTGGGTTCGGACGGGAGGGAGGGAGGGAGGGATTGAGGCCCAGGTTGTGCTTCTTGTAATGGAGCAGCGGAGAAACTCAAAAGCTGCAGGTACTGGAATCTTGAGCAGACGAAGAGCTGTTGGAGGCAGCATCTGTGGGAGAAATGGTCAGTCAACAGGAACACATTGACTGAGTTCCTCCAGCAGTTCTTTGCTCAGCATAGCCAGAGGGGTTTTTCTCCGTTCATTCTTTCAGCAAGCTTGACATTTCTTGCTGATCCTTACCTGAGAAGGGATATAGCATGGAAACAAACCCTTTAGCTCATCAAGTTCATGCTAGCGCCCGTTTACACAAATTCAACATTGATCCTGCTCTTTGGTCCGATCATCTCCTCCCAGATTCTGCCCATCCAGCAGAAACCAGATTACCCCGGGGAGGGGATGGAGAAGCCCACACAGTTATAGGGAGAACGTGCAAACTTTGCACTGACAGCGTCAGAGGCTAGGATTGAACCCGGGTCTCTGGTGCTCTCGAGGCAGCAGGTCTTCCCACTGTGTCACGGCACAGGGGAGTGATGGTGGGGAGCACCCATGTGGTGTTTGTGGTAAAAGATGACCCGTCTCATCAATATAGGGTGGAAGCATGTCCCGCAGTAAGAGAGGTGAGGCAGAATATCCACATGATGAGGTGACGTCTGCCTTGGGAAGCCAAGTGATAAGAGCAGCTGAGCTTAGGAGTGTGCGGGGTCTGGTTTAACTCCAAGGTGGTTAGGTGATCAGAATTCACTCCAAAAGAATCCTGCATATTCGCATCTCTGGGTGAACCAATCCCCTCATGTAGGAATGTCAAAGTAGCCTGGGTCCCTTTGCTCAATCCCCTAAGGAAGGTAAATTCTCCCCAATGCAGTGGTGGTGGAGGTAAGGTATTTTAAGAGACTATTAGATAGGTACATGGAGCTGAGAAAAACGGACGGTTTTCCAGTGGTGAAACTCAAGGCAGTTGTTCAAGTGGATTATTAAGTCACCACAACACTGTGGACTGAAGGACCTGTACAGTGCTGTGGATTTCCGTCTTCGATGTTCTCCTTAACCTGTGACTGTGATGCAATCTTTGAAGTGTTTATCCGCTAAGAATTGTTAATAAGAAGTTGTCCCTGCTTCCTCAGGGTGAGAAGGGAGAGCCTGGTTACATCACCGGCTTCGACAGGGCCACCTTGAACCATTTGCTTTCTGCAAACCCTGACCTGAAGGTGAGTCAGCCGCAAAAGACAGCCCAGTTCAGCTGGTGCCGGTACCCCTGCCCCTGGGAAGTCGGGAGCAAGAACAGAGAGCAACTCTGCCCCACAACTGTCTGCCTCCCCACAGCCCAACTTCCATCATAATGAGAATGAGTTTTTTGTCATACCCCATCGTATCAAAATTCTTACTTGCTGCAGCCGAAACAGATACTTCCAAAATATAATAAAAGTAACATTAATTGAATCAAAAGACAATAAATAAATAAGAAAGCTATACAGTTATTTCAGTGCAAAAATGATGTGATTTGCAAAAGTGTAGACAGTCCTTTCAGGGTGTCAGAGAAGTCCCTGATTAGTGTAACAAGGGGAGGTTCAATGAGTCTGAAAGCTGTTGGAAAGAACCTGCTCTTGAACCAAGAGGTGCTGGTCTTCTGTGCCTTCTGCCCAAAGGGAGCAGTGAGAAGTAGTTGTGACCATACGTTGTTGGCTGCCTTCTTGAGGCAAGGCCTCACATAAGTGTCTGCAATGGATGGGAGGCTGGACCCTGTGCTGGCCCTGGCTATGTTTGCTCCTTCTGTAGCCTTCTGCGTTCTTGGCATTTCATCCTGCCAGCTATTTCATTCCTCCGAAAACAGAAAGGCGCTTGAAAAACTCATCAGGCCTCGAGCATCCATGGGAAGTAATTCCATTCCTCCGTGGCCTGACGTGCATCATACTGTTCATCCCAACCAGAGAAAGTGGCTGACCATTCTCTCTTGAAGTATTTGCTTCAACTTATACATCTTCCTTAGGCAACAAAAGCAAAGGGTAAAAGGTCATGTCATGTAATTGTCATGTAATGCTACATTTAGAATATAACAAACATGAAATTCTTTAACTTTGTCTATCATAAATAAGGTGGAGAGTCACCACTTTGTGACCAACTTCGCCCCTCATTTGTGGAAAAATCTTCTGCAAGTCCATCTATCCTAGTTGACGATACCTAGCACATTGCCCTCTCTCCCTCTCTACAGACCTGGACAGCACCAATGTCCTTGTTGATCTTCCTTTTGAGTTATTGGAAATTGTTGTGCTTCTGGTTTATGACCAAGGGCGAAGGATGGCCAAAGTAACTCTGGCACTGAGCATCAGTACAAAAGAGGAAAATTCAACAAACCCTGAACCAAATGGCGGCACCTACAGCACGACTATGTAGATCCAGGATCCCACTGGTCCACCACATGTAATTGATTGAGTTCCCGGCACATTGCCTTGCCTCCACCACCACACCTTCCAATTAATCGGCCCTTTCCCCAACCTTGACACCTCTGTAACTCGAGTGGGCTGTTCAGATGGAATCAGAGGCAGTTTTGTATTCATGTCCCTGTAATATTTCCCCCACTTTAATGGATGCATTGATTCCTGGAGGGCCCCAGACAACATCAGGGTTGCTACCTGACTTGTGGCTGATCTCAAATGACCCCCAGCAGTGTAACTGTTAGGAAACTTACAACAAAGCGAGATTTCTCTCTTCCCTGCCATCATTCCCTTTCCCAAAGCAAACAATGGACACATGGAGAACAATCCCAGATGGAGCAGTTCAACCCAACTTGGCAACTCATTCAAGAATCGGAGCCAATCAACAGAAGAACAGGTACAAAAAATGACGACAAAGCAGTATTGGAAATTTGAGGTGGCAAAGAATACCGTATATACTCATATAATAGTCGAGTTTTTTGGACCAATTTTTTGGGCATATTTTGGGGAGGAGTTGACTTTTACACGGGTCAAATTTTTGACTGCGGTAAGTACCTGCATAGTTCAAGGTATCAGGAGCTCAGTAGAACGTTCGGCCAGGACCTAGGAGAGAGTCTGTGGTTGGGCCACCTGGTGGCCGGGCGGTTGGGGCAGGTCCACAGTCAGGACGTCGAGAGCTCTGGTGGGCAGAGCTTCAGTAGGCGGGCTGTCGAGGCATCAGGAGCTTGGATGGGCGGCAAGTCAGGGCGAGGATCCACAGTCGGGGCATCAGGTGTTCGGGTCGATGAGGCGAGGGCTTACAGTTGTGGCGTTGGGAGTTGATGGGCAGGCGATTGGGGCCAAAAATACATGGATCATATGGAAAACAGGCAAATTTTGGGCCAAAAAAAGGAGGGGGGAGGGAATTGACTAATATGTAGGATTGACAATTACATGAGTATATACAGTATCTGTGGGGTTGCAACACTGGTATGGAGGTGCCAATGCACAGGACAGGAAAAGACGACAGAGTGTTGTGAACTGGGCCATGGCCTTCATGAGCACCAGACTTCACTCCATCAAGGACATCTACAAGAGGCGGTGTCTTAAGAAACCATCCTCTATCCTCAAGGACCCTCACCAGCCAGGCCATGCCCTCTTCACACTGCTTCACTCAGGAAGGAAGTAAAACGAGCATCCAATGGTACAAAAACAGCTTCTTCCCCTCCGCCATGAGATTTCTGAATGGTCAATGAACCTCAGACACTACCTCACTTTATCCTATTTTCTTGCACTATTTATATTTGTAGCAATGTTTGCACTGTGATGTCACAAAACAACAAATTCTGTGACAATAAATTCTGATTCTAACTCTTGGGTTTTGTACCTCGAGCTACCAGTGCTGAGGTTAAAGTCTGTTTGCTGCAAACCTATGTAGCAGCCTGGCTAACATACTAAAACCTCAGAACAAGACTGGGACTTGTGCTGAAGTGAAAAGCCTGATGTGTGGCTTCTTTGTCCTTGCATGGCGTGCGATAAATGAAACTAGACTGTGTACTGGATCCAGCATCAGAGGAGGGAAATTTCTCCCCATCCCACTCAACCGTCTGCTTCAGTGAGGGGGTGGGATAGTGTTGAGGTTTCAGGACTCGCTTCATACATCACAAGCATGGTAGAATCATGTCTGACTGGATACTTCCTGCAGCTGGCACACCCATAGCTTAGAGAGACATTATAGTCCTAAAGGGCCAAAGAAGGGAATTAACTTCCCTGGAGGCATTATGTTAAATGTTCAGGACAAATTAATTCCAGAGAGCATGTTGCACCCCTGAAAATGGGAAGAAATAATCACAGAAGTGATCAGGTGATGTTTCCCCAGTGGGACCATTTACTCAAATCAATGATCAAATATATACACAATTTCCAAACAACATACCAACTAGTAGAATACATACCCTCTGTAAACTACAATGATGTACAGTAGTTCCCTGAGACATTGTTCTCATTTTCTCTACTGTTACTGCTAAATCACATTTAACTATGGCTCAGTAAACTCTCGCAAAACTTGTCAAAGTTCCTAAATACACAATATGCCAACAACTTTCAAATACGTTTACTTATGTGCACATCTGACTTAACCACACGGTGGAATCACTCGGCACTGCTACGGATTGCACTCTGCTTACATGCAGGGGCTCTGCTCACACAAACACACCTGGCCATACTCGGCAAAACTGGACTTTAACTTACTCAAAATGTTACATAACATTCTCTTGACATTTGAACCATCTTAGTGAATGATCACAGCCACTCCAGCAGTGGGGACTACCCACAACGTTCCTGAAAATGGAGGAAAATAGTCACAAGAGTGATCAGGTGATGTTTCCTCAGTGGAAGCGTTTACTCGAATGAGGGACGTACCGCAATGCCCCCTGGGTAATGTGGGCGGAGACACTATAATACTATTATGGTACCATTCTTACCAATAAAGAATGACTTAAACAATGAATGAATTAAAAACATTTTGACATTTTAACCCTTTTACACATAATATGAGTTTCCACTGTTTTAGGTACCTTTTGAACATCACAAAACCTTTTAAGTATGTTCCTTTTAAACAGTTTTACCCTTATCACAGCATTTTCACCTCATTACAGACCATGAATTTACTGTCTTTTAGACTTGTTACAAGAGTCGTTCCAAACAATCATGCAATCTGATTTAATTTCCCAATAATTGCATTACTGCTTCTTAGGTTTTAAACTCACAACATTGTTCAAAATCTAGAATACAACTAACTGGGTGAAACCTAGCTTCATTATAAATTTCTGTGCCAATTTTGAGGCCTACCTTTGGATCTGGTTTAGACATGGTCATCTGGGCATATATTGCATCCTGTGTGTCACTCTCTGTGTGTGGGAATGCAGTTCTGTTATTTGTAAACTTACACCTCCCCCCCCCCGACCCCCATTCTCGCAGCCAATGGAAGGGAAAACAAAGGTATGAGTGACTTCATTGGCTGCCGGGGAAGCCCGCCATCAATTCAGCTGGCAGGCGAGCCAATCAGGTTCATCCTTCTGAGCTAGTGAATTAGCTGCTGTCTTGATGATTGCAGTGACAATGTGTCCCACGCTGCTTGTTGAAAGACACAAAAACTGCAGACACTGGAATCTTGAGCATACAATGAGAAGCTGGAGGGACTCATAGGGTCAGGCTGCATCCATGGGGAGAAACGGTCAGTTGACGATTCAGGACGGTACTCTACCTTGATTCAAGATTCGATAAAGGTCCCCGACCTGAAACGCCGACTGACCCTTTCTACCCGTGAAAGCTACCTGACCCAATGAGTCCCTCCAGCTTCTCATTGTTTCCTCCAAGAGGTGCCTGTCCTCTGCTTAAGGCTCCTTCCATTTCTTCTCCATTTTGTCTGATAAGGACAGTCTTCCCTCCCCCAACCCCTTGAGTTCCAAGCTAGCATTACCTTGAATGCATCAACATGGATTTTTTTTTTCCAGTTCTGGGTATCTTTGCTTCAGTGACTTTCAGAGATCCATAATTTACAGTTAGAGTTGCGATGGTGCCATTGTAGCGGCGGCTACACTGCTAACTGCACAACCAGACGGGTTGAGTTCAGTGAGCAAAAACTGATTTATTGCAGGCTGCCTGGCTGGTCTTACACTCCCAGCCCGGACCTGGCTGAGAACCACACTGGGGGGCCCCAATGTCACCGGGGCGTCATGTGGGTCCCCAAGCTCGGGCTTCTGAGCCCAGTGCCGAGGTCAGGAGGAAACCCCCGACGGCGCCATTTTGGCCAGCTGCCCTGTGACAAGTGGGGCCGGTTCGCCTGCCTAATTACAGTGCCAGTGACCCGTGTTCAAGTCCCGCACTATCTGTAAGGAGATTGTATGCTCTCCCCGTGTCTGTGTGGGGTTTCCCTCAATTCTCTGGTTTCCATCTACCCTCCAAAACATAGGTTAGTTTAAATGGCCAGAATCAGCTTCTACTGTGCTGTTAATTTAAAAATAATCTCACAACACTTTGCACAAACAAATTCCTTATCATAGCCCTGTTTGATTTTTGATGTGCATTTCAGTATGATGGTCTCTCCTCTCATTCTTCCCTCAGCCTGGGCTCTCAAAACACTTTATAATTTGAATCGGCTCTTACGCCTTTATTTTTCAGAGAAAAAATGTTGGAGTTCTTCTCTGTGTCTTCTCTCTAATTCAGAAGCCAGAATCGAACTCAGCTCTCCCAAGTCTGGTCAAACTCTGCTTTCTTCAGCCACTGTTAAATTTGGTACATTGCTCACTGTTTAAGGAATCACAGAGCTTAGAAACAGGCCCTTTGGCCCACTATGTCCATGCTGATTTTACTCTTCCCACATCCTGCCATGCCCCAGGAAATCAGGGGTAATGGACAGTGGCCACTTAACAACATTCCACCCGTTTATGAGGAGCAGAGGAAAGAAAGCAAAGCACCTGGAGGAAACCTATGCAGTCACAGGGAGAACATGCAGACAACAGCCCAGGTCAGGATCAAACCAGGGTCTTTGATACAGTGAAGCAGCGGTGCAACTTGGTTGCCACTGTCCTTCAGCTGACGTATGAAAGTTGCAATCCTTGCTGCTCTCCACCTTTGACCCTGTCTCGCCCACTGTGGTGGTCATCGACCTCGGGGCTTTGTTCACAAGTCGTTTCTGGACCCGTGTTTGTCGTGTTGAATGAGCTCCCCAATCAGACTGCCTTGTATCTGAAGCTCTCTAAATATTTGTCTTTCAGGGTGATCCTGGTGTTCCCGGACCCTTGGGCCCACAGGTAACGTTACAACATTCCTGTTGTATGGTATTCACATCAGATCATGTTGGACACCGAGGTTTGCCACTGCATTTTCTAATTAGCACTAGGTCTACACTGGAAACCCCTGAGTGTAGCGAACCACTGTTCCTTATTCTCAGATTCTACCTGGTACAATGAAAAGGGTTCATTTCGACTCTAAACATTCATCCAGTCATACAAAGTGGAAAGGCAAGAACACATTACAGTGTGCAGTGCCACAGATCAATTAACACACATCAAGGGGACTGTGCGGGATTCATTCAGGAGCTTGATGGCTGTGGGGCAGAAACTGTCCTTCTACCTGGAGGAGCGCAATTTCACACTCTTTTGGCCTTCTCCCTGATAGGAGGATGGAGAAGAGAGTGTGTCTGGGGTGGGGTGGGTCCTTCAGTGCGTTGGCTGCCTTTCTGAAGCAGCGGGAAGTACAGGTGGAGTTGATGGAGTGGAGGGAGGTTGGTGCGATGGTCTGAGCTGTGTTCACCACCACCTGCAGCTTCTGACATTGGGCAGAGCAACTCCCGTGTGCCTGTAGGAGTTGTTGAGGGATACGGGGGACATGCTGACCTCCCTTAGCCTTCGAGGCAAGTAAGAGGCCTTGGTGCGCTCTCTTTACCCTTGCATTGATGTGGTTGGTCCAAACCAGGTCACTAGAAATATTTAGTCCCAAGAATTTGAGGCTACCTACTGTGTCCACTTCAGCCCCATTGACATGGACGGGGAGTGGGTTCTAGCCACTCTGAAGTTTATGATTACCCCCTTGTCTTACTGACCAATCATCGAAGCTGGGCTCAGAAAGTTAAGTGACAGAGTCTGTATTGCAGAGAGTGTGACCTCCCCAAGACTTCCCCTTTTCCTACACTTACCTGATCACATGATTCTACATCTCTTCAGTTACCCCCTTTATTTCCATTCCCTTTTCTTCTCTTATTGTTTATTTTTGAAAAAGAATTCCAAAGTAATTAACCTTCTGGAAGCAATAAATGTCTGCTATTTTAAAGGGAAAAGAAATGATTGCACAGGGGAAAGACTGATAATCAGCAATGGTGTTTCCCTTCTAACATGTTGAATCAATGGATGCAGGATGTTGAGTAAGACTAATCGGGAGAGGTCAATTCCTGACACCTGTCTGAAGCCGTTACCTCTCACTCCAAAGATACAGAGATTTCATTCTATATTTATACAATTTCAAATGGGTAAGGGGTAGAAGTGACCCCCACCTTTGCATTACATCATTTTATCATTGAAAAAAACACATTCTCAGCTCTGTTTTCTGATGTTTATCTTACACAAAAGAATAGTGTTTTTGTCTGGTAAGTAATCAACTTTACCTTGAAGGATACAATTTTAATGATGTTTATGCCAGCAGTATTTCAATTTTAATGATGTTTATACAAGCCATTTCTTATCTTTGCCTTAGCAAGGCCTACAACCTGTTTTCTGCTGAGTTTGCAAAATGAGTTGAGCCATTTTGTGACACACCATAAGATTTTAGCCATTTTATAATTATAAGCTGCCTTCTAATTCGAACAGCAAAAGCTTTAAGCATTGAGATATAAACTATACTTCCAAGTTGTTGAGGGATACGGGGGACATGCTGACCTCCCTTAGCCTTCGAAGCAAGTAAGAGGCATTGGTGCGCTCTCTTTACCCTTGCATCAGTGTGGTTGGTCCAAAACAGGTCACTAGAAATATTTACTCCCAAGAATTTGAAGCCACCTATTGTGTCCACTTCAGCGCCATTGACGTGGACGGGGCTCATTCTGAAGTCTATGATCAGCCCCCTTGTCTTACTGACCATTTATCGAAGCTGGGTTCAGAGGGTTGAGTGACGGAATCCATGTTGCAGACAGAGTGATTTTCCTTCGAGCAAGTACATATGGTGGTGGGTTTGAAAACTACTGCCTAAAGTGGTGATTTGATGCTGTGAATCCTATGGACGGTCCAAATGCTGCTACTATGTGCCGGTGGAGGAGTGAGTGAATGGTTGCGAAAGGGGAACCAGTCACATGGGCTGCCATGTCCTGTGTGATGTCAAGTGCTGTTGAAGCTGCACTCGTCCAGTCAAGTGGGGAGTATTGTGTCACATGCCTGACGAGCCTTGCAGATGGCAGACAGGCATTGGGAAGGTGAGTAACTTGTCACAGGAGTCACTAGCCCCTTATCTGTGCTCATGACGTGTAGATGGCTACTCCAGTTCAGATTTTGGTCAATGATAATCCCCAGGTTGATGATAGGGATTCAGTGATGGTAGTGCCACTGTATGTAAGAAACTGTGAATGGAGATTTTATGGTACACTGTTAACAGTATATCCCATAAGCAGAAGGAAGGCTGATCTTTGTTCCCAGTGACTGCATTATAACCTAACTTGGAAAGGCCAGGATCACACAGTGCCAGAGACCCATCTCAGCTGAGCTCATGATTCAATCTATTGGGAAGTCAGGGAATCAAGTTGCCTGTGCAGGAAGGTGGCAGTGAAGTGAAAGGGTCGCCACGGCCATTTGGATGAGAATGAGATGGTTATTGTCATACACACAAGTACAGACACAACGAAAGTCTTACTTGCTCATTTTCCCAATAATATAAAACACATGAACAACAATACATATAATTAAGACGACACAAAGAGAAGAAAAAGAAGACAATAAAAATAAAAGGAAGAGAAAATAAAACAAATAATAAAGTTCACATTGGCTGGTTGCAGACAGATTTTTCTTGGTCCGGGGAAGTCTTATGGTTCAGTTGATTCAGGGAGGTTCAAGAGCCTGATAGCTGTTGGAAAGAAACTGTTCTTGAACCTAGAGGTGCTGAACTTTGGGATTCTGCACCTTCTGCCTGAAGAGGTTATGACCAGAGTGATGGAGGACCTTATGATGTTGACTGCCTCTTAAGGCAGTGGCCTGCTTCGATGGACGGGACACCGTAAAAGGTAGGGCGGACATGTGGGCTGAATGGCCTGCTCTTCCTTTATGGTTCTTCCATTATGTTTTTGCAGGGCATCCCTGGATATCCAGGTCAAAAAGGTGAAATTGGCTTGCCAGGTCGACCGGTGAGTTTTGCTGATCTGTTCTTTCTGGACCGTCACTGGCAGAATCATTAAGTGGTGCAGTTTCCCAGTCTCATGACCAGTGCAAGTAACATGTGGACAACCAGCTAGTTGGTGTAAGGTCAAGGGGAGTGGGGAAAAATTTAAAGGGGACCTGAGGGGCAAGCTTTTCACACAGGTGCTGGTGGGTGTAATAGAGGTAGGTACAATTAGATTTGGACAGGTGCATGGATAGGAAAGGTTTAGAGGGATGTGGGACAAATGCAGGCCACTTGGTCGGCATGGACAAGCTGGGCCAAAGAACCTGTTTCCATGCTTGAAAACTCTGTGACATATGTAGTTCTGCCTTTATATGATTTATAAAGTAGCTGAAAGGAGTATACAACCAGACAACTATTACAGACAGTAGGAGCAAACAATGAGAGGCCGGAGGGACCCAGCATGTCAGGCAGTATCCATGAAGAGAAATGGGCTAGTCACTGTTTCAGGTTGAGACCTTTATCGAGACCAGTCTCAATGACCCAAAGCAATGGCCATCCATTTCTCTTCACCGACGCTACCTGACCTGCTGAGTCCCTCCATCCTCTCAAAGTTTGTTCCTTGCATTTGCAATGACAGAGGTTGTTTTGCGAACAGACCAGTTAGACATGTCGTACATAGTGCAACAAATAAGACACATTACAAATGTGCAGAGTACCAGAGAGATCAGTTGGTAGAGTGCAAAAGCAGTATAGAACATTGCAGCACAGTTCAGGCCTTTTGGCCCACAATGTTGTGCTGACCCATATAAACCAATCTATGATCAATAACCCTTCCCTCACAGCCCATAACCATTATATTTTCCTCCATCTTGACTTAAATGTAAGCATAATTTTACTATTTTGGGGTTTATTCCAGAGTCTGATAATGGCAGGAATGAAATGGTCCTTGAACCTGGTGGTGTGTAATGTCACACTCATGAATCTTCTTCCCAAGGGAGAGTGAAGAGAGTGTGGCTGGGGTGGGATGAGTCTTTAATACATTGTGTGGTTTTCTGAGGCACCAATAGGTGTGGATGGAGGGGGATTGGGGGGAGGGAAGGTGTGATGGTCTGAACCACATTTACAACCCTCTGCAATTTCCTGCGGTGGTGTGTTTGTCTGCAGTACCGGAGAATGATCAAACCAGGGCCCTCCTGAGTCTTCAGAGCAGAGCTGGCGGGTAGACTGGTTACCTCTCAGAAGTCCATGCCCTCTCTCAGGGTCCACCAGCATTGTTAATCCTCCCCCTGCATTTCTCCTTGTGGTCTAACCCTCCCCCCCCTCCCAACCTTTCCTCTCGGACAGGGTCGTACTGGGAGAAACGGGTTGAAAGGCGAAAAGGGCGAGGCAGGAGACTTCAGCAGCAGTTTTGGATTCCGGGTAAGTTGTATCTGAACTGAACTGTTTTACACGGTGCGATCATTGTTGTTCACCAGCTTTGCTCTGACCCCTTTCTCTTTTGTCATTAAAGGGTATCCCTGGCCCTCCAGGACCCCCTGGGCTCCCTGGACCACCTGGGTTACCAGCGCCAGCTTTCGACAACACTGTAAGTTGACCGCAGTTGGGACAGGAGGGAGTGAAGCAGCAGGCACTTCATTGTCATCTGACTACATATACAAACCGACGAAACAACATTTTCTGGACCACAGTACATACACAACCACACACAATACACACCACATAGCAATAACATCAAGATATAATTTAAAATAAACATATATAAATATTTTGGGATGATTTATTCAGTTATGGGAGACCATTCATCAGTTTTCCAGCCTGAGGGAAGAAGATATTTCCCAGCCTGGCAGTTCTGATTTTGATGCTCCTGTACCTCCTTCCTGATGGTAGTGGGTTAAAGATACTGTGTGCCAAATAGAAAAGGTCCTCAATAATTCTTTGAGCTCGATTGAAGCCATGATCCTAGTAACGTCATCAATGGAGGAAAGGGAGACTCCAGTGTGACATCTCCTCCTCATGTCTCAGCTGTCACCCAGGACCCAGCTCCCCTTATCAGAAGGTCATGGGCTCCTTCTATTGCCTGAGGTGACTCTCAGTGAGGGAGGGTCTCATTGTCTAAACTCCTGTCTGTCTAGAATCATGGAAAATAAGTGCAGGAGAAGGCCATTCAGTCCTTTGAACCTATGCCACCACTCAATGCCATCATGTGACATCAGTCCCCAATTCCTTATTTCTCTCTGTACCCCTTGATCCCTTTAAGGGCCACATCCAACTCCTCTTTGAATATGTCAAATGAAATGTCCTCAACAATTTTCTGTGGTTGGGACTTAAACAAGTTCACAAAGAGAAGTTTCTTCTCATCTCATTTCTAAGTCCCCCATCTCCTTAGACTGTGACCTCTTTGTTCTGGACTTCCCCAACATATAGAACATTCTTCCACCCTCCAATCTATCCAGTCCTGTAAGAGTTTTGCATTTCAGTTGCTACCCCTGGTCAATGATAGATCTCAGGGCACAACCTTGGTCCGCAGGTAGCTAATCGCGGTTAGCCCAATGCTTAACAGCACCAGAGACTGGGTTCTAATCCTGTGCTGTCTGTAAGGAGTTTGAACATTCTTCCCATGTCTGTGATGGTTTCCCTGGATGCTCTGGTTTCCTCCCGCCCTCCAAAAACAAACAGGTTTTTGGAGGTTAATTGGTGTATTTGGACGGCACAGGCTTGTGGGCTGGAAGGTCATGCCACCATATTGTAATTCTAAATTAATTTAATTAAATGTAGCCGTAGCCAGTGGATTCTAGTTCATGGAACTGCTCTAAGTCCTCTGTCATGCCCACATCTCCAGCACCGTGGCCCTGGTTCTGCTCACCTGCACTGGGCTCAGCTATTATTCTCTAGCTTGATGCTCTCTGAAACAGTCCCGATCAAAAGGAAGGGGCAGCGGGCCTTCAGAGGATGCGGGAGCACAGAAGGAAAATCCATGGATCCTCAGTGTCTCTAAAGGATCTCTTCTTAGCATCTTTCTCCTCTTGCTGGGCGTACTGGGCAAAGCCAGTGGTGCCTCCTTGTGTGTCTTTACTTGTGTACATGGCAATCAAAGAACATTGAGCCTTGAAATTGGCTTGCACATCTCAGAACAGCATCCAAAAGACAGGGTCCAGAACTCTGAAGGGTCAGCCTAGATTTTAGTGCTCAACACAAGGAATTGGCAGCGTCTGTCTTGGAGCGCCACCAGCTGACACTGATGGTGTGGCGCGGGGTTTGGCTATACGGCAGGTTCTGACTTGTTTTGACTCATCTTTTTCGAAGGTGTTCGGTGCACCGTCTGCCCACTATCCTGGACTTATTGGACCACCAGGTAAGAACTCGTCCTCAGAATCTCCTTTGCTCTCCTGGAATAAAGACTGCACTCTCTTCCCTGATTACTGTCCTCCTGCTGGGACCCTCAATTTTGCTGGCGGAGGGTGGGAGTTGGGATGGGGCCTCACCCTTGATCTTGAAGTTAAAGGTTGTGGGGGGGAGGGCAGAGTAAAATGATGAAGTATCACCAATCTGAATCATTTGTTTCTCTGTAAAAAAAAAAGTGCCAAAACTTTCTAGCATTTTCTGTAATAAATTCAGTTCCTTTTGTCTGTCAATAATTGGCACAGAACTGATTGGAACTTAATACCCATCATCCCATTGACCTCATTCAGTGATCATTTTTATGACACCATTCTACAAAAGCGGTTTTATTAAATGCTCGTAACTTTTTAAGAAAAGGTTCTGATTTGACTCCATGAGTCAGGGTTTTACTGGGAGTTGCTGGTGAGGCCAGCAGTTATTGTACACTCCTGGAAGTTGGTCATGGCATTACTGCAAAAAAAACTCCCACAGTACGACTGGCTAGGGAGCGCTGGTGGGATGTTGCTGGATAGATGGGGGTGGGGAGTTCGGTGGGGTGGGGAGGGAGGGATAGGATGACCTCAAGCTGAAATCAGATTGAACCCATCTCCGGTGCTGTCGGCAGTGTTCCTCAGCTGTTAATGATTTGTACCTCCTGCCTTCCCTCGTTCAGGTCCAAAGGGGGAGCGCGGAAGTTCAGGCTATCCAGGCACTCGAGGGGAAAAGGGAGACATGGGCCAGCCCGGAATACCAGGCCCACCCGGTGAGTAGAATGTGACCCCTACAGGAGTCCTTGGAAAGGTCTCTGACACAATCAACTATTTGTTCCAAGTAGGTCAGCTGTAGAAGATGGATCCTGAGACACACATGTACAACACAGCTGCTGTCTCTCAGCTCCTGCCCCCCAACCTCCTGATTCACCCTCCAGGGGTAATTCTACAGCAAGAGTGTTACCATCCAGGATGGGAGGAATCCGGGGCACTCAGGAACAAACCCACGCGGTCACGGGGAGAAGGTTCAGACTCCACACAAATGTGCCTGAGGTCAGAATCGATCCCAGGTCTTCAGGGCTGCAGCTCTAACCACTGTGCCACGGAGCTGCACAGTCTGCAACCATTCTGGTAATAATCTGCCATCAGTTACCTTGCTCTTCTAGAGATGACAGCATCTTACAGGTTTGTTTGTTTGGTACAAGCAGAGGCCTGGGTTCCATTGCAACTGCTGTCCTTGTCCTTTGTGCTGCTAGGGCCATGCATTGAAAAGATTCGGCAAGCTGAGTACACAACGCCCCTGGATGAATAGTTGAAGTGGTGGGACATGAAGAAGGGTTGGCGAGACCTGGGACCATCGAATTCCAAGGATCCCCTATCTCACAGAGGGAGTCCCTTGAGGTGTACGAGGCTCTAACGTGGCCTGGAGTTGACACTAGTTTGCACTAGCATTGCACAAGGCAGCAGCTTGACGCGAGTCGATGACTCCTCCTTTATGTACAGTAAAAGTCCAAAAATCCAGATGCCAGAAATCCAGACCACTCGAGAATCCAAACCTCTTGAAAACTCTCGGTTTTTGTGTGCGTGCGTGCATAAGTGCATGCATGTGTAAGCGCCACAGTTGCCACATTGACAACAAGCAACGTGTAAGTCGCAGAAATGTAAGAAAAATGTTTTTTTTGTCCTTTGTTCTTTTTATTTTATAAGAAAAATTTTAATAAACTAGCACAATTTACCTGCTTATTCTCCTTAAATTTGAATTTTAAAAGTGCTGCCTGAGAATCACGAAAATCCTGACCGACCCAATTCCCGAGCGGAGCGGATTTTAGGACTTTTGCTGAAAGTTGTTGTTGTAGCATTTGTACCTGAATCAGTGCTCGAACCCTGTGTTTTTCTCCTTCAGGAATTGTTCCATTTGACGTTTATGAGTATCACTCTGGGAGCAAGGTAAGAATTGCAAACTTCTTAATTTGCTGGCTCAACAATCAGGTACCTGGTGGCTCAAACTCTGTTCTCCCACCAGTTCCAAGCTTTGTGAAGTGAAGTCTTAACAGTTTCCCAACAATCTGCTGTTGGGAAAATTACATAGGAATGTTATCACAGGTGGATTACTGCAGTCTGTGTCATCTCCCCGGCCCCCAGTTACTGCACTCCCCATCCACACCCGGGGCCCCAGTTCCTGCACTCCCTAGGACCCCAGTAACTGCACTCTCCATCCACCCCTCCCCAGGGCCCCAGTTCCAGCACTCCCCATCCATTTCCCGGGCCCTCCCATCTACTCCCAGAGGCCCCAGTTGCTGCACTCAATCCAAAAAACTCTGCTCCTGTACGTCCAACAATAACAGACTTACAGAGTTCAGGAAGTAACTGAAGTTGTGCTTTTACCAAGTCTGTGACTCTCGTTACCTCTCAACCACACCAGCAATCCCTCAACCCTTCCCTTTGGGCACAACTCTGGAACCTGTGGGGAAAATCTCTGGGAGAAAACCATGGAGAGGCAACGATGTTTATTTGATGGGTTAATTCCTTCTGCTAGTTTAGGGCTGTCTAAATCTTGAGAGCTAAGGTTTAAGGTGAGAGGGGAAAGATTTGAACGGGACTTGAGGGGCACCTTCTTCACACTGAGGTGGCGGGTAAATGGTGGAGGTGGTTGGACAATTATAATGTTTAAGAGATATTTAGAAAAGTACTTGGATAGCAAGAGTTTAGAGGGATCTGGGCTGAACTACATGATTAACTTGGCCAGCATGGATGATATAGGCCTCAGAGCCTGTAAAACTCCTGTAACAAGGCATCCAATTGGTCCTGGAGGATGATGATACACACCAATAGTGGAAGCATTACAGTGGGGTGACTGGAGACAGGTCATGTGATATAACTGTCCAATCAGGATTTCCAGCTGTGAGCTTGTTGCTTATCATGTCTTTTTTTAAATATTGTGCTCAACCCAATGTATTTAGGTTACATTTTCCATCTACTTCCTTTGGCCTTGCAGGGGGAGAAGGGAAAGCGTGGTGACGTGGGGCAGAAGGGAGAGCCTGGCAACGGCTATGGTTTGGGGATTCCTGGACCGGCAGGGCCCCCTGGACCTCCGGGACGACCAGGGCTCCAGGTAAGGACCTTCAGCAGGGCCGCATCAGAGGACTATGGTTGGGCACAAGACAAGCGAGCTGCTGGAGGGTCTCAGAGGGTCAGGCAGCATCCGCGGGTCAACGTTTCGTGTCGGGAACCCTCTCAAGATCAAAAAGGGGAAGGATGTTACGCCCATGAAAAAGGGGAAGGGAGATGGGGAGGGGCTGGGGAGAGAGGGGATTCATTGGAAGGGACCATTGGGATGGGGGTTGGGGAGGGAGGAGTAATATAAGAGAGTGATGGCTGAGTGGAATGATCTTCCAGAAGAGGTAGTTGTGGCAGGGTCAATTCTGTCATTTAAGAGGAGATTGGATAAGTACATGGATGAGAAGGGGTTGGAGGGTTACGGGCAGGGAACAGGTAGATGGGACTAGTGGAGTTTCACATAAATCGATGCAGACTAGAAGGGCCGTTATGGCCTGTTTCTGTACTGTAAATTGTTATATGGTTATATTTAAAAAGTAAGAACAGCAATAAGAACAGTAAAGAAGAGATGAAAACATTGGAACCAGATAGAGATGGGGGTTACTTAATTGTAAAATTCAATGTCCTTGCCATTAGGTTCAATGATGTCCAAGGAGGAATATATTGTGTTATTCTTCAAGTTTATGTTTGGTCTCACCCTGGCTGTGGATGAGCTCGGGACAAACGTGTCCATGTGGGAATGGCAAAGGGGATTGAAGCGGTTGGCCACTGGGAGTTGAAGGCTAGAGATGCAGGCGGAGGGTGGGTATTTGGAGAAGTGGTCACCCAACCTGTGTTTAATTATAGAGGAGGCCACACTGACTACACTGAATGCAGTAGATCAGGTTGGACGATGTGAAACCTGGAAGGTCTGTTTGGATGGAGGTGGGGGTGGGAGGGGGAGAGGGAGATGGAAGGGCAAGTTCTGCACAGACTGTGGTTACCGTGGGCAATGCCCAAGGGGATGGAAGGGTGGGTGGGGAGTAACAAGAGGACCGATAGTCCCCTTCTGCTTCCTTCATTTTGGGGTCTATCTGCATGGAGTTTGCACCATTTGTCTGGATTGCATGGGCTTCTCTCAGGAACTCCTGTTTCCTTCCATATCCCAAAGGTGGTGGGTTAATTAACCGCCGCAAATTGGGAATGGGGGAATGCAGAATCTGGGAGTAATTGGTGGGAATGCAGGGAGAATAAAGTGGGGATGAGAGACAGATTGGGATAAATGGGTGGATGTTGGTCAGTGTGACCTCCATGGGGCATAGATCTTGGTGAATAGGTCAAGGTATATGCACAGCTATGTAGAGAAGTGAGAGAGTGCACTAAAGTGTGGCAGATGGATTGTAATGAAAGGGAAGGTAAAGTTTGGCTGAAGATTGGAAAAGAGGAATATTGCTTAACTAAGGCAAGCCTATTTATTATATGTTGGAGTTTGGTATCGTCTGGGTATCCTGTGAACATGCAGGCACCCAAAGTGCTGCAGGAGCTCAGTGGGTCCGGCAGCAGCTGAGAAGGCAGTCAGCAGTCAACGTTTCGGTCTGAAGACCTTCATCAGAAATAGCGAGAATTGGGAAGAAGCCCAAATAAAATGGAGGGGGGATGGGGAGTGGTGGGAACATGGGCTGGAAGGAGGGGGAAGGAAAGGAAGGAACTAGGAGGAGAAAGGAGGAAGAGGCAGAGGGATGAGGAAGATGCCCTCCGATAGGAGGAAGGAAGGGAAGGCGGTGGGGAGCTGGAGGAAGGAAGGTGAGAGTGATGGAGCAGGTAGAGAGGGCGGAGAGGGAAAAGAGAAGGTGGAGTGAGGCTAGAGACATCAGGGAAAGTTACCTACCTAGAAAGGTTTACCTTTATTACAAAGGCCTAATGTATTGCACAGTTAACAAAGTCAGGCTACAACTATGCTGGACTTTGATCAAACCAAACTGGAAAACTGCATGCAAAGATGGCCTCTTATCAAAGGAAGATAAATTTGAATTTTAAAAGTGCTGCCTGAGAATCACGAAAATCCTGACCGACCCAATTCCCGAGCGGAGCGGATTTTAGGACTTTTGCACTGTCTCGGAAGCAGTGCAGAGAATGATTCCTGGGATGAAGCATGTCTCTCAGGTAGCCAATTGCCCCGCTTGTAAAGCCGCATATTTTGGCCATATGAATGCGGAGGAGGCACCTGCGAGGCGAACTTTGTAACCCTCCTCCGAGAGGGATAATCACCGCAGCACAGTGGCCTCCCCAGCCATCTGAATGCAGCCGCCTGAATGTGGCTGCATTCGGGCTGACAGTCAGCTGGCGAGCGCCCGACAGCTCCTCTCCCAGCTGCCCCTTCCCCGGCGCAGGACGTCAGGGCAGGGGCATCTGGCTGGGCTGTCAGCGCAGAGACTGCAGGGCTGGAGCAGCAGGTGGGGGAGAAGGGAGCTGGGGCGGCCAGGAGGGGAGATGGTGGCTGGGGTGCCCCGTGGGTGAGTGCGGGTCTGGGGCGGCCTGCAGGTGAGTACGGGGCTGGAGCGACCAGCAGTGAGTACAGGGCTGGGAACTCGGGGATACTGAGTCCGTGTTCTTGCTTTCCTCTGCCAAGGCTCGAGCACGCTGACGCTAAGCTTGTTACCGGTGCTCGAGTCGGGTACCGGCATTGTTTTGGCCAGTCCCCTTCTCCTTCTCCCTTGCCGGCCGCCCCAGCCCCGTACTCACCGGCCAGCCACTCCAGCGCCCTTCTCCCCGCCTGCCGCTCCAGCTCCTCTTCTCCCCCGCCTGACGCTCCAGCCCCTCTTCTCCTCCGCCTGCCGCTCCAGACCCCTTCTCCCCTGCTGGTCACTCCAGCCTCCGTACTCACCCGCTGGTCACTCCAGCCCCATAGTCACCCGACGTTCATCCTGCCCCCTTCTCCCCTGCTGGTCATTGTGACATTGTAACACGACTTGTACTTTGTCCTAGTAACACTACACCCTGTCCTCTTTGACTTATTATAAGACTACATCCTGCCTTTTTGTTTTATTTTTGCACCACCTCTTGTACTTAAGTACAGGGTGACTTGCCTGGATAGCACACATAACAAATCTTTTGTTTTCATCATGGTGGATGTCCAATAAACAATTCAATTCAATTGTTTGGAAAGAGGAACCTTGGTCTTATTGAACCTGACAGAATTCCTGGGTGGCTCAATAGGGACAGCACTGAGAGGACAATTCCGCTGTTGGAGGCATCTCAAATTAGTGAGATATTGTTTCAGGATAAGGGGTTGGTTGCAGAAAGAGTTGAGATGAAGCTCCTTCCTTCAAAGGGTTGTGAATCTTCAGAAACCTCCAGATTACCTATAAAACACATTTAAGGAGGTAATATTGACACTCAGTCATGGAACACTTCAGATCAGCAACAATGGCAGTCTCAGGGGCAGGAACTATATGGCCTATATTTGCTTTATTCCATATGCAACTGAGAAGGCTTCTTGCATCCACTTTACCATAACATTAACTGAATATTACAGGTTAAATACCCCTTATCCAAAATTCCTGGGACCAGAAGTGTTTCAGATTTTGGAATTTTTCAGATTTTGGAATACCATTTCAAAAATTGCACTCATTCACTCAGACTTAAACATACATGCATTACAATACAAATATTTATCAGTGCATCTACACTCTATACTACAATACTTGTGTCTGCTATGTCTAACTGTTCTCTGATTGGGATTTCTGAACTCTATTACGTATTACCTTATGGGACCACGGACGAAAATGTTTTTGCATTTTGGATCATTTCGGATTTTAGGTATTGGGATAAGGGGTACTCAACCTGTATTACTGTTTATCCACTAGGGGCCAAAAGGAGACAGCATCGTTGGACCAAGAGGACTACCAGGCAATCCGGGAAGCCCAGGTTACAGTTACCCCGGACCTCCCGGTCCCCCAGGCCTTCCAGGGACACCTGGACTGCCAGCGTCAGGTGTATCCTCAGAGCAGCAAACAACTAGTGGGTCTCTTTTATATTTAATTTTTTTTCCGCATAATGCCCTTTAACAGACCATTTAAAGCCTGTATGGTGCCATCGCCATTAGGACCAGGCAGTAGGACCTTGCGGAGCAGCACTGTGTCTCCGTTCCCCGCTCTACCGGGTCTGCACTAGTGGGAGCGCTGCCATTACATCAGTTCTGCAGCAATGCCAATGTTTTACCAGAGGATGTGGGTTTAAAGTGAAGGGGGAGACATTTAATTGGAACCTGAGAGGTACCTTTATAACACAGAGGGCAGTGGGTGCATGGAGGAGGTGGTTGAGCAGGAACTGTTGCAATGTTTAATAAAAATAATGAACACGTACATGGATAGATGGGATATGAACCAAACACAAACAGGATGGACTAGTTGGATGGGACATTTTGGTTGAAGTAGAGCTGTTTTCCATACTCTGACCAACTATGATTTGGCTCAGTTGCAGAGAGTTGGGTTTGGAGATGGTTTGGTTGGTTTGGAGAGGGTTAGAATACATTGGAGAGTTTGGTAGAGTTCAAGAAGATTGGGTAAAGGTTTGGGTTGCAGAATGCATTGGACAGGGTTTGATTGATTGGAAAGGGTTTGGTTGTGTTGGCGAGGGTTTGGATCAAGGGCAGAGAGTCTGTTAGAGTTCAAGAAGATTAGAATCATAGAAAACTATGGCACAGGAAACAGGCCATTCAGCCAAAATATAACTCCACTAGTCCCACTGACCTGTATCCATTCCATAATCGTCCATACCTCTCCCATCCATATATCTATCCAATTTATTCTTAAAACCTATGAATAAACCTACATTTACCATGTTCCACACTCCCACCACTCTCTGTGAAAGTGTTCCCCCTAAAACGTTCACCCTAAAGCCATGTCGTCTCGAATTTATCTCTCCCAATCTAAGTGGAAAGAGCCTTCTTGCATTTACTCTCTCTATTCCCTTCATAATTTTGTAAACCTCTATCAAATCTCCCCACATTCATCTACGCTCTAAGCAATAAAGTCCCAGCCTATTTAATCTTTCCCTGTATCTCAACTCCTGAAGACCTGGCAACATCCTAGTAAATCTTCTCTGCACTCTTTCAATCTTACTGATATCCTTCCTGTAGTTTGGCAGCCAGAATTGCACACAATAATCCAAATATGACCTCACCAATGTTTTATACAAGCTCACCATAACATCCCAACTCCTGTACTCAGTACTTTGATTTATGAAGGGCAAAAAGCCAAAAGCTCTCTTAACAACCCTCTCCACCTGCAATGCCACTTTCAGGGAATTATATATCTGTTTTCCCGGATCCCTTTGTTCCTCCACACCCTACCATTTACCATATATGTCCTATCTTGGTTTGTCCTTCCAAAATGCAAAACCTCGCACTTGTCTGCATTAAATTCCATCTCTCATATTTTGGTCTATTTTTCCAGCTGGTCCAGATCCCTCTGCAAGGTTTGAAAGCCTTCCTCGCTGTCCACAATACCTCCAATCTTTGTGTCATCTGCAAACTTGCGGATCCAGTTTCCCACATTATCATCCAGATCATTGATATAGACAACAAACAACAATGGTCCCAACACCAATCCCTGAGGCGCACCACTCAGGCCTTCAGTCTGAGAAGCAATCATCCACTATCCACTAGATTAGGTAGAGTTGAAAGGGGTTTGGGTTGGATAGGGTGTGGTTGTAGTAGGGAGTGTTTGGTTGGGATATTGTTCGTTTGGACAGGAGAATATTTGTTGGGCTGCAGATTTGATTGAGATGGTGGATGCAGCATTTGGTTGACAGGGGGGTTTTGTTGATATAAATATGATGTAGTTGAAAAGTTAAATATTGCTTAAGGTTTCAGGGTTTAATGAGGAAAAAGGTTTGATAGAGACAGAGATCATTTGATGTGAAGGGGGTTTTGTTGGCGTTAATGGCCACTGATTGTGATGTAAAGTTCTGGGTTAGGAACTTGATTACGGAGAGGGTTTGTTCTGGTTAGTGAGGGGCTCGTTGGTGTGGAAATAACCTGATTGGGATTGAGATTTTAGTTGATGTGGAGGATTGGTTGGGGTAAAAAGGTTTGCAGAAAATATTTAATCGTGAGATCAAAGTATAATGCTCCCAAGTCCATCGATCATGGCCACGGGGAAAAGCACAAGAACAAGAAGGAATTTGTCAATGTTGCCAATGTGTCCTGATAACTGAAGATCAGCTTACACATTCAGCTACGGGACAAACATTTCAAGCAGTTGATGAATGTTTCCCAAACTAGTTCACAGGATTAATGCCCACACATGGGTGGCTGTGGTTGGGAGGGCTGTTTGTTTCCCACCTCATGGAATTAAAATGCTCTATCCCTCTCTCTCCCTTCCCCCTCCCCTTCTATTATACGCAGGTATTGTCGGCCCCCCTGGGCCTCCTGGCCCCCCTGGATCTGCAACCTCAACATCCGGGGTAAGTGTGGGCCCTCCATCGGTGACTGAGACCCAGCACGGCAGTGCTGTGGAGGATGCGGGGGTGGGACTCATCCACATTGTAAAGTGAGGCACAAAGGTTCCGCTACCAGACCTGGGGGAAACCACAGGGATGAATTCCTTGCAGGCACAGGAAGAAAACTTGGTGAAGAATGAATAGCCGGTTAGCATAGCAGTTAGCACAATGTTGTTACAGTGTCACTTCTGTCTGTAAGGAGTTTGTATGTCCGTGCACATTCTCCCCGTGACTGTGTGGGTTTCCTCCTGGTGCTCCAGTTTCCTCCTTCCCTCCAAAAAATGTATGGGGGTTGTCAGTTAATTGGTCACATGGGTGCATTTGGTGGGGACTCGTGGACTGGAAGGGCCATTACTGTGCTGGGTCTCTAAATGAAATGTGTGTCTTTCTGTCGGCCGCTGGGAAGAGCAGATCTTTTTAGATTCCCAGTACAGGGGCCAGGGCATGATAGATTGTGGCCACGACAACCTATTGCATCTTGCTTAGTGCCATGCAAAGTAAGCAGTCCAATAATTCTTGAGCTGTGCAATCAGTGATCCCTGACGTTAGGTTTCAATATCACCCAGGTTAACGTCCTACAGACCTATCAAACGATGCTGAGTGTCTCCAGAAGCCTGCAGGAGGGGTCACTGGCCTACATCCTGGAACGGGGAGAGCTGTACGTCCGAGTGAGGGACGGTTGGCGGCAGGTTTATGTGAGTGCCTCTCAACTCCGCGGCAGTTTCAGAGCTGGGTCCAATGATATTGCAAAGGCAGAGTATATAAACACATGCCCTACACAAGATTCAAAATTCACTTGACATGAAATAATAGAGCATGTAATATTACATAAAATTTCCTTTCTGCCTGCCATAAAGTAGACAAAAGGACACCATTAATATTGCCCAGCATCCCTGACAGTACGAGAGAAAGAGAAGCAAAAGAGAGTCCCTTCAGAGTCAAGTGCTCCCACAGCCTCTGAAACTGCACTGACTCCATTGGCAACCTGAGCTCTGGATCCAAACCTTCGACACGATCAGGAAGCCTTCAGCGCCCAAGGCTCTTTGGGAGCCCTCCTTGCCCTCAACACCCTCACAAATCCCAGTTCCGATACCTGGTTCCCATGAGTCAGTCTCCAGCAGCCCACAGCCTGGGTGTGTCCTTCAACTACATTGCCTGCAGCTGCGTGAGCCGCTGAGCCCTTCGCTGGTCTGCTGCCGTGGTCACCGTCCTGTAGGGTCGTCTCTTCTGCTTTGCCTTCTGAACAGGGGGGGGTGGGATCCTCCCCACTTCTAGTGCCCTACGCCAGTTCACTGCTCCCCCAGATTCTCCATCTCTGTGTGGCCACTTGGACACAGATCTCTGCAGCTGCAGAAGCTTTCCTAAAGATGCCATTGATCCTTTATTTAAAGCCTGTGCGGAGCCACCGGCATTAGGATCAGGCAGTTGAACCCTTTGGAAAGTGCTGTGTCTCCATGCTCTGCCTTCCCGGGTCCAACCAGCAGTTCCAACAGTGTCGCCATTTTCTCTGGATCAACATTTCAGGCTGTGCTCAGTCTGACTGAAAGCTCAGCCTTTATTTCCCCATGGATGCGGCATGACCTGTTGAGTTTCTCCACTCGGGTACCATTGGGGCAGCACAATTAATGTAGCAGTCAGCCCAATGCTGTTGCAGTGATAGTGATCAGGGCCGGGGTTGAATCCCGCTCTATCTGTAAGGAGTTTGTACGTTCTCCCCGTGTCTACCCATGGATTTTCTCCGGTTTCCTCCCCCTGTTCAAAACATACCTGGGGTTGTAAGTCAAATGGATGCCATTGGACGGCACAGACTTGAGTCTGGATGTCTAAATTTAAATTTAAATTAGCTCTTTTGTGCATTGCACCAGCCCCCAGCATCTGCAGACTTTCTGGTAAAGCCGTCCATAAGCACATACAAAAATGTACTCATGGATGCACCCATTCACCAATGGAAGGTACGACTTGTCATAGAAACTGGTCACCTATCAAAATTATCTTTTCTTACAGCTTGGGGAGTATATTCCTTATCTTGGAGGAGGAATTCTTGTGAGTACAGTTCTGCTCCTGTGATTTGCATAGTTTCCACTTTGGTGTTTATTTCTATATATATGCCGTGGTTTGTTTCTTTATATATTTTTGTCTTTTTGATTTTTAGAAAGCTACATAACCTGTTTGAACTCGGGCAATGAGCCACCAAGCTGTTGGTTAAGGGATAAATATTGAGCAGGCCACAAGGGAGAAAATCACAAGGGAGAAACACTTTCTTTGAAGTGTGTCCGGAGGGGACCTGGTTTAATCTCTGACCCTACAGGGTGGGGCTCCTTTAGAGGTGTATCAGACGTCACAGATTTCTACAGTGCCGAAACAAGCCCTTTGGCCCCACTTGCTCCTGCTGGCCAGAAGTGTTGGCTGGTATTATCTGCTCGCCTGGCGTCCACCATCTTCCGAGTTTAAGTGGCCGAGCCATAAGAATCTTGAACGGGCCATTCAGCCCCTTAAAGCTGTTTTTATCACTCATGGCCATCAATCCTATTTTCTAATTCCTTAAATATTTACATTTCTATCTGTCCTGATTGATGTTTTCCAGTTTTGTTGACATCCAATGCCAGACCTTAACTTTTCCATGAAAAATTCCTTGTCTGATGCTCTGTCTTCCTGATTGTGTCCTTATTCTTCTCACGTGCCCCTCTGTTCACAGGAAAACAAAGTGGAGGCAGTGGGATCCCCGCCTGTGGTGCAGTATTCTGGTCAACGGGAACCCCCGTCCAGTTCGGGAACCCTGGGTTCCAGGGAGTTGGGGTCTCCCGAGGCTGGTGGAACCCAGCAGGAACGGCCAAAGGAAACCCAGCCCCACCGGCATCGGGAGACGGAGGTGCCTCTCTACCCCCACCGCCAGCACTTGCCCAGGAAGCCAACAGCGACCACTACCCCTCCTCCAAGGACAAGCCACCGCGGCTCTTCCCACTGGCCCCACGTCGCCCCCTCTGTCCACGCCAGTCAGCTACAAGGAGTACCAATGGTAACCAACTGCCTGGAACTCATTTCAGGGGTACAAGTTGGAGACACAGTGTGGGCAATAGGCTTTGGCATCGTTCTGCATTCCACTCCTAACAGTTAAGACCATCAGGCCTTGGTTTTTCTACTGAAGTAAAGGGAGATATAGTTCTCTCTTCTCACTGCTAGCTTCAGGCAGAAAGTACAGAGGCCTAAAGTCCAGCACCTCTAAGTTCAAAATAGTTTTTATCCAAAAGCTATATTGAATCTCCCCACACTACCCTAACCATAACATTACTCTGGGACTACCAAACCTCTGGTGCACTATTGAAACATGTTGTTTTGCACTAACTGGAAATGTGAATATTTATAGAGTCACACAGAATGTAAACAGATCCTTCGGCCCAAATTGACCAAAATGTCCCACCCACACTAGTCTCACCTGCCTGCATTTGGCCCATATCCCTCTAAACCTGTACTATCTGTGTATCCATTCAAATGATTCTTAAATGTTGCAGTAGTACCTGCTCCAACCACCTCCTCCAACAGTCTGTCCATACTCTCGCCACCCTCAGTGTAAGAACTCTCCCTTCATTGCCCCTATTAAATGTCTTCCCCTCTCACCTTAAACCTATACCCTCTAGTTCTTGATTCCCCCACTCGGGGTAAAAGACTCAGTGCATTCATCCAATCTATTCCTCTCATGATTATGTACATCTCCATGATATCAGTCCTCATCCTCCTGCACTCCAAGGAGCAAAGCCCCAGCCTGCTCAACCTCTCCCTATAGTTCAGGCACCCCTCACCCTGGCAACATCCTTATATACCTTCTCTGCACCCTCTCCAGTTTAAAAACATCCATCCTACAGTTCAGTGACCAATACTCCCGTGTCTTATACACCTAAAACCTGACCTCCTAACATCTGTATTCAGTACCCCGACAGGTGAAGAGTGTGCCAAAAGCCTTTTTGTCCATAGAGCCTCACTAGCTGAACAATCTGTAGTGTCATCTATAACCAGTGCCGTGACATCCTCCACACCCCCTCCTCCTTTACCCCACCTCCTGAAGCACTTATGCCCTGGAACGCTGCGCGGCCAGTCCTGTTCCTCTCTTAAACAGAAGTAAAACACAAAAATCTGCAGACGCTGTAATTGAAGTAAAAACACAATGCTGGAGGAACTCATCAGGTTAAACAGTGTCCTTTATAGAGCAAAGATAAAGATACATAACCAGCATTTCAGGCTTGAGCCCTTCATCATGGTGTGAGCAAAAGGTTGACAGGTGCCCGAACAAAACAAAACAAAAGGAATTTCTCCAGCATTGTGTTTTTACCTCTCTTAACCAGGTTTCCCTCATGGCTGTCATGTCCATTACATGTCTTTCGCCATGCCACCTGCCTTCCTTAACAAGCCATGAGCTTTAAACTTTAATCAATCCCTGCATTTCTCCTCCCCACTTGACTTTCTCTCATTATCCTCCATACCAACTTCTCGCCTGTTTCATTTATCAGCTTTTTTCCCCTGTCATGTACTTAATTTATACTCATTGTTTGTTCAAGTGCTTTATACAGCTGCAGCAAGGAAGAATGTCAGTGCATCTGTACGTTGTACTTATGTACATGACAATAAACTCTCATCTTTGGCCCATGGAAGCCATGACAACTGGCAGTCACCCAATTAGTCACAACTCCTACCTTAACCAATTGTCTTCTCACCTCATTTGCAGAAGCTACCCCTATTCACCAACACCGTGGGTGTAATTGACCAACTGATCTTTGGGGCATGGGAAGAAACTAGATCACACCCAGGGTTGGGGGGTGGAAGAATCCACGCAGTCATGGGGAGGACATGCAAATTCTGTGGACAGCACCGGAGGTCAGGATCGAACCGGAGCCTCTCTGTTCCACCCACCGCCCCACTGCGCTGCCTCCATTTTACATTGACAATCCAAAACAGTTCACAGCCAGTGAGTTATACAGTGCAGAAACCATTCCTTTATCCCACTGTGTCCTTTCTGACCCTCGATGCCATCCCATTTACCAGCATTTTGTGGCCTCAGCCCTGCAAGTTGCACCTTTCTTCTGCCATTTAGTCAGTTTGTGCTGGGGTGAATGCTGTGATCTCTTTCCATCCACTAACCGACTGCTCTTCTCTCTGTAGTTGCACCTCATGGCTCTCAATGCCCCTCTCACAGGCAACATGCAGGGGATCCGGGGCGTGGACTTCCAATGCTTCCAGCAGGCGCGTGGAGTGGGCCTGATGGGCACCTTCAGGGGCTTCCTCTCATCCCGGCTGCAGGACCTGTACAGCGTAGTTCGGCGCGCCGACCGGAACTCAGTGCCTATTGTGAACGGAAGGGTGAGTCGCAGCACTTGGCTAATGGTGTGAACCGTGGCCAGCAATGGTTCCCATGCACACTGCAGCAATGCATTATTGGGTGCCCAACATGCCTACACTGAAGCTGACAATCCATTCCTGGCAGAGTTGCACTTAGAGAATGTATTCCCTGACAGCGTTGCACTGTGTGATGCATTTGAGACAGTTCCTCTGTGGTTGTGATGCATTCCTGGCTGCATTGCACTGGAGTTTGCAATATATTCCTAATAGGGTTGAACTTTGAGAATGTATTCCTGACAGTGTTGCACTGGGGCTGTGATTCATTCTTGGCTACTCTGCTCTGGGGCACCAAATGCATTTGTGACAAGGTTGCAATCAAAGAAAGCATTCCTGACTTGTTTGCATTGGAGTCAGTAATGCATTCTAAGCAGGACTTCACAGGGGCACAGAATGCCTTCCTGGCATACCAGTTCATCCTCCACCCCCCACCCACCTTGGAATTAGGTTGTTCCAGTTCACAATGCAGCCTCAGCAGCACCTGCAGCCATGCGCAGGAACCACCATGGGTGGGTGGGCAGGGGATCAGTTCATGGCTCACATTGGCCCTCCAGTACCGCCAAAAGGGCAGTAGAGTCCAAAGTCCTCCCACAGTTCTCCACATGCAGGAGGGTCTCAGACAGCAAGACAGCACCTAACTGGGAGAGTTATCGGCAGCACCTTGGAGGAAAGACATTGTCAGTGGTGGCGGAACCTCTTTTCCTTGAAACACGGCAGAAGCAATCGGCTGCTCCTCCTGTTGCTCATAGCATGTTCCCATTGGAAGCATCAGATCACGGGATCTTAACCCCGTAAAAGCCAGCGGTCAGCCCTGCCGCTACAGGAACAGCAACTTTCCTTCGCACACCATCTGGGACTGGAAGTGATCAACAGTTGCTATGACAGAGGGCATGGGAGAATAGGCTCAGTTTTCAGGATTAATTCACAAAGGGCACTAGAGGCAAACGGAGGGGCCAACAGAGGGGATAAATGACAATGGGGGAAACGCAGGAGGTCAGGGCACAAGGCAGAGATCTCAAAGGAGAGTGCTGGAACAAAAACCACTCTGCGGGAGGAATTCAGCGGGTCGAGCAGCAGCAGTGGGAGGAAAGAATAATGGACGTTACTGGCTGGAACCCTTTGACGAGGCTGACACCGCAACAGGATGGGAGGGCATTAGGCAGAGGCTGGAATTTGAAAGCAAACACATTTGCCAGAGGAACTCAGCAGGTCGAGCAGCTTCAGAGGGAGATAAAGATCGGTAGACAATTTGAGCCGAAATCCTTCGTCAGGATTCAGGGGAGTTGTCTTCCTGTGTGGGCTATCTGCTACTCTTCTGCCTCTGTTCATCATATCCTGCCTTCTTCACCTGACTCCTGTACCAAATCACCTCAGTCCCGATGAAGAGTCTGGGCTCGAAATGTCGGCCATCCCTTTTCTCCTGTGAATGCTGAGTTCCTCCAGCAGGGACCAGTAGGGTGGGATTGGTGGACCAGAGAGGGGTGAGGGATAATAAGATGGGGAGAGTGAGGGGTGGAGTTGGCAGTTGATTTGCAGGTGTCAGACAAAGGGAGAGAGAGAGAGAGAGGCAAAAAAAAAGTGTCAGATGGTCATACAGAGTGAGGCAGGAGGGGTGAGTGGGAGAGCTACCAGTCCTGGGACCTGAGGAGGTGATAATGGTAATATACAGTAAAAGTTGTAAAATCCGGGCTGCTCGGGGATTGGGTCGATCTGGACTTTCAGATTTTCTGGATTCTCGGGCATTACTTTTAAAATTCAAATTTAAAATTTGATAGTTTATTAAATGATTTCATATAAAATACAAAGTACAAAAAAAACCCACCTTTTTTTTCTTGCATTTCCACGACTTCAGCATGATACTTTGTTGCCACTGTGCACCTGTGGTGCTTACTGCATGCGTACACATGTGAACGAATGCACGCACTCACACAAAAGCTGTGAATTTTCAAGATGATCTGGATTTTTGGACTTTTACTGTAATGGAAGCTGTAGGGGAGAGGTGAAGGACAGATTAAACCAGGTGGGGATCCTATTGATGAAATGTCAGTAGAAGTGGGCTGCAGGAATGAAGTAAAAACACAATGCTGGAGAAACTCAGCAGGTCAAACAATGTCCTTTATATAGCAAAGATAAAAATACATCACCGACATTTCGGGCTTGAGCCTTTCATCAAGGTATTTTGTCTTTGCTGCGTAAAGGACACTGTTTGACGTGCTGAGTTTCTCTCGCATTGTGCTTTTACTTCATCCACAGTGTCTGCAGACTTTTGTATTTTACTGCAGGCCTGAAGGAGGTCACAATGGAGCTCAAGGCTGGGATTGTCAATATCCAAATGAATTTAGGCATTTAAATTGTGAGGTTTCTGGGGAACCAAAAGATGTTAACAGTGGCTCGTGCTAAGGTGTCTTCTTGCTCTGTGGTCCTAGGGAGAGGTGCTGTTTGACAGCTGGAGCTCACTCTTCTCTGGATCCCAAGCTGGCTTCAAATCTAATGCCGCCATCTACTCCTTCGACGGACGTGACGTGCTTCGGGACCAGGCCTGGTAAGGAAATAACACATTTCTGTGTTACAGGGGTCATGTTCCAACCCAGAGGGATTTAGGCAAGTGCAATGAGACTGAGAAAGAAGGGAGGACATCTGGAGAGGGGAGGTGGAAGCTGGTCAAAGGCTTCTGCTTTTGTTAAAGGGTGGCATAGTTAGCGTCGAGGTGGGAGGGATGATTAACGCAGCGGTTAGCGCAACACTATTACAGCACCAGTGACCCAGGTTAGAATTTGGCAAGTCTGTACAGAGTTTGCATGTTCTCTCCGTGTCTGCATGGATTTCCTATGGGTTTACTCCCACCCTTCAAAGCATTCAGGGGTTGAAGTTTAATTGCATACTTGTGGGGCACAGGTTCGTGGACTGGAAGGTCCTGTTACCATGCTGTACGTCTAAATTCTTAAAATTTCAGCGGGAGATGGCAATTTGAAGGTGGGGTTGGGATGTTACCTGTGGGATAGAGGAAAATGGTTGGGGTGGGGGTAACCAGTCATACAGCATTGAACTGGCCCTTCAACCCAACTTGTCCATGTTGACCAAGTTGGCATTCTGGGTCTGTCCCATTTAGTCCATATCCTTTGAAACCAGGAGCAGGCAACCTTTTTGTTAAAACTCACATTCCACCTTTAGTAATCCCTATGCCATCGTTGCTCTGTGATTAGTAAGGGATTACTGAAGGTGGTATGTGAGTGGGAAGGGAAGGTTGAGAATCATTGCTCTGGCCAAATTGTTACTGGAATTGACATTAGCCCATTTCCTTTGGAGTTATGAAACCATACACATAACAAGTCAATTAGATACAATTAAAACAGTGGTTTTCAAGCCTTTTTCTTCCCACTCACATACCACCTTCAGTAATCCCTTACTAATCACAGAGCAACTTATGGCATCTGTCCACATGCCCTTTGAACATTATAATTGTACCCACTGCCACAGCTTCTGCTGGCAGCTTACTCCAGATACGGACCACCCTCTGAGTGAAAAAGATGCTTCCGTGTCACTCTTACATCTCTCTCCTCTCACCTTAAACCTATGCCCTAGAAAAAAGACTTCAAGCATTTACTCTATGCATCCCCTTCATGATCTTATAAACCTCCATAAAGTCACCCCTCAGCCTCCTGCACTACAGGGAATAAAGACCCAGCCTCTCTAACCTCTCCCCATTACTCAAGCCCTACAGTCCCAGGAACATCCTGGTGAACTTCCTCTGCAACCTTTCCAACTTATGTGCAACCAGAACTGCACATAATTCTTTCTGAAGTGTAGTCCCATCAATGTCTTATACACCTGAATTATGAAGTTCCCACTCCATGAAGGCAAGAATGCTTAACGCCTTCTTCACCACCCTGACGCCACTTTCAGGAAACTGTGTGCCTGTAACCCTCAACCTCTTTCTTCTACAACACCTTCCAAAGCCCCGCTATGTAGTGTGTCAGTCCTACCCTGGTTTGACTTCCCAAAGTACAGCACCTCACACTTGTCAGAGTTCAATCCCATTTGCCCCTCTCCCCCACTTCATCAGTGGCGGAGAAGATGGGATTGTGGTGGAAAAGGAAGTGTAAATAACTCAGGGCTCGGGACTCCACTTTCCATCCCTCAGAACGTACCCGACACATTTTCAGTCCCTGAACCAAGGATAGTCCTCACAGGGAACTGAGGGCATTGTCCACGCCAACATGTCAATGGGCGCACTGGGAACAAATACTGATCTGGACGCACCTTCAAAATGGCTCTGTGGATTCCTGGTCATCCAATCAAGAGGGCCTCATTGAACAATGGCCAGTCTCTGATAGAACAGTGCAGCACAGGAACAGGCCCTTCAGCCTATGTGTCTGTGCTGAACATGATGTCCAAATCAAACTAAAACCCTGCTGCTTGAACTTGATAGAAATCCATCAAGGTTCACCTGTCGGTTCAGAAGCCTCTTAAATGCTGCACTTGTATCTGCCCCCACCACTACTCTCGCGGTCCATTCCAGGAACCCACCACTCGCTCCATTAAAAAAAATTGGTTCTGCTCATCTTCTTTCCACTTCTCCCAGCCCTTCATCTCATTGGGTATCCTCAAATAAATTTTACCCTGGGGGGAGTGGATGTTTTAGAGAGATTTGTGGGGCAAGTTTTGATCACACAGAAGGTGCTTTCACACTGAGATCCCAGTAAATTGGCGTGATTAAAGCCAAGTTGGATCGGATTGGAGCGTTCACATTGAACCAAGAAAAACCGGTTCTTTTACATATCCCCGGTCAAAAGGAGACAGGTCCTGCAGCGTTACAGTGTCAATATCCCAGGAAGGCAGGGAACCTTTACACACAGGAACTGATGCAAAACACATTGTCTCTGGTACTACCTACCTTGACGGGTAAGTACCGGGATGAAAATGACACCCCCCCCCCTGTAAAAAGCTGATTAAATACCAGCTTTCATGGGCAGTGTGAAAGCACTTAGAGAGTGGTTTGGTGCCTGGAACGGGTTGCCAGGAGCAATGGTGGAAGCTGATACAACAGTCTTGTTTAAGAGGCTTCATATCAATTACAAGCAGCAGAGTTTTACGAGAAACTTGGATACGCAGGCCAAAGAGTCTGTCCCTGTGCTATACTCGACTCTGTTCTGCATTCTGACTGTCTACCCCCTCCACTCCCCCTTTCCCTCAGGCCTGTGAAGTCAATCTGGCATGGGTCAGACTCAAAGGGACGACGCCTAGCAAAGAGTTACTGTGAAGCTTGGAGAGAAGGTCAGGACAACACGATGGGCATGTCGTCATCCCTAAGCAGCGGCAAGCTCCTGGAGCAGCAACCCAGCCCCTGCTCCAAGCCCTTTGTGGTCCTCTGCATCGAGAACAGCTACCTGCCACACTCCCGGAAGTAACCACCCGCACCACCCCCCGCCCCCCCCGCCCAGTGCTCCATTCCTCCCCTTTCCGTGGAGAAAGTTTACCCCGGTTCTTGTGGCAAAGGAAAACACATCTGTACAGTTGTATTTTTTTCTCAAAACGATTTTGAAAAAGAAATGATGGAAGAAAAGTAAAATAAGCCAAAGAGGTTGGTTTTTTAAACAAATATTAAAAAGCTGCCCATGGTGGCTTCCCAGCATGCACTGGGCGTGTCTTCAAAGTGCCCAAGATGATGCAAGTGTCCATTGTGTACATGTAACGATTAATATTTGTATATGGAATGTTTGTGCAAGCCAGTGTATTTTTAACCCTGCTTCTGAAAGTTAGTCTAATCAGATTCCTTTTTCATTTCATTCCTTTTTTTTTTGCAGAAGCATGTAGGGTTTTTTTATATACAAAAACATGCAATGTTGCATGTGGAACTATACAGACTGGTCTGGGATATGTCTTTAACCTTTTGGAAATTTAGATCATCGTGCATGTGTTTAGTTTGGGGCACGCATGCAAAAACGTCCAGATATGAACCCACACGCGCACACTTGCATGAACATAATGCATTAAAGATGTCTCCTCGCGTCGATGGTCTTCTCATCCATGGGGGAGCGGACAACCTTCATCTGTTCTCAGAAAGAGATGAGTGAGAGATCCTGAGCTGTCTGCTGTCCCATTGGTCTAATCTTCCTGGTGATGTGCAGATGGACAACAGGTAGAATCACCAGGAACTAAGTGGAAGACAAGAAGAGGTGAGGGGACAGGAGGGGAGGGGAGAGGGGAGCAGGGAGAGAAGAGGAGGGGAGGGAGTGAAGGGATGAGGGAGGAGAGGAGAAGGTAGGGGAAAGGGGAGAAGAGGGGACAGGGAGGAGGGAGAGGAGGAGAGGAGGGAGGTAAAAGGATGAGGAGGGGAGGAGAAGAGAAGGTAGAGGAAAGGGGAGGAGGGAGAGGAGTGGGGAGGGAGGGAGGTGAAGAGATGAGGGGAGGAAAGGAGGGGGAGAGAAACCCAATCCATTCAGCCCATCTCATCCCATTCACTTCCAGCAGTCTGTCCATCAGGACATAGACTCATTCCTTCAACCAGCACCCCTGAACCCTTATCTCAAAGTGGCTCACAGATGTTGCATTTGAAGCCTTGGTGGCCATGTTGTTTAATGTCAGAACATGCGTCAGATTCACCAGTGATGATTCCCTTTGGTCAACCATCTTGACACAGCAGTAGGCTTTGCAGGGAACATTTCCATCCTCCTTAAGTCCTGTGGTAGGGAGGATGTCTTAAGGTTGGATCTGGTCCTTAGGCACCCCACTGAGTTCACTCCATCCTCTCCTTAACTTCACTACTGATGGATGACATTGAGAATGAAGCTTGTGTTGGCACAGCTACCATCAACCAAAAAATTCATCCTCTTCATTCAAAAGAAGGCTCCACGAGGAGATACATTCCCTACCAACACGTCACAGTTCAGGTGCTCCAACACAATGGCCCAGCACTCCATCTTGTCCAGCTTAACCAGGTAACTTTGTCCACGGAGCACTTGGTTGGTTGCCAGAGAGGGGCACAGGAGTCCATGCGTGTGGATTCCTGATTAGTTGTTCTATCCCAATAGCAAGATTGCCAAATTAATTGAAGGTTTACCTGGCGGCTGATAATTTAATTGAACACCCCTTCCCATTTTACTCCCATTGCCCATTCAGCCAGAAATCAGAAAACAAATAGATCCTTTATTACCCAATTAAACATTGCATCAAAGTTCCCCCAATAGTCCCACTGGGCCATTCAGCTATGCACACCCACGATACACCAATGAGAAAGCAAATAGACTCTTTATTACCCAAAGAGATGTTGCTTCGTTGTTAATTCTCCCACTTTTATTATTTTTATAACGAAAAGAAACAGAGGACAAACTATGGCTCTTTAATTTCTCTCCAAAGGCAAAGAATCGAGTTCAAGTCTTCAATTCCTGAAGACCTTAAACACTCCTGGAAGGTTGTCCTTTCTGCTCACTCAGTGCATGAGTCAACCTGGCAGGAAGTGTTAGGGTGGGTGTGTTTGCTCAACCCATTTCAGTTCAGTTTGCTTTCGTTCTCTTCCAAGGTCTACAAACCGTCGATGGTTAAATCATTGAATGTTTACTTTCAAGTGTGTGGATGTAGCTGAATTACACGTTGGCACCGGAGAATTGTAAACCAGATTATCTTGGAGAGCCCAGCAATATAGAAGCTCATTTGATATTTGTTTTGTGCAATTTGAGCACTTTTATTAAAAAGAACTGCCTCAGTTTCCTCCTCTCTGCGAGGGAGCCTGGTTCCAGGTAACCAAGTGCAGCTTTGGACTGTCGGTGGAAATGACAAAAAGTCACACTGCTGAACACTTCCCAGAAAGCGCAATCAATGGTCTCCCCCGGAGCGCTGCCACCCAGTGCGAACCTTCAATGCCCCATTTTGTGTCGAAACATGGAAGGAACGAAAACTGGAAATCTGTCCAGCACATTTTGTAGCTCTCAATGACCTTGAAGCTCTCTAAAAACATCTCCCAGAGTACTGAATAAAGTTTAAAAGTCCTCTTTTAAATCTTATCTCTCATTTGTTTATTTTGGGAAGAAGCATGTGATACCAGCAAAATTTGTTTGTTGTTTGATACATTTAGTCGAAACACACTCATTTGTACTGTAATTTTCATGATAATTGTGTGCTGTTTCCTAAAAAATATCAGATTAGGAATTTTATCTCCAGGCATGCTGTTTTTTAAGTGTTGGGCAATAGATTTAAGGCTATGATCAGTATTTCTATGTTTACACGTCTGTGAAATTCTACAGAAGGTATATCAGTACAGCACAAGAACAAACCCTATGGCTTCTGGAGTATGGCCATCAGATAAATATCCCTTCATCCCCTTCATATTCATGTGTCTATCTAGAAGCCTTTGAAACACTACTCTTGCATCTGTTTCCACTACCACCCCTGGCAGTCCATTCCAGGCACCCACCTCTTCATATTCATGTGTCTATCTAGAAGCCTTTGAAACACTACTCTTGCATCTGTTTCCACTACCACCCCTGGCAGTCCATTCCAGGCACCCACCTCTGCCTGTGTATAAAAAGACTTGTCTTACACATCTCCCTTCAACGTCTTCCTCCTCACCTCAAACATGTTGTCTTGTGTGTAATGCTTTTACCCTGGGGAAAAGATTCTGACTGTCCACTCCATCAATGCCTTCCAGAAGTTTATAAACATTGATCAGGTCTCCCCTCAGCCTTTGACCCTTTAGAGAAAACAATCCAAGTTTACTTGATCTCTCCCCATAACTTGTACCATTTAAATCAGGCAATATCTTGGAAAACCTTTCGTACTCAAAAGTGCTGGGAGAAAGGATAGGAAGCCTGAGCCCAATATGTTGGATATATATATCTTTGAGAGAGCACTGGTCTACTTCAAGGGTGGTGCTAATCCCTCCTCAGCTCCCCCAATCAAACAGTGTGATCTGCGCATGCCTGATAGAGAGGTTGCTTCCCTCCCCCCTTTTCCTCCCACAGATGAACTCCCCCCCAGCTACCTGAGACGTGAGAGCCAGGCAGCCCACCATCACACTCGATCTTTGACGTGTCCACTCAACATTCTGAAATCACTCCCAGCTCCAACAGGCACCCACAATGATGATGTGAGTTTGATGATGTTGCCAATGGAATTCCCTCTTGCCGAGTCCACACAGAAACGTCAGTGAGCAATAACAAGCAAGCATTGGGCAGCATGGTTAGTGTAGCTGTTGCTACTACAGCGCCAGCCAGCCAGGTTCAAATCCACCACTGTCTGTAAAGGGTTGTACGTTCTTCTCGTGTCTGCGGGGGTTTTCTCCCACCCTTCAAAAATGTGGGTAATTGGTTGGCAGGGTTTCAAAGGCAGGAATGGGCTTCTACTGCGTTGTAAATAAATTTAAAGAAAATGTGAAAATTTAATGTATAAATTACATTTGCACAATGCCCCACAAGAGAAAAATGAATAGTACATATAAAAGGATAGATAGATGTTCACAGTTGTAATTAGTGCAATAACAAAATGTTTCAATCAAGCAGACAGAACTAGTTTATGGTTAGTGCTAGGGGTGCGGGGTTCAAGAGCCTGATCGCTGTTGGATAAAAACTGTCCCTGAACTTAGAGATGCTGGTCTTCAGGTTTCTGTAACTTCTGCCTGAAGGTTGCAGGTTGTGACCGGGGTGATAGGGGTGCTTTATGACATGGAATTTTACAGTCGACATGCTGAAAGTTTGAACTACTAAGATGCTCAGCTACTCAAACTGTGTGTGAGTGGATAAACCCCCAGGCCGGGGTCCTGAAAGAAACAAATTCAGGTGGTTTTGCAGCTCCCTCCCTCTGTCCCCACCCTACCTCTTGCTGGCTACACCAGGGGAGGGGCCTTCTCCTCAAGTGTCTCACAGCTTCCAGAGGGACCTCTTCTCCTCCGTCTCCTTTTTTCTTTGCAAAGATGGCTTTCAGAGCATGGTGGCTAGCATTCGAATGAGCCAAAGGGCCCTTTTCCATGCCATGTATCTAGACTGTGAGCCCTACACCTGCGAAGGTGGTCAAGGCCTGGGTCGAAAGCTCCAGGTAACATGCCTGGCTCCAATGTCAGAGTAATTCCCTTAGGACCATCGGATCACCATTGCAAGGCCTTTGCTCTCTTCAGTCTACCTTGCCTCCGAGCCGAAAGATTGTGAACTCAAGACTCCACTGCAGAGACACCAAGCATCAACCCTAACCCACTGCCTCACTCTCTGGGAGAAGTGAAAGATTCCAGAGGTCAAAAGAGATTTGGCCCAACCTTCCCCATATTAATCAGAATCAGAATTCATTGTCATGAACCTGTCACGAAATTTGTTGTTTTGCGACAGCATCTTAGTGCAAACATTTATATAAATCACCTTACAACAATAAATGAGAACCATGTAAGAAAAAAATACGGTAGTTTCTGTTCATTGTTCATTCAGGAATCTGATGGCAGCGGGGAAGAAGCCATTCTTGTGCCGCTGAGTGCTCGTCTTCAGGCTCCTGCACCTTTTTCTTGATGGTGGCAGAGTGAAGAGGGCATGGCCTGAGTGGTGGGGATCCTTGAGGATAGAGGCTACTTTCTTAAGACAGCGCATCTTGTAGATGTCCCCGACGGGGTGAAGTCTGGTGCCTGTGATATCACAGTCTAAGTTATCAACCTCGAGTTTGTTTCTTGTCCTGAGTATTGACACCTCCATACCAGACAGTGATACAACTAGACAGAATGCATGAGGTGTATCATATCATTGCACCAAAGCAGGCTGTTTGGCCCATCAGCTCAACTGATCATCAACCATTTACACCAATCCATTTTTGCTCCTCTCCTGTTCCCAACCACCCCTTCTCCTCAGACTGTACCCCCTCACCTACATACAAGGGGAAGATTAACCCACCCCTCCCCACCTGCTCATCACTGGGACAAAGGAGAAAAGTGGAGCACCGAAAGGAAACCCCATGAGGACACGGGGAAGGGATCGAACCAGGGCCTCCGGCGCTCTGAGGCAGCAGCCCTACCTGCTGCACCTCTGCTCTAAAGCCCACCAGCTAACACCTGAGGTGCTCAGTGTGACGATGCTCCATGTGCTGTGTGTGAAACTTCAATAGTTCCACCTACCCACTCCCTGCCCATAACCCTCCAACCCCCTCACATCCATGTACTCATCTAACCTCCTCTTAAATGACAGAATTGACCCTGCTGCAACTACCTCTTCCAGAAGGTCATTCCACTCAGCCACCACTCTCTGAGTGAAGACGCATCTGCTTATATTACTTATAAAATTTTGCCCCCTAACCCTTAACTTGTGACCCCTTGTTCCAATCTCCCCTACCCTCAGGAGAAAGAGCCTATTCACATCTACTCTATCTATTCCCTTCATAATTTTAAATACCTTTCTTAGCAAGGTGAAGATAAATCAGTAACCGCAGTGAATGGGACTTCACCAAAGCGACAAAACTATCAGATCTTTCATGAATCATAGAAGGTAATAATGCAAGAAAGACAGGCAGTTGGGACTCGCAAGGAGTCAGCTCTGGTCAAGTCAGTCACTAAATCCATCCACACACTCACACCCTCCACTGTGCACCAGCCCCTGAGAGCCTGATTAAAATTAATTAGGGCCTTCAGTAAAAATCATATATATATATATCACACAATATATTTTTAAAACTGTTTTGCACCATGTGGTTTGGTGCAGAAACAAAATGGACAAAATAAGGCTTGTTTTAACAGATGCCACTAATATGCCAATCGTCAATAAAATTTATGGGAAACAGATGGTTGGTTGAAAAATGTGGACTTCTGGAGTTTGGCATTTTTACAGGTTATTTTAACACTGGGTTTGGCAGATTTAAAACCACCATTCCAGTGCCATGAGGGATGTTTGAATGTGGTGGTTGTTTTGAATTTCATAATTATTAAAAGCCCTGTTTGCTCAGGCCTGCAATAAACCACTGGTACATGGCATCAGCTCAGTTGCTTGGCATCGTTTAATGTACATAGAAATGTGGTTGTTAGAACATCCATTGTTCCGGTTCCTGTCTTTGAAAGAACACGGGGATGCTGAGGAGGCAGTTGGTCCAACAGTGATGCTGTTCTGTTCCATGATGCCAAACCTTGGCCCAAGCACAGCCCAGATGAGAACCCAATGTGTGTGTGTGGAGAAGGCGGTGGGCTCCCATGGAACTGGCATGCCGTCAGACAGCAGTCAGTGGAGCATGAATATGTCCAGGGTCTCAGGCCCTTGGTTGAGAGCCGAGCCTGATACATGGTCAGCTGGAAGTGAGACAGTCGTCTGGGTGCCAGACAGTAGGATAGGTGCGCCACAATCGACTGGGAATCAGGGAGTTGGCTGGGAGCGAGACCAGCTCCTGGGGGTGAGAAAGTCGGCTGGGAGTGGAATAGTTGACTGGGAGTGGGAGATTCGGCTGGGAGTGAGACAGTCGGCTGGGAGTGAGCCAGTCTGCTGGGAGCGGAATAGTTGACTGGAAGTGGGACAGTCGGCTGGGAGTGGAATAGTTGACTGGGAGTGGAATAGTTGACTGGGAGTGAGACAAGTCAGCAGGGAGTGGAAGAGTTGACTGGGAGTGGGACAGTCAGCAGAGAGTGGAAGAGTTGACTGGGAGTGGGACAGTCGGCTGGGAGTGGAATAGTTGGCTGGGAATGGGACAGTCAGCTGGGAGTGAGTCGGCTGGGAGTGGAATAGTTGACTGGGAGTGGAACAGTCAATTTGGAGTGAGATAGTTACTGGGAGTGATACGGTCAGTTGGGAGTGAGATAGTTGACTGGGAGTGAGATAGTTGACTGGGAGTGAGACAGTTGGCTGAGAGTGGAATAGTTGACTGGGAGTGAGACAGTCAGTTGGGAGTGGGACAGTCAGTTGGGAGTGAGACAGTCGGTTGGGAGTGAGACAGTCGGCTGGGAGTGAGATAGTTGACTGGGAGTGAGACAGTCGGCTGGGAGTGAGATAGTTGACTGGGAGTGAGACAGTTGGCTGGGGGTGAGACAGTCGGTTGGGAGAGAGTCAGTCAGACAGAATCAGGTCCCACAGTCAGACTTTGTGATGAAGCAGGCATATCCATGACGTCCTCTCTCCACCTGGGTGATAAGAAATCGTACTTTTATGTCATAATGAAGTGATGCAATTCATCATTTTGCTGCAGCATCTCAGTGCAAACATTCCCTGTAAACCATCATACAAAAATAACTCAAAATGGTGCACAAAAAGTCAAAGTAAGGTCGTGTCTTTGATTCACTGATTATTCAGGAATCTGATGGCAGTGGGGAAGAAGCTGTCCTTGTGCCGCTGAGGGCTCATCTTTAGGCTCCTGTACCTTTTCCCCAATGGTAGCAGAGTGAAGAGGGCATGGCCTGGGTGCTGGTGGGTTTTTGAGGTTAGAGGCTGCTTTCTTTAGACACCACCTCATGAAGAAGTCCTCGATGGAGTAGAGTCTGGTGCCTGTGATGTCGTGGGTCGAGTTAACAACCCTCTGGAGTTTTTCTCATCCTGCGAATTGGCGCCTCCATAATAGACAGTGATGTAACCAGCAAGAATGCTGTCCACGGGGTACTTGTAGAAGTTTACATGACATACCAAATCTCAAACACCTCACAAAGTATAGCCACTGGCAAGCCTTCTTTGTGATGGCATCAACATGGAGGCTCCAGGACGGATCCTTGGAGATGTTGACACCCAGAAATTTGAAGTTCTTGACCCTCTTGACTGCTGAGCCCTTGATGAGGACTGGGTCGTGTTCCCTGACGTCCACAATCAACTCCTTGGTTTTGCTATCATTCAGGACAAAGTTGCTGGTGTGACACCACTCAACGAGCTGATCTATCTCCCTCCTGTACACTTCCTCATTGCTGTTTGTGAACCTGCCGACAGAAGACCCAGAAAGCAAATCGCAGGATTTTTGCAATTTGAACTTTGGAACAATGCTGAGAAAGGTGAACTTTGTGGAATTAGCCCCGTCCTCCGTCTCCACAGCAGATGGCACTGTGGATTCACAAACCAGTCTCGAGAACAGAGAGAATGATGAATTGACATAGCTTCTGTCCCATCCACCACACAACCCATGAAATAAGAATCAAGCATGGTCCCACTGTCCCACTGAGGTTAGAAAGGTGAGGAGGAAACCTCTTTCAATGAATGCTGCTTAACTATGTGGCCAGTTCACTGTGGTGAAGTCCTCCACATGACGATTGTGACAGCCCATTGAACAATACAACACAGGAACAGGCCCTTCGGCTCACAATGTCTGCACTGAGCATGACGCTAAATTGAAGTAAAACTCTGCTGCCTGCATATGATCCCTATCCCTCCATCTTTTTCATGTCTTAATCGTCACTATGGTGTCTGTTTCCACCATGACTCTATTCCAGGCACCCACTTTCAGTGTAAAGAAACTCACCCCACATATCTCATTTAAACATTCTTCACCTTGAACACGTGCCTTTCAGAATTTCACATTTCCACCCTGGGTTAGAGATTCTGTCGGACTACCCAGTCAATGCCTCTCATAATTTTTTCAACTTATATCAAGTCTCCCTCAGCCTCTGGTGCTCCAGAGAAAATGGCTCAAGTTTGTCCAATCTCTTGCTGTAGTTGATAACCCTCATGGAGTTATATAGCATGGAAGGAAGCCCTTCAGCCCAATTCATCCACACTGAACAAAGAACTGGTCCCATTTGCCTGGACCTGGTACAGGTCCTGTCCTTCTGAACATGGTAACTCTTCTCACTTCAACCTCATGGATCTTTTTCACATGCCTGAGTGGCTGGGGAAGGCCTTCATTTAAGCATTGGTATCAAAACACAGTGGAACAGTTAGCAAAGTGGTTAGCACAACACTAACAGAGCCAGCAACCCACATGCAAATGTATTGCTATCTGTACATTCTCCCTGAGTCTGAGTGGGTTTCCTCTTGTTGCTCCAGTTTCCTCCCACCATTCAAAATGTACAAGGATTGTAGGTCATTTGGGGTATTTGGGCAGCGTGTGGTCATGGGCAGGAAGGGCCTATTAGCGTGATGTATGTCTACACTTTTTAAAAAAATTTAAAACATGGTATTTCCAGCTTCTGGGGACAAGGAGTTTTCCAGGCTGGATGTGAAAGCTGGAGACTTGGCAGAGAGAGGAGTGCAGAGAGGCATGGGAGACCAGGTGTAGAGAAATGGAGGGCTCCGTGGGGTGCTGCTGACGGTATATAGAGGGCAGGTGCAAGCAGCTGGAAGTTGAGCCAAACAGTGGTGAATGAGTTCTTTCTAACTGCCCTCCTTAATACTCTCTCATCTATAGTTGGCCATTTCTGTGGGATGATCACCCCCTCGTGGCCCAAATATCCTGTCAGAGATGTTGCCTCCATCCCTTCCCCACCCTCTCTATTCAACTTAAACCAACTAGTTTTTCTCTGTTTGTACCAATCTTGTACAGTTTTAATTCCTTTCTGATCCCACATTTTTAAAAGTTGATTATTAAGAGTAAAATGAAAAAGTTTATTCTGATACAAGGGTGCCTTACCTGAAATTTTCCCCTGTACCTATTTCCTCATTTATCATACTCCATAATTCAATTAAATGTCTCAAAATAGGTGAATTATAAATAAGTAGTAATTCAGAATTTGTGCCACTTTATAATAATTTTGAAAATTTAGTAATTGTAAACCTCGCAGATCATACCTCCAAGTTAATTTTTGTAAAGGTACCTTAGCCATTTTATCTTTCCACAAAAACTTCCTAACAATAGATTTCAAATCTTTGAAAACAATTTTGTGCAACTTTACAAGGAATAGATTGAAAAAGATATTGTTGTCCAAGAAAAATATTTATCTTGATACAATTAACTACCTATTGGTGCCAGCCACATTGACCACCGCCAATGGGCTGATATCGCCTCCAACCATGCATCTTGGAGCCTCACAGTTCGGCGAGCAGCAACCTCCTTTGAAGAAGAGCGCAGAGCCTCACTGACAAAAGACAAAGGAGGAAAAACCCAACACCCAACCCCAACCAACCAATTTTCCCATGCAACCGCTGCATCCGTGCCTGCCTGTCCCGCATCGGATTTGTCAGTCACCAACGAGCCTCCAGCAGATGTGGACATACCCCTCCATAAATCTTTGTCCGCGAAGCCAAGCCAAAGAAGAAAAGAAGAAGAATGTTATAGGTAAACCTTTCCATCTATTCAAGTCATTTTTAAATTTTATAAAATAAAGATAGACCATTCAAATCATATAAATGATCTAAGTTCTTATCCAATTTAATACCTAAATATATAATTTGATCCGTCCATTTAAATTGGGTTATCTTCTTACAATCAGTATAATCTGCAACAATGGCAAAATTTCACTTTTCTTCCAATTAACTTTATAACCTGATATTGCACCGTATTGTTTCAATCTTTCATATAGCGATTTTAAAGAATTTTGGGGTTCTGTTAAATAAAGCAAAACATCATCAGCAAATAAATTGATCTTGTACTTCTCAAATTTCACTTTAGTACCTGTACAGCCTCCATCTAAAGTCCATTCCCTGCCTGAACCCGTGTACACTTCACCTCTGCATTCCACGAACAAACACTTTAATTTTAAAAACCTTCTCCAATCCTTATCATCTCTTTCCTCCCTATATCCATATTCTCCTCCAGACTCTTCCACACTCCATGAAACCTCCAGCTTCACCCTCCTGCCACTGAGTTCCTGCTCCCGTTACCCCCCACCCCCCCCCCCCATGACCAGCTTGGCTGTCCGGAGCCGACCTCTCCGATCATTATTTCTTCCCCTTGACCTTCTCCTCCATCTCCTTAAACCTGGCCCCCACCCCCCATCTTCCTCCCACCTCCCTTAACTCAGCCCCCACCTCCCACCCACCTTCCTCTCACCTCCATCTCTACACACAGCTGCATGTAACACTACGTATAACCTGTTGGCCTGCTCACAGAAGACCCCCTCCGCACTGTACTTATGACAAAATAACATAAACCTAAAAACAGGAGTCAAATTGGGAGAAACACAGAAAACAATGTGTAGGGAAAAGAGAAAGGAATGATTGATAAAGAAAGTGCAGGGACATCTTCTTTTACCAGTGCGAAGTTCATTCAGGAATCTGATGCAGCAGGAAAGAAACTGTCCTTGAATCTGGAGGGTTGTGCTCTTGAGCTCATAGATCTTCTGCCTGATGGAAGGGGGCGAAGAGAGAGTGACTCGTGTGAGATGGGATTTATGTCTTTCAGCAGCTTTAATATTTGGAATGAGGACAACACAAGATTAATTTCTGGCTCAGAAAGATTTGTCAGCCGGGCACCTTTGCCTCCAGAGTCATGGTTCCCACCAAGAAGTACAGAAATGTAAGGGGAACAAGCCGGGTTTACACCACACACAAATGGAGGAACCACACCTTGCCTTGGCAAGTCTCCCACCTGACCACATCAACGTTGGTCTCTGCTTTCTGATAACTCCCTTCCCCTTATTTACCCTCATCCCTCTGGTTCCATTCCTCCTTTCCTTTCCCCTCCCCGCCCTCTTTACGCCCATCACCACACCTCTCCACCCTTCCCTTTCTATCCTCCTATCAGGGTGCATCTTCCTTGGCCCTCTGCTTCTTCCTCCTATCACCCCCCAGCTTCTGACTTCCCTCCTGCATTTCTTCACCTCTCATCAGAATTCACCTAGCCTCCCCCCCATACCCTTTTTATTCTGCTCGCCTCCCCTACTATTCCTGATGGAGGGTTTCCAGCCCAAAACATTGATCATCTATTTCAGTGGTTCTCAACCTTTTTCTTTCCACTCACATACCACTTTAAGTATTCCCTATGCCATCGGTGCTCTGTGATTAGTAAGGGATTGCTTAAGGTGATATGTGAGTGGGTGGGAAGGTTGAGAATCACTGCTCTAGACTGGATCGATACTGAAATATTTTGCTTGAAAAAACTTGTTATTGGCCCATTTCCTTTGGAGTTAGGAAACCATGCACATAACGAGTCAATTTGGGATGATTAAAACAGTGGTTTTCAACCTTTTTCTTTCCACCCACATACCACCTTTACCAATGCCTTAGAGCACCTATAGCTTAGAGAATACTTAAAGTGGTATGTGAGTGGAAATAAAAAGGTTGAGAACCACTGGTCTATTGCCTTCCACAGATGCTGCCTGGCCTGCTGGATTCCTTCAGTGTAAGATATCAATAAGATTGGAAGAGTGCAGAGAAGATTTACTACGATGTTACCCGGACTTGAGGAACTGAGTTACAGGGAAAGGTGAGTACTTTATCCACTGGAACATCAGAGAATGAGGGCTGATTTGATGGAGGTATACAAACTGGCTTTTTCCACTAAGGTTGGGTGAAAGGTAAAATATTTGAAGGGAACATTAAGATGAGCGCAGAGAGTGCTGGGAGTGGAATGAGCAGCCGGCTGAAGTGGTGAATACAGGCTCAATTTTGACATCTAAAAATAATTTGGACAGGGACATGGATGGGAGGGGTATGGAGGGCTATAGTCCGGATGCAGGTCAGTGGGACCTTGCAGAATAATAGTTCAGCACAAACTAGATGGGCTGAAGGGCTTGTTTCTCTGCTGTTGCATTACAACAGAAAATAAAGCCCTTTCCAATGTGCTTTTCAGAAAGTCATTGTTGTGGAATGAAAGGACACGGAGAACCATTTCTTCCTTGGCATCACCCTTCCTGCTGCGTGTGCAAAGCTTCTGCCCCAGCGGAGGGATGGTCAGGTGGGAAATGCGACGCCTTCACCTCCCTCCACGTGGTCCCTCTCCGAATATAGTCCTCGTTTTGCAGCGAGCTCCACATAGCCAAGCACCAATCGAGCCTTCGTGTCCCTGGCCCATTCAGCAGAAGAGGACGACAGAGCACCACAAAGGTGCAGATGCTTGAACCTTGAGCTGCTGCTGGAGGGACTCAGAGAGTCAGGCAGTACCCATAAACAGTACCTAAGGCAGCTACCAGCATTATAAATGACCCCCATCACCCTGGTCATAGCCTCTTCTCACTGCTACCTTTGGACAAAAGGTACAGAAGACCAGCACCTCCAGGTTGAAGAACAGTTTCTCTCCAACAGCTGTCAAATTCGTGAACTGTTCCTTGTTCCACTAATCAGGGACTGCTCCAACACCACAAAAGGACAAAAGTACAAAAGTACGATTGGAAAGTCACTGTTTTTTGCACTGGGAATACAGTTAATATTTATTGTTAATATTTATTATTTATTGACTTCATTATGTATGCCATTGTGTTTTTGCAATGTACTTGTTCGATCGCAGGAAGAATTTCAGTGTATATAGTATGTGCATTGAACAATGTGTATGAAAACAAACTTTCATTATGGGTAGAAATAGTCGGTCAACATTTCAGATCAGGACAGTTATTGAGAGGAGGAAGGCAGATGGTCGTCATAATTTAAATGGACTCTTCAGGTTTACCTATTCTTTCACATCGACTTCTCCAGTTTCCTCCCCTGTCTCTCACTCTCTTTCCCTATCCCTCTGTCTCCTTCTCTTTTCATTCAGAGAGCTATCCCCTTCCCCCATCACCTCAGCTTTTGTCTTCTGCCTTCTCACCCTTATCCACCTCTTTCCTTGTGTTCCTCCCCATCCCTTCTTCCCTCCTCTCCTTCCTGACCCCGGACACTGTTTTATCCAGGCGCCTGTTTGATTTTTGCTCATACCTTGACGAAGGGCTCAGGCCCAAAATGTTGTTTACCCTTTGCTCCCTATAGCGTGACCTGCTGAGTTTCTCCAGTGCGTTTGTGTATTGCACAACAATCCCCGCATCCACAGACTTCCCTCTTTACCCCATCATTTGCAACTGTTCTAAGCTCATTCAAGTTCCCAGCTCCAGAAATCAATGTATTCCACTTAAACGATTTTCCAACAGTTCACCAAACTCTTCTGCAGAGTGAAGATTATAACCCTCACACTGCTGCAAAAGAATTCTCTTGCCAGTGAAAACTATAATGTCCAATTCTGTCCTAATGGATCTATCAAACTTCACCACTACTCATGTCCCTCCTCAGAACTGAGGCCCCTCACCCCAGGGGCTGATGCGTCTCCTCTGGGTCCTTGCCTTGGCATCCTTCCAGAAGAACTAGAGCTGGTACCTAGAACACCATGAACCATCAGGGGAAAAGAACCCACTGCTGGCGGAACTCAGCAGGTCAAGCAGCAGGCTGTGGGAGGGGTGAAGGAAGGATCAATGTCTTGTGCTGCTTGGGGGGGGGGGGGAGAGAAGGTTGAGTCATGGGCGCCTAGGTGGCAAGGAAGACTGAGGGGAGATGGGCACGCAAAGAGCTGTTGGAGGGTGATAAACGGGACCAGAAGTTTATGTTCTACCCTTGCATCTCGTCTGCTGAATCCCCTCTCGCATCTGTCCTTTACCTCTCCCAATGGCTTCACCTTCCTCCCTTACCAGAGTCCAGTACTGGTAGCCTTTGTGTTCCTGCTTATCACCCTCTCTCCCGTGGCTGTGTCTACCTTCATCCTTGCTCCCCACCATCCCCCCCCCAAACCTGGCGTAATCTTCCCTTATTTTATTCTCCCATCTCATACCTCCCAACTCTACCCCTTGGGTCCATCTGCCTGACAACCTTCACCCCTCCACCATCCTCCAATTACCCTCTCTTCTTCATGCAGGCCAATATCTCTCCCCACTTTCACCCTGATGCAGGGTCCTGACCCAAAACAATTCCCTCCCCACCCTCTGGTAGATGCTGCTCGACCCACTGAGTTCCTCCAGCAGGTTGTTAACTCTGGATTTAGAAGCGTGTGGGGAGGGGGGGGTCTCAGAGAGACACGCACAGCTCTGACAGGACTGGACAGAACAAGGGGTTTGCGGTCCAAGGGGAAGAAGGAAGCCATTTAAGACTGAGATCAGAGAGTTGCGAACTTGTGCCCTAGAAGCCAAGTCATTAGATATATTCAAAGGGGAATTGGATGTGGCCCTTAAAGGGGTCAAGGGTATGGAGAGAAAGCAGCCGTGGGGTACAGAGATCGCATGGTATTGAGTGGTAGCACATGCTCGAAGGGCTAATTGGCCTTCGATTTGCTATGATTTGATGATTCTGGCACGTGCAGTCCCCTGGATCTCCAGCTACTGCTCAGTTAATGTTTAATAAAAGCTGTCCATTAAACAACATGCCAGTTCTCCTAGCGCCAAGAGAATGAAAACACTAAGCTTGTTTCGCTTTAACAAATTCTAAACTTTGTTTATTAATAAATCAATAATTACAATGCAAAATATATCATCGCATAAAGAGAAAAGTAATAATCATCAAAAAAAGCTGGAAAATCTTCAACTGCTTCAGAATGGTGGACAAGTTAAAAAAAAGTGCACATATTAAATATAATACTGCTAAATTAGCCTGTGGTATCACTGGATATGTTGAGACGGACAACTTTTGTCATGCTGTGATCAGCTAAGAGGCTTCCCTTCCACAGGCAGCGTTAGCTTCCCACTCCCATGCCACCTTCCCCACTGTGTCTATGTTTTCCCCCTCTGTGAACCATTGAGGAAGTGGGATCTTGGCAGGAGTGTGCTGGGCAGGGAGCGACTGGCTGTTCGGAATCTGGTGGGGTCTCACCGGAACTGGCAGCAGTGCTTGGCTGATGTGGCCGACCATTTACCCGAGGAAGGTAGATCTCCCTCCCCAAGTAAAATCGAGACTGCAGACCCAGTGCCAACCCTCTGGGGTACGACACTGTCAGGCACGCTGGTTTTATTCTCCCTTAAAGTGCGGAGGCCTTTGGGGAAGGCCCTGGGGAGTTCTTTGTGTCGTCTCTCAGCGAACATTGTCAACACCGGTGAGCTAGTCATTGGCACCAGGTCTTTCTGCTCTCCAAAAAAAAATGATTCCATGTTAAAGGAACTTCTGGACCTGTCAAAGGTGTGGCATCTCACAGGATGTTTGCTTTGGGAAGGATTTAGGATCTGGAGTTGAAATCAAACAGAATTCCAGGGCACTGGAAACGAATGTACTTATAATGTATAGAAACCCCATACCCCTAACACTTTAAACAATAGTTATGTACACATAATAACATAACACACTGCAGGAAAGATGGGGAATAGTGCACGTCTGATGCTATGCAGAAATTCCAGTAAATCCCACATGTTTTAGTGTTACATTTTAATACAATTTTATTTTAATACAATACTACAAGTAAAAATTGCATTGTGTTTAACCTTCATTTCTAACTTATAAAACTGAGCTTCAGATGAAATACATTTACCCGTAGAGCTAGAGCTAGAAAATGGATGAAGGCCAATTTCCAGATGCTGTCTAAAGTGGAGGTAATTGACCGTGACATGAACTGGTTTAGACAACACAATGTAAAGGTGAATGTGAGGCCGACCAGGTAACAGAATGACAATAGCATTCCTGCCACTACTATCGACTCAAAGAGCAACAGTCAGTATTAAACAGGTGGTCAGTCCTGGAACAATGCTCACAGTCTATTAGACAACAGCATCCCCCTGCCCACAACCTAGTTAGAGACCTGGGCTACCTACAGGAAGTGTTTCAGAGCTCTGAAAAGGCACCAATAGTGTTTTCAGGGGAATCCAAGCTATCCTCTGCTTCCTCCTCTGCTTCCTCTCCTTGACCACCTTCCCCTGAGATATTCAGGCCCCAGTAACATTCCGCTGGGAAGACCATGCCATTCACAAGCTTAACGGATGGAGGGAATGGGTTAAGGATATTCTTGAATGAGTGCAACATCCCCTCCTGACAATCCTTGACACAGGGGCCACTTGGAGCAGAGAAGGACCGCTGGTAAAGAATCAGAGGATCTCAAGGCATTACATCGGGAGTGCACCATCTCGCAAACCAGCCACCTGCTTCCTCCAGCCCCTGGGAGGAAGAGAGTGCGTTCCCCACTGCCACCACACTGGAGACAAAGGGGAGAAGGAACCCACCCTCCTTCCCAAGAGGCTGCCCAAGAGGAAGAGTGCAACAGGGTGAAGACATGGCCATGATGGGAACAGAATCGTCCCTCTCAGAGCCTGACTTGATTTTGGGAAAGGTTGGAAATTTGCAGTGGAAATGGGACAAGACAATGCTGGGGTTTTTTTTTGGTTTACGCAACCTGGTGGAACCAATGTGGGAAGATTGTTCAGTATACTGAAAGGGGCGTGGTGAGAATGCTGCCAAATGCATTCAATGCATTGTTGGCACCACACTGTTCAGGAGCCCTCCACACAAACCCATGCATCCCAACTTCCACCCCTCCCCCCGTGGTTTGAGTGCACCTGCGATCTGTGCCCCAGCTGCTCCATGTCGCCTGCAGCCAACACCACAAAGTACCCCATCACCTGGTCACAACCTCTCCTCACTGCTCCCTTTGGGAAGAAGGTACAGAAACCGAAGACCAGGACCTCTAGGTTCAAGAACAATTTATTTCCAACAGCTCAAACCTCTGCTTGTTCCTCAAATCACTAGGATAACTGTGAATATTTACCATCTCCTCTGTATATATTGACGTTTAATTTAATTAAAAGGGGCAAGCATTATTAGCAGAGCAGTTACTGCGACCTGGTTTCAAATCCAGTGCTGTCTATAAGGAGTTTGTACGTTCTCCCTATGTCTGCGTGGGTTTCCTCCGGGTGCTCTGGTTACCTTCCACCGTTCAAAAACGTACCGAAGATTGCAGGTTAATTGGGCGGCACGGGCTTGTGGGTTGAATGGGCCTGTTACTGCGCTGTACATCTAAATTTAAGTAATTAAGTCCAGTATACTATTGTATATTTCCAAAGTACCTGTGTGGCAGACGAATTTTGGTGCATACGTACATTGGAACAGGGCAATTTGCACAATTAGCACCCCAGTTATGCAGCAGTTTGAAAGGGTCCAACTGAGTCAACCCAGTTGGAACTCGGCCGGGTCCCTGACCTACCTCAGAGGTAGTCATGGAACCCAGTTAAACTCACCTAGGTCTCATCCGTGGCCGATTTGAAAATGAAAATAGCCGACCCGCTTATTCCAGTGGCATCACCGCTTGCATGCGTCACAGGGTAGCTGGGATCTGAAAATCCGGCAGTACTTCCGACGAGTATGTGACGCGTTATTTTAGGGGCGGGATCCCCCTTAAATCGCCAAACCGGCGATATAATGGTTGATCCCCCTACGCTTTGCAAGGTGCTTCCAGTAATCACACCTGGGTCCCAGGAGGGCTGCCCAGGTGCTGTAGTTTAAAAGGGGCTAATGTGAATGACAATAAACAGGATCAGAACCCATTACCAACACACCTTGGAATCCAAGATGAGGCTTGGATTCCAATGAGCTGTTGCCTTTTAAGTTGTGCTTTGTTTAAGCCCTTTAAGTTGTGTTATAATTTTAATTAATTTAATTTAATTTTAATTTTAGACATACAGCACAGGAACAGGCCATTTTGGCCCTCAGGCCTATGCCACCCAATTAACCTACAACCTCCGGTATGTTTCTAACAGTGCAAGGAAACTGGAGCCCCCTGGGGAAAACCCACGCAGACACAACAAGAATGTACAAACTCCTTACAGACAGAGCCAAATTCAAACCAAGGTCACTGGTACTGTAATGGGATCGTGCTAAGCAATGAGGTCTTGAGAAGTGTTTATAAAGTGGTAAATATTTGAATGTTTGGGAGAATGGGGGGGGAGGTGGGTTAAGGGGACCAGGATAGATCAGCCATGATCACAACTGAATGGTGGGGCAGGCTCAATGGGCAAAGCGGCCTCCTCCTGCTTTCTTGTGGCAAGAGCTGAACAGTTTCCCAGGATTACGCCCCTCCTGCGATTTGCTGCTGTGGGTAGGGGTGGGAGTGGCAGAGAGTGAGCCAGATGTTGCCTGGCAAAGGTGCACGAAGCTGGTGGAGCTTCTTGTTTGCGACGGTTCTGTGGGATAAACAGACCTTGAGTGAGGAGGCGTTAGCTTGGAAAGGAGTGTGTATCCAGATCAGTGATGCCATTGCTTTCAAATCTCAGGACCGCAGCATGTCACTGCTTTTAACATGCCAACTCCCACACACTGAACTCTTTCCAAAATAAGATCCACAACACTCTATGAACCCAGTACAATAACAGAGCAGACAAGCATGGCTTCCTCCCTACATTTAAATAAAGAACGTGGTTCTCCCCTCATTTTTAAATGAAAAGACTCGTCTGAAAAACTTTGTAAACTATTTGGGACCTGGGGGAGAATTTACCTTCCTTTTTTTTTGCTGGCTTCAGATTTGGCAGCATCTTGGGCAGACAAGATTGAAAATGAAAAACAGACCAAAAATAACCACACCATGTACTAAAGTGCTGGAGAAACTCATCAGGTCATGCAGCGCCCCTAGGAAGTAAAAGGGTGACCAACATTTCAGGCCTCTCGGCTGCGTGAACCTGCTGGGCTCCTCCTGCACTTTTGCACACTGCACTTCAATCCCAGCGTCTGCTTTAACTCTACGAGTCAGGTCGTGGATAGCATGGTCTCCGCTCTTGATCCAACTCCTGGCCGACAGCTTTTGTGATGAATTCTCGAGACTTTCCTCTTTTGTTGCAGAAGAGCACAATGGCCAGGAATCCGCCATCTGGCCCATCAAGCCTGCTCCACCATTCAACAAGACAATAGACTCAGCTCCACCTCCCCACCTACTCCCCATAATCCTTAATTCCCACCCTGTGAAAAAATCTGTTTGTGTCTTACATGCATTTAAAGACACAGCCTCTAGTGTTACCTTTTGCAGAGAACTCCACAGATTCACTTTAGCCTGGGAGAAGCAGTTCCTCCTCATCTCTAGAGTACAATTTTGGTTGATATCTCCTCCAAATGTCTCAAACATAATGCCGCGTCCAACTGATGGAATTGCCTTGTTCAAGCGGGCAGCTAGGGGGAGGAGGTGAGGGAGAGGGACCAGGCGGGGCATAATCATGATTCTGCAGCCTCCGATGTGTCTATGCAGCCAAATCCTTCTCCATCGCAGTTGGACGCAAGGCCTCGGCTGAGGTTGGGACTGGGAAATGATTCTCAAAGACTTCCCAAGCAACCTGGTTGTGAGTTCGAGAACTTGCCCTGAGTTCTTCCGGGGATGGCTGTTGGCCACCCCATTGAGAACATTTGGCACCTGCTCCCCCATCTGGAAATATTTCCTCAACCTACCCTATTAAAGTTGTGAATGACTTTGAAGACTCAGGTTTTCTACAGAAAGCTGACCCTGTCTAGTCCTTAAATTGATGCAGAAGGAGTCCATTCAGCTCATCAGCCCTGCTGCCTCCCAGTAGATCAACCTTATTACCTTGAAGTCTTGATAGATTTGTTCTTATTTGGGCTAGAATTCCCCTTTAGTTGCTCCCACACAATGGGATGATTTTCAGGGAACACTCAACCTACCATCACACAGAGAGGATGTAGGAAGACACACGACATGGGAAAACTTGCAACCAAGCATCACTCCTGTTGATTGCATTCATCCAGGCTCAGAAACCTGCCTGAATCACATCCAACCCCAATGCAGCTAACAAAACATGGTGCAGAGTCACATGCACAGCACAAATGTACTAGGGAAACTTGGCATCCATAGCAGATGACGTTTGGGGCCTGAGTCCTTCGTCAGGAGTGTCAAATAGGTGGTGGGGGTGGGAGGGGGATGAAGGGGTAGAGGCTTACAGGTAAGAGGTAAAGGTTAGATACAGATGGGTGGCATGGAAAACAAAGGAGGAGTAGTGCGAGAGAACTCTTTTTGAAAAGAGAAGGAGAAACTCTCATCCCAGGTAATTCATCACATGAAAGGGGCAATGGCTCTCAATAAATTCAGTCACTTGGCCCTGGTTAAAAACATCAGGGCATTCCAGCTACCCAAAAACAGCCACCTGGCAACACTGCACACACATCTCAGTCAAACAAACATGCCCATATTCAAGTTAAGCTGCAGTGATAATCTCTTGTCCCTCCCATTCCCACACCTCTTATTCAGGAGAAGTGAGTGTAAGGCTTCCCCAAAGTCTGCAGCAGGATTAAAACACCGACCATCCGTCCTGTCTCTCTCCCATGCACGCGGCCCCCTGGCATCTAATTCACTACAGAGTTGTGGGTTTGTTGCCATGTGTAGGCAGGGGGAGGATAAGGGTTGACTCCCCAGAGCAGGTGCCGTGACATTTTAAATTCTTTCTAAAAGGACTGGCACCAGTAACAGTGATCTGGGAACCACTGATTGTCACAGAACAAAAAATGCCCACTTTAATATGAGGGAGGGAGGCAGTTTTCTAAAATGGGAAACAACTCCTGCACTACAAAAAGGCCTGTCTGCCCTCCTGCACTCCATTTTCGGTTTCTTATACTATGGGTAACCGATCATTTATTATCTTTTATATTTATTACCTCTTTTTAAGTTAATTTAAAGCATTTATTATCTCTTTTTTTAAAAATTTAATGCAATGTATACTTTTGTAGTTATTTGTTTAAATAAAGTACCTGTCCGGCTGCAGCAACTAAGAATCTTGGTGCATATGTATATTATACTCTGCATTTGACAATAAACATGATCTTTAAATGGTCGGAGAATGTCACCGGGATTAGGGAGGCAAGGTGAACAGTCGGATCCCATAAATGAATGGGAATGGCTCACGCTGGACTCAGCGGCATTGCACTGAATCGCAACTGTTCAGAGCCATCCAGAAGAGATTGGAAGCGGTTGTTGTCAAGGATGTTGTCAATGCGCTGAGGGGTCTAAAGCACAGCTCCTTGCTTCCTGGGCACAATTGGATGAGATGGGTCTGCCAGGGAAAGGGTCCGATCACAACTGGGAACAGCGTAATGGGGAGATGAATCTCCCTCGGAGGCACAGCGCTGGTTTCCAAAAAAGTCCTTGCTTGGACTGACCAGAGGTACAAGTAAATTATTGCTCTGAAGGAAATTGTAAATACACAGGCAACAAGGGTTTTCTCTTGAAGTTCTTTGCTCTTCAAAATAATCCAAATTACTACCCACTTTCTTTATCCCAAACCTCATTTCATCGCTCCTTTTCAAAACAGCAGACTTCTTTAGCTCACAGCGTTGTGCTGACTGGCTTGCCACTTGTTTGTGGGTGAGAGGGGTCTGATGCTTAAAAGGATCAAATACAAGATACAAAGAGCATCTAAACCAAACCTCCCAGCATCTAACTCCCCAGCACAACAGGTGGAAATGCTGAATGACTGAAGCAAGCGACTGACATGCTCTGCACATGATCTTGGGCAGATCAAATTACAGGGTACAACACAAGACATTTTATTCTTGCTACTGTTTGGAAAAATCGGACGGACCCCTTCTTCACCTAGTCAAAGTAGCCCTGAGTACTATGCATGACACACAGTCTCTCCGAGGAAAGGAGCACTTTCATCTGATAGGTCCATTGGAGTTCTTCCTTCTCTCTGTCAGCGGGCAGTGATACTGAACACCTGGCCAGGTGGATGAATCAAGGAGTGATGGCCAAGTGTGGGGTGGTCTGCTATCTCGGGCTTTACAGAGGTTAACTTAACCTCTCTCCCCATTAAAGTTCATGGTCCCAAAGTCGCTACCTTCATCACAGAGGAGCTGCCAGTGCACTGGTAGCTGCCCAGGTGGGGAGCCAGCGGGGTATTGGAATCCAGCCCGTTGCTGCCGCCACTACCTCCATGTCACTAGGCCCTCCGCGGTCACGCAACGACTCACCCAGGACTGGACTTGGGAAGGGGCCAGTCAGATCCCGATGATGGTTGATGGGAGTAGGGTGGGGTGGGGCACGCACAGTTTCTTGGGATCTTCTCGTGCATGCCAGGCATTCCAATCCGATCTGACCCAGTCCTGGGAATGTAACGACACCTTCGTGCTGGTCTCTCACTCACTCTCCACCCAACCCCCACCCTCAAAATAAAATGCTGTCCCTGCTGCGATCTTACTTTAAAGCACAAGAGACAGCCCCTCCCCACCCCACTATTGACACTTCATGCCTTTGGACAAGTGGCTTGTATTTCGTCCTCCATCCGATCCGGCTCTGCTGCTGGGCATTCCGCCTGCTCCGGGTTTTGTGAGCCGCGGCCTTTGTTCTCCCGGTAGTAGGTACCAAAGACGTACAGTCCTCTCCCAAGGTAGATGACTGCGAGGAGCGAGAAGTAGCCAATGTAAAAGAAAAACTGCAACAAGAGCAAAGGATGGGGGGTGCGGGGTGAGAGAAAGATGAACAAAAGTTAGCGGTGAAAATCAATCGCAAAATAGCAGACCCAGAATTCTGAAATAAAAACAGAAAATACAAGAAACACTCAACGGGTCAGGCAGCGTCTGCAGAGAGAGAAACAGAGATAATGTCTCATGTTCGAGAAGCTTCACCAGAACAGAGAAAAGGAGATGAAAACAGGTAATTTTAAGTTTCAGAGCGCACAGGGTGGGGAGGAGGGATGGGACAGAGGGAATATCTGCAATAGGATGACACCAAATTGGGCAATGGAGTTTAATTAAATTACTTTTAAAATTTAGAGAAGCAGCACGGTAACGAGCCCTCCCTGCTTATGACCCTGCACCAGATACAATTGTGTGACCAATTAACTAACTAACACATACGTCTCTGGTACGCGGGAGGAACACGAAGCACCTGGAGAAAGCCTGTGTAGACACGGGGATAATGTACTAACTCCTTACAGAAAGCAGTGGAATTGAACCCGAATTGTTGGCGCTGAAATGGGGTTGCCCTAATCACTATACTAATCGTGTCTTGATTACCCGCTGCACCTGCAAACCAACCTTCTTGAAGTTCAGGTAGAAGCACTCCCGATTCCCTCTAAACAACAGCACACTGCATCCTTTCTGATAATCTGATCTATTATTTTTCCTTCCAAAGTGGATGCCCTTACATTTACTAAGATGGTACTGCACCACTCAACCGATCTAGGTCTCTCTGCAGCCACTCCATATCCCCTGCACAATTTTCCCATTCCCACTCAATTTGGTGCAATCAGCAAACTTGATACGCAACACTCGGCCCCTTCTTCCGAAACTAGCCATCCCCTTGGTGTTCACGGGGATCCAGCCACCCTTTCGAAGGCAACCCGACTCAAAAGCAGGTCACTGCCTGGGGTGAAGCAGCCGAGAAGGCCAGTGCCATGCCACTGCATAGGGCCAGATCCATTCCCAGGATAACACCTGGTTCTGGTTCTCAGTAGCTGCCAGATGGATTGGTCACCATGCCACAAACCCCAGTGAAGCTCCTCACAACTCCATTAGAGCTGTTCAAAAATATGTAAATACACAACAAAAACAAAATCAAGGAATTAAAACTTGCTTCAACAGTTGCCATGAATATGCCATTGCATAATAAGGATAATGAGAAAGAAATGGTTAGCTGGAAAATATGGAGATCTGGAATCCAGCTCCTGGCAGCATATTCCAGACCTGTGGCTTTGGCAGGTTTCCTGCCTCATGGAGCTATTTAACTGTGGTTATTATAATGAATATGAGAATTATGCAATGTCCTGTGTGTTTGACCACTACTAGCATCTGGGACAGGTTCAGTGGGTGACAGCTTTAATGGAACATAGAAATATGACTATTATAACAAGTCAATTCTTCCATTTCCTGCCTCTTCAAGAAAACAATATTTAAAAATAACATCGTGTTTCTCAACAAGTTTTGCTTTATTTCTTCTCTTCTTCATGGTTTGAGGTTTGAATGCCCCGACATGTCTCTCCCCGCTCCCAACTGTGCCAGGTCAAGCCAGGTCAGGTCGAGGATCTATTCAAAAGGAAGATCCTGCCCCAGGCTGCATATGCAATGAAGGAGGATCGGGTGGGGCTTGGATCACCTCACTGCTCTGGCCTCAGGCTCAGTTGAGAACCCAAGGAACAAGAGCAGGCCCTTCGATTATCCATGGTCTCATGCACTGCCAGACTGAGACCACCTGAAAATTGAAGGAACAATACCTCAACTTCCATCTGGGCACCCTCCAACCCAATGGCATCAACATCTCTGATTTTGGTTCAGGAACACCTATCCCCCTTCTTCTTCCCTCTCTCTCATTCTCCCTCAGTCTCCTTTCACAGAGTGAAAATAAATTCTCACCTTTCCTCTTATCATATCCAATTAACATATTTTGGCTGTTGGCCTGGACTCTCCCCCCTCCCGTTCTTCTGCCTTTCTCTTTTGTCTTTTTGCTTTTTGCATTTTGCTTATACCTTGAGAAAGGGCTCAGGCCCAAAACATTGGTAACATATCTTCACCATCACCTCTGGATGCTGCAAGACCAGTTGAGTTTCTCCAGCGTTTACTGTATGTTTTTACTACAATCACTGCACCTGCAGACTTTCATGCTTTACCCCTGTGTTCCATCCAGTTGGACTGTGGCCCACTTGAGAGGTTATCCCAAAAGGGACTTAACAAAGGGCCCATTTTGAAACATTATCAGAGTGCTCTCTCGGTGGATGCTGTCCAATCCGCTGAGTCCCTCCCGCTTCTCCTTGCTTGCCCGTTTTCCGAGCTGCTCTCCTAACCCTAGATTTCCCCCTTTCCTTGGGTTTGAGTGGATTGTTGCCCTGTCTTGGGCAGATCCCTGCGATGTGGGTTCACAGTCCTCCAGGGAAAGAAATGCCTCCTCTCTACAATCGTATGCCAGCCCAGAAGATGGCATGGTTGGCACAGATTCACCAGGTTCCCTGAGACCCGAGTTCAGTCCTGACCTCAGGTGCTGTCTGTGTAGAGTTTACATGCTCTCCCAGTGAACGAGTGGATATCTCCCTCCCCCACTCCCCCCCCCCCCACCGAGATCTCTGGGTTCCTCCCACATCCTGGAGACGTACAGTTCAATGAGTTAGTTCCCCAAATGCGTGGCTGTGCAATGGAATCTGGGGTATTTGATGGGGATACGGGAGCAGAGGTTATGGAGTAAATGATGAATGAGGGATGGCATTACTCTATGAGCTAGGATGGTCTCGATAGACTGAGGTGGCCTCCCCATTGTGTAGAAACATTTAATAATGAAATTCCTCATTCCAGATTCCCCATTAGAAGATGCATTCCATCAACATCACCCCGAATAGATCCCCCTGGTTCCCCTCATACTGGTGGCACAGATTCACCAGGTTCCCCAAGACCCCTAGTCTGGAACGAGCTGCCAGCAGAAGTGGTGGATCCAGGTCCAATGTGACATTTCTGAGATGATTGGATATGTACATGGATGGGAGGGGTACAGAGAGTTATGGTCTGGGTACAGGCTGTGACAGAATAGGTTGTGTTTTATATTGTATATAGATATGATTTTGGGAGATAAATTGTCAGGTTTTTTTTAGTGTAGGTCACATACAAACACTTCAAAACAGATCTCATTTAAAATATTGGAGCTCTGCACAAACCAGACAAGGCAGCTCTGAATGCCTTTGCAAAAGCTTTGGTGAGTGCCCAAGGGACTGAAAAGCAACAGATGAAAGAACTTGGAGGATTAGGTAAACCTGTGGAAAAACCCCATTTGGAAGACGAGTTGTGATTGCTTAGATCAGCCTGGTCAAAGCCCTTGTGGTTCATGCAAGAGAGGACCTGCTGCCCTAATGTTTCACTTGAAATAAGGAAAACAAAAAGGAACTCTGTGATGACCTGAAAGAAACAGATTATCATCTGGAGGACCCTGATGGGGCAAGTTTCTTATGCAAGACACTGACGTGGCTAATTAGAAAGGATTAGTTAGTGTCCAGTGAACAACAAATCTCTCTTTGAAAGCCAACAAGAATCTTCCTGAGGAGTAACCATTTACCTTTCAAGCACCAAAGCCTAGTGAAATTCATAAATGTTAAATTCTGCGCACAGTATAAGAATTGCCTGCAACCAGTGATCTTGGAGGAATGAGAAGTGAGTTTGGACTGTGAATCAAATAACTTTTCTGAACTTACATACATGTGCACTTAGAAGTAGAAGGGGGTTAAGTTAAGTTAATAGTAATAAGTTAGAGTTTGATCCTGTTTTCATGTTTAAAGATAATTAACAGCAACTTTTGTTTAAGTAACCATTTGTCTTGGTGAATATCTATTGCTGCTGGGTTTTGGGGTCCTCTGGGCTTGTTACAAGGCCGATAGGACATGATGGGCTCAGATAAGGATTGTTCAACCAGAGAACACCACAGCCCTTTGTGTCTGTGCCGAATGATTCTTCTCCCTAATCCTATCAGCCTGCACCCAGACCATAACCCTCTGTACCCCTCCCATGCACGTACATGTCCAATCTTCTCTGAAATGTCGACATTGAACCTGTATCCACCACTTCCGCTGCCAGCTCGTTCCACACTCTCACCACCCTCTAAGTGAAGAAATTCCACTTAATGTTCCCCTTAAACATTTCACCTTTCACACTTACCCACCTCCTCTAGTTCTTGTCTCACCTAACCTCAGTGGTAATATCCTGCTTGCATTTACTCTATCTACACTCCTCATCATTATGTATACCTTGATCAAATCTATTCCCATTCTCCAACGGTCCAGGGAATAATGTCCTAACCTGTTTGTCCTTTCCTTAAAACTTAGATCCTTGTCCCAGAAAAATCCTTGGAAAATGTCTCTGTCCTCCTTCAACCTTCCTTTTTTTTAAAAAACTTTATTTAAAATTTTATGACATGAATAAAATAAAAATTACATTTAAAGAAATAATAAAAAATAAGATAATAAAAATTAGAATACTACATCATTAAACTACACAAATTAACCCCACCAATAATTATAACACAATGTTAATCATCTAATTTAAAATTAGTGCAACCCTCCCCCCCAGAATAAAGAGTGAAGAATTAATTAACAACCTTCAACCTTCCTGTTGGCAGGAGACCAAAACTGAACACAATATTTCAAATTTGGCCTCACTATGTCTTATTAATCAGAGGCATTTCTACAATAATCCGTGAGCGATGTGGTAAACATTAATCATGCAGGTTTTACTGTATTACCTGAAAGAATGGAATTTAAATCGCTAGCACTGATGAAGATACTGGAATCTGAAGCCAAACTCAGCAGGTCATCGCGCCACACAGTGCGGAAACACGCCCTTCAGCCTTCTTGCCCACGCTGACCAAAGTGTCCCACCCACACTCATCCCACTTGCCTGCGTTTGGCCCCCATCCCTCCAAACCCATCCTGTTGCTACATGTGTCCAATTTATCAGGTGATGGGAGAAAAAAAACGCAGGGTCACATTTAAGCCCATGATTTCAGGCACCTTGTCCTGGTCCGTGGGAAGCCGGTGCAGGACCACACCATACCCCCAGCTCCTCAGGCTGATGCCTCCAGGAACCCAAAGAGAATCCCATTTACTGATCCACAAGCATATTAATCTCCATGAGAGAAGTTCTCACCAACTCTGATCCATCCCACCTTCCTCATTGATCTCATGCAGCTGCACCCATTTTTTTGAATATTTTATTTGTAATTTTACAAACTCAAACAGTATCAATAATTCATAATATTAACACACTACATTTTGCAATTGTACACAAGTTTCACCGTATAGTCCAATCCCCCCCTCCTTGTCCTCCCTCCCTTATCCCCATTAGTATATCCAGAGACAAAATTAAATAGACATTATCCTGAAAAGAGAGACTGCAACAATAAATTAGTCCTCATTCCCTATTCCTGTCGCATTTTAAAGTGTCCCTTTACCTTCCAGACATATTAGGGACATAAGGACCAAAAAAATAAAACAATTACATATAAAAAATTCTTACAAAAAAATTTAATGAAAGAACAGAGATCCCACTGCCGGCCTCCAGGTCAGGTTTTAACACCATTCAGACTCCTAAGGGCTTTCTGCCACTTTACTCCCCTGTTTGGGCTGGATTACGAGGACCTCCCTCTTCAATTCCTTTAGTTAAATACACATCTCATTGCCCCACCTTTCCTTCCCTTCTGCACTTGACAGATTACAGGCCACAAAGTAATTCAATGTGCCATTAACATTGCCATGCCTCTGTTATCAGCGTAACCTCATTCCTCTGCGTATAGGGGCTTTTATGCACAGAAGCCACATTATCCTCTGCTCATATTTCCATAAAAAGGCGAATTTACCTTTTATGCAGAGGATGGAAAAGACGGATCGTGCAATCCCTTTAAGCAGAGGAGATTCCCGAAGGTGAAGGAGGCGAGGCCTGTACTGCAGTAGCGCCTCCCACCACCGTGTCATGGAACATACGCATCGGGAAGGGAAAGGCCCTATACGCAACAATGGTGAAAGAGGAGCAGGTACGAGCACTGGTGGAGATCTATTGGAGCAGTCTTAGAACTCAGGCAGACCTTCTGCGCATCGTAATCTCCTTTCTCGCAGATGGGTGCTTTAAAATTCGAGCTCTTGGACTTTTCAGCAGCACTCCTTTTACACAGGAAGTGGAGTAACTTTGCTCCACCTCTAACTCTCCCGCCCCTGGCAGAGGGAATCTGGATCACATTGAACCTGCCAATCCACCTTTGGACCTTTTATGCAGGTAAATGGAGCATTTTAAAGGCAAAGAAAACCTGTCTTTACAATTCGCTAAGTTTCACTATAAAAGGGCCTTTATGGAAATGTCTGATCCCTACAAGAGGAAGGAATTTGAAAAGTTTAAAGATAACACATTTAAAGAACACTCAAAATTATGGCTTGGAAACAATGAAGTGTAATTTAAAATGTGAACACTGTTAGCGGAGTTATACAGGAAAGTCTGCAGGTGCTGTGTTTGCAGCGCAATGAACAAAAGTGCTGGAGAAACCAAGCAGGTCATGCAGGAAGTAAAGGGTAACCAACACTTCGGGCCTGAGCCCTTCATCAGGGTATCAGCAAAAAACAGGTGGGGGAGGAGGGGGGGGGGGAAGGGGAAGGGGAGGAGCACAGGACAACAGTTGGGCTTGGGTGGGAGGGTAGAAGAGAAAACCGCTGAGAAGTGATGGGGAGGGGATAGCTCGCTGGATGGAGAGGGAAGGAGTGGGGAGCTGGAGGAAAGAGACTCACGGGAGGGGTTTAACAGAAACGTGGTCGATGTTAACACCAGCTGTTTGTGGTGCCCAGACAGAATATGAGGTGCTGTTCTTCCATTTTGCCTCGGTTTGGCAGTGCCTGACACCATGGACAGACATGTCAATGTGGAAATGGGGTGTGAAATTAAAATGGTTGGGCACTGGGAGGTCCCTGCTATGGCAGCGGACAGAGCGAAGGTGCTCAATAGAATTGTCTCCCATGCTGCGTCCAATCTCTCCGTCGTAGAGGAGCCATGACTGAAGCCAAGTTTCTCTGGTACTTTTATACATTCCAGCAAATTGGTGGGACTGGCCCCTCTGTATTGAAGTCAGCGGAGGAGAGGGGAGGAAATCAGAGGCCTGACAAACCGTCTTTGGGTAAAAACTACAATGGGTTTGGAACCAGTAGGAGAATGGAAGTCAACCCATGATGGAGCTGAACAGTTGGACTGGTAGTTGAGGCCGAATGGCCAGGTCCCTAAAAGTATGAAACTGAGAGATGAAGGAGGTGGTAACTCAGCAGAGAGAGGCGATCTGAAAATGGTCCAACAGCAATCTTCTGTCGCAGACATCATTTTGGAAAAAGGGTTCTCACCCAGAATGTTGACTGACCATTTCTACCCATGAAGACTGCCTGACTGGCCGAGCAAGACCCCTCCGGCAGCTCGCTGTTTGCTTCAGGGAACCCCTGCTTGGCGGAGGGACTGTGACTGCCTCTCCAATGCACCAAATTGCCAAGTATACGAGACAAGTGACTATACATCCACTGGGGAGTCACAAGCCAGAACTGAAGAAGACACGTCTGTCGGAGATATTCAAGTCACCCACTTCCCTACACCCCTCCCACCCCCTCCCCCACAGCTCTGTGCATTTTTCTCTTAGGACAAGAACCCGATTCCCTTTGGAATTTCTTTACCTCTATTAACTGATATAAAGGCCATTTTGATGTACTTAAATAGGAAAGAGGTCGAGGGACACAGGGATTAGTGTAGATGGCCATCATGGACAAAGTGAATAGATCAGTTTTTGTGCTTTACAGCGGCCATTCTCAACTTCTATTTTGGCTGTGGCCCCCTGAGAAAGTTCATGGCCCCCCTTCTCTATGAAGTAGTCATTTTGTGGCTTTCTTCCATACTTCTCTCCTACCGACTATGTAAAAATCATCACACATATTTTATGATTTCAGTCTGTTCCCCCCCCCCCCAATAAAATATGCTGTGCCCCATGTGGAGAATGGTTGCTTTACAGGATTCTGTACATTAGGAAGTGTATCCTACATAATAAGAGAACAGTCAGGCAGCATGGTGGGCTTAGCAGTTCACCACAACACTGATACAGTGTCAGCAAATCCCCTTCTGCCTGGAAGGAGTTTGTAGGTTTTCCCCAAGACCTGCATGGGTTTCCTCCGGGTACTCCAGTTTCATTCTACCCTCCTAAGATGCACAGGGTCAACAGGTTCATTGGTCACATGGGGTGCATTTGGATGACAAAGGCTCCTGAGCCAGAAGGGTCTGTTTCCGAGCTGCGTCACTAAATTTTAAAAAAATCTCAGGTCCCCTCCAGTTGTTAAATTTTATCGATTCCGATTTTAACAAAGTAACTTCTGATGTTTTTACTATTAAATCCGAGGGTCCCGAGGATATTGGTGAACTCTGCAAAAGGCAGATATTTCTTTCACCTCATAACCACTCTGAAGGCAACGCGTGTTCAGCTGCAGAATTATTGGTTAGTCAAACAAATTAAGCATTTGTTTACTTCATCGTTGATCTTCCGGCTTGGTTGCCTCTATCACGGGCTCATGTTCATACGTAGAAGTGAAAACACAATGCTGGAGAAACTCAGCGGGTCAAACAGAGTCCTTTATATAGCAAAGGTAAAAATACATCACCAACAATTTGGGCTCGTGTCTATACATATGATTAATCCCACAAGGATCCAAACCCAAGGATGATAATGCTTGGCATTGTCAACCCCAAGTTTCAACAAAGGACTGACAAAGCATACATGTACAAAGTGCCTTTAACACTGCAGACTGGCCCAAGGCATCCCACAGACATATTCAGCTGAATTCACCATTGAGCCAAATCACCAGACAGAAGCAAGGGCAAATGACTGATCGCTTGTTTACAGAGGCCAGCTCAAAATGAGCAGATGAACTACGACTCTTTCCCGCTTTGATTGTTTCATCTGTGGTCTTTTGGTTACTATTTCCTCCCGCTGGATAAGTGATTAATGAGCTGGAGGACACTTAGTGGCACAGTTGGTGGAGTCACCACCTCATGGAGCCAGGCGACCAGGTTAAACCAGCACCTCGGGTGGATGCCCGTGCATGGGCTGTCAGTTGGGATTACGTGCATTCACTCTGGGTGCTCCAGTTCCCTCCCCATCTGTGCGGCTGGGGAGATCAACTGGCCGTTGTGATTTGTCACTGAGTGGTTGAATCTGGAAGAAGAGAGTAGGACAAGGCGTTTGATACTCACTGTTGGCTGAAGGGCCTGCTTCTGTGCTGTGTGTGCATGTCTGCATGTCTGTATCTGTGCATGTGTGTCTGTATCTACATGTCTGTACCTGTCTGTGTGTCTGTACGCCTGTGCATCTCTCGGTGACTGTGTGTCTGTACCTCTGCCTGTGAGTGTCCATATCTGTCTGTGTGTTTTTCCTAATCTAATACATCTCAAGCAGCAGCAACCATGAGGCGCAGTGCTGTGTATAGCTTGTGCTCCAGGATCCAGGGTGGAGGCCCTCACCAGGAGGTGAGAGTCCAGCAGGAAAAACCATTCAGCTGCCCACTGACGCTCCGCTGTCCCATTGAAAAGACTGTTTACCCAAATATAATTCACTCCAGATACTGTAACATTTCCCCCCAACTGTCCTTTGCTGACTTGGCCCCCAATTTCTTCTCAGCTGAATGGGCTTAAATCGGTTTCTTGTTGGTCACTGCTAATCAAAACGCAGTCAACGGGAGAAATCCAAAATATTTTTCAAAAGAAAATGCTGGTAAAAATCTGTTATGCAGATTGTGGACATCGCCACAAAGTCTTTCATCAACCTTCTCTTTCATTTCTGAGAACAATTCCAGCTTCCCCAAATGGACCTTTGGTATTTGCAGCGCAGTGAGAGGCCCTTCAGCCCCACTCCCCAATGTCTACTGCTCCATAGGGTCAACCCCGTTGCTAAGGAGTGAAGGCCTGGTTTGCAGGTGATGCTCCTTTTGAGGACATGGCAAGGGTTATGTGGAGGTGTGTCCCTCTCCCCATCCTGGGTCTGGGGAAATCACGGCAAGAAGGCTCAACAGGCTAAATCTTACACCTACCTGGTTGTTCACATGGAGTCCCAGCCCTCGCTTGTCCGCGATGATGAGAGTGATGATGGTTTTCAAGATGGTGGCCAGAAACGTGTTTATGCCAAACACCAGGGCGCAGAGCTCCTTGCTCAGGGACGTGGCAATCTGAAAACTATCGAGAGAAGACAGATGTCAGGCCACTGGCCACAACACCACTCAAGTGCAAGTCCCACTCAGTCAGACCCTTCACCCCTTTGAGTACATGCTGATCACCAAGCCCATCTGGTCTCCAGTCTGGGGCAAGCCAAACGTGTGGGAGAAAGAACGTGACTAAGAATTGGTCTTTTCCACTGGGATTAGGTGAGATAAAAACTAGAGGATATGGGTCAAGAGTGAAAGGGGAAAAGTTAAAAGCAGTGGTTCTCAACCCTTTTCTTTTCACTCACATACCACCTAAAGCAATCACTTACCAATCACAGAGCAGCGATGGCATAGGGAATACTTATGGTGGTATGTGAGTGGGGAAAAAAGTTTGAGAACCACTGCTCTAGACCCAATTGTTACTGAAAAAATTTGCTTGAGAAAATTGTCGTTGGCCCATTTTCTTTGAGTGAGGAAACCGTGCACATAACAAGTCAATTAGGGACGATTAAAACAGTGGTTTTCAAACTTTTTCTTTGCACCCACATACCACCTTAAGCAATCCTTTACCAATCACAGAGCAGCAATGGCATAGGGAATACTTTAAGTGGTATGTGAGTAGAAAGAAAATGGTTGCGAATCACTAGTTTAAAGGAAACATTATGGGGAACTTCTTTACACAGAGAGTGTGAAATGAGCTGCCAGCTGTATTGGTAAATGCAGGCTCAATTTTGACATTTAAGAAAAATTTGGACAGGTTCATGGTTGGGAGGGGTATAGAAGGATGGAGTCTGGGTGTAGGTCAGTGGGACTAAGCAGAATAATAGTTCAGCACAGACTAGAAAGGCCTGCTTTCCGTGTTGTGGTGCTCTGCAGTTCTCTGGTCCTATGATGCAGGAGATCCCTGAGGATGTCATAGATATGACATAGAGGAGGAGGAGGCAGTGGGAAGACCTTATTGGCATTTATAAAATCGTGTGGGACATCGACAGGATAGATAGTCACAGTCGATTTCTTCCCCAGAATTGGGGAGTCTCAAATAAGAGGGCATCCATTTAGGTTGTGGTGGGAGGGGGGTGGAAAGATTTAAAGGGGATTTGAGGGACACGTTTTCCTTTATAGGAGGTAGCAGGCACATGGAACAATCTGCCAGAGGAAGTGGGAGGGGCAGGAACAGTTTTAACAATACAGCTCGGCCCTTTCAGCCCATAAAAACCTGTGTTGCCCAATTACGCCCAATGACCCGACAAACCCTGCATGGTTTTGCAGGGTAAGAGGAAACTGTGACAAACAGAGGAAATAGGTCTCCAGAAGTTAGCGGCGGATACAAACCCAGGCTGCTGGCCCTGTAACAGCGTCACGTTAACCACACATGCTCTTTAGAAGACATTGGAGTGCGGACCGGAAAAGTTTGGATGGATGTGGGCCAAACACAAGCAAATGGAATGTGCTCAGATACGCATCTTGGTCAGCAAGGGCTTGAAGCTCTACTGTACAACTCTATGACATCTAACCCATCATGCAAGAAGCCATTTGGCCCATCAAGCCTATGCTGGCTTAAGAGCAGTCCTCCTTTCCCAGTAATCTATCCCCCACATCCCCTTCAACTTTACTACATGCCACTAACTTTACATCTTGGGAGTCAAAATTATAGTCGCCAATGGATAGGCCAAACCACTTGCCTTATTGTCAGAATAAATACATGACATCACATACATTCATGAGATTCTTTTACCTGAGGGCCAGGCAGAATGACCACATAATGTTAATGCAAAAAAAAACTATACTCAACCTACCCATATAAACAAATAAAGAAATATAAGCAAACTGTGTAATACAGAGAGAGGGGGAAAAAAAAAATCAATAAAGTGCAAAAGTAAGAGTCCTCAAATGAGTCCCTGATTGAGTCTGATAGTGGAGGGGTAGCAGCTGTTCTTGATCCTGGTGGGGTGAGTCTTGTGGCACCTAGACCTCTTTCCTGATGGCAGCAACGAGAACAGAGCATGTGCTGGGAGGTGTGGATCCTTGACAATCGCTGCTGCTCTCCGATGGCAGCATTCCCTGTCGATGTTCTCGATGGTGGGGAGGGTTTTGCCTGTGATGTCCTGGGCTGCGTTCACTACCTTTTTCAGGGCTTTACATTCAGGGGTATTGGTGTCCCCATACCAGACTGTGATGCAGCTGGTCAGCCCACTTTCCCCCACACTTCCAAAAGTTTGCCAGGGTTTCTGATGTCATACCAAACCTCTGCAAACTCCTGAGCAGTTGAATTGCCAAGGTACAAAATGGGGATTTGTATGGGTGTATATTTGAAGGCCAGCAGGAACAGTAGGCCGAAGGGCATATCTCCATGACAACTGACTGTGACAAATTTCCAAGAATGGCAGGGGAACTCTCCCCAGTTCCTCGATATAAATTGACCCCTTCCCCCAACGAGACAACAGATTGAGCAAGTAGAAGTGCTGATGTGCATTAGTGTGTTGAGTCCAGGAAAGATCCTCCGAGATAGTGACTCCCAAGAATTTAAATTTGCTCACCCTCTCCACCTCTGATCCCCCAATGATCACTGGATCGTACACATCTGGCTTTCTATTCCTAAAGGCAACAATCAGCTCCTTGGTTCAATATCCCTCATGTGTGCTGACTCATTGGAACTTTTTAATACAACCCTCTAGTCACCACCGAATCTCCACACCTCCCCAACCCCCACCCTTCCCTGTTGGACTCGTACTCACATTGCGATGGGAACCAGAAGTTGGTGGCTGCTCCGGAACAGAACGAAGCCCACATAGCACACCCAGATGTTGCTGGTGGTGTTCATGAGAAAAAGGAGGCTAGCTTGCAATGCCGTGACGACAAAGATCACCAGCTCTGCCCACAGCGACCAGCGCAGAGTCACATGCCCCGCGGAGAAAGAGGCAATGGCACCTGGCGACAAGAGCAAGAGAGGCCAGTGAGAAAGGTCCGCGAGCACAAGACCAGAGGATCCTGGTTACATAAACAAATTTAATTGAGTTTCGTTTTCAAAATGGAAACTTTAGTATCATGAAATCCAGGCAAAGTGGGGTTAGCAAATCCTCTGGTCAATTTGGTTTGTTAACAGTGTGGCTGAGGCCAAATATTTATCCACGTCGTCCTCCACTCTGCCTTTCCTTCTGAGAGAATTTTCCTGCTTTGATTGGGAGAAGTTGGCGTGGTTTGTGTTCCTATATAAGCCACTCCACCTAAAACTTACGGTGATTCATACACTTTGCCCCATCCCCAACTTATTGTGGTTGCCAATGAATGACACTTCTTCAAACAAAAAAGCCTGAAAGACAAGGAAAGGGATTGTGCCTGCAGTGAAGTTTTGGTGCTGGAGACATTCCCACTCGTGGGCATGGAGCTCTAAGCAGTGGCCATGAGTATAGGATAGGTGCTGGGAGGATAAAACTGGAAGAAATTCAGCAAAGTTAACTTCACTTTGAGTGGTGAGACTGGGTATTCCAACTGCTTGAGCAAAGGAGCCGGGTTCACCAAGAGATTAGAGTTCATGAGGGAGATACAGAAGCCAAATGCTCCCAGTGGGTTCTGTGATCTCCCACTGATAGCCCAAGGAATGGGTTACAGACAATTACAGCCACTTGTCTCAACACCACAGACCAAGGTCAAGTGCTGACCTACATGTTACAGAACTGCAGGAGAGAGAGAGAGAGAGGGGAGAGAGAGAGAGAGAGAGAAAGAGAGAGAGAGAGAGAGAAACCAGATGCACACCTTTCACATTAGGACACTAAACAAGGCACCTTATGAAAAGTCCAATCAACAAACACAGGAGAGCATAGAAGATGATTGGCTTTACCTCCTGACAGAGGTGACAAAAGCCATCAGTTTAAGATCAGAGATGGGAGATTTAGAGGAAGAATTTTGTGTGGAATCTGGAGTTCAGTTCCTGAGGGGCCGGTGAATACAGGCAAACATAATATTTAAGTCATCATTGTGTGGGTTGGAGATTAATCTGTCTTTGAAAACTGTCTCTGGAGGGAGGTAGAAACTGAGCAGTTATGGGGAACACAGGGTGGGGGTAGGGAGGGGGGATTATTATAAATGGATTGGAATGAATTCAATGGGACAAAGGGCCTGTTTCCATGATGTAATTTATGACTCCATCCAGATCAGCAGTTGAATTGCCAAGGTACAAAATGGGGATTTGTATGGATGTATATTTGATGGCCAGCAGGAACAATAGGCCGAAGGGCATATCTCCATGACAACTGACTGTGACAAATTTCCAAGAATGGCAGGGGAACTCTCCCCAGTTCCTCGACATAAATTGACCCCTTCCCCCAACGAGACAACAGATTGCCTGGTCTTTTAATTCACAGGCTTCTCCCTGTCCATGATGTGGCAGCTCCAACTTCTGACATCACAACAGCCGCATTTGGGTAGCCCTGACACTCCAACCCAAGAAGAAAGGGGCAAGTTTGCACATTGTTAACACTTGACTGTTGCTTATCCCAAAAAGCAAGGAGCATCTTGCCAAACACAGCTCCGTGAATTTGTTTTGGGAACAGGAAATAATGTGTTTACACCCAGGATCTAAATCTGGGCAGTGAAAATGGAAATGTCATCACTTTTCAAGGGAGTGCATCTTTATATCTGTGCGTTTATGAGCCCTGGCATTTTCGACCCTTCCATGCTCACCACGAGCTTGTTGTTCTAAATCATTCCTTGGATTGGGTGAATGTGTTTTCTCCCATCAATGGGTTTGCTGGTCTTAAATGCTTTGCTTGGACTGGCAGTGAGTGATGTAAACAAGTTGCCTGGACCAGTGACAACCTCACAATTGCAACAGAGACCAGATTTAGGAGTGAATAACTTGGATCTTTCCAAGGTGCAACTCTGCAAAATAAAAAACCTGGTGCTTCAAGAAATTGAAGATGTCAAGACGTTACCTGCAGGCTGGCTCCAGGTGGGTGGGGGGAGGGGAGGGGGGGGCTGAGGAAGTAAATCAGTGGAGGAGTGTGCCTGCAGCACCCAAGAGTGTTGGAGCAACCGCAGCATCCATGGGAAGCAAAAGGCAATGAACGTTTCGGGCCGGAGTGCTTCGTCAGGAATAAGCTTGAAAGAAAGCTTTCTTTTCCCATAACACTAAACGCTGCCTCAGAACAAGTCAAGGTGCCTTAAATCCCAGGAAGGACACAATATCACACAAAATAAGAGCAGGATTAAGTCATTCAAGAAAGTCTTGAATGGAGATCCCTTTAGAAGAGAGATGAGGATGTTTCTTCGACCAGGGAATTCATTGCCACAGGTGGCTGCGGAGGCCAAGTCATCGGGTAGATTTGAAGCAGAAATTGATAGGCTCTTGATTAGTAAAGGGCATCAAAGAGAAAAGTCAGGATAATGCGGTTGAGAGGGAAAATACATCAGCCATGATGCAAATGATTGACCAGACTCGATGGGCTGAATGGCTTAATTTTGCTCCAATGTCTTATGGTCACGACAGCTTTTCTCACTGCACCTTGAATTTGTGTCCAAAGCACCTACCAACGACACACTTGCTGAATGACTGGGGATTTGCATCCTTCCACGATTTATGTGTGTTGGTGTCAAGAACTTTCCTCACTTCACTGGCTCCTTATCCTGAGACCATGATCTAGATTCCCAATTCTCAGAACCTCCTTCAGTGAAATTGTCCTCCGTTCTTCCAAGCTCTGGTGAAAATGGACCCATGATTCTCAATCTCTCCGCACCAGACAAAACCCAAACCAATGGTTCTCAACCCTTTTCTTTCCACTCACATTCCACTTTAACTATTCTCTGAGATAAGTAAAGGATTAGTCAGGGATTGGTTAAGGTGGTATGTGGGTGGAAAAAAAAGTTTGAAAACCACTGTTTTAATCATCCCTAATTGACTCGTCATGTGCACGGTTTCCTAACTCCAAAGGAAATGGGCCAATGACAATTTTTCTCAAGCAAAATATTTCAGTAATAATTGGGTCTAGAGCAGTGATTCTCAACATTCCCTTCCCGCTCACGTCCCACCTTAAGCAATCCCTTACTAATCACAGAACATCGATGGCTTAGGGATTACTTAAAGTGGTATGTGAGTGGAAAGAAAATGGTTGAGGACTATTGCCCTAAACCCAGGAGCCAACCTGCATCCTCTTTAATACAGATGCCAAGATAGACTCTGCATAGCCCTGTACCACTATAGTAAGATATCCTTACTCTTCACTCAAGTCCAACTGCAATGAGCACACCAACAAAGGTAACTCCATCTCTATCTGATTCCACTGTGTACATCTCTTCTGCACCCAAGTGTTTGTTTCTCTCCATCTTCTCCCCCACTTGTAGTGGTCTCACCCTCCACCTGCTTCTCCACCTCTCCCACCTTCTGACCAATACCCTATCACCTTTTAGCCCATTTACCCCCTTCAGATACTTAATATCAACCCTTCTCACTTTAGTCCCAATGAAGGGTCTCTACCGGAAACTGGCTGACCATTCCTACCCGTGGACGCTGCCTGACCCACTAAGTTCCTCCAATAGCTCATGGTTTAGTCAACATATCGCTTGCTTACTGTCCGTCCTTGCATTTTTGTTTTATGTTCAAGGACATCCAAATCTCTCTGAATATGGCCGTTTACTGGTTTCAGGCTCTTTCTGAACATTCCGCATTTTGAGACTTCCTGCCTTACATGTTTTATTAAAACATTATACAGTTGCTTCTGCTTTCTGGACCTTTATCCTCTGAGTAGCCCACATCTCCCTGCCTTCTCCTGGCTTGCCCTCCTCTCTTTGCATTTTAGGAATCTTCGATACATTACATGGTGAATCAACTATAGAAGTCACCATCCTGCCAGCAAATGAACCCCTTGGAGCCCTTCCCTCTCCTGCAACTTGCGAGTCATCTGGTTTTGAACCAATCCTCCATCCAAACCCAAAATAAACCGTGAGGAAAACAATATTTTCTGCTGTGCCTCATCAAAAGGAAATTGAGGTAGACCAAATCCACTGGCCCCCTTTATTTATCCTGCTAGCTGTGCTCTTTAAAACTTTTCAAATATGCCAAACACAATTTCCCTTCCATAAAAGCGCACCGATTCTGCCTTCTCCAAAGATTATACTCTACTATTATTACAGATTCTAGCATTTTTCCTGAACACTCCTGCCTCGTGGTTGCACACTTTCTCTCTACCTATTTCCTCAGACTACATTTTCCACCTATTGGTCCCCCTTGGCTATTCCTGAATCCAGGGAATTTGGGAAGATCCTCACAAGTATGCTTGCTGTCTATCGAGGTGGAGGCCACTTGTGAGGTGCGAGGGAAAAGATTTGGAGAAAATTAAGCATGGAAAGAATTGGGCTCCGATGTGCCCGAAAGCAGGTGGAGATGAAGGAACTGAGGTCAGAAAGGCAAGCAGAATGAGTTTTGGGGAGAGCGACAGAGCAGAACAAGGCAGAAAAGATTTGGGGATCCCTAAGCAATAGTTGGGGTTTAGTTAAATCATATAAACAGGAAAGCATGTGAAAAGTGTAATGCAGTAAAATCACTGTTTTCTGGAATTCAAGCAACTGGCAGCCTCAAACCACCTCAAAAAAAATCACAGAAAATAAAGGGGCAAAAAATTTGAAAGTTTAAAATTGGCACACCTAGCGTTTAGTTCACCATTCACACAACATGCAATCTCAACCAACTGGCAAATTCACATAGACCCATCAGTTGGTACAAAGTATTTACACAATACAGAAGAACTAATTATTTGAGATCTAGTCTTCTGTGATTAGAAAGGATTAATTAGTAAAAGGAACCTTTAGAATTTTTATATTAAAATAGTGTTTTGTTTTTAATCCATTTCCTTCAATCTAAACAAAACAAAGGGAAGAGGCTTGACATCAGCAATTATGGATTAAAAAGATAAGATGGAAAACATGAAGTAGGAAACATTTAACACATTAATGTATATGGTTAATTCAGGCACAAAATCTTACCCCTTAAACGAATGTGGTGCAGCCATAGTTAACAAGCAAATGTATGGCATTGGACCAAAAGGGTTATGATGCGGGCAAAAATAGCAGCGAGCCTGAGGACTAGAAAACCTTCCGAATTCAGCAAAGGAGATAGAGGGGAAAGAAGAAAATGAGAATAATGTAAGGAGAGACAAAGGAGTCAGCAAAAGATTTCAGACGCATGGAAACTAGGAAAGATCAGCAAAAAGGATCATGGACTTCGGGAAGACCAAAGATGATCACCTCCACCACACGAGTGGAGAGAGTGGAGAGCATCCAGTTCCTCAGAATCTATCTAAGAAGTGACTTATCCTGGAAGGAGTAATAGCGACTGCACTTCCTTAGAAGGCTAAGGCAGAAAAGGCTACCAGCCACCATTCTAACAACTTTCTACAGAGGTCTATTGATAGCATCCTGGCTGGCTCCATCACAGTGTGGTATGGTTTCTGTAAGCATCAAATCAGATGTCAACCCACAGGACTATAAACGGGTCAGAGAGAATCACTGAGATCTCCTCCCACCTCTATGCAATTTACCGGAATCGTTGTTTAAAAGAGAGCTAGCAAAAATCTGTAAGAACCCCTACCACCTCGCACAGAGCATCTTCCAGCTACTCCCTTCAGGAAAGAGATACAGAAGTGTTAGAGCCGAAACCGCCAGGTTGAGGAACAGCTTCTTCCCACAGGCAGTGAGAATGCAGAAGGACCACTGAACTACTAAAACAACCTCTCGTGACTCTACTATTTATTAATAATATTTATTTTTAATATATGTATGCAAGACATCTATGTAGATTCTGTGTATATGCATCATTTGTCTCTATGTGTGATATGTCTTTATGTGCCTTTGAACTGTGTTTCCACCATGGACCGGAGAACGCTGTTTCGTCAGGTTATAATATGACAATCAGATGATAAATAAACTTGTTCTTGAAAAAGTAACGTGTCACTTTACAGACCAGGGCAATAGAAATTACAGAGGGAAGAAAGAAATGGAAGAGAAAGTCAAATAAAAATGTTGTGCCTTAGAAAGAAGATGATGCAGAAAGTATGGGAAACAACGGTGGAGAGGGAGGGATTAACTGAAAGAAATCAGATAATCAAGAACTTGATCAGAGCCCACTTGGAGTATTGTGTTCAGTTCTGGTCACCTCAACACAGGAAGGATGTGGAAACTGCAGAAAGAGTGCAGAGAAGATTTACAAGGATGTTGTCTGGATTGGAGAGCATGTCTTATGAGGATCATTTGAGTGAACTTGGTCTTTTCTCCTTGAAGCGATGGAGGATGAGGGGTGACCTAAAGAGATGTATAATGTGATGAGAGGCATTGATCACGTGGACAGCCTGAAGTTATTTTCCAGGACTGAAACAGCTAGCATGAAGGGGCATAGTTTTAAGGTGCTTGGGATTAAGTGCAGGACCATGCAAGAGGTAAGGTTTTCACACAGAGAGTGGTAGGCGCATGGAATCTGCTGCTAGCTGGTTGTGGAGTCAGCTACAATCGAATCTTTTAAAGAGCTTGTTATGTAGATTCATGGAACTGAGAAAAATGGAGGGTTATGCAATGGGGAAATTGTTTGAGTTGGCACAGCACTGTGGGCCAAAGGGCCTGATTGCACTGTAGATTTCCATGTTCGATGTTGAACCAATAAAATGCAGAAATTCATTGCTGACACCTCCTTGGAACTTGCATCCCAAGAATTTGGACGATGTGGCAATAGGGCAAGAAGATATACCAAAGCTTATATTCTACAACAGTTCTCACCGACTGGAAGGTAGCAAATGCTTTTTAGGAAAGGAAGACCATAGGGAACCTCATACTAGTTGGCTTGGCAGCAATGAGTAGGGGAAATACAAGAATGGAAGATCAAGGAAGTGGCAAGAGGAAATTTAGAAACGAACAATGGGACTGGGCAGAGTCAGAGTGCTTTAAAATTAAATTTAAATTTAGACATACAGCACGGTAAAAGGCCCTTCCCAGCCCATGAGTCTGTGCCACCCAAATATCCCAATGAACCTACAACTCCCATCAGTTTTGAACGGTGGGAGGAAACTGAAGCGCTCTGAGGAAACCCACGCAGACACGTGGAGAACATACAAACTCCTTACAGATACCGCCAGATTAGAACTTGGGTCGCTGGCACTATAATTGCCACGCTCAGGTTTTATGGAAAGAAAGTCACGCTTGACCCATCTGTTGGAGGTCTGGGATTGTAAAGAGGATGAGACTTTCAGAAGGAGTTTATTAAACATCAATGGAGAACAGGGGATGGGCTACAGGTTTGGGTCATTTGCATGGAACCTGCTACGTCCCTCTAGCTTTGTTCACCTACAGAGATGTGCCATTTCAAGTGTGAGACCCTGAGCTGTTGAACATTTTCTGTTTTGCTCTCACTTTTAATCTGAAAATTCTCTCAGAACGGGACAGGCAGAACGTCCTCATTCTGGGTCACCTCTCCCCCAGACCCAAGAGCAGAGGGGAAGCACACCCTTTCTTCTTACCAAGTAGTGTTGCGACTGCATCCACACCTCCGTTGTAGACGCCCCTATTTTCCCTGGATGGATAGATGTTGTCCCAGAGGATCTGTACATAGTAGACCACCAGGTAATAGCCAGTGGAGTTGAAAACCCACCAGAGGGACCACAACTTCAGACGTGGAGATCGCACGGTGTCTGCATGAAGAGAAACAAAGGTTTGCAAAGAGCAACGCCGCTCTCAACGTCATGGGACCTACTCTGGTTTCCTCCCACCCTCCAAAAAATGTCCGGTGGGGATGAGGGTATGGAAGAGATTTGCCAGGATGCTACCAAGATTGGAGTATGTGTCTTGCAAACCAAGATAACAGAGCTGGGGGTTTTCTCTTTGGAGCGAAGAAGGATGAGAGGTCACTTAACAGGTGTCTACAAGATTATGAGGGGCATAGATAAGGTGGACAGGCAGCACCTTTTACCCAGGGCAACAGTAACAAACACCAGAAAACATCTGTTTAACATGAGGGAAGTAAAGTTTGGAGGAGCACAGTAGGTGCCTGCAATGCACTGCCAGGGGTGGTGGTGGAGGCTGGTACAATATGGATATTTAAAAAACTCTTTAAGACAGACACATGGAGGTGAGGGTTATGAGTGCGGGGTAGGGAAGGATTAGATTGTTAAGCAGGTTTATATACATCAGCACAGCATCATGGGCTGAAGGGTTTGTATTGTGTTGTAATGTTCCATGTTAATTGGGGCATCTGGCCCAGGGCCTGTTACCATGGTGCATTGTTCATATTTTTTTAAACTATTAAAATCAACCACTAATAATAATTATCAGTTGCACATTGCTCATCCAATGGGATGATTGATGAGTCAGAAGGCAGGGATTCTAGTCTGGGGTCCCTGTCGGCTAGTGTTGAGGGACTGTAGAAGTTGGTGGAGCCTCGTTTGAAGAGCATTCAAGTCCTGGCCAATGTTTAACCAACATTCACCAGGATACAAGTTAATCTGCAGGGGTCACTTCTACATCCGATGCTCCCATTGTGGCCTCCTCTGCATTGGAAAGGCTGGACCCAGCTTGGGAGATCATTTTATTGAGCACATTTGCTCAGTCCGCTGCAATAACGGGGATTTGTGAGTGACCAACCACTTTAATTCCACACACCATTCCCACACTGACATGTCTGCTCATGGCTTCATGCACTGCAGCAGTGGCAGATTAATGACCAACCAGGCCCCGAGGCTGAGCTCCCCCCTACCTTGCCCCCCCCTGCCCCACCCTTCATTGAAAAGAATGAAGTAGGGGGTCTCCAAAGTGGTCAGTTTTGACCCCTGGGGGTTGATGGGACTATCCAAGGAGTTGAAAAAATGGCAGGCAGTAGAAATGGGGCTGATAAATGCCCGAGAGTCGATTGAACTTTTGGGGTCAAAGCATTGTAGAGTCCAAGGCCCCCATTCCCTTTTTTTTGTTCTTGGGGCCCCCGTCCCTTCTGGGCCTCAAGGCTTAAACAGACTCAGCCTAATGGTTAATCCGCCACTGACTGCCAGACCGAAGCTACCTGGAAATTGGAGGAACAACACCTAATATTCTGTCTCAGGACTCTCCAACCGGACACCATTAAACTTGACTAACCTAGTTTCCCTAAAACCCCTCCCCTAAGTCTCTCTCTTTCCCTATCCCTCTCTCTCCCCTATCCTCCAGCTCCCCAATCCCTTACCTTTCCTCTCCATTCAGAGAGCTACCCCCTCCTCCTACCACTTCACAGCATTTTTTCTCTTCTACCCTCCAACCCATATCCACCCATATACTATCAGCCTGGACTCTTCCCCCTGATCCTTCCTCCCTCCCCTTCTCTCTTCTCCTCTCATCCTCAGTTTTATTCAGGTGCCTGTTTGCTTTTTGCTCAAAGGGCTCAGGCCTGAAACATTGGTTACTCTCGACTCCCTATGGATGCTGCATGATCTGCCAGGTTTTTCCAGTACATCTGTGCTCTGCACGAGTTAAACAGGAAAGTCCGCAGATGCTGGGGTCAAGTGCAGTACACAAGCACGCTGGAGAAACTCGACAGGCCACGCAGCATCTACAGGAAGTAACGGGAAACCCACGTAAACCCATCACCCCCTATGGATGCTGCGTGACCTGCTGAGTTTGTCAAGCAGGTTTGTGCACGGCATTCAGCAAGTTATTGCATTAGTAGTGGGAGTTAATGGACAGGCACGGTGCTGCATAATTAATTAGGTTTAAAAAACACTGGCTTGCCTCCTATTCCGCCAGATTCGACACTGAGGAAAGTTTATCTTTTGAGTGCTAGCGATTCAGCAAGTCGCGCTTGCACAACATCCCACCCCAGTGAACCAAGGTGCTGGCAAGTTGTGGGCTCCATAAATCATTTCTGAGGTGGAGTTCAAAATGTGCTAATCATCCAATTGGGAAAGCATAAACTGGTCTGCTGCCCATCGATTGAGGGAGTGTGCAGGTAGGATTAGGGGGCATACAAATGGAGGCAGCTGTAGGCAAAAGGAAACATCCTGAAAAAGCCACTGGAAGGAGGGGTGAGGTGAGAAGGGGGAGAGAAGAAATGCGGGGATGAAGCGGAAGGGGGGGGCGAGGCGGAAGGGGGGGGGCGAGGCGGAAGGGGGGGCGAGGCGGAAGGGGGGGCGATGCGGAAGGGGGGGCGAGGCGGAAGGGGGGGCGAGGCGGAAGGGGGGGCGAGGCGGAAGGGGGGGGCGAGGCGGAAGGGGGGGCGAGGCGGAAGGGGGGGCGAGGCGGAAGGGGGGGCGAGGCGGAAGGGGGGGCGAGGCGGAAGGGGGGGCGAGGCGGAAGGTGGGGCGAGGCGGAAGGGGGGGGCGAGGCGGAAGGGGGGGCGAGGGAGGAGGGGAGACGGAAGGAGGAGGCTTGTCGGAGGGAGGAGGGGAGACGGAGGGAGGAGGGGAGACGGAGGGAGGGGAGACGGAGGGAGGAGGGGAGACGGAGGGAGGAGGGGAGACGGAGGGAGGAGGGGAGACGGAGGGAGGAGGGGAGACGGAGGGAGGAGGGGAGACGGAGGGAGGAGGGGAGACGGAGGGAGGAAGGGAGACGGAGGGAGGAGGGGAGACGGAGGGAGGAGGGGAGACGGAGGGAGGAGGGGAGACGGAGGGAGGGAGGAGGGGAGACGGAGGGAGGGAGGAGGGGAGACGGAGGGAGGGAGGAGGGGAGACGGAGGGAGGGAGGAGGGGAGACAGGGAAAGAGGGAAGAGAGGGGGACCTGGGTTTACAACCACCATTCGAATCTGAGAGGACACTGTGGCACACCCTAAGCATTGCCAGGAGGGGCAGAGTAGACTTTGCGCTCCCATCTCATGGACTCTGCAAAAGGTAGACAGCGTCCACTAACTTTTGAGCTCCATGATCATTTTCACCAGCGCCGTCTCGCGCCAGTCCCATTTCCTCCGGGCTTTGATCTTCTGGTCGACCAGCGCCACGGAGGTCGGTTCTATGGCATCCACCTCATACATGACGCTGCCATTGGCCTGTGGGACCTTCTGGTTGAAGAACATGGTCCGCTTAGGCCTTTTTAGGAACAGGGTGAGGGTGAAGGCGAAGATCACGCACCCCAGGGAGATGTAGTTCAAAGTGCAGAAGGGCATGTTGGCCAGGGTGATGAAGAGCTGTCCCAGCACGGAGCTGACGAAAACCCCCAGCAGGACGGAGGACCGAGAGTAGCTGGCCACCTTCTGGTATGACTTGGGAGTGACCAGGGTGAAGATGTAGGAGGAGTATGCCACTCTGGCGGCCATGGTGATGCCGTAGAAGAACTCCATGAACTGCATCTGCAACACCGTGGTCCCAAACAGCAGGAGTATCCAGATGGCCACGTGACTGAGGCTCTGCAGGATGAGCACCGGCTTGTAGCGCAGGTAGTCTGTCAGCAGGAAGATGGGCACCAGCACCGACATGTAGGAATAGGACAGAACTGGCGTGATTTCATTCGTGACCTGGAGACAGCAGAAACAAAGTCAAAGGAAGAGTTGTTTTTATAAACCAGTTTCAAGGATCATCAAAAAAAAAATCAAGTTTAGTATCACCTGATTGTACATAGGCAACCAGATGAAACAAAGTTTCTCCGGACCACATGCACAGCACACACAGTATGTATTCATGCAATAGTCGAGTTCTGGGGACCAATTTTTCAGATCAAATTTGGGTAGGAGTGGGGGGGGGGTCAACTTTTATACAGGTATGCCTTTTGACTGTGGTAAGTACCTGGGCCGATTAACGCGTCGGGAGCCCAGATGGCCAGGTCTGGGTGATGTCCGTGTTCTGGGTATCGGGAGCTCGGATGGGTGGGCGGCTGGGGCGAGGATCCGCGGTCGGGGTTTCGGGAGCTCCGGAGGTATGGTAGCTGGAGTGAGGACGCACGTTCAGGGCATCAGGAGCTCGAATGGGTATGTGGCCAGGGCGAAGGTCCACAGTTGGGGCGCCGGGTGCTCGGATGGGCGGGTCCAAAAATTGGGCGTTAAATTTTATATGGGATCGACTACTACACGAATATATTCAGGGTGTTAATCACATATACATAGAGATACACTTTAAAATAAATAAATAAATATATAGAAGATATTTTGGAATGATTTACTCAGTTCATTGATCTCATTGCCTGCAGAAAAAAGCTATTTCCCAGCCTGGCAGTACTGACTTGGATGCCTCCTGCCCCTCCTCTTGATGGTAATGGGTCAAAGATACTGTGGGCTGGATGGAAGGGATCTTCTATAAATCTTTGAGTGCTATTTAAGGTGGCTTAAAACATCCTGGTGAATGTTGTTAACAAAGGGAGACTCCAGTAATCTTCTGGGCATTTTGATGATCCTCTGTATAGACTTCCGGTTTGATGCTGTCTGTGTGGAGTCTGCTCTTTCTCTCTCCCATTGGGAAAAAGAGTCATGTGTGTGAGATCTCGCTCAACCAGATTCAAGGACAGATTCTTTCCCACCATCATCAGACTCCTTACTGAACCTCTAGTAAAATTGTGCAGGCTTTGCACCACCTGATCGCTCATTTTGCACTTACTTTTTGTTCTATACGTGAGCTCCAACTGGTCTATTCACAGAACAGCCTATCGTATTCAACTGCCCAGGAAGGCAGCTCCAGACGTAGGTACGCAGTTACAGCGACAGCGATCAAGAATGGGGTTCAAATCCCATGCTGTCTGTAAGAAATTGGTACATTCTCTGTGTCTGCGTGGGTTTTCCCCGGGGGCTCTGGTTTCCTCCCACCATTCAAAACGTACCGGAGGTTGTAGGTTAATTGGGCAGCACGGGCTTATGGGCTGTGTGCTCAGCATAAGGAGGTGTAAGGCACTCCTGTCCGATAGCCTACAGTCACCCTTGGACAAGGTGTAGTACCTGTTTAGCCTCCTAATTAGGGTCACGAGAAGTCACGGATTGCAGATGAGGGATTTTTTTTTATTATTTTTTTTTTAAATAGGCAGATTCTACAAATTGGTATTTATGGTTGTAAAACTAAAAACATTGGGCAGATAAATCTATTGATCAATGGCCAGGGTTACCCGTCCAGTACGGACACTGCAACTGAAGAAAGCAATGGGGAACCACTTCAGTATTTTCCCCATATTTAATCATGAACTCAACATCGATTGCGGTCTCAGCTCAAAGATGGAGCCTTCACCTAAGGAGAACAGGAGAGCAAACAACTACAATTCGGAGGGTCATGACAGATGGAGAGACATGATCGCCCATACCAAACGACAAGGCACCTGAATGATGATTTATAGTCAGGTCCATCATAGGCTCTGACTTCCTATCCATTGCAGACATCTATGTGAGATGCTGCCTCAAGAAGGCAGCCAACATTATAAAGCACTTCCATCACCCTGGTCACAGCCTCTCCTCACCGTTACCTTCAGGAAGAAGGTACAGAAACTTGAAGACCAGCACCTCTAGGTTCAAGGGAAACACGAAAGTCTGAAAATGCTGTGATTGGAGTAAAAACACAAAAATGTTGGAAGAACTAAGTAGGTTTGCAGCGTCCAGAGGAGATAAAGATACATTACTGACATTTCGGGCCTGAGCCCTTCTTCAAGGTATGAGAAAAACCAGACAGGTGCCTGAATAATAGAAATGGCAGGGGAAGGAATACACACAAAATGAGATGTGGATATGGAAGTTGGCAGACCACAGAGCGCTGGATAAGATAGGTACCACCTATTCAAGGGGTTGTTCCTCCAATTTGTCTGGAAGTGCATGAGAACATGGAAAGACATTTCAGCAAGGGAATGGGGCAGGGAATTGAAATGGGTGGCCACTGGGAGATCCTGCTATTGTGGCGGTCAGCGCTGAGGTGCTCAACAAAGTGATCTCCCAGTCTCCCCCCAGTCTCTTCGATGATGAGGAGTCCACAATGGAAGCAGTAGATGACCCCTGCAGATTCATACGAGTTGCTTCACTTAGAAGGACTGTTTGGGACCCAAGTGGTGGTGAGGGAGGAGGTGTGGGCACAAGTGGAGCATCTCCTGTGGTCACAGGGGTAGGTGCCATGGGGACGATTGATGGTTAGGGAGGAGTGAATGAGGGAGCCATGGAGGGAGTGGAGTTAATGATGGTAGAGCGAATGCCACATTGTTTGAAGAAGGAGGACATCTCTGATGATCTGGCATGGAAGGTCTTCTCCTGCAACAGAGACGGAGGAATTGAGAGAGTGGAATGCCGTTTGCAACACTTTTAAAGTAAAGAACCTTTTCCTTCATCCATGTGTTGTTACCCCTGGAAGAAAGTAAGTTTTAACAGGGGTTGGAGGGGGAGGCGCAATTTCAGTGCTTACCATAGCCCACTTTTCCTTCTCGGAGTGTATGTTTTCACGTCATGGTGGCGGGCGATGCTACTGCACCACTCGCCCACCTCCTTCAGTTCTGGAAGCCGCCTCCTGACTCAGCTGTGCATAAAGGGGATGTGGGATGTTGTCACCATAAAAGGTAAAATCGTCTTTTGTTCCCCCACTGGAGCCAGCTATAAAGTGGGATTTCACCATAAAAAAAGGTCTCATCTGTCTTCTTCACCCCAGTTCTGAGATCATAGAGCCAACACCCCCATTTCCCCCCCCCCCCCACATCCAATCACTTCTCACCTTTCCTCTCTCCAGTCCTCTTAACACATTCAATCGTCCGTCAGTCTGTACTCCTCCCCCTGCCATTTCTTTCATTCGGGCACCCTCCTGCTTTCACTCATACCTGGAGGAAGGGCTCAGGCCCAAAACAGAAATATACCTCGACTTCTTCAGGACATTGCGAGACCTACTGAGATCCTCTCAGTTCAAGAACAGTTTATTTTCAACAGCGATCAGGCTCTTGTGCCTCCCCTTGTTAGGCTAATCAGGGACCGCTCCAACCCCACAAAAGGACTGTCTGCACTATTGCAAATCATTTGTTTATACACAAAGATAACTGAATATTTATCATCGATTTTTAAAAATCTATTGTCCCTTTTTAATTCAATTAAGCATACTATTGTTTTTTGATGTTATTTTAAACAAAGTATCCGTTCAACTGCAGCAAGTAAGAACTTCAGTGTGTATGCACATTGTGCAATGAATTTCACAACAAACTCATTATCATCGAGTGCAATACTCAATCATGCTGGAGAAACTCAGCAGGTCACGCAGCATCCACGGACAGTAAAGGGTGCTACACTGTGAGAATAGATTTTAGAGGTGTAAAATACAGGTCGATCAACTAACCAGACTGGTTGAGCCCAGGACATCAGGAGGCAGATCGAAATCAGGTATTTAGAGGCAGAGAATAGTTCATCCAGGATGAGTCATAACGACACAAAGGGATCGCCAGGAGTAATGGATCACTCACACTGAATTTGTTAGTCTTTCGTGGAAACAGCCCATAGGCTCAATGCATCCATGCCAACATGCTAGCAGTCTGCGGTCCTACCTCGAGGTTCAGGCAGAGGGGGCTGCACTGCACCCTTGGGAGACTCTAGAGTTCAGACAAGGTGAGAGAGGAGTCACGAATGAAGATGGACTGGATGGCAAAGAGCAGAAGCAGCCCAAACAACAGAAGGGAGGCAGGATGCACGAATGGTGTGGTCAGCCATGCCAAAGGCTCAGAGAAGATGGCATTGTGTTGAAAGAGAAAACAAAGGGGAGAGAGAAGGGGGGAGGGGAGGTAGGGGGAGAGAGGGGGGGTGGGGAAGACCTTATAAACAGAAGTGAAAGAAGGCAGGATCACCTGATTTGGATGACACCACTTTGAGCAGCTTTGAATTGCTTCTGAATACAGAATGGATAGCAATTGTTAGATTTATATGGGCAGCAACAGAGGTTAAACAAATAGCTACTGTTTGTTGCAGAGAATAAAATTCATTTTATACATTGGGATCAAGAATGGGACCTTTGATCCATATTCTATTTTGATGAGTTTTATTTGGAAATGGGCTCATGCTTGGAACTCTCTGTCCATAGATGTCACAATTCAATTGTTGGTTAATAATCTCCACAGTCTTCACACCAACCTTCATTCATTCTGTCAACTATTACACAAGGATTCTTCCACAGCAGATTCACCAAGGTTCATCTGGAAGCTGCACATTTCTGCGCAGTCAATCTCCCCTATCGTTTCATTTCCTGTCGGACACAGAAAATGCGACACAGAACAAAAAGTGTGTCAGAATCCCACTCCCATCCACTTAATTTCACATCAGGTCTGAGTGTTGTGGCTAAGTCTAAAGCTCAGGCCATGAATATTATGGGTATGTGTGGGACGAGTTAGCTGAGATATGATGGTAAAGTTCCCATACCTCTTCAATAAGTCTTAAGTTTGCCAAATGCACCAAAATTGGGTGATATTGTGGACAGTGAAGGAGGGTTGTTTAAGGTTAAAACAGAGTCCAGATCATCTGGGGAGCTGAGCTAAGAAATAGCAAATTGAATTTAACTGAAGCAAATGCAAAATGATAGATCGTGGCAACTTTAATCAAGGAAAGACAGTGAAAGGCGGGACTCTGGGGAGCATTGTAGAACAGAGAGACCTTGGGGTTACATGCTTGCCTTCATCAGTTGTGGCAAGGGTTGGGCCCCCAGAATATGGTTGTACAGAGCATTGGTCATTCCACACCTAGAGTGTTGAGTACTGTTCTGTTGCCACACTACAGGAGGATGCAGAAAAGGTTCACAAGGAAATTCTATCTGGGCACTCTCCAACCAGATGGCATTAACGTCAATTTCTCCAGCTTCTGTTAAACTCCTCCTCAGAGTCTCTCCCTTTGCCGATCTCCAGGTCTCCTTTCCTCCAGCTCCCCATCCTTTACCTTAATAAAGGGCTTAGGCCCAAATGTTGATTACTCTTTTCTTCCTAGAGCTGCTGGGTGCCCTCGGAGTTTGTCCTTTGAGTACTGCACAACAATCACAGTGTCGAGGGGGACCACACTCCGCTGATCAGTGATGACTCCACCGTTGAGGTTGTCAAGAGTATCAAGTTCCTTGGAGTGCACTTGGTCCCTTAACACTTGGTCCCTTAACACTTGGTCCCTTAATAGTCAAGAAAGCCCAAGGACAGAGATGTCAACATGGGAGTGGAGTGGGGAATTGAAATAGGTTGCCACTGTTATAGACCATCTTTTACCCAAGGTAGGGGAATCTAAAACTGGAGGGCACAGATTTAAGGTGAGAAGGGAAGGTTTTAACAGGGGACCTTCTCACACTAACAATGATGGGTTCATGGAACAAGCTGTCAGAGGAAATGATAAGAGATAGGTACAATTACAGCAAGTACGTGGATATGAGAGGTTTAGAGACATATTGGTCAAATATGGAACTAGTTTAGATCAGCAAAATAATTTTGGATAAAGGACCCATTTCCATGATGTAAATTTGCAGATGGCCTCAGAATTAGTGGTGCAGTAGTCAGTGTGGAAGGATACATCCAAGTTTACAACAGGACCATGATTAGTTTGGGAAGGTGGGCCAAGGAGAGGCCAACAGAATTTAACATTGACATGTGAGAAGCCAGTCCAGGGCAGGACTTACATAGTGAATGGCAAGGTTCTGGGGAGTGTGGTAGAATACAGGTTCAGAGTTCCACGGAAGCGAGAAAGCGAGAGAGAGAGAGAGAGAGAGAGAGAGAGAGAGAGAGAGAGAGAGAGAGAGAGAAAGCGAGAGAGAGAGAGAGAGAGAGAGAGAGAGAGAGAGAGAGAGATAGAGAGAGAGAGAAAGAGCGAGCTAGAGGAAAGGAGACATAGGGATAGATAAGAGGGAGCTAATGGAAACCCGAGAAGTCAATATTAACATGATCCAGTTGGAGGTGTCAGTAGCCTCTTTTAAGTTGCTGCACCTGGGTAGCCCTCCTGGGACCTGGGTACGATTACTGGAGCAAATGTGCTGGAAGCACCTTTCAAATTGCAGGGGAAAATTGACCCATTAAATCACCAACCTGGCGATTTAAGGGGGATCCCACCCCTGAAATGGCGCATCACGTACTCACCGGAAGTCCTGCCAGATGTTCAAGCGCCGGCTACCTAGTGATGCATGTATGCAAGCGCTGATGTCACCAGAATAAGTGTTAAAATCGCCTGTGGACGTGACCTAGGTGAGTTTAACTGGGTTCCCTGACTACCTCTAAGATAGGTTGGGGACCAGGTTAGATTCCAATAGATCGGGATCCTTTCTGACTGCTAACCGGACAAACCCCCATTTTACATGCCAGTTTGAAAGGGCCTAATGAGACAAAGCTTGAAGCACTGTGTGTAGTTCTGGTCACCCAGCTATTGGAAGGACATCGAGAAATTGGAAGAGATGTAGAGATTCACCAGGATGTTCTTGGGATTGGAGGGGTTGAGTTATAGGGAGAGGTTAGATAGGCTGGGTGTTTCTACCTGAGAATGAGAGAGGCTGAGGGGTATATCTTTATGGAGGTTTCGAGATCTAGTTTCTGGGCTACTGGTGCATGGGAAAAGATTTTTTTTTAAATATTTTATTTAAAATTTTAAAACCACAATACATTAAATTAATAATGAATTATATACAAGAAAATACATGTGGTGTATAACCTAAAAGAAAGAAGAAAGGAATTATCAAGTAAATATATAAATTCAAATCGCCGCCATGAAACCGAGAACCACCACCAGGACGAGCTATTGAGAGCTTAAATTTTCAAACCAACATGTTGTAAAAAAAGAGCTCCATATTTTCAAAAATAAATTATATTTATCATGTAAATTATGTTATTTTTTCTGTATGCCATCTCTGCATCCTCAAATCTATATTAGATTTCCAAGTAATTGCCACACATTTCCTCACAACAGCCAAAGCCAATCGTAAAATTTCAATTTGATACATGGTTAACCTTAATTTTAAACTAAACCTTTTAATATTTCCCAACAAAAATAACATTGGATCTAAAGGAAGTTTAACCTTTAACACTTTCTCCAAAAATGCTTTAATTTGTGTCCAGATCTTTATGACATCTAAACCATAACTCTGAAGAAATTAAATTAAATCTTTTTAATTTTTGAGGTGTTAAATATAATTGATGCAAAAAATATTGTACTAATCTGTATCTTACATTAATAATTTTAGTCATATTATCTTTACATAACATTATCCAATCATCTTGATCTATTGTTCTACTCAAATCACTTTCCCACTTTAATCTTGATTTATAAACATCTAATTTGGGCATTTTCCTTTGAAGTAATTTATACTTTTCTGAAATAAATTTACTAATACTTCCTTTAGTAAGCAATATTTCTACCTCGGATTGTCTAGATAATCTTAAACTTTGACCTAATTTATCAATTAAAAAGGCTTTAACTTGACAATAACAACAAATGGAATTAGTTGGAACATTATATTTTTCTTTCATTCGTTGACAAGGAATAAAATAACTAGCTTCAAAACAATCTTCTATCATTTTAATCTGGACCCATGCTTTGTAGCTACCAATGATGCAGCCAGACAGTGTAGACTCAATTATGCTTCTGTAAAATGTTGTCAATTTGGGGCCAGTTGTCTAGCTCTCCTCAAACCCCTTAGGAAGTGGATCCAGGGCAAGTCATCTGTTTTATATACACACCATGGAACTTTGTACTTTCCACATCAGTCCCATTAGCTTACAAAACTAAATCTACATTGCTTCAAAAGTCTATTTTTGATTGTTCCTTGGAGAACAATAAATGCTTTAAAATCTCAAAAAAAAGTATTGACAATGCAGCTTTTACAAAAAAAAACTAAGTTCAATCGGCAGCACATTGCATTAACCAGTTATCAATATTTGCTCTCGTTAAAATGAGACTAATCTCTCTTCCACAGTAAACTTGCACATGAAATGAATTGGCATCCAGACAGCATGGGTAGGAGAAAGGGGAGGGTCAAAGTTCCAGACGAGACTGATCAAAATCCCAAAGCACCCTCAGCCAGCCCCAATAATGCAGCATGCTCAGGATTTTGGTGGGGCTGGACTAGTGGATTCTCAGGGCTATCGCAAGTTATATTTACCAGGATATTGCCTGGATTGGAGCTCATGTTTTATTAAGTGATGCACAAAAGTGCTGGAGAAAATCAGCGGATCACAGAGCAGCTATATCACAGTAACCAATATTTCGGGCCTGAGCCCTTCAACAAGGTAGGAACAAAAAGCAGGCAGGTGCCTGAATAAGCAGGCAGGTGGGGTGGGGGGGGTGGGGGGGTGGGGAGAGAGGTGAGGAGGGAGGAAAGGGCAGAGGGAGGCATAAAAGGTCATAGGTGAAAATGGATTGGAGAGTGAGGGAAAAAAAGCTGAAAAATGATAAAGGGAGAGGCAGATTGTTTCATTGAGCACTTTCGCTCAATTGCAGTCAATGTTCCCTCTCATTTTTAGCAGTCAGTGTGCGCAAAAATCTTACATTGTGCAAATTTTTTTCCTATGACAAAACTATGTGCCCCTGAATGCTTGTGCAAATATAAACTTGAAATTGTTTCAAGACCATTTTGGCACAACCTATTTCTCATGGCCAATAAAACTGTATTGGCATGTTTTAATATCATACAGGTATGATGGCATTCTACCAAGTAACGTATTCAGTTAAGATTTTATTCTATTCTTTGAGCAACTTTAGGCACCCATTCATTTCCTTGATGTGCTGGTTGCAAAACGTGTGCGCGCGCACTTGCAGCCAACTTAGAGGGAACAGTGGAGCCAGTGACCAACCATTTTAATTCCACACACCATTCCCATACCAACATGTCTATGCCTCATGCACTGCCAGTCTACCCACAAATTGGAGGAACACCCAATATTCTGTCTAGGCACTCACTAACCAGACGGCATTAATATTGACCTCTCCTGTTTCTGTTAAACCCCTTGGACAAGTCTCTGTCTTTCCCAGTCCATCAGTCTCCTTTCCTCCATCTCCCCACCCCCTTCCCTCCCCTCTCCATTCGGAGAGATACACTCCCACTTTTATTTTTAAAAGAAGAAAACTATCGCACAGCGGGATAATTTTTCCAATGAAGTTTCATGAGAACATGGGAAGTGGGACAGTAAGCACGCTACACGGCAACAGTGACCCTGATGCTGAACTATCGAGATTCCCAATACTGGGAGAACAGTATAAGGAAGAAGCCAATTCCAGCCATTGAAACCTGTGCCACCCAATTAATCTAACAACCCTGCATGTTTTCAGAATGTGGGAGGAAACTGGAGCACCAGGGAAAACCCACACAGGTCACAGGAAGAACATACAAACTCCTTACAATCAGCACTTTGAAAACTTGTCACTGCAATGGAAAATTCATTGAGTATCCACAAGTATCACTGTGTTAATGGCAGGTTAAAGATAAATATTAGCCCTAACCCCCAGGGAAACTCCAATTGCCCCTCATCTCCAAGCCCTGGCCACTGGGCCTCAAAACCATCTCTACAGAGAATGTCCGCCTTCCAGAACTTATCCAACATTCTCCTTTGCTGACGCTTCCCACATTCACACGAGGACTTGGTGAGTTACTCACTCTCCCCATAGGTACCATTTCAGGTAAAGTTTGCTGCCTTATATTTGCCTCACCGAGGTAATTTCCACAAATTTAGAAACACAATTAATTGTTTTTTTCTGCTCCATGCATTTCATTGAAATCTCTAGTTAGGCACCTTTGCCCTGGAACCCAGAAAAATTGCACAGCCATAGGAGTAAATTTAAGCAAGCAACTGTAGCACTAACTTCTACTGTGATGAAATGCTTCGAGAGGCTGGTCATGGCCAGAATTAACATGTACCTAAGTAAAGATCTGGACCCACTCCAATTAGCCCATCATCACAACTGCTCCACAGCAGATGCAATATTGCTGGCTCTCCACTCAGCTCTGGATCACCTCGCACACAGCAATTCATACATAAGGTTGCTCTTCATCGACTACAGCTTGGCCTTCAATACCATTATTCCCCAGGGTTGGTCAAGAACCTACAAACTCTAGCCCTCTGAATCCCCCTCTGCAACTGGATCCTTGACTTTCTCATTGGAAGACCATATTAGTACAAATTGGAAACAATGTCTTCTCCTCACTGATTATCAACACAGGCACACCCCAAGGATGCGTGCTTAGTCCACTGCTCTACTCGTTATACACCCATGACTGTGTGGTCAGGCACAATTCCAATGCTACCTACAAGTTTTCCGAGGACATTACAGTTGTCGGCAGAGTCTCAAACGGCAATGAAGAAACGTGAAGGAGGGAGACAGATCAGCTCGTTGAATAGTGTAACGATAACAACCTTGTGCTCAGCGTCAGCAAATCCAAGGAGATGATTGAGGACATCAGGAGGAAGTTGGAGAACACGACCCAATCCTCATCAAGGGCTCACTAGTGGAGAGGGTCAAGAACTTCAAATTCCTGGGTGTGAACATCTCTAAGGATTTGTCCTGGAGCCTCCATGTTGATACAATCTCAAAGAAGGGTCGCCACCGGCTATACTTTGTGAGGTGTCTAAGGCTGTTCGGTATGACACCGAAGACTCCTGTAAACTTCTACAGGTGTACCAAGGAGAGCATTCTTACTGGTTGCATCACAGCCTGGTAGGGATGCTCCAACTCTCAGGACAATAATAAACTCCAGAGGGTTGTTAACTTGGCCTGCGACATCACAGGCACCAGACACCACTTAATCGAGGACATCTACATGAGGCAGTGTCTTAAAAAAGTAGCCTCTATCCTCAAAGACCCCCACCACCCAGCCCATGCTCTCTTCACTCTGCTATCAGTGGGAAAAAGGTACAGGATCCTAAAGTCGAACATTCAGCGGCACAAGATCAGCTTCTTCCCCGCTGCCGTCAGATTCCTGAATAGTCAATGAACCAAAGACACGGCCTTACTTTTCATGCATTACTATTTTTTTTTATAGTAATGTTTTAAGATGATTATAATATGTATGTTTGCACTGTAATGCTGTAGCAAACACTAAATTTCATGACTTGTTCATGACAATAAATCCTGTTTCTAAAAATAAATTCTGAATCCAATTTCTAGATCTCAACTTGCTTGGTCAAAAATATATCATTCCTCTCAGCGTTCATCAAACCCAGGTCTCTGGTTGCCATAAACAATAGCTTCGTCTCTCTACTCTGTCAACATCTTTCATGGTATGGAACATCTCCACAAAACCTGACACCCACCTCTTCTCCACCCCTCCACATCACCAAAGACCCATTTTAGAACATTCCCCTCCATTCTGCTTGACGCCCTCAAGAACAAGACATAAAAGGGTTTTGTTTTTAAATCGACATCCTTCCAAATGCCCATCCATTTACTCTCTACATTATATTTTTAAATATACAATGACACTGGCGGAAGTGCACAAAAAAAGGTTACAAGAATGATCCAAAGATTATTGGCTGGAGGCAACAGATGCATTCAAAAGAGTACGAGATGAGTGAACCAAGAGAAGCTGAGAACAAGCAACATCCGTGGGGAGAAAGAGTCATTCGATATTTCGGGTCAGGACCCTTTCTGCAGACTCAAAGGATGAGAGATGAACTGACAGAAACACAAGAGGGTTGGGTTTTGAGAAGAGGTCACTATTTGTGGAGGGGTGGGGAAAATCAAAATTAGGGCCCAAAGCCAACAAGGAATCAAGTCGGGAGACACCCATGTCTGGAAAGTGAAACTCACTGGGCAAGGCGGAGGTGAAGATGATCAACGGACTGACAGGAACCAAACATCACTGTGGGTAATATGGTATGAGAGAGGAAATATGGTAAATGCACGTGGGCCATGTTTCTGTGTCGTATAATGCAAAACCTTTTAATTAAAAAAACATTTAAATTTAAATTTGGAGATACAGCACAGTATCAAGCCTTTGTGGTCAATGAGCCAGCGCTGCTTAAATTTACCAATGTGACCGATTAACCAACTTTGGAACAAGGGAAGAAACCACAGAACACCCAGAGAAACCCACGCAGATATAGAGAGAATGTACACACTCTTTGCAGACAGCGCCGGACTCGAACCCAGGTCGCTGGCGCTGTAATAGTGTTGTGCTAACCACTATGTGAACCATACTCTCCGATAGTCACTGATTGTACGTGTACTTATGTACACATACAACTGCAGCAAGCAAGAATTTCTATGCATTTGTACTTTGCACTTATGTGTATGATGATAAACTCCCGACTCAGCATTACATTTTCTGCATTGTATCTGCACTGTGTAGTTCCATGCCACATAGTTAAGTGTCAGGTGTTCTAGGTGACTTTACATAAATGGAATGCTGCAGAGTTCCCATGGAGTTACTAATGAAGCTTCTGCCTAATCCTATACAACAGGGAATGCAGCTCATTAAAAACAATAACTGGACTGGGGTCAGAGAGGTGGCAAGCCTATTTCAGTGGGATTAGCATAACTTCATGGAGTTTGCATCGAGGCTGAGAGAGCCATATCCATTCCACCAAGTGAACATGTCCCCTCTCCCCACAATGCAGTCAAATCATGTTTGATGACTAGCAAGACACACAAAAACAGGGAAAGGACACAAAATATTCCAAGTCGACCAAAATATAATACAAATATTGTAACCTCACTTTTGTGGTAATTTAATTTATGCTCCTTTGCTGGCACCTGGTTGCATGTATACATTGTACTTGTGTCTATCACAGTAGGATCTCATCACCATCTCCACCCCGACTGTGTGTGCGGCTTTGACGCTGGGCCACCACAATCCACGACAGGTCTCCAGCACACACAGAGACGCAGGAAGCAGCACCAAGAGAGGGGCATTACGGCAGGAGCTGCAGGTCTCCTGCTTGGAAGAGCTATAGAAAATCAGCACCCTTTGCTGCATCATTTCAGGCCTGCAGCAAAGACCAGCTGGCTGCAAGATTGGGGGTGAGGGGGGGAAGGGTGAGTGGTGAGAGAGGGCCTGTTTTGTGTGTGCCCACCATTTCCAATGGACCGACACGATGGCAGCTGTGGGTTGATCAGCAGCACAGGTATCGCTGCATAAGTTTGGGAGCAGGGGTCACATGCTGTTTCTACTTGACCCAGAATTGTCACTGAAAATGTCTAACGTAGCAAGATCAAGCTTATTTGGGCAAAATAATTTGCATTTAATAGAGAGGAAACAAAAACAGCCCAGAATTAAATTGTTCGATAAACATTGGCACTCATTTGAAACCAATCTAGTAAGATGTGTGCAAAGATTTCACAATTCTTTGACTCCAGTCTCACTTTAACCAGTTTATGTAACAAATACAGAAAAGTTCACAATCAGTAAATGCCACACAAAAGGCCATTTGGCCTATCTAGACTACCACAGTCCATCAGAAGAATCCTTTCAATTCACACCCCTGCCTCTTCACTCAAATCCCTGCACTCTCGTCACCTTAAGGTTTGATCCTGACCTCAGGCACTTAATGTACTTGGAACCACAGATGTTTGGGTGGGACCTGCAGATTGTTCAGTCAGAGAGGGAGGAGGGAAAGGAGGTGGGTGGTCAAAGGGTGTGAGGGTGCAGAAGAGATGGGGAAGGGATTGAGTGCATGTGCATGCATGTGTGAGAGACTGAGGGGAAGCAGAAGGAGGATGGAGGGTGTTGTGTGTGTGTCTCAGAAAGAGAAGCAGAGAGAGGACAACCAAGAAGGGGAGGAGGTAGTCTGCATATGTAAGAGAGAGAGGGGAGCTGAGTATAGAGGAGTGTGTGTGGGTAGGAGAGAGAGAGAAAAGAATAGGGAGGAGGATATATGAGATAGTGGGGCAGAGGGTGCTGGGTTAGGTGGGACACAGAGGGGTGAGGGGGTGGGAAGGGGGGGGGTTAATCTGGGGCTTGGTTCTGATTTAATACTCGTGCAGAGTACAGGTCAATAGGAGCTTGCGATCCAACATCAGGATGGTGACCCTTCATTCAATGGCACATTGCACACATTGAACTTTGGTGACCACCTCCCTTCTAAGTCCAATTTAAGTCAGAGAGCCTGCTGAAGGTGCAGTACCAATGTGTGCCCCAATGCATTCCTCTGATACTCTGCCAGGTTGTGCATGTCCCTGTGGATCATAAACAAAAATGCCCAGCCCAGTTTTGAAACTTATGCAATTTTGCCCAAATGTGATCATTAATTCACTCAGGACCCTTGGGGCGAAGTGGAATTTTGAAGGATCAGAATGACTGGTGTTCATGTATCCATTTTGGATGTTGCTTCTTTCTGAACAGCTCCCAATCTTGTGACAATGCTTTTCCCTATGGTGGATAAATAAGCACATCAAGGGGAATTACATTTTGAAATGTAGATATTTCTGTCAACCTCAGTGTGAGGTAGAGCAGCTTGAAGCACTGAGGATCACTGATCTCCCTCACCACTGCTCCGAGGATGAATCCAGATGAGTTCCACAGGAGCTCAGCAATAGAACATATCTCAGACTTGAGGCCTGGCATCAAGCTCCCTGGTCCAAAGCCCACGTAAGGGGCACTAAGCTCTCGGAGGATGAGGTGTTAACCTTTTGCCCTGCCTGGACCCAAGTGAGCATCAAGTTTGTCGGCCCAGGCCCAATGGCCTGAATGGACTCCTCAACCTTGATGAAAAGCAGGACAAATCTGTTCCTCGAACACATGTACCAATCATCCAGTCTTCTACACTGCTGCCCACAGCAAGCTGCCTGTCTAGTGCATTCACTTCACTTGGCAATGAATACTTTGGGATGTGGATCTTGGATGAAGGGTGCTAATATAAACAAAAATCACACTTTAATTCCTATCCCTTTCAGTGTAAAAGGCAATTAATCCAGGGAGGCTCACACACTCAGCTGCCCATAGTAGTGGTCCTTTGCTAGAGCATCAGAGAACGAGGGGAGATTTGACAGCAAGGCATGGATGGTGTAAATGCAAGCAGGCTTTTCCCACTGAGGTTGGGTGAGACAAGAACAAAAAGACATAGTTAAGTGTGAAAGAGAAATGTTTAAGAGAACATTAGGGGGAACTTTTCACGCAGAGAGTGTGGAAGGAGCTGCCAGATGAAGTGGTGAATGCGGACTCATTTTAGATATTTAGGAAATATTTGGACAGGTGGGGTACGGAGGGCTATGTTCCGGGTGTGGGTCCATTGGACTAGGCAGAATAAGAGATTGCCACAGGCTAGATGGATCGCAGGGGTTGTTTCTCAGCTGTGGTGCTCACACCAAGGCTCCTCCTGCACAGCACACTGGCCAACATCATCCTGCGGGATCACCGGCACAAGTGGGCATCAACTGCATCTCTCAGCAACTTCCAACAAGGGGGCGTTTACTGAATGCTCCCCGACTTCACAGCCACATCATCAATTGGGAACCAAAGAGAAACACGGCAACCGCAGAGGCCGGGATCTGGAGCAAGCCATGAATCGCTGGAGGGGCTCAGCGGCGTCCGTGGGCAGAGACGGTCAGTCACTGTTTTGGATCGGGCTCTTTAAAATGACACAAGTAAAAAAGGAGGGCGGTCGATGTCGATCTCGGGGGGGGGGGGGGGGAGGAAGGGGAAGAAGGGCTACAATGTAATGGGGTCTTGGATAAATGATGGGGAAAGTGGTGAGACAGGCGGAGGACACTAGGAAAGGAGGATGGGGGTTGAGGAGAAAACTGAGATGGGTACCAAAGTGTGGAGAATGTGGACTCCATGCAGGACCCTTCTTTCATGTCATTCTCCATCGCTCTCCCCGCACACTCACCTGTTCCCTGGTGAAATTCTTGTCCGGCCCCAGGAGGTAAGGAGTGATGAAGCTCTCTGCTGGTTTCACCTGAGCCATGAACCCATAAAAGCACAGGTACATAACGGAGAACTTCCAGCAGTCGCCGGGATCCGCCGGTTTCTCTGCCACCTCGGGGTCCATGGTGTCGGGGATCTCGCCGGGCCGAAGCTGGGCGCTGCGGCTTCTCTCCCGGGGACACCTTCGCGATCTGTCTGCCGGGACGGCGGAGGTAGGGGGGGAAGAAAAGCAAAGGTGCCCCCACCACTCTGACTTGGTGAGTACTCAAAGGCAACTTTCTCCAGCAGAGCAGGTGCCCCTTCCTGAAGGCTGAACTCTCTCCAGAAGGCTGAGCTCTCTCCAGAAGGCTGCGCTCCCTCCTGAAGGCTGAGCTCCCTCCTGAAGGCTGAGCTTTCTCCAGAAAGCTGCGCTCCCTCCTGAAGGCTGAGCTCCCTCCTGAAGGCTGAGCTCCCTCCAGAAGGCTGCGCTCCCTCCTGAGGACTGCTCTTCCTTGTCACTGCACAGAGCTGCCAGTGAACTCTGAGCTCCTCCACACCGCCGCTCAATATAAGCAGGGACTGTCTCTACCTCCGCCTCCGGCCGGAGGGAACTCCTGGCCAAAACAACACATCGTGCCTCCGCTTGATCCCTGACATCTCCTATCCATAAAGCCTCCTCGCAGTGCAGCCTGGGACCTGGAGTCCGCCGGCTCGGAATGACAGCAGCAGCCTGCTGAACTAAATGGCCAGGATGCACCGCGGGCAGCCAGGAAGTCGACAGCTGACAGCGTTGGTGGATGCCGCCCCCTCCAGTGACCTCACTGGCAATGCGAGATCTCGTCACTGAAGCTTGAGGAGTGCCCCTTACTTAATAGTTGAGTTTGTATTCAAAGCATGAGCTTGTGGAGTGTGCTCACTTAATGATTCAGTTTGCATTGAAACTGCAGCCGCCCCAGCGCGTCTTGTCTCATGTCATGCTGTTCCGTTGCAGGGTCCCGGGAAAAGCATTCATGCTGACGGGCCCGGTGCAGGGAACAAGGTGGTATTCATCCCTGAGTGAGTCACTTGTGAGGACATCCACGCTACACAGTGCTGGGGCATGTGGGGAAGCTGACGGCAGAATAACTTTGTTTGTAACACAGCGTGGAGTGTTTTAAGAAAGAAACCCCCTGCATTATTTGGCAGTGGCTCTCATGCATGGTCAGCAACGATCCCTCGTGAATGCTGCTGCGGGTGGGGGGGTGGTCTACCAATCAACAAGCACACGCGAGGTTGCACTCAGCTTGGGTCCGATTGGAAGTTTGCAGACACCGTGATTGCAGGGAGAACACAATGCTGGAGAAACTCCGTGTCTTTCATACAGCAAAGTTTCGGGCTTCATCAAGCAAGGGCTGAACAAACCAACATTCATTGGAGGCAGACTCATGAGAGGAGACTTCCTCGGGGGTTTGGGGCGGGGAGTGGGTCAGAGATTCAGCGACGTGTTCGAAGCCTCCTCGAGGAACGGCGACGATTCGGAGAACTGGGGAAGCGCAGCTCGAAAGGGGCGCTGAGAAACCTCATAGTGTTTGCATGGCGCCTCACTGAGTCCTGGAGGGAGCGGAGCATCTCTGTGATAGTACAGATTCTATCACCAATGTGTATATGTACAGATGGTAGTGTAGGATGACTGTGATTGGCCACACCTACTGGCTGGTCTTAAAGGATTTCCTAGCCAGACCAGGTCATTCTGGACTGGTCGACCTACTTGTGATATGCTCCAGTCTTTTGGTTAATAAAAGCCTTGGTTTGGATCAACAAGTCTTTGGTTCTTTCGACGCGCTCTACAATCTCCTATTGCACTAACTCCCTCTCTCACTGACCAGGAATCCGTCTTTGTACCCGCCCGATGGAGAAGCAGGAAGCTCAGAAAGCCATTGCACACACAGTAAGATCTCACACAACATGGAGATTGCCACCCATTTGGGTGGTGTGGGTCAGCCAGTTCTTCACCTTCAAGTCTATTGTCATGTTGGACCTAGGTGCAGTTAGAAAGTTTGTTTTGCGAGCAGTCCAGCCCAGTGGTTCTCAACCTTTTCCTTTCCACTCACATACCATTTTAGGCAATCCCTATGCCATCGGTGCTCTGTGATGAGTAAGGGATTGCTTAAAGTGGGAAGAGAAGAGTGAGAATCACTGCTCTAGACCCAATTGTTACTGAAATATTTTATTGAGAAAAATTGTCATTGGCCCATTTCCTTTAGAGTCATGAAACCGTGCACATAACAAGTCAATGAGGTATGATTAAACCAGTGGTTTTCAAACTTTTCTTTCCACCCACATACCGCCTTAAGAAACCCCTTACTCATCACAGAGCACCAATGGCAGAGGGATTGCTTAAAGTGGTATATGAGTGGAAGGAAAAAGGTTGAGGACCACTGGTGTAGCCAGTGAACCCATACATAGTACAGGAGTTTAAAAACAACACAGAGTTACAGAGAAGTCAGTTAGAACAGAGCTTAGGGCACATTATTCTACAGGTATGGTTCATTCAGGAATCTGATAACAGCATGAAATCTGGTGGACCATGATCTCACACTCATGACTCTTCCTGATTGGAGGAGGCTGAAGGAAGGGTGGAGCGGGATGGGACGAGTCATGAATGTTTACTGGACTGAGCGCATAATGAACTTGCTCACTGTACCTCAGTACACATGACAACAGATGAGTATAAAGAAATGCTAACATTTATTGGTTGACCCATGCCACCAAATGGCCTGCAATCTTCACCTTGTTTGTGGGATCTTGCTGTGCATCCATTGGGTTTCTGAGCATGCAGCAGTGACCTTGTCTGCTTCCTCTCAAGCCTCCCATCCCAGAGCGGGGAGTCAATGGAGGGGGCAGTGGAGGTGGGATGATCTGAGGTGCATCCTTGACTCAAGGTCACCCCTTGGAAGCTTTCTCCTCAAGCAGCATCTCAACCCTAACCTATCCTCAAAGAAATGGGAGCCTGTCAGCTTGAGGGACAACCTAACTTTTGTGGGCTGGCTTCCAGGGAGGAACGTGCACCCACAACAGGCCCCAAAGTCAGGCCTACCCGAGATGCTGGCAGGAGACAGAAGTGACCATAGATGAAGGAATCTGAACCCTATAAACAGCTGGATGAACTCAGTGGATCAGGCAGCATCTGCGGAGGGAAAAGCAGAGTCAACATTTCAGATCATGACCCTTCACCAGGAGTAACAAGGTTTACAAGATGAAAGCAGTTGGTCTGACCTTCTTTAGTTTTCCTATTAAAATTGGAAAGATTTTTTTCATTGCATTTAAAAGATTTGCCTGAGTTATAGAGAAAGGGTTGGGGGCCACAAACCAAAGGTTCAGGTGTAATGGGGAGCAGAGGTCCCTGACATACACTTTCACACATTAGACTTTCACACCAAAGGTTCACTTTCATGAGCCAAGTGGACCTTGGCGAATCCACCAAAATCCTAACATGGGCTTGGAGGGTTCGTCAGATGTGAGGGACCAGTCTGAGATCAGCCCACCATTACTGTCCAAGGCCCTACAAGAAAAGTCACTGTCATAAACATTAGATATCGATTGGGAACAAAAAAAAAGTCAAGGATAAAAAAAAATGCTTCAAATGGAGCTCATAGATTTAATGATAATAATGAGTTGATTGTATTCTACACTGTACTTGGGCACCAACATTCTGGAGCTGAAAATGTTCGCAGGGAAGAACAGATCTTCAGTGTTTAGAACACTATTCCTGAGGCTGTTTCCTACCATCCTTCCACATTCACATCCTAGAGCAAAGTTCTGTGGGTCCAACGGTTTCAGCTCAGCATTCACAAGACAGAAGGCAGGAGCAGGAGAAGGCCACTCAGCCCCTCATGTCCGTCCCACTATTCAGTCTGATCACAGCTGCCCTCAACCTTTCATCAACTTTTTCAACCCTCAAATCTCCAGCTAGTGTGTTCGGGGTGTGTTGGAGGAGATAGTTGGGTATGAACTCATGATGTATCCAAGCCCATCGTTCCAACAGGAGAGCCACCTGCAGTGAACTAGCATGTGGAAATCATGGAAGCTATCTTCAAGGACCATCAGATTTTTGAAGTGATGGCTCTACCTCACTTTCTCTTATTTTTGTACAAATTTATTTACTTTTTAATGTAATTTTATCCCAATACTTGTACTGTGATGCTGCTGTGAAATGTGCTCACGACAATAAATTTTGATCTTTCAGTGACCCTTACCTGCCAACCTTACTGGATCCTGTCGAACCATTCTCAAGTCATGCTAGCCCCTCACAGTTTTTGCTGGCACACAGTGGCAGTGCGGTGGCGCAGCCTCACAGATTCAGAGACCCAGGTTCAACCCTCACCTCCGGCACAGCTTGTGTGGGTGGAATTTGTTCGTTCCTCTCCCCTCCAGCATCGCAAAGGTGAACTAGCTGCGGTAAACAATCCCTTGATGTGGGGTAGAATTATGGGGGGAGGGGGAGAATGAGATAGCATTGGTGCAAATGGATAGTTGACAGTCAGCAAGAACTTTGTGGGATGAAGAGCCTGTTTCTGTGCTTTATGTTTCTCCAAGATTCCTTTTGTTCCTCTGGAGCAGGTGATTAAGGGGCAAGCTACAGGTCATGAAATAGTTAAAGCAAGAGACAAGGGAATAAACCTTATGTTAGAGCTAGGCAGGTCGGGGAGTAATCGTAGAGTGGAGATCAAGAACTATGCATGCCATGGACCAATCACAACTATGACTGATGGATTGTTGTTGGATGATGATATTTGTTACAGCAAAGAAGGAAGCCACACTGACCATCTAGACCATGCTAGTCCACCACAGAACAATCCCAGCAGTCCCATTCCACACCCCACACCATTTTCTTGGATCTAATTTCCCTCTTGTAAGCTTTGCAGATCCCTGAGGGGCACAGAGCAGAAGGGATATGACGTTGGGAGAGGTAGGGGGGGGGGGTGGCAAGGGGATTTGGGCTAATTGGCCTGCTTTGACCTCGGGAAATCAGCATCCTTGGTTGGGGAGCTGTTTCCACCTGTCACCAGCCTCCCAGCGATTGGCTGCCAGGCTTGTCAATGTGACTCATGAGACGGATCCATCACAAATGTGGATGGTGTTTCTGGAGAGGATCTGTTCCAGGCCACAGGAGAGGATGTGGAGAGGTTCTGTGTTTGTGGGGGAGGTATAATTAACACACAAAGGAGTTGAGAGCTCCTGCCAAGTGCCAGAGAAGGAGGTGGTAGCAAGCAACAGGGCAGGACGTGGTGAATCAGCTGGCTTTCAAACCATTCTGGAATGCTATCCATTGACAATTGCAAAAGCAATTGGTGGGGGTGGGGGGGGTGCGGTTGGAGAGGGAAGAAATGCCTTTCTATTTCAAAAACAACAGAAATGTGGTTTGCATTTTTGAAAGTTCCAGGTCGACCCACTCATAAACCAAATTGTCTGCTCCAAAATAGATCTTTTAACAACCCAGGGCCAACAAATTGTGACTCTGCACTAGTGCTGTGGGCTACCGTTGCAGTATCTGGTAATGAAGGGTGATTTCAGAAATCATGACTGTCGTCTATGTCGGGTATCCTTTCCTTTTGATGGGGCCAATGTGATTCAGCCAATCAAGGCAATGCAAAATGGGGAAGACCCATCCATTGGCCGCACCCTGCCATCCTTTCGCCAGAGCCCTGATGGTTCCTCATTCACAAATATGCAATGGTTCCTCATTCTCCCCAACCCTAACCCTTTTGAGAATTACCATCAAAATTGCACCCCCCCCATCAATTCTTGATTTTAACTTGCATTCATTGAGGATTATTGAGTGCTACTCCACAGAAAGAGATGCTTCAGCCCACTGACCATCAACTACTCAATCATGTTAATCCTACAACAGTCCCATTTTATTCTCCCCACATTCCCATCAAAGCCCCCCAGTCTGCACCATCACTGACACACCGGGGACAATGGGGAGGGCAACAGTGGCCCAATTAACTTAATGACCTGTGCATCTTTGGGAACTTGGAGGAGACTGGAGCACCTGGGGCTGTGAAGTAATGGCTCTACCTGCTGTGCCACTGTGTCCTTTCCATTATCCTGCGCCCCCAGCCACAGTTTTACAATTATTTTGGATGTGGGGGAGGGGGGTGGTAAAACCAAGGCTATCAGCATCAGAAAGTCACCAAGAAAAATGAATGAGAAAAGAGGAGGAAATTGGGAATGGGAGTGGACCAAGATGAAAGTATGTGAAATAAATACCCCATTGAGGACTAAGGTGATGGTGAGAATGTGAGATGTGGAAGTACTGCAGGCTGCCAAGTTCTGGGAATGTTGTAAATTCAGTCAAAAAGGAAAAGGAAGCATGGGTAATGTTGAAGAACCTAAAAGTTATGAAGAAACCAGGAAGAACTCAAGCCCAGAAATGGGGGATAAAAGGTGTCCTTGGAGTAAAATTAAGGAAAATCCCAAGGTTTTACATATCCTCAGCTTACTACCTCAATTTATGATGGGGTTGCATTCCATCACTCCCATTGTAAGTCAGAAAAGGGCAGTGGGATCAGTGTGGGGACTGACATGGGGCTGTGGGGAGAGAATGGAGCAGTGAAATCAGTGTGGGGACCGACACAGGGCTGTGGAGAGAGAATGGGGCAGTGAGATCAGTATGGGGTCTGATACGGTATTGTCGTGAGACACTGAACATCATAGCCTAGCCAAAGTTTGAAGTACAGCATGGATTCAAACCATCGTAACTTTGAAAAATCATGTCGGAGACTATCTCTCTATGTACATAACACACACTAAAAATATATATTTAGATAGTTTGTCCCCAACTTATGATGGTACGACTTACATATATATAAGAATAAAGGGTGGGACTGATGCCTGGAACTTGAAAGAGCTAAAAGTCAGACAGTAAAACCCCTAGTTTGTGGAATTTAAGCTAACAGCAAAGAAATTGCAGAAAATAAATAGGTAAAAAAATAGGGAAGTTTAAAATTGGCACATATTGACGTTAGTTCGCCAATCACACAACATGCAATCTGAAGCAACCAGATAATTCAGTTATCTGGCATCTACTAATCCCCAAAGGTACCAGATATCAGGGGTTTTATTGTACAAAGTGAGTTCTTTGCATCAGTATTCAGCAAAGAGAATGACATGAGACTAACTCAAGTTTAGAAAAACATGGGATGGATTTTTCTAGTTGGCAATGGTGGTGAGTGGGTCAGTGCTGGGCCGCAACTATTCACAATATATATAACCAATCTGGAAGAGGGGACAGAGTGTAGTGTATTTAAGTTTGCTGATGACACTAAATTGAGTGAAAAAGCAAATTGTACAGATGATGCGGAGAATCTGAAGAAAGATATAGATAACTTAAGTGAATGGGCAAGGGTCTGGTAGATGGAGCACAATGTTAGCAAGTGTAAGGTTATCTACTTTGGAAAGAAGAATCGAAGATCAGATTATTATTGAAATGGAAAGCGAATGCAGCAAGCTGACGTGCAGAAGGACTTGGGAGTGCTTGTGCACAAATTGCAAAAGGTTGGTTTGCGGGTGCAGCAGGCGATCAAGAAGGCAAATGAAATGTTGGCCTTCATTGCTGGAGGAATTGAATTTAAAAGATCAGGGAGTTATGCTGAACTCTACAAGGGACTGATGAGGCTGCATCTGGAGTACTGTGTGCAGTTCTAGTCTCCTTACTTGAGGAAGGATGTACTGGCTTTGGAGGCAGTGCAAAGAGGTTCACCAAGTTGATTCCAGGGATGAGGGGGTTAACGAGTCACCTGGAGTCTGCATCTTTCCCTTCCGCCCAGCAGTGAGCTTCTGATGCTGGAACAGCGAAGCTCTTCAACTTGTCAAGCTCAGCAATCTTTTGTCAATTTTAAAAGTACCTGGCATTTAAAAAAGAATAAAATACCAGCTCACATCAACCCTGGGGCAAGGAAATCCTGAAGTCAGTTCAAAGACACAGGTCAACTCACTCAAAGGCGAAGCCAGTTTCAAATTTAAAAAAAATTTTGCCAATCCCCTTTGACAATTTTTGGAGCGATTGCCATCACCGTCTGTCATGGCCATTAGTTCGATAACATCTCCATCAGGGTCGTCACAAAGTCTTACAACTCCTTCAGCCAACTCATCAATGCCAACCAAGTTGCCATTCTGGACTAGTCCTATTTGCCTCCATGTGGTCCATATCGTGAATATTTGCACACGAATCACCAAAGGTTGGTTTGCAGGTGCAGCAGGCTATCAAGAAGGCAAATGGAATGTTGGCCTTCATTGCTAGAGGGATTGAATTTAGGAACAGGGATGTTATGCTGCAACTGTACAAGGGACTGGCGAGACTGCATCTGGAGTACTGCATGCAGCTTTGGTTTTCTTACTTGACGTACTGGCTTTGGGGATGATGCAGAGGAGGTTCACCAGGCTGATTCCAGGAATGAGTGGATTAGTCTATGAGGAGAAATTGAGTTGCCTGGGACTGCGCTCACTGGAATTTAGAAGAATGAGGGGGGATCTTATAGAAATGTATAAAATAATGAAAGGCAGATAAAAGATAGAGGTAGGTAAGTTGTTTCCATTGGTAGGGTAGACCAGAACTAAGGGACATAGCCTCAAGATTCAGGGTAGAAGATTTAGGGCTACTTTTCCCAGAGGATGGTTAATCTGTGGAATTCGCTGCCCATTGAAGCAGTGGAGACTACCTCAGTAAATATGCTGAAGACAAGAGTGGATAGATTTTTGCATAGTAAAGGAATTAAGGGAAATGGGGAGAAGGCAGGTCAGTGGAGATGAGCCTATCATCAGATCAGCCATGATCACATTGAATGGCAGAGCAGGCTTGATGGGCTGAATGGCCTACTCCTGCTCCTATTTCTTATGAATAGGGATCATCAGCATGGTTTTGTGTGGGGCAGATTGTTTCTTGTAAACTTATCGAGTTCTTTGAGGAAGTGATTGATGAGTAGTAAGGCAATGGACGTTTTCCACATGGACTTCATTAAAGCACTTAACAAGGACACTCATGGAGTCTTAGTAGATTAGATTCAAAATTGGTTCAGTCGTAGAAGATAGAGGGTGTTGGTTGAGGGGTGATTCACTAACTAGTGATCCGAGACTGATGGTGTTCTGCAGGGATCAGTGGTAGAACATCTTGTCTGTGATACACACACATATAAATATACATGCATATATGCACATACACACACATAAATGATGTGAACAAACATGTGACCATATAACCATAACAATTACAGCACGGAAACAGGCCAATTTGGCCCTTCTAGTCCGCACTGACCCAAGTACCCTCCTCTAATCCCACTTACCAGCACTCTGCCCATATCCCTCCATTCCCCCTCCCATCCATATACTTATCCAACTCTTTCTTAAATGACAAAATTGACTCTGCCTCCACCAACTTTCCTGGAAGCCTATTCCACACAGTAACCACTCTCTGAGTAAAGAAATTCCCCTTTATGTTTCTCCTAAACCTTTGCCCGTCAACTCTCAACACATGACTTCTTGTATCCATCTCTCCTACTCTCAATGGGAAAAGCCTTTCCACATCAACTCTATCTATCCCTCTCATTATCTTAAACACCTCTATCAAATCCCCTCTCAGCCTTCTACGTTCCAAGGAATAAAGACCTAATTTGCTCAATCTTTCCTTGTATTCTAGATGCTGAAACCCAGGCAACATTTTTGTAAATCTTCTCTGCTCTCTCTCTATCTTGTTAATTTCCTTCCTATAAATCGGTGACCAGAATTGCACACAGTAATTTAAATTTGGCTTCACCAATGCCTTGTACAGTTTCATCATTACTTCCCAACTCCTATATTCTATGCACTGATTTATATAGGCAAGCATACTAAAGGCCTTCTTCACCACCCTATCCACATGCCCTCCTACCTTCAGGGACAATGCACCATTATTCCTAGATCTTTCTGCTCCACTGTATTCTTCAATGCCCTCCCATTTATCACATATGTCTTGCTTTGATTATTCTTTCCAAAATGAAGCACCTCACACTTATCAGCATTAAACTCCATCTGCCATCTTTCTGCCCACTCCTCTAAGCAGTTTAAGTCACTCTGCAATCTTTGAAAACCCTCTTCATCATCCATAATTCCCCCTATTTTAGTATCATCTACATATTTACTAATCCAATTTATCACCCCATCCTCCAGACCATTAATATATATGACAAACAGCAACAAAATAGAGTCCCAATATTGAATCCTGAGGTACATCGCTTGTCACTGGCCTCCATCCCGACAAATAATTATCTACTACTACTCTCTGGCACCTTCCTTCCAGCCACTAATGAATCCATTTAACTATCTCCAAATTAATACCCAAGGACTTAGCCTTCCTAACTAACCTCCCATGCGGAACCTTATCGAAGGCCTTACTGAAGTCCATATAGACAACATCCACTGCTCTACCCTCATCAACATTCCTAGTCACCTCTTCAAAAAATTCAACAAGATTAGTCAAACATGACCTTCCACGCACAAATCCGTGTTGAGTGTCCCTGATCAGACCCTGTCCCTCCATATATTTATATATACTATCTCTAAGAATGCTTTCCATCAATTTACCTACCACAGATCTCAAACTTACAGGTCGATAATTGCTAGGCTTGCTCCTCGAACCTTTTTTAAACAAAGGAACCACATGCGCAAAACGCCAATCCTCCGGCACTATACCCGTCTCTAATCACATTTGAAAAATCACTGCCAGAGCCTTCGCTATTTCCTCACTAACTTCTCTCAAGGACCTGGGAAAAATCCTTTCAGGACCTGGAGACTTATCCACCTTTATATGTTTCAAAAGCTCCAGTACTACCTCTTTCTTAATCACTATAGTCTCCATATTTACCCCCTTTGCTTCCTTTACCTGCACAGTTCAATATCCTTCTCCTCAGTAAATACTGAGGAAAATAAATTGCTCAAGACCTCCCCCATCTCTTCTAGCTCCACACACATTTGTCCTTTCTGATTCTCTATTGGACCAATTTTATCTCTCACTTTCCTTTTGCTATTTACATATTTGTAGAAACCCATTAGATTTATTTTCACCTTGCTTGCTATAGCCACCTTCTTTTAGCTTTTCTAATTTCTTTCTTAAGATTCTTTTTACATTCAATATAGTACCCAAACATCTCCTTTTTTCCCTGTTTCTTATATTTTTTATAGTACTCTCTCTTTTTTCGAACCAAGTTTCCAATATCCCTTGAGAACCATGGCTCTCTCAAACCTTTGACCTTACCTTTCAACCTAACAGGTATATAAAGATTTTGGACTTTTAAAATCCCTCCTTTAAAAGACCCTCTATTTCTCTATTACATCCTTCCCAGAAAACAAATTGTCCCAATCCACCCCTCAAAAATCCTTTCGCATTTCCTCAAACCTAGCTTTTCCCCACTCAAAAACCTCAACTTCTGGGCCCAGATCTATTCTTTTCCATAATTACCTTGAAGCTAATGGCACTATGATCACTGGACTTGAAGTGCTCCCCCACACATACCTCTGCACATGATCCATCTCATTCCCCAACAGTAAATCCAACACAGCTCCCTCTCTAGTTGGTACCTCCACGCATTGATGTAAAAAGCTATCCTGCACACATTTTACAAACTCCAACCAATCCAGCCCTTTCATGGAATGGGTTTCCCAATCAATATTCAAAAAAATTAAAATCCCCCACAATCACTACCCTGTGCTTATTGCAAATATCTGCTACCTCCCTACTAATTTGTTCCTCTAATTTGCGTTCCCCATTCGGTGGTCCATAATACACCCCTATAATTGTAACTTCCCCTTTCCCATTCCTCAATTCCGCCCAAATAGCCTCCCTGGACGAGCCTTCTATTCCATTGCTGCACCTAAGCATCACTGTAATATTTTTTCTAACAAGTAATGCAACCCCACCCCCTCTTGCCCACCCCCCCCCCCCCCATCCCTCGGTTCTATCACACTTAAAGCAACTAAATCCAGGAATATTTAGCTGCCAGTCACATCCCTCCTGTAACCATGTTTCACTAATCGCTACCACATCATACTTCCAAATGTCAATCCATACCTTCAGCTCATCCGCCTTCCTTACAATGCTCCTAGCATTAAAATATATGCATTTTAGAGATATCCCACTTTTTACTTCCTGTCTGCCCCTAATTTACCAACAGCTCTCTTATGATCTTTTGCATTCGACCTCTCTCCATCTTCATATAGAGCATCCCCCTTTTCAATCACTTCCCCCCACCCCCCCCCCCAACTCTGTCTACAAGCTTTCTCTGATTGCACTCTAACCTTCTCCTTGCTGTTCTCCTTCATTTGGTTCCCTCCCCCCCCAGCCATTCTAGTTTAAAGTCTCCTGAGTAACCCTAGCTAACATCCCTGCCAGAATCCTGGTCCCCCTGGGGTTCAAATGTAGATGAGGTTTGCAGACAAAACCTAAATTGGTGGAGTTCTGGATAGTGAAGAAGCCTGTGAAAGTTTAGAGAAGGATCTAGAACAGTTACCAGTGGGACATATAGGTGGAGAATTTGCAAATGGAGCTTAATCCATTTTGGCAGGACCCTCAGGAACATAGACAACACTTTGGTTAGGCCACATTCCTTTATCCAGATTCCTTGGGGGACAGTGTGTTCCGAATTTCGGATTTTTCTGGATTTCAGAACAAAAGCCAGCTGTCCCAGATTGAAGCCCACCCGAATTGTGCTGCCGTATCCACCCCCTTCCAGTTGCATTAACGTCTCTCTCCCCTTTACCCACCCGAGTCGCGCTCTGGTCTCCCCCCCCCCCCCCCCCACCCCCGCCCAACCTAGTCTCGCTGCTGTTTCTCTCTCTCTCCACTGTACCAGCAGCAGGAAAAAAAAATGCTAGTTTTTGGAGCTTTCCAGATTTTAGATGTCCAAATATAGGATTGTGTACCTGTAATGTATGCAATTCTGGTCACCTAGGAAGGATGGGAAGCCTTGAAGGGAGTGCAGAGGAGATTCACCAGGATGTTGTCTGGGTGAGAGGGCATGAGCTATGAAAGAGAGATTGGAGAAAATTTGGAGAGTCAAAAGTAGAGGGGAAAGCTGTTTATACGAGTGCGAGAGGGATAGGAAAGTGAGGCCTTTTCCCAGTGTGGAAACGTCAACCACTAGATGGCCAACACCTAAGCTGAAGTGGTGTTTGGGGAACAAAATTTAAAAGTGATATGCAGAGCTAGTGTTTTTTTAAACACAGCGAGTGGCATTGCCTGGAATGAGGTACCATTGTAGATGAAGATACAAAAGCAGTGTTTAAGAAGCATTTATGCAGACACAAATATGCAGAGAATAGAGGGAAATTGATCTGTAGATGGGATCAGGTTAATTTGAACATCATGTTCAGCATAGATATTATGGGCTGAAGGGCCTGTTCCTGTGTTGCCCTTTTCTATGTTCTAACCAGCTAAGAATGGACCATCCAAAACAATATCTGAGCTGCATATTCCATGCTGAAAATTCCCAGGTCATGATGATCAATGCCCGACCTTACAGTTACCAACCCTTTCCTGTTAGTGGAAGCAGCAGTCAAAAACAGCCTTCCTAATTTCTGGACTCTTCAATGAACTCTTCAACTAATCTCTTCTGAGGAAAACCCTTTGGGCTCATTTCAAGTGTCCCCATAACCCTCCCTCCCTCCCTACAAGGTCCTGTTGAATCAGCTAGCACTCGGCATGAGCTAAAGTTTCAAGGGTTTAATTTATATTGGACCAATCAGAGAATTGTGTTCAAAATCTGACACAGAGGAGTTGTATTCGAAAGTGAGCTCCTCATTGAGTGATTTTGAACTTTGAGCTGGATGTGAGCTTTGTTCTAATATTGGTCCTCATTCAACTTGCTGCAGTTAACCTCTGGATCAGATTTTTTTTTGATTAGCTCTACAGAGGCAGTAATTTATTAACTGAAGGCAGATAACTGGGCTTGGAATCAGCTCAGTTCATGCTGCCTTGACATTTCTAGGTTATCCAAAAGTTGTCAAATATGTGTGCTAATGAGAAATCCTCAAGATACTCAGAGAGGACACAAGAACATCAGAACTAGGAGCAGGAGTTGGCCACCCAGAGCACTGTGCCTGCTCCATCATTCAATAGAATCATGGCTGACCTGCAGTGCGCGTCGAAAGAACCAAAGGCTTGTTGATCCAAACCAAGGATTTTATTAACTAAAAGACTGGAGCATATCACACGTAGGTCGACCAGTCCAGAATGACCTGGTCTGGCTTGAAGCAATCCTTTAAGACCTGCCAGTAGGTGTGGCTACGCTCTCAGCCAATCACAGTCATCCTACACTACCATCTGCACATGTACACATTGGTGATAGAATCTGTACCATCATTTGACCTGACCATGGACTCAGCTCCACCTACCTGGTTTCTCCCCATAACCCTTAATTCCCCTATAATGCAAAAATCTATGTGTCTAAAATATATTTAATAAGGCAGTCTGTACTGCTTCCTTGGGCAGAGAGTTCCACAGATTCACTACTCTCTGAGAGAAGCAGTTCTTCTTCATTTCCATCCTAAATCCATATCTTGAGGATATGTCCCCTTAAGTCTAGTCTCACCTGTCAGGGGAAGTAACTTCCCTACCTCTTGTCTTGTAACTTTACATATCTTATCCTCCTTTAACAATGAACACTCAGTGTTGGTGGCCTGGAAATTTCGGTAGTCCTTCAGGAGGGCATGGCATGAATTATCGCTCCACCACTGCAAACTCTGGAAGCGTCCAGGGTCTAAGGTCAAGGTCAGGTTCAGTAGTCACAATGCCTGATGGTCAGGGGGCTTGGTTGGGGGTCGGGGAGCATCTTCAGGGCTTGCAGGCCGGGAGGAATGGTGGAAGTAATAACCTGAGGGGCTTGGTAATGATGGTTGATGGAAAGGGGAGATATTGAAGTCTTCCACAGAGCAGAGGGACCTTATAGAAGGAGGGCTAATTTGAGGAGAGAGGAGGAGCATCATGACTCTGTGGCCTCAGGAGACATGAGGTCCATAGGTGGGATGGAGTGGGGTATCTGGTGGAGATTGGGATTGGGGTAAGGACCTTAGAGCTGAAGGGAAAAGAAGGGATGAGGGTCCCAACCCAGGACCAAATGGTTCCAAAACACTCAATGAAAGTCGCTGCTGGTGGACGGGTGTTTCACCCACAATAATCCAGAAGAAACATTGTCATCTCATGGGCACCAGTTTGAAAGAGGAAGGGGCAGAGGGAAGGGGTACACCATCCTCCCTGTATATCCTGAGTATCATAAACCACCCGAGAATTTGCCAAAACTGTGTATTACTTGGACAGTCTTCAAGAACATAATGCTGAGTAGGACAGAGTTTATTTTCAGGCTAATATGTTGTTACACATTAACAGGTCACACTTGAGTATGAAGACACCTGCTCGCAGTTTGCAGAACAAATGGAGCCAACAGGGAAGAGAATAATAATTAATTGGCAAGGACATGGAATTGGGGAAATGTCTAAGAATGGGGCAGTTGGATTTTAAGGTGGATAAACATAAACACATCATTTTATGTTTTATAACTATCTGTAATTTATATGCAAAATTATTTTTCTAATAATTTATAATATATAATTTATAAATGATTCCATAGACAATGCAGGAGCAGAGGTGAAGGTTCATGACTTTGACACAAGAACACACTATGGCTCAATGTCTTGCTAAGTTCTCTGGGACAGAGTGATGGAGTTCTCCAGATGATAACGTCTTTCTTTTAGGCTACCTCAGAGTTCCTTTCTGTTCCGCTTATTCCAAGAGAAACATCAAACAGATAGCAGTTCCAGCCATCCACCAATCTAGAGCTTTTCATCAATTCCAACAAGCTTCCTGGCTTGTACTGTTCAGCTGCTTTCAACGTCACACACACTAGCTGAGAGAGCTTGTTTCACCCCCCCGCTCTCTCTCTCTCCAACTGAGACTGCTAGAAAGTCCATGTGACCCTTTCACTTGCCACAAAACCCCCACCTTCTGCAGCAAACCACCAGAGTTATCCTTCTGCTCCCATCTGTTTCTTTAGGTAAACCAAACCCAGGAGTGACCTTTCTGTGAGCACTAAAGATACTTGCAAGCAGCCAGAGTGTCTCCAGTCCTAAACAATAGACTATTCATTTTATGACGTCATTTCAACTGGCACCAACTTGTGAAATGTACATAGCATTTTCCATAGTTTCTGTAAAGTCCACTGGATGTGAATTCTTCAGTATTTCAAGTAAGATCTGTTTTAAAATGTGTGTATGTATGTAACCTACTTTAATTTTACCAATTATCTCCAAAATATATATCCCAAATATATATCCCATTACACTTCCCCACCTTTAAAGGAATTTTAACTCGAGTTAAAATTCAGTAATAACTGAAGGGCCAGCAGCTGGACACTTTTGGGACCAGGTGGAGCGGTGAGGCCCAAGGGCTGTTGTCACACTGCCCCAGTAACAATGCACCCTGCACTCCGTCACTCTCTCCCAGTAACAATGCACCCTGCACTCCGTCACTCTCTCCCAGTAACAATGCACCCTGCACTCCGTCACTCTATCCAGGTAACACTGCACCCTGCAAACCGTCACTCACTCCCAGTAACAATGCACCCTGCATTCCGTCACTCTGTCCCAGTAACAATGCACCCTGCACTTCGTCACTCTGTCCAAGTAATAATGCACCCTGCACTCCGTCACTCTATCCAGGTTACACTGCACCCTGCACTCCATCATTCAGTGTCAGTAACACTGAACCATGCACTCCTTCACACTGCTGAACTAATATCGCATCCTCCACTCAGTCACACTTTCCCAGTAACACCGCATCCTGCACTCCGCCATTCTGTATAAGTAACACTGCACCCTGCACTCCTCACTCTGTCCAAATAACACTGCACCCTGCACTCCGTCACTCCGTCCCAGTAACACTGAACCCTGCACTCTGTCACTCTGTCCCAGTAACACTGCACCCTGCACTCCGTCACTCTGTCCAAATTACACTGCATCCTGCACTCCGACACTCTGTCCCAGTAACACTGCACCCTGCACTCTATCACTCTGTCCCAGTATCACTGCACCCTGCACTCCGTCACTCTGTCCAAGTAACACTGCACCCTGCATTCCGTCACTCCATCCCAGTAACAATGCACGCTACACTCCATCACTCTGTCCCAGTAACAATGCACCCTGCACTTCGTCACTCTGTCCAAGTAACAATGCACCCTGCATTGTGTCACTCTATCCAGGTAACACTGCACCCTGTATTCCGTCACTCCCTCCCAGTAGCAATGCACACTGCACTTCATCTCTCTGTCCAAGTAACAATGCACCCTGCATTCCGTCACTCTCTCCCAGTAACAATGCACCCTGCATTTCATCACTCTGTCCCAGTAACAATGCACCCTGCACTCCGTCACTCTATCCAGGTAACACTGCACCCTGCACTCCATCACTCAGTGACAGTAACACTGCACCATGCACTCCTTCACACTGCTGAACTAATATCGCATCCTCCACTCAGTCACTCTTTCCCAGTAACACCGCATCCTGCACTCCGCCATTCTGTACAAGTAACACTGCACCCTGCACTCCTCACTCTGTCCAAATAACACTGCACCCTGCACTCTGTCACTCTGTCCCAGTAACACTGCACCCTACACTCCTTCACTCTGTCCAAGTAACACTGCACCCTGCACTCTGTCACTCTGTTCCGGTAACACTGCACCCTGCACTCTGTCACTCTGTCCCAGTAACAATGCACCCTGCATTCCGTCACCCTCTCCCAGTAACAATGCACCCTGGACTTCGTCACTCTGTCCCAGTAACACAGCACCCTGCATTCCGTCACTCTGTCCCAGTAACAATGCACCCTGCACTTCATCACTCTGTCCAAATAACACTGCACTCTGTCACTCTGTCCCAGTAACACTGCACCCTGCACTTCATCACTCTGTCCAAATAACACTGCACCCTGCACTCTGTCACTCTGTCCCAGTAACACTGCACCCTGCACTCCGTCACTCTGTCCCAGTAACAATGTACCCTGCATTGTGTCACTCAATCCAGGTAACACTGCACCCTGTATTCCGTCACTCCCTCCCAGTAGCAATGCACACTGCACTTCGTCACTCTGTCCAAGTAACAATGAACCCTGCATTCCGTCACTATCTCCCAGTAACAATGCACCCTGCACTTCATCACTCTGTCCCAGTAACAATGCACCCTGCACTCCGTCACTCTATCCAGGTAACACTGCACCCTGCACTCCATCACTCAGTGACAGTAACAGTGCACCATGCACTCCTTCACACTGCTGAACTAATATCGCATCCTCCACTCAGTCACTCTTTCCCAGTAACACGGCATCCTGCACTCCGCCATTCTGTACAAGTAACACTGCACCCTGCACTCCTCACTCTGTCCAAATAACACTGCACCCTGCACTCTGTCACTCTGTCACTCTGTCCCAGTAACACTGCACCCTACACTCCTTCACTCTGTCCAAGTAACACTGCACCCTGCACTCTGTCACTCTGTCCCAGTAACACTGCACCCTGCACTCTGTCACTCTGTTCCGGTAACACTGCACCCTGCACTCTGTCACTCTGTCCCAGTAACAAAGCACCCTGCATTCCGTCACCCTCTCCCAGTAACAATGCACCCTGGACTTCGTCACTCTGTCCCAGTAACACAGCACCCTGCATTCCGTTACTCTGTCCCAGTAACAATGCACCCTGCACTTCATCACTCTGTCCAAATAACACTGCACCCTGCACTCTGTCACTCTGTCCCAGTAACACTGCACCCTGCACCTCGTCACTCTGTCCCAGTAACAATGTACCCTGCATTGTGTCGCTCTATCCAGGTAACACTGCACCCTGTATTCCGTCATTCCCTCCCAGTAGCAATGCACACTGCACTTCGTCACTCTGTCCAAGTAACAATGAACCCTGCATTCCGTCACTCTCTCCCAGTAACAATGCACCCTGCACTTCATCACTCTGTCCCAGTAACAATGCACCCTGCACTCCGTCACTCTATCCAGGTAACACTGCACCCTGCACTCCATCACTCAGTGACAGTAACAGTGCACCATGCACTCCTTCACACTGCTGAACTAATATCGCATCCTCCACTCAGTCACTCTTTCCCAGTAACACGGCATCCTGCACTCCGCCATTCTGTACAAGTAACACTGCACCCTGCACTCCTCACTCTGTCCAAATAACACTGCACCCTGCACTCTGTCACTCTGTCCCAGTAACACTGCACCCTACACTCCTTCACTCTGTCCAAGTAACACTGCACCCTGCACTCTGTCACTCTGTCCCAGTAACAATGCACCCTGCATTCCGTCACCCTCTCCCAGTAACAATGCACCCTGGACTTCGTCACTCTGTCCCAGGTTCACAGCACCCTGCATTCCGTCACTCTGTCCCAGTAACAATGCACCCTGCACTTCATCACTCTGTCCAAATAACACTGCACCCTGCACTCTGTCACTCTGTCCCAGTAACACTGCACCCTGCACTCCGTCACTCTGTCCAAGTAACACTCCACCCTGCACTCCATCACTCTGTCCCAGTAACAATGCACCCTGCATTCCGTCACTCTCTCCCAGTAACAATGCACCCTGCACTCCGTCACTCTATCCAGGTAACACTGCACCCTGCATTCCGTCACTCCCTCCCAGTAACAATGCACGCTGCACTCCATCACTCTGACCCAGTAACAATGCACCCTGCACTTCGTCACTCTGTCCCAGTAACAATGCACCCTGCACTTCGTCACTCTGTCCAAATAACACTGCATCCTGCACTCCGTCACTCTGTCCAGTTAACACTGCACCCTGCACTCTATCACTCTGTCCCAGTAACACTGCACCCTGCACTCCGTCACTCTGTCCAAATAACACTGCATCCTGCACTCCGTCACTCTGTCCCAGTATCACTGCACCCTGCACTCCGTCACTCTGTCCAAGTAACACTGCACCCTGCATTCCGTCACTCCATCCCAGTAACAATGCACGCTACACTCCATCACTCTGTCCCAGTAACAATGCACCCTGCACTTCGTCACTCTGTCCAAGTAACAATGCACCCTGCATTGTGTCACTCTATCCAGGTAACACTGCACCCTGTATTCCGTCACTCCCTCCCAGTAGCAATGCACACTGCACTTCGTCACTCTGTCCAAGTAACAATGAACCCTGCATTCCGTCACTCTCTCCCAGTAATAATGCACCCTGCACTTCATCACTCTGTCCCAGTAACAATGCACCCTGCACTCCGTCACTCTATCCAGGTAACACTGCACCCTGCACTCCATCACTCAGTGACAGTAACACTGCACCATGCACTCCTTTACACTGCTGAACTAATATCGCATCCTCCACTCAGTCACTCTTTCCCAGTAACACCGCATCCTGCACTCCGCCATTCTGTTCAAGTAACACTGCACCCTGCACTCCTCACTCTGTCCAAATAACACTGCACCCTGCACTCTGTCACTCTGTCCCAGTAACAATGCACCCTGCATTCCGTCACCCTCTCCCAGTAACAATGCACCCTGGACTTCGTCACTCTGTCCCAGTAACACAGCACCCTGCATTCCGTCACTCTGTCCCAGTAACAATGCACCCTGCACTTCATCACTCAGTCCAAATAACACTGCAGCCTGCACTCTGTCACTCAGTCCCAGTAACACTGCACCCTGCACTCCGTCACTCTGTCCAAGTAACACTCCACCCTGCACTCCATCACTCTGTCCCAGTAACAATGCACCCTGAATTCCGTCACTCTGTCCCAGTAACAATGCACCCTGCACTCCGTCACTCTATCCAGGTAGCACTGCACCCTGCATTCTTTCACTCCCTCCCAGTAACAATGGACGCTGCACTCCATCCAGTAACAATGCACCCTGCACTCCGTCACTCTGTCCCAGTAACAATGCACCCTGCACTCTATCACTCTGTCCCAGTAACACTGCATCCTGCACTCCGTCACTCTGTCCAAGTAACACTTCACCCTGCACTCTGTCAGTCTGTCCCAGTAACAATGCACCCTGCATTCCGTCACTCTATCCAGGTAACACTGCACCCTGCATTCCTTCACTCCCTCCCAGTAACAATGCACGCTGCACTCCATCACTCTGTCCCAGTAACAATGCACCCTGCACTCCGTCACTCTGTCCCAGTAACAATGCACCCTGCATTCCGTCACTCTCTCCCAGTAACAATGCACCCTGCACTCCATCACTCTGTCCCAGTAACAATGCACCCTGGACTTCGTCACTCTGTCCCAGTAACAATGCACCCTGCACTCCGTCACTCTATCCAGGTAACACTGCACCCTGCATTCCTTCACTCCCTCCCAGTAACAATGCACGCTGCACTCTGTCACTCTGTCCCAGTAACAATGCACCCTGCATTCCGTCACTCTGTCCCAGTAACAATGCACCCTGCACTCCGTCACTCTATCCAGGTAACACTGCACCCTGCATTCCTTCACTCCCTCCCAGTAACAATGCACGCTGCACTCCATCACTCTGTCCCAGTAACAATGCACCCTGCACTCCGTCACTCTGTCCCAGTAACAATGCACCCTGCACTCTGTCACTCTGTCCCAGTAACACTGCACCCTGCACTCCGTCACTCTGTCCAAGTAACACTCCACCCTGCACTTCATCACTCTGTCCCAGTAACACTGCACCCTGCACTCTATCACTCTGTCCCAGTATCACTGCACCCTGCACTCCGTCACTCTGTCCAAGTAACACTGCACCCTGCATTCCGTCACTCCATCCCAGTAACAATGCACGCTACACTCCATCACTCTGTCCCAGTAACAATGCACCCTGCACTTCGTCACTCTGTCCAAGTAACAATGCACCCTGCATTGTGTCACTCTATCCAGGTAACACTGCACCCTGTATTCCGTCACTTCCTCCCAGTAGCAATGCACACTGCACTTCGTCACTCTGTCCAAGTAACAATGCACCCTGCATGCCGTCACTCTCTCCCAGTAACAATGCACCCTGCACTTCATCACTCTGTCCCAGTAACAATGCACCCTGCACTCCGTCACTCTATCCAGGTAACACTGCAGCCTGCACTCCATCACTCAGTGACAGTAACACTGCACCATGCACTCCTTCACACTGCTGAACTAATATCGCATCCTCCACTCAGTCACTTTTTCCCAGTAACACCGCATCCTGCACTCCGCCATTCTGTACAAGTAACACTGCACCCTGCACTCCTCACTCTGTCCAAATAACACTGCTCCCTGCACTCTGTCACTCTGTCCCAGTAACACTGCACCCTACACTCCTTCACTCTGTCCAAGTAACATTGCACCCTGCACTCTGTCACTCTGTTCCGGTAACACTGCACCCTGCACTCTGTCACTCTGTCCCAGTAACAATGCACCCTGCATTCCGTCACTCTCTCCCAGTAACAATGCACCCTGGACTTCGTCACTCTGTCCCAGTAACACAGCACCCTGCATTCCGTCACTCTGTCCCAGTAACAATGCACCCTGCACTTCATCACTCTGTCCAAATAACACTGCACTCTGTCACTCTGTCCCAGTAACACTGCACCCTGTGCTCCTTCACTCTGTCCAAGTAACACTCCACCCTGCACTCCATCACTCTGTCCCAGTAACAATGCACCCTGCATTCCGTCACTCTGTCCCAGTAACAATGCACCCTGCACTCCGTCACTCTATCCAGGTAACACTGCACCCTGCATTCTTTCACTCCCTCCCAGTAACAATGCACGCTGCACTCCATCACTCTGTCCCAGTAACAATGCACCCTGTACTCCGTCACTCTGTCCCAGTAACAATGCACCCTGCAATCTATCACTCTGTCCCAGTAACACTGCACCCTGCACTCCGTCACTCTGTCCAAGTAACACTTCACCCTGCACTCTGTCACTCTGTCCCAGTAACAATGCACCCTGCATTCCGTAACTCTGTCCCAGTAACAATGCACCCTGCACTCCGTCACTCTATCCAGGTAACACTGCACCCTGCATTCCTTCACTCCCTCCCAGTAACAATGCACGCTGCACTCCATCACTCTGTCCTAGTAACAATGCACCCTGCACTCCGTCACTCTGTCCCAGTAACAATGCACCCTGCATTCCGTCACTCTCTCCCAGTAACAATGCACCCTGGACTTCGTCACTCTGTCCCAGTAACACTGCACCCTGCATTGCGTCACTCTGTCCCAGTAACAATGCACCCTGCACTTCATCACTCTGTCCAAATAACACTGCACCCTGCACTCCGTCACTCCGTCCCAGTAACACTAAACCCTGCACTCTGTCCCAGTAATACTGCACCTTGCATTCCGTCACTCTGTCCCAGTAACAATGCACCCTGCACTTCATCACTCTGTCCAAATAACACTGCACCCTGCACTCCGTCACTCCGTCCCAGTAACACTAAACCCTGCACTCTGTCACTCTGTCCCAGTAACACTGCACCCTGCACTCCGTCACTCTGTCCAAGTAACACTCCACCCTGCACTTCATCACTCTGTCCCAGTAACAATGCACCCTGCATTCCGTCACTCTGTCCCAGTAACAATGCACCCTGCATTCCGTCACTCTGTCCCAGTAACAATGCACCCTGCATTCCGTCACTCTGTCCCAGTAACAATGTACCCTGCATTCCGTCACTCCCTCCCAGTCACAATGCACCCTGCACTCCGTCACTCTGTCCCAATAACAATGCACCCTGCATTCCGTTACTCTGTCCCAGTAACAATGCACCCTGCATTCCGTCACTCTCTCCCAGTAACAATGCACCCTGCACTCCGTCACTCTGTCCCAGTAACAATGCACCCTGCACTTCATCACTCTGTCCAAATAACACTGCACCCTGCACTCCGTCACAGTAATACTAAACCCTGCACTCTGTCACTCTGTCCCAGTAACACTGCACCCTGCACTCCATCACTCTGTCCAAGTAACACTCCACCCTGCACTTCATCACTCTGTCCCAGTAACAATGCACCCTGCATTCCGTCACTCTGTCCCAGTAACAATGCACCCTGCATTCCGTCACTCTGTCCCAGTAACACTGCACTCCATCACTCTGTCCCAGTAACACTGCACTCCATCACTCTGTCCCAGTAACACTGCACTCCATCACTCTGTCCCAGTAACACTGCACTCCATCACTCTGTCCCAGTAACACTGCACTCCATCACTCTGTCCCAGTAACACTGCACTCCATCACTCTGTCCCAGTAACACTGCACTCCATCACTCTGTCCCAGTAACACTGCACTCCATCACTCTGTCCCAGTAACACTGCACTCCATCACTCTGTCCCAGTAACACTGCACTCCATCACTCTGTCCCATTAACACTACACTTTCACACTCTCAACACTACACCCTTCTCTCTTCTGCAATAACACTGAAATCTTTGACTTGCAGTTGCACCACAGCCTGCATTTTTGTTTTGTTCTACTACCTGCTTTACCTAACGATGGGTTGACTTACTTTTCCATGGTAGGTCTATACAGTTTTTTTAAAATTAAAGCATCCAACACAGTAACAGGGCATTTTTGCCTATGAGTCCATGGTGCCCTACACGCCCAGTACGTTCTGAACAGTGGGAGGAATCTGCAACCCCGGAGAAAACCCATGCAGACACAGGGAGAATGTACGATCTCCTTACAGACAGTGCAGGATTCAAACCCCGGTTCTGAATGCTGGTACCATAACAGCGTTGGGCTAACTGCTACACCAACCCTGCCATCTCAATGTGACAGTAATGTGACGATAAACAATTCCACCGAATTCAAGAGGGGAAATATGGTGCTCTTGCTGGATAATCGTTAAGGCGCAAGGTTTTGATCACACTCTCCCTCAATGTACCATCTGCAATTGGATGACACAGGTTTCAATGGCACCAATTTGCTTCTTCCATGTTGTAATTAAATAAATAAATGTAATCATCCTCTCGTCTAAGGGGACTAAGGAGAAGCGGAGCCAACACTCTGCAAAGATTTGGCATTAACCTCCTCTCAAAGGCAACTGCTCCAGGTTCCTCTTTAAGACACATCCCCCAGCCTCTCGGCTGCTGCATCGACTGCAAGCCACACGACCTTGGTGATGCCATCTCTTCGACTCCTCCTACCAACATGAATCATTTTCCACTCTTGGGAGTTCAATTTCTCCCATTCTGCATCCTCTGAAGTTTTCTCCGCTAGTTAAATTTCCACAAACACTGAAGCCATCTTTTATAGTCGCCCAGGTCCCTCACAAGTTTGGGACAGGAAGGGTGGTCCTATCACTAGCTCTGAAGGGCCTTTACAAAATGTTTTCATCCAGGTACTTGCACTGACTGCCACCATGAGTATCCATCCTTTTATATTTATTCTCTGCCTTGGTGTATTAATCCCATTTCAAAAATTTGATCTTGAGATACAGCAAGGTTACAGGCCATTCCCGCTTTCCGAAGCCAAAATGCTCACATGTAACCAATTAACCTGCAATCCCGTATGGCTTGGAGTGTTGGAGGAAAGTGGAGTGACTGGAGAAAACCTATACAGGTCACAGGGAGAATATACAAACTCCTTACAGACCACGTCGGATTGGAACCCAGGTCTCTGGCGCTGTAATGGCTTAGCGCTAACTGTGTGCTAATTTCATTGATACTACACTGGATAACAAATTTATTTCAGTAGATTAGCTTCCTGAAGTAAAAAATGGGGAATTGTGATAGGCAATTTCAAGCTGAACAAAAGGATAATTCCAGATTTGCTGTATCACATAGGAAGTTGGAGAAACATGAACTGAAATTGAATTTATTATGTTTTAATCGCATAGTGATGATGACACATTGTGTTAGTGCAACTGACCTAAAAATGTTTTGCCGCTGATTTACATATGTACTCAGCATCTGATGCCCTTTTTTTTTGACAGTACCCAACAATAGTCGGCCAGCAGTTGCCCTCATACCGCTTTTCCATGGTCACAATGTCCTGGTGAAACCTTTCACCATGTTTGTCACTTACTGTCCCAAGATCAGCAGGTAAGAAGTCCCAGTGCGAATGCAGAAAATGGATGTTCAATGACATGTTGCTCTTCTAGTTTCTGTATATTTGAAGGTGACTTAAAATACGGCAGGAAATCACAAAAATAGGTTAAATCTAAAAAAATGGTACATGATCAGCATCCCCAAATCCATAAAATACATCCAAAAGTCTTCAGGAACTAACATTTTTATAATTGGAAGAGTCAGTAAGTATTACACATTCTTTGTCTATGCTCCGGGCCTCACCAGTGATACCACATCATCATTAATTTATTTTTATTCCAAAACAAAAGGTAGCCTTGATTAGAGGGAGGGGATTAGGTTAGCTTAGTTTAGTCCTTTAGCGGTTTTCCCCCTTTTTATTTTAATATAACAGTCCAAAAATGGGCCTGCCAGCTGCATTCATTATGTTTATTACTAGATGGAGTTATTACAAGTAACTATTAATGCAGATAGGATCAGTTTATTACTTACCCATTTATTCCTCTCCCTTTGGTTTATATTTGCTTGTAAACAATTGATTCATTATGTAATGGTCATTTATTATGTCTGCTTATTATGTTAAACTCAATTAAAATACATTAAAAGGAAAAGGAAGCAAAATCTTCACTGTCCAGTGCTATTGAGTTGGAGTATCATATGTACCTGTGTGGCTACACTGAGTAAGAAGTTTGCTGCATCTATATATTGTACTCATTTGTATGTCAATAAACTGTCAATCTTGTCAGCAAAGGAGCAAAAATAACCACTAAGAACCAAAGGCGCAGTTGAAGAAAATCTTCTGTGATTGTAGTAAAAACCCAGAAATGCTGGAGGATCTCAGCAGGTCTCACAGCGTCCATAGGAGGTAAAGATATCTTACCAATATTTCGGGCCTGAGTCCTTCCTCAAGGTAGTAATAAAAAGCAGGCAGGTGCCTGAATTAAATGGCTAGGGAGGAAAGCACTCCCCTGCGGGGTCCAATAACCCAGTCTGACTGCGTCGGCTTTGTACAATCTTTAAATGCCTTTAAAAGGAGCCGACAATTCTGCGACCGCGAGGTCTGGAACCAAGATGGTGGTGCCCATGATTGGCCATGTTCATGAGCCTGATAGAGCAAAGGACTGGTGCAGGGCACCATAAAACAGGGATATCACCCTCCTTTGAGAAAGAGAAGCAGAGGAGACAACTCATGGGATGGTGACCATGGCAGAGGACCAGAGAGGGGCTCTGAGGCTGAAGAACCCACAGGAAGTGGGCTGTTGATGAACCGATATGAAGAACGCACAGGTGGTGGGCTGTTGATGAATTGACATGAGGAACCCACAGGCGGTGGGCTGCTGGTAACTGTAGTCAAGCCTACAGACTCACTCAAGCCTGCAGACTACTGGAGACTGGCTCGTGCCTGGGGTTTGAGACTGGCTTGAAGGGGTACCAGGTATTGGAACCGCGGCATGGAGAAGGTGCTGAAGGCTTCTAGATCATGTCAGAGGTGTACCCCTGGAACTTGGGTTGCCGACAGTTTGGATTGAAGGCTGTGTGGCTGCAGAGGCTGCACAAGTGCTGGAGGCAAATCCATGGACCACGACTTTGGGGAGACTCTCTTTTGCTTCTCTTTCTTGGACTGTAAGGGCTGCTGGGTAATTTCTGCTGATAGCGAATCTGTATTTCCCTCATGGTAGACTAAGAACATTTCAAGCAATGTCACATTTCTTTTTATTATCTTCAATCTATCATGCAATAATACAGAACATGTAATATTATATGAAATTGCCTTCTGCCTGCTGTAAGGCCAACAAAGAGACCCCATCTGTGTTACCTGGTGCCCCTTACAGTGCAGTACAAGTTGCAACTCTGTTGTCACAGAATATTCCACCTGGGCACCCAACAACCGGATAGTATTAACATTGACCTCCAGTTTTCGTGAGTCCCCCCCAACATCTTCCTGATATTTTCTTTCTTCTAGCTCTGTCTCTCTCTTCCCTTTTGCCTCAGTCTTCTTTCCCCCAGCTCTGCTTCCACGGAGCACCCTCCGCCAGCCAATTCTCACCTTTCATCCCTCCTGCATCCCATCCATATCCAATTAACACCTTTTGTCTCTTGGTCTGTACTCCTCCCCTTGCCCATGGTTCCCTCTCCAGCCATTTAATTCAGGCGCCTGCCTGCTTTTTATTCATACCTTGAGGAAGGGCTCAGGCCCCAAAGCTTGGTTATGTATCTTTACCTCCTATGGACGCTGTGAGACCTGCTGAGCTCCTCCAGCATTTCCCTGGCTTTACTACAATCACAGCATCAGCAGAATGTTCATGTTTCACCCCGTAGAACAGTACAGCACAGGAATAGACCCATGTCAGTGCCGAACACGATGCCCAAATTAGACTACATCTCTGTTGCTTGTACGTGGTCCATGCATGTCTATTTGTCTATATCTGCTTCCACCACATCCCGATTCAGGCACCCTCCATCTGTGTAAAGAGTCCCACATCCCATCCTCACTCTCAATGCATGTCCTCTCGTGTTTGCCATTTTAGCCAGAGAAAGCGCTCTGACTCTCTACCCTATCTATATGCCTCTCATCATGTTATATGTTTCCTCCAGGTCTCCTCTCAGCCTCCAGAGCTTCAGGAAAATCATTCTGTTTCATGCTACATGTGTTGTACGGTTTCCTTCCTTCACTTTGCTTTAAGGTAAGTGTCAACTTTTCATCACATTTTAAGTTCACCTTTGCACCTACCTGCAGGTTTTCAGTGATGAGAAGGTAAAACACAGGATTCTGTTGACACCGTGGTTAAGTGAAAAAACACACAAGTGCTGGAGAAACTCAGCAGGTCACACAGTGCCTTTATATCGCAAAGGTAAAGATACATCAGCAACGTTTCAGGCCTGTGTGCACTTATATGCTTTTTTCAAGAGGTTTCCTACTAGTGCTTGCAGTGAAGGAAGTCTTATTAGATTTCTTGGTCTTGTCGCCATCTGCTGTACACTGCCAGTGTTGCAGCTTTTAAAAAAATATTTTATTTAATTTTTTTAAAACCAAGCATGGAGCCAATTACAAAGTTAAAAATACAAGCACAAAAGTATATCCAATATTTACTCAGTCTCCCCAACCCCCACCCCCTCAAAAAGACTCCAAAGAAAAAGAAGAAATGAATGAATGAATGTATAGAAAAGCAAGAAAAGGATAAGAAGATAGGAAAGAAAGAAAAAAGGAAAACGGATTGCCACAAAGTGACACACATTCCACGGATCACAATTCATCTTCTATTTAATTTTCTGGTCTCAAGGGTTAGGAAGAACGCAACTAAAGATTTACGCCTGAATTTTGTAAATATGGTTGCCAAGTTTGTAAAAATATGCCGTTCTTATTTCTTAAGTTGTAGGTAATATTCTCCAGGGGAATACAACTATTTATGTCCGTGTTGCAGCGAGCCATACCTAGATGTGAATCAGGCTTCCATGTAACAGCTGTACATTTTCTGGCTACTGCCAGCACAATTTTAACACATTCTATTTGATGTTTGGACAGCTTTAATTTGGATCTAGTGTTGCAGCTTTTAAAATCAATTTTTCCCCTCCAATATTCCAGCATCCCAAGGCAAGTTTGAAACATATGTCTGCATTCCTGTGTGACACAGAGTTTGGACAGATGGGGCACGGAAAGAGGCCCTTTATCCCATCAAGTCTGTACCAACCATTGTGACAGAGTATATAGATATGTTTTTGGGAGATAAATTGGGAAAGATTTGTTAGAGTAGGTCACATACAAACATTTTAAAACAGATTTTATTTGAAATACTGGAGCTCTGTTAATGTTAGACATATTGGGGCCTAACAGCTTTTGGCAAGATCTTTGAAGAGTGCTCAAAGTTTTGTTGTTTACAAAAGGCAACAGATAAAAGAGAATGCTGGAGTCTGGAAGGAGAACTTGTGTTGTAATAGGGTCATGTGGCGTAAGCAGAGAGAGAGAGAGAGAGAGAGTAAAACAGGCTTTCTCTCTGAGAGAGAGAGAGAGAGAGAGAGAGAGTAAAACAGGCTTTCTCTCTGAGAGAGAGAGAGAGAGAGAGAGAGAGAGAGAGAGTAAAACAGGCTTTCTCTCTGAGAGAGAGAGAGAGAGAGAGAGAGAGACACAGACAGACAGAGACAGAGATCACATGACAGTGTTACAGCCAGCAGAAGCAGCTGGGACTGGAACAGGACAAGCTGGCAAGTTTGTCCACAGCCGGTTTGGATGAAAGCCTGATGAAAGCCCTTGTGGTTCATGCAAGAGGAGAGCACTGGCTGTCTAATGTTTTACTTGGAATAAGAGAAACAAAAAGGAACTCTGTGGTGACCTGAAAGAAAGAGGTTATCATCTGGAGAACCCTGAAGGGTCAAGTTTTGTCAACAAGACACTGGAGTGACTGGTGGAAGTACATCAGTTGTGGATGTCCTGGAATAACAAATCTCTCTCTGAAAATTGACAAGAACCTTCCTTAGCGGTAACCATTTACCTTTCAAGCACCAAAGCCTGGTGAACTTTATAAATGTTAAATTCTGTGCACAGTACAAGTGTTGCCTGCAACCAGTGAACTTGGAGGAATGAGAAGTGAGATTGGACTGTGAATCAAAGAACTTTTCTGAACTTACACACACATTACATATATTTGCGCTTAGAATTAGAATGGGGTTAAGTTAGGTTAAGTAAGTTAGTGATCAGTTAACGTTTGATTCTATTTTCATGTTTAAAGATAATTAAAGACAACTTTTGTTTAAATAACCACTTGTCTTGGTGAATATCTATTGCTACTGGGCTTTAGGGTCCTCTGGGCTCATAACACCATCAACAACCCACTTAATCCCGTGTAGCATGAAAATGCTACAGAGCTGTGAACTCACCCAGCGCCATCACTCCATTAAGGACATCTACAAAAGTGGTGTCTCAAGAAAGCAGTCTCTATCCTCAAGGACCCTCAGCACCCAGGCCATGCTCTCTTCTCAGGAAGGAGGCACAGGAGCCTGAAGACGAACATCCAGCAGTACAAAAACAGCTTCTTCTCCTCTGACACCAGATTTCTGAATGGACAATGAACCAAAGACACTACCTCACTTTTTTTCTTCTGCACTAATTTTTTAAAATGGAATTTATCCCCAAGCTGGTTCACGGAAGCAGCAGTGGCCTGTGTCTGGGGCCAGGCCACCTCGCATCTCACTCTGGGCCCAGACACAGGCCGCTGCTGCTTCCGTGAACCAGCTGTTGGCACAGGCACCGGGTGCAGAAGGGCTGTCTTTAATCACTCTGACCCTGTTCCATCTGAGGCCGAGTCTCACATCAGCACCAGGTCTGAGCCGTTTCATCGTCCAGGAGAAGGCCTGTTGCTCTGGGAATGATGCTGTGTGACACCACACAAACCCTCTGACGTCATCCCACAGGGACGTGGGAAGCTCAGAGCAAGTCATTCCATCCATCAGCAGCAGTCCTGCGCCCAGGCTGCAACCTCCCTGCCACGTGATGGCCAGCCCCAGCGTTTCTGCGCTGACATCACAGGGCATGAACACTGACACTGAGTGCCATTGCCCCAGCAATGAGCTGCTTCCTGGAGGAGGCCACAGACCATGTTCAGTCCCTGGATTTGAGGTGAGATGCACAGCTCTCCAGGCGTGAAGGTGCTCAGGGCCAGGATGTGGTGGAGCGGGGCTGCCATTATTGTTAATTTGTTTATCTTTTTGCTCTCTCCATCCAATTATTTTTCTCCTTGCTTTGCTTGAGATTTTCCCACTGTTTTGTCCAAATTTTGGAGGGCAATTGCCTCCCTTCCCCCCCCCCACCCCCGGGTCATAGGCTTGGGGTCAAAGTCACCTTGCCTCTCTCAATGAGCTTTACGTGCACAAGCCATCAGCTTCCCTCTGTCTTGCCTCCCTTCTTTTTATTGAAAATGTTATTTAATTGTCATAATAAATCATACAATAAAGCTACAAACAAGTACTTAACATTTTATCCCTTACATCCCCCACCCCCCTTCCCTAACCCATCCACCCCTCCCCCAGCCCCCTCTAAATTACCCCAAAAAGAAAAAAAGGAAAGAGGAAATTACATAACATAAGATTCTCAATCAATTATTTGCCATAGCATAACCCAATAAAAATACCAAAGGATCAAGTGAAATTTTAAATTTAAAAATAACTTCTAAAAGTTCCTTAATTCTATACCAAAAAGGTATCACCGTCTCGCATAACCAAGTAGAATGTCAGAAAGAACCAACTTCCTTAAAACATCTAAAACATAAATCAGACGAAATAAACTTATATTTCCTTAATTTCTCTGGAGGTAAGTATAACTGATGAAGAAAATTATAATGGGCCAATCTACAATTCAAATGTACAATTTAGTCATCCAATCCTCACATAAAGTCATCCAATCATCTTGAGAAATAGATATGGACAAGTCTTTTTCCCATTTAAATTTAGATTTATAAACATCTGGCTTAAAGATTTTAGTTTGCAATAAAGCATACATATCAGATATAAATCCTTTCTTACCACCATCAATAAGTAGAATTTCATATTTAGACCGCCTAGGTAGCCGTATAACGTATGCCCAAAATTATCCAACAGAAAGGCTCTAACCTAATAATGAGTATTCGAAGATATTTCATATTTCTCTTTCATTCTTTGAAATGAAATAAAATATCCTGCTTCATAACAATCTTCTACCAGTTTAATTCCTTTCTGTTCCCACAACTTCAAAAGTTGATTATTAAGTGTAAAAGAAAAGAGCCTATTTTGAAACAAAGGAATTTCACCCGAGATTTTACCTTCAGTACCTATAATTTCATTCTTCTTAGTCCATAATTCCATTAAATGTTTCAACACAGGCAAATTATAATCAAAAAATAATGGAGAATTCCATCGATAAATAAACTGATCCATCCTCTTCTTGCCAATCTGAGATAGTTCAATATTAGCCCATATCAAAGGTTTATCCACTTCAAACATCCTGTTGATAAATTTCAACTGTGCCGATTCATAATAATGCTGAAAATGAGGAAGTTGCAGTCCCTAATACATACTTCCAAATTAATTTCTGAAATGACACCTTTCCACCAAAATTTGCTTCAAATCATTAAAAAATTTTTTTGAGAAATCTTGCAGGGGATAGATTGAAAAAGATATTGAATTCTGGGAAAGATATTCATTTTGACTCAATTAACACATCCTATTAATGTTATAGGTAAATCTTTCCACTGATTTAAATCATATTTAATTTTAGACAATAAAAGTAAGTAATTCACCTCATATAAATGATTATAATTACTATCTATTATAATACCTAAATATTTAATCCGATCAGGTCACAATATGGTTACGAAGTGAATAATCCATTTCAGCTAAAGGCATAATTTCACTCTTTTCCCAGTTAATTTTATAATCCGATACTTCACCGTACTGCTCCAATCTGTCATGCAGATTCCCCAAAGACATCAAAGGTTGTGTTAAATATATCAAAACATCATCTGCAAATAAATTTATTTTATACTCGTCTGCTTTCACCTTAATACCCTTAATATTACTATCTTGCTAATCATCTGAGCCAAAGGTTCAATAACCAATGCAAATAGACAAAGGACAGCCTTATTTAGTCGATCTAGATAATAAAAAAGTCCATTTGTCACAACCATAGCAGTAGGATTTTTATAAAAAAGCCTTAATCCAACCAATAAAAAGAGGCCCAAAATTAAACCTCCAAAACTTAAACAAAAAACTCCATTCCACTCTATCAAAGGCCTTTTCTGCATTGAGAAATTACCAATGGTTAGTCAGATCGCTCCGGAGAAACATTAATTAAAGAAATCAATTTTACAATATTATCTGCTGAATATTGATTTTTAATAAATCCTGCCTGATCCACATGAATCAAATCTGCTAAGTATTTACCTAATCTATTAGCCAAAACTTTGGCAACAATTTTATAATTTACATTCAGTAAAAAAAAAGGTCTATAAGATCCTGCTTTTAATGAGTCTCTATCCTTAACTGTAATAATTGCTTTAGAAAAAGAATCCAGGAAAGAGCCAGTCTCTGTCACTTGTCTCAATACATCCATCAATAAAGGAATTAATGAATTAATAAATCCTGAAATTCTTTATAACATTGAAAAGTAAAGCCATCATCCCCTGGAGACTTCCCACCAGGCATAGGTCAAAGAGCTTCCATCATTAACAGTAAAATAACCATCTAAATCCTTATTATCAGCATCCTTCAAAGAAGGTAAAACTAAATCAGACAAGAAATTGTCAATTTTAGTTTCATCTTCCAATATTTCAGAGGTATATAATTTCTCATAAAATGTATGAAACTCATCATTAATTTCCTGAGGTTTGAACCATGTCTGATAGCATTTATTGTTCTAGAAGCCTGTTCCATTTTTGACTGCCACGCTAACACTTTATGAGCTCTCTCACCCAACTCATATCGCTGTTGTTCTCTGTAACAATTTCTCAAACTTTACGACTTCTACCGTAATTTCAAATTAACTAAATGTACTTTCTTAACTTCTGTAGAATTTTGTTGTAAATCCTTTTCCAAAATCTCTATCTCCTTCTCCAGTTTACTAACCTCAGCCATATGTTGTTTTTTAATTTTAGCAGTATAACTAATAATTTGTCCCCGCAAATAAGCTTTCAGAGTATCCCGTAAAACAAATTTACTATCAAATGAACCTACATTTATTTTCAAAAATAACTGTATTTGATCCCTTATAAATTTAGTAAATTCAGGATTTCTCAACAATAAAGAATTAAATCTCCAACATTCTCCACTCTCTCTGAACACGTAATTAATAATAAAGTGATCAGATAAGTTCCTAGTCTTATATTCAGCTTTAGAAACTCGCTCTTGTAATTGTGCTGATATTAAAAATAAATCTATTCTGGGATAAGAATCATGTCGAGATGACCTAGCCTCCCTTCTGAAGGAAGGCAAGGATCCAGCAGCAACTGCACTGGTGTCGCCAGGTTCATTGTAATCTGGTTTCCCAGGACAAGGATCAAGTTGAAGTTCATTATCATCTCATTGCACCTATACAGCCCAACGATATAGTATACAGAACACAATAATTGCATATGTAATTCAAAACAAATATACTGTTTACATCCTCTCCCCGACTTACAACCATCTGTACATAAGACCGAAAAAAATAATGGCTCCAAGCTTACGATAGTTGCCATTCAATAAGCTCGCCAAAGATGATAAGCCAGAGGAAAACCCCATCCCCTGCTGATAGACCTGGCAAGAAGCTAAAGAAGACGCTCGATTTGGAATAAAAAAATTTGATTAAATGTCTTGATTTACGACTTCTACATGCCATGCTAACATACTTCCAACTTGCGTCCATATTGAGAAATGACCAGTCAGTCAGAATGGAACTTAGATGTATGTCGGGGATAGCTGTATTTGTATGGGATGGTCAAATTTTGTGAACCAATTTTTAGGATAAAATTTAGGGGGTCGACTATTCCTCACAATACTACCTTTGACTGCAGTAAGTACCTGCGTCGCTCGGGATGACAGGAACTCAGATTGTTGGACAGCTGAAGTGAGGCTTCACAGTCATGGTGTCAGGAGTTCTGGTGGGCAGGCAATCGAGGGTGCATGGTCGGAGTGCTGGGAGCTCTGATGGGCAAGCGGTATAGGCGGGGGCTCGTGATCAGGGCATCAAGTGCTCCGGTGGCAGGCGGCCAGGGAGAGGCTTCATGGTTGGGAACTTGGAGGGGCTGGTGACCGAGGATGCATGGTCAGGGCATTGAGAGCTCCAGTAGGTGTGTGACTGAGGACAAAAATAGGGTGGGGGCGTCAGCATTTACATGCAATATATGGAAAATGCCAGATTTTGGGGCCAAAAATAGGCACTCGACTTCTACGTGGTATCAACTATTACATGTGTATATACGGTATATAAATATTTTGGGATGATTTACGTGGTTACGGGATACCTTTTATCAATCTCGCAGCTTCTTCCTGCAGGCTATTTCCCAGGCTGACAGTCCTGATCTTGATGTTCTTGTACATCTTCCTTGATGGTAGTGGGTCAAGGATACTGTATGGTGGATTGAAAGGATCCTCAATAATTCTTTGAGCCTTATTTAAGCAACACTACTGGTAAATGCCACCAATAGAGGAAAAGAGACTCCAGGGATCTTTTCGTCTGTTTTAATGATCCTCTGTATTGACTTTCAGTCCAGTGCTTTGCAGCGACTACTACAGAATGATACAGACAGACAGGACACTCTCAATCAGTCCCATTCACAAGGCAATATCTGATGTGCACCAGATCAACTAATTCCTTACTGTCAGATCTATGCTGCACATGAATGATTGCTTCATGCAGTTGGAGAGGTAAACAAATCAATTTTTGTGTCTTTGCCTTTCACTGGGTTCAAAGAGACTGAGAAACATGCACATGCAGGCCTTGCAACTTGACAGCAAGGTTAAAAATTGTTGATAATAGTATGTGCAGTCCTGAGTCCCTTATCGAGCATGAGTTTGCAGTTTGTGGGATACACCCAGAAGCCCAGAAACAGTGGCTTTATCCTCAAATTAAATTAAAATACTGGGGTTAAAATTCAACGGGTCAGGCAGCATCTGTGGAGAGAAAATCAGAGTGAAGGCGGCAACCCGAAGACCTTTCGATCAGAGCTGGCAAAGAGAGACAACAAGCTGGTCCAAAGTAGTGGAGAAGGTGGGGGAGGACAAGGGATGGGGCAGAGGGAATGTTCGCGAACAAATGCGGCTTTTAAATGGACACCTGAGCTCTGCTGTCAGTGTAATGTGCTGTTAAATATTGTGGTGTCTGAGTAACACTGAGTAGTCTGGGAAGAGATATAAATGAAAAGAAAAATTGGAGGGAGCAAGGAACGGCAGGACAAATAGTCAGTCCTGCTACAAATACTTCACCCTGATTTATCATTGACATTTCACACAGATACTTGAGCCCACAGGAATCACTGTGAAGTGAGAAACAACTGCAGTCAGAATTGGGGATACAGCAGAAACATCTTCACGGTGAGAGTGATGGCAGGACAAATATCCACACAGGCTGGTTATTGCAGGATACTTTGAGTGTGCAAGCCTTTCAATCCATGAACAGAACACAAGGAATTTGTTTTCAGAGTGGATGGCGTGATTAAGTTGGTGAGCTAAAGGCAGCACAGCTGGAGGTGCTGGCGACTCACAGCTCAATCCTGACCTCTGCCACTGTCTGTGTGGAGTTGGCACATTCTTCCTCCACCCCTCCTCTCCACCAGGTGCCCTGGTTTCATCCAACACCCCAAAGATGTGTGGATTCAGTGGGTACAAATTGTCCCTAGAAATGGGTGCAGCTCATAGAATGTGAGCAAGGTTAAGAGGTGGAGGAGGGGACTGAGGCGTATTTGGAACTGACAGAGATGAGTTGTTATGGCCAACATAGATGAACCATGATCATATTAAACAGTAGCACTAACTTAAGGGGCCAAGTGGCCTACTCCTTAACTATGGATCACTATAACACAGAAACAGGCCATCTAGTCTGGGATGAATATTATTATGCCTAGTCCCATTGACCTGCACCTGAATCATACCCCTCCCATCCATGTACCTATCCAAATTTTTCTTAAATTTCAATATTGAGCCCACATTCACCACTATAGCTGGCAGCTCGTTCCACACTGACCATGAAGAAGTTCCCCCAAAACATTTCACCTTTCACCTTTAATCCACGTTCTCTAGTTCTTGTCTCACCTACCCTCAGTGGAAAAAACTCTCCCCTCATTCTCCAATGCTCCAGTGAATAAAGTTCTAACCTGTTGAACCTTTCCCTGAGATTTACTTCACCAAGTTCCAGCAACGTCTATTTTCTCTGCACTCTATCTTATTGATATTGTTCCTGTAGTGAGGTGACTAAACCTGCACACAATACTCCAAATTTGGCCTCATTTATATCTAATACAACTTGACCATAACATCCAACTCCTATACTCAATACTTTGATTTATGAAGGCCAAGTGCCAAAAGCTCTTTTTATGATCCAATCTGCCAGTGAAACTACTTTCAGGGAATTATCTATCTGTATTTCAGATCCCTCTTGTTCTATTGCACTGTTCAGTACCCTATCATTTACCATCTATATCCTACCCTGGCTAGTCCTCTCAAGTGTAACATCTCACATCTGGATAGACTCAATGCACTGAGTGGACTTCTTTGTACCAGTGAAATGTACTTAAATAAATTTCTGCTTCTTTGTTTTCTCTATCTTGTTAGCTCAGATCATATTGGTGACACCTGCCAAGGGCCATTCTGTCAATCAGATGTGATCCCACCTCCAATCACACCCCACTCATAGCTCCAGCCTCTCTCTATTTCCCATCCCTCTCCTGGCCTCCCCTCTCCCATTCACTCCACTTCCTGCCCCCCCTCTCCAACCCCCCTTTCTCCCATTCACTCCACTTCCTGCCCATTCTCCCATTCACTCCACTTCCTGCCCCTCTCCCAACCTCCTCTTTCACTCCACTTCCCACCCCTCTCTCCCATTCATTCCTTGTTCAAAGAGAGTTCACAGCCATGTATATACAATGTACAGATGCAGCAAAAGTTTGCAGCCACACAGATCTGCAAGATACTACCACGGTGTTCATTAAATCACCTCAGTATGCCAAGACTGAAAAGGTGGTAATTGTGGCGCCTTAAGGGCAGAGCTACAAGCAAAATATCAGTTTTAATCAATTTTACGGGCAACATTTATGTCACTTCCGATTCGGCCGTCGCGAAATCGGATGTGACATCGTGACGCTCCTGACGCATTCCCCAGTCTGCTGACTTCGTCACCGAGATGAAGGGGGTTCAGCGCCATCTTAGCACTGGACCCCCAGAATGCATGGTTGGCCAGAATCACGGGGATGATTCAAGCATGAAGTCCCGCCCCTCAGCTGCCACTACAGTAATAAATATCTAAGAACAGATAAATATTCACAATTGTATTTACTTCAAGGAAGGAAGTGACATTTCATTCAGGGGTAATTTATGGTTCGCCTTGGAGAGATTCAAGAGCCTGATCGCAGCTGGATAAAAACTGTTCTTGAACTCACACCCTATTGCTTATGTAAGGGATACTGGAATGTGAGGAGTCAAGCAAGTGCTAATTAAGAATGAAGTAATATGGGTTAACTTAAGGTGAAGGGATACTGGAATGTGAGGAGTCAAGCAAGTGCTAATTACGAATGAAGTATTATGGGTTAACTTAAGGTGAAGGGATACTGGAATGTGAGGAGTCAAGCTCATTAGAAATGAAGTATTATGGGTTAAATCAGGGTGAAGGGATGCTGGAATGGGAGGAAGGGTTAGGAAGGGTTATAAAAGTATAATAAAATAAGGATCTTCAAAACAGGATAGCAAGTAAATAGCTTTAGCAAGTCTTGGGGATTGATTAAGGAGTGAAGAACAAAGACATGATATTTCCTGGCTAACAAGTTTGCAGGAAGGCACATAAACTGATAAGAAGTTAGAATCCACGTGGGCAGAATTACCTAATGCTAAACCAATCCAGGAGGCAGAAGAATGTTAGGGGGAAGGTATCTCTGTACTGAAATGAAATGTATAAAAGTTGGGTCAGCCTCAGTATCTGTGTGTATTCCCAGGGTAAGGGGAAGCACCCAACTTTGCATTGTTGTAATAGTAGAATAAATGTTCTTTGTTCTCAATTTTTGTCTCGAGTGAAATCTGTGAAGGCACCTCTGCTTCTCACAAATGGGGGCTCGTCCGGGATCCCACTCCCTCCACTGACAGAGTGCCCGACGACGAGGGTAGGTGCACCCCGGCTGATTCAGCTGGACTCACAGACAGTGGGTGACTTGTCAGTGGATGAAGCGAGTGATATCCGAGAAGAGGCATTGAGAACAAACGATGGGAGGATATTAAGGAAGCACGCTAGGAATAGCTACTGGATCCTGGTAAGAGGAATTTTACTTACCTGTTAGTATGGGAGGTGTGAGTAGCAAGGGAAATGGTCCTAAGGAAGGACGGGACAATCAGATAACTAAGCAAAGTCCATTAGGATTAATGCTATCTGATTGGGGTGCGGGGAGAACCCGTGGGAAAGACAAACAGACCATGGTCAGGTATTCCAGTTTGGAATGGGTTAAAAGTCCGATTAAAGGGAGTTCAGTATATTGGCCAAAGCTCGGATCCGAGGATGACTGGATGTGTCAAGCATTGAACATCTGGCTTTATCAAAATCAAAGAGATAATATTGAGAGCAGAGAATATACAGCCTGCTGGCTCAGTGGATCGGTTGATCAACTGGTTTTGAATGAAAAGGAATATAAGGACAAGAAGGATGAGGAACCTTTTGTCCCTGAAACACAAGGATGGGATGTGTTACATTCCCTTCCTCCACCTTATGCTCCTCCTATGCCGGCTCCTATCTTTCCCCTCCTCCTATGCTTCTGCACCTTCCCCTCCTCACCCACAGCTAAAGAAAGGAGAAGAAAGTAGGGGTGGTATGATGACCCTTCACAAAGTACTTGATTACCACCTCTATTGACAAGAGAGAGAGAGGCGACTTTAATTCAGAGCAGTGGGAGACCCTCCGGGAAGAAAGGGCAGAACCCTTTGATTCATTTCCCAGAGAGCAGGAATCTAGACATTATAAAGGAGAGGATAAGCCAGAAATTAACTGGATGAGACCTTTATGGGAAGTTCCCATGGGAGGGGGTCTCAGCTTCGTAATTGTGCCGCTGACTAGTACGGAGGTGCGTAATTTTAAGAGAGAATGCCCAATAAACAGAAAGAAAAGGCTAAGATTTTGATGCAGGCAGTCAAGGAAGTCGTTGAGGGACAGCATGGAAAGGGTAGGGGCTGTGTGCCAGCTCCTGGACATTGGGAGGAGCTCCGGGAGTGGGAGAGTAGAGACCAGAGCAGGGGCAAGGGTTGAGGGGAATTCCGGGGATGACGACCATTCCCGGGACCTCGTGGTAATCCCAGTAGGAATTGGGAAACAGGAGCATTAGTTTGCTACCATTGTAAAAAGGAGGGACATTTTAAGAGAGAATGCCCAATGCAAGCCAGGGAGACGTGATCTTACGCACTGATGTGTTGGAATATAGGGGTTAATTAATCGTGGGGAGTGTGTGGAGTGTGTGCTTATGTACTGTTCAGTTTGTGTGCATGGATCCAGTACTATGTGGCAGTTTAATGTTTACCTCATGGTGAAGGGAAAGAGTAATGTAAGTAAGGGGCAGCCACAGTATGTAGCAAAGTTGGCTGATTACAGTAGGGTTAGAATTGCCTGCTCCCAAAATACAAAAGAGAGGATATGTATGAAACAATTTAGTAGGAATGTTAAGGCAAAAGGAGGTGTTGATGAGCACAGGAGCTGATGGCCAGACAAGAACAAAGAGAATCCTGACAGAGACTGTAAGAAACAAAGAGAATGGAATAACTCAGTAAGGTGTTGAGTAGAACAGAAGAACATGGCCAAATGAGAACAAAGAAATAATTAGAAATATCTGGGGTATGAATTGATTTCTGATCAAAACAACAGGATATTCTGACCTTGAGGATTAAAAAAGATGGGAGCTCTACACCCCAGATAACTGCAGAGCAGGAAATTACTTGTGATAAATCTTATACAAGAAATCTAGCAAAGGAAGCCAACTTTTGTTCTGTATGATAAGGTTGAGCTATATAAACTGTAGAGACTGGACAGTAGAGGTCAGTCTTGGGGAATAGCTCACTGTGCAGGTGACCTATAAACTAATGACTGAACCAGAGCTCTGTTAAGCTTTATTCTTATGCTGTGTAATAAACTGATTCTCCTATCACTTCATTTAACGAACACGCTGGACTCAGATGACACATAGACTAAATTAAGGGTGGGGTAAAGCCAGAGTCAGACAGATGGAAGCAGATTATGAATAGGGGGGTCACGGTTCTCAGTCAATACACACCGTGGGGCTGCACGGAGAACCATTGGTAAATTTAAGCATAGGACCCCACAGTGACAAGATGACCTTTTGAGTAGATTCTGGGGCAGCCCGGTCTAGTATTTTACAACCTCCCGAGGGTGTTAAGATAGAGGGGACAGTGATGATTTCGGGAGTAGGAGGAAGAGACTTTACAGTCCCTGTATTAAGAGATGTAAGAATACAAATGGGAGAAAAGGTAATAACAGAGGATATTTTACTAGTTCCCCAAGCTGGAGTTTGTTTGTTAGGACGAGATTTACAGGACCAATTGGCTATCGGCACCAGACCACAGGAATCAAGTATCAGGGTTCAATTGTATGTATTAAGCGAGGAAGATCGAGAACTAATAAATCCTGGAGTATGGGCAGAAAGAGGCAATAGAGAAGTGTTAGATATTCCTCCCCTGCAAGTTACTTTAAAAGATTCTGAACAAGTAATTAGACGAAAACAGTATCCAATTCCTATGGCGGGCCGAAAGAGGCTGCAGCCAGTAATTAACCAGTTGGTGAAAGATGGTATACTCGAACCTTGTATGTCACCTTTTAATACCCCAATTTTACCTGTCCAAAAACCAGACGGTACCTATCGATTAGTGCAGGACTTGAGGGAGCTGAACAAAATTATTCTCACCTTATACAATAATGGGTAAAATCGATCCCCATAGTAAATGGTTTAGTGTGATTGACCTCAAAGATGCTTTCTGGACCTGTCCGTTAGCAACAGAGAGCAGAGACATGTTTGTCTTTGAATGGGAAAATCCTTTCACTGGACGCAAGAATCAATATCGGTGGACGGTCCTTCCCCAGGGCTTTACAGAATCACCAAATTTATTCGGTCAGGTCTTAGAACAAATACTAGATGAGGCTCCTCGGAGAGAGAATTGTCAGTTGATACAATATGTTGATGATTTGTTAATTATGGGAAAAACGTATGAATTAGCTAAACAGTATACTGTTGAACTTTTGAATTTTCTGGAGAATAAGGGTCTCAGGGTGAGCGAATCCAAATTACAATTTGTTCAATTAGAAGTTAAATACTTAGGTTATCTGGTAAGTCAGGGAACTAGGAAAATAAGTCCAGAGGATACGTGGTATATTACCTATCCCCCCCAGAATGCCCAAGAACTTAGGAAATTCCTTGGTTTAGTGGGATACTGTAGAATCTGGATTGAAAATTATTCTAGCCTGGTCAGATTTCTCTATGATAAACTCACGATTCTAGGGGGCGAAGCTGTTGTCTGGACAGAGGAAGAGATTAAAGATTTTAACTTGGTGAAACAGTGCCTTATTAGTGCCCCAGTGTTGGCTTTACCCAATCTAAATAAGCCATTTGACCTATATACCAATGTGAAAGGAGGTGTAGCCACCGGAGTACTAACACAAGAGAGGGCAGGCTGTAAACAGCCAGTTGCTTTTCTGTCAAAAGTTTTAGACCCTGTTTGTCATGGTTGGCCAGAGTGTGTGCAAGCCATCGCAGCCACTGCTATTTTAGATGAGGAAGGACGAAAGATTATGTTTGGTGCCCCAATGATAGTTCACACCCCTCACACAGTCCGCAATATTCTCTTACAACATGCTGGAAGGTGGCTCACAGACTCTAGAATTTTAAAATATGAAGCGATCCTAATGGATAGGGATGATTTGACCCTGATTACGAATAAAGAACACAATCCAGCAGCTTTCTTGGTTTCTCCAAATTCTGACAATACCATAAATGAGTTAGAGCATGTATGTTTAGAGGTAATAGATTTACAGACCAAAATTAGAGAGGATTTAAGTGATGAGCCTTTACAGGAGGGTGAAATGTGGTTTATTGATGGATCTTCTCATTGCATTGATGGCACTCGCTATAGCGGGTATAGGGTAGTGGATGGGAAAGAAGGAATGGTGATTGAAGCCGGTCACCTTCCCGGTCATTGGTCAGCACAATCTTGTGAATTGTATGCCCTCTGTACTCTCCAGGGTCTAGAGAACAAGGTGGGCAGCACGATCTACACAGACTCAGAGTATGCTTTTGGTGTAGTGTACACCTTTGGGGAGATCTGGAAAGAGCGGGGAATGATAACTGGAAAAGGACAAAAGTTGATCCATGAAAACTTAATTGTCCAATCTCTAGATGCTCTTACATTACCTGAGGAAATAGCTGTAGTTCATGTACGGAGCCATCAAAGTGGTGACAGTCCTGAAGCACAGGGGAACAGACAGGCAGATGCAGCTGCCAAACAGGCTGCGCTCACGGAGAAAATAGACATGCAGCTGTTACTGCCCACCCCTGGAGTATCCTATTCATTCTATTAAACCTGGTGATTGGGTATATGTAAAAGCATGGCAAGATCACCAACTAAAACCTGTCTGGGATGGCCCCTATTGTGTACTTTTGATTACAGACACTGCAGTGCGAACTAAAGAAAAGGGGTGGACTCAAATATAATGAATTAAACAAGCTGCTGATCCACGGACTAAAGACATTGATAATCTACCCTCCACCGGGCATGCTGTCCTTCATCCTTCTGATCTGAAAGTTACACTACGCCGGGAAAAAGTGCTGTAATTTTGTTTTTACCATTTACTGTATTGTTTACTTGTTGGTTCCCCGTTTTTGGGACATCCCTAAATTACTCACGATGTATTAAGTCCTCCTGGAATAGGGGCAGCAGAGGTGACAATTATTTACCTTTAGAATGTAGACAGGGCATAGATATAAAGTATAGTCATAGTGGGGTGTGGGTTAATATAGGATCCCAACATGAACCAGGGGAACAAAACGGCTCTAGAGGAGTAGATTTGATTTGTATTTTGGCCTCTATAGGTATTAAAGAGAGGAGTTTTAAAGGGATAGCACAAAGGAGATGGTGGGACAAAGACAGACAGAATGGTAGTCAGGATTGTACATGTGGCAGAGATAGAGTTAATACATATGCTAATGTTCACAGACAGGCTGCAACTCACAGGCTCAGTGATACTTATGCTAATGTTCGCAGACAAGCTGCAACTCACAGGTTAAGTGACAAGAAACACCCCTCCCCAACTTGGTCTCCTGTAAAGCATCCTTTGGGTCACACAGACATTCGGAATGTTAAAAAAACCCACCACTGTAAGGGGAGTTCCAGCTGTAAACGAAGTAAGCTGCTCCAGAATACTAAAGCTGCTTGGCATTTAAATCGTTTAATCAGACTCCAGGCAGCCTTGGAGATCATCACCGAACAGATAGCAATGGCCCTGAATTTAGGGGCTGAAGAAAAACGACAGATATGAGCCACAGTTCAACAAAACCGCCTGTCTCTCAATTACTCGTTGGCTGCTGAAGGCAGCGTTTGTGAAAGACTGGTTAAGGACAATGCTCACAACGGTCAGGCGGTTAAAGACACTTCTTCAGGAGTTCGAAAATCTTCCCATGCCCAGGTTCAGATGGGGAAACCTTGGTCCGGTGTGGGATGAACTAGACTTTTTATTGGTAACTGGAGTCTGATACCCATAGCCCTTAGAGCAGCTGGACTCGCTATTCTGGCCATTATGGTGCTCCCCTGCCTAAAGACTTGTGTGCAGTGTTTAATTCAACGGGCCCTTTGGCAGGTCACTACAACCCAAATGATGTATGCTTCCCAAACTCTGTCTGATGATGCTGAGGCCGCAGTTCGTTTGCTCGCTCGCTGGGAAAGGGACCAAGCTTGGCAGAGCACTACCGAATGGGGATTTACTAAGCGTAGCTAAAGAAAAAGGGTGGATTGTAAGGGATACTGGAATATGAGGAGTCAAGCAAGTGCTCATTAGAAATGAAGTATTATGGGTTAACTTAAGATGAAGGGATGCTGGAATGTGAGGAGTCAAGCAAGTGCCCATTAGAAATGAAGTATTATGGGTTAACTTGAGGTGAAGGGATGCTGGAATGTGAGGAGTCAAGCAAGTGCTAATTAAGAATGAAGTATTATGGGTTAAATCAGGGTGAAGGGATGCTGGAATGGGAGGAAGGGTTATAAAAGTATAATAAAATAAGGATCTTCAAAACAAGATAGCAAGTAGATAGCTTTAGCAAGTCTTGGGGATTGATTAATGAGTAAAGAACAAAGACATGATATTTCCTGGCTAACAAGTTTGTAGGAAGGCACATAAACTGATAAGAAGTTAGAATCCACGTGGGCAGAATTACCTAATGCTAAACCAATCCAGGAGGCAGAAGAATGTTAGGGGGAAGGTATCTCTGTACTGAAATGAAATGTTTAAAAGTTGGGTCAGCCTCAGTATCTGTGTGTATTCCCAAGGTAAGGGGAAGCACCCAACTTTGCATTGTTGTAATAGTAGAATAAATGTTCTTTGTTCTCAATTTTTGTCTCGAGCAAATTCTGTGAAGGTACTTCTGTTTCTCACACTTATGATATCATTGGCTCTCTCTGACCCGTGTAATGCTTCTACAGTCAGCCCTCCCACAGTATGCTGTTGGTTACTGCAGTCACGTACCTTGCAAGCTTCTTGTTAGGGAGTAATCGTCCCACTTTCTTAAGGCTATCATCCCTCTCCCTTCGTTTGTACACTCCCCATCTCACTCCCGTCTCCAGTGCAACATTCATCCCCTGTGCAATGAAAACACCCTCTTGGAGGAACTCAGCAGGCCTGGGTGCATCTGTTTCAGGATGAGACCACACATCAGGGCAGCATATTCCCTTCCCTCCCCACGGATGCCGCTTGACCCGCTAAGTTCCTACAGCAGTATGCAGGCTCTCACGTCTGCAATTAAACCAAGCTCCTGCTCCTCGCCATCTGCACCGGTCCCAATGCAAGCTGCCTTCGAGAGTTGTGGGAAGGCTGGGAACGGCTGGCAGTCTTGATTTTGGGGGCCAGCCCCTGTGGCCAGTGAATACTTGTGGCTGCTGCAGTGTCCCGGTTCTATTCTGTAAATAGCCAGAGGGAGGTGCTGTTGCTGCATTTTTAATCATTGCCCACAACTGCATCAATTCAAAGACATCAGAAATAGGAGTAGGGGTCGGCCATCCGGCCCGTCGAGCCTGCTCTGTCATTCAATACGATCATGGCTGATCTGGCTATGGATTCAGTTCCACCAACTGCCTTTTCCACTTAAACCTTAATTCCCCGATTCAGCAAAAATCTAACTTTGGCAAAGAAATTCAATGAGGCAGCCTCTACTGCTTCCTTGGTCAGAGAATTACAGTCACTACTCCCTGGGAGATGCAGTTCCCCCTCATTCCCATCCCAAATTGACTGGCTCTGTCCACCAATCTCACCTGCCTCTTGGCTGTGCTCCTCCCCCCATCCCTTCTTCTCTCCTCCCACCATCCTTTTATTCAGGTGCTCACCTGCTCTTTGCTCACACCTTGAAAACCCCCTATGCATGCTGAGGGACCTCCAGACTTTCTTGTCTCACTCTCTTATCTATCCCTTTCATAATGTTATATTCTGGGATCAAACCGTGCAATTTGGAGGTTGCGCTACAACTGTGCAAGATGTTGGTGAGTTCACACTTGGACTATGATGCAGTGTTGTTCCCCAGCCTAAGAGAGGACATAATAGCATTGAAAAGCATGCATCAATGGAGTTAAAGATAGTGCCTTCCCTCCAGTTTCCAAGCTCCTAAATGATTCCCATAACATTGCTCTCATACAGCCCTTGCTCAGTGCTAATTGATCTTCCTTTTCATTGCAATCCTATACAGTACTCTGTAAATTGTGCACTTTATGCTGCTGTATAGATTTTACAGATTTCTCGATTCCTTAATTGTTATGTTCATAAATACACAAAGTTTAGCTACTTTTGTTTGCCCGTAAAGGCACCAAAGAAGCCCCACTTGCCCAGTGCTCCCATTAATAGGGGAAAGAGAAGAGACACTGAGTGGGCCTGGATTCACCTCCTATGCTCTCACAGCCGCATGGCCTCCCGTTCATTCCAGCAGTGAACCTGGGCTCTCGGTCTTGAACCTCCGATATGACTGGGAAACTGTCAGAGCCCAAGGCCCTTTAGGAGCCCTGCTCTGAATCGGCACTCAGTGCAATCCCTGGTTTCCAGCAGCCCACTGCCTAGTGCGAGTCCAATGGATTCCAAACCCCTTGGTGGTTTGTTACCATGGTGTATCCTGTTGGGTCCCCTCCCAGGCTTCTCCTTCTAGATGAGGAGGGGAAGGGTGTGTTCTCCCACCTGGGTGTCCTGCACCAGAAGACCTATTGGTTTGTTGGCAGAACCCTTCTTGCTGTAAGAGGTATTTTGTGACAAACCTTATTTTTGACCTCACCAATGGCTTCAGGTCAACCTGCAAAGTCTCCTGGACCCCTGTGTACAACAGCACAGGAGTGTGTGGTTAGGGGTGGGGGTTGCTGAGACTACATTGAATTTGTCCTGGACCAATCTCCTTGCTCTCATGTGGAGGCAGACCAGAGACCGCAGATTCCGGAATCTAGAGGCAAAAATGAACCACTGTAGGGACTCAGTAGGCCAAGCAGCAACTGTGGAGATGGAGAGGAGCTCATCAACATTTTGGATTAAGACCCTTGAAACACCGACTGCCCATTTCCCTCCATGGAGGCTATGCCTCCGGCAACTCACAAATGACTAACAACCACCAGAATAAGGTTTATTTTGATTTGCCACTGTTACAATATTTTTGGTGATACAAGGCCATTGAAATCTCACCAAGGCAGGATTCAGTCTCCAACTAAACTCTAAAAATAATCAATAATCCCAAGAAGGGCTTCCTGTTCTATGTTAGGATGAATTTTGCAAGGCCTTTTGCTATTACAAGAAGGAACAGTGTCCCTTTGATGAATTCCCATAGGAGAGAAGAAAGCCGTTCTGATGGCTTTTATTAACGAGTCTCTGCAACATATTGATCTCACTGCCCTTGTGAAAGGGGATTGTTATGCTTTGGCTTTTGATGAGATTCAAGATTAAGTTTCCAAATATTGGAGCAGTGTCTTGTGACATCAGCCCCTCAGGCAGTTGGCTTCGTAACTGTGGGTCATTGTGACTGGGGTCACTAGTGCATGGGCACATCGAACTGTTGGGACAGTGGTGCTCAATCTTTTTCTTTGCGGTGGGAAGAAAAAGATTGAGGACCATTGCATTAGGGCATGTGTTCCATATTATTGGATTAGGGTCTCGGGCACATTTTATGACATTGAACTTTATATCATTGGATGTTGCATCTGAAAGCATTGGGGCTTGGCATTGAAATGTTGTGCTCTTAGGCCTTTATTCCATTGGGTATTTATGGCCCGACAATGGGTTTATTAATGCATTGTATTAAATTATTGGGCCTTATCCTGGAGTTGTATTTCATTGGCTTTGATCTTAAACCTTTGGATCTTTACAGGATGTAGTTTCAAGGGCTCTGGACAGTGGCTGGCACTGGGCCTTTGCAGCAGGAGGTTCCAAGTGATACAGAGTCTTTCTGCTTGTGGCAGATTGGTGTAAACCATCAGGACAAAAGTGCAAAGGAAGAGAGAACGTGGGTAAAACCACTGATCATGTTAGTAACACAGGGTCGGGGAGAAGGAAATGGGAGCAGGGAGGGAATTAACAGCAATGAGATGGAGCAGTGCAGGTCTGAAGGAAACCAAAGGGGTGAAGCAGAATCCCAAGGCCCGGCTCAGAACAGCACCTGCTTCAAAGAGGAGGGAATCTTTTCTATTCCGTGAATCAACTGGAGACCCACTTCTGGCAATTTGAGGTCACCCTCCTCCTTGGCCTTCAGAACAGGAGTTACGAAGTAGGACGGCTTGGAGAAAATAGTGGGGGGGTCGCTGGCAATTTTGGGAAGGTTCAGAAGGCCGGTTTTGTCCATTTCATACACAGCCTCACCCTGTCCTGGCAATGCAGCTTCCTCCCTGGTGCAAGGCCGGCGCAATCCTCTGGTGACCCTGCCGACTGTGTCCTTCTTGAAGATTTTCCAGGCGTTGTTCCTGATGAAGACCCCGCAAAGCTTGTCATCGCTGGAAGCAAATGAAAGTGGAAGTGGCCATCAGTGTTGACAGAGGTGAGCTGATGCTTGCAATGGGGTTCAAGTCTGAGGGGGTGACAGATGAGATGTGCACTCTATCCTGAAGGTCGGATCCCAAATAATGTTATAAACTTGAAGAGAGAGATAGTTACAAACTGGGCAGCACAGTGGCGCAGCAGGAAGTATCGCTACCTCATGGCACCGCAAACCTGGGTTGGATCCTGTCCTTGGGTGCCATTTGTGTGGAGTTCACATGCTCTCTCTGTGGCCAGGTGGATTTCCTCTAGTGCTCCAGTTTCTACAGATGAATTATTCTAATTGGTTAGATTAATAGGCTGCTTTTAATTTCCCCTGGTGTGCAGGTAAGTGGGAGAACCTAAGGGGGGATGTATTGATGGGAATGTACATGGGATTGATGTTAGGGTAAATGGGTGGTTGATGATCAGTGCAGACTTGATGGGCTGAAGGGTCTGGGTCTCTCTGTCTCTCCATGGCTCCAAATCATTCACACCACTGGTCCATCCTGGGATATGCTGTGCCAGTCTCACCCACACTAGTGTATGAATCAACTATTCCCTGTGGCAATAGTCTCAGATTCTCCCAACTCTCTGATGCTTCTCTGATTGGTTAGTTCAGTGATTGACCTGTGTGACTCTAATTATGGGGTCCCTAACACCTTCACTTTAAAACCCTCTCTGATGCATCACTGCTTGGGATGGGAGCTGCTTTACTCAAGGTCGCAAGGAACTGTAGAAGGCTGCAAACATGGAAACCAACCTCCCCTCCATCCACTCCGTCCTTATCTCCCGCTGCCTCAGGAAAGAAGCTAACATATTGCAGGACATGTCCCATCCTGGTCACCCTCTCATCTCGCCACTTCATTTGGGCAGAAGATTCACGAAAACTCGCTCATCCAGATTGCAGTAGTTTTGTTCCTGCTGTTATTGGACTCTTGAATGGACTCCCCATTAATATATGTTATACTGTTTAACTGTACTTTTCTCTTTAACACTGGCCCCCTGCACTTTTGTTTTATTGTGAACCCTTTGTTTTTAATTCTACCTGCCACTTTGTAGAGGTTGACCTATCTGGACAGCACTCTAAACAGAGTTTTTAAACTGTATCTCAGTGAATGTGACAATAAACAATTCATGATTCTAGGTCCTCTCAACCTGTCTGTGCCCTTTTTTTTATAAACTATCTGACTTTGGTACCTTCCCTGACCTGGGACCTTCCTGCAGTGGCGGAGTTGTGGCAATCCCCTCCCTTCGCTCACCTTGGGTACACCAACTGCAGTCTCCTGACCTTCTGCTGGGTTTGGTGGTCCGCCATCTTGGAAAAGGTTTCAAGGTCAACCCTGACGATCTTTGTGCCCATGCTCTTGGTGCTGAAGTGTCGTTTATCCTGAACGTTTGTGGGCAGGAAGTACTGCCTCAGGCCCTGTAGGCATCATACAGCATTGGTGAGAGGACACTCACCCCACTAGCAGCACACACCTTCACACACAAACCACATATACACTGACGTTCACACACACACACACACACACACACACGTCCTCAAGCACACACACATACACGCGGATACCCTCATGCACATACCTCGCACACTCCCATACATACATGCACACTCTCATGCACACACGCACACACACACCCATACACACACACATGAACACCCCTGTGCACACACACCCACCCCATACACACACAAACCACCCTCATACACACACACACCACACACATGGACACCCTCACACATAGACATCCTCACACACACATCCACACATCCATACACACACATGCGCACATGCGCACCCACAAACCCACCCTTCGTCCCACTTTAATGTTCTGGACACCAAAACCTCATCTGCACCAATCCACTTATAAAAGCCTTGTCAGCCAAGTCTAATTTAAAGAGACAATGACAGTGGTGTTGCGAGTTCATTGTCTACTCCCAAGTACAGCGTACTGATGCATTGACATTCTTACTCGCTGCAGCTGTAGATATGCAAAATGTACTTACAAACAATAAATATAAATGAAATTACCACACAAGATAAAAAATAGATAATAAATGTAAAAGGTGGGTGGCTGTAATATGGTGGTGGAGGCTGTTACAATGGGCTCATTCAAAAGACAGATGGCCACATGGTTGTAAGTAAAATAGAGGGCTATAGGTGGCTGTGATGTTCTTGGTTTTACATATTCTATAAGTATTCACACTGCAGACAGTACAAACAAAAAATGTGATGTTACAATCGTGCGGGCAGATCTTCGGATTTGGAGTAGTGTCATGGTCAGGTCTGACACAGACTCTGTCTCCACCAATCCCTTGGGCAGTGTGTTCCAAACTACAACCTCTTCTGGGTTAAAAAGTTCTCCCTCAATTGCAACCTAAATCTGCCACCATTTTACCTTCAACAAATTCCCTCTTATTGGGTAAAAAGGTTCCTCACTACTTGCTCTACCTCTGTCCCTCATAACTCCATACATCCTCTATCAGATCTTCTCTGCTCCAAGAATAACAAACCCAGCCAATCCGGTGTCTTTGGTTATGTAGCATTCCCATTGTGCCTCACAGGATCCAAGATTACTTCCATTTTGATATCAGCTGGACAGCTCTCAATGGAAGTCTTGCAGATCCCAGCATCATGGAACTGTATCCCACCATAAAGTGATAGTTTGCAGGTAATCAAGAAGGCAAATTGATGTTGTACTTCATTGCTGGAGAATGTGAATTTAAGAACAGGGAGGTCCTGCTGCCACTGTACAGGCCGCACCTAAAGGACTGACAAACTTTGTGCCCATGCTCTCGGTGATGAAGTGTCACTTATCATGGAAATTACTGGGCAGGAAGTAGTGCCTATGCAGCACACAGCACTGGTGTTAGGACACTGAGAAGGATTTGGGCCACATCCAGACAACTGAGAGCAGCTCAGATGGACAACATAGTCATCACAGGGAAGTTGAGTCGAAGGGCCTGTTTCCAGACTATGCAGGCCCACACCCGCGACTCGAAGTGGGGTTAGCAAGACTACATGCGGAGGCGTTACAAAAACTGCAAGCTGAAGAACAGGATCAACCTGCCCCACAAGGTGACATGGTGACATAAAGAGTAGAGCTGCCTCCTCACAATGGCAGAGAGCAAGGTTTGATCCTGGCCTCGGGAGCTCTCTACCTGGAGGCTGCTCGCTCTCACCGTGTCTGCATGGTTTTCCCACGGGAGCACTGGTTTCCTTCAGCAGACACGTGGGTCAGTAGATTAGCTCATTCCTGTCAATTACCCCAAGTGTACAGGTGTATAAAAATGTGGGAAGAGTCAAAACAAAGTGGGAATAATTTAGTGTTGGTGTTAAATGGGTGGTGGATGGTCAGCATGTTCCTGGTGGGCTGAAGGGCCTGTGTCCACACTGCATGACTCTATGACACTGTGGGCTTTGCTGACAGTGTCCACGAATCCCCAAAAGATCACTGGGGATTGGTGAGCACTGTTATTCTTCAATCCAGCAGAGATCTCGATGCTGAACCACCATAGTAAATACTTACAAAAACTTCTCCTGGAAGAATCGCGTCGACTTGCATGTAGACGGCAACGGCCAGGGCCTTAGGAAGCCGCGACGAGTGGCTGGGGGCAGGCTGCGTCGCCAGGTTATCTGACAGCAAGGGGATGTCCTCAGCACTCAAACTGGTCGCACTGCAGGCACACGGACATTCAATGGAGAAACAAGCACTTGGATCTGCGGGTCAATCTGCAGAATATTCGTGCACACTAATCTGACCGCAGGTTATTGAAGGAAACGGGAGTGCATCAACTCTGGCATCTGCCTCCTAACTCTGGCACTTTCAGGTTAATCTGCAACATTGTGGCAAATGAGTTCCAATTCCTTGAACTTTCTCATTTTCCTTTCAGATTTCTAATGCAAAAAAATCTCAACTAAGGAAAATTTCACTGATATGCTATCCACAGTGAATTCCAGATTTCTACTGGTCTTCAGGTGTCCTTCAATTAATTAGAGCATAGAAATCTGCAGCACAGTCCAGGCCCTTCTGCCCACACTGTTGTGCCAACCTAATAATTGTTTCTTTACGGCTGCCTAGAATTTCCACACTGCCTAACCCTCCATTTTACTCAGTTCCATGTACCTAGCTAAAAGATCCTATTGTACCTGCCTCCACCACCATTATCAGCAGTGCATTTCATGTACCCACAAGTCTCTTCCATCCCCCCCGTACTTACTTCCATGCGCCTTAAAACTATGCTCCCTCGTTTTAGACATTTCAGTCCTGCGAACAAGCTTTTGGCCCTCCACACAATCAATGCCTCTCATCATCATCTTATATAACTCTTTCAAGTCACCTCTCATCCTCTGTCACTCCAAGGAGAAAAAACCAAGTTCACTCATGCTCTTTGCAAATCTCCTCTCCACCCTCTCTACAGCATCCACATCCTTCCTATAGTGAGGTGACTAGAACTGAACACAATATTCCAAGTGCTGTTTAACCAAGGTCTGATCTAGCTCCAACCTGACTTCACAGTTCTTGAACTCGATCCTGTGGTTAATGAAGCCCAATACAACATATGCCTTCTTAACAACATTATCTACCTTTGAGTGCAGAAGCTTTGAGTGTCCCTTGGACACAGACCCCAAGATCTCTTAGTTTGTCCACACTGCTCAGAGTCCTCCCATTAACATTGCCTTCAACTTTGACAAACCAAAGTGAACCACTTCACACTTTTCTAAGTTAAACTCCATTGGCCCTTCTCTGCCCAACTCTGCATCCTAGCAATGACTCTTTGTATCAATGTCCCTGTATCCTATCAATGTTCCTCTGGTAACCTCCCAATCTATCGACAACACACTGACTTTCATCTCTTCCGCAAACTTACTAACCCGCCTGTGCACTTCCTCATCCAGGTCACTTATTAAAAAGAAATCACAGAGGAAGGGCCCCAGAACTGATCCCTGCGGAAGTCCACTGGTCACTAACCTCCATGCAGAATACAAACCATCTACAACTGCCCTCTTCCTACTCTGGCCAAGCCAATTCTGTATCCACAAAGCAAAATTTCCTTGCCTCCTTACTTTCAGAATGAACCTTGCATGGTGAACCTTATCAAATGCCTTACTGAAATCCATATACACTACATCCACCACTCTACTTTCATCAATGTTCTTTGTTATATCCTTAAAGAATTCAATAAGGCTCGTGAGTCACTAACTTCCCCTGACAAAGTAATGTTGACTCCGTAATCAGATTATGCTACTCTAAATGCTTGTAAATCCTGTCAGGATCTTCTCCACTAAAGTAGGACTCCCTGGTCTATAATTTCCTGGGTTATCCCTACTCCCTTTCTTAAACAGGGGAACAACATTTGCAACCCTCCAGTCCTCTGATACTAATCCTGTCCCCAGTGACAATGTGAAGATCATTGCCAGTAATCTCATGGTCCCGGTGACTTATCTAACTTCCTGGTTTTCAAAAGCTCCAACACTTCCTTTTTCTTAATGACAACATGCTCAAGCATGTCCACAACAGTCCACTTAAGTCATCTTCAGAATTGCTAAGGTCTTTTTCTCTGGTGAACACTGAAGCAAAGTATTCATTAAGAACCTCCGCTGCCTCCTCCAACTCCATGCAGATGTTTCACTATCACCCTTGATGGGTCCTATCCTCTCATGACTCATCCTCTTGTTCTTCAGATACTTGTGGAATGCTCTCAGGTTTTCCTGAATCCACCTCGCAAAGGCCTTCTTATTGCCCCTTCTAGATCTCCAAAGACCTTTCTTAAGCTCTTTCCTGGCAATCTTGTAATTCACTAGAGCTCTATCAGTTCCTATCCTTGTAAATCTCCCATAAGCTTTTCTTTTTTTTCTTAACTAGATTTTCTACACCCTTTTTACACCATGGTTCTTTCATCTTACCGACCTTTCCCTGCCTCAATGGCAGAGTGCCACGCAAATGTTCTCTGAACATTTGCCACATTTCTGCCAAATTTTTCCCTCAGTACATCTGCTCTCAATTTATGCTCCCAAGCTCCTGCCTAACATTTCTTCCTACCCCAATTAAATGTTTTCCCAAATTGTATTTTCCTGTCCTTCTTAGTGCTGGTTCATTTGCCCAATAACAAGTCAAGAACAACCTTTTTGGCCTGTCTACATATTGTGTCAGGAAAACCTTCCTGAACAGACCAATAAGTCCATTCCATTCAAACCTTTCAGTAAAGATGGTGCCAATTGATATCAGGGAAGTTAAATTCACCCATCCCTACAAGCTTATTATTTTTGCACCTTTCTAGAATTTGCTTTCCTATCTGCTCCTCAATGCCTCCTTTACTATTGGGGAGGGGGGGGTCTATATTATACACCCAGTTGGGTTCTTGTTCTTGACTTCCACCCACACTGACTCAGTGGACAATCCCTCCACTACTTCTCCCTTTTCTACAGCAGTGATTGTATCCCCTGATAAGCAATCCCACCCCAAACCTCTCCCCCACCCACCTCTTTACCTCCTTCCCTGTCCTATCTGAAACATCTTAAGTCCAGCACATTTTGCAGCCAATCCTGCCCCTGAGACAGCCAAGTCTTTGTGATGGCCACAACATCAATGTTCCACATACTGATCGACATTTAAGTTCATTTACTCCATTTCTAATATTTCTTGCAATAAATTACACAAATTGCAACCCCCTTTAAAGTGCTTGATTTATGTTCCATCTGCTACCTGTCCTTCCTCACAGTCTCACTGCGCATAATGTCTACCATTTCACCAACTGCTCCATCATTTGACCAAACATTCATATTCCCCTGCCTAGCTGGTTTAAACCCTCCCTGACAGAGCGATCAAAACTGCTTGCGAGGATATTGGTCCCTTTTCAGTTTGGGTGCAGCCCGTCCTTTTTATATATCAATCCTTCTCCAGAGGTGTTCCCAATGATCCAACTCTTTCAGTCACACATCAATCTGCCACAACTTCCCATTCTTGCCCTCACTAGCACGTGGCTCAGGCAGCAATCCAGAGATCACCACCCGTGAGGTCCTGCTTTTCAGCTTCCTTCCTAATTCCTTATATTCACCCCTCAGGACTTCATCACTTTTTCTATCTATCTCATTTGTGCCAGACCTAACCCTGGCATCTGGGAGGCAAGATACCGTCTAATAGTCTTGATCCCTTCCACAGAATCTCCTGTCTAATCTCCTCACCAATGACTCCCCTATCACTACTGCTCTCCTCCTTTCTTCCCTTCCCTTCTGACCCACTGTGCTAGAGACCTGACTTCCGTGGCTTGTCCCTAATAGGTCTCGCCTTCCAACAGTATCCAAAATGGTATGCTTATTATTGAGGGGAATGATCACAGGGTATTCTCTTAAAATAGTCGAGCTCCAGTTTGAAGAGGCAGTGACAAAAGAAATTGATGATGGACGTGGTGTACATGGATTTTATGTAAGATATTTCACACAGTAGGCTCATTCAGAAAGTCCTGAGGTATGGGGTCCAAGGAAACTTGGTTGCTGGGATTTAGAAGTGACTCGCCTGCAGAAAGCAGGGAATTGCAGTAAATAAAACAGATCCTGTCTGGACGTCCACAACTAGTGATGGTCCATAGGAATCTGTGCTGCGACCTCTGCTATTCATAATCTTTATAAATTGGACAAAGAAGTGGAGGGGTGGGTCAGTAAGTTTGCAGATGACATGAAGGTTGAAGTTGCTGTGGTAGATCACAACAGTATATAGACAGGATGTAGAATAAGACGGAGAAGTGGTAGATGGAGTTCAATCCAGGTAAGTATGCAGTGATGCAGACAGTCACAGTGATGACGGTAACTTTTTTTCCCATGATGACAATAAAAAATACCAGAGAACATCGGTTTAAGGTGAATGGAGGAAAGTTTAGGTGAGATATCAGAGGTACATTTTATTTAGACAAAGAGGGATGGATGCCTGGAATGCATGTCGGAGATGGTGGGAACCTGACATTCATAAGACCCTTCCATAGGCACATGGTTGTAAGAAAAATAGAGGATTATGGATGTGAGGTTGGGAAGGATTAGATTGTTGTGGAGTAGGTTTCCAAAGGTCGGCACACATTGTGGGCTGAAGGGCCTGTACTGTGCTGAAATGTTCTACTTTCAATAATTTTGCCTGTCTATACCCAATTTCTCTCCAGAAGCAAACAGAGGGCTCTTGGTTTGAATCCCACTCCGAGACTTCAACACACAGATCTAGCCTGACACTAGGCAAGGTGGGCTTTCACAAGGACTGTCTCCTGCATGAAATATTACACTGAGGTTTGCCTTCTCAGGCATGGAAAATCCTATGATTCCTTTTTGAAGAAGTATCACCAGACTCTCTTGGACCATTAGTGGCACGGTGGTGTAGGGGGTAGGGCTGCTATTTCCTGGCACCATAGACCCGGGTTTAATCCTGACCCCTGCCACTCTGTTTCCCCCCCCCACCCCCACCACTCAGGTTTACCCTCAGCTGCTCAGGTTTCGCGAGGTTAATTTACCACTGTAAGATGGTCCTAAGTGTGTAGGTGAAGGGAGGAATCTGTGGGAGTTGATGGGAATGTTGGGGGGAAATAAAATGTATTAAGTTAAAATATGTTGTTGATGGTCAGTGCAGACTAGATGGGCGGAAGGGCCTCTTCATCAGGTGCCTCATGAAACTCACCTCCATTGTCTTTTAAATGGATGGGGGGGTGGGGGTCATCTTCTGAGAAGCATCGTTAGGTGATTTGGCAACACCATTAGATTAACAAGCTCTGTCGGAGAGCAGAATTGACATGGATGACTACCTGCCCATTTTCTGCAGTTTCCAATCTTCTGCTGGTAGGTTCAGTCCAAGCCGTGAACCTGAAGGCATTGCAGAGGAAGGTCCAGATGTGTCAATTTTTCTTGAGTTGATGCTTGGATGGTATTGGGTAGAGGACACAGATAGACTCTGCATCTTTCCCATCCGCCCAGCAGTGAGCTTCTGATGGTGGAACAGTGAAGCTCTTCGACTTGTCAAGCTCAGCAATCTTTTGTCAATTTTAAAAGTACCTGGCGTTAAAAAGAATAAAATACCAGCTCACATCAACCCTGGGGCAAAGAAATCCTGAAGTCAGTTCAAAGACGCAGGTCAACTCACTCAAAGGCGAAGCCAGTTTCAAATTTTTTTTTAAAATTTTTTTATTTTTCACACCATAAATCACATTAGCCATGATACATACTTTTTCCTTTTCACACATATACAGTGACATTTTCTCCCCCCCACCTCCCAACCCCCCCTCCCCCACCCCCCCCCCCCCCCATCCATTTAAGGTATACAATCTAGGATACATTAAACCAGTCAGACAATGTTGTCACTCAACAAAAATACATCAGAAATTCTACTGAGTCCATTCTTTTCTTTCCTTCTCCTTCCATCAACTTAGGTAATGATTGTCCCCGGTAGGTTTTCGCTATTGTATTTAATGTAAGGCTCCCATATTTGTTCGAATATTTCAATATTATTTCTTAAACTATATGTTATTTTTTCTAATGGAATACATTTATTCATTTCTATATACCAGTGTTGTATTTTCAAATTATCTTCCAATTTCCAGGTTGACATAATACATTTTTTTGCTACGGCTAGAGCTATCTTAACAAATCTTTTTTGTACATCCTCCAAATCAATTCCAAATTCTTTGTTTTTTATGTTACTTAGGAGAAAGATCTCTAGATTCTTTGGTATATTGTTTTCTGTTATTTTATTTAATATCTGATTGAGATCTTCCCAAAATTTTTCTACTTTCTCACATGTCCAGATTGCATGAATTGTTGTTCCCATTTCTTTTTTACATCGAAAACATCTATCAGATACTGTTGGGTCCCATTTATTTAACTTTTGAGGTGTAATGTATAGTCTGTGTATCCAGTTATATTGTATCATACGTAGCCTCATATTTATTGTATTTCTCATCGTTCCAGAACATAATTTCTCCCATGTTTTCTTTTTTATCTTTATATTTAAATCTTGTTCCCATTTTTGTTTAGTTTTACCATTTTCTTCCTCATTCTCCTTTTCTTGCAGTTTAATATACATATTTGTTATAAATCTTTTCATTATCATTGTATCTGTAATCACATATTCAAGGTTACTTGCTTCTGGCAAACTCAAACTGCTTCCTAATTTATCCTTCAAGTAGGATCTCAATTGGTAATATGCCAGCGCTGTATCTTGAGTTATATTGTACTTATCTTTCATTTGTTCAAAGGATAAGAATCTATTTCCTGAAAAACAATTTTCTATTCTTTTAATCCCTTTTTTCTCCCATTTTCTAAAGGAAAGGTTATCTATTGTAAAAGGGAGTAACTTGTTTAGCATCAATATTAGTTTTGGTAATTGATAATTTGTTTTATTTCTTTCTACATGAATCTTCTTCCAAATATTGAGGAGATGATGTAATACTGGAGAACTTCTATGTTGTACCAATTTTTCATCCCATTTATATAATATGTGTTCAGGTATCTTTTCCCCTATTTTATCTAATTCTAATCTCGTCCAGTCTGGTTTTTCCTTTGTTTGATAAAAATCTGATAGCTATCTTAATTGTGCGGCTCTATAATAATTTTTAAAGTTTGGCAGTTGTAAGCCTCCTTGTCATTCTGTTAATTTATCTAGTGCTATCCTCGGTTTCCCCCCTCTCCATAAAAATTTCCTTATTATTTTCTTCAACTCCTTGAAGAATTTTTCTGTCAGTTGTATTGGCAATGCCTGAAATAAGTATAATATCCTTGGAAAAATGTTCATTTTAATACAGTTTATCCTTCCTATTAATGTTAGTGGCAAATCTTTCCAATGCTCTAAATCGTCCTGTAATTTTTTCATAAGTGGATAATAATTGAGTTTATATAGTTGGCCGAGATTTTTGTTTATTTGTACACCTAGGTATCTTATTGCCTGCATTTGCCATCTAAATGGAGATTTCTTCTTAAATTTTGAGAAATCCGCTTTATTCATAGGCATTGCTTCACTTTTATTTACGTTTATCTTGTAACCCAACACTTCTCCATATTCCTTCAATTTCTTATATAATTCTTTTATTGATAGTTCTGGTTCTGTTAAGTACACTATAACATCATCCGCAAATAGACTGATTTTATATTCCTTGTCTTTTATTTTTATTCCTTTTATATTATTATCTATTCTTATCAATTCTGCTAGTGGTTCTATAGCTAACGCAAACAATAAAGGTGATAGTGGGCATCCCTGCCGCGTTGACCTGCTTAAGTTAAATTGCTTTGATACATGTCCATTTACTGTCACTTTCGCTAACGGTCCCTTATATAATGCTTTAATCCAATTAATATACTTCTCCAGTAAACTGAATTTTTGCAATACTTTGAACAAATAATTCCATTCTACTCTGTCAAAGGCCTTCTCTGCGTCTAAAGCAACTGCTACTGTAGGTGCTTTATTTCCTTCTACTGCATGAATTGTTAATAAATTTACAAATATTGTCTGTTGTGCGTCTTTTTTTGATAAATCCAGTTTTGTCTAAATTTACCATTTTCGGTACATGCTCTGCTAATCTGTTTGCTAATAGTTTAGCTATTATCTTATAATCTGTGTTTAGTAAAGATATTGGTCTATATGACGCTGGTGAGAGTGGATCTTTCCCTTGCTTTAGTATTACTGTAATTATTGCTGTTTTACATGAATCTGGTAAGCTTTGTGTTTCATCAATTTGGTTGATTACATCCAGGAGGGGCGGAATTAATAAGTCTTTAAATGTTTTGTAGAATTCTATTGGGAATCCATCCTCTCCTGGTGTCTTATTATTTGGTAATTTTTTTATTATCTCTTGTATTTCTACTATTCCAAATGGTTCTGTTAATTTATTTTGTTCCTCTATTTGTAGTTTTGGTAGTTCAATTTTAGTCAGAAATTCATCTATTTTCCCTTCTTTCCCTTCGTTGTTCATAGAATTCTCTAAAGTTTTCCTTAATTTCTTTTGGATTATATGTAATTTGTTTGTCTTTTTTCCTTGATGCCAATACCATTTTCTTAGCTTGTTCTGTCTTAAGCTGCCATGCTAGGATTTTGTGCGTTTTTTCACCCAGTTCATAATATTTCTGTTTTGTCTTCATTATATTCTTCTCCACCTTATATGTTTGTAGTGTTTCATATTTTATTTTTTTTTCTGCCAATTCTCTTCTTTTAGTTGTATCTTCCTTCATTGCTAATTTTTTTTTCTATATTTACTATTTCCCTTTCCAACTGCTCTGTTTCCTGATTATAGTCCTTCTTCATCTTGGTTACATAACTTATTATTTGCCCTCTAATGAATGCTTTCATTGCATCCCATAGTATAAACTTATCTTCCACTGATTCCGTATTTATTTCAAAATACATTTTTATTTGTTTTTCAATAAATTCTCTAAAATCCTGCCTTTTAAGTAACATGGAGTTTAATCTCCATCTATACATTCTTGGAGGGATGTCCTCTAGCTTTACTGTCAATATTATGGGTGAATGGTCCGATAGTATTCTAGCTTTATATTCTGTTTTACTTACTCTATCTTGCATACTAGCTGATAACAAAAATAGGTCTATTCTTGAGTATGTTTTATGTCTAGCCGAGTAATATGAATATTCCTTTTCTTTTGGGTGTTGTTTCCTCCATATATCCAAAAGTTGCATTTCTTCCATTGATTTAATTATAAATTTGGTTACTTTGTTCTTTCTGTTAATTTTTTTCCCAGTTTTATCCATATTTGAATCCAAATTCAGGTTGAAATTCCCTCCTATTAATATGTTCCCTTGTGTATTTGCTACCTTCAAAAAGATATCTTGCATAAACTTTTGATCTTCTTCGTTAGGTGAATATACATTGAGTAGATTCCAAAACTCCGAATATATCTGACATTTTATCATTACATATCTCCCTGCAGGATCTATTATTTCCTCTTCTATTTTAAATGGCACATTTTTACTAATTAATATAGCCACGCCTCTTGCTTTTGAATTATACGATGCTGCTGTTACATGTCCTACCCAATCTCTCTTTAATTTCTTGTGCTCCAATTCAGTTAAGTGTGTTTCTTGCACAAATGCTATATCAATTTTTTATTTTTTCAGTAAATTTAGCAGTTTCTTCCTTTTAATTTGGTTATGTATTCCATTAATATTTAAAGTCATATAGTTCAACGTAGCCATTTTATACTTTGTTTATCTTCCCTTTCCGTTTTTCCATCATTACCTTTTCTGTTTTCTTATTTTAAACCCTTTATATGACAACATTCCTAAAACATCAAACATTTTCCTTATTCTCCTATTTAAAACTTCTTTAGCCCCAATCTCCCCTTCCCATCCTGAGTTGTCCTTTATCCCTTGTCGGACAACAACATCTCCCCTCTCCATTTGGGTTTGCGAATTCACTCGCAAGCGTCAGCTGACTTTGCAGTGACCGCAACTCCTCCCCACCCAGCCCCCGCAGAAAAGATTTCACTTTTCATATGTAACAAAGGTCACTCTTTTAGTTCCCTCCTTATTCCCTCTATTCCATTTCCTTCCCTTATTAATTCTTGTCTATACTATCTATATTTTCCTCTAAATACGGATACATTCACGTATGCACATTATACATATACACACTTATACCTCTTTACCCACATACATATAAATCGTGGTCATTTTTACTCTCATTACACGTCTTCATCCCTCAGTCTATTTTGTAATTGTTCTGCAAATTTTCGTGCTGCTTCTGGATCCGAGAATAGTCTGTTTTGTTGTCCTGGAATAAATATTTTCAATACCGCTGAATGCTTTAGTATAAATTTTTTACCCTTTCTTCCATAAAATCGCCTTTGCTGTATTGAACTCCTTTCTTTTCTTTAGGAGTTCAAAACTTATATCTGGATAAATGAAGATTTTTTGCCCTTTGTACTCCAGTGGCTTGTTGCCCTCTCTTACTTTTTCCATTGTCTTCTCCAGTACCTTTTCTCTTGTAGTATATCTTAGAAATTTTACTAAAATAGATCTTGGTTTTTGTTGTGGTTGTGGTTTAAAGGCCAATGCTCTATGTGCCCTTTCTATTTCCATTTCTTGCTGTAGTTCTGGACATCCTAGGATCCTAGGGATCCAATCTTTTATAAACTCTCTCATATTCTTGCCTTCTTCATCTTCCTTAAGGCCCACTATCTTTATGTTATTTCTTCTGTTATAATTTTCCATTATATCTATTTTCTGAGCTAACAGCTCTTGTGTCTCTATAGCTTTTTTATTAGATTCCTCTAATTTCTTTTTTAAGTCCTCTACCTCCATTTCTACTGCTGCTTCCCGCTCTTCCATCTTGTCCATTTTTTTTCCCATTTCTGTTAAGGTCATATCTATTTTATTCATTTTCTCTTCTGTGTTGTTTATTCTTCTTCTTAAATCATTAAATTCCTGTGTTTGCCATTCTTTAAATGACTCCATGTATTCTTTAATAAGAGAAAGTATATCCTTTATCTTGCCTTTCCCTTCCTCTTCCTCTTCTTCTGGGTTGGCCATCTGTTGTTTCTTTCTTGCCCTTTTCTTCTCTTCTTTCTTGTTTTCATTGTCTTCTGTGTTCTCTTCTTGCTGCAGGTGTTCTGCAGCTGTCGTTGCCGGCTGTGGAGATCGACTCCCCAGCTGGTCACCCCTCCTGTCGGTGTGTTTTTTTTCATGCGCGGTTGCGCACTTTTACTCGGCTCAACGAGCCATTTTTGTAGTCCACTTTCTACCGACCTGAGGGAGCGGGTTTCTCTCTCCACCGCGGGCCTCTTCGAACAGGTAAGGCCTTCTCCTTCTTCCTCCGTTGTCTTCTCTTCCTTTCTTCTTACCGTTGATTTCGATTTTTCTTTTTTTGTCGCCATCTTCTTTCCACCTTTATACTCACTTTTCTTTAACTTTTATTTCTGTGCCTTTGTGTTTTCCTTTGTTTTTTTTTACTTGGCTGGAGTTCACCGTCCGGCCACTACTCCATCACGTGACTTCCCCCCAGTTTCAAATTTTAAAGAAATGTTGCCAATCCCCTTTGATAATATTATCTCCATCAGGGTCATCACAGAGTCTTACATCTCCAAGCAGGCCCTATTATCAATGCCAACCAATATCATGAATATGAATCTCCAAAGGTTGGTTTGCAGGTGCAGCACACTATCAAGGAAAATGGAAATGTTGGCCTTCATACCCAAGGGATTGAATTTAGGAGCAGGAAGGTTATGCTGCAACAGTACTAGGTACCGGTGAGACTGCATCTGAAGTACTGCATGCAGTTCTAGTCTCCTTACTTGAGGAAAGCTTTGGAGGGGGCCCAGCGGAGGTTCACCAGGTTAATTCAAGAGATGAGGAGGTTGGCCTATGAGGAGAGATTGAATCATCTGGGACTGTACTCATTGGAATTTAGAAGAATGAGAGGGGATCTTATAGAAATGCATACATTTATGAAAGAATAGAGGTAGATAAGTTGTTTCCATTGATAGAGGAGGCTAGAACTAGGGGACATAGCCTCAAGATAGAGAATAGATTTAGGACAGAGATGAGGAGAAGCTACTTTTCCCAGAGGATGGTGAATCTATTGAATTGGCTGCCCATTGAAGCAGTGGAGGTGGCCTCAGTAAATATATCTGAGACAAGGTTGAATAGATTTTTATATAGTAGGGGAATTAAGGGATATGGGGAAAAGGCAGGTAGGTAGAGATGAACCTATCATCAGATCAGCCATGATTGCATTGAATGGCGAAGCAGGCTCGGTGGGCCAGATGGCCTCCTCCTGCTCCTATTTCTTCCCATCCATACATCTGTCCAAGTGCCTGTTGAACAGCATGAATATGGGAAAAGGTTTGATGCACTTTACCCTCTATCCCACACATGTCAAACTCTGGCCCGCGGGCCATATAATTATATTTGGCCCGCAAGATCATTTCCAAAATGTATTAGAGGTGGCCCGCAGGCCACCGCGGCAGTATAGCGCATGCACAGCTAATACTACAAATCCCAGAATGCATTGGCGTCAGCCCGCTAATCGCCTCCACCTCCTCTGTTTACGTTGCAGGGTCTCACCGTGGACTCTGGTTTTGGGGCCTGGCCAGTGTCAGGGGAAGCCAAGGCCGCTTCCCAGCGCCCGGAACCGGAGGCCTCGGGCCTGACCTCACCAGGACCGTTGCCCACTCCCCCTCCCTGCCGCAGGCCGACCTGCGACTCACGGTGACGGGGCCGCTGATCCGCCGAGATGCCGCCCTGCAGTGAGAGCCGATGCCCCCACACTGTCGTTGTCCAACCCGATCGTCCGCAAACCCCGCCCTCCCGCACACAGGCCTGAGTAAGTATTATGAACTTTAATCTCAGGATAAAACGATCTTCCAATAGTTTTATGTCACAGTGATAAATATATTCCTGGTTAAAAATGGTCCTGCACCTGGTTACAAGCTCATTAGGCATAAAACTTGAAAAGTGTGTAAATCAAAGGATATCTGTACCAATGGAAAAAGGGCATGGCAAATAACCCTGCTAGAGTTCATGCCCACAATCAGTCACCCATTTGATTGTTTCAGGAATCATGTTATTCTCCCACATTCTCAATAGCCCTCAGATTTTACTATTCGACAGCACACTAGCAACATTTGACAAATTCTCTATAGAGAAATATTATTTATTGAATATTTTATTTCTCATTTGTTAATGCTTCTGGAAAGAGTTTATCCAAAACTATTATTAAACATTTATTTTAATAAGAAAAAGTTTAACATTACATATGTTGAAAGAAGAGAAAACATGCAGAGGTGGTTGAAAATTTTCAATAAATATTTAGTTCGGCCCTCGACTTAGTCCAAGTTTTTAATTTTGGCCCTCTGTGAATTTGAGTTTGACACCCCTGCTCTATCCCATTTATCATTTTATTTTCCTCAATCACGCCGCCTCTTTTGCTCTAATGCTTTGCAGAAAACAGACCGATTCTCTCCAGTGTCTCCTCATAACTGAAGCTCTGCATCCCAGGAACCTCACTCTGCACCCTCTCCTGTGGTTTTGTGACAAGGGCAGCACAGCTCTCCAGCTGAGCTCCGACCAATAAAGTTGGAGAATAAACATCCCAGCACTTGTACTCAGGGCCCCAACAAACGAAGGCCTGTATCCTGTGCTTAAGCAGAAACCTTCGAGGATTCATAGTTAATAGGACCAGGAGCAGGCCATTCAGCACTTCAAGCCTGCGCCACCACTCAATGCCATACAAACTTAAAGCCTCCACCACTACTCAATGCCATGCAAACTTTGTACACTTTCCCAGTTTTCTCTCTGTAGCCCTTGACCCCTTTCACCATAAAGGCCAAACCAACTCCTTTTTGAATATATCTAACAGATCAGCCCCAAGAACATTTTGTGGTTGGGAGTTCCACAAGTTCACAACCCTCTGAGTGAAGAGGTAACTTTTCATCTCAGTTCTAAATGGTCTCCTCCTTATCCATAGATTGCAACCCCCTGTTCTGGACTTCACCAACAATGGGCATGTTCTTGTTGCATCCAAACTGTCAGAGTTGTGTACATCTCTGTCAGACCCCCATCTCGTTCTTCTTGGAACTTAGCAGATTGAAACATATCACGTGTGGCAACCTAGTCATGTACTGAAATGTCCATGACCACTTTTGAATCTTCCTGTGTTCACTCAGGCAGGGTGTAGTGGGCAGCAATGACCCTTGGGTGCTCCCAGGGCACTCACATTCCATTCTGCATCCCATTGCCAATTGGCATTACTCAATTCAACATCCTCTGCTGCTTCGCTGGGCAGGCCGTGAAAGGTTCATTGCCTACTTGGTGGACCAAGGCTCAAGTTGTCAAGCCAGCAACCTTCTGGCCTAAGGTGAATCAGGAAGAATAAGGAGCAAGGCATCCATGCAGATGATCACATTGCTTGGCTTGGAACAATGAAGGACTGTATTATGGAGATGTATGATCCTCGGAGTGGGGGAAGAGAGAGAAGATTTCCACAAGTGAAAGAATCTCGCATAAAGGGACATATTTTCAAGATAAAGGAATCAATCATTTAAAACTGAGTCACTTAGATGGGTGGTGTATCTGTGGAATTTACTGCTAGAGAGTTATGGAGGCCACCTGATGGGAAGTATTTAAAGTGAAGGTAGATGAATGAAAGAAAGGTCAGGGGATCAAGGGCATTGGGAATCTGGTGCAAAGGGAGAGAGGAGTCTCTGGGTAAATCAGCCATCAGCATGTTTTAGGGCAGGGCAGGCTTGATGATCAGAGTGACCTCCTCCTTCCCCTGTTCCCTTGTGTTCTTGCGAGTTTCTTTGTGAGAACCCGCAGGATATGGAGGAGACAACAGGGTCTGTTCTACAACGATTAATGAGAGGCACACAGGAAACTGTAGAGAGTGGAATCTGGGGCAACAATCTGCTGAAGGAGCTCAGTGGGCTGAGCAGCATCAGACAGGGGGAGAGGTGGGAATTGTGAAGGTTTCCAGCCCGAAACTTTGACCTTTCCTCCACCAGGGTGCATTTATGACCACGACCTAACTGAATCCTACTCAGACTGATAAAACCAAGGAAATTCTGCTGATATCATCTTCTTTCTAGATCACCGCTACCCTTTGCGTGAGGAAGGGGTTCCTTGCCAATACATGCAGTTTAGGTTGGGCCAGAGTTAAGGCTGAGAGGAGATTCCTAAAGATGTCTGATTTGGAGGGCTTGGGTTCTCAGGAGAGATTGGGTAGGCAGGGTCTGTTTGGGAATGAATGAGTGTACTGTCATACATGAGTCTAAGGTACATTTGCACCAAAGTTCTGACACTGCAGTCACGTGGGTCTACGAAAATAGTTTATAGTAGATTTCCCAGGAGTGAAGAAGAGTGAGAGGTGATTCAATGGAGGTAGATGGCATTATGACAGGCATAGAACAGTGAGAGAGGCAGAGCCCACATCCAATGACTATTGGTTTAAGATGAGAGGAAGGAGGTCGAAAGAGGAATCAGAGGAGTAAATGTTTCCTGTAAAGAGTGGCTGGGGTCTGGAATGAGCTGCCAGAGGAGGTGGTGGAGGCAGGGGGAGTCACAACATTTAACAGGAGCGAGTCAGGGACTTTAATAAGCAGGGCAACCAAGGTTATCGGATTAATGCCAGCATTCAGGATTAGTGTAAACGGACAGGAATGCCGACGTAGACATGATGGGCCAAACGGCCTTTTTCTGTGCTAGACAGCACTGTATTCATGTACATCCTCGCTCTAGTTTATAGTGTATGCCCTCCATAACCAGGGAGATAGTTTTCCCTATAGCTATTTTAAACATGACATTCTGGCCTGAAACATTAACTGTATTTTCTCTCTCTGCAGATGCTGCCTGACTTGCTGAGTATTTCTGCTTTTATTTCAGATTTACAGCATCCGTCCACTTTTGTGCATGGGCACAGCTGTACACCCACGCTCCACAGAATTGTATGACAGTTGATCTCGCGCAGCCCCTGCAGTTTAACCCCTTTAGTCCCCCTGCTCTTGATGGATTCTCAAGAGGGAATAAAACAGCGTTGCCTTGGTGTTTGTCAGCATCCAGCAGCCATACCACACCCCCAGCTTCAAAGACAACAGCGCAGACAATTCCCCAGTAAAGAGGGAGGAGGACAATCAATAGTTCCTGTTTCTTACCAATTGACTCTTTGCCTCCACAGATGTTTTTAATGAAAGGCAGCTCCTGGGCAATGAACTTGTGGTAGGAGTGACAGCTTGAGAGGTCAACCAGGCGTAGTATCACAAAACGGCCCTGGAGATGGGATGGAGATAATCAGAGAGGCAGTCTGGAGTAGGATCTCATGTACCACCAGCTAAGGACCAGCGATGAGCACTGTTAATGAAGTTGGGGCAAAGAACGAGCAACCAATCACCTTCCGGGAACTGGCACAACAATTTTTCTAAGAGGCCAGAAGACGCTTGGGCACGCTTTATGTCCCACTGCTGTTAATGGGAAGTCAGGAGGGAGAAAGAGGCGAGGAAATGCTCACCCTCCCACAAAGGGCAGCAGTCACTTTCCTCAGCTTGGGTTTATTTAGGTAACCCCTATGTGAGAGGAAGGGGAGAGTGTCTATGTTCCTGCAAATGGCCCGTGTACCGGTTTTCCATAACAGCTATGTCTTAACTTTTAAATTTAGATGTTTACATTTTAGTTTAGACATACAGCACAGTACAGTCCATTTCATCCCACGAGTCAGTGCCACCCAATTTATACCTAATTAATCTACACCCTTGGTAAGTTTTGAACGGGGGAAACTGAAGCCCCTGGGGAAAACCCACACAGACACAGGCAGAACGTACAAACAGATAGTGTGGGATTTGAACCCCGGTCCTGATTGCTGGCGCTAACCACTATGCCACCCATGCCATCTTCTGCACGAGCTTTAGAAATAAATTGTGTTTGGAGTTTTTTTTTGCTTTTCTCACATAGATATTGGGAAATTGATACTTTTCACATTCCGGGGAGTGGGGTGTGGTGTGTGTAAGGGGATAGAGGGTGGAATGTGTGTGTATGGGGGGGATAGAGGGTGGAATGTGTGTGTAAGGGGGTAGAGGGTGGAATGTGTGTGTGTATAAGGGGATAGAGGGTGGAATGTGTGTGTGTATAAGGGGATAGAGGGTGGAATGTGTGTGTGTATAAGGGGATAGAGGGTGGAGTGTGTGTGTGTGTGTGTGTGTGTGTGTGTGTGTGTGTGTGTGTGTGTGTGTAAGGGGATAGAGGGTGGAATGTGTGTGTATGGGGGGGATAGAGGGTGGAATGTGTGTGTAAGGGGGTAGAGGGTGGAATGTGTGTGTGTATAAGGGGATAGAGGGTGGAATGTGTGTGTGTATAAGGGGATAGAGGGTGGAATGTGTGTGTGTATAAGGGGATAGAGGGTGGAGTGTGTGTGTGTGTGTGTGTGTGTGTGTGTGTGTAAGGGGATAGAGGGTGGAATGTGTGTGTGTAAGGGGATAGAGGGTGGAATGTGTGTGTGTAAGGGGATAGAGGGTGGAGTGTGTGTGTGTGTGTGTGTGTGTGTGTGTGTGTGTGTGTAAGGGGATAGAGGGTGGAATGTGTGTGTGTAAGGGGATAGAGGGTGGAATGTGTGTGTGTAAGGGGATAGAGGGTGGAATGTGTATGTGTGCAAGGGTTAGAGAGTGGAATGTGTGTGTGTAAGGGGATAGAAGATGGAGTGTGTGTGTAAGGGGATAGAGGGTGGAATGTGTGTGTGTGAGGGGGGATAGAGGGTGGAGTGTGTGTGTGTAAGGGGATAGAGGGTGGAGTGTGTGTGTAAGGGGATAGAGGGTGGTGTGTGTGTAAGGGGATAGAGGGTGGTGTGTATGTCAGGCTGGGACTCCTCCTTCATTTCTTTCAGGGTGACGATGCTCTATTGTCATACACTGCACGATGCATGGATGCACCAAAATTCTCAGTTGTTGAATCCATACACCAAGTACAATTCTGTAGTGTAAATAAAATTACCCCAATACGACAAGATGGAAAGAGAGAGGATAAATATAAGAGGAGAGAAAATTAAATATTGACTGTTGTGCAAAATAGTGCTGAGATCTTTCGGTGCTCTCGCAGCAGAGCCCGAGACTTGATGATGAGTGTGGTTCGATAATTTTAATGGGGCTCGGGAACTAGGGAACGAGTGGCCGCAGGTCAGGTCAGCACAGCAAGACGGCACGGTTAGTGTAGTGGCTATCAGCGTTTGAATCCTGTGCAGTATGTAAGGAGTTTTTATGTTTTCTCTGTGATCGGCGTGGGTTTTCCTTGGAAGCTCTGATTTATTTCCATCCTCCAAATCGTACCAAGGTGGTAAGTTAATTAAGTGTAACTGGGTGGTGCGAGGATCATGGGCCAGAAAGGGTATTCTACCATGTTGTAAATCAGTTGTTCTCAACCTTTTTCTTTTCCACTCATATACCACTTTAAGTAATCCCTATGCCATCGGTGCTCTGTGATTAGTAAGGGTTTTCTTAAGGTGGTATGTGAGAGGAAAGGGAAGGTTGAGAATCACAGCTCTAGACCCATTTGTTACTGAACTATTTTGCTTGATAAAAATTGTCATTTGACCCATTTCCTTTGGAGTTATGAAACCGTGAGCATAACGAATCAATTAGGTCAGATTAAAACAGTGGCTTTCAAACTTTTTCTTCCCAACCACATACCACCTTAAGCAATCCTTTACAAATCACAGAGCACCAATGCCATAAGGAATACTTAAAGTGGTATGTGAGTGGAAAGAAAAAGTTGAGAAACACTGGTGTAAATAAATAAAATAATTTAAATGTTATTGTCGGAAGAACAAAACAACCATGAGAACAGCTGCAGAGTGGTTCAGCAGGTAGTACCAGTGCCTCACAGAATCAGGGACTCAGATCTGATCCCAACCTCTGCCTGTGTAGAGTTTGCAGGTTCTCCCAGTGACTGCTGGGATCTCTCTGGGCCCTCTGGTTTTAAATAAATTTAGACATACAGCATGGTAACAAGGCCCTTCTGGCCCATGAGCCTGTGCCGCCTAATTACACCCAAATGGCCTACAAACCCCTGTATGTTTTTGGAGGGTGGGAGGAAACTGGAGCAAACCCATGCAGACACATGGAGAACATACAAACTCTTTACAGACAGCGCTGGAATCAAACTGGGTCACTGACGCTGTAATGTGCTGCCCCAGAGGTTTCCACCCACCTCCTGAAGATGTGCGGGTGGGGAGGTTAATTAGTTGGCTGCTGAAAGTTTTCCTCGGGGTGTAGGAGAGGGCTAGAAACCAGAGGGAGCTGATCGGAATGTGGGAAGCATAAAAATACTAGACTGCATAGGTTGAAAGTGAAAGGGGCAAAGTACGAAGATCTATGAGAAACATTATTTTACAGTTATAGGTAATGGCATCGTATCTGTTTCCCCCACCTCCAATATAATGCAGGGGAGGTGGGGGGAGGGGGAACAGTTACGACACCATGTTTAAGAGGCATGAAGACGGACAAGTGAACAGGAAGGGAGTGGAGGCACAAGGACCATGCACAGGTAGATGGGATTCATTCAATGTGGCATCATTCTTGTCACAAGCACAGCCAAAGGGCGTGCTCCTGCCCTACATTCCCCTACATAGTTCGTGGTGTGAGTGAATGGCTGATAGTCAGAATGGATGCAGGGGGCTGAAGGGTTGCTTTCCCTGCCCACTCCACCATCGACTCTCTGAACCTCTGTCCCTTGAATTAAGTACGAGTACACCAACACGGGCGCACCAACATGGGTACAGTAACACGTATACACCAACACAGGCTCACTGACATGGGTTTACCGACACCAACTGACACAGGCACACCAACATGGGTATACCGATACATATACACCAACACGGGTATACCATCATAAGTATATGAACATGGATAATCCACTTCCATGGAGGGAAGTGCTTTACTCTATGATACTAGTTGCTATTTTAGTGAATTGGATTTGGTACATTTGACTCAACTGTACAAGGGGGAACTTGCTGAGGATGGGAATGGAAAATCACTCCACAGTGACAAGACAAATGTGTGTGAACTATTGATATGAGGGTAGATTGAAGGGTTAGAACCTTCAAGTTGCTGAGACTCCATATTTCAGAAGACCCATTTGAAATGTACGGGGGTTGTATTGGGTTAATTGGGTGTAAATGGGCAGCAAGGGCTCGTGGGCCGAAAGGGCCTGTTACCATGCTGCAAGTCTATTAATCAAACCTATCAGGCTCCTGAACCTCCCCTTGTTACACCGATCAAGGACTGCTCTGACACCACAATGATTTCAGTCATTTTTTTTCTTACACGAAGATCATTGTGAATATTTATTAGCTATTTTTGTGTATTTATTGCCTTTTTTAATTCAATTAGTTGTTTTGTAATTTTTTTTAGAGTACCTGTTCAGTTGCAGCAGGTAAGAATTTCTAAGCATTTGTACATTGTACAATGCATATGATAATAAACTTATTATCGTTAGCCTTTGGAAAAATTCAATCACAATGATTCAAAGCTTTGAAATCATTATTGTCATTGATCTAGTCTTTTGAACCTCATTTTGAGCCCCGATGCATGAACTGTATTTTAATTTCCCATGGGCAATTCATGAACCAAAATGAAATGGGAGAAAAAGGCAGGTTGAAGGATTCACACTAGGCTGTGGGCTGCTGGAAATTGGCTCATGGGAACCAGTATCAGAACCGGGATCCGAGAGGGTACCAAAGGCAAGAAGGGCTTCCTAAACAAATCGGAGGTTTGGATCTGGAGCTCGGGTTGCCGAGGGTTTTTAAGTGAAGTCAATGCGGCTGCAGAAGCTGCGGGAGTGCTAGAAGCGAATCCGCAGACAATCTCTTTTGCTTATTGTTAGGGGCCCCAGGTAATGCTTGTGGTGACTCTTAGTTTGTTCTTCAACAAACAGAAGTTAAAGTACGTAACGTACATTACATTTTTATGGATTATTACATGACAACTTTGGATATCTAATCATGAATAAAACATCCAAAACCACTCGACACAACTGCATGTGCATCCTGTGAACTCAACATATCCCAGCACCAGCCCAAGTCTTAAAATCTCACTTTGGTTACAAAAATGAGGTTGTCCACGTCATGTGGAATGACCTGGCCGTAGAGAAACTCTTCTGTTGTCGAGTAGTCAGAGAGGACCTCAATGGAACTGTCAGGCAGTGATTGCAGAAGTTTGAGTGATCTGGAAGAATGAATGAAGTTACATCAAAGTTAAACTGAAAAGAAGAATGGGCCAGATATTCAGGAGGGGTCCACCCGTGATGATCAGCCAAGTCCTCTCCTAAACTGGAGAGGACCTTTAAATATTGTAACCCTGACCTGTCGCACCCCTGACACACTCTCTTCACCCTTTTCCAGTCAAGAAGACTGAAGAGTCTGAAAGTGCACACCAAAAATCATTTCTGCCCCACATTCATTAGGCTCCTGAATGATCCTCACAGCAGTGCTACCACCCTGCCCTCACTCGATGCTAATTAATATTCCTTTTCATTGTAATTATATACAGATAGTCCATGACTTATGATGGTCCGACATACAATGGTTCAAATTCTTAGAGTACTTCAAATTTTGACTAGGCTAGGCTATGATGTACAGTGTCTCCCCACAGCACTGTATCTCACTACCCCGCACACTGATCTCACTACCCCGTTCTCTCCTGACAGCCCCGTGTCAGTCCCCACACTGATCCCACTGCCCCACTCTCTCTCGACAGCCTGTGTCAGCCCCCACACTGATCCCACTGCCCTGCTCTCTCTCAACAGCCCCACATCAGCCCCCACATTAATCCCGCTTCCCAGCTCTCTCCCGACAGCCCTGTGTCAGTCCCCACTGCCCTTCCTTGATTTACAATATTTTCTACTTATGATGGAAGTACCAGAATGTAATCCCATCATAAGTTGAGGATGGCCTGTAATATGCAAATCATTACACGGCTGACTGAATGCTAGAGACAACTTGCTAATCAGCTCACAAGAACCCTTCTTGCAATACTCAGTGTTTAGTGGGAAATAGACTGAAACTTGGGGTTTAGAACCCAATATCACACCCTGCAAATTCCAATCCCACAAACTTTCCACAAAAAAAAAGGAAACATGAAGCTGAGAAGATCTGATTCCACAATTTTTGAGACCTTGTGGGTAGTTCATGGAATCAGCTCAATAAATGGGTGTCAAATGACCCATCAATTTTGTGTGAGCTCCTTGAAAGAGCAGCCCAATCAGTTTCACTCATCTCTTCCTTCCTCAAATTTCCCTGTTCATTCCCCTTTGTGAATGAAAATCAAAGAAACTGTAAATCTGAATTTTAAAAAAATCAGAAAAATGCTGGAATAAAACTCAGCGGGTCAGGCAGTGGCTGTGGGAAGAGTAACGGTTTGTGTACACAGTTCATACCCGAGACATTGGCAGATTCGGATTCCCTCCTTGCCTCTCAGCCAAATCAATTTCTACTACTCCTGTATCACTGCAGGTCCCAGTGCTCTCCTCCCAACACTCACCGGTGTACTGAGTTATCTTCTCCTTTTGTTCCCATCCTCTCCCCGGCTGCTTCTATCTGTCCATCCTCTCCTCCCTGAGAGGTTCCATCCATCATCTACTGACCTCAGAGCCACCCTCCCATCTGGTTCCATCGGTTCATCACTTCCCCCTCTAACTGTTCTAACTATAACCTACCAGCTTCTGTCCTATCCCCTCCCCCTCCATCTGTCTATCATACCCTCCCCGTCCTGGTTCCCTCTGTCCATCATACCCTCCCTCTCCCAGTTCCACTCATTACCTCCTAGCCTCCATTGCCCCCATCTGCCCTCTTCTATAATACTCGGACCATCACTCCTCTTCTGATGATGGCACCTGTGCTCAATGAATGGCAGACTCTGGGGGAGCAGTGGACTGGTGTAGGGTGGCAGAAAAAAGGAAAACACCCTTTTCCCACCTCCCCCTGTTGAAAGGAAGCTGAGGAGATGACCCTACAGGACAGTGACCACAGCAACAGCTCAACGAGGGGTTCAGAGGTGGAGAGACCCACACAAGCTGAGGGCGACTTGCAGTCAGGGGACCCACACAGACTGCGAGCTGCTGGAGACTGGCTCAGTGGAACCAGGGATAAGACCTGGGATTCAAGAGGGTGCTGAGGGCAAGAAGGGGTCACAAAGGGCCTTGGGCGCTGAAGGCCTCCTAATCACGTTGGAGGTTTGGATCTGGAGCTTCAGTTGCTGATGGATTCAACAAGAATCTGTATGGCAGGCACTTCAGGAGCATTGGAGGCGAATGCACAGACACTCAGTGACTCTGAAGGGACACTATTTTGCTTCTCTTTCTCTCATACTGTAAAGGGTGCTGGGCAACACTAAAGGTGACTCTTTGTCTGCCTTATGGCAGGCAGAACGCAATTTTGTGCAATATTACATGACAATAAAGGAATCGTCCCCCTTAGTGATGAACGCAGGGTCTCACTAAAACATTGACACACTTGTTAGGTCCACAGTGCTATTGCATCCTCTGACATCCTGCTTTTCTTTTTTTTTTAAATTTTTTTATTTTTCACACCATAAATCACGTTAGCCATGATATACACTTTTTCTTTTTCACACATATACAGTGACATCCTGCTTTTCTTATGTAAAAATCTGACTGTATCCTCCGTCATTTACCCAACCCCCACCCACCCTCATCTCTCTTGCTGAATGCCTTAAACTGGTGTCCAGTGATTGCAGACTTCCTGGCATTCGGAATATTTCTCCTCATTCAATCCTTCGTTTCACTTGGTTCATCAACTGCAATAACAGTCATAGAGAGATATAGCACAGATGGCCCTCCGGCCCATCAACTCTGTGGTGACCACCTATTTACTTTAATCTTACATGAATACCATTTTTCTCACATTCCAATCAATTCTCCTCACCTGCCATCATCTACCCACTCACCTACACACCAGGGTCATTTCATAGCGACCTACCCCTATAGGATGTGGCAGGAAACCGGAGCTCCCGGCGGAAGGATACATGCAAATTCCATGCAGACTATGCCCAAGGTCAAGATCAAACCTGGGTGAAGCAGCAGCTTTCACATGAACAGCTTTTCATCTCATTTTCAAACCACCTCAGAATGGACCGCTAAGGAAATGTTACACCACCCATGTTTTTGTTAAAGTGGAGGAAACTACAGAGGTCCGTACCCAAGAATGGCACCCATGCTCGGCAGCCCAGATCTGGGGACTGTGGACCGGCACAGGACACCAGAGAAGGTGAACACCCCGACCAAGGAGGAGGAGCCTGGGAAAGGATTCTACAGGGTTGGAGACCACAGCAATGGATCAGTCAGTGGCCAGAGGCCAATGGACTCACACCAGGCTGCTGTAGTCTGGCTCGTGGGAACCAGGGATCAAAACCCATGAGGGTGCCGATGACAAGCAGGGCTCCCAAAGGGCTTCGGGTACTGACATCTTCCGGGAGTTCAGAACCAAGAGCCCAGGATCACCGCTGGAATGGACAGGCTGCCAGCAGCTGCCGAGGTTACAGGAGTGCAGGAGGCGAATCCACAGGCACTCAGTGTCTCTGAAGGGTCTCTCACTTGTTCTCCTTCTCTCCTTGGCAGGAGTGGTATCTCATGTATCTTAATGCACTAATAAAAGTAAACACATTCTGTGTATTTATGTACAAGACCTGAACCTTTGATTTTCAGCTTTCAGAAAAAAAATTGGTTTAAAAAAAAAAGCTTCTATTTAAAGATGGGGAAATGGCTTTACCTGAAAAATATAAAGCGATGGTGTGCTTCCTCCAACAGCACCTGGTCAAGTTTATTTGCAAAGAAGTCCTCTCTGTCTACAACCAGCAGCTCTGTATCCTCCACACAGACAGCGGTGAAGTTCCTTCGCAGGCCCTTCAACACGGGAATCTCCTGCAGTAGGGAGGCAATTGGCCTCATGAAGGTGCAGGACATGAAGCAAACACCAGACCTCTGAGGTATACAGACCACACCAGTGATGTTAGCAGCAGGAGTTCCCTCTCTGCGTGATGTTCAGGGACACACCCAGAGAATTCCCTCCCTCCGTGATCTTCAGGGACACTCCCAAAGAAATCCCTCTCTCCATGATGTTCAGGGACACACCCAGAGAATTTCCTCTCTCCGTGATGTTCAGGGACACACCCAGAGAATTCCCTCTCTCCGTGATGTTCAGGGACACTCCAGAGAATTCCCTCCCTCCGTGATCTTCAGGGACACTCCAGAGAATTCCCTCCCTCCGTGATCTTCAGGGACACTCCCAGAGAATTCCCTCTCTCTGTGATATTCAGGGACACACCCAGAGAATTTCCTCTCTCTGTGATGTTCAGGGACACTCCCCGAGAATTCCCTCTCTCCGTGATCTTCAGAGACACTCCCAGAGAATTCACTCTCTCCGTGATGTTCAGGGACACACCCAGAGAACTCCCTCACTCCCTGATGTTAAGGGACACTCCCAGAGAATTCCCTCTCTCCGTGATATTCAGGGACACACCCAGAGAATTCCCTCTCTCCGTGATCTTCAGGGACACACCCAGAGAATTCCCTCTCTCCGTGATGTTCAGGGACACTCCCAGAGAATTCCCTCTCTCCGTGATGTTCAGGGACACACCCAGAGAATTCCCTCTCTCTGTGATGTTCAGGGACACTCCCAGAGAATTCCCTCTCTCCGTGATCTTCAGGGACACTCCCAGAGAATTCCCTCTCTCCGTGATATTCAGGGACACACCCAGAGAATTTCGTCTCTCTGTGATGTTCAGGGACACTCCCAGAGAATTCCTCTCTCCATGATCTTCAGAGACACTCCAGAGAATTCCCTCTCTCCGCGATGTTCAGGGACACTCCCAGAGAATTCCCTCTCTCCGTGATGTTCAGGGACACACCCAGAGAATTTCCTCTCTCCGTGATGTTTGGGGAGACACCCAGAGAATTACCTGTCTCTGTGATGGCAGGGACACACCCAGAGAATTTCCTCTCTCTGTGATTTTCGAGGAGACACATCTGAAATTCTCTGAAGAAGTGACCAGCATGGTGGATAAAGGAGATGTAGTGAATGTTTTGCATATATATTTTCAGAAGGCCTATGTGGCTTCTTAACAAGATAAGAGAACATGTTTTTACAGAAATCATACTAATGTGGGTAGAGCATTGGCTGATTGGCAGAAAGCAGAGAGTCGCAATACAGGGATCATATTCTGGTTGGCTGCCTGTTATTGATGGTATTCTATAGGGGTCAGTGTTGGGGCCAGCTGTTTTTTCTGTTGTATCTGAATGATTTAGATTGTAGAATTAATGGCTTTGTGGCCAAGTTTGCAAATGCTATCAAGGTATGTGGAGGAGCAGGTAGTGTAGAGGAAACACGGAGGCTGCAGAAAAACTGAGACAGATTAGGACAATGGGCAGAGAGGTGGCAAATGAAATATGTCAGGAAGTATACGGTCATGCACTTTGGTGGAAAATCTAAATACACACACTATATTTTAAATGGGGAGAAAATGAAAAAAAAAAGCCAGATGCAAAGGTACATGGGAGTTCCCATGCAGGATCGCCTGAAGGCAAATTGTATACTGAGACGGTGGTGAAGAAGGCAAATGAAATGCTGGCATTCATTTCAAGAGGAATAGAATATGAGCAGAGATGTGATATTGAGGCCTTATAAGGTACTGGTGAGTTTTGGGCTCCTCATTTAAGGAAAGGATGTGCTGACATTGGAGAGGGTTCAGAGGAGGTTCATTCCAGGAATGAAAGGGTTATCATATGAGGAGTGTTTGACAGCTCTTGGCCTGGACTCATTGGAATTTAGGAGAATGAAGGGTTATATCATTGAAACATTAATAATGTTGAAAGGCAGCGTAGATGTAGTAATGTTGTTTCTCATGGTGGAAAAGTTGAGGACAAGAGAGCACAATTTTAGGATTGAAGGGCATCACTTAGAGAGGCAGAAGAATTTCTTTAGCCAAATGGTGGTAAATCTGTGGAATTTGTTGCCATTGGTGGTTGAGGAGGCCAGGTCATTGGGTGCATTTAAGGCAGATATTGATAGGTTCTTGATTAGCCAGGACATCAAAGATTATGGAGTGAAGGCTGGGCAGTGGGGCTGAGTGGGAAAATGGGTCAGCGCATGATTAAATGGTGGGGCAAACTAGATGGGCTGAATTGCCCATTTCTGTTCCTGTGTGGTACGGCACATCCAGCTAATTCCCGTCCTCCGCACGCTCGGAATACTCACTCCAAATCTGGCGCCCTTCCGCAGGTTAGCTGGTTGTTCTTGTTTAAACGCACTTGCGCCATCCTGGTCAGTGGTAAAGCTCACCCCTCCAGAGTAGATGAAGTAGAAACTGTTTGCAGGGTCACCCTTCCTGATGATCACCCTCCTCCTCCTGAAACTGGGACATGTGCCACAAAATGCATCAATATCTTTGCTTCCCCGATATCCCTCCTTTCCCTCCCCGATATCCCTTGCTGCAGTGCCTTGACTGGGCCCAGTGTGTACAGTCCCCACTGCAGCCTCTAATTTGAACACAGGGCTACAGTATTCCTTGAGCATTTGGAGGCTGGGAGAGTGTGTGGCTGGTGTTTCTTAATACATTAGCTGCTTTTCCTAGGCTGAGGCAGGAGTAGATGGAGTCAATGGAGGAGTAGATGGAGTCACCCTGCAAGAGCATTGAAAGGGGGAAGAGATGGGGAGGGGGAGAGGGGTGGAAGTTAATGATGAGAAGCTCAGAGCTCAGCACCTCATTGGCAGGAGCCTGAACAGCAATGGCGAGGCCCTGAATATAAGAGGGTAGAGTAGCCCCTGGGAACTGAGCTGAGATTCTTTCTCCAACTTGATATTCTATTGGTCAAGCAGCAACATTTACCCCAAACCTGTTAGTGCTCCTCTGCTGAGCATGAGAACAGTTTGGAGGGATGACTGGTGCCAAGGGATACTCCAGGGAGTTTGAGTGGTGGATTATTTACTCTGGTGCTGGATACAAAGTTTGGACACCTACTCATCCATTGCTTCCTGGGACCTGCCTGTCAGAACATCTGGACCTTGCTAGATTAAGTTCAAGCTGCATCTTCCCACTTAATCACTGGATAGTTTCTGAAATAATTTAAGTGCGCCAATCTTTGGGTGGACAAAATGCCAACTTCCACAATGTTGGAACTTAAATATCGTATAATCATAAGGCTTACTTTTAATCATGGTCTTTGCTATCTCACACATATACACACTACCCTCTTTTAATTCCATCTACACTCCCAGTGCCTTGGAAAAGAAGCCAATGTATTAAAAGGCTCCAGCCACATTCTCTACACCTCCACTCCCATCAGGAAGAAGATTCACGAGTGTGAGTGCACACACCACTAGACGCTTGTACTGGACTCTCCTAACTCTTGAAATTCCTCTGTTCCTTTTAAAATAGTCAATAATCAATTTAATAATCTGAGAATTCCCATCTCTAGAAAATTTAATAAGTTGTTTAAGTAAAAAATTTCTTAGCCTACTGAGTCATATTAAGAAGTCCTTGACTCAAATGGTCCCTCCCTTCAATGTCCTTGTGATAGTACAGGTTCTATCACCAATGTGTATATGTACAGATGGTTGTGTAGGATGACTGTGATTGGCCACACCTGATGGTAGGTCTTAAAGGATTGCTCTTAGCCAGACCAGGTCATTCTGGACTGGTCGACCTACTTGTGATATGCTCCAGTCTTTTAGTTAATAAAAGACTTGATTTGGATCAACAAGTCTTTGGTTCTTTTGACACGCATCACAATTTTATTAACTAAAAAATTTTGAAGGGATGGAGCGTATGCTACGGCTGGTGCGCCTCGACATCGACCCACAGTCAGCTGCAACCTCGAATGACTTTAAGCACTGGGTGAGATGCTTCGAAACATACTTACAGCTCTCTGATCCCGCCGTGATAGAGGACAACCGTCGACTACTAATATTGATGACTATGGTGTCCCCAAGAGTCTACCAGAGCGTCCAGGACGTGACCACTTACGCCGCAGCCATGAAGGTGCTGAAAGGGCTCTACGACCGACTGGTGAACAAGGTCTATGCTCGGTACAAACTTGTTACAAGGAGGCAACAGCCCGGTGAGTCCTGTAAAGCTTATATTCAGGCATTAAGGGCAATGGGCAGGGACTGTGCCTGCACAGACAGAACTGCTGCAGATTCCACAGATGATCTCATTTGGGATGCCTATGTGGCCGGGGTTCGATCAAATGAGATGAGGCAGCGCCTACTGGAGCACAGGGAAGAAAACCTAGAGGACATGATCCGGATCGCAGAGACGATGGAGGCTGCGGCCTTAAGTATGGACATGTACTCTTGGGGCTGGACCCCACACTCTGATGTGAGTATAATGCTCTCCCTCTACCCTACTACTGCCGCTTCGCTGCCCAATGCAACCCCAAAGTGTTATTTTTGTGGGAGGAACAAGCACAGCAGGTTCCAGTGCCCGGTGAGAAAAGCCAGGTGCCAGAAGTGCCTTAAAAATGGCTACTTTGCTGTAATCTGTTGCTCCAAATTGGCCACCATCAAACACAGTGCCAGTTTCAAATCATTTCCCTGCACTTTGGGGGGCCTCACGCTCCACTTTCTGTCTGTAACCACTCCACCCCAAAAACTCCTGCCAGCGGCAGCCCGAGACACCTGCCCCCGTGCCCCAGGGCCTCAGCTGTAGTCTCTCCACCCTCTGAGATGCTCCACCAGATCTCACCCCTGGCTGGAAGCCTGTGGCCACCAAAAGCCAGCAATATAGTTATGAACACAGGAAATTTATCACAAGTGAGGTGCGCAGACTGCTGGATGAGGGCATTATCAAATCTAGCTCGAGTCTATTGAGGGCCCAAGTAGTGTTTGTTAAAAACGGGGAGAAGCCGCGGATGGTGGTTGACTACACCCAGACAATCACCCACTTCATGCTCCTGGATGCGTGCCCCCTTCCACGGATCACGGATGTGGTGAATCAGATCACCCAATACCGTGTATTTTCTACCATTGACTTACGTTTGGCCTATTATCAGCTCCCGATCCGCCGAGAAGACCGGCCTATCAAGCGAATGGGCAGCTGTATCAATTCCTCAGGGTACCCTTTGGGGTCACAAATGGTGTCGCGGTCTTTCAGTGGGAAATGGACCGGATGGTGGACCAGAACGGGCTGACTGCTTCTTTCCCGTATCTGGACAATGTCACCATCTGCAGCCATGACACGGAGAATCATGATGCCAACCTTGAGAAATTTTTTCAGACTGCAATTCGGCTGAACTTGACCTACAATTTCGACCTACAATTTCGACTTGGCTCACAATTCTGGGTTGAGTGGTGGAGAACTGGGTGGTCATGCCTGACTTGTCCCCCCCACACCCAGAAGGCACTCAGACACTGCCTGGGTTTTTTCTCCTACTGTGTTTAATGGGTTCCACACTATGCCGACAAGGTACGGCCACTCATCAAGACCACCTCCTTCCCCCTGTCAACTGAAGCCAGAGCGGCCTTCGACTGCATCAAATTGGACATCGCTGCTGCAACGCTGCACGCCATCGACGAGTCCATACTGTTCCAAGTCGAAAGCGATGCATCTGACTTTGCACTGGCAGCCACTTTGAACCAGGCCGGCCGGCTGGTAGCCTTCTTCTCCAGAACACTCCAAGGTCCTGAGAGCCAACACTCCTCTGTCAAGAAGGAGGCCCAGGCCATAGTCGAAGCAGTACGTCGTTGGAGACACTACCTCACTGGCAGGCGCTTTAGGCTGCTGACCGACCAACATGCGGTCTCCTTCACGTTTAGCAATACCCAGCGAGGTAAGATCAAGAATGACAAAATCGCCAGGTGGAGAATCGAGCTCTCCACCTTTAATTATGACATACTGTATCGGCCTGGTAAACTCAACGACCCACCTGATGCGTTCTCCAGGAGGACTTGCGCCAACATACAACTGGACAGGCTGCAGAAACTCCACGAGGAGCTCTGTCATCCAGGGGTCACTAGGTTCGCGCACTTGGTCAAAGCTCGCAACCTGCCTACACGGTCGAGGAGATTCGCTCCATGACCCGAGCCTGCCCGGTGTGCGCTGAGTGCAAGCCCCATTTCTTCCATCCGGCGAACACCCACATCATCAAAGCCACCCACCCCTTTGAGCATTTCAGCATAGACTTCAAGGGGCCCCTACCGTCGACCAACCATAACACCTTCATCCTTACGGCCATCAACGAGTACTCCCGCTTCCCGTTTGCTGTGCCCTGCTCGGACATGACTGCCTCCTCAGTTATAGAGGCCTTGCACAGCATCTTTGCCATCTTCGGGTACCCCAGTTACATCCACCATGACAGGGGTCCTCGTTTATGAGCGCAGAGCTGCGGCAGTACCTTCTGGAGCGTGGTATTGCTTCAAGCAGGACCACCACCTATAACCCACACGGTAATGGGCAAGCCGAAAGAAAGAATGCCACTGTCTGGAAAGCGGTTACGTTTGCCCTCCGGTCCAAAGGTCTCCCCACCTCTCGCTGGCAGGATGTGCTCACTAGTGCTCTACACTCCATCCGTTCCCTCCTATGCACCGTGACCAATGCCACCCCCCATGAAAGGATGTTCTCTTTCCCGAGGAAATCCAAGTCGGGTACAACCATACTGGCATGGCTCATGGTTCCCGGTCCAGTCCTTCTACGACGTCACATCCGGTACTCTAAGAATGACCCTTTGGTTGACCGAGTGACTCTGCTCCATGCGAACCCGCATTATGCCTACGTTGAGTATCCGGACGGATGGGAGGACACAGTCTTGGTAAGGGACCTAGTCCAAGCTGGATCAGGCGCAGCAGTGCCTTTCACCCAACCTCCCCCTATTCCTTCTCCCCCATGTGCTTGAACAGAGGGACCAGCACCACCCCACCAGCTCAGGCTAGACTTTCAACAATGCCGTTGGGGAATTGAGCAAAGCAGTGGCCGCACCCTATGGGCCTGCCGGTGACACGACTCTGGCGACCCCAATCCCGGTGCCATGGCGGTCCTCCCCCTATTCCTTCTCCCCCAGGTCATGTGCTTGAACAGAGGGACCAGCACCACCTCACCAGCTCTGGCCAGACTGTTGACAACGCTGTTGGGGAATTGAGCGAAGCAGTGGCCGCACCCTATGGGCCTGCCGGGGACACGACTCTGGCAACCCCAATCCCAGTGTCACAGCGGTCACACCGGATGGTCAGACCCCCTGACCGGTACAGCCCCTAACCTCCATTCACCCTGGGGTCGGTTCTCAAAGAAGAGGTGAATGTGATAGTACAGATTCTATCACCAATGTGTATATGTACATATGTACAGATGGTAGTGTAGGATGACTGTGATTGGCTGAGAGCATAGCCACACCTACTGGCAGGTCTTAAAGAATTGCTCCTAGCCAGACCAGGTCATTCTGGACTGGTCGACCTACTCGTGATATGCTCCAGTCTTTTAGTTAATAAAAGCCTTGGTTTGGATCAACAAGTCTTTGGTTCTTTCGACTCGCATTACAGTCCTTAATTGGACATGTTAATATTACTAAGATGAATATCCTGCAAAAATTTACATACATTTTTCACGCTGTACCAGTTTTTGTTCCCAAATCCTCTCTTGATTCTTTGGACTCTCTTATATCTTCCTTCATATGGAATAATAAGCTTCCCTGTCTTTAAAAAAAACCTTCCTTCAAAATATTAGGAAAAATGGAGGCTTGGCATTATCTAATTTTAGATTTTATCTGATATGTTTTTTTTTTGGATTCATCATAAAGTTATTTAAGGGGCTTCAGGTTGGATTAATTTAAAAATTAAATCTCCCTTATTTCAATACTTGGAGCACCTTTACTTTTCTCTTCCTCTAGATTATCAGATAATTTTGTTGTCAGACATACATTGAGAATTTGTTTTCAATTCAGGAAACATTTTGGATACCATAGATTATTAGTTACTCCTATCTTAAGTAATTCTTTTTTTCCTCTCTCGGTTCAAGACATTGGTTTTTATCAATGATCTAACTCAGACATTCAATCTTTCTTAAACCTTTTTCTCAACCATAATCTTGCCTCTTTTGAACAATTATCTGCTAAATTTAATAAACCCAGACACAATCTTTTTCATTATTTACAGGTTAGAATTTTTTTGAACTCCTTATCTTTGAGAATTCCTCAGGAATTGGAGTTTAATGTTATAGAGAAAATACATAATTTTCAACCTAACCATAAACAGTGTTGTCTGCCCTATATGGACTACTTTTTCAATCTAAGGATAATTCCCTGGATGGAATTAAAAAGCTGTGGGACAAGATTCCCAACAAATATTTTCTGATACTGCATGGGATTCTATTTTGAGATGTATTCATTCATCTTCTTTGTGCTAGACATTTGCTATTGCAATTTAAAGTAGTACCTCATGCCCACAATTCCAAAACCCAATTGGCTCAATTCTATCCGAACTTATCTTCTAAATGCGATAAATGTAAAACTAGTTCATTGTATCATATGTTTTGGTTATGTCTTTCTCTTCTCAATTATTGGGAAGGTGTATCTTTTGCTGCAGCAGCGCTATCAAAGAAAGAGATGTCTACCAAGGTGAATGTAAAACAAACACTGACTTTACTGGTTTGAATTTCCCATGTGTACGTGCTGGCCCACCCACTTATGGTGATGTACCCTCTGACTTCCGGAAGTGATGTCATCGCATCAGTGTGTCCCTCTCCGGCTGGCTGGCCGCTATGCGGAAGTGGAGGGTTCCTTAGCCCACACGTGGAGCTAGGCGGGGGCTCCTTCTCAGCAGTGAAGGGGAGCCCGCGCCATCTTTGACCGGCCGCGTGTTGCGGTGATTTGGCTCATTTACTCACGTGGTCGCTCGGCCTGCAACAAAGGCATATTTCATTCACTATCTTTAGTTCTTAATTTGGCCCCATCTCCTTTTATTGCTTTATTGGAATGTGGGCCCAATTATCTGAGATTGAATTCTTCACAATTCCATGTGGTAGCTTTTGCCTCTCTGATTGTCAGAAGGGCCACACTAATGAAAGGGAAAGATGCTGTCCCTGCCACTCACAATAAATAGCTGCCTGGCACGATCACTTAATTGTCTTTAGAAAAAATTAGATGTTCCACTACTGTAATGATTAATTTATGGGGTTTTTTCTTAATTATTTCCCAAATTTGTAAGCTTAATTAATTTTTGATTCTTGACCTCATTGCTTATTTTTCTTTTCATTTTCAGATAGTGGACTATGTATTTGGCCAACATCCTCTGGTAGAGGGTCAAATTTGTAAAATATTTAATTTCTTTTTTCTTTTCACATGTATTTTTTTAATGTAACGTAGGTTTTGACATTACTCTTATTGTATCATATAAATGTGATTATTGTTCTATTCATGTTTATTTACCCATGTAGCATTTGCTAAAAGAAATTAATAAAAATATTGAAAAAGAACAGTTTCTTTCCTGTCGTTATCAGACTCCTGAATGAACCCACACCAGTAAAAATTATGTTGCCTTTGGTCCATACCAAATGGTCCCTGTAACTCTGCACTGGGTCTTACTGGCTGTACTATGTATGAGATGTCCAACTGGACTACTCGCTCAACAAACTCGATCACTTCGCCTTGGTACATATGACATCGGACTTGAACTTAAATTGATCCAAGACTGGATCAGAAGACTATGGGACATTAAGGGGCAAGGACGGGGCAGGAGGCTGTGGACAAGTAATCTGTTCGTGTTTTATCTCTGCCACCAAATATATTTACCCGTTTCCTTGAGGTGTAGCTGGAAATTCTCAGACAAGTGACTCGACTAATTTAGAGAACGGAAGTTACAAAGCTGTATTTAAGTTGACACGATAATTACTGAGCTCTGGTACACAGAGTGAGGGCAACAAAGCCCTCTACCCTGACAGAGCTCAAACCCTTGTCCATTCCCTTGGTCAATGTTTCATACCTACCATTCATATCTCATTATCTTTGCCAGCAGAAGCTGGTAGGACTTGCTGTAGTGTCTGAAGCTCAACAAAGATCTCAGTGCAACCAGAAGTAATTCCAGCTCTTCCATCGATCTGCACTCAGGTACTTTCATGGTTATCTGAATCTCTCGGTTGGACAGGTTATCCTGTGGATTATAAATAAATAAAACAGTGACAATATATCCTCAGATGCTTGCACTCTGACAGGCAATGATGCACAAAATTAGGAGGCTTTGGACAATGTGATCCACCACTTAACATGAAGGAAAGCTACATGGTTTCTCAGCACACTTCATCTCATGAGCCAGAGCAGTTCAGGAAGCTAGCTCATCTCTACTTTCTGGGGGGGAAAAAGTCTGGTGGCCCACTGGCAAAGCAGATAGAGCCATTGGCTCTTGGTGCCAGAGACCCGGGTTCAATCCTGACCTCTGGCTTTGCCTGTGTGGAGACTGCACATTCTCATTGTGACCACATGGGTTTCTCCCACACAACATCCCAAAGACATGCGGGTCCAGTGGGTTAAATTTTCCCTCATGTATCAGGGAGAGAGTGAAGTGTGCAGAAAGTAGGGGATTACTGTAGGATTAGTATAACTGGGTGACTGATGCCTGCCATGGACTTGGTGGGCCGAAAGGCCTATCTCTATGCTTAATTTCTCTACGACTCTAGAATGCCGTAGTTCATGAACTCAGTATATTCCACAGCACCATCAGCGAGGTGATAAAAGTTCAGGCAACCTGCTCTTAAAGCGATGACTTGGGAGATGAATACTGGCCCAGGCCTCCAGGAGCAACTGCCCTAGTCTCTTCAAAAGAGTACTCTGGAACCTTGTATTCCCACAAATAGAGCAGGTGGGGTATTGAGCTTAACATCTCATCCAAAAGGCAACACCAACAATGACACCACCTTGTAAAGCAACAGTTCAGAGATGGTCAACTTCACTGTGCAAACTGTCCTACCCCCGAGCCAGAAGTCACATCAACTGAGCCTCATGGTTGTGAGAGACTTAAGTGGCAACTGGATCCTTGACTTGCTCACTGGAAGATCAATCAGTGCAACTCCTCATTGAGAATCAAAACAAATGCACTTCAAGTTTGCCATGTTGGTGTTGAAATAAATGTTTTGTTTAAAAAAAAAGGGGTGGAAACATAAAATTTAGACCACTGGATAAACACTGAAATGAGCAAATGGAAATTACAAGGTCAACTTGATGATCTGTTCACCAATTTAAACCTACCCACCTATCATTTTGTTCCTACTTGGAAAAGATTCTGGTTTGAGGTCGGTAGGTTTCACTGCCATTCTAACCAAATATTCACTGCCTGAATGTTCCCTCCTTTGTTCTGCTCTCTGTTCTCAGTGGGAAGCTGAGGGCCCCTACTTACACGCTGTGCCTTGAAGTAGTGAAGGTCAAAGGCTGCTTTGCTGCTTTCTCTCTGCTCCTGTGGGGATACAAGTGGACCACAGTTAACCCTTTCACAGCCATGAGGAAGCCTGAGAGGGAAGAACTGAGAGCACCATGTGGGGAGGAAAGAACAAGAGGACTAAACGCCAAATCAGAGTTCAGGTCGACTGATAGTACAGATTCTATAACCAATGTGTATATGTACATATGTGCAGATGGTAGTGTAGGATGACTGTGATTGGCTGAGAGTGTAGACACATCTACTGGCAGGTCTTAAAGGATTGCTCCTAGCCAGACCAGGTCATTCTGGACTGGTCGACCTACTTGTGATATGCTCCAGTCTTTTAGTTAATAAAAGACTTGGTTTGGATCAACAAGTCTTTGGTTCTTTTGAGAAGCATTACAATTTTATTAACTGAAATAAATTTTGAAGGGATGGAGCGTATGCTATGGCTGGAACGCCTCGACATTGACCCACAGTCAGCTACAGCCTCGAATGACTTTAAGCACTGGGTGAGATGCTTCGAAACACTTACAGCTCTCTGATCCCGCCGTGATAGAGGACAGCCATCGGCTAATAATATTGATGACTGTGGCGTCCCCGAGAGTCTACCAGAGTGTCCAGGACACAACCACTTACGCCGCAGCCATGAAGGTGCTGAAAGGGCTGTACGAGCGACCAGTGAACAGGGTCTATGCTCAGTACAAACTTGTTACAAGGAGGCAAAAGCCTGGTGATTCCTGTAAAGCTTATATTCAGGCACTAAGGGCAATGGGCAGGGCCTGGGCCTGCACAGACAGAACTGCTGCGGAGACCACAGACGATCTCATTCGGGATGCCTATACGGCCGGGGTTTGATCGAATAAGGTGAGGCAGCATCTGCTAGAGCACAGGGGAGAAAACCTAGAGGATGTGATCCGGATCGCAGAGTCGATGGAGGCTGCGGTCTTAAGTATGGACATGTACTCTTGGGGCTGGACCCCACACACTGATGTGAGTAGGATGCCCTCCCTCTCCCACTACGCTGCCCGATGCAACCCCGAAGTGTTATTTCTGCGGGAAGAACAAGCACAGCAGGTCCCAGTGCCCGGCAAGAAAAGCCAGGTGCCAGAAGTGCCTTAAAAATGGCCACTTTGCTGCAGTCTGTCACTCCAAAATGGCAGCTGTCAAACATAACGTCTTGTGTGAAGCCAAATTGCCACTCCCCATTTCAAACACTTCTTCCTCAGAGCTCTTGTCCAATGAGAACAAGGACCCCACTGCACGGCATCGCCTGACGTCATGGGGCAGATGCCGAGCACGGAAGGTACAACCCACCCTCGCCGCAATGACATTCCCTAACGTCCAACCAGGCCCCAGCTCCGACCTCAACACTCCATCTGCTCCCTCCTACGCACCGCGACCAATGCCACCCCCATGAAAGGATGTTCTCTTTCCTGAGGAAATCAGAGTTTGGTACAACCATACCGGCATGGCTCACGGTTCCCGGTCCAGTCCTTTTACGATGCCACGTCCAGTACTCTAAGAATGACCCTTTGGTTGACCGAGTGACTCTGCTCCATGCGAACCCGCATTATGCCTACGTTGAGTACCCGGACGGACGGGAGGACACAGTCTCGGTAAGGGACCTAGCCCAAGCTGGATCAGGCGCAGCAGTGCCTTTCACCCAACCTCCCCCTATTCCTTCTCCCCCATGTGCTTGAACAGAGGGACCAGCACCACCCCACCAGCTCAGGCTAGACTGTCAACAACGCCGTTGGGGAATTGAGCAAAGCAGTGGCCGCATCCTATGGGCCTGCCGGTGACACGACTCTGGCGACCCCAATCCCGGTGCCACGGCGGTCCTCCCCCTATTCCTTCTCCCCCAGGTCATGTGCTTGAACAGAGGGACCAGCACCACCCCACCAGCTCTGGCCAGACTGTCGACAACGCTGTTGGGGAATTGAGCGAAGCAGTGGCCGCACCCTATGGGCCTGCCGGCGACACGACTCCGGCGACCCCAATCCCAGTGTCACAGCGGTCACACCGGATGGTCAGACCCCCTGACCGGTACAGCCCCTAACCTCCATTCACCCTGGGGTCGGTTCTCAAAGAAGAGGTGAATGTGATAGTACAGATTCTATCACCAATGTGTACATGTACATATGTACAGATGGTAGTGTAGGATGACTGTGATTGGCTGAGAGCGTAGACACATCTACTGGCAGGTCTTAAAGGATTGCTCCTAGCCAGACCAAGTCATTCTGGACTGGTCGATCTACTTGTGATATGCTCCAGTCTTTTAGTTAATAAAAGCCTTGGTTTGGATCAACAAGTCTTTGGTTCTTTCGACGCACATTACAAGAGGGCTAAGCACCAAATCAGAGTTCAAGTCGACAAGTTCAAGTTTATTATCATCTGACTGTACATGTACCACGTGATGAAGCAGTGCTTCTTCAGACCATGGGGAACACACAACGTAATGAACGCATAAAGATGCAAGTTAAAATAAATATAAATATTTTGGATGATTTACTCATTACAGGATACCATTTATTAATCTCACAGCCTGTGGGAAGAAGTTATTTTCCAGCCTGGTGGTACTGATTTTGATGTTCTTCTACCTGCTTCTAGATGGTAAGGGGTCAAAGGTACTGTGTGCTGGATGGGAAGGGTCCTCGATAATTCTTTGCAAGCTATTTAAACAATGCTCCCGGCAAATGTCGACAAAAGGGGAAAGGGAGACCCCAGTGATCTTCTGTATTGATTTCTGGTCCAATGCTTTGCTGCTACTGTCCCACACAATGATGCAGCCAGACAGGGTAGGCAGAGACAAGCTGGGCCAAAATGGTGTACGTTGAAGAGGACTGTGATCTATGTGGTGGCGATGATTTGTTCTCAGTACAGTGTCCATGATTCAAGTAAATTTAAATTTCAATACAAAAAAATGTTGGAGAATCTCAGCAGGTCCCACAGTGTCCATAGGAGGCAAAAATATATAATCAAGATTTCAAGCGTGAACCCTTCCTCAATTCAGCAAGGGTTAGGGGAAGCGAGAGGTTGGGCAGTGTCTTTTTTCCAGGGTGGTGGTAGCAAACACCAAAGGACAACTCTACAAATTGAAGGGAGGGATGTTTAAGGGAAGTCATCAGAGGTAAGTTTTTTTCCCTATCCAGATCCACCTCTTGGTCAACAGGAACCAATGTGTGAGAGAGAGAAAGAGAGGGGGTGGGAGTGAGAAGGGGAGGGAAGGAGAGGGGGGAAGGAAGGAGAGGGGTGGGAGTGGCGGAAGGGGGAGAGGGAAGGAGATGGGGTGAGAGATTCCCAGGAGACTGTTTTCTGGGTTTACCAGGTAGACCCAAGGGTCACCCACAAGACCTAAGGTGAGGTGGGCTAATGGTTGACACTGGAGTAAATTTTCATTTACTCTGAAGAAAGAAGCTTTCTTGGTTGCAACAAGCCTTGAATGAAATGTTCAAATCACTCTCCTGGATCTTCTCAGATTTTCAATTTTCTTCGTGACCCCAACGTAGGTGTGTTAGAGGGTGAAATAGAAACAAAATGCATCAGGGAAAAGGTTCAGGAGCCCCACTGCCATCAGATTCCTGGAATAATCAATAAACTATAGACACAGCCTTACTTTTCATGGACTATTTTTACTTTTTAAATTAATAAGTAATGTTGTAAGATGTTTATAATATGAATGTTTGCTCTATGATGCTGTGCAAAACACGAATTTCATGACTTGTTCATGACAATAAATCCTGATTCTAATTCAGGAAATGCTTGATGGATCGGGCAGCATCTGTGAGGAACAGAGCCAACATCCCAGATGGAAGCCACTTCACCAGAACTGGGAGGGAGAAAACAATTTTAATTTGCAGAGGATGGAGCAAGGGGATAAGATGGATAGGTCAATGGGAACAGATAGGATGAGATGAGGATTAAGATACACAAGAAATAGCAGCAAGAGTCTTTGGTCTTCATGATTTGTATATATTACTTGCATGAAGAAGTGGAGGGGTGGGTCAGTAAGTTTGCAGATGAATCAAAGTTTGGAGGTGTTGTAGACAGTGTAGAAGGTTGTAGTCGGTTACAACAGGAATATAGGCAGGAAGCAGAGTTGGCCAGAGAAGTGGCAGATAGAGTTCAATCCAAGATAGTGTGAAGGGATGCATTTTGAAAGGTTGAACTACAAGGCAGAGAACAGGGTTAATGGCACTATTCTTAACAGTGTGGAGAAATAGAAAGACGCTGGCATCCAGGTCCATAGATCCCAAGTTATTAGTGTGGTTAAGAAGGTGCTGACTTACATTAGTTGGGGGATTGAATTCAAGAGCTGTGAATAATGTTGCCATTCCATTAAACTCTGGTTAGATCACACTTGTGGAATATTATGTTCAGTTCTAGGCACCTCATTAAAGGAAGGATGTAGATGGTTTGGAGAAGGTTGAAAGGAGATTTACCAGTGTATTGTCTGGATAGGAGAACGCCATATGAAGGTTGACGCCTGGGGTTTTATCCCTGGACCAATGAGAGGTGACTTAATAGAGGAATATAAAACCTTATGAGGGCCCTAGATGGGGTACTGCCAGCACATTTTTTACTGGGGCAACAATAGAAAATACCAGAGGACCTCTATTTATGGTGAGTGGAGGAAAATTTAGAGGAGATGCTAGAGGCAAGTTTTTTTAAAAAATACACAGAGTAGTGAGCGGCTAGAATGCATTGCTGGGAATGGTGGTGGAGGTTGGTACAATGGGGCATTCAGAAGGCTTAGGCATATGGATGTAAGAAAAATAGAGGGTTATAGGTGTGGGATAAGGAAGGGTGAGATTGTTGTGGAGTTGGTTTACATGTGTCAGCACAACATTGTGGGCAGAAGAGCCTGAAATGAGCAGTAATATTGTATATTCTGGTCTGTCGAGCCTCCTCCACCATTCAAAGAAATCTGGCTGTGGGCTCAGCTCCACCTATCTGCCTTTTCCCCATCAGTCTTATTTTCCCTACTCTGAAAAAAATCTAACTGTATCTTAAATATATTAAATGAACCTGCCTCTCCTGCTTCCTTTGGACAGAGTAATCCACAGGTTCACCACCAACTCCCCTCCCCCCCCACCCCACTCCATCTCTCATCCTGTCCATTGTATCCCCGAACATATGCAAGCACCAGCTATTCAAAGAATTCAACCATTTAACAAATATCTAATCAATACAATGGAAATGTCTCTTTAAAAAATAATGGTATCCAATGTCAATCCATTGCCAGGAAGGAATATATACTGCAGTCAGGGGTGATTGTCAGGATAATACAATTAGGCAGGCAGGATGATATGATTTAGTCAGCTAAGTTGGAGATGGAGGAGTTGCATAAGTGTGATGATTTGTACATACTGCTGTGTACGAGTGGCTGGCCCACCCACTAGTGACTCGCTCCCCAGTAGCTCCTCCCCTTGTGACCTAGCCATAAGGTTGACCTCCCTTCCCTCATCCATTTATTCGAGCACATGGAGTCAGACCAGCTACAATCTAAAGTGTATTAAAGCCCATCGTCTCCCTCTCTGTCTTTGGAGTCATTGATAGAGTGCATCAACAAGTAAGAATGTTGCTTTACAATAAACTTCGTGGATAGTATCTGCTGGACAAATGTTTATAGATACAAGTGAAAAGAACATGGGCAGTCTGTATGCTGATGAGGTTGTAGCTTATGCTGACTGTGTGTTCTGAACTCTGTAATGGTACATGTTGTCACAATTCCGTGAATGAGGTAGAATACACTGGAAACATTGTCGTATCAACTTCAGAGTTGAATCGCATACTTCCAGCTCCTGACTTAATCCACTGTATTAATCTGTCATTAGCTGGGAACCAATCGCGACTTTGACCCTCCTTCCCAAGTCAACATCTCCCTAAGCCGATGAGATTTCTTGGGGATCACAGGTTAACAACTCGCTATCTGCAGCTTCAACGTCCCATATCACATTTCTCCCACCCCCGACACGGATGCATGATGCTATCACAGCGGCAGCAACCCGGGTTCGAATTCAGCATTAACTGGAAATAGTTTCTCGGTGGGTTTCCTCCGGGTGCTCCATTTCCCTCTCACTCTCCAAAATCGTACTGGGTTGGAAAGTTAATTGGGTGGCACGGCTTTTGTGGGCCGCAAGGGCCTTCCATCATGCTGTATCATTAACATCAAAATCCTCTGGATGTGGTGGGTGGTCTCACCTCTTCTGTCTTGGTCTTGCTACTATATTTGGTCAACGTTGCCCAATCCTCCATGAAGGCATTCGATGCCACGCGCAGGTACATGCAGACTCGACACATCAGAACCACCTTTCGCGCATTGGAGCAGAACCTGGGGAGCAACTGAAAGAAAGAAATCTGAACCCACAGACAGACATGAGGCCCACCCATTGCACCAACACAGAGGGAACAGCGGTGGGGTTCTGCCACTGCCTGTTCCAGTGAAGGGTCACTCTGGGCCACCTGTGGTTGTAGCTTTGTGATAGGTAGTCTGGGACAAAGAAAAATGCTATTGAGATAATAAATAACATTAGACAACAAATTTTTTCAAATGGTTTGTTTCCTGAAAAAAGAATGGGGATTACGAAAGACAATTTCAAGCTGAACACAAAAATAATTTCAGACTTGTTGTATTTCATAGGAAGTTAGAGAAACATTAAAATTTAGCATGTTTAATCGCATAATGACGCTGACAAATTGCGCAAGAAGTCATCAGCCAAATGGGCAACTTTGAACAATCATTGCTGCGATACATGAAACGTGGCAGAGTTTCTCAAAGATTGATTGAATTCCTTATCAAGTGCTCAAAAGTGAAAAAACAAAATTGCTCACCATGTCTTCTTCCTCTGCAGCATGTCCTCTGGAATCCTAAAAGACACAAAACAAGTCAGTCAAGGGAAATGAGCAGGAAGTCTGAAGACCTGGGAAAACTGGAGCCGCACACTAAGTGCTGGAGGGGCTCAGCTGATCCAGTAACATCTGTGCAAGGTAACAGATGGCCTATATTTCCAGCAGCATCCATGGAAGGTAACAGATGGTAATGGTAAAGGTTCCATTATTGTCACATAATGCTACATTTAGAATGCAACATACAGAAATTCTAACTTTTATCTACCATAAGGCAGAAAGTCGCCACTTTGTCCGGCGCCCCTCACAGAAACCTATAGCACTTGGTGTTCCCAGGCAGTCTCCCCTCCAAGTATTGACCAGTCCTGAGCCAGCTTAGCTTCTGAGATCAGACCGCCTAGGAACACTAGGTGCTGCCAAGCCTCCTGTCCGATGTTTCTGGCAGCATCTGTGGATGGCAATAGATGGTCGATGTTTCTGACAAGTGTTTTCTGCCCAAAATGTAAACTGTCGATTGTTTTCCACAGATGCTGCCTGACCTGCTGAGCTGCCCCAGCACTTTGTGTGTGGCTCTAGTCAGCAGAATTGTTTCTGAGGGGAAACAGCCTGGATTATTTTGACATATTTTGGTGTTAAAGGCAACTCAGTTTGGTTTGCCTATCGCCTCCTAGCCTCAAGCAACAACCAACTGGCCTTGTAACTGTCCTATTAAAGGGGTCTGCATTAACTCCTGGTATCATGCTCAGTGCTGGGCACTGGATGTTAGGGAAGGGGAAAACAGATACAAAGGTGTTAGGAGCAAGACAATGTTAGAGCAGTGGTTCTCAACCTTTTTCTTTCCACTCACATACCACTTTAAATAATCCCTATGGACTCGGTGCTCTGTGATTATTAGTAAGGGATTGCTTAAGGTGGTTTGTGAATGGGAAAGTAAGGTTGAGAATCACTGCTCTAGACCCGATTGTTACTGAATTATTTTGCTTGAGAAAATTGCCATTGGCCCATTTCCTTTGGAGTTATGAAACCGTGCACATAACGAATCAATTAGGTACAATGAAAACAGAGGTTTTCAAACTTTTTCCACCCACATACCACCTTAAGCAATCCCTTACTAATCACAGAGCACCTATGCCATTGGGAATACTTAAAGTGGTTTGTGAGTGGAGAGATAAAGGTTGAGAACCACTGGGTTAAAGGAACTGATCCATGGAAAGCAATAGACAGTCAACATTTTGGAAAACCCTTCATCAGGAATACACAAACATGTTGGACACTCAAATAAAAGGGTAGGGGAGGGGGAGGAGCACAAGATGGCAGGTGATCGGAGAATGCAGGTGGGAGAGTGGAGAAATGAGCTACAAGATATAGATTTAGATTTCAGATGTATTGTCGGAGTAAATACACATCAAATAAAACCCTGATTCTTTTTTCCCTGTAGACGAGGCAGAATTACCAGGCATTGGTAATGAAAAAAAAACTGTACTCAACGAACACATATAAATAAAAAAATGTAAACAAACCGACTGTGCAATACTGAGAGAATAAAAAACATCAATAAAGTGCAAAAGTAAGAGTCCTTAAATGAGTCCCTGATGAGGAGTCATGAGATGGAGTAGTGGCCGGTCGGGTGGAACAAGCCCTCTCCAGACAAAAAAGGAAAAAAGTTTAGAAAAGACAGAGCTCAATGAATATAAAACTCAAGAACGAGAAGATAAAGTTACAGAGAAGAACAAGAAGATGGCACCCAAGAAAGAGAGAGTAAGAACAATGGGACAAAAAGAAGAAAAATCACTGGAGAAGAAAAAAGAGGCCCTACCTGCACGCAGGAGCAGGGAACTACGGTGGTGAAGAGCAGCCAATCTCCGAGGTTGGTGAGCGCTCTGCGAAGTCGAAACCTCCCAACCGGTGGACTCCAAAAATGGCTCTCGGAGCCAAACAAAAGTGCGTAGTGCGCAATCAAAGGAAAAAGTGAACACCAGTGGGAAGGGGGCTCAGCCGAGGAGCAAGCAGTTACAACATGACCAGCTGAGGGATGCCCGGCATCAGAGCGCTCAGCTGGAGGATAAAAATAACGGCGAGGAAAGGAGCAAGGAGCCGGACGAGGGAGAACGACAGCAAGCTGACTGACAACAAGAGGCCCAGCAAGAGGAGGCCCAACAAAGACACAGAAGTAATTCATCAGAAAAAGCAGAAGAGACAGATACAGAAGAAGAGGAAGAAGACGACCAAGATCTTCACAGGGAAATAGAAGGTAAAACAGATGGACAAAATATAGATAAAGCCTTTTTTGAAGAACAAATGAGATCATTAAAAGAATGGTTATCATTAGAATTTAGTGCAATTAAAAGAAAAATGAAAAGAGCAGAAGATAAAATGCCAAGTTTAGAACTGGTCATGACAGAAATAGGGAAAAGAGTAGAAAATATGGAGGAGAAACTGCTGTAGAATTGGAAGTAAATGACAAAAAAATTAAAGAGACACAAGAGTTGTTATCTCAGAAAATTGATATGTTGGAAAACTATAGGAGGCGAAACAACAAAAAAATAGTGGGCCTGAAGGAGGATGAAGAAATTTATGAAAGGATGGATCCCAAAGGTTTTGGGAATGACAGAATTGCATGAAGAAATGGAAATAGAAAGGGCACACAGAGCACTAGTACCAAAACCGCAGACACATCAAAAAACAAGAATCATCTTAGTAAAATTTTTAAGATATATGACAAGAGAAAATATACTGGAGCGGGCAAGGAATAAAGTTAGAGAAGATAATAAGCCATTGGAATATAAGGGACAAAAAATATTTTTTTACTCAGACATAAATTTTGAACTCTTAAAGAGGAAGGAATTTAATACAGCAAAAACAATTTTATGGAAAAAAGGTTATAAATTCATGTTAAGACATCCAGCCGTACTTAAAGTATTTATACCTGGGGAGCAAAACAGACTGTTCTCGGATCCGGAGAAAGCACAAGAATTTGCAGAATATTTGCAGGACAGAAGAAGAGATGAAGAGATATAACAAGAAAGAAGACCGGCGACAAAGTATATATAAAGACGTAATATTATAAAGTAAAAATTATGTATATGTAAAGAAATAAAGATGGAAAAGAGAAGGGATGGAAGGAAGGGGGGAGAAAAAGAGAGAGCTTTGTTAAATGTATTTAAAAAAAGTATTTTCTGGGGGGGAGGGCTGGGGGTGAGGAGAATAACCGTCACTGCGAAATCAGTTGATGCTTGCAAGCAAGATCACAAACCAAATGGAAAGGGGAGTAGTGGTTGCCCGGCAAGGGATAAGGGGCAACTCAGAGAGGGGAGGGAGTGCACTTGGGGTTAAGGTGTTATTGGGTGTGGGAATTGTTGGATTATTTTATGTTTTAAATGTGCTGTCATACATTGAGTTTAAAAAGGGAAAACTAAAAGATAAAAATGGGAAAAAGGGGGATGGAGGTGGCTAGGAGGCGTAAAAGAGGTGTAAACAAGATATAAGATGGCCACATTGAACTATATGACTATAAACATTAATGGAATACATAACCAAATTAAAAGGAAGAGGTTACTAAATTTACTGAAAAAATTAAAAATAGATATAGCATTTGTGCAGGAAACGCATCTAACTGAAGTGGAACATAACAAATTAAAGAGAGACTGGGTAGGACACGTAACAGCAGCATCATATAACTCAAAAGCTAGAGGTGTAACCATACTAGTTAACAAAAATGTACCAATCAAGATAGAGGAGGAAATAACAGATCCAGCAGGGAGGTAATGTAATGACAAAGTGTCAGATATACTCAGAATTTTGGAATTTGCTCAATATATATGCACCTAGCGATGAGGATCAAAAGTTATTGCAGGATATTTTTTTGAAGATTGCAGACACACAAGGAAATATATTGATAGGTGGGGGATTTTAACCTTAATTTGGATCCATTGTTGGATAAAACTGGACAAAAGACAAGCAAAAAGAATAAAGTAGCCTAATTTATGTTTAAATCAATGCAGGAAATGAAACTTATGGATATATGGAGGAGGCAGCACCCAAAAGAGAAGAAATATTCATATTATTCAAGTAGGCATAAAACATACTCAAGGATTGATATGTTTTTGTTGTCGGCTCATATTCAAGGGAGAGTTAGGAAAACTGAGTATAAAGCTAGACTACTTTTAGATAATTGACCCCTGCTATTGGCAATAGAACTGGAGGACATCCCACCAAGAACAAATAGATGGAGGTTAAACTCCATGCTACTTAAAAGGCAGGAATTTAGAGAGTTTATTGAATGCCAAATTAAAACATATTTGAAATATAAAGTAATATAAAGAAAAAGAGAGAATTGGCGGACAAAAAAAAATACGAAACATTACAAACATACAAGGTGGAGAAGAACATAATGAAAACAAAGCAAAAGTATTACAAATTGGGAGAAAAAAATACAAATATTGGCCTGGCAACTTAACAAGCTAAAAGAACTGTACTGGTGTCAAGGAAAAAGGACAAACAAATAACATATAACCCAACAGAGATTAATGAAAACTTTAAGGAATTTTATGAACAATTATACCAAACTGAGAATGAAGGGAACAATGATAAAATAGAACAATTTTTAGCTAAAATTGAACTGCTGAAATTGCAAGAAGAGGAACAAAACAAACTGATAAAACCATTTGAAGTAGAGAAAGTACAGGACATATTAAAAAAGCTGCCGAACAATAAAACACCAGGAGAGGATGGATTTCCAATAGAATTTTATAAAACATTTAAAGAGTTATTAATTCCTCCTCTCCTGGAAGTAATGAATCAGGAAGAAGAAACACAAAACATGCCAGACTCATGTAAGACAGCAATAATTACAGTAATACCAAAGATGGGGAAGGATCCATTAACACCAGCATCATATAGATCAATATCTCTACTTAACTCAGATTATAAAATAACAGCGAAATTATTAGCAAACAGATTGGCCAACTGCGTACCAAAAAATAGTAAAACAAGATCAAACTGGATTTATTAATAAAAGACGAACAGCGGATAAAGTCTATAAACTTATTAATCTAATTCATGTAGCTCAAGGGAATAAAAAACCAACAGTGGCTTTGCCTTAGATGCAGAAAAAGCCTTTGACAGGGTAGAGTGGAACTACTTATTTAAAGTATTACAGAAGTTCAATCTGCCAGAAAAATATATTAATTGGATTAAAGCATTATATAATGGACCATTGGCAAAGGTAGTAGCAAATGGATATGTATCGAACCAATTCAAATTAAGTAGATCAATGAGGCAGGGATGTCCATTATCCCCCTCATTGTTCGCCTTAGCAATAGAATCATTGGCAGAGCTAATAAGAATTTAAAAGGGGTAAAAATAAAGGAGAAGTATAAAATCAGTTTATTTGTAGGTGACATCGTAGAATATCTAACAGAACCAGAGATATCAATTAAAGAATTACATAAGAAATTGAAGGAATATGGAGAAATAATCAGGGTACAAGGTCAACGCAAATAAAAGTGAAATGATGCCAATGAGTAATGCGGATTATACAGAGCTTAAAAAAGAATCACCATTTAAATGGCAAGCACAAGCAATCCGATACCTAGGGATCAGGTTAGATAATAACTTAAGCCACTTGTAAAAAATAAATGATCAGCCATTAATAAAGAAATTACAGGAAGACTTAGAACATTGGAAAGAACTACCACTAATGTTGATAGGAGGGTGAACTGCATTAAAATGAAGGATACAATACTTATTTCAAACGTTACCAATTCCCTTAACAGAGAAATTCTTTGCTGAACTAAAGAGAATAATAAGGAAATTCTTGTGGAAAGGGGGGAAACTGAGGGTAGCACTAGATAAATTAACAGAGAGTAACCAAGGTGGTTTACAGTTACCAAACTTCAGAAATTATTATAGAGCTGCACAATTAAGGTATTTATCAGATTTTTACCAGACGAGAGAAAAACTAGACTGGACTAAGATAGAACTAGATAAAATAGGGGAGAAGGCACCCGGAACATATACTTTATAAATGGGATGAAAAGCTGGTGCAATATAAAAGCTCACCAGTATTGCATCATTTTCTTAATATATGGAAGAAGGTCAATGCAGAAAGGAAAAAAAATGAATTACCAAATACCAAAATTATTATTGCAAAATGCACTAATCTCTTTTACAATAGATAACCTTTCCTTTAGAGAATAGGAGAGAAAAGGAATCAAAAGAATAGAAAATTGTTTTTCTGGAAATAATTTATTAACATTTGAACAGTTAAAGAACAAATATGGAATAACTCACGGTACAATGTTTGCATACCATCAACTGAAATCTTATTTAAAGGATCAATTGGGAAACAGATTGAGATTACCAAAAGGAAGCTGCTTTGAATATGTAATTACAGATACAATGATAATTAAAAGATTTATAACTAACATGTACATTAAGCTGCAAGGTAAGGAAAATGATGAAATAAGCTATAAACTGAAACAAAAGTGGGAAAAGGATTTAAACATAAAGATAAAAAATGAAGTATGGGAAAAATTATGTTCGAAAGTTATGTACAAAAGTTATGTACAATAAACACAAAGTTACGCATGATACAGTATAATTGGTTACACAGGGTATGTATCACTCCTCAAAAATTAAAAGAATGGGATCCAACATTATCAGATAGGTGTTTTCGCTGTAAGAAGGAAATGGGAACAACATTACATGCAATTTGGGCATGTACAAAAGTGAAGACGTTTTGGGAAGAACTAAATCAGATATTAAATAAAATCACAAAAAAACAACATACCAAAAAATCCAGAGATCTTTCTTTTATAAAGAAGTAAAGAATTAGGCCTCAAATTGGATAAAGTGCAAAAAAGATTCATTATGATAGCCTTAGAAGTAGCAAAAAAAATGTATAATGTCAACTTGGAAAATGGAAGAACACATGAGAATACAGAAATGGTACATGGAAATTAATAAATGTATTCCATTGGAAAAAAATAACATATAATTTAAAAAATAAAGTCACATAGTTTGAACAAATTTGGGAACCATACATGGAACATAATAGAGAGAGCTTGGCTCAGACTTCCATCCCCTAAAATGATAAGAAGACAAAACAATTTGATTTAGTGTGTAAAAGTAGATGATATTTTTCTTGTTTGTTTTTCCTTTGTGTGAAAAAATTGTTTTATGGTTTTATTGTATTGTATACGTTGAATATTTATTGGTTTTGGAGGGGGATGGGAAGGAGGGAGGGAGGCCTGTTAATTACAGCCACTGTGTATATTTAATGAGAAACGTTTGGACACAGTTTGGTTGATAAGGTTCACAGTGTGAAAAATAAAAAAAATTATTTTAAAAAATGAGTCCCTGATTGAGTTTGTTTCCTGAAGTCAAAAATCAGCTCTTTAGTTTTGGTGACATTGAATGCAAGGTTGTTGTTGGTGCACCATTCGGCCAAGTTTTCAATCTCCCTCAAATATGCTGTGGTATTATCAGTGAATTTGTAAATGGTGTTAATGTGATACCGAGCCACCCAGTCGTCGTTGTAAAGTGAGTAGTGCAGGGGGCTAAGAACACAGCCCTGTGGTGCTCTGGTACTGATGGAGATTGTGCAGGAGATGTTCTTACCAATCCTCACTGATTGTGGTCTGGAGGTGAGGAAATCCAGGATCCAATTACACTGTGGGGTATTGAGACCCAGGGCTTGAGGGATCAATTTTGAGGGGCCGATGGCAATGAATGCCAAATTGTAGTTGTTAAAGAACATCCTGATATATGTATCTTTGCTGTCCAGGTGTTCCAGGGCTTTCGCATCTGCCTTACACCTGTTGTTGCGATGGGCAAACTGTCGCCGCTCGGGCAGGAGCTGATAGGCTTTAACACCAACCGGTGGGTCGAGTGGCTTTGTCCTGCATGTTAACTTGCCCCGTTTCCCTCAACTTTTTTTTCATTATCTTTCAGAACTTACAAAGGAAAGTGCTCCCACCACCAAAAAATCCAAAGATCGGAGCAGGAATTTTGAGCCGGCTCAGCCATATCAATGTAATCATGGCTCATCTAAAGACTATTTCCCTACCCTTCCTGTACACCCCTTGATGCCTCCTTGGATTATATGCTGCTGAGGGAGAATGAACCCAAAAACATCAATGCAAGAGTGTCTAGAGAAGTTGATCAACCTGCTTGAAATGGGCACTAGAAATAACATTGTCCTTCACTTAAGCAGTGGACAAAATACCCCATTTTTACTTCATCCAAAAGTCTCCATCCTCTCTCAGCACAGAAAACATAGGTTGTACTTTATCTAGTTGTAGAGACAGCATGGAAACAGGCTCTTCAGCCTATTGAGACTGTGCCATCAATCAATTGTCCATTTACATGATTCCAACTTTCTATTCCCATCTATTCCCCCAGGTTCTACTCCACAGTCACACTGGGGACACTTTACAGCGGCCAAGTCACTGACCAGCCCGCATGGGAGGAATCAGGTGCACCCTAAGGAAACCCATGCAGATTCCAGGCAGAGAGCACAAGAAAACAGGATTGGGTTGCTCGGTGCCTGAGGAACCGGCTAGACCTGCTGCTCCACCATGCCATCCCCCTGGGCGATCAGCTCACAGCCTGAATGTCGATCATTGGCAGGGGCCGCACGAGTGTAGGACATTGGCATGGGTACAGTGATATGCCAAAAATGTCCACCACTCTCCAGCATGATTCTGACTGTAAACGATCGCAGAATATTAAAGATTCAGTTAACTGGCTGCTGGATATTGCTCTTTGTGTGTTGGTGAACAGTGGAATCTGCAGAGGGAGTTGATGGGAACAGGGAGAGAGTAAAATGGGATTGATGTGAATGGGTTGTTGGTGGTCAACATAGAATTGGTGGGCTGAAGAACCCCCACTTTGATCAAAACACTTAATAGAAGAACATATAACAGGGAGGTGTGGAACAGCAAAACTTACTCTATGACCTTGGCGTCCAGCATGACTGGTGTGTTTCTGTGGGGAGAGCATTGATAAAATAAGAATCGAACACTGGAAGCCTTCACTGTGCTTTCTTGAAACTCTAATGTTTTTAAGGTTCTTGCTCCCTGTTGCTGAGCATTAACAGCTGCCCATTGCCCAGACTATATCAGGAGTCTTTCACAATCCCACCAAGTGTAGGGCTGAAGGGGCCTTGTTGGCTTGATTCTTGGCCAACTCAGACTGCACTGTGAGGATGAGATTGGGCAGACTGAGGTTTGTTCTCCCTGGAGCAAGGAAAGCTGAGGAGTGAGGAAAGCATAGATCGCCAGGAGACTGCAGTCTGTCAGGGTCCGTACTTGAGATGTTGGCTATCCAATGGATCCCCAGGGCAGGGAAATCTGGAACTCAAGTGTAGTTTTTCAGGTGAAAGAGGTGAAGATTCAAAAGTGATCTGAAGGATGGTGATTGTCTGGAATGAGTTGTCAGGTGCTGGGACCAGGTACAATTATGTTGTAGGACAAGGGAGGTGTAATTAACAGGGAGAGCAGTGAGACCAGTATGGGCTGGTTTTTGTACTGTACAATTCTAATATACAATGATTGACAGGTGAAGGTAGCCTTGGGTCAGGCCCAAAAGCACTGGCAAAGGAACCAGCAATGTCAGGATGGACCCCCAAGGCAAGTTGGCCCTGTCTGTGTGGAGTTTGCATGGAGCCCAAGAGAAAGTTGGCCATCTGTGTGGCTTGCACTCTCTCCCCATGACCGCATGGGTTTCTCCCCCACCCCCTAAATGTATGCACCAGTTTCCATCCATGTTTAGGTCAACTGGCTGCTGGATATTGCTCTTTATGTGTTGGTGAACAGTAGAATCTGCAAAGGGAGTTGATGGGAACAGGGAGAGAGTAAAATGGGATTGGTGTGAATAGGTTGTTGGTGGTCAACATAGAATTGGTAGGCTGAAGAACCTATTTCAATGCTGGATGACTCTTCTAGTTCTCAGTGAGTTCTGGGCATTCCTTTTCTTCTGCCCACCCCCTCCACCCCTCCATCGTTTCCAGCTTCTGCCCCACAGGGGAAGATGATTGTTCCAACCAGGTGCCTTCCTGAGTTAGTACTATTTGCCTGCATTGGGCCTGAACCTTTTCTTTCCAAGAATCTGGACAAACGTCCATTACATACAGTGCCAGATTCGAACCTGGAATTCTGGGGTTGCAAGACAACAACACTAACCGCTGCACCAGTCTGCTGCTCTTTGGCAACCCAGATGAGTGAGAGCAACATACCATGCAGGTGGTCAAAATGACGGTGGGATGGTACTCCTGGCCCAAGGTCATCAACCACATCCAATGCTCCTGTTGTGGCCTTAACTATATTGGGGAGACTGGGCACAGGCTGGGAGATTGTTTCACTGAGTGCCTTTGCTCTGTCCGCTGCAATGGCGGGGATCTCTTGTTGGCAACATTTCAATTCCGTGCCCCACTCTAATATGACATGGTTTTGTGCACTGCCAAACTCATGCCACCCACAAATTGGAGGAACAATACCCAATATTCCATCTGGGCACTCTCCATCCAGATGGCATTAACATTCACCTCTCTGGTTTCCTTTAGGCCTCTCCCCTGTCTCCCTCTATCTCCTTTCCAATCCTTTCCCTCTCCATTCAGAGAACTATCCATCTCCCCATCACTTCTCAGCATTTTTCCCTCTTGTGCCCTCCCACCCATATCCCACCTGTGCTCCTGCCCCTTCACCCCACCATTTCATTCAGGCGCCTGGCTGCATTTTGCTCACACCTTGATGAAGGGCTCAGACCCAAAACGTTGGTGCATCTTTGCTACATAATGAACGCTGCATGACTTGCTGAGTTTCTCCAGTAAAAAGCAAGCACAGTGTCTGTAGACTTTCATGTTTAAGTGGCTTATGATAGTCATACAATATGCAAACAGATCCTTGAGCTCACTCACCCCCCTACTGTCTGTCAAGCATCTAGTTACACCAATCCCATTTTATTCTCCCCACATTCCCATCAACTACTCCTCCCTACACTCTAGGGACCACACCAGAGCAGCAAATTCACAGACAGATCTGCATAGCTTTAGGATGTGTGGGAAACCCCACACAAGTACGTGGATGGAGGGCAGGTCAGTGGGACTACTAGGCAGATTAATAGTTCAGCACAGACTAGAGGGCCGAGGGGCCTGTTTTCTGCCCTATGATGTCCTATGGCACAGGGAGACAGTACAAACTCCAAGGCTCTGGATTGATGTCAGGGCCCCAGCACCCTGCTCTCCTCAGCCCAAGTCCAACTAAGTAAGGGGCGTAATCACTCCCCCTTGCCTCAGCCCAAGGGAATTGGATACATTTGGGAGCAGCCACCGCGAGAGCCAAGAGATAGATTGCTTAACTAACGATTTCAAGGGTCAGTCCTGCGCCTTTTGCCACCACGATCCAGCCTTTGGGAACATCATTAATCCCCATCGGCTGAGGCGGATCAGGGATTGGAAGTGACAACAGAAGGGATTGGCGAATACTCGGTAAGCCTGGTTACTTGAGCGGGCGACTCGGACTCATCTCGCAGGCGATCCTCGAAGATGCTTTTCCTGGAGCCGTGTGTGCTCGGCGAGCTGCTCATCGCTCAGCCCCCGCGTCTTTCCCAACAGCCCGCCGTTCGGATTTGGAACCATCGTCCAGCCTGCCATCCTCCAGCGCCGAGCGAAGCACCATGAATGTCCCTCCCTCAGTATTCACGGCAACGTCCAGTGCTCCTCTCCAACTGGAATCCGCCGCGGTTTCACCGATCGCGAACTGTTCGGAGAGACTCGGCGATTCAGGCAGCGACAGGCACGGACGATCAGCGTTCCGAGTTGGGGCAGTTGAATGGGTGTCCCAGGGAGGAAACAGCCCCGCATTTCCCACGTCGACCAAGGTGGCTTCTTGAAAGTCCCACTTTTGCCCCATACAAATAAATATCTGTGATTGTATCCAACTCCATGTACCGGTTCTGCGTGGGTGGAAAAAACTTGCCTCTCAGCTCCCTTTCATTCTTTCCCTTCTTTTAACCACTCTCCCACCGATAAGACCTACCCACTCTTTCAGACTCTATATGACGGAGGGAAATTTAAGCGGGTCAGAAGCGAGCAGATACCCCCGAGAAAGGGTGCGAGAGTTCAAGCTCTTCCCGAGAGGCCGGCCAGAGCGATCACCAAACCGGGTGGATCTCCGTGCAGGATGGCAGCTGTGTGCACCAATGCAGGCACGTTTTCATTGCAGCACTCAGTGTTGTCATCAAGCCATCAATGCGTCTGTCAACCAAAAATAACAGCTTCATACGGCAAGATCCACCTTCGAAAGTTCCTGTCCGCATTTAACACTTTAGTACTACTGCATCTCCTGCAACAGCAACCTACATAAAAACAAGTAATGCAGAAGAGCCCATTCGGACCACAACACTCATGCTAAGCAACTCGAGATGCAGAACAGAAGGATATAAGAACATAAAAACTCATGTGGACCAATCTTCCCTGTTGACTCATTGCAGAGGATCAACCTCCCTCGGCCAACATCATCTTTGCAACTTAAAACATTCCTGCTTGCTCAGTGAACTATGGCAGAAACATTAACCATTTTTTAATCCCATGCCACAGGTTTTGTACAAACTGCTATTTCCAGCATTTTAAATTTAATACCATTTGCAGATCCCATTATGTTCCTTTCAGTCGGAGGTCAGCGATCCAGCATAAACGCAGGCCTTTTGGACCATAGAGTCTGCACCATCAAGTACCCATTTTATACAGGGGCGGGGCCATGCAAAGGAATTAGACGTGTTTTGAATGAGCTCTCCGTCAAGATCATTAAAAAGACAATTAAAATCATAAAATTTAGAATTTTTCACTAAAAAAAAATGGACAAAATAAGTATCAAGACAAACAATAACAAAAATCAAGGAAGTTTTTTTACTCAACCAGGAGCATCAAATGAAAGCCCAAAAGGGAGAGGCTTCAAGACCTGTAGACCCTGGCAGATCTGGAAAGTCAGGACAAGAACTAAATATTATCCTGGAAATCTTGAGCAATCGATTTGCAAGCATTGAAAATGTAATGAGAGACAGAACTGAAATTTTAAAAAAAACATTGAAGACAATGGAAAGAATGAACCAAGCGGAAGACTTGCTAAAAAGATGTGAAGCAATGGGAGTCGGACAGACAAGGTCTGCTGGACAAGATCGACCACGTGGAAAATTTTAGCAGATGAAACAATGTTCAAATTATCAGACTGAAAGAAGGAATTGAGGGAAGAGATCCAGCGAACTTCTTTGAAACGTGGATCTCACGAGTGTTGAGAGAAGAAAAATTCAGAGAAAAATTACATATTGAAAGGGCTCACCAGACCCTTGAACCTAGGAGAGCCAGTGATCATAACCGGTCCTGGTAAGACTTTTGAGTTACCAGGAACGGGAGACAATTCTGGGAGCAGCACATGAATATTCTAAGCAAAATAATGGCCCGCCCAAGATATTTGGTGAGACTTTTATCAGATCATTCACCATTAATTTTAACTATTACGACAACAGAAAAACAAGAAAGTGTGTATAGATGGCTCTGTTGAGAAGGAAAGACTTCTGTGAGTTTATTAAGAGAAAGAACTATTTTGTGAAACTAATCTTTCTTCTTCTCTGATTGTTCACTGTAACAAGAAAGGTTGGATGGACTTCAGTGTTATAGAACTGTGGGTGAAAAGGTGTTACAGGCCTAGACCAGGCAGTTCCCCCCCCCCCACCAAAAGAAATAATTACTCTTATTTGATTCGACGGCAGCTCACAAAGAACATTCAGCACAAAGGACTATAAATTCTGTTGGCGCCTACATTGCAGTAATTTCGGGTGGGTTGACAAGTAAACTCCAGCCGTGATCATCATGCAAATCATTCATCAGATCAGAATGGGAGGAATGGATGCAGAACAGCATTCATGTATTCACCCTAGCCAGACGGCTGAAACGAGCAACCAATACTGATGTTTGTGATGAGTTGCCAGAGCATGGGATAAAATTACACCAAAACCTATCCGCAGCAGATTCAGAAAAGCCGGCTTATGATGAGGATTCCACCACTGATGACGAAAGCAGACATTGCGATGATATGTCAGTATCAACAGTAACCGAAGAAGGTTTGCAGGCTGTCCTAAAGTATTTTAACAAAGAGAGTGAATAATCCAACTTTGAAGGATTCAAAGGGGTTACGGATGATGTTGAAGACTAATTGTTATGTTTTTTTTAAATTTTAACACATTGTCCAGCTTTTTAATTTGTTATTTAAGATGTTATATGGCTATTTTAAATTAAAGCGATAAGAAAACAATTTAGAACCAGGGGCTGGAAAATTAAGTTCATTTTTATTCAACATGTAAAAATATTTTTGTATCGCGCGCACATGCATATAATGCGAGGGGCGGTACGTGGTTTGTAAAATACGCATATAACACGCACGTTATATGCATAAAAATACAGTAAATAATATTTTTATTTAGACATTATATGAAACTATACAAATCAGAATTATTAGGAGTTCGAACTGAGATGGACAAATTTTTTTAGCAAATATGGAACTTAGAAGATTAGAAGATAGAGAATGGGTTGATTTGGATGCCCCTTTTACAAGAGAAGAAACTGAAAGAGCTTTGGGCACTTTAAAGCTAACAAACTCTAGGAGAGGATGAGTTCCCTCCCAAGTTCGAAAAGTAATTTAAAGATTTATTGATGCCTCTTATGATGGATGTATTGGACCAGGCAGTGGAGACCCAGACTCTCTCAGAATCTTTCTCAACTGCCATAATTGGTGTTACCAAATACATCCATTAAAAATTTCATTATATAAACCTATATTACTCCTCAATGATGATTATAAAATATTGGTAAAGGCACTAGCTAATAGATTGGGACAATATCTACCAAAATTAATGTATACAAATTGTGTGGGATTGTTAAAGGAAGTCATTCTTCAAATAGACTAACTAAATTATCATCATTCATTTGGCAAAATCAAAGTTGAATCCAAGTATAACAGTCTGTCTAGATGCAGAAAAATCATTTGACTGTTTAGAATGGTCTCTTTTATTTAAAAAATTAGTAAAATTTAGTAAAGGCAGAAAATTTATAAATTGGAAAACTAATAATCAGATTTCAGTGATTTTTCCCTTGAGTATGTCGAGTAGTTCGTGTGCCGTGGCCAAGCAGGCTGGGACGTGGCAGCGAGGTCCTTGGGTCGTAGGTTTTATATTGGAGTGGCCTTCTCCTATGCAGGTTTCTTACCCGGGCTGGAGGGGCCTGCCTCCCCTCCTAGGTCGGACCATACCTGGTCGCAATCCAACCTGTTGGCCTCCGCCTGCCATTTCGTATATTTATATGTTAGGAGGCCCCGGTCCGGGCAGAAGCGAGGGGGAGGCGGTGGCCCCGGCCTCGGCAGAGCGAAGCAGGCGGAGGTCCCGGTCCGGGCAGAAAGAAGGAGGCGGCGGCCCCGGAGATCTGAATATTAAAGGGCCTCAAAGTTGGACAGGAAGAATATAAAATTAGTTTATTTGTTGATGATATGCTATTATACATTTGACCCAGCTGAGTCCTTGATAAAATGATAAACAATATTAGAAAAAATGGAAGAGTCTCAGGTTATTAAAATAAATATGGACAAGAATGAGATAATGCCACTGACAAATTTTGATTATGAAATATATCAAAAAGGTAGTAGATATAAAAGGAAGATAGGTAGAATCAAATATTTATAAATAATGACAGAAGATAATTTACAGAACTTATATAAATTATATGTTAGAAAAAATTTACAGAAATATAAAAGTCTTCCCAATAACTCTAGTGGGAAAAGTAAATTGTATCAAAATGAAGGTGATGCCAAGATTGCAGTACCTTTTTCAATCCCTGCCTTTTGCACTACCTAAAAATTTATTTAAATTATTAAATAATTATATAAGGATATTCCTATGGAATAACAAAGTGCTGAGAATATCATGGGAAAAGATAACATTGGATTATAAACTGGGAGGATTTAGGCTCCAGGATTTTAGCAAGTATTTATCAGCACAAGCAAGATTTTTATCATTCTTCTTTGAAGAAGTTAGCACCCGCTCTTGGATCCAAATGGGATTGAATTCAATAAGAGGTGTCAGTGAAGGACTTTGTTTACAAGTGGAATGTTAAACTAATAACAAAAAAGACATAACCCTATATTAATACATAACAATTAGAATATGGCAAGAAATAAATGTGTATTTAAAAAAGTAGGTATGAGCACCATTATGTAAAAATGTTTTGTGCCCATGAATCTGGGCAACAAAAAATTGAATTTATGGCATGACAGAAGAATAAGAAATATTGATGACTGTTATGAGGAGGGACCTCATGTCTTTTGAACAATTAAGGAATAAATATGGTACTTCCTTTTGTATTCTCCATCTAAGATCATTCCTAAGAGAAAGATGAAATTAATTTGTTTTTAATTTTACTTAAGAATTTTAAAACCACATCTACAATTCTTAAATGGATAAATTGAAAAAAAATAATACATGTGTGGTATATATAAATGTAACCTAATCCCTCCCTTCCTCCCCACCGACCCTTACATAAGAAAAAAGAAAGTAATACTGGAGCTAAGGGTTACCAGTGTGGCGAGTTTTCAGAGTCCTTAAAAAATTTCAAACCAACACATTGTAAGTATGGGCTCCATTTTTTCAAAATGAAATGATATTTATTACATAAATTCTAAGTTATTTTCTAAAGTGAGATACAAGAGCGCAATTCAGTACACCATCCCTCCATTCCTAAATCTGTATTTGATTTCCAAGAAATGGCAATGCACTTTCTAGAAACTGCTAGAGCTAATCATAAAAATGTAATCTGATACATTGTTAAATTTAAATAGAATTAATTATTTTAATACCACCCAACAAAAATAACATTGGATCTAGTGGAAGTTTTACCTTTAATATTTTCTCCAAAAATTGTTTTTTTTTAACCTCTAACCAAAAAGGTTTTACTCTAGGACACTCCCAAGTGGAATGAAAAAAATAAACCAATTTCTTGATCACATCTAAAACATAAATCTGATGATACTAAATTAAACTTTTTTAATTTTTGGGGAGTTAAATATAATTGATTTAAAAAATTACATTGAACTGATCTATTTCTTACATTAATAATTTTTGTCATACTATCCTTACAAAGTTGTTTCCAATCATTTTCATCTATTTGTCTACCCAAATCAACCTCCCATTTTAATCTTGATTTATCAATTCCAATTCCAGGATCTGTTTTTTGAAGTGATTTATACATCTTTGAAATAAATTTATTTATACCACCCTTAATTATTAATAACTCTAATTCATTTTGTCTAGGCAATCTTAAATTACAAACTAATCTATCAATCAAAAAAAGCTTTAACGTGATAATAACAGAAAAGTGTTATTTGTGACATTCAATTTTTCCTTTATTCATTGAAAAATAATAAATTTACCCAGCTTCAAAACAATCTTTTTTTTAAAATCCCTATTTGAATCCAAATCCTCAAAAATTGATTATTCATAGAAAAGGAATTCTATATTGATATAGAGGTGTTCTTCAGAAAATTAAACCTTTTTCATCTACCTCATAATCTATTTTATTCCATAATTCAATGAAATGATTCAAAAGATGTGTATCTCTAATAATTTTAATAATTTAGAATTCCATTTATAAATAAAATCCTGCATATGATCTTCACCTCTTTTACTCAATTCTATTTTAGCCCAAGTTAAAGATTTATCTAAATCAAACATTCCATTAATAAATTTCAATTGGGCTACTTTATAGTAATTCTTAAAATGAGGAAGTTGTAAACCTCATAATTCAAACTTTCAAGTTAATTTCTCTAAAAGTCTAGGCATCTTTCCTTTCCATAAAATATTCCTAATACTTAAATTTAAATCCTTTAAAAAATTTGAGGTCTCCCACAAGGAATTGATTGAAAAAGATATTGAACCCTTGGAAAAATCTGAATTTTAATACAATTTACTCTACCCATTAAAGTTATAGGTAAATCATTCCATTTATTGAAATCATCCTTAATTTTATTAAATAAGGGTAAATAATTTAATTCATACAAATCATTTAAATCATTATCAATTCATATTCGCAAATATTTAATTCCATTTTCTGACCATTTAAATTTGCTAAATGTTTACATTGAATATAATCTCCTTTTACCAAGAGGATAATTTCATTTTTGTCTTATAAACTGATATTTCACCATATTCATCCAGTCTTGTATACAAAGAACACAAAGAATTTATGGGATGTCATATAAATCAAAACATCATCAGCATATAAATTAATCTTATGTTCCTCTGTACTTTTATACCCTTAATACTAGTATCTTGTCTTATTAATTCTGCTAATGGTTAAATTGCTAAAACAAGCAAAGCTGGAGATAGTGGACATCCTTGTCTACTTGATCTAGACAATGAAAAAGCCAAAGAAATTTGTCCATTCATACAACCTTGACAGAAGGATATTTATATAATGCTTTAATCCAATTAATAAACTAAAATCTAAAACCAAACTTTTCAAACACCTTAAAGAATTCCATTCTAGCCTATCGAAAGCATTCTCAGCATCTAAAGCTAATGCCACTGACAATTCACCTTTCTTTTGAAAGGTATGTATTAAACTAATCAGTATACAAATATTATCTGCACAGTCTTCCTTTAACAAACCCAGGCTGATCTACATGAATTAAATCTGGTAAATAATTAGCCAATCTATGTGCTATGACTTTAACTCAATGGCTCTCAACCTTTATTTTTCCACTCACATACCACTTTAAGTATTCCCTATGGCATAGGTGCTCTGTGATTAGCAAGGGATTGCTTAAGGTGGTATGTGAGTGGGAATAAAAAGTTTGAAAACCACTGTTTTTAATCATATCTAATTGACTCATTATGTGCATGGTTTTATAACTCCAAAGAAAATGGGCCAATGACAATTTTTCTCAAGCAAAATATTTGACTAACAATTAGGACTAGAGCAGTGATACTCAATTTTCCCTTCCCACTCACATACCACTTTAAGCAATCTCTGACTGACCACAGAGTATTGATGGCATAGGGATTCTTAAAGTGGTATGTGAGTGGAAAGAGAAAGGTTGAGAAGCATTGCTTTAGGTATAATCTTGTAATCAACATTTAATAATGGTATTGGTCTTTAAGATCCTGCTTTTAATGAATTCCTATCTTTCTTCAGTATAATTGTTATAATCGCATTTTAAAAAATCCGATAGAGAATGAGTTTCACTTACCTGGTTCAACACGTCCATAAAAGGAGTTATTAATAAGTCTTCAAATTTCTTGTAAAATTCTGGCAGAAAACCATCCTCTCTGGGAGACTTACCACATTGTAAAGAATTAAGGACATAAATAATTTCCTTCACCATAAATGGAGCATATAAATTTTTTTGATCTTGGCAATTTAAAGAAGATAAATTAATTTTAGATTTAAAAAAATTGTAAAAAAAAAATTCATTATTATCAGAATGAGATGCTTAAAATTTACAATAAAAATCTTTAAAGGAATCATTCATTTCAAGAGGATTATAAGTAACTTTTTTTGGAGTTCCTTTTAATAGCATTAATAGTCCTTGAAGTTTGTTCACCTTTAAATTTCCAGCCAAAACTTTGTGCCCTTCCTCCCAATTCATATTTTTGTTTAGTTCTATAAGTTTACATCGAATTAGAATATATTATAATTCTTTTTCACTTCAGATGTATTTTTCTGTAAATCGTTTTCCAAATTCTCCCATTTCTCTCTCCAGTTTATCTAAATCTTTAACATAATCTTTTTAAATTTTAACTGAATAACTTATTCTTTGACCTCTTATTAAGCCTTCAAAGCATCCCATTAAATAAATTTGTTATCCATTGAATCAGGATTAATATCTAAATATTCCTGGATTTACATTCTTATAAAATTACAAAAATCAACCTTTTTTTAACAATGAAGAATTAAATCTCCATCTATACGACATTTTTTTCCTTTTCAGAAATTATACATGACATCAAAAAGGGTGAATGATCTGATAAAATCCTAGCTTATATTCTGCTTGCATAACTCTTCCTTGTAAATTTGCTGACATTAAAAAAAAACACTGTGGCAGTGTGAACAGTGGAAGAAACACAGCCACCACATTGAGGGTTGTTAACGACAGTTTTTATTCAAATTCAGCATGCCTCTATAAGGGCAGCATGAGCTTAGTCACCTGGTGTATTGTGACATCATAATCGCTACCCAGGGTGTGCGCTGGAAGGGATGCTGGAGTCAGAGAGAAACCTCTGACGATGCCATTTTCCCATGACTGGCAATACAAGTGGGGCCGGTTCGCAATGAGGATGTGTGCCGCCACACAACCGTCACTTTGGCGGCCGGCCCTGGCGCTTGGGCACACTGTCTGTGATAAGTCCAGATGGGCTGCCTTCAGGCGGTCCACCGTAAAAAGTTATTCTTTCCCCCCAATGTCCAGGGTGAAGGTTCCGCTGGACCAGTGCAACTTTCTATGTCCCCTTGTACGGTCGCTGTAGCAGTGCACGTCTCTGTGGATGGCTTCGCCATCTGAGTCCACAGGGCAGACGTGAACTGCACCCCCATCGCTAGTAATGTGCGCCAGGATTCCAAAACGGGCGATCAATTGGCTGACTAGAGTCATGGCGCACGTCTCTGTGGAGGCCTCCTTAATCGGGACAGCCTTCAGCCAACTTGTGGCCTGATCCACCACTGTGAGGAGGAAACAAGCCTCCTTGGACACCGGCAGGGGCCTGACGACATCAACGTGGATGTGTCGGAATCTGCGAACCGCCGAGTCAAAGTTCTGGATAGGGGCTTGCGTGTGTCGCTGGACCTTGGAGGTCTGGCACCTGGTACAGTTCCTGGCCAGTTCCACCACCTCCTTCAGCCCAAGCCACACAAACTGCTCCGTGACACTCTCCACACGAAAACAAACTGGGCCGAGTCGAGCTCTTTGGGGAGATGAAACATCCGGGTGCCATGGCATGCCAGGGGTGGGGGAGCTAGGGAGGCCAGTCGCATGTGTAGGTCAGCCAGCATGTTTTTGTCGGTGGCCATGGTGTCAGGGTCTGGGCCGAAAAACTCACCCGGCAGGAAAGCGGTGAGCCATAGACCATCTCCGCTGCTGAAGCCTGCAAGTCCTCCTTGGGTGCCATCCTAATCCCGAGGAAGACCCAGGGTAGTTCGTCCATCCAGTCTGGTCCCGAGAGCCTGGCCATAAGCGATGCCTTCAGGTGCGTGTGGAACCTCTCCACCAACCTGTTGGACTGCGGGTAGTATGCTGTGGTGTGTTGGAGCTTGACTCCCAGGAGCTTCGCCATCTGAGTCCACAGGGCAGACGTGAACTGCGCCCCCGTCGCTAGTAATGTGCGCCAAGACTCCAAAATGGGCAATCCATTGGCTGACCAGAGTCATGGCGCACGTCTCTGTGGAGGCCTCCTTAATTGGGACGGCCTTCAGCCAACTTATGGCCTGATCCACCACTGTGAGAAAGCAACAAGCCTCCTTGGACACCGGCAGGGGCCCAACGACATCAACGTGGATGTATCAGAATCTGCGAATTGCCGAGTTGAAGTTCTGGATAGGGGCTTGCATGTGTCACTGGACCTTGGAGGTCTGGCACCTGGTACAGTTACTGACCAGTTCCGCCACCTCCTTCTTCAGCCAAAGCCACATAAACTGCTCCATGACCATCCACACAGTTGTCTTTACCGCTGGGTGAGCGAGGTTGTGGATCAGACTGAAGACCTTCGCCCTCCAGTGTGGCGGGACCACCGGGCGCGGCGTGCTTTTTGAGACGTCACAGAGCAATGTACCTGGACATCCTTGAGTTTGAGGCCCGAGATGGTGGTCCACAAGGCCTGCTTCCGTGCATCGTTCCTCTGTGCCTGAGCAGGTTGTTCGTAGTCCAGGCCAGGCGCGAGAGTGTTGATGGCTGGATGAGAGAGTGCATCTGTCACTACATTGTCCTTGCCGGCCCTGTGTCGGATGTCGGTCGTGAACTCAGACACGTACGAGAGGTGGCGCTGCTGTCTGGTGGACCACGGATCCTTGGTCATCGCCAGTGCTTGAGTGAGGTGCTTGTGATCTGTGAAGGCTGTGAACGGCCTGCCCTCATGGAAGTAGCAGAAATGGCCGATGGCCAAGTACAGCGCCGGGAGCTCCCGGTGGAAGGCACTGTATTTGAGCTTCGGCGGGAGCAGCTGCTTGCTGAAACAGGCCAGCGGGCGCCATTGTCCATCGAGCCACTGTTCCAGAACCCCCCCCACTGCCGTAGTTGAGGCATCCACAGAAAGCGCCATGTGCGCCTCCTGCCTTGGGTGCACCAGCAGCGCGTGGCGCTGGCTAGAGCCTTCTTTGTCATGATGAAAGCCCTGTCCACCTCCTCTGACCATGATAAAGTCCTTTCTTTGGTGGCCATGAGTGCGAACAATGGGTGCATGGTGCGTGTGGCTCTGGGGTTGAAATGATGGTAAAAGTTCACCATCCATCCCCATGAGCTCTTGGAGGCGTGGAGGATTTGGGGAATCGTTGAACAGCTGCTACCTTCTCTGGCGCCGGTGCGGCCCCAGCCACCAAAATGGTGTGCCCCAGAAACTGGAGGGACTCCTTGCTGAACTGGCATTTAGTCGCGTTGACCTTGAGGCTGAAGTCCACTAGCCGAGCAAAGAGAGTGCGGAGGTGGGCTTTTTGTTCGTCGCGGTTGCGACTGGCAATGAGAATATCGTCCAGCTAAATGAACATAAAGTGCAAGTCTTTTCCAACCACGTCCATGAGGCGCTCAACATTTGGGCCACATTCTTTAGACCGAAGGACATATGCAGGAACTCGAAGAGGCCAAAAGGTGTGATAATGGCCATCTTACCCATGTCATCTGGATGCTCTGGGATCTGATGGTATCCCTGCACGAGGTCTACTTTGGAGAAGACCCATGTGCCGTGGAGGTTGGCGGAGAAGTCCTGTACGTGGGCCAACAGGTACCAGTTGGGAGTGGTCGCGTCATTCAACCAATGTTAGTTCCCACACGGTCTCCAATCCCTGGACATTTTCGGGACCATATAGAGCAGCGATGCCCAGGTGCTGTCCGAACGCCGAACGATTCCCAGTTCCTGGAGCCTGGAGAACTTCTCCTTTGCCTGCTGGAGCTTCTCAGGCGGCAGCCATCTGAGTCTAGCATGCAGCGGGGGGCCATGTATGGCAATGTGGTGGAAGACCCCCATGCTAGGGCAGGGCGGTATTGAACCATGGCTCTATGATGGCAGGGAAATCGTGGAGGATCTTGTCAAACTTGTCCCTGGCGGTGTCAATTTCGGGCCTGCGGGCTTTTGCTGTGTCCAGTTGGGTAGAGTGGAACGTTTGGGCATTGACCAGCCTTTTGCCGTTCATATCAACAAGTAGGCTGTGAGCTCTGAGGAAGTCAGCCCCTTACAGCGCGGTGCCCACGTAGGCTAGGACAAATCTCCAATGGAACTTCTCCTTCCTGATCTGGATCTGTGCCCTGTGGATGCCGTAGATCCTGATGGTGGAGCCATTGGCCGCCCGCAGGGTTGGACCTTGAGATCTGGTGCATGTCTCTAATGCTGCGGGGGGAAGGACTCTGAGCTCAGCCCATGTCCACCAGGAATCGGTGGCCGGTGGATCTGTCCATCACATGAAGGAATCTGTTTGTGTGGCCAGCCGTCGCAGCCATCACCAGCAGCTGGCCTGGTCATTTCCCTGAAATCTGCAGGGCTGGTGGCACTTACGGGCTTGTGGTCCCCAGCACTGGTGGTAGAAACACCAGGTCGACTGGCCCTCCTCTGGCTTGGTCTTGGGAGCGACTTGCGGTCAGATGGCTCCTGGTCATGCCACCTGGTTGAGGGCTGCCTCGATCTCCCTCTGTGCACTAGAGGGCACCTGCACAGGCTGCTGCTCTCCTCAGGTTCGAGAAGTCTTCATCTATGAGGAGCAGCTGAATGTTCTCCGGCATCTGTTCCAGGAATATCTGGTGGAAGAGAAAACAAGGCTTCCATCAGTGCCGACGGACTAGCCCATCTGTCTGAATGAGCCTGGAAGCCCATTGTTGGGGAGTTAGCATGAAAGTTCCAAGCAGCAGGTCTTTGAGGGCGGTGTACTTGCCCGTAGCCGGGGGATGGTGGATGTCGTCGTCCACCCTCGCTGCCGTATTTTGGTCCAGAGCGCTCATGACATGATAGAACATCGTGGCGTCTAAGGAGATGTTGCTGAGTTGAAATTGTGCTTCTGCCTGCCGGAACCACGTTCTCGGTCGGTCCAAAAGGGGGAAAAGCTTGTTGGAGAGAGCTTTAACCTCTGCTGAATCCATGGTGTTTTGAGTCCAGAAAAAACATCTGGGCTCATCGGAGTCACCACTGTGATGGTGTGAGCAGTGGAAGAAACACAGCCACCACATTGAGGGTCGTTAACGAAAGTTTTTATGCAAATTCAGCACGCCCCTTTAAGGGCAGCATGAGCTTAGTCACGTGGGACATTGTGACATCATAATCGCTGCCCAGGGTGCGCGCTGGAAGGGATGCTGGAGTCAGAGAGAAAACTCTGTTGACGCCATTTTCCCATGACTGTCCCACCATGTGGTAATACAAGTGGAGCTGGTTCGCCGTGAGAATGTGCGACGCCACAACTTATCTATTCTTGAATAGGAGTCATGTCTATAAAGAATAAAAATAATCTTTTTCTCTCGGATTTAATCTTCACCAAATACAAATCCTTCATCAAAGTCAAAATTCTTTTAGCAGTTTTAGTTCTAGTAACTGATGTTTGTGACTTATCCAAAATTGGATGAAAAAAACAATTAACGTTTCCTCCAATTAGAACATTTTCATGTGCTTCAGCAAAGTACATAAAAGACTGACTAATAAATTTTTCATCATCTACATGGGGTACATGCACACACACAAGTGTCCACATTTCTGAATAAATTTGACAATGTACTAAGACAAATCTTCCAGCAGGATCTGTTACTAGATTGCATCTGAACAGGAACTTTTTTATTAATCAAAATAGCAACTCCTCTTGCTTTAAAACAAAGCCTCCACTTGACCTATCCATTCCCTTTTTAAATTTTGGTTTTCCTTTTCAGTTAAATGTGCTTCTTGTAAAAAAAAAACTATCAACCCATAATTTTTAAATATAAGCTAAAACCTTATCCTTTTAATTGTGTTATTAAGCCCATTTATATTTAAGGATACAAAATTTAAAAATGTTCAAATCTAACAGCCAAAGAACTCTTGCCACTCACCCCACTAGACTCCCTCTCCATAAACATAATCAAATAAATTTGACATCTCTTGAAAAAAAGTACTAATTCCTTCTAATGTGCAGGAAGTGCCCTTCACCATAAGGTGGCATGCTGCTATGTAAGAAGACAAAAAGCCCACCCCACATCCCTCCCCCGTCAGAATACACAACTTCAATTATAGTTCATTCAGGTATAAGCAGCTTTGAGAACTTTATTCACTTGGTCATCATCAGTCTCAATCAATTCTTGAGGTTTTAACAACTGTTGCAGATTTTGTACCTTCTCATCTTGATGAAACAAAATCTGTTGAAGAGGCTGACTGAAACTTGAAGTTTGATCTTGTTTAAGATTTGGCAAAGAATTAGCAAATTTTAAAGCCTCTTCTTCATCAGTAAAAAAAAAGTGATCGATTTTCTCCAGAAAACATCAAGTATGGCTGGGTAACAGAAAGAAAATTTATATCCTTTCTTTCAAAGAACTGATTTCACAGTGTTAAATTCCTTTCTTCTTTTAATAATTGACACTTAAATCCACATAGAAAAACACTTGGGGGCATGGCGAGATGGCATAGAGACTAGACATGTAATCCCTGTCCTCTCTGGTCAGACTTTTAAGTATCTGTTTTTTAACCCTTTATTTTTAATTTTAAAATTTTAATTTTTAGTTTGATATTTTGGTGAGCCATTATGGCAGCTAATGTAAAAAAAACGAAGTCTCAGTTACAAAAGAAAATACAGTTTTGTAGTGTAGAAGAATTTGGGCCTAAATGACTTGAAGCAGCCTCGGACTCGATTTCGGCGATCCCCAAATCTCAACGATCGCCAGTGGGGACAAAAGGTAGAGTAACAGCCACTCACCAATCTTAAGATGGCGCTGGTTCGACTCATTTTGCGGAGGAAGGAGTGCGCTCCCGAGAAGTTGGACATGAGCTTGGAGGCTTGTTGCAAAGAATAACCCCGTTGGAAGAGATGGGAGCGTGGAGAAAGAGGACTGTGATGCTAGACACACAGTATATAGCAACTGTGGACGTGAGTAGCGCTGCTAATTACGGAGGATTCCGTAATTTTATTTAAAAATGGTCTCTGGGGGGAGGACAGTCAGGGGGTCGTCGTTGGGTGTCCAAACTCGCAGCAAAACAACTAGAATGCTCCCTTTAGATGTACAACTAGAAGAGGACTTACCTTACTCTGCCACTGTATAGGAAATGGAAGAGCTGGAAGAAAGTGAGTTATAAATTACGGATCCGGATTCTGCATTCCAAATTGCATCTCAGCCTGTTTATATGATGTTTGAAGGTATTGCTTCTTATTTAGATATCATTACTGGTCAATTGAACCAGCTGGTTCAAATTAATACTGATATGAGCTCAACTGTGGTTAAGGGAGAAGCTAAAGAAAATTTGAAGCTTCCTTTTCTGAATGTAAACAGGAACAATCCTATACAGAAACAATAATAAAGATGGAAAAAAAAGTTAAAGATTTAGGAGCCCGGGAAAGATAATTAACAAAAAAAAACTATTTGGAAAATCAAAGCAGAAGAAATAATGTGAAAATTGTGGGTTTGCCAGAAGGTATAGAAGGTCAAGATCCCGTTAAATTTTTTAAAAATTGGATTCCCCAGATGTTAGGGGAAGAGTCTTTTCCTGATGGATTGGTATTGGAAAGAGCACAAAGAGCTTTAAGAAGAACACCCCTACCTGGTCAACCCCCAAGAGATGTGATAATTCATTGTTTGCACTGTTTGGATAGAGAGACAATTCTTCGACTTGCAGTTCAAAATGCAAGACAAAGGCAGCTCCAATGATAATTCAGAATAGTAGAGTTTTCTTCTACCCTGATTTGAGTCAAGATATCATCAGACGCCGACGTGAATTTAATTCAGTTAAAGATGTTTTATGGCATAAAGGTTATAAATTTGCTTTTCGTTACCCTGCTGTGTTGAAAGTGTTTTAAGGAAACTATCAGTCTCAAGTCTTTGAGAGTGAGCATGAAGCAATGGCTTTTGCTAATTCGCTACCAGATGTCAGAGGACAAAGAAAGAGTCCACCATTATCTCCTAAAAGAAAATCTGATGGACTTGGAAATGGGAAAAATGGCAGAAGTGGAAAGAATGGGAATGGAAAGAGTTCATCTACTCTTGAAATGAGTTCACCATCTGGACTGGAATCTCAAGGCTGATTTTTTTTTGTAATATGTTAATATTTTTGACTGGCTGGCTGGGGAGGAGGGGATTGCACTAATTTCTTTGTTAGTCATCAGTCACTAGTGGGTAATCCACACCCAGATTTTTTTAGGGAGTTCCTACCTTTGGATAAATTTTGTTGGCTTTTTTTTCTTATTAACGAATATAATTTTTTTTGGAGGGCCTATATATTTTAATTTAGGGGTCCTATATATTAAAAAAAATTCTTTTTTATTAATTTTGTGATTATTTTTGGTATTTAGTAATTATATTAGATATGTCAAATTTGAAATTTGCTACTTTTAATGTTCAGGGATTAAACAACCCAATCAAGAGTAAGAGAGTTTTGGCATATATCAAAAAGATGAAAATTGATATTGCTTTTTTACAGGAGACACATTTGAATGAAAAAGAAAGTATGAAATTGAAGAGGGACTGGGTTGGACATGTTTTTTTTTCTTCATTTAATTCTAAAGCTAAGGGAGTAGCAATTTTGATACATAAAAATTTACCTTTTGAATTACCATCAATGGAAATGAATGCAGGACATATTTTTAAACTGAATTGTAAGATTTTTAATGAATTTTGGACTTTACTCAACATTTATGCACCGAATGTGGATGATGAAGCATTTATTTCGGATGCATTTTTGCTTCTGGGACAAGCTAATGAAAATGTTCTGGTTGGAGATTTTAACTGTGTTCTGAAATCTTTATTAGATAAATTTCCAAAAAAAATGTTTAAAAATCTAAAATGGCAATTCAAATTCAAGCTTTGATGAAAGATTTTAATTTAGTGGATTTTTGGCAACGTCTCAACCCAACAGAGAAGGATTTCTCTTTATATTCATTTAGACATGAATTTTTTTCTAGAATTGATTTTTTTTAAGTATCGGCACATTTACAGGGGAAAATATTGCAAGCAGAATATAAAAATAGGGTAATTTCAGATCATTCTTTGTTGTATTTTACTTATGAGAGTTCTGAAAAAATTTGTGCAGCTTCTCGTTGGAGATTCAATACGATGTTGTTAAAAAAAAAAGCAGAATTTATTGAATTTTTTTAAAAAACAAATCAATCTCTTCTTGGAAGAAAATGTTAATTCCGTTCAGAGTAAATTTATATTGTGGGACGCTATGAAAGCTTACTTGAGAGGTCAAATAATTAGTTATACCTCTAAGGTTAAAAAGAATTATTCGACCGAGAGCCTTGAATTAGAGAAACAGATTGATCAATTAGAAAAGGAATTTCAGAGAGATGTGACAGAAAAAAATCCAAAAAAAAGTTGTCGAGATTGAAATTGAAATACAATACGTTGCAATCTTATCAATTTGAATGCTTGATTAATAGATCTAAACAACGGTATTATGAATGTGGTGAGAAAGCACATAAGGTACTTGCATGGCAGTTAAAGAAAGAACAGGTATCAAGGGCTATTAATGCAGTTAGACAAAATTAGACTGTTACTTACAAACCTCGTGAGATTAATGATGAGTTCTACTCATTTTGTAAGAAATTATATACTTCCGAGGTAAAACAGGAGAGCGGATCGATTGACTCCTTTTTATCGATGTTGAAATTAGAAGATATATTGGAGCTGAAGGCTCCTTTTACTGATTTAGAAATTAAATTGGCTATGTTGGAAATGCCGAATGAAAAATCGCCTGGTAATGATGGGTTTTCAGTTAAATTTTATAAGGTATTTCATGATGGTTTATCTACGGTGTTTGGAGATGTGGAACGAGATTAATGAACATTATGATTTACCTGAATCATGCTCTAGTGCCTTAATTACTGTAATTCCTAAGAAAGATAGAGATCCGTTGAAGGTGTCTTCATATAGACCAATTTCTTTGTTAAATGTAGACTATAAAATCTTTCTTTGGCTTGGCTTCGCGGACGAAGATTTATGGAGGGGGTAAAAAGTCCACGCTAGCTGCAGGCTCGTTTGTGGCTGACAAGTCCGATGCGGGACAGGCAGACACGATTGCAGCGGTTGCAGGGGAAAATTGGTTGGTTGGGGTTGGGTGTTGGGTTTTTCCTCCTTTGCCTTTTGTCAGTGAGGTGGGCTCTGCGGTCTTCTTCAAAGGAGGTTGCTGCCCGCCAAACTGTGAGGCGCCAAGATGCACGGTTTGAGGCGTTATCAGCCCACTGGCGGTGGTCAATGTGGCAGGCACCAAGAGATTTCTTTAGGCAGTCCTTGTACCTTTTCTTTGGTGCACCTCTGTCACGGTGGCCAGTGGAGAGCTCGCCATATAACACGATCTTGGGAAGGCGATGGTCCTCCATTCTGGAGACGTGACCCATCCAGCGCAGCTGGATCTTCAGCAGCATGGACTCGATGCTGTCGACCTCTGCCATCTCGAGTACTTCGACGTTAGGGATGTAAGCGCTCCAATGGATGTTGAGGATGGAGCGGAGACAACACTGGTGGAAGCGTTCTAGGAGCCGTAGGTGGTGCCGGTAGAGGACCCATGATTCGGAGCCGAACAGGAGTGTGGGTATGACAACGGCTCTGTATACGCTTATCTTTGTGAGGTTTTTCAGTTGGTTGTTTTTCCAGACTCTTTTGTGTAGTCTTCCAAAGGCACTATTTGCCTTGGCGAGTCTGTTGTCTATCTCATTGTCGATCCTTGCATCTGATGAAATGGTGCAGCCGAGATAGGTAAACTGGTTGACCGTTTTGAGTTTTGTGTGCCCGATGGAGATGTGGGGGGGCTGGTAGTCATGGTGGGGAGCTGGCTGATGGAGGACCTCAGTTTTCTTCAGGCTGACTTCCAGGCCAAACATTTTGGCAGTTTCCGCAAAGCAGGACGTCAAGCGCTGAAGAGCTGGCTCTGAATGGGCAACTAAAGCGGCATCGTCTGCAAAGAGTAGTTCACGGACAAGTTTCTCTTGTGTCTTGGTGTGAGCTTGCAGGCGCCTCAGATTGAAGAGACTGCCATCCGTGCGGTACCGGATGTAAACAGTGTCTTCATTGTTGGGGTCTTTCATGGCTTGGTTCAGCATCATGCTGAAGAAGATTGAAAAGAGGGTTGGTGCGAGAACACAGCCTTGCTTCACGCCATTGTTAATGGAGAAGGGTTCAGAGAGCTCATTGCTGTATCTGACCCGACCTTGTTGGTTTTCGTGCAGTTGGATAATCTTGTTGAGGAACTTTGGGGGACATCCGATGCGCTCTAGTATTTGCCAAAGCCCTTTCCTGCTCACGGTGTCGAAGGCTTTGGTGAGGTCAACAAAGCCTTCGATGTGCTCCACACCAGACTATAAAATAATAGCTAAAGTATTAGCGAATCGATTGGCTAAATTTTTACCTAAGTTGATACATGTTGATCAAACAGGTTTCATAAAGAATAGCATAAAGATATGCTTCAGATAATATTCTTAGAGTGATTAGTTTGATTAATAAATATCGACAGTGCCCTGACCATCCGATGGTGATATCTCTCGATGCAGAAAAGGCTTTTGATAGAGTTGAGTGGGACTTTTTATTTAACGTTTTAGAGAAATTTAAGTTTGGTCCTTCTTTTATTGGTTGGATTAAAGCTTTATATAATAAACCAATAGCCAGAGTATTGACAAATGGTCAGATCTCGGAACCTTTTAAATTAACTCATTCAACTTGACAAGGTTGTCCTTTGTCTCCAGCTTTGTTTGCGTTAGTAATTGAACCTTTAGCACAGCTGATACGACAAAATACACAGATACAAGGTATGAGAGTTTTAGATGATGAGTATAAAATTAATCTATTTACTGACGACGTACTGGTGTATTTAACAAATCCAACTCAGTCACTTTTACACTTGAAGGGGTGTTTAACACAATATGGATCTTTGTCTGGCTATAAAGTTAATTGGGAAAAAAGTGAAATTTTACTGATAGGTGAAGGAGATTATTCAGTTTATAAGAATATTATTAATTTGAAGAGGACTGATCGAATTAAATATTTGGGTATAAATGTGGATGTTGATTATCAATCTTTATACAAATTAAATTATGTACCGTTAATGAAAAAGATCAAAGCTGATTTGATAAAGTGGAAGGATCTTCCTATAAATTTAATTGGAAGAATAAATACAATTAAAATGAATATCTTTCCACGTATACAATATTTGTTTCAGTCAATTCCGTGTTTAATTAATAAGAATTTTTTCCGAGATTTAAATAAATGGTTAGGGCGGTAAATTTCCAAGAGTAGCTTTGAATAAGTTAACTTGGAATATGCATTAGGAGGATTACGTTTACCAAATTTTCAAAATTATTATGAGGCAGCTCAATTTAAATTTATTAGTTCTTTAATGGATTTGGAACGACCCCCTCATTGGGCCAAAATTGAGATGGCAAATATTTTTGAATTTGAAATACATTACTTTTTGTTTCGGTGGAATTTAAATTTATTACAACAATATAATGTGCCTATACTAAAACATTTAATTAAGTTATGGATGAGAAAAAAATAGGATGATAGGTTGCATAATCAATGTTTATTACATTGGAAATCTAAAGGTATAAAAAATCTGGGGGATTGTTTTAAAGAAGGTAAATTTTTATCCTGTAATCAAATGAGGGAAGATTTTGGTATTAATGAGAATTCTTTATTCATTTATTATCAACTTCGATATTTAGTAAAACAAATATTTGGTAGAGATATGACTTTACCTAAATTGACTAAATTTGAATCTTTTCTTGTGATTGTACCAAAGAAGGGATATATTTCATTGATGTACCAAATATTAGAGTATGGAAAAATAAGGGATGGGATAGATCTAAGATTAAATGGGAAAAGGATATTAATTTTATTTTTTCTGAGGATGATTGGTTAGGTATTTGTCATGATAGTGTTACTAGATTGATAAATGTTCGTTGTGCAATGGTTAATTACAATTTTTTACATCAATTGTTTTTAATACCTGAAAAGTTAAAAAAAATATGGTTAAAGTGAATCAGACTCTTTTGTTTTAGATGTGGTAATTCGGTTGGAACTTTTTTTTCATGCTGTTTGGTTATGTGTACATATACAATCTTTTTGGAAAGCAATTCAATTGTTTTTGGAACATTTGTATAAGATTAAAATACTTTTAGACCCAACAATATTTTTGTTGGGTAAGTTGATGCCTTTGAAAGATTTGGGATTAGATAAATTTCAGATTGCTTTTGTATATTTAGCTTTATCTGTAGCCAAAAAATGCATAGCAAGTACATGGAAAAATGCTAATGTGATTGATATTAATAGATGGCATAATGAGATGAACATAGGAACATTGGAAGTAGGAACAGGAGTAGGCCAAAAATGGCCCATCGAGCCTGCTCCGCCATTCAATACGATCATGGCTGATCTAATTTATGACCTAACTCCACCTACCTGCCTTCCCCCCATATCCCCTAATTCCTCCATCATGTAAAAATTTATCTAACCGAATTTTAAATATGTTTAATGAGGCAGCCTCAATCACTTTCCTGGTTAGAGAATTCCAAACATTCACTACTCTTTGGGAAAAACTATTTTTCCTCATCTCTGTTCTACATCTACTCCCCCGAATCTTGAGACTGTGTCCTCTCGTTTTAGTTTCCCCGGCCAGCTCAAAAAACCTTCCTACATCTATCCTATCCATACTCTTCATAATCCTATATGTTTCTATAAGATCTCTCATTCTTCTGAACTCGAGCGAATACAATCCTAGATGATATAATCTTTCATCATAAGTCAACCCCTTCATCCCAAGGATCAACCTAGTAAACCTCCTCTGGACCGTCTCCAAAGCCAGTATATCCTTCCTCAAATATGGAGACCAGAACTGGACACAGTACTCCAGGTGCAGTCTCACCAGTACCTTATACAGTTGCAACATTACCTCCCTACTCCTGAATTCAATTCCTCTAGTGATGAAGGCCAACATTCCATTTGTCTTCTCAATAACCTGCTGCACCTGCAACCTAACTTTTAGCGATTCATGCACAAGCACTCCCAAGTCCCTCTGCACAACAGCATGCTGTAGTTTTTCACCCTTTAAATAATATTCAGCTCTTTTATTTTTCTTGCCAAAGTGGATAACCTCACACTTACTAACATTGTACTCCATCTGCCAGATCTTTGCCCACTCATCCAGCTTAACTATATCCCTCTGCAGATTCTCCACATCCTCATACAATTTGCTCTTCCACTCAATTTGGTGTCATCCGCAAACTTGGCTACACCACATTTTGTCCCCTTCTCCAAGTCATCAATGTAAATGATGAACAGTTGTGGGCCTAACACTGACCCCTGCGGCACCTCACTTACCACTCTCTGCCAATCTGAAACACTCCCATTCATCCCGACTCTCTGCCTCCTGTCAGACAACCAATTTTCAATCCAGGCCAATATACTTCCCCGGACTCCACTTTCCTGTAACTTACTGAGAAGTCTCTTGTGTGGCACCTTATCAAACAGTTTCTGGAAATCCAAATATACAACATCAACCTGTTCCCCTCTATCCACCGCACCCATTATATCCTCAAAGAATCCTAACAAGTTTGTCAAACAAGATCTTCCCTTTCTAAAACCATGCTGCGTCTGCCTGATTGAACCCTTACGTTCCAAAAGTTTCACTATTTCATCTTTAATGACAGCTTCAAGCATTTTTCCAACCACAGACGTCAAGCTAATTGGCCGATAATTTCCAGTCTTCTGCCTACATCCCTTCTTAAAAAGTGCTATCTTCCAGTCTGCCGGGACCTGCCCAGAATCCAAGGAATTTTGGTATATGACCACCAATGCATCAACTATAACTTCTGCCATTTCCTTCAGAACCCTTGAATGCATATCATCAGGACCAGGTGATTTGTCTGGCTTTAGTCCCATTAGTTTCTCCATCACTACTTCCTTTGTAACAACTATTTTATCAAGGCCCTCCCCAACATTCGCATCCTTAACTCCGCACTTGGGCATGCTGGACATGTCTTCCACCGTGAAGACTGACACAAAATATTTGTTTAATGGCTCAGCCATTTCCTCATTTTTTGCTACCAGTTTTCCTTTCTCATCCTCCAAGGATCCTATGTTAATTCTGGCCACTTGTTTGGTAATGGAAAAAAATTACGTATGTTTTACATGATAATTTGTTTTAATAAGTAGTCTTTATATTCAGAATATTTACATTTAAATTTACTTTGATTAGATTTTAGTAAATATATTTTAGTTTATATTTTAGTTTTCTTTCTTTTTGGCTCTCCTAAAGAGAGCTGGCTGAGAGAGAGGGGGGTCCTTTTTTTTTTTCTTTTTTATATTAATTTTTTTTTTATTGTTCACAATATGTACTTTTTCTACTGTATGTAATAACCTTGTTGAACGAATAAATAAAGTTGTAAAAAAAACACAATTTCCACTATTAAGTGGCCTTGTTCTTTTTGAGCATTTTGAACCGCCAACCTTAATATAATTTCTTCATCTTGATAACGTAAGCACCTTATCAAAATTGAGTGCGGCACTTGACCTGGAAATAGTTTTTTTCTATTTGCTCTATCCAATTCTAATCCATTAGAAAAATTTTCAGGACACATAATTCTGGAATCTATCTTTGGAAGAATTGGACTGAATTAGAGCCTTTGAAATCTTCAGGTAGCCCAACAATCTTAACATTACTTCTGCAACTATGATTCTCCAGTAGTACACCAATTTTTTGAAGAATTTTTTTTCTATCTTCCAAGCCATAACAGAATCTTCCATTTTATTAACTGTATCCTTGCATTGTTCTACTTCATCACGATAATCTTCAATATTATCTTCAATTTTTCTGGACTTTAGTTTAAACTTTCTCCACAAGTTCAGCATATTTTGCAATTTCTTGCTTAATAACTTTCACTTCACCTTTCAAATATTGAAATTGCATTTTAGATTCATTTTTAGACCAAAATTGTAAATCTATACATTTGACCAAATTCCCTACCTGACTAACAATTAAAAAATTTTAAAGCTTTAAATTCCTCACTCTTGTGAGAATTATCCCAAGTGCTGTTTCAGCAAGATGTTAACCATGGCTGTAGAGATGAGACGTGAGAGAAGGGGAACGAGGGGAGGGGGGAGAATGTCCTGCTAGAATACAAAGGAAGGACAGTTCCTGCAAGAGATTGAAGGAAAGGCCAACTCGATATATTAAAAAACTGAAAGAACAGGAACATGTGACAAAGCATCATACCAAATAAGGATAAGAGCTGGGGTCACAAAAATCATGGGAATGTGAAAAGTAAACAAAGGCGGGCTTTAAGATGAGGAACTGAACAGCTTTAGAGGTTAAACTAACATATCAATTATTCAGCTAACTAACGAATTAAATTAACAAAGGAGTGGTTATTAACACAAAGAAATGTATAAAAAAGGTTGTTGAATATCAGTGAGTATGCCTTCTCTGAAGGACACCCGCTCTTGCAAGAACCTTGAATAAAAGGTTATATCGCTTCACCTATTGACTCTGAGAAAATATTTAATCAGTGAGCTGGATTTCTCACACTCTGAAACTTAGCTTCAGGCTGTTCGAACTTTATATCCTCCATACCTTGAGTAAGTTGGGCTTCTTCTTCCACTCCCACCAATTCTTCATAGATTCTTACTTCCTTTTCAGCATCTTCCTCTTCCTCCGAAGACTGGTCCAGGCTCTGAATAAGACCACTGCTGTAAATGGTTCTGACTAGCAATGCTAGAAGACCTGGGTTCAATCAACTCTGTAAGTCCCTATGTAGGCGCTGATTATCGATCATGTGTATGTGCGGACTTCTGCACATTCACAGTTGTTCCCACGCAGTTTGTAGTTTAATAGTCTTCTTCTGAACTCAAGCACCGAAGAAGTGGTGCTGGGCGTGAATTTTCGCCATCATCGCTCAGGTCATCCTTGGAAGGAGTGAAGCTTGATCCAAAGGCTGAATCATTACAGTAGGCCCAACTTCTTCAGTTATACTAATGACTTTACTAGTAGTTTTCTTAGCTATTGGAGTCTTTGTCTTCGTTGGAGCCATAATATATTACTACAAATTGATCAAAGTTCTTAATTAAAATTAAATTTTAGTTTTAATTAATTCTGCTGGAAGAGGTGCATTTCCACGTCTCCAACCTATGCATCGCGCCACCCACCCCCACCTGAAATTATTGAAATGGAATGAACAATTTGGCTGGGGAATACACCTAAATTTATATCTAGAAGAAAAGTTAAAAACCAAGTTTTAAGACGAGAGAGATGAAGTCAGATCCACGTGTGGTAATAATGGAAAGATGTTGATCTGATTGGTGTTTGGCTAGCATGATGTCAATTATAAATGCAAGATATTGATTAATGCAGTATAGTTTCCTACACCAATTATACCTCACACCAGAGATGTTGCATAGATCAAAATCTGAAATATTGGAAATGTGTTTCACGTCTGGGATAGAAATAGGAATGTTTTTACATGCTATGTGGCCGTGTGTGAGGAGACGACTTTTTTGGCAGGATATTACTGAAATATTAACAAGAATAACAGGGGTGGCCTTCATGGGCAACTTTACTGAAATAAGTAATAAATTAACTAAATTCCAAATTTCATTTGTTAAAGTAGCCTGAACAGTGGCAATGAAATGTATTGCAATTACTTGGAAATCCAACTCCCCTCTACATTTCGCACAATGGACTACTGAGTTGAATAGATGCATACCTATGGAAAAAATAACATACAACCTAAAGAACAAATGACATTTATTAATCTGTGGCAGCCATATTTTGATCATATAGGGGCCCAATTACAATTATAACTACAATAATAAAAAGGACAATAATAGATGCTGCTATAATATAAATGCAACTTCCTCAGAATTTTTTTTATGGTCAACATAAATGTGAGCCCTGACTGAATGTGGATTTATATTGTGAAAAGGGGTGGGGGGGGGGGGCCTTTTTTCTTTTGTAAGAAAAAGTTTTTTTGTGTGTGTGTTGATATTGGAGAGTTTACCATGTATATTTATGGGAAAAAAAACTAAAATATTCCAAAAAATACCCTTTTTATATTGATCTTAGTTACTTTATCCTCTTCTTGCCCACGCCCACCCATTCCTAGCACTTCCCACATCCATCTACACAAGACGGAGAATTTACAACCAACAACCCAGCACATCTTTGGGACACGGGTGGAAACCCATGCAGTTACTGAAAGAATGTGCAAACAGCACCCGAGGTCAGGTTTGAAGCGAGAGCTCTGGATATGAGGCAGCCTCTCCACCAGATGTGCCATTGTACTACCCAATTATTCCCCTTAGAGTTCTGCTTTGCTCCCACTACGAGATCTTTTTCAAAAGACAATTTCTACTTCTCAATCAGAAAGGACTGTCCGATATCATGCTCCTACTCGCCGTTAGTGTTTAATATTACAGCTGCCAAGGGCCTTGGTGTGAGGACATTTCCTTTTGTTGCACTCTGTTTCACTGCTGCAATATGATGAGGTGAAGGGCAGCACTCTCCCCACTGCCATCATGCCAGAAGAACTAAGTCCTTCACTTTGTCTCTTGTAAATTATTCAGCAAACAGCCTGTTTCCCTCCTGTATAGTTTCAAGAGTTTCTAAGCTTGGGCTGCACAGATTTTCCCTACGTGGCACGTCACACAAGTTAATACCATTCAAAAGTCAAATCCCAGCGATTTTATTCTTTATTTTTAATACAGTTCAGCAGTTAAGAAATCTTTCCAGCTTTTCCATACTATAAGCAATGCAAGTGGAATATGCCCTATTAATGTATATTGATCAGTCTCCTGCAGAGTGCAAGGCAATTGAAAATATACATACATGACTACAATAATCACAAACAATATTCCATTAAATGGAAAGGCACCAACCTAAATTCACCATTATTTTTGTTTTCTCTGAACCATTTGGAAATGTAGCTCTTCACTCTTTGGTTTTGAAGTGTAAATGTGTAGATATAAAAAAGATTTCATTCAACCCAGGTGGAGGAAAACAAAAAAATGAAAAATCTCTCTAATCCACTCACAGGTCAAAATGGAACAGAGGCAGAAGGCACAGGCTTGGCTTGGAAATTAAACAAGTATCCTGCTAGAAATTTTCAATTAAAATTTTCTGAATACAATTTTAATATTTTTGAATCTTTCTAAATAGAAAAAAGGCACTAGAGATTTCAGAAAACTGGCCACCAGTACTTTGGTCCATCTTCAACGCTTGTTTTCACTGCCAGTGCCAGGAATTGCCAGTGCAAATACCAGAAACAGAATTAGACTTTTACCTTCAGTGTTAAAAAGTAGCTGGTGCAGAATTTGGCAATTTAAATATATATATAGTTCTCCTTCCCTTGTTAATAAAAAACAGTAAACGTAGATTGATTACGTTTCCTCTAAACATTTAGGAGAAGTTAGTAAGGAGAAGTTAGTAAGTATACAAAAGGGATTGTGATATCGAAATACTATTCATTTGGAATCTTTTGGAAATAGAACTGTCTGTATTTTATTGCATTAGTGGTTTTCAAATTTTGTGTAGGAGTTTGACTCGTTGAAGAGACCTGAAGGAGGGAAAAAAAGGGTAAAATTCATATTTTGTTTTACTTTCACATTCAATGCATCAAACTCAATTTTTTCTTAGAAGTCAAACCATCCTGTGTAATCCAGCTCTTGGCAGTTTGGGAGTGAAGGCTCTTATAGACATTGAAAAAAAATTCTGCCCACTAACTGTAATTAATATTTCATCAATAGCCCATATTTAAAATCGAAGCCCATAATTAGCACCACAAAAAAGTAGATTTTTTTATTATTATCAATCCATCAGATCTTCCAAATGATGGCATTGTATGCCTTAGATATCACCATATTAAATTGATACCTTTCTCTCTAGCAGGTGTATGGGCTATCTTAACCTCATCTTGAAGTCATTCCCATTATCTAATCTAGTTATTTTTCACTTATTAAGTCGTCACCTTTATTCATCATTCATACCATGCTTGCACAGTAAAGATGTGATAGTGTTTGTCCAGGACCGTGGAGCATATTTACATATGTTAGAATAGAATTAAAGTATTAAAATATTAGGACATATACAGTAACAGTTCTCGGTACCCTATCCAAAAATGTTCTGGGGTTTCAGGAGTCTGTTGGCTTGGGGTAAAATGCTATTGTCCAATCTAGATGCAAGGACCCGAGTGCTGCAGTACTTCCTACCAGATGGCAGAAAGGAGAAAAATTTACAAGAGGTGTGTGTGTGGAGTCCTTCACAATGTTTATTGCCTTTCGCTTGAATTAGGTGACCTTTTCCACTAATTTCACTATCGTTTACAGCTTTGCAGACCGAGGAAGTACAGCTTCCAAACTAAGCTGTGATGCAGTTGCACAGAATACTCTCGATACATCCTCTGTAGAATGTACTGAGGATGGAGGTTGGGAGATGAACTTTCTTCAGCCTTCTCAGGAAGTAAGAGGGGCTTCTGAGCTATGAGCTGGTGTTAAGGGACCAGGTGAGATTCTCTGCTGTGCACTCCAAGACAACCTCAACAGTGGAGCTGTCAATGGTCAGTGCAGTGTGGTCCCCCAGGCCCTCGCCAAGTATTGATATTTTGCCCAATGGATTAAGTTGACTATTCACACGATTATGGAGGTAAACCAAGCATCATGCATACAACCAAAGTTTTCCTAAATCAAAACACATTTTTGGAAGCTTTGAGCCAACAGCAAAATGGAATAAAATCAATTTCAACAGTTGAGGTAAGATTTAAAATGTTCTATGGATCTGGAATTCATTACTCCATTAGAAATAGGCACAAAAAAAGCTAAGTAACAAAGGGAGAATGTCTGATGTATCAAGAGTGAAGACTTGCATGAAGAATAAATAATGGCATGGAGCGGCCTGTTTCTAGATTGCAAAATCTTCACAATTTCATTGATCTGCATTAAAGAATCCCAATCATAAAGTCATATCCCAACACCTCCATGCTGACCAAGTTGCCTAACTGAATGAGTCTCATTTGCCTGCGCTTGGCCCGTATCTGTCTAAAGTTTTCCTATCCATCTACTTGTCTAAATGTTATTATTGCCCTACCTCAACCACTTCTTTTGGAAGCTTGTTCCATATCCCCACCAACTTTGTGTGGAAAAAGTTTCCCATCAGGTCCCTTATAAATCTTTTCCTCTTTACCTCTGCATCTAATTTTAAACTCCCCTATTCTGGAGAAAAGATTGACCTTACACAAGCCCCTCGTGATTTTATACACCTTCAATGGTCACCCCATTGCTTCCTACGTTCCCAGCTTGGCTTTACTGGGGGAAAAAAAAATTATTCATGTATAGGGAATAACCCACTGCAGCCACAGTCAAATATTTTTCAACATATGATGCAAATAAAATGCAGCTCCTCACCATACTTCTTCCTGATCTCATCATGCCGAATTTTCATTTCACTTTTCCTGCCAGACAAAAAACAAAGTTTAAAACATGCCTGCGTGTAAGTTCTCAAGTAGCAACATCAAACAACCACATTGGATAGGTGCATTCAGTACTATCTATACTGACAATACATCAAAGACTAGAACAAAAGAACATGAAGGAAATGTAGGTTTCCTGAAATTGGAAATACACTATTCATACCATTGGTTGCAAGCTACCAAGGGACATACAAGATGCCGACCTTCTGAATTGAATTTGGTCTCTCTGCCCCAATGGACAATACCAAGGTCAGTATGGGAGTGGGAAGGAGGGTTAAAGTGACGTACCAGGAAGCTTGAGCTGACCATTATAAAACAGAACCCATGCATCACATAAGTACACCAATTTCCACTAACCCTCTCTTCTGGTCTCTCACTTTCCCTCAGTCTTCTGCCTCCCGTCCTCCCATTCCTCAACGCCCTTCCTTAAATCAGAGATCCATCTTTCTTCATCCTCTGCCCTCTTCATCACTTGTCAACTTGTTTCTCTTCCCTCTCCTATCTATATCCACCTCTTACCTGTTCGCTTGTGTTCCTCCCCTTTGATGCCCCTGCCCCCCACCCCCCCCAACCCTTATATTCAGGTGTCTGCCTGATTTTCGGCACTCTTCAAGAAGGGCCCAGGACCAAAAAGTCAACTGCATTCTCTATAGATATAGATGCTGCATGACCTGTTGACTTTCTCCAGCACTTTTGTGTACTGCACATCTGTCCATTTCCATCTTCTCCCTTTGTTCATCCCTTCCCTGCACCTGCTTCTATCTGCCCATCTAGTTCCACTTATCATCTACTGGTTTCTATCCCATCCATCTCCCCTATGTTGGCAATCCTCCCTGATCCTCTTGACCTGATACATTGATTCGCCACTTTTGCCTCCACAGATGCCGTATTACCCATTGTTAATGAGACATAGCACAGTAATAAGCCCTTTCTGCCCACAATCCCATGCCACCTAAATGTACCCATGTGACCAATTAACCTACTAGTCCCCTATCCTTTGGAAGATGGGAGGAAACCGGAGCACCCAGAGGAAATCCATGGGGACACAAGAAGAATGTCCAAACTCCTTTCAGTGTTGATTTGTGTTCTAGATTCTTTTGTCTACATCAATGACTCATTTCAGCCAAATACATTGGAGATCTAGGAACTCGCTGACTTTGCAAAGAATAAGCAACACAAAGCTTTTATGGCAAAGAGAGCAATTAATCTCTCTCAGACCATAAATGGGAGGAGGATGGTGGTGAGTTGAGATGTTGGCAGTGAACCTCCATTTTACTGAAGTCATGACACTCCCCTTTTGGAGAGGCAAGACTCACAACAAACCACAGCGTTTGATCATGGAAACAAGTCTTCTCAAAACTTTCAATACATTGCTAACTTAGTCAGGCCAGACTGGTGTCTGTGCAGACCATCTGGAATGCAGACAGCATGTTCCAAGAGCAAGAAAGCTTTGCTAACTTGCCACAGAGGAACTGTCAGCTAGTTTTCTGCTAGCTGTAGGCCTTTCCCCCTTCTTACCTTTCTTCTTGCCGCATTCTTCTCTGTTCTTTTTCTCTTTCCAGTTTCTGATCTGCAGCATCATGCCTAATAAATTAAGCAGACAGTCATGCCTCAATAAAAGTTGTACAAGCTACAACTCATACCCGAGTGGAAAGAGCAAGTTAAAAATGCAAGTACTTCTAATGCCTTCTGCTGTGTTCCAACTCACAGAAGACAACCCCAGAGGCAGAATATAATGAATCCAATGATTTTTCTGCTGTTGCAATCAGACCAAAGGTCACTGTTTTTGTAATAAGTTAATAAAGCTGCACACTCCATTCATGTTCCAAAATAACACACCAAATAGTGTTTCTTTGTCTCTGCAAAGTGAAGTATCCACCAGTTTCCATGCTGTCATAATGTCTTCTACTGCTTCATCTTGCAAGCTAGGCCATCAACTCCTGATCAATTTCTTTGGAAATTTAAAATCAAAGAATTTTCAGATCCTGAAAAATTGGCTTACAGAAAGCTGGTTTGGCTTCTCTTTCACCACTTCAAACAGCCCTCCCCATCACCCATTTCTTCCCTCCCTCTCATCTTAACCCATCCAGGCCTAAAGCACCAGCACTTTGTCAAAATAAGTTGAGGACACTTGCCCCAGTGTTCATTGTTGTCAGTTGAGAAGTGATTGAGAGGCATATTTTGGGGCCATTCTGGACCCAAACAACCCCATGATGCCAGGCCTCATTCCCAAGACTCTGCAAGTCCAGGAGAACAGAGCTTCACAGTAACCAGTACTAAAACAGCCATCCTACTATGGCCATATCAGAATGCATGGGCCAACTTCCTGTAACTGGAGCAATCTGAAGAGGAACTATGTACATTTACAGAACAGAAACAAGTCATGCACCCCAATTCTTGTGCTGCACACAAATTCTTTCTTGCTTCACAGTCTAATACACCCTCTTCTCCACACACTGACCTGTATTTTTTTAGCTGTCAAATGCTTGTGATGTACATCCATGTGAAATGTGTGCAATAACAAATTTTACATTCAATTCACTTGTTTTTGGGGGGGGGGGGTGGCAGGTAAGCAGTCACTTCAAAAATTACATATAAGTAAAACCACGATGCTGGAAAAACTAAGCAGGTCAAACAGTTTACTTTATATAGCAAAGATAAAGATACTGGTACATAACCAACCTTTCAGGCTTTAGCCCTTCATTAAGGTTTGAAGGATCTTCATGTTTTACTCTAAAATTTAAAGGCTAGTTCATGACTCCGTTTTGGATTCCTCCATATGTAAATCATTTCTCTGCATCTACCCTGCAAAATCATTCAATGTTCTTAAATACCCTCACCACACACTTCTCAAATTCTTTGCTTAAGAATCCAAAATTGACTTCTTTTGATTGTCTTTTTAAAAAAAAAGGCCACAGAGAACAAAATGCACGGTCTCCAATCTTCGTGTATTAAAACTTTATGGAACATGAATTATAACCCTGAAGGCACATTGTGAGTACAAATGGGAAACAAAGGCAAAGACTGTCAGCATCATCTGGTGCTCATTTTTAGATTGAAGCCCAGAGACTTACTGCTTGCTCTTTCGCTTCCTGCAACAACAGCAGCAACAGCAGACACACACAGACAAGATCAGAACTCCGCCGACTACCGACATGGCGATGATCAAAGCTTCAAAGTTCACTGCAAAAGAAATGTATCATATTGGCACATTAGATTAACTATACACCAAACATGTTCTGCCATTCGATAAGATCATGGTTAATTTATAATTCTATTTACCCCCTCAAGTTTTTTTGGTTAATATTAACAAATGTCGGTTGTGTTTCCTAACCTCACTACTGAGGAGGTCACTCAATGGTTCTATTGAGGATAGAGTGGAGAGCACCAAGTTCCTTGCTGTGCATACAACAGACAATCTATCCTGGACCCATAACACCTCCTTATTGGGAAGGAGCAGCAGCAGGTTGAGGAGGGCAAGGCTACCAGCCCCCATTTTGACACATAACAGGAACACAATTGAGAGTGTCCTATGTGGCTGCATTATTGTGGTCTCTCTTTGGCTTGGCTTCGCGGACGAAGATTTATGGAGGGGTAATGTCCACGTCAGCTGCAGGCTCGTTTGTGGCTGACAAGTCCGATGCGGGACAGGCAGCGGTTGCAAGGGAAAATCGGTTGGGGTTGGGTGTTGGGTTTTTCCTCCTTTGACTTTTCTCAGTGAGGTGGGCTCTGTGGTCTTCTTCAAATGAGGTTGCTGCCCGCTGAACTGTGAGGCGCCAAGATGCACGGTTTGAGGCGATATCAGCCCGAATAGCTGCAAAGCATCGGACTGTAAGTCAATGCAGAGGATCATTAAAATGGCTGAGAAGATTACTAAGGTCTCCCTTTCCTCAACAACATTCATCAGGAGCTTAAATAGGGCTCAAAGAATTATCAAGAATCTCTACCATCCATCACAGAGGGTCAGTGACCTACTACCATCAAGGTGGTGGTACAGGAGCATCAAAAGCAGGGCTGCCCCAAGCTGGGAAATAGTTTCTTCCCACAGGCTGTGAGATTGATGAACAGTATCCTGTAACCTTGGGTCTCAAATTGTATTGAACTAAATGAGAATATAGTCAATGTCTATTACTACCTTAACATAGAGTACAGAACCCAATTCAAACACAATCTCAATTAAGTATGACATTGAAAAACAAAGCGTCACCCTAGCGATATTTTCTACTAAATGCAACTAGTATACATGGAAACTTGATTACCATTGACAAGGCATGCGAAAAGCCCTATTCTGTGTCCCTTTACTATATGAAATCATTTACCCCAGTCAAATATTTCTCCAGAAATTTAGGGCTAATGCACAACAAACTGACTTTGCCTGCCAATTTGAAAGTTTAATTTGTTTTCGGAGTTAACTTGTACTCTGATCAAACACTGTTGATCTCGAGTCTACACCCCTAAACCGGAATACTCTTCTAGAAATTCCAATACAATCTGAAATAATCATAATGAGTATGGATTGTTTAAAACCCCCCCCACATTTAATTCATCCATATTTTAGCTCACATTCTCCCTTCCCAAATCATCAACTCTGTTCTTCTCCCTGGAAAATGAGATTGAACCCGTTCACAACCCTGCTGCTATATTTAAACCTGCATCAAATACTTTGCAGTAACATTATTGCCAAATCAGGAGTATTGCCACGTTCCAAGCATTTTCCAGTTCCACCCTTGCAGCCTCTCATCTGCCATAGCAAACTTAATTCATGACCTGATCAGCAAATCCGAAACGATTCATTTAGGGTCAAAGTTTTGTTGCCCATGTCCTAAAGCACATTATTCAGCCACCAACAGTGTACTTGCTGATCTATTTTGGCTTTTGTGAAGCAATGCCTCATAACTGAGCATTCAAGTTCATTATTATTTGACTGTACACATACAACCAAATAACAGTGTTTCTCTGGACCATGGTGTGCAAACATACAGAAAATAATCATACAGATGCATAATGATATTATATATATATCTAAAATAAATGTTTTGGAATAATTTACATATTATGCTTATAAGAAAGTGATACACAAAAGTCTGCAGACAATTTATTGTAATAAAGAACAAAAATGTTGAAGGAACCCAGCGAATCTCAGTGTCTATAGGAGGTAAAGATATAACTGACATTTCAGGCCTGAGCTCTTCTTCAAATGAAGACAGTGACTTTGAAGGGCTCAGGCCTGAAGTGTCGGTTATACATCTTTATTTCCTGTGGACATTGCAAGATTTGTGTTTTTATTATTTATAAGATGGGTATCTTATAAATGATGAAACCTATGTTCATCATCTCAGCCTACTGGAAGAACCTATTGAATATTTCAGCGAAAAGTCGACCCCCAGAAGTTGAGTCCCCAGTTGGCCGTGAACAAGAACTTGTCCAGATGAAGGGGCTTTTGGCAGGGCAGTGAAATCAGAAGGGAAGGACAAGGGTGGGATAAACAGAAATCAGGGATAGGGACACTGTAGAGACTAAGGGAAAAAAGGCACAAGATAGAGCAGTTAAAGAGAGTGACATCTCAATTTTAAATACTTCTTCCTCTCAGCATTTCACAAGGTTAATAAGTACATAAAATAATCAAGTTCTCTGCAACTTACCCCAGCAGACTCCCCATCGTGCATCAGACAGTGGACAAATAGATTTTGGTGGCAGGATCTTCCTCACTGGGTAGTCAACGCATTTCTTGTTGGAATTGCACCACAAACACTGCAAACCAAAAGTAAACTAGTCAAATAGGCCTCACCTTCACACACCAATGATTTGATGTTACTTATCAGTGAACCAAGAGAGAATGTGCCTGCACAGTTCAGTAACTGGCTTTTTTGCAAATCCACAAAGAGTGGGTAGTTCTCAGCTTTGGAACTGAGAGGACTGCTAACCTATATATAAAAAAAAATCAATAAGGATTAAGGACACAACCTGTTTCTGTTAAAGTCCACTCCATTCACTTTGGTCATACAGAACATGGAAGCTGCTGAAACTTTTCACGCTTTTAGTGCATTTCACTGCCCTTGAATGTTTCTGTTTTTCCCAGAGAATCTGGTCAGTCAAAAAAGATGAAGTATTTAATTAAAATAGAAATCAGATCGGTTTCATTCAACTTTTTTGCTCATTACCTAATCAATTAAAAGAGGCACTTTTCAGGACTGCTCTTGAGCTCTACCAGTAGTTCTGGTCTCCACTGGACAAAAAAAAAACAAATATAAAGACACTGAAGGGGATACAAAAAAAAGTCCAAGGTATTTTAGATTGAATAGGGCAGGGTTTTTTTTTTCTCCAGAAGAAATTGCAGTGATTAGATAAACCTCCATAAAATTACAAAGCGGCTTTATCAGCAGAAAATGTATTTCCAGAATTTGAAACAGAAGGCTGATCTCACCAGAAATGCAGAGAGCTGCAAATTCACCTAATGACTACTGAACTCAATCTCCCGACTCATGAAGCCCAGCATACCATAGGCCTTCTAAACTATCCTATCAACCTGCGCAGCAACCTTGAGAGATCCATCTGTTTTAGATTTAGACCCATCTGTTCTTTACACTGTTAAGAATCCTACCATTAACCAGCTACACTGCCTTCATGTTTGACCTTACAAAATCCATCATCTCATACTTATTCAAATTGAACTCCATCTGTCACTTCTCTCCCCAACTCTGATCCTGCCCATATCCTGTTATAAACTAGCTCAATTTTCAACACTATCGACAACTCCTCCAACCTTTGATTCATCTGCAAAATTACTGACCCATCCCTCTACATCTTTGTAAGGTTGGGGAATGATTCTGCATAAAAAAGCTTGTAGCTGCTTGAAGGTCTGTTCTAGAAATGACAAGTGAAACAGTTGATGCTTATTTTCAAATCTGAGATTAGTTTTTCATACCTTCAGAGAGATTTGGGAAAAGGTGGGTATATAGAGTTCATGGAATGGTGGAATAGATTACAGTGTCTAAATTGGGTGCTCTGTTCCTACATTTGTATCCCTTTCTCCTCTCTGTGCATTTCAGATTTATTGTCAGAGTACATACATCACATACAACCCTGAGATTATTTTTCCTTTGGGCGCAACAGAATTACGACTAACTGGTAGCGCAAAAAAACTGTACGTAGCATATACATGTAAACAGATAAAGAACTGTAAACAGATAATGAATGTAAGCAAACTGTGCAATGCAGAGAGAATAAAAACGAAAATCAATCAAGTGCATGAATCCTTAAATGAGTCTGAGTTTGTCGTTGAGTCTGATGGTGGAGGGGTAGCAGCTGTTCCTGAACTTGATGGTGCAACTCCTGTGGCACCTATACCTCTTTCCTGATGGCAGCAGTGAGAACAGAACGTGTGCTGGGTGGTGTGGATTTTTAATAGTTCCTTTGCTGTCCGATGGCAGTGTTCCCTGTAGATGTACTCATTAGTGGGGAGGGTTTTTAACCCTGTGATGTCTTGGGCTGTGTTCACTACCTTTGGAGGAGTTTATGCTTAGGGGATTGGTGTCCCCATACCAAGCTGTGATGCACATTTTCCACCACACCTCTAGAAATTTGCCAAGGTTTCTGGTGTCTTAGCAAACCTTTGCAAACTTCTAAGGAAGTAGAGCCACTGATGTGCTTTCTTCACGATGCCATTGGTGTGTTGGGTCTAGGAAAGATCCTGAGATAGTCACTCCCAAGAACTTAATTTTGCCCAATGATCACCAGATTGTAAACCTCTGGCTTTCCTTTCCTGAAGTCAACATCAGCTCCTTAGTTTTGGTGACATTGAGAGCAAGGTGTTGTTGGTTTTTAAGCTAATTGTCCCAACCACTTTGTTTGGGCAAATTTTACATTCTAGTCATTGAGTGGATAAGGAAACTTTCTCCTGGATTTATGATCTTGTGCAGCGGAAAAGATAAAGTAGGCAGATTTTGGAATGGTGCAAAAAAAAATTATGGCATTATTGATATGGGAAATTTTTCATATATTGATTGGCTCCTCCTTACTGCAAGAGGAAAAGATGGGGCAGAATTTGTCAGGGACCGCGGTCGGGGGAGGCGGCCGAGGGACCGCGGTCGGGGGAGGCGGCCGAGGGACCGCGGTCGGGGGAGGCGGCCGAGGGACCGCGGTCGGGGGAGGCGGCCGAGGGACCGCGGTCGGGGGAGGCGGCCGAGGGACCGCGGTCGGGGGAGGCGGCCGAGGGACCGCGGTCGGGGGAGGCGGCCGAGGGACCGCGGTCGGGGGAGGCGGCCGAGGGACCGCGGTCGGGGGAGGCGGCCGAGGGACCGCGGTCGGGGGAGGCGGCCGAGGGACCGCGGTCGGGGGAGGCGGCCGAGGGTCCGCGGTCGGGGGAGGCGGCCGAGGGACCGCGGTCGGGGGAGGCGGCCGAGGGACCGCGGTCGGGGGAGACGACCGGGCAACTGGAAGGGGGTGGGGGTGGATACGGCAGCACAATTCGGGTGGGCTTTCCGAAATCCGGAAAAATATGAAATTCAGAACACACTGTCACCCAAGGGTTCCGGATAAAGGATCGTGTGTGTACCTGTACTACTATTTCACAACTTACTAAACACTATTCTGGCCTTTTCAGATCTAAAACAAATGAGATCACATATGCCAACAATGAAGTCCATTTGCTTAATCTATAACCTAGCAATTCAAACTGCAATGTTGGATAGACCCAAGCATCCAAATCATCTATAAATTCAGTGCTTGCAGGATCCCAGTAATCACACACTCAAAAATTGAGTAGCTGCATTATACCTTCTCCAACCCTGCTGTTCAATAATTTCTAAATCCCATCTGCCTTCATTTTATCCAAATTCTTTGGAGACTCTATCAAATGCCTTCTGAAGCTCGGAATATGTGTTTTCCCGCAGCTACGTGTTCAAAGAAAACCTCACTTTGTGGCGATGCACATAGTTGGAGCGGCGAACCAGCCCTGCTTGTCACGCGCGGTCAGCAGGGCAGCCGCAGTAAAGATGGTATCGTGGGATCTTCTCTGCTGTTCCAGATTGGAAGAGCGTGTGCGCGCTTGCATCAGCATTATGCAAGCACTGAAAGGCAGGGGGATCCTTAAAGGCTGCAGCGTAGAATATAAAGAAAAGCAGTTATTTTACTCGAGCTCTCAGCCTGTTGTCTGAGTGGTTTTGCTGCGCTCATGCACAATCCGCTACACTGGTGACCCTCGACGAGTCTCCACGACCTGAAGACTCGACACAATGGCACCTGCAGCCATAGGCCCTGTGGCGTTGAAGCTACCAACTTTCTAGACGAACAGGCCCCAGACTTGGTTTGGCCAAGTGGAGGCCCAGTTCCAAATCAAACAGAAAACCTCTGATTCAAGAAGATGCTTCTACATCAACAGCTCACTCGATCAGGAAGCCGCTTCACAGGTCGATGACCTCATCAAGGCGCCACCAGAGGAAGGTAAATACGCAACTTAGAAACCTTCTCATTAGCACGTATGGACTTTCACAGCGCAAGAGGGCCACCAGGCTCCTTCACTTGGATGGCCTAGGAGATAGGATTCCGTCTGCCCTCATGGACGAAATGCTCACCCTGGCACAGCCTTGCCTCATGTTTGAGCAGGCATTCCTCGAGCAGATGCACGAAGACATCAGACTCCTACTGGCCAACACGGATTTCAGTGACCCATGCAGGGTTGCAGCACGAACAGACATTCTCTATTGCTCCAAGCGCAAAACCATGGACTCCGTCAACCGTATTACACGACCACCACCAAATGCAATGCTCAAGTCCAGTCCACCACGTGAACAGGCCCCTCCCTGCCAGAAAACAAAAAGGCTGGGCCCAAGATGGTACTTCTACCATCAGCGTTAGGGTGCATCAGCACACATGTGGCACCAGCCTTGCTTGTTTCTGGGAAACGACAGGGCCAGCCACCCTTAGTGGCTGCAGCAGCTGGCCAACCAAACAACCTTCTCCACGTCCGGGACAAAATCTTGGGCGACAGGTTCCTTGTGGATACGGGGACAGAGATAAGCGCCTTTACCTCTACATCGCTCGAGACCTCATGGCCCTTCCCTGTGCGCAACCAACATTGAAACTTTTGGTAAGGGGAAAATTCCTGAACGTTTCAGTGAGACTACTTTCAATTGCTCATTCACGGTGGATTCGGTGGGCCTCTGATTAGGCGCAGATTTCCTCTGTGCACTCTCTCTACCGGTAGACCACCAGTAGTCCACGGAAAGACTTTCCAAACAGTGCTCCTTGGTACGTCTGACAAACCGTCACCCAGTGCATCTCCATGGAGGCACCACACGGCCAATACAGCCGCCTCCTCACTAGCTATTCCTGTACCCTGTTCCCCAAGTTCACTACCTCCATGCCAAAGCACGGCGTCCAGCACCACATCGCGACCACAGGCCCATCATTTCATTCTCGAGTCTGATGCCTAGCCCCAGTCAAACTCAACCTGGCCAAGGAACAGGTTAAGCACATGGAAGAACTTGACGTCGTCCATGTTCCAACAGCCCGTAGGCCTCACCCATTCACTTGGTACCCAAGTCCAACGGCAGCTGGAGACCCTGTGGAGATTACAGACACCTCAACAATGCGACAACACCCGACCGCTACATCATCCCCCACAAACCTCCATGGTGCAAGGCTCTTCTCTCAGGTCGACCTAATCTGGGGATACCATCAGATTCCCGATCACCCGGATAATGCCCAAAAGACAGACATCATAACTCCCTTTTTGGCCTTTTCGAGTTCCTCCGCATGCCCCTCAGCTTGAAGAATGTGACCCAGACTTTCCAGCACCTTATGGACACAGTCAGCAGAGACTTTCCTTTCCACCTACATCGACAACATCCTGGTAGCCAGCAAAACACCAGAGGAGCACATCACAAACCCTTGCCAGCTCTTCAACCACCTTGCCAAATTCGGCCTCACCATTAACCCAACAAAGTGCCAGTTCAGCCTCAAAGAGATTGACTTTTTGAGCCACAAAATTACCAAAGCTGGCACCACTCCTCTACTCAACAACGTGAAGGCCATATGGCAGTTCGCCAAATCGATGACAATGAAGGGGCTACAAGAGTTCATGGGCATGGTGAATTTTTACAACAGGTTCATCCCCACGGCTGCCAGGATTATGTACCCTCTCTTCACTCCAATGTCAGGCTCAACGAAGGAGCTTACGTGGACGGAAAAAGCTCAACACTTTTGAAGAGACCAAGGAGGCCCTGGCTAATACAACAATGCTAGTCCACCCACGAATGGACGTACTGATGGCCCTCACAGTCAACGCATCAAACACGGCGGTAGGCACAGTCCTGGAACAGTTTGTGAACAACTCTTGGAGACCGCTCTCCTTTTTCAGTCACCATCTGTGACCGCCTAAACTGAAGTACAGCAAGTTCGTCAGAAAGCTGATAGCCCTCTACCTTGCTGTCCGTCATTTCCGCTACTTCCTGGATGGGCGGCTGTTTACGGTCTACACAAACCACAAGCCGTTCACTTTCTCCTTCTCCAAGTCCTCTGACCCATGGTCTGCCCGCCAACAGAGGCTCATCCTACATCTCTGAATTCACCTCCTCCATCCACCATCTCTTGGGCAAACAAAATGCTGTCACTGACGCTCTTTCCAGGCCAGCAGTCCACATCTTGTCGCAAGGTATCGACTGCCATGATCTGGCTTGAGCTCAGCAAAACGATCCTGAAACACAGAGCTTCAGGACCGCAGCTCCAGGACCTTACACTAGACTCCAATGGCACTATTCTCCTCTGCGATATCTCCACAGGCCACCCCAACTGCCAGTCCCCGCCCAATGGAGAACGGTTTTTGACTCAATACACAGTTTGTCTCACCCCTCCATCCGAACGACCGATTTGTCTGGCACAGCTTATGCAAGCAGATCACAGAGTGGGCAAAAACCTGCACGGACTGCCAGACTGCAAAGATCCAGTGACACACCAAGCCCCACGTCCAGCAATTTGACACTCCAACCTGCAGGTTCGAGCACATCCACTCGACATAGTTGGACCTTTGCCAGTCTCCTGAGGGTCACGCTATCTGCTCACAGAGGTGGACAGGTTCACCCAATGGCCAGAGCCATCCCCCTCCTGGATGCTTCCACCGATACGTGTGCCAGGGCCTTCCCCTCTGCCTGGGTTTCTCATTTTGGTGTCCCAGAACACATAACAACCAACCAAGGAGCTCGATTCACCTCTGCCCTGTGGAACGAGTTCTCCAAACTCCTGGGCACCTAACTACATCACACAACATAGCCTACCATCCTCAGGCCAACGGGCTGGTCGAGCGCTTCCACTGGCACCTGAAATCAGCACTGATGGCATGGTTACTACTGGGTTCTCCTAGCTATACGCACAACCTCTAAGCTTCTTCAGCTGAACTAATCTATCCATGATGAGACCCTCGTAGTCCAGGGGCAGTTCCTCCCTTCAGTACCACACCACAGTCATACTGGAAAGACTGCAAGACAAACTGGGCTCACTCACACCACTACCACTATCACAACACAGCCAGCCACGGACTTAATACAAAATGGCTAGTTTGTGTTCGTGCAAGGGGTGCACACAGGATGTCCCTTCAGCACCCCTATGAGGGACCCTACAAGATGAGCTTTACACTCGACATCGGGGGCAAGGAGGAATTGTTCACACTGGACCACTTGAAACCGGCCCATCTGGACTTGCTTCGAGCAGTATAAGTTGCCCCTCCAGTATGTAGGAGTCGGCTGTCAAAACAGTAGACCTCGCCCTTGACGCATCATGAGACCATCAGTGCCGGTTCTTTTGGGGGAGGGGGCAGTGTTGTGTGGCAACGCACTTAGTTGTAGCAGTGAACCTGCTCCACTTGTCACATATGGTCAGTGGGACCTTCTATTCCGGTCCAGACCAGAAGAGTGCAAGCATTAGCGTGATGCAAGCTCTGGAACGCAGGGGGGGGGGGGGGGTGAGACACAGCCTTAAAGGTTGCAGCGCAGAATTCAAAGAAAAGCAGTTGTGTTACTCGAGCTTTCAGCCTGATGTCTCAGTCTTTTCCCTGCGCTCACACACAGACCACGACAACGTCCTGTTCTAGAAATGAAGTCAGTCAGGTATGACCCACTCTTAATCAATTGTATGCTCATTAGTTGAAGATATTTAATAAAATGAAACATCATGGCTTACTCTATTCTCAATGTATATACCAATATTGACAATTGAAACTCTGAACCCTGTCCTTTGGTTGCACTGCTTCACAAATCAATGAGAACCTTCAAAGTAGTTTAATAATTGAAAAATATTTCATTGATTTATTTGCACACTGACCTTGTTGGTAAATGAGTGGAGCTGTTGGGACATGGAAAACTGTCACTGGTTGAATGAACATAAAAAAACAAACAACAACAACAGGATTCTCTCCAGATACGATGAGGATAATTGTTCCAACCTGGAGCCTACATCACAGACAGAGTATTTTGCCCGACGAGTGAAAATTGCAAACCTCCTCCCTCTGTAACTTACCTCACCCTATTAAAACATCCTATTCCTTTCTCCCTTGCAACACAATTTATGTCAGCACTTTTCATCAGATAAAGTGCACAATGACAATCCAGCTGCCATCTTACTCACCGAAACATTCTTCAGACATTCGTCACAATTCACGTTGGTGCTGGCATTGCAACCTGAAAGAAGAAATGCAAATTTAAATCCTATTGCAACTTTAGAATGCAGTTAATATTTCACCTGGAATTTTTACACATTTCTCCACTGCCTCACTTCCCCCATTCCTATGCAAGTATCTTTTCCTCCTAACCCATCTAATAAATCTTTCATTAGTCACATTTGCAAAACTCTTCTTTCCCCTCACAGAGATCCACGTTAAGTGAGGCAAACAACACACTCCATTCATTAACAAACTGTTTCATTATAAGTGCCTTGTGATACATGACATTGTATTTCATCCATTATAATTTGACATATTACTTAATTCTGTTCATCAGATTGTTCAGATTGCATATCATCAGCTGACAATCTGGATCTGGACAAATACCAAAAATTTTAGCATTCTACTTTTCACAATTTGTTGAAACCATTTAACTGTCAAAAATACAGGAAGTAACAATCTTCAGTTTATTTTTCAAGCACAGGAATTAAATCTGTTTAACCATGAAGGTGCTGATTTATTAGCAGAATGAATGGCAAATTGAACTGAAGGTTTGATGAAACTCCATCTAGTCCTCTTACCAACACAGATATTTAGTTTGGAGTCAGTGGCCAGGAAACAATATAACAAATCCTTAAAAGATGTTGGTCAATACTTTAACCCTTCATCAGTGCAAACTCAATAAGTAGCGCTCTAACCCAAGGTTGAAAATTCAAAGTCTCATTCAAGATATTCAGGTACAAAACGGGGAAGTGAAACTTGAGTGATTTTGCACTAAAGGAGGTTTCATCCAGCTGATTCTGTACACACTTGCACCACCCACCCTCCAAATCCACATGGACCACTTTTACAGCAAGTCAGTTATTTTCTAGCCAATATTTATCCCTGAAGCAACAACATTAAAATTACTTAAACGTTTTTCTGAGCACATATTAGTATTGGTGACTGCTCATACACATTGGTGGTTTTAAGGCATGTTAAGACACCCCAAATTCAATCAATTTGCTGTCCTAATGATAAAATGTAGCTCCACCAATAAACACTTTTTCAGGTGTATTCTCCGCTAAGAATGGGCCTGAAGAAGCAGAAATAGCCTTTTAAATTGCAGTTCAGGTGGCAGCGTTGAAAGCGCAGCGCTGGCCATCTGAAAGGTCATCCGTGCTGGGATGCGCACCTAAGCACATTCCGGCTCCTGTCCCTGGGATTGTCAAGTCAGGATGGCTGGATGTCAGCTGGGACAGCCAGCACGGGCTATCAGCGGGAGACATCCCCACACTGAACCCGCTGCCCCGTTCTCTCCCCACTCACGGGGGCTGGGGCGGCCGGCGGGGGAGCACGGGGGCTGGGGCGGCCGGCGGGGGAGCACGGGGGCTGGGGCGGCCGGCGGGGGAGCACGGGGGCTGGGGCGGCCGGCGGGGGAGCACGGGGGCTGGGGCGGCCGGCGGGGGAGCACGGGGGCTGGGGCGGCCGGCGGGGGAGCACGGGGGCTGGGGCGGCCGGCGGGGGAGCACGGGGGCTGGGGCGGCCGGCGGGGGAGCACGGGGGCTGGGGCGGCCGGCGGGGGAGCACGGGGGCTGGGGCGGCCGGCGGGGGAGCACGGGGGCTGGGGCGGCCGGCGGGGGAGCACGGGGGCTGGGGCGGCCGGCGGGGGAGCACGGGGGCTGGGGCGGCCGGCGGGGGAGCACGGGGGCTGGGGCGGCCGGCGGGGGAGCACGGGGGCTGGGGCGGCCGGCGGGGGAGCACGGGGGCTGGGGCGGCCGGCGGGGGAGCACGGGGGCTGGGGCGGCCGGCGGGGGAGCACGGGGGCTGGGGCGGCCGGCGGGGGAGCACGGGGGCTGGGGCGGCCGGCGGGGGAGCACGGGGGCTGGGGCGGCCGGCGGGGGAGCACGGGGGCTGGGGCGGCCGGCGGGGGAGCACGGGGGCTGGGGCGGCCGGCGGGGGAGCACGGGGGCTGGGGCGGCCGGCGGGGGAGCACGGGGGCTGGGGCGGCCGGCGGGGGAGCACGGGGGCTGGGGCGGCCGGCGGGGGAGCACGGGGGCTGGGGCGGCCGGCGGGGGAGCACGGGGGCTGGGGCGGCCGGCGGGGGAGCACGGGGGCTGGGGCGGCCGGCGGGGGAGCACGGGGGCTGGGGCGGCCGGCGGGGGAGCACGGGGGCTGGGGCGGCCGGCGGGGGAGCACGGGGGCTGGGGCGGCCGGCGGGGGAGCACGGGGGCTGGGGCGGCCGGCGGGGGAGCACGGGGGCTGGGGCGGCCGGCGGGGGAGCACGGGGGCTGGGGCGGCCGGCGGGGGAGCACGGGGGCTGGGGCGGCCGGCGGGGGAGCACGGGGGCTGGGGCGGCCGGCGGGGGAGCACGGGGGCTGGGGCGGCCGGCGGGGGAGCACGGGGGCTGGGGCGGCCGGCGGGGGAGCACGGGGGCTGGGGCGGCCGGCGGGGGAGCACGGGGGCTGGGGCGGCCGGCGGGGGAGCACGGGGGCTGGGGCGGCCGGCGGGGGAGCACGGGGGCTGGGGCGGCCGGCGGGGGAGCACGGGGGCTGGGGCGGCCGGCGGGGGAGCACGGGGGCTGGGGCGGCCGGCGGGGGAGCACGGGGGCTGGGGCGGCCGGCGGGGGAGCACGGGGGCTGGGGCGGCCGGCGGGGGAGCACGGGGGCTGGGGCGGCCGGCGGGGGAGCACGGGGGCTGGGGCGGCCGGCGGGGGAGCACGGGGGCTGGGGCGGCCGGCGGGGGAGCACGGGGGCTGGGGCGGCCGGCGGGGGAGCACGGGGGCTGGGGCGGCCGGCGGGGGAGCACGGGGGCTGGGGCGGCCGGCGGGGGAGCACGGGGGCTGGGGCGGCCGGCGGGGGAGCACGGGGGCTGGGGCGGCCGGCGGGGGAGCACGGGGGCTGGGGCGGCCGGCGGGGGAGCACGGGGGCTGGGGCGGCCGGCGGGGGAGCACGGGGGCTGGGGCGGCCGGCGGGGGAGCACGGGGGCTGGGGCGGCCGGCGGGGGAGCACGGGGGCTGGGGCGGCCGGCGGGGGAGCACGGGGGCTGGGGCGGCCGGCGGGGGAGCACGGGGGCTGGGGCGGCCGGCGGGGGAGCACGGGGGCTGGGGCGGCCGGCGGGGGAGCACGGGGGCTGGGGCGGCCGGCGGGGGAGCACGGGGGCTGGGGCGGCCGGCGGGGGAGCACGGGGGCTGGGGCGGCCGGCGGGGGAGCACGGGGGCTGGGGCGGCCGGCGGGGGAGCACGGGGGCTGGGGCGGCCGGCGGGGGAGCACGGGGGCTGGGGCGGCCGGCGGGGGAGCACGGGGGCTGGGGCGGCCGGCGGGGGAGCACGGGGGCTGGGGCGGCCGGCGGGGGAGCACGGGGGCTGGGGCGGCCGGCGGGGGAGCACGGGGGCTGGGGCGGCCGGCGGGGGAGCACGGGGGCTGGGGCGGCCGGCGGGGGAGCACGGGGGCTGGGGCGGCCGGCGGGGGAGCACGGGGGCTGGGGCGGCCGGCGGGGGAGCACGGGGGCTGGGGCGGCCGGCGGGGGAGCACGGGGGCTGGGGCGGCCGGCGGGGGAGCACGGGGGCTGGGGCGGCCGGCGGGGGAGCACGGGGGCTGGGGCGGCCGGCGGGGGAGCACGGGGGCTGGGGCGGCCGGCGGGGGAGCACGGGGGCTGGGGCGGCCGGCGGGGGAGCACGGGGGCTGGGGCGGCCGGCGGGGGAGCACGGGGGCTGGGGCGGCCGGCGGGGGAGCACGGGGCTGGGGCGGCCGGCGGGGGAGTACGGGGCTTATGCATGCACACAACATCCTGCTAAATTTAAAAGCTGAGAGCTTTCAATAAGTCAGGATTCTCGGGTCAGCCGTTCTAGCCCAGCACTCCCCGGCCGGCCGGCCCAGCCCCACAGTCCCGCGGGGAGGGAGCTGTCAACCAGCAGGGAGGGGAGTTGTCAGGAGCTGTCAAACTGCTGCCCCTGCCCAGACTCAGGAGTCAGCGTTTGCTCTCTCACCACTCTCCTTGCTTCAGACCTTTCAAATAGTAGAACACCTCCTTCAGTGCTGCCACCTGAATGTCTCTTCATAGACACTTGCAGCCTGCTCCTGAGCCGCATTCTCCAGGCAATTCCACTTGAAAGCTGCTATTATGTCTCTCTTCAGGAGGTGCTGCCTGGCCTGTTGTATCGTTCTGGTAGTTCTGATTTTTAATTTCAGGTTTGCAGTATCTCTAATTATTTTTTTAAAACTCTTTGATGACAACCACTGAGAATGGATTCCTTGGCCCAATGAAGAATAGTGGTGACAAAGAAGTTGGATTTCCAGACTAGTACTCTGGGTGTGGCTTAGTATGCTTCGGAAACCTGGACAACATCTGAAGGCACTTGGAAAGTTCCATCAGTGCTGTCTTTGAAACATCTTAAATATTAGCTGCGAAGATAGAAGAATTAACATTAGCGTGCTAAATGAAGCAAAAACAACAAACATTGAAGCCTAGGTCATTAACAACCAACTAAGAAGCAACAGTCATATTGTTCGGATAAAGACGAACGTCTGTCGAAACAAATCTTCTACTTCCATCTTAAAGAAGGTAAACGAAAAAGGGGAAGAAAACAGAAGAGGTTCAAAGACGTCTTAAAAGCCAATAATAATGCAACATCAATAATTGGGAAACCGATGCCAAGGACAGGAAACTCTAGCCAACCATCAACAGAGAAGGAACAGCAACTTTTGAAGCCAACTTGAAAAGCAAATGGAGAGGCAGCAACAACCAAAGCCCAACCTGCCTCCTGGAATTACCTGTCCTGTATGCAGATGATCTTTCAAAGACAAGATTGGACTCAAATCACTTGAGAGCCCATAAAAGATCAATGGAACGAAGTCCATCATCCTCGACCTCGAGGGATAGCCACAAAATATACCACCAATATTTACCCAAATGCCCATGTCCTGAAGGACACTCAGCAAGTCAAGCAGAATCAATGGGATAAAAATAATGGTTGAGATTTCAGGTCCCAAACTCTTTATCGAGCCATTGAAGGTGGACAGGGTTGGAGGGGTGGGGCAGGGGCACCTATGTGGGGTTAGTGAACCAGATAAAAGTAAACACGACAGGCAGTAGATTGGCAGAGGCCAGTGAAAGGGAGAGAAGCAAGGAAAACAAAGGTGTCAGGTGGAGGAAAATGAGTCGCACAATGTCGAGTGAGTGATTAAAAGACAAAGGGTGCCAGTGCTGGAATCTGAAGGATGTGAATAGTGGTATAAAGAGAGGCAAAATGAAACATTGAGGGGAAAGAGAATAGGTGGGGAGGGAATAAATAGAAAGGGGCAAGAGCTGAAGGAGATCAGAAGAAGAAAGTGGATTATCATTGGGTTACATTCCAATGTATTCCTCAATAGATTTTTTTCAATTTCAGGTACCTCTTCGGCTCTTCAGCTTTTTTTTAAAATCCATTTTAACCCCCCCCCTCCCACCTTCTTCTTTAGCTCCATTCCCCCTTCACCCCCATCTTCCACTCTCTACCCCATCCAAGGATTCATCTGGTTCTCTTGGTAACCACCACTCACCTCTTATCAGATCCCAGCACTAGCAGCCTTTCTTCCCTAATTTCCCCTCTCCTCTCTGTGTGACTCATCTACCTCCACTTGACCCCTTGTTTTTTCTTGCCTCTCTCCCTTTATCTGGCAATCATACTGCCTCTGTAATACCTCACTGATCTCACATGGGAACCCCCTCTCCTGTTCCACTTCATTTTCTCAATCTTGATAGTTTCCGTCCAAAACGTCAACCTTTTTTCTCCTGCTGTTGTTCTCCTGTTGAGTGTCTCCAGTTTGTTTAGCTTCAGATTTTAGCACCTGTAGTCTTCTGAAGGACACTATTGTCTCTTTAGTGAGTGAATGGGGATAAGAAAGCTATTTGACTACCACCTTGCCAGTCTATCTGACAAAGATAACATTGGTAAAAGTGTCCACCACACAGGTCTTTGAAGAGATGGTGAAGAGAAGAGATCCAAGATGTGTATGGAGTGACAATCATTCCAAATGGGAGAAACTGAACAATTCTAACAGTTGAACACAGGCACCCATGGACTATCTACAGCAGATTGTACCACCACAATCTGACATCATGCACTGCCACATCCTTCACTCTACCATAACATGAGGGGAATTGATCTTTATATAATGACAGTAAAATAGCATGTCAGACCACTATCAGTCATTCCTAAATACAAGATGCCAGGCTAGCAAAGCTGCAGAAACAGTATGCAATGCCATCTTACAACCAACATGCAATCACTACAAAGCCAAAGCATTAACAACCACATTCAGTCAGAGGTGCCAAATTTATGATCTACCTCAACTCTCATCTGAAATTCCCACCACTTCAGAAGCTGGTCTTCAGCCAATTCCACTCAAGAGTTCCAAGAGACAGTATCCCAGGCTAAAAATAACTTCAGTTGCTTTATCCAGGTCAGAAGTGAGGATGCTTACATTTCATAATTCTTCAGCAAATGATGGTCTGCATGCATTAAGACCCAGTCAACATTCCGACACGAGCTGATGAGTGCCAAGTAATAATCAAGTCACTAAAGTGGCAGGCAATGACCCACCTCCCAAAAAGGTAGTCTAACCACCTGACATTGAGAGCTTTCCATCAGAGACCTTGCTGTGAACATCCTGGGAGTCAGAAACCCAAATGAATCAGCCACATAAATAATGGCAGGAGTAACTCACCATCTGAAGCCCCAAAGCCTTTCCACCACTGACAAGGCATGTCAGGAGTGTGAACACTCCATTTACATGGGCGGGTACAATTCCAACAACTCATGAAATCAATTCTATTCAGGACCAAACAGCCCACTTGATCTCTACAAACTACATGAGTTACTCAAAGTATTTCTCAAATCTATCATTGCCAATACCAAGAAAGCAAGCAACCACATAAAAAGCAATGACCTCAATTCTCATTTATAAATTCATTACCAGTCCTTCATTGTCTCTTCAAATACTCAAGTTCCCTACCCAACAGCACTGTTGGAGCCACTTCACAAGAAGAATTGCAAAGGTTTAACTGGAAACTCACTAACACTCTCTCAATGGTAATTAGTGATGCAAATTAAATGCTGGTCTTACTAGCAACACTCAGGTCCTACAAGTTGAAATATTCAAATTTCCTAACCAGCAATTCAAATAGATGAAATTTTTCAAATGCCTCCTAGGCACAGATATCTAGAAATGTAGGAACTATTTTGAATAGAAAACCAAAACAGATGTACAGGTATGTATTCTACTCATTGCAGAACAGTGAAAGGAAACAAAAGACGATTCCAGGCAGGAAAGGCGGTGGGGTGGGGGGGGGGGGGGGGGGAAGAGTGCAAAAAAAAATGAGCCAGAAATTAGAGGGCATGCATAAATTAATCTGATTGGGTTATGCCCTTCAATTATTTGAAGAATGATGACCAGTCAAACTTCTAGTAAATTTAAGAACACTACTGAAATTACAGTTTCACAAGACATTGCAGTTTCTAGAATCTGTAGAAAAAAATAACTGCTGGAGAAACTCAGGTTAGGGAGCATCTGAGGTGAGAAATGGACACTGAAAGAGCCTAGATGCAAGTCTCGATCTGAATCGAGAGTCAAATTCCACTCCACAGATCCTGCCTGACCTGCAGAGTTTATGTGTTTTTTTGATTAAAAATGCACGGACAACCCCATTTTTGAACAAACCTTATCAAAGGTTGACTCATTGTGAATATTTTTTGAAACCTCCATTGCTTCACGAGAACAATTTACAAGCTACTGCACCAGATTTTCAGCTGCATTTATTGTACGTAGAAAACGGATCTTCCCACAATCACACAACACTAAAAGTCACTTCCTCCAAAAATCTTAAAATTTAGAGCCATCAACACATTGGTTAACAGTTTACCCAATAGAAGTCATACAAATACCATGCATTCAATAGCACTAAGCAAATAAAGCATGCAGAAAAGAATGTCTACACAAGTGCCGTTATTCTCAAATATTTAAAATACAGGCATTTTAATCTAAAATGTACAATGATTATTGAGAACTACGAGAAGTCGGGTGTAGAATTAAAGTTATTCATTTCTAAGCATTGTACCTAACATTTGATGCAAAATTCAAGTCAATAGCAATTCATTTGTATTAAGACCTTTCCGAATCAGAATTTATTTTCATGAAATTCAGTGTTTTTGAGGCAGCATTATAGTCCAAACATTCATATTATAACCATTTTATATACTTAAAAAAAGTTAAAATAGTGCACGAAAAGTAAGGCCATGTCTATGGTTTATTGATTATTCCAGGAGTCTGATGGCAGTGGGGAAGAAGCTGTCCTTGTGCCATTGAGTGCTCATCTTTAGGCTCCTGTACCTTTTTCCTGATGGTAGCAGATTGAAGAGGGCATGGCTTGGATGTGGGATCTTTGAGGAGAGAGGCTGCTTTTTTAAGACACCGCCTCAATGTAGATGTCCCCAATGGAGTGAAATCTGGTGCCTGTGATGTCATAGGCGGAGTTAACAACCCTTTGGAGTTTATTCTTGTCCTGTGAGATGGCACCTCCATACCAAGCAGTGATGCAACCAGCCAGAATGCTCTCCACAGTATAAATTTACAAGAGTCTTCGGTGACATACCGAATCTTCTCAGATACCTCTCATGAAGTATAGCCGCCGGTGAGCCTTCTTTGTGATTGCATCAACGTGGAGGCTCCAGGACAGATGCGTGGAGATGCTGACACCTAGGAATTTGAAGTTATTGACCCTCTCCACTACTGAGCTCTCGATGAGGACTGGGTCATGTTCCCCTGACTTCCTCCTGAAGTCCACAATCATTCCTTAGTTTTACCTACGCTAAGCACAAGGTTGTTGTCATTTTGTTCGTGACAATCTTTTGTTGGACACTTGGCCCTTTCAGATTGCCAAGCCAATGAACATCACGTAACAATTAACATCCGATAGTAACATCAACCTCACATTCACCTGCACTCATAGCAACTTTCCACCCCTTGCTTATCAAGTATTTTAAAAATTTCAATACAATTTCAATATACAGATACAGCAGGGTAACAGACCATACCAGCACACTATCCTAATCCTCCTTACTATACTAATTAGCCTACAATCTCTGTACATTTTTGGAGGGTGAGAGAAAGCCAGAACATCTGGACGAAACCCACAAGGTCATGGGGAGAACATTCAAACTCCTTACAGACGGCACTGGATTTGAACTCTGGTTGCTGGTGCTGTAATAGCATTGCGTTGACCAAGCATCTATCAAACTCTGACTTCATTTTCAAATACTCTGCTTCTAAAGGAATATAAATTCAGACAACACCCAAAGAGTGAAAAAAAAAAAGGCTCGTCTTAAACAGTTGATGCTTTATGTTTGAACTGTGAATATCATTTGTGGATTCTCCCAAAGGAACATTCAATCTCTTCACATTCAGCCTATGACAACTTTTCAGGAACTTATGTTTCAATCAGGTCACCTTTCAACATTTTAAAATTTGGCCTACACATATGTAACCTCCCTCACATTTCTTTATAAGACAATCTTTGCTTTCCATGTATTAGTCCAACAAACTAATAAGTTAACTTACATATTCATATATTTGGCCTACACATATGTAACCTGCCTCACATTTCTTTATAAGACAATCTTTGCTTTCCATGTATTAGTCCAACAAACTAATAAGTTAACTTACATATTCATATATTTTCTTGAATAAGTAACCCAGCATTGCACACAGTATACCACACATGATCTTACGAATACTCGATGTAACTGAAACAAGTCCTTTATACTTCTGTGTTCAATTTCTCTAGCAACAATCCAGAATATTGTTAGCTCTAATTACTTGCAGTACCTGCACCTTAATAATTTGTGAATCATGCACGAGAACACACAGAGCTCCATCCAAAACGATCAGTTTACAACAGGTCTTTTTTAAGCAGATGAACTTAAACAATTTGCTCAGTGCGACGGGCCCAGAGGACCCCAAAACCCAGCAGCAATAGAAATTCACCAAGACAAATGGTTACTTAAAAAGTTACTTTTTAATTTTCTTTAAACATAAAAACAGGATCAAACTTTAACTTATTACTATTAACATAATCCCCTTCTAATTCTAAGCGCACATGTGTGTAATGTGTGTATGTAAGTTCAGAAAGGTTCTTTGATTCACAGTCCAATCTCACTTCTCAAGTTCACCGGTATCAGGCAATTCTTATTCTGTGCACAGAATTCAACATTTATGAATCTTCAGCAGGATTTGGTGCTTGAAAGGTAAATGGTTACAGCTCAGGAAGGTTCTTGTTGGTTTTCAGAGAGAGATTTGATGCTTGTTGGACACACACAAACTGATTCCTTCTGATCAGCCACTTCAGTGTCTTGCCGAAGAAACTTGCCACATCAGGGTTTTCCAAATGATAACCTCTTTCTTTCTGGTCACCACAGAGTTCTTTTTCTGCTTCCCTTATCTCAGACGAAACATTATACAGCCAGCCATCTCCTCTTGTTTGGACCACAAGGGCTTTAAATAGGCTAAACTCAGAATTCACAACCCATCTTCAAAATGGGGTTTCAAACAAGCTTCCAAAAGCCACTGCAGAAAACCAGCAGTCTCTCTCTCTGTCACACTTAGATAAAAACCTGTTTGACTCTCTCTGCTTGCAAAACCACATGACCCACCTAAAACAGCTTGCTGACTCCCAAAATCAATTCATGAGAGATCTTATCAGTTTCCTGAGATGGGCTTCCATTTGCACCTCATTGTGAAAATCTTCAGCACAGGAGTCTATTGTCTTATGCATAGGTCTTCCATTTTAAAATGAGATGTTTGTGACCCAACTAACCCCACAATCCATCTTCCAAAAACATATCTATACATAAAATATAACATAATCTGTCAAATCGGTTATACAAACTCCAACATCCAACCTTGCTCAACCAGTGGCCAAAGTCTCATTTTAGATGCCTGAAGGAGGTGCATAAATGAATAGTTACTCTTTTTATGAGGCAAGTGTAAGTGTTATCAAGTAGCTCAGAGGCAATGATAAAGAGACAAATCCAGTTCCTTGATCAAATTTAATAAAATGTAGCTGAACAAGATTCACATTGATGACGTTTTGATGTGATGTGATTAAATAAAAATGAAAAGAATGGTGTTCATGCAATAACATGGCATTGAGGTAAAGATATCACTTAGCTGCGCATTTCCCCAGTAATTCCCAGAAGTGCTTTCAGCCTTACAGTACAAGATTAACAATTCTTACTGGAAACAGATTGCGGAGCGGCTTTGGCTTCCCAAAGGCCATGAAGAAGTCCAATAATTCCCAGAAGCCAAATCCTTGGTGTCATCCTGTTCCTCACCCAATGTCAAGTGTTTAATGGAGAAACTTCAAGACCTGAAAAGTCAATGGTAGCATCAGAATCACCAAGAATGGACTACTTGTATGTCCGAAACTTCACAACCAAAAAGCAACAACCAGCAATTTAAAACTTCTCTTCTGGCTACACAACAGTTTGGTAGAATCTTGGTCTAAATATTCAAAACCCAGTGCAGAACAAGGTTATTTATTTATGCACATTATATGTAAGATGGCGTAACAAAATTAAAAACTAAGATAAGTTTATAGATTTCCAAGTGTTTGACCTTCACTCTAATAGTTTCAGGGATAAGGGATTTCAGATGCAAGTCGAAAGGAAATTTGATTGAGGTCAATTAAATCATTATTTTAAATGAAAATAAATAGTAAGAAACAATTCTCATTCCTGAAGGGAGTGAAACACAAAAGCTGGGAGACGCTGTTATTGCAGTAAAAACACAAAAATGCTGGAGGAACTCAACAGGTCTCCCAGAGTCCATCAGAAGTAAAGATATATAACCGATGGTTCAGGCCTGCGCCCTTCCTCAAGGTATCAGTAAAAATTAGACAGGCATCTATATTAAAAAGCTGAGGAAAGTGAAGAGGAGGATTAGGTACGAACAGACAAAAGGTGTTAATTGGATATGACAAGAGGGCAGGAGAGAGGAAAGTTGAGAAGTGATTGACGGATGCAAGTTGTTTTTGGCTGAGAGACTCACAGAAACTGAAGTCGATATTAATGCCACCCAGTTGGAGGGTGCCCAGGGTTTACAAGAGTAACAGTTATCAAAAGTTAATTAAATGCTCATACAAATTTGCTCTTAAGCTCAGATGATTCAAATTGATTTGCTAATGTTCAAAAAGGAACTTCACCATTTAGAACAGAGAGCAGTGCAGAGACCCTGTAGCCCACAGTGTCAGGAAACATGATGGGACATTAAAATAATTTTCTTCTACCTGCACATGATCCATATCCCTCTATTCATTGCATATTCACATGCCAATCTATCTTCATAAACATTACCATCATGTTTGCTTTCACCACTGCTCCTTACCAGTTTTAAAAAAACTTGCCTCATGTTTTTAAACTCTCCCCCCTCCACCTTAAATGCATGCCCTCTAGAATTTGACATCTTTATCCTGTGAAAAAGTTCCATCCACAAGATTACTACAATGGAATGGAAATGACTTTCACTGATTACCACTGCTCCAAATTGGCAGGATACACTCTTACCCTGGCGGAACTACTTGAAGGGAGAACATTTTAAATGAAAGGACATCAAATACTTTCATGTAAATGCCCCTTGTCTGATGAGGAGAATCAGGAGCTATGTCACTCAGCATAATATTGCATTATGCAGGCCAGGGGATCGGAAGTTCAATTTCTGATCTGTGGAGAAATCCCTGTTCTTAATTAGTCTGATTTCAGTACCTTAGCTGAAGCAAACAACAACAACAATGAAAAAAATCAAAAACCTAGATTTTGCAATTCTGGCTTGTACCATTTCTCGCTCATCCTATTCCTGGATGTTCATGTACACACTGTTTCAGACAGAAGTTGAACATTCTGTTCAATTATATACAGGTACAGGCTAAATATTTTACAGACTTTAGACAAGGAAGTTTTTATGCAGTGTCATAACTTATGAAATACAAAACCAGACTGCAGGCATGAGATAATCCTCCACACACAACAAACTGGGGAAACCTTTCCTTCAGAACTATACCATGGGGCTCTTCACATTTATTCAACTCATGCCAGCATCTCTGAACAAAATTTTCCCTGAAAGACAAGGTTTACCTTGGACCAATAAATCTGATCAAATCATTTGAGGTTCAAACCTTCAACCTCTAGCCCAAAAGCACAAGTGCTGCCCACTGACAACATGTGGAAAATGACTGCTTGACTCCTATAATCATCCTGTATCCCTACCCCTCTATCTCATTTCGCCCTGCTCCCCACCCCTCTTCCCTTCCTTCTCTTATCAGAGCTACCCTTTTTGCCCACTGCCCTCTCCCCCTATCACCTCAGCTTCTTTCTCTTTGACCACTAACCCATTAGTCTGTGCTCCTCCCTCTCCCCTACCCTTTTATTCTGGCATCTACCTGTGTTTCCAAATTCCCAAAAGAGGGCTCAGGCCCAAAACACTGATTGCCTTTTACTTCCAATGGATGCCTCTTGATGTACTGAGTTTCCCCAGCATGTTTGTGTATTACACTCGACCCCAGCATCTGCAGTTGTTTAACTCCAGATCTTTGCCCTGGACTGATCACCTTACAATAACTGGAAAGAAATTGCCTAAGTTAACTTTCTTCTGTTCGTTACACAAAATTGAGGCTTCAGTTGTATATCAACAAGACACTCATGTTTCTAGAGTTTGATCTGCATCAGATTCTCCCATCTGTGTACAAATGAGCCTAACTCATATTTCCTTCACCTTTCATTATTTATTTTTCATGTATGATCTATCATTCTATCAGCTACCTAAACAAAGCTGATGATACCGGTTCTGCTCACTCAATCTTTAAAATATGCTTACATTTTAATCTCTTCAAAAAAAAATCCACACAAGGAAAAATTAAAGTCAAATTCAAGTCCTGAAAACTGTTATATCAACTATTTGAGAGAAGAACCACAATAACAAATCATAACTTACTTTTTTTCCATTCAAATGGAATTTACTTCAACATATCCAAACATGCAACACTCCTTGCAAGTTTTATACTCAAAAGTGCAGGAGAAACTCAGCAGGTCACACAGCGCTCATAGGAAGCAAAGATATACAAGATATATTTTGGGCCCAAGCCCTTCATCGAGGTATGAGGAAAAAGCTAATAGGCAGCTGAATAAAAAGGTGGGGGTGGAGAGGAGAATGCAAGAGGTCATAGGAGGATATGGGTGGGAGCACAGAAGAGAAAAAAGCTGAGAAGTGATAATGCATGTATTAAACTACAATTGCAGCATCTGCAGGCATTCCTGTTATGCTCCTTGGAAGGGAGTGTTTTCCATCTTTCAACCACCTTTGCCCATTATGACAGCACATTAGTTCTGTAACTTTATTTGGTTGTTGCAATGTCTAATTATTCTCCCTCTATTTAATTGCTTTTTCTTTCTAAATTAGGCAAGGTATCAAGTTTTTCCTCAACAAATTTTTTTAATAATGGACGGAAAGGTGTCCTTTACTTGTCCAATACAAATTTAAACTCATGTTTAAATTCAATGTTTCCTGGAAGCTTGTCAATTAGTTTTACACCCATTTTAATTCCTCTCCTTTTCCAAGATTCCATTAATGCCCCCAAGCACATAATTTACCTTACAACCCATTTCAGATGCTGATTCTCACCCTCTTCCAACACCCAGACTCATTTACATTTCCCCCATTCCCAGCTTTCACATTCACAGTGGCTCTGCCACCACCCTCTGCAATGCTTCCCTTGCCCGCACCCACAACCCTCTCATTTGTAGATACACAGAGGAAGGCGTCAGAAGGTCATTGACCAAAACCAGTCAAACATGAATACGCCCAGAATGCCAATGTGGTTCATATGACTACATATTGGGCTAAAGGGCATGATCTCTGCTGTATAGCTCCATGTCTTTTCCTTTCTGACCCTACTCTCAACCCTCAGCTACTCCGCTCACTTTCCCTTCATGTGACGTTCCACACTATCCCACCTCCAATCCCCTCTCTCCTCCACCTCCATTCCCCCCACCTGTTTCCATCCCCCTATTCCCCCACCCTTACCTCCGTTCCCCCATCCTCTCCCCCACCCTTACCTCCGTTCCCCCATCCTCTCCCCCACCGGCACCTCTTCCCCACCCTCTCCCCTCTATCCCCCATTCTCTCTTAACCCACCCACCCCGTTCCCCATTCTCCTGCCCCTCCATTCCCACCACCCTCTCCCCTCTGTTCCGTTCACCCACCTCCGTTCCTCCACTCTCTCCCCATTGCCCCCACCCTCTATCTTCTGTTCCTCCACCTTCTCCCCTCCGTTTCACTTTCCCTCCATTTCCACCACCCTCCCCTCCGTTCCCCCACCCCCTCCCCTCTCCGCACAGTTCACCCAACTTAGTCTCCCCCTCCCCTCCGTTGCCCCCTCCCCTCCGTTGCCCCCTCCCCTCCGTTGCCCCCTCCCCTCCGTTGCCCCCTCCCCTCCGTTGCCCCCTCCCCTCCGTTGCCCCCTCCCCTCCGTTGCCCCCTCCCCTCCGTTGCCCCCTCCCCTCCGTTGCCCCCTCCCCTCCGTTGCCCCCTCCCCTCCGTTGCCCCCTCCGTTCCCTTCCTTACCCTCAACTTCAACGGAGAAAAATCAACAATCTGAAACGCAATGGCGCTGATGACGTCACGGCGCTCTGGGTGCGGCACCGAGAGGCGTTAAAGCGAGACCGCGCGTGCGCACGTTCCTCGACCTGCAGGGACACGCAAGTCAGAGCGCGTGATGACGGATGGCAGATACGCAGGCGCTGAGCGAGTAAAGTGGAAGGGGCATCGTCGTCTGCTGTGTTGAAATTAAAGGCAGTGCGCACTTCCAGTCCTACCGCCCTGGACAGGCGGTGGGGGACAATAAATGGCCCTATCCTTTGGATGAAGCAGGTCCCTGATCAGTCAACATCTGTTTACAAAGAATCAGACCCCAACAATGAAGACGCTGTTTACATCCGGTACCGCACGGATGGCAGTCTCTTCAATCTGAGGCGCCTGCAAGCTCACACCAAGACACAAGAGAAACTTGTCCGTGAACTACTCTTTGCAGATGATGCCGCTTTAGTTGCCCATTCAGAGCCAGCTCTTCAGCGCTTGACGTCCTGCTTTGCGGAAACTGCCAAAATGTTTGGCCTGGAAGTCAGCCTGAAGAAAACTGAGGTCCTCCATCAGCCAGCTCCCCACCATGACTACCAGCCCCCCCACATCTCCATCGGGCACACAAAACTCAAAACGGTCAACCAGTTTACCTATCTCGGCTGCACCATTTCATCAGATGCAAGGATCGACAATGAGATAGACAACAGACTCGCCAAGGCAAATAGCGCCTTTGGAAGACTACACAAAAGAGTCTGGAAAAACAACCAACTGAAAAACCTCACAAAGATAAGCGTATACAGAGCCGTTGTCATACCCACACTCCTGTTCGGCTCCGAATCATGGGTCCTCTACCGGCACCACCTACGGCTCCTAGAACGCTTCCACCAGCGTTGTCTCCGCTCCATCCTCAACATCCATTGGAGCGCTCACACCCCTAACGTCGAGGTACTCGAGATGGCAGAGGTCGACAGCATCGAGTCCACGCTGCTGAAGATCCAGCTGCGCTGGATGGGTCACGTCTCCAGAATGGAGGACCATCGCCTTCCCAAGATCGTATTATATGGCGAGCTCTCCACTGGCCACCGTGACAGAGGTGCACCAAAGAAAAGGTACAAGGACTGCCTAAAGAAATCTCTTGGTGCCTGCCACATTGACCACCGCCAGTGGGCTGATAACGCCTCAAACCGTGCATCTTGGCGCCTCACAGTTTGGCGGGCAGCAGCCTCCTTTGAAGAAGACCGCAGAGCCCACCTCACTGACAAAAGGCAAAGGAGGAAAAACCCAACACCCAACCCCAACCAACCAATTTTCCCCTGCAACCGCTGCAATCGTGTCTGCCTGTCCCGCATCGGACTGGTCAGCCACAAACGAGCCTGCAGCTGACGTGGACTTTTTACCCCCTCCATAAATCTTCGTCCGCGAAGCCAAGCCAAAGAAAAAAAAAAAGATCACCCTGTGCAGTGAACTGAGATTCTCTGGTGGTGTGTTGTTCTGAGGGCTAGCTCCACCCCCATCTATCCATATATAACCCTGGTTTCCCGCCTACACCCTAACTCCCTCTGTAGACACAGTAAGACCCTACCCTCAGTTATAAGCTAATAAAAGCGTATGTTCTTCCTCCAGTCGTGAGAGCTACAATTTTATGAGCTTATTCCCTAAACGATGGAAGCGCGACACAAGCCAGGTTTGCTGCTGATAGATCCTCTGTCCCCTGATAAGGCTGAGGAGTTTACGTTCTGGCTTGACTGCTTCCAGCCCGACCTGAACACCACCAGAAGCGTCTTCCACACTGATGAACTCAGGAGGTCTGCACTCGTTTCAAGGGTAGGAACAACAAAAGGGTATGCAGTCATCAGGGACTGCAGGACATATGATGCTGCCATCAGGGTCCTAGCGAGGCATCAATTCGCTCTACATCACCAAAGGCCAGGAGAGACCATCAATGACTGTACTGACAATAACCACACCAGCAGTGCGAGTATAAGACAGCTTTAATAAACTAATATGTACACTATGAGGTCTTGTCTCTCTGCAAGACGAACCTGGAAGGCTAGACTGTAGCTTTGGACTGTTTTATATACAAGGTCACCCTGGTGACCTAGTGGTATAATTACATTTCACCACCTGTTGAATCTGTGAATGCTTGCCAAGAAGTGCAGGTATGAAGCGGCTCCGGGCTACGCTTGTGAAGAACAGATCCAGAATACTCTAGGCATGGGGGTCCACTCGAGGTACATGAGGCAGCGACTGCTCAAGTCGGATAAGAAGGACCTGGCTAGCTACATTGAACTGGCCAAATCGTTGGAACAGGCCAAGCTCGAGAACAGCCACTACCCCAGCCATAACGGCTGCCACTTCCTGCACTAGTGAGTACATTTTCTGCAGCAAGAGCCAGCATTCCTGACTAAAGACTGGCTAAAGACTCAGTGTGTTCCAGCTGTGGCAAGAAAGGACATTGGGCAAGGGTTGCCCACATGAGGGGAAGCCAGGGTAAGTCTGCGACCTGCACCGCTCCCGGATCTGACACCAGCCCCAAGCTGTCTGCCCCTAATTCACCCAAACCCACCGATGGAGGGTGGCAGTAAGGAAATGGCACGAAAAGGTTTGGCGGCCATCTTGCCACGACCCAAATTCAAACTCTGCGCCATCATCATCAGAGGAGGAAGGAGAACAGCCATTTTGCCATGCCACGAGGTCAACGTCATCTTACCAGCGGGCAACCCAGAACGGTGGGGCCACTCGAGTATGGAGTCTCCAGGGTCCTATCCTTGATGGTTCCAGATCAGGACAGACCTCACCAGCTCAGCAATTCCATAGTGACTGTGAAGGTAAACAGACATTCCACTAAATGCCTAATCGACACAGGCTCTACTGAAAGCTTCATAAGCTCACGGACTATGCAAGAATATAACCTAAAGATATATTCTTCCAATTATCGCATATTCCTTGTGTCTCAGTCGCACTCTACGCATAATTCAACAACATTATATAGTACATTTGTTGTGGGGATGGGGGTGGGGGGGAAATTTTGTAAGATATGCCTGTATTTACTTGATGAATTGTGTGCTCCAGTGCTGTTGAGTCTGGACTTCCTGTGTTACCTTAAAAGCATGACCTTGGAGTATTCTGATCCCCTCCCCCTGTAACAGCGGAATGGAGGGCCACTAAAATCACAACCCACATGCAGCCTCTCCACACTGAATATCGAACCCCCCCCTCCCCCACCTCTCTTCCCGAATCTGTCCTCCGATTGCAAACCTATTGCTACCAAGAACAGGAGACAGGAGGTAGACCACAGCAGACTGAGATTTCATGCAGTCTGAGACACAATGTCTACTCAATGAAGGTATCATTGAGCCTAGCACCAGGCCATGCAGAGCATAAGTGGTAGTGGTAAAAGGGGAAAACAAGTCCAGGCTAGTAATTGACTATAGACAAACCATTAATCAGTCCACACTCGTGGATGCATACCCCCTCCCTTGAATTTCAGACATAGTGTATTCGATCACTGATCTGAAAGCTGCTTATCACCAGCTGCCAATCTGTTTCAAGGACCGTCCATATATAGCATTTGAGGCTAATGGACATCTCTGTCAATTTCAGAGGGTCTCATTCAGTATCACTAATGGGGTTTTTATCTTCCACAGGCAGATGAACAGAATGGTGGATGAGTATGGGATGAAGACTACCTTCCCCTACCTCAATAATGTCACCATCTGTGGCCATACCTTGGAAGTCCATGATGTCAACCTCCAGAGGTTTCTCCACATGGTGAAAGCTCTGAAACTAACATAATTCTAGCAAGTATGTGTTCAGGACTAAACGTCTGGCTATCCTTGGCTTTAAGGTGGAGAATGGGATCATTGGCCCCACTCCTGATAGGATGTGCCCTCTGTTAGAGCTCCCTGTTCCCAGGATCAAGTAGGCTTTGAGGAGATGCCTGGGGTTTTTCTCATATTACACCCAGTGGATCTGTCAATATGCTGATAAGGTTCGTCCTCTCTTAAAACCCACTACTTTCCCCCTCTCGGCTGAAGCCCAAATGACTTTTAACTACCTCTGAAATAACATTGCAAAAACCACCATGAACGTAGTGGATGAGAATGTACTTTTCCAAGTGGAAAGCAACACTTCGGACGTAGCCTTGGCCGCTACTCTCAACCAGTCGGGCAGGTCGGTTGCTTTTTTTTTCTGGCAGAATGGGCAGGTTGAAAAGGAAAATGCTATGGTCTGGAAGGCTATCAAACTGCCCCTGAAACCATGCTGGCAAGAAGTCCTTCCTATGGTGCTCTATTCCATCCAGTCACTACTATTTACTGCGACCAACACTACGCCTCATGAGCTCCAATTCAATTTCAAAAGAAGGTTGGCATCAGGAACTGCACTCCCAACCTTCAGTCCTCTTCAGGAAGCACGAGAGGAGAAGCAAGACTGACTCCCTGGTGGAAAAGGTAAAACTGCTCCACACCAATCCCATGTGCGCCTATGTGGAGTACCTGGATGGCAGGGAGGACACCATCTCCATCAGTGACCTGGTACCCATCGGAACAGAGGGTCATTACCTCAAGTGCCCTGCGAGCCACAGAACTCGTTCCCACCACCCTCAGTCAGGGCCCCAGGGGATCCGGTTCAGGAAGTAAGTGCATCCCCCTCCACTGTAGAGCTGGAGACTCAGCCCGCCTCTTCTCCCACACAAGGGGACCAGAAGACTCAAGGAGCCCAAGGCCCTCCCATGCTTAGGCGCTCCACCAGGATATTCAGACCCCCAGACCGCTTAAGTGTGTAAATAATTGTATACTTTTCAAATTTTTTTTTCTGAATCAGTGTTCTCTGTCTTCATTTTCGGACCCTAAATTCTACAGGAAGGGGTGAATGCAGTGAACTGAAATTCACTGGTGGTGTGTTATACTGATAGCTGGCTCTACCTCCCAGCTCCGCTCCCATCTACCCATATATAACCCTGGTTTCCCACCTAAACCCTGAACCCCTCTGAAAACCACTCTAAGACCCTACCTTCAGTTATATGCTAATAAAAGCGTATGTTCACCCTCCAGTCATGAGAACTTTTATTCACACTACACCTTGTTCTGGGTTGGCAGTCACAACAGCATCACCTTCTCATGCAATGCTTTAGGCTTCAGGATGACTTGTTTTCCCTCCACCAGTAGTTTGAAAAGTGGAAGAGGTTGTCTGTTGTGTGAACCTTTTAGCCAGGAAGGACACTTCACACCTTCTGTCACAGAGAACTCTCAGAACAAGGCTTGGATCCAATGTCATGGATGTCCAAAATGACTGGGACCAGTCTCTGTCACATATTGAGTGTTCCAGCACAGATATGGGTCATTTCCCCACCATCTTCATGCTTATACACCACTGTGCAAGCCTTTCAGCCTCCTCTCTGTATGCATACTTATCATTGTCACCAATGAAGACAACTATTGTTGTGTCATCCACAAACTTGGTGATTCTATTGGAGCTGAACCTGGTAGTACAGTCATGAGTTAACAGCTTGAACAGTAATGGACTGAGCATGCAGCTTTGAGGAGCGCCAGTGCTCAGTGTGATGGGGCTTGAAGTTTTACTGCCAACCCAGACAGACATTCAATCAAGAAGTTCAGGATCCAGTTGCAGAGAGGAGTACTGAGTCCCAGCAAGGACAGTTTATCCATCAGCCTCTGAGGTACATTAGCTCGTGAGGAGTCGCATTGGTCATGGTGCAGAGGAGTGGCCTTATGGAGTGGAGTGTGGTGGGCAGAACCTCTTGCCAGAGTGAGTCTGAAAGACGCAAAGACCAGAGGGCCAGTTTCACAACCTTCCAGGCTGTTGCATTCTCCTTTTCAACTTGTCCATTCCCCCGGGGATTGTAGCTAGTCATCCTGCTGGAGGCAATGCCTCTTGCGAGCAGGTACTTGTGTAGCTCTTTGCTCATAAACAATGAGCCCCGGTCGCTATTAAATAGCTTGGATATGGTGAAAATGGAGTGCAGAGCTCTAATGACTGTGGCGGTGGAGGTGTCTGGGCAAATGAAAAACACAAGTACTCATCGATAACATTAGAAAGTATATGTTTCCATTGGTGGAAAGAAGGGGCCCCTTGGAATTGACGCTCAGATGTTTGAAGGGGCGGGAAGCCTTTATCAAATGCACTTTGTTGGGGTGTTAGAAGTGCAGTTTGCACTCATTGCAGACCTAGCATGACCTGGTCATTTCCCTGATATCCTCACTAGAGAAGGGCAGGTTGCATGCCTTGATGAAGTGGACCATGCAGGTGATGCCTAGATGACAGAGCACGTTGTGAAGTGACCACAACTGGCTGGTGTGTACAGTAGCACAGTTTCCTCGGGATAGGGCATCTGGAGGCTCATTGAGCGTAACTGGCCTATACACTGTCTCATAGTTATAGGTAGAGAGTTCGATCCTCCACCTCGATCTTGTCATTCTTTATTTTGCCCTTGTTCGTATTATTGAACATGAATGCTACAGCTCGCTGATCAGTGAGCAGAGTGAATCTCTTGCCGGCCCGGTAGTGCCTCCAGTGCCTGGTGGCCTCCACATTGGCTTGAGCCTCTTTCTCCACAGATGGGTTTCAGAGCTCATGGCCTTGCAGAGTGTGGAGAAAGAAAGCTACCAGCCTGCCTGTCTGGTTAAGGGTTGCAGCCAGAGCTACAACAGAGGTATCACTTAATGCCTGGAATGGTGCATTTTCGTCTACTGCATGCATGGTGGCTTTTGGGATGTAGCTCCTAACATAGATAAAAGCCACCTGGTCTTCGGCCGACAATGAGAAGGAGGTGAATTTTGAGGGGGAGGACCTTGTTAGCGTAATGAGGTATCCCTTGGGCATAGTATGAGAAGAAGCCCAGGCATCCCCTTAGCGCCTTCATGGTCCGTAGGATAGGGACGTCTAGGAGGGGTTATGGCCAATGACGCTGTTCTCCACCACATAACTTAAGATTGCTAGGCATTTGGTCCTGAACACGCACTTACTGGTGTTGAACTTGAGATTCAAGGATTTGGGAATGTGGAGAAATTTCTGGAGATTGACATCGTGGTCCTCCAGTTATGTCTGCAAATGGTGACATTGTTGAGATAGGGGAACGTCACCCTTAGCCTGTACTTGTCTATCATTTCATCCATCTGCCTCTGGAAGACTGAGACCCCATTCGTAACACCAAAGGGGACCCTCAGGAACTGATAAAGCAGTCCGTCTGCCTCGAATGTGGTGTAGGGTCAGTCCTTGGAATGGATGGGTAACTGGTGATAACCAGCTTTCAGGTTGATGGTCAAATAAATGCGGTACTGTGCAATTTCATTCACCATGTCCAAGATTCAGGGGTGGGGGGGGGGTATACTTCCAGGAGTGTGAAGCGATTAATAGTTTGGCTATAGTCAATCACTAGCCTGGGCTTTTCTCTCCCTCCCACAACTACTACCTGGATTCTCCACGGGCCGTTGCTGGATTCAATTATTTTTTTCTTTAAGCAGCCGCTGTGTTGGCTCTAACAAATTCTCTGTCCCTTGCACTGTATCACCTGCTCTTTGTGGCTATTGGTCTAGGCCCAGCAACACAGAAGCACACAAACCTTTTAGTACATTTATTCTGAACTTGCAAAATTCCTGCCCTTTTATTGTTAAGTGCACAGCACAATACCCCTGAATAGTAACTGGGTTGCGACGCTAGATAGATGCGGTAGTCCAAGGGTACTTCCCCAACTCCAATAGTCACTGTCTCATGTACCTCGAACTCACTCCAGCCACGAGAGTGTCCCGGACTAGTTCTTCTTGCCTCACCCGAGCTGAGACCGCCTCATAGTGGCACTTCCTTGTCAGCGACCATAGTTCTGAGACGTAGTCGTCCAGCGATTCACCTGGTCATTGCCGACACTGTGAGAGTCAGTGCCTCACTAGCACGTTGTTCTGAGGCCTCATGTAGTGGGCCTTCAAGCCTTTGATGGCCGTCTCATATGTTGTGCCATCCCTGATGACTGCTTATCCCTTGGGGCTGATGCGAGAGAGGAGGACTGATGTCTGAAGGCCATCGGAGTGGAAGACTTCATGGGTGGCTGCTAGGTAGGACTGGAATCACTCCAACCAGTAGGCAAATTCCTCTGGAGCCTCTGGAAACAGAGAGTCGACCTGGAGCATGCCGGGCTTCAATAGGGCTTCCATCCTGACTTCAAAACTAAGCTAATAAAATTGTAACATGATTGATAGTACTCAGAGACTTGTGAGGAGCACAGACACGCTTTTATTAGCTTACAACTAACGACCAGAATTTACAGATTTCAGGTCATTCTGGGGTAAGGCGGGAAAACAGGGCTTGTATTGGGGCCAACAGGGGCGGAGCCAAGAGGTGGGGTCGGCCATCTACTCTACATACAGACAGTAAATTCTAGTTCACTGCACTGACCAAAAGCAGCATCCCGAGCTCTGAGTTATACACTTGATTACGTAGCCCTTCATTGTGCTTGTATAATTATTGATGTTGATGTGGTCATTGTAGGTGGCTGCCTTCCCTGAATCTCCTCCAATCCCTGGCTCTGAAGCAGTCCTGCAGCTCTGCTCTAGCACAGGATTAGTATGAATGGGTAGGTGATGTTCAGCATGGGTTTGATGGGTTGAAGGTCCTGTTTCTGTGCTGAATCTATGTATGACCCTCTGACTCATTGGATTAACAAAATGATCCAGAAAAACTGAAGGATAACAATGCACAGGATACATTACAGTATTCCAAGCTCCCCGAGTTATGCCCTCATAACTTTTAAATTTTAGAGGGGATCTAAGGGGAAAATTCTCCCAGAGAGTGGAGAATACCTTGTATGCATTGCTGGAGAGAATGGTGGAAGCAGAGTGACTGATAGCAATAAAGAAGTGTCTAAATGAACACTTGAATTACTGCTATATAGAAGTTAAAAAGTACTAAAAGATGGGATTAATGTATATGGGTCCATATTAGGTCAACATGAACATTGTGGTTCCCGTGCTACATGATTCTATTTGGCTGTCTGGTGTACATTCAAAACCACACAGAGGTCATCCCATGCATGCATATGTCTACAGAATGGATAGGCGGGCAAAGACCAACAGCTTCATTAAATCTGTCCACACCACAACATCTGATCATCATGACCAGCCAGTTTCCTCTTCCCTTCTCCACAGAGAAGAAAATACAGAGATCGTTGTTGATAACAAACTGACACACAGATAATTAAAAGTGGTCCAAGTGATCCCGTGGCATTGTCAACCATCATGCAGAAGTTTAAAAAAAACTCTAGAGTTCCCCCAAGGGAGTAAGAACTGTATTTTTTCAATTCTCTGGGTCACATTTGCCAGCAGACACAAGCAAAACACAGATAAGTTGGAAGGTCTACAGATGCTGGATTTGTAATGCGAAATGCAGAAGTGCTGGAGAAACTCAGCAGGTCATGCAGCATCCATAGGAAGTAACGGGTAACCAATGTTTCGGCCTGGGCCCTTCGACAAGGTATGAGCAAAACGTAGACAAGCATCCGGATAAAAATGTAGGGTGAGGGGAGGGAATAGAGGAGAGGATGTTGGAAGGGGCAGGGGGAGGAGCATAGATTAAGAGGTGGATACACTGTAGGTGGGAGAACAGAAGAGAAAAAAAGCTGAGAAATGATGGGGTAGCTCTCTGAATGGAGAGGGAGGGGAAGGAGGTGAGGAGCTGGAGGAAAGGAAACAGAGAGATAAGGAAAGGAATAGTCTCAGTAGAGGGTTTTAATGGAATCTGGAGGTCCATTTTAACCCTGTTTGGTTGGAGAGTGTCCAGACGGAATATTAGAATATTAGCTGTTGCCCCTCCGATCTGCAGATAGCCTCAATTTTGCAGTGCATGAGACCATGGACAGACATGTCAGCATGGAAAAGATGTATGGAATTAAAATGATTGGCCACTGGGAGGTCCCTGTAATTGCAGCAGACAGAACAAAGGTTCTCAGCAAAACAGCCTCCCTGTCTGCATCCAGTTTCTATGATGTAGAGGAGAACACATCGGGACCTCTGGATACAGTAGATGACCTCTGCAGATTTACAAGTGAAGTGTTGCTTCACTTAGAAGGACTGTTTGGGGTCACTCTTGGCGCTCTCCAAACCAGATGGCATTAAAAAATGGTCGACCTTTTGGGGCAGAACCCTTTATCAAGTAGATTGTATTTAGCTTTGAATTCCAGCATCTGCTGAATCCTGTGTGCCTTATGCAATAGAAGCATTCTTGTTGAATACATGCTCATGCTGCACATCCACAGCTGGATATTCAAAGTAATTCAATCACTTCTGCCGTTGAATCAATTTTGAGGGCAGATCTCGTGAAACTCTGGTGCTGGGTTACAGGAACAATGGAATGTGGCTTCTGGCATTTAAGTTAAAGTATGAAAACTGCTAAACAAACTTGCAAGATAGGCACTAAAGCAGTGGTTTTCACTTTTTCTTTCCACTCACATACCACTTTAAGTAATCTTTTACTAATCACAGAACACCTATGGTATAGGGATTACTTAAGTTGGTACGTGAGTGGAAAGAAAAAGTTCGAAAACCACCGCACTAAAGGATTCTTAGTAATTTTCCACCAATACTCAGTTCACTGTGTAACTATTGCAGCGTATACCCAGTGTTTTCACTGAATGCGTTTGGCCCTTTCCAATGAACCCCTCCACACCATGGCAAACCATCTTCACTGTCAAGAAGAAACGTCCAGACCCCAAATTAGAGGCAAGGGGATGTGTAGGTAACCATTTTAGTCTGAACTGTTGAACCCAAAGGAATGTCACCTTGTGGAATGCAACTCATCCAGTTGGACTAACACATTAGATTATTTTGTTACAAGTATTGAGAAATAATTATGCATCACAACACTGTATCAATTTCACTTTAGGGATCATTCCCAGTAGCATTTCGCAACTAATAGAAAATAAATATTGAAAGAAGTCACACAAACTCTTGGGTTTTAACCATGTCATGAAAAGTCATAAAAAAGTTTTCATTAAACCCATGAATGAAACTTGGCTGGGAATCAGATGTTTACCCAGGGAACTGCCTGGTGTATCTTAAATGCCACGTTTGAAATTTGAAAGGTTATTCATTCTAACTAATACTAGGGAGAAACACAAAGATTTTGGGGGTAAACAAGAGAGATTGCAGATGATGGATCACAGCAGCGGGCTGGTAAGGGACTCAGCAGCTGAAGTACCCATATAGGTTGCAGGCTGGTGGAGACCAGCTCTTGGAAACCAGGTATCAGGACTGGAGTTTGAGAGAGTGCTGAGGGCAAGAAGGGTTCCTGGCATATTGGAGGGTTGTATCTGGGAGATCAGGTTTGCCAATGGTTTGTACTTTCAAAAATCTTGCACCAACCAGATGGGCTAAAAAGTCTCCTTCACTGATGCATGAGATGGGTGAAATGACCTCAATGTGAACTCACCATTGTCAAGAACGAGATGTGACCTCAATTCCTTCTTCGCCTTACATCTCTTGATGGGACATACACATCTTTGTCCTCAGGATTACAACATAATATTTCACCTTGATACTGGATAAGGATGTTTAGACCTGTGTCTGTTTCAGCTTCTGGTGTAGCTGCAGAAGGCATGTGGAATCAGAAAGTGGTCAACAATGTATCTGTGGAGAACAGATCCAATGACAATGGTGGACGAGGAAAGCCTTCTGGTCTATTCTCATTTCCCACCATAAATAATCCTCCGTCCACAATATTCCACGTGTCACATTTTCTCACTGCCTCTGCCCATTTATATCAGGATTCCAGGCTGTTTGCCTAAAACACCATTCCAAATGTTACCGTGGTGTGTATGATGTACATCCATCCTGAGTTTAAACGGATGATCCCTTTCCATATGCCTCACTTGGTACCACAAGATAATCTCCAGGTAGAACTGTCCTAGATCCTTCAGTGATTCTTCACATTCTCAACACCCTAAACCCATGGTATCACTATGCACTGTTCAGCAGCTGCCATTGACTCCTAGTTAACATATGATAAAATCGAGACACAAGGTTTACTGCAGATTCGTGCAATTTTGGTCAAATTTCCCCGACCTTTTTTTACAGTTTGTGCAATTCAGTCTTCTATTGGATTTGGTAATTCCATTGGTGTTTACTTACATGTATTGCTGACTCCTCCCATTCTGCATTCCTAAATAATTACGTAAATCTGATATTCCTCACCTCTCTTCTCAATGGGGGCCGAACGGCTCACCTGGGGGCCACAGCATGGTTCAAGGGGGCCACGGACTGAAATCATAAAATATTTTAACTCTTTTTTTATGTAGTCAGTAGGAGATAAGTATGGAAGAAACCAAATTTAAACCTGACCACTTGACAGGCCCATAAATTTAGAACAGAGTTCGAAGGTAGCCATAGCCCAAAAAAGGTTGAGAATGGCTGATCTAGGTATTTTGGTTGTTCTGTAATTTAAGAGTTCTTTCGTTCCATTGCACAGATCCTGTCAGTTTGGCATCATCAACAATTTCTCCATTTCTCAACTAGTTTCTGATTGTATAAGCAAGCTCTGGGAACACCTGACTTTCCGATTTGATCTGACCTTACTCCTGTAGCATGTATCAGTTATTTATTCTCGATCTGTTGTGATCCCTAAGAATATTTGGCTGTTGGGGAGGATTAAACAGAATGCATGCCAACAATATATTTTCTTCAGACCCTAAAGACATTATCAGCAAATAGTTTAAGAAGGATTTAGATGGATTTAAATTCATAATTTCAGCAAATGATAACCATTTAATTGTGTAATTATCCTGAAAATTTACCACAATATAAATCTCAGGAAGATGTCAAGTACAAACGTGATGAAGTTCAGCAAGAGTATGTTACAAATAAAAGATTACTGCAAGTTAGATAAAAAGTAGGCTAATTTTTTTTTTATCTTAAAGTTTTTTAAACAGTCTATTAAGCAAAGAAAGCACATGGATAATGCAAATCATCTCACATTTTCTAAAAGATGGTTGCATTAACCCCATAGGTTCTGTTTTTAACTGCAGATATTAGAATAAGGGAGATTCTTTGCTTCCCTTCATGTAGTTATGAAGCTTTTCATTATCCAGATTAATTTTTCTCACTTAAATGTGAGGATTTTTGATGAATGTTAAGTGTAATTCTTGAATAATGTGTTGGACAAAATCCATCTGTGATAAAGTTATTCAAGTCAATATGATCTATAGTTATTGTACACTGACAGTGGATTATGTATTACTTGTAGTTTCACTCCCTTACAGTTCATTTGGCATGGTGTAGGCTACAACTCCCAGAAGTCCAGTGAACTGGCAAGGGATGTCATAACGTCATGATGTGGCGTGCATGGTTCAGTATTTTAAAAGAATACGCACGTGACTCAAGTAAATGAGTTCTGATTTACCTACAACTATGTGTGTCATTATTTTGTGTTCATCTCCCATCTCTGTGTTTTCAGTGGCTTTTGGACCATATGGATATTTCAGTTTTTGCTGTTAAGCTTCTGCCCTTCTGGATGGCAGAACCAGAGCTGTGGTCTCGACAGGCTGAGGCACAATTTCACCTTGGGAAGATTGAGTTGCGTGCAACTTGCTCTTATCATCTTGGACCAAGCCACTACTAAGCGAGTCGGTGACATCCTGTGCGATCCACTGAAACCTGGAGAACACAAGTATGACACTCTAAAAGCACTCCTGCTGTGAATTTACAGCATGTCCCGCAGAAAGAGGGCCGCCAAGCTGTTACAGATAGAGGAGCTGGGAGACCGTGCCCCGTCCGAATTAATAGATGACATGCTGTGCCTGGTATCCAGCCAATGGCCAGATACGTTATTTGAACAGCTTTTCCTGCAGAGGATGGCAGAAGACATTAGACTCTTATTATCGCAGAGTTCTTTTGAAGACCCCAGGGCAGTAGCTGCAGAGGCAGACATCCTATGGCTGGCAAAAAAAACACACCAAAAGGTCTTCAGACAGTGTCACTGTGTCATAGCTGTCTGGCACCTAGCACCTCCATTGTTGACACTACTCCCCAAGCCAACACTCTCAACACACCAGCTCCTATAATGAGGCAACATCTCAAGTCAGGCAGATAGCCTGTCAACACTTCCACCTGATGCTTTTACCACTTGCGTTGGGGAGTCGATGCACATAGGTGTCTGCTACCCTGTGCATTCTCAGGAAACACCTCGTTAATGGCTGCAATGGTTGGCTGAAAATCTACACACCTTCTATATATTTGAGATCAGCTATCCCAAAGTAAATTTTTGGTAGTTACAGGATTGGCGGTTAGTGTTTTTACACCGGTTTTGATACAAGTCATACTACCCCTAATCTCCAACATGGCCTTTTATTATAGCAGCAGTGTCACAACCGCTACTTGGGGTCGATTTCCTTTGAGCTCATTTGTTCAAGGTGGATTTAAAAGGGCATCGGCTGGTGGATCTTGCCACCTTTCAAACTATTCACCTGGCAGAATCACATGTTCCTGTGCTATGCCTTCAAGCCCTGCATAAGTTCTCCAGACTTGTAGAAGAGCTTCCTGAAATTACAACTCTTAATTTTTCGACCCCCCCCAACGTGAAACATGGAGTAACTCACCATATTTCTACCAAGGATCCTCCCATTCATGCTAAGGCATGTTGCTTGCCTCTGGAGAAACTCCAATTAGCTAAACAAGAATTCCACAAAATGGAAGAGCTTGGGATAATTCACAGGTCCAACAGCCCATGAGCATCTCCATTACATTTAGTCCAAAAATGCACCGGAGAATGGAGACCTTGTGGAGAATATAGATGGTTCAATGACGTCACTATACCGGATTGCTACCCTATTCCCCATATTCAAGATTTTTCAGTGAATCTGCATGGGGCGTAAATCTTTTCAAAATTCGACTTGGTGCACTCTATTGTGTGCGAACCTATATATTTCTACCAAAGAAAACCTAAACCCTCTCACCTCATAAACCTTGATTTTTCTTCCATCCAGATGCCTGTCTGAGTCTCTTAAATGCCCCTAATGTTTCATCCTCCACCACCATCCCTGGCAAGGCATTCCAGGCACCCACAACTCTTTGTGTATAAGCTTACCCATGATGTCTCCCCTAAATGTTCCTCCCTTCGGTTTGTACCGCTATCTGCTGGTGTTTGCTACCCCTACCCTGGGAAAAGGCTGCTGGCTCTCTACCTTATCTATTCCTCTCAGAACCTTGTACACCTCTATTAAGTCACCTCTCGTCCTTCTTTGCTCCAAAGAGAAAAGTCCTACCTCTGCTAACCTTGCCTCATAAGATTTATTGTACAATCTAGGCAAATCTCTGCACCCTCTCTATAGCTTGAATTTTGATGAATTATTAAGTTCCATCAGTGTTTGACCAGGATTTGTTATGAAGGCATTAAAAACACATGATTTGTATGCATTGAGTAGCTTTAGAAATACAGCCTCAGAAATGGAATGAAATACAGCATAGAAATAGGCCCTTAGATCTAATTGACTCTGTGGTGACTATCAACCACTTATTCTATAGTAATCCCATGATTTTTTTAGTTTCTCCATATTCTCCTCCCAGTTTCTGCCACTCACCCACATGCTAGGTGAGCAACTAACCTACCAAAAAATGCACATAGGGGAATAGAGAACAGCCATCATCAAGGTTGAACTGAGATCTTGGGTGCTGTAAGGTAGCAGCTTTAACTGTTGTTTCACTGTGCCGTCCCAGATAGTACAACACATGGCTATACTGTAGAAGCCAGAGAGTGGTGGTGGATGATTACTTCTCAGACTGGAGAACTGTGGCTAGTGCCATGCCTCAGGGATCTATGTTGGGACCATGGTTGTTTGTTATCTGTATCAATTATCTAGATGTGGTAAATTGGATCACCAGGTTTGCAGATGACACAAAGATTGGAAGTGTTGTGCTTTCAAAGCTTGGGGTGGGATTGGGACCAACTGGAAAATTGGGCTGCAAAAAGGCAGATGGAATTTAATGAAGACAAGTCTGATGTGTTGCAGTTTGGAAGGACAAAGCAAGGTAGGTCATACATAGTAAATAGTAGAGCATTGAGGAGTGCAGTAGAACATAGGTATCTGGGAACACAGATACAAAATTCCCTGGAAGTGGCATCACAGGTAGATAGGGTTGTAAAGAGGGCTTTTGGCATATTGGCCTTCATAAATCAAAGTATTGAGTATAAGAGTTAGGATGTTATGATAAAGTTGTACAAGACATTGGTGAGGTCAAATTTAGAGTATTAGGTGCAGTTTTGGTCACTCTTTCAAAACGATTGAGTTACAGGGAAAAGTTTAACAGGTTAGGACTTTATTCCCTGGAATGTAGAAGAATGAGGGGAAATTTGATAGAGGTAGACAAAATTATGAGGGGTATAGACAGAGTAAATGCAAGTAGGCTTTTTCCAATGAGATTAAGTGAGATACAAACCAGAGGTCATGGGTTAAAGGTGAAATGGGAAAAGTTTTGAGGGAACATCATCACACAGAGAATGGTGGGAGTATGGAACGAGCTGCCAAATGAAGTGGTAAATGAGGGCTCAAATTTAACATTTAAGAAACATTTTGACAGGTACATGAATGAGAGAAGTATGGTGCAAGTCTGTGGGACTAAGCAAAATAATAGTTCAGCAAAAACCAGAAAGGCCGAAGGGCTTGTTTTCTGTTCTAATGTTCTGTGATTCTAAAGAGGCCTCTTTCATTCCCTCTCCACCATTGAGAGTGTTCTGGATGAACCAGGTGAAAGAGTATTGGACAGAATGTGAGAGAGATGGAGAGACAGGTAGAGGGAGAGACCACTGGGAATGGAGGAGGGTTAGAGAAAAAAGTAAGAGAGGTGAGTAAACAGTGATTTAAACAGCGAATTCAGGATAAATAAGGAGGGCTTCAGTTCTTCTTACCTCCATGAGTAGGTGTTGCCAAAGGGCAAAGTAGCCTAAAGAAATTGGATGAGTCAGCTAAGGTGAGATGCATCTGCCAAACCACATAACTATGGCAACAATCCATTCCACACCAAACAATGCAGCAGTGTTCATTGACAAAAATCGGACATCTTGGGCCTTTAGGTGCGTCTTTTACTTTACAAGAGCGATCCTATCAATACCACTCCCTGACCACTTTATAAATCCTTATGTTATTTACTCTTTTGGTTTCCACTTCCATTTTGACCAGCATTGATCCTGCTCCTTTTGGAAACTGGGTTCCAAATTTTAACTCAGCTTTAAAAGCCAACATTTACCTCATTTCTCTACTGGCTTTTCCATCAATTACACTTTGTTTACATCCACATTTTTAAGGAAAGATCTATTAAAAAAAATGCATATCCAACTGCACAGCACCAATATTGAAATGTCAAAGTCCAGGATTTCCTCAAATTCCTGATTTCTTTGACTTCAGAGATCACCAGTCGTTAGGCACTTTCAGGTGGCCAAAATCTCCCGATGTAAAGCCGCATATTATTCCCATATGTGGCTGTCGGGAGGCCACTTGAAAGCGCAGGAGGCTCTTGCGAGGCGAACTTTGTAACCCTCCTCCTGGAGGGATAATCGCCAGAGCACTGAGGTTCTTCCCCCCCCCCCCCCCCCCCCACCCAGCACCTGAATGCAGCTGCCTGAAAGCGGCTGCTAAGGAGATGACAATCAGCTGCCAAGCTCCTGTCAGCCCTCCTCCCCGCTGCCCCTGCCTCCGTAGGGGAGGGGTAGCCGGCGCAGGCTGTCAGCTCTGGGGCAGCCAGCATGGACTGTCAGGGTTGGGGCGGCCAGCGTTGTCTGTAGGTGTTGGGGTGGCCGGCGCGGGCTGTAGGGGTTGGGGCGGCGGGCGCGGGCTGTCAGCGCTGGGATGGCTTGCGCGGGCTGTCAGGGTTGAGGGGGCCGGTGCGGGCTGTCCCCATTCTGATCCCACTGCCCCATGCTCTCCCCACAGTCCTGTATCACTCCCCACACTGTGGGGGGTGGGGGCGGCGCGGGCAGAGCAGTGGGATCAATTTGACTGGCGTGGGTTGTAGGGGTTGGGGTGGCCGGTGCGGGCTGTCAGCGCTGGCGCGGGCAGAGCAGTGGGATCAGTGTGGGGACTGACACAGGGCTATGGGAGAGAGCAGAACAGTGGGATCAGTGTGGCGAACAACACAGGGCTACCCTTTTCCTGGGGCATTCAATGTCTGCTAAGATCTGTGCCCCAGCTATGACAACCCGCGCCGGCCGCCCCAGCACTGACAGCCCGAAAGACCATTCCACAGGTCTGAATCTGCTTCTGCAGGCGCATTCTTGGTGGAGAAGGCATCTGAAAGCGGCTAGTGGGGTGATGCATCTTGTGAGCTAGGACCTGTCCTAGTTCATCCACACCGATAAGATGGCCAAGAAAGCGCATCAAAGTTTCTACTTCCTCAGAAGCCCGAGGAAAGATAGCACACCACCTGCACCATTGAATCACTGCGCGGGAAGGAACTGCTTCCTCCCAAGACTCCAAGAAACGGGGGAAGGTTATAAATGTAGCTTAACCCATTGCACAAGCTCCCCTCCCCTCCACTGACTCCACTCATACTTCCTGCTACCTTGAAAAAGCAGCTAACATATAAACCTCATTTCGCGCACGCTTCACCCCCAACCCCACTCCGGTCGGGAAGAAGATACCCGAGTGTCAAGGACAGCCTCTTTCCGGCAGTTATCAGCCTCTTGAATTATCCTCACAATGGTAAAATTATGCCAGCTTTGCTCCGTACCAATTGATCTCATTCTGCATGTCTGTACCCGGCCCTACTTCTGCCCCATGTATGAGATGGCCACCTGGACTGTTCGCAAAGCAAACTTTACCACTATATCTTGGTAGATGGGGCAATAAACTTGAACTGAACTTGAGAGGTCAGAGGAGTTTTTGTCCATTGTGATGCTGGTTTTTTTGTGAATTGTGTCCGAATGCAGGGAGAGGAGGAGTCATCTTCCCTTCTGTCCAGTGACGGCTGGAGTTGGATGAAACTGCTTGCTCCTCACCTCTCTCCCTTGCCCTTGCTCCTTCAATGTCTGCTAAGATCTGCGCTCTTTAAGAGGTGCGGGAGCGAAGAGGTGACCAGTTGGCGTTCGCCGATTGCTGGTAGATGCCAGTCCGCCAATTTACGGCGCAGTTTCACGGCCGCCCTCACGCCATGACATTGAACTCAGAGGGCCGGAGTCACAATGGGACAATGTCAGGGCCAGCAGACGCCGCTCAGATACCGAGTGAACTCCAAGTTCCCACGGGGGATGCATCTCCGCTGAGCTGTCTGGTCTTTAGCTGAGATCATTGGCCCGCTTGTCCCGCTCTTTTCCCGGGCCGACCCTGGAAGAGAATGCAGCGGCTGCCTCAGCCGGGAGAGACTCACACCTACAACATTATCATTGTCAACTCGAACGGCTCGTCTCAACCCCCCAGCGGTCAGTTACACCAAGCGCTGGATCGAGCTGGCGGGTACCACCATCCAGAGATGGTGACAGCCCTTCTGCATCAAGAGGCGAGCCACCAAGCGAGGCGATCTCTCCCAATCTGCTCGTTAAATCGGCCCATGGTCGCGTCTGTCCTCCACCACTCTCGCCCTTTAACTGCTCCAGGTGAGCAGTTTCATTCCTCCCTCCACTTCCGCACTGGGAGGCGGGCACATGCCCTCCAGCCCCCAAGCCTTAGGTTCAATAGAGATTTTAGACAAACGCTGGTTGTTTCAGAGAGGTGCAACCCCTCCTCGGAAGCTGCAGTTTCGATAACTGGGAGGCGGGTTGAGGGTGGTGTGTGTGTGAGAGAGAAAGAAAGAGAGAGATCCAACAATTCTTCATCATTTTAATTGCTTCTTTTAACATTATAAACAGTTTTCAATGTAACTATTGCTGTCAGGCAAATTATCCTGTCAGTCTGTAAAACTGCTTTGTAATTAATCACCGACATCATATTATGTTATGCTCAAAATGGTGGAGTCTCCGGGAAGCAACTTGTGAAATCAAATATTTCTCCCTGACAAGGTTTCAACGTTCTTTTTTTTATCTTCCGAATGTTTATACATCCAGACTGGTTGTTCTTATATTTTACAATGGAACAAATGTTCTGTTGTGTGACAATTTCCTCCATAAAATCATTGTTTTGTTCTTTAAATTGTACTTTTTGCCACCTTTTCGAAAGAGGTGGAGACATAGTCCACCCCTCCATCACTTTTCCCTACAGGACCCCGAACTTCATTCCTTTTCAAATATCCATGTATTTCCCTTTTAAACATTACTATTAAAGCTGCTTCCAGCATCTTTTATGTTTTTATTTAGAGATACAGCATGGTAACAGATGTTTCCAGCCCATGAGCTCACACCATCTAATTATACACACGTGACTCTTTGGAAGGTGGGAGGAAACCGGAGCACTTGGAGGAAACCCGCATAGACAAGGGCAGAACATGCAAACTCCTTACAGACAGCGCGGGATTAGAACCCAGGTCGCTGGCGTTGTAACACTCTTATTTGTCCTCCGTTGGGACATTTCATGACAGATCACAAATCACCACATAAAAATAATAGCTCATTTATTATTTTGTTAAATATTTTAACTCCCCCACCCCCTTGATATTGATTCTCCTGAACATTTCTCCCTAACTACTTTATGAACACCTCTCATAATGCTGAACACACTCTCTTCCACACGCAGAAGAATGGCATATTTTTTTTTGTTATAGCCTTCCCGTAACAGAGATACCAGGCCTTGTATCAATCCAATGAACTGCCTCTAAGACACGTCCAAGACATTGAACCCCTTCCAGGAATTGGACGCACCCACCCTCACTCACCCCACCTCATGCCCCTCCCCAACCATCGGATTACAATTCGGGAGATTCCCAATCACTTGTAGATGTGCAAAAGAAATAAGAATTCAAGAGGTTTGTTTCTATCTCCTTCCGCTTCTAGCTAAGATTTAGTCGAACATTGGAGTAGTAAAGTTCCTGTTTCTGTACCCCAACAGGGCCACTCTTGCCTCCAGTTGATTATTTTTATGATCTGGGCCAAATGTATAGTTTGGATCACCCCAGTTCCAGAATGGAAGTGGCCCAATATTCAAACCCAGGGCTCCTCACTCTTCAGAGCGTAGCAGCACAGATGCCACAAGTACCTGACTTCCACTTTTCCCTCCACATTCTGCTACCATCTCAGGAACACAGCGTTCACCTCCAGCAGCCCCCTGTCACTTTCGGCAATGAGGGAAGCCATTTTTTTTACGCCACCCTGCCGATTCCTGTATGGAATGTGGCTTGCCCCCTGAGGTCCTACACGTCCTCCGGCAGCCAACCCAGTCAGCCGCAGATGTCCGCCGCCTCTCCAGGTAATGCCGACGCGCCTTGTGCATCCTTCCGCCAGGCTCAAGATGCTCAGATCACGGGAGGATTTCCTCCTGAACCAGTCGGCACTCAGCGGCATCCCAATTTCACCTCAGCGCCAAATGACCCTGATGCCACCCTCAAGTCGAAGGCATCTGACTCCAAAACTAATGCCGATCCAGCTCTGGATTCTACCTCGTGCATTGGCAACCCACTGCCAGAGAATGGGGAGCAATATCTCAACACTGCTCCGAGTTCTAGCCAAGAAACTGAGCCACGCTGTGAGAAAAGTGATGGTGTTCTCTCGAATGACCCAAAAGAGGGATGTGAGAAGGTCATGGTGACGTCATTTGAAGATGCAGTGACGATGTTCGACTTTGAACTCTTTGACAACCCGAAGTCGCATGGTCAGGTTAGTGAACAGGAGCAATATTTTCGCGAGCAAAATAAAGTGAGGAATGAAAACAATCAGAAAAACTTAAGTCAAAAAATCCCTGAGGACCACTTCCCAGAGGAAGGCAACCCAGGCTCCTCGGAAATCGAAGCAGAACTTTGTCTGGGCATTAAAACGTTAGTGGCAAAGGTGTCTCCGCTGTGTGCGGAAGCCCTCAGTACCATTCACATTGCCACCAGTGATCACTCCTTTTATGACCTGAGGCCTGAGCAGGTGGATCTGCAGACACTACTAGAACTCGAGGACATTTCAGATGACGAAAGGTGCTGGGAATCGCTGGGGTGCAAGAGCCAATTGGTAGAGCGGAGCAGTCAACTTGGCGTGGAAGCACTTCCAAGGTCGAGTGGCGGAACGAGCAGGAAAAGGGAAAGAACAAGAAGCCGATGTGACTGAGACGGAGGAAGTGTTTGTGGGCCTAGGGGAACAACACTGAACTGACATTTAGGGGCATGAAGCTCACAAGATGTACATTATGGATGCTGAATGTAGTACAATATGTTCTAAACATTGATCTTATATGTCTCTAATTTTAATTCTAATTTTATATGTCTTTAATTTTATCTGCCATGTGTGTTACACAGAGGGCCTGTACCGAGCAGAAGCCCAGCAGTTTGAAAATTGCCAGCGCACAATGGTTGTATTCATGGAGGTTTTACAACCTCCAAACACCACTTATTGAATTTCTAATCTTTCTTCTTTGGCTTGGCTTCGCGGACGAAGATTTATGGAGGGGGTAAAAAGTCCACGTCAGCTGCAGGCTCGTTTGTGGCTGACAAGTCCGATGCGGGACAGTCACTACTAACCTAACAAAGCACAATTTTGTTTTCTTGAAAGTCTCTCTGTGATTTTTCTCTTGGGCTGTAAGAGAAGCACACCCAAGGAGACTAATCTGCAATTCATAGATGCTCTGGGGCGAATTTGGTCAGCCTGTTCTTCAAACCTCCTTCAGTGTAGGTTGAAGCAATTGTTGCAACACCTGGGTAGCCTTCCTGGGACCCGGGTGCAATTATGGGGACAAATGTGGTGGAAGCACCTTGCAAATCGCAAGGGAGGAGGGCCCCACCCATGACCCGTCACACACTCACCGGAAGTACTGCTTGATATTTAGATGCCGGCTGCCCAGAGATGCATGCAGACAAGCGCTGACATCACCGGAATAACTGGGTCAGCCACTTTCCTGTTCAAATTGCTGGTGGACACGACCTAGGTAGGTTTCACTGGGTTCCCTGACTACCTCTGATGAGGTTGACCGGGGTGGACCCTTTCTATCTGCCATGTAACTTGGGAACTAACTGGACAAATTGCTTGGTTAACCCCATTTTACATGGCAATTTGAAAGAGCCTAATGACTTCAAGGTGGATTTGTGGTTGGTCTGATTCTACAAGGAAGCATTCATTGAACCAAATAGTTTCATAATGCAAATACTCCAGTAATCAAGGGTTTCTGGAGGAACTGGAAAGACCTTTGATCAGGACATTACACAGTGAAATTCTGTGGCAAGGGCAACACCTTTGAATCTTCTTCTTGGCCTCCATTAGTTCATGATCGACCACAGGTATTGTGCCTCTGGTAGTCACTGGTTTGTTGAGCCGTGTCAACTGTGGCCATGGAGGCCAATCATGGAATGGCAGGCCCTGCCACAGTTCCTGAAAATGTAGGGCATCATTGAATTATTGTTCACTGTCGCTGTGCTCTTTGCTTAGCTCTCCACACCTCAAACTGACTCAAAACTCAAAATGACCCTTTGGATTTGTGATGAATTCTTATAGACATCCTTTTATAGCATGTTCTACATATCTACATCACTCATGTCTGAGAGACCTTGTTATCATGCCATGCAAGTTACCATTTTTTCACTCATATAATGTGCACACACATATAACACACAGAAAATCATAAATAGTGTAAAATATTTTCATATAATGCACACACTCATATTCCACACTAGTGTAGTATTCCAAATTCCGACTGCATTTAAATGGGACATGACACAAAGCACATACCAACATCTGCCACAGTTAATGTCCCACAATTAACACCCAATCAACTTCCCCCAGAGGTGTCAATTAGCCATTTTATAGATGATACCTGCTGCAACACATTAACAAGCTTTGGAGAGGAATCAATTAAATAGATTGAAGACAGACTTCAGAGTTAAGCAGGATTTTAATTCTAATGTTTTCTCAAGTCAGAGGCATTTGAAATGTTAATCTTCTCCCTCAGGGATGGGTCTGGGCAATTAACATTGATAAGGTGCAGTGCCCTTGCCAGAATGTTCTGTTCATAGGAATACCATGGCATTCAGTACAAAGAGATATTCCCAAAATCAGAATTTCTCACTCCCGCTATAAATTGTGTACGTTCTTTCATTGCTGCTATTACATTTTCATGGTCACTATAATATTCCCACATTCGCTATAAATTGTGCACTTTCTTTCATTGCTGCTATTATATTCCCACACTCGCTTTAACTTCCCACACTCACTATAAATTGCTGCCACATCTTTCCCACAGCTGCTATAATTCATTCGCATTCTTTCAATGCCTCTATTATATTCCCACAACTACTATAAATTGCCAGTTTGACTTTCTCATGCCTGCTATTAATTTTGTGTGTTATATGCATAAAAATACGGTACTTCCTGAAATGAATTTACGTTCAGTTTGGAAGGCAAATTGACCTGTGAATCACACAATATTTCACAGTTGATAAAACAAACAGATAATGATGATGCTTAGGCCGTGGATGGATTGGGAAGACTACCCGATCATCTGTGAAATGTACAGGGTAGAAGCTTGGTTCCATTTAGCAAGAAGAAAGTACAATGTTGAACAATCAGTGGTCAAGAGCTAGAGTCAGATTTGAACCTGCATCCTTATAACACAGAGATTGAACCCCCACTGACTTAAGTGGCCATGGCAGAGACCCATTTCTTGGGTACAGGAGATTTAAATATTTGAGCGACCCCTCTGCTTGTTCACAGCAGTTTTGAAACGCCAGACACAAGTCATTTTGAACTACAGTATCAGGAGAAACCAGCTAAATTGGGTCATAAAAATTTGTTTTTGTAGCTGCAAAGAGACTGATGCTGGGAATGATTGTTAATGGTTTGCAGATTGCCAGCTTTCCAGCATTTCACTGCCCTCCCCACTCTTGCCAATCTCCAACACCAAGAACACATAGTCAATCCTTCACTGTAAATGATATCCAACATCGTGAGCAATGCCCTCATTTCCTGAGACCTCCATTACGATACTTTCTTGACATAATTTCTTGCAGGACCTACCCCAGTGGTGAGAGGGTGTTGTTAAAACAGAGAATACCAACAGTGACCAATCATGGGGTGTAGTGCATGGAAGGGAAGAGAGACAGGTGCAACAGAAAGAACCAATAGATTGGTCAGTGGGCATCGTGGGAGAATGCCAGGCTTGATTATATTGCTGGGTGGAGGATGCCCCTTTCATTTTCCCCCAACCATGTCACAGTGCTTCACCTCCCCCATCTCAACAGTCATGTTATTAGTTGCTAAACATGTTTCTCCCAGCTTTCCAACCACAGTCAACAACTAGGCAGACTTTGTTTGCATGCTTGCATTATGTTTGATTTTATCTCCCATCTGCATTTAAATTTTTTTTGTTAGAAAACAGTAAAAGTATTCAAAAGAATTAAGAAAGCATGGGTTCTTTTAGTACCATGGGGAATTTCCTCTGGAGTCATTTGCAACTGTATCAATTCCCAGAGATTCTAGAATATTGCATGAAATGCCAGCAGGAATGGGGAAAGAGAATGGTTGAAGAGGCGTCCTTGGGTTGAGCAGTGTTGGAAGGGATGATGGGGATCTGGAATTGGATGGGTTGGAATCCATCTGCAGACTGGACTTGACTGACTTTGGATTTAAACAGGAAAGTCTGCAGACTTGTAGTGCAATACACAAAAGTGCTGGAGACAGTGGTGGATAAACTACCACCCAGGCCCAAGGCTGAGCTTTAGTAAGGCCCCGCCCTCTGCAGGAGGAGCAAAATCATATAAAAAAAGGTGCCACTACCACAGCTATGTGCATGTTCATGCATTTTGCAACCAGCGCACAAACACCCTCAACACACACACTCTAAAACTGGCAGCCACAGCCAGGCAACCTTTGCTTCTGCCGACAACTATTGGTCGTGATGTGGGGAGAGATTTTCTGATCTCTACCATCTTTTGTTTGGTGGTGCTGAAAATGGTGCTTGTGCAGACAAGATGAGGTCCGCAGTGGAGACTGGTACCACCTTAACCACCCCCCCCCCCACTCCTCTCAACTCTCTCTCTTTTTCTCTCCCCCTCCAGCGAGCTCGGAGACCATCAGCCTTATTAACATTTTCCACCTCCCAGCTCCATCTTCATATTCACCAGTGTCACCGCCCCAAGTGGGATGATAGAGCGTCTGGATGGAGAGGGAAGGGAAGAGAGTGAAGCATACAGCCACACCTTGCGCACAGACAGTCTCTTAATTGATCACATCCCATTTGAATGAAATGAGTCGCCAATAATTTCAACTATTGAAGTGATCACTGCATTTAAAATTAGTTATTATTTAATAAAATTACACATTTTTTACATTTTTAATTATTTTATAATGAAAATCCACTCCCCTTCATTATTTCACCTACATACCCAGTGTAAAAACAACCCCTTTGTGTGCAGGTGCAGTCAGCCAAGGTGACAGGGGAGGGTTCAAAGTCAGGACTCGGGTGTCGGGAGCTCTGGTCTCGGCTGAGGGGAGGGTCTGGAGTCAGGCATCTGGTGCTCTGGTCACTGGAGTTCCTAATGCCCAACTCCGAACCCTCCCCACGGCCTATCTGAACTGTGGGGCATAATTTGCAAATCAATTCAGTTTTTAAATAAAACAAATATTTTATTTACAGCTCTCGCCTATTGAATTCTCCCTCTCCGATTTACAGTTCGAACATAGAATTCTTTTCGCACCTTATGTTCACGAGATTCATGCATGCTCGTCATGTGATCCACACCACTTAATAGCTCAGTCAGCAGGGAGTACACACAAGGAAACAGCAGGGCATATCAATGGTATCTGTTTTTGAACTGTGAGACCACAGCATCTGTGGCCCCCATCAGAGTGCTACTAATTACTTATCTGCCTCTGGGTGCTCTGAGCAAGCTGGTTTAATTCAACCCACACCACCTCCCAATCATCCTCCTTCCCGCCAAACGATTAGATTTTTAACATCTCTCTCTGACCGAATTGGATGTTAAAAATCTAATCGTTTGGTGGGAAGGTGAAGGATTGCAAATGCTGCAGCAGCAAATCTTCATGCTGCCATGGTGCCGTTGCCAGCTCCACCATGCGTGTCACACCTCAGCAATGGCGTGATGGCAACAGTCACTGGCTTCACTCATGAATACCTGCAGTAAGTGTGAAATGATAAACCGAGACCAGTAGACTTTTACTGAGTAGACTGAAGCCTATAGGCTTGGGACCCCTTACTCTCTGGGCCCCAAAGCTACAGCCTACTCAGCCCAATGGTTAATCCACCACTGATTGGAGAAACTCAGCAGGTTATGGAGCATCTACAGGAAGCAAAGGGATATAACCAACCTTTTAGGCCTAGACCCTTCGTCAAGATATGAGCTTTGAAATAGAAAAGAAGTTATAAAGCCCAAAATGGAACAGGGATAATTGTCAATATTTTGAGTAAATGTCCCTTTTTGATGATACAAATGCATCGTCTGAGTTCATTGCAAAATTGCAACATGCTGGAAAATTCACCAAATAAAGTTTCAAAACCTGCTATATGGTTTGGGTAACAAGACCAGATCCTCCCAGAATTAATGCTGTGCCTTTAACATTTGTTTAGTTATTTGCTTTAATCATCAGATCACCAGGAATAGTGCAGTATGGTCTATTGGTATTTAGTCTGAACTAGGAATACTAGATAAACCTCCTACCTGTTCCCTGGAGAATCTCCAATTGAGTTACATGCAATGATTAGTTTTGAGGATGAGTATGGAAACTATTCCAGTCACTTTTGCCACTGGCATTTGTGCACTGTTTGACTCCTGTAATACACAATGGAATAAGGAAGAGCAATCATTCACAGAGTTATAGAGCACTAAAACAGACCCCTGTATTTATTCCCACCCATCCCACCAAGTCCCTAGATTCTATCTCTTACTATACATTAGGTACAATTGACAGTGACTATTTAACCTATCGTATAGCATATATTTTGAATTTTGGAGGACTCCAGAGCACCTACAGGTCCCAAGGAGAGGGGGTGCATCACTAAGCATGGTTCTACTGGTTAGGGCTGGTTAGTAGCCTCCAGCCTGAACTATTCATCTTTATTTCTTTATGTTAATTTCTGGGACATGAGCTTTTCTGGCATCCTCTGTTGTCCTTGAGAAGGAGGGTGGTGAGCCTTCCCTTTGAGTTGTTGCAGCCCTCCCAAATTGCCAGGGTTCGAGCTTTCAGATCGTGGTATCAATGCCCCACAGCACCCCACCAATGCCCAGTTTGGTGCTGCCAGGTCTGTTCCGACCATTTCACTGGATTGTGGTCCCCTACATGCTTGTGGGTAGGTAGGGCTTCATGAAGACCGTGTGGTAATTTACATCTGCCAAAGTGGCTTTGGTCAGCTGGAACTGCCTTCGGCCAATATGTGGAGGAGGGATCAAGTAGGCTTATTCCTTTTGACTCAATTTTAAGGGTGCCAACCTGTAGACTGCTGTTCTGCCATCTCTAATGGGCCTTTCCTGCCTGGGGGATGGGTTCAGTAATGGTGGGACCAGCCACATTGTCCATAAAGTATAATTGTGAGTCCAACAATATTAGCCTGTTGCCAATCTAGTCTGAGAGATATCTCCTGATTTATACACCTATCCTCTGATATTTGCAAGGACTTTGGCTTGGAAACAACATTGGTACCTTCATACTTTCTGTCTAACTGAGTGTAATGTTACAAGGGAACAGCTTGCTGGGACTCTTTAGAAGGAATTCAAGAGTCAATTGGAAGATTAAGATAGCAAACAAGGTATTTTTTCCAATTTATAGTATTGCATATTTCTTTCAAGCATCTTTTCTTGGAATGACTTTCAGGAAACTACATATATCAATCAGAAGCATCTACAAGTTAGAAATGTATGGAGATACCTGGTTTCTATGGCAACACAGTTTCTGATCCAATTTCCTATTTAGCATGACTGTAACATTGCAAACATGTCAGACCCTGTGCAAAATTACTCTCTTGGTAAGGATTTACCCATAAATCATAGACATAGTTGATAAAAATTTCTCAATTGTACAAATTTAATATGTATTATATATGTTTATTTTACATCTTTACTCATAAGTGTGATTATTATATGCTGTATATGTATATGCGAGAACACAGCCTTGCTTCACGCCATTGTTAATGGAGAAGGGTTCAGAGAGCTCATTGCTGTATCTGACCCGACCTTGTTGGTTTTCGTGCAGTTGGATAATCATGTTGAGGAACTTTGGGGGGACATCCGATGCGCTCTAGTATTTGCCAAAGCCCTTTCCTGCTCATGGTGTCGAAGGCTTTGGTGAGGTCAACAAAGGTGACAGTCGGGGTCACCAAATTGTCGGACTCTGGCTTTACCTTACTCTTAATTTAGTCTATGTGTAGTCTGAGTCCAGCGTGTTCTTTGAATGAAGTGATAGGAGAAGGTATTCGGTTCAACAGTCAATTTATTACACAGCACAAGAATAAAACTTAACAGAGCTCTGGGTCAATCGTTAGTTCATAGGTCACCTGCACAGTGAGCTACTCCCCAAGACTGACCCCTATTGTCCAGTTGGCTCAGTTTATATAGATCAACCTTATCATACAAAACAAAAGTTGGCTTCCTTATACAGAAGAGATGGCAGTCTCTTCAATCTGAGGCGCCTGCAAGCTCACACCAAGACAAAAGAGAAACTTGTCCGTGAACTACTCTTTGCAGACGATGCCGCTTTAGTTGCCCATTCAGAGCCAGCTCTTCAGCGCTTGACATCCTGCTTTGCGGAAACTGCCAAAATGTTTGGCCTGGAAGTCAGCCTGAAGAAAACTGAGGTCCTCCATCAGCCAGCTCCCCACCATGACTACCAGCCCCCCCACATCTCCATCGGGCACACAAAACTCAAAACGGTCAATCAATTTATCTATCTCGGCTGCACCATTTCATCAGATGCAAGGATCGACAATGAGATAGACAACAGACTCGCCAAGGCAAATAGCGCCTTTGGAAGACTACACAAAAGAGTCTGGAAAAACAACCAACTGAAAAACCTCACAAAGATAAGCGTATACAGAGCCGTTGTCATACCCACACTCCTGTTCGGCTCCGAATCATGGGTCCTCTACCAGCATCACCTACGGCTCCTAGAACGCTTCCACCAGCGTGGTCTCCGCTCCATCCTCAACATCCATTGGAGCGCTTTCATCCCTAACGTCGAAGTACTCGAGATGGCAGAGGTCGACAGCATCGAGTCCACGCTGCTGAAGATCCAGCTGCGCTGGGTGGGTCACATCTCCAGAATGGAGGACCATCGCCTTCCCAAGATCGTGTTATATGGCGAGCTCTCCACTGGCCACCGTGACAGAGGTGCACCAAAGAAAAGGTACAAGGACTGCCTAAAGAAATCTCTTGGTGCCTGCCACATTGACCACCGCCAGTGGGCTGATAACGCCTCAAACCGTGCATCTTGGCGCCTCACAGTTTGGCGGGCAGCAACCTCCTTTGAAGAAGACCGCAGAGCCCACCTCACTGACAAAAGGCAAAGGAGGAAAAACCCAACACCCAACCCCAACCCACCAATTTTCCCCTGCAACCGCTGCAACCGTGTCTGCCTGTCCCGCATCGGACTTGTCAGCCACAAACGAGCCTGCAGCTGACGTGGACATTTACCCCCTCCATAAATCTTCGTCCGCGAAGCCAAGCCAAAGAAAGATATGTATGTGCACCATGGTCCAGAGAAACACTGGTTGTGCAGTCAGATGATAATAAACTTAAATTTGTTTGCTGCTTAAACTGCAAGTTCTTACAACAAGAATAGATATAAAAATCTCTTGTTATTTTGCAAAAGTAAATTAATACCCAAATGCAAAGTAGAGGAGAAGCAGGAGGTTTGCCTACAATATTAATGGTTGGAGAATGATGGGAACTTCTTTCCAAAGCAATGTGATCCCCTGTTAAATGTTAAATCTCAATGACCGATCTGTTTAGTTTGGAGGTGAATATTCTTTGTTTTTTTTCCTTCATTCCCATTTACAATGAATTGTGCAGACACAACATAGCCACTTGATATTCATCTGCATTTTTAAAGAACATCGTGTGGCGGTGCAATCTCTCATGGAGTACCGGCGCCGCGTGTAACGCCATATGGTGGGGCAGCCATGGGAAGATGGCGCCGTCAGGGGTTCTTCCTGACTCAAACCTCCCGCTCACTGCACAAATCAGGCTACGATTGTGACGTCACCACACACATAGTGACTGAACCAGCACTGCCCTTAAAGGGGTGGGCGCTAAATTCAAATAAAGCAGTCATTAATGACCCTCAACGTGGTGGCTGTGCTTTCTTCAGCTGTGCATAGCACCACATTGGTGACCCCAACAAGCCCAGACATTTTTCTGGTCTCCGCGACATGTATTCGGCTGAGGTTAATGCTGTGGCAATCAAGCTTACCTCCTTCTGGACCCATCACTCACAGATGTGATTTGGACAGGCAGAAGCACAATTTCACCTCAGAAACATCTCAGCAGACACCACGATGTTCTACCACGTCGTGAGCGCACTGGATCAAGAAACAGCAGCCAGGGTGGATGACCTCATACATCATCCTCCAGCTGAGGGTAAATATACCACCCTCAAGAACTTGCTTCTGGGGACATTTGGCCTTACCCACCAGTATCGGGCTTCTAGGCTCTTGCACTTGGACGGGCTTGGGGACCACAGCCCATCAACACTAATGGACGAAATGCTGGCTCTGGCAGAGGATCATAAGCCTTGTTTCCTCTTCCGCCAGATTTTCCTCAAACAAATGCCAGAGGATATCCAGCTGCTCCTGGCAGACGAGGATTTCGTGGACGCACATAAAGTTGCAGCCCGAGCGGATGCCCTCTGGCTCACGAAGAGGGAGAACGAGGCAGCCCTCAACCAGGTTTCACAACCAGGAACCAGCCAATTGCAAGCCGCCCCCAAGCACAAGCCAGAGGAGAGCCATTCCACCTGGTGCTTTTATCACCAGCGCTGGGGAGCACAAGCCTGTAAGTGCCGCCAACCTTGCAGCTTCCAGGGAAACGACCAAGCTGTTGGCCTCGGTGGGCACTGTGCTGTTGGGGGCCAACTTCCTGAGGGCTCACGGCTTGCTGGTCGATATGAAGGGCAAGAGGCTGGTCAATGCCCCCACATGCCTGCAAACCTAAGATCGCCGCCGTGGCCGCCACCAGGGATGACTACTCTGATATACTCCATGAGTTTCCCACCATCTTGGAGCCACACTTCAACGCTGTCTTGCCCTAGCACGGAGTGTTCCACCACATCGCCACACGCCCCCCCGTTGCACACCAAACCCATACAGCTGCAAGAGTTGGGGATTGTCTGGCATTCGGACAGCGCTGGGCATCACCGCTCCACATGGTCCCCAAATTGTCTGGGGGCTGGAGACCCTGCAGTGACTACCAACGGCTGAACAATGCAACAACCCCCGACAGGTACCCAGTCCTGTCTGGTTCTCGGCCAACCTCCAAGGTGCGCAGGACTTTTTCAAAGTCGGCATAGTGCGGGGATATCACCAGATCCTAGTGCACCACGACAACGTGGGAAAGACTGCGATCATCAACCCATTCGGCCTTTTCAAATTCCTCTGGATGACCTTCGGGTTAAAGAACAAGGCCCAGACGTTCCAGTGCCTCATGGATGCAGTGGGTAGGGATTTGGACTTCATGTTCATCTACTTAGATGATATCCTCATCACCAGACGCAACCACGAAGAACACAAGGCCCATCTCCGCACCCTGTTTGCCGGCTGGCAGACTTCGGCCTTACGGTCAACATGGCCAAATGTCAGTTCGGCAAGCAGTCACGGAAGTTCCTGGAGCACACGATCTCAGCAGCTGGGGCCACTCCGGCACCGGAGAAGGTGGCAGCCATCCAACTTTTCCCCAAACTTTCCACCCTAAAAAGGCCTGCAGGACTTCGTGGGGATGGTGAATTTTTACCATCAGTTCATCAACTGTGCCACCCGTACCATGCATCCACTGTTCGCACTGATCGCCTGGTTGGAAGAGGCGGACAAGGCTTTTATGGCAACAAAGGAAGCCCTCGCCAGTGGGATGCTGCTGGTGCACCCATGCCTGGAGGCACACACGGAGCTCTTGGTGGATGCCTCAGCCGTGGCGGTTGGAGGAATTTAGGAGCAATGTCTTAATGAACAATGGCGCTCACTGGCCTTTTTCAGTAAGCAGCTGCCCTCGCCGGAGCTCAAGTACAGCGCGTTCGATCGGGAGTTCCTGGCGCTGTACTTGGCCATCCACCATTTCCATTATTTCCTGGAGGGCAGACCCTTCACGGTCTTCATAGACCACAAGCCCCTCACCCAGGCACTCGCGATGGCCAAGGACCCGTGGTCAGCCAGGCAACAGTGCCACCTCTCTTGCATGTCAGAGTTCACCACTGACATCTGGCAAAGGGCAGGCAAGGACAATGTGGTAGCGGACACGCCCGTCCATCAACATCCTCGCCCCCAGCCTTAACTATACGCAGCTAGCCCAGGCCCAGCAGCATGATGCAGAGACACAAGCCATCAGGACCGCCATCTTGGGCCTTGAACTCAAGTACATCCAGTTGCCCAAAAGCCCGGACAAGCGACGTCTCCAGCGGTCCACCGTGTCTGGTAGTCCCACCGCAGTGGAGGGCGAGAGTCTTTAGCCTAATCCATGACCTTGCTCACCCCTCAGTGAAGACGACCGTGCAGATGGTTGTGGAGTGATTTGTGTGGGATGGGCTCAAGAAGGAGGTGGTGGAGTTGGCTAGAAACTGCACCAGGTGCCAGGCCTCTAAGGTCCACCGGCACATGCAGGCCCCAATCCAGCACTTCGACTCATCAGCCCGGAGGTTCCAGCACATCCACGATGATGTCGTTCGTCTCTTGCTGGTGTCCAGAGAGGTGCGGTACCTCCTTACGCTGGTGGACCGAGCTACAAGATGGCCCGAGGCCATCCGGATCAGAGAAGCTTCTGCGGAGACGTGTGCTAGGACCCTGGTCAGTCAGTGGATCACCTGATTCGGGGTTCCAGCACACATAACCAGCAACAGGGATGCCCAGTTTACCTCCACACTTTGGCCCTAGCTGGCGAGACTCTTGGGGGTTAAACTCCATGACACCACGGCCTTCCACCCGCAATCCAATAGTTTGATGGAGGGGTTTCATCGGCAGCTAAAGTCAGTGCTCATGGCCCGACTCATTGGTCTGGACTGGGCAGATGAACTGCCCTGGGTCCTCCTCAGGATCAGGACTGCACCCAAGGACGACCTACAAGCCTCGTTGGCGGAACTGGTATACAGCGCACTTCTCTCCCTGCCTGGCGAGTTCTTTGACCCAGAACCCAACATCACACCCGAGGACGTGAACCTGCTGGTGGATCTCCGCAGTGCCCATTCGAAGGTCCATATAAGGTCCTCCGGTGATCTGGTGGAAGTTTCACTTTAGACATGGGGGGAAGGAGGAACTTTTTACAGTGGACCGCCTGAAGGAGGCCCAATTGGACTTACCGCAACCAGCACAGACGGCCGTGTCTAAGCGCTGAGGCTGCCTGCCCAAGTGGCGGGACGCGTAGCTGGTTCTGGGGGTGGGGGGTGGGTTGTGTGGCGGCGCACTCTCTCATGGTGAACCAGCCCCACGTGTAACGCCACATGGTGGGGCAGCCATGGGAAAATGGTGCCATCAGGGGTTCTTCATGACTCAAACCTCCCACTCAGCGCACACCTCGGGCAGCGATTATGACATCACCATGTACGTGGTGACTGAGCTAGGTCTGCCCTTAAAGGGGCATGCGCTAAATTCAAATAAAACAGTGGTTAACGACCTTCAACGTGGTAGCTGTGCTTTCTTCAGCTGCACATAGTGCCACAATCCCCTCAATTGGAAGTGGTGTGCTCACTTGTTATTGACTTCAGCTACCACTTTCAGGAAAAATGTGAATGAGACCCAAGCTTCACTGGAGTGACTACCAGACAGAATTTGGCATTGTCACATTAGGAAATATTACTCTAGCTTACCAAGAGCTTAGTCAAAGGGCTTGGTTTTATGGGTGGATAGAGGAGGATAAGATGGAGAAATTTGGGGATGGATTTCCAGAATTTGGGAATCAGAATGTTGAGGATATGCATGAGGCCAGAATATGGTGAATTCTCAAAGACCTGAAGAGTTGGAGGGGATATATAGAGATGGAGGGGGGGGGGGGGAGGGTTAAAGAGATGGAGGGGGCTGAGATAATTAATGTAGGGGTTTGTATTTTATCTGTAAGATTGCAGAATCTGAAAGATCTTCCACAACTGTATTAAAAATATTAATTAAAAGGTATGCACAGCAAATAGAATCAAGGCACATCTTATTTTATAGTCATTGTGCCATCAAGTCTATACATATTCTGACAAAGGATCAAAACCACTTATGCTTCCCCTGAGAGGCTGTAACACTAGGCCCAGTCCCACAGTGACTAGTGGTGGCAGGACCTAGATTGTTCCTTCCCCAGAGCTAAATGCAGTGGCTGCACCAAGCTTCAGTAGATCCCTGGTACATGCTAGTTGCTTGCTGACATCCTCTTACACTGGAAGACCAACAGGTTTCAGGCAGAGCAAAGTACTGTATACCTTTTGCTGAGTTGATCTTTCAGGGTCCTTACAGGGAATGTGACCATGAAAGAAGACTAGCGAGGGTCTCAGTAGCTGAAGGACCCACACAGGCTGCAGGCTGTTGGTGACTTGCAGTCGAAGGACTCACACACGCTACAGGGTGCTGGAGTCTTGCTCCTGGGAACGTTTTGGAATCAGGATTCGAGAGGGTGCTGAGGGCGAGAAGTACTCCTGAAGGGCCTCAGGCTCTGAAGGCTTCCTCATTATATCAGAGGTTTGGATCTAGAGCTAGGGTTCTTAATGGTTTGAAGTCTGTGCAGCTGCAGAGGCTGTGGGAGTGCTGGAGGTGAATTCACCCACACTCAGTTTCTCTAAAGGAACTCACTTTTGGTTGTCTTTCCCTTATTGTTTAGGGGTACCAAGCAACGCTCATGGTGACTTGTTGTTTGCCTTGCGCAGACAAAAGTTGAAGTATATCATGTATATTACATGATACACATGACAATAAAAGGAATCTTGAATCTTGAGCTGATATTGATCTCAGTTTGTGCCCCTGGGATCAGCAAGTCCTCTGTAATGGAGCTGCATGGAATGGACCTGGACAAGGACCACCTCATCCTTTTCACATAATCTTGGTGCAAGCATAGTCCACAAAGAGATATGCTTCCTTCAAGGTTTTTTTTTTACTTCTTTTTTTATATTTTTCACACCATAAATCACAATAGCCATGATATACACTTTTTCTTTTCCACACATTTACAGTGACTTTTTCTCCCCCCCACCTCCCTCCTCCCAAGCCACCCCCCCACCCCCCCCTCTCATCCATTTTAGGTATACAATCTAGGTTGCATTAATTCAGTCAGACAATGTTGTCATTCAACAAAAATACACCAGAAATTCTACTGAGTCCATTCTTTTCTTTTCTTCTCCTTCCATCAACTTAGGTAATGTTTGTTCCCGGTAGGTTTTCGCTATTGTATTTAATGTAAGGCTCCCATACTTGTTCGAATATTTCAATATTATTTCTTAAACTATATGTTATTTTTTCTAATGGAATACATTTATTCATTTCTATATACCATTGTTGTATTTTCAAATTATCTTCCAATTTCCAGGTTGACATAATACATTTTTTTGCTACGGCTAGGGCTATCTTGACAAATCTTTTTTGTGCATCTTCCAAGTCAATTCCAAATTCTTTATTTTTTATGTTACTTAGGAGAAAGATCTCTGGATTCTTTGGTATATTGTTTTCTGTTATTTTATTTAATATCTGATTGAGATCATCCCAAAATATTTCTACTCTCTCACATGTCCAGATTGCATGAATTGTTGTTCCCCTTTCTTTTTTACATCGAAAACATCTATCAGATACTGTTGGGTCCCATTTATTTAACTTTTGCGGTGTAATGTATAGTCTGTGTAACCAATTATATTGTATCATACGCAGCCTCGTATTTATTGTATTTATCATCGTTCCAGAACATAATTTCTCCCATGTTTCCTTTTTTATCTTTATATTTAAATCTTGTTCCCATTTTTGTTTAGTTTTACCATTTGTTTCCTCATTCTCCTTTTCTTGCAGTTTGATATACATATTTGTTATAAATCTTTTGATTAACATTGTATCTGTAATCACATATTCAAGGTTACTTCCCTCTGGTAAACTCAGATTGCTTCCTAATTTATCTTTCAAGTAGGATCTCAGTTGGTAATATGCCAGCGCTGTATCTCCAGTTATATTGTACTTATCTCTCATTTGTTCAAAGGATAAGAATCTACTTCCTGAAAAACAATTTTCTATTCTTTTAATCCCTTTTTTTTCCCATTTTCTAAAGGAAAGGTTGTCTATTGTAAAAGGGAGTAGCTTATTTTGCGTCAATATTAGTTTTGGTATTTGATAATTTATTTTATTTCTTTCTACATGAATCTTCTTCCATATATTGAGGAGATGGTGCAATACTGGAGAAGTTCTATGTTGTACCAATTTTTCGTCCCATTTATATAATATGTGTTCAGGTATCTTTTCCCCTATTTTATCTAATTCTAGTCTCGTCCAGTCTGGTTTTTCCCTTGTTTGATAAAAATCTGATAGGTACCTTAATTGTGCGGCTCTATAATAATTTTTGAAGTTTGGCAATTGTAAGCCTCCTTGTTTATACCATTCTGTTAATTTATCTAGTGCTATCCTCGGTTTCCCCCCTCTCCATAAAAATCTCCTTATTATTTTCTTTAACTCTTTGAAGAATTTTTCTGTCAGTTGTATTGGCAATGCCTGAAATAAGTATAGTATCCTTGGAAAAATGTTCATTTTAATACAGTTTATCCTTCCTATCAGTGTTAGTGGTAGCTCTTTCCAATTCTCTAAATCATCCTGTAATTTTTTCATTAGTGGATTGTAATTGAGTTTATATAATTGGCCTAGATTTTTGTTTATTTGCACACCTAGGTATCTTATTGCCTGCATTTGCCATCTGAATGGGGATTCCTCCTTAAATTTTGAGAAATCCGCGTTATTCATAGGCATTGCTTCACTTTTATTTACGTTTATCTTGTATCCCGACACTTCTCCATATTCCTTCAATTTCTTATATAGTTCTTTTATTGATAGTTCTGGTTCTGTTAAGTACACTATCACATCATCCGCAAATAGACTGATTTTATATTCCCTGTCTTTTATTTTTATTCCTTTTATATTATTATCTATTCTTATCGATTCTGCTAGTGGTTCTATAGCTAGCGCAAACAATAAAGGTGATAGTGGGCATCCCTGCCGCGTTGACCTGCTTAAGTTAAATTGCTTTGATACATGTCCATTTACTGTCACTTTCGCTAACGGTCCCTCATATAATGCTTTAATCCAATTAATATACTTCTCCGGTAAACTGAATTTTTGCAATACTTTGAACAAGTAATTCCATTCTACTCTGTCGAAGGCCTTCTCTGCGTCTAAAGCAACTGCTACTGCCGGTGCTTTATTTCCTTCTACTGCATGAATTAAGTTAATAAATTTACAAATATTGTCTGTTGTGCGTCTTTTTTTGATAAATCCAGTTTGGTCTAAATTTACCATTTTCGGTACCTGTTCTGCTAATCTGTTTGCTAATAGTTTAGCTATTATCTTATAATCTGTGTTTAGCAGAGATATTGGTCTATATGACGCTGGTGAGAGTGGATCTTTCCCTTGTTTTAGTATCACTGTAATTATTGCTGTTTTACATGAATCTGGTAAGTTTTGTGTCTCATCAATCTGGTTGATTACATCCAGGAGGGGCGGTATTATTAGATCTTTAAATGTTTTGTAGAATTCTATTGGGAGTCCATCCTCTCCTGGTGTCTTATTATTTGGTAAATTTTTTATTATCTCTTGTATTTCTACTGTTCCAAATGGTTCTGTTAATTTATTTTGTTCCTCTATTTGTAGTTTTGGTAGTTCAATTTTAGTCAAAAATTCATCTATTTTTCCTTCTTTCCCTTCGTTTTCAGTTCGGTATAATTGTTCATAGAATTCTCTGAAGTTTTCCTTAATTTCTTTTGGATTATATGTAATTTGTTTGTCTTTTTTCCTTGTTGCCAATTCCATTTTCTTAGTTTGCTCTGTCTTAAGCTGCCATGCTAAGATTTTGTGTGTTTTTTCACCTAGTTCATAATATTTCTGTTTTGTCTTCATTATATTCTTCTCCACCTTATATGTTTGTAATGTTTCATATTTTATTTTTTTATCCGCCAATTCTCTTCTTTTGGTTGTATCTTCCTTTATTGCTAATTTTTTTTCTATGTTTATTATTTCCCTTTCCAACTGCTCTGTTTCCTGATTATAGTCCTTCTTCATCTTGGTTGCATAACTTATTATTTGTCCTCTAATGAATGCTTTCATTGCGTCCCATAGTATAAACTTATCTTCCACTGATTCCGTATTTACTTCAAAGTACATTTTTAATTGTTTTTCAATAAATTCTCTAAAATCCTGTCTTTTAAGTAGCATGGGGTTTAATCTCCATCTATACATTCTTGGAGGGATGTCCTCTAGCTCTATTGCCAATAACAGGGGTGAGTGGTCCGATAATAGTCTAGCTTTATATTCCGTTTTCCTAACTCTCCCTTGAATGTGGGCTGATAACAGGAATAGGTCTATCCTTGAGTATGTTTTATGTCTAGTCGAGTAGTATGAGTATTCCTTTTCTTTTGGGTTTTGTTTCCTCCATATGTCCACAAGTTTCATTTCTTGCATTGATTTAATTATAAATTTGGTTACTTTGTTCTTCCTGTTAATTTTTTTCCCCCCCGTTTTATCCATATTTGGATCCAAATTCAGATTGAAATCCCCTCCTATTAGTATGTTCCCTTGCGTATTAGCTACCTTCAAAAAGATATCTTGCATAAACTTTTGATCTTCTTCGTTAGGTGAATATATATTAAGTAGATTCCAAAGCTCCGAATATATCTGACATTTTATCATAACATATCTCCCTGCTGGATCTATTATTTCCTCTTCTATTTTAAATGGCACATTTTTGCTAATTAATATAGCCACTCCTCTTGCTTTTGAATTATACGATGCTGCTGTTACATGTCCTACCCAATCTCTCTTTAATTTCTTGTGCTCCAATTCAGTTAAGTGTGTTTCTTGGACAAATGCTATATCTATTTTTTCCTTTTTCAGTAAATTTAGTAGTTTCTTCCTTTTAATTTGGTTATGTATTCCATTAATATTTAGAGTCATATAGTTCAGCGTAGCCATTTTATATTTTGTTTATCTTCTCTTTCCGTTTTTCCATCATTACCTTTCCTCCTTTTCCATTTCTGTTTTCTTATTTTCAACTCTTTACCAGACAACATTCCCACAACATCCAACATTTTCCTTATTCTCCTATTTCTATCTTCTTTATCCCCAATCTCCCCTTCCCCTCCTGAGTTGTCCTTTATCCCTTGTCGGACAACCACATCTCCCCTCTCCATTTGGATTTGCGAATCTACTCGCAAGCGTCAACTGATTTTGCAGTGACCGCTCTTTTCCCCCACCCAGCCCCCCCCCAGAAAAGATTTCACTTTTTATATGTCACAAAGGTCACTCTTTTAATTCCCTCCTTATTCTCTCTATTCCATTACCTTCCCTTATTAATTCTTGTCTATACTATCTATGTTTTCCTCTAATTACAGATACTTTCACGTATGCCCATTGTCTCTATTCACTCTTATACCTCTTTACCCGCATACATATCAATCGTGGTCATTTTTACCTTCATTACCCGTCTTCATCCCTCAGTCTATTTTTGTCTTTACCCACATACATATCAATCGTGATCATTTTTGCTCTCATTACCCGTCTTCATCCCTCAGTCTATTTTTGTAATTGTTCTGCAAATTTTCGTGCTTCTTCTGGATCCGAGAACAGTCTGTTTTGTTGTCCTGGAATAAATATTTTCAATACCGCAGGATGCTTCAGTGTAAATTTATATCCTTTCTTCCATAAAATCGCTTTTGCTGTATTGAACTCTTTTCTCTTCTTTAGGAGTTCAAAGCTTATATCTGGATAAATGAAGATTTTTTGCCCTTTATACTCCAGTGGTTTGTTGCCCTCTCTTACTTTTTCCATTGTCTTCTCCAGTACCTTTTCTCTTGTAGTATATCTTAGGAATTTTACTACAATAGATCTTGGTTTTTGTTGTGGTTGTGGTTTAGAGGCCAATGCTCTATGTGCCCTTTCTATTTCCATTTCTTGCTGTAGTTCTGGACATCCTAGGGCCTTAGGGATCCATTCTTTTATAAACTCCCTCATATTCTTGCCTTCTTCATCTTCCTTAAGGCCCACTATCTTTATGTTATTTCTTCTGTTATAATTTTCCATTATATCTATTTTTTGGGCTGGTAATTCTTGTGTCTCTTTAGTTTTTTTATTAGATTCCTCCAATTTCTTTTTTAAGTCTTCTACCTCCATTTCTGCTGCTATTGCCCGTTCTTCCATCTTGTCCATTTTTTTCCCCATTTCTGTTAAGGTCATATCCATTTTATTTATTTTCTTTTCTGTGTTGTTTATTCTTCTTCTTAAATCATTGAATTCCTGTGTTTGCCATTCTTTAAATGACTCCATGTATCCTCTAACAAGAGCAAGTATATCCTTTACCTTGCCTTTCCCTTTATCTATTTCACTGTATTCTTCCTCTTCTTCTTCCTCTGGGTTGGCCATCTGTTGTTTCTTTGATGCCCTTTCCTCCTCTTCTTTCTTGTTTCCATTGTCTTCTGTGGTCTCTTCTTGCTGCAGGTGTTCTGCAGCTGTCGTTGCCGGCTGTGGAGATCGACTCCCCACCTGGTCCCCCCTCCCGTCGGTGTGTTTTTTTTCATGCGCGGTTGCGCACTTTTACTCGGCTCTGTGAGCCATTGTTGTAGTTCTTTTTCTACCGACCTGAGGTAGTGGGGTCCTCTCTCCACAGCGGGCCTCTTCGGACAGGTAAGGCCTTCACCTTTTTCCTCCGTTGTCTTCTCTTCCTCTCTTCTTTCCGTTGATTTTGATTTTTCTCCTTTTGTCTCCATCTTCTTTCCACCTTTATACTCACTTTTCTTTAACTTGTATTTCTGTGCCTTTGTATTTTCTCTTGTTTTTCCCGACTTTTCTGGAGAGGGCTGGAGTTCACCGTCCGGCCACTACTCCATCACGTGACTCCCCCCCGCTTCCTTCAAGGTTGATGTGCACATTAGCTGAGCTCAGACTGACTCAGATGTATCCATGCAACACCGAGGATACCTCTGTGAACTGAGATTATGACATAAAGTTCTACTTTGGTTTGGTAATTAACAGCCTCAAAAATAATTTGCATATAAGATTATTTGCAAGATGTTGATAATGAGAGTTTATTGTCACATACATAAGTACAATGTACAGATGCACTAAAATTCTTACTTGCTGCAGCCACACAAGTACACCATCTACAATAAATGACACAATGCATCTTGAGACAAGATATAAAAGAGTAAATATTCACAGTTCCAATGAGTCCAAAAATGAGATGTTTCAATTGTGCAATCAGATCTTTTAATGGTCCCAAAGTAGTTTAGGGCTAGGGTGGAGGGTCAAGAATCTGATAGCAATTGGAAAGAAACGATTCTTGAACCAAGAGATGCTGAATTTCTGGCTTCTGTCCCTTCTGAAGGAAGGGCCAAGAAGAGGTTGTGACCAGGGTGTTGGGGCCCCTTAATGATGTTGGCTGCCTTCCTCAGTTGATCTCTTGAATGAATGGGAGGTCGGTTATGGGGTTGGCTCGGTTTGCCACCAGCTGCTTTGATACATTAGAGAAACAGCTCATTTGGTGGCTGCCCTGGAACAGGATGGGCGGTTCAAAGAGACAGCGAGATGCAGCCCAGCTCAACCAGCAGGTGCAGTCTCACCTTTGAAAATACTGATGGTGGCAAATGGATCAAAACATCATTAAATGTCTCTTCCTCCTTATCTCTCCCCCTCTCTCTCTCTCTATTATATATATATATATACACAGAGCCATACCTCGACATCTGATTGAGTAACGTCCAATCGCAGGTGCGTCCAAGGTCACCATCGAAGCTTAATAACATTTTCAAATTTAGGCGGGAACTGACGTTGGCGGGCATCAAAGTCACGCATCATGCCTTCTGCGCGTGGCCTCAACAGCCCAAACAAAGCGGTCGAGTTGCCAGAAGAATAATGGTACCCAGTATTCACCCAACTTATAGTACAGTACAGTTGGAATCTCTATGCATGTACATTGAATTGTTAGTGTTATTTCAATCACATGAACTCCCTTTATTTGCTGTGAAAAAGCCCCTTGTACTGGATAGCATTTTCCAAGTCTCGATAGCCCTGAGCGGCCTTTTGTTGGCATGTTATCTGGGTGGTGGATCTTCAGCTGAAAATGTACCATGCATCCTGGTCCCTAAGCATCCCTGAAGCAAGCCTCTGGCAGGACAAAGGAAGAGTGGGCGTGCCATTCAGTCTGGAAGAGAAGCTGAGGCAATATGGAAATGGGAGGCTGTGAATGGTACCATGTGTGACTTGGGAACCATGACCACAGGGCCCAGGCGGTTCAAGGAGCTGGCTGCACCAATGAAATCCATGGTAATAACCAGGCAGCGAGAGGGGCCCCCGGGCTGGCATGGGAACAAGATCAGAATCAAAAGCTAAGCCAGACAACGATCACAGCAAAGGCTGGTGTCTTGTTTGAGATGGTGGAAGCAAAAGCCACACCTGGCCATGACGTGCAATTTAACACTACTAGTGGATGCTTTATGCGTTTTAAACAGCGTCACTCTTTGAACAGAGTTCAGGTGAGGCTGTAAGTGTTGGTGTGAAGGCAGCGGAGGCTTGTGGAAGAACAAGATAAATGAATTGTGGAGGGAGAATACTTAGCCCAACAAATATTTAACATGGATGAGACAACGTTATTTTTGGAAAAATATGCCAGAACAAACCTTCATCTATAAGGAGGCAAATTCAATACCTGGCTTCGAGGCATTTATAACACTCTTGTAATGCGGCAATATGGCTGGATACAAGTTGAAACCATTCACTATTTGGCAGAGTGAAAACCCTAGGGCATTTAAAAACATTAACAAACACACTCCCAGTGCAATATGTCCTGGATGACCCAGAAACGTTTTGAAGATGCCTTAATGAACTAATGTTAGTGAATTGGGAAATTATTCTATGGAATTGAAAGAAAATGTTCTTTTTAATATTTTGCTACTTATTGAAAATGCTTACATTAGTTATCTCTATCCTAATATCAAAGTGGTGTTTCTCCCTCCCAATACAACCTTATTAATCCAACCCATGGATCAAGGGGTTATTGCAGTCTTCAAAGCCTATTATATAAGAACATTCACCCAAGCAATTAGTGCAACTGGAAATACACCCATTGAATATTGGAAAGAATACAATATTTACCACTGCATTAAGAACATTGCTTTGTCCTGGGATGCAGTCACCAAACAGTGTATGAATGGCATCTGGAAAAAAAAACCTTAAAAAGATATGTGAATGACTTCAGAGGTTTTGAGAAAATAGATAATGGCTAAAGCAAACAGAGCTACTGTTGAGCTGGCAAACAATTTACAACTTGATGAGGATATAAATCAGCCGATAGAAACCATTCCTGAGGAAATGACAAATGAAGAGATGCTTGAACTGGAAGAGCAGCATGTTGCAAAAGAAGCAGTGAGAGAAAAGGAAGAAGAGCAGCTGCCAAAAAGATCCACTGTGAATGGTCTAGCAGAATGTTTTTGATCTTCAACAGTGCACTGAAACAGGCAGAAGTCATGGATCCAAAAGCAGATGTTACCCTTTAGTAGAGAGGAAAATTTATGATGAAAAACAGAGGCAAACCTCACTTGATATCTTCCTGAAAAAAACCATCTCCTCCCACAGAAGAGCCTCAGCCAGGTCCTTCAGGTGAAATGACGCAGGAATTTAATGATGATTAATCAACCATGATCAACAATGAAGACGCTGTTTACATCCGGTACCGCACGGATGGCAGTCTCTTCAATCTGAGGCGCCTGCAAGCTCACACCAAGACAAAAGAGAAACTTGTCCGTGAACTACTCTTTGCAGACGATGCCGCTTTAGTTGCCCATTCAGAGCCAGCTCTTCAGCGCTTGACGTCCTGCTTTGCGGAAACTGCCAAAATGTTTGGCCTGGAAGTCAGCCTGAAGAAAACTGAGGTCCTCCATCAGCCAGCTCCCCACCATGACTACCAGCCCCCCCACATCTCCATCGGGCACACAAAACTCAAAACGGTCAAGCAATTTACCTATCTCGGCTGCACCATTTCATCAGATGCAAGGATTGACAATGAGATAGACAACAGACTCGCCAAGGCAAATAGCGCCTTTGGAAGACTACACAAAAGAGTCTGGAAAAACAACCAACTGAAAAACCTCACAAAGATAAGCGTATACAGAGCCGTTGTCATACCCACATTCCTGTTCGGCTCCGAATCATGGGTCCTCTACCGGCATCACCTACGGCTCCTAGAACGCTTCCACCAGCGTTGTCTCCGCTCCATCCTCAACATCCATTGGAGCGCTTTCATCCCTAACGTCGAAGTACTCGAGATGGCAGAGGTCGACAGCATCGAGTCCACGCTGCTGAAGATCCAGCTGCGCTGGGTGGGTCACATCTCCAGAATGGAGGACCATCGCCTTCCCAAGATCGTGTTATATGGCGAGCTCTCCACTGGCCACCGTGAGAGAGGTGCACCAAAGAAAAGGTACAAGGACTGCCTAAAGAAATTTCTTGGTGCCTGCCACATTGACCACCGCCAGTGGGCTGATATCGCCTCAAACCGTGCATCTTGGCGCCTCACAGTTTGGCGGGCAGCAACCTCCTTTGAAGAAGACCGCAGAGCCCACCTCACTGACAAAAGGCAAAGGAGGAAAAACCCAACACCCAACCCCAACCCACCAATTTTCCCCTGCAGCCGCTGCAACCGTGTCTGCCTGTCCCTCATCGGACTTGTCAGCCACAAACGAGCCTGCAGCTGACGTGGACTTTTACCCCCTCCATAAATCTTCGTCTGCGAAGCCAAGCCAAAGAAAGAATCAGGGTACAGTTGAAAAGTAAACAAAAAAAGGTAGCCTATAAAATTAAAAGCAAGTGTTCAGTACTTTTATTGATTTTGTTGAAGATAAGTACTGTATAGTCCATACACTCTGTAGCTGCCTTCACATCGTACAACACTTCAGCATGAGTCAAGGTAAGTGGAGTACACATACTATTATTACCTGTTTATTTATATCTTCATAGGTGCTGTATAGTATTTAGACATGTGTATGTATGTATGTACAATATAGAGGTTTAGGTAAATATGTATGTGTGTCCTGGTTCTTATGTTGTACAGTATAATTCACCATAATGATCGACTTACCCCCAAATTAATTTGTGTTCCCACTTCCAGAACATAACCCAGCCACCAGTCAATGCATGGCTGTATTGCATGTGCACACTCACATATATGTATGCACAAACTGTATATTAGTGTGTGTATATATTATATATATTTATAAAAAACACATACTGTATATTTGTGTGTGTGTATACACACACACACACACACACACACACACACACACACACACACACACACACACACACACACACACACACACACACACACACACACACACACACACACACACACACACACACAAGAGGAAAACTCAGCTTATGATGGGGTTATGTTCCAGCACTCCCATCGGATGTCGAAAAAATCGTAAGTTGAGAAAAGGCCAGTGGGATCAGTGGGATTGACATGGGGCTGTGGGGAGAGAGTGGGGCAGTGGCATCAGTGTGGGAACCGACACAGGGCTGTTGGGAGAGAGTGGAGCAGAGGAATCAGTGTGGGGACTGACAAGGGTCTGTGGGGAGAGAGCAGGGCAATGGAATCAGTATGGGGACTGACATCGGATTGTGGGGAGAGAGCGGGTCAGTGGGATCAGTGTGGGGACTGACAGGGCTGCAGGGAGAGAGTGGGGCAATGGGATCAGTGTGGGGACTGGTACAGTGCTGCCAAGGAACACTGAAAATTTGAAGTACAGCATAACTATACCATCATAACTTCAAAAAATCATAAGTCAGACCATCATAAGTCGGGCACTATCTATTCTGCAGAAAATGGTGAAAGTGGGGGCTGAGGCTATTCGATGAGAATGTGGGAGAATCTAATGGGAGTAATGTAGATGGATGTTTGATGGTCGGACAGATTTTAAGGAGCTGGAAGTTTCCTCATCGTGTGAGTCTAGGGCACAAATCCCACTCCCCTATCCCTTTTTCCACAGATTGGAGCACATCTTGTTTCAAACATTTATTTATTTCCCTTTGGTGTGCAGCAAAGCCAACTCCAGTTTGGGGTCGGTGGCCTTCAAGCTGCCCTAGCCGTCTGCCTGCCAGTTTGCTTGCTGGGGTCAGTGCCGCTGTGTGGGCTGCTGGCCTTAAGTTGGGCTCGCTGCCGGAGCACTGGGTTGATTGCCGCAGCAGAATGCTGCCACAATGTAATATTTTGTTTATTGGATTTGCATGAGTCTTTGGAAAATCAAATAAAATATTAAAAAAGAGATATTTTTAAAAATATTAAAACAAAACTGAATGGAATTCTCTCTCATCTCCCTTTTGAGATAGAACCATAGAACATTACAGCACAGAAAAAGGCCCCTTCGGCCCTTCTGGTCCAACGTACCTGCACCCAATCCATAGGCCTCCATACTCTCCCATCCACGTACCTGTCCAAATTCTTCCTAAATGTTAAAATTGAGCCTGGATTCACTACTTCAGCTCGAAGCTCATTCCACACTCCCACCACTCTCAGTGTGAAGAAATTCCCTCTCGTTCTTCCTAAACTTTTCGCTTTTCACTCTTAACCCATATTCTCTGGTTTGTATCTCACCTATAATATTATAATATAATAACCCTTATAATATTAAATAACTTTTATCAAACTCCTCATTCTTCTACGCTCCAGGGGAAAAAAATCCTAACCTGTTTAACCTTTGTAATTCAGTTCCTGAAGTCCAGCCAACATCCTAGTAAATATTCTCTACATTCTTTCAATCTTATTGACATCATTCCTGTAGTTAGGTGACCAAAACTTCACACAATACTCCAAAAGTGGCCTCACCAATTTCTTATACAGCTTTAACATGACATCCCAAGTCTTGTACTCAATACTTTGATTTATGAAGGCCAATATGCCAAAAGCTCTCTTTACAACCCTATTCACCCGTGACACCAGTTTCAGAGAATTATGTATCTGTATTCTCAGATCCGCACTCCCCAGTACCCTACCATTTACCATGTATGTCCTATCTTAGTTTGTCTTTCCAAAATGAAACACCTCACACTTGTCTGCATTAAATTCTATCTCCCATTTTTCAGCCCATTTTTCCAGCTGGTCCAGATCCCTCTGCAATCTTTGAGAATCTTCTTTGTTATCAATATCACCTCAAATTTTAATGACATCTGCTGCAAACTTGCTGATCCAATTTACCACATTATCGTCCAGATCATTGATGTAGATGACAAACTACAATGGTCGCAGCACTGATCCCTGAGGCACAGCACTAGTCACAGGCCCCCAGTCTGAGAAGGAATCTGCCACCGCTACTTTCTGGCTTTTCCTGTCCAATCATTGTTGAATCCAGTTCCCGACTTCACCATGAATACCGATTGTTTGAACCTTCCTGACTAACCTTCCATGTGGGACCTTGTCAAAGGCCTTATTAAAGTCCATGTAGACAACATCCACAGCTTTTCCTTTGTCAACTGTCCTGGTAACCTCATCAAAAAACTCTGTAAGTTTGTTAAACACAACCTACCTTGCACAAAGCCATGTTAACTATCCCTAATCAGTTTCTAGCTATCCAAATACATGTATATATCTGATCTCTTAGGACATCTTCCAATAATTTACCTACTACTGATGTTAGGCTCACCACCCTATAATTTCCAGGATTACTTTTGGACCCTTTTTTAAACAACAAAACAGCATGAGCAACCCTCCAATCCTCTGGCACCTCACCCATGACTAAGGACCATAACCATATAACCATATAACCGTTTACAGCACGGAAACAGGCCATGTCGGCCCTTCAAGTCCGTACCGGTTCACTTGAACAACTCCACTAACTCCTCTGCAAACTCCTGAGGAAGTAGAGGTTTTCGTCATGATGCCATTGGTGTGTTGGTTCCAGGAAAGATCTTCCGAGATAGTGACTCCCAAGAACCTACATTGGCTCATCCTCTATTGATGACAATAAAACAATCAAGTCATTAAGGAAAAGTTCTGATAGGTTCACAACCTTGAGGAAAATTTCATAGAATATGCTGGGTTTCTTGAAAAGCATGATACTGAACCTACAAGGAAACATACCACCTTGGACATTTTAAATATTTCTACCAGAGCCTCTGCAATTTCTAAACTAGCCTTCCTCAAGGTCAGATGGATTATTCTGGTCAGGCCTTGGAGATTTATCTACCCTTATTTGCTTTAAGACAGCACACAGCTTCTCCTCTTTAATCTGTATAGGTTCCATGATCTCACTGCTTGTTTTTCTTACTTGCCACATCTCTCTGCCTGTTTCCTGAGTGAATACTCAGGAAAAAAAAAATATTTAAGATCTCCCCCATCTCTTTTGGCTCCATACAAAGCTTCTCACTCTGATCTTCAAGGGGACCAAGTTTGACTCTTACTATCCTTTTGCTCTTAATATACCTGTAGAAACCCTTAAGAATTTCCTTCACATTGTCTGCCAAAGCATGAATTTTAGCCTTCCTGATTTCTTTCTGAGGCATTTCTTGCATTTTTTTAATACTCATTTGCTCCTTGTTGCCTATACCTGCTTTGTATCCTTCTCTTCTTCTGAACCAGATCCCTAATATTCTTCGAAAACCAATGTTTCCTATGCCTGCCTAACTTTGTCTTTAGTCCTGACAGGAACATACAAACTCTCTACTCTCAAAATTCAAGCTTATCTCTCACATCCTTGTCCAAAAACAACTTGTTCTAATTATGCATTCTAGATCCTTTCTCATTTCCTCAAAATTGGCCTTTCTCCAATTTATAATCTCAACCCGAGACCCAGGCATATCCTTCTCCATAATTAACTTGAAACTAATGGGATTATGATCATTGGACCCAAAATTCTCCCCAACACATACTTCAATGACCTGTCCTGTCCTGGCCTGGGCCTGGGGTAGTGGAGGGAATAAAATTTGAACCTGCAAAATGGCAGTGCGACTGAGGTTACAGCAGCAGCCACTCTGGATCCAGGACTACTGTAACTGACATGTAGACACCCTGTGCACAAATTGTATACTTCCTGTGGAAGCTTCAATGTTAAAGAATTTAAGAAGCTCCTAATCAGTAAATAACAAAATATATGATGTTTAGATATTTTTAAATTTAATAGATAATTGTTAAAAAGAAGCCAAGTTTTGGTCAATGTAGATCTAGAAAAGATTGGATACCCAAGCTTAGCTATTGAGTATAACCAATATCTTGGATTGAAGGTGGAAAAAAGGAATTATGTGGAATAGGGCTATTCAATAAAAGCTCATGGTAACCAAAATGTTTTCTAAATTGTTTAATTGCATAACGATGCTGACACATTGCAATAGTTCAACTGGTCTAAAAATATTTTGCCACTGATTTTCGTTTGTACTCAGCATCTAATGCCTCTCATGTCAGGGTCGAACAATAGCCAGATATCAGTTGCCCTGATATCACTTTTCCATGGTTGCAATGTCCTGGTGAAACCTTTCACCATGTTCGTCACTGACTGCTCCAAGATCGGCAGGGAAGAAGTCCAAGTGAATTTTCAATGACATGTTGCATTTCATGGTTTTGTGTGTTTTTTTAAATATTTTATAAATTTTTATCCATAATATAATTACATTACATTACATTGTAAATTATTTCCAAAAATATTATATGTGTATATATCCTCACCCTCCCAATCCACCCCTAAAAAAGAAAAAAAAACGGAGGATGCCAAAATAATAAAACATCTATAGAGAAAAATCTATTGGAGGTTACCAACAAGTGATGTCTTCAGAGAGCCAAACATACATGCAAACCCAAATTTGTAAATATGGGCTCCATATTTTTGAAAAAAACATGATATTTATTTCACAGAGTGTAAGTAATTTTCTATAATGGTATACAACTATGAAGTTTTGCATCTATGGCTAAATCTATTCTTGACTTCCATGATATTGCTATACATCTTCTAGAAATTGCTAAAGCAATGAACACAAATTCAATTTGATAAATATTTAAATTTAATTTTGGCCTTATAACCTTAATATTAGTCAGTAAAAATAACATTGGGTCCTGTGGGGATTTGACCCCAGTAATTCATTCCAAGAAATTACCTACCTCTAACCAAAACTGTCTTTAACTTTAGGACATTGCCAAGTTGAATGTAAAAAAGGTTCCAACCTCAGATCTACATCTAAAACATAAATCTGATATGACAGGATTTAATCTATTTAATTATTGTGGAGTCAAATATAACTGATATTAAAAAATTATATTGAACTAACCTACATCTTAAGTTTAGTCATATTATTCTTGCAGAAATCCATCCAATCCTTTTCACTTATTTGAGTATTTAAATTTATTTCCCATCTTAATATTGATGTATGCACCCCAATTTTGGGGTCCTTAGTTTGAAGTAAGTTGTACATTACTACTGTAAATAAATTTAATTCAGTATTACAAATCAGTAATTTGAATTCACTTTGATTAGGTAATGTCAAAGTAGGACCTATTTTGCCAGATAGAAAAGCTTTAACTTGGTAATAACAAAATAAAGTATTACTAGGTACATTAAATTTTTCCTTCATTCTTTCAAATGTTATAAATCTCCTATTCTCACAACAATCTTCAATCCTCTTAATACCCTTCCAAGTCCAAATCCTCAAGAATTGGTTATCCATTTAAAAAGGAATAAGGCTATTTTGACATAGAGGCATTTTTCTAGACATTAAACCTTTCATACCAATTTCATTATCAATATTATTCCACAACTCAATCAAATGTTTCAAAATAGATAATTCCCTACTTTCAAATAACAACTAAGAATTCCATTTGTAAGTAAAATCTTGGGGATCCATATTCCCTATTGCATTAAATTTAACAAAAGCCCCAGCTGGAATACTACCTAAATTAAACAATACATTTATAAATCTCAATTGAGCTGTTTTATAATAATTCTTAAAAAGAGTAAGATGCAAACCCCCCCCCCCCCACCCAAGTCATATTTCCAAGTCAATTTTTCCAAAGAAACCTAGGCATTTTTCTTTCCATAAAAATTTCCTAACTGCCGTATTTAAATCCTCAAAAAAACTTTGAAGGAATTGGAATGGAAATTGATTGAAAAAGACATTGAATTCTAGGAAAAACATTCATTTTAACACAGTTTACTTGGCGAATTAAAGTAATAGGTAAATTATTCTACTATTAAAATCAGCAACAATTGTATAAAGCAAGGGTAAATAATTCAATTTATATAATTTTTAAAAAATAATTATCAATTCTAATACCTAAATATTTTATGCCTATGTCTGGCAACCTAAATTTTCTGACTATATTATAATCTGTATAATCATCCACAGCTAATGACATAATTTCACTTTTTTCCCCAATTAACTTTATAACCAGAGACTTTCCCATATTCTTTCAATCTAATCTGTAATTGTAATAAAGAATTTTAGGGTCAGTTAAATAAACCAAAACACAATCAGCAAATAAATTAATTTTATATTCTTCTTGATTCACTTTAATTCCCTTGATCTTAGAATCTTGTCTAATAAGGTCAGCTAAAGGTTCAATTGCTAATATAAATAAAGCCGTGGAGAAAGGACAACCTTGTCGACTTGACCAAGTTAATAGAAAAGAAGTAGAAATTTGTCCATTAGTAATAACTTTTGCTAAAGGATTTTTATCCAAGGCTTTAATCCAATTTATAATTGTAGAACCAATATCAAACATCTCCAATATTTTAAACAAAAAGTTCCTTTCTAACCTATCAAAAACCTTACTGCAATACTACTATCTCCTCTTTTCTGAATTAAATTAATTAAGCTAATTAATCTTCCAGTATTGTCTGCAGAATACCATTTTTTAATAAAATGTGTTTGATCCATATGAATTAAATCAGGCAGATATTTAGATACTCTATTTTGTAACAATTTTGCAATAATTTTATAATCTACATTCAATAAAGATATTGGGCGATAAGATGCAGGATTTAACATGTCTTTATCTCTCTTTAGTATAACTGTAATTATCACCTTTGAAAAAGAATCTGGTAAGGAATATGCTCACAATACCTGCTTTAGCACCTCTATGAACAGAGATATTAAAAGATCCTTAAACTTATAAAATTCAGATGGAAAACCATCTTCTCCTAGAGATTTTTCATTCTATAATTAACTAAGAACTTCCCAAGATGTACTCCCCAAGGAGCATACAAATATTTTTTTCTGATCTTGATATGTCAAGCAAGATAAATTTAACTGACATAAAAATTTATCAATATTACCTACATCTCCAATAAATTCTGATCTATCTAAATCAGAATAAGAATCTTTTAAAACATCATTAATTTCTTTAGGATTGTATGTAATTGTCTTTGATTTCTTCCTTACAGCATTAATTATTCTAGAAGATTGTTTAGTTTTTAACTGTCAAGCTAAAACTTTATGCCCTTTCTCCTAATTCATAATATCTTTGCTTAATTCTATCAATCAATTTTTCAGTCCTATACATCTGAAGCAATTTAAAATGAAAGTTTTTCTTTATTAATTATTTTCTTTTTGCATACGAAGTTTTTTTTCTGTAATACCTTTTCCAAATCCTGTATTTCCCTTTCTAATTGATTAACCTCTTTGGTTTAATCTTTCTTAATATTCAATGTAAAATTTATTATATGTCCTCTTAAATATGCCTTTAATGCATCCCAAACAACAAATGTATTAGAAACAGAATTTGAATTTAATTCTAAAAACTCCAGAATATCCTTACAAAATCACAAAAATCTGTCCTTTTTAACAATGTTGAATTTAATTGCCACGTATAAACCATTTGTTCCTTTTCCAAAAATAAATATGACATTAAAAGTGGAAAATTATCAGATAAAATTCTGGCCTTATAATCTATATTCATAATGTTTACTTGTAATTGTGCCAAAATTAAAAATAAATCTATCCTAGCTTAAGAATCAAATTTATGTGAACAAAAAGAATAATCCCTTTCTTTAGGGTTTAATTTTCTCCAAATATATATTAAATTCAAGTCTTTCAGAACATTTAAAATTGCCTTTGCTGCTTTAGTTGGAATAACTGATTTGGTAGTTCGAGAATTTTTATGGAAAGGAAAATTAGGCAAGAGTAACTATGCATAAATTGACCTGGCAGTATGCTTTGGGAGGTTTGCAATTACCTAAATTTTTAGATTATTATGAAGCAGCTCAATTAAGATTTATTAATCGTATGTCAGATATTTCGAACCCTCCTAGTTGGGCTAGGGTGGAATTGGCTGCGATATTGGAACCTTGTCCCCATCAGTTTGTATTTAAATGGAATACTGTCTTACTACAGAAATATAATGTACCAATTTTGAAACATTTATTAGAAATTTGGACTAAAAGGAATTTATTAATAGGATCTAAAGGTAGTTTATCAGTTCAAACCCCAATATATCAAAATAAATAGATTCATTTTTCATTGAATAATAGTTTTAGAATATTGGTGGATGAAAGGAATAAAAAGATTGCAGGATTATTTTGAAGAAGGTGAATTTTTATCATTTAATCAGCTTAAAGAGAAATTTGGGATTTTAGAGAATTCTCTGTTTGTTTATTATCAAATTAGGGCATTAGTGACAGAATTTTGGAAGAGAAATGAAAATTTCTAAGTTAACTAAATTTGAATTTATGGTTTCATATTTTTCAGATAAAGGTTTTATATCAGAAATATTGCATTATTACCAGATACAATGGTTAAAAAAAATTGATACATCTAGTATTAAATGGGAGCATGATTTAAGTTGTGAGATTAGTCAGGTGGATTGGGAAAATATGTGTTATGATGGGTAGACTAAATTAATCAATGCAAGATGGTTAATGGTTAATTATAATTTTTTGCATCAGTTATATTTAACCCCTGAAAAATTGAAAAAATATGGATTTAGTAATTCAGATCTGTGTTTTAGGTGTGGATTATGTGTTGGAACATTTCTACCTTCTGTTTGTTTTTGTGATAAAGTTCATCCTTTTCTGGTTTAAAATTAAGATTTTTCTTCAAAATTTGTTTAAAATTCAATTTCATTTAGATCCAAATTTTTTTTTGTGAGGTTATTTTACTCCTTTAGTGGACTTGGGGTTGGATAAGTTTCAGACAGTGTTTATTCGTCTAGCATTGACAATTGCTCGTAAATGCATTGCTATGTCCTGGAAAGATGAAGCGGAGTTAAATGTGGTTCGATGGCTTAATGAGTTGAAGTTGTGTATCTATATGGAGAAAATAACATATAATTTACATAATAATTATGATTTTTTTTGTTAAGATATGGACACTGTATATGAAGAATATGAATTCATATTTAGTAATATCATAAATTACTGAATGTTTTTGTTTATTTTTAATGCTTCCCTTTAGGGAACTGTTGTGGGAGGGTGGGGAGAGGATGAGTTTGTTTCTGTTTTATTATTAGACTACTTATTCTGCAAAAATCTGTTTATTTTTTGAAAAAATACAAATAAAGTTAAAAAAAAAAGAATAACTGATTTAGTAGTTTTATCCAAAACTGGATCCAAACAACAATTAAAACCCTTTGCTTCCAATATTTTTGATGAGTCTCAGCTAAATGCATAAATGTACCTCTAATAAAACCTTTATCATCAATATTTTGTACATAAATATTCATCAAAGTCCAATCTTCAGAATGAAGTTGACAATATACTAATACAAATCTTCCCACAGAATCAATAATCACTATGAATTTTAATGGTTTTGTATGTTTGAAGTAGACTTGAAATATGACAGGAAATTACAAAAATAGGTTCTATCTAAACAAAATGGTATGTGATAGGAAAATTCTAAGGTGATTGCAGCCCAAAATCTATAAAATACACCCAAAAATGTTTAAGAAGCAAAATCTTCATTGTCCAGTGTAATTTGTTGTGAATAAAGTTTATTTTTGGATAAAGAAAAAAACTGTCAAAATTCTGCAGTTCTGCCATACCTCATCTGAAGGCTCCAAAGAACACCCTCAATGAAGATGGTGCCCAGCATGTGCTCATGATGGACAAATCTGAAGCAGAGGCATAACCAGGCTCTCACTGTGGATTTCTTCTCCCCCCCCCCCCACCCCCCACCACCCTATCACCAGGTGCGCCAGTTTCCTCTCACATACCAAAGACAAATGGCGAGTTGGTAGTTTAATTGGTTGGTGAACATTTTCCCCCAGCGTTGAAGTGGAAGATGGAATATGGAGTTGATGGGGATGAGGGGAGGAGTACCATGAGACCAATGTGAACAGGAGGTTGATGTCTGGGTGTCCACAAGGTATCTGAAGGGCCTGATGACTGTCCTGTGTGATTCTATGGCTTCAGTGAAACCAGTCTCCAACCAATTCACATAATTCTGGACACAATACGGGAAGCATGCAGGCCAGCGTAGGAAAAATTTTCACTCATCAGGCCTCTGGCACAGTAACAGTTTCCACCACTTGCCTTTAGTTGACAGTGTGGAAAATCACCTGGGTTTATCCATCCAAATGAGCAAGACCAATCATAGGAGGTAAACTTTGGCTCACTGTCAGCCATGTAGTGGAAGATATCATTGACAACGGTTCAAGCAGCATTAATTCACCAAGGCCCAATTTGGGTTTTGCAAGGACTACTTTGTTCCAAGGCCTCAGATAAACACAGACAGTTACTGAGAAGTAGAAATTCTGCCTGGCCCAAAGCAAAAAAGAATCTTAGTGCTGTATGTGATGTCATGTAGGTATCCTGACAATGATTTTGAACTTTGACTTTGACAAAAGAGCTGAATTCCAGAGGAGAGCTGAGAGTGACTGCTCTTGAGGCCTAGTAATGGGAGGTAATTGGACATCAAAAAGTAAACCTCTAGAAATGGAATCCACACAAGGCAAGATGGTTGGAATTGATGGATGTCAACAAAGCAGTCCCAGGACAGCTACAGGAGATCCTCAGGACAATGTCCTGGGCTCAACCACCTTCAACTCTTTTAATTAGGGACTTTCCTTGTACCGCAAGGTCAGAAGTGGGATTGTTTGCTGATTACTGCATTATGTTTTTTTTTCCTTCACTGTATTGCTCAGGTTCTTTACATTTCTTTATTTGTTTACACATGTACATTGTGTATTCTTTGTTTTTGGACTGCCAGTGAGTGGTAATTCTGCCTTGCCACAGGAAATAGAATCTCAGGGTTGTATGTGATTTCATGAATGTACTCTGACAATAAATCTCAAATCTGAATGTTACAATCACAAATCCTCAGCAAATGAAACAGGTCAATACCTGCACAGAACAAGACCTGGAGAACTTTCATACATTGGCTGACAAGTGGGAAGTGACACTGATGCCACCAGAATACAGAGCATCTCAGCAAGACAGTCCTTGATGTTTAGTAACAAATTCTCCACTGTTGACATCTGAAACGGAACTAAACACCCACAGGAATACCACTGAAGCATTTCTAGTGGCAAGTCATTCAACACCCAGCCAGGCCCCAAAGCATTGCCACCATCAACAAGTCACGTCATGAGCACAGTGAAACATTTCCCCACTTGTCTGGATCGGTGCACCTCAAAACCCTCCAGGGTACAGGAACCCAAAATAACACAGCCTCCATGCAGAATGTTGACTCCCCACTCCAAACCAACCAGATTTATGCCAAATTACTTCATGGTCGCTGCCTGACCTGGTTGAGTCCCTCCAGCTTCTCTGCATTTGAAAATTGAGGCCTGGATCTGTAGATTGAGGGACCCAGTGATAGAGTTGAATCAGAAGACATAATCTAATTTACACCATGAGGCCCAGAGATGCAGTTGAATCAGAAGACATAATATATTTCCACCATGAGGCCCAGAGATGCAGTTGTCTTTTGTTGGTCACAGACTGTCAGGAGACCTTGAAGATAAGTAAATCATTTATTCAAAGAGATAAGCTATGAGTAAACAATTTTTGGGTAATATAAGCCATGGTCCCATGTTGAAGTTTGAGACTCTCTGAGGGGTGGAAACGTCTCTCAGCAAGAAGAGGAAATTCTAGACTCCAACCAACATCCCGGACGGGGGAGGTGGAGAAGCTGCTACCGGTGCCCCGACAACCTACGACAAGTGTGCAGTCATTGCCTCGCTTCGGCAGTTGGGACCAGTCAGGCGTTGATAAGTATAATTGGGAAGGGCTTGCATATTATAGTTTGAAATCAGCTTTAGATTTAGTAATAAAGATTTGTATAAACTGAAGTGCTCTCGGCGTGTGTCTCTGTTTTCTTTCAGTAGCTCAAACACTGTGACCAATCTAAAACGAACAAAGTGAGAGGTACAAGTTTACCCAGGACAATTGGCGTAGTCGGCAGGATTGGTCTCAAGATGTTTCACCGAAAGAAAGAGGTGAGCCCTGAGCAGTTCTTGATTCCGGGATGGACTTCCAAAGATGATGGGTTTGGCATGTTGGCCAATACCCTGTCTTTGTTGGGACCACCCATTAGTTGGGATGAGAGGTTAGATCCATCAAGTGCACCTCTGGGAGAGCGGGTTGCCACTCTCCTTTGAGAAAGTAAATTTCCTGTTAAAAAGGGGACACTGATGGATGGTTTTTGGCTGCTGGCCATAGCCTTACGCCAGTGTGAAGCAGAATCTGTTCAGTGAGAAGTAGAATCCCAGCACAAGAGAGAGCAACTAGAAGAGGAGACAGAAGCCATGCAACAACGCTGTTCCATGATGAGCGAGATTGTTTGCACCAGTCAGGACCAAGCCAAAGAATGGGAGGATAAGCATGTCCAAACGATTTGCCGTAATATTAAACTCCGGCAGTAGCTCTGTGCAGATAAGGAAAAGCAAGGGGTAGAACCCGATCCACATCGTATTCATGCCATGATAAGGAATGGCGATGATCCTGATGTAATTGATGATTGGGATGGGAATATCTGGAATGATGCCAATGGTAATAATGCAGAAACCCCTCGGCATATGCCTGATGTACTCCCCTCTCCACCCATTGTTCCTGCCCACCCCGTAAGGCAGTGGACTTTCCAAACAAACGAAGATGGAAGGGGGATGATGTAATTGAAGATATTGAAGGGATAGATGATGTCCTGGCCTCCCAAATGGACTCAAGGGAAGGTACCCGAACCCCTGCTTGTTCTCAATGGCCCCCACCCCCCCCTCTATGGGATGGCTTGGGCATCCTCCCGTCCACTGGGGAGAGGGCCCTGTGGGCCAAAGTGGGAACAGGGGTCGGGAGCAGTCAACGATACGTGACTATAAAAGACCTGGCCACCATTTGAGACCGATTTAGGCAAAAGATGAAGGCTCCAAAGATCCAGACAAGTGGGGAAATGTTTCACTGTGCTCATGACGTGACTTGTTGATGGTGGCAATGCTTTGGGGCCTGGCTGGGTGTTGAATGACTTGCCACTAGAAATGCTTCAGTGGTATTCCTGTGGGTGTTTAGTTCCGTTTCAGATGTCAACAGTGGAGAAAATGGCGGCCTGGCTCCTTCATGTTTGGGAACAAGGAGGGGGTAATGTATATTTAACCCCTGAGGAATTGTTGGGATTATGAAAAATGACTACTGATATCTGGGTCACTGCTGAGCTACGTGGTAGAAAGAGAGGGGTGGATTACTTACTTGCCACTCTAGGGGATGCCCTGTTAGGAGTATACCCGTCACCAGTAGATTGGGATTTACATTTGCAGAACAATTGGGGCACCCCAGAGGAGGGTTTAGCAGTAATTCGTCAACAGGCCTTTGTCCTCTGCTTTGTATGCAGGGCATTTGAGGCTGTGGGTACATGGGGGGAGCCCTGACGAAGAGATATTCATGGCCAGAATGCATACCAGATTGGTTCATTCCGCCCAACCCACTGTACGGGGACTGGTTCTGTCCGTAACTAGTCCGCTAATTGGGCACCCTGTGTCCGAGGTGGTGCACGCCTTATCAGGGCTTCGAGAATTAGAATTGGGAGGTAAAATCCACTCATGTACAACCCAGGTTAAATCAGACAAGCAGGATGAAAGGAGAGGGGCTGCTGCCAATAACGGACCGACAAGAAAGGACCTTTTTCTAACCTTGTTAAAGTTAGGCATACCTAAAAGTGATATTGATGGGAAACCTACCGCGGTCCTTTATGCCCTTTATAAGAGGAAGGCAGGGGATCATCATCCCCAGCTGTTGAGTTCACCTGGCCCAGCTGTGCCTTCTGCTCCCACTGCTGCTCCTATCGAGCCAGCTTCTCTTGCTCCAGTTACCCGTGATGAGATACAACAATTGGTTAAAAAGGCTCTTATGGATAATAGTAGCATGTGGTCCTGGAAACCCCTGAACCCTACTAAGGCATGAGGGTGTGGGCGGGATTCCATTGAGATACGGCAGATACAAGGGGACCCTCGGCCCTACATACCGTTAACAATCCATTGGGGTGGGGGTAACGACCGCCAATATTTGGCCTTGGTCGACACCGGTGCGGAGCACTCGGTGATTCCTAGTAACCCTGACCTCTGGACTGGACCGACATTTCGAATAGAGGGGATGGGAGGAGCGATCACCCTGGCGAAGGAAATAAAAGTCTGCACCATGGTGGGTGATGGCCCTTCCCCTGTATGGTTACAAGCCCTGGTGGCTGCCACTGACGAGTGTATCCTGGTTATCAATATGTTAGCCGGTACGGCCCTTAATACTAGCCAAGGGGGTTTGCATTTGGAATTCGGACTATTACAAAAAGACTAGTGGTGAGTCGGGCTAAGTGGGATCCTGTGATGGTGCCTCCCCCCCTCCCGAAACCAGTCTGCATTCCACAGTATCGGCTCCCTGGGGAGCAGGAAGAGATTACTGCCACCATCGATGCTCTGCAAGAAGAAGGGGTAGTGAGGCCCGAAAAATTTCCCCGGATGGCTCCTGGAGAATGACAGTTGATTATCGTTTTTTGAACAAACATGCCCCATCACTTCCTTCGGCAGATCCGGACATTGTTACCCTTATTGAAAACATTGCTACTGGGAACTCAGGAACGTGGTATGCTGTCATTGATCTCGCTAACGCCTTCTTCACTATTCTTATAGCTCAGGTCTCACAGGATCAGTATACCTTCACCCGCCTCTCTCAGGGCTATGTACACTCTCCCACAATTTGCCACAGCTTAATTGCCCATGATTTTGAGGTGGTGCCAGTATCGCCTTCTCTCTCAATTCACCACTATATTGATGATCCAAGGGGCCACGGAAGATAAGAGATGGTACAGGAAGGTATGGAGAATGTCCAAGATGCCCTGATGCAGAGGGTGGGCCATTAACCCCGCCAAGGTGCAAGGCCTGTCCCAGATGGTTCTCTTCCTTGGAATTCGGTGGCATGCTGGAGAACAGGTGGTTCCCGATAAAGTTCACAATAAGATCGCAGTCTTGGCCACTCCTACTAACAAAAAAGAGACCCAGCATTTCCTAGGGTTATTGGGATACTGGCGACGCCATATTCCACACTTGGCGTTGCTTTTACGTCCTCTATATAAGGTTACCCAAAAGAAAACAGACTTTTTATGGGGTAACGATCAGGAAATGGCGTTCCAGTCTGCCAAGCAGGCTATTCTTCAGGTCCTGCCCATTTCTCCCCGCATCCCAAACACCCCCTACAAACTACAGGTCTCCATTACTGATCATGTGGCCTCCTGGAGCCTCTGGCAGAAACAAGAAGGCCGCCGAGTCCTCCTGGGATTCTGGTAATGAACCATGCCCAATGCTGCCACTCATTATTCTGCTTTTGAACAACAGTTACTGGCCTGTTTCTGGGCCCTGCTGGAGACAGAAAGAATGACAGGCGATGCAGATGTCCAGTTGCGACCTGCACTTCCAATAATGAACTGGATCCTGGCTAATGATGCTAATCTAAAGATCAGGTGGGCTAAGCAGTCTTCTATTGTTAAATGGAAGTGGTATATTCAGAGTCGTGCGACCAGAGGCCCTGAAGGGCCGCATACACAAACAGGTGGCTGATCTTCCGTTTCATCTCGAGGACATTGAACCCGCCTTTCCCCCTCCCCTACCCCCTTCACCAGTTCAGTGGGGTAAACCATATGATTTGCTCACTCCAGCAGAACAAGAGGACGCCTAGTTTACTGATGGTAGCAGCCGGTGGATGCAAGGAAATCAGAAGTGGAAGGCAGTGGCTTACCATCCCAGGTCGGGAACTCACTTATAGGAGGAGGGGGAATGGTGGCTCTAGCCAGTATGCTGAGTTGAGGGTGGTCACTTTACCACTAGACCCTCATGATCACCCTCTTCGCCTGTTTACTGATTCCTGGTCTGTGGTGAATGGACTAGTGGTATGGATGTCTGATTGGCAAAAGAATGACTGCTGGTACATGACCGCCCAGTATGGGGCAAACAGTTGTGGCAGCTGTTAAGGGATGCTTCCCACCATCGTGAGATAACCGTATATCACGTTGACGCCCATACCAATGCGATGACGAACATGGCACAACATAATGCAGTAGCAGATCAGCTTGCCACTATCAGCTGCGCCGATACCCTCCCCCCTGGCTCGATGGACACATGAACAGAGTGGCCATTTTGGGGGAGAAGGGATCAGCTATGTGGGACCATACACATGCCCTACCCGTCCATCAAGATGATGTCCGCATAGTCGTGCATACATGCCCAGCATGCCAGCTTGTGAAGTCCCGCACCGTTCCTCCTGGTCCGCATGGCCAAATAAGACGGGGAGCTCGCTCGGCTGCGGTCTGGCAAATTGATTACATAGGCCCCATGCGAGACCGTATGGGTAAATGTTACGTCCTAGTAATGGTTGACACCTTTTCGGGCCTGGTTTTTGCTTTTCCCACCAAGACGGTTGACCAAGCTAACACTATCCAAGGACTAAACCATTTAATTTCTCGTTATGATGTACCAGAGGAAATTCAGTCTGATAATGGCTCTCACTTCTCCGGGAAGGCAATCTGTGACTGGGCAATTGACAACAGTATCTTATGGGTCCACCATATTCCTTATTACCCGCAGGCTGCCGGGTTAGTTGAACGAATGAACGGCTTACTGAAGGAACAAATTCGTTTGTTAACACCACTGGGGACCCTGAAGGGGTGGTGCCATGTGCTGCAGCAGGCAGTCGACAATTTGAATCATCGCCCTTTAAAGGGAGGTACACCTTTCCACCGACTTCTTCACGCTTGTGAACTACAGCCTATTCCAGAGGAAAAAAAGTCATTGCCCCCCATTCCCGAACTAGAGAATGCTGGTCAAAAGGTATGGGTGGCACCACCAGGTAGTGGCCCTCCTGTAAAAGGGGAAATAGTGACACATGCCCAGGGTAACACTCAGTGGTAGCTATTGACGGACAGGATGATTTAGTTTGTTTAAATACTGAACGCTTATGGCATCGTGAGTGACATATGTCAGGCTTCTCTGTTCCAGGTCCTCCATCTTGCGCTCCTGCTGATCTGGCTTAACAGCTGCTTTGGTGCCAGCAATTGCATTTGTAATGTCGAGGACATTCCGAGGGAGTTGCCCGTGGGGACACGGCCCGATGCATTACACCAAATAAGTCCTTGGTCACCCATCTCAAGTGCAGCTTATATAAATATGTTATTGCCGGTCACGGTTCCTTTATTCTGTTTGTGGATGGACCAACTGAAGGAGTCACCCCTGTAGAGCTCGTCAAAAGAACCAAAGACTTGTTGATCCAAACCAAGGCTGTTATTAGCAAAAGACAGGAGCTCTTCACAGGTGGACGACCAGTCCGGAATGATCCGACCTGGCTAGGGACACAACCCTTTAAAGCCCAGACAATAGGTGTGGCTTAGCTCTTAGCCAATCGCTGTAAGCACAGTCTAGATACAGTAACTATATACACTATGTACATTGGTGATAGATCTGTACTATCACAACCCCTACTTCTGTGATGGTCATTTTTGTACTCGCTTTTTATCTTGTGATAACTCTGCACCACCTGTCGCTAAGTGGTGGGAGGATTCCAGTTCTGTGAAGGGTTGGTTGCCTACTTCACCATCAAACATTCCTTCAGATTTGTCCGACAATTCCTTTCTCCATGTTTCCTATGCGTATGCTCACCGATTGAATGTATCTGATTGTTGGATTTGGACCATAGGCCCTTTGCATTCCCATGATCCCCATTCCTTTCACCCAAAAGGAGGTTGCTGCCTGGAAATATTTTGATCCCTCCAAAGGCAGGGTTCACATTGATGTTAATAAGCCTGTGCCTGAAGAGGCCCAGTTCTTTAGTCTAAGTGACATTTTGGGTATTTTTCGAGGATGGCATATTTCTAACCCCCCTCCCCCTTATAATATAACACCCCCCTATTTTATTGTTTCTCAACATGTGAAGGGCTCTGTCTGCTTTGGTAAGTTCCCAGATAGGCATGCTGATGCACTGGGATACAGTGACTGTCTGCCATATTCTCCTTTTATTTCTAAGCATCCTATCAACAGGACCTATTGGGTTTGTGGGTCTCGTGCCTTTGCATGGCTACCCCTTACCTAGGGTGGTTGCTGGTATTTGGCATACACCATCCCCTACCTGCATCATATTTCCCATTTACAGGGTCATCCCTTGCTTATGCGTATGTCCCCTGTCCTTCGGCATAGACGTGCCCTCTCAGGTGCCGAGATTTTCTTTGGTGCCTTGATCCCAGGTTATGGCGTTATTCGCATTTCCCAAAAAGTTCACAAATTATATGATCTGATGAGCTCTATTGCCAATGAGACATCCTTCGCCCTTTTGCCTGTCAGTTAGGGCCTTAATGACCTTAATCACAAGCTCCCTGCTGTCAGGACAGTGGCTTTACAGAATCGTATGGCCCTGGATTTTCAGCAAAACAGGGTGGTACGAGTGCTGTTGTCGGTTCTGAATGTTGCTCGTATGTTCCCGATGTATCCACTAATATATCTGATATTGTTCAGTATGTTTCAAAATCTGTTCGTGAGCTTCAGCGTCTGGGTATGGTGGCCCACAAGGATAGTTTGAGCCTTGATTGGAATCCTTTTTCATGGTTAGCTGGTACATTTGGGGGGTTGGGCCACAATATTCTCCGTTGGTTGCTCGCATTATTGCTTATTTTTGTGATTATTATAGTTTTGGTTTCTCTTTTTCGCTCCTTCTGTACTCAAATGCTTGTAAGGTCTCGTAAGTGACAGGCTGTGACCAAGGGGTGGAATGTAATGGAGGATTTAGATCAGCTTATCCAAGAATGTATACATGTGAATCAGAAGACATAATTTAAATTCCACCATGGGGCTCAGGGATGCAGTTGAATCAGAAGACATAATCTAATTTACACCATGAAGCCCAGAGATGCATATGAATCAGTAGACATAATCTAATCCACCATGAGGCCCAGAGATGCAGTTCTCTTTTGTTGGTCGCAGACTGTCAGGAGACCTTGAAGATAAGTAAATCATTTATTTAAAGAGATAAGCTATGAGTAAACAATTTTTGGGTAATATAAACCATGGTCTCACTGCTGAAGTTTGAGACTCTCTGAGGGGTGGAAACGTTTCTCAGCGAGAAGAAGAACTTCTAGACTCCAACCAACGTCCCGGTTGGGGGAGGAGGAGAAGCTGCTACCAGCGCCCGACAACCTACTACAAGTGTGCAGTCATTGCCTCGCTTCGGCACTTGGGACCAGTCCAGGTGTTGATAAGTATGATTGGGAAGGGCTTGCATATTGTAATTTAAAATCAGCTTTAGATTTAGTAATAAAGATTTGTATAAACTGAAGTGCTCTCGGCGTGTGTCTCTGTTTTCTTTTGGTAGCTCAAACACTGTGACCAATCTAAAACGAACAAAATGAGAGGTACAAGTTTACCCAGGACACACCACAAGACAGAACTCCAGAGGTGAGGTGAGCATAACTGCCTCCACGTCACAGGGTTGTTTGACCAACTGTAGCACCAAAGAGCCCTGGTTACATGGGCATCACAGGGCAATGCTGGAGTTGTTCATTGCATAAAGAAAGATGGTCAGGAGCTAAGCATCCCATCCCCAGCACATCCCTGCGGGAACTCCTCAGCACAAGGTTCCATGCACAACCTCCTTCAGCTGATCCACTGTTCATCGTTAAGTTCACAAGTGGGATGTACGCTGAAGATTACACAATGGCTAATGTCAAGAGCAATGCCTTAGAAACAGAAAGTTTAATCATGTACAAAGCATGATCCACACAAGTGATGTTGGCACCAGAATAAACATCAGGTAAGGACCAACTCCAAGAGAGAGGCCACAAAGCTTTGATATTCCCCTCACCAACTCACCTGCCATCAATATCCTGGAGCTCTCCATTGACCCAAAGATTTAACTGGATTTGTCAGAGATTTTCCAACTCAAATGGAAATCACCAAAAATGTTAACTTACAAACTGGCCCATCCAATTTCAGTTCAGCCCCACGAGCTCTCCTACATGTTAAATGTTAATGTTTGGTCCCACCTTCTGGACAGCCTGAAGAATAGCAAGTTGGATTCAAGGGATCTGAAGGTTTCATCATGTATTATTGATAATGTGGGCTATATATATATATATATAAAATGTGTGTGTGTGTGTGTGTGTGTGTGTGTGTGTGTGTGTGTGTGTGTGTGTGTGTGTGTGTGTGTGTGTGTGTGTGTGTTTGCATGCGTGCTGCTAGTCAAAATTTTCCATTTAACTGGGAATTGCAATTGGTTGTTGGGTTTTGGACTTTTTCAATCCACTGGCTCCACATTTGGATGATGTAAATACCAATGGAATGAACAATCGTAACTGCCCTTCAGAAAAGACTCCTGGACTTAGAGAATGCTGATTATCTAGAGAGTTTCACAACAAAAATTCAAATTCTTTTCTCTCGGCGAGAGCTTTTGCATGAGATTTCTCTGCTGTTTGAAACACGTGAGAGGACTTGGTCATAACAGAAGGAGCAATTTTAACTTGCACCCAAGACAGTCCTTGATTTAAAGGATGCTGATTGTCACTCCAGTGAGGTGGTTAAAAACTGGGTGTGGGAAATGGAGAACATTGCTTTCTCCCATTGCTATTGTTCCAGAATTCATTCCATGTTAATGACAACACTCTGTACCTTGAACAAGAATCTCCAGTGTGAACAAACCTTACGAGTCTGGGGAGAACACTACTAGAGCAGCATCTTAGCTGTAACTGGTTTCGGGTTAGGGTTAGGCATGGTTGGTTGAGCGGTTAGTGCAACACCCTTACAGTGCCAGTGATCGGGGCTTGGGTTCATATCCTCTGCTCTCTGTAAGAAGTTTGTACATTCTCCCCGTGTCTGCGCGAGGTTTCCTCCTACTATTCAAAATGTACCTGGAATGTAGGTTAATTGTGTGTAAATTGGGACTCGATTTGGATGGAGCACAAAAAAGATTTATTATGATAGCCCTAGCTGTAGCAAAAAAATGTATTATGTCAACCTGGAAATTAGAAGACAACTTGAGAATACAACAATGGTACATAGAAATAAATAAATGTATTCCATTAGAAAAAAAACATATAATTTAAGAAATAACATCACAATATTTGAACAAATATGGGAACCATGCATGAAATACAATAGAGAAATCATACCATGGACCTCCGCCACCTAAAATGACAGAAGGAGAAGACAACAAAATGAACTGACTCAGTATATAAAAGTAAAAGATAAAAATTTCTTGTTTATTTTTATTAAGTGACGACATTGTTTAATGGATTTAATGTATCTTATAGATTGAACTTTGAATAAATGGGAAGGGGGGAGAGGGAGGGAGGGAAGGAAGGGGGGAAAGGGGAGAAAATGACACTATATATTCAAGAGAAAAATGTCTGTATGTATTTTGGTCAGTATGGTTTATAGTGTGAAAATTTTTTTTTAAATTAAAAAAAAATTGGGAATCATGGACTCTAGGGCATTTCAGCAGTATATCTAAATTTAAAAGAAAATTAGAATCTCGAACATTGTGAAACATCTTCACTGCAGCAGTTACAGCCAGCATTCGACACTGAGCTACATTAGTAAATGTTTAGTAGAAGGTGAAAGGGGTAGTTTTAAGGAAAGTTTAGAGGAGGAGAGAGAGACAGAGGTGTTTTGAGAGAGAAATGCAGAGCAGAACTTAGAAGCTGAAGGAGCTGAAGAAATCTGCAGATGCTGTGGCTGAGTGCAATACAACTAAGCGTTGGAGAAACTCAATAGGTCACACAGCATCCATAGCATTTCTGTTCTACCCTCCCACCTGTATCCACCTATTATCTCTTACCCGTTGGCCTATGATTTGTCTCCTCTCCCCCCCACCTTTTACTGAGGAGCCTGTGTTTTTCCAGATTTCCAACAAAGGGTTCAGGGCCAAAACATTGGTTATCCTTTACTTCCTATGGATGCTGTGTGACCTGCTGAGTCTCTCCAGCATGTTTATTTGAACCTGAAGGTGCAGTGACTGATGAGAGATGAAAGAAGGTGGAAATTGTCAAGAGGTTTGACTCCATGACATGATCGTGAAGGGAAGGTTTTATCCTTCGGACAGTCAGATGCCCAGGAGTAGTCTCATGCTAGGGTGGTTCACTCAAGTTTGTTCTTCCTACGGCCCTTTACTCGGTGAAGACAAACCACACACAACTTGACCAGCAGGTAGACATACAGCAGGGCAGCAGCGAGAAAGGTTCCGATGACATCCACGCAGTGGTACTGGATCCAGTTCAGATCGTGAGCTGCCGTTTGCAAATGTTTGGCCCCTCTGTGCTTCATCACGAACTCCACCCAGTAGACAGAGAGCTCCAGGGGTTTGACTGGGCGATCCTTGTGCACTAAAGACAGCCTCGTCATGGCTTCCTTGTACCTGTAACATAGAGATGGAGCACATTCAAGATTGCAGTCCCCATTGAAGAGCTCCCTGAACATTTCCAGAAACGGGAAGATCCCAGTGCATTGATCCCTTCAGTCCAGCCTTATGGACATACTGAGTGGTTTTAAAGCTGTGGTTACAATGCAGACTGCGCTGGAGGCATCATACTGGTGTTGCACCTGGAGATACTGTTTCAGTGGAAGCAAATTGCACCTGTGGATGGAAAACTAGTTATCCTAATTCACTTGGAAGTCCCTTGGTCAGAACTGCATTGTCTGACCTGCTTAACTTACTTATCTCCTAGAACAACGGCAGCTGCCCATCCGGCCAGCATTAGGCCCCATTCCTCTTTTTGCATTCCCTGAAGCCAGTACCTTATTTGTCGATTGAATTCTCTATCATCTTGAAGTGCATCGAGAGATTGGACATTGCTTGGCTTAACTTCAGCCCACCAGCCACCCTCAGCCCATTCCAGTTCACCTCCCGCTGAAACAGGTTCACAGCAGATGCCATCTCTGGAATACCTGAACAAGGACACTTACATCAGACTATTAATAATCAATTACAGTGGCATATCCAAACAACAGTAGACAAATCCCCAAGCTACCTGATCTTCTTAGCAATTGTCTCCATGATGTTCTATCCCTCAGCCCACAATTAGTGAGGATTGGTGACAGCATGTTCACCAGAATCATCCTCAACACCAAGGTGCATCAAGGCTGTGTAGTCACCTCTCTGTACACCCATAACTGCATGGCCAAAGATCACTCCAAGTCCATCAATAAATTTGCAGATGACCATTCCTGTCACAGGCAGGATCTCTAACAACAATGAGTTGAAATGTTGAAGTGGAATAGCGTGACTTATGGTTTGGTTGCCAGGACATCAATCTTTCCCTCAAGGTAAGCAAAACCAAGGAGCTGACGAAGGATGGAGCTCACCCCCTAGTCTGTAACAACAGATGGCAGCCTGCTTCATGTTCCTGTGGGTAAATGTCTCCAGTGACTTGTCATGGACCAACCACATTGATGCAATGCCCAAGAAAGTGTATAAGCACCTCAACTTCATCAGAAGTCAGGACATGTGACACATTACCTGCATCCTTTACCAACTTCAACAGATGGACCTTTGAGAGCATTGCAATATGATGCAAAACTGCGTGGGACAAACTCATTGGCATTGCTGGGGGGGTGCGGACCACACCGGGTGACATCATCAGAGGGGGGACATCAAAATGACTGTCTATAAAATTTTTGTGCAGTGTTTCAGCAGAAATTTATTATTTTTTAATAAAAGTATCCCTGTCGTTAGTTATAACAACAAAAACATTTTTTATAAGCCCAGCTGAGATATATATCAATATACCTACAAAGCTAAAACTCTGCTTAATTTACTTTTTGAACCATCTAATGCACTCTGGTCAGAGCTGTCATTAATACACAATTACAATGACGGATCACATGGTTTCGTCTGCATGCTACAAGCACGTGCTGCTGTTTTTGTTGCTGCTGTGTTTATGATACTGTAATATAAAGATGTAATTTTAATTTTGCTATTTGTTTATCTCACTACTATTGCCATTACATTCAGTGATATATGGCAATTACGATTTACAAGTAACATTAGTACAAAAACATTACTAAGGATTCTGTATGGTCTGGTATGGGAAGTCCATGGGGGGTGGGGGAGGCGGGGTGATACTATGAGTTACTGCACTGGGTGACATCAACACTAGTGATGCCACTGCAGGACCTGCTCTGTCCAAAATTGCAAGAGGCTGCAGAAGGTTATGAATGTGGCTCCCTGATTCACACACATCCCCCCTCCACTCCTTCATTAACTCATCTATAACTTCCACTGCCTTGAGCAAGCAGCCAACATATTAAAATACTCATCTCACCTCTGCCATACTTTCACCCCAAACCTCCCCAACCCCCACCCCCACTCCTTGTCAGGAAGATTTGTAAATGTGAGATTATGCACCATCAGGTTCAAGGACAGTTTCTTTCCTGCTGTTATCAAACTCCTGAATGAACCCTGAAATAGTAAAGTTATGCTGCCTTTGCTCCATATCAACTGATCTCTCCCTCTCTGCATCTATTACATTTGTGTTGTATTTTATTTGTTGCACCATGTGTGAGATGTCTACTGCAAAAACAACCTCTATTACTGCACTCTATCACTGACAATAATCTTGAACTTGAATCCCCATGCTCTTCTTATGGCACTGACCTACACCAAGGCCAGTTAACTGCCCAGGAACAGCCAGTAAAACCCACACAGCAGCAGGGAACATGTGCAGTCTTCACATGCCAAGGTTGTAATCAGGTCCTAGGAGCTGAGAGGCAGCAGCACTAACCAAGATGTTTTCAGGAGTTGAATTACAGGGAAAGATTAAACAGGTTAGAACTTTATTGCTTGGGACAAAGAAGAATAAGGGGAGATTTGGTTTACAAAATTATGAGGGGTATGGACACAGTAAATGTGAATAGGCTCTTTCCACTAAGATTAGGAGAGATAAATACGAGAGGACATGGCTTTAGGGTGAAAGGGAAAAGGTTTAGGGGGAATATTAGAGGGAACGTCTTCACTCAGAGAGTGGTGGGAGTGTGGACTCCCACCTGATGTGGTGGGTGTGAACTCATTCTTGAGTTTTAAGAATAAATTGGATTGATACATGGGTAGGAGAGGTCTGGAGGGTTATGGAGTGGGAGCGGGTTATTGGGACTAGCTGAACAATGGTCAGCACAGACTAGAAGGGCCAAATGGCCTGCTTTCTGTGCTGTAGCGTTTTATGGTTTTATGTCCACTTTTGTATCTTACTGACTGAAAGACAAATTTGGAGTTCAAAATCTTTCTGCCACACGATGATGCCTCTTCCAGTTCATCACCACATCTCATCCAGGGTCGTCCACCCATTTAACAGTTCCCAGTTTATTGGTCCCAACCATCTCCCTTTCATCATCAACAAGAGCAGAGGAGACAGGAGCACTGATTGTGGATCTCCGCTCTCTTTGATCAGCCACTCTGTAAGATCTCCAAATTTTCCTGGTGATGCGTTTCCTAAATCCCAGTGAAGATCTTAATCATCGCACAGATCTGCTGCTTTGACACTCGCCCCACAGGAAGGAATGAGAAGCTGAAGGGAGTCAACAGATCAGGCAGCAAAGAACAGTCAATGCTTTGGGTCTGGACTCTTTTTTTGAGACTGAGTTGGAGAGAAGGGGTGAGAACAAGCCTCAAAGGGAGGGAGGGGGTGGAGATGTCTGGGGAGGCGCCAAATGAAATACAGCCTCTCTCCTACTTATGAACAATGCGACTTATGATCATCCATATATACGACTAAAAAAATTGTATAAATTTTAAAAAAAGAATAAATATACGTAAATATAAAATTTATGTCTGGACGTACATCCACCAGTGCTAACAGCTGCATGTGTACGATAGTGACCGTCAGACGATGTCCTGGCCTTGTGTACATCACAGCATCTCTCTCAGTTCTCAGTCTTAAGTTGTTATTCAGTAAGCGCATGTCATTCAAGTAAATCTAACAAATTTTTGTGCTGGATTAAACCATTATTGTATTAAACTCCAAAGAATGCTGTACAGGTATACGAATTCTACATGCCATGTTAACATAACGTCCATTTCGAGATCTGACTGGTCAGTCAGAATGGAACTCAGACATTTGTTGGGAATGGCTGTATTCCAATGTTTATACACATTTGATTTATATTATGTTTTTATGTGGATATGAGATTATTATGTGCTGTGTATTGTGTGCCCATGTGTGTGCACCATGGTCCAGAGAAAAGCCATTTTGTTTGGTTGTTGGATGATAATAAACTTGAATTTGAAGCAGTGATAGGACACTGGAGAAATAAAGGTGGAAGAGGTGGAGAGAGAGAAACCACTGGGAGGGGGTGAGAGGAATCCATGTGGGGGAGGCAGTCAAGGAGAGATAGAAACAGTGGAACCATAGAGGGATGGGGCTCACTCTACTCACACCACATCAGTGGAGAAGGTGGGGGCCGACCATCATGCCTGGTCTTTGTTGCCTTTTGCAGGGAGTTCCTCTCAGTTGGAACTGCTGTTCTCTGCTGCTCAACAACTTGGGCCATCTAAGCGACCTGAGTACAGCCAGACTGTTGTAACAAGTACTCAAGTACTGCTAACCGAATGGCGGGAGGGGGAGGGGTGGCCTTCCACTGCCTGATAAGGACAAACACAGACATGTACTTTCCCCTCTGCTGGAGTCAGAGCCTGCAGTCCCACTGTTGGTTACTGAGAGTAGTGAGGAGGTGAGGGCAGTGTAGTGGAACACGGTAGATTCCCAATAGATGCTAATAACTCTAGTCTCCTCCCTCCATACCAGCCTTGAATCCGGGCAAGCAGCATGTAGAGACATGCCTGATGATTCTGGATATTAAAACCTTTAATCACTCACTTCATGTCTGCTTGTGATTATTGATCACACCACAAGCAGGAGGAGGTCAGCGTGGAGCCAACTGCAGTCACATTTCATAGGGACACATCATTCTGTGGTGTAGATATGTCACCACCTCCATTGCAGAATCAAGGACACTCTAATTTCAGTCATGGAGATTCAGGGTGCAATGGTGGTTGTGTCTATACGTTTCGCAGCCAAGCAGCAACTTATTTTACTGATCCACCCTGCTGGAGGAACTGATCTTGTCCTGATCCACCTTCCTGAGGTAATGGGCTTTATACTAATACACCCTGCTGGGGTAACAGGCCTTGTACTGATCCACCCTACTGGGGGAATGGGCCTTGTACTGATCCACCATGCTGGGGGAATGGGCCTATTACAGATACACCCTGCTAGGGACTGGCCTTTTACTGATCCACCCTGCAAGAAGAACGGGCCTTGTACAGATACACCCTGTTGGGAGAAGAGGCCTTGTACTGATACATCCTGCCAGGGGAACCCAATGGGATTTCCCATCTGATCCACCCTGCTGCATTGACATGGTGGCCCTAGGGGGATCTTCAGTAATTTGGAGTTTCTTACCCTCTCCACTGCTAACCCATCGAAGAGGACAGTTTGTGTTCTCCTGGCTTCCCCTTTCCTGAAGTCCACAATCAGATCCTTAGTTTTGCTAACATTGAGCGCAAGGCTGTTGTGATACCACTGTAGTGAACTGGGAATTCTCTACTGATGCAATGCTCCTCCCATGACCCTGGCCCCTACATACCACGTTATAAACTCTGGACCCCTGCCAAAACCCCAGTTCAGTCAGACCATGTATATCAGTCTTATTGAATAAAAGCATGTTGTACTCTCTCTGGTCTTGAGTGCTCTTAGTCATGCGACAATTTTATTCAATAAAGAATGGGAAGGAAGCACTGTTGAAGCCCGCAATGCTCCTCATTGACCCTCTGTTCCCAGTAGCCCCGGAAGAGTTCGTGTACTGGCTGGAGTTCTTCCAAATGTACCTGTCAGCCACGCAAGAGGCCTACTCAAAGGATGAGCTCAAGAGGTTGGCGCTCCTCTCTCGCATTGTAACTAAAGAATTCTCCATCATCAGGGACTGTATGAATTATGCAGCAGCTGTTGAGAACCTGAAGGCCCACTACCTGAGCCCTCAAAATGTTGTCCTAGCAAGGCATCAACTCTCGCAACAGAAGCAGTGGCCTGGTGAGTCCATTAAGGTCTATGTCCTCATCCTACAAGCCCTCGTGAGGAACTGCGGGTACGAGGATGGTATGGCCTGAGTGATGTGCAGATCCTGGATGCTCTGGTCGCTGAGGTGTGGTCCAAACATATTTGGCAGCAGTTGCTGGAGAAAGTCAGCGCAGCACTGCCTGACAACATACTATTAGCCAAGTCGTTGGAGATGGCCTAACTGAGGAAGGCGACTGCACCCTTCATGAGGACCTGGAACCCGAAGCAACACTATACGCTGCATCAGCTCTGATGGCAGCGGCCTTGGGCGCTAAGCATGCTTCTTCTGCGATTGGCAACAGCACCCAAGAACTCGATGTCCAACTAAAGACTCCATATGCTCCAGTTGTGGTAAGTAGGGGCACTGGGTGAAAGTCTTCAGAGTGAGGAAGAGTGCTGAGGGGTCCAATGCTTGTGCGATTCCTGACAGGCCGACTGAGGTGAGCCCAAAACCCAAACCCCCAGCCTTCCGGTGCCAGTGCTGTACGCCACAGCCTTCCTGTGGGGCCGCATGGTGAGAGCGACGTGGGAAAACCCGGTGGCCATCCTGCTGTGTTTCAAAACTGGCGCCATCTTCATCGAACAAGGAGAGGGTGCGGCCATCTTGCTGCACTGCTTGGTCTCCACCATCTTTCAGGCGTTCAAATTCCACGCCATCTACAGCAGTGGAAGAAGAAAGAGGAGGGCAGCCATCTTGCTGTGCCTCGTGGTCCCGCCATTTTGCCTTCATGAGGATCCGAACAGGGAACCGACACCAGCGAGGGGAACGACAGCATCTCCAGAGTTTTGGCAGCAATGGTGTTGGACCAGGAGATACCACACTAACTGAATAATTCTATGACAAAGGTGTGGGTTAACGGGTATAAATTGAAATACCTAATTGACTCTGGCTCATTTGAGAGATTCATAGACACAGAGACTGTCCAAAACCTCAATCTCAAAGTGTATCCTGCTAATTATCATATTTATTTAGTGTCCCATACACAGTCTGTAAATATTCAAGAACATTGTATGGTTCATTTATCTTTACAGGAGGGGAAATTCTGTAAGTCCAAACTATATGTAGTTAAGAATTTATGTGCTCTGGTTTTGCTGGCTCTTGACTTCTTGTGACCCTGGAGTATTCTGGTCCTCTCCCTCCCATTATAGTTCTGAATGGAAGGTCTCAAAATTCTGTTGCCATTTGCTATCTCTCCATACTGAATATAGATCCACCTCCTCAATTCCCCAACCTGAGCATCGATTGCAGACCAATTGCTACAAAAAGCAGGCGCTACAGCGCAGAGGACCAGTTATTCATCAAGGCTGAGACACAATGACTGCTTGATGAGAACATTATCGAGCACAGTACCTTGCTTTTCGGACATGGTGAACAAAATTGTGCAGTACAAGGTCTATTCGACCATCAACCTTAAAGCTGCTTACCACCAATTGCCAATCTATTCTGAGGACCATCACTACACCGCTTTTGAGGCTAATGGGAGACTAATCAATTTCGGAGGATCCCATTTGGTATCACGAATGGGGTATCAATTTTCCAGAGAGAGATGGACCGAATGGTAGACAAATTTAAGTTGAAGGCCACCTTCCCATACCTTGACAATGTTACCATTTTTGGCCACACTCTGGAGGACCATGACACCAACCTCCAGAACTTTCTCCTGCAACTAAAGCCTGGAACCTCACTTAAACTCCAGTAAGAGCATTTTCAGGGCTATACACCTTACCATCTTGGGCTACGTGGTGGAGAATGGTATTACTGGCTCCAACCCCAACAGAATATGCCCCCTGTTGGAACTCCCGATCCTGAAGACCATGAAGGCTTTGAGGAGATGCCAGAGCTTCTCATATTACGCCCAATGGGTCCCTCAATATGCCGATAAGGTCATTCCCCTCCTAAAAATCACTTCTTTTCCATGAGAGCCGAAGTTCAAACAGCTTTCAATGACATATTGTAAAGGCCACCATGCACGCAGTGATGAAAATGTACCTTTCCAGTGGAAAACAACATGTCAGACATAGTCCTAGCTGCAACCCTTAATCAGACGGGTAGGCCAGTTGCATTTTTTTTACAGGACCCTACAAGGCCACGAGCTCCATCAGTGGAGAAATAGGCACAGACCATCAGGTAGTGGAGGGATTACATGCTGGCTAGGAAATTCACCCTCCTCACAGACCAGCAGTCAGTGGCTTTCATGTTCAACAATACAAAACGAAGCAAAATTAAAAATGACAAAATTTCTAGATGGAGGATCGAACTCTCCACCTACAACCTCGACATAGTCTACTGACCTGTTTCCATCAATGAGCCTCCAGATGCCCTGTCCAGAGGAAGCTGTGCCTCTGCACACACCGGCCAGTTGGGGTCACTGTGCAATGAGCTTTGCCATCCAGGCACACTCACATGGCTCATTTTGTCAAGGCACGCTATTAACGATGTCAGGGAAATTACCAGGTCATGCCAGGTCTGCGCAGAGTGCAAGCTGCACTTATACCATCCCAGAAAGGCACACCTGATAAAGGCATTCAGCCCCTTCGAATGAGTCAGTGTCAATTTCAAGGGAACCCTCCCTCCACGAACGGGTACTTGTACTTTCTCACTGTCATTGACAATACTCTTATTTCCCATTCACCTTTACCTGCCCAGACACATCCACGCTGCCCGCCACTAGGGCCCTAGTCTATTTTCACCCTCTTCAGGTATCCCGGCTATATCCATAGCGACCAGGGCTCATCATTTATGGGCAAAGATCTACACCAGTTTCTGCTGGTGAGAGGCCTTGCATCCAGCAGTACGACTAGCTATAACCCCTGCGGGAACGGACAGGTTGAGAAAGAGAACGCTATGGTTTGGAAGGCTGTAAAATTTTCCATCCAGTCCAAAGGACTTCCAGACTCATGCTGGCAGGACATCCTACCTATGGCGCTCCACTCCATCAAGACCCAGCAAAACCAGAGGGTAGAGCACGTCGAAAGAACCAAAGACTTGTTGATCCAAACCAAGGCTTTTATTAACTAAAAGACTGGAGCATGTCACAAGTAGGTTGACCAGTCCAGAATGACCTGGTCTGGCTAGGAGCAATCCTTTAAGACTTGCCAGTAGGTGTGGCTACACTCTCAGCTAATCACAGTCATCCTACACTACCATCTGTACATATGTGCATATACACATTGGTGATAGAATCTGTACTATCACACAGAGCACATAAATTCTTTTGAGAGAAAGTAAATGTCAGGGACAAGCCACCCAGCTTGGTTTACAGCATCAGGTCCGAAAGCACATGAGGAGCAGCAAATCCGACCCCCTGGTTGAGAAGGTGCACCTAATCTATGACAACCACACTTGCGCCTATGTGGCATACCCGAATCAGGGACCTGGCACCCGCTGGAACTGAGAGTCCACCACCTCAAGGGGGTCAGGTCTCTGACCTACTCAGGGTTTCCAGAGAAATGCCAAGGGGTTCAGGTGAGCTGTCACAGGAAGTGGCTCAAGCCACCCCTCAACCAGAGCCAGATCACCCACACCCCAAGGCCCCGGAGCCACAGGATGCTTAGGAAGCCCAGGGCCAGCCGACACTGGGGCACTCTGCCCGCATTTCCAGACCTCCTGACAGGTTGAACTTGTAAATATTGTTTAAAAAAATTTGACTATCCAATGTTCTCCGTTTCATCCACAGGCTTCATTCAAAAGGAAGGGGTGAATGTAGTGAACTGGAAATTCACTACTGGTGTGATGCTCTAAGGACTGGCTCTTCCCCTGACTCCACCCCCTGCAATATCCCAATGTAAACCCTGGACCCCCACCAAAACCCCAGTTCAGTCCACAGACCATGTGTGCCATTCATATTGAATGTTGTACTCTCTCTGGTCTTGAGTGCTCTCAGTTGAGCTACAACCACTCAACTATCTGATCTAGCAGAATCCTTCATCATTGCCATCTGTGATTCTGACAATGACCGTGGTGTCATTGGCAAATTTGTAGACACCATTTGAATTGTGTCTAACCACACAGTCATGGGTGTAGGGAGTGTAGAGCAGTGGCTAAGCATGCGTCCTTGAGTTGTGCTGCTATTGATTGTCAGTGAAGAGGAGACGTTGTGTACGATCCACTTTGACTGCGGTCTCCCAATAAGGGATCCAGTTGCTAAGGGAGGTGCAGAGCCTTAGGGTTTGGATCTTGCTTATCAGTATTAAGGGTAAGATGGTGTTGAAAGCTGAGCTGTAGGCAAAGAACAGCAGCCTGATGTAAGTGTTGCTGTTGTCCAGGTGATCAAGGGCTGAGTGGAGAGTCAGTGAGATTGCATCTGCAGTGGAGCGATTTTGTCAGTCAGCAAATTGCAGTGGGTCCAGACCTTCACTTAAGTTGATTCTGGCCATGACCATCCTCACAAAGCATTTCATCACAGTAGATCATTGGGCCAGCTCCCTCTGCTTTTCTTGGACACTGGTATAACTGATACCCTTTTGAAGCAGATGGGCACCTCCGACTGCAGCAGTGAGAGGTTGAAAATGTTCATGAACATTGCAGCTAGTTGGTTGGTGCAGATTTTCAGTACCCTGTGCAGTGAACTGGAATTCACTTGTCTATGTATTGTTCAGATGGCTGGCTCCTCCCTTGGCTCCACCCTCACCTATTCCATTATAAACCCTGGTTTTCCCGCCTTGCCTCAGATTCACCCAAGGACTATTGTGTCTACCAGCCATTGATTGTAAGTTATTAAAACCGTGATGGTGCTCCTCACATCTCCCAGTGCAATCAATCGTGTTACAATTTTAATAGCTAAACTTTGTAACAGTATGGAAGCCCTGTTGAAGCCAGACATGCTCCAAGTCGACCTTCTGTCTCTTGAGGCCCTGGAGGAATTTACCTACTGACGGCCACACAAGACGTCTTCAACTTGAATAGTCTATGGAGATCGGCACTTCTCTCTCAAGTCTGCCCCAAAAGGTATGCTGTCATTAGAGACTGTGCTATCTACAAATCAGCCATAGAAGGCTTGAAGGTCCACTACATGAAGCCCCAGAATGAAGTACTGGTGAGGTACCGACTCTCTCAATGTTGGCAGCATCCAGGTGAGTTGCTTGGTGACTATATTCTTGAACTGTGGGCCCTGACCAGAAAATGCCACTACAAAGCGACATGATGGCCCGGGATAGAGAGGACAAATCCAGATCACCCTCGTGTGGCAGGAGTGAGGTTGAGGTATGTGAGGCAATGACTGCTAGAGTTGGAGAAGAAAAACTTGGCCAGCACCCTGGAGCTGGCAAAAGCACTCGAGCAGGACCAACTGGGAGCTGATGACCTCACGGGTAAAAGCAGCGCCTTTACAGAGGACCAGGTTATTGAGGCACCGGTGACCCCCGCAGCCCCACCACTGACCACTGTGGCCAACATGACTGGGATGCTACTTTTGTAGGCATAGCATCCCCCGCGCCTGATGTCCCACGAAGGACTCCGTGTGCTCAGGATGCCGTAAGCAAGGGCACTGGGTGAAGGTCTGCTGGGCTAAAGGGAACCCAAAGACCGCGACCTCCAATTCATTGCTAGACCCGTGCTCGAGTCCCGAAGTGGCAGCCTCAGCCTCTACATGCTGCTCGCTGCCAGCATCTTGCTGCACCTTGTGGCGGGATCTGCCACCAGAAGTGAAGCATTTCAGAAAGCCACGGTGGCCATCTTGCCACACCTCGAGGTCGACGCCACCTAGTCCTTTGTCAGATCGAGATGGAAGGTAGCCATCTTGTCTGCCCGTGGACCAAGAGGCGAGAGTTGACATCAGCATGGGGAGCGACCGGGTTTCTGGAGCACTGGTATTGATCATCCTGGATCAGGCAATACCTCATCAATTGAATAACTTGACGATGGGGGTGAGGGTAAACGGACATTTGACTGATTGCTTAGTAGACATTGGCTCTACTGAGAGCTTTATAAACTCTGTGACGGCTCTGCGTATTTTCCTAGCTTCGCACTCGCACTCTGCCATGATCCAGGGGTGTTGTATAGTACATCTAAATGTAAAGGGAGGGGAATTTTGTAAGTTCCGATTGTATGTACTGAAGGATTTGTATGCTCTTGTGTTGCTGGTCCTGGACTTCGTTTGTCACCTTAAAAGCATGACCATGGAGTATTCTGGCCCACTTCCTCCAATCACGGTGCGGAGTGAATAGTCCTAAAAGCCGAACACTACATGTGTTCTCTTCAGTCTAAATATTGATCCCCTCCACTGTTTCCAAACCTGACTCCCAATTGCAAACCAATAGCTACAAAGAGCAGTGTGGGGGGATTGGGAATTTATTAGAGCCAAGGCACACCCACTGCTCAAAGAAAACATAATTGAGCCTAGCAACAGCTTATGCAGAGCCCAGGTGGTTGTCATGAAAGGAGAAGAAAAGTCCAGGCTAGTGATTGACTATAGCCAAACAATTCATCGTTTCACTCCCTGGACGCATACCCCCTCCTTCGAATTTCAGACGAGGTAAATGAAATTGCACAGCATCAGGTCTATCCGATCATCAATCTGAAAGCTGCATACCATCAGTTACCAATCCGTTCCGAGGACTGGCCCTACACAGCATTTGAGGCAGACTGATAGCTCTATCAGTTCCGGATGGTCCCTTTTTGGCATCACTAATGGGGTCTTGGTCTTCCATAGACAGATGGACAAAATGCTGGACAAATACGGGTTGAGGGCCACCTTCCCTTATCTCGACAACACCATCATTTGTGGACACTCTCTGGAAGACCATAACACCAACCTCCAGAGGTTTCTCCACATGACCAAGGCTCTGAACCTCACGTACAACTCCAGTAAGTGCGTGTTCCAGATGAAACGTCTGGCGATTCTGGGCTACGTGATGGAGGATGGCGTCATTGGTCCTGACCCCGATTGAATGCACCCTGTTAGACCTCCCAATCCCGAAGACCATGAAAGCTTTAGGAGGTGCCTAGGCATCTTCTCCTACTATGCCCAGTGAATACCTCACTATGTAGATAAGGTCTGCCCACACTTAAAATCCACCTCTTTCCCATTGTTGGCAGAAGCCCAGGCGGCTTTTGACTATGTTCGGAGCTACATCGCAAAGGCCACCATGCATGCAGTGGACAAGAACACACCCTTCCAGGTGGAAAGCGATGCCTCTGATGTAGCTCTAGCTGTTATCCTTAACCAGACAGGGAGGCCTTTTGCCTTTTTTTCCCCACCCCATAAGGCCATGAGCATCAGAACCCATCTGTAAGAGAAAGAGGCTCAAGCCATTGTAGAGGCCATGAGACACTGGAGGCATTACCAGGCCAGCAGAAAATTTACACTGCTCACCGGCCAGCGATCAGTGGCATTTATGTTTAATAAGCAAAAAGTGGCAAAATAAAGAATGATAAGATCACTAAGTGGAGGATCAAACTCTCCACCTATAATTACGACATAGCATACAGGCCAGGTCCTCTTAATGATCCTCCAGATGCCCTGTTAAGAGGAAGTTGTGCCTCTGCACACACTGGCCAGTTGTGGTCATTGCAATGATGAGCTTGGCCACCCAGGCATCACCTGCATAGCTAATTTTGTCAGGAAAGCAACCTGCCCTACTCCATTGAGGACATCAGGGAAATGACCAGGTCCTGCCAGGTCTGTGAGGAATGCAAGCCGCACTTCTACTGCCCCGACAAAGCGCACCTGATAAAAGCATCTCACCCTTTCGAATGATTCAGTGTTGATTTCAAGGGGCCCCTCCCTTCCACTAACCGAAAATGTACTTTCTCAACGTTATTGACAAGTATTCACATTTTCCGTTTGCTATCCCCTCCCCAGACATGACCACCACCATGGTCATCAGGGCCTTGCACTCTATTTTCACCCTATTCAGGTATCCCAGCTATATCCATAGCAACCGGGGCTCATCAATAGTGATCAAAGAGTTGCGCCAGTATCTGCTCATAAGGGACATTGTCTCTAGCAGAACGACTAGCTACAATCCCTAGGGGAACAGACAAGTTGAAAAAGAGAGCGGGACTGTATAGAAGGCCATGAAATTGGCTCTCTGTTCCAAAGGACTTCCAGATTTGTGCTGGCAAGAAGTTTTACCCATGGTGCTCCACTCCATAAGGCACTCCTCTGCACAGCAATCAATGCAACTCCTCACAAGCTTATGTTTATGTTCCAGAGGAAATCCACATCTGGGACTTCTCTCCTGGCTTGGCTAATGGCACCAGGGCCAGTCCTGCTGAGAAAGCACATGAGGAGGAGCAAGACAGATCCCCTGATTGAGATGGTGCACCTGCTGCACACCAACCCAACATATGGCATACTCTGACTGCAAAGAGGACACCGTCTTGATCAGTGACCTGCAACCCACTGGAACTGAGGATCCAATGCCTCAAGTAAGCCTCACTTGTCTCTGAGTGCAATCAGTTGCATTATATCCTGCCAGATATGCCATCACACCTGACATCTAACAAGGGTTCACTCCCTTGGACATTTTTCTGACATCCGGCTCTGAGACAGATATCACAGAGTCCCCAGCTTCTGCAGGGATTCATTGGTATCGTGAATTCTCCTTTACAAAACGAATCGTCACAGCCATTTATGATGTTATGATGTTAGTCTTCACCTTGTAGGATGTTAGCCTGCAAGCTCTGCCTTGGCTGGTGAGAATCTGGTTCTGTTTCTAGCTTCCCTTGGAAGGGAGATTTGATAGAGCTATACAAAATTATGATGGGCATCGATAGAATAAATGAAAGCAGGTTGGGCAAGAAAAGAACTGGAGGACATAGGTTAAGGGTGAAAGCGGAAATGTTTCAAGGGAACATTGGGGGATGGTGGTAACAGTGTGGAATGAGCGGCCAGCTGAAGTGGTGAATGTGGTCTCAATTTTGACATTTAAGAATTTTGACAGGTACATGAGTGGGAGAGGTATGGAGGTTTATGGTCTAGTGCAGGTTAATGGGACTAGGCAGAAAAATAGTTTGGTACATTTAGATGGGCAGAATGGCTGTACTGTGGTATTCTCTGGTTCAATGGTTGTAAGTTACTGACCTGGTATCATTAATAACCTTGTTTAAAGCATCCATGAGATCCTGGGAAGTGAGATCCTTCAAATTCAAGACAACCCCGACATCATGAAGCATCATTCGTCTTGTGTTGTCCATCTGATCGCCAAATAATGGCACCATGACCATGGGCACAGCTCCACAGATCGCCTCGTAGATCCCATTCATCCCTCCATGGGTCATGAAAGCTCTTGTTTTAGGATGTGCTGCATCACAACAGCAAAGAGTGAGAAATTAATCCCATCGAGGACGCAAATCAATATTTCAGCTACTCGAAGTACACAGTGGAGAAGTGCAATTAGACAAATTAGTTGGCATGGAGCAAAGGCAACAAAATTTACTCATGTGAGGTTCATTCAGGAATCTGATAATGGCAGGAAGGAAACTTGCCTTGAATCTCACACTCATGAATCTCCTACCTGATGGGAGGAAGGTGAAGATGGTGTTTCAGGGTGTGATGAGCCTTTTAATATGCTAACTGTTTTTCCAAGACAGCAGAAATGGGTTGGGGGGGTGGGTGTGTGTGTAATGGTCTGAGCTGCATTCACAGCCCTCTGCAGTTTCCTGGGTCTTGGGTGGAGTAGTTCCTGTTCACTGACAGGATGCTTTTAATGGTATGCCTGCAGAAGTTGCCAAAGATGAAGCCCTTCCTCTGTTTTAACTATACTCTTCTCCATGCACTGCTCTGTCTTTGTTTTACTCTGTCCTGCATTATTTGACTTACTGTTCATTGTTTATTTTTTGCACTTCCTGCTGTATTGGTTGACCTTCCTGGATAGCACGCTTTTTACTGTATCTGAGCACATAACTCAATGCCACCCCACTTTCTGTCTGTGCTAACCCAGTTGTATCAGATACATGTTGCAGGGGATAGGTTGGGGTTGCTGCAGAAGTACACAGAGATTGGGTCTGACAATTGCCTCTGTTCCACATGCTGCCACAGTTTACATAGAAGATGCAATGTTCTTGCTCTGTCTCATTCTTATGGTTCTCCAGGCTCTGCTGGGGGTGTATGCAAACAGCAGGGTTTTGATTATATGATTGATGGGGATAGGCAAGGACATGTTGTCCTCCCTTCCATTTTTTGATCTAGTGCAGAGGCTCAGAGATATCTCTCTGACTTGTCTAGTACCAAGTTAAAAGCAACAAACTCACAGCTACTGTGCCAGTGGCTTCGATTGTGGCAACGACAGTCTTCAGGATGATGTGGTCAGTTAGTAAGATGGGCAGAGCAACGACAGATGGAGTTTAATCCCAATAAGTGTGAAATGATGCATTTGGGGGGGTGGGGTGAACAACGGGGTAAACTTGCCCAATGAATGGTGTGACCTTAATGTTGAGAATGTTGGGAGCTTGGTGCACTGATCCATGAATCTCTGAAGATGGTAGCATAGTTGGGTAACATGGTGAGGAAGGTATATGGGATGCCAGCTTTCACTACCAAGGGCACAAAATATAAGAGCAACTTTATAAAGCGAGGTTAGGGTATAGAGTACAGTTCTAGTCTTCACATTACACGAAGGGCATGATTGCACTTGAGATTCTGAGGAGACACACCAGAATATTGCCTGGGATGGGACGGCTGAGTTAAGAGGAAAGACAAGAAAAGTTGTTGCAGAGGAGACTAGGATTGGAGGTTGTAGCAGTTGATGAGTGATAGAGATAGGGTAGGTAGTTAGCAAGTTGAACAAGAAAGTCAGCAAATGCTGGGGTCAAATGCCCTCCACAAGTTCAATGAAGGTCCCAGCCCCGAAACATAAGTTAGCCTTTTCCTCCTATGGATGCAGTGTAACCTGCTATGTTTCTCCAGTATGTTTATAGATAGTTAGCAACTTTTATCCACAGCAACAATGTCTAAATCTAGAAGGTATTGGCTTATGAAGGAGGGTCGGGCAGAATCTGACGCAGAATCTTTTCACCCAAGGAACATTAAGCTAGAGGGAAAGGGTCTCGCAACATTGAAGATGTGTTTAGACAACCATTTGAATCGCCATGGCAGAGAAGCATATGGGCCAGGAGCTGGTAACTGGGGTTAGTATAAATAGATAATGATCAGCATGGACAAGGTGGGCTGAAGGGCCTCATGACGTGCTGGATGACTCATGGGCTGCCACTCTCCCATGCATATAACCCCACGGAAGGTGCAGAGGAGCTATGTGGTGCAAGAGGAAGTTCGGAGGAGAAGCTCTCTGAAAAGCACATCCACATCACCCCCATGAAAGCTTCTGATGAAGTTCACCCACTAGTGAACACAAGGAGGCAGCAAACGTTCAGGCCATTTCAACAACAACATTGTAAGCCTCAATTTGACATATCATTTATTATCTCAACAAAAGAGTCCATTCCTCCTGTGACCAGATCGAGCATGGGACCCATTCTCACCCTTACTTCCATTTGTGGGGGGGTGGGGGGAGGTGACATTCTAATCTCATGCTGTTCCTTACCCAGTAAATCGTTCTGAGGCAGCCACTCCACCAGCTTGGTGTTGGGTGCTAGGGTTGATGGCCTTTCTCCATGGTATCTCCACACCACCTGTCACAGAGAAGGGCAAAGATCAGCTGTAAGGTCAGAGGCCGAACATCCTAGAGTCAAAGAGTTATCGAGCATGGAAACAAGCTCTTTGGCCCAACTCGGCCGAGATGAACAAAGCTGGTCCCATTTGCCTACGCTTAGACCATATCCCTTTAAACCTTTCCTATCTATGTACAGTAAAACTCCCGGTATATGGCATCTGTAGGGATTGGTAGATGCTAGATAAGCAAACTTGCTGGTTGCTTGAGATTACATGTTACATGGATTGGCGAACTGACCGCGAGGGGGAAGCCGATTTTAAATTTTCGTATTTTTTACCTATTTATTTTTTTGCCAGTTGCTTGAGACTGACAATTGCTTGAATTCCGGATTACAGGGATTTTATTGTACTTCCACACATTCACACTCTCTGCGTGGAAAAACCTGCCCCTCAAGTCACCTTTAAAGCTTTCACCTCTCACCTCTCACCTTTCACCCTCATACCTGACTCCCTCACCCCGGGATAAAAACTGAAACTTTCTACCCATTTTTTATAAACCTCTGAAAGGTTACCCCTCAGCCTCCTTTGCTCCAACTGAGGTGAACAAGAATGTCTGCAGACGCTGAGGTCAAGTGCAATACACAAACGTGCTGGAGAAACTCAGCAGGCCACAGCAGCTTTACCTGGCAAATGGCCCAGGCTAAAAACATTGGTTACACTTTACTTCCTGTGGCTGCTGCATGACCTGCTGAGTTTCTATGGCATGTGTGCATTATATTCACTACGAATGATCTCATTTTGCTGGTTCACTGAGGATTCCATGTAGCTCAGTGGGTAGAACTGGTACATCTGATCTGCAGTGCTCCAGTATCAAGATGAACTCCTGAGACATAAGCAGAAAACCTTGCCTTACCCCTCTGATACATTACAGAGGCCGTGTGGCACTGTTGTGGGTACAAATATTGGGAGAGTTTCTATGTGGAACTAAATTAGCCCACAGCTGTCATTCTAAGGATTTTCCATGTGGTCTGGATATTGTTCACCCCTTGAGTAACATCACGAAGAATGGACAATCTGGCCACTGTTCGACCCAAAACCATTTACAAATGTACCTCACTGTGCCTTTCCTCTGTACCAAATGCTGATTAGTTCTGAAGAAAGGCCATCAACATGTATAAGGAAAGAGTTAATAGTTTGTGACACTGAGCATTTGTGACTGGAGCTAATAAGGAAATGTAAAAGTGATGGTGCAAGGTGCAGGGGAAAGAGAGACAATTGGTTGAAGATTGGAAATATTGTCAAGAAGAATGAAAAACTGAGAGTGGTGGAAAAGGGTTGGCAACTGTTGGCATTTGGAGGGGAGGAGAATAGTCAAGGGTGAAAGGAGGGGAAGGAGAGAGGCGGGAAAGGATGGAAGAGGGAAAGGTGGGAGGAGGGAAAGGAGGGAGAAGGGAAGGAGGGAGGTGAAAGAGGAAGGGAGGGGAAGGATGGAGGAGGAAGGAGAGGAGAGAGGAGGGGAGGGAGGAAGGATGGAAAGGAGGAGGGAAGGTAAGAGAAGGGAGTAGAAAAGAAAAAGGAGAGTGTAGTGAGGAGGAGGAGAAGGGAGGAGGGATGGAAAGGTTGGAGGGAGAAGGGATGGGGAGGATGGAGGATTGAGGGGAACCTTGTTGAGGTCTGGGATCACAACTAGTGCCAGGACCAAGTGGAACTGAAGTCACTGCTCTATCGATGAGGAATACCTGGCAGCTGAATGTAGTGTGCCGAAATGTAGTGCACAAGATAGTATGCAAGAGCATGGTGTACAATATGTATTATACAAAAGCAGCTTGCAGGAACATGGTGTGCAAAAAATGTAACGAGCAAGAGCATCACATATAAAATAATGCATAAGAACATAGTGTGCAAAACATAATGTGCATGAACATAGTGTGCAAGGATATCCCTCTAAACCTTTCCTTTCCATGAACAAGAGCAAGAAAAATGTGAGGACATTATATACACATAGTGACCTGTGTTGTTTCTTTTTTCTGCAACTATCTTCCTCCGAATCTGTAAAGAACCTCAATGAGACAGTATCTCCCACAAAAGCTTCTCTTTCCATAGATGCTGACTAACCTATATCATATTTATGATTTCCTTTCAGCTCTCCAGCAATGTTTGGTTTCCCTCTGCGATGGTCCCTTCTGGATGACTACACCTGAACTGGCAACATGCAACTCAACCGAAAGTCAGGTCTAGGATGAGCACTGAGAACCACAGCCAAGTCCTTCCATCTGAGGGCTTCAGGCTCTTGGTGCAACTGGTCCCTCACTACAGAGAGGACTGAAGCATTAAGGGCCGCAGACATCCATCCCTCTGGGAACAAACCAGTTCTGAGAGATGGAGCCCATATAACAAGCCTGGAAGGGCAGCAACACAAGGCAGAGCTCAGCGCGTGTTATGGTCAGGTGCATAGACGATGGGAAAAGATCAGGGACTTCTGGGATAATTCTTTCAGGGCAGAGAATCCCGTTGATCTCCTCCTGGTCGCCAATGTTCTCCAACTCTCTAGGTCTTCTCTCAATCCCTATTTTTTAAGTTTTTTTCTGACCTCTTCCGGGTCTGCACAGTTGTGGAACCTAGTTAACCCCAAGACGGAGTCCCTGTGTCTGGTGTCGAGAGAGCAAAATACAATAGTTATTGTGATTGAAATGGAAGAGTTATGTTCACAATGAGCATAAATGCCATGGGAACATCATGCACTCAGCTTTGTGAATGTGTCGTACAAATGGTGATCACAGACTGCCTCCATTTGCAATCACCTTCTGTGGAATTTGACCAAATGCTTTTGCAATCTGATTGGCTGCTGAGATTGGCATGTCAGAAACCATCGATCCTAAGGAGAAGATCACAACGCCATGTTCTCCAGAGCTGTTCACAAACTCTTCCAAGTCCTGGAAAGATAAAACAAAATAAAAGGAAAAAGTTGTGAAGGGAACGACTTAACTTACTCCCTGTTCCTTTCCCACTCACCTTGGGTTCCACACTCCCAACTCTTAACTCAGCAGCACGAGCAAAATTCTCAAAGTTCCTTTTTGATCATTTAATCTGATGAACTTTGAAGGATCGGGTGGTTGTTGGAAAAGGGCAGGGAAAGACTTAATGGTGAAATCTAGGGGACACTTTAAGGGTAAATTCTGGAAATACTCAGCATGTCAAGCAGCATCTATGAAGAGAGAAAAATGGTGCTTCAGGTGCTTTTCATTGGAGCCCATTTGTTCAGTTAGCTAGCAGGTGCAAGAGTAGGAGAAACACATCCTTCTCTGTGATAAAGTTAGACCCAGGTCATACCAAACACACCCAGATCTGACTCAGGTTATTCAATCTGAAATGTTAACTTTCTCTCTCCACAATTGCTGCCTTTTATGGTGAGCCTTTCCACCATTTTCTGTATTTATTTTAGGATTTTAGTTTCTGCACTTCCCTGGTTTTATTAGACCCTAGTTAGCTGGGTGTTTTACTGAACACCTTCGCCTCTGGTACACATGCTCTGTGACTTGCATTACCTACAGTGATTCAGTATAGACCAGGGGTGGGAAACCTACAGCCCAATGCGTTTGTCTGATCACCCTCAGCCGCTCCAACATACACTGTTCACTGCACTAAACTGTCAGCCTTTGTCATCAGTGGTCCCAGGGACTGTGCATGTGGATTAAACATCTCTCAGCAAAGGAAATACTTTTTGGCTATATCAATGCTGACTGTTTCTTCAATGTTGTGAATCAGGCAGTGAAATGACTGCGTTTACACGGAATGTTTCTCCACATCATTATAATCGTCAGCCACATCACTTTCTTCCCCTGGAAAAATAACTCACCCTGGTGCTCACGGGAACACATTTCATCCTCAAGATGGGCCTGAGATAAGCTGTGCATCAGTGGCCAGCTGTCCCACTCTTGATCTCGAGCCACTCACTCACCAGTGAATGTGGAGCCAGGTGACCAATGGGGCACCCCGAAGTACCCCCTCCCCTCTCCTGAGCCACTGCCACTGCCACCCATCCCATCTCCCTGTTCGTCTGAGCCGCTCCCTCTCCCTGCTCCCCTGAGCTGTCCCCACTCCCCAAGCTGCCCCCTTCTCCCCTCTCCCTTGAGCATTCTCCCTCCCCCCTCACGCCACCCCACCCCCCGCTCATAAGACACAAAGCCAGATGTCCATGTGTTAGACGGTGCGATGTTCCTTCATCCGACTCTGGCTGCAAGCAAAACTCACTTAGCACAAAGCAAATTTCATTCACTCGGAAATGGGATTGACCTCACATACTCGCAGTTCAAAATACACCTTAGTGTGCAGAGAAACTAAATAAAAGCCAGAGATCTGAATCAAAGGCAGGCATTGACAGGAATGCACAATGCTGTATTCAACAAATTTATTTATAGTTTTGGAATAAAAATAATTGTTACTGATGATTTTTAAAACTCCTGAACTATTTGAAGAATTATTTAAAAGCAACCAAGTTTAAATGAAAGTTTTTAGCACTCCAAAGGCCTATCTGAAATATATATATCCAGCAAGGGATGATTTTATCACTCCTGCTAAGTAGTTTGTTCTACTGATGGTAAGATTGACAGCACAACTCCTTGAGATGATGTTTTGCTGTTGGCATCAACAACTATGTCACCCAATATCGAAATCCTCTCAAACAACAAACAAAATCAAGTTTCTCACTGATTAAGCTTCTGTCTGTTTTGGAGTTGGTTGTTTTTTTCGTTGTGACTCATTTTTCTCCTTTTTGACTCTCATAGGGTTTTTTTAAATTGTGACTAACTCGTGATTTTTGGTGCATTTCCACCTTTGACAATGTCTTCCCCGACCTGAAATACATCATCGTAATTTTTTGGAAGGAATATGGTTGATCACGTTGCTTGAACTTTTTCTGTGGATTGTTTTTTTTTGATCAATTAACGTCAGTCATGTTCACACATTGTACATTACGTTCTTCAAGAAGAGACAATCAAAAACAAATTACATAATGTCTGGTTTTTGGTATTTATTTCATTTACAGTAGCATCAGTGTGGCCCATCATTCAATCACTGATGCACCATCTAGTCATGCATGGCAAAAGGTTGCCCGCCCCTGGTATAGACTGTAGAAGGGCCAGACCCAAAACTTTGGTTACCCTTTATTTCCTGTGGATGCTACATGACCTGTTGGGTTTCTCCTGCATGGAGTTTGACCTCAGCATCTGAGGACTTCCATGTTTATTGCCAATTGGGCAGGTTCTCCCAACCATGCAAAGATTATCGTGGACCAGGACAGTGGGTAGTGGGTATATGGAAGCATCACCTCCTTTCTGTTCTCCTCCAACTCATCTGCTCTCCTTTCCTGGGAACTCTTCCCCATTCAGTCTTCGCCAATGATTAGAAATACTGGAGTTCCCTAACACCTTTGTCACATGAAGTTCACCAATCCAGGACTCACTTGCTCAAAGTCAGTGAGAGAGAGCTGGCCTTATAAAGGAAACTTGGTATTAATGGAAATTCTGTATTTATGTATTATTAATTATGATTTTTTGTATAACAGATATGTGGTTGATATATGATTTTAATATTTGAACTTAGTTTCAAAGTGGATTTCATTTGTTAAATACATGTATTATGTTTGATTTAAATATATGTTTAAGGGTATTATTTTAGTATTGATATTTTTTTTTGTTGTTAGTAATTTTTTTGTTGTTAAGTTTTATTCTTTTTTTTGTAAGTGGGGTTTTTTCTATTTTATTTACAACATTGTTAATTAATTCTTCACTCTTTATTCTGGGGGGGACTAATTTTAAATTTGATGATTAACATTGTGTTATAATTATTGGGGGGGTTAATTTGTGTAGTTTAATAATGTAGTATTCTAATTTTTATTATCTTATTTTTTATTATTTCTTTAAATGTAATTTTTATTTTATTCATGTCATAAAATTTTAAATAAAGTTTAAAAAAAAAGAGAGAGAGCTGGCCAACAATTGTCACCATCCCTGTCACACACACATGAGTCCAGGATGATTTCATGCTGTCTACATTGGAGCAATGCATTGTTTCATCTCACCTTCTTGTTGACCAAGGCACTTCAATGATTCCTCCTATTATCACATGATAATACATAAAAATGTCATATACATGATCTACTTCAACTTTTGCCTCCCTTAAGGCAAACAAAGAGTTGACATGAGCATGCCTCCCCCCCTCCACCCCGTGCCCCTGACAATAAGAGAAAGAGAAACAAAAGAGAGTCTTCTCACAGATACTGAGTATTCATGGATTTGCCTCAAGCAATCCCACAAGCTCACAGTTCAAACTATTGGCAGCCAAAGTTCCAGGTTCAAACCTCCAATACAATCAGAAAGCCTTCAGTCCAGAGGCCCTCAAATCCTGTTTCCGATACCTGGTTCCCATGTGCCTGTCTCCACCAGGCTGAATAGCATTAACTTTAGGCACTTTCAAGCAGGGAAAACACCCATCTGTAAAGGTGGAGGTTCTTCACCCTTATGCGCCATGGCTGGCTCCGATTCCAAACCTTCTCGGGGAAGGATAATCGGTGGGCCGCTGCGCTCCACCACCAGACCTGAATGTATAACCATGGCAAGTGGCTGGTTAGGGGCAGGCCGATGATACTATTAACTCACGACCCATCTCCCCATTCACTCCTCTCCCTCCATGACCCCCTCAAGGCAGTGGCGGCGGGAGCCAGCGAGGCAGTGAGGGGCAGCGGGACCCAGCAGGAGCCGTCAGGTGGCAGCCGGTGCAGGCTGTGACAGCCTCACTGGGCCGCTTCAGCCTTCAGGGCTGCTCTCTGCGGCTCAAAACATGGCAGAGCAGTGATGGTCTTCCCTACCCATGCAGCTGGAACTGTTCTGAGAAACAGAGTGGTTCCAGCTGCATGGGGGTTACACTGCCGCGTATTTATGATGGCACTACGACACCAGTTGCCTCGCCTCCATTGAATCGGGAGGGTGCTACGAGGCACCACTCAACATGAATGCAATCCAGGAGCAGCCTTTTAGGGTTGCTCTGTGAAAAGTAAGTTTAATGTTTTTGATCCACTCTTGTAGCCGGCTTCCAGGCGGAGACCCGACATGAAATGGCCTATTGACTTCACTGGTTTCTATTAGTACCCCAACCCAACAACACCAACCCCCACCCACCCATAAATCTTTCCCCACCTCTCCTTTCCTCTAGATTTGTCTCCTTTCACAGAAAAAAAATTAATTCTCATCTTTCCTCTCTCATATCCTATTAACACCTTTTGTCTGTTGGTCTGTACTTGTCACCCTCCTAATTTTCTCCTTTGTTTCCCCAGCCTTTAAAACTGATGCCTGTGTTTCTTTGCTCATACCTTGAGGAAGAGCGCAGGCCTAAAACATCAGTGATATATCTTTACCTCCAATGAACGCTGTGAGACTGGCTGAGTTCCTTCAGCATTTCTGTGTTTTGATTAAAAAAATATACCACCACCTCCTTAAATAGGCCATTAAAGCCTGCACGGAGCAGTGGGCATCAGAACTGGGCAGTAGGACCATGCAAAGCAGGGCTGTGTCTCCACTCTTCCGGGGCCACACTAGCGGCACTGTTGCCATGGTAGCAGCTCTGGCAGCATTGTCATTTCTTTTAACCAACAACTGGAGTGCGGTGAAAAAGTAGCTGGCTGCCAAAATCTCGATCAAATGGTGATAGCAGCAAACTGGTCACTTCTTCAATGTGACCTGAGTGTCCTGACAGGGATTTGTCACAACATTCATTTGTATCATGCCAAAACTATATGCAGAAGCTTGGTTGTTAAAAGAGAATTGATAAATATCTCAAATTAAATAGAAGGTTACTTGAATGAGATACAAACTCAAAGAATTTGATACCTAACACCCCTTTCTCGTATCCAGGAAGTAAACATCTGCCATTGATCACGGATGTGCCTCGACAGATGTGCCTCGGCAGGGATCCAGAATCACTGCAGGAAAACCAGGATAGATATCCTCTCATTACATCCACCCCTGTGCTGCTCATACCTGAGGCAAGGGTTTCCTCTCCTTGCAGTTCATGCCTCCAACAAGGACCATGTTGGGCATCAGGGGTCTTGGGTACTCCAGAATGAAGTCGTAACTCAGCAGCCAAATGGAAGATTGACTCAGTAGCTGGACCACAGATACATCTCTCTGGAGGAACCTGGTGGCCAACTCTTCAAATGACGAATACACAAAATGACACAGTAAAGGGTCCAGGAAACTAATCAGCATGTTCCCAGCTCGTTGGACAAAGTTCATCCGGTCGGTGTTGCCTGTGAACATTCTTGGCACAAACGAGAGTGGCCTGGGGCACTGAGTGGCTGAATATTCCAAACCACAAGGGATTCCTCGGAGTAGGTTCACAGTGGGGAGAGAAAGGTGCTCAGCAATAATTGCACCACAGGGTGATAAAGGGTCAGTCAGCAAGGCATCAAATGTTTCTTCAGCCAGCTCCCTCATCAGCTCCTTGTTAAAGAGTAACTGTTCACAGTGAGACATGACAAACTGCCTGTACCCATTCATATGTTCCATGGTTCTCCAAAATCGTTCAAAAACAGTGCCATTGTAAAATGCCACCTCTATCATATTTCTGTGTATCTGATTCACTTCGTCCTTGCTGAAGGGAATGAAATAAGTCTTGCTGGTATAGCGACGGGATGCCTTAATCGTCAAAGAGTTTTCAGGGTAGACAACAACAACTTGATGCCCTCTTTCATAAAGCTCCTCCACAATGGTCCGCATGCTGAGCCAATGACTTCCGTCGACAGGAACAGACAGCAGCTTTCCACTCTCGGCCGGGATCCAGAACCACTGCAGGAAAACCAGGAACCACCCAAACAGGCCAGTGTAATGACAAATCGGAGCCATCCTAGGAGGCAGCTCAAAGCCACTGTGGAACATTCAGTTACAGAGCCATTGGCATCTGATTACTACTCAGTGAAACCTTGTTTAAAGTAATATTGTTGATAAGCCTCAGCAGGAGCTGCATTGTTAATGTTTAACAGCACAGAGATTGCAATCATTTAACCCATTGTCTCAGATAAACTTTACCACCCTTGGTATAAGTTACATCAAAGTCTGTTTAATATTAACAGTAGAATACTGGGATTGGACAGAAAAAATGCCTGCAGAGCTGGAAATTTACATTCAGATCTTATGGTCAAGTGTGGCCAATCGTACTATTTGTAAGTCCACAGTAACCATGGACTGCTGTCCTTGCCCTCTTCTTGGACAGTTGATTTGTGGATGTTGCTAGAAGTGACTGAACTCAGCTGACAGGACTCAGCTTACTGGCCTATCATGGCAGGGACAGAGCAACCCTCAATATTTTTGTAGTTGTCTCTCTGGAGGCATGTGGAGAGTCTGGAGAGGAGGAAGATGCAGTCAATGTGTAGTGGGGTTGGGGGCAGTGGTTGGCACATTGATGTCTGTAGCTTCTCGTGGAAGTAGGAAGCATCTGCAGATCAAATCAGAACTGCAACCAGGCTCAGGGACCAGAGTAGAAACTTGTCAAATTCCCTCATATCTTTAACTCCTCTCCCACAATATGTATCACTTTCCTTCTATTGACAACATCCAGCAGAGTGCTGCTTAACTAGGCCTCAAAGAATCATTGAGGACTCTTCTCATCCAGCACACAGTATCCTTGACCCACTATCATCAGGAAGGTGGTTCAGGAGCATGAAAAGCAAAAGATGGAGATATGTCCCTACCTAATTTTAGATTTTATTACTGGGCTGTTAATATTCGTTATCTAACTTTTTGGATTTTTTTTATTCTGACAAATTGGATCATCCATTATGGACAGAATTAGAATTGAAGTCTACACAGCTTGGGATTAAAAGGCTTGGCAATTGGAACTTGCAAGACCCTTATCGGAAGATAAGGGATGGGAAAAGATTTTTAAACTGGTGAATACATCTTCAATATGTGCCTGATATTTATTAATCCAATTCAAAGTGGTGCAATGTGTTCATTTGTCCATAGATAAGCTGCTTGCATCTTTTCTAATATTAACCCTACTTGTGACAGAGGTAAATCTGTTATTGATACATTGACACATATGTTTTAGTCTTGTCTGTCTTTAGAAATCTATTGGAAAGAAATTTTTAATATCTTTTCAACTGTATTTCAAGTGGAGCTATGACCCAATCCAATAACTGCTCTTTTTGGGGTTATTGAACCAGTCATAGGGTACCTGTACAGTGGTTTTATGACCTTCTCTACATTGTTGGCAAGAAGAGTATCTTAGTTAGATGGAAAGATTCAATGATTTTCTCATATTGTGTCCTATTTAAATTTAGAAAAAAAATTAGAGAACGTATTTGATTTATCGGTGAAATTTGAAGATACATGCCGACCTTTATGTCTTATTTTTATTTGATGTACATTTTTAATAATTAGATGAATTCAATCTTCCAGATGAGATGTAGTCTTACCTTTGTTTTTTGATTCACAATATAAATCAAAAGGTACAAAATATATGTAACCCTCAGGATAAGCTGCTCAGATGGTTTTTTTTCTTAGATAGTTGTCTTCTTTAACACACATTTTTGATGTCTTTTCTGTCTCAGTGTTTATTCTGTTTGAAGTTTTATCTTAATTTATATATATATGTGATATTGTATTTTCAGTTTCATTTCCCTTTCTTCATTATGCTGTATTTATTATAAAAAGCCAATAGAAAAGATTGAAAGAGAAGAAAGAGACCTGTTCCATTTTTACACCATTCCCATTAATTTCCTCTTGAATTATTTCACTACTACGCACCTGGAGCAGTTTACGATGACCAATTAACTTAACAACCCACCCTCTTTGGGATGTGGGAGGAAACTCTTGTGGTCACAAGGGGAATGTGTAAAGTCCACATGGACAAATTCCCATGTTTGAACAGTTAGAGCAAGGTAAACAGTTGCAGTGAAGATCCTTTAGCCCATGACATTGTGCTGACCTATGGAAACCCACTCCATAACAATCTAATTTTCCCCTCCCTCACACCCATGCTACCTATATTTCTTATGTCCATCTACCTATCTGAGAATCTTTTAAAGGACTTTATTGTACCTTAACCACACACCCCACCACCTCTCTGGTAATGTATTCCAAGCACCCACTACCCTCTGAGTAAAGAACTTAGCTCTGACATCCCTAAACTTTCTTCCACTCACATTAAACAGATGTCCTCTGGTATTTGCTATTGTTACCCCAGGAAAAAGGTGTTTGCTGTCCATGCTACCTAAACTCCTCATAATCTTTTATAGCTCTATTACTGATATTATTGAAGAATGAAAATCAAGCAATTACAGGTATCTTTTTAGCCTCTGCCACAGAGGTAGAGATGACCAGTAATGAGCCTGTGTTGGAGGACCACACCAGGAGAGGGTTCTTGACAGCATGTGCATGAGGGTAATACAGACCATTTGCCCTTCTGCTGTTTGGATTGTTTTATCTAAGGAAAGCAACAGATATCGATAGGATCAGAGAGTCACAGCACATTGTTGGAATCTCCTCCCAGTTGTGCTGTGAACCCGACAGCTGTGGCAGGGCCTACATGACATAACCTGCTACAAAACCAAATCTGGTGCAGTAGGAGACAGCAAAGCCTCATTCCCAAATGAATATGATGCCTTTATGTCTGATTTGACCTCCAGAACAAGGTAGAAACACTGCGTGCCTACCTGTCTCCTAAGATCGTCTAGTGTCAGTATCCAAGGATGATGTGTGGGCTGCCTTCAGGAGAGTGAATCCGAGGAAAGCATCCAGAATGGATGGAATACCCAACCGAGTATTGAAAACCTGTGCTGACCAACTTGCTAATATATTCATGGATATCTTCAGCATCTCACTTCTGCAGGGTGTGGTACCCACCTGTTTTAGATAGGTGTAAATCATACCTGAGCCCAAAAAGAGTGTGGTAACCTGCCTAAGTGGCACTCACATCCACAGTGATGAAATGTTTTAAGATGCTTGAGTTAAAGCATATCAGCTCCTGTCTAAGCAGTGACATGAATATGTTCCAGTTCACCTATCATAGGAATAGGTGGATGCCATCTCATTGGCTCTACACAAAGCTCTAGAACACCTGGGCAGTAAGGATGCATTCCTCAAGATGCTTATTATCGAATACAGTTCAGCATTTAACACCATCATCCCCTCAAAACTGATCAGCAAACTCCAAGACCTGGGACTCAACACCCCACTGTGTAATTAGATTCTTGATTTCCTCACCTTCAGACCACAATCAGTGAAGATTGGTAAGAACATCTCCTCCATAATCCCCATCAGTACCAGAGCACCATAGGGCTGCTTTCTTAGGCCCCATTCTACTCGCTCTACACTAGTCACTGTGTGGCTTGGTACAACAATAACATCATCTACAAATTGCTGACAAAACCATGGTAGTGGGTTGCATAAATAGTGGTGAAGTGGGGATTAATAACTAGGCTGAATGGTGCACTAACAACAACTTCGCACGCAATGTCATCAAAACCAAGAAGCTCAGGAAGGGAAAACCAGAGATGTATGATCCAGTGATCATTGGGGGATCAGAGGTGGAGAAGGTGAGCAAATTAAGTCCTTGGGAGTCACTATCTTAGAGCATCTTTCCTGGACCCAACACATGAAAGTAATGAAGAAAGCACGTCGGCGACTCTACTTCCTGGACCCAACACATGAAAGTAATGAAGAAAGAACATCAGCGACTCTACTTCCTGGACCCAACACATGAAAGTAATGAAGAAAGAATGTCGGCGACTCTACTTCCTAGACCCAACACATGAAAGTAATGAAGAAAACACGTCGGCGACTCTACTTCCTGGACCCAACACATGAAAGTAATGAAGAAAGAATGTCGGCGACTCTACTTCCTGGACCCAACACATGAAAGTAATGAAGAAAGAACATTGGCGACTCTACTTCCTGGACCCAACACATGAAAGTAATGAAGAAAGAACGTCAGCGACTCTACTTCCTGGACCCAACACATGAAAGTAATGAAGAAAGAATGTCGGCGACTCTACTTCCTAGACCCAACACATGAAAGTAATGAAGAAAACACGTCGGCGACTCTACTTCCTGGACCCAACACATGAAAGTAATGAAGAAAGAATGTCGGCGACTCTACTTCCTGGACCCAACACATGAAAGTAATGAAGAAAGAATGTCGGCGACTCTACTTCCTGGACCCAACACATGAAAGTAATGAAGAAAGAATGTCGGCGACTCTACTTCCTGGACCCAACACATGAAAGTAATGAAGAAAACACGTCGGCGACTCTACTTCCTGGAACCAACACATGAAAGTAATGAAGAAAGAATGTCGGCGACTCTACTTCCTGGACCCAACACATGAAAGTAATGAAGAAAGAACGTCAGCGACTCTACTTCCTGGACCCAACACATGAAAGTAATGAAGAAAGAATGTCGGCGACTCTACTTCCTAGACCCAACACATGAAAGTAATGAAGAAAACACGTCGGCGACTCTACTTCCTGGACCCAACACATGAAAGTAATGAAGAAAGAATGTCGGCGACTCTACTTCCTGGACCCAACACATGAAAGTAATGAAGAAAGAACATTGGCGACTCTACTTCCTGAACCCAACACATGAAAGTAATGAAGAAAGAATGTCGGCGACTCTACTTCCTGGACCCAACACATGAAAGTAATGAAGAAAGCACGTCGGCGACTCTACTTCCTCAGGAGTTTGCAGAGGTTTGGTATGACATCAAAGACCTCGACAAACTTAGTGGAAAGTGTGCTGACCGGCTGCATCATGGCCTGGTATGGGTACATCAATACCTCTGAGTGGAAAGCCATGCAAAAGATCATGTACATCACAAGCAATACGTTCTCCACTATTGAGAAAATCTGCATGATATGCTAGCGTCGAAGAGCAGCTGCAATCATCAAGTATCCATACCATCCAGGACTTGCTCTGCTTTGTTCTGGTGTCTGCCAACATCTGTTCATACCTTGATGACAGGCTATGCCTGAAATATTGGTTATGAATCTTTATCTTTGCTACATTAAGTACACTGTTTGACATGCTGAGTTTCTCCAGCATTGTGTTTTTACACTTTCTATTCTCGCTGTAATCAGGAAAGAGGTATAGATGCCACAAGACCCACACCATCAGGTTCAGGAATAGCTGCTACCCCTCCATCATCAGACTCCTCAACAACAAACTCAGTCAGAGACTCAATTAACACCCTTACTTTGTATATTATTTACCATTGTATATTTAATTTCTGTAGTGAACAGTTTGTTTACATTTCTTTGTTTACATTTGTCTTTTTTAGTATATGTATCTTTTCTTGAGTGCAATATTCTTGCACTAACAATAAGTAGAAATTGTGCCTGGCTATCAGGGAAAAACATTTCAGAGTTGTATTTGATGCCATGTATGTTCTCTAACAATAAATCTGAACTTAGAACTCACTGTCACCACACTCTAGTTATCTTTATCATAGCGAGGGTCTTAAGGAAAATTAGTGTCCAGGAACTACGCAACTACCACACATCGCTTCTCCCCACCACCACCCATTCACTCCTGGATAGCAGTTCTCCTGACATCACTTCTGGGACCACAAGGATTGAAATGGTAGAAGGGTGGGGGTGTACGCAAGACTTGAGGCAGAAAACAAAATTTCAAATGAGGGTCAGAGGACTCACAATTGGAAGCTAACATGCTGCTGATACAAATGGAAATGCTTGGTGCATCGTTGTTGGACAACTCACAAGGATGTTACAGAGCATGGAGGGATTGTAGCAGTAATAATTTACCCAGTTTACACACAATCAAGGAATAGACTCACTCGTTTCTTTCAGCACAAAATGGGGTTGACTCTTTATTCCCTTCAGACATAAAACTCCATTCTTCATCTCCCCAAGCACCACCCATCCAAACCCATCTGACCTTTTCATTGGCTCTCTATCACATGGGTAACCTTGATGCTCTTACTCTCCTCCTCCTGTATCTAAGATCTATCACAATGTATCTAACCTGCTTCATTCACCCGCTCATGTGCGCTATTACTCCCTCGCGTCGTCTCAAATACATCTTCAATGGTGACCGGCACCACTCTCAATGCAGGTAAGTATGTGACAATGATAGGTTGGTTGATCTCTTGTAGTGGAGTCAGCAATGCCCTCTTTCCAACCTGGAAGTGGTATGCATCTCAATGCCAACTAACATTGATACTACCAATGGTGTGTCAGACCAGTACTTCCAAGGAGGCACAGACAGAGAGTGTCAACATGGTGAAACCTGTGGAGACCTGGTTCTCCAATCTGCTCGGAAATTTGGCACGTCACCTGTATCCCTTAACAACTTATCAAGGGGCTCCATTGAAGTCATCCTATGAGGATGCATCACTGTGTGGGATGTGAACTGCTCTGCCCAAGATTACAAGTGGGTTGTGAACCTGACTCCGTTCCCTCAACTCCATTGATAGCTCCCGCTATAGACGACACTTTCCTTATTCTAATATATTATCATTTCAAAGTATCATCCTCCAAAAGCAAGAGCTATGATATCCCAAATTTCGATCTCTTTAATCCAATAAATCCATCTCTGTGGCTGGTATTTTATGTAGTTTTAATTCTTTGATAAAATGGATAAACATTTTTCATAGTCTCACATTAAGACTTTCATAATGATGAATAGCGAAGTATTTACTGTATGATAGAGATATATAAGATATCCAAACTTTAAAGAGATATATAAAAAGGTATTTAAAGAAATGCAAAAAATTCAAAGAAAAATTTCTCATGCTCACGCTTTTTTCACATGTCAAATAATGAGCAAGTCATTAGTCTGGGCAGATATTATATCGTAGTCACTATGGTAACACTACAAACAATAGCTCTTAAAGAGACAGACACAAAATTAACTAAGAGTTAAAAAAACAAAGTTTTAACCTTTACACCCACTGCCTTGGGAAAGAAGACAAGGTACTTCAAGACTCATCCCATCCTATTTATACTCTCTTCATGAGGCCACACTCATGGTTCACCACACTTTCTTTCCTGACTCCTGAAAAAACCTCAATAGAGTAAAATGATGCTGCCTTTGCTCGGTACGACTGATCTCTCTATCTGTGCACTTTTGTACTGTGTCTACTAGTTGTCTGTCTACTAGTTGTCTTGTGAAACAACCTCAATCACTGCACCTTAGTGCATGTGACAACAATCTTGAACTTGTCAGCCAGACAGACTGTTGCACATCAAGAGAGCTGCCACCCAGGAGCACATCCCTGAAATTGAGTACAGACCACAGCTCCAGTGCCCTCCATAATGTTTGGGACAAAGACAGTTTTTTCCCCTTAATTCGCCCCTATGCTCCACAATTTTAAATTTGTAATCAAACAATTCACATGTAGTTAAAGCACACACTCCAGATTTTATTCAAGGTTATTTGTATATATTTTGGTTTGATCGTGTCGAAATTACAACACTAGTCAGCCACAAAAAGGATGGCCAGATTACTGTTTGCCAAGAGTATGTGAAAGGGCCTTCAGAATTCTGGAAAAATGTCTTGTGGATAGATGGGACCAAAATTAACCTGTATCAGAATGATAGCAAGAGCAAAGATTGGAGGTGAAAAGAAATTCCCAAGATCTAAAGCATACCTCCTTTGCCATAGTTGGCATCTTGCATTGTAGTTTCCGTATTTCTGCTCATGAAGTCTTCTGCAGACAGTAGTCACTGGCACATCCACACTTGCATCCTGAAGTGTTTCTGATCTATTGGACATACACTTGGGGATTTATTTTTCAGTACGATGAGAATTCTTCTGTCATCAGCAGTGGAGGTCTTCCTTGGAACACAAGTCCTTTTGCGATTACTAAGCTCACCAGTGTGATGTTTCTTTGATTATAATCAAGAAATGTGTTCTTTTTTTCCTATCATTACAATTTTTTATTTAATACTTCACTGTGAACTATGTGTTACGAGCCCAGTGGACCCATAAACCCAGCAGTAATAGATTTTCACAAAGACAAATGTTTACCTAAACAAGAGTTGCTTTTAATTATCTTATAACATGAAAACAGAATCAAACTTTATCTATTGCACATGAACGTAATGTGTGTGTAAGTTCAGAGGAGTTATTTGGTTCTCAGTCCAATCTCACTTCCCATTCCTCCAAGTGCACAGAATTTAACATTTATAAAGTTCACCAGGCTTTGGTGCTCGAAAGGTAAATGGTTACCGCTCAGGAAGGTTTTTGTTGGTTTTCAGAGTGAGATGTGTTGTTCCAGGACATTCACAACTGACGTACTTCCATCAGTCACCTCAGTGTCTTGCTGACGAAAATTGCGCCATCAGGGTTCTCCAGATGATAATCTCTTTCTTTCAGGTCACCACAGAGTTCCTTTCTGTTTCACTTACTCCAAGTGAAATATTAGACAGCCAGTCCTCTCCTCTTGCATGAACCACAAGAGCTTCGACCAGGCTGTCTTCCAAAAGCTTGTCCTGTTTCAGTCCCAGCAACTTCTGCTGGCTGACACTGTCAAGTGATCTCTGCTTCTTTCTAACACACATTCTCAGACTGAGAGAAAGCCTGTTTGACTCTCTCTGCTTACAAAACCACATGACCCTCTTACAACAGCAAATTCTCCCTTCAGACAGCAGCAGCTCCAGCTTTCTCTTTCATCTGTTGCCTTGATAAACAATAATTCATTAGTGACGTCTCTTGTGCACTCTTCAAAGCTCTTGCAAAAAAGGTATGAAAAGCCATTATGTCTAGCAAAGCTCTAGTATTTTAAATAAGATCTGTTTTAAAGTGTTTGCATGTTACCTACTCTCACAAACCTTTCCCAATTTATCTCCCAAAAACATTTCTATATACTCTGTCACACATGTCAATAACAATATATTGTGGTGCTGTGAGCAGCTGGAGAAAAACAGTCACCACACCAAAAATCATTAACGACAGTTTATTCAAATTCAGAGCGGGCCCCTTTAAGGGCAGCTCGGGCTCAGTCACCACGTGCGTGGTGATGTCATAATTGCTGCCCAGGGCGCGTGCTGGAAGGGAGGCTGGAGTCAGAGAGAACCCCTGATGATGCCATCTCCCCATGGCTGCCCCGCCACGTGGTGATACACGTGGTCATGAGGACGTGCGCTGCCACACAATACCCCCCAGAACCAGCTACGCGTCCTGCCACTTTGGCAGTCAGCCCTGGCGCTTGGGTACAGACATCTGCACCGGCTGGGATAAGTCCAAATGAGCGGCTTTTAAGCGGTCCACAGTAAAAAGTTCCTCCTTCCCTCCCACATCTAAGGTGAAAGTTCCACCCGACTGCTGGAGAACCTTATATGGTCCTTTGTATGGGTGCTGCAATGGGGCCCACTGTGGTTCTCTCTGGACAAATACAAACTGCGCCACATCCAGTTCTTTGGGTCAATGGGATGGTCGGGTGCCGTGGTGTGATGGGGGAGGCGGGATTAAGTTACCCAGTCTTTTGCGGAGGTCCGCGAGCTGCTCACCTTCTTTGTGCATCATGACGACCAGCGGGCCAAAGAATTCACCTGGTAGGGAGAGTGGCTCACCGTAAACCATCTCTGCCAATGAGGCTTGCAGGTCCTCCTTGGGCGCCGTTCTGATCCAGAGGAAGACCCAGGGCAACTTGTCTACCCAGTCCGGGCTGGAAAGCCTTGCTGTCAGAGTGGACTTCAAGTGTTGGTGGAACCTCTCTACCAACCCATTTGACTGATGGTAGGCTGTGGTGTGGTGAAGTGTTACCCCTAAAAGCCTCACCAGCTGTGTCCACAGCGCAGAGGTAAACTGGATGCCTCTGTCGCTCGTGATGTGCGCTGGCACGCCAAAATGAGCGATCCACTAGCTGACCAGGGCTCTGGCACACGTCTCCGCAGACGCCTCACGGACCGGGATGGCTTCCAGCCACCTCGTTGCTCTGTCCACTATAGTAAACAGGTAGCGCGATTCTATGGACACCGGCAAGGGACCCACGACGTCCACGTGGAAATGCTGGAACCTCCGCGTTGCCAAGTCGAATAGAGGCCTGCGTGTGCCTATGAATTTTAGATGCCTGGCAACTGATGCAATTGTAAGCTAACATCACCACCTCTTTCTTGAGTCCATGCCCGATGAACCGTTGCTCCACCATCCTCACGGTTGCCTTTATTGATGACCCTTGCCCTCCACTCCTGTGGAACTACCGGGTGGGGTGAGCCAGTGGAGGTGTTGCAGAGCAGCGGCTGGGCGGAGTCAGGAAGCCAGATATCCTCGAGGTGCAGACCCGAGATGGTAGTCCGGAGAGCTTGTGTTTCGGTGTCGTGCTGTTGGGCCTGCGCTGGTCATGCGTAGTCTAGGCCGGGAGCTATCGTGTTGATGGCCGGGCGGGAGAGCACATCCGTGACCACATTGTCCTTCCCCACCCTGTGCCGGATGGTCCGTGGAGTATTCGGACACATAGGGAAGGTGGGGCTGTTGCCTGGCTGACCACGGGTCCTTGGCCACAGCCAGTGCATGAGTGAAGGGCTTGTGATCAGTAAAAACAGTAAAAGTTCTACCTTTCAAGAATAACGAAAGTGGCAAAGGCCAGGTGCAGCACCAGGAGCTCTCGGTCAAACGCACTGTATTTAAGTTTTGGCAGCCACAACTGCTTACTGAAAAAGGCCAGTGGGCGCCATTGCCCATCTAGCCACTGTTCCAGTACTCACCTGACTGCTGTAGCGTCGACTGAGAGCCCCATGTGTGCTTCTGGGCACTGGTGTACCAGTAGCGTCGTCTCAGCGAGGGCTTGTTTCGTTGCAGTGAAACCCTCTTCCGCCTCCTCCGACCAGGCCAGGGTCTTCTCTTTTCCCGCGATCAGCGCAAATAGAGGGCGCATGTTGCGGGCGACATTGGGAATAAATCTATGATAGAAATTTACCATCCCCACAGATTCTTGTAGGCCTTTTAAGGGTGGGGGGTTTGGGGAAATGCTGGACGGCTGCCACTTTCTCTGGTGCCGGAGCTGCCCCAGACGCTGAGATGGTGTGCCCCAGGAACTGCAATGTTTGTTTCCCAAACTGGCATTTGGTCTTGTTGACCGTGAGGACCAACTTTGCCATACGGGTGAAGAGGGTATGGAGATGGGCCTTTTGCACTTTGCAGCTGCGGCTGGCCACCAAGATGTCATCCCAGTAGATAAAGACAAAGTCCAAATCCCTACCCACCGTGTCCATGAGGCACTGGAACATCTGGGCCGCGTTCTTCAACCTGAATGGCATCCGGAGGAACTCAAATAAGCTGAAAGGGGTGATAATGGCAGTCTTTCCAACGTCGTCAGGATGAACCAGGATCTGGTGGTTTCCCCGCACCGTGAAGGTTGGCTGTGAAGTCCTGGATATGGGGGACCGTGTACCTGACTGGAGTTGTAGCATTTTTTAACCACCTGTAGCCTCCACAGGGCCTTCAACCACCAGATAACTTCAGGACCATGTGTAGAGGTGCCAACCAGGCACTGTCCAACTGCTGGACGATGCCCAACTCCTGGAGCCTGGAGACTTCCTCCATTGCCTGCTTCAGTTTCTCCGGTGGCAGCCGTTTAGCTCTGGCATGCAACCTTTGGGGGGGGGGAGGAGGGGGCCTTGTATGGAGATATGTTGGAAGACTCCGTGTCAAGGGAAAGTGACGTTGAAACGTGGCTCCAGGATGGCGGGAAATTCACTGAGGATCTCAACATACTCATCCCTGGCGGCGGCTACTATGGCAATTCTGGGTCTGTCGTCATCCACCATGCCCAGTCGCACTGAGTTAAAAGTGCGGGCGTTGAGCAGCCTTCTGCCCCTCACGTCCACCAACAGGCCGTGAGCCCTCAGGAAGTCGGCCCCCAACAGTGCGGTGCCCACCGAGGCCAACATGAACTTCCATGTGAACTTTTCTTCTCCGATCTGTATCTGCACCCTATGGGTGCCATAGGACTTGATTATGGAGCCGTTGGCAGCTGCAGGGTTGGACTGGGGGCCCGGGTATGAGTCTCCAGTGCTGTTGGGAGGAGGGCGCTCACCTAGGCCCCTGTGTCCACCAGGAACCAGTGGCCCATGGATTTGTCTGTGATGTAAAGGTGGCTGTTCACATGGCCAATCGTCGCAGCCATCAACAGCGGATGGCCTAGCCGTTTCCCTGAAAATTGCGGGGTTGGTGCACTTATGGGCTTGTGGTCCCCAGCGCTGGTGGTAAAAGCACCATGTTGACTGGCTTTCCTCTGGCTTGTGCTTGGGGGCATCCTACGGTTGACAGGGCCCCAGCTTGGAAACCTGGCTGAGGGCTGCCTCGTTTTCCTGCTTTGTGCGCCAGAGGGCATCTCCCCGGGCTGCGGCCCTACGGGGGTCAGTGAAATCTTCTTTAGACAGATGTAGCCGGATATCTTCTGGCATTTGTTCTAGAAAAATCTGGGGGAAGAGGAAACACGGCTCATGATCCTCCACCACAGCCAGTTTGACTTCATCCATGAGGACTGAAGGGCTGCAGTCCCCCAACCCATCCAGGTGTAAGAGCCTGGAAGCACGCTGCTGGGGAGTAAGGTCAAACTTCCCCAGGAGCAGGTTTTTGAGGGCAGTATACTTGCCCACTGCTGGTGGTCGATGAATGAGGTTGTCCACCCTCACTGGTGTCTCCTGATCCAGCGCGCCCACGATGTGGTCGAATTTTGTGGCGTCGGCTGAGATGTTATGCAGGTGAAATTGTGGCTCCGCCTGCCTGTACCACGTTCGTGGGCAATGGGGCCAGAAAGGGGGAAGCTTGAGGGCTACAGTGTTTACCTCGGCTGTGTTCATCGTTAACTGGGTCCAGATAGACGTCTGGGCCATCGAGGTCACCGCTGTGGTGCTGTGAGCAGCTGGAGAAAAACATAGTCACCACACCAAAGATCGTTAACGACTGTTTATTCAAATTTAGCGTGCGCCCCTTTAAGGGCAGCTCGGGCTCAGTCACCATGTGCATTATCTATCAATTTCATTAATTTTTTTATTCAGTAATAACAACTGTTCTTTTTAGGTTTCCTTAACCCTGCGATCATAATCGCTGCCCAGGGTGCATGCTAGAAGGGAGGCTAGAGTCAGAGAGAATCCCTGACGACACCATCTCCCCCTGGCTGCCCCGCCATGTGGGGCCAGTTTGCCATGAGGATGTGTGCCGCCACAATATACAAATATTCATCGTTAAAATATACACAGTGACATTTTCATTCCCCCCTCCTCCCACCCTTCCATCCTCCCCACCCCCATATGTAAAGTAAGAAATAAAAAGAAGAAAAATAAATAAACAATAAAAGTACACAAAAGAAAAGAAAAAGAAATCATGTCGTCCAAAATTCCATATTTAAGTATTTCCGTATTATATCATTAATTTTAGAGATGGAGATCTGAAATTGACGGTTTCTAATATATTCTATGTATAGTTTCCAAATTTGTTCAAATAAAGTATGTTTGACTTTTAGACTGTAGGTATTTTTTTTCTAATGGAATACACTTGTTCATTTCTATGTACCATTGTTGTATTTTTAAGATTGCCTCTGTTTTCCAAGTTATCATTATGCACTTTTTTGCTGCTGTAAGCGCAATGATAATAAATCTTTATTGATACTTCTCAGGTTCCCTACGTAACGGACTGTGTATATGGATCATGATCCCTTGAAACTCTCTTTTAAATTTTCTGAGTTAATTTCCGGTACTCAGCAGTGACGGTTCAATTCAACTTTACTTCAATGTGAGAAGTTTGTAGACTTTATTAAGGAACAAACCTCATTTTTTAAACAAATTCAAGTGAGAGAATGTCGAGTCTAACTGTTTTGGATACATTTAAGGTATATCTGTGAGGACAAGTAATTTCTTAATGTTGTAAGGGTTCATGTAGATCCCGCAGGTTAAGAACCAGACCAAGATCGAGATAAAATGCACAAGTTTATTTTGGGGAAGCAGAAGGGATAACAGGGTCAAAATCCTAAATTAATCTATACACACACACACAATACACAAGGGGTAAATGTACACTTTGGATAATGAGGGGGGAACCGACAGAAACTGGGGAAATTACTTAAGTATACATACAATCAACAGTCAGAATCAAGGTGATACTACGTGCCCCCAGCCTTTGACCAGTACGGGCACGGCTCTAGCTACCTAACCTCGGAACTCACCCCAGCCCAGTGCTAAAGTTAATACTAAAGTGCCATGAGGGGTCAAAAGAGGCAGAACAAAGGGAAACATGGTCCTTTATAGTTCTACAGCCGGTATTGGGAGGCCAATCACTCAAGGCAGGCTGGTCCCCATTGGCTACTGTGGCCAATGACTCGAAGCCAAATTCAGGGGCTCAGCAGGGGTTGGCCTAGGTGATTCACTTGGGCCAATTGGGTGAAGGTCAGGATTGAGACCAGGCAGGATGTCTGGATTCCAGGACCTGGTAATTTAGATGGGCCAATCGCGAGGGTCACCTTGATGGCTTGGGGTGAGTCTTGACCTTGATTGGCATGCAACGTGCCCTTTGAATAAGAGCACAGCAGCACCACCACGTGGTGGCTGCAGCCTCTCCATTACACTTATTCAGCAGGGTTAAAGAAACCTAAAAAGTACAGTTGTTATTACTGAATAAAAAAATTAATGAAATTGATAGATAATGCAGGTAGTCCCGACACGACCGTAATGGGGACCAAAGGATTGGTTGTAACCTGGGTTTGGTCGTAAGATGGAGAATGAGGACCTCGGGCTGCCAAAATGCACTGCCAAGTCAAGACCACCCACAAACTGGAGGAACAACACCTTAGATTCCATCTCAGCAGTCTCCAATTAGACTTCATCAATATCGACTTATGCAATTTCCATTCCTCCCCCAGTCTCCCTCCCCTCTACTGATTTCATTTACCAGAAGCATTGTACACAGAGGGCCTGGAACATTGTTGAGGATCCCTTCCATCCTTTCTACAGTCTCTAACCCAGTTGCATCAGGAAAGATGTACAGGAGCATCAGGGCTCAGTTTTCCAGGATGGCTAGCTGCTTTTCCCTCAGTCTGTGAGACTAACATTCCAGTTTCTGTGATGGAGGTTTCATTTTATTAACTTTGAATGTTATTTTACCATATTGTGGTAATACTGTTTGGTCTGAGGTTTGTGATATGCATTGTGCTGCGGTGAAACATTTGGTTGTATACAGTCATGCATGGTCAGATAACATTAAAATAGAACTTGATTTGAAGTAATGAGAAAATATAATAAAATGTTTTTTCTTTCTGCAAGGGGAATTGATACAAAAACAGGAAGATCATGATTCATTTAGAGAGGGCACTGGAATACCATGGACTAGATTGGGATTGTTATTTAAAGAAGGATGTTAAGGTGTTGGAAACAGTCCAGAGAAGGTTTACTGGGCCTGTACCTGGAATGGGTGGGGTGTCACATAAAGGCAGGTTGGATAGGGGAGCCTCATGCCCACTGGAGTCCAGAGCAGTAAGAAGTGACTCCATTGATGTACACAAGATGCTGAGGGACCTTGAAACATCGAGTACGGAGGGAACATTTCCACTTGTGGCACCATCATGAAACAGGGGTAATTGTTTAAAGATATGGGGGGTTGGCTTCCTCAGACCAGGCAAAGTATTTTCTGTCCAAGGGTCACTCTTTTACTCAAAGGGCAATCAAAGCAGAATTTTAAGGCAGATGGGTTCTCTGGGGATGAGAGCTTACTGGAGCTTTGTGGGAATTTACTGTTTATTCTGAAGATCTTCCTGAAGATCACTACCATCCATCCTACAGTCTCTGACCATTTCCATCAGAGGAGGTGCGAACATCTAAGTGGTCTACCACTTTTCCTAACCAATATGTATGTTTATATTATAAGCTTTGAATTATAACCACTTTGATTGAATTTGTCTTATGGAAGATCAGAGTGGTCGGCTTTGTATGTACCCAAAAGAGATGAGAGAGATTGTAAATGTTTTTTTAAAATCAGTATTCACTCAAGACAGAGTCATGGGAAGTAAGGAAAACAAGCAGCGAGGTCATGGAACCGAGACAGATTAAAGAGGAGGAAGTGCTTGCAGTCTTAAAGCAAATAAGGGTGGATCTCTCCCCAGGGCCTGACAAGACATTCACTCAGATCTTGAGGAAGTCTAGTGTAGAAAATGCAGGGTCTCTGTCTGAAATATTTAAATAGCCATGGGTGTGGTGCCAGAGGATTTGGAGGGTAGCTCACATTGTCCAAAGGCTCCAAAAATAACCCAGGAAATTATAAGCCAGTGAGCCTGACATCTGTAGTAGGCAAATTATTCAAAATTGTTCAAAGAGATTAGGTAGCCAGGGACTGATTGGGGATAGTCATCATGGCTTTGTGTGTGGTAGATTGTGTTTAACCAATCTTATAGATATTTTTGAGGAGGTTACTAGGAAAATTGATGAAAGAAAGGCTGTGGATGTTGTCTACATGGACTTTAGTAAGGCCTTTGACAAGGTCCCACAAGGGAGGTTAGTCAGGAAGGTTCAAACACGAGGTATTCATGGTAGTGAACAGGATTCGACAATGGCTGGACAGGAGAAACCACAGAGTAGTGGTGGATGATTGTTTCTCAGACTGGAGGCCTGTGACTAGTGGTGTGCCTCAGGGACTGGTGTTGGGACCATTATTGTTTATCATCTATATCAATGATCTGGATGATAATGTGGGAAATTGGGGCACAACTGTGCAGATGACACCAAGATTGGACATGTGGACAGTGAGGAAGGTTTTCAAAGCTTGCAGAGGGATCTGGACCAGTTGGAAAAAATGGGCTGAAAAATGGCAGATGGACTGTAATGCAGAGAACTGTGAGGTGCTGCATTTTGGAAGCACAAACCAAAAACACACATGCATGGTAAATGGTAGGGCATTGAAGAGTGTGGTAGAACAGAGGGATCTGGGAATACAGATACATAATTCCCTGAAACTGGTGTTGTAAAGAGAGCTTTTAGCATATTGGCCTTCATAAATCAAAGTATCAATTATAAGTGTTAGGATGCTATGGTAAAGTTGTATAAGACATTGGTGAGGCGAAATTTGGCACATTGTGTGCAGTTTTGGTCATCTAACTACAGGAAAGCTATCAATAATATAGAAAGAGTGTACAGAAAATTTACTAGGATGTTCCCTGGATTTCAGGAAATGAGTTACAGGGAAAGGTCAAACAGGTTAGGACTTTATTCCCTGCAGTGTAGAAGAATGAGGGGAGATTTGATAGAGATATTTCAAATTATTTGGGGGATAGACAGTAGAAATGTAGGTATGCTTCTTCCACTGAGGAGAGGTGAGTTACAAACCTAAGGACATGGGATAAGAGTGTAAGGGGAAATATTTAGGGAGAACATGATGGAGAATTTCTTCACACACAGAGTGGTGGAAGTGTGGAATGAGCTGTCAGCTGAAGTGGTGAATGAGAGCTCAATTTTAACATTTAAGACGTATTTGGACAGATACATGGATGGAAGATGTATGGAGGGCTATAGGCTGTCTGCAGGACAATGGGGCAAGGCAAAATAAATGGATCGGATAGACTAGAAGGGCCAAAGGGCCCTGTTTATGTGCTGTATGGTTCTATGGAAAATCAAACTGGAATTGCATAGAATTTTTAACATTGACCAAATATCCAAAGGTACTATGGAAGGGCAAGATCAAAAAAAGAACACTGTTGTTGGTGGGAGTCCTGTCTGATTCCTGAGCTCCAAATTACATACTATTTTACAGAAATCTGACCAGGCATAAGGTGGCATGGTTAAATGACCTATCGATCAGTAGGGTTTAGAAATTCTCTCTACAAGGGCTTTTGCACAAGATTTCTCTGCTTTTTAAAACACATGTAAGAGGAGTTAGCTCAGAATGAACAATTTTAACCTGCGCCTGAGACAGTTCTAGACTTAAAGGGTGCTGATTGACGCTGCAGTAATCTGGTTAAAATATTGGGCCAGGGAAGTGGAGAACATTGCCTTCTCTAGAAATATGCTATTGACCTGGAGTTGCCATGTTAATGGCAAAACTGTAACTTAAACAAGAATCTCCGGTATGAACAACCTCATGAGTCTGGGAGAACTCTACATTTTGGATGTAACTGAAATCTTGAACATTGTGAAATATCTAAAGGATCTTCACAGCAGCAGTTACAGGCAGCATCTGGCACTGAGCAACACAAGTAAACGTTTGGGGAAATCTCCAAAAAATTGCAAAAGAGGGGAGGTTTTAAAGAAAGTTTAGAAGAGGATAGAGAGACAAAGGTGACAGAAACCCAGAGCAGAACTTTGATGGTGAAGGTTCAGTGACTGATAAAAGGTGAAAGAAGGTGGAATTTGTCAAGGTCTGACTCAAATCTCTGGCGACTGTGAGTCAACTCCACAGTGTGATCATGGTGGGAAAGTTTTATCCTTTGGACAGTCAGATGCCCAGGAGTAGTCTTGTGCTGAGCAGGTGGTTCACTCAAGTTTGTTCTTCTTACGACCCTTTACTCGGTGCAGACAAAGCACACAGAACTTGACCAGGAGGTAGACAAGAAGAAGGGTAGCAGCGAGAAGGGTGCCAATGACATCCACACAGTGGTACTGGATCCAGTTCAGATCGTGAGCTGCCGTTTGCAAATGTTTAGCCCCTCTGTGCTTCATCACGAACTCCACCCAGTGGACAGAGAGCTCCAGGGGGTCAACTGGGCGATCCTTGTGCACTGAAGACAGCCTCATCATGGCTTCCTTGTACCTGTAACATAGAGTTGGAGTACAGTCAAGACTACAGTCCCCATTGAAGAGCTCCCTGAACAGTTCCAGAAATGGGAAGATGCCATTGCATCGATCCCGCTAGTGCAGCATTGTGGACAGACTGAATGGTTTTAAAGCTTAAGCATAACAAAATTAATTTTATATTTTAAGGACAGGCACTTTTACTTTTTAAAGGCAGGTATGTAACAAAAACAGCTTCTTTCCCTCTGCCATCAGATTTCTGAAAGGACAATGAACCTATGGAGACGAGATCATTTTCTCTCTTTTTGCACTACTTTAAAAAAAAAACTTGTTTTATAAGCTCTGACTGTGTGCGAATCTGTATGCATGGGGCGGGGGGGAAGGGAGGGAGGAACTGTTTAGTTTTGTGTTTGTAAGAAAAAGTTTAATATATTGTATATTTAAAATGTTACTATGTATATTTTTGAAAAAATCAAAAATAAAATATATTTTTTAATGTATTTGCGTAATTGTTATTTTAGCGTAACTTTACACTTTGTTCTGCACATGCTGCTACCAAAAACAACAAATTTCATAGCCCAGGTTCATGACTATAAACTAAAACCTGATTCTTGAGGGACCCTTCCTTTATAACATCCAGATCTGCTGTATTTTATATTTTTCAGGCAGCCACAAACAATTTGAGGATCTCAGGTAGCTCAAGGTTACGTAAATGTCACTGACCTGCTTTCGTTGATTACACTTTTCAGTGCGTCCACGAGGTCCTGGGAATGGATATCTTTCAAAGACAAAGCAACTGCAACTCCATGACGCATGATGTGCTGCACATTTTCTGCCTGATCTCCAAATAATGGCATCATGACCATGGGCACGGCACCACAGATTGCCTCATAGATCCCGTGTGTTCCTCCGTGGGTCAGGAAAGCCCGTGTTTTAGGATGCGCTGGACCACAGAACAATGGAGAATGAGAAATAAATCCCATTGATAGACAGTGAATCTTGAATCAATCAACTTCAACTTTGCACTGCATTAGAAGACACCACAAGGACTTCAATACAAACACTTCAAGGCAATTTTCCTGTGAAGGTAAGTAATGAGATTCCATTTGGGGAGGTAAAGGCTAGAAAGTACTTATGAAAATTGGAACCCAACTATTCAGGAGTGCAGGTAAGAAACAGTGGAACACACAAAAAGTGGTCAAAGTTTGGACAATTCTTTTGCAATGACAATGTTTGGTCAGATGTTAATTTTAAATCTGAGTGTTACAAGCCCAGAGGACCCCAAAATCTAGCAGTAGTAGATATTCACCGAGACAAAAGTTGTTTTTAATTATCTTTAAACATGAAAACAGAATCACACTTTAACTTATCACTATTAACTTAACCCCCTTCTAATTCTAAACGCACATGTATGTAATGTGTGTGTGTAAGTTCAGAAAAGTTCTTTGGTTTACAGTCCAATCTCCTCATTCCTCCAAGTTCACTGGTTGCAGGCAATTCTTACACTGTGCACAGAACTCTCTCTCTCTCTGAGAAAACCTGTTTGACTCTCTCTGCTTACAAAACCACATGATCCTCTAACAATTCTCCTTTCAAACAGCAGCAGCTCCAGCCTGCTCTTTCATCTGTTGCCTTGGTAAACAATAATATATTAATGACATCTCTTGAGCACTCTTCAACGCTCTTGCAAAAAGATGTGAGAAACCACTATGTCTCCAGTATTTCAAATAAGATCTGTTTTAAAATGTTTGCATGTGACCTACTCTAACAAACCTTTCCCAATTTATCTCCCAAAAACATTTCTATATACTCTGTCAATGTTAACATTGTTTTTTTCTCCACAGAAGCTGCTGCATCTCCAGAGTCTCCTGTTTTTATTTATGTCACACTTTTGCTGGTAACAGTTCAAGCCATGTATAAGGCTGCTAAACAAGATGAGATCTGATGGAATTAATGGAAGGATACTAACATGATTGGCAGGAAACAGAGAGAGGGAATAAAGGGATCCTATTCTAGTTGGCAACCGGTTACAAATGATGTTCCTCAGGGGTCGGTGTTGGGGCCACCTCTTTTTACGTGACATATACTGTAAATGATATGGATTCTGGAATAGATGGTTGTGTCTAAATTTGCAGATGATTTTAAAGCAAGTGGTAGGCCGGGTGGTATTGAGGATACAGAAAGACTGCAGAGAAACTTGGATAGATTAGAGAATGGGCAAAGGGGTAGCAGATGAAATATAATTTTGGAAAGTGTATGGTCATGCACTTTGGTAGAAGAAATGGACAGGCAGATGGGGTGAAAATTCAAAATTCAGAGATGCAAAGGGACTGTGGAGTCCTCATGCTGGAAACCTAAAAGGTTCCAGGTTGAGTCAGTGGTGAAGAAGGCAAATGCAATGCTGGCATTCATTTCTAGAGGAAGGGCATGTAAGAGCAGGGATGTAATGTTGAGACTCTAAAGGATGTTGGTGAGGCCTCACTTGGAATACTCTGTGCATTTTTGGATGCATTATTTGGGAATAATATGCTGGTGTTGGAGAGGGTTCAGAGAAGCTTTACTACTAGAATGATACCAGGAAAGAATGGGTTACCTTATGAGGAACAATTGTTGACTCTTGGACTGTACTCATTGGAACCTGAGACATTTCAAATGCTGAAAGACCTGAACAGAGTAGATGTGGCAAGGTTGTTTCCCATGGTAGGGAATTCTAGGACAAGGCAGCACAATTTCAGGATAAAAGGGCACCAATTTAAAACAGAAATGCAAAGAAATTTCTTTATCCAGAGGGTCGTGAGCTTGTAGCCAAAGGCGGCTGTGGAAATGAGGTCGTTGGGTGTATTAAAGGCAGAGATTAAAAGGTGTTTGATTAAACAAAGCATCAAGAGTTACGGGGAGAAGGCCAGGGGGTGGGGCTGAGTGGGAGGATGGATCAGCTCATGATAGAATGCGGAGCAGACACAATGGACTGATTGGCCTACTTCTGCTCCTCAATCTTGAGATCTATTTTGATTGATAGGTTTTCGTTATCTAAGACATTGGGGAGTTTGGAGAAAGGGTGGAGAAGTAGAGTCAGACCACAGACCAACCACCATCTCACTAAACAGCAGAACTAGCTTGAGCTCTGCGCAGCCACTTTCTGACCCTAAGGTGCTCCATTCAGAGTTAATTTCTCCCTGGAACATTGCGCCAGAGGATGAGTCATGGATCATGTTGAAGTTGGAGGAATGGGAAGAGATTGAGGATGTACTGATCCTCCACTCATCTCGATAGTCCATGGGAAGATCTGTTGTGATGTCTTGCCCTTAGGGAATGAGAGGTAGAGCTTTCTCCTAATGATTGGAAGCATATATGCAGTATTCACAGCCAGGGGTGCTACCAGCTGTAGTATTCATCATCTGGCCACAGTCAGCTCTTTTCCCCCCCTTATGATTGGATGCTGAAACTCAAAGATAACTCTGCTCAGCTCTAAGCCCCAGCAGCAAGGTGGGTCCAGTGCAATGGGAGCTCTTTAGCCTATTGGCTGCCATTCTGATTCATGCAAGGTGTCTGGGGATGCAGCGGATTGCCTGTTGCAAGAGGAATCTGGGAGGAAAAGCTCGTCAAATTGCATTCCTTCCAACTTAATGCTCCCTGCTAGAAACAGGAAGGAACTTCAGCGAAGGAGTCCATTCCTCTTGTGAGCAGGTCAAGTGTAGGACCTGTTCTCAATCCAACTTACATTGGGGGCGGGGGGTTGACATTTTGCTGTTCCTTACCCAGTAAATCATTCTGTGGCAGCCACTCTATCAGCTTGGTGTTAGGTGCCAAGGCCGACGGCGTTTCTCCACGGTGTCTCCACACCACCTGTCACAGAGAGGGGCAAAGGTCAGCTGCAAGGTCACAGAGGCAGAGTATCATAGAATTAAAGAGTTATCCTGCATGGAAACAGGCTCTTTGGCCCAACTTGGCCATGCTGAACAAGATGCCTATCAAACCTAGCCCCATTTGCCTGATAGTTTCTCAAGAAGGGTCATCAACAGGAAAAAGTAATGCTGGAGCAACTCAGCAAGTCAGACAGCATCCATAGGTAGTAAAGGGTAACCAATGTTTCAAGCCTGGGCCCTTCATCCCCCTATCTCAATCAGGCATCTGCATGTTCATTCTTATATCTGAAGAAGGGCCTAGGCCAAAAACGTTGGTTATCTTTTACTTCCTGTGGATGCTGCGTGACCTGTTGAATTTGTCCAGCACGTTTATGTGTTGCACCAGACCCCAGTATCTGGAGCCATTCTTGTATGAAATATGAAACAGTAATCCTGGTTTTCTCACCACAGATGCTGACTTCTCTGTGTGCATTGCTAGCATTTTGCAGCATCACGAGGAGGTACAGAATGTAAACAAGTTCCATGTCCCACTAAATCTGCTCTGACCATCAATTATCTCTTATTGCTCATCTTACATTGATCCTGTCTTTTATTTTCCCACATTCTCATCCATTCCTCCAAGATTCCACCACTTACCCCCATGAGAGATCATTTATAGCAGCCAAATAAGCTACCACTCGCACATCTTTGAGAAGTTGAGATTGAACCCTTGTCGCTGGTGCTGTGAGGCAGTGTTCTGCTACCTGCGTTATTGCACTGCCCCATATTTGTAGTTGTGTTTGGTTTCCCTCTGCAATGAAGCCTTCTGAATGACTACACATGAACTGGGTACCTTGCATCTCAACCCAAAGTCAGGCCTGGGATTAATCACAGGCAAGTCCTACCATCTGAGGGCTTTGGGATCTTGGAGCAATTGGTCCCTCACTATGGAGGGGACTGAAGCATGGAGAGCTGTAGACATCCACCCCTCTGGGAACAAACCAGTTCTGAGAGGTGGAGCCCATTCAACAAGCTTGGAAGGGCAACAACACAGGACAGAGCTTAGTGGGTGTTATGGTTGAGGTTTAGACAACGGGGAAAGAACAGGAACCTCCAGGATTACTCTTTTGAGGCACAGACTGGAGAATCCCATTGTCCTCCTCCTGATCTTCAACATTCTCCAATTCTCCAAGTTTTCTCAATCCCTATTTTTAAGTTTAAGTTCTTTCTGACCTCTCCTGGGTCTGTACAGTTATGGAACCCAGTTAACCTAAGATGGAGTCCCTGTGCCTGGTGTCGAAAGAGCAAAAGACAATAGTTATTGTGATTGAAATGGATGAGTTAAGTCGCGTTCACAATGAGCATAAACATCACGGGAACATTGTGCACTCGGCTTTGTGAATGTGTCGTGCAATTGGTGATCACAGACTGCCTCCGTTTGTAATCACCTTCTGTGGAATTTGACCAAATGCTTTTGCAATCTGATTGGCTGTTGAAATTGGCATGTCAGAAACCATGGATCCGAAGGAGAAGATCACAACGCCATGTTCTCCAGAGCTATTCACAAATTCTTCCAAGTCCTGGAAATTATGAAACAAAGTTATTTTAAATATTTAATCAATATAGACTGAAAGCTATATCAATATTAATAAATGATGCTTATTCAGAAAACCTTCTTGATGCTCAGCCAATTGTGGAAAAGTCATTTGTGGGATTTGTTCTGGATAATATATCTGTGAAGATATTGGTGTGGAACATAAAAGTTGCCCTTAAAATTCTGTTCATTCTTGTGCTGTTCCATTGTCTAGTTAGGCCAACCATTTTAGCATTTACTAGAATCTAAAAATGAGTTAAGGGTATGTGGAGGATGCCATATAAACATCATTGGACCATGACCTTACAGGTTTGGGGTAACTGCCATAAAATGCTGCAGAATGTAAAATTTATTCTCGTGAGCTCCCTGTCAAAAAGTTTATCGGTAGTGAATTTTAATCACTCATTGGAGAGTTGAACCTTTCTTTTATCTAGCTGACTGTGTTGGTTCAGAGCTCCCTCCTCTTGTGCACAAATCTTGTCAAATTCTTCATGATTTCTAGAAATGCATTTGTGACTCAAAACAATTACAGATGTCATGAAAGTTGCCCATGTGCTTGGCATTGGGGAGGAAAGCTTCAGTCAACTAGGATGGAAAAGGAATTTTCCATTGATTACAAAATGCCATGGACACCACTTATGATGCTCTGTGGCTGAACAAAGGTTGAGAACCCAATCTTAGATAATGTGCTTTCTATCATTAAAAAAACCTCAACTGCTTTAACAGCAACACTGCTGCTTGTATGGACTGAGGAGAGTGAGAAGTGGAGACACACAGCGTTACTCCACAGGGTCCTACCTCCCTGGTCTCACTGCCAATGGCTCCATACAGATTTGTTAAAAGAGCCGATGGTGTTTTATTTAAAATCCTGCAACTGTGGGTTCTGTTTCCAAGATGATGGCACCTGTGTTTTGAGTGGTCACAAGGGTTGCAGACTTAGGGGATGCAGTGAACTGGAACAGGGCACCAGTAATGGTGAGAACACCACCTTTTGAGAAGAAGCTGCAGAGGAGTTAACCCTGAGGAGGGTGATCCAGTGGCAGACTAGCGAGGACCTTGCAGCTGAAGGACACACACAAGTGGCGAGCTGTTTGTGACTTGTGGATGAGGAACCCTCACAGGCTGTGGGCTGCTAGCAACTGGAGGTTAAAAAACTCACACCAGGCTGTGGGTTGCTGGAGACTGGCTTATAAGAACTAAGTATCAGAACAGGAATAATTATGGAAAAGGATGGGTCTGGTCCTTGAGTTAAATTGGAGAAAGGCAGATTTTGATAGAATCAGAAAGGACCCAGCAAGTATGGATTGGGTCAGGATGTTTTCAGCAAAGGTGTGCTTGATAAATGGGAGGCCTTCAAAGGTGAACTCCTGAGTGAACAGAGTTTGTATGATCCAGTCGGAATCAAAGGCAAAGTTAACAGGTATAGGGAATGTTTTTTCAGAAATTATGAAGGAAGAAGGTGCAGGCAGGTATAAGTAGCAAAAAACAAATGAAGTGTTTGAGAAATTTAAGAAATGCAAAAAAAAAAATTACAAGATAGAAATCGGAAGAACTAAAAGACATGAGATCACTTTTTATCTGCATTTACGCAGGAGGCAGACACAGTCTCTGCAAGTGAGGCAAAGCAGCAGTGAAACCAATAACCCTCCACAAATTCCAGAGGTGGAGGTGCTTGGTGTGTTGAGCCAAATAAGGGTGAGTAAATCCCCAGGACCTGACAAGATATTCCCTCAGACCTTGAAGAAGGCTATTGCAGAAATTGCAGGGGCTCTGGCAGAGGTATTTAAAACATCTTTAGTCATAGGTGAGGTGCTGGAAGATTGGAGGATTGTTTAGGTTGTATAAGAAAAGGTTAATTAATAAATCAGTCAAGGATATATAATTGGAAGGTTTTCCAAGAGATCAGATATATAAGTATTTGGATACACAGGGACACATAAGGGATAGTCAACGTGGTATCACCTACGTGGTAGGTCATGTTTAACAGATCTTAAAGAGTTTTTCAAGGAGGTTGCCAGTAAAGTTCATGAAAAAAAGGCAGTGGATGTGTCCTGACAGACTTTAATAAAGACTTTGACAAAGTTCTGCACAGGAGTTTAGTCAAGAAGGATTAGAAATTTGGTGTCCTAGATGAGGTAATCAATTGGATTTGTGGGAAAAGATAGAAAGTGGTAGGAGATTATTGCCTCGCTGACTGGAGGCCTGTGACTAGTGGTGTGCCTCAAAGATCAATGTTGGTTCCATTATTGTTTGTCAACTATATCAATGATCTTGATGATAATGTGATAAATTGGATCAACAAGTCTGCAGATGACAATAAAATTGGATATGTAGTGGAGTGGAGAACAAAGTAGGCTTCCAAAGCATGCAGAAGGATCTGGATCAACTGGAAAAATGGGCTGCAAAATGGCAGATGGAATTTAATGCAGACATGTGTGAGGTGTTGAATTTTGGGATTACAAACCAGGGCAGGAATATCACAGTGGTTGTAAGGCACAGTGGAATGTGGTAGAACAGAGGGGTCTGGGAATAAAGAAATATAATTCCTTAAAAATTGCGTCACAGGTATATCGGGTCATAAAGAGAGTTTTTGGCACATTAACTTTTATAAGTTAAGTATGGAGTGCAGGAGTTGGGATGTTTTGTTGAAATTGTGTAAGATATTGAAGTTAAATTTTAAAAATCTGAGATGCTGGAGTACTCGTCACCTACCTCCAGAAAAAAAATGTCACTAAGATTGAAAGAGTGTAGAGAAAATTTACAAGGATGTTGCTGGAATTTGAGGAGCTGAGTTACAGAGAAATGTTGAATAGGTTGGGACTTTATTCCCTGGAACATCGGAGAATATTTGATCGAGATATACCAAATTATGAGGTATTGATGGGGTCAATGCAAACAGGCCTTTTCCACTGAAGTTGGGTGAGACAAGAACTAGAGGACAGGAGTTAAGGGTGAAAGGTGAAATGTTTAAGGGGAATATTAGGGGAACTTTTCACTGAAAGTGTGGTAAAGGTATGGAACAAGCTGCCAGCAGAAGTGGTAGATATGGGTTCGATGACATTTAAGGGAAGATTGGACACGTACATGGATGGGAGAGGTATGGAAGGCTATGGTCCAGTTGCAGGTCAATGAGACAAGGCAGAATAATAGTTTGGTATTGACTAGATGGGCCAAAGAAACTGTTCCTGTGCTAAAGTATTGTATGGTTCTAAGCCATAATTTCCTTCAACCGGTTTCTTCTTTTGTTTTATTCATAATATATTTATTGAACATTGAAACAACTTTGTTCACATTATACAGATTTACATTACCCACCCCCCTCCCCCCTGCCTTTAAACAGAAAAACCAACACACATATACAATACATAAATATAAAAGCAAAGTAAATAAATACATTCCCTATATAACTGGAACATTAAAGAACAAAAAGGAAAAAAATCCCATACACCCTCAAATATATACATATTGACCCCCCCCCACCCCCCATCCCAACTCCCTGACCACCTTGGGTAATTTGCTGACAGTATCAACAGAATATTACCAATTATGCTAATACATACACCACAGAATCAAACATTTACTTCATAAGCACTCATAATTCAGAGAAATAATGCACAAGGGGTTGCCATTAATGAAAAAATGACACCGTGGACCTTCAATGTACATTTGATTTTCTCCCGTTTAATGAAGAAAATGATGTCTTTAATCCATTGTGTATTAATGCTTTGGTTAGGACTTTTTTTAATGGAAGGGCAAAATGGCAAGGTTGTCGATACAGAAATTGACTTGGAAATATGCTTTAGGAGGATTGTAACTTCCTCATTTTCAACATTATTATGAAGAGGCACAATTGAAATTCATTAACAATGTTTGAAGTGGATAAACCTTTGGTTTGGGCTAAGATTGAATTGCCTCAGATAGGTGAATAAAGAATGGATCATTTTATTTATAAATGGAATTCTCCACTTCTACAAAAGTACAATTTATTAGTGTTGAAGTATTTAATGGAGTGATGGAGTAAAAAGAATAGTGTTAGAGGTATGGAAGGTAAAATTTCTGCTAAAACTCCTTTTTCAGTCAATAATCAATTTTTGAAACTTTGGGAATAGAAAGGTATTAAGTTGGCAGAGGGTTGTTATGAAGCTGGGTATTTTATTTCATTTCAAAGAATGAAGGAAAAGTAAGGGATTTCTTTGAATACATTATTTACTTATTATCAGGTTCGAGCTTTGTTATGAGGTAATTTTGGACGTACATTAAGGTTACCCGGATGATCTAGATTTAAAAGTTTACTTATGGAAGGAGGTAAAAAGGGATTTATATCTGAGATGTATGCCCTATTACAACACAAAATGTCCAAGCTGGATATCTATAATGCGAGGACTAAGTGGGAAAAAGATTTGTCTATTTCAATTTCTCATGATAATTGGATGACCATATGTGAAGATATTATGACTAAATTAGTGAATGTAAGATATAGATTGGCTCATTATAATTTTATGCATCAGCTTTATTTGGCTCCTGAGAAGTTAAAGAAATATGAATTTATTTCTTCTGATTTGTGTTTTCGATGCCATAAACAAGTTAGTTCTTTTTTTTACTTCTGTTTGGTTGTGTGAGACAGTGAAACCTTTTTGGAATAGAATTATGGAATTTTTAGAAGGTTTAATTAAAATTCAAAATTTCACTTGATCCTATAGTATTTATATTTAGTTATATAAAAAATCTGAGTTTGGAATTAAAATTAGATAAGTTTCAAATTGCATTTTTAAGATTAGCACTAGCTGTGGCAAGAAAATGTTTGGCCTGGAAAAATTAGATTGATTTAAGTATTCAACAGTGGGATGCAGAAATGAGGTCTTGTATTTCGCTGGAAAAGGTAACATATAATTTACATAATAACTATCCCTCTTTTGTTCAGGTGTGGAGCCCGTATATGAAATATATGGGTTTAAATTTATAGTAGTTTTTTTTTCCCTCCCCTTGTTGGGTTGCATCAAACGTGACATTACTGGTTGATTGTTATATGAATTTACTGGTTGATTGTTATATGAATTGATCTCTTTTTTCTTTCTCTTTCTTTTATTTTGGGGTAGTTAGTGGGGGTGGAAATATAGGGGAGAAAATATTATGTATATTTGTATTTTGTTTTTCATTGCATGTTTTATTTTGAATAATAAATAAAATATTAAAAAAAAATGAATGACACCTATCAGACTTCCAATGCAATAAAATTAAATGCTGAGCTAATGAAAATATCAACACTATTATGCAGTGAGATTTGGGGAATTGTCAGAGATATCAAATATTGAAGTCAACCAGCAGGCTTGCAAATGAACTTTGAATATTTTGGGTATGTGCTAAAGACTGCACCCCACAACTCCTGTATTTTTGGGCACTGATAAAACATGAAACTTACATGGCAAGGGGAGCCATTACATCTATTGCAATTGACCTGGATGCATGGCTGACAATTTAGACATCAATGATAATTTAGATGTCAATAACAACAATGTTCCCTCTTTTTTTGATTGAAATAGTTATATTTACAAGTCATTCAGAAAGAGAGGTTGTGGAGACTTTAGAGAGAGTCAACATGAGTTGGATGGAAGAAGGTAGAGGCTGAGAGTGAGGAGATGAGGTAGTGTGATAGCAACACAATGCAGACCAGCCATTTTCAGCCTTTGTTTTGGCAATGGTCCCCTTAGGACTCTGCTCAAAGTGTATGGGCCCATTTCCTTGTGAAGCAGTCAAGTTTAGTCAGTTTGTTCAGTACTTCTTTCAACATGCTGTAGCCCCGGTGGGGTGGGGGGGGGGTGGGTGAAGGGAGGGGACCCATTTGAGAATAGGTGATTGGGGATATGTCACATGGGGAGAGAATGCTGAGAAAAGTAAATGGAGGAGGACAACAGGGTGAGGGAGAGAGAGAAGGAGCATATGGGAGAGTGAAAGGAGAAGGAGGTGGTTACAAGAACATGGGGATGAGTATGTACTGGAGTATGAGTGCAGTGAACTGAGATTCACTGGTGGTGTGTTATACTAATGGATGGCTCCACCTCCCAGTTCCACCCCTATCTACCCTGGTTTTCCGCCAACATCCAAAACCCCTCTGAAGACCACTGTAAGACCCTACCCTCAGTTATAAACTAATAAAAGCACATGTTCTCCCTCCAGTCATGCGATCTTTTATTCGTGCTACAATTCTATGAGCTTATTCCCTAAACGATGGAAGTGCTACTCAAGCCTTGTTTGCTGCTGATAGACCCCCCTGTCCCCCGACGTGGCTGAGGAGTTCATGTGCAGACTAGACTGCTTCCAGGCCTACCTGAATGTGTGTGACCAGAGACGTCTTCCACACAGATGAACTCAGGAGGTCCGCACTCATTTTGAGGGTAGGAAAGAAAGAGTATGCAGTCATCAGGGACTGCACTACATGTGATTCTGCCACCGAGGGTTTGAAGGCTCAATACCTGAAGTCACAAAACAAGGTGTAGCAAGGCACCGACTATGTCACCAATGGCCAGGAGAGACCATTGATCACTACCTGCTGGATCTGTGGACGCTTTCCAAGAAGTGCAGGTATGAAGCAGCTACAGGCCACGTTCACGAAGAAGAACAGACCTGGGACACTAGTCCCAGGGGTCCACTTGATGTACATGAGGCAGCGACTGCTCAAGTTGGGTAAGAAGGACCTGGCTAGCTACGTTGAACTGGTCAAATCGTTGGAACAGGCCAAGCTCGAGAACGATGACCTCGAAGCCAGCGAGTCGCTCACCCAGGTGACCCCTTCCAAGGACCAGCTGCTCCCAAAACCCCAGCCCTAACGGCTGCCGCTTCCCGTGATATTGAGCGCTCCCGCGCTAGGGAATGGTTTTTCTACAGCAAGAGCCAGCATCCTCAATCACATTGCCCGACTAAAGACTCAGTGCGTACCAGCTGTGGCAAGAAAGGACATTGGGTGAGGGCTCACTACGTGAGGGGGAAGCCAGGGCAAGTCCGTGTCCTGCACTGCTCCCAGATCTGACTCCAGCCCAAAGTCATCTGCCCCAAATTCACCCGAACCTACTTGCTCTGCTACATGCTGACAGAAGGTGGCAGTGAGGAAATGGTACGAAAAGGTTCGGCGTCTATGGTGCCATGACCCAAATTCAAACTCGGTGCTATCATCGTCAGAGGAGGAAGGAGGGCGGCCATCTTGCCGCACCACGAGGTTGATGCTATATTACCCATGGGCAACCCAGGACGGTGGGGGCTACTCAAGTGAGGAGTATGGGTTGAAGGCTACCTTCCTCTACCTCAATAATGCCACCATCTGTGGCCACACCTTGGAAGAAAATGAAGCCAATCTCCAGAGTTTCCTCTGCATGGCGAAAGCCTAAACCTCACTTATAACTCTGTCAAGTGTGTATTCAGGACTAAATATCTGGCTATCCTTGGCTACGTGATGGAGAATGGCATCATTGACCCCGATCCCGATAGGATACGCCCCCTGTTAGAGTTCCCCGTTCCCAGGACCACAAAGGCTTTGAGGAAATGTCTGGGGTTTTTCCTCATATTATGTATAGTGGATCCTTCAATACACTGATAAGGTTCGCCCTCTCTTAAAAACCACTATTATCCCCCTCTCACCTGAGCCCAAATGGCTTTTAGCTACCTCCGAAATAACATTGCGAAAGCTGCCATGCATGCAGTGGATGAGAATGTGCCTTTCCAAGTGAAAAACAATGCTTTGGACGTAGCCCTGGCCACTACCCTCCATGGCCGCTACCCTCAATCAGGCGGACAGGTCGGTTGCATTCTTTTTTTGGATATTACAAGGCCACGAGCTCCGGAAACCATCTATGGAAAAGGAGGCTCAAGCCATTGTAGAAGACCTGAGGCACTGGAGACACTATTTGGTTGGTAGCAAATTTATGCTCCTCACTGACCAGCGCTCTGTCGTATTTATGTTTAATAATGTCAAGAGGGGAAAAAATCAAAAATGTCAAAATTGCGAGGTGGAGGTTCGAGCTCTCCACCTACAATTATGACATGGCCTATCGGCTAGGAGCCCTTAATGACCCTCCAGATGCCTTATCCAGAGGAAGCTGTGCCTCTGCACACACTGGCCAACTGCAGACTCTGCAATAATGACTTTGCCATCCAGGGGTTACCCACATGGCTCATTTTGTCAAGGCGCGCTATCTGCCCAACTCCTTGGAAGATGTCAAGGAAATGGCCAGGTCTTGCCAGGTCTGCGCGGAGTGCAAGTTGTACTTCTGCTGTCCTGCAAAGGTGCACCTGATCAAGTCATCCAGGCCATTCGAATGGCTCAGTGTCAATTTATAAGGGCACAGTTTCTTCCTCTCTGTCACTGATGAGTACTCCTGTTTCCCGTTTACCATTCCATGTCCAGACATGCCCTCTTCGTCAGTCATAAAGGCCCTACATTCTATTTTCACCCTGTTCAGGTATCCCAGCTACATTCATAGTGACTGGGACTTATCCTGTATGAGTGACAAGCTACATCAGTACCTGTTGGCCAGGGGCATCGCATCCAGCAGGACTATTAGCTCCAATCCCCAGGGGAATGGGCAGGTTGAAAAGCAAAATGCCACTGTCTAGAAGGTTATCAAATTGGCCCAGAAGTCAAGAGGCCTTCCAGACTCACGCTGGCAGGAAGTCCTTCCTATGGTGCTCCATTCGATCCAGTCACTACTATGTACTGCGACCAACGCTACTCCTTACGAGCACCTATTCAATTTCGAAAGAAGGTCAGCATCGGGAACCACACTCCCAATCTGGATCATTACTCTTGGTCTGGTCCTTCTCAGGAAGCATGCAAGGAGAAGCAAGACCAACCCTCTGGTGGAAAGGCTGAAACTGCTCCACGCCAATTCCATGTACACCTATGTGGAGTACCCGGATGGCAGGGAGGACATTGTCTCCAACAGGGACCTGGCACTCACCAGAACAGAGGGTCCAATGCCTTGTGCCCTGTGAGTCACAAAGCTTATTCCCAGTCAGGGCCTCAGGGAATCCGGTTCAGGAGGAAAGCGCATCCCCCTCCACTGTAGAGCCAGAGACCCTGCCTGCTACTCCTCCCTCACAAGGGGACCTGGAGACTCAAGGAACCCAGGGTCCTCCCGTGTTTAGCCTTTCCACCAGGATCTCCAGACCCCCCCAGATGGTTTAAATTTGTAAATAACTTTATCTTTTTGAATTTTTTTCTGAATCAATGTTCCTTGTATTCAACCACAGACCCTAAATTCTGCAGAAAAGGGTGAACTGAGATTCACTGGTTGTGTGTTATACAGAAGGCTGGTTCCACCCCCATCTACCCATATATAACCCTGTTTTCCTGCCTAAACTCTGAGCCCCTCTGTAAGACCCTACCCACAGTTATGCTAATAAAAGCGCATGTTCTCCCTCCAGTCGTGAGAGCTTTTATTCATGCTACAATGGGGGGGGGGGGGGGGGGGTGTAGTTGTAGGCCAGATTGAGGGTTATGAATTTAGGGCCAGGTAAATGTTAGAGGCTGTATGGAGGATTGTGAGGAGTCTGAGGTGTTTTCAGAGTGGGAGAGGAAAGGGCTGCTTGGAAGAGAGTGGTGAATGAGAGAGGGAAAGATGTTGCCGGGGAGAGTCAGTAAGAGGGAGATGGGAGGAGAGAGCGAAAGGTGAGAGAAACTCGGGGATACGAGGTTGAGACCATGAGCTTACAGCTGCATCAACCATGTAGCTATCCTGCCTACTGTGTGGGATCTCCCTATGACCCCGGTTTCTCCCACTAGTTGCAAGTGGGTGTGTGTGGGGTGGGGGGGTGGTGGGGAGAAATCTGAAGGAGGGGGGTGTTGACGGAAATGTGGGGAGAAAAAAATAGGATGTGTGGGATTGGTTTGGTTTAACTGGTGGCTGATAGTTACCATGGGCCCTGTTTCCCTGGCCTGCAACCATATAAGGGGAAAGTGCGGAGAGAGGAAAATGTTGAGGGGGCAGTAGGGCAGCTTGAAGGGAAGACACGGTGTGGTGGGAAAAGGTGGTGATGATCATTCAAGGAGAGCTAGGAAGAAAGTCCTGCTCTGATGAGACTCACCTGGAGTACTGTGTATAGGTTTGGTATTCAGGTTTAATGAAGCATACAGAGGCAGGGCAGAAAATGATTCATGAATGAAGGGCGAATGAATAAAGAAAAGTGGAATAGGTTGGGTTCATGATTTCCTGGAATGAAGGGTTAGCATATACAAGGAATGTTTAATGCAGTGGTTCTCAACCTTTTTCTTTCCACTCACATACCACTTGAAGTAATCCCTATGCCATCGGTGCTCTGTGATTAGTAAGGGATTTCTTAAGGTGTTATGTGAGTGGGAAGGGAAGGTTGAGAATCATTGCTTGAGACCCAATTGTTACTGAAATATTTTGCATGAGGAAATTGTCATTGGCCCATTTCCTTTGGAGTTATGAGACCGTGCACATAACGAGTCAATTAGGGACGATTAAAACAGTGGTTTTCAGACATTTTCTTTCCACCCACATATAACTTTAAGCAATCCCTTACTCATCACAGAGCACTGATGGCAAGGGAATTACTTAAAATGGTATGCGAGTGGAAAGAAAAAAGGTTGATCACCTTTCTTATTTCTTTAATATTTCTTGGAGTGTACTCCTTGGAGTTTAAAAGAATGAAGGGGGACCTCATAGATGTATTTTGAAAGTTAAAAGACTTGGACAGGGTAGATGTGGCAAAGCTGTTTCCCATGATAGGGGAGTTTTGGACAAGTGGGCACAAGTTCAGGGTTGAAGGGTGCCCATTTAGAGGAATTTGCTACCTCAAGCAGCTGTGGAGCTCAAGTTATTGGGTGCATTGAAGGCAAAGATTGATAGGTATCTGAATAGTTTGGGTATCAAAGGTTATGGGGAGAAGGGAGGGTAGAGGGGCTGAGTGGGAGAATGGGTCAGCTCATGATGCAATGGTGGAGTGGAAATGATGGGCCAAATGGCCTAATTCTGCTCCAATATCTTATGATCTTATAATTCTTTTGAGTTTAGAAGAGAGTTAATCTTATTGAAACAAATAGACAGAGGATTTGTGAAAATGGGTAGTTGATGGCCAATGCAGAATGGATGGGTTGTAGGGCCTGTATCTTTCCATGACACTGATACATTTTCCTTCATTCTCTCTCTCACCACCCTCTCCTAAGCAGTCGCTCCACCCCCCCCACCACCCCCCTCACTAACTAACAACCCATAAATCCTCTAGACAGACTCTACCATTTACCTGGCCCCGTATATCATAAATTAAGAGTTTGAAGTGAGGGTATGGGCCCTGGTAGGGTAGTCTACAATTAGAGGTCTAGGGGTATTCTGGTGTGGCTGGAAATATGAAATACAGGTATACCCCACTTTACAAAACTAGAGTGCTCCTACGAAACCTTTCATAAGCCGAAATGGCATAAAGTGAAGACACATTCACTACTGTGGAAAGCTATTTTTGTAAAAGCCAAAACCCATTCAAATCCTTTCTTAAAAGTACATTTTCATAATTCGTAAAGCAGGGTATACCTATACTTTGGACTGAGAACAGTATGGCACAGGAACAGGCCCTTTGACCCACGTGTCTGCACCAAATGCAATGTCAAAGTTAAACTCAATCTGCCTGCACATGATCCATATCGTTCCATGCTCTGCAACATTATTATTGTACCTCTTCCCACCACTACTCCTGGCAGCTGTTGCACACACACCAACTACCCTCTGTGTATAAAAAAATTCCCCCTATCCCCTTTACCTTAAATGCATGTCCTCTAGAAATTGACATCTTTACCCTGGGGAAAAGATTTTGACTGCCCACTCTTTGAATCTTTCTCATTATTTTATAAATTTCTATCAGATCTCTGATGCTCCAGAGGAAACACCCCATCCTTTTCTTATACAAACAGCCTCCTGATAAATCCCCTTGGGTACCCTTTCCAGGTTGGAAATAGAAATACTAGAAATCCTCTGCAGTCAGACAGCATCTGTTGAGTATTTCAAGCACCTTCTACTTTAATATGTATTTTTCTCATAAAAAAAGTGTGCATCTGCCATTGACTGCAGATGTGCCTGGATTCGTTACAGAAACACATATACGCTCACTACATCCACCCCTACACTGCTCCTACCTGAGGCAAGGGTTTCCTCTCCTTGCAATTCATGCCTCCAACAAGGACCATGTTGGGCATCAGGGGTCTTGGGTACTCCAGGATGAAGTCGTATCTCAGCAGCCAGATGGAAGACTGACTCAGCAGCTGGACCAGCGACAAGTCTCTCTGGAGGAACCTGATGGCCAACTCTTCAAATGACGAATACACAAAATGACAAAGCAATGTTTCCAAAAAGTTTCCCATCAAGTTTTCAGCTCGTTGGACAAAGTTCATCCGGTCAGTGTTGCCTGTGAACATTCTTGGCACAAACGAGAGTGGCCTGGGGCACTGAGTGGCTGAATATTCTAAGCCACAAGGGATTCCTCGGAGCAGGTTTACCGTAGAGAGGGAGAGGTGCTCGGCAACAATTACACCACAGGGTGAAAAAGGGTCAGTCAGCAGGGCATCAAATTTTTCTTCAGCCAGCTCCCTCATCAGCTCCGTGTTAAAGAGTAAATGTTCACAGTGAGACAGGACAAATTGCCTGTAATTATTTATATGTTGTAAGGTGTCCATAACTCTTTCATAAAAGGTCCCATTGAAAAAAGCCATAAGTACCAGATTTCTGTGTATCTGATCCACTTTGTCCTTGCTGAAGGGAATGAAATAAGTCTTGCTGGTGTAGTGATGGGACGCCTTAATCGTCAAAGAGTTTTCAGGGTAGGCAACAACAACTTGGTGCCCTCTTCCATGAAGCTCCTCCACGATGGTCCGCATGCTGAGCCAATGACTTCCGTCGACAGGAACACACAGCAGCTTCCCACTCTCGGCCGGGATCCAAAACCAATGCAGGAAAACCAGGAACCACCCAAACAGGCCAGTGTAATGACAAATCAGAGCCATCCTCGGAGGCAGCTCAGCCACTGTAACAGAGTCCGAAGAGCCCTTAGCATTTAAATGCCACCCAGTGAATCCCTTGTCTGACCTTATTTAAAATATTATCTTTGACCGGTTTGTGAAAGTTGGATGGTTAATATTTAACAGCGCATACCACAATTATTTACTCTGGATTCCATCTTCCAGTTAATTTTTGCTCATTACAATGATTGCCCTTGGTAAGCAATGGTGGTCCCACTATTGCTGGCCCCAGAGCTCTCAGTTGCTTTACAGTTCCTGGTCCAATTAGCATCTGATGATACCAGCACTGGCAACCTTGGCCTTCTTATGACCGCACAGAATAAGCAAGGTTCATGCTGGTTTCCAGCAGAGCAATCCCATTCCTTTTCACTTCACCCTTATCATCCAGCAACCTGTTCTCTCTCGCACGCGCCTCAACTCCCAGTCAGTCCACTTGGTACTTACCCACAGATAGGAGTTTGTTGCAGCAGCTCAATGAGTTACCAGCAAGAGATCAGGTAGCTCCCACTGCAGCCTTGGAGAATATTGGACAAATACTGCAAAGTGACAGATAAAGGGCTGAGAGTTAAAGACCATAAGAGCAGAAATAGCCATTCCACCCATCGAGTCTTCCTTGCCATTCAATCATGAGCTGATTAATTTTCCCACTCAGCCCCACTGCCCACTCTTCTCTCCATAACCTTTGATGCCCTGGCTAATCATATCAATCTCTCCCTTAAATGCACCCAGTGACCTGGCTCCACAACTGCCTGTGGCAACAAATTCCATGGATTTACCTCCCTCTGGCTGAAGAAATTCCTCCGCACCTCTGTTCTAAGCAGATGCCCTTTAATCCTGAAGTTGTGCATCCTTGACCTCGACTATTCCACCATGGGAAACAACCTTTCAACATCTACCCTGTCCATACCTTTCAACATTGAAGTGTTTCAATGAGATCCCCCCTCATTCTCCTAAATTCCAATGAATACCAGCCAAGAGCTGTCAAATGCTCCTCATATGATAGCCCTTTCATTCCCAGAATCATCCTGGTCATTTCTGACCTTTTCCAACATCACAACATCCTTTCTTAAATGAGAGCCCCAAAACTGCTCACAATACTCCAAGTGAGGTTTTACCAGTGCCTTATAAAACTTCGACATCACATCCCTGCTCTTATATTCTATTCCTTTTGAAACAAATGTCAGCATTGCATTTGCCTTCTTCACCATCGTCTCAATATGTAAGTTTACCTTCAGGCTGTCCTGCACGAAGACTCCCAGGTCCCTTTGCATCTGAAGTTGCAGCCCTTCACTCAGCGGCATAGCACATTTTCTTTTTTTTTTTAATTTTTAATTTTTCACACCATAAATCACATTAACCATGATACACACTTTTTCCTTTTCACACATATACAGTGCCATTTTCTACCCCCCCTCCCTCCTCCCATCCCTCCCTCCCTACCTCCCCCCTCCCGTCCATTTAAACTACAAAATCTAGGATACATTAAACCAGTCAAACAATGTTGTCATTCAATAAAAATACACAAGAAATTCCACTGATTCCATTCTTTTCATTTCCTTCTCCTTCCGTTAATTTAGGTAGTGATTGTCCCCGGTAGGTTTTCGCTATTGTGTTTCATGTAAGGCTCCCATATTTGTTCAAATATTTCAATATTATTTCTTAAACTATATGTTATTTTTTCTAATGGAATACATTTATTCATTTCTATATACCATTGTTGTATTTTCAAATTATCTTCCAATTTCCAGGTTGACATAATACATTTTTTTGCTACGGCTAGAGCTATCTTAACAAATCTTTTTTGTGCATCCTCCAAATCAATTCCAAATTCTTTGTTTTTTATGTTACTTAGGAGGAAGATCTCTGGATTCTTTGGTATATTGTTTTCTGTTATTTTATTTAATATCTGATTTAGATCTTCCCAAAATTTTTCTACTTTCTCACATGTCCAGATTGCATGAATTGTTGTTCCCATTTCTTTTTTACATCGAAAACATCTATCAGATACTGTTGGGTCCCATTTATTTAACTTTTGAGGTGTAATGTATAGCCTGTGTATCCAGTTATATTGTATCATACGTAACCTCGTATTTATTGTATTTCTCATCGTTCCAGAACATAACTTCTCCCATGTTTCCTTTTTTATCTTTATATTTAAATCTTGTTCCCATTTTTGTTTAGTTTTACCATTTGTTTCCTCATTCTCCTTTTCTTGCAGTTTAATATACATATTTGTTATAAATCTTTTGATTATCATTGTATCTGTAATCACATATTCAAAGTTACTTCCCTCTGGCAAACTCAGACTGCTTCCTAATTTATCCTTCAAGTAGGATCTCAATTGGTAATATGCCAGCGCTGTATCTTGAGTTATATTGTATTTATCTTTCATTTGTTCAAAGGATAATAATCTATTTCCTGAAAAACAATTTTCTATTCTTTTAATCCCTTTTTTCTCCCATTCTCTAAAGGAAAGGTTATCTATTGTAAAAGGGAGTAACTTGTTTTGTGTCAATATTAGTTTTGGTAATTGATAATTTGTTTTATTTCTTTCTACATGAATCTTCTTCCAAATATTGAGTAGATGATGTAATACTGGAGAACTTCTATGTTGTACCAAATTTTCATCCCATTTATATAATATGTGTTCAGGTATCTTTTCCCCTATTTTATCTAATTCTAATCTGGTCCAATCTGGCTTTTCCCTTGTTTGGTAAAAATCTGAAAGGTATCTTAATTGTGCGGCTCTATAATAATTTTTAAAGTTTGGCAGTTGTAAGCCTCCTTGTTTATACCATTCTGTTAATTTATCTAGTGCTATCCTCGGTTTCCCCCCTTTCCATAAAAATTTCCTTATTATTTTCTTTAACTCCTTGAAGAATTTCTCTGTCAGTTGTATTGGCAATGCCTGAAATAGGTATAATATCCTTGGAAAAATGTTCATTTTAATACAGTTTATCCTTCCTATTAGTGTTAGTGGTAAGTCTTTCCAATGCTCTAAATCGTCCTGTAATTTTTTTCATTAGCGGATAATAATTGAGTTTATATAGTTGGCCGAGATTTTATTTATTTGTACACCTAGGTATCTTATTGCTTGCATTTGCCATCTTAATGGTGATTCCTTCTTAAATTTTGAGAAATCTGCATTATTCATAGGCATTGCTTCACTTTTATTTACGTTGATCTTGTAACCCGACACTTCTCCATATTCCTTCAATTTCTTATATAATTCTTTTATTGATAGTTCTGGTTCTGTTAAGTATACTATAACATTATCCGCAAATAAACTGATTTTATATTCCTTGTCTTTTATTTTTATCCCTTTTATATTATTTTCTATTCTTATCAATTCTGCTAGTGGTTCTATAGCTAACGCGAACAATAAAGGTGATAGTGGGCATCCCTGCCGTGTTGACCTGCTTAAGTTAAATTGCTTTGATACATGTCCATTTACTGTCACTTTCGCCAATGGTCCCTTATATAATGCTTTAATCCAATTAATATATTTCTCCGGTAAACTGAATTTTTGCAATACTTTGAACAAATAATTCCATTCTACTCTGTCAAAGGCCTTCTCTGCGTCTAAAGCAACTGCTACTGTTGGCGCTTTATTCCCTTCTACTGCATGAATTAAGTTAATAAATTTACAAATATTGTCTGTTGTGCATCTTTTTTTGATAAATCCAGTTTGGTCTAGATTTACCATTTTCGGTACATACTCTGCTAATTTGTTTGCTAATAGTTTAGCTATTATCTTATAATCTGTGTTAAGTAAAGATATTGGTCTATATGACGCTGGTGTGAGTGGATCTTTCCCTTGCTTTAGTATTACTGTAATTATTGCTGTTTTACATGAATCTGGTAAGCTTTGTGTTTTATCAATCTGGTTGATTACTTCCAGGAGGGGCGGAATTAATAAATCTTTAAATCTTTTATAGAATTCTATTGGGAATCCATCCTCTCCTGGTGTCTTATTATTTGGTAATATTTTTATTATCTCTTGTATTTCTACTATTCCAAATGGATCTGTTAATTTACTTTGTTCCTCTATTTGTAGTTTTGGTAGTTCAATTTTAGTTAGAAATTCATCTATTTTCCCTTCTTTCCCTTTGTTTTCAGTTTGGTATAATTGTTCATAGAATTCTCTAAAGTTTTCCTTAATTTCTTTTGGATTATATGTAATTTGTTTGTCTTTTTTCCTTGATGCCAATACCATTTTCTTAGCTTATTCTGTCTTAAGCTGCCATGCTAGAATTTTGTGCGTTTTTTCACCTAGTTCATAATATTTCTGTTTTGTCTTCATTATATTCTTCTCCACCTTATATGTTTGTAGTGTTTCATATTTTATTTTTTTATCTGCCAATTCTCTTCTTTTAGTTGTATCTTCCTTCATTGCTAATTCTTTTTCTATATTTACTATTTCCCTTTCCAACTGCTCTGTTTCCTGATTATAGTCCTTTTTCATCTTGGTTACATAACTTATTATTTGCCCTCTAATGAATGCTTTCATTGCATCCCATAGTATAAACTTATCTTTCACTGATTTCGTATTTATTTCAAAATAAATTTTAATTTGTCTTTCAATAAATTCTCTAAAATCCTGCCTTTTAAGTAACATGGGGTTTAATCTCCATCTATACATTCTTGGAGGGATGTCCTCTAACTTTATTGTCAATATTAAGGGTGAATGGTCCGATAGAATTCTAGCTTTATATTCTGTTTTTCTTATTCTATCTTGCATATGAGCTGATAACAAAAATAGGTCTATTCTTGAGTATGTTTTATGTCTAGCCGAGTAATATGAATATTCCTTTTCCTTTGGGTGTTCTTTCCTCCATATATCCAAAAGTTGCATTTCTTCCATTGATTTAATTATAAATTTGGTTACTTTATTCTTTCTGTTAATTTTTTTTCCCAGTTTTGTCCATATTTGAATCCAAATTCAGGTTGAAATCCCCTCCTATTAATATGTTCCCTTGCGTATCTGCTATCTTCAAAAAGATATCTTGCATAAACTTTTGATCTTCTTCGTTAGGTTAATATACATTGAGTAGATTCCAAAACTCCGAATATATCTGACATTTTATCATTACATATCTCCCTGCTGGATCTATTATTTCCTCTTCTATTTTAAATGGCACATTTTTACTAATTAATATAGCTACTCCTCTTGCTTTTGAATTATACAATGCTGCTGTTACGTGGCCTACCCAATCTCTCTTTAATTTCTTGTGCTCCAATTCAGTTAAATGTGTTTCTTGCACAAATGCTATATCAATTTTTTTCTTTTTTCAGTAAATTTAGCAGTTTCTTCCTTTTAATTTGGTTATGTATTCCATTAATATTTAAAGTCATATAGTTCAACGTAGCCATTTTATACTTTGTTTATCTTCCCTTTCCATTTCTCCATCATTACCTTTCCTTCTTATCCATTTCTGTTTTCTTGTTTTGAAAGCTTTATAATACAACATTCCTAAAACATCAAACATTTTCCTTATTCTCCTATTTAAAACTTCTTTCGCCCCAATCTCCCCTTCCCCTCCTGAGTTGTCCTTTATCCCTTGTCAGACAACCACATCTCCCCTCTCCATTTGGATTTGCAAATTCACTCGCAAGCGTCAGCTGATTTTGCAGTGACTGTAACTCCTCCCCACCCAGCCCCCCCCCAGAAAAGATTTCACTTTTCATCTGTAGCAAAGGTCACTCTTTTAATTCCCTCCTTATTCCCTCTATTCCATTTCCTTCCCTTATTAATTCTTGTCTATACTCTATATATTTTCCTCTAAATACGGCTACATTCATGTATGCACACTATATATATACACACATATACCTCTTTACCTACATACATATAGATCATGGTCATTTTTACTCTTATTACATGTCTTCATTTCTCTGCTTGTTTTGTAGTTGTTCTGCAAATTTCCTTGCTTCCTCTGGATCAGAGAATAGTTTTTTTCCATAAGATCGTTTTCGCTGTATTGAACTCCTTCCTCTTCTTCAGGAGTTCAAAACTTATGTTTCTTTTTAGTTCGCAGTCTTTTGTACTCTCGTTACACGTCTTCATCTCTCAGTCTATTTTGTAATTGTTCTGCAAATTTTCGTGCTTCCTCTGGATCCGAGAATAGTCTGTTTTGCTGTCCTGGAATAAATATTTTCAATACTGCTGGTTGCTTTAGTATAAATTTATACCCTTTCTTCCATAAAATCGCCTTTGCTGTATTGAACTCCTTTCTCTTCTTCAGGAGTTCAAAACTTATATCTGGATAAATAAAGATTTTTCGCCCTTTGTACTCCAGTGGCTTGTTGTCCTCTCTTACTTTCTCCATTGTTTTCTCCAGTACCTTTTCTCTTGTAGTATATCTTAGGAATTTTACTAAAATAGATCTTGGCTTTTGTTGTGGTTGTGGTTTAAAGGCCAATGCTCTATGTGCCCTTTCTATTTCCATTTCTTGCTGTAGTTCTGGACATCCTAAGATCCTGGGGATCCAATCTTTTATAAACTCTCTCATATTCTTGCCTTCTTCATCTTCCTTAAGGCCCACTATCTTTATGTTATTTCTTCTGTTATAATTTTCCATTATATCTATTTTCTGAGCTAACAGCTCTTGTGTCTCTTTAACTTTTTTATTAGATTCCTCGAATTTCTTTTTTAAGTCCTCTACCTCCATTTCTACTGCTGCTTCTTGTTCTTCCACCTTGTCCATTTTTTTTCCCATTTCTGATAAGGTCATATCTATTTTATTCATTTTCTCTTCTGTACTGTTTATTCTTCTTCTTAAATCACTAAATTGTTGTGCTTGCCATTCTTTAAATGAATCCATGTATTCTTTAATAAGAGAAAGTATATCCTTTGTCTTGCCTTTCCCTTCTTCTTCTATTTCACTGTACTCTTCCTCTTCCTCTTCTTCTTCCTCTGGGTTGGCCATCTGTTGTTTCTTTGTTGCCCTTTTCTTCTCTTCTTTGTTGTTTTCGTTGTCTTCTATGTTCTCTTCTTGCTGCAGGTGTTCTGCAGCTGTCATTGCCGGCTGCGGAGATCGACTCCCCAGCTGGTCACCCCTCCCATCGGTGTGTTTTTTTGCATGCGCGGTTGCGCACTTTTACTCGGCTCAGTGAGCCATTTTTGTAGTACACTTTCTACCGACCTGAGGGAGCGGGTTTCTCTCTCCACCGCGGGCCTCTTCGAACAGGTAAGGCCTTCTCCTTCTTCTTCCGTTGTCTTCTCTTCCTCTCTTCCTCTCTTCTTACCATTGGTTTCGATTTTGCTTTTTTCGTCGCCATCTTCTTTCCACCTTTATACTCACTTTACTTTAATTTTTATTTTTGTGCCTTTGTGTTTTCCTTTATTTTTTCCGACTTTTCTGGAGAGGGCTGGAGTTCACCGTCCGGCCACTACTTCATCACGTGACTCCTGGCATAGCACATTTTCAACAATTTTTTAACTCTTTAGTTCCCTTGTGAGATAAAAGTCAAACCTTACTTTATAGCATGGCCTTGGAAGAACTTTTTGGATTCGTTACTTTATTTGACCAACCTCCACGTGTTTTGAACTAGCTATCCCTCCTTCCCTTGATTGCTGCTGTCCCCTCCCTCCCTTCTCCACCTATCACCCCCTTACTCTTTTGCTTGGATGCCTGCTGACATTTTTCCATACTGTGACGTTGGTTAATATATTTTTCCCTTTGCTACATAAAGGACCTCTGGAGTTTCTCCACCATTGTGTGTTTTTACTTCAAACTGGCACCATCACCTCCTCTCTGTCGCTGGATGATTCCGTGGAACTTCATCTTTTTCATGTCATATCACAACCCCAGATATATGTAAGTTTCTTACACTATTATTGAAATGTGAAATTAATGAATGTAAAATATAATTTTGTATATTATAGCTAGGTAATGAAATATTTCATGTGATGTAAGAGAAATGAGCAGGCGTTTACGCAACTCATTTGTTGATAACCAAAAGTTAAGGATGAACCAAGCATCATTGCCCAAAATCAAAATATTATAATATATTCTTGTCACACCCTGATACTGTCTGTTGTGATAGAAACAAACATATAATTGCTTCATGAACTTCTGGAACAAAACCTCATAAAACACCTGTATAGAATTTACCTTTGTCTAGTAGTAGGCTTATATGTTGTAAGGTGTTTATTTGTAGTAGTTCATTATAATTTTTATGGGGAGCATATATAAAATTGGTTATAACTCGAAAATGAAGCATTTCCACCAAAAAGGTGTCTTATAATTGTCTAAACTATCAGAAAAACTTATTTTTATTGTCAGAAAATTTGTTGTGTAAAACTGAAAATTTACCTCTTTCCATGCTACACCTTTGTAAATATATAATATAGCCTAATATTCTAAGTGTTTGCAGAAGTGTTGAGCATGGTTGGGAGGAATAGCTCCAAAGATATTTTACTTTCTCCTTGGTTTTCAAAATTATAATAAGTTAGTGATAAAAGGTGTAAGTGTGATAAATATACTATAATGTTGGAAGAGTGGACAGACCATCGAATTCTAGGCTACCCATGAATTTTGTGTTGTTTACAAGCCAAAACACTTTGGCACCCATCGCCTAGCCAATGCACTTTCCTTGCTCTCCTACTGTGGGTACTGTCATCGTTCCCTTGACTTTTGATACTGTAGTCATTCTAGTAATGGCTAAATCAACAGATTGAGCAATTTATTTTTCTGTAGATAAATAAGCCATTAAATTGTCGAGAGCAAGGTTTTAGTTTAAATCTACGTATCATAATTTGCTATGAACAGTTTAAACAGCTTTCAAAATGTAGGTTTAGATAGGCTATTTCTTTTTAACAATTCTTAAATAGTTAAGAACTTTAGAAGGAAGGCAGTCACAGAAGGAAGTGTTTACTTCCTTCAGTTTTGTGCCCACAACCACAGCAGCCAATAGGAAGGCATCACACAAAAAAAGTAGGCAATGCTTAAAAAACATTTTTCCGATAATCTAGCTATAGATGTTTTAGATAAACTGTGTACTCAAATTACTCTGGCGTTCTTACTGTTACTTTATCTATAATTCATTTCGGGTTGCTCAATTTAATATACAGCATATGTAGTACAAAGGCAAGTTTAAGTTGCTGTTTCATTTTATTATGAGGGTGTTATATATTGTTAAGGTTGCCTAGAAAAAAGTAAAGTCAAGAAAAATGCAACAGTCTAGATGCCAGCTGTCGGACTATGGCAAATCCCTGATGTGTTCCCAACCTTTGTGGGTATCTTGATGATGTGGTTTGTTAAATGTGGGGAGGAGGGAGGGAGGAAAAAATGGCTCAAATTCAACAGCAAATTAATTTGTGATTGATTACTGGAAATTGATGGTTCAGCAGTGCTACAGTTTTCCACACTCATTTGCAATTCACCAGGACCTGGTCCCATGCTCCCCTTAAACTTACCTCTTTTGCTGGAAATGCTTTACAATACTGTGTAACTGTGAATTAAAAGTGTGTTGAGATAGTACTAGGTCTAACATCTGATAGTCCAGAAAATCTGCCCACCCCCCATCCCCACCAATGTCCCCAGTATGCTGGAGTATTAGTACTGTAGATCATCAACTCAGGGAAAGGTTCTCTTTGGTCTGCCCGCAACCTGCTGGTCTTTCAGCACACGAAGATGTCAGTGAGGGAATGCTGCCAACTGGCACATTCCAGGCTGCAGAATTACATGCTGAGGGAGGAACTGAAGCTTGGTGCAGCCAACACAAGAATGTTGAGGGGAAGGATCACAGTTTAGAGTCCTTCCGTCTCCAGATATTGATAGGTGGAGACCAAGAAGTCCCTCGAACAACAGAGGGCAAGGAATCTTTTAAGTTAACTCGATCAACTCATCAAAGTTGTCCTTTATCACCAGTTTTGTTTGCGTTATTGATTGAACCTTTAGCACAGTTGATAAGACAAAATACATAGATACAAGGTATGAAAGTTTTAGATGAGGAGTATAAAATTAATTTATTTGCTGATGACATATTGGTGTATATAACAAACCCACCTCAGTCACTTTTGCACTTGAAGGAGTGTTTAATACAATATGGATGTCTTTCTGGATATAAAGTTAATTGGGAAAAAAGTGAAATATTACCGGTCAGTGAAGGAGATTAGTCAGTTTATAAGAATATTATTAATTTGAAGTGAACTGATTGAATTAAATATCTGGGTATAATTTTGAATGTTAATTATCAATCTTTATATAAATTAAATTATGATCCGTTAATGAAAAAAAATTAAAACTGATTTGATTAAATGGAAAGATTTACCTATTAATTTAATGGGAAGGATAAATACAATTAAGATTAATATCTTTCTGCGTATACAATATTTGTTTCAATCTATTCTGTACTTACTTGATAAAATTTTTTTTCGAGATTTAAATAAAATGGTTAGGGAGTTTTTATGTAGGGGTAAATTTTCGAGAGTAGCTTTGAATAAATTAACTTGGAAATATGAGTTAGGGGGACTACGTTTACCACATTTTCAAAATTATTATGAGGCAGCCCAACTTAAATTTATTAGTTCATTGATGGATTTGGTACAGCCTCCTAGATGGGCTAAAATTGAGATGGCAAGTATTTCTGAATTTGAAATACCTCAATTTTTGTTTAGGTGGAATATAAATTTGTTACAACAATATAATGTACCTAAACTAAAACATTTCATGAAGTTATGGATAAAGAAAAATAAAATGATAGGTTCTAGGGGTAAATTATTGGCTTTGACTCCATGTATAATAATCAACTTATTTATTTTTCAATACATAATCAAAGTTTATTACATTGGAGATTTAAAGGTGTGAAAAATTTGGGAGATTCGTTTAAAGAGGGTATATTTTTATCTTTTAATTAGATGAGGGAAGATTTTGGTATTGATAAGAATTCTTTATTATCAAATTCGATCTTCGGTAAAATGTATGTTTGGTAGAGATATGATTTTACCTAAAATTACTAAATTTGAGACTTCTCTTATGAAGGCATCAGCGAAGGGTTAGATTTCATTTATGTATCAAATATTACAGGATGGTATAGATAAAAAGGGTTGGGATAGATCTAAAATTAAATGGGAAGTGGATATTGTTTTTATTTTTTCTGAAGATGATTGGTTAGATATCTGTTATGATAGTGTAACTAGATTGATAAATGCACATTATGCAATGATTAATTACAATTTTTTACATCAATTATATTTGACACCTGAAAAATTTAAAAAATATGGTTTTAATGAATCAGATTTATGTTTTAGATGTGGTGATACGGTTGGAACTTTTTTTCATGCTGTTTGGTCATGTATACATATACAATCTTTTTGGGAAAAAAATCAATCGTTTTTAGAATATCTGTACAAGATTAAAATAGTTTTAGATCCAACGGTATTTTTATTGGGTAGTTTGCAACCTCTGAAAGGCTTGGGATTAGATAAGTTTCAGCTTGCTTTTGTATATTTAGCTTTATTGGTAGCAAAAAATGTATTGCTAGTACGTGGAAAGATACAAATATGATTGATATTAATAGATGGCATCATGAGATCAAATATTGTTTAATAATGGAAAAAATTACATATGTTTTGTGTGATAATTATAATTTTTTTATTAATAAGTGGCTGTTATACTCGGAATATTTACATTTCAATTTATATTGATTAGATTTTAATATGTATATTTAACTTTTTAATATTCTTTTTTTTTTAATGGCTCTCCTTAGGAAAGTTGGCTGAAGGGGGGGTTCTTTTCTTTTTTTTATCTTTTTTTTTCCTATATATATAAAAAAGTTCATGTTCATGTTTAATTGCTGTATATGTCATATATTATTTGTTTTTTGAACAAATAAATAAAGTTTAAAAAAAAAGAAAACAGAGGGCAACAAGATACCACAGTGGTGGTAATGGTGTAAACAGAGCACAAAAGTAATAATGTACAGTAATGGATATGACACCAAGGATGTGAAAAGACTAAGCTGTTTTGTAAGTAATTTATTGTGAATAAAGTTTATTTTTAGGACTAAAACAGTACTACGTTTCACAGGGACAAAATGTCTGCTTGCCTTGGCATTAAACTTAAAAAAAAATGGTACAATTAAATTTCTGGACAAGCACATTCCACTTGGTTTCCACTCAGCTGGAACCAAACAAACTAGAACATGTTAGAGATATGTGCCAACAGAGTTCCTTGGGTCAGAGCCAAACAGCTTTTCCATTCTGCTGAGAAAATAATAGAACAGGACTATGAGAAAGAAGTTTGTGTTACCTACCAAAGGGGCTTAAAAAGGAATCAGATCACTGTGAGGGTATCAGCTGCTGGAATTGAAATACAGGGACATCTTCACTCATCAGCATGTTTAACATAAAGAATGGCCAAGTTTCTAGTTATTACAGCAACATTGAAGTGAATATCAGAAACTATTAAAGATTTTAAAAATTGCTTTCAAAGGATATGGGAACAGATAAAACTTGAAAGTCTTATAAACTGACATGTATCTTTGATGCAATAACTATTGGAGCAAGGTTTTTAATGAATAGGAGACTGGTTTAAAATATAAAATTAACATCCTGAAATGGTTTTCTGTGTGAAATTGATCTATGCTTTCATGTGAATAACATGTTCCATATTCTCTGTTGCTTCAGCAAGCCATTAAGGGAGATTTTGCCATGGCAGTCAATCCAAACAACTGGTTTTAAATTATTGAGTTAAACAAGAAAGTCTGCAAATGCTGTCATCATTAAATGCACAAAAGTGCTGAGAGAAACTCAGGTCAGGCAGTGTTTTTATGAAAAAGATACATAATCAATGTTTCAGGCCTGAGCCCTTTGTCAAGGAATGAGCAAAAAGCAGGCGGATGTCTGGAAAAAATAATGGGGGGGATGAGCATGGGGAGGAACACAGGCCCACAGGTGGCTATGAGTGGGAGGGAAGAAGAGGAAAAAGCTGATAGGGGGAGGGGATAGCTCTCTGAATGGAGAGGGAAGTGAGAGAGGAGTTAAAGGAAAGGGACAGAGAGACAGGGAAGGGGCCTAACGGAAACTGGAGAAGTTGATGTTAGTGCCATCTGGTTGGACAGTGCCCAGATGGAATATTAGGTGTCATTCCTCCAATTTGCGGGTGGCCTTGGTTTGGCAGCTGATGCTGCTATGGACAGACATATTGGCATGGGAGTGAGGTGCGGAATTGAAATGATTGGCCACTTATCCCCATTATTGCAGCGGACGGAGAGAAGGTGCTCAACAAAATGATCTCCAAGTCTTTATCCAGTCTCTCTGATGTAGGGGAGGCCACAACAGGAGCATTGGATACAGTAGATGAGCCCTGAGATTCAAAAGAGAGGAATTACTACACTTGGATGGACTGTTTGGAGTCCTGAATGGTGGCGAGAGAGCAGAGTTGGCGCTAGGGTAGTATTTCCTACAGTCAGAGGGTTAAGTACCAAAGACGCGATAAGTGGGAAGGGATGTATGGACAAGGGAGTCATGCAGGGAGCAGTCCCTGAGGAAGGTGGAGAGGGAGGAAAGGTAGTGGGGTGGTAGATGAAGACATCCTTTCATTGTTGCATCTGGAGGGAGATTGAGAACTTAGTTGAATGGTATACCAACAACAATCTCACACTCAATGTCACCAAAACCAAGGAGCTGACTGTTGACTTCAGGAAGAGAAAACCAGAGGTGTATGACAAAAGGAAGTGCTCACATTAACCATCCAACACTCTCATATTCACGAGACACTAATTATGTATATATTTGTATATACGAATATTTGTCCTGCATATGTATTGTTTGTCTGTGTGTCTATGTGTTTTGCATTGAGGACCAGAGAACATTATTTCATCAGCTTGTACTTGTACAATTAGATGACAATAAGGTTCACTTGATGACTTGATTGAGGGATCAGAGATGGAGAGGGTGAGCACATTTAAGTTCTTGGGAGTCACTATCTCAGAGAATTTTTCCTGAACCCAACATATAAATGGCATCATGAAGAAAGCATGTCAGCACCTCTATTTCTTCAGAAGTTTGGCTCAACATTGGAAATCCTGGTAAATTTCTACACATGTTGTGGAAAGTGTGCTGACCAGCTGCATCATGGTTTGGTATGGGGACACCAATACCCCTGGATATAAAGTCCTGCAAAAGGAAGAGATCACAGCCCAGTACAACACAGATAAACATTTCCCACCATCGAGAACATCTAAGGTAATCACTGCCACAGGAGAGCAGCAGCAATCGCCAATGATCCACATCACCCAGCACATGACTCTGTTCTTGCTGCTCCCATCAGGAAAGAGGTCTAGGTGCCACAAGACTCACACCACCAGGTTCAGGAACAGCTGCTACCCCTCCACCATCAGACTCCTCAACAATAAACTCAGTCAGGGTCTCATTTAAGGCCTCTTACTTGTGCACATTACACTTTCTCTCTCTCTCTCTCTGTATTGCACAGTCAGTTTGTTTACATGTGCTTGTTGAATCAGCTTTTTTTTCACTACCAATAAGTGGTAATTTTCCTTGCCTGCAGGAAAAAGAATCTCAGGGTTATATGTGATGTCATGTATGTACTCTGACAATAAATTTGAATGTAAATAGATTTGAGGTCAGGGTTGAAGATTAAAACGCAGTGGATAAAGTTGACGAACTCATCATGGATGCATGAGGCAGCTTCAATGTAGTAAATGTAACAGGAAGAGTTGATGGGCTTTATCTGTGTAGGCTTAAAGCATAGATTGCTCCACAAAGCCAACAAAAAGGCAGACATAGCTGTAACCCAAGTGGGTACCCATGGCTACACCTTTGACATGGAGCAAGTGGGATGAGTCAAAGGAGAAGTTGTTGAGTGTGTAAACAAGTTCTGCCAGCCAGTTGAGAGTGGTGCTGGAGGAGGTCTGGTTGGGTCTGTTCTTCTTCTTTCTTTGGCTTGGCTTCGCGGACGAAGATTTATGGAGGGGTAAAATGTCCACGTCAGCTGCAGGCTCGTTTGTGGCTGACAAGTCCGATGCGGGACAGGCAGACACGGTTGCAGTGGTTGCAAGGGAAAATTGGTTGGTTGGGGTTGGGTGTTGGGTTTTTCCTCCTTTGTCTTTTGTCAGTGAGGTGGGCTCTGCGGTCTTCTTCTAAGGAGGTTGCTGCCCGCCGAACTGTGAGGCGTCAAGATGCACGGTTTGAGGCGATATCAGCCCACTAGCGGTGGTCAATGTGGCAAGCACCAAGAGATTCCTTTAGGCAGTCCTTGTACCTGTTCTTAATAAAGAAACAAAGGGGTGTACAGATTGGACATTAAAAAATGAAAGTGAGGCAGTTGAATTCAGGGAACTGGAAGCTGTTAGTGATGAAGGAAATGAGATTTTGTGGATGTAAGTGGGGAGGAACTGGACCAAGGGAACAAAATGGAGTTGAGGCAAGATCAGACCAGTTCAAAGGCGCAAAGAACACGGAAGGAGTCAACGCAGATGCCGGATCAGTCATGGGTTGACAGAGGATGGGTGGCTCCGGCATGTTTTAATTATGCCTACATTTAATTCGCTTACTGAAATCAATTTTTAGAAATGAACTCACCATTTATTTCATGGATGTAGAATTATAATTGTCTTTGTGCAAATTTCCTGAGTGCAACACACTGGAGAGACTGACTCCAAAACATATCTACTTAGATTTCAGTTCACAGAAGACCATAAGACCAAAAGATATAGGGGTAGAAATAGACGATTCAGCCCATCAAGTCAGTCCCACCATTCATGAGCTGATACATTTTCCTGCTCAGCTTTCTCACCATAACCCTTGATGACGTAGCTAATCGGGAACCTATTAATCTCTGTCTTAAATACATCCAATGACTAGGGGCATAGCCAAGTTCTATCGTTAGGGGGAGTGAGCATATAAAAAAGGCTCCATGACAAATACCAGGTGGTGAGTCAGTAGTTGAATGGTGGGCCGCATTGATTTTTGGCAGTGTCAGACTGGAGTGGGGGAGGGGGTGGCAGTAGGTTCAGACCAGAGTCGGGGTGGGAGCGGGTGGCAGTGGCACCGGACTGGAATGGAGGAGGCATCGGTGGCATCAGACTGGAATGGGGGGGGGGGGGGGTAGCAGTGGCAGACTGGAGCAGGGGAGGAGGTCCTGCTGCACCACTCCTAGCTATGCCACTGCCTAAGACTTGGCCTCCACAACCACCTGTGGCAACAAATTTCATAGATTTACCACCCTCTGGCTAAAAGAATTCCTTCACCTCTTTGTTCTAAGTGGACGCCCTTTCAATCCTGAAGTTTTGCCCTCTTGTCCTCAACTCTCCTACCAGGATCTAGGCTGCCTTACAGGAGAACACATGATCAGAATAGATAAATGTGTGCCACCGATAATACATCCATGCAGAAAAGTTCCATTTGCGCTTCAAAAGCAATTAAAAGCAGAGTTGGACAGGATGGAAACCCTGAATGTGATTCAGAAGATGGATGAGCTAATGGAGTGGGTGAGTTCACTCATCATTGTGGACAAAAAGAATGGAAAGTTTAGAATTTGCTTGGATCTAAGAGATCTAAACAGAGCAATAAAGAGAAAACACTTTAAGCTTCCAGCGCGTAAAGAAGTCATGTCAGTTTGCAAATGCAAAGTTTTTCAGCAAGTTGGATGCATCATCAGGATTTTGCCAGTTAAAATTGGATGAAGCAAGTTCAAGACTGTGCATGTTCAATAGTCCATTTGGCAGATACAGATTCCTAAGGTTACCATTCGGAATTGCCTCAGCTTCTGAAGTGTATCACAAAACTATCCATATAGTCTATGAGCACCTGGATGGAGTTGATACCTCAATGGATGATGTCATAGTATGGGGAACCAAGAGAATGGAGCATGATGAGAAACTAAGGAAAGAGCTGGATGCAACAAGGAAAGCAAACCTGAAGCTGAATAGAGAGAAATGCCAGCTCGGGGTAACAGAACGGACATTTGTAGGAGATATTATTAGCAGTGAGGGCATCAGATCAGATCCCAAAATGGTGTCCACTATTGGGAACATGCCAAGGCCACAATGCAATAAGGACGCACAGAAGTTCAATGGACTGGTCAACTATATGGGTAAATTCCTATCCAAACTCTCAGAAAAGATGGCTCCATTGAGAAGACTATCAGAAAAGAACATTGAATGGGAGTGGGATCATGAGCATGAAAAGTCATGGACGAACTAAAGAAACTGCTCACAGAGGAACCAGTTCTGAGGTTTTACGACTCTTCGAGACCCATCAAGATATCATCAGACGCATCACATAGTGGGCTTAGTGCAGTTCTTCTGCAAAAATATGCTGACTGGCAACCCATTGTGTATGTTTCACGTTAAATGACAGATGCAGAGACGTGATACGCTCAAAATGAAAAGGAGCTGCTCAGCATCACATACACCTGTGAAAGATTTCATCAGTTTGTGTCAGGACAAGCAGCTGGTGTAGAGACTGACCATAAGCCCTTGATTGCATTGTTCCAAAAGCCATCAAAATGAATGTCCACTGAGAATGCAAAGAATGATGATTTGGCTGCAATGCTATACACTGAATGTGGCGTACACTCTGGGTAAGCTAATGCAGACATGTTGTCTAGAGCTGTTGACATGAGAGAGCCTACAAACACTAAAAGGGATGAAGACGTGAATGCCTTTGTAAACGAGATTACAAGTGCTCTGCCCATATTAGATAAAAAAGGAGCTCATAAGGTCAGATACCAACAAAGATGAAACACTGAGACAATTGAGAAAAAGCATTTTGGATGGATGGCCTCACATGAAGCAGGACTGCTCACCTGACATTGCAGAGTACTGGAACTGTAGGGCAGAACTATCAGTGGTTGAAGACATCATCTACAAAGGAAGCAAAATCCTTATCCCAAAGAGTCTGAGAAAAGAGATGCTGAAAAGGATTCCTGGAGGGCATTTCAGAATCGAAAAGTGTAAGAAAAGAGAACAAGAGGTGATGTACTGGCCAAGAATCAACAACGATATAACAAATGAAGTGACAAACTGTACAATATGCCAAAAATATCAAGCAAGCAATCCTGCAGATCCACTAAAGCCACACCCAGCACCACACAGACCTTACCAGAGAGAGGTGCTGACCTATTCGAATGTCAAGGGAAGGATTATCTTGAAGTCACAGACTATTACTCCCTGTATCCAGAGGTGTGTAGATTAAATACCATAACTGCAGATGCTGTAATAACAGGTAGGAAAGCCATATTCTCCAGACATGGTGCAGCAAGTGAGATCTTCACAGACAATAGACCCCAGTTTTGCAATTTAAAGTTCCGACAGTTTGCCAAAAAGTGGGACTTTGTACGCACCACGTCAAGTCCTCATTTTCCACAGTCTAATGGTCTAGTGGAAAAATTAGTTCAGGCAGTGAAAAGACTGATGAACAAGGCAAAAGACAGTGGAACAGACCTACTGGAACATACTAGATTACTGCACCATGCTGCTCGAGTTTGGGATGTCACCAGCAGAACTCCATATGGAACATAGGCTAAGATCAAATCTACCCATTTAGGAGAATCTCCTAAAAACGAAAGAGTGGGAGAAAGTGAGGAAGTTCAAAGAGCAACAGAAAGAAAAGCAAAAGTATTACTTTGACAGAGGAACAAAAAACCTTCCAGAAGTCTAGAGTGGTGACCAAGTAAGGCTAAAAGACAAAACAAAATTATGGACTCAGAAGGGAACTGTTCTTAGTGAAGTCCAACCAAGATTATACACCATTCAGACGGATGAAGGTGCTGTTCTGCGAATAAATCATTGAGATCTTCAAATGGTACCAGCCACAGTAGATGGAAAGATGGATACTGTTGAACAACCTGAATACACATCTGAGAAGACATCATCTGAGGCAACAACTCAGAATCAAGGACAGTCAATCAGGAGATCGTGAAGACATGTGAATCCTCCTAAGAGACTCAATGAGCAAATTTAAAGACTCCTGTAATAGATTGAAGTAGTGCCATCTTATTCGCTCTTCATGTTTTAGTGTTTGTAAATGTGAACACACAAAACAAGTTTAAAAAATGTTAACAATGTTGATCATAATGAAAATCCAAGTTCTTGGTGTTAAAGTTAAAATTGCAGAGTTATACAAAGAAAACTTGTTAGTTAAAGGTAAATTACTTTTGTTTTAAGAAAGGGAGATGTAATGATAGTGATCGCGGTTGCAATGCAACTAGCAATGCCTTACCGTTTGATTATACTTGGCTGCCACCAGGGGCTGACACAGAGCAAGAGACAGAGTATGCAGATCTGTAATGGAGACCTGCAGCCTCATGGCCTGCCTCAGGGTGCTATTTACAACAACTTTAAAGAGCCTTTTCCTTCATCCATGTGTTGTCTAAGAACTCACACATACAAGATGAAACACCTTCTATGGTTACTTTATTTCAATCCCGTGTCACTCACGGGATGGCAAAGCAACTGCTTCTATCCTATGTTACCTATAGGATGGCCAGGTGTCTTCTGGTTTCAAAATGCCTCTTGTTCAGTAATATGTTTCTCCTAAATGTCTCATCACATGACATGTGACATCATTTCTGTTTTTGAAGTTCATAATGCCTTCTTCAAAAGTATGAACCATACACCAACGGACTCCAGCTTGTCCGTGAGCATAACCAGCAGAATGGAAATGCATATATACAACTGTACCAGAGCAAACACCTATTGTTTTTAGTTCTCAATGAAGAACAGTCATAAGACTTTTATGACTGTTTACAGTTTTGAATTACCTGTCTTTTGAAGTAAACAGACTTCCAGCAGAACAATGCATTAACAGACTTTTCACCTTTGCAAATGACTTGCCATCTGCCACCTCAAAGAAGTGCAGACGCGCAAACCAAGAAATATATATTTTATAACTAAAGATTTTAAAGATTAATATTAGTATAAATCCATCACAGAGCCATTGAGCATGAGTGGGCAGAACACCATCTTTGCATCCAAACAACTTTACAAGTTCAATCAGAAGAGGAGCAAAAATCAGAATACAGCATTTAATTGGAGTCCTAACTCCTTAGACTTACTTTGCAGGACCTCTACCCCACTCCTGCCCATGCCATTGATACCAATATATACCACAACTTCTTGCTGCTCACCTTTCTCCTTCAGAATATTCTGCACCCGCTCAGAGACATCCTGGACTTGAGCACCTGGGAGGCAGCCTCCTTTGCATCCACAGAATCTCCTATTTGTTCCCCTGACTATCGAGTCCCCGATGACTATCACTTTGCCTGACTTCACCCTTCCCTTCTGAGGCTCAGTGCTGACCACGGTACTATTAGTCTGGTTGCTGCTGCCTAGTCCAGATAGGTCATTTCTCCAACAGTATCCAAAGGGGTATGCTTGTTGCAGAGGGGAATGGCCACAGGTATACCCTGCACTGCCTGCCTGACCTCTTTCCTTCTCCTGACTGTCACCCAGCTACCTTTTTCCTGCCTTCTAGGTCTGATTGTCTCCCTGTAACTCCTGTCTATCACCCCTCAGCCTCCTGAATAATCCAGAGTTCATCCAGCTCCAATTCCTTAACATGGTCTGTCAGGAGCTGCAGTTGGATGCACTTCTCACAGATGAAGTTGTCAGGGATAGTGTTGCCTTCCCTCACTAACCACATTCTGCAAGAGGAGCATGTCCCTGCCCTGGCTGCCATTCCTACTGTCTACTAAAGAGGAAAGAGGTAGAAAAGTCTGTCCTTACCTTGCCACAGCTTCTGCTCACTGAAGTCTCACAAACCACCCACTACTACACTAGGCCACTCACACAATGACCTTCTTCAATGGCTGCTTCTCTTGGCTGCTGAAACGTTTAGGGGAGATGTCAGAGCCAAGTCATTTTTTTTTTAAACAGAGTGGTGAGTACCTAGAATGCATTGCCAGGGATGGGGGTGGTGATGGAGGATGGTGCAATAGGATGTGGCAGGAAATTGGAGGACCCAGGGATTGCCACAGACTCACAGGGAGAATGTACAAACTCCATTCAGACAGTGCCAGAAGTCTGGATTGAACCCGAACTTGGTGAGGTGAGGCAGTGGCTGAACTTGCCATGCCACTGAATCTAACAGAGGGAAGTGCTGATCAAGGGATACAGGTGCATGATTTCATGAAAATGGTGACTCGGATGGACAGAGTGGTGAAGAAAGTTTTAGGCACGCTTCCCTTCATCGGGCAAGCCATTGAGACCTCATGGGTTAGCAGTACAAGTCATTGGCACAAGACTAAACCTGCAACACTGTCTGCAGTTTTGGTCACCCAGCGGTAAGAAAAATGTCATTTCGTTGAAGGGGTACAGAGGAAATTCACTTGGATGTTGCTGGGACTAGAGCACTGAAGTTTCATGGAGGGGAGAAGTTGTCTTCAATCCCTTGAGAGTAGAGGACTGAAAGAAGACCTATACAGTTGTAGTGGGAGAACAAATTCGAAGGATTTAAAGAATGACAATCCAGAATCAGAAATGTGTTGTTTCGCAGCATTGTACACAAGGTGAAAAATTATTATAAATTACAATTTTGAAAAGTACGTGACACACACACACATACCCCTCCCCATAGCAATGCTCTGATACAAGTTAACTAAACTATACCTATGTTATTTTGAGGGTTCAATCGTACAGTATCTGCTACCCTTCCCCAACAGGCAAAGCACAGCACACCAATTAACAAGGTTATAAACATCTATCTACAGGTTACAATGGAGGAGACACGATGGTCTCTCCTGGGTACAATCCACAAGTAGCCCTACCCTTCACTGGCACACACATTAAAATTCATCTCCAGTGTTGCCAGTGGCACACAACCTGGAGTGAAGTTTTCAGACGGTTCCAAAGGGAAAAGAGAAAGCTAGCCCACAAGCTGGATTTTTATCCAGCAGCAGGTTAGATGGTCAGCCCAAGTAAGCCCATGTGACTTGAGGTAAAGAGGATGACTATTTAGAAAGTGTCTTTACCGGGGAGTGGGTTTGACATTGATTGATGGGGTAAGTGACTTTCTATGTTTCCTGTCTGGGTAATCAGTTGACTATCAGGTCACAAGCATATGGAAACTGATAGCTCATTCCACTCTTCCACTACTTGCTGTGTGAAGAGGATCCCCCTAATGTTCTCCCTAAACTTTTCCTCTTTTGTCCTTAATCCAAGACCTCTGGTTTCACCTACCCTCAGTGGAAAAAAAACCTACTTTCATTGATTTATCCCCCTCATAATTTTGTATCCCTCCATCAAATCTCCCCTTATTCTTCTATGCTCCAGGGAAGTCCTTACCTGTTTGAGAGGTCACGTGATGCAGGGAGAGTAGGAAGAGGTGGAATCCTGGAGATCCCTGGATTGTTAAGAATAAATAGGCTAAAAACGTCAACTGAATTGCCAAGATACCAAAAAAGGACGAAAATACAACAAACAATGAACAAGAAGAGTAAATTCACAAATAAGAGCATGAAAAAAATCTCCATTGAAGCGAGAGACCTGACCAGAGATGCCTTATGGTGAGCAAAATGATAGGACCACCCTGAGGCCTGAGGAGGAAGCTGCAACTTCAACCAATCGACCCACCCAGCAGGGAGGACGAGACTCGGGCAAAGGCAGCTCTGCCCCCCGGGCAAGTACACAAAGAAAGTCCTTGGAGATGGGGAGAAGCCTGGGGCCCCCTTCCCACAACAGGAATGCCAGATCAGCCACCCTCGCAGTGATGAAGTTGGCGCCTGTAGTGGTTGTGAGGCAGCGATCCTGAAGAGCACAGAGAGAAGTCACGAAGAACCAGCATCAACTCCGGTATTGAGGGGAAGGTTGAGACTCACCTCAACTCCAGTGGCAGGTCCAGGGCCAAGCTGTGTGGTGCAGTTGGTGACACAGGAGCAAGCGGTGTAGGGTCGAGCACGGCAACTAACAGGTCCAGCGATGGACAGGAAGAGAAGGTGAATACCAGCAGCAGCAGTGACGGGTCTAGGAGCTCTGAAATGGATGAAGACAGCAGTGGAGGAAGGCTCTGTCAAGCTGTGGGACAATTTAAAAAAAGGCTCTGTCAAAACAAAACAAGCAGGGAGTCTCAGAGCCCTCCCTGCATGATGTAATGGATATGCTGGGCCAAATGGAAAACAGGCTGTTTCAAGCTGTCGACAGGAGAGCCCAATACATGGAAGGAAAGCTGGAAAAGGTCCAGGGTACCCTATCTGGACTGATGTGTAGGGCGGATGAAGTGGAGGAAAGGGTAGGGAAAAGTGAAGACACCAGATATAGTATGGGCAATAAATTGGAGATGCTGCTGAATGAAAGGGAGAATATCTGGAGGAAATTAGATCCCCTCGAGAACTATAGCAGGCAAAACATTAAAATAGTGGGGCAAAACCCAGTGTTTCTTTCAGACCTGGATCCCCAAGGTGTTGGTCAAGGGTATACTGGGAGAAAAGATTGTGATAGAAAGGGCTCATAGATCCCTTTTCCCAAGACCAGGTCCCCCGCCGGGCAGAGACCGCGTTCTGTGCTGATAAAGGTTGTTGTGTTGCCAGAACAGGGAGAGAATATTAGGAGGCAATGACAAGTGCAAAGAAAAGAGGATCCCCCTTAGAGGTAGAGGGAAATAAAATCTTCTTTTACTCAAATATTAGTATGGCACTTTTGAAGACCAGAAAAGTGTTTGAGCCAGCCAAGAGGCTGATCAAGCAAAAGGGCTACGAATGTGTACTGAGACATCCGGCCACCCTGAAGGTTATATTACCAGGAGGAGAAAGAAAATTTATTGCAGATCCCCAGAGAAGGTCTACCCACATTGGGGAGTATGAAGAAAAAATAAAGCCCAACTGGTAATTAACCTACAGTGGTTTTATTGCATTGTGAATTTAACCCTCAAGGGTGTACAGATGTATTATGGACTGTAAGATATTTTGGCATTTGAATTGGAAAAAAGGTCTGAAACGTGGTTATACCAAGTGGACAAGAAGTTTTAACTACAATTTTTCTTGGGGAGCATGGGAGACAGAGGGAGGAGTAGATGGGTGCCAGTGGCACAACCTATTATTGGTGGGGGGAAGGTATTGACAACCGAAGGAGGTTAACCACAGAGTAGGGGTGAGGGTGAATGTAACATGGGGAAAAGGTTATGCTAAGAGGATAATAGGGGGTTAAGGGAAGGTATGCCCTTGCACCTTCTTTTATTATTTTTTTGGTTAGTTATTTGTGTTTTTGTCTTTGTCCTTGTTCCCACTCTTGTTTCTTACATAGTAATTTTAGTTTTAGCTTTTGTTTGTTCCTTAGGGTCTGGCATGGTGTATGTGGATGGGAGCCAATGGCTGATGGTGAGAGGCTGGCTGAAGAGGGAACCTTCGAGCCATTGAGGTACCAAGACAATTTGGTCATGACAACCCCTAGAGCAACAAATAAGAGTGTAAGGTTCATAAGCTTTAATGTTAACGGTCTGAATGGCATGATTAAAAGAAAAAGAGCCTTGGCACATATTAAGAAGCTGGGAGTGGACCTGGCCTTCCTTCAAGAAACTCACTTAACAGAGTTTGAACATCTAAAGCTGAGGGGCAGGTGGGTGGGCCAGGTATTGGCCTCCTTGTTTGGTTCAAAAGCAAGGAGGGTTGTAGTTTTGATCAGGAAAAGTGTTCTAGTGAGAGTGCAGAGTGTGACGATGGATAAATCTGGTAGATTCATAATGGTGCACTGTCAAATATATTCATAATCCTGGACCTTAATCAATTTGTATGCCCCCAATATAGATGATGAGAAATTTATACAAGATACTTTCCTGAGATTGGCAAAAGCAAAAGAGAATATTCTAATTGGGGGAAATTTTAACAACTTTTGTCTGGACCCTGTTTGGACAAGTTAACAAAAAGAATAATGAGAACAAAGGTGGCATGTACTGCCATTGACAGTATGAAAGAGCTGAATTTGATAGATGTATGGAGATGGAAGCATCCGAGAGAGAGGGTCTACTCCTTCTTCTTAAGGCAACATAACTCCTACTCTAGAATAGATTTTTTCTGGCTTCATCCCATTTAGAGGGTAGGATCATGGAAGCTGAGTACATGGTGAGGCTAGTCTCAGATCATTTGCCTTTAGTAGTTATTGAAATGCCGGATAACCAGGAAGCGGTACATAGATGGTGTTGTTGTTAAAGAAGCTGAAGTTTTGTAACTTTATAAGAGCACAGATAAATCTGTTCTGTGAGGCCAACTGTGGCGCCACTCCAGATAAATTCCTTTTATGGGACACCCACAAAGCGTATTTGAGGGTTCAAATAATTGGATATACTAAAACAATAAAGAAAGAATATGAGAGGGAGGTGGGTGAATTGAAACAAGAAATCGCTCGTTTAAAAAAGGACTTTCAAAAATCAGGCTCAGAAGATCAATGTAGGGTTCTAACAAATATCCAAACATATAATATTGAAAAGGCCATATAAGTTCCAGGCAAATATATTATGAATTGGGGTAGAAAGAGCCCATAAGGTCCTGGCATGGCAGATGAGAACAGAACAAGCCTTAAGAATGATCAATGCAATACAAAGGGGGGATGGGAGGATCTCTTACAAACCAAAGGAAATCAATGACACCTTCCAGAAATTTTTATGAAGGTTTATATAAATCAGAATTGGGAGGTAGGCCAAATAAAATGGCTGAGTTCCTGTCAAAGATAAAGTTGCCAAACTTGGATCTGGGAGGCTTAGACTGTCCCTTCACAGAAGAAGAAATAGTGAGCGCATTGAACTTGTTGCAAGCCAACAAGTCTCTGGGAGAATATGAATTTCTGCCTGAGTTCTATAAGGAATTTAAAAAGTTGTTAATACCTCGCTCTATGGGGGTGATAGACCAGGCAATGGAGACTCATAGACTCCCAGAAAATCCTTCTTGAGAGCAATCATTACTATGATTTTGTAAAAAGGTAAGGACCCATTAAAGCCATCCTCTTATAGACCTATTTCGCAGTTAAACATGGACTATAAGATCATCGCCAATGCCCTGGCAAATGAATTAGCGAAGTAACTAGAACTAATTAACAAAGATCAAGTGGGCTTTGTACCAAAAAGATAGGTGGGGGATAATGTGAGCAGACTACTAAGCATAATGCACCTGGCGCAAACTAGAAATGAGAAGAGTCTCGTCATGGCTCTCGATGCAGAAAAGACATTTGATAGATTAGAGTGGGACTTTTTATTTAAAGTTCTGGAGAAAATTCGGCTAGGGCCAGCTTTTATTAATTGGATAAGCCGTTGGTTGAGGCCATTCATCAGGATTCAGACATTAAAGAATTTCAAGCAGGCCAAGAGGAACATAAGATCAGTTTGTTTGCTGATGACGTATTGGTATATTTGACAGACCCAATAAGTTCATTGCCCAAGCTGCGCTCTACTCTGGAGGACTATGGGGAGGTCTCCAGGTACAAATTAAATTGGGATAAAAGTGAGATTATGCTACATACGGGAGGGTATTATATCCAATGCAAAAAATAACATTTATCTAAAGTGGCAACAAAATGGGATTAAGTACCTAGGAGTCAACATTGATAATGATTTAAACAACCGATACAAGTTAAAATATACCCCGTTGCCAAGAAAGATCGAGGAGGACTTAAGTAGATGGATGTCCCTGCCCATAACGCTGGTGGGCAGGGTCAACTGCATAAAAATGAATGTGTTGCCAAGACTTCAGTATCACTTTCAGACCTTGCCTGTGGCATTGCCCAAGAATTTCTTTCAGGCTTTGCTCTCACGATTAAGAACATTCCTATTGAATGGGAAGGAACCCAGGGTCTCTATGGAAAAATTGACCTGGGACTAGAGTCTGGGTGGATTACAGTGGCCAGACTTTAATCTCCTCACTCTTTGAGGGGGGAGAGGTACCATCCTGGGTACAAATTGGTCTGCACTTGGTGAGCGAGAGGGTAGCAGAGGACTTTATTGATAAATGGGATACCAAATTATTATCTTGAAAAACAGACACTCCCATTTTAAGACAAATTATTCATATTTGGAGTGATATTAATTGATATTTAGGAATAAAATTCAGGCTGTCTCCAAAAGCACGCCTGACTCCAAACCATTTAATACCTTTGACGGTAGGTAACAAGATCCTAGATACTTGGCTCAGGAATGGCGTCAGGTGCAGCTTAAACAGAAATATAATTTCTCAAATAAAACATTCCACTGAAACCTTCAGATAAGATCTTTTCTCCATGATAAATTAGGTCCAACCATGGCCCTGTCAAAGTGCAGTGACATCAAGACCATGATTCGAAGGGGAAACACATGAAAATTCATTTCAGCAATGTATCTCCTGCTCCAAGCGGAAGGGCCTAAACAAGGGCTTCATAAAGCAAAACAGAGGTGGGAGATGGATCTGGGAACAATGATTGACAAGCAGTGCTGATCCAACTTGTGTCGGATCACCATGACCACGTTAATCAATGCAAGATACAGGCTGGTGCAATACAACTTTTTGTACCAGGTGTATCTAACGACGCAAAGGATTAACAGGTCCAAGCCAGAATTGTTGAATCAATGTTTAAGATGCAGCAATGAGACAGGAATCTTTGCGCATGCAACCTGAACATGTACCAAGGTGAGGCCCTTCTGGGTAGAGCTAGGTGAAGTCCTAGGAAAATCATAGGTAAGGAACTCCCACAGGTCCCTGAGTTGTTCCTGTCGGGTAACATGATGGACATAAGACTTACAGTGAAGCTGTCCAAATTCCAAATTCAATTTGTAATGATCACATTGGCAGTGGCCAGGAAGTGGATAGCAGTTACCTGGAAATCTGACTCTTACCTGAGTATTTCACAATTTTCCCCTGGAGAAGATTGCCTATAACCTGAGGGGAAGGTATGGCACCTTTCAAAAAATCTGGCAGCCGTACCTGAACCACATAGGAATGTGGCTGTGAAAAGTACAATCTTGCTTTGGGGCCCAACTCATCCTAAGCAAGGGGCCTGTCTAAACCCAACCAGGAAAGTCAGAGAACAAAAGAAAATTGGCCTGGTACCTCCCTGCTGCATTGGACCTGACCGACCCATAACTCCCCAATACAATTTATCCCTATGTTTTCAATGTTTTAATGTTTAAATGTCTCTTTTGGTTACCCACTTGTCCGTGTTTAAGGTTCAGGGAATGGGGTGGGGAGAAGAGAGTTTAAGAGATATTAAGTTTGGATTTGATTGTAAATTTGTATAGATTTGACATGGATTGATGTCAACTTGTAATGACTATTGCTGTCAAACTGTAAATTACCATGTCAAAACCTGAAAAACTATAAATAAATTATTCAAAAAAATCCTTACCTGTTTAACCTTTCCCTTTCACTCAGTTCCTGAAGTCCCAGCAACATCCTAGTAAATCTTCTCTGTACTCTTTCTATTTTATTGATATCTTTCCTGTAGCCAGGTAATTAAAACTGTACAGAATCCTTTAAATTTGGCCTCATCAAAGTCTTATTCAACTTTACCATAACATCCCAGCTTCTATTCTCAATACTTTGATTTATGAAGGCCAATATGCCAAAAAGTCTCTTCACAACCCTTTCCACCTGTGACGCCACTTTCAGGGGAATTATGTATCTGTACTCCCAGATCCCTCTGCCATACTGCACTTCTGCTCCAGTTTCCTGTCAGATTTATTGTCAGTGTTCATACATGACATCACATATAATCCTGAAATTCTTTTTCCTGCAGGCAAGGCAGAATTAATACTTATTGGTAGTGCAAAAAAAACTATACACAGCATATACATGTAAACAAATAAAGAACTATAAACAGATAATGAGTGTAAACAAACTGACTGTGTAATACAGAGAGATATAAAAAAAATCAATAAAGTGCACGAGTAAGAATCCTTAAATGAGTCCCTGATTCATTTTGTTGTTGAGGTGTCTGGTGGTGGAGGGGTAGCAGCTGTTCCTGAACCTGGTGGTGTGAATCTTGTGGCACCTATACCTCTTTCCCGATGGCAGAGTGTGTGCTGGGTGGTGTGAGTGTGCTTGATGATGGCAGCATTCCCTGTAGATGTTCTCGATAGTGGGAGAGTTTTCCCTGTGATATCCTGAGCTGGGTCCACTCCCTTTTGGAAGGCTTCATGCTCAGGACTATTGGTGACCCCATACCAATCTGTCATGCAACCGGTCAGCAAATTTTCCACCACACATCTGCAGAAATGTGTCAGGGTTTCTGGTGTCATACCAAACCTCTGCAAACTCCTCAGGAAGTAAAGGCGCTGATGTGCTTTCTTCAGGATGCCATTAGTGTGTTGGGTCCAGGAAAAATTCTCTGAAATAGTGACTTCAAAGAACTTAAATTTGCTCATCTCCTCCACCTCTGATCCCCAATGATCACTGGATTGTATATCTCTGCTTTCCCTTCCTGAAGTCAACAATCAGCTCCTTAGTTTTGGTGACATTGAGTGCAAGGTTGTTGTTGGTGCACCATTTGGTCAAGTTTTCAATTTCCCTTCTATATGGCGACTCATCCCCTTTCTTTATATAATCCCCTATCATGGTACCATCAGCAAATTTGTAGATGGTGTTGTTTTACTGAGCCACACAGTCGCAGGTGTAGAGTGAGTAGAGCAGTGATTTAAGTACACAGTCTTGTGGTGCTCCAGTACTGATGGAGATTGTGGAGGAGATGTTCTCACCAATCCTCACTGATTGTGGTCTGGAGATGAGGAAATCCAGGATCCAATTACACAGTGGGGTGTTGAGTCCCAGAGCTTGGAGTTTGCTGATCAATTTTGAGGGGATGATGGTGTTAAATGCCAAACTGTAGTCAATAAAAAGCATCCTGATGTATGAAACTTTGCTGACCAGTTGTTCTAGGGCAGGGGTCAACAATACGGTGCCCGTGAGCACCAGGTCGCCCGCAGGGACCACGAGTCACCCGCCGGCCGCCCCAGTCCCGCAGTCCCCCCCAACGACCACCCCAGCCCCGCAGTCCCCCGCCGGCTGCCCCAGCATCGTAGTCCCCCAGCAGATGCCCTAGCCCTGTAGTGCCCCACCAGCCGCCCTAGCCCCATAGTTCCGCACTGGGGGACTCTCAGGCAGCGAGAAGGGGGCTGTTAGGCAGTGGGGAGATGAGCTGTCAAACGGCTGCCCCTGCCCGGACTCAGGAGTTGGCATTTGCTCTGTGGCTCCTCTCCCCACTTCAGATCTTTTAGGTGGCGGAACACCTTCTGCGCTGCCACCTGAACGTCCCTTTGCAGACCTACATAGCCTGCTCCGGAGCCGCATTCTCCAGGCGATTCCACCTGAAAGCGGCTATTGATGTAGATTTGAAAACAAAAATATTTAAAAAAACATTTTTAAAAAATGTTTAATATACTTGAACTCTGATCTAGTCTGGTTCAAAGGTCAGTATTGTGCACGTGACAACCCTCAGCATTTCTGTTTGCTGAATAAGCTAGCGGGCCCTGCGAAGATGATGAGCTAAATGCGGTTTCTACTCCCAAAAACATGGCAGAAAAAAGAAAGAAAACTTATCATTTTCTCAGTGAATGGGAGGAAGAGTTTTTTTTTTACTACTGTGAAAGAAAACTGTGTGTGTCTCATTTGTGGGGTGACTGTGGCGACGGCAAAGCAGCACAGTGTGGAGAGACACCAGTACGTGTCACAAAAGCTACCATATTAACTATCCACCGGGCAGCACACTACGGGTTGAAAAAGCCCGTGACTTAAAGGCAGCTTTGGGTAAACAGTAGTCTTTTTTTACGAGGCCGGTGAAAAACTCCCTAAAAACCAAAGCCTCATTCAGAGCTGCACATTTTTTGATAAAGAAGATGGAGGCATTTTCAGACAGGGAAGTTTTCAAAGAAGCAATGATGATAACTGTGTTTAAAGATGAGAAGAATGGAGCCTGATGTCATATCCACTTTCTCTGATGTCCAATTGGGGGCAAGTATGATGGTTCGAACAGTTTCGGCTATGTCCGGAAACTTGGCTGAGCAGCTGGACCAGGACCTGGTGAAGTCCAGGTGGTTTAGCATCCAGTGCGACGAGTCCGTGGACAGCAGCAGAATAGCGTAGCTGATTATCTTTATCCGGATGGTGTTTGATGATTTCTTCACAAAAGAAGAACTTCTGACACTACTGCCCCTAAAGACAAATATGAGGGGAGTTGACATCTATAATGGGGTGAAGAGGTTTTTCGCGGAGAAAAAGGTACCATTGGAAAAGCTGGTATTGGTGACTGCAGACGGAGCTCCAGCAATGACCAGCCAACATGTAGGTTTTATCGCGCACTGTAAAGGTGACACAGACTTCCCAATATTTCTGCATTACCACTGCATCCTTCACCAGGAGGCAATATGTGCAAAAATTACCTGCTTGGAACACATGATGACTCCCGTCGTGAAGATCATAAACAGCATCCGTTCTAAAGCGAAACAGCACAGGATATTCAAGGTGCTATTGGAGGAGCTGTCAGCTGAATATGGTTACTACACATAGAAATCCGATGGCTCAGCAGGGGATGACTTTTGCCACGTTTTTTGTCACTTTTGAGTGAAATCAAAGAGTTCACTGCTGGATGACACTGAGTGAATACTTGACCTTGCAGTTTTAACGGGCATCACTGAGAAACTAAACCAACTGAACTGTGAGCTGCAAGGCAAAGGTAAGACTATTGCTGACATGATAAGTGCTGTAAATGCATTTAAAGCCAAGATTAACCTTTTCTCAGTGCATTTACAGCGGGAAAAAAAAGTGCTACACTTCCCCTCTATGCATTTGATCCAGAAAGGCAATGCTTCTGCATCTGAGACTTTTGACAAAGTTGCAGAAAAGTGCTCTCAAGTCATACACTGACTTGGGCAAGAGTTTGAAAACAGGTTTTGTGACCTTTGATCAGCCTGAGCCATGTGAGTCATTCATTTCCAATCCTTTCATGCAAGTGGACATTACATGCATTGCTGAACAACTAAGTGCAACGTTCAACATGGATGCTGGAATGGTGGAGATTGAAATTATAATATTGCAAAATGACCGCCACCTCAAAGCCTAGCAGGCTGCACCAAACTTTTGGTGCCTTGTGGACACAGAAAAGTACAATGGTAGATGCACAGCAGCTATGAAGGTTGCCAGCCTGTTTGGTTCAACCTATCTCTGTGAATCAGCCTTTTCTGATATGAACTTCATCAAGAACAAACACAGAACACGCCTCACAGATGCACATCTGCAAGACTCACTCAGAGTTGTAGTGTCAAGTTACACCCCAGATTACAGTACCGTGGTGAGCAACGTGCAATGCCAGGCTTCCCACTCACAGACAAAAAAAAGATACCAGATGTTGTCAGTGGCAACATGGCAGTGCCATAGCAAAGTTAAATTCTGTTGGAGTTGATGTTTTTATATTAAATTACCCAACTTTTAATGTTTATTTTTACTGACTCCAACAAATTCTAATATTGAAAAATTGTGACAAATGTGTTCGTAAAGTGTGACAGATATGATAATTTTGTTAAAAATGCTGCAGATTTGGTGATTAGTACAAAATGTGATAAGATTTATTTAAAAATCTGAAAGAGTTGATTTTTGTTAAATCTTACATAATTGATAACTTGTATAAACATGGTACATAGTTCATGATTTGTTAAAAATTGTTAGAGTTAGTGGTAGTAAAAATGGAACATCATGATTTCCTATGAAATGTTGCAAAAGTGATCATTTGAAACAGTTGCAGAGATTAATAGAAATAAAGTGTTGCTCGTTGAAATGTATCTATTTCCTACCTCATTAAATCATTGTTAATAATTATTGTGAGGAATCATTAACATGATCAATGTCTTCACATAGATGAATATCATTAATAATAATATATAATTAAAGGAAACCGTGCAACTTTGTTATTTCAGAAGTGTGTACTAAACTGGTCGCCCTTCATATTACTCAGTACCCTTGAAGTAGCTCGCAGTTTCAAAAAGGTTGGTGACCCCTGTTCTAGGGCTTTGTGTGGAACCAGCTTTGATGGGCAAACTGGAAAGTATCTAGAAAGTCACTGCTCAGCTAGGAGCCTTTCAAAACACTACATCACTGTTGATTGAGGTGTTACTAGTCAATAGTCATTACAGCAGGTTACTACACTCTTCTTTGGCACCGAATGATTGACTCTCAATTCCTTGGTCTTTCAAATATTTATTCATCTCTATCTCAAATATATCTAATGATCCAACCTCCACCATGATCCAGTGGAGATAATCCCAGTGATTCACCACCCTCTGAGAAAAGAAGTTTCTACACACCTGCTTTAAATGACCAGCCCTTTATTTTATACCTCTGTCTCCTTGTCTGTGATTCTCCCAGCAGGAAAAGCATTTCAACATCTACCCTGTCAGGTTTGAACTTTTATATTTTTATGTTCTGGGGAATACGGACCCAACTGGTCTCTCTTCTCCTCATAGGACAACTTTCTTAACTTAGGAATTAGCCTGATGAATCTCTTTTTGATTGCCTCTAACACTATGGATAGGGCAAACAGACATCATCAAAGCATTAAGTTTAAGGTACGATACCTATTAATAAGAATGACTATTACAAAGTGTAAACTACAATTCACAGTCTGCTGTGCAACACCAATGGCACAGGGCACATATGGCAAAGGATCAAAACTCTAACAGACCACAAGACAGCCTTGCGAGTCAAAGACAATGACACTTCCCTTCCAGACAGACTGAATATCTTCGATGCATGGTTCAATGAGAAGAACAGGCTGATGCTGAAGAAAGCTCCGTGTCCCCCTGATGAATGGGCTCCTGCATAGCTGCAGCTAAGGTGAGGAGAAACTTATCCAAGGTGACCCCAGATTGAAGGGGCCAGACAAAATACCTGTTGGGTACGGAAGGACTGCATAGACCAACCAATGGAGATATGTACGGACATCTTCAATATGTCCATTGTTCCCGTAGGTCACAAGACAGTCACCATCATCCTGGAACCAAAGAGGATGACAGTAACAGGCCTCAATGACTGTGGCAGTGACCTCCACCATTATGAAATGCTTCAAACATCTGATGATGGAATACATTAAAGCACACCCCCACCCCCCCCCCCCCAAGACACTGCACCCAATTCAATTTGCCAATAGATGGAACCATTCCACTACATCCTGACCCACATGTTCATCAACCAGCTCAATGTATAATACAATTATTTGCTAAAGGCTGGTAGAGAAACTGTCCTCACTTGGACTCAACATCCCTCTCTGTAACTGGATCCTGGACTTTCTCACAGAAGCACCAGCTGTCCTGATCAGTAACAGAACATCGAGCACTATCTCGCTGAGCACTGGGGTGCACCTCAGGGCTGTGTGTTCAGCCTGCTCTTGTTTACGCTACTGACCCATGACTGTATAGCCTGATCTAGATCCAACAGAGTATCAAGTTTGCAGATGACTCAACAGTAGCTGGCTTCGTCAGCAATAACAATGAGTCGCACTTCAGAGAGGTGGTTAAAAATGTCATGGTGTGGTTCAAGAATAACAACTTGAATCTCAACCTTTACAAGATGAGGGAGATGATTGTGGACTTCGGGAGGGCCAGGAACGACCACCCTCCACTACATATCAACAACTCTGCAGTGGAGAGAGTGGAGAGCACCAAGGTCCTTGGAGTTCACTTATCTAGTGATCTATCATGGACACACTATCTCTTCTCACTTGTCAGGAAGGCTCAATAGTGACTGCATTTCCTGAAGCGGCCAAGGCTACTGGCTACCATTATATCAACCTTCTACAGGAGCTCTATTGAGAGCATCCTCACTGGCTTCATCACTGTGTGGTATGGTCGCTGCAGAGAAATGGATCAGAGGTCAATCCATAGGACTATAAGAGTGGCAGAGAGGATCAATGGAGTCTCCCTCCCCACCACCCCCCCCACCCCCTGCCACAACCCATCGACATGATCTACAGGGATTGTTGTTTGAAGATGGCAAGCAAAATCATTGAGGACCACTTCCACCCTGCACACAGCACCTTTCAGCTGCTCCTGTCAGGAAAGAGATACAGGAGCATCAGGGCCAGCACCATCAGGCCGAGGAACAGCTTCTTCCCACAGCATTGAGAATGTTAAACGATCAAAGGAACTGCTCATACTAAGCATTTGAGACTCTCACATTCATGGAACGATATTTATGTATTACTATATATATGTATACTTGTTCTCCATATAGAACATAGAACCATAGAACATTACAGCTCAGAAACAGGCCCCTGTATTATTTGTCTATACGTTTGTTATTTCTGGTTGTGTGTCTATGTATTTTTCACCGAGGACTGGTTTGTCAGGTTGAACTTGTACAATCAGATGACAGTAAACTTTTTAAAATATTTTATTTTTGATTTTCAAAGACTCGTACAAAATCAAACAAACAACACACTCTCTTTCAATAATGGTATATTACATTCAGAGTCTATTTTTTTCCCCTACCCCTCTCCCCACACCAATCCCCACCCATACATTAGTACCACAAGAAAATGTTTATACAAATTAAACAAACCCAAAAAAACAATTATCAGTAAAATCACAGACTCTTAAAGGAACTTAAAAAAAACCATAAGTAAACTGAAATTAAAAAAGATAAGGAACAAAATTCAAGAGCATGTCATCTGCGCCATGACCTACTTTACTGATTTCAATCATTTCACTTCTGGCACAGATTGTTGCATTTCCTTTATTCAGAAGGGGTATAATTATCTGTGTACCAAAGTATTGCAGATAAGGTTGCCACAACATAGCGAATGTGCCATATTTCCTTCTTAAATTGTACGTGATTTTCTACAGAGAATACAACTCTGCAGTTCCGTATTCCATCATGTAGTATTTAGTTGGGAGTCAGACTTCCACGTGACCGTTATACACTTCCTGGCTATTGACAAGGCGACCTTCACAAACTGAATTTGGTATCTGGACAGTTTAAAACTCGTGTCCATGATGTTTCCCAAAAAGTACAATTCCGGATCCTGTGGAAAATCCACTTTTGTAATATTTTTTCAGCATGTCCCCCAGGTCCTCCCAGAAGGATCTCACCTTTGTACACAGCCAGGTTGAATGGATAAAGGTTCCAATCTGCACATCACACCTAAAACATATTACAGAAATTTCTGATTTAGATTTATGTAATTTTTGTGGCATGATATACAGTTGACACAAAATATTATATTGCTCCAACCTGAACTTGGCATTAATGACTACTGTCCTGATACAAATCTGACCAGCACCACTCGAGGATTGTTGTGCCAGATGATAATAAACTTGACTTGGCCTTGAGAAGATTGATATCCACAACTATCAAAACCATTTTCCTTTGTGAAAGGTATGGTAGCAACCAGCACAGGGACTTCCTCCTGATTCTCATTGACTGTGGTTTACTCAATCAAATGCTGCCTTGATGTCAAAACCACTTCTTCACTTCACCTCTAGAATTCAGCTCATGCTTGGACCAGGAGCTGAGCGACTTTGGCACAATCCAAACAGACCTTCTTGTGAGCAAGTTGTTCGGTAAATCCCATTTAATCATCCTTCCATCACTGTGGGCACACAGTAATTGGCCAGGTTGGATATCTCCTGCTTCATGTGGACCAGACATACCTGTGAAATTTTCAACATTTTCAGAGAGAGATACTAATGTTGTAGTTGTACTGGATCAGCTTGGCCAAGGAGGCAGTGAGTTTTAGACCTCAAGTCTTCTTTTGCTAGAATATTACAGCATATTAGTCACATTGCAGCTGCTGGTGTCGGAAAAGAACACACAAAAAGATTTTTTGGAACAAGTTATCACAGCTGTTTGAATAAGAAATCACTTGCGTGATAAATCATTATTGCGAAACAGTTCTTGGCATCAGTGATAGGATTTTTTTTAATGCAGTTTCAGTGTGTCTACCATTCAGATATAAAACTATAGTCTTGACCCTCCACTCCATCCTGACCCACCTGGAGAATGCCAGGCTGTTGTTCATTGACTTCAGCTCACCGTTCAACACAATCATACATCAGAGGCTGGGGGATATACTGTCCTCACTGCGACTCAACACCCCACTCTGCAACTTGATCCTAACTTTTGATTGAAAGACGACAGTCAGTCTGGGTTAACAGCTAAATCTCAAGTCTTAACACACTGGCACACATCTGGACTGTGCGCTCAGCCCGCAACTGTTCATGCTGTTGTGACTGAACTACCAGATTCAGTTCAAACAGAATCAAAAAGTTTGCAGTTGATACAACAGAAGTTGACCTGATCCATAACGATGATGGCTCATCAAATGGTGCAATGAGTGTCAATGTAGAAAACACAAAGGAGATGATTGTGGACTTCAGGAGGATGAAGGATTTACCACTCTCCATTACTCATCAATGGCTCCGTTGTAGAGAGAAGGAGAATGCAAAGTACCCTTTGTATTCATATAACGGGTGCCCTGACCTGGACCTAAAATATCCTTTCCGTTGTTAGGAACAGTGCAGCAGCACTTACACATCCCAAGGAGGTTGATGAGGGCAAAGTAACAACATTTCACAGGAGCACATTTGAGAGGGCCCTGCCTCGCTGCATGTGTGGGATGGTAGCTGCAAAGCATCGGACCTGAAGTCAATACAGAGGATCATCAAAGCAGGCGAGAAAATCACTGGGGCCTCCCTTTCCTCTCTTGACAACATTTACCAGGAACTTGGCTTAAATAGAGCCCAATGAATTATTGAGGACCCTTTCCATCCAGAAAGGGTATCTTTGACCCACTAACATCAAAATGGAGATATGGGAGCATCAAAACAAAATGCCATGCTGGGAAATAGGTTCTTCCCACAGATTGTGAGATTAAAGAATAGTATCTTGATGAGAGGAGACAGAGGGTGCCAGTGAAGGGTTAATTTTTACATCTCCAGGGGCCTGACATTCACTGTGTATGTTTTGCTCTGGTTTAGCTTCCCAAAATATACCACTTCACATGTGTCTGACTTAAATTCCACCTTCCATTCCTTTGTCCACTGCTGTCCCAATAGATCTAGGTCCAGGTGTAACTTTAGAAAACCTTCACTATCTCTCACAAGACCAATTTTAGTGTTACAAATCATGCCAAATTGTGAATCTGTACAGGAAACCACAATCTAGCATCAATCCCATATGCACACCACCAATCACAAGCCTCGAATATGAAAATTAATCCTCTACTGCAGTGGTTCCCAACCTTTTTCTTTCCACTCACATACCACTTTAAGTCATCCCTATGCCATCAGTGCTCTGTGATTAGTAAGGGATTGCTTAAGGTGAGATGTGAGTGGGAAGGGAAGGTTGAGAACCACTGCTCTAGATACAATTGTTACTGAAATATTTTGCTTGAGAAAAATTGTAATTGGCCCATTTCCTTTGGAGTTATGAAACTGTGCACATAACGAGTCAATTAGGTACGATTATAACAGTGGTTTTCAACCTTTTTCTTTCCACCCACATCCCACCTTAAGAAATCCCTTACTAATCACAGAGCACCTATGGCATAAGGAATACTTAAAGTGGTATGTGAGTGGAAAGAAAAAGGTTGGGAACCACTGCTCTATTGCCATCCTGTCATCAAGCTAATTTTGTATCCAATTACCCACCACAGCCTGGATCTAATAATCTTCAAAGGGGGAACGTCTTCACACAGAGAGTGGTGGGGTTGTGGAATGAGCTTTCAGGTGAAGTGGTGAATGCAGGCTCAATTTTAATATTTAAGAAATATTTGGACAAGTACATGGATGGGAGCGGTGTGAAGGGCTATGGACTGGATGCAGGTCAGTGGGACTAGGCATAATAATAGTTTGGCACAGACTAGAAGGGCCAAAGGGCCTATTTTCTGTGCTGTAATGTTCTATGGTTTGTACAAATGGGAAAATGTTCCTGCTGTCCATCCATCATGAGTGGTCAAAAGAGGCCTCAGTTGAATCTCTTGTCTTCAAATCTGCTTTGGATTGTTAGCCTGGTTCTTGTGATCAAGGTCAATTTAAAACAATCTGACTCAGCCACCGCCTTTCATGTCTAAAGTGCTATGGTTGAGTGCTAGTTGTATGACACAGCTTTCTATCACACATAATTAGGGAAACTCAAAACATTAGGCATTGTATGAAAAGGACATTCTAACACGAATCAGAGAACTTTGTAATAAGGACCTTTCACGCAAGGGATTACTTTTTCAAAGAAGGACGTGATAAGTTGTGTGTAAATCTTACAGGATTGCCTAACCTGTTCCAAAAAATCTTTTCAAAACCATTGTGTGCTATGTTTAGATGTTGGCAGCATGTAATGTGATAATATGCAGTATTCATTTATATATTTGAGAACAAGAAGCACCCAATTACAATGGAAAATACATAGGGATAGTATAAGTAAGAGATCTGAGCTCTGCACACAGGATCTGAGCATACAGTAAACATGCTTTCATAACACACCCTCTGGTTTATCTAAACAATATTATGATTTTCAAAGGGATGGGTGGACTGATAAGGCATTCCTGCAATGAAAGTTAGAGTGGAGTGCACAGCTTAGCTTCCAAAGGGCCTCAGCAGTCAGTAACAGTGATCTGCTCCCCAATTGACACAAACTTCCATTAATGTGACGAATAAATCACTGTGAATTTCAGCCTTTTAGTGTCCACAGGATTTAAGAAACCCTCGGAAACTGAGGACATTAACACACCATTGAAAAGAGGTGATTTATGGGATTGTTATGAACTTAGACCTTTTAACTGGCTCCAATCCAGATGTGTATAAAAGTCTTTGAACCAAGCCTTGTTCTTCAGGCTTAAATATTAACACAACCAACATGATGCCTTGAGATTTTGAGGAGAACAAGCCCCAAAACATAATATTTACTAACTGAACTGGCTAAAGCAGCTGTCTCACAGCTCTAGAAACCAGGGTTTAATCCTGACCTTGGGCACTGCCTGCAAGTAGTTGGCACGTTATCTCAGTGACTGTGTGGGTGTCCCCTGGTTACTCTGCTTTCCTCTCACATGCCCAAAACAGGCCCTTGAGTTCACTATATTGTAAATTGCCCACTAGTGTAGAAAAGTGGCAATAAAAAAGGTCAAAGGGGAGTTAATGGGCACGTAAGAGAGAGTAAGTCAGAGTGAAATAAAGAGAGGGACAGGATGCTCTGTTGGGAGCTGACATGGGTGTTATCACAGGAAAGTAAGTTGCACACTTTAATTTTGGAATGCAAACAATAAAGCATGCAGTTGGATTCCTGTCAAGAAACTTAACACGCAAAGTGATCAATTTATATTTCACTGCAGCTGAGTTCTTACTTATCATGTTAATTATTGCTAACATTCTCCATATTGCTAGAATTGTTACATATTGCAAAATTGAATTGTAAAAACACCATTATAAAAGTCAAACCAAAAGAACTAGTCAAATAGATTTTGACATGCTGGATTAGGTAGCTTCCTATCAGTAGATTTTTACAACGTGCACATTTCAAGGTGTGACCTTGTTTGGATGTTATATTTACAGATTTTCTCTCCACCCATCTTAACTTGAAAACTTATTTTTCTGAGAGCACAGGCAACACCTTGTGTTAAATCAACAGAGAAATTAACTGAATCCAAGGATAAGACAGATGGGCTGCAAAGCAATCCGTGGCTGCATTGTGGTGGGGGATTAAATCACAAATCTGCAACATTCACTTCAAACATAGATAGCCAGAAGGAAAGGAGGAGGAGGAGGTCATTTTGCCTTTTGCTGCTCAGTGTGATCATGGATGATCCTCCAATCTCAGTACGTAAAAACATCATAAATAGGAGTCGGCCAACTGGCTCATCCTGTCTGCTCTGCCATTCAAAAAGATCATGGGTGATCTGATCAATGGACTCAGCTCCACTTTCCTGCCTGTTCCCCATAATCCTTAATTCCTCCACCATGCAAGAATCTATCTACTTGTGCCTTAACTATACAGTATTTAATAAGTCACCTTCTCTGCCACTTGAGGCAGGGAGTTCCACAGATTTGCTTGAGGCTGTGTTTCCTGTTTTGGAACCCACATCCATCCTCATCCCCAGTCAGGGTCTGCATGGTCTCAGTATCCAGCTTTGAAAACATGTCAGAATTTTCAGTCATTCCAAACTCAAGTAAATCCAGGCCTAATCAACCTTCATATCACAATCCTGTCATCCCAGAGGTCAGAGAACCTTCATTTTACTCTTGATGATGAGTACATCCTTTTATAAACAATTTCCAACATTGACCAACCATCCTTTCATAAACAACAGTATTAAAATAATACCCCTGGTGTGTGATGCACCATCAATATCTCCAAAAGACTGGAAGTTGTGTAAAACTGATAGACCTTTATTCACAATAGAATGGAGCCATGTCCATGCTGGTCGTCTGTCCTGAACTGGGGAGGGGATTGTAGAACAGTCACCTTTATTCAGGAGTCTGTAGGAGGAGTCACAGGTACATTTGGCTAATGGGCGTGTCCAGATCGTTAAATATATAAACTTTTAAAAGAGTTTGGCAGGGTAAAGTGCATCATAAATTGTCTTTTGGTGGCCTGATCTTCCACTGTGACCAACATAGTGCCAGCTGCATCTGCACCGCAGCAATGGGGTCCTGGACAGTCTAGGGCGCCTCAATATAGTCGATGATGTTAGTTGGGTGGATGTGGAGCAATGAGTCTGACATGCCATCCCTTGGGATTGGGGTATCATGCCGTGGCTCTGGTGAATTATGGGTGAGGATAGGTGAGGAGGGTGCAGGGTGATCGGTAATAGTCTCTGGAACCCCTGAGGGCAACAGGTCCCTAACAGAGACTGTGTCCTCATGCCCATCAGGGTATGCCACATAGGCATATTGGAGTTGGAGTGGAGGAGGTGGACCCTTTCGACCAGTGGGTCAGATTTATGGCTCTTTGCATGCTTCCGGAGTAGGACCGGCCCTGGGGTCGCCAGCCAGGCCGGTAGCATGGTCCCTGTTGCAGACTTCCTGGGGAAGGAAAACATTCTTTCATGTGAGTGGCATTGGTGGTGGTACCTAGGAGTGATCTGCTGGAGTGGAGTGCCTCAGGGAGGACATCTTGCCAGTGGGAGACTGGAAGGCCTCTAGATTGCAGGGCTAGGAGGCTGGCCTTCCAGACGGTGGCGCTCCCTCCTTCCACCAGCCCGTTCCCTTGGGGGTTGTAATTGGTAGATCTGCTTGTGGCAATGCCTCTGACCAGCAGGCACTGGTGCAGCTCATCACTCATAAAGGATGGCCTCCAGTTGCTATGGATAAGCAGGGAAATCCAAACAGAGTGAAGAGGCTGCTTGGGCCTTGATGACTGTGGCAGCTGTCATGTCCAGGCAGGGGATGGCAAATGGAAAATGGAAGTATACATTGCAGTCAGGGGAGGGGAGGGGAGGTGTCCTTTGAAATCAATACTCAGTCATTCAAAGGGGGAGGTAGCCTTTACCAGCTGCTGTTTGTCTGGTCAACAGAAGTGCGGTTTGCTCTCTGCGCAGACCTGGCAGTTCTGGTTATAGTCCTGATCTCCTCAATGGAGGAAGGCAGATTGCAGGCTTTGATAAAATGGAAGAACCTGGTGACTCCAGGGTGGTAGAGATTGTTGTGGAGGGTTTGCAATCGTTCTATTTGTGCGCTGGCACATGCTCCACAAGATAGAGCATCTGGGGGCTCATTGAGTTTCCTGGGTCGGTACAAGATATAATTGTAAGTTTAAAGTTCAATTCTCCACCTCAATATCTTGTCATTTTTGATTTTACCTCACTGCTGGTTATTGATCAGGAAAGACATCGCCCGTTGGTCAGTCAACAAGATAAATAATTTGCCTGTTGGATAGTGTCCCCAGTGCCTTGACAATGGCTTGGGACTCTTTTTCAACAGAGGAGTGTCAAACTTCAGGGTCCTGGAGGGTGCAGAAAAAGAAGGCAATGGGTTTTCCCACTTGGTTATATGTGGCTGCCAGAACGAAGATGGACGCATCGCTCTCCACCTGGAACACGAAGGATTCATCCACGGCATGCATAGTAGCTTTGGCAATGTTTGCCTTGATGCAGCTGAAAGCTGCACAGGCCTCTGGTGCCAGGGGAAAGGAGGTAGATTAAATGAGGGGGAAGGCCTTGTCCACATAATTGGGGACCCACTGGATATAGTAGGAAAAGAAGCCCAGGCACCTTTTCAGGGCTTTGAGGTTGTGGGGAAGGGGAAGTTACAGAAGCAGGTGCATGTGATTGGGGTCAGAGCCAATGACTCCCTTCACCACGATGCAGCCAAGGATGGCAAGGCAGGTGATGCGAAATAAGCCTCGTATGTGAAGTTAAAGAGTTTGGCGGTCTGGAGAATTTTTTGGAGGTTAGTGTCATGGCTGCTAATGGTGTCCAGATATGGGAATGTGGCCCACAGCTCATATTTGTGTCTGCATCCCAGGAGAAAGTTTTAGCTTTTAACACGTTGATAGCCAGACAAGCAGTTTTAATGAAATGGAAAGATGACTCTTCACCTACTCATACACAGTGGTTACATGATGTAATGTCCTATTTCAGCTTGGAGAAAATTAGATACAATATTATAGATGGAAGTTTCAATTTGAAAAGATGTGGGGCCCATTCATGATTGGCAGAATAAGAAGTTTCCGGTGATTCTCTGTCTGGTTTCTGAAGGTCGCTATTTGATCCATATCTTTACATCCTTTTTGACAAGGTAACCTTGATTAGAGGGAGGGGGTCAATTAGATTAAGTTTTAGGTTTCTTTTGTTTTGCTTTTTATTTCCTTTTTTAAGATTAATTTGTTGTCATAGATTCCTATCATTAAATTAGACAGAATTTACCCTTTGTTTAGATCAAGGGATTATCTAATGTAGTCTACTTATTTTCAATCCAGAATTATTTTTAAGAAATCTTGTTAAATAAACAGACATGAATAGGTTGTCAATTTACATTTATATTGCTTTATGATATGTACATGATATGACCTGTTATCTGTTTTATTAGAAGACTTTGTATGCAGAATGTGGTAAACCACTGTATGTATATATTTAATGGTCTGGGCACGCCCATTGGCCAACTGTACCTGTCTCTCCCCCCCCCCCCACAAGTTCCATAGCCCCTTCCCCAGTGCAGGACAGACAAACAGCATGGACGTGCCTTTGTTCTATAGCAAATAAAACCCTATCAGTTTGCTCAACTTCAGTCTTTTGGAGTAATTGATGGTGCATCAATTATATGTTAAACTCATTAAAAAATATCTTAAAAAGAAAAGGATGCAAAATCTTTGTTGTCCAGTGTCATCAATCTAACAACCAGTATGGTCTTTGGGATGTTGATGGAACTGGAGCAGTGCCAGAAAGTGCCTGATGCTTCTCTGCATCAGCTTTGGTATCATCATATTCTTCATTCATGGCACTGAGCACTGCTCACAGTATTTAAATTCTATCTCCAACTGCTTTTGAAAGGGGGTGGTGTTACAGTTTATTGAACTGTTGCAGAGTTTGTGAACAAACTCCCATCGTGCTGTCAGGCAGGGGATTCTTTTGGTCCAGTTACAACGAACTAGTGGCTTATTCTATATATTTGTTTTTCTTTATGACAGTAATTATTATAATTATAGCCCTTGTATCTTACCATAATAATTAAGGGCCAGTATAAGAACCAAAGACTTACTCCTTACCTGTTGGGCGGCATCCCGTTGGCCTCCACGGGTGTTGGCAACATCCCGGAGGTTAGTAGGCAGAGCGCGGCCATGTTGATTACTGTGCATGCATGCGGGTGCTGGCAGGCAGGGTGGCGCTTGCGCAGTTGGCTTGGCCTGACAGTGACCCTTTGGAGCCAGGACCAGCATGTGCACAAAGGTGCAAGGACGAGTGAGAGTTGAAATATAGGTTCCCCCGCGCAAGTCATCAGTTGGAGATCTGAGGAGAGTGAGTTTAGTGTCTACAATTTTTGTTGATTGTTTGAGCAACATTGAACATAGATGAACTACATTTAAGCAACGTTGAACATAGTTAGATAGTTGAACCATGTTTAAGCAACACTTAAAACACGTTAAGCCACGTTAATTTTTATACAAATATTTTGTTATTAAGGATCAACCACAAAGATCGTTACTTAAAGACTTTTTAGAATATTAAAGAAGATGGTTACAAATTTTATGTGTTAAAAATAAAGGATTTAAATACAACTGAACTTGTACTGGAAATAATTGAAACGCATTGTGGTGATACGACCACCAGCCTCCTGCAGGGGACAATCTCTGTACCTGCAGGAAGACCACCTAAGGGGCTGACTCCACCTGGCTGCCTGTCAATCAGCTGACCCAAAATATAGACCTGAGCCAGCCCCTCCTGAGCCAGTCATACGGGGAGCCAACAAGTCATGAACTGGTGTTCAGACTTTTACTGGAATAAAGCCTGTTGTACAATCTTCTGAGTTGGTGCTTGCTTGCTGCTACCTCAGTGCACCACAATTTATTCCAGTAAAAATCTAAAGTGAAACCATGGAGAAGTTTCTGACAATTGGGAGCCTAGAGATCGACCCCAACACCCAGGCACGCTTCGATATCTGGAAGCACACGATTGAGGCGATCATCCTAACACAGGCTGAGGTGATCAACACCAACCAGAAACAGCTCGTGGTGCTCCACGAGCTTTCCGAGCCATCAGAGACTGGACTACGAACCCACAATGGCTGTACTGGAGAGCATGTACAAGCCCCCAACAAACATGGTCTGCGCCAATTACCTGCTCAGTGTCAGGGTCCAGCAGCCAGATGAGATGGCAGATGCTTATCTGGGGACCTTGTGTGAGCTAGCCTTTCTGTGCCTGGCTGAGACCAGGGTGACAGAAGGGGAAGTGGAGCGACTGATCCAGGACACCTGTGTGCAAGGGCTGCGATCAAGGAGCGCCTGACAGAAGCTGCTGGAGGAAAACATTGCCTCACTTACCCAGACAATGGAGGTGGTCCACTCATGCAAAGGCTGTCCAGCAAGAAACTTGCATTGCTCTCGATGCGGGCGGGAAGAAAGGCTACTTCACTAAAGTGTGCCTTTCCAGGCCTGTTGGGAGCACTGCAGCCCTCCACGACCAGCTGGGAGTCCTCCCGAATGCTGTCGTGTCTGAGGACTGGGCAATGCCATTACTTGCCCTGCCACTTCTGTCCCCATTGCTGACATCACATCCAGCCCAACCACCACCCTGCACAGTGGCAATGTGCTCACCCTGGGCACCGCCATCTTCCTCTGGTCAACTTCCACCTGCACAGATGAGGTAACCTCTGCCTTCACTTCCAATTGGGTCGCCCAACTGGCCCCTGACTGCTGCTACACAGACGGGACAATGTACTCAACATGGGCACGCACCCAATTGCCCACCCGATGCACCCCATGCCCCGGAAGGACATCGCTGGCCACTACTCACCACTTGCATCGGGGAGCAGTGACTCAGACCCTGAGATGGTCCTAGCATCCACCACATTCCCCATGGATTCGGGCGCTCAATGATGGACATCACTGTCAATGGGGAGGTAACAAAATGCCTGTTCGATAGTGGTAGTACTGAGAGTTTTGTGCACAAAATCTATCCCACGAACTTTTCCATCACCTTTGCTGCCCAGGACCACCACATCATGGCCCTTGGGCGCTGCTCAATAGAGCTGACAGTGGGGGTGGGGGGGGTGGTGGAAATATACCAAGGGTTCAGACTCCTGCTCATGCCCCAATTCTGTGCTCCAGTCATCTTAAGGCTGGACTTCCAGTGACACCTCCAAAGCCTCAACCTCACCTTCAGAGGGCCCCTTTCCCCACTCACACTCCACAGCCCAGCGACTGCCCCCAGTCCACTTGTGGCCTGCACACTACGGGTAACCTCTCCATCCCTCTTCAACTACCTGACACCAGACTGCAAGCCCATAGCTGCCAAGAGCAGATGCTATTGCACAAACAAGGCCTACATTAAGGCAAAAATGAGGTGCCTTCTGGTGGATGGTATCATAGAGCTCAGCACCAGTTCTTGGCGATCCTAATGGTAAAAGGGGGTAGCAAACCAAGGATGGTCATTGATTCTAGCCATACCATTAACTACCCCCACCCTAAATAGACGACATGATCAATGAGATAGCCCACTATAAGGTCTTCTCAACAATTGACCCAAAGTCAGCCTACCACCAGCTCCTTATCCATGCCCAGGATAAACCATATACCAACTTTGAGGCAGATGGGCACCTCTACCAGTTCCACCGGGTTCCCTTTGGGGAGCTTTCACTCTCATCAGGTAGAACATCACTGATGCCACAATACATCCTGTGGATGAGGACACCCTATTCCAGGTGAAGTGCGATGCCTCTGATGTTGCCCTCGTGGCCACCCTCATCCAAGGGGGCTGACCCGTGGCCTTCTTCTCCAGGACCCTCCACGATTCTGAGCTCAGACACTCCGCCATTGAAAAGGAGGCCCAGGTGATCGTGGAAGTGATCTGCCACTGGCACCACCTCCTGGTGGGTAGGAGGTTCACCCTCCTCACTGACCAACACACAGCGGTGTTCATTTTCAGCACCACCCACAAAGGCGAGATCAAGAACGATAAGATCTTGTGCCAGAGAGTCGAGCTGGCCACGTTCAGCTATGACATCCAATACAGACTGGGCAAGTTCAATGACTTACTCGTTGCCCTATCCCGGACCTAGGCTAGCGCGCAGTCTGACTAACTGCAGGCACTGCTTGACACCCTCTGCCACCCGGGTGTCATGCACCTATATCACTTCATCAAGTCCCAAAACCTCCCTTTCACTATCCAAGAAGTCCAGATCATGACCAAGTCATGCAGGGTCTGTGTGGAGTGCAAACTGCGCTTCCACCTGCCACAGGCCCACATCATCAAGGCTACTCAGTCCTTCAAGAAGCTCAGTATCGACTTCAAGGGCCCCCGCCTTCCACGAACAAGAACGTCTTCTTCCTCTCAGTCGTAGACGAATATTCCCATTTTTCCTTCACCATCCCTTGATCTGACACTTCCACAGCCACCGTTATCAGGGCACTGACGCAGATCTTCACCATGTTCAGATACCCAGCATTCATCCACAGTGATTGGGGGACCAGCTTCATGAGTGAGGAGCTACGCCAGACCCTGGTAGTGCGAGGCATTGTGGCTAGTCACACAACTAGCTACAACCAGAGGGGCAATGGGCAGGTGGAGCGCAAAAACAGGGAGACCTGGAAGGAAGTCCTTCTGACCCCGAGGTCCAAAGGCTGGTCTGTTAGCTACTGGCAAGAGGCTATCCCTGAGGCACTCCATGCCATTAGGTCGCTCTTGTGCATGGCTACTAATCAGACCCCTCACAAGCGCTTTTTCTCATTCCCCAGAAGATTGGCAACCGGGGTCTCCCTTCCAACTTGGCTCACATCTCCAGGACCAGTGTTCCTCTGCAAACACGAGCAGGCCCACAAGTCTAACCCACTGGTTGAGCAGGTGCTCCTCCTCCACGCCAACCACAACTACGCCTACGTTAGGTACCCCAGTGGCTTTGAGGACACCGTCTCGACCAAGGATCTGGCACCAGCAGGGGGACCACCCCCCCAGCATCATGACTACCCAGCCTAACCTCCCCACCATGGGTACCCTTGGCCCACCCAGGATTTGGGGGCCGACCTCCACCCTCTGCCCCTCCAGAGAGCCCCATTCCTAGCAGACTAGACCCACCCAGCCACCACCCTGAGGACAGACGTACAGCTACGCTGGACCCAGCCAACCCTCAGGCAACCATGCCCTTACCAACCTTTGGCCAGGATCCAACCCTGTGACGGTCCCAGAGACTCTGATGGCCACTGGACCACCTGAATTTGTAAATACCACGTGGCACCATTTTACACACCCCCTCTCCCAACCTCCCAGACAATTTTAAGAAGGGGGGTGATATGGTAAAATGACCACCGGCCTACTGCAGGGTGTGATCTCTGTACCTGCAGGAAGACCAGCTAAGGGGCTGACTCCACTTGGCTGGCTGTCAATCAGCCGACTAAATATAAACCTGAACCGGCCCCTCCTGAGCCAGTCACATGGGGAGCCACCAAGGCTTGAACTAGTGTTCAGACTTTTACTGGAATAAAGCCTGTTATACAGTCTTTTCTGAGTTTGTGCTTGCTTGTTGCTACCTCAGCGCACCAGACACATCACAGATACAAAACGCCTAACTTAGCCTCCAAGCGACTATTTTATTGGAATGAAGATACAACATCTGCTGTACAAATGTCTCTGTAGTAAATGCCACCACTCACTAGACAGAGAAGTGCAAGAACTTCTACTTAGTTCCCCAGGAAATTTATAGCAACTCTAAGCACCATAGTTTATGTTTCTCTGTCTGCATATGATGGGGAAGCATTGAAAAAGCATGACAGAGACATCTGTGAAGCCCGGATAGCTGTATGATTGTTGCCAATGACTTCAGACACATCAACTGAGAAGAAATCCTGCTGAAGTTCCAACAACACATCAATTTTGCCACCAGAGGAAAGAATATCTTAGATCTGGCCCACACAATTGTTCCTGTCCCTTGCACCCACTGTGGATACTCAGACCACACATTCATCCTGTTGAAATCATAAAACACCACAGCACTGAAACAGGCCCCTCCAGCCCTTCTAATCAGTGCCGAACCACTTTTTTTTGCCTTGTCCCACTGACCTGCACCCAGTCCATAGTCCTTCATACCTCTCCTATCCAGGTACCTGTCCAAATTCTTCTTAAATCTTAAAATTGAGCTCACATTCACCACCCCAGTTGGCAGCTTGTTCTACACTCCCACCACTCTCTGTGTGACAAAGTTCCCCCGAATACCTCCAACTTTTTCTCCTTTCACTCTTAAGCCATGTCCTCTGGTTTGGATCTCACCTACCCTCAGTGGAAAAAGCCTCTCCACATTTAATTTTAAATATCTCCATCATTCTTCTATGCTCCAGGGAATAAAGTCCTATCCTCTTTAATCTTTCCCTGCAACTCAGTTCCTGAAGTCCAGCCAACATCCTAGTAAATCTCTGTTTTTTTTCTATCTTATTGACATCTTTGCTGTAGTTAGTTGACCAAAATTGCACACAATATTCCAAATGTGGCCTCACCAATGTCTTACACAACTTTACTGTAACATCCCAACTCCTGTACTCAATACTTTGATTTATGAAGCCCAAGATGCCAAAAGCTCTTTGCAACCCTATCTACCTGTGTGGTGATATGGGTGTATGTACTGGCTGGCCCGCCCTCTGGGGGTCCTCCTACCTTAGCTCCTCCCTTGATCCTTCCCATGTGACCCCTGGCCATAAAGGTCGAATCCCCTCTCCTTCCCGCTCATTTTCCTAGCCTAGACCCGGGCCAGCAGTCTCTTGCATCATAAAGCCTATCATTCCCCTCAGTCTTCTGTCTGCATCATTATTGGGCTACCAATAGCGCCCAACAATTTATTAAACAAGATTTTAGAACTCTCTGGTTATGGAGAAATTGCTGCGCCCTGAAAGGCTGGAAGTAGACCCCCAAGTCCCAGGTGCATTGGTACTATATTAAAAAAAACTTTTCACACTGTGAACCATATCAACCGAAATATGTGCAAACGTTTCTCATTAAATTTACACGGTGGCATTTTCTCCCTATTTTCCCCCTTTCCCTCCCTCCCCTCTTCCCACCCCCCTCCAAAACCCATAAATATTCAAAATATACAATACAATAAAACCATAAAACAATATCTTCACACAAAGGAAAATAAACAAGAAAAATGCATCATCTATTTATAACACACTGAATCTAGTCGTTTCGTCTTTTTATCATTTTCATTTTAGGGGATGGAAGTCCGAGGCAAGCTCTCTCTGTTATGTTCCATGTATGGTTCCCAAATTTATTCAAACAATGTGACTTTATTTTTTTAATTATATGTTATTTTTTCCAATCGAATACATTTATTCATTTCCATGTACCATTGCTGTATTCTCATGCTCTCTTCCATTTTCCAAGTTGACATTATCCATTTTTTTGCTACTGCTAAGGCTAGCATAATTAATCTTTTTTGTGCTTTATCCAGTTTGAGGCCTAATTCTTTACTTCTTATGTTACTTAAAAGAAAGATCTCTGTTTTTTTTTTGGTATGTTATTATTTGTAATTTTATTTAGTATCTGATTTAGTTCTTCCCAAAACGTATTCATCTTTGTACATGCCCAAATTGCATGTAATGTTGATCCCATTTCCTTCTTACAGCGAAAACACCTATCTGATAATGTTGGATCCCATTCTTTTAATTTTTGAGGAGTGATATATACCCTGTGTAACCAATTATACTGTATAATGTGTAACCTTGTGTTTATTGTATTCTTCATAGTTCCAGAACATAACTTTCCCATACGTCATTTTTTATCTTTATGTTTAAATCCTTTTCCCACTTTTGCTTAGGTTTATAGTTTATTTCATAATTTTCCTTATCTTGCAGCTTAATGTACATGTTGGTTATAAATCTTTTAATTATCATCTGTAATCACATATTCAAAGCTGATTCCTTCAGGTAATCTCAATCTGTTACCCAATTTATCCTTTAAATAAGCATTCAATTGATGATATCCAAACATTGTACCCTGAGTTATTCCATATTTGTACTTGAACTGTTCAAATGTTAATAAATTATTTCCCAAAAAACATTTTCTATTCTTTTGATTCCTTTTCTCTCCCATTCTCTGAAGGAAAGGTTATCTATTGTAAAAGGGATTAGCGGATTTTGCGTCAATAGTAATTTTAGTATTTGATCATTCATTTTTTTCCCTTCTAAGTGGATCTTACATGTATTAAATGAATGATGCAGTACTGGTGAGCTTTTATATTGCACCAGCTTTTCATCCCACTTATAAAGTATATGTTCCGGTACCTTCTCCCCTATTTTATCTAGCTCTATCTTAGTCCAGTCTGGTTTTTCCCTTGTCTGGTAAAAATCTGATAAATACCTTAATTGTGCAGCTCTATAATAATTTCTAAAGTTTGGTAACTGCAAACCACCTTGGTTATATCTCTCTGTTAATTTATCTAACACTACCCTCAGTTTTCTCCCTTTCCACAAGAATTTCCTTATTATACTCTTTAGTTCATTAAAAAATATTCTGTTAAGGGAATTGGTAACATTTGAAATAAGTATTGTATCCTTGGGAACACATTCATTTTAATGCAGTTTACCCTCCCTATCAACGTTAGCGGTAATTCTTTCCAATGTTCTAAGTCTTCCTGCAATTTCTTTATTAGTGGCTGATAATTTAGTTTGTACAAGTGGCTTAAGTTATTATCTAACCTGATCCCTAGGTATCGGATTGCTTGTGCTTGCCATTTAAATGGTGATTCTATTTTAAATTCTACATAATCCGCATTACTCATTGGCACCACTTCACTTTTATTTGTGTTGATCTTGTACCCCGATATTTCTCCATATTCCTTCAATTTCTTATGTAATTCTTTTATTGATATCTCTGGTTCTGTTAGGTATACTATGATGTCATCTGCAAATAAGCTGATTTTATACTCCTCCTCCTTTATTTTTATCCCTTTTCTTTTATTTTCTATTCTTATCAGTTCTGCCAAAGGTTCTATTGCTAAGCGAACGATGAGGGGATAATGGACATCCCTGTCTAGTTTACCTACTTAATTTAAATTGATTCGATACATATCCATTTACTGCTACCTTCGCCAATGGTCCATTGTTCAATGCTTTAATCCAATTTATATATTTTTCTGGTAGATTGAACTTTTGTAATACTTTAAATAAGTAATTCCACTCTACTCTGTCAAAGGCTTTTTCTGCGTCGAGAGCAACAGCCACTGTTGGTTTCTTATTTCCTTGAATTGCGTGGAATAGATTAATAAGTTTGCAGACATTGTCCACTGTTCATGTTTTCTTAATAAATCCAGTTTGATCTTGTTTTACTATTTTTGGTATACAATCGGCCAATCTGTTTCCTAATAATTTCGCTATTGGAAAGGGAGATAGTAAGTACTAAGTAAGTACTACTTAATCTGAGTTAAGTAGAGATATTCACCTATATGATGCTGGTGTTAATGGATCCTTCCTTGTCTTTGGTATTACTGTAATTATTGCTGTCTTACATGAATCTGGCAAGTTTTGTGTTTCTTCTACCTCGTTCATTACTTCCAGGAAAGGAGGAATTAAGAACTCTTTAAATGTTTTGTAAAATTCTATTGGAAATCCATCCTCTTCTGGTGTTTAATTGTTCGGCAGTTTTTTAATATATCCTGTACTTCCTCTATTTCAAATGGTTTTATTTGTTTGTTTTATTCCTCTTCTTGTAATTTCAGCAGTTCAATTTTAGCTAAAAACTCTTCTATTTTATCATCTTTCCCCTCGTTCTCAGTTTGGTATAATTGTTCATAAAATTTCTTAAAGTTTTCAATAATCTCTGTTGGGTTATATGTAATTTGTTTGTCCTTTTTCCTTGATGCAAATACAGTTCTTTTAGCTTGTTCTGTTTTAAGTTGCCAGGCTAATATTTTATGTGTTTTTTTCTCCCAGTTTGTAATACTTTAGCTTTGTTTTAATTATGTTCTTCTCCACCTTATATGCTTGTAATGTTGTGTATTTTATTTTTTTGTCCTCCAGTTCTCTTCTTTTTGTTATATCATCCATTGTTGCTAGTTCCCTTTCTGTACTTACTATCTCCCTTTCCAACTGCTCTATTTCCCGATTGTATTCCTTTTTCATCTTAGTTACATAACTTATAATCTGTCCTCTAATGAAGGCTTACCTTGTGTCCCATAATATAAATTTGTCTTTCACTGATTCTATGTTCATTTCAAAATATGTTTTAATTTGGCATTCAATAAACTCCCTAAATTTCTGCCTTTTAAGTAGCATGGAGTTTAACCTCCATCTATATGTTCTTGGTGGGATGTCCTCCAGTTCTATTGCTAATAATAGGGGTGAATGATCTGATAATAGTTTAGTTTTATACTGTTTTTCTAACTCTCCCTTGAATATGGGCCGACAACAAAAACATATCAATCTTTGAGTATGCTTTGTGCCTACTCGAATAATATGAATATTCCTTCTCTCTTGGGTGTTGCCTCCTCCATATATCCACAAGTTTAATTTCCTGCATTGATTTAACCATAAATTTGGCTACTTTATTCTTTTTGCTTGTCTTTTGTTCAGTTTTATCCAACATTGGATCCAAATTAAGGTTAAAATCCCCCTCCTATCAATATATTTCCTTGTGCGTCTGCAATCTTCAAAAATATATCCTGCATAAACTTTTGATCCTCCTCATTAGGCGCATATATATTAAGCAAATTCCAAAATTCTGAGTTTATCTGACACTTTATCATTACATACCTCCCTGCTGGATCTATTATTTCCTCCTCTATTTTGAATGGTACATTTTTGTTAACTAATATGGCTAAACCTCTAGCTTTTGAATTATAGAATGCTGCCATTATGTGTCCTACCCAGTCTCTCTTTAATTTGTTATGTTCCACTTCAGTTAGATGCGTTTCCTGCACAAATGCTATATCTATTTTTTCCTTCTTCAATAACTTTAGTAGCCTCTTCCTTTTAATTTGGTTATGTATTCCATTAATATTTAGTCATATAGTTCAACGTGGCCTCTTATATCTTGCTTACACCACTTTTCCACCTCCTCGCCACTTCCATCCCTCTTTTTCCCATTTTCATCTCTTAGTTTTCCCTTATTAAACTCAATGTATGACAACACATTTAAAACATAAAATACCCCAACAGTTCCCACACCCAATAATACCTTAACCCCAAATGCTTCCCCCCAGATAAGTTGCCCCTTATCCCTTGCCGGGCAACCATAACTCCCCTTTCCATTTGGATTGCAATCTTGCTCGCAAGCGTCAACTGATGTTGCAGTGACAGTTATTCCCTCTCCCCCCCAGCCCTCCCCAGAAAACACTTTTTTTACACATATAACAAAGCTCTCTTTTTCCCCCCTTACTTCCTTCCTTCCCTTTTCTTTTCCCTCTTTAGTTCTTTACATATACATTGTTTTTATATCTTTATATATACTTTATTACCGTTCTTCATTCTTGTTACATCTCTTCATCTGCCATTCTTTTACTGCTTGCACATATTCTTCAAAAAATTTCCTATCTATGTACAGTCCAATCCCTTTATCTTCTATTTCTCTGTGCAGAGCTTGATGTTCTCCCTCCTCTTCCCCTGAGTCCACTCCAGGACCTGTGTCCTCTACCTCTCTTCCTTGTATCTGTGTCTCTTCTGACTTTCTTGTTGGGCTGTTTATCTCATTTTGCTGGGTATTTTTTTTTAATGGTGTCTTGATGTTGGTCCTCTTCCTCTGGGCTGGTCATCTACTGAGTCTCTGATTTGCTTTTTTCATTCTCCTCCCTCTCGTTCCCATTATTTTCTGTATCTTCCCACTGGGAGCCCTGCTGTTGGGTCTTACTCAGCTGTTCCCGCCTCCTGTCAGTGTTGTCTTTGTTGTGCGCATCGCGCATCTCTGTTTGGCTCCGTGAGCCATCCTTGTAGTCCTGTGCTCGGTGGGTCGCGACCCTTCAGGATTTCCACTGACCTCAGGGAGTGGGCTCCTCGCTCCACGGCGGGTCCCTGCTTCTTCATACAGGTAAGGCCTTCACCTTTCTCTTCTGACGTCTTTCCTTCTTCTTTTCTTCCCGTTGTTTTTGGCTTTTCTTTCTTTGGTGCCATTTCTTCCACACCTTTATTTTTTATTTGTTGTGGTTTGTGTGTCTGTGGCTTTGCTTTTTCTTTACTTTTTTCCTTCTTTTCTGGAGAGGGCTGGTATTCCCCTACCGGCCACTACTCCAACACATGACTCCAGAGAACATAGTCCTTGACGTGCATATGAAGGACGTCATATATCATAGTCTTACAACACCTCATTATTAATTTAAACAATACCTTGTTTTTCCAACAGGGAATTAATCTTTCATTGCAGACCATTACACTCAGATGTATGGCCATACATCTGGATCCCAATGATTTCATAAACAGCACCATTTAGGTCAGCATCTGTGAAGTATGAAAATCATCTACTGTTTAAGCAGACATAAATACACACAAAACATGAAAATCTAGATTTTCTTCATCAAAAATGGATAAAAATGCCAAGGCAGCCAAGAACAAAGTTTGAAGAAGCTCCAATTGAACCGGGAACATCAGGTGAAAGTCCGAAAGGGAACGGTGCAAAAATGGTGATGGGACTGGTGGAACCAGATAAAATTGGGGAGTCAGGTCAACAATTGAACATCATCCTTGAAAAAATGGAGAATTTGAGTAAACAATTCATAAATGTTAAAATAGTGATGGGAGATATGTTGGAGAAAATGACCAAAATAAAAGACCTGTTGGAGAGAATGGGTCAAGCAATTATGAATTGACAAAAAAGCATGAAAATCGAGGCTTTGGAAAAAACTCCAAAGAATGGGATGTGGATAAACAAGGACTGCTGGACAAAATTGATCATATGGAGAACTTGACAGAATAATGTCCAAATTATTGGACTAAAGGAAGGAATCGAAGGAAGTAACCCAGTGAAATTCTTTCAAAAATGGATCCCACAAGCATTGGGAGAAGACAAATTTGGAGAAAAACTATATATCGAGAGAGCTCACCAAACACTCGGACCCATAAGAGCCGGTGATCAGAGACTAAGACCAGTTCTGGTGAGACTTTTAAACTATCGAGAACGGGAGATAATTCTGGGACCAGCATATGATTACTCTAGGCAGAATAATGGCCCGGCCGAGGTTGATCATTAAAAGGTACTATTTTTTCAAGACTTTAGCCTGACCTTGATTAAACAAAGAAAAGCATTTGAAGATGTGAAAAGACAACTATGTGCTAAAAGCTTGAAATATTCAATGATGTATCCCATGACTGAGGGTCAAAGTAGCGGACAGGAACTCTCGATTTTTCAAGACTAAGAACGAGGTGGAAGACTTTCTGCCAAGTTTGTAAAAAAGATTGAGGTTGCTGAGTGTGAAGATTGTGAAAATATTTTCACATTTTTTTTATTCTTGGTGAATTGTATTGTTGTGATAGTACAGATCTATCACCAATGTATATAGTGTATATAGTTACAGTATCTAGACTGTGCTTACAGCGATTGGCTGAGAGCTTAGCCACGCCTACTGTCTGGGCCTTAAAGGGTTGTGTCCCTAGCCAGGTCGGATCATTCCGGACTCGTCGGCCACCTGTGAAGAGCTCCTGTCATTTGCTAATAAAAGCCTTGGTTTGGATCAACAAGTCTTTGATTCTTTCGACGAGCTCTACAATTGTATTTATTGTTTAAAAGTAAAGTGGTATAGAAATGTTCACATAGAGCTCAGTAAAAGAAAAAAATCTGGGGAAAAGTGGTAGCTGGGTGGAGACTCCCGTCCCAGGGGGAGAATGGTGCCTTGAAAGGAGTAACAAAAAAAGATGGTGCTAAAGGGAGGAGTTCTTCTTCCTCGAGAGATTCTGTGGACTTTGTTCATGGGCTTTTGGGGCTCTATGTCTACATCACCGTCAGGCCAGGAACATTGGGTGTTTTTCTTAAAGGAGGAGGATCACCTTACTATTTAAAGAGTCAAAGAGATTTTACTGATAAAAAAATATTGTTTTAAAGAAGAATATGGATAAAACATTGAAATTTATTATTTTTAATGTTAATGGAATTAACAGGTTGGTGAAGATAAAAAGGGTCTTGGCATACCTAAAATAAATTAAAGGCAGATACAGTTTTTTGACGAGAAAAACATCTTACCAATTGGAACAAGCAAAAATTAAGAAGATGGGTGGGGCAAGTAATAGCATCTTCATTTGGATCAAAACCAAGAGGTGGAGTAATTTTAATTAATAAAAATATACCAATAATAATAGAAGAGACATTAACTGATCAGGCTGGAAGATTTGTAATGGCACACTTGTGGCGGCCCCTTGGGATGCCTCACAAAATAAAGGACGAACACGACGATCCGGCAGGCTTCATGAGGCCCGTAGCACTGCCCTCCGATTGGCCACAACTAAAGGAGTCTAACTGGCCTATCAAGGAAAGTAGATCACAAATGCACCAATCAGCGCTGAGGGGGTTTTGACCACGCCCATCAGCTTGAGAATAAAAGCAGGGCTGTGAGCCCAATAAAGCTCACTCAACTGGGTTCGCGTCATTCTTTCTGGGAACAGCGTGTTCTTTCTGAGCCAACCTGCCCACAGTTATAACCTCTCCTGCGCTATAGGTTCTGCAGAGCCATTGCTTGTAGCAGCTAGCTACAGTGATGACCCCGACGGTCAAGACGGCACTCTGGACCAGTGATGGAGGCAGACTCTTCAATCAGAATTTATTGTCACGAACAAGTTATACAATTCCGTGTTTTGTGATAGAGTCAGAGCGGATACATATTATAACCACCTTGCAACATTACTTTCAAAAATAAAATAAAATAATAACAAGAATAATGCACGAAATGTGAGGCCGTGTCTTTGGTTCAGTGATTATTCAGGAATCTGATGGCAGTGGGGAAGAATCTGTCCTTGTGCCGTTGAGTGTACGTCTTTAAGCTCCTATACATTTTCCTCGATGGTAGCAGAGTGAAGAGGGCATGGCCTGGGTGGTGGGTTCTTTGAGGAGGCTGCTTTTTTAAGACACCGCCTCATGTAGATGTCCTCAATGGAGTGAAGTCTGGTGCCTGTGATGTTGCAGGCAGAGTTAACAACCCTCCGGAGTTTATTCTTGTCCTGAGTGTTGGAGCCTCCATACCAGGCAGTGATACAACCAGCCAGAATGCTCTCCACGGTACAGCTGTAGCAGTTTACGAGAGTCTTTGGTGACAAACTGAATCTCCTCTGACCTCTCACAAACTATACCCACTGCCTAGCCTTCTTTGTGATTGCATCAACATGGTGGCTCCAGGACAGATTCTTGGAGATGTTGGCACCCAGGAATTTGAAGTTCTTGACCCTCTCCACTACTGAGCTTACGATGAGGACTGGGTTATGTTCCCCTGGTTTCCCTCTGAAGTCCACAATCACCTCCTTGGTTTTGCTGGCGTTGAGCGCAAGGTTATTGTCAACGAGCTGATCCATCTCCCTCCCGTACATGTCCTCATTGCGGGTTTTGATTCTGCCGTGTAATTGGCAAACGTGTAGATGGCATTGGAATTGTGCCTGGCCACACAGTTGTGGGTGTTTAACAAGTAGAGCAGTGGGCTAAGCTTGCATCCATAGGGTGTACCTGTGTTGATGATCAGTGAGGAGGAGACTTTCATACTGACTGCGGTCTTGCAATGAGAAAGTCAAGGATCCTGTTGCAGAGAGGGATACAGAGGCTCAGAGTTTGAAGCTTCTTGACCAACACTGAGGGAATAATGGTAATGAAGGCCAAGCTGTAATCTATGAAGAGTTGCTGTTTCGAGGTTATCGAGAGCTGAGTGGAGAGCCAGCGATATTGCATCTGCTGTGGAGTAGTTGTGACGATAGATGAATTGCATTGGGTCCTGATCTTTGCTTAGGTACGTGTTAATTCTGGCCATGACCAGCCTCTCAAAGCATTTCATCGCAGTAGAAATTAGTGCCACTGGTCAGTAGTCGTTGAGGCAGCTCACGCTACTCTTCATGGGCACAGGGATGATTGATGCCCTTTTGAAACAGGTGGGAATCTCTGACTGCCACAGAGAGGCAATCTAATATAATCTAAAGAACAAATATGACACCTTTATAAACATATGGCAACCATATTTGGACTATATAGGGCCCCAAATTTAAAAAGGTTCTACTATTATGGAAGTGGCCTCCCCAATGAAGGCTTTCTTTTTTAAACCCAATTGTAAACCTTGACGGTGTATGGATTTATACTGGGAAGGGGTTGTTCTGTTTTGTATGAAAAAAGTTATATACATATATATTTATATTTATACATTTTGAAAATGGAAAATTTTGATATGTATATTCATGGAAAAAAACAGAATAAGATATTCAAAAAGATGTTTCAAAAAAACCCAGTCATGGATGATAAGGAGCTGGAACTGGGACATCACAGGATCTTCGAGGACTGCAGAGCTGGAAGATTTGAGGATAAGAAGATGTTGGGCTGGGGGGGGGCGGGTATAGGGATTAACTTACGAGGAGAAATTTTGTAGCCTGGGACTCTACTCGTTGGAGCTTAGAAGAGTGAAGGGATATCTTTTAGAAATGTATAAAATTATGAAAGGGTTAGAAAAGAGAAGCAGGAAAGTTGTTTCCACTGGCAGGTTATACTGAAACTAGAGAACATCACCTCAAAATTCAGGAAAGTAGATTAACAACAGAGATGAGGAGGAAGTGTTCCTCCTGGAGAGTAGCACATCTGTGGAATTCTCTGCCCAATGAGGCAGTGCAGGCTACCTTATCTCATACATTTAAGAACAGCCAGATAAGTGGAGCTGAGTCCCTGGCCAGATCAGCTGCAACATTATTAAATTGTGGAGCAGACTAGATGGACCCAAATGACCTCCTTCTGCTCCTAATCTTGAGTTATGTTTTGAAACAGCAAATTAAAACTGGAAAAATAGAGGAAGCAAGGCTGAGAAAGTTAGCGGATTCTTGCTTCAGGCTCAGAGAGTGAAGCATCAAAGGGAGAAGTCAAAATATCTGGAGTGCAAATATGTTAGATTATTGGAGGAAATTACAGAAATAGAGAGGAGAGAGGCTGTGCAAGGGACTTGAAAACACAGGTGAGAATTTTAAAGCTTTTGATGATCAGCAAATGTGCAATATTGGGAGTTGATGTGAATTAGGTCATGCATAGCAAAATACAGGACATCTTTACAGCGGACAGAAAAGGGACGAGCAGCCAGGAGGGCACTGGAACAATCAGGTGCAACGGACAAGAAAAAAGTGTTCAGCAGTCACTGTGACTGTGTGAAAATACTGGGTGTGTCAAGGTCCTTCAGTGATTACCAAACTGATGACCTCTGCTCTGCCTGCGTGCCAGATAAGCCAATCCTCTGCAGTGACTGCGAGAGATGAATATCTCTCCCTTGATGCTTTTTCCACCTGGGACACATTGTTTGATGTGTGTCCAAAGCAACCGTTGGAAAGGCCACAGTACATTTGTTGAAATTGACCAGAAGGAAGCTCATCCTTGATGAACAGTTCACCCCGAACATTGATTATTCTTTACTTCCTATAGATGCTGCATGACTCGCTGATCTTTTCCAGAACTTTTGTGTATTGCACTTGACTCCAGCCCCTGCAGACTTTCCTGTTTAACTCGAAGGTAGTTACTTACATCTGCTGACTTCCATACTGAAACTACTCACCTGCTGCTTGAATCCTTACCATTTGCATCTCGTTGTCTCAGCCTGTTCCAGGATTCCCTTCTTTTCTCTTCATTCCTTTGTAAAGGTGGTCCAAATATCTGCTATTTGCAACCTAACTGTGGTCTAGAATCTTTGGGTCACAAGGGGCCTCTGAAACCAGATGCAGATCACAGGAATGAGGCACAAGTTAGAGACCAACAATAACTGTATGAAAAGTTTTCAAAAGCATTTGGAAACTAAACTGAAATTGCACTTTAGAGCTACGTTAAGAAATGAAACTCAGACTATGTAGAGTTTGAGGGATTTCTGCAGATAGACCTTGATGTATTTACATGTTCAGGTACATTTATCATTGGAACTTGGATTTTATTCGCATTTTGCAGTATATATCAAGTTTGTCAATTGGTATCAATTTCAAATCATGTTGGCAATTAATAACAATCAGTACATCTGCAAAATCAGCAGAGGGTAATGATCAGAACAGGTACCAGTGCTAAACCAGTTTAAATCAGCAAAACGTCCGTATGCACGACTGAAACATCACTTCTTGTCTTGCTCTAAATGCAACTGAATTATTAATTTATCTATCCTATAATTATTATCTTTGTTTGCTTTAATATTTAGTGGTAATAAAATTGATACTATTGAGTTGATGCGTCTTATGCTTGTGTGTGGCGGCAGCAAGTAAGAATTTCAATGTATCTGTATGACAATTCACTCAAATGTTCATCCAATGCAAAATGAGAGCATAGGGTTGTGGATTCCACCCACTGCCACAGAAACGAGTCTCTACTATGTATATCAAGCAGGGTTTAGAGATTGCCATGAGAATAGGTCAGTCTTCAATATAGCAGGATAAAGTGGAGCACTTTAAACCCACTTCAATTAATGTCAATACTTGACTGCCAATGCTAGCATCTTGAGCAAGTAACATCAGTCTAAAGGGAGCTGATGGTCAAACCCACCTGAGATGTTCAGGCATCATGGGGGAAATCCCATGCAAAGTTCACTCATAAGGAGAGGAACCTCTGTTGCTGAGGGAAAATGGGATTCTGCAGGCTCAAGTGCATTCTGCAGCTCCCAGTCACTGGGCCTCATAATGGCAGCATTAACACAATTGGGAATAGCTTAATGAAGATCAGTGGGGGGGTGTTGGGGGGGGTGGGGAGGAGGGAGGGTGCAAGTGCAGAAAATCTGAAACTAAAATAGAAAATCCTGGAAACACTTAGCAAGTCAATCAGCATCTGTAGAGAGAGGAAATTAATTCATAGTGGCTGCAGTGTTTATCATCTACCAAATACCTTTCAGTTATGTGTCCCTTCTACTTCAACAGCACCTCCCAAACCCGTGAACTCTGAAGGACAAGGACAGCAGGCACAGGGAGCATTGCCAGCTGCAGGATACCCTCCAAGTCGTTGTGACTCGGAAACGCGTCGCTGATCCTTCACGGTGGATCTACATTTTGAATTTCTGCCTCAGCACGACTAGACAAGTACGGGCACCAGAAGGACTGCAAGAAAACAGTTCACAATCAACTCTTCAAGAGGAAGTTAGAGAATGGGCAACAACAGCTGGCCTAGGTAACGATCCCAGATTCTGACCGTGTAAACAGAGAACCTGAGCAAAGATGCAGCACACCACTCAGAATTAAAACAAGTAGGCACTAACCATTTAACCTCCCATTTTTATTCATAAGCTGGACACAAAATATAAACATTCATACAAAATATATGATCACATTCAACTTTTTGATGTTTTCCATTAAAATTCAGTTTATTTCAAAGTTACTCTGTTTCAATATTCCCTTTCCACAGCTATGTTTTTGGATGCCTTGACCCCCGAGTTCTTGCTTTCTCTTTCAACACAATGGTCTTCATTTCTTTACATGGGATTCCCCTACTTTGATCTTTAAGTTGAAACTTAACTTCAGTCAAGTATACTAGACCTGCCTCATCATACCACAAAGAGGATCAGGTAAACAAAGCTCTATTGTAATATGAACAAAATGCATTCAAAATATAATAAAATATATCTTTGAAAGTACATCTCAAAGGAGCATGTTATGGGACAGTGACTGTGTAGTGGGAGAAAGAAGGCCATGCTGTATGGAGCAGTGAACTGGGAGACTGAACAGGTTGTGGAGCAAGAGACGTGCACTTAAGCCGGTGGAGTGTGCCCGCTACTGTCCATCCCTCTCCTCCAATCGGGAGTGCTGAAGACACGCACTGCATCAGTTAAACCGTCCAGCGTGCTGAGGAATGAATTGTCAGTTCACCCGCAGGCCAAGCTAAAAGGCAGGAGACTGAGTGGCTCACTTTGCATGTGCCAGCACTGCTGTTCTGACAGCAAATTTTACACTCTGACTCCCAGAGTGTGTGTCCGACCTGTGTTTCTCCAGTCGAGAAGAGGACTTTGTGTGACAGAGGGTCACCTGGTGCAACCCCAAAGAGGGCTTTGGAGGTCCAGTCTTCATGCTAGTGACTAGCAGGTCACTGCGAGAAACTCTTGTGAGAAAACTGAAGTTGGTTGTTACCACACAAGAAACTAAGGAAAGTCTCCTGTACTCTCTTACCAACAGTCATCTCTCTCCACATTCAACTCAAAGACCTGTGCTCAACTGAACTAAGACAGTAAAGACTGGAGACCAGATTCTGTGGACTGTTCTTTTGACTGACTTACTTGACAAGACTGACTTGGGGTTTTGTTTTGGGAGTTTATTTTGGGGCATTTGGGCTTAGACTGCAATGGTCTGAGTATTTTTTCTACACACGTACTCTAAATATCCATTGTTAGTATATGGTTGCCATAGAGGCTTATGTTTGGGTGTTGAGTTTATTGAGATAATTATTATTAACAATTGTTAATAAATTTTGAAGTTAAACTTAACCCATCTGTTTAAGTGTCTTTAAATTACTTCGGTTGAGGCATAACGGGCATTAAAAGAAATCATCATGGTGTCTAGTGTTATTTATTTCCATGTGCAGTTAATGGATCGAAGTAGAACAAAATCTTAAAGTCAAATGCAACATAAATTTTACAGTGAGAATTTGCTGAACTTGCTCATTTTCACACAAAAATCAGTAAACTTGCTCATGTTACTATTAACTGACATTTTAAATTCTTGGTATGCGTCTTGCGAAATATGTAATGTCAAAGATTAACAAACACAAAAGAAACTCGTATGATCAGGCTTATTCCATCCATTCCCATAATATCTAGGTCATACAGAGATTAATAAATCATCTAATTTAACATCTAATATCCAACAAAAAGATAGAAAATCCTGCTGCCTAATGTGGTACAGACCACAATGATTAAATGATCCTTGCCCTCAATTATCATTCCCATCACTGCCTTTCCCCGTGCACCCTTTATTTTTCCCACTCCCTCACCATAACCTTTCACTCTTACTTCCATTCATGAAGTGCAGAGAATAAGCAGACATTCTTTTTCACAGACTGAGTTATCTTTTAACCAGCTAATCTTCAAACATTAAAGAATGATTAATATCCATTTCAATCTGATTTCCTCTTCATCTGATCCCTGCCTCTGCACAAACATCTCTTGCAGCACAATGAACAACATTTAATCATTAGGTACAAGGAGGTCACAAAAGAGGCAAGCAGCACCCCAATGATATCTAGGCAGTGGTACTGGATCCAGTTAAGGTCATGAGCTGCAGGACGTAAATGATTTGCTGCCCCGTGCTTCATCACAAATTCCACCCAATGGATGGAGAGGTCAATCGGCTCAAAAAGCCGATCTCTATGCCTTGCAGATAGCTTCATCATGGTTTCTTTGTACCTGAAATAGAGAAGGACAATCAATATTAATTCATGAACAAATACAAATCTTTCCTTTCTCCTCGAGATAAAAAAGTGGGGTCATTTGTTTTACTGACCTGGCATCATTGATAACTGTGTTTATAGCATTAACAAGGTCACTGGAGCTCATGTGCTCTATATCCAGTTTGATTCCAGCACCATGATCCACCATGTGTCCAACATTATATCCTTGATCCCCAAATAGTGGTATCATAACAGATGGCACCCCATTGCAGATGGCCTCATAGATCCCATTGGTCCCTCCGTGGGTGATGAAAGCTCGTGTTTTAGGATGCCCTGGTTCAGTGGAGAGTGAAGCAAACAGATTCAAACATTAATGTGACTCATTAAATCTAGGGTGCACAGCAATTTTTGACAATTGATTAAGTCTGCTCCAGAAAGAAGCTAGGCTTTGAAAAGCAGCAGGTGGATTGGAATCCAGCTTGAAATCTTATAATTACTTTTCCTTTCTTGGTTGGTGGCCTCACTAATTCAAGTAGTGGGGAACTTGCCCAGCCCCTTTATTGGAGGAAAATTAAAGCAGGGCTTTGCAGTCCCTCAGAATTGAGGGTGCATTGTTCCTACTCTGATTTGGTATATTCCAAGGTGGCCAAGAAGGTCAATGTGGGAACAGTGGTCCCTTCCACAGGTGAGACATGTGGGGGCGGATGGGGCCAGATGTCAACAAAGCGTCTCTGAGGCGTGATAGCAGAGCAGTGGTCAGGTCCCTTGCTCAAGTGCCACTGGGTACTCACCACAGGAACTCTTGCCCACTGCTCTGACCATGCTCAACACAGATTCCAGGTTTTTAACCACATTTGGACACCAGCTACTGCTCCAAGTTCAGAATTATTGTCAAGAGTACGTACTTGACATGACATACAAGCCTGAGATTCTTTCTCCCGTGGGCTTGGCAGAATTATCAGTAGCACAAAAAGCTGGACACAAGAAAATATACATATACAAAAGAGAGAAATAATGTAAACACTATACAGAAAATAGATAGTGTGCAAAGTAAGAGTCCTAATTTGAGTCCCTGATTGAGTTTGTTGTTGAGGAGTCTGATGGTGCATCTTTCACCAGGTTAATAGTCTTTCAGCAGTTCTGAATGTCAGACTCCGACTGTGTCCCCAGGAAAACCCCGTATATCAGAGTGTCCTTTGTCACGCTGCTGCTGCGGATGAACCATGACAAAGACCCTTATATCCTTCTCCATACACTCTTAACGCCTCTGCATTCTGTAAAGAGGTGAGCAACCATCTCCACTCCAGTGCAGTTATCTCTGGGACAACTAGGGTTGTGGGTGATGTTCCTATTATTCAGGAAGAATCTGACAGGGAGGGCTCCTCTCACTGCCAGCCAGGCAGTCTGGTGCTTGTCTGTAAACACTGGTAATGAGGTTACCTGGACGGTCTGCTCAGCGAACCATCCCCATGTCCATCGAGTCCTTCCTTCTCAGTGTCCGCAGGATGTTCTGTGCTGATCACTGCTTGATCAAAGGCATTTGTCTGGAAAATATTGCCCACAAAGGATAGATGGTCTGCAATGTCTAGCTGACTGGGACGTTGAATGATTATGGGGCCAGGCTCGTCCTTCACCACACCTAGGACAGGCACTTGGAACACTTGTACTTTGGTTCCACGCACAGCCTGATGCAGGATGAGGACCACACTCCAATTTTCTCAACTGCATGTTATTTGGTCAATATTACATTTTAGGTATTATATACTGATCACAGTGGTACAGTAGTGGGTACTCAAGTTCAGCAGCAAGTGCTCAGGACCCAAGTTCAATCATGGCCTCGAGCGCTGCCTGTGTGGAGTTTGTATGTTTTCCTTGTGACCGTGTGGGTTTTCTCCAGGTGCTCTGGTTTCCTCCCTAAGATGTGCTGGTGGATTAACTGGCAACTTTAAATAACACCCTCATGTAGGATCAGGAGAAGTTGGAGGTTGCATGAGTTAAATGGAACCAAACGGGTATTGGGATCAATGGGAATTTTCTGAAAGCCCACAGGCTGAATGGTCTCCACAGACATATGAAATTAATTTTTTTTTGTTGGTGGTGGTATTTTTCTGTTTCCTATGTTACAATAGTGAATATTCTTCAGCTGTACTTTAGTGTAAAGTGCTCATGGATCTGTGAAGCACCCAACTGCCAATCAAAATTATTTCAAGTAATTCCCATTCAATAGCTGTTCTGCTAAGTTCAGATAAATGATGGATATTATCTTACCCAGGAGATCATTCTGTGGTAACCATTTTACGAGTTTTGTATTTGGTGCCAGTGCCGTGGGAATCTTTCCAGTATATCTCCACAGGACCTTTAATAAAACAAATGTTTAACCAAACAGTGCAGAGTTACCAACAAATGAAATGGTAAAACACAAAATAGCATCATTATGGCAGGAGGAGCTGGATGATCAGCAAGAGGTGGCATTATGAGGAGAGAGATGGTAAAGAAAAGAGAGTTGAGAGATGAGCATGGAGCTGAAGGAGGGCTATGCAGCCCACGGACAAGAGTAAGGACCCGGTTCTGCAGATCCAGGACTATTTTCTCTTTTCCAGCTTTGAATCCTGTGACCTGGACAGATGTGATCCAGCATCAGTCTTAGGAAGGTGCCGAAGTTGTGAGCTGATACTGGCTCAGATTTGAATCCAGGAAGTGGTCCAGACCTGCTGCCACCTAAGTCTCTCCATGGCCTGTGAGTGGATCTAGAGTCAAAGTAAACTTCAACTTCCAACAGCCATTTAGCATTTAGTTTTGTTCTGTGCCCTGCAGAATCTGGGGTCATTTTCCCATCTCCTCCTCCCACTCCTTGCACTCTACCTTCTACCTTCTTTCTGAGTCCTCCCATCCTCTCTCCCTCCTCATCGCTTTTCCTCTGCCTACTCATCCCTCCTCTCTCCATCCATCCACACAACTCCTGAGAGGAGTTTCTTCTCATGCTTTCTCCATTCGCACCTCAATATTCTTTCTCTTTCCCCAATGCTTCCGTCTCTTTGATCAGCCTCACCTTGCCCCTTTCTCTCTTCTGACCTCACCACACCATTCAGGTCTTCCTTTACCAATATCCCAAAATTGTCAATTGTTGGGTGCTATACAAAGCCTACAAGTGAAACTCAGCCAGGCTCCAAATTCAAGGATACCTTCTGGGCTTGCACTCACCACAGTTGCAAGCCTCAGATGTTAATAGTACAGCTCCATTTCCTAGTGTCTGCTTTTTGAAAGCAGATGGATACAATTCATGGAATAGTTTGACAAGCTGCTTGTTTCCTGGAAGCTGCTCAGTTGCCCAAACATCTTGCTTACCCCACTCAAGGTCCTTGTTACAAGTCAGGGAGTATTTTAGCAGCAGTGTTGGCCACAATCCACATTGCCCATCTATTGGATCCTTATAGAGGGTTTCTTGCATGCTCTGTTTGTTATTTCCTTTCTTTTTGGCTGGTCACTGCTTCTTTAACGTAGGGTGATGCTTTTTCAGTGGGGTGGTACGCATTGCTAATACTCACTGGCCCCACCATGACTACCAGCCCCCCCACATCTCCATCGGGCACACAAAACTCAAAACGGTCAACCAGTTTACCTATCTCGGCTGCACCATTTCATCGGATGCAAGGATCGACAACGAGATAGACAACAGACTCACCAAGGCAAATAGCACCTTTGGAAGACTACACAAAAGAGTCTGGAAAAACAACCAACTGAAAAACCTCACAAAGATTAACATATACAGAACCGTTGTCATACCCACACTCCTGTTCGGCTCCGAATCATGGGTCCTCTATCGGCATCACCTACGGCTCATAGAACGCTTCCACCAGCGTTGTCTCCGCTCCATCCTCAACATTCATTGGAGCGACTTCATCTTCAACATCGAAGTACTCGAGATGGCAGATGCCGACAGCATCGAATCCACGCTGCTGAAGATCCAACTGCGCTGGGTAGGTCACGTCTCCAGAATGGAGGACCATCGCCTTCCCAAGATCGTGTTATATGGTGAGCTCTTCACTGGCCACCGAGACAGAGGTGCACCAAAGAAGAGGTACAAGGACTGCCTAAAGAAATCTCTTGGTGCCTGCCACATTGACCACCGCCAGTGGGCTGATATCGCCTCAAACTGTGCATCTTGGCGCCTCACAGTTCGGCGGGCAGCAACCTCCTTTGAAGAAGACCGCAGAGCCCACATCACTGACAAAAGACAAAGGAGGAAAAACCCAACACCCAACCCCAACCCACCAATTTTCCCTTGCAACCGCTGCAACCGTGTCTGCCTGTCCCGCATCGGACTTGTCAGCCACAAACGAGCCTGCAGCTGACGTGGACATTACCCCTCCATAAATCTTCGTCCGCGAAGCCAAGCCAAAGAAAATAAAAAGAAGGCAGCCACATTCAGTACCGAGTCCATTACATTGTGAGGGCAAAGTTGCTACATGAAGCATGCATTCTCATCACTGGAGTAAGACCGGACGAATGCAGAGGAGGAAACAAGAGATGAAGGACCACTTTGTCTGTCAGCATAGCACAAAAAGTCAAAGCAGCACATCAGAAATGATGATAACAGGACATTGAGAAAATGTTTATCCAAACAGTGCAGAGTTACTAACAAATGAGAAGGTAAAACAAAACATAGCAACATTATGGCAGGAGGAGCTACATGGCATTATGAGGAGTGAAGTGGTTAAGAGAGGAGATTCAGTTAGAATTAGATTCAAATAGAATTATGTTTGGGAATTATATTTACTTGGAATATTGTGTTCAGTTCTGGTCACCTCATTATAGGAAGGATACTGAAGGAATGGAGAGGGTGTAGAGGAGAATCACCAGGATGTTGCCTGGATTGGGGAACGTGTCATATGAGGCAAGGTTAGCAGAGTTAGGGCTTTTCTCTTTGAAGCAAAGGATGAGAGGTGACTTAAGAGAGGTCTAGAAGATTATGAGAGCCATAGATGGGATGGGCAACTAGTGCCTTTTTTCTCAGGATGAGAGTAGCAAAAGCTAGAGGACATCTGTACAAGCCAAGTGGAGGAATATTTAGAGCTAGAGACATCAGGGGTAAGATTTTTTTTATATACAGAGTGGATGTCTGGAAGGCATTGCCAGGGGAGGTGGTGAGGCTGGTATAATAGGGACTTTTAAAAGACTCTTAGACAGAATCAGTATTTATTGTCATGAACAAGTCACAAAATTCATTGTTTTGCAGTAGCATCACGTAATCTTTCTTACAACAGTAAACAAAAATAGTGCATGACAGGCATGTGGATACAAGAAAAATAGAGGGTTACATCCTCTGCACAATTTGCTTTTTAACTCAATTTAGTGTCATCAGCAAATTTAGATACATTACACTCTGTCCCCTCTTCCAGATCATTTATGTACATTGTGAACAGTTGTGGCCAAGCACCAACCACAGTGCCACCCCGCTCACCACCAATTGCCAACCAGAAAAACATTCCTGTATCCCAACTCTCTGCCTTCTATTGGTTAACCAATCCTCTATCCATGATAATACATCACCCCAACTCTACGCATCCTTATCTTGTCTTTTATGCAGCACCTTATCGAGCGCCTTCTGGAAATCCAAATAAACAACGTCCACCTGCTCCCCTCTATCTACCGTGCTTATATCCTCAAAGAATTCCAGTAAGTTTGTCCAACAGGGCCTGCCTTTACTGAATCTACGCTATGTCTTCCTGATGGAACCATTTTGCTCCAGATGTCTCATTATATCTTTTTTTTAAATTTAGATATACAGCATGGTGACAGGCCAATTTGGGCCACGAGTCCGTGCCGCCAAATTTACACCCAATTAACCTACACCCCTGGTACGTTTCGAATGGTGGGAGGAAACCAGAGCCCCTGGGAAAACCCACGCAGATAAGGGGAGAACATATCAACTCCTTACAGACAGTCCGGAATTTGAACCCTGGTCCCAATCGCTTGCGCTGTAAAGGTTGCACTAATTGCTATGACAACTGTGCTACCTTTTAATGATAGCTTCAGGCATTTTCCCTACAGATGTTAAACTAACTGGACTATAGTTCCTTGCCTTTTGCCTATAACATTTTTTGAATAGCGGTGTGACATTCACCATCTTCCAATGCCCCAGGATCTACCCAGAATCCAGAGAATTTTGATAAATGATCACCAAAGCCTCGACTATAACTTCTGCCATTTCTTTCAGTCCCCTAGGATGCATTCCATCAGAACCAGTGGACTTATCTATCTTTAGACCCTCAAGCTTTCTCAGTACTACCTCATCAGCGATAGCTTTTACATCCAGGTCCTCACCTTCCATCACATCCTTAACATCTGTCTTTGGCATGTTCGTCGTATCCTCCACCATAAAGACTGACACAAAATAGTCATACAAAGCCTCATTACAGAGTCTAAAGTTCACTTTAGCTTTCCTTTTTCACTTTATATAATTATAAAAACTTTTACTGTCCAATTTTATATTTTATGCTAATCCTTTCTCATAGTTGCCCTTCCCTCTCCTTATTGCTCACTTCATGGTTCTTTGTTGCTTCTTAAAATTTTCCCAGTCTTCTACTTTCCTACTGCTCTTGATGACTCTGTACGCACAAACTTTTAGTTCGATGCCTTCCTTTATTTTCTAAGTTATCCAAGGCTGGCTGCCCCCACCCTTAATGTCCTTGCTTTTAACTGGAATATACTTTTGTTGAGCACAGTGAAAAATCTCTTTGAAAGTCCTCCACTGTTCCTCAACCTTCCTTCCGTATAGCCTGTAGCCTGCGTACCCAGTCTACTCTGGCCAACTCCTCCCTCATCTCCCTGTAGCTTCCCTCGTTTAGGCAAAGCACACTAGTTTTGGACCAAACTAATGTACCCTCCATTTGTACCAGAAACTCAGTCATACTTTGATCATTCTTTCCAAGAGGATCCCTAACTACAAGATCTCTAATTTTACCCGTCTCATTGCACAGGACCAGATCCAAGATATAACATGTGCCCTTGTAGGTTCAGTAACTTAACGCTTGAAATGTACTGGGCGTGCAGGTTAATTCGGGTAAAATTAGGCGGCATAGACTCATGGGCCAAAATGGACTGTTACCATGCTAAATGTCTAAATTTATAAATTTAACATGTTGTTCAAGAAAGCCATCATGTTAGCATTCTATGAAGTCCTCCTCAAATTTACCTCGATCGACTTGATTCACCCAGTCTATGTGCATGTTAAAACCCCTCATGATAACTGCTGTCTCTCTGATACATGCCTCTGTTATTGCTTGTTTTATTGCTTGCGCCACTGTGATAATATTGGGTGGCCTTTAGACAACTCCCATCAGTGAATTTTTCCCTTCACTTTTCCTAATCTCTACCCAGATGGACTCAACATTTTGCTCATTAGATCTTACATCGTCTCTCACTATTGCCCGGGCTCATCCTTAACTAAGTCTACTGACCCACCTCCCTCACCTTCCTGTCTGTTTTTCCTTAATTTCCATCCTCTCCACTCTGCAATCATGTTTCTATAATGGCCACTAAATCATGCCTCTTTGTACTATGTTCACTGACCTTACTTCAAATACTACGGGCATTGCAATAAAGCCTGTAGATGTGAATTTCCAGTTCTGAGATGGCCATAACGCCTGTAATAAACATAATTCAAGGATTTAAGTGCAATATATGTGGAGTTTGATGGCTGGTTAACAGAATAAACAGTGTAGAGGATGCAAAAAGTTTACAAAAGATAGGTTTGGGAAAGAATCAAGATCATGGCAGTTGGAATATAGTGTGGTGTAGTGGATCACGCCACTTAGTTCTCGAACCATTGTTCGGACTCTCACGAGAACAGAAGCCTGGGGTGTGATGAGGTCAAAGCAGCAGACTGGCAACCCAAAGCTGGGTAGTTGCTTTTCCTCTCTCTGAGTCGACAGGTGGACTCGTGTTTTCAACCGTAGATAACGACATCTGAACTGAACTGTTGAATTATTAAGCTTAATGTCTGAACTGAATAGTTAAACAATTAAACTCAGTGTGTATAACGCACAAACGACCACAGTGGTGACCCCAACAATCCAAAATGTCCTCTTTTGGAATTCATAATGTTGGAAGGAGACAATTCATGTCGACTGAATGCAGTTTCACTCAAACTGCCCCAACAACATGTATGGTTTGAACAAGCCGAAGCCAAATACCACATACGCCAGATAACTGCCGATGCCACAAAGTACTACTACGTGGTCAGTTCACTGGACCAGGAAACTTCCGGGCGCATCATCAATGACCTTCACCAACCACCATCCAACAACAAGTACAAAGGGATCAAAATGCTCCTTAAACCTACATTTGGTCTCTCCCACCGCGACAGGGCAGCAAAACTGTGGTACATGGATGGCCTAGGTAACTGCAAACTGTCCATGCTCATGAACAAAATGCTGGCCCTGATGGATGGGCACAGGACCTGCCTCCTCTTCGAACAGGTTTTCCTCAAGCAAATGCCTGAAGACATACGCCTGCTCTTCTCGAATAACGATTTCTCTGACCCATGACGGCTGGCAGCCCATGCGGATGTACTATGGCAAGCCAAACAGCAGGGGGAAACAACCATCAACTGGGTGGCAGCTGTGCCTCGCCAGGTGGTACAGACAGCCCCAGCCTCCACGGAAAGGGTGACAGAGACATCAGCCTTGAACAGCGCCAGTAACGACGAGTGGTGCTTCTACCACCAAAGATGGGGCTCCATGGCCCACCAGTGCAAACCACCGGGAAACGCCTCAGCCGGCCGTTGATAGTGGCAATGATGGCTGTCCAAAAAGATCAACTCCTCTACATTTGGAATAGTAATTTGGGGTGGTCTTTTGTCATTGACACAGGAGTGGAGGTCAATGTGATACCTCCCTCGAGCATTGACACTCATTCTGGAAAGAAGGGGCCTCCCCTGACAGCTGCCAACAACAGCAGCATCAAGACTATGGGGTCCGCACAATCCGCTCAATTTGAACTCCTGTCATTTCAAGTGGACTTTTTCCATCTCCGACATCCCAACCGCTGCTGGGTACTGATTTCCTCCGGGCATACTCCCTGCTGACCGAAGAAGGATACTAGTGCCACTATAGACAACATCAGCAAGCCCCACGAACAGCCAACTGCAAGACCAAGACTAGTGAAGAGGCAATACCCCAGGACAGCTCTGGGGTGAGGAGGCCTGTCGAAGCCACCCACCTTGCAGCTTTTCAAGAAACGCTCTGGCCAAACGTCGTTGAGGCTGCAGCATGTCCCATGTGATGGCCTCCTCTATGTTTGGGACTCCTTGTCAGGCAGGTATTTCCTGCTCGACACCAGTGCCAAGATAAGCATTCTGCCCCCTGCAGGCCTCAACAACCAAAGTGACAAGCAGGGCACAGCACTGAAGGCAGCTAACTGCTCCTCCATCCAGACTTTTGCTTCCTGCACCATGCCCCTTCAGTTCAGCAACAACTGGTTTACGTGGACTTTCACCCTTGTGGCATTAGGGGAACTGTTCCTGGGGGCTGACTTCCTTCATGCCCACTGCCTGCTCGTAGACCTCCAGGGATGGCACTTGGTGCATGCCAGAACTTTTCATACTCTACCTCTGGGGAAAGCCAAACTACCCACCCCCCACCTGGACTCTAGAACATCCTTGGACTATGAATTCACCCATATCCTGGCAAAATTCTCCTCAATAGTAGCACCACAGTTCTCCATGGCTGAGCCAAAGCATGGGGTAAGGCACCATATTCTGACTGAGGGCCCCCCGCTCCACGCCAGGACACGTCAACTCCCTCCTGAGAAGCTTAGCCTCGCAAAGGAGGAGTTCAAGAAAATGTAGGGATAGTGCGGCGTTCTAACAGTCCCTGGGCCTCCCCCACCACATGGTGCCAAAAACAGTGGGGAGGGGATGGAGACCATGTGGGGACTACCCCAGCCTCAATGAGACCACCACGCCCGACAGATATCCCATGCCTCACATCCAAGACTTTGTCACCAACCTGCACAGGTGTTTCCAAGATGGACCTCATCCAGGGGCACCACCAAATCCCAGTTCACCCCCAGGATGTTCCCAAGACCATAATTATAACCTCTTTAGCCTGTTCAAATTCCTCTGCATGCCTTTTGGGCTGAAAAACGCGACACAAACTTTTCAGCGGCTAAAGGACGCAGTGGGCCGGAATCCCTCCATTTCCGTTGACCTATTTGGATGATATCCTCATCACCAGTCGCAGCTGTAAAGACCACGCTGCTCACCTGAGACACCTGTGCACCTGAGACAACTGTGCACCCGGTTGAGTGAGTTCAGGCTGACGATTAACACCGCGAAATGCCAATTCGGCCTGGACACTATTGACTTCCTGGAGCACAGAATAAACAAACACAGGGAAACACCCCACCCTGAAAAGGTTGAAGCAGTCCGGCACTATGCCAAGCCATGTAGAGTAAAGGGGCTACAGAAATTCGCCAGTATGATAAACTTTTACCACAGATTCATACTGGCAGCGGCCCGCATCACACATCCCTCTTCGCACTGATGGCAGGCAAGTCAAAGTCATTATGTGGAACGATGAATCTTCAAGGGCGTTCCAGAACACTAAAGACCAATGCCACCTTCCTGGTACATGCCAGACCAGGGGCACCCACTGCTCCAACAGTTGACACCTCCAGCGCAGTGGAAGGGGGCGTACTGAAACAGCTCATTAAAGGCCAGTGGCAAGCCCTGACCTTCTTCAGCAGGAACCTCCACCCCCCAGGTCAAATACAGCGCCTTTGACCGAGAGCTATTGGCGCTGTACCTGGCAATCAGAAGCTTTCGTTACTTTTTGGAAGGTCAGCAAGTCAAGGTCTTCACTGATCACAAGCTGTTGACCTTCACCTTTCATAAGGTTTCGGACCCATGGTCAGCCTGGCAGCAGAGACATGTGTCCGAACTTGCCATGAACATACAGCACATCATGGGGAAAAGCAATGTGGTAGCCAACGCTCTGTCACACCCTGCAAGAGTTGGTCAATGCCCTGTGCCAGGGGGTCGACTATGTGGCCCTCGTCAAAATACAGCAGCAGGAACCTGAGATTCCCACATATAGGACAGGCACCTCCAGTCTCAGGATGGAAGACATCCCCGTTGGCCCAGGTAACCTGACACTACAGTGCAACGTCTCCACCGGCAGCCCTTGCCCCATCGTCTTGACCACATGGAGGCACCAGGTTTTCGATGTCATACACAATTTGGTGCATCCTGCAATCCATGTCACGGTCAAGATGGTGGCTAGCAGGTTTGTCTGGCACGACCTCCAGAAGCAGATCAGCCAGTGGGCCAAGACCTGAACACGCTGCCAGTCCTCAAAAGTGCAGACTCACACAAAGGCACCCATGCAGACTTTTGAACCAGCGCAGCTCAAGTTCAGCTATGTACATATCAATATAGTGGAGCCACTACCTGTTTCCCATGGGGCGAGATACCTGCTGACCATGGTCTATTGCTCCATGAGGTGGCCTGAGGCAGTTCAGCTGGCTGATGCCACCACAAAAATGTGCGCCAGGGCACTCATCGACACATGGGTGTCCAAATTTGGAGTCCCAGAGCACCAAACCTCAGACAGGGGGGTATAATTTACTTCTGGGCTCTGAGCAACACTGACTAACTTCCTGGAACACAGCTCCACCACACAATGGCATTCCACCTGCAGGCCAATGGGTCAGAGGAGCAGTTTCACAGGGACCTGAAGGCAGCCTTGATGGCCCAGCTCAAGGGTCTCAACTGGGTGGATAAACTACCTTGGGTCCTGCTGAGGATTCACACCGTGCTGAAGGAAGACTTCAAAGCCTCAGCGGCAGAGATGGTCTACGGCACACCCTTAATCATTCCGGGGGAGATCCTGGCCCCTGAGAAGTATCTGGAAAATCCTTCAGCCACCTGGAGAACTTGCAGCAAAAACTGGGGGCCATGGGCCCACAACAATCCCCACCACATGGCCAGGCCAAACATAACATCCCTGGGGACTTAGAGTTGTTAATATGTGTTTAAGGTGAAGGGGCACACACTGGCTGCCCCTACAATGACTCTACGAGGGGCCTTATAGGGTCATCAGAGTCAACGGCTCCACTTCCATACTCTACGTCAGCAGTAAAGAGGAAACCTTTACCGTCGACCACCTGAAACCAGCGTATCTGGACTGTAACAAACCGGTCTCCACTCCTCCCAGTGACTCAGGGTTCAGACTTCCCAATTCAATGGACAACAGCCCGAAAGCAGGTTCTGGGGGAGGATCATGTAGTGGCCCTTGCGCGGAGACGTGGACTGGCCCACAAAATGGCTGAAAAACGCGGTGTCCATGCGGACGATACCAGTCATCATCCCAGATGACCTCCCGCAAGGTGGGAAGACGGGAACTGCGGTGGGAACGCCGGCCATTCCCAGGCCGGCACTCTAATGACGCAGGGCCCTGATGTCAGTATCTGGGGTCCATATAAACGTGACAGCCAGTGTAATAAACCAGTCCTGACTTCAAGGATATGCTGTGCGTCATTATTCTCCATGCCCACATAGCGCAAATGCTACAATAGTAAGAGTAATTGCAGGATTAGTAGTGTAGATTAACAGAGCCATTCAGTGAGATTGTAAAGAATGAGTGGATTGTCTTAAATGTTTATCACTTCCATAAATCAGTATTTTTATTCAGTATTACCAACACTTACCTTTTGCGGAATTTGCCCAAATGCCTCTGCAAAATGATTGGCTACTACAGGAGGAATTTCTGATACCATTGAACCCAGGGTAAAGACCACAACCCCATGATCTCCTGAACTGGCTACAAATTCTTCCAGCTCCTGCAACAAGCAAAAAGAAAATTTGATATACAAATAATATTCAACATTGGAGAGACATGGAGTTTGGCAGACACTGTAGCGTCTTCAGGTATGAACAGATCATTGGTGCTGTCAAGGAGGATGTTATTATGTTGAATGGTTTTCAACATCCCACTCTATGCTGGAAGGCTTTTTAAAAAAAAAACCAGATTGTGGTTGTATATGGAATTCAGTGACAGAGAAAGTGGTGGGATCAGATGTAGTCCCAATATTCAAGAGACATTTAAAGTAAAGGGTCTGTTTTGGTGCAGCAGAACTCTATTTAGACAGGCACATAAATAAGCAAATCTCAATCTGCTGGAGGAACTCAGCGGAAGGAGCACCATCAGTGAGAGAGAAAGAACAGGACTCCTTCACCGAGACAATCGAGACACATGAACCCAAGGCAGAGGATACTGCACCAATTCAGGCAACTGGGACGAGAGTAGATTTTTAATTTAAAAAAAAATTCAACTTTAAATTTAGTAGACGGTCGAAAAAGGTCAGGATGTACATGATGAGCCAGAGTCACCTTCTTGTGTTGTGTAACTCTAAAGTCTACTGAAAATTAGTATCCCTAAATATGAATTAAGACACATTTTAGTCACTAACAGTGGAAGACATTTGGAGTGGGGGAATATAGCTTTTCAGCAAAGTGACCAGTGCTGCTCCCACCTGAGGCAAGGGTTTCCTCTCCTTACAGTTCATGCCTCCAACAAGGACCATGTTGGGCATCAGGGGTCTCGGGTACTCCAGGATGAAGTCGTACCTCAGCAGCCAGATGGAAGTCTGACTCAGCAGCTGAACCAGAGAGACGTCTCTCTGGAGGAACCTGGCGGCCAACTCTTCAAACGGCGAATAAAGCAAATAACACAACAACGGGTCCAGGAGAGCGAACAGCATGTTTTTTGTCCTTTGGAGAAAGTTCATTTTGTCGGTGTTCCCCGTGAAAACTCCGGGCACGTAAGAGACCGGTTTGGGACACTGAGTGGCTGCATCATCCAAGCCGCAAGGGATTCCTCGCACTAAGTTGACGGTGGGGAGAGAGAGGTAGTCCGCCACGATCGCACCGCAAGGTAAAAAAGGGTCAGTCAGCAGGGCGTCAAATTTCCTCTCGCCCAGCTCCTGCATCAGCTCCGTGTTGTACAGCAAACTCTCACAAGTGGACACGAAAAAGTCCCTCAGACCCCGCGTCTTCCCAAAAGCGCCCCTGAATCTCTGGAAGAAAGACATGTTGGTTTCAATGGTCGGTTTTATCTTCTCCACTTCGTCCCTGCCGTATGGGACGGGGAAAACCTTCGTGGTGAAGTGAGGGGACGGGCCCATTGCCATGCTCACTTCGGGCACGACCACCACCACATCGTGCCCCCTTTTCCCAAGTCCATCCATGAGAATCTTCAGGTTCAGCCAGTGGCTCCCGTCGACGGGTATCACCAGGAGATGGCCGCTCTCAGCGACCCTCCAGAGAGAGGCGACCAGAAAGAGCAGCTCCCCTGCGACCCGCACACGGCGAGCCGCAGTGACCATGGTCCAAACTGTTCCGAGGCCCCAAGCTTCTCGCACCGCGCACACGGCCCCCGCTCTGGCCCAGAACCAGCTCGATCTGCAGCTCAACAAAACTCAGCCCACACGGCGGGGCTCGATCTTATCTCCAGACTCGCAGTTACATCAGCAGTTTTTTCGCATCTGCCAACCGTTCACTCTCACGTTTCTTTTCTCTTCTCCCCCACCCTCAAAATTTTTTTTAATCCGTCTCAAAAAGAAAGTTTATACCACGGATCAGCGAAGTTGGCTTTCAAATTGAAATAGCAGGGATTCGTGGCTCGGACAGACCAGAGCGAGTGGCTCCAGCAGAAACGTTGAACGAATATTTTTTTTTGCATGCACTTCCAAAAGTTTCACTGCGCTATTTCCTCTCCATCACCCTCTCTATTCTGCCAGTTAAAGGGCGAGTGCGTTTGGAGAGGGCCCATTCCGCCAGGCCAGCAGATCAGAAGTCTGGGATCGGAAACGGCCTCCACACACCCAGCAGGAGAAAAATTGGAGAGAACGGCGGAACTGAGTGATTCGACTACCCCTCTGTTGGCTGGCACTCCCTCGCGCCAGGATTGCTTCTGGGCGGGTTTCGAGGCTGCCGGTGGACCCATTCAACTGGGGACGGGGCTCTTCTCAGCGCTGCAAGAGGCACCCTTGGGGATGAATGGGCATTCAATATTCCAGCTTGGGATCTTTTTACGAACAGGGAATCAGACCAGGTGCAGGCACGAGGGATTCGTTTAGATTGGTATCATTGTCTGTGAAGCAACACCGATTACTTTAACCTTGCAAGGCTTGAGTGAAGGCTCAAGGCTGGGGAAGAACTGATTTTGGTTCTGTGAAAGGAATCAAAGGTGTAATGTTTCATGCTACTATTAGCAAGTCTTTTATTTTGAAACCACTAGAAGTGTGCTCGGGCTTTTATGTTGAAACATTGGGACACTGAAAACAGAGTGAGGTTGGCAGCCTATGGATGTCTATGTAATGGGGGATGCAGAACATGTGGACCGTGAGACAAAAAGTGTGGAAGCTCCCAGAAAACTGTGTAAACCTGGCCTTCTTTACCGTGGGCAGAAAGCCACAACATGGTGTCAGAGTAATAAGGAACCCACTTGGGAAAAAAGGTCGAGAAAATAATGGAAGCCTTCGGTGTCCCTACCCCAAGGTTGGACTAGGTATCACCCAACCTACCTGAGGCATGGCAGCGATTCAAGCCGAGCTCATGTTCGCAGGCCCGCTCGGAGTGAGAACAGAGGAGGAGAAATGCAGTAAGCTCCTGCTGTGGATCGGGGACATAAGCAACACGTGGAGAGTGAGTGAGGCAATGCAAAACTGCTAAAATATATGATGACATATTTTCAGCGTACCTCACAGCAAAAGCTAATCCCATATTTGCCAGGTACAAATTCCACGAGAAGACACAAGGGAGTGGCGAGTCATTCGAGCATTTTGTGACTGAGCTCAAACTGCTTGTTAAAAACTCCAACGATGTAAATAGTGAAGAAATGGTCAGGGACTGTATAGTATTCGCTACCACCTCACCTTGTGAAGGGAGAAGTTGCCTGGTCAGGGGCCGGAGCTCACGCTAGATAAGGCAAACGATATAGCCTGTTCCTACAAGCTAGCGCAGGTGCAGCTCAAGGCCATAGCTAGTGACAGTGGTGAAGTGCACACAATACACCACAAGACAGGAAACCCAGGCACTGCAAGAAATGCCAGCAGGCAAAACGAAAGCCTGAAGTCGTTTAAGTGTGTGTGGAGGACACCACAACAAGCTAGTAGAATGCCCAGCAAAGGAAAAACAGTGCTTAAAGTGTCGAAAACTCACCACTTTGCAAGAGCATGTCCCATAAACCAAGCAGAAAAGGACACAGAGATGTACACACTGTCGAAAAGGGGAATGAAGATTTTGACTCAGAGTTGTTTGTGGACACTGTTACAACAGAGAAGGAAGATGAGGATAGTGGGTATGCAGGCATAAGTCTGGGACTACAGAATAAAAAAATGACATTCAAATTGGATGCTGGAGCACAAACGAGAGTGATACCAGCAAAAGACTTTTACAAGCTCATGCCCAGCACACCACTAATGACTGACAAGCGTAAGCGACTTGGCTACAGAAGGCATCCACTGAAGGTGAACGGCTACTGCAACCTGGTAGGAAGATACAAGAATAAGTCAACCACCCAGAACTTCTACATCATAAACTGCAACGGACCACCCATCCTCGGCGACAGAGCATGTAAAGCCCTGGCAATCATCAAGGTGCTATATGCGGTCATCGACACCAGTGAGGAAGAGTGCAACATACTCCAGGGTGAGTGCAGTTTCAGGATAGACCCTAGTGTAGCACCAGTGGTTTGCCCGCCACGGAGGGTACCATTTGCCCTAAGAGAATGGTGTTAGACAACATGGAAAGGGATGGCATAATCTGTAAAGTGATGAAGCCTACCCAGTGGGTTAATGCCCTGGTAATGTGTGAGAAGCCAAAAACACACAAGCTCCGAGTATGCCTGGACCCATGGCCTTTGAACAATGCAATACCTCGGCTATTCTATCCCCGACCCACACTTGGGGATGTAGCATCCAAACTGGCTGGGGCAAAATACTTCAGCATCTTAAATGCCAGATCAGGATATTAGGCTATCAAACTCACTGATGAATTGTCCCTGCTCTCTACATTCAAATCCATCTATGGCAGATATCATTTTCTCACACTGCCCTTCGGTGTTATATATAGAGAATTTAGGTTAAAATGACTTAAGTTAAAATGTGATGATTAATCATAAAAAGGGAAGCCAGAACGGACAGGGAGCTTACTAGCAGCCAAGGACAAAAGGTTCAGCTGGATATGTTTTTTTAAAAACATATCTTTTCATGGTCATAGTGAGAGCCATGCAGGAGACAAAAGATTGATAAGAAGGGTGAGAAACAGAATTTAGTGTATGTAGAGTTCGCAGCGTACGTAACGAACGTGATAATTAAAAATGCAGTTATACTCAGAATGCTTTTGCAATACTAACCAATTAAAACAGTATTAATAAGAAGGGGAAGGGCAAACAATAAGGGTATAAAAATCAATGCACTGTATGTATCGGGGCTTAACTGATGAGAAGCCAGTTGAGTCCAACTCTGCAGACTTGTAAATAAAGCTTGTCGTGTCATCAGTTTTAAAGAGACTCATGTGTGAGAAGTTTTATTTCTGACAAATGGGGGCTCGTCCGGGATCTACACTCCGGCCGTGAGGGGAAGCGAGAAGAGGGACATCGGAGGTGGTGCACCCCGCTGAGTTCAGCGGCTCCTAGTCCCTTGCTCGTCGCTTCGGGCGGCTTGAGCGAGTGGTATCCGGACAAGGTGACACGACAAGACGGAGAGGAGAAGGGTGACGGTTCAATCCCCGGGAAGACACCGGTAAGTGACGACTTACGATTGTGGTGTGGGGATTGGGTAACAGGTGTAACGGGATACACCTGTTTGGATAAAAAAACCTAACGTAATAGATCAGGTATAGAGCTTTTGTCGTGGCGTGAGGACCCTGTCGTGGGACTCTAGGATAGACCCCAGGGAAACCTCGGCGGTAACCGAAGGAGGGACAGCACCTCCGACGAAGTGCCGAGAAGAGAGGGGTCAACCCCAGGGAAACCTCAGCGGTAACCGAAGGAGGGACAGTACCTCCGACGAGGCGTCTGAGAAGAAGGGAGTAGGGTCCAGAACGAGAGGGTCCTCAGCAACGATAAACAGATCTAGGTGGGAAAATGGGAGGATCAAAATCTAAGGGCTCATCTGACAATTCAGGACAATTCCTGGGAGTTCCCCTTGACAGCCCTTTGGGGAGAATGTTTGAAAATTGGGATAGTAAAAGATATCGAGACAAAAACAAGAAAAAGATGGTTCAATATTGTCTCCTTTGCTCGAAACAACCTATTAAAGGTTCCTCGGTCTGGTGGCCGAAATTTGGATCTGATGAGGATTGGGTTAGACAAGCATTAAACATATATGTAAATTCGAGACCAAAGCATATGCATTTTGTTGGGTTCCCTGGCCAGGGTCCTTAACAAAATGTTTTAAATTGAGGGTAGCGGGAGAAAAGAAGTGGGAACCTCTGGACAACCTTCCCCCTCCTTATATTCCCCCGGTGCCTACTGCGCCCGAGGAAAGCTCATTACCGGAGGGGAAAGGTGATGAATCTGATTGCCCCGAAAGGGGCCGGGAAAAAAAGAATGAATTAAGGGAGTCGGACCCTAAACTTCCACCGGTAAACCGACCCTGGACAAGATCCCAGACTGGTCCAGGACCATCAAAGTTTTCAATAAGCCTAAATCCCCTGAGAGAAGTTCCTATGGGAGGACCGGGAGGGGGAACGGGATATGTGAATGTTCCCCTAACTAGTACAGAGGTGCGGGGATTTAAGAAAGAAATGAAAAAGTTATTGGAAGATCCTATAGGACTGGCTGAACAGCTCGACCAATTCCTGGGACCAAACACATATACGTGGGAAGAGATGCAGGCAATAATGGGAACATTATTCTCACCCCAGGAGAGGCAGATGATTCGACGGGCTGCCCTCCTCATGTGGGAATATGAACAACCTGGGGACCCCAGACCCCATGAACAAAAATATCCCTTAAATGAACCCAGGTGGGACAAACGAACACCCGAGGGATTGGCAAGTATGAGACAATATAGAGAGTGGACAATTAAAGGGATACGGGAGGCTGTGCCAAAGGGTCACAATTTTACCAAGGCATTTGGGAACCACCAGGGGAAAGACGAGTCCCCTACTGATTTTTTTGGAGAGGGTGAGAAAGAATGTTCAACAGTATGCTGGCGTGGACCCTAGTACACCAATGGGTGAACAGCTTATTCGAATTGAATTTGTTTCCAAATCATGGCAGGACATTAGAAAGAAACTAGAAAAGGAGGAGGACTGGAGCGAAAAACCCCTAAGTGACCTGTTAAAAAAGGCGCAAAAAGTATATGTGCAGAGAGAAGAAGAAGATCAAAAGAGGGCGACAAAGGTTATGGTACAGACTATCCGACAGATGAATACCGAATCCAGAGGGGAAAGAAAACAAAACCTTCCTCTAAACAATCCAAGATATCCAAGAGAGGGAAGACCCCGGAGGTTCGTTAAGTGCTATTACTGCAATGAGGAAGGACACTTTAAGAGGGAATGCCCCCGATACAAGAGGGAATTGCGTGCCCTCGAACTTATGGAAGAAGATTAGGGGGGTCATGGGTTCCAAATGTTAGGGACCAAGTATAAGAGGGAACCCCTGGTAAAACTAAAAATTGGTCCCAAGGGAGAAGAGGTGGTGTTTATGGTGGACACAGGAGCGGAACGAAGTAGTGTAATAAATGTGCCAATCGGAACTGAGCCTGTAAAAAGTAATTTGACAATTTCTGGGATAGAAGGGGCTCCCAGAATGGTATCAATAATTCCCCAAGTAACAGTGAAACTGGAAGAAAGAGAAGGGGTACAAGACCTCTTGTTGTTACCGTCGGCTGGATTTAACCTCCTAGGAAGGGACTTACAGGCTCTCCTAGGTTTGGGTGCTCTCCCTGTGGACGGAGAAGTGCGAGTCCACCTCTGTGCTCTAAAGGAAGAGGATGAACGGCAGATTGACGAGAGAGTCTGGTATAAGGAGGGAAATCGAGGAGGTCCGGACATCCCACCTTTACATGTCACATTAATACCAGGTCATCAGCCGGTAAGGAAACGTCAGTATCCTATTTCTTTGGAAGGGAGAAAAGGGCTACAGCCGGTAATTGAGACTCTAATACGAGACGGACTATTAGAAGAATGCATGTCACCTTATAACACCCCTATACTCCCAGTGAAAAAGTCAGATGGATCCTATCGCCTAGTTCAGGATCTAAGAAGTTTGAATGCTATTGTTCAGACCCGCCACCCAGTGGTGCCTAATTCCTATACTATTATGAGTCGGATTCCCCCAGACCATGAGTGGTTTAGTGTTATCGACTTGAAGGATGCCTTCTGGACGTGTCCATTAGAAGAGGAAAGTAGAGATATGTTCGCGTTTGAATGGGAAAATCCATGGACAGGTAGACGGAGACAGCTTCGGTGGACTGTATTGCCCCAAGGGTTCACTGAATCTCCGAACCTGTTTGGACAAATGCTAGAACAAATCCTGGCGGACTATCCACAATCTGATGATTCCCAACTAATGCAGTATGTGGACGATTTACTATTATCAGGACCCAAGGAACAAGAAATGAGGGGAGATACAATTAGACTCTTGAATTATCTGGGGAAAAAGGGTCTACGGGTGTCCAGGAACAAGTTACAGTTCGTTGAGAGAACTGTGGTATATCTGGGACACCAGATAAGTAAAGGACAGAAACGGATTACCCCTGAACGGATTGCGGGAATCACTAGAATGCCGTTACCCTGTAATAAGAAGGAAATAAGACAATTCCTGGGACTCTTAGGTTACTGTAGGTTATGGATAGAGGACTACTCAGCTTTGGTGAAGTTTATGTATGAAAAGCTGACAAATGAAAATGAATATCCATTGAAATGGACCCAGGAGGAGGAGGGATGGTTTGAGGACTTGAAGCATCACCTGACACGAGCCCCAGTACTCACTCTGCCCTCTTTAAAACAGCCCTTCCAGCTATTTGTCACTCATAACCAAGGAACAGCTGTGGGAGTTTTAACACAGGAAAAAGGCGGTCAGCGACACCCAGTGGCTTTCCTTTCCAAAATGATGGACCCAGTGTCTCGCGGATGGCCGACGTGTATCCAGGGAGTAGCGGCTGCTGCTCTGTTGGTAGAGGAAGCACATAAACTTACTTTTGGAGGAAAGATGACTGTGTACACCTCCCATTCTGTGAGTGTTTTATTAACACAAACTGCCCATCGATGGCTGACTGATTCTTGCATATTAAAGTATGAAACCATTTTAATGGTCGGAGAAGATCTACAGTTTGCAAAGATTAATAGCTGCAACCCAGCTCAGTTTTTATACGGCAGTGAAACAGAGAGAGAGGTGGAGCACGACTGTGTCGAGTTGACAGATCTTCAGACCAAGACCCGAGAAGACCTTTGCGATACTCCGCTGGGAGAAGGATATGAATTCTACATTGACGGCTCCGCCAGATGTGTTGACGGAATGAGAAGAAGTGGATATGCTATAATAGAAGGAAATACTTGGAAAGTAGTAGAATCCACGAGACTACCCGGAAGCTGGTCAGCACAATCCTGTGAATTATATGCCTTACAGAGAGCCCTCAGAATACTGGCAAAGAAAATTGGAACGATTTACACTGATTCCAAATACGCATACGGGGTAGTGCATACCTTTGGTAAGATCTGGAAAGAGCGTGGTCTAATTACATCAAGAGGAAAGGAATTGGCACACGAACAGATGATTACTCTGACTTTAGAAGCCTTGACATTACCCCAGGAAATAGCAGTGGTCTACATACCAAGCCATCAGAGGGGAGATACCCCGACAGCAATTGGAAACAGACTGGCTGATGAAGAAGCCAAAAGGACAGCCATGCAACAAGAAGTCCGTTTGCTGACCTTAATCCCAATAAGGCAAGGCATAAAGAAGGCTCCCATTTTCACTGCTAAGGAAGAAAAGGACATGGCTCAGCTGGGCGCAAGCCAGCTGCCTGATGGAACATGGAAGACACCAGATGGAAGAATGGTTCTAAATAAAGAAATAACTCGCAATATTTTAAAACACCTGCATCATCAGAGCCACTGGGGCACCCAAGCCTTATGTGACACAGTGCTTCGAGAATATGTGTGTAAGGGAATCTACACCTTGGCCCAACAGGAGGTGCAGAATTGTCACCTATGCACAAAAATTAATAAGAAGGTAATGAGGACAGGGACCATGGGAGGTCAACCATTAGCCATACGCCCTTTTCAACGTATCCAGATCGACTTCACAGAGTTACCTCAAGTCCAAAGATGGAAATATCTGTTGGTGATAATAGATCACTTTACCCGATGGGTGGAAGCCTTCCCAACAGTAAATGCTACAGCCTCTACAGTAGCTCGCCTCCTCCTAGAGCAGATAATCCCCAGATATGGTATAATGGATTCTATAGACTCAGACAGGGGTCCACATTTTTCTTCAAAAATCCAGCAATTGATTTGTAATGCATTACAGGTCTCTTGGAAATTGCATACCCCTTGGCATCCACAAAGCTCAGGGAGGGTTGAACGTATGAATGGAACCCTAAAAATGCAATTGACAAAATTAATGGTGGAAACTAAAATGCCTTGGATAAAGTGTCTGCCCCTGGCTTTATTGAGAATTTGTACTGCCCCACGAAAAGATGTAGGGTTGTCCCCTTATGAAATGATGTTTGGACTTCCCTTCTGGAGTACAGTTGAGGGGTGTCCCACCTTGGGGGAAGGAGATATATTTGTTAGGAACTATTTACAGGCACTGTCACGCTCTCTTGCAGATTTACGAAAGAGAGGACTATTGGCACAAACACCGCCTCTAGACTTTTCTTTACACAAAGTGGAACCAGGAGATTGGATTCTCATCAAGACCTGGAAAACTGAAAAACTCCAGCCCCAGTGGGAAGGTCCATACCAAGTTCTCTTAACTACAGAGGCTGCAGCACGAACAAGAGAGAAGGGGTGGACGCACGCATCCAGATTTAAGGGACCTGTAGAGGTGCCTCAGGACCCTGATACGAACTCAAATTGGACTTGTGTTCCTGGAGAAAAACCTCTTACCTTGCGATTTCGCAGAAAGACTTGATTCACAATGTTATTGTTATGTTCTTTGATTTTTCTTAGTTTGCCTATGTCTTTATCAGGTGTGAAATGTAAGAAATGCAGAGACACAGTGGTCCTGTTTCAGGACCACATTTGGGGAAGAAAGGAGGGTAATTTTATTTCCCATACCTCAGTTCCTGAGAAATGCTGGGCAGAAAATACCACCCAACATCCATATACCCCTTGTGTGGAAAAAAAAGGAAATAATATGGGTCATTATATACAGATTCCTAATACCACTCCTTTCCCTCTTAACGGTTGGAAGGGTGACTCAGGCCCACCATGCCCTGATGGACTCTGGTTTTGCATACACCAGCGTACTGTTCCAATGAAAAGTTCCACTCCACACTCGAAAGTGCCTGCCCCTTTAAGACAGCCGGACTTAATTCGAGTCCATCCAAATAACCATGAAAGTTTCGGTAATACAGTTGGGGGAGATAACCTTTTTGTAGATCTTGCAACTAAAATTGCAGGAACTTTTAATGTAACCAATTGTTGGGTCTGCGGGGGTCCATGGATGTCAGAGCAATGGCCTTGGTGGGGGGAGTCCCTCAATTCATTGACCATGATTTCCCGAATTTGGACAACTAACCGAACGAGATCAAGAGAAACTTGGTCTCTCTCTAACGTCCCCTCTGGTTTTTATTGTCTCTCACGAACCGGCAAATACCCAGTAGGAAAAAGTCCCTGCAAGGCTGTATGGATTCGCATTTCGCCTGGTATTTTCACTTGGTTTCCTAAACCCCTGACTTGGTTCTTATCCACTGTTTTTAAAACTAATTGCCTACCCCTGTCTAATAGCAGTATTCAGTTTTGGAATTGTACCAGTTCCACCATCACAGGACCATACCAATCAAACCCCGTTCTTAAAAGAGTTTGGGAAAGGGGGTATGGAGTATCCCCAAATGGATTATTCTGGGTATGTGGTAATAAAGTTTATTCTCGTCTTCCCTCACAGTGGAGTGGAACTTGTTTCCTAGGAATAATCCGCCCAGAATGTTTCCTCCTACCCCACGATCACGGTCATAAATTAGGAGTGAAGGTTTTTGATACATTACACCGTCAGCCCCGCTCTAGCACGGTACATTTGGGACAATGGGGAGATGATTGGCCTCCAGAACGCATAATTCATGGTCCCGCTACATGGGCTCAAGATGGATCCTGGGGTTATCGTACTCCTATTTATATGTTAAATCGTATTATTCGCTTGCAAGCAGTCCTTGAAATTGTTACAAATCAAACAGCTCTAGCCCTGCAATTACTTGCATCCCAGCAAGGTCAAATGCGCTCTGCTATATATCAGAACCGTCTGGCCCTAGACTATCTCCTAGCCACGGAAGGAGGTGTATGTGGAAAGCTTAATTTGACTAATTGCTGCTTACAGATTGATGATAATGGCCAAGCCATTTGAAAAATCGCTGATAATATTCGTACTTTGTCCCATGTACCTGTTCAAACCTGGCATCCTTTTGCAAAATTAAATTGGATGGACAAATGGTTTGGAGGAACCTGGTGGCGTACCTTATTGTGGGTCATCGGAGGTATTTTATTCCTCCTACTTATTTTACCCTGTATTATTCCCTGTCTACGCAGCCTGGTAATTTCCATGGTCCAACAGGCTATGCAACCAGGGGGACTGGGAGACCCCGTTAGTATTTTACTTCAGCACGAGATTAATTTATCATGAAACATTTCTCTTCCCCGAGTTAAAATCCCCATTCATATATATATAATACACACATTTTAAAGAGAGAAAGGGGTGGATTGTTATATATAGAGAATTTAGGTTAAAATGACTTAAGTTAAAATGTGATGATTAATCATAAAAAGGGAAGCCAGAACGGACAGGGAGCTTACTAGCAGCCAAGGACAAAAGGTTCAGCTGGATATGTTTTTTTAAAAACATATCTTTTCATGGTCATAGTGAGAGCCATGCAGGAGACAAAAGATTGATAAGAAGGGTGAGAAACAGAATTTAGTGTATGTAGAGTTCGCAGCGTACGTAACGAACGTGATAATTAAAAATGCAGTTATACTCAGAATGCTTTTGCAATACTAACCAATTAAAACAGTATTAATAAGAAGGGGAAGGGCAAACAATAAGGGTATAAAAATCAATGCACTGTATGTATCGGGGCTTAACTGGTGAGAAGCCAGTTGAGTCCAACTCTGCAGACTTGTAAATAAAGCTTGTCGTGTCATCAGTTTTAAAGAGACTCATGTGTGAGAAGTTTTATTTCTGACATTCGGCATTGCGTCTGCCCAGGACGAGTTCCAGAGGAGGGTAGACGAAACATACGAGGGCCTCAGTGGAGTGGCTGGCATCGTGGATGACATCATCGTGTTCAGAAAGACAAGAGAGGAGTATGACTGTAACCTCAGAGCCATGAGGGAGAGGGGTGCAGCTAAACCCGGACAAATGCCACATCTGTGTGCCCAAAGTGAGCTACTTTGGACATAGACTCACAGCCAATGGCCTGAAACCAGGCCCTTTCAAGATGAAAGCCGTCAGGGACATGCAGCCGCCAGAAAACAAGGCTGAGCTGGAGATGATCCTCGGTGTGATGAATTACCTTGCCAGATTCGCTCCCAGTCTGGCCAAGATGAGTGCATCGCTTAGACTCCTGCTATAACATGACACACCATTCAAATGAAGGACACTATCACAGTGGAACCAGGGCCAGTGTTAGCCTATTTCAATCCTAAAAAGGAAGTGACACTCCAAGAGTACAGGTCGAAAAATGGCCTGGGTGCAGCCATCGTGCAGGAAGGCAGCCCGGTTACATATGCATCAAAGCTGCTAAATAACATGGAGCAAAACTACGCCCAAATTGAAAAGGAGCTCTATGCAATCCTCTACGGGTGTAAGAGATTCCACGAATACACCTACAGGCGACGTGTAACTGTGGAATCAGAGCACAAGCTATTAGAGACAATATTCCGCAAGCCACTAGCCCTCGCACCTCCACGTCTACAGTGCATGATACTCACGCTGCAGAAATCCAGCATAACACTCATCCACAGACCAGGCAAACCAATCCCGGAAGCCGACGCACTGTCAAGAAAATCCATGGATGACGAGGACAGTTCACTATCCGAGGCTATAGGGACCCAGATACACACCGTCATCAGTGCAGCTCCTGTGAGTGCAGACTGGCTAGGTGACATCAAGGCAGCCACAGACTGGGACAAGCAGCATCCACCCTCAAGCAGGTCATTTGGTCAGACTAGCCGGAGACAAGGAAAAGGTGTCACCCAGAAATCAGCGAATACTGGAACCACTGCAATGAGATCACAGAGACCGATGAGAAGATAATTATTCCACAGAAGCTCAGAACAGACATGTACAGTGCATACACACGGGACATTTTGGAGTGGAGAAAAGCAAACACAGGGCTCGGGATGTAATGTTTTACCCAGGCATGTGTCAACAGAGAGAGGAAACTAATGAAGTGTGACATATGCCAAACACACCCCAACGCCAAAACCAAGGAACTCATGCTCTTACACGCGATTCCAGAGAACTACATTGCCATATGTGACAACCTCAGTGGATACTTTGAAATTGAACAACTGCACTGCATCACCTCAGCCGCTGTAATCCACAAAATGAAAACAGTGTTTGCTAGACATGGCATACCAAAAAAGGTCGTTAGCAACAATGGGCCATGTTAAAACTCACGAGAATTCCAACAGTTTGCAGAGTCATGGGGTTACCAGCATGTCACTTCAAGCCTGCATCGGGCTAGCCGAAAATACTGTCCAAACTGCAAAGCGGAACCTCACAAAGGCCAGAGAGGACAAGAAAGACCCATACCTCAGCCTGTTGGAGTATAGGAACACACCGGTTGACGGTCTCATATCTCCAGCCCAAATCCTGATGAGCCACAGGCTGCACTCTATCTTACCAATGACAACACTACAGTTACAACCTCAGGTAGCCCCTCAGGGAGCAGTGCAGGCAAGGAGAGATGACAGAAACAGAAGTAAGACAAGTCTGCTCAGCCGCTGTCAACACTACATGCCGGAGCACACATCCGCTTCCAGCAGGAAGATGGTACGTGGAAACCAGCAACAGTCATCCAAACCACAGAAACCCCACAAAGCTACCACATCAAAACCAGCGATGGACAGACCTTCAGGCGCAACCAATGGCACCTTCTCGACACCCGAGATGACAAGCCCACACTCGACCAACAGCAGCTTGAGATCAGTGAGGACAACCTGATCACTGGACAAGGCAAACCAGGCGAACAGCAACCTCACCCTGATTCAGTGTGCAAACCAGATCACTCTGGGTCGTATCCCCACACAAGGTATAGTCAGGCCATTAAGCCAAGGCAAGTCCTTGACTTATAAATGACTGAAAGGGTGTACAAAGAATGCTGCCCTATGGGGGAAAAAAAAGCTGCTATGTGACCTGTTGTATTTACCTGCATTGTGACTTGTATACTACATACTATGTGATTTGTTACACTTACCTATTGGGGAAAAAAAGGGTTTGTTCTGCACAAGAAGATTGTACCATGATATTTTTGTTGTTGAAGGGAGATGTAATGTTTAATGTTGCTATTAGCAGGTCTTTTGAAACCATTAGAAGTGTGCTCGGGGACCTTTATTTTGAAACATTGGGACACTGAAACCAGAGTGAGGCTGGTAGCCTACAGATGCCTGCGTAATGGTGGATGCAGAACTTCACATGTGGACCATGAAACAATGAATAAACAGTGCTGAAGCTCCCAGAAAACTGTGTAAACCTGGCCTTATTTACAGTAGGAAGAAAGCCACAAGACGGAAAAGGGAAGAGAGAGAGAGAGAAAGAGAATGAGCTACAGGAAAGGGGACAGGGGGAAGAAAATGTGGGGTGGGGAGTGGTGGTGTTTAATGGAAACCAGAGAAGTCCATATTAATGCCAACTAGTTGGAGGTTGGCCAGATTGGAAGATGAGGCGTTGTTTCTCCAATTTGTGGGTAGTGCATGAGTCCATGGACAGACATGTCAGCAAGGGAATGGGGTGGGAAATTGAAGTGAGTGGCTAGTGGGAGGTCCACGCTTTTGCAATGAACAGACCTGATGTGCTGAATGATCTCCTAGTCTGCGTTCAGTCTCTGTTATATGTGGATTGTGGAAGGACATGTGGCCTCCCTGTCTGAAATGTATTCAGAAGTCGCATCTCCTGCCAATCAAGGTTGGACTCTGGCCACCCATTACAGGAAGCAGTGCAGACTGCCCAAGTGTGAGTGACCAACCTGGAAATTAAGTCATGGAGGCAGCTTCCCCCAAGCTGACTGAAAAGCAGAAACTACAAGCGTCTCACTGGTCTGGCTGACAGTTTGACTCAGGCAAAGTCCAAGCCATTGTCCAGCAGGGGAGAGGGATTAACACGTGGTTTGGAGATGGATATGTGTGAATAGACGGTGATGACCATGAGGAAACAGTCCTATGACAAATATCCTCCCCCTGTGCATCTGAGCCTTTGCAAACCCGACCGGTGACCATGCAGTCCCAGGTCTGCCATGAGGGCACCCCGCTAACCCTCCAAAACATGGAGGTAGCTGAAAATGGGGGAACCTTGGGGGGCATATAAATGGTCACCTTGAGATAATGGAGACATGGACAACTTTGTCAAGGAGTTAACCAGGCTAGGGACCAATACTACCAGTGGCCAGGCTAACACCTAAGCATGCTGATGTCATGGGTGTGGGATGAGTGGGCCCCCAATGTCCGCTTTTCTCATAAAGTGAGTGCTTGGCTGGTCTATCTGAACAACAGACAATTGGCAATGCCTTGTGGGCATTACCAGAAGGGGTTGATGGGAGCAACACCCTGTGGGAATGGGTGGTTACTGAGGTCTGGGCCAGGTTCACTGCCCTCCTACAACAGAGCCTACACATCTGGCATATCTGGCACATTGGCACACCTTTGGCATGGGGAAACCGGTTGTTAGGGAGTGGGAACTGGTCACGGGTATATACGGTGGCAGGCACAAGCACCACTTCCCAGGGAGAATGAAGGTGACTACTGCCTTGGTGAACTATTTAGTTACTACCCACACACCCCCAACCTTAGAGGGGTGGTCTTGCTCCTCATGGGAATGGCAACCAGAGAAACCATCTGGGAAGCCATTACCCTCCTGGAGGGATTGGAGTACATGGAGTGGGGAACACCTGCTCAAGTTTGCAGTGCTGTGTAGAAGTTCGGCGACATCACCCTGCTGGTGAGTCAGAGATAAGTATGCTCTCTGGAGAGAGCATTGCTGGGGGAAGCCCCATGAGGATAAGGATTTCCATGCGCCAACCACTCTGACCTCCACCAGCTTCCCCTCTGGCCCTCCCCCACCAAAGGTGGTCCCTGTCTAATCTACCTTGTGAGCTCTCCCAAACAGCCCCCTTCCCCCCACCACAGGAGAAAACTACTCTTCAAGCTTTCTCTTCTGTGAGGGTCTACAAAACATTCATCAAAACAGACTGCTGCGATCCTCTTCCCCACTGATTCCAGCCATCAGCACCAGCTTGTTTTAGCAATAAGGAACTGTTGTCATGAACTATGCAGAAAACTTTCAGCAGAAGGCAAGAGCTGTTGCCATGGAACATTATTACTGGACATTCCATCTTAACAACGGCCACATCCTTTGCCATGCAGCTTTCAATTACAGCCTTTATAATTACAGCCTTTTAATTGTACCCTGAGCTGTGGTGGTTACTCTTCACTAACGTCTCTTAGCACACTCAGATAATTGTAGTTTCAGCTTTTAGTTACATTGTTGCAGATCATCCACTAGCAGGAAATATTGTATACATTTTGTAATGTCTCAACAATGACAGCATCCTGAGTCCTCCCAGCATTGCGAGAGAGTAGTGTCATTGCATCACTGCACCGCATATCGCAAGTGCGGAGACACATCATAACTTGAAACTGATAGTACCAGATTGTGACTATCGTAACTTTGAACTATCACAAGTCAGGACGTCATAGGTTGGGGTCTATCTGTACTGTGATAGATCAGTGCTTGAAAAGAGCTAAACACCTTGGAACAGGGAATCAGCATGTGAAATGTGTACACGTGCTGGAACATGCAAAAGATAGGTGGGCACTGGTATCAGAGTCCAACCAGGTCCAATGTGAATGTACAGTTGTTTAGTAGTAAAGTAATTAAGTATCCGGTACCGCACGGATGGCAGTCTCTTCAATCTGAGGCGCCTGCAAGCTCACACCAAGACACAAGAGCAACTTGTCCGTGAACTACTCTTTGCAGACAATGCTGCTTTAGTTGCCCACTCAGAGCCAGCTCTTCAGCGCTTGACGTCCTGTTTTGCGGAAACTGCCAAAATGTTTGGCCTGGAAGTCAGCCTGAAGAAAACTGAGGACCTCCATCAGCCAGCTTCCAACATATCTCCATCGGGCACACAAAACTCAAAACGGTCAACCAGTTTACCTATCTTGGCTGCACCATTTCATCGGATGCAAGGATCGACAACGAGATAGACAACAGACACGCCAAGGCAAATAGCGCCTTTGGAAGACTACACAAAAGAGTCTGGAAAAACAACCAACTGAAAAACCTAACAAAGATTAGCGTATACAGAGCCGTTGTCATACCCACACTCCTGTTCGGCTCCGAATCATGGGTCCTCTACCGGCATTACCTACGGCTCCTAGAACACTTCCACCAGCGTTGTCTCCGCTCCATCCTCAACATTCATTGGAGCGACTTCATCTCCAACATCGAAGTACTCGAGATGGCAGAGGCCGACAGCATCGAATCCAGGCTACTGAAGATCCAACTGCGCTGAGTAGGTCACGTCTCCAGAATGGTGGACCATCGCCTTCCCAAGATCATGTTATATGGCGAGCTCTCCACTGGCCACCGAGACAGAGATGCACCAAAGAAGAGGTACAAGGACTGCCTAAAGAAATCTCTTGATGCCTGCCACAATGACCACCGCCAGCGGGCTGATATTGCCTCAAACCGTGCATCTTGGCGTCTCACAGTTCGGCGGACAGCAACCTCCTTAGAAGAAGACCGCAGAGCCCACCTCACTGACAAAAGACAAAGGAGGAAAAACCCAACACCCAACCCCAACCAACCAATTTTCCCTTGCAACCGCTGCAACCGTGTCTGCCTGTCCTGCATCGGACTTGTCAGCCACAAACGAGCCTGCAGCTGACGTGGACATTACCCCTCCATAAATCTTTGTCCGCGAAGCCAAGCCAAAGAAGAAGAAAGAAGAAGAAGAATTAAGTATCATTTGATATCTTCCCATTTGTCTCTTGTGTGTTGAATAAAGTTAACTTTGATTGTAATACTTGTGTCCAGACTCATCTCTCTGTGAACCCATTGAACCTGATACACTTCCCAAACACAAAGTTGGAACTGTGAGCGGGTTCAAAGAATTTCGGCTGGACACACGTGGAGTACTAACCATTGGAAGATTGTGCTGATGAGAGTGTGTGTGTGTGTGTGTGTGTGTGTGTGTGTGTGTGTGTGTGTGTGTGTGTGTGTGTGTGTGTGTGTGTGTGGATGTTCTGTCAGGTGCATGCATCTGCAGATTTTTGTGTTTCACCCTCAACAAATGACATACTGAACCAAGTCTCTGTGATCTGTTGATAGCCTGACACCTAGTGCTGAGGACAAAGAAGACAAGCAGAGGCAGAGAACAATGCTTCAAAGATGGGAGGCGGCAGCATGAGAGTCCCACAGCCACTGTTTGTCAAACTTGTATCTAATCTAATCTAATCATTGCAGCACTACATCTAGACTGGAACAGCAGCATTAGGAAAAAATGATCATGTGCATAATCCAAACCTTTCTGAAAATTCCAAGAGTTGAATTTTATCTCTCAGTGGTTTTGCTGGACAGGTTTGGAGTTCAGTCAGAGTGCAGTGGGACATAAATCATGTCTGCCATCCACCAGCATAGATATCCACTGGATTCAGTGTCTCATATATCTCAAATCATAGGGTTAAGGAGTAGAAAAATCTGAGCTAGTCCCATTTGCCTGTGTTTGCCCCTATTCCTCCAAAGTGAACCTTTCCTACCCATGAACCTATTCAAATGTTTTATAAACATTGTAATTGAACCTGCCTCTATCACTTCCTCTGTCACTCCATAGGACCAGCAGCCTCTGAGTGACAAAAGCCGCCCATCAGGTAACCTTGCAATATTTTCCCTATCACCTATGCCCTCCAGGTTTAATTACCCTACCACTGGAAACAATGATGCCCATCCATGTTACGCTCCGCCTGATTTTATATACCTCTATAAAATCACCTCTCCGCTTTCTTCGCTCCACGGGAAACAGTCCCAGCCTGTCTGGCATCACATTCACACTCAAGCTCTTATGTCCTAGCAAAAGTTCTGTGAATCTTTTCTATGCCCTCTCTAACTTAGTCGTATCCTTCCAACAGAGTGGTGACTAGAGCTGCACCCAATACTCCCAGTAAGGTCTCACTCATATTCTGCACAGCTGTAAATTAAGCACTGAAAGCAAGTTTGCAAAACCCCTTCTTCACCAGCCTATCTACTGCAAACAAGGGCAGCTGGTGAACAGACAATAGGTTGAAGTCAGCATGGTGCACAATTTGGAGGGGAATCTGCAGGTAGCATTCTCATGCATCTGTTGTTGTTCTTGTCCGTAACAGGGGTTGCTGGTTTGGAAATGTGATTTCAGAGTAACTTTGGTGCATTTTTTCGATGACACACACGACAGTCACAAATAAGTATGTCGTGGAGGGTATGCACAACTTAGGAATGCCAATCAAACAGCAGGTATTGAGTGCAGGATTGAACCTATTAAGGGAAGTAGAAAATATTCCATAGCCTTCTGACTTATGGATGGTGGAAAAATATTTGCAAAGCATATGTTACCTTGCCATTTATCAGCCCTGCCTGTTATGGTGGGGAACAAGTACAGAGGGTTCGAAGAGTGACAGCCCTGGACTTACGGTAATATTATACAGTGAACTTTATTTACAATGCAACAGGAAAGAGATACACCTACATGCAAATATCATGCAAGTTATCTTAACTACAAATAGCCGCAACTGAAGAGAGATAAAATGAACAAAACCTGCTGTCCCTCTTCTGACAAGCTGACATGGCAGTTAAGAAGCTATTTACAAGTTAGATCAGATGAGCCACTATGGTTCCCTTTGAGATACATGTGATAGAGAGCTCCTACCCAATCAACAAACCTCACAATATGTTAGTTCCACAGCACTTTTCGTAATCCCCAGAAGAGTGGCTCAGGTAAACAATTTTCATACCTAACAATTGGGGCTGACCCAGGCACTGGGTCATGTGACTCAAAGTGATGTAAAATTGTATCAGTTGACGGGGGGAGGGGGGGAGTGACCTTTGACCTCTTATCCTGGCTGACCAGTCAGGTGACCCTCTGCATTATCCCAGTCTTTGAATGGGAGACAGTAAGTAAGTTTTTTGATGCCATGTAATCAACAATCTATTCTGGTCTAACCACATCAATGCAACTAACAAGAAAGTGCACTAACACCTCCACTTCTTTAGAAGCCAAAGAAGCCAAAAAAATCTCGAACAAATTTTTTACAGATGTACCCTAGAAATTATCCTGCCCAGACATATCACAGCTTAGAATGGGAATTGCTCTGGCCAAAATCACAAGAAACTGCAGAGAGTTGTGCAAGTAGCTCAAGCCTTCACTCAAATTAACCTCCCTCCCATTGACTCTATCTACACATCAGGCTGTCTTGGGAAAGCAGCTAGTATACAAAAAGAGCCATCCCAGCCTGATCACAACTCTCGTTTTATGCAACAGTACCTGCCATTTCTCCAACCATATCTATAATTGGTATACAGTATATCCTATTGTATCCTTTGATAGTCTGTCCATAACTGCATCAATTCTGCAAACATACTAATATACCCACCTACCTTTTCACCTAAGTCATTTATGTATACCACAAACAACAGTGTCCCAACACCAATCCCTGTGGAACATCATTAGTCATGGATCTCTAGCCAGAATAACACCCTTCCATCCCTGCCCTCCATCTTCCTTGGGCAAATCAATCCTGAATTTGAAGTACCAATTCACTGAGGATCCCATCTGTCTTTACCTTCTGGGTCAGCCTATAAATAGATTGACGAGGCACAGCTTCTTCTGGAGTAGGTCTTCAGTAGTGCAGTGGAATGTTGCCAGTGCTCTCAGTCGTTTCTTGATGTCCTGTGGAGGGAATTCAGTCAGACAAAAGCCAGTTTCTATAAAGCTCTGATCATCTTCTCAGCACCTCCAGCTAAACAAACTCATGAATACTTCAATTTCATCTTTAGCATGCACATCCTTGACCCTGATTACATGAAGGATGGAAATATTCATGGAGCCACCTACTCCCATTTCTATTTATTGTCCACCAGCTTTTTCAACTACACCATGCCCTCCATAATGTTTGGGACAAACACATTTTTTTCCTTTATTTACCCATGCTCCACATTTAAAAAATTTTTTAAAATTTCTGTAAGAAGGACTCTAGTTCAGTCAAATAGATCAAAATATCTCTGCAAATAAACTAATTTCATATTCCTCAAGACCTTGAACCCCTTAATTTCTAAATCTCCCCAATTATTTCAACCAGCAGCTCTATAGCTAAAATAAACAAAGCTAGAGATAAAGGAAAACCTTGTCTATTAGATCTTGCCAGAAAGAATGATCAGAGATTTATCCATTAGTTACTAGTTTTGCCTTAGGATCTTTATATAATGCCTTGATCTAATGTATAAAAATTTGTCCAAACCCAAATTTATCTAATACTTTAAACAAAAAATCCCATTCAAATCTATCAAAAGCTTGTTCTGCATCTAATGACACTGCTACATTTCAATCTTTCCTCTTTGGTGCTGAATGCATAACACTAATTAATCTGGCCCATTATCTGTTCACTGTCTCTATTTAGCAAATCCTGTCTGCCCATGTTTATTAATTTAGGCAATAATTTAGTGACTCTGTTCGCCAATATTTTAGCCAGTATTTTACAATCTGCATTCAGTAATGAAACTGGTCTATAAGAAGAGGGTTTCAAAGGATCTCTATCTCTTTTTGGTATTTCAATAATTATTTCTGTTGGAAAAGAGTCTGGAAGAGTGCAGGTTCTTGATGCTTGATCCAATATTTCCATAAAAATAAGAATTAATTAATCTTTAAATTCTTTATAAAATTCAGGTGGAAAACCATCCTCCCGCAGAGATTTATTACTTTGTAATGAACTTATTGTTTCCTTTACCTCTAATTGTATAATTTGTGCACTTATTTCTAATTGTTCTTCCAAGTTTAGTGCAGGTAAATTTATCCTTAATTTGTAGCTATCTATTTTATTATCGTCTTTTAAAGACTCCGAGCTATATAGTTTAAATAACAGTATTTTTTAAAGTTTCGTTTATTTCTCGAGGTTTACAACGAATCACATTCGAATCATTTTTAACTGCATTAATTGTTCTTGAGGCTTGCTCAGATTTAAATTGCCATGCAAGTACTTTATGTGCTCATTCGCCCAATTCATAATATCTGTTTAGTTCTGTTCTGAGCTTCACTTCTGAAGATCTTTTTCCAATATTTTTATTTCTTGCTCCAACTGATCTACTTCTTTCATATAGTCCTTCTTAATTTTAGTAGTTAAGCTGAGAATTTGCCCTCTCAGATAAACTTTCAAGGCATTCCATATTACAAATTTATCACTCACTGAGTTCAGATTTGTATCACTAAATAACAGAATGTGCCTTCTAATAAAATCACTAAAATCTTTCCTTTTTAATAATGTTGGGTTCAATCTCCATCTATATACTGATGTTTCCTTGTCTGACATTATAATAGTTATTAATAAAGGTGAATGGTCCAATAATATCCTTGTTTTAAATTCACCATTGAGTATCCTCCCTTGCATTTATGCAGATATTAAAAATAATTCTAGAATAAGAATTATGTCTCTTCAAATAAAACAATACCAGTAGTCGCTTCCTCTAGAATGGACTCTTCTCCATGCATCTATCAAATTCAAATCTCTCATTAAACTAGATTTGCTTTTGCTCCTTTGGTTCCTACTGCTCCTCTTGTAGTTCTATCTAAAACTGGGTGCAGCAAAAATTAAAATCTCTTCCTATCAAAATATTATTGTGTCCTTCTGCTAGATTCAAAAAGATATCGAATAAATCTCTCATCATCTATGTTTGGTACATACAGATTAAGAAGCGTCCATAATTCCAAAAATATTTGACAATGTACCATCACTTATCTTCCAGCAGGATCCATTGCAACACTTTGTATTTTAATTGGAATATTCTTTTTAACCAAAATACCCACATCTCTTGCCTTAGAGTTAAAAGAAACTACTACACATCCAACCCAATCTCTCTTTAATTTCAAATGTTCTTTTTCGGTTAAGTGAAGTTCTTGCAAAAAAGACTATATCTACACTCATCTTCTTGAGATATGTTAATACTCTTTTCCTCTTCATGGGCCTGTTTAAACCATTAACATTGTAATTTACAAATTTAACTATATTACTCATCCTGCTAATTCACTATTTCTTTTGCCTCTGCCTGTAAATCTTCCTCCCAAAATTCACTTATTCCAAACCCAGCATGCTTACACGCCTCTCCTCTAGCAATCCAGATTAAAAAAAAGAAAAATATTTTTTAAATATATAAAAAAACACATAACTATATATATCCAAAATAACTCCCCCCCCCACCCCACAATTGTTGTTGTAATAATATAATCAAATACCACCTCCCTCTATTTTATGGGCAGTGACTGGAGTCACAACTAGCCACATGTTACAACAGAAATCAGAACCACCTTTTCTCTCCTCAACTCCTCTGGTACTTTTACTTAAAACCCTTTAAATCTAAACTTAATTTTAAAAAAAATGTATAATACTCTGAAAACACAACAGTAAAGAGAAAAATTGTCAATATAAGATGTCTTAATTTATAATTAAAACTGCCAAAAAAATTAGTCCATCAGAATTAGAGCATTCATAAATTTTCACATTCTTCACTCCCTCTGAACAATTAGGAGATTTTGTGTACATTCCTCCACTTCCACAAAGCTTGAAAAGACCTTGTTTCCTTCACCCTGTATGAAGATCTTCAAAGTCACTGGATGACACAGAACAAACCTGTATCCCTTCTCCCATAAAATCTTCTTAACTGGATTGAATTCTCCTCATCTTTTTAATAAGTCTGCATGTATATCAGGGTAAAATAAAACTTTGGCACCTTCATACTCAAGTGGGCCTCCTGTTGATCTCACCTTTGCTGCTACCAAAAATAAAATCTTTCCTTTATCTTGCAACTGAAGAAATTTAATTAGTACAGATCATGGATTTTGTGTTAGAGATGGTTTGGATCTGAGAGCTCTATGCACTCTTTCAATCTCTATGGATGATCAAAATGTTCAGGACCCAACATTTCAGGAAGCCATTGCAGGAGAAAACCAATCATCTTGCTGCCCACATATTGACACCCTAAGCCTTACCCTAACCTTAACCCTAACCCATTACTGGTACTAGCTGATTCTAGAGAAGCATGTAGAAGAAATGGTCCATGAGCAGCATCAAAACTTGGGGTAGCTTTATACCGGAAGTATAGCTCAAAACCTATATTGTAAGAGGAAATTCTGGGGTCATCTTATATGCTGGCATATGTGGTAATCGAGTGAAGCTTCTGATGCCTCTGTGCAAACCGAGGCCAGGATGAAGGAGAATGAGCTGCAACTGGTTTATATGTACAAGGTCACCAGGTGGTGGCCCCTGGTGACCTAGTGGTGTAATAACATACCAGCACATTCACCCCCTCTTAAAAAAATGTTTGGCCTCCCTCTTCCCCCCTTCTTCTCAAGTCCAATATCTGGGGAAGTTTTTTTTTCCTCCTGGACCTTCAGGGTACTGGGGAGGGGCGGGTGGAGGGTATTAAGTGTCAAGGGTCCTAACATTGGGCAGGAATATGCTGAGGGGGTATAGGGCTTCCTGTCGGGGTACTGGTTGTTGGGGGTGTATTGTTCGGTGGGGTCTCATGGGGTGGCATGACAATCGTCTGTCCTGGTGTCCGTCGTTCTTCATGCCGGTCCATAGAGATCCACGACCCTCCCGCGTCGTCCACAATTCTTTCCCGCTAATCCATAGGGGTCTGCGGCTCTCCTGCATCATCCACTGTCCCTTCCTGCTGATCTGTAAGGGTCAGCTCTCCTGCATCGTCCTCACGTCTGGCCAGTGCGAGGTCCTTGGTGGCCACCAAATCTTCTCGTCCATCCCTGAATGCAATGTATGCGTAATGGAGGTTTGCGTGCCTCACTTCCACTGGTTCCACCAGAGGGTCCGTTTTGTGGGGCCTGCAATGTATCCGGAGGAGCGCCGGTCCCGATGTCATTAACCATCTTGGCAGCACCATGCCTGTCGCAGCTTTCCTCAAGAAAGAAGACATACGGTCATGAGGTGTTATGTTACTGGCAGTACACAACAGCGAGCGTATGGAGTGCAAGGCCTCTGGTAACACATCTTGCCACCTTGCCACTGGTAGGTCTTTTGCCTTTAAGATCAGTAGGACCATTTTCCAGATAGTGGCATTTTCCCTTTCTATCTGCCCATTACCTCTGGGGTTATAGCTTGTGGTGCGACTGGTGGCTATGCCTCTATCTCTCAGGTACTGCTGGACCTCAGCACTCATAAAGGTGGCACCCCTATATGTGTGTATATAGCTGGAGTACCCACACATGCTGAAAATGGATTGCAGGCACTTTATTTCCGTGGCTGCGGATACATTGGGACACGGAATAGCAAAAGGGAAGTGTGAGTATTCGTCTATGGCATTAAGGAAATAGACATTCTTGGCATAGGAAGGGAGTGGGCCTTTAAAGTCGAGGCTGAGGCGCTCAAAAGGTCTTGTAGCTTTTATCAGCGTGGCTTTATCCGGTCAGTGAAACTGTGGTTTGCACTCCGCACAAATGGGGCAGCCCCTGCTTACCATCCGTACCTCCTCTACCGAGAATGGGAGATTTTGGGCCCTTATGAAGTGGCCCAGTTCATTGTGTAAGCTCTGCAGCTGGGAAACATGATTGAAGGCCGCACAGATGCCCCTGGACAGTGCATCTGGGGACACGTTGAGCTTCCCTGGATGGTATAGAATATTGTAACTATATGTAGACAGTTCTATCCTTCAGTGCAGAATTTTATCATTTTTTCTCTTCCCCACGTTCTGGTTATCAAACATAAAAGCCACGGATCGATGGTCCATGACAAGGGTGGAGCATTTACATGCCAGATAATGTCTCCAATGCCTTACCGCTTCCACAATGGTTTGAGCCTCCTTCTCCACTGCCGAGTGTCTTACCTCGGACCCCTGTAGAGTCCGCGAGAAGAAGGCTACCGGTCACTCCTCCTGGTTCAGAGTGGCAGCTAATGCTACGTCTGAGGCGTCAGTCTCTACCTGAAAAGGAATCGTCTCATCTATGGATTGCAGGGTTGCTTTTGCAATCAGATCCCTAATCTCCGTAAAGGCTTTGATATCTGCTGGGCTGAGAGAAAAAGCTGAGGCTTCGGCATAGTTGAGGACCCACTGTGCGTAATATGCAAAAAGTCCCAAACATCTCTTTAAGGTTTTCTGTGAGTGTGGGACCGGGAGGTCTAGAAGCGGGCGCATGCGGGTGGAGTCCGGGCTGATTTCCCCGTTCTGCACCACATAGCCCAGAATAGCCAGTTTCCTAGTGCTGAAGACACATTTATCCCTATTATGTGTTAGATTGTGCTCCTCTGCTGCCTGAAAAAAACGTTGAAGGTGAGTGTCATGGTCAGCTTGCGAGTGGCCGTAAATCATAACATTGTTCATATATGGGAACACCGCCTGGAGTTGGTACTCGTCTACTATGCGGTCCATCTCCCACTGGAACAGGGATACCCCACTGGTGATGCCAAAGGGGAGACAGAGGAACTGATGCAGCCTGCCGTCTGCCTCAAACGCCGTGTATATGTGGTCGCTCTCTCTAATGGGCAACTGCCTTGAGTTCCATAGTAGAGAGCACTTTGTACTGAGCAATGCTCAATGGCTCTCTGCAAAAAGGGCACTTGGAGCACTCCAGTGGGGCTGCAGCTGCTATATGCTGCCCTTGATCACTCATATTCCTCTTTCTGTGAGGGGCTACTGAGTCCAGTAGTGAGTACTCTTCTTGTTCTCTCCCAGAGTCCTCCAGAGCCTCTGCAATCGTCTCTGCCTCTTCCACCTTAACCATCCTCTTTTTCTTCAGCCTTTGTCTGATTTCTGTAGATCTGACGCCGGCCACGATCCTGTCCCATACAAGATCATCTGCATACTCTTGGGCTGATACTGCTTTAAAAGTACAGGCCCTTGCTAAGTCTTTCAGCGCCAGTATAAAATCTCTCACCTACTCCCCTGCTTGCTGCGACCTGGTCATAAGCCAGTGCCTAGCATGTAGCTCACTGTGCACTCGTGTGGTGGCCCCTGGTGACCTAGTGGTGTAATAACATACCACCACAGCTTTGTTGTACTTCCTCTTGCATTCTGTTCTGGTCACCACACTACAGGAAAAATGTGATTGAGTTGGAGAAAGATGCAGAAACGATCCGCAGGTTATAACGGTACAGGAGGCCTTGAGTTGTTAGGATTGATTGGATATGTGTGTTTGTTTTCCTCAAAGTGAAAGAGGCTGAGTGGTGATAAGAAAGTGAGATATCAAAATATTTTCTGCTTTTAATTAATTTCTAGCATTTAAATACGACATTTATTCAATTTATTTTATGAATATTTTCATTTTTAAATTTTTCCAAGCATCTTTGACCATCAGAGACATTCAATGGCTTTTGATTGGTGCCACGGATCCTCCTCCTGATTAGTTGCTGACACTACTTAGCACAGCAAGATCTTCTGCAGAGAACAACAAAATGTACCCAGGGGTGCTAGATAGCATTGGTTAGCGAGCCAGATTGAGAACTATCCCAAGGCTGGGAGCCGTAAACTAGAGGGCATAGCTTTTCAATATTTACATTAACATTGAAATTCCACATCAAAAAAATACAGAGTACACAAGGATATATGTTAAAAGTCAAAAAGATACTTTATACTTAAATCATATCATTTCATCCAAGGTACCCAACATTCTCAATCAAACAAATTACATTGTATTTATAGTTTATTATTTTATTTTTTAAAAAGAAAACCTAAACCCACTACCAAGAAAGAAGTTGTATGGCTAAAAAAAAAGGAAGACAGAATTCTTATCATGGAAAAAATTACTTCATTAGTCAACAGTTCTACCTTCATAACAAATCAAAGATTATAAAAGTAATTCAAAAAGGGTCCCCAGCGTTTGAAATTTTAAATTCAAATCGGAAATTGAGCCTCTAACCTTCTCTAAATTTAAACATGACATGATGTCACGTAGCCATTAAGCATGAATAGGTGGTATAGTAACTTCAATCCAATAAATAGTTGTTTGAAGGCTAAGTGAGACACTTATTAGTGATGAGTTTTCAATTAATTTTAATACAAGTCCAGATGTATTTTAATCTTTTATTTAACATGTAAACTTGAAATGATCTTCTTTAACGTTGAAATATTCATAAATAGCATCTGCACTGATGCTCCATGAATACAGAGTAATATTAGTGCTAACGGTCAAATAAAGTTATGAGTGTTTCACTCACTCTTTTCCATCACCATATTTATAATTTTCTACTTGAAGCTCCCCTAGCGTATCATACATTACCGCACATACTCTAATTGGCACTCCAAGACTTGAACACACAGAGCATGCTCCGGGAACCGTACATGCTCACAACTACAAAGATCACCATGCCCAGCTAAAAGTTACTCTGGACACCTCTGATGCCCATGGGGACCAACAGGATGCCAACCTAACAAGGTAAGTAAACAAATCACTAATTTTTGTCTGCTACAGGCAGAGCAACATCCATCCGTCTGAGCAACACTGCTCGCCTAGCCATAAGAGAAATAAAAGCTCTGTCATTCTCTCCAACAATGCCAAATAAAGCGGTTAAGGGATTAAGATTAAGGGGATAACTTAAGGTGAGAGGAAATAATTTAAAAGGGGGGCCTGAGGAGCAGGTTTTTCTACATAGAGGGTGGTGTGCACATGGAACAAGTTGTCAGAGAAAGCTGTAGCGAGAGATACAATTATAATGTTAACAAAACATTTGGACAGGTATACAAGGAGGAAATGGGACCAGTTCATGAAGGCCATTTGGCTGGTAGAGACTAGTTGGTCCAAAAGGTCTATTTCTGTGCTGTATCACTTGATGGCAATCCATCTTATGAACTAAGTAACAATTTCCAACTGACAGCAACAGAACTTGGGGGTGTGCAATAAGATTTAATATTGGTCAAGCAGGTCTCATCCCAACTCAGCGTAGAATTTTCATCATATAGAATTCAATGTTTGTTCAAGATTTATGGAAATTATTTTGTACAATCTCTCCTAAATCTATTTGTTAAATGTTCATAAAACATTACATACAGTATTACACTTGCTTCAAATTAAAGGCGTTGCCATGGGTACCCACATGGGTCCCAGCTCCACCTGTCTGTTTGTAAGTTTGTGGAGCAAACCATGCTGCAGGCCTACACAGTCAAGACCTCCCCAACTCTTCCTCCGATATATCAATAACTACATTGGGGCTGCTTCATGTACACATGATGAGCCCATCAACTTCATTTACTTTACAGCCAACTTCAACCCCAATCTCAAACTCAACTGGTCCATCTCCAACAACACTCTCCCCTTTCTGGATCTCTGTATCCATCTTGGGAGACAATTTTCCACAGACATATATTACAAACCCATGAATTCCCACAACCACCTCAACTACACCCTCACACCCTGAACCCTGCAAAGATTCTATTCCTTTCTCACAATTCCCCCGACTCCATCTGTTCCCAAGATGAGGTTTTCCAGTCCAGATCATCTGAAATGTCCACCTTCTTCCAAATGTGACTTCCCCTCTACCACCTTCAACTCAGCCCTTACCCATATCTCCTCCATTTCCCACTCATCTGCTCTAGCCCCTTCTGCCCCCAGACATAACAAAAACAGGATTTCCTTCATTCTTAGATACCACCCCACCAGCCTCCGTATCCAACACATTATTCTTCATAATTTCCACCACCTATAACATGATCCCACTACAAGGCACATTTTTCCTTCTGCTCCCCACTCAGCTTTCTGTAGGAACCGTTCCCTCCGTGACTCCCTCATGCACTCATCCCTCCCCACCAATCCCCATCTTCCCCTGCAGCCACAGAAAGTGCCACACATGCACTCACACCATCTCCCTCACCATGCTCTGGGGTCCCAAACAGGTCTTTCAAGTGAAACAATACTTCATTTGTTTTCTACAGGAGTGATCCACTGCTCCCTTTGTGACCTTCTCTACATTGGAGAGACTGAGCGCAGACTGGGTGATCACTTCGCTGAGCACCTTTGTTCTGTCCACACCAGTGACAGGGATCTCCCAGTGGCCAACCATTTCAATTCTGCACCCCACTCCCATGCTCAAATGCTTGTCCATGGCCTTGCATTTTCCCACCAAGACACCCTTAAATTGGAGGAACAACACTTGATTTTCCAACTGGGCACACTCCAACCAGATGGTATTAACAATGACTTCTCTAGTTTCTGCCAGTCTACTCTCCCTCCCTTCCCTCTATTCTTTCCCTCAGCTCTTCACCCTCTTCCCTCTCTACTCATCTCGCCATCCTTTTCCTATTTGCTGTTATGCCTTCCCCTCCCTTATCTACCTATTACCTCTTGCCTTTGGGTCCATGCTCCTCCCCTCCCCCTCCTCTCCACCATTTTGTTTGGGCACCTGCCAACAATTTTCCATACATTGATGAAGGACTCAAGCCCAAAAAGTTGGTTCTGTATCTTTATCTTTGCTACACTGATTGAGCTGCTGAGTTTTTCCAGCATTGTGTGTTTTTTTATTTGACACACATTAATACAAATAGTTCTGTTGCTGAATGATGTTATTAAAAATGATAAGTAAGTAGTCTTAATAAAATATCTTGACTAAAGCAATTTTAAAGGTCATGGAACTCTGGATACAGACATTTATTATTTTTTACACTGGATATAGAAGAGACTTTTGACCTGCTAACTATAAATGGGTGTTAAATCTAGTACACATGGTCTCTTGAGTAGTGTAAAACTAATGCTTTTTTATATATAAAATTCTAATTACAAAGTAATTGCTTTGTACATGGTTAGATTTCACCTCCAGAGATCTGAGAAAGACTGGTAAGCATGTTCGTTCTTAGTCTTGGGGATTAGTTATCCGATTGAAAGAGACTTGTAGAAGTACTTGTTTTACATTTACATGAACAAGTCAATCACAGGCTTCAACCTCCCATCAGTTGAAGACCTCTATGTGAAACACTGCCTCAAAAAGGCAGCCAACAGAATAAAGGAGGACCTTTATTGCCCTGGTCACAATCTCTTACCGCTGCTGGCTTCCGGAAAATTATGCAAAAGACCAACATCTCCAGGTCCAAGAATAGTATTTTTTCCCCAACAGCTCTTGAACCTCCCTGACTCCCTTAATCATTGATTACTCCAACACCACAAAAAGATATCTGCACTATTGAAACTCCACTTTTATTTTCTTGCACTACTGTAACCAAATATTTATTGTCTATCTTTTGGCATACGAGTCTGGAAACCTCAAAGAGCACTCAAAAATTAGGGGTCGACTTATACACCAGATACAAAAATGAGACCTAAAATTCAATACAAAAAAAAACATTTGAGTCTGGAATTGTTTTTTAAACATAGCACCTGTTTGGCTGCAGCAAGTTAAAATTTCAGGCCTATGTACTTTCTACTTCTGTCTGTGCTTAAACTCAATATTAATTTGAATGCAGGTCCACACATTCATGTGTTCTGTCTCAAGCCTTCATCTTAAATCTTGCTTCTTTTTCCTAATGTTGGCAAATCTCCTGAAAAATGGAGAGCAGTAACTCCAGCTCCACATGTGGCCACAATTAATTAGTAGCAGCCAAACAAATTGGTCATTTGTGATCAAGGAGACGTGGCTTTTTAAATTCTGATTTTGGGATCCAGTCTTTGTTATCAAGGCCAGGATTTGTTATGCATCCCTGAATATACTGGAGATGGCGCTATTGAGCAGTTTTCTCAAACCACTGCAGTCTTCTGGTGTTGGTTTTCACACTCCGGGAGTCCACAATTTTGAGCCAGTGATGACAAAGTAATAGCAATAGATTGCCATAACATGACAAGTGAGCATCTTGGGAGGTGACAGTGTTTGCATGCATCTACTGCCCTTGCTCTTCTTACCAGTGGTGTTCTCAGTTTGGCAGGTACTACTGGAGAGGATTAAGTGCATAACTGCTGTGCATTTTGAAGACTGTGGAGCCAGTGTGTGTGCAACCATGGTGCAGAGAATAAATATTGAGGGTGGTGGAGAAAGCACCATTCAAATGAGATGTATTTTTTTAGATGCATGGATCTTGGCCAGTTGGGATGTTCACATGAAGTGACTTGTCCTTTCAGACAGCAGAAAAGCTGAAGCTGCCAAAAGGTAAGCCACTTGCTGAAAGATTCCAGCCTTTGGCTTGCTCTTGTAGTCACAGTATTTATATGACTTATGCAATTGAGTTTGTTCCCCCCACCAATATTTTGATCATGTGCAACTAACATGAATAGGGAGAGTGGATCATCTGGCTTATTGAGCCCGTTCCACCATTCAATAAGTTCGTGGTTGATTTGGTGAGAATCACCAACCTGCCTTTTCCCCATAACCCTTCATCCCCATCAATACAAACATCCAATGCTGTTTTAAATATATTTAATGACACACCTGCTATTGCCTCCTTGGGCAGAGAATTCCACTACTCTCTGGGAAAAGCAGTTCCTCCTCATTTCCATCCTAAATCAATTTCCCTGAATCTTGAAGTTATGTTCCATTGTTCCAGTATCCAATGGATCCAACATTCCTGCCTCCAACTTATCTATCCCTTTCATCATTCTAAATGTTTCTTTAAGATTCACTCTCTCCTGAATTCTTCGAACTATAATTAGATGATTATAATCAATCAGCCTCTAAACTCACAAATTTTTTGGATCCCAGAGGAGCCCCCACTTTGTTGCGCCTCAAACCAGTTACAACAGAAGAAGCAATTCAAAAGGGTTAAATTTTAAGTCTATATTTTCTATATTTATTAATAACTATTAATGATATATTTTAACACAATTAACCCCACTATAAATATCTATAGCAAATGCACAGATATATAAACAGTGTCTATGTGAAAAAAGCCCAGACCATTAGTCTGTGTCCAAAATTCAAAAAGAGAAAAATCCCACGAAAAACCCCAGGTCAGTCAGTCAAACAAGTCAGTCCAAAAACAGTTGACAGAATTCGATCTTAAGGCTCAATGCCCAAATTCAGTTCTTTAACTGAATAACAACAGGACATCGTATTGAATGCTGGAGAGAGAAACGACTGATGTTGCATTGCCGTAAACTTATGAATCCTTTCTCAAGGCTCCCTTAGATGACTTCCCTCGGTTCTTAAATTGTGGTTTTTAAACCCTTCATTAATGAATGAGGCATGTGCCTTTCACACAGCTCTCCAGTTGGTCTCTGCCATTTCAAATGCAGTTCTTCTGCTCCAACTGCCTTTCTGAATATTCCATTCTCTCTCTGTCTGCACAGCTCGACCCAGCTGCACCACAAGTCACACAGAGTTCCCAGCAGAATTCCATCCTTTATGATGACAGTCCACAATCTAAAAGGTCAATCCATGCTCCATAACGCTACAGTTTCCAAATCCGTACTGAATGGAGTTGCAAACAGTTTGAAGTCACTTGCAATGCAAATGAAAATCATCAAAACGAGATGAAAACTAATTTTTCATGTCAAGGAGAACAGTCACAAAAGTATCTAGCTTAGTTGGTTCGCATTGTTAGAGATTGGGAAAATGAGCAAAATTCGATTTTTTAAGATGGTTTTCCCACAATTGAAGTTTTGTTTCAAAGGGAACAACATGTGCATACATCTCACGGATCAGCTAACATTTTTCCTTGAAGTTGCAAGTTATGAAATATAAAACAAATAAAATCAAATAAATAACTAAATGAATTCTTAAAAATTGAGGAAACAGAAACAAAAAAACCTGAAAACTCACCTTGGGCTCAACTGGCATGAACTTTTTGAAAAAAAAACAAAGAGAAAAATTAGTTCTGATGAAGAGTAAGTACGATGCAACAATTCAAGTCCCAAAACTAACTGCTGGATGCAGCCAAGTCCATGTGGTTGCCTCAGGGTGACATCTATTAACTTTTTGGATATTTGCTGTTTACTTATTTTTTAAATAGGCCCACACCTATTTTCTGAAATTTAACTAAATTATTCAATTTTGCAATTTTATTCGTGTTTTTATTTTGACTACTTGTATCGGCGGGCCGGTTTTGCATTGGTTTGCGGGCCGGATAAATTTGGATTACAGGTCAGATCCGGCTCGTGTGTGTAGATTGCCCGACACTGATCTAGTACAATACACAAGAAACTCAGCAGTCCATGCAGCATCTACAGGAAGTAAAAGCCACCAATATTTCAGGTTTGAGCCCTTTGTCAAGAATGTGGGAAAACAGGTATAGGTCTGAATAAAAAGGTCAGAAGAGGAGGGAGGAGCACAAGCGAACAGATAAGAGGTGGATACAGGTATGAGGAGGTAGAGGGGAAAGAAGTTTATGAGTGATCAGGAGAGGGGGCAAAGAATGATAGCTCCATGATAGGAGAAGGAAGGGAAGGGGGTGGGGAGCTGGAGGAAGGAAGACAGAGGACAGTAAAAGAGAGAGACTGGCGGAAGGCATAAATAAGAGCAAGAAAAGGATTATATTTGGTTGTGGTTAATATGTGGAATTTCATTATTAACCATCTTACATTACACCAGTTTGGCACAAAGGAGAATTCATGGTTGGGTTCAGAATATTAGTAGGATTATGGATTCAAGCAGAAATTATACACTAGTATTTCACACACTGGATAATTGGCAACATCTCATGATGGATGGATGCCTGAAATATGAATAAAGTTTGATCATATTTCTTCATACCATAACTACATTGCTCTTGGTAAAAGCTGCATGATTTATTCGTGATATGTTCCACTATGTAACAACCATGGTTGCATTTCAAAATAACTTGACTGGTTATGATGTGTTTTTGGATTTTGAAAAGTTGAGGAAGACATGATTGCAAGACTCTTCTTTTTGTACTTCTCGGACAGAGAGACCCAGCAACAAGAGAGGTCAACTTTCCACATAGTCTCTTCTACACCACAGCCCCCTTTGTTGTGGAAACTGTAAATTCACCTTAAGGAGCACTACTTTCACAAGATCTCTCAGGAAAAGCTCAACCCTACATCAAAGGAAAACACTGGTTCTCATCTTGCTTTACCAGGAGAGAATGTTTCCATTATGCTTGAGGAAACAAAATGGGCAAATGATCACTCTAATAACATCAGCCATCCTGGACCTCAATCCAAATATTGTTAGCTGTGGGAGCTGCCTTTACGCAAATATCAAAAAAAATGCCATCTTTTAACAACTGGACTAGCCAGTTATCCTGGCTAAAAGGATTCAAAGGATGGTGGGCTAGCTTATCTCCCCTTTATTTTTTTTGTATGGGCAACAAACACATTGAACACAATTCCTCTCTGGTTGTCCAGTATCACTTTCCTACCCCTACACATTTGGATGCCATCGAAAAACCAAGTTATGTTGTGCTTAAAACTAACAAAATCAGTTAGTTAAATCAATGGAGGGAAACATGATAATTAGCAAGAGTTCCAGAGGACAGCCCTTGCATTACACCAAGGGACCATGAGCCAATGGCATGCTTTTGTTCCTAACAATGGCTTATTCTTCCCAACAGAAGAAGCGACACTTGTTTTCATCCAGCACAAAGCTGTCATGTAAAACAAGACACAGAGGTACATGATCTGAGGAATGTGGAGAAACAGACAAGCAGACAGCCTGTAGTGATGACATGAATGGGACAGACTGTGTTGAAACATTTAACAGATCATATGACAAGAAAGGATGATAAATTGTAAAAGACTCTCTTGTAATATTTACAGCCTATTTAGTATCAGCATGTTCAACTAAAAAAGACCCTTTATCTCTGTACTCTTCACATTAGAATGTTTTGCTCAAAATCCCCCTAATTCTGCACTCTTGGCATTTCATAAATATCGCTTCAATCCAGGCTGTGACAGAGGGCAAGCAGCAGAGCTCAAAGTACGCTGTAAATTTTATTCTAAATTATTTCTTCCATTTTATGGTGTTCATACATCAATCTCATTTGCAACCACTGGATGGCTCAGAACAAAAAAAGTCAGCTGTATTTCTAAAGCACTTTTAACATGATAAAACATTCCAAGGTATTTCAAGTGATTGGGAACAAGATTTGTTTGAAGGAGAGGAACAGTGATTTAGCATGGGAGATCCAGAACTTTGCACCTGGGCAGTTGAGGGTAAAGGAAGACATGGCCATCAATGTTGAAACAAACAAAATCAGGAAGGCACAAAGGGCAAGAATTAAGAGTTGAGTTTGGACAACTGGAGGAAATTATGGAAACAGAAAAAGCCAAGCCCATGGATTTGAATAGACGCGATGAACACTGGAAGCCTTGCACGAAACATGTGCGAGTTAGTAGACTTTATTTCACTGCATGGGAACAGACCGTGCTGACCAATTTGTCTTCCCAAGCTCATTCCATTTGCCTTAATTTCAAATTATAGTTAATTTGATTCAAGCTAATGAGAACTGTGAGAAAGCTCTTCTGCAAATGTTTTCTCTTGCAATACATACGACTGTGTCAAGGCCACAATTTACAGATCGCAGGATTACAATAAAAAGGAATTAGCAGAAAGCAAGGGCAGCATAATAGCACTGTTGTGAGGTTCATTCAGGTGTCTGATGGCTCCAGTGAAGAAACAGTCATGAAGCCTGTTGGTGTGCAATCTCACACTTTTGAGCCTTCAATTCTGAACGGGAAGAGGGAAAAGAGAGCATGTCCAGGATATAATGGGTCTTTTACATTGTTTGGCAGTCTTGACTAGGCAGCAGATGTCAATGAAGTCCATGGAGGAGAGTGAAATTTGCATTATATTTTGAGCTGCATTCAGTACCTTCTGTTGTGACTTACTATTTTGAGCAGAGCAGCTCCCATGCAACTCTGTGATATATCCAGCAAGTATGCTTTTGATGGTGCACCTGAAGAAGTTGTTGAGGGACAAAGGGAACATGCCAAACTTCTTTTGTCTTTTAAGAGAGTGGGGACATTGGTGAATGTTCTTGATTTTGGGTCAATGAGTTTGTCCAATGTCATTGGAAATATTTCAAGTTCATTTATCATCCAATTCCACAGTACAATCCAAAGAAACTGCATTCTCCAGTCCTTGGTACAAAACATGCAAACACACATCCAACATATAGACAAACAATACATCTGTCGGACAAATATACATTTATAAAAATAAATAATGTTTAATAAATAGTAGAGTCTCAAATAGTAACTGTGAGCAGTTCCTTTAGTCTTTCAGCATTCTCACATGGGGAAAAAAAGCTTCTGATACTCCTGTATCTCTTTCCAAATGGGAGTAGCTGAAAGATGCTGATTGCAGGGTGAAAGGGGTCCTCAACGATTTTGTGCATTATCTTCAGACAACAATCCCAATAGATCATATTCCTGGGATGAATGAGTCCCCAGTGACACTCTCTGCCACTCCTATGTTCCTGTGGGTTGACCTCCAATCCCATGCTCCACAGCAACCATATAATTCTGTGATGTAGTTGCATGGTTTATTCTTAAGGACCCAAAGCTGTCTACACTTTTGACTATAGTGCCATTGACGTGGACTCTGCTCCCTCATCAAAAGTCGATAATCATCTCCTTCATACCGTTGAAGTTGCCATGAAACGCTTTATCTCTGTCCTGTATTTTGATCCATCATTATTCAATAACCAGCCCACATCTGCAGTGTTGTCAGCAAATTTGACTGATATCTCACTAAAACTTCCCTATCCATGTACTTGTCGAAATATCTTTTCATTGTCCCCACTTCGACCAGTTCTTCTGGCAGCTCATTACAGGTACCCACCATCCTCCGTCCGTGTAAATAAAAGGGGCCCCTCAAATTCCTTTCAAATTTTATCCTTTCTCATATTAAATCTATGTCCTTCGTTTAAGCTTCTCCTACACTGGGGTAAAAATACTATGACTATTTACCCTATCTATGCCCTTCGTGATTTCATAAATATTCTTAAGATCTCCTCTCGGCATCCTATGCTCCAGCCAATGCAGCCTCACTTTATAATTCAAGCCAGCCAGAGACGGTAACAGTTTTGTGAATCTTTTCAGCCCCCTTTCTAGTTTGGTGATCTCTTTCTGTAGATGAGTGATTAGAATTGCACAGAACGCTCCAAGTGTGGTCTCACCAGCATGTAGTACAGTTGCCCAGTGACATCCCTACTCCTGTACTCAATCTCCCAACCAAAAAATGCAAGAATGTCAAATGTTTTCTTCACCACCCTGTCCACCTGCAGCATGAGCTTCAGGCAGCTACCTATGATTTATCTTTCTATCTTCTTCCAGACAAGCTTAATTTTATGGCAGTTGCAAAGTTAGAATGGCCAGAGAGCATTGCAATTGTCAAGTGTAGAGATAATAGTAGCAAAGACAAAATTGAGGCAGGATGAAGGTGGCTAATTGTGTAGGAGAATGTGGCTATGTTTAAATTTACACATACAGCATGTTAACAGGCCATTCAGCCCATGAGTCAGTGCTGCCCAATTTACACCTAATTAACCAACACCTTGGTACATTTTGAATGGTGGGAGGAATCTGGAGCCCCCAAGGAAAAGCCACACTGTCACAGGGAGAACGGACAAACTTCTTACAGACAGCATGGGATTCGAACCCTAGTCCCAATCACTGGCACCGTAAAGGCGTTGCGCTAACCTCCACATTAACCGTGCTGCCCACAGTGCAAAAGGTTCAGAAGCTCAGTTTGGTGTCAAATTGGATGCCAAGATCATGTGTATTGGAATTAGCCTTAAGCAGTGGCAAGGATAGGGTTGGGTTTAGGGTCAAAATAAGGCAATAACCCTAAATTGAAGGAAAATTGCATATTACCTTCTGGATGAGGATTGAGCAGTACAAGTTTGAGGCAATAGAAGTGTCAGAAAAGTGGTGGCATTGTGAGTGTATAAAAATCATGTCATCGTATTAACAGGATATAGGGAGGAAACAAAGGGTGATCCTTTGGGATCTTGAGGGTTCCTGGCAGAGGAATTCTCAGGTGGCATTATTCTTATCCACCTGTTGTTCACTTAAGTGATAAAGGTTTTGTGGATGTTAGAGTTATGGAAAGAAGAACCCACAGACCAATCCTATTTTCTGTTCTCCCAATAATCCCATCAGCTTCTCCATCCCTGATCTACCACTTACCTACACGAGGTACAATTTACAGTGGCCAATTGACCAACCATTCTCCACCCTTTTGGGATGCAGGAAGAAATTTGAGCATCTAGAGCAAACCCCTGTGGTTGCAGGTGAATGTGTACACTCCATGCAGACAGGAGTGGTAGTCAGGACTGATCCAGGGTCATTGGAGGTATGAGGCAGTGCCTCTACTGGATGTGCTCTGTGCCACCTTCAGCAGGCTTTGAGTCCTGTCACAGAAGAATTTGCACAGTAGTCACAGTAGCCTCTGAGCACCACTACTGAAAGAAGCAAATGATGAAGTCTACAGGGTGTGAATCAAGTGAACTGCATGGACTGGAAGCAAAAATAATCTGCTGGAGGAACTCCATGGGTTGAGCAGTGAGGGAGGAGGGAAAGAACATTTCAGGTTCAGACACCTCATCAAGACTTCATTCAGCATCTGCATTCTCCTGCGTCTCCTGCTTTGATTTGGTTTTGAACACCGATGAGATTGACTTACTTCACTTTTGTGTAGTGCAGCAAATGGGATCAAAATTACAAGCAGACACCCATTTCTTATCATAGAAGAGGGAAGTTTATTGATAAAGTAGCTAAAGATAGCTAGCCCATGGTGCTGTCCTGAAAAACCTGATTCATATCAACTACTATTTGACCTGGGATCTTTGTTCTCATCTTTCGTCAGTTTGCAATCTTGTCACTACAATGGCTACAAGTCTAAACCAGTTTATTTTTTATTTGCCATTAATTCATTTAAATTGATATAGCAATCATGACAAGTTATGTCTTTTTACTGTTGTACTCTGTTATGAAGGTATTCTCTTACATTTTTTTCTTCTTTGGCTTGGCTTCACAGACGAAGATTTATGGAGGGGGTAAAAAGTCCACGTCAGCTGCAGGCTCGTTTGTGGCTGACAAGTCCGATGCGGGACAGGCAGACACGGTTGCAGCGGTTGCAGGGGAAAATTGGTTGGTTGGGGTTGGGTTTTTCCTCCTTTGCCTTTTGTCAGTGAGGTGGGCTCTGCGGTCTTCTTCAAAGGAGGTTGCTGCCCGCCAAACTGTGAGGCGCCAAGATGCACGGTTTGAGGCGTTATCAGCCCACTGGCGGTGGTCAATGTGGCAGGCACCAAGAGATTTCTTGCGCAGTCCTTGTACCTTTTCTTTGGTGCACCTCTGTCACGGTGGCCAGTGGAGAGCTCGCCATATAACACGATCTTGGGAAGGCGATGGTCCTCCATTCTGGAGACGTGACCCATCATGACCAAGTTGCCTTTATTACACCATGGTTTCAAAGGTAAGGTCAATTATTTACTTTTTGAGGTGAATTTTACATGCATTCTTGATTTTTTGTTTTGATACCACAGTAGTTTGCTGATAAATTCTTCAAAATGTAATAAATTGCAAAATTCGTCAATATTATTAATTTTAAACAGCTAAAGGATTTTTTTTTGTTGGAAGTCACCTCATTCACAAAGCAGTCAAGCATAAATTAATTACAAATGTCAAAACTGAGATTGATTGATGTTTGTTAGGTAAAGGTATTGAAGAGTATGTAATGAAGTGAGGTGAAGTTACACATCAGTCATGATTTAATATTGTACGATCTCTAATATGTCATTTCCATTATTGTTATTGTTGAGATGTGCAAAATCAGAAGATGGCAGATATCCAATAAATCATTCTGCTGTCTAATCTGTAACTCATTCCCAAGGACAATTTTCAAAATAATAGCATTGAATATAAGGCAATGTTCAAATACAACAGTCTAGCATTTAACTGATACATTTAGGATTCAAAAAATTCTATAAATTTGAGTCTTGCATGTTATAATGACAACATATTTTCTTAATGCTTCTAATGTAATAGAATTTCAAGCCACTTCCCTGAAAGCAAACCACATAATATGGCAGGTGATCATAACTTGATCAAATGAGGAAGTATGCATAAAGAAACAGAGAAATACAAGAAGAATTCCAGAGCTTGGGCAACTGAAAGTTCACTTCGATTGAATTCATAGGTGATCAAAAAAACAGAAATGGAAGGAAACATACATTAGAAAGGGCAGGAAGACATTACACAGACTGGTGGCAGCAGATGGGAGAATGGAGGAGGGAGATGTTGCAAGCTGGTCCAAACCACAGAGGGATTGCCTTGAACACCACTGTCTTTTAGTGTTGTGAGTGTTCACACTGAGTAAGTCACTCAATTGAAAAAGCAACAGCCAGAGGAACAAGAAATCACAAGGGCAGCAAATGTCCAGGCAAAAGGCTCACCAGTTTTTAAAGACAATAGTGATTCATAGGAAGGGGAACCTTGCCAGCTAAGCCCGCGTATCAACATTTAATACAAATGGAAATATTATGTACTCATTTGATAGATTATATATCTATATTTGGTTCAGTAGCATAATTGGAAACAAATTTAATCAGTTTTAGATCAAATAAACTAGGATCAGCACATATTTTCTGCTTTACAGATTGACGGAAAATAAGCACATGTGAAATTCTGTACATTGTATATGATCTGTACTTATTATGTATGCTAGACAATACATTCAATGCATACAAGATGCAGTCTCAATTTATAAGGTGTGGTTTACTACTGGCTGTTTGAGAAAGGCTACAAGTACCTTTTATTTACAAATGTATTATCTGATAAATGAATGGACATTTAAAATGTGCAGCCTGCATTCTGTTACTGTCCTAGAAATCTACTTTCAGTATGACCCTGCCTGCCTCCTATCTTGTGACGTTCAGTTCCACAATGATTTTGTAATATTTTTATTTATCCAAGAAATGGCACTCATTGTAATAATTAATTTTAAGCATGTAATTTAAAGCCAGAGCAACCTCCAACCTGATCAGAAAACAAGAATAATTATGTACTCATTTTTGCCAGAAGAAAACATCTATACATACAACCAGCGAAGACCAATAGTTAATGCAATTGTAAAAGGATATTTCATGCGTAAATTTGTGGTTGTTTAAGCTCAAAAATATGCTGACTGGTTGAATACATCACTTTGTTATATAACTGAGTATACAACCCATCATGGTTATGTCATGTATTTTTACAACAATCTGCAAGAATCAAGGTCAGAGAGAATGGAAATCAGTTTGTTTGAGCTGATATTGCAGATCAGTTTCTGGTGAATAAAGAAAAGAATAACAGAAAGTGTATGGTACACATTTCCTAGAACATCAATTCTTTTTTATAACACTTCAGAACCCTTGCAGGAGTTCAGAACTGAGAGCCTTAGGAAACACAATGGCAAATATTGGTTTAGATTCTCAATAGTGTGATGGAATATAGATATATTTTTGGGAGATAAATTGGGGCAGGATTTGTTAGTGTAGGTCACATACAAACACTTTAAAACAAATCTTATTTAAAATACTGGAGCTCTGCTAATGCTAGACATATTGGGGCCTCAGAGTCTTTGCAAAAGCTTTGGAGAGTGCACAAGAGACTTCACTAATGGATTGTTGTTTACAAAAAGGCAACAGATGAAGGAGCTTGTCGGAGCCGCATTCTGACTGGAAGGGAATTTGCTGTTCTAAGAGGGTCATGTGGTTTTGCAAGCAGAGAGAGTAAAACAGGTTTTCTGTGTGTGTGTGTGTGTGTGTGTGTGTGTGTGTGTGACACACACACACAGAGTTCACTTCTATAGTGTTACAGTCAGCAACAGCACCTGGATTGGAACAGAACAAGCTGGCAAGCTTGTGGAAAATCCCATTTGGAAGACGGGTTGTGAGTGCTTAGTTCAGCCTGGTCAAAGCCATTGTGGTTCATGCAAGAGGAAAGGACCGGCTGTCTAATGTTTCACCTGGAATAAGAGAAACAAGAAGGAACGCTGTGGTGACCTGAAAGAAAAAGGCTATCATCTGGAGAACCCTGAGGGGGCAAGTTTCTTCAACAAGATACTGGCTGGGTGTCCAGTGTACAACAAATCTTTCTCTGAAAACTGACACGAACCTTACTGAGTGGTAACCATTTACCTTTCAAGCACCAAAGCCTGGTGAACTTTATAAATGTTAAATTCTGTGCACAGTCTAAGATTGCCTGCAACCAGTGAACTTGGAGGTATGACAAGTGAGATTGGACTGTGAATCAAATAACTCTTCTGAACTTACACATACATTACATACAAGTGTGCCTAGAATTAGGAAGGGGTTAAGTTAGGTTAGTTAAGTCAATAGTGATAAGTTAAAGTGTGATTCTGTTTTCATGTTTAAAGACAACTAAAGGCAACTTTTGTTTAAGTAACCATTTGTCTTGGTGAACATCTATTGCTGCTGGGTTTTGAGGTCCTCTGGGCTTGTAACAATAGCCATTTCATTTTGTAGGTGTACTTAATCAAGTTACATCACTGACATTTTTTTAAGTGATAATCACTCACCAGTTAATTGGTGGTTATCTGAATTGGGTGAAAAACACAAGATGCTCATTTGAAGTGGACTATTCATTTTGATGTTCATCTATATGCAACTGTTACTTCTGGTTCCAAGTAGCCTGGCCAGTCATTTTGATGAATGGGTATGGATACTGCCTTTCCCTAGCATGTGCTGGTGAAAGTCAATGTACTGTTGTTCAATAACTATGAAGAGATGCAGAGAGCACAAGGTGCTGAAGATACATTATATAATCGATAAAACAATTTGCTAGAAGAGCTGGATGGAAAACTACAGACATAATTTTTGAAAAAAGGCAGGTGCATGAAAACTGCATGGGACGAAACATAGTCAGAGCAGTGCAAACTGTAATAAAGGGGATTCCTGAGAAGGGTGTAGATGAATTAGCTAGAACTTTGAATGTTGAACGGCAGTATTGGTCAGGGTAGGGAAAGAGGAACAGCAACTGCAACCAACAGGTGGTGATGGTGGAGGAGATCATAGGAAAATTGTGGTTAAACTAGGATCTGGTGGGAGGGAATCCAAAACTGACAGCCAATGAGAGGTAAACGGAGAAAACATAAAATAGGCTCACCTGCGGTTGGTTCATAGTGATGGACTCCAGAGCATCAGGCCAGGCCAGGCAGACCTCTGAATTTCATAGCATAAGTGGACCATTCCGACACGATGCATGCTCAAGTAAATTTTGTGGAAGTAGCATCCAAATGAGGATTGAACTTTCTACCTGAAATTAATTTGATGATTGTCACAAAAAAAAATCCCTTGTGCTAAATTCTAACATGAGTTGAAAACATTTCTATCCCAAATTGTTTGGGAAACTGTCAGAACAAATTAATTTCCAACCACTCTGCAAAAATCTTACATTGCAAGTTACTGCTTTGAACAGGAGAAAATACACTCTAATTTGTCAATGAGAGTTGTTTCTAAAGTGTGAAAGCAATTGTTCTATTCTCACAAAAGTCAATTAATTGATCTTCAACAACAATAACTTTGCAGTGTCCCAGAACAAAACTGTGCATGGAATCCTGTGAATATAGTGAACATAATAAAGTGCTGAAGTGTTGTGTGCTCAGTAAATCCTATTGAAAATAAGCAACCATCTTGTTGCAGATATTGAAGTTTCAGAATGCAAATAGAAGAAACAACATTTCTGACCATATATGCCAGCTGGAAGAACCAATTAAGGTTGGTTATATCCAACAACTGCTTGTTTAATGATGTCTTCCTGAATGCTGAAGTTGGACATCCAACAATAAAACTATGTCAGCTGTGAAAGCAGTAGAAAGCTCTGAAATAAATTTCAGCATGTTGAGACGATCATTAACTGAAGAGTATTAATTATGACGTTGATGTATGAAATTGATCTGAAGTCCAACCACCACTAGAAGTTGTCACGCTGTGAATAAGAATTTAATTTAGTTTTCAAGGAAACCTTACACCCCAGTTTGCTCAGAAGAGTGCAGAGAAATATGAATAACTAAATAATAAAAAGGTAGACCTCATGGATCTACATTCAATCAAATGAATCAATGATGGCTTGTCAGAATCAGAATCAGAATTTATTGTCATGAACAAGTCATGTAATTGAGGAGGAGTCACGTGATGGAGTAGTGGCCGGACGGTGAACTCCAGCCCTCTCCAGAAAAGTCGGGAAAAACAAGAGAAAACACAAAGGCACAGAAATAAAAGTTACAGAAAAGTGAGTATAAAGGTGGAAAGAAGATGGCGACAAAAAAAGAAAAGTCGAAAGCAACGGTAAGAAGAGAGGAAGAGAAGACAAAGGAGGAAAAAGGTGAAGGCCTTACCTGTCCGAAGAGGCCCGCTGCGGAGAGAGAAACCCGCTCCCTCAGGTCGGTAAATAATGGACTACAAAAATGGCTCGCAGAGCCGAACAAAAGTGCGCAAACGCGCATGCGCGAAGTTTCGCGCATGCGCGATGCGAATGAAAAAAAACACACCGACGGGAGGGGGGACCAGCTGGGGAGTCGATCTCCACAGCCGGCAACGACAGCTGCAGAACACCTGCAGCAAGAAGAGACCACAGAAGACAATAGAAACAAGATAGAAGAGGAGGAAAGGGCAACAAAGAAACAACAGATGGTCAACTCAGAGGAAGAAGAAGAGGAAGAGTATGGTGAAATAGAAGAAGAAAAGAGAGGCAAGGTAAAGGATATACTTGCTCTTATTAGAGGATACATGGAATCATTTAAAGAATGGCAAACACAGGAATTTAAGGATTTAAGAAAAAGAATAAACAACACAGAGGAGAAAATAATTAAAATGGAGATGACCTTAACAGAAATGGGAAAAAAAATGGACAAGATGGAAGAGCGGGCAGTAGCAGCAGAAATGGAGGTAGAAGACTTAAAAAAGAAATTGGAGAAATCTAATAAAAAAACTAAAGAGACACAAGAACTACTAGCTCAAAAAATAGATACAATGGAAAACCATAACAGAAGAAATAACATAAAGATAGTGGGCCTTAAGGAAGATGAAGAAGGCAAGAATATGAGGGAGTTTATAAAAGAGTGGATCCCTAAGACCCTAGGATGTCCAGAACTACAGCATGAAATGGAAATAGAAAGGGCACATAGAGTATTGGCCTCTAAACCACAACCACAACAAAAACCAAGATCTATTGTAGTAAAATTCCTAAGATATACTACAAGAGAAAAGGTACTGGAGAAGACAATGGAAAAAGTAAGAGAGGGCAACAAACCACTGGAGTATAAAGGGCAAAAAATCTTCATTTATCCAGATATAAGTTTTGAACTCCTAAAGAAGAGAAAAGAGTTCAATACAGCAAAGGCGATTTTATGGAAGAAAGGGTATAAATTTATACTAAAGCATCCAGCGGTATTGAAAATATTTATTCCAGGACAGCAAAACAGACTATTCTCGGATCCAGAAGAAGCACGAAAATTTGCAGAACAATTACAAAAATAGACTGAGGGAGGAAGACGGGTAATGAGAGTTAAAATGATCACGACTGATATGTATGTGGGTAAAGACAAAAATAGACTGAGGGAAGAAGACGGGTAATGAGAGTAAAAATGATCACGATTGATATGTATGCAGGTAAAGAGGTATAAGAGTGAATAGAGACAATGAGCATACATGAATGTATCTGTACTTAGAGGAAAATATAGATAGTATAGACAAGAATTAATAAGGGAAGGTAATGGAATAGAGAGAATAAGGAGGGAATTAAAAGAGGGACCTTTGTGACATATGAAAAGTGAAATCTTTTCTGGGGGAGGCGGGGTGGGGGGAAATAGCGGTCACTGCACAATCAGTTGACGCTTGCGAGTGGATTCGCAAATCCAAATGGAGAGGGGAGATGTGGTTGTCCGACAAGGGATAAAGGACAACTCAGGAGGTGAAGGGGAGATTGGGGATAAATAAGATAGAAATAGGAGAATAAGGAAAATGTTAGATGTTGTAGGAATGTTGTCTTATGAAGAGTTGAAAATAAGAAAACAGAAATGGAAAAGGAGGAAAGGTAATGATGGAAAAACGGAAAGAGAAGATAAACAAAATATAAAAGGGCTACGCTGAACTATATGTCTTTAAATATTAATGGAATACATAACCAAATTAAAAGGAAGAAACTACCAAATTTAAATGAATAAATGTATTCCATTAGGAAAAAAAAATAACATATTGGTTAAGAAATAATATTGAAATATTCGAACAAGTATAGGAGCCTTACATTAAATACAATAGCGAAAACCTACCGGGGACAAACATTACCTAAGTTGATAGAAGGAGAAGGAAAGAAAAGAATGGACTCAGTAGAATTTCTGGTGTAATTTTGTTGAATGACAACATTGTCTGACTGGATTAATGCAACCTAGATTGTATACCTAAAATGGATGAGAGGGGGGGGTGGGGGGGTGGTTTGGGAGGAAAGGGGGGGGGGGGAGAAAAAGTCACTGTATATGTGTGAAAAGAAATAGTGTATATCATGGCTAATGTGATTTATGGTGTGAAAAATAAAAAAATTAAAAAAAAAAAAACAAAAAAAAACAACAAGTCATGTAATTTGGTGTTTTGAGGCAGCATCGTAGTGTAAACGTACATATTATAACCATCTTATATCATTATAAAATAAGATAAAAACAACAATACACAATGGGCAAGGGCAGTGTCTTTTATTCATTAATTATTCAGGAATCTGATGGCAGCAGAAAGAAGATGTCCTTGTGCCGTTGAGTTCTTGTCTTTAGGCTCCTGTACCTTTTCCCCAATAGTAGCAGAATGAAGTGGCCATGGCCTGAGTAGTGGGGGTCTTTGAGGATAGAGGCTGCTTTTTTTAAGACAGCTCCTCATGAAAAAGTCCTCGATGGAGTAAAGTCTGGTGCCTGTGATGTCGCAGGCCGAGTTAACAACTCTGGAGTTTTTTCTTGTCCTGAGAGTTGGCACCTCTATACCAGGCAGTGATGCAACCAGCTGGAACGCTTTCCATGGTACACCTGTAGATGTCTATGAGAGTCTTCGGTGACATACCAAATCTCCTCAGACACCTCACAAAGTATAGCCACTGGCGAGCCTTCATTGTGGAGACTCCAGAACAGATCCTCGGAGATGTTGGCACGCAGTAATTTAAAGTTCTTAACCCTCTCCACTACTGAGCACTTGACTTCTTCCTAAAGTCCACAATCATCTCCTTGGTTTTGCTGATGTTGAGCGCAAGGTTGTTGTTGTTACACCATTCATTGAGCTGATCTATCTCTGACAACTGAAGCACGCTAGAGCATTTGAAAGACAACAGTTCTCCACCAGCCTATCCTTGACAGTAAGGATCTGGTCTATGCTCGTCAGGGGAAGAGGTAACCATGCACACAGAGAGAGGACTCAAAGATGTAAATTTAAATTTATACATTTATAAAATTTAAAGACATACATATATAGCACGATAACAGGCTATTTTGGCACATGAGTTCATGCTGCCCAATTATACCCAATTGATCTACAACTCCCAGTTTCAAATGGTGGGAGAAAACTCAAGCCCTCGGGAGTCACCACGGGATTCGAACCCTGGTCCTGATTGCTGGCACTGTAACAGTCCTCCACTAACCGCTATGCTAACTGTGGCACCCCAAGCTTCCTCCAAGATTAAAGTGGAGAAACATTTGGGATGGTATTGAAATCTGAAGCCATGAATTGGAGGCACAAAGAAACCTTGTGCAAGCAAGAGAGCATAAAACTCTTATGGGCCCTGAAAGAGTCTATGATTCCCACTTTGGTCTCATCAGCCTCTTCAGTACCCACAATTTTTAAATTTAGAAAATTTAGGCCCATGAATCCATGATGCCCAACTTACACCCAATTAACCTACACCCCCGGTACGTTTTGAACAGTGGGATGAAACTGAAGCCCCCAGGGAAAACCAACATAGACATGGGGAGGATGTACAAACTTCTTACCAGACAGCACAGGATCCGAACCCCGGTCCTGCTCAATGGCGGTTTAAAGGCATTGCGCTAACCACTATGGCAACGAAGCCGTCCCTCAACCCTGCTGCCATTCAAATCATCCTCAAGCCTGAGTGACTAAGACATTGTAACAAAAAAAAAATCCAAAAATACGAACACCTTACCCTCAAAAAATATTGTAGGCTCCAGACTGACAAGCCAGAGAAGAGACTCTCAACTTCATTTCGCTTCTTTCTTGAGCTCAAAGCCTTTCAGATCCCTTCAACTAACACTCTCCTCTGCTTGGTGGAACTTGTCCTGTCCTTTACTGTTTATTTTTGACACCTTTCATTTTCTCCAGTTCCAAGGTATAGCCATGGACACACTTGTGCCTGTCTCATGTGCCTGTCTCATCAGGTAGGTGGAACAGGGACCAACCATATCCCAACTCTTCCTCTGTCCATCAACAGCGACATTGATGTGAAATGCATCAGAATTTGACAATTTCATTAAATTCACTGTCAACTGACACTTGGCCATTACATTTACCTGAATTGTTTCTGACACTTCTAGCCCCTTCCTTTACCTCTGTGTATCCATCTCAGGGTCAACTTATCCATGTCTATTGATTATAGCCTCACTGATTCTATCAGCTACCTGGATTATTCTCTTCCCATCCTGTCTCATGAGAGGTCATCATCCCTTTCTCACAACTCATCCACCTCCACTGCAACAGTTCCCAGGATATCCAACAGTCCCCTTTCCTTAATAGACATGAATTATCTGTATTGCTTAATTTCTCATACTTCTGTCCTTATCCTACCTCCTGCCAGGCAAAACAAGGACAGAATCCCTCTGGCCCTTGCTTATTACCCCAGAAGTGTCCACATCTGGCACACGCTATCAACAGAAGCCACATCTTCCCCTCTCCATCCCTATCCGTTTTTTTTTGTTGCAGGGATAAGTCTCTCCAAGACTCCCTAGTCTGCTCTTTCCTCCCCAGCCACCCTTCCACCACCTTAGGTTCTTCCTACTGTAACAGCAGAAAGCGCAAAACTTGTTTTTACATCTCCTCCCTTCACCACCAAGACCACAAATAGACCTTCCAGGTGACACAGAGCTTTACCTACACATCATCCAACCTAATCCACTGGATTCAGATTACCTAATGTGTCCTTTTCTGCAGTGATGAGACCAACCACATATTGGGTAACCGCTTCGCTGAACACCAAAATCAATGATTCTCAACCTTTTTATTTCCACTCACATACCACTCTAACTATTCCCGATGTCATCAGTGCTCTATGATAAGTAAGGGATTGCTTAAGGTGGTATGAGGGTAGAAAGAAAAAGTTTGAAAATCACTCTTAATCATACCAAATTGACTCGTTATTTGCACGGTTTCATAACTCCAAAGCCAATGACAATTTTTCTCAAGCAAAATATTTCAGTAACAATTGGGTCTAGAGCAGTGATTCCCAACCTTCCCTTCCCACTCACATCCCACCTTAAGCAATCCCTTACTAATCACAGAGCACCGATGGCACAGGGATTACTTAAAGTGGTATGTGAGTGGAAAGAAAACGGTTGAGAACCACTGACCTACACTCTGTTCGTGGGTCATACTTGATCTTCCTGCAGCTAATCATTTTATTCCAACCATTCCCACAGTGACAAGTTCGTCCTCAGCCTTAAACCGCATGGCATGAACATTGATTTATTCTAATTTTCGGGAACTCCCACTTGGTTCCACTGTATCCATCTTTGTGTTGACTTCTGGAGGAAATCAGGAGAACACAAACCAGTCCTCATTGAGGGATCAGAGTGGAGAGGGTCAAGAACTTCAAATCCCTGGGTGTCAACATCTGAGGATCTGTCCTGGAGCCTCTACGTCAATGCAATCACGATGAAGGCTCGCCAGCGGCTAAACTTTGTGGAGTTTGAGGAGATCCGGTATGTCACCAAAGATAATTGAAAACTTCTACAGAATTCCGTCTAATTGCATCACTGTCTGGTATGAAGGCACCAAAACTCAGGACTAGAAAAAAACTCCAGACATCACAGCCAGCAGTCTTCACTTCATTAAGGACATCAGCAAGAGGCGGGTCTTAAAAAAGCAGTTATCCTCAAGGACCCCCACCACATTCCTAGGCCATGCCCTTTTCACTCTGCTACCATTGGGAAAAAGGGTACAGGAGACTTAAGATGAGCACTCAGCAGCACAAGGACAGCTTCTTCCCTTCCGCCATCAGATTATGAACGAACAATGAACTACAGACAATTCCTTACTTTGTCTTTCTCTTCCACTGTTTTTTATTTATTTTATGTGGTTTCTATAAATGTTTGCACCGTGATGCTGTCACTAAACAATTAATTTTGTGGCATGTTCATGACAATAAATTGATATTTTTTTCTCTTTAACCTCTTCCCAACCCCCCCCCCCCCCCCCCCATGGTTTCTCTCTCATCTTCTGTCCTTTCACCTCTGGGCCCTCCCCCAGCTTCCTTTCCCTTTTATACATGTAATCTAATCTATTGTGTCTTGATAAAGGGTTCATATTTAAAATGTTGACTGATCATTTTTGCCCTTGGATGCGGTCTGACCAGCTAAGTTTCTCCAGCAATATTTTGTTTGCTCAAGATTCCAGTATCTGCAGCTTTTGTGCTTCTTAATGTCGACCTTGTTAATTCCTCTCAGAATCTATTTTAATGAAATTGTCTCTCATTTTTCTGAACAACTTTGAACTCCATCTTTCCTCAAACAGTAACTCACTCATCAACACACAATCTGTACATAATTTCAAAGTGCACCTTTCTGTAGATACAGATCAAACAGTACTGATGTGGTCTCACTGAAGTCCTACACAAATGGAGTAAGATGTCCTTCACTTTGGACTCCAACTCCTTTGCAATAACCAACATAGTTTTTGCTTTTCAATCAATTGCTTAGCAATTATCGTGTCTCCATATGTTTTACTGTACTCACTGACAATGGGATGCTTTTCCTGTTTTTTTCTTCATTCTTTATTGGTGGAGGGAGGGTTTCTATTGATATTTTGTATTATAGTGTGATTGTTGTTAAATATATTTAAAATATTACAAAAAAAGTCCAGCATCCCCATTTTTTTTTGACAGTGAGCCACCTCTTGAATTATTGCTATGGTTTCCCCAGCACCATTAGGTTGTTTCATGATCCCAATAATGAAAGACCAGCATTATATCAGGATAACTTGAATGTCAGAATAACTTGAATGATCGTGGCATTCCTGTGTCACTACCGTTGAAAATTGAGAAGCTCCAGGTTTGGGAGGTGCTGCTGACAACGCCTTAACAGTGCCTTTTAATTATTCATGTCTGCCATTAGCCATAGTTAGAGGCAATGATTGTTTATAGTTTTGAACAGTGCAGCAGTAAATATTTTCTTGCATGCTATGGAAATTCATTGCCACTGAATATCTAAACAAGCAGAGAATATTCCCCATACCCCTTCCATCTGTCCAAATTTTTCTTAAATGTTAAAATTGAGCCTGTATTTTTCACATCAGCTCGAAACTCATTCCCACAGCTCTCTGTGTGAATTTTTCCCTAATGTTCCACCTAAAATTTTCCCCTTTCATCCTTAACCTATGTCTTCTGGTTTGTATCCCACTTGACCTCAGCAGAAAAAAGCCTTCTTGCATCTACTCTATCTCCACCCCTCATAATTTTTGTACACATCTATCAAATCTTCCCACGTTTTTCATTCTCACTTCATTGATGTTGGAAAAGTTTTGAGGAGAGGCAGTCTTTGTTGAATATCATACCATTGGCTTGCTCTGGAGCCTCAGTATTTTGTGTGGCTGGTCAATCATTGCTACTCAGATATTGATTAGAAATTTGGGAATGGCAATCCCATTGAATGTCAAGGGAAGAGCGAGTTCGGTGGTGTCATTATTACACTTGCACGATGAGAATATCACAACTTGCCAAAATGTGAACATGTCAAGGCTTGTTTCATCCAATCGCATATTTGTTCACTATCTAACATGTTGCAATTGGACTTGGGAGCATACAAATTAGCAACAGACCTCTGAGCTCTGTATGCCTGCTCTGCCATTCAAGATCTGACTGGAACCTCAATATCCTTTCTTCATATTTCACCCCCTTGCTTATCAGCTATTTGTGCCTGACAAAGCATTTTATTGCACCATCACCATCCCACCCCCTTCACCTTTGAGGAAAAGAATTGCAAAGGTTTATGACTTCCAGAAAAAAAATGATGCTGCCATTACTTTACATGGGCCAAGTTTTATTTTGAAATTATATGCTAGTTCAAGATTGTCCTACAGGGTTTGGGAGGCACCATTGAATGGGCTTAACGGCTTTTTGTAGATGGTTACAGTGGAACCTTTTTTTGGAGGAAATGAAATGTTGAAGGTTTAAAATGGAGTGACAAAAAGCAGGCTACACTCTCCTGCCGACTCTGGAACAATGAGCGTTGCTGGACTAAACCTCTGCCAGATAACCAGAGTATTCCATCCATACTTGCAGGCAATTATTGATTTGGAGATTCAGGGAGTGAGAGAGACGCTAACAAATTTTTTTAGTCATAAATGTACGGCCTCAGTTCTTACCCTGTGATGAAGGCAGGGTCATTGATTAACAGATGATGACTGGACTGATGAGAAAGTTGAGGAAGTCATAGGGCAGAGATGATAGGACTCCCACAAAGACAATCAATTCTACAGTTGCAATTATATGCTCCTTGCTGATGAAAGTCATTACACCCACCATTGGAAATCTGGCATTTGAGCTAGGGTTGCAAGGAAATCCTGGAAGACTAAGATTGACCATCACTGGCTATTGATATGAAATTTGATAGCACTGTAAATCACTTCCATGAGTTTTCTGATGATCAATGGTAACTGAATTTGGCACGCTTCTGTGCAATTCACTGGGGGAGGGGGTTGTTTGGAGCTCCGTGGAAGCAGAGGTAGGTGAAAGGAGACAGAGCTTGAGGAAAGCAGACATAGAGAAAGATGCTGCGGGTGGGGGCTAACAGAAACCAGATGTTGATGCCATCTGGTTTGAGGATGTCCAGATAGAATACAAAGTGCTGTTCCTCCATTTTGCAGGTGGTTCCAGTCTTGTAGTGCAGGAAACCATCTTTTCCACTTCATTAACTTTTCCTTACATCTACAAGATACATTTCTGGAGAGAACATTATACTTGCTCGAATGAGTGTAGCTCCAACATTCAAGCAGCTTGAAGGTCCAACCATCCTGGGGCAAAAGATCCAATTTCATTGCCATCTAATCCACCTGGGCACAATTCATTCCTTCAACACCTGCTCACTATTTTTGCAAAGGGCATCATCTACATTATGTACAAAATTTGCTCTCCAAGGCTGCTTTAAGAGCATCTATTGCGTGTGAAAAGTTTTATAGGCACAAGGGAACACCATATCTTCTTTCTTCCTTCACTTGGAATCGTGTCAATTTGGAATTGTATCATGATTTGTTCGGTACTGAAGTTAAATCCTGGACTTGCCATCCAACATCACTCTGTGGGCACCTTCACTAGATGAGCTACAGGGACTCATCACCACCTTCTTAAGGGGAAATCACAGAGAGACAAATACTTCATTGGACTGCAACATACAAAAGTTGGTCTATAAACCAGCACAGGAATCCTATTCAAATATTCAAGTTAGTCTGAGACCATTAACCTATGACCATTGAAGTTCAAGACTTCTCAGTGAGTATTTTCATCAATTTCCCTATTATTTCAGCAAATTATAGATTGGTTGATTTAAAAGAATAGGATGTTCCAAATTGAAAATGTTACAACATTGTGAAGCGTCATGATTTCATTTAACGATTAAAAAATGGACAATCCAAAAATTGTGGCACAATGGTAAAATGGTACTGTAAAGAAATGTACAGTAGGGAAGTAAGGAGATCTTATTTGTGACAAACAAACAAATCAGATGACTGCTCAAAAGCTCTGGTCTCATTATGAAGAAAAATGTTTTGTCAAAATCTGGAAATGTGTGAAATAACTTTATTTATGCAATCACCAAGTTGTGTTATATCTTAAGACCAAGAATGCAAGAAAAGCCAGCCAGGTATGCAAGTGCACGCTGGCAATATGGTGCAAATTGTAGCAACTGGCAAACATTAGATATAATCAGAATGGTTTCAATTCACACCAGTTCAAACCCTTTGCAACTTTCTGAGAAAACCTACTCAAGATGAGAGGACCCTTTAAATATCCTTCTGACAAAAGATAGACTCTTGTGGCATTTTGAGGTCTGACATAACTTTGATTATTTATTTCCTCACTTTGGAAAGTATTGAAGTGGGATTCAGAGGATGAAATGAACATGGAATGAAAAAGTTTTTATAAAAATTAGCAGAATAGTATGTTCATTAAAACAACAGGATACTTATTTTATTTATTCTTCCTGGAGAGATAATGCTCCTAATGTGGGTAGGGTGCTCTGATTGTGGCTTCCTGATGTTTGGGCCAGATTATCATGGTTAGTGGGGAATTATTACAATGAAAAGTTGGTGAGATCCTCACCAGCTCACAATACAATGATGGAATTAAAAACTCCTCTAAAGTTCCACTCATAAGCCATTAGTGCGAACATCACAGGACAACCTAGAACTCAACACAAGCATTGTCCTCAACCATTTTCCCATGTCTTCTTCGCAATGTGCATAGTGAATTAAGTTGAAAATGAGCCGTTTCAATATGCCTGCCCCATCCCCACCTCTTGGATAGATCAGCTGTCCATCCATCCAATTATATCTACTCAGTAACAGAATAAATAGGTTTTAAAAAGAATTTCCAAATCTACAACCACACTGAGAGAGTGTGATGATACAAACTGCAAAGAAAAGCAGGGATTTAAGAAAACAGTAACACTGGCGACTCAAAACTTATTTGCTTTCCATTCTTGAGGAAGTCTGATGACATAATGATGAAGATATGTCCCTGTTGCAGTTGTGTAGTCTCTTTAATGTGTTGTGTGATAACAGTGGCGTTTCTAGAACACTACTTCACATTTAATATGGCACCAGCAGTGGTGTTGTAGGCTAGCCTGCTGTCTTTTGACATGACAGCCATTGGAGCTCTGCAGAACACATCATCATGAGAAATGGATGACAGATCATACTGGATGTATGGCTTTAATGCACACAGCAATGCCTCCCAGCATGATCTGGCTTTCTCTTTCTTCTCATTCTTAGTGCAGCATACAAGATCGATGTGGACATTCATGGCACCGGCAAAGGTACTGTCACCGAGGCAGCAGTAGCAATAGGCAGTCAGAGCACTAGGCTCACATGTTATAGGCCACATAAATGGGATCAAGCTGATCAGCCAGGAAACCATCCCGAAGGTGCATCCGCTGCTTCTCACCACGTGAGTTGATGGGAATCACCCCAGGGTCCACCACAACCACCACACCTACAATCAGGTAATGTTCTTCCAAAACAACATTGGTAACCAAGGCAACCAAGTCCAGTGCTTCCTGCTCAGAACCGTCCAATTCAACCACAACAACCAGCAGGTTGGTCCATGTAAAGACAGCACTGCAGAAGAACAAATTTAAAATATCAGAAACATACAAGAAAGCATTGTTTTAATGCATTGTGCTACTCAGTGTGTTAAAGAAGCAATCCAAGTTAAAAATCCAATTCTCCGCATCATGTTATAAAACATACATCATTAAGAGGATGGCTTGAAGGTTGGTAATTCATAATCAACAACTTCTCTGCTGTAAAAGCATCCACTAGCATTCTTCCCAGTTGCTGGAGAATCATCCTAATAAATGACAATGCAATGGTCTCTTTAAAGAACACATCACCCAAGCATTTTATCTACACTTTTCAATGGTTGGGTTGTAGGCACATCTGGATTCCCAGGCTCCGCTGAAGGCTTGTGCTGCCTTTGCTGAACTAAGCTGGAAGGATACACATGGGTGTCTGACTGCCACTCAATCTCCTCAAAATTCACTATTTCTTCCAGCAGACAATATCCATTGCTCAACATTATGACTGCATTTGATTTTGCTGCTGTTTTCTCTGTCATCAAAAAGAAAGCTCTAGCCTTAACTTGGAATAGGCCCTTCAGTCTGCAATATTAGCGCTGAGCAAGCTTTCCAGTTCAAACTAAAACGTTGCTGCGTGCACATGACTTGGTTCCCTTCATTTTCATGCTTCTTCTGAATGAATTTTTATTTCTTCACTGTCAATACTTTGAGATTCTGTTTTCTTTCAGACAGCCTTCAACCCACCAGATGATCAACTGCACTAGCTGAAATTCTGCTCCACTATTCAGGCTTTTCATTCTTTATTAAGCTTGCTTTCATCAGTTCCCATCTTGTTCCAAGCAGACTTCCTCCCACCCCACTGTCTCGGAGATTCTTCCTAAAAGCCTCCTTGCCTTTCTTGTCTGCCTTACCGGCATCACCAAGATTCTGCAGGGCTCTTCAGCTACTCCTATCTGCATCTTTTATATCATCATTACTCCAATGTGCCAACTCTTGTTTTGCTCCCTTCAATACTTATTTCCCACAATTGCTTCATCATTCATTATAACTATTGGTAACCAGAAAAAAGTTATTGTTGTCAGATGATTTGGAAATGAGCTTGAAAGACAATATTTGTGAATTAAGCTACTTTCTACCAATACACCATTTTGTTGATAGTTAATTTATGTCCTACCATTCAGCAATGCTTTTATGTGATCTAAGCACTGACGTCTCAATGTCAATTGGATGGTAACGCATTCCTCTCAGCTCCAGAGTCTCATCCAAGGATCCCACCACATAAAGGGCATCATGACGTTCTGCAACAGAAGACAACTATCGTATAACTAAATTCAGTTTGAAGCTAGGTCAGAAAAAGGGCTGAAAATATTTTCCTGAAGTATTTCAATGGTTTTCATTTTCTTAATTATTTATGTCATATTTTGGTGGAAGCACAGACCCATCCACCAAAAGTCCCAAGTTTCTGCAGCAAATCCATTCATCAAATATATATAATGGCTAATTTAAAAAGCTATACCATTCTAAATTAATTATAAATATATTTGTTCCTTTGCTTTGTATGAATCTGAAAGAAGTTCTAAACAAGCTCAACTGGAGCACAAAGTGAATTCTTTGCAATTTACTTAATATTTGATATTGATGAACACATTTCCTTTGAAAATGCTCATGAATCTCAACAAATTCGATATCATATGACATGTCAGAAATTGCATTCATTGTAAATTTTCACAGCAATAGAAACCATTCTTATTTTAATATTTACATGTATAATAATGGTCCCATTTCACCAATAGGCTTATTGAAATTTCAAACATAATTTTTAACCGATGAACTATAATGAAGAATTAAGGGAAAGTGATTTCTCACCTCCAGTTGCATCAGTCAGTTCCGTCCTGCGAAGAAAGCCAAGATATCCTGTCCGCGCCCACAAAGTCTGCGTATCTCCAAAACTGAGTTTGGCATTGAAATGGTCAGCATGTAGGGATTCTTCACCATGGACGGTATAGTACCCGGTAGCATTATGTGGACTGCTCACCCAGATCTGTGCAAGGGTGTCAGAATCAGCAGTAAATCAACATTTCCTTCAATTAATAATTTTGAACAAAATTAAAAATCACAGTCCTTAAAAAATTAAAGCACATGGTCATATTTTATTATAGGTATTTATTTCCTTCTTTGCAGGATGAATACAATCTTGGCCAGAGTGAACAGCATTCCAGCTAAAATGAACAGGCTTTGTGTGTATTTTCCCTATTAGTGGTGAGGTGGCAATCCTGACTCTCGTGCCAAAATTCAGGCAATCTCTGCAAATTATTACAGGCTTCCATTGTTTTAATTTTCTCCAGTTTCAGTGAGTTTATTTCAACGACAAAAAAACGTGGGCCTTCCAATGAACACCCAAGTGAAGGGCTGTTAATTCTAGATGAATGTTTTATTTGAGGTTTTAATCCCAAAATCTCTAGTTTCCCAGCATTCCACATTGTCAAACAACTTTATCTCCCCATTCAGAGAAAAACTGCACATTGAAAGGGCTCACCGGACCCTTGGATCTAAGAGAGCCTGCGATCAGCAACCACAACTGCTCCTGGTAAGACTTTTGAGTTACCAGGAAAGGGAGACAATTCTGGGAGCAGCATATGATTACTCGAAGCAAAATAATGGCCTGGCCGACATTGATCATGAAAAGATAATATTTTTTCAAGACTTCAGCCCAACCCTGATTAAACACAGAAAAGAATTTGAAGATGTGAAAAGACAAATGAATGCTAAAGTCTTGAAATATTCAATTATGTATCCCGTGACTTTGAGGGTCGAAGCAGCGGAAGGGGACCAATGATTTTTCAAGACTAATAATGAGGTGGATGACTTCCTGCAAGGTTTATGAAAAGGCTAAGAATGCCAAAGAGTAAGACTGTGAAGAATGGTTACAATGTTCTATTTTTTAAAAATTTATTGTTGAAAAGAGAGAAAACTTGAGAAAAATAGTAGCAAAGTGGAGACTCTATTCTCAGTGGGAGAATGGTGCCCGGAGAGGATGGCGCTAAAGGGAGGAGTCATTCTTCCTCAAGAGATTCCATAGACTTATTTCATAGGCTTTGGGGCTTCCTGTTTATGTCACTGTCATGGACATTGTATGTGGTTTTTTTTTAAAAGGGGAAAGATCACTGTATTATTTAAACAAGCAAAAAGGTTTAATGGTTAATATTTGTTTAAAAAATCAATACAAATAGAAGGTTAAAATTTATTAATCTTAATAGTAATGGGATAAAGAGTATGGTGAAAAGGAAGTGGGTCTTGGTACACCTAAAAAATAGTCTTTCTGCAAGAAACGCACCTTACCAAATCAGAACATGCTAAATTAAAGAGAGCATGGGTGGGATAAGTAATATCGTCTTCATTTGGCTCAAAAGCAAGAGGAGTAGTGATTCTAATTAACAAAAATATACCAATAATAATAGAAGGGACACTGACTGACCAATTGGAAGATTTGTAATGGTGCATTGTAACATTTATGCAGAATCAAGGACGCTTATAAACATTTATGTGCCAAATTATGATGATGAAGCCTTTATGAAAGGTATCTTTTTAAAAACAGTAGAAGGAAGACAAAATATACTGGTCAGAGGATATATCAGTCAGAACAGTGACAAGGCCAAAAACTGCAAAAACGACACTATCATTTATGAAGGATTTAAATTTATTTGATATATGGAAACAGCTTAACCCTGTAGAAAGAAACTATTCATTCTACTCAAAGGTTCTACTCAAGGGTACATGATTCACATACATGGATTGATTTGTTTTTAATTGTAATGAATTTGTGTTATCCTTAGTTTAATGCTAAACTATATTTCTCATATATATAAAAATGTCTTAGTAAAGTAAATTATAGAGTTAAAATATTGCATCTGTATTCTTAGTTAGTTGTGGGCTGGTACAGGGCCACACACGGGTAGCAGCACATTTATAGATACGCCATTGCACTCAGAGAAGAGAGTTCATTCTCGAAGTCGATGTGTCTGGGAAGGATAGAGCTAATGGAGTTGAAGTGGGTCTTGATTACTCAGTAGAACTGCTGAGGAAGCCATCTGTTTTTAACTAAACCACAAGGCCCCTTGAACAAGAGAAATGAAACAGAGCCATGTGAGTGATATACTTAAGCCTTTGAAACAGAAGTGAGGTAATCTTTTGGAGTCATGTCACCTACAGGACAGAAGTATGAAGATCACATGGTTTACAAGCAACTGTTTAAAATTCCAGTAACCGTCAAATAATTTGGAGAAATATTGAAATGAGAGACAAAGGGATCAGTTCAGTTTGGAGTTGACAGGAGTCAAAACCCTGTTGCATACAGGTGTTGAAACTTTGTGAAAGACATGGTTGAGTTGCAGTAACCAGAATTGTTGCTGTTGCGTGTGTTACTACTGGGAATGGGGAACACAGAGTAAGTGGCTTTTGAAATAAGGAGAACCACTTTGCTGCCCCTTTGGGTCAATTTTTGTGTGGCCACTTCGTTTAACCCTTGTCTGGGTTTGTGAATTCATCGTGGAAGAAAATAGCCACATTGTGACTAAAGACGCCTAAAGATATGATGTTTAAAACCGCTTTGTATTTATTTCTGAACTGATAATTTAAGACCTTCAAGCAAGACTAAAATGTTGCTGAACTTTTAAAGATTGACTTTTCAGAGTGGGATTTCAATTATATACACACACAGACACAAATTTACATTTGCACAGAGTGGGGTTAAATTTAGATTTAAGTAAGTTTAGAGATAAGTAAGAAATGTTATATTGTTAATAGTTGCCCATTCAGAGCCAGCTCTTCAGCGCTTGACGTCCTGTTTTGCGGAAACTGCCAAAATGTTTGGCCTGGAAGTCAGCCTGAAGAAAACTGAGGTCCTCCATCAGCCAGCTCCCCACCATGACTACCAGCCCCCCCACATCTCCATCGGACACACAAAACTCAAAATGGTCAACCAGTTTACCTATCTCGGCTGCACCATTTCATCGGATGCAAGGATCGACAACGAGATAGACAACAGACTCGCTAAGGCAAATAGCGCCTTTGGAAGACTACACAAAAGAGTCTGGAAAAACAACCAACTGAAAAACCTTACAAAGATTAGCGTATACAGAGCCGTTGTCATACCCACACTCCTGTTCAGCTCCGAATCATGGGTCCTCTACCGGCATCACCTACGGCTCCTAGAACGCTTCCACCAGCGTTGTCTCCGCTCCATCCTCAACATTCATTGGATCAACTTCATCTCCAACATCGAAGTACTCGAGATGGCAGAGGCCGACAGCATCGAATCCACGTTGCTGAAGATCAAACTGCGCTGGGTAGGTCACGTCTCCAGAATGGAGGACCATCGCCTTCCCAAGATCGTGTTATATGGCGAGCTCTCCACTGGCCACCGAGACAGAGAAGAGGTACAAGGACTGCCTAAAGAAATCTCTTGGTGCCTGCCACATTGACCACCGCCAGTGGGCTGCTATCGCCTCAAACCATGCATCTTGGTGCCTCACAGTTCGGCGGGCAGCAACCTCCTTTGAAGAAGACCGCAGAGCCCACCTCACTGACAAAAGACAAAGGAGGAAAAACCCAACACCCAACCCCAACCAACCAATTTTCCCTTGCAACCGCTGTAACCGTGTCTGCCTGTCCCGCATCGGACTTGTCAGCCACAAACGAGCCTGCAGCTGACGTGGATATTACCCCTCCATAAATCTTCGTCCGCGAAGCCAAGCCAAAGAAGAAAGAATAGTATAATTAAAAACTATTATTTTGAATTTACCATTGCTGTTCCTGTGTTAGTGCTAACGAAGTCTTTTTAGTCCCAAAAATAATTGAAAGGGCTGTTAGTTCGAAACATAATGTTAAAAAGTAGAGTGGTAAAAACAGAATATTTGGCGAGTCTCCTATCAGATCATTCACCATTAACTTTAACCATTGCAATAATGGAAAAACAAGAAAGTGTATATAGTTGGCATCTCAATGCCACACTGTTGAAAAGGAAGGACGTTTGTGAGTTTATTAAGAAACAGTCAGAACTATTCTATGAAATTAACATTTCTTCTACTGATAATAGCTTTTTAAGATGGAATATGATTAAAGCTTATCTAAGAGTACAAATTATTTCTTATACAAAAAATCTTGAGAGAATATGCTACAGAACTGAATGGTCTAGAGAAAGACATAACAAAATTAGAAAAAGAATGTCAGAGAACAGGGTCACAAAAAAAATAGACTGTTAGTGAATAAAAAAAATTGAAATATAACACATTACAAACGTATAGAACAGAATTTTTTTTTAAAACCAAACAATATTATTATGAATTTGGAGAACGGTCGCATGAAGTTTTATCTTGGCAGCTAAAGCAGAGGAGTCATCTAGAATGATAAATGGAATTAAAAAAAGAGGCTTATATTATAAGATATAATCAAAAATAAATAAATAATAATTTTAGAAGATAAAATATGAAACTATTTAAATTAGAATTATTAGTAGATGAAAATGAGATTGACCAAATTTTAACAAATGTTGAACATCCAAAATTAGAAGATAAGAGAACAAATTGATTTAGATGCCTCTTTCACAAGGGAAAAAAATCGAGAAAGCCTTGGGTACTTTATAAGCTAACAAATTTCTGGGTTTCCTCCCAAGTTCGACAGACAACTTAAAGATTTATTGATTCTTCTTATGATGGATGTATTAGACCGTAGACCCAGAACCTCCCAGAATCTTTCTTAATTGCTATAATTACAGTGCAACTGAAGAAAGGTAGAGACCCATTAAAAGCTTTATCATATATCTCACTCTTTAATGCTGATTATAAAATATTGGCAAAGGCATTAGCTAATAGACTGGGACAATATCTACCAAAACTAATACATGAAGACCAGGTGGGATTTGTCAAAGGAAAACATTCTTCAAATAGTCTAAGTAGACTATTTAATATAATACATATGGCAAAATCAAAGTTGAATCCAAGTCTATCTCTCGATGCAGTAAAAGCATTTGATCGATTAGAACAGTCTTGCTTATTTAAAACACTGGAAAAATTTCTAAACTGGATAAGAACTCGTAAACCACAAGCCAAAAATTATAACTAATAATCAAATGTCAGCAGTTTTTTCCATGAGTAGATCGAGCAGACAGGGGTGTTCTCTGTCTCCAGCACTTTTTATCCAAGCTATTGAACTACTGGCAGAGATTATAAGGAAAGATCCAGACATTAAAGGCCTCAAAGTTGGACAGGAAGAACATAAAATTAGTTTATTTGCTGATGATGAGCTATTATATATGTCTGACCCGGCTGAATCCTTGATAAAATTGCAAACATTAGAAAAATATGGAAGAATATCAGGTTATAAAATAAATATGGACAAGAGTGAGATAATGCCATTGAAAATTTTTGATTATGAAAGATATCAAAAAGGTGGTAGATTGAAATGGAAATAGATGGAGTCAAATATTTAGGGGTAATGATGGATAATAACTTATAGAACATATAAATTTAATTACACTCCGATTAGAAAAAAATAAAGAAAGATTTACAGAAATGGAAATAACTCTAGTGCCAATAACTCTAGAGGGAAGAGAAAATTGTATTAAAATGAAGGCGATGCCAAGATTACAGTATCTTTTCCAATCGTTGCCTATTCCAATACCGAAAATTTTATTTAAATTATTGAATAATTACACAAGGCAATTCTTATGGAATAACAAAGTGCCAAGAATTTCATTGGAAAAGATAACATGGGATTATAAATTGGGAGGATTTAGACTTCCAGATTTTAATAAATACTTTATAGCACAAGCAAAATTTTTATCATTCTTTTTTGAAGAAGACAGTCCCCCTTCTAGGATCTGAATGGGAATGAATTCAATAGAAGAAGAAACAGCAAAGGACTTTATTCATAAGTGGACTGTTAAATTAATAACAAAAAAGACAGATAACCCTATAGTAATACATATGATTAGAATATAGCAAGAGACAAATGGGAGTATTGGAATAAAAGCAGGTATATCATTAAGAACAGAATTATGTAAAAATGTGTGGCTGCCTATGAATCTGGATAATGAAATATTGAATTCATGGTAATGTCAAAGGAATAAAATATATTGATGATTGTTTTGTGGATGGATCGCTTATGTGTTTTGAACAATTAAGGAATGAATACGGAGTCGCTGATGGAACTTTCTCTTGTTTTCTTTAGCTAAGTTTTCTGGTAACCGAATTATAGGAAGGATATCAATAAGGAAAAGAGAGTGCAGAGGAAATTTACGAAAATGATACTTGGGTTTCAGAATCTAGATTGCAAAGAAAGATTGAGCAGATTAGGTCTTTATTCCTTGGAGCACAGAAGGCTGAGGTGGGATTTGATAGAGGTATTTAAGATTATGAGGGGGATAGATAGAGGTGATGGGGATAGGCTTTTTCCATTGAGAGTAGGAGAGATTGAAACAAAAGGACACGAGTTAAGAGTTAAGGGGAAAAAGTTTAGAAATAACATGAGGGGGAACTTCTTCATTCAGAGAGTGGTGGCTGTGTGGAATGAGCTTCTGAGAGAACTAGTGGCGGCAGGGTCAATTTTGTAATTTAAGGAAAAATTGGATAGTTATATGGATGGGAGGGGAATGGAGGGTTATGGGCAGGGTGCAAGGAGATGGGACTAGAGGAGAGTACTTGTTCGGTGCGGACTAGATGGGCCAAGATGGCCTGTTTCCGCGCTGTATTTGTTATATGGTTATGGCAGCCATATTTGGATAATTTAGGGGCCAAATAGTAATTATATATACAATAATAAAGATAATAATAAATGTTGCTATAGTATAAATGTAAATGACTTCCCCATTTAGAATTTTTGATGATCAACATAAATATGAGCCCTTATGGCGTGTGGGGTTGTTTTGTTTGTTTTATTTATAAAGAAAAAAGTTTTTTATATAAATATATTTAAAACTGGAGTTTTTCTATGTATATATGTATGAAAAATAAATTTTTTTTTTAAAAGATTTCTTTTGCCTCAGATAATAAATAAATTGATCCTCAATGAGCCCTGAAGATGACACAGGAATCACATGCCACCATTTATAAGGATGACAGGATTCTCCTTTCATTCTTCACAACATTCAGCTTAATGACAACAGCCCAAAACCAATCATTCATTCATTCATTTTGCTGTTGGAAGTTTGCCAGTATGCCTTTGTGCAACAGCACATCTATTGGTGAGAACAAGAAAACCAAGTCATTGTAGCACTTTGTGTTATTCGACACAGGTGTCCAAATGCTGCAGGGAATTAACAGGTGATGTCAGTCAGATGGCATCAACTTATGCGCAGGAAACAGAAATGGAAGCAAAGCCATGGGTAAATTTTCATTGTGCTACCTATTTAGTTTAAAAAAATACACTGTGTGGTGATACATTTGCAAGCTCTTGCCGGAAAGGTTTTGTTCCTCCTGCCCTTAAAAAAAATACATTTTATTTTTGTGAACATCTTCCAAGTTGAAATGAATGTGGCATCTTCTTTTGATTGACATTTGGTGCCTTGCAATCTCACCTCTCCAAGGTGTGAATCTCCCAGTGGTCCTTTTGTCTCTGGATTAGTTATGATAACCTTTACTCCAGGAAGAATCTGCAAAAGAGATTTAATATCAGAGCTATGGTTGATTTGCTTTACTGGTTGTTGATTCAATAGTACATCATATCTTTTCAAAAATAATTTAGCCAACCAAAAAATTCAAGTGAAGTTCGTTTTAAAATATCAGGCCGCAATCTTACATCATGTTGGAACAAAAGAGCCAAATGCATTAGATTTTATTGCCCGATTTCAAGAACTTTTTCAGTCTTAGTTTATCAATGACACTAGAAGATATTTTTGTCAATATGTTGAATAATCAACATGTTGAAAGTTTGAAAAGGTAGCAAAAAAAAAGGTTACTTCATCCATCAGCATCTTCCTGCAAATAATATACGCAAGTATTTCACCCTGCCTGCCTATGACTATTAGAATGAATATAGTCAGTGCTTCTCTTAATTTAAATAAAAACACAGCACATTGGAAACACATAGCAGATCAGTCAGCATTTGGCGAAAGAACAGAAAAAGTAAACATTTCTCAGGCCCTTGACTTGAAACATTAATTTTGTTTCTCTTTCTATTGTGTAATATATATATATATTTGGGAGAATTTGGTAAAATTAGAGTAGGTTACATACATACACAGATCTTATTTGAAAGACTGAAGAATTCATATTCAGTAACTTTTCAGGATCTATGGAGAATTTCACAAGTAGGTGCTAATTGAAATGAGGTCATGAAATGAATAGTCATTGTTTTGGAGGAGACAAAATGGCTGTTTGCAAGTACCTACAAGTGTGCTCACAGAAAGGTCACTCCTGGGTTTTGTTTATCTAAGACAACAGCCTGACCAAGAGAGAACTCCTATTGTTTGCTGAAGAAGGTGAGGGTTTTTGCAAGGGAGTCAGTCACATGGGCTTTCTGGCAGTCTTAGTTGGAGAAAGAGAGAGAGAAGACAAGTTCAACAAGCTCTCTCAGCCTGTGTGTGTGTGTGTGTGTGTGTGTGTGTGTGTGTGTGTGTGTGTGAGACACTGAAAGCAGCTGAACAGTGCAAGCCAAGAAAAGCTGGTGGGAAACAGAAAAGCTCCAGAGCAGTGGATGGCTGAAAGTGCTATCTGTCTGATGTTTCTCTTGGAATAAGGGGAACAGAAAGGAACTCTGTGATAGAATGAAAGAAAGAGATTACCATCTGGAGAACCCTGATGGGCCAAGTTTCATCAGCATGTCACTGAGGTGACTAACGGTGGTACCTCAGTTGTGGAAATCTTGGAACAACAAATCTCTCTCTGCAAACCCTACAAGAACCTTCCTGACCAGTAAACATTGACCTTTTGAGCACCAAAGCCTGGTGAACGTTATACATGCTGTCCACACTATAAGAATTGCCTGCAACCAGAGAACTTGGAAGAAGGAGAAGTGAGATTGAACTGTTAACCAAAGAACTTTTCTTAAATTTACACACACATTACATACACGTGCACTTAGAATTAGAAGGGGGTTAATTTGGGTTAGTTAAGTATAGAGATAAGTTAAAGTTTGATTCTGTTTTCATGTTTAAAGTTGATTAAAAACAACTTTTGTTTCAAAACCTACTTGTCTTGGTGAATGTCTATTGCTGCTGGGTTTTAGGGTCCTTTAGACTCGTAACAATTGATATTGCCTGACCTGTTGAGCATTTCCAGCATTTTCTGGTTTATTCTTAATTTTCAATTTTACTTTTCTCAACTTGTTTCTTATTTCTTCCAAATTTCCAATTTTACAACATCCCATACATAATGCAGGCATCACAACGTTCTGGTTTACTTGCTCTCTCTCACACCAGTGATCTCGCACAATTTAGGCCTTGACACCTCTTGCTAGTTGATGAAGATTTGATATTTTTCACCACAAAAGAAATAGTCTGTAGAGTACATACCTTTCCTGACTCCATTAGTGGAAGACTGTGTGGAGAGCCTCTCTCTACCAAACGCACCCTAGAACAAGAGAAACAGGTTCTTAAATTTTTTTCCATTCAATTAAATAAAATGCATTTATAAAATTAATCAAAACATTCTCCAGACCAGGAACTAGCATACCTCAGCAAGAAAATAATGAAAAAAAAATGTATCGGACAGGTTTTACTCTGTGACGTGTTTGGCTGGATGAGGGCACCACAAAGTTTCCTCAAGATTCCCTGAGAGAATTGCAAGGGAAGAATTCTTGCAAACTTTACGCACAGTCCCAAGACAGAGAAAATTTGGCACGTTGTTTGTGTTTTCACAGGTTCAAAAAGGAACATCGATGTTTGTTTTGCCTCTGCAGTCACTGTACAATATTGGGACATGAAGAGAGAATTTTGACCATTTCGTTGAGCAGGTGAGTTCTGACCTCACACACTAGATGAAACTCCAAGTTGCCAACCATTTTAATTCCCATTCCCACACAGATCTCATCCATGCCAGGGTAATGGAAAATGTTAACTTGAAGAACAACCTACCATATTCCACCTGTGAAGCCTACAACCTAACATTATGAGCATTGAATTTTCTCATTTCAGGCAACTTCCAGCCTGATTGGTTCCACTGTTTCCATCTGTCCTTTATCTGTTCCCATTTTCCCAGTCCATTTCAGTTCTCATTTTTCACACACACAGTGGTCTCTACCTGACTCCCCACTCCACCTCTACCAACTTCACCTGTCCAGCATTCTTTTACCTCTTGGGCTCTTTCCAATATATGCTTGTCATCTTCCCTTTCCATTTGTCTCCAGGAAGGATTCCAACCATGAATACTGACTGTCCATTTCTCTGTCGATGCTGCTTGACCCACTGAGTCCCTCCAGTTTCTCATTATTTGCTCAAGATTCCAGAATTTGCAGTTTCTCTTATCTTATATTTTGTTGTTTTATTCTCCCCATCATTATCCCTGCTTGGCATCAGCAGTTGCTTAGTCATTTAATTACTTTTGCCCTTGATCCTGTGGCAGATTTTTCCATTTATACTTTCCTAACCTCTTTAGAAAGGTGCTCTGTGGCACATGGCTGCCTGTTTACATCAGCCCTTATTCTGCCATCCTTCCGAGTTGAGTTTTGTGAAGGAACACCACAGAGGAATATCACTGCCGCAGTGATATCACAGATAGCCAACAGTTTCAGAAATCTTGCCAAAGGGACAAAATTAGTCGAAAATGATTCAACTGAAAGGAATAAGCAGGGCTTCTCAGAATTAGCATTTAATCAATCCTACTGTTACCCAAAATAGCTGTCACTGTGAAACATTCACTGTGAAAAATTACAGAGCTCTCAAAAGCTATTTTTAAATCAGATTGTTGCAAGCAATGTTTAGACATTCAGAGACACCAGAGCAGTTTACACATGTAGGATGAAAACTCCCTTGATGTGCTCTTTACAGAATGCTTTTTTAAAAAAACTCTTGCCTCTAATTTGTCAACATTTTCTTGTTTTCCCCTGACTATAAGGATGTCACCGAAATGCAACCTTACAATAACTGAGCCAATACTTCTGTTAAAATAGTCAGAAAAGAATTTCAATGAAGCATTAATTCAAGAACACCCCAGATGTTAAATTAATTTTTACTTGTAAACAGATTTCATTCTGACTTGTATTTCTTTTTCAGATCTGTATCAATATCGAGTACAGTCTCAATTATAAATGAGCAAAGTGCTTAATGTGATCTCCCACTTGACTGAACCAAAATAATTGGGATTAAAGGAGATAGGGGCTGATGCTCAGCAGGCAGAGTAGTCTTCAGAAGAACCCAAATTTCACCACCATGATCTCGGAGCCTTTGTTTTTGGCACACTTTCTAACCTTCCCTGTTCTGTTAATGTTAATGCTCCTCCCCAATTCCTTTCCCTTGTTTGATCGTTTTACTTGTCCTATTACCATCTGTGATTGTAGTAAAAACCTGGGAACTCAGCAGGTCTAGCAGGGTCAGGAGAAGTTATATAAAGCCAGGAAGGACATGAGGCTGTGGAAATGAGTCTGGGTGAGTACATGGTCATAGAGCTTGAGAGCAACACAAAATGCAGAGAGGGAGCAGTGAGAAAGACTCTCACAGAACTTCCTTCGAACTGCTTCAGGGTAGGCACCCCTCGATGAGATTTTGCAGTGGACTAGCAAAATGGATTCAAGATTACCTTGAAGACAACTTAGGTCCAAAACATAGATTATAATCTTTATCTCCTATGGATGCTTTTTGAACTATTGATTTCCTCCAGCATTTTTGTGTTTTTACTCTTACCGTTACAACTTTCTCTGCCCCAAAAGAACTTTGTCAAATCATTCTCATCATAGTTCACGATCTTTCCTCATTGCCCCTTTCAATCAACTCTCCCAACTCACATGCTTATAATTCAAAACCCTTACTTTAAAAATATATCTAGAGACTAAATGGGACTTCTTTCAGTTCTGATGACAGATCGTGGACCTGAAATAGTCAATGTTTTTATCTCTGCAGATGCCCAGCCTACTGAATATTTCCAGCATCTTCTCTTTTGATTTCAGATTTCCAGCATCCACAGCATTTATCTTTTGTTCAGTTAACAATGTTTTCATATGACCATACTATACCAAAACAGTCCTTGCTTCTAAATCTTTATAAATCCATAAAATTAATTGAGAAAGAACATTTACACAAGTGCAAACTGTTATGGCTCCATTGAGCTGTACCTCAAAGCAATATTTTGCTTTTATCAAGGAATAAAAATGTCACATTAGAGAATGAACTCAGAACAAAATGCAAGAGATTCAAGATAGAAAAGTGGACAATAATTGATGAAATCAAATAGTGGACAACATCCTGGTCCTGTTTCAATGCACATGCATCAGGAGAGAAACAGTAACTCCACGATTGCATAATGTAACAATTCATTAGAAACGTGGACAGGGTCTGAAGACTGGCTGACATTACAATTTCTTTAAAAAGCAGAACACATCCACAGAATTATGGACATATTAGCTGAATATTTATGGTAGGAAAATCAAATGAAATTTTGTTGAAATGGAATGAACAATCAGAGACTCAGACCACCATGTATTAGTATGATGCGGTAATCAAGAATTTAAAAGAAATGGAATCACGCATCATCAATCATTATATTAATTGGGAGGTTATACAAGGGTATTACGGTAAATGAAATCTGTCTGGAATCCAATAAAGCATTCAATTATGTAACTGCACAGTTGAATCATGAATGTCAGAATACAAGGGGTCATTGGCTAACATGCAAAACAATATTAAGATGGCTATAAAAGAGAAGACAAGACAGTAGAATGTGCCAAATCAGATTAGCAAAAAGTAGTAGGTGATGTTCCACAAGATTGGTGTTGGAAAGCAAACGAACTGAAATTGTCATGTTTAATATAGAATTTTTGCACAAAGACAAAATTTATAAAGCATCCAGGTTTGGCCACATTTATAGTTAAAGCACTGGAAATGGAAAAAAAAAGATATACACAGAGTTACCAGAAATTAGGCGGCGTGCATGGAATAGTTAATCAGACAATGTTTTCTTCACTAGAAGAGAAAATTGTCATTGCATTACAAACTTAAGATGAAAAGGTTTGGCAGGTGGACAGAGGAAAAGCTTACACTTGCAGATGATGCCCAATCCAAGGCCCGTACATACAAGACACCCATTAAGAAATCTAGTACAGAATTTGGGAGACAGTTTTCCCCAGATTGGTTGTAAAGTAAAACTTGCTATGATAAGAAGCTGTGGTGGTGAAGCACTGAAAAGAAAGCAGGCACAAGGCAAGATGAAGGAATATGGGAAGAGGATCCTGCAGAGTGCAAACAGTAATTTGTATTACTAATTGTAAAACAACTTGATCAAACTTACAACTGTCAAGATTAGAAATTCCATATTCAACTTAATCTGAATGGGAAGTTGCCGGAAAGGAAATAACAAATTAAGGAGAGACTGCAACAATAAGCAGTCCAAAATAATGCCATGAGTATACCTGTCATGACGGAGGGCCCTCATATCTACAAAGACCGTGGTTGGATCAGGTCCAGATGTTCCCTTAAAAAAAGTGATATCAACTTCAGAAATGTAAAATATTAATTAATACAAAGTCATGAATTTCAAGTCGTTCAACAAACAGAATGCATCATATTTCTCAAAAGTATGATATCCCAGCAGATTTGACAGTAGCTTTTAGTACAAAATATTCAAAGTTACACAGTAGCATTTTGAAATACACATCCTTATGGATTTAACATTATAGTCACTAAAAATAGTCTGTATATTTAATGATGTTCTTGCAACAAAAACTAAATTATGAGTACATTTCCCACTCTACACTTGTTCCTCCAACTAAAATGTTCTTTATTTCTTTGCAAGAAAATGAAAACAGTGAATGACTTCATACAGAAAATAGTCAGTGCCAATTTGCAGTATTTAAACGTTATGTTTTGCATGTAAATTAACTTTATTCACTGGGAAAGCCGTCTTGGAAAAAAGCACAAGAGAAATAGGCACAGGCAGCACTAATAGATATTTGTTACAGATTAAACAAGAGTTGGAACTAAAACTGACATGATTTCTAGTCAAATCAAAGAGGACAGCGTCTCTTTTTAAGATAATCATGTACTGTATTTGACGGCATACAAGATCCATGGGCATATAAGAAACATTCCCCACCCCCCCATTTTAGAAGGAAATTTTAGGAAAAATGTTTTAGTGTATTTACGGTAAAAATTCGATTAAAACATGCAACAAGGACAATGGTAAAAATCGTTTTAATAATAATACTGCAGTGATTAACAAGAGAAAGCCCTTTATAAGAGAAAATTAAAACAAGTAACTATCATAAACAAAAACACAATAAAAGCTTTGGGAAACATCAAAATCTTTAATCAAAGTCTGAACATTCATCAGTAATTCAACACTGACAAAGCCCAAAAACTCATCATCCCTACTGCTGGTATCCCTGTCTTCAAATTAATGCATCATCTTCAATGCCATCAAGGGCATTACTAATTCCAGACCAATAATTACAGCTCTTACATTTTCCCAAGATGTCTTCACCCACTCACACATCTATGTAATGGTGGGATGTTTCACTCTTCCTGCTCATGTTAATTCATGGTCCTTTTCTACCATCTATTTGTTTCCTGATCCTATTTTTTTTTTAAACAGCTTATTTAAACACAAATCTAAAGGCTGCAATTGGCTCGTCAAACCACCAGGAATAACAAACATTTGGGTTTTCGGTTCTCCTGCCCTTTCTTTTAAAACACGGCTTAAGTTCTGTGGGCTCTGAACTGATCCCAGACCAGAAATGTAAATTTTTTAAGAGTCCATCAGGTAACCTTTGCCATATTTTCAATAACCATAAATTGATTCCAGATTCGTCCATCTGGCCCTTTAGACGAACATGAACAAAAACACCATGTGGTAGGTTTTCTTTTAATTATTACACAAATGGTGGGAGTTTTGTGCCATCAGCACAAAAGGCCAGAGCTACTGTAGAGTGTCTCTTTTCATGACCAGCGGATTTTACTATGACAGTTTCAGCTTCTTTAACATTCACAGTTTTGTTGGAAGGTACATTAAATGTTTCCCTATTTGGTTCAGTTCAAAACAAGTTCTTTTTCATGCATTTATTACAAATTTATGAAACACTAATCTTTTGTCTTCATAATCCACTGGCATTTTCTGTGCAATGGGTGTTTTTGAACACGTTGATAAACCATGCCTTTTCATGAGCCAGTAACATCAACCTTTCGTTTCTGCAAAACCCTGATGCCTTTGTTCTTCTCCTAATCTCCTGGCCTCATGAATGATCATCTTGGTAGAAACTCATTTCCCTGAATCCCTATCATTTATCACCCACCAATTTTTTAAACTCCTCCTCAAGTTGTGGCCAACAAGGGGCTGGACAACAAAGGTTACATTTACCCTTTCTAGCAGCCTCTAGCCATTTTCCTTGCTTTCTCCATGCAGGTACCATTTTTGCTGAAGGCGGTGCTCCAAAAACTTCAGCTGCCGCTCTATTACCGTGCCCCTTAACATAGTTTGTATGTAATAATGTAGCTTGGGCACTTTCCTCCTATCACCATCTGTGGATAAAAGCTTCCACTACGTTTGTATTTCGGTGCGCAATGCAAGGTGGCAGTACCAAGATGTCACCTTCACATACAAGACCTGGGGGGGGGGGGGTTTGAAGTGATTTTTTAAGGAAAAAAAAGGGGGGTCCTATATGCCGTCAAATACGATAGTCCACATGGTAGCGATATGTGGTGCCTGATTTGTGTATTCTAGTAATATACCTATTTTAGTCTTCAGACTCCAGCATGACAAAATGCTGTGCAAAAGTATTTTCAAACAGTAAACCAAGTTATGTCTCTCCATGGATGCTGCCTGACTTGCTGAGTTCCTCCAGCTTCTCTTTGTTCACTCAAGATTCTGGCATCTACAATTTTTGTGTTTCTTACGGTATCTATCATTCATCAGTGGAAAAAAACTAGGGTTAACAAGAGAGTTGGTTAAGTCACAAAATAACAGTTAAAAATTGGTATATGCATGTACAAAGACACAATAGAAGGATTGTGACTGTGTGCAGGGTTAATAGGCTATGTTACCATTATCACAAAGGATAGAAACTATTTTATCCAATGCTCTTCTATCTGTACATTTAAGTCCTATGAGCAACATGCTCCCTTTTACACAATGAATTTTCAGTTAAAAAAAATTTCTTAACCTAATGGTTCAGATTTTCTAATAAAGCAGAAATTCTAAATTTTATAATTTTGCAATAAATTTAGAATAAACTTGCCAGCTGCTTTAGTTGAAGATTTAGGGACAACAGAAAAACACAAGAATTACTCTACCTGCTCAGCCAGCTTGCCCAGCCTGTGTGGCTGAGAGTGTGAGGGAGGAGGAAACGAGGAAAGGAGATGACACGGGTCAGCCCAGAGAGAGGAAGGGATAGCCAGATTTAAAAGAGAGAGAAGCATAAGCAAGAGACAAGAGACAAACAGAAACAGTAAAACAGTTACTGAAGACACTGGATTAATGGTTGGCAAAATAAATAAAAAAAATTACACTGCTGCTCAAGTACAAGGATCCAAGGAAATTACAGACAAAGCACACCCATTGATTAAATCACAGTGGTGTTCAGTGTTTTTCAAGAAGCCATTGATATGGGCACATCTAATTAAATTGTTATATCATAACCAGAACCTACTACAACACACTTCCTTAGATGTTAACATTTTCAACTTCTATCAGTCACCCAGTTTCAATCCATTGCAAATCAAGAACCCAATTTGGGACTTCCTTTAAAATCCCAAATGCGCCCTAATGATTATTTAAAAATAGCAGAGCCAATTACACTAGCATCACATCGACACGGTGGTGACTGCATTACTGTTTTCTCACGTGGGAGAGGAGAAATAGAAGCAAGGACCAAGGATAATTTTTACAATGGACAGATCCATGGCTATCGATAATTTACATTTTGTGATTCCCTCATTATGTAACGTTAGGCATTCAGATCAAACTTGCAAATTTGCCCAAGATAAATCTATGGTGTTCAAGTGCAATACACAAAAGATCTGGAGAAACTCAGCATCATTCAATGGAAGTAAAAGGCAATTAACGTTTGGGATCTGAATCCTTCGTCAGATTCCCAACAAAGATCTCAACCCTGAAACGTTTATTGCCTTTGACTCTCAGTGGATGCTACGTGATCTACTGAATTTCTCCAGCACTTTTGCGAATTGCATTCAACCCCAGCATCTGCAAAATTTTTTGTTTAACTCTCCTTAGGGTGGTGAGTATTTTTCAGAAACAATGAGGAGATTGAAGGCTGTGGCACTGCCCAGGCAAAGAAAGTATTGCTCAATGAAAGATACAGTAATGTCATATCAATGGGTTTTCATTTTAATTTAGTCCAAATAATGAGATTCTCACCTGTAAGCAGATGGCCACATTAACTCTGCAGCCAAAGGTTGTACTGACAGCTCTCAACGAGAGACCAAGATCCTTAAATAACTTGGAGAAAGACTGCGTAAGTGCTATTCGTGGGCGCTCTTCTGCAACTACCATGCAAGTTCGAACACAGGACAGATTCACACCTTTTGCCTTGGAAAAAAAAATGCTCTTAAACTCATAACAGTGCACAGATTTTAAAAGCATTCCATAGATCACAAACAAAAGTCAAAGTGGTTCATTTTGCAAAATGTGCCACTTAGCAGAAATCTTGACAAGATTAAATACGATTTGAATAGACAAAGCATTTGCTAGCAGCTACCACAGCATCCATTAATAAATTATCCATTCACAGAGACAATTTGCTCAGTATACTCCAGACTCATTACTGGCTCCTACCTTTAGTGAATCTGTTTGTGGACCAAGTCCTTTGGTACACATCTCCATTACAGAATAGGAACAGAAAGTCACGCGCACTTTGTACTGACTAACTGCAGACAGCCACAGAGAGACATTACTCTCTAATTCAAGTGGAGGAACCAGGATGGATTGATGACCAGAATACACACTTGAAAAAGAAAGACATAATTTTGAAAGATTAATCTGCATCTTCAGACATGCACATTGCACAACTTTTGACAATTCATCAAATAAATCAAAAATAATTGTAAAACATAACAGGGAGCAGCTTAGTTTCTTTCATTTTAATTCATTTTGCCCATGTTGCTTGAAGGAGCTGGGAGGCCTGTCACAGACCACCTTAAACCTACCTCAACCAAGTGTCATTCTCATTTTCCCCACAGGATAGTGCTCTATATTTTTTGATACTTCCCCTCAGCAATGTAACAGTACCTTAAGTTAAGCAATCAAAAATCACCCTTCACGATACTGTTATTGCACTTCAACTCATCATTCTTTGAAATCGACCATACTTTAATATCAAAGAAATACATTTTCACTTGCACTTTTCTTGGAGCTGTCTGAGGGCAAAGACCATGTCAGTAGTTCCTCTGTTTGCGTGAAAGCCGCACTGTGATTCTGGGAGAACATTCTCGGCGACACTAGGTATTATTCTATTTAGTAGAATCCTAGCAAAGATTTTGCCTGCAATGGAGAGCAGCGTGATTCCCCTGTAGTTTGAGCAGTCTGATTTCTCGCCTTTGTTTTTGTACAGGGTGATGATGGTGGCATCACGAAGGTCCTGAGGCAGTTTTCCTTGGTCCCAACAAAGCTTGAAAAACTCATGCAGTTTGGCATGCAGAGTTTTGCCGCCAGCCTTCCAGACCTCTGGGGGGGGATTCCATCCATACCTGCTGCTTTGCCACTTTTCAGTTGTTCGATTGCCTTATATGTCTCATCCTGGGTGAGGACCTCATCCAGCTCTAGCCTTAGGGGCTGTTGAGGGAGCTGGAGCAGGGCGGAATCTTGGACTGAGCGGTTGGCATTGAAAAGAGATTGGAAGTGTTCTGACCATCGGTTGAGGATGGAGATCTTGTCGCTGAGGAGGACTTTGCCGTCTGAGCTGCGCAGCGGGCTTTGGACTTGGGGTGAGGGGCCGTACACAGCCTTTAGAGCCTCGTAGAAACCCCTGAAGTCGCCAATGTCCGCGCTGAGCTGGGTTCGTTTGGCGAGGCTAGTCCACCACTCATTTTGGATCTCCCGGAGTTTGCGCTGAAGATGGCTGCATGTGCGACGGAAGGCTTGTTTCTTCACTGGACAGGACGGCTTTGTAAGGTGAGCCTGGTGGGCAGCTCGCTTCTTTGCCAGCAGCTCCTGGATTTCCTGGCTGTTTTCGTCGAACCAGTCCTTGTTTTTCCTGGAGGAGAAGCCCAGTACCTCTTCAGTGGATTGCAGTATGGTAGTCTTCAACTGATCCCAGAGGGTTTCAAGGGACAAGTCCGTGAGGCGGGTTGCATCGTCGAGCTTTGCTTTGAGGTTCTTTGCTTTGCAGAGAACAAAACAAAGGACTCTACATCACCTTTGTTGACCTCACCAAAGCCTTCGACACCGTGAGCAGGAAAGGGCTTTGGCAAATACTAGAGCGCATCGGATGTCCCCCAAAGTTCCTCAACATGATTATCCAACTGCACGAAAACCAACAAGGTCGGGTCAGATACAGCAATGAGCTCTCTGAACCCTTCTCCATTAACAATGGCGTGAAGCAAGGCTGTGTTCTCGCACCAACCCTCTTTTCAATCTTCTTCAGCATGATGCTGAACCAAGCCATGAAAGACCCCAGCAATGAAGACGCTGTTTACATCCGGTACTGCACAGATGGCAATCTCTTCAATCTGAGGCGCCTGCAAGCTCACACCAAGACACAAGAGAAACTTGTCCATGAACTACTCTTTGCAGACGATGCCGCTTTAGTTGCCCATTCAGAGCCAGCTCTTCAGCGCTTGACGTCCTGCTTTGCGGAAACTGCCAAAATGTTTGGCCTGGAAGTCAGCCTGAAGAAAACTGAGGTCCTCCATCAGCCAGCTCCCCACCATGACTACCAGCCCCCCCACATCTCCATCGGGCACACAAAACTCAAAACGGTCAACCAGTTTACCTATCTCGGCTGCACCATTTCATCAGATGCAAGGATCGACAATGAGATAGACAACAGACTCGCCAAGGCAAATAGCGCCTTTGAAAGACTACACAAAAGAGTCTGGAAAAACAATCAACTGAAAAACCTTACAAAGATAAGCGTATACAGAGCCGTTGTCATACCCACACTCCTGTTTGGCTCCGAATCATGGGTCCTCTACCGGCATCACCTACGGCTCCTAGAACGCTTCCACCAGCGTTGTCTCCGCTCCATCCTCAACATCCATTGGAGCGCTTTCATCCCTAACGTCGAAGTACTCGAGATGGCAGAGGTCGACAGCATCGAGTCCACGCTGCTGAAGATCCAGCTGCGCTGGGTGGGTCACGTCTCCAGAATGGAGGACCATCGCCTTTCCAAGATCGTGTTATATGGCGAGCTCTCCACTGGCCACCGTGACAGAGGTGCACCAAAGAAAAGGTACAAGGACTGCCTAAAGAAATCTCTTGGTGCCTGCCACATTGACCACCGCCAGTGGGCTGATATCGCCTCAAACCGTGCATCTTGGCGCCTCACAGTTTGGCGGGCAGCAACCTCCTTTGAAGAAGACCGCAGAGCCCACCTCACTGACAAAAGGCAAAGGAGGAAAAACCCAACACCCAACCCCAACCAACCAATTTTCCCCTGCAGCCGCTGCAACCGTGTCTGCCTGTCCCGCATCGGACTTGTCAGCCACAAACGAGCCTGCAGTTGACGTGGACTTTTACCCCCTCCATAAATCTTCGTCCGCGAAGCCAAGCCAAAGAAGAAGACATTTTCACTTAGAATGAGTATTGTACATGACTTGCAATCAGTTACTAAATGCCAAAATTTGTTCTTTGCATGGTGTTGCATTAACTTGACTCTATTCAGCAGGAAGTGGTTGTGTACAAGATGGTTTCTGTTTTCTGGTTTATTAAGACAAGGTATCAAGGCAGAACACTAATACATATTTTACAACTGTCTTTTCATCTTACATTCACTGTCATCAATTTGCCAAAAATAAAGTTTTTTGGTAATCTCAGACTAAAGTTTTGGTCCAAATTGAAGAATTATGTAGAGTGGAATGAACTTCCACTGGTTTAGTTTCCATCAGAGCCATGCAGTATGGAAACATTTATTTTACCACATCCATTGTGACCAGTGTCATCCATATTAATCCCGTCATCTAGCACTTGGCCTTCTATGCCAAGGTTTTTGAAAGGCTCATCCAAACACTTCTTAATTGCCAACTCTGCTTCCACCACTCTCACAAACATTGCATTCCAGATAGACACCACTCTCTGAGTTAAGATGTTTCCCCTCAGGTCCCCTCCAAATTTCTTAAACCTTGTTAAATTCTCCAGTTGTATTCATCTCTGATAAGGAAAAACATTTCCTACACTCTATCTTATTAAAATTGCCCAGTTTTATATACCTCAAGTCCTCTTTTAACCATCTCTGCTCCAGGAAAAACAAACCTAGCTTCTCCAAGCCCCCCATAAAACTAAAATACTCCATTCTGGTAAATCTCCTCTGCACCCTCTCCAGTGCTATCACACAAGAAATGACCAGAAATACTCCGACTGAGATCTTGTCAAATTGTTTTAAAGGAACCTCCCTGTTCCTTTATTCAGTGCCCTGACTAATGAAGACCCGTATCTCTGATGCCTTTTTAAACCTATTGTCTACCTTTGAAGGATCTTTGGATTTCTACATCCTCTGTTGCTATTATGAAGGAATAGGATCCTAAGGATCAATGACTTGAGGAACATTTGCCTTACCTGCAGAGACACCAGAGTGCAAAACCAAGACCACAGTAGGGATCAAGACAAACTGCAATCTGTCGGGAAGGGTAGAGCTCACATTGCAATTTGATGGAGCGGCACATAGCACTGGTAGCTTCATGGGACATCTGTTGAAGATAAGGACACTTCTCAAATGAGAATGAACTTAAGATTGCATTTGACTTTAAGAAAGCAAAGAAAGTTTGAAATATTTACAATCAGTTATTCCACTGTGAGTTCTAATCACATGAACACTTAACAGCCTAGAAACTAGATTTCACTCGTTTCTGATGTATTTAGCAATAATACCAAATGAGGTCCTGCACAAAAGTGAAATTGGTCAGGAAAACATTTGAAACAGCATTAAGGTAGTTTACACCATTACTAAAATGGAATGTGAATGGTTCAGGATTGGACCAAACTCAACTAAATGAAAATACCAATACACTTTGTGCAGCAGACACAGGAAGACATTGACTAAAAGAGAAAAGGAGTAGTCTTGCAGCATTGCAAACTTTTGCAACTTTAGAAAAGACACTGAAATCTAACCACAAATTTATTAAATAGGAAAGGTCTGTAACTTTACTGAAAATGTTACAATTTCCCATTGATATATCACTTAATATTGCTCTTCAAAGCTTGTTCATGAACAAAAAGCATTTCTTGGCCTCATGATCCTGAAAGTCACCAGCACAACAAGTGGACAGTCATGATCACAATCAGGCTTCCAAAAGGAAATCAATATTGATGCATCTCAGTTGCTAAATTCTGCCAAAGTGTTGTTGTAGTGTTATGTTTGGACTTCACCATCTGGTCAAACATCTTCCAGTGTCAGTTCTAAGGTGCCAGCCAGGTTTTACAACATCAGCAGTGTCTTCTTAAATTATGTGAAAAGCTGCAAATTGGTGTGGCAAAGTTTCAGTTCTAATGAGAGCATTCAACAATCCCTATTTAGCTAATATTTAATTTATCTTTATTTAAATTCAGACATACAGCACAATTACAGGGCCTTCCGGCCCACAAGCTCCTGCCGCCCAAATACCCCAACTAATCTACAACCCCTGTATGCTTTGAAGGATGGGAGGAACCTGGAGCATCCAGAGGAAACCCACGCAGTCACAGGGATTATATACAATCTCCTTACAAACAGCATTGGATTTGACCAGGTCCCTGGTGCTGTAATAGAATGGCACTGTGTTGCCCAAATTTACAGAAAGGATGCATTCCCAAAAAACGTATAATCAAGCAGAATATTTTTAGTTGAAAAGGCTGATGAAATAAAATATGGACATTTTGGAACAGTGTGCTCCTGCATCTAGATAGTGAAGAATTATTTGTTTGTAGCTTTGCAAATCAAAGGAAAAGTGAATATTTGTAAGGGACTTACTGGCAATACTGAGCTTTCCACTGCATGTTAGAAATGTATGTTGTGAACTTTGTGCCACAGTTTGATAAATGCCTGATGTCAGGGAGGGAAGCTCACTCATGTTGATCAGGCCGAAATGTACAGAGTCTAATTTTGCAATTACACAATTTCTCCAAAAATTATCTACTGCCAAGTAAAATCAAAATTGGAACGTGCAGCACTGAAAAGATCATTTGATACACAATCCAATTTGTAAGATGAGGGGTTGTGTTAATGTCCTAGTCGTTACTTTAAAAGAGTCAATGAGGTATTTATTATAAGAAATTAACTTCTCAATGGAAATAGTAATTTCAGAACAAATTACACTTTAAAAAAATTCTAAAATACAATACAGGTTTGTATGCATCTTTTAATGCAGTCAAATGCAATCAAATACCTTTACACTTATCCAAGTAATAATTCACAAGCAAGCCTTCTTTTGTCACTGAAGCAATTATCCCTGATGAGATTTTTATATGCATTTAAGTGCTGGGGGAAATTGTAACACATAGTTTATGTGTTCTGATAAAATCTGATAAATCTGATAAAAATCCACAAATGAAATCTTGCTTCATTAATGAGATTTCTGTGTTCTGTCATGGTGCGATAATGCTGTTACACCTTCCAAACTGTACAGTGTTGAACAGGGTTAAAATCTTGCTGTAAATATGTCCATTTACTGAATGACCAATTAAAAATATTTATTCAGCAATAGCCAGATCTCAAATTAGATTGTAGTTTGTTGTTTTTTTTTTAATGTAACTCTCACAGTTGTCTCAGTTTAATGTGCAGCTAATCAGTGGTTAAGACACCATACCTTTACTCCTGCCAGGATTCCTGTAGTGGACACACTGAAGTCCAGATATGCCAACATTTCAGGTGTTGGTGCTTTATATATTTGGGGAGGCTTCTTTCTGGGTAGGTCATCTGATCAAAATACAGAATTGGTCAAAAATTACCAAAATCAGATTTCTTGGAAACTTCTGTTCTAAAGTCAGACATTTTATTCCCACACATGAGTGCTCCTGTATATTTCAGGCACTCTGAATAATTTGCCGTTTATTGTCAAAAAGTCACAGAATGAATCACGTTAAATTACACATCTTCCTCGAATATGCAGCAGAATTGGCATATTCCTTACATTGAACAGCAAGCTTAATATCAAGCTAAGTTACAGCAATAACAACAGTATTCCATTTGATTATAAATGGTTTACAATTGTGCCCTTTCTCCAATTTTACAGATTTATTTATTTCATTGAAACACAGCTAGACACAGTTTCTAGATTTGTTAACAGTTTCTCCAACAAACTGATAAATATTAAAGCATCTATCGACCTATTAAATAAATGTATATTTATTAGTAAGATCTTACCAGTATCTATAACCGTTGGCCACGTCTTGACGTCTACTGCTGCAGCTGCCTCCTTTGAACGAAACAGTTTTAATATAGCTTGTGTTGTGAGTATGCAGACAGATTTGCTTACCTAGAAGGAAAAAGTGAAGAGACAGTGACAACATGCTCCACAGATTTGCAAGATACTCGTAATCTTTGGCTTGGCTTCGCAGACGAAGATTTATGGAGGGGTAAATGTCTACGTCAGCTGCAGGCTCGTTTGTGGCTGACAAGTTCTATGCGGGACAGGCAGACACGGTTGCAGCGGTTGCAGGGGAAAATTGGTGGGTTGGGGTTGGGTGTTGGGTTTTTCCTCCTTTGTCTTTTGTCAGTGAGGTGGGCTCTGCGGTCTTCTTCAAAGGAGGTTGCTGCCCGCCGAACTGTGAGGCGCCAAGATGCACAGTTTGAGGCAATATCAGCCCACTGGCGGTGGTCAATGTGGCAGGCACCAAGAGATCTCTTTAGGTAGTCCTTGTACCTCTTCTTTGGTGCATCTCTGTCACAGTGGCCAGTGGAGAGTTCGCCATATAACACGATCTTGGGAAGGCGATGGTCCTCCATTCTGGAGACGTGACCTACCCAGCGCAGTTGGATCTTCAGCAGCGTGGATTCGATGCTGTCGGCCTCTGCCATCTCAAGTACTTTGATGTTGGAGATGAAGTCGTTCCAATGAATGTTGAGGATGGAGCAGAGACAACGCTGGTGGAAGCGTTCTAGGAGCCGTAGGTGATGCCAGTAGAGGACCCATGATTCGGAGCCGAACAGGAGTGTGGGTATGACAACGGCTCTGTATACGCTAATCTTTGTGAGGTTTTTCAGTTGGTTGTTTTTCCAGACTCTTTTGTGTAGTCTTCCAAAGGCGCTATTTGCCTTGGCGAGTCTGTTGTCTATCTCGTTGTCGATCCTTGCATCCGATGAAATGGTGCAGCCAAGATAGGTAAACTGGTTGACCGTTTTGAGTTTTGTGTGCCCAATGGAGATGTGGGGGGGCTGGTAGTCATGGTGGGGAGCTGGCTGATGGAGAACCTCAGTTTTCTTCAGGCTGATTTCCAGGTCAAACATTTTGGCAGTTTCCGCAAAACAGGACGTCAAGCGCTGAAAAGCTGGCTCTGAATGGGCAACTAAAGCGGCATCGTCTGCAAAGAGTAGTTCACGGACAAGTTTCTCTTGTGTCTTGGTGTGAGCTTGCAGGCGCCTCAGATTGAAGAGACTGCCATCCGTGCGGTACCGGATGTAAACAGCGTCTTCATTGTTGAGGTCTTTCATGGCTTGTTTCAGCATCATGCTGAAGAAGATTGAAAAGAGGGTTGGTGCGAGAACGCAACCTTGCTTCACACCATTGTAAATGGAGAAAGGTTCAGAGAGCTCACTGATGTATCTGACCTGACCTTGTTGGTTTTCGTGCAGTTGGATAACCATGTTGAGGAACTTTGGGGGGCATCCGAGGCGCTCTAGTATTTGCCAAAGCCCTTTCCTGCTCAAGGTGTCGAAAACTTTGGTGAGGTCAACAAAGGTGATATAGAGTCCTTTGTTTTGTTCTCTGCACTTTTCTTGGAGCTGTCTGCGCAAAAGCCGCACTGTGATTCTGGGAGAACTTTTTCGGCGACACTAGGTATTATTCCATTTAGGAGAATCCTAGCGAAGATTATACAACCCATTTAACAAACCACCCAAGCTTGGCCTCTGCTGTTCATTCTGCAATGGGATAACATTGTTCGCATAAGCAAAGTGCTTCACTTTACTTCATTCCTACATGATGAAACCTAAAATTTATATCAAATGATGCTGGAAGAGCAGTAAATATCATATTGACATGAGACAAGTAATGCCAGTGACCAGAGTGAAAGATTGTAAATTAACTTCAATAAATGATCACCAGTGAAGCTGATGCCTGATGTAATATTGCAAAACCAATTTCTTAATATAGCTAAAGGAAAGATGTGAAACAATGGGAATAAAACCCTTCCTACACTCACATTGTCCAAATAGTAGGAAACCAGCAACAAACCAGGAGTAAAGCGTTGAGAGTCTAGGATTATACTCATCTAAAGTTTATACTGTTGCATAAAATTGCTTCCTCTTTTTTTGAATATTTGATTTTAAAATTGTAGTAATTACATTTATATAATACAGATTTCAAAGAACCAAAATAAAGTTACATACATGATGGTTTTCACTCCATCCCACAAACTCCACCCCATCCAACCTCCCCCTCAAAAAAAATTATATAGATAATTATATAGATACCCTATAAACTAGAAGTATAAAAAGAAAAAAAGAAAAGAAAGAAATAGAAAGAATTTTTGGATTGCAGAGAGAAGCGTTGTCTGGCACATATCTCAAAATTTTTCGTAACTAGTTAGAGGAGAATCTCACAGGTCTAGGTGCATAGAAAGGATTTAATTACAAATTTAATCCCATTATTTGGGCATACAGGTACCTAATTTGTATAAATGTATAATACTTATTTCTCAAATTATACGTAACTTTTTTCAAAGGAATACAACTTTGAATCTCTGCATGCCACTTTAGGATACCCAAAGATGCATTGGACTTCCAAGTAACTGCAATGCATTTCTTTGCTACTGCTAAAGTTAATTTAACAAATTCCAATTAATAAACTGATAATTTTCATTTACCTTCAATATTGCCTAATAAAAATATATCAGGACTTTGCAGAAAAGCAATTTGTTTAATTTATTTAAAAAAAAACTTTGTAAATTTGTCCAAAAAGGCCTGTCCAAAAAGACCAAGTTGAATGTAAAAAAAAAAGATCTGACATCTAAAACATTGATCAGACAAATCTGATTTCAATCTACTCAATTTCTGTGTGAAAGATATAAATGATGTAGAAAATTATACTGGACTAATCTAAATCTAACATTAATAGTATTAGTCACAGTGTCTTTACATAAATCTTCCCATAAAGTTGGTTCCTCAACTGATCATCCAAGTGTACATATTATTATCTGACTGTACATAAACAACCAGATGAAACAGTGCTTGCCTGGTCCACAATGCACACACATAATGCATTTCTCACAGAGTACACATTGATCACCTACATGCCCAAAAATATAATTTCAAATAAATATTCTCAATAATTTATTCAGTTTAATTTAAAAGAGACCCAAAGTTAAAGGATACTGTTCATAAATCTCACAGCCTGCAAGAAGAATCTATTTCCCAGCCTGGCAGTTCTGATTTTAATGCTCCTGTGCCTCCTTCCTGATGGCAGTACATCAAAGAGATTTTGTGATGGATTGTAGGGATCTTCAAAATTCTTTGAGAATTCAGCCTGAAGTTGGCAATCCCATCTACTAAACTAATGGAGGCAAAGGCTCCAATTCATTTGGGAGACGGTTTAATGAATTCCTCTTATATGTAAACAATAACCTTTTTTAAAACATAGTTTGTGGAACAAACAAAGCAGCTGGACTACCATACTGGTTCACTCCAATTGATTGAACAAGTCCCATCCATTTCAACTGGTCTCAATCCAAGACCTTTATTCCAGCACAACGTAGACCAACTTTGTTGCACGGTGGTCATAGAAACAAGACACATACAAAAGAGTACATTTCAAAAGATTTCTTTTCTCTCAATTCAAGCAAATCAAATTCCCTCTTTATGGAGGTATGCCAGGAAAAGCATAGGATTCTAATCATTGAATAGTTTTTATTTACTTCAGAATTACAGCATTTGGATTTGACAGCAGCATTTCTAACACTTCTTTACATACGAAGCTAAGTGTTAACGTATTATTTATAGGCCTTTTATATAGGCAGTAGAACAAAGTATAGTTCTTTCCTATGCACAACTCCATTTATTACTTTTCGCATTTCTATCAACTATTTCTATCAGCTGATTTTTAAAGGAAACTAGCAGGTTTGAAACAGCTCCATTAACTACACTTTCTATATGGATAGTAATCATCCTTAAGTATAAGAGGTTTTACGAAAAATCTTGGCATGAAATGTTGACTCAGGTTTCTTCTCCCCATAGATGTTGCCAGATTTATCAAGCATTTCATAATTTAAATTTTCAATATCTGCAGTTATTTTAGTTTGCTTTTTGATTTGGTAATAACCCATACTCAGATGAAATAATATACTTTACAAGACTTCAGTTAATTCTGCCACGTGAAAGATAACATAGGCAAAGGTATAATTCCTATTGTTGGGACATAACAATTGAAACAAAACATTTATGGGATAATTCATAGATTTTTAAAAATCAGATGGAGCAATACAAGATCATAATTTTTGGAAAGGTGCCTCGTCTAGTCATTTGATTTCGTACCTCAACAATCATCTTGACAGTTGGTAAAGTGGTGGCAAGGTTCTGAGGATGAGGCGGTCGCACAGCAACAGGCACACACCCTGCATACAGACACCCATAGAAGGTTATTATAAGATCGATACCTGCAGGAGGAGATAGAATGAGGTAGTTTAATACTCTAAATCTCTCAGAAATCACTTTAGTAAATCCAGATAACATGGTATTTAACTATATTTGTGAGACAAAAATGTTACAAGAATCTCTGTGATTGGTTAGGAAATGAAACTGAGATGCCAAATTTTGATCAATCAAATCATTCAGAATATGTCCTGAAGCAAAATATGGCTGACAGATTAAACTGGCAGTGGATGAGATTTATTGATGTAAAAGTAAATCTAGTCAAACTAATAGTCCCACTGATGACTAGATATACAATCAGTCGCTTTACTGGATGTTCCTTTATAACCTTTGCCCCTTCAGAGAGCATGACTAAATTTGCAACTTAAGGGCAGTGCTTTGGCACATTATTACAATAGCTTATAAACATCAATAACAATTTTTACAAAATATTAGTTGTGTGAAAAAATCATTCAAGCTTGTACCAAGTAATTAAAAGACCTAAGCACTATTAATTGAAGAATAAATAATGATAATTAACCACTGTGTTTTTACTTCCCCAACAGGCCATCTTCATGAACAAAGTGTAATTACTGGGCTGCTGGAGAAGTTGAAATATCTGCTCAAGAAATGCTCTTGACTTCAGTGCAATACACAAATGTGCTAGAGGTCACACAGCAGCCACAGGAAGGAAAAGGTAACCAACGTTTCGGGCCTGATGCTTCAATAAAAATCACACTCATGCCACTCATTCATGCTTTAAAATACTCTTTAAAACTCATCGTTTGACCACGCATTTGGTCATCTGTGCTGATGTTTTCTGTGATTCAATGCAACGTTTTGGTTGATAATTGAATATCCCAAGATGCTCATTAGAAATATGAAGTGTTTCTATAAATGCAAACTGTTATTGATGAAATCCATAGGATGCAAATCTGATGAGGAAATTTCATGGAAACTGAACAATGAACACTCTGGGACACTGACCAACAAAACAAGTAGTAAATTGATTTTACTGATATGAAGTAATGAACAAAAATAATATACAATGGGAATTTTCATAATATGCCATGTAACAGGTTAGGAAAAAAAATCACACCTTAGACATGCTAAACAGAATATTGGCAGGATAACACAAATATCTGATTTTCTTTTTCTCCAAAACCAACTGCATTAAACTTACAGCAGAGAATTCTTGCATTATGTAGTGAACTTCTAAATAATTCTTGACAGACTGCATTTACACAGCTGATAAAGTCTAAAACTTAATCTTTCGCCCTTTCCTGTCTGTTTCTTTCCTTGGATTGGCCTGCCAAATTGCTGAGCGCACTTGCTATCAATCTCCTAGGTTTTGGCCCAGGATATTCAATTCATACGAGCTCAAAGTTAAGTGAATCCAAGACATTATCCATTCATCTCCTTTTCTGCACCATTTCTATGACCAATCTAGGTATAATCCTTCAAATGCCTCTAATCCATACAATCTGCTGTACAATTAATATCTTACAAACATTTTAGCATCAGTTAATCTGAAATCTCTTGTTAGCCAAGAAGTTAGAAACCCCCCACCTACCCAACCACACACACATAAACAAACACAATAAACAGTTTTAGTGAATAAATATGCAATAATTCTACTATGGGATTTCCCCAATTCAACAACCCGATGAAGCCAAGACTTTCTTTCTTGTTCCCCCATTTAAACTCCACATGTAGTTTCATCAAATTTTACCAATGATTTACCAATGTCACATTGTCCTGTTACCTGGTGGGTAGACCAAGGCCACATGGTCCCCGGTATTGAGACGCCCCTTTTCTAGCAAAGCTGCTGCCACCCTCTCAGCTCTCTTGTGCAGTTGTATACATGTAGCTGTATTCACCACTGTGCCCTGATGGGAAAAAATAAAAATTCACCATCTTACCAATTCATGACATAGTGGAATAGGTTGTCACAAACATCTTGGTACAATTAAGAAACATAAAATGCTGGAGGAACTCAGTGGGTCAGGAAGCATACATGGAAGGTAAAAGGTAGTGTTTCAAGCTAAATCCCTTCATCAGGGACAGCAAAAAAAATGGAAGACACCTAAGTAGGAGTGGGGAGGGGGAGGAGGAGCACAGGCTGGCAGATGAATAAAGGTAGGAGGGGAAAGAATTGGTAAAGAAGCTAGGAGGCAATAAGAGGAAGAGGCTGTGGACTGAAGAAGATGCACTTTCATTTGAAGGAAGGAAAGAAAAGGGCTTGGGAGCTGCAGGAAGGAAGGTGCAGGTAATGGGTAGGGAGGGCAGAGGATGACAAAGAGAAGGAAAGGAGAATAAGGTCTGGTACCAAAGATGGGGAAAGATGGAGGGGAAATGACCAGGAATTGGTGGTCAATATTGATATATCTGGTTGGAGACTACCAGGACAAAATAGAAGGTGCCGTTTCTCCAACTTGCGAGTGGACTCGACCTCGATTCTTTTCCTCCTTGTACAGGTGCAGATCTGGAGTTCTGCGACTAGAGCTATCAATACACTCTTACCAGTATTTTGTATCTGTTCAACTCACTGGAGATCAGAGAAATAATCACCTCAATCATCCACATGTTCACAACCCTGAAACCTACAATATTTTATTAATGATAAACATCTTGACCAAGTGCCTTCTTGGGTGTTGTTCAAAAGACAAGATATTGTGAACTGTCTTTGAAAGGACATTGTATTTTGCTGCTGCAAATATTGTCACTTCTTTTTTTCAGGCTAGAATTTAAATGCAAAATAAATAAAATTCAAGGTCAGTGTCAATCTGTTGTTTGGTCAGAAAAAAATTTATAATGAAGAAATTTTTTTCTTTGTCATTGGCCAAACACACCACATGAATCCATAAATAGTCTGATGTAACGTGTGACATTGATGAGCAACGTTTTACACATATGTCTCATGCCGTTGTTCATACAAATTAAAAGAATATTATATTTCGTAGTAACATGTGTATTACACCAGGTAAAGAGAAAGAGGTTAACTCTTTCAAGCTACAAAATTTAATTAAATTTATTTTCAACTCACAAAGGTTGCTGGTTTCAAGAAGCATTGATGGACTGATGAGGTCATCTAAGAATAGAGAACATTATAGCACAGAAAGGGCCCTTCAGCCCATGATGTGCCTATGTAATTCTACTCCACAATGCAACCCTTGCCTACTACATACCCATAACCCTCTATTTTTCTTACACATTCCAGGCACCCACCACTTGCAGTGTAAATAAAAACCACCTGGCCTTGGGAACCTGCCCCACCATTACACAAGATCAGAACTGATCTGGCCTAGATTCAGCTTCATTTACCTTCCTGTTCCCATAACGCTTAATTTCCCTGTTATTCAAAAATGTATTAATCTCTTAAATACATCCAATGAGGCAGCGTCTAGTGCTTCTCTGGGCAGAGAATTCCACAGATGCACTATTCTGTTGGGATAGGTATTCTGAAACCAGCAATTTGTGTTCCTGAAGAATATCACTTAACAATTTTTTGTTAGGTCTATTAACAATATTTGAAAGCAGCACTTGTTTAAACAATGACGTGTTTGGAAACATATACTACTTTACCATCTTAATAAAATAGCAGTCTTCTAAAACAGCCATCCTCAACCTTTTTTCAGCTATGGCCTTCTTAGAACTCTGCTCAAAGATTATGGGCCCCCTTCCTTGTGAAGCAGTCGTGTTTAGTTGTTTCTTCCATGCATCTTTCCTACCCCTGATGAACCTTGGGCCCCCCTTTTTAAGGATTTCAGTCTGTGGCCCCCTTAAATGTGATATAGCCTCCAGGGATTCCATATGGACCCCATTGCAAATGGTTGTTCAAAACCATGATGCAATTCAAGCTCAGAGATTTAAAGTCCAACTGAAACTACTGCACAGGTATGACAGTTTCGCCCCAATTTTTCCCCAACTATGATACGCCATTAGAGCCAAATGGATCTTCAGCCAATGGCCCGACAATTCTCAAATAGCTCAACCCACTAATTCAAAAAACTGAACTTTTATTTTGTTTTTAGAAATGTTGTTTATTATTCATTTTCTTTTTAACAAACCTTGGCATTTAGGAGAAGGAAAAGAGGGTGGTCTGGAGTGGTCTGAGCACGCCAGTGCAGGACATCTGCCAAAAACAGAAACTGCGGAGAGAAAAGAAAATGTCACCCATCTACAAAAGCTCGTGCAGACGTCAAGTCTGTGATTAAAATTCAGCCACAAATATCTGGTGTCAGCAAGCATTTTGTCATGACAAACTCAAACATCAACTTGCATGACAACACAAAAAATTCAAACAAAAATAGACTGTAAAACGATCATATTCGGTTATTTTATTCAAGATTTACTAAGGCATGCATGAAGGAGAGGGTGGGATGGTGAAGAGGGGAGGCAATTGCTCTGACTTCTAGTACATCACAATATGTGCTCCAAAATACACATTGACCAGGTTATAACTACAAATGCCTGCCAGAGGAACCGTTGTTCCTTGGTGTGGCAAGGAAGCATTTTGTACATTGGTGCATCATGCAGCACAGAACAGTGCCAGCTGCACAAACAACTTACAGTGAGTAACAAGAGATGAATGCAATATGAACAGTTGGCATTCTTCTAGCCAGCACCAAGCCTTGAGCTTTTGGTAATGTCCCTCCATGTTTACTGCTGTTTATAAAGCAGGGGCCAAAACAATTAATCTTTCTTGAGATTTGAATGTTTTCACCTTCTAACACAAGAATACTTTTCCTTAAATGTATAGCCAGCGTTCAGATTCAGCACAAATGCATTGTGTCTGCACTGGGTCTGAGACAGGACTGGTCATTTTAATCAACCTTGCTCTTGAGATGGTTGAGGAGGGGATGGGGAAGCTGCTGGTTAATAGTCTAGTAAATGTATCTGATAAACAACATCCACAATTCACTTTGGGAGGTTGTAGTGTTCAACTTAGCTGTTGCAGTCGCTATATTTCCAATGCTTGCATTACCTGACAAAAATAAGTGAAATTTAATAATAGGGATTGCTTTCTCATCTGATATCTCATCCCAACTTCAAGTCAGACACTACCGTTGTTATACTTCAAGACTGAGAGAACATATGAATGCGCCCAAGCACAAACAATCAAACAAGAGAAATAAAATAATTAAATACACCAGGCAAACACCTTGAGCGATAAAAATAGAACAATGCAATTCACATTGGATCCCAATCACATTCATTGGACAACAGTGGCTTTGATTTTAATATTCTTAATTCCAGAGCCCTACAAGGATTTGACTCTTTTCAATTCAAATAGTTATTTAATCCCAAATAATAGCAATTGAAACTATTTTACTTTGTGTTTATTATCGTCTTTTAATTTCTGTAATACAAGCTAGAATGCTTATGCAATGCAGGATTCAGAGAACAATTCACCCACTTCAGTTTAAATGGTGTTTCCTGTTGCAGAGCACAAATCAAATCAGATTCTAGTCTGAACATAATCATGTTATCAGTCCACAGCCCTTACCTTCCGAGCTTGATCATTGTCTTCAAACTGTGTGACGTCCCTGCCTGAGGCCTGTGCAATTCGCTTTCCTGCCACAAGGTTGCCAACTATCATGGAAGCAGGACCCACTTCTGCATGGGGTGACAAAGAATACAAAAAGAAATAAACGTTTTACTATTCACTGGATCGACTCTGCATTTTGGGTAGGTAAGAAAAATAAAGCTTATCGACAGAACCATATTTTAAATTCACCACTTTCCAGAATTCTCTGACCTAAAACCAAAAATTTAAGACTCAAGCAATTGAAAAATGGAAGGCTATGTTCTTCTTTCTGTGAAATTATATTTATAATTAATGTATCTCATCATTTAAAAAATGAACGATAGGATTTTCATTATTTATTACTCTTTTAGATGTGGGCATCATTGGTAACGACACCACATTTTGCCCATCTGTAATTTGCAAGAGTCCTTCTGATGGAATTACTCGAATAATGCTGTAGAATAGGGAGTTCCAGGAATTAGATCCAGTGACAAAGCAAGAATGGTAATACATTTCCAAGTCAGGATGACGTGCAAGGAAGGAAACCTGAATATGGTGCTGCTTCCGCCCACCTACCATCCTTGTCCTTAGTGCAGAGGCATCCTTGTCCTTAGTGATGGTTAACATGCATTCCCATCACACCCCTGGTGGGGGATTGTAGATCCAGCACTGTAATTCTGGGAGTTCTGTCTATGCATAGTCAAGTTTAGAAATTCTGAATTTCTCACCATTCGCTGATACTGTCTGTTTCAATTCTTGCGTAGTGAAACTTTTCAGCATTTATACTTGAGAAATCAGTTCTGAATTTTCAGAGAGGTTCAGAACCATTTATAAACACTTGCAGTTCTGCCAAGTGAATTTTTGGGGTACAGTTACCACAATGGGTCTTTTGAGGCTGCACCACTCACACAGCCTGATTAGAAGACTAGTGTCAGGAAAATTCATTTTCTAAAATAGTCAGCAATTTAAAGGAATCCTTTCTGGAAACTAGAAAGACTATTTAGGTACACAAAATCATTAAGAGCAAAAATAAGGTAAATTGTCATTGTTTTCCCCGGTACCATGGAATTTAAAACTAGAGGGCATCGGTTTTAAGCGAAGGAGCAAGCAAAGATTTAAATAAGGATCCATTTTTTCCCCCCCAGAGTGTAGTGTGTATGTGGAATGAGCTGCCATAGGAAGTAAGAGAGGTGGGTAAAATTAAAGGCATTTGAACAGGTAAATGGATGATAGGAAAGAGTTAAAAGGGGTCTGGGCCAAGCACAGGCAAATCGGGCTAGCTCAGATAGATCAACTTGGTCAACATGGATACGTTAGGCTGAAGGGCCTGTCGCTGTGCTGTTTTGCTCTATGATTTAATCTCATTGAAGTATATTCTTTATTGAAAAACATTTACAATATGTTTATCAAGTTAATTTGTGTGCCTGGTTCATATCATACTGAGTATCAATATTCGAGCATCCAGTCGAATCATAGAACGCTACAGTACAAAATCAAGACCAGGAATAAGAAAATAAGCAAAACAGAATTCAGTTACTTGTACCAACCTGGCTGTTTCTGCCGGGGCTTAGGTAGGTTGGTGACACAAGTGTGGGGGCACATTAAGACGTTGCATGGGTGCAACATGCCTTCCAGAAAGCGCTGCTTGGTCTCAGACAGGTGGATGCCTCCTAAAGGAGTCTTGGGTAGTGTGTTAGCAGGTACCAGAGCCAAACAATAAACTCCTACTTGATGGATACTGTCAATAGCCTGGAAAAGATTAGTACAAGGAAATTAGCATACTCTTATTCTGATGGGGTTCACTTGTTCGCCTTAAACTTGTGATGTAGCTGAAAGAATTCCTCGTTCACCTTCAAAGCAACACAAGACCATTTATATCATAGAATATGCCAATACTTTGAAGACAAATTAAATATTCCATCCTCTATATTTACAAATATTTTAGATAAGCTGGAAAGATTAATGAATAAATACAGTTTTGGTGGGGGAATTGTAAAAATTAGTTATTTTATAAATGCTGAGAGATATTCAGAGAGACAGGTGTACCCTTGTACATGAATTTTTAATTAAAAAAATTTAGACACAGCATGGAAACAGGTTATTTTGACCTATGAGTCTGTGCTGCCCAATTTACATCCAATTAACCTACATCCCCAATACATTACGAACAATGGCAGGAAGTTGGAGCCCCTGGGGAAAACCCATGCAAACAAGGGGAGAACATACAAACTCCTTGCAGACAGCATGGAATTCCAACCCCGATCTTGATCACTGGCTTTGTAAAGGCGTTGCGCTAATTGCTATGCCAACCATACTGAGTGTTAACTGAATGACTGAATGTTCAGGAAGCAATTGGGAAGCTAATCGGTAGAGTTATTTCCAGAAGATTTTACAAGAGTGAGGTGTCTTGCTTCAATTATAACCACCTCTGATGATACCACATCTTGAATATTGTGCAAAGATCCTATTTCCTAACTCAAGGAAGGACAGACATGTGATAAGGAAGTGGGGTGAAGATCAGTCTGCTGAACCTTCAGAGTACTTTCTCAAAACATATATACTTCCTTAAGTCAGGAAACAGGATCCCTGGAATGGAGGCTTTGTTGTTTAATGAAACATAAAGCATACAGGGCCTATATGAGCTTAAAATAGTGAGAAATAATCCCAATGAGGAATGCAAAATCCTTGACAGAGTTATCGTTGAGTTCTTCTTTTTTTCTCCTCACTGGGTTAGTCTCAAGCCGGTGGGGGGGGGGGGGGGGGGGGGGTCAGAGTATCAAAAGGGGTTGGCCATTTAAGATAAGAGCTGAGAAGAAATCTCTTGGCCTCGAGTAGCATTTCTCAGCCTGTGGTCCACACACCACTGGTGCTCTGTGGATTAGTTATAGGTGGTCTTCAGCGATGTGGAGAAGACAAATATAACCAATAGAATAAACAAGTAATATGTTAAAAATGTAGTAAATTTGACACAAAATATTCTCAGAACGACTTTCTGCATCAAAAGAAAAAATCCTAGTTATCTGGGAAGGGGCTCCAGCCCCCCACAATTCCCCACAGATTGACAGTGGGTCTGTTACTATGGTCAGTAAAGGAGGGCTTCAGATTGTATGCAGGTGAAAAAAAGTAATGGACCACTGTTTTAGAGGGTAATGCACCTTTGGAATTCTGTACCGAAGAGGGCTGTGAAGTATCAGTCGCCAAGTAAAATGAAAGAGAAATAGATTTTTAGAAATTTAGAGAACAAGTTGTTCAAGTGAACCGGTGCAGACTCGAAGAGCCGACATGGCCTGTTTCCGTGCTGTAAATGGTTATATGGTTATACAAGTACAAGACAAGCGACACCACGAGAAATATATTCACAATGTTCAGTCTACATTATCAGCAGACACATTTATTTCTTTGAAACAGTAATTTCTTTGAATGCAAGGGTGAAATGTAAACTGTGCTTTAAATAATCTCATTTTAATTTTAGCCATCACCACAAAACAATTGTTTGAACGATCATCAATCTTAGGGACACATTATGAATGAATATTATGATATATTTCCTTGACTCAAGTTCAAAGAAGTGCAGATAAATCATCAAAAAGTAACAAAGCATATTTATAAGATTTCTTTTGAGTCCCAAGCTATCTGTAGAATTGGAAGTCTTTTCATGATAACCGTGTGTATAAAGATCAAAACTAATGCAAAAACAAAACAGGCTTCCTCCAGAGATAATTACCTGTAAGACTCTGCTCATCCACTGGAAGCTGTCCTCCTCCGATGCATCAGGTCGCTGCTCTGCCACCAATACAATGCGCTCATCATGGAGTACATTCACTGAAAATACCGCTATCCTGAAACAGACCAGGAGATAAATTATATAACTTGCAAGCAAAATTCTTACTTTATGTTCAGGATGCATTATTTATAGAGACATTTCTCATAGGTTCTGCTCATAGAAAACTCTCATAGGTTGTACACATCAGCTCTACACATGTATTGAAATTTGTGCATAGCTTCCAGAACTCCATTTTAAATAATGGAAACAGGAAGTGGGTATTCAATTTATAGTACTGGTGCTTATCCTTTCATCTGAGATCCTTGGGACTCGGATCATTCCGGATTATGAAATTAAAATGACAGCCGTACAGATTCACGAAAAACATAAGGCTTTTTAATGGAGCGACGCCACATTGAAGCCAAGTCAATGAAGACAGCCATTGATCCCGCATTAAAACAAAAAAATAAGCCTTACCCCGTTGTGCCCTTGTCTGCCTCCTTCTGGCCCAGCTTTGCTGCTGTTGGACTGCTTCCCATAATCTGGTCCTTGCACCTGCATAGCTGCCACAGGGCGGGGGGTGGGGGGGGGGTGGGGTGCTACCCATCACCTGGTCTTCCCTTGGGCCTGGCTCTTGCTGCTGCTCGGTCTTGTCTGCTCCCCAGCATCCCCTTGGCTTCTCTCCCTCCAGCACCAGCTTCTCCTCGGGACTGGTGTGCTTCTCTCCTTCCTTCCTCCCGGGCCATGGAGCTTAGCATCTGGGTCTCTTCGTCTCTTCTAGTTCTCACTGGGCCTCCATGCTCTTCGAGCCATATTCTCCGCTCTCTCTCTCTGTGCTCGCCCGCCCGAGTCACACTTCTGCTCTCTCCCCACTCACGTCGTGCTGCTGCTCTTTCCCTACCGCCCACCTAAGTCGCACCGCTACTCTCTTCTCGCTTGCCCGGCCAGCCAAGCTGCATTCTTTCCTTGCTCTCTCCCTGCGCGTCACCCAAGCTGTGCTCTCTCCTTGCTCTTTCCCCACTTGCTGCCCAAGCCCCGTTCTGTTCTCACTCTCTCCCCGCTTGCCGCCCAAGCCATGTTCTCTTCTCGCTATCTCTAGAACACCTGAAAATATACTGTACATGCAGTAAAAAAAATTGTTTGGTTTGGTTTTTAAAATCACAGATAAAGGGATAAGCACCTGTATTATATTCAATCTCATATAAAAATAGGGAATTTCTTCAACAGATTGTGAATGCTTATGTTACCCCTTACATCAGATGATCTGTGACAAACAGGAGCTGAAAATTACATAATTACTTGATTTTAAAATGGATATGCTTATTTCTCACTCAACTGATTTAATTAGTTTCTAAAATTCAACAAAATAAATAAGAATTAGATGGGTCTTCACCTTTTCTCTTGAAATAAATTCTCATAATAGCTACTTAAACTCCTGTTTTTTCTGGAGTCATTGTAGAATTTTGTTTTAATATATCTTGCAACTTTTTTCTATTAAGGGCAACAGGGGAAGCCTGAGATGATGAAATAAGACATTTAACATGCATCTCTGTGAGGTAGAAAAGGAAGGTAGTTTGCACAATGAAGCTGAAATGCTTTCATAAAATAAATGCAGATAATATTCATGAAGCATCTGGCAAAATCAACTGCACATTCCATTTCTACCACATTAGTCATTTCTACAACATTAGTTTTTACACTGCCAATTTGATTCTGTGAAACTCAGATATAATCTGCAAATCTTAATGATTATCAGTTTCAGCAATCAAAAGAGGTGCATAACTAACCTTTAGAGTATTTGCACAATTAGAAAACTATCTGCTGTACTTAAACTGAAGAACAATTTTATGACTAGAAATAGAGAGAATTTGTAACTACTCAGAGAAGGCAGCAGAAGGGAAGGGAGTATGAATATTTCAAGATAATGACACCATGATACTTTGCTTCAGTATTATCCAGAAAAAGGGACCTTGGTCAAGGTGAAGTCAAAATAAAATAAGTTTATGTGCTGGACCATGTTGAGATTAACAAAGGGGAAATGCTGGATCTTTATACAAACATTAGAATTAATAGGTCCCCAGGACCAGAAGAGATATACCCCAGGTTGCATTGGGAATGGAAGGAAGAGATTGCTGAGGCACTGGCAATGATCTTTCTTGCCACAGGGAAGGTGCCAGAGGATTGGAGAAAGGCAAATGTGGACTTCTTGTTAAACAAAGGTAATGTGGAAAATTCTGGGAATTATAGACCAATGAGTCCAGCATCAGTGGTGTGCAAACTATTGGAGAAGATTTTTAAGGGAATAATTTATGAGCACTTAAAGTAGTAGAGTCTTCTCAGGGATGGTCAGCATGGCTTTGTGAGGGAAGCTCGTGCCTCACGAGCCTAACTGAGTTTTTTGAGGAGGTAATAAAAGACACTTGTACATTTTATTCACAGCACAGTAGAAGCTGATTCTGGCCATTGAAACCATGCTGCCCAATCACACCCAAATTAACCCATAACCTCGTATGTTTTGGATGATGGGAGGAAACCGGACCACCCAGATGAAACACAGACGCAGGAAGAATGTATAAACTCCTTACAGTCAGTGCCGGATTCAAACCAAGGTTGCTGGTGCTATAATGGCGTTGTGCTAACCACCATGCTAAGAGTGCCTCCACAAATTGATGAATTTAGGGGGTAGATGTGGTCGATATAGATTTTAGTAAGGCATTTGAAAATGTCCCCTATGGGAGACTCATTCATAAAATAACGAGGCTCGGGATCTATGTAATCTTGGCTGCGTGATTTCAGAATTGGCTTGCCTGTAGAAAGCAGAGAGTAATAGTGGATGGAAAGTATCCTGCCTGGAGGTCAGTGATTAGTGGAGTTTCACAAGGATCTCTGCTCTTTGTGACTTTTATAAATGACCAGAACAAAGATACGTTTGTAGAAGATAAGAAGATTTGAGGTGTTGTGAATAGTGTTGAAAGTTGTCGTAGATTACAACAGAGTTCGATGGAAAAGAGACAGATGGAATTCAATTTGGATGTGTAAGATGATGCATTTTGGAAGGTCAAACTTGAAGGCTGAGTAGAATTAATGGTAAGATAGTTAACAGAGGGACAGACCTTTGGGTCCAAATCCATAGATTTCTCAAGGTTGCCACGCAGATTGATAGGATAGTTTAGAAGGCCTATGGTATGCTGAGCTTCATTAGTCGGGGTATTGAGTTCAGGAATCATGAGGTGATGCTACAACTCCATAAATCTCTGGTGAGACCACACCTAGAATATCATATTCAGTTCTGGTCACCTCATTACATGAAAGATGTGGAAGCTATGGAGAGGGTGCAGAGGAGATTTACCAGGATGTTGCCTGGATTGGAAAATATGTCTTATGAGGTTCACAGAGCTAGGGTTTTTCTCTTTGGAGCAAACAAGAGTGACAGGTGACTTAACAGAGGTCTACAAGATTATGAGAGGCATAGATAAGGTAGACACAGCCAACACTTTTATCCAGGGCGGGAGTAGAAAACATAAAAGGACATCAAAACAAAGTGAAGGGTAAAAAATTCTCTTACAGAGAATTTTGTGGAATGCATTTCCAAGGGTGGTAGTGGAGGCTGGAACAATAGGAATATTTAACAGACTATTAAACAGGCACATGGATAAAAGAAAAATAGAGGCTTATGAGGTAGGGAGGGTGTATTTTTTTTTGTACGTATATATAAGTCGGCACAACATTGTAGATTGAAAGGTCTGGACGGAGATGTAGTGTTCTGTGTACAAATTCAACTTGAAGAATCAAGATGCATTTTGATTTGGCAAATTACACCCATAGTTGGTCACTTACTCACCTCCCTCTGTACACAAACTTCATAGGTTCCACTGCTAAAGCTGTTGCCACAACATCATCTGCATTGTGCCTCCGTCCACTGACTACCATCAGGCCATCCATCTTGCCTACCACAAATACTTGGTTTCCCTGAAATTCAAAATGAAATATCATATCTACAGGGTAACTGCAATCAGAAATGGTGTCATCAGAAAATCAGTAACTGGCTTTTCATCTATTTTAGGGTACACAATAATCACCTTCATTGTAGGTAACCTTTCCACAGCAAAGATCGACTCCCGTAACCCAAATACACACAATCCATTATTAATACACATCTCACCTTCATTACAGCCAGAGTGAATGCTGAGACCTTGCCCATTCTCTCCTAACAGAAAACTGCTGCTCTCGAACCAATGGGGGGAAGTGCTCTTGCCAAAGTTTCAAAACCAGTTCAAGGACAGTAATGGAAAAATCTGGGACCGAGGGTCACAAGTCTGTGAGACAGCTCCCAAATTCTGGATATCTGTTATCTGAGCTGATGTCAGTTGGTATGTCTCAGTTTTTCATTATACTTTTGAAGGTGTAATAGTTTCAAGCAGTAATTAAGAATTAGCCACATTTCTGAGGTTAAGTACCAGTGATATTCCTTTCTCTAAAGGAAATGGTTTGTAATTATTTAGTATTTTCATTGTTATCATTATGGGTTCCAATTTACTCATTTTTGATAGTTACATTGAAATAAACAAGGGATCAACATGAAAATAGAACTATTCTATCCAAAGATAATATTAAAAAATCCTTACTGATCCTAAGAAGCCCAGTAAGTTCGTTCTTGTGAAGACGTGCTCACTGACAGGAACTCCTCCAGCAGTCACTGGCACAGCCTGGCAAAGTGATAAATAACAGATGTTATCCTCGTACCATCCAAAAGAAACCAAGTAATAACAAATGTAACCCAATCCTACAGAAAGCAGATAAATATTGCACAATTAAGACAAGTACATTTTTTCTGAAGAAATACATGATTGTTGAAGTGAAAGAGGCTTCAGTTATTTCATTTAAAAATTCACCCTTTTTCTCACAATTCATTTAAAATTATAAACATTTGCAGTAAGGAGAACATACGCCCACCCTTGTAGACTCTGGTGATATTTGGATCCTCAAAAGATACCAAATACAGATCCAGGTGTAATGTAAAACTTGCCTATTTTGATGCACTTGAAGAGTGCATGGACTTGAAGAGATATTTTTTAAATGAATAAAATTGGGATAATTGTGTTTTTTTGTCAATATAAAGCTTGGCACAGTCTAATTCCTGCAGAATTAAGTGTCTTGCATTCTAATATTGACAAAGAACTGAATATTGACCAACTAAACTCTTGCTCCTTTCCAATGATATCAAACAAAGTATTAAGCACAAACAAACAAACTGTAATGAGAGATGAACCAACTAGGAACCAGTTTAAGATCCCAATATTTTAAATGCTCCAGGGAAAACAAGATGAATCAAATAAAAACATGATATTTATACTAAATTTTACCTTCATTTCAGCACGACCAATGTTGTCACCCAATTCTGCCTTTACCTATCCATTCTACGGGCAGATGCTTCGAGATCCATGGACACTCAGTGATACTGAGGGGACTCTTTTTTGCTTATCTTTCTCTGATTGTAATGGTGCCAGATAATGCTTATGGTGAATCTTTGTCTGCTTTATGGCAGACTAAAGGGAATTTTGTGTGATATTACATTTGTGTTTTATTATATACCAATAAATAGTATCTGATTCAGAGAGCAAAGAGTTATTTTGTCACAGATAATGCCAAAACCCAATCTTCTCAAATTTAGAAGGGCATGTACCAAATTATCATTCATCATGCAGCCAGAGAAATTTACTGAACATTGAACAGAAAACGAACACTCAATAGGAGGAAACTCATGATGAGCAAACAATGTTGCTGTGATATTAGACTGACTCTAACTTTAAAGTTCTGCTCTTTTACTTTCAAAATGGCTATTCACCACAAATAAATTGTCCTTTTCTTCACTCACCCTTTCAAATTAATTGCTTTTGAGTAATACACCCAAAATATAACTAAACCACTTCAGAAGAAGGAATTAAGGAGTTTATTTTTTTTCTTAATAATAGGTAGCCAAGACAGCTTTATATTAACATGCTATGCCTTTCTGTTCCAAACACAAGAAAAAATTCAAGCATAAAATAATACCAAGTCTTTGCAATCAATAAACATGGAAATCATTTGTTTCATGGAGACCACAGATCCATATTTATACATTTGAAATATTTTTTTAATCAGTAAATCTATTCAAACACATTAGATTAAAATAATATTATTTCCTTGTACTCCTTGCATTAAATATTAACTATCCAGGAACCAAACAGAGTTCATTATATCAAAAAACTTGTTACCTCATTTTTGTCAGAAAGAAGATTAAAAATTGGACATAAATCAGAAGTCAGATTTGAAAACATGAATGGAAAATACAAGTAGATATAAGAAATAGCTTGAACACTTAGTTTAAAAATGACAAAAACTTTTAAAATGAAATGAAATCTGCAAAACTATGGAAACTTGAAAATCTTTAATGTTTGCATGTGAAGAATTATCACCAAAAAAATCATTTACCTCAAACACAGTTTTTGTCATTCCAGGAAGCCCGTAGTATGATGTCCCTGAAGCACGTGAGCTCACACAGATCTCACCAATTTCATCAGTTTTACAGAGATATGGGGTACCTTCAAACTTCACAATGCACACCAATGCTGAAAGACATGCATGCAGAGGAATATTCACAGTGATAGGGAGCAAGGAACAATGATCAGAAGGGGAAGTACAGCAGACAAAACAAAGGCTAATCTATCTGCAATGACAAATTTTTGATACTGACACACAGCCACTTTCATTTCTTAAATAAGTCCAGTAAATGTTAGTCAGATTCAGCACTGGTGATTTTTGTGTCCTGCTTAACATCCTCCAGCAGATCTCTCCACCTCACTTGGGTCCATTTGCCATTTTTTTCTCCTTTGTTTGCTTCCACCAATCACCTACCTGGCTCTAACTCCCAACTCTACCCTCCTCCTCCATTTGCCCATCATCCTTCACCCCTGCTCAGTCCAACTATCACCTACTGGCCCATCTTACCCCTCCTCCACACATCTTTAGACTCTCCAATGATGCAGGGAATTGACCCAAAATGTCAAAAATTCCTCCCCTCCACCACTCCCAATTTCCCCACCTCCCCGCCAGCAACCTCCCACAGATTCTGCTGGCCCACTGAGTTCCTCCAGCAAGTTGTTCCTTGAATAGTAAACATTCCACAGTGTAAATTGGCATGTAGTTTCAGTGGTATCTTTAATCAGTGACTGTAACACAGAGAATATATTATTTTCTCAGATCATCCTGTACTTTTTTTCTTTAATCTAAATGAGTCCACTTCATTTAGAAAGAAACTGAAATTGCAACTGGATTAATAGTGCCCATGTCCTCCCTCCCCCTGCCAGATGTTAAGAATCATGACTCAGAGGTTCAATTTCAATTTGTAATCACACAATTGTAGAATGGCTAATGCTAGATATTAGATTGAATAGCATGACTGTGCACACTGGAAGTAAACAAAATAGATGGTGACGTACATATCTCCGACTCAGAGGCAATAATATTATCTATGAGACAAGGGTAACATCTTGAGACAACATAACTAAGAACTAAATCCAAGTGATTGGGGTCTGTAAGATGGACTCATGTATATCAAGTGAATTTGAATGCAGAGAAATGGCTTATTAAAAAAATCCCAGATGTAACACATTTGAATATTTATATTTCAAATAATTAATATCTGAATAACTTTAAAACCAGAAATCAGAGTCAAAAATTTCTCTAACAATTTAAAGCAGTACAGTAAAAAAAAATTGTATTCTAGAATTTATTAAGGGGACAGAGGATAAAAGGAAACAGGAAACATAACCCAATTGGCATAGTGGGTCCATTTTTTTTGAGGACAGCAAAACAAACTATGTTAAGATCCAAAAATAGAATGTTGAAAGAAATTTACCAAGGTAATACCTGGATTATGAGGCTTCTTCAGCTTGAGAGAGAAACTGAGAAGCAGGCAGCCAAAATTATGTGAGTTCTTAAGAATGAAAACAGGGGAACAATTTTGACAGATTAGCAAACTGGTAGTCATGGGCATAAAGTTAAAGAACTCTGAAAGAACAAAAATCTGCATCTAATTGTTAGCCAATTCCAGGCAGGTCATTGTCTTTGGAGATGCAGAGAAGGAGGCAGCACTGCAAGACATCAGAAGAAAGTACATCTGACAGAGGGTGGGAAAAGTAAAAGGTTGGTTAAGCAAGGATCTGGAAGGGGAATCATGGGAAAGTAAAAAGGAGATGGGTCAAAAGAGGATATAATCTAAGTAGTAAGCAACAATCTTCACCATTTGAAGACAGTTAAAAATTAGCAGCAAGTCCAAATAAGTGAGAAAATTGAATTATTGCACCGGTCTCTCCAGAAAGCACCATTAATATTAATGAATTTAACTAACAGGGCAAATCTACCTCCAGGCATAACAGCACCCACATCTTGGACAGTCAGAACCGAGAGCTTTTCTTCTGTGTCCATACGTATTACACCATAACTCAAACCATTCATAGATAGCACCATCTTCCCTGAAAAGGGTCCACCTAAGTCACCAGGTCTGAAATGAGAGGAGAAACAACTGCAGTTACTGGGTCCTTCACATTATAAAGAGCATTTCACATAATTATTTATCATATGTCCTTTAAAAATATCAACATTAAATAAATTTTACCTATTTTGAATCCAGTAAACTGCCTGGCTATTAACATAAATGTGGAAAGATTTATGTAAATATTGCCTTTAGTTCCCTGTCTATTACAATGGTATATAGCCAACATTCACAAATAAAATAATATTGACCGATATTACTGCAGATAATAATATGACACAACTAACTGCCAAAATAGTTCAAACCTCTACACACTCCAGGAAAATTAGAATCAGAAATCTCAGGATTCACATCATGGAATGAGCACCATACTATACCTGCGAATAGCCACTGTCAGACCTTCTGATGAGCTAGCACAAGGACAGATCACCTCAGGTCGCAAGCCACGTGATTGAAACACATTCACAAATGCATCACAAGATGATATTGACCCTGCAATAATACAACAATTTTAGTAAGAATCATTTTTTGATGGGGAGAAGTAATGAATATTGAGGAAATGAGAGGTTAGCGTGAAATTAGCATTGAGACAAAAGTTTTGTCTCAGTAGCTTCAATGTTATCCATAATATTTCACTGTGGGAAACTTACAATCAAGCAAATACAGTGGATATGCAAGTTCAATAGGAAATCAATCATTGACCCTATACAAACATTTCCTCATCATAGTCCAGCCATTAAATGATGATGGTAGGTGTCAAGCAGACAGTTTATTTTGAGAAGGGAAATGGGAGATGTCAAGGGGCTTAACAAAATAAGAACATCTTAAGCCATCCTGATGCATTTCCAGCAAATATTAGACGCTTGAGAGCTACTTGCTTACCTCTTATTTGTGAAATTACACTATTGGTTTTTAAAAGCAAAAATAATTTGACACACGGTTAGTGTAGAGGACAGCACAGTTAACACAGTGTTATTACAGTGCCAGCATCCCAGGTTTGAACATGGCACCATCTGTACAGAGCTTGTTCAATCACTCTGTGTATGCATGGTTTACCTCTGAGTGTTCCAGTTTCCTCCCACCTTTCAAAATGTATGGGGGTTGTAAGTTGATTAGATACTTGGGTGGCATGGCCTCATGGGCCTGAAGAGCCTGCTAATGTACTATATGTCTAAATTTTTTTTTAAAGTTACATAAATTGTTTTCAACCTGAACTCTTGCTGTATTTAAGGTGAGGATAAAATTACCACAGTGATTTTAAAACAAATGTAATGTACTTTTTTAAATCAATTTGCTTTCCTTAACTAATGTAATGCATTAGATACAGTTGATTCTTCTTTGCATATGCTCCTCGCCCTGCTCTCTCCATCTGTGTTCTGTTCAGGTATTGAATTCAGTTGGTAATTGAACCCTTATTCACAATTCACAAACTGACATCCCAGATGGCATGATGGGCAGTCAAAGGCATGAATAACAATTCTATCACTCCATAGGCAGAATTCAGCATCAGGATATTTTTCTACAGCTTATTTCAACTTTTTGTTCGTAATTAATCTCTGCACATTCCATCCCATGCCCAAATCAAATCTTGGTGACTTATTAAACTGCAGTACATTTTTTCCAGGAGTCTTTGAAAAGCTCTGCATTGGGGCCAATGATATCAGGATTGATTCATTTAACAATACACTAGGTAAAACTCACTTGCAGACCATATTGCCAAACAATGTAGGATATCTGGCAGATCTATGGATCTTAAAAGAGGCTCAAAAAGACTCAGAGAAGTCAGAACTTTAATCCGCTGTCTTCCAAAGGGTAGTAAAGTTTAAGATATGCACGGTCATTGAAATGTTTGCAGATTTGTCAGTAGATGTTAAGGGACAAGAGGTTTAAAATTAGAATGCAATTTTTACTCAAGAAGGGAATCATTTACAATAGTGGATGGTTTGGGGACGAGATGGACTTTTAACTTGCATTCGATGTATGTTTTGTGGATAAGATAATCTTCTGGGGCATGTGGAGTCAGAGAAAAAACAAGAAGCAAACAAAAATTTCAGGCTAAACAATGTCAATAGCAATCAATTCCCTTAAATCTCCAGAATTGAGGGCTTCAGAAGAGTGAAATAGCATTGAATAATTTTGGTAGTGCAAGCAAGGTTGAAGAATTTTCTTTTTCCACTAAGGTCAACCCTGGACCAGTGGGTGATTTTGGCTGAGATTAGTAAGGTGCCAAAATCCAATATCCAGTTCTCGTGTAGATGACTAGATTTACAAATCTATACCTCTACCACTTGGTAAAGATGAATTCTACTTCACCATGAATGAAAGGCAAAATAAATTTTGAGAGCAAAATCTTAAGTTGAAGGAATGGTTGAGTTCTCAATGTGGAAGCTTGAAAACGCAAGTTATTGTTTCATGGATGGGTGCAGAAAAAATGGGAGTTGGAATGCAATGCAGTTGAATGTAAATAGCGATGGTCATTCAAAGATAAAAGGGGCAATAAGGAATGACCAACTAACTGCAAATTTAAGTTCTTGGGAGTCACCATCTCAGAGGATCTTTCCTGGACCCAACACACCTATGGCATCGTGAAGAAAGCATGTCAGCATCTATACCTCAGGAATTTGCAGAGGTTTGGTATGACATGAGAAACCCTGGCAAATCTTTACAGAGGTGTGGTGGAAAGTGTGCTGACCAGCTGCATCACGGTCTGGTATGGGAACATCAATACCCCTAGAGAAAAGCTCTCCAAATGGTAGTGGACACACAGCCCAGGACATCACAGGAAAACCCTCCCCACTATTGAGTACATCTACAGAGAACACTGCCAACAGAGGGCAGCAGCAATCATCAAAGACCCACATCACCCAGCACACGCTCTGTTCTCTCTGCTGCCTTCAAGACTCACACCACCAGGTTCAGGAACAGCTGCTACTCGTCCATCATCAGACTTCTCAAAGACAAACTCAATCAGAAATTTATTTAAGGATTCTTACTGTGCACTTTATTGATTTTATTTTGTTCTCTCTGTACTGCAGTTTGTTTACATTCATTATGTTTACAGTTCTTTTATTTGTTTACATATTCACGCTGTGTACAGTTTATGGTAATTCTGCCATGCCCGCAGGAAAATGGAATCTCAGGGTTGTATGTGATGTCATGTATGTACTCTGACAATAAATCTGAACTCTGAATTCTACTTACATGGGTTTGCACCATCTGCTACAATCAACATCTGCAGTGAGCTGAGGCTTACATCCCTCTGATCCCGCTGAGCTAATAGAGCCCAATGCATGTCCCGAGACTTCACCACAGCAATGTGAGCTTAAAGGAAATAAAGCCATTTATTTTATATTCTGGAGGCACATAATACCTTAACTGTAATTTAGAAAATCAGATTTAACATGGGAAGAAAATTGTCAAAAGAACTTTACTACAGCTGTGGCTGGTAGTGGCACAACACAAAAAAAATAACTTGGCTTTCCTGAATTTTGCACAATTACAATAAAACTGCAAGTTAAAATTCACTTAAACTGTCGAAGTAGAAACATTTTATCGATGACAACAGATGTCAGATGCAGAGTAAACTGCCACATAAATACTAACAATGCATTTGTCAAGTCAATGTCAATCATCCAGTTTATCTCAGATATGTTTTATTCTCTCTGACAAAATTTAATTTTTGTCCATAGCCAAGATAGATAGGCTATTATTTATATCCTATGAGAAAATTAAATTCTTATGCTCAATAGAATGACCTGGAACTTAAAATGGTACTACACTAGAAATAGCTGGCACAGCAAAACAATTGAGAAAGGCAAGAAAACAAAGTGGGAGATTCAATGCTATAAGGGCCTAAAAATCCCAGTGAAAAATAGGCTAAATGTTTTAGACCATTGATACTTTTTGGGCAGAGAATATACATCAAGATGACTCTTTTTAAAGTTCAAGCTCAGGACAACAGTATCTCTGTCATGCTTGAAACATTTCCATGTCAACCAAGCAACGAGAGAGGTTATGTCACTGTAATTCTATCTTTAAAAATGTGGAAGAATTTCTCTCCTCAAGGATTTCTCCTCATTTCATTAACCCATTGAGAGAAAATTGTGTTTCTATTTCAAGGAAGCTTGTTGGTGCAAACAATAACAAATGTATTGTTTTTCAAGAAAGCTAGGACCAACTCCTTGACAGAGGATCCCACAACATCAGGAGATGTTGGCCAATTGTGTCATGGCCAACTCTCAGAAAGAGCTGTCTAAATCGTTTCACTATCTTGACTCTACCCACTGCTTCATCACCTTTTCCCCCAGACCCAATTTCATTTTGAATCTGCTTTCATGATAATTTTAGTCAACCTTTGCCAGATCATAACAAGTTAATGTTATGATCAGCCAGCTCCCCACCATGACTACCAGCCCCCCCACATCTCCATCGGGCACACAAAACTCAAAACGGTCAACCAGTTTACCTATCTCGGCTGCACCATTTCATCAGATGCAAGGATCGACAATGAGATAGACAACAGACTCGCCAAGGCAAATAGCGCCTTTGGAAGACTACACAAAAGAGTCTGGAAAAACAACCAACTGAAAAACCTCACAAAGATAAGCGTATACAGAGCCATTGTCATACCCACACTCCTGTTCGGCTCCGAATCATGGGTCCTCTACCAGCACCACCTACGGCTCCTAGAACGCTTCCACCAGCGTTGTCTCCGCTCCATCCTCAACATCCATTGGAGCGCTTACATCCCTAACGTCGAAGTACTCGAGATGGCAGAGGTCGACAGCATCGAGTCCACGCTGCTGAAGATCCAGCTGCGCTGGATGGGTCACGTCTCCAGAATGGAGGACCATTGCCTTCCCAAGATCGTGTTATATGGCGAGCTCTCCACTGGCCACCGTGACAGAGGTGCACCAAAGAAAAGGTACAAGGACTGCCTAAAGAAATCTCTTGGTGCCTGCCACATTGACCACCGCCAGTGGGCTGATTTCTCCTCAAACCGTGCATCTTGGCGCCTCACAGTTTGGCGGGCAGCAACCTCCTTTGAAGAAGACCGCAGAGCCCACCTCACTGACAAAAGGCAAAGGAGGAAAAACCCAACACCCAACCCCAACCAACAAATTTTCCCCTGCAACCGCTGCAATCGTGTCTGCCTGTCCCGCATCGGACTTGTCAGCCACAAACGAGCCTGCAGCTGACGTGGACTTTTTACCCCCTCCATAAATCTTCGTCCGCGAAGCCAAGCCAAAGAAAGAATGTTAAAAATTAATTTTCTCAGGCGATCTCTGGTTCTTAAATCAATGCCACCTGATAACGATCTATTCTGCCAGTGGAAACAATTTCTTAAGGAACTTGATCAAAACTCTTGTTGATTTTGAACACATGCATGAAATCTCCTCTTCTCCACTCCAAGAATAATTATTGATTTACCAGTCCACCCTCAGAACCATTCTTTTTCATATCTTCTGCAGTCCTTGCCTGATATCGTACACATAGTCTGGTACCAGAACTAAATGTACGAGTTCAGGATAGCCCTAAGCAATAATTTATAAAGGGTTGGCATAAATTCCCATTTTGCACTTTATGGTACTAACAATAGAGCCAATATTCCTTTCTGATTTCACCTCTCAGTCTGCCTCATTTAAGGATATGTACATGTCAGAACATTTTAAGTAGATCAGTGAGATGACACAAAGCAAGGTGTAGCTGCATTGTGGCTCAGCAATTAATGTTGCCACTTCCTTTCAAAGCTAATGTCTGCATACAGCATACAGGTTTTATTCTGGACAACATGGGTCTCCTCTCAGTAGCACGACAGTTCCTACATCCCATACATATGCCATTAGATGTATTATCCAGAGCCTGGTGTCAAAGGAAACAAAAAAGGAATTTGATGGGCATGTGAGACAGAAACCAAGTTGCAGGACTATGAGAGATAAAAGGTGGAATAAGACTAATAGGATTGTTCTGCTGGGAGTCAGCATGGATATGATGGGCAAAGTGGCCTCATTCCATGTCAGAATAAGCAAGCAGAAAGGGAGATTGCATGAAATTCAGAATTTACAGCATGGAAAGGTGTCGAAATATTTTGAATATGTGAAAACAAGGATTTCCACAGCTAGCAGAAACAGAATGTGTTGGCCTAAATGACATTTGCTTATTTTCTTCCAATGTTTCCATTATCTTACCTTTGTAGGCACAAACTTTTTGTATCCAAGAAAGAGGATTCACTTTCATCAGAGCATAGGGAATGTTGATTACGTGCATTCTGTTCATGACACTCTATCAAGAAGATGATATAAAATATTGATATGTGTGACACCTCAAATTTCACATAAGTTATTAGATAACAACACAATGGTTGAACATTATCTGTGGGTAATGGCAAAGAAAGTTAATTTGGGGTTAAGTTAGCATTACAGTGCAATATTATTTATCTATCCATCACATAATAATATGAAATATAAATAAAATGATCAATGTAATTTAAAGATTAACTTGCTAGTTTAGATTCAGTAATCTGATATCCAAAAACCAACCAGGTGTCTTCAACATCAGATTACTGGTACGAACCAAGTGGCACAAATAATACATAATGAACACGTTTCAATGGAGTCTGGGATTCTGAAGACACAAGAGACTTCTAATATTGGGAAGAGAGGCAAGCAGAATCACTGGAGGAAAAGGGAATTGTCTTTTCAAGTTGAAACCCTTCATGAAGACTGATCATGGAAGGATTTATTTATACTGGCTTTCTCATCTCCTCATGAAGGGTTTCTTCCTGAAACTTTGAAAATCTTCCCCCCTCTCCAAACAGATGTTGTTCAACCTGCTGAGTTCCTTCTGATTCTTTTTGTCTTTTGAGACTGGGATTCTTAGCACTTGGTTGCATACAATTCCTTGAATTAATATCTGGCTATTTTAAGATTATAGCATTTTGAATTGTTTATCTTCAGATCAGAACTGAGATGTAGGTCCTCATGGTAAAGGTACAAATGGCGTAAATGGGGAGTTAACAATAGGAGAAAACCTTTAAAAACAAGCCAACAAGTTGGCGGACAGCTGGTAAGAATAATTAGTCAAGCAGCCAATACAGTAGAAATATTTTCCAACAGGAACACAAATCATACACTGATAATAATAAAATCCTTTAAGGAGCAAAGACTGTGACTTCCCAATAATTTTGCTAAAGATTCATGGCATATGGATTTGTAATTTTAAATAAAATCTACTGATCACAAATTAGTAAAGATGAGCTCCTCCAAAACTCAATTACCATAAACTGTGGAAGATCTACATTTAAAAGGTTGCTCCAAACATGTCAGGAGTAAGCTTCAGCAGTTTATTATTCTCAACAATGGTATCACCCACTATATTCCTAAATTGTGGATAAGTATCAACAAGCTAAGCAAAATCAAGTGCAAGTCATATCCTGAAAGAGCAATGCATGATGCAATGCATTGAAAAGTTAAGACTTAAACAAAAAATATGGCCGGATTACACAATGTGCTGGAATACTGCCATTAAAAACTGAATAATTATGTGAAATGTCCCAGGAGAAAGTTGAGACTCTGGAGGCATGAGAAAAGGAATAATACCGAATAGGTTACTCCCTTTCCCGATTAACCATGAAAGCAAATGACATCTGAATGTATCTTTGTGTGACATCAACATAATTGCCTTGGAAAGAAGCAACTTTCAGTGGAGGGATCAAGATTTCTGAGGATCAGCCTGGTATTTTTAATTTATCAAATGAAATGTTAAAAATTGAATAAAAAGCAATTTCCCCATATGAATAAAGAGAGCAAAGAGCATGAGATCTTAATTTACAAAAGAAAAACAATGGCTTTGGGCCACAATGCTTGAATGTAAATATTCTGAACTAACATCAGCAGAGTTGAAGAAAGTGCATTTACGCAAATATAATTTGTTTGCTAATCACATTGGCTGCCTGTAAGAAGAACAAATAAAATAGTTTCAATTGCAAACAGTTGACAATAGTTTGAACCCTTGCTATAAAATAATTTCATTCAAGTAGCCTGGAATAATTATTCAAATTGAGGTGAACACAAACTATTCAGGTTTTTAAATATGACCAAAACGGATGATGTTTTTTAACTGGTGACTAATTTTTAAAATCTATTTAAAACTTGGTTGCTTCCCTTCCTCACATTTTCAAAAAGACGTTTTTTATATTGCAGACACCTTCAAGTGCAACAGCTAATTACAATTTAGCAATTGTTCTGCTCAAAATAGCCGACAGACTAAGTGGTGACTTTATAAATGATAAAATAAACAAAAATGTTGCACAATATTTGCCCAACTGAAATGTGAATTGGTTAAATGGTAGAGAATGTATCAACGCCTCTATTTATGACAGTAGTTTTATCTGATTCAACTAACATTTTCAGAATAAAATGTAATGATATCAAGTGATTCAAATCTACTGTAAAGATTAGGGGACAGATTGTGTTGAAAAGAAACAATATAGAAACTATCACCATTGATAACCAACTGAAGATTGTGACAGACATATTCATTAACTATACATTGAAAAACAAAATGTCACTGTCCCTCAGTCATGCATGAAGTCAATACTTACAGTTAAAATGCCATGCCACAGTCCAGCATTCCTTTTAAAATCCAAAACATTTGTTAATATGTCTCCTGCAAAACAAATGTAGAATCTATTTATTTCAGTATGTCTCTTCCTTTTTATATCTTTTATCTTTTTTTCTCTCTCTCTCTGTGCATCTTATGTCTTAATTACATTAAAATTGTTGTTCGTATGTTTTATGTGTTTGGAAGCTGCAGCGAGTAAAACTTTCAAGTCAGGTTTACTGTCATCTGATTGCACATGTATAACACAAAGAAACAGCATTCTCCAGTCCTAGGTGCAAAACACAGAGACACAACCAGATGTAATGCACATATAAAGCCCTTGGGATCAATGAGACTATCCAAGGGGTCGATAAATGCCTGGGGGTCAAAAAGAGGTCAATATACATCGGGGGGGGGGGGGGGGTAAATTGAACTTTTGTGGTTGAAAACATGGGCGCATCTACAGAAAACAGCGTCTATGGCAGGGATCGCCAATCTCTTGTGAGAGCTTGCCTTGGTGACCGTCATCTTAACAAGTTGAGAGCAAACTGGAGGATGGATGGAGCATACTTTTAGAAGTGGCGCATCCCCCCTGTTCAGTGCCGCCACAAACCCTCTCCCCCATCCAGTGCTGCTGCAAATTCCCCTCCCCTATCCAGCGCCGTCGCCAAACCCCCTCCCCCATCTAGCGCCACTGCCACCCCTCCCCCCCATCCAGCGCTGCCACTTCCCCTCCCCCTGTCACTCTCCCTGGAGGTCAATGAGGGATGAAGGATTCCATGAAGGGATCAATGGTCTAAAATGTATGGGGTCCTCTGATATGGACAAACTATACATATACAGGACAAATATTCATATATACAAATAAATTATTAAATATTGTTTTATGAATATGAGAATCTCAGATGGTTAGTGTGAGCAGTTCCTTTGGTCATTCAGAATTCTCACTCCTCATGGGAAGAAGCTGTTCCTCAGCCTGGTGGTGTTGGCTCTGATACTCCTACATCTCTTCCCCAGCAGGAGCAGCTGAAAGATGCTGTGGGCAGGGTGGAAGGGGTCCGCAATGATTTTGTGCACCCTCTTCAGACAAAGATCCTGAGAGATCATGTCAATTGTTTGGGGTGGGGGGGGGAAAGACTCCAGTGACCCTCTCTGCCACTCTTAAGGTCCTGTGGATTGACCTCTGATCCATTTCTCTGCAGCAGCCATACCACAATGTGATGCAGCCAGTCAGGAAGTTCTTAATAGAGCACCTGTAGAAGGTTGATATAATGGGTCAGTAGCCTTGCCCGCTTCAGTCTTCTCAGGAAGTGCAGTCACTGTTGTGCCTTCCTGACAAGTGAGGAGATTTTGTATGCCCAAGAAGGAACTTGGTTCTCTCCACTCTAGTTTTTTATGTGTAGTGGTTGGTGGTTGTTCCTGGCCCTCCTGAAGTCCACGATCATCTCCTTCAACGTCCATGTTGGGACTAAGGTTGTTATTCTTGCACTGTATCACGAGAGGTTCCACCTCTTCTCTGTAGTGCAACTCCATCATTGCTGTTAATTAGTCCGATTACCATTAAGCCATCTGCAAACTTGATGACACTGTTGGAGCTGGATCTGGCATTGCAGCCATAGGTCAGTGATGTGAAAAGGAGAGCACACAGCCCTGATGTGCGCCAGCATTCAGCGTGACAGTGCTCGGTGTTCTGCTACCAACTCAGACAGACTGTGGCCTTTCTGTTAAGAAGTCCAAAATCCAGTTACAGAGAGGAGTGTTGAGTCCCAGTGAGGACAGCTTCTCCTCCAGGCTCTGGGGAATGATGGAATTAAATGCCAAGCTGAAGTCAATGGACAGCAGCCTGGCCAATGAGCTGTCATTCTTCATATGGATCAGGATGGAATGAAGGGGCAAGCCTATAGCATTGTCTGTGGAACGGCATCTTCTATAGGCTAATTGAAATGGGTCTAGTATCTCTGGGGGGTGTGTTTTATCATCAGATGCTCGAAGCATTTCATAATGGTTGAGGTCAGATCCTCACACTGAGGCCTGTTATTGTTGCCCTTTTGGGTACCAGGATGATGATGGCTGTCTTGAACCCTGAAGGAATGATGGACTACTAAAGTGAGGTGATGAAGATGTCTGTGAAGACCTCCATCAATAGGTCTGTACAGCCCTTTTGTACCCAACCAGGTACGCTGACTGATCCTGTCACCTTGGATAGGATTCTCCTCACTTGTTGCGACTATGCAGTGGGCCCTTCATCAGGAAGACAAGGAGCTCTTCAGCATAATCATGTTCTTCTTATCAAACTGTGCAGAGATGTCCACTCTGTCCGAAAGGGAGGGGTTATTTTCTTTAACTCATATGGTTGATTTCTGATCTATTATAATCTTGATCCCTTGTGTTGTGTCATTGGTGTTGCACAGCTATCTGAATCTTCTGTGTGTACCCCTGCTTTGCCTTCCAGACTGCACATGAAAGTTCAGCCCTGGCTGATCTAAGTGCCATCCTATCCCCTATCCTAAAGGCAGCACCACGAGCCAAGAAGGGCCTGGAGTTCTGCATCCAACCATGATTTCTGGTTAGCCCTGGTTGTAAATCATTTGATCCTGGTGACATCCAGAATGCACTTACTGTTGTAGCCTTTGATTGGGTCTGTAGTCTGTATGAAGAGCTCCCTTCATCAATAGCACAGACCAATTGACAGAGGTCTTCAAGACAGCCACCATCATCTGTGAAAATTACAGGCCTCAATAACTACTGCCCTGTGGCACTGACCATCATTATGAAATGGTTTGAGTGTCTGGTAATGGAATGCATCAAAACACACCTCTCAGAGACAGTGGATTCACTTCATTTTGCCTATAGAATAAACCGTTCCACAAACGATGCTATAGCCTTGTTGCTTCACTCCATCCTGGCCCACCTGTAGAACGATGCCTCATATTCCACGCCTTGACTTCAGCTCAGCAATTAATACGATCATTCCCCAAAGGCTGGTAGAGAAGCTGTCCTTGCTGGGACTCAACAGCCCTCTCTGTAACTGGATCCTGGACTTTCTAATGGAAAGGCCACTGTCTGTTTGGGCTGGTGGAAGACTATCAAGCACCTACATGCTGAGCATTATCACACCTAAGGGCTGTGTGCTCAGCCTGCTCCTGTTCATGCTACTGACCCACGACTGCATCGCCAGATCCAGGTCCAACAGTGTCGTCAAGTTTGCAGATGACACAACAGTAGTTGGCTTCATCAGAAACCATGAGTCGCACTTCAGAGAAGAGGTGGAAAATGGTGCAAGAGTAACAACCTGAGTCTCAACGTGGAAAAAATGAAGGAGATGATCGTGGACTTCAGGAGGACCAGGAACAACCACCTTCTACTACATATCAATAACTCTGCAGTAGAGAGAGTGGAAAGCACCAAGTTCCTTGGAGTTCACTTAACTAATGATCTATCATAGACACTCAACATCTCCTCACTTGTCAGGAAGTGACAACAGCAACTGCACTTTCTGAGAAGATTGAGGCAGGCAAAGCTAGAAGCCCCATGATGTCAACCTTTTGTAGAAGCTCTATAAAGAGCATCCTGGCTAGCTGTATCACAGTATGGTATGGTTGCTGCAGAGAAATGGATCTGAGGTCAATCCACAGGACCATAAGAGTGGCAAAGAGGATCTCTGGAGTCTCCCTCCCCCCATCATAATGATCTACTGATATCGTTGTCTGAAGAGGGTGCACAAAATCATTGATGACCCCTTCCACCCTGCACACAGCATCTTTCAGCTGCTCCCTACATGCAAGAGTATCAGAGCCACACGGGAAGAAGCTGTTCCTCAGCCTGGTGGTCACTGAGGACCACTGAGAATGCTGAATGGCCAAAGAACTGCTCACATTAAACATCTGAGACTCTCAATTGCACAAACAATATATATTTTTATACATATGTCCTGCATATGTATTATTTATCTGGTTGTGTGTCTGCATGTTTTGCACCAAGAACCAGAAAACGCTGTTTTGTCGGGTTGTACTTGTACAATCAGATGACAATAAACTTGACTTTATTCATTTGAATAATCAAGTTGGAACTTAAAGTTTAAGAGAGATATAGCAAAGCTATGGCCCTTCAGCGCATGCCAACGATAAACTACCAATTTAACTGTAGCTCACTTAATGCAGATACACTGACAAATTCAGTATATCTTAATCAGATACTCTGACAAATTCAAATAGGTGGCACAGTTAGCACATGCTGTTGCAGTGCCAGTGTCCATGGTTTGAATCCACCATTGTCCATAGGAGTTTGTACATTCTCCCTGCGTCTGTGTGGGTTTCCTCCAGGTGCTCTGGTTTCCTCCCACCATTCAAAATGTACCAGGATTGAAAGTCAATTAGGTGTAATTGGGCAGCATGGGCTTGTGGGCCAGAAGAGCCTGTTACTGTGCTGTATGTCTAAATTTAAGTTCATTGTATTTCACTGTCATTGTGTTATGTTTTACAATCTTGTTTAGTCTGTGCCAATCAATTAAACTTAAAAAGTTTTTAACCTTAAAAATGTTTTGCTTTGAAAGGAACCATTAAGTTATCTACAGCAACTTGGAGACCAATATTTCTGGATTAATTTATTCATCTTCAGTTCAAAGATGTGTTTTTTTTCTGTACCTGAAATCTATCATCGTATCAAACATTATACTTCAGAAAAATCTCTCCATAAGTTAAAACACTGCCACACTATTTCAAATACCCTGCAGGATCCACAGCAGAATGTAAGAAACATTAAAACCCACTGAGTTGTGCAGCAGTATGTACGCTCTGTAAGCTTCCTATGTTGGTTTACCTTTTGAAACCATGAAGTGAAGTAGCACTAAATCACACAGCAAGGACCAGACTGATTCCAGAACAGTGTTGGGTGATCTAACTTCTGCCAAAATACCAATGGGAATGTCACAAACCACATTAAAGCCTTAATGTTAGAGGAACAAAAAAACCTCATGTTACGACACCCAAAGGGTCAAAGTATCAAAATATTTAATTTTATGCATGAAAAATTGGAGCTTTGGTGAGGTCTCAGTGGTTACCACTTCAGAAGAAACATAGCCAAATCAGGTATAGACTATTTTTTAAATGGGAAGAGAATTCAGAAATGGGAGGTCTTTGTGCAAGATTCCCTAAAGGTTGATGAGAATGATCCAGGTTATGAGAGGGTTAACATATGAGAAATGCTTTGATGTCCCTCAAGTTTAGGAGGATGAGGGGGAACCTACCTAATGCCTACCAAATACATGAAAGGCATAGATAGACTGCACATGGAGAAGATGTTTCTCATAGTTGAAGAGTCTTGGACCAAAGGGAACAACCTCAGAATAAAAGGATGTCTCCTCAGAAAAGAGAGGAGGAAGAATTTTCTAGCTTAAAGGAGGTGAGGCCAGGTCATCAATGATGTTTTAAATGAAGGTTCTTTATTAGTAAGGTTGTTAAAGGTAACAGGGAAAAGGTTGGAAAATGGGGTTGAGAGGGAAAAATACATCATCCATGATAGAAAAGCAGAGGAGACTCCATGGGATAAATAGCCTAAATTCGGCTTTCACATCTAATGGTCTGATCAAGATGTGGATTCTAATCACGTCAAAACAGTATAATCTGCAAATGGGTTTTAACTGAACAAACACAATGAACTCACCTTCACTGTACCTACAGCTTTGGCTAAGGACATGGCAATGTGCCAACATTGCAGTCTGAGATACAGTGATGCCCATTGAACTTCCTTCTTTACTCGTTTTGTACTAGAGGAAGGAACCAAAAAAAAATTAAAATACACAAAAATTCTGAATACAGCAAATGTGGGTTCCAAGTGCCACCTGAGAGACTGTAAAGCTGCCCACTCTATATTAATCTCCAAAGTTGACTCCTGACCAGGGGAGTTCAGTGAGTTATAGGGTTTATCCAATGGCTATCGTTCTTGAACCTCCCCGACCTCTCCTAAGCTTACACCAGCACAACAAAAAGACCTATCTGTTAAAATGCCACTGTAACTGTAAATATTTATCTATCCTTTGTATTTACTATCTCTTTCCATACTCAAGTAATTTAATGTATACTGTTGTAGATGGGTGTATCTTAAGTACCTGTTTAGATGCAACATGACAGAACTACAGTCCATATGTACATTGTACATGACAAACTAATTTTCAAGTCATCATTAGCAGGTATCCTTAAGACAAAAGTACAGCAGACCACAGAAATCTTTTATCAGTGAAGCAGGCCACACTTGTTTCCTGTCCAAATTGCCAAAGCAACGCATATCTGTGAAGTCACAATAAACGGAAGATGCTGGAATCAGGAGCAAAAGAATAAATTCTGGAAAAACTCAGCGGGTCAGGCAGCATCTATGGTGGCAGAAGGATAGCCGATGTTGCAAGTTGGGATACTGCATCAGGACTGAGAATGTAGAAGAGAGGTAGCTAGTATAAAGAAATGAGGGGAAGGATGGTGGGGGGGTGACAGAAGCTGCTAGGTGACAAGTGAATCCTGGTGAGGAAGGAGGTGATGGGAATGTTAACAAATCTTCTCAAGGGAAGAGGGACATGGGGTGAGGGAGGGGGGAATAGGAAAGAATGAACAAGAGGTGGGAAAATTGAAGTAGAACAGTAGGAGTGGAAAAGGACCTCACCTCTTTGTATGCTTGACCCAAACATTAAAAAGTTATTTGAAAAAGCAAAAAAATGTATGCCATGCAGAAGGAAATAACTGTTAAAAGTGTAAATTATCTTCAAGTTTTAGCATACCCCTCAGGACATTCTTCTCCACTGTGAAAATAAGAGTCAATGAACTGGCACCAGGTCCAACATAAAACATCACAGCACAGTATAGGCCCTTGTCAACCAATATAAACCTACTCAACATTTTAAACCTTCTCTACCTCATAACCCTCTACTTTTCTTTCATCCATTTGGCTATCTATTGTTCCAGCATTCAGGCAGACACATTCTTCAATCCAGGCAACATCCTGGTAAACACCCTCTACACCCTCTCCATAGCTTTCATACCCTTTCTGTAATGCGGTGACCAGAACTGAACACAATATTTCAAGTGCAGTCTAACTAGAGTTTTCTAGAGCTGCAACATTACCTCATAACCCTTGAACTAAATTCCCTGATTAATGAGCATACCATAAATCTTCTTACTTCCCAATCAATCTGCGCAGCAACCTTTGGATCCCCAAAATAGAGCAGGTTCAGTGGACAATTTCCTCATACAATTTCTGGGAAACTGAAGTATTGAACCACAAAAATGTAATGCCAAAGTACATTGTATTACACAGTACAGTAGAAATCTCCACAAAATTTTAAAAACGACCAACACATCTTCCCAAAGCAACATTTGATTGTTTCTTATTCTTATGACTTGGCCTCCATCGATTTCCTGGCAATTTCTTTTTGCTGTTGATTGCTTTCTGTGCAAACAAATATTGCTTGGCATCAAAACTAAACTTGCCTGTCAAAGTTCGAATCTTTGCCCTTTGTCCTCCAGCCACAGTATATTGAAATTAACAATTTTGGACCGATGTTTATCAGATTATTTTTGTACATCGCTAGGGTAACCTTGAAGACCTTTTTTTTGTTCTTCTGGGAATTTTGACTCAAATCCCACAAAACCAGTGACTATCCAACTTCTTTCCTACCTCCCACAATAGTATATTATTAATAGTTGTTTCCTATCAAGCATTATGAAGCTCTCCAAATCTATCTTCACTGCCTCAACTTTGTTCTTGCAAATTAACATTTCATTTCCAAATAGTTAGCAAGCCTGGATTTTGCAATTCTCTTCTTTCTGAAATCAGTCCATCATCTTGCATACCCTGTCACTGCATTCTCCTCGTAATTATTAATAAAGCATCCCAAATCTCTCAGCTTTTCTTTTCTTTTCTTAAGAGGCTTCTTAAAACCTACCTCTCAACAAGTTTTTGGCTTTCTGCCCTGGGTACGTGTCAAATTTTGTTTGCTATTCCTTGCAAAGAACCATATGATGATTAACTACAGATGCGACATAAATAGTAAATGACCTCATACTAATGTAATCGCTGAGATAATTTCTAGTTCACTGAATTGAAGACATTTTAAGAACAAATCAAGCTAATTATCAGCAACAAACAGTGTGATTAACTGAGAACTTACCTCAATGTAAGCAATATTATTACTGGCATCTCTGATCACTGGGTGCCAATCCTTAGGTGGCTTGGACAAGTTTTTAACATCAGTCACAAACCACCCCAGTCGAGGCCAGCCTACAGAAAATAAACAGAAAATTCAAAACTAAAGCAGAAGTTTGGAAATCTAAAACTCAGAATGTCAGGCAATATCTGTGGAGAGCAAAAGAAGAATTAACCTTCCAGGTCAATGAAATTCAGTTTAATTTGGAACAATAGCAACCAACAACCAAAATGTTGTGAAGTTCTTATTCCAATTATTTCAAGAATCATTGTAATTAAGTGAAATCTTGAGAAAAATCAATCAGGAAATCAAGTGTTGTGTGGATAGGGCAGATAAGTGGGTTGAGATGCAGAATTGGCCAGGACACTGAATAGACCAACAGATCTTATGACCATCTCCTATATAATTTTCTTTGTCTAGAAATAGGATGAGAAAAATTTTAAAATTTTTTAATAAGTGAACCATGTGCTTTATTGGAAGTGATTTTGTAGGTGTTCATAAGCAGATGCACATTTCTCACTACTGAGAGAATTTGGATCAAACATTCCAAACCTACAACTTCGACTGTTTACAGGGTATGGCAATAAAAGCATCACCAAGAAAATTGTGAACAATGTGTGAATTAAAGATGGCTGCCAGTACCTCTAAGTTTTATTTTGAACATTCCTCCACCCTCAACATCCCAATTGATTTACAAGTGCTATCTCCTTGCAATCACGCAACACTGATGAAAATCCCTTCCAACCCCTCATGTGAAGTGGCCAACTGAAGCACTTCATAAAAAGGCTGTGGTTATCTTGCATGTTATTCTGTGTTTACTAACATGTGTGTGATATTACCTTTAAATTGCACCACATCCCCAGCTTGAGACTTTGGTAATCCTTTGTGACAGGCATCACACGTGAGTGCAACTGATACACCACAGCTACCAAGTAGAAAGCCAATCTGCTGACTTCCAGCATCCTACCAGGAGCAAAGGAAACATTACTCAGAGCACGAGTAGAGTAAAATCACTATTATCCAGCACCTATGGGGAATCGCAGATGCCGGAAATGTGAATTTTCTGCTTGACTGAGACTCACTCTTACAAATGCCTAACTTCTACACCTGCATTAAGAATACACTGTTTAAAAGATAAAAGTGCAAAGTGTAAAGTAATTTGAAAAAAAAACAGTATTGTAGTCATTAATTATGTAAAGTTCACTTTAATCAGAAAATTTAAAATTGAATGCTGGTTGGTGACACTGTAAGTGTTGAACTAGCCGCTACACTAACCATGCTGCCGTCATAATTAACCCCTCTCACCTCCCCCAAGTTTACAGATAAAGCCTTACTAATATACCTAATATTAATAAAAATAAAGACTTGCAAGATAGGATTAGGGAGACACTTTGGGAGAGCTGACCCCAGCAGCGAGCGACATCGACCAGTTCTTCATCCAGGTGTCCCAGTCAGGCCCTCAGTGCAACCCGATTAATTTCCACACCAGTTTCTCAGTTAGACCCTCGATGCCACCCGACTTACCTCCATGCAAGTGCCCCGGTCAGACCCTCAGCTCAACCCGACTCAGCTCCATGCAAGTGTCCTGGTCAGACCCTCAGCATAATCCGACTTACCTCCACGTATGTGTCCTGGTCAAGCCTGGTGTGCATTTTCCCTGTGCTGATAACCTGACTCACCTCTATGTGTGTCCCGGTCAGGTGCTCACTGGACCTTTCTTTAAATATGAACCCTAGTCACTGGCACTATAACAGCGTTGCGCTAACTGCTACACTAACTGTGCCACCGTCATAGTTAACCCCCCTCCATCAAGTTTATAGATAAAGTCTTACTAATTTACTTAATAATATGCTAATAAAAATTCTTACTAGACAGGGATAGGGAGACACTCTGGGAGACTCTCAGTGGCATCAATTGGCTATTCATCTTGGGCGCCACCATTTTATTCAAACACAACTTTATTGAAACAGCTGCTGCGAGTGGGGCAAGACTAGGGTACTCCTCTGGCTGAATATTTGCACCCAAAGGTTATGCTGCTTTGGAGAACTTTTACTTTTACAATTTTAAACTTTTATTTAAAACTTTATTTATTCTTATTTTTAATTTCAATCATATCATTTATTTATTTATTTCCTTGATCTTTTTGCTGGTTGGTTGAGTTTCCAGTTGATTTAGTACCAGATAATGGGGATTTTACTGTATTACATTTCAGAACTGATAACTTAATGGTCACCACCAACATTCAATAGAACCAAATTCAACTTTGAATTAGAAATTAAATCATAACAGGATTACCTTTCTTGTTAATGGCACTTCAATGGGCACAGGAACCAATTCTGCTAAAAGGCAACCATAAAATGCCACAATAAACGCCACAGGATCATTGTTTGGATACACCAAAGCCACCTAGAACAGAAGATCTTTACATTATACAAAATCTTAAATTCATGTAGCATGTAAAACTACATAATTACGTAAATGTGATAATTACGTAAATAAAATATTTGGTTAAAAGTGTTGTGCTGGGTTGGGGGCAGTTAGATTATCATTGAACTGTGCTAGTTACAACAAAAGTTTTACGAAATAGCTGGGTTTTAAACACTTTTTCATTTGCAAAGATGCATTGTTGAGCATTTAACAAAACTGGTAAAAGCTTCAAAATTAACTTTACTTCCCTCAAATAATAGATTCATTGCAGAAAATCACAAAAGCAACAGATGCTGAAACTTTGAGCAGACAATAAGCTGCTAGGAACTCAACAGGTCAGGCACCACCAACAGGTAGAAATGGTCAGTCAAAATTTGGGTTTGAACCTTTTATCGAGACTGAGAACTATTTTAATTCCCTTCATCATTCCCATATTTATATGTTTGTTCTCTGCTTCATCCATTGTAAGAGTGAGGCTGAATGTAAATTTGAGGGAAAAAAAACTTACAACAAAAGGCAAGAACATCATTTTTTTTAAATGTTCGGTAACCCCCACTATCTGGTTCTATGGTACCCATCTTTTCTTTATCTACTGCTGTTCTTATTTTCTCTCTCCAACCCACCCTCCTCCACCCATCACAATGCTCTCTCTCTCCATCTCTCACACCTTATGTCCAATGCCCTGTCACCTCTTGACCACCACCAGCTTCTTTCTGTCTTTATATACATATCACATCCTTTATAGTATCGTTGCAATGAAGAGTCTGAAACTAAAACATCGACTGACCATTTTTGGCTATGGATGCTGCCTGACAGCTGAGTTCCTCAGCAATTCATTGATGCAAGAGATTATGGCTTTTCTAATAAATGACTCATACTCTTTTAAAGGGAATAATACATTTTTAATAACAGCTCTGAGGTCAGTTTTATGTTGCAATTTACTGAGAATTTAAAAAATCTTATAGTACTGATATATTCTATTTAACTAAATTGATCAATCAAGTTTACTCAACAACCATTTTCATTTTCTTCAAGCAGCAAATTTTCTTTTCCTTTTTTTTTAAACTAATCTACCAGGTACTTAAGTGAGTCTATGCTAATTTGCCTCCAAGTGGTTACAGTATTTTGTGGGATTCAACCAAACAAATATAGTCACTGGTTTACATAATTTAAGATTGATATCATCTATGTTAAGCCTCCAACAATATATTTCAATGAAAGTCAGCAAAATTTGCAGTTTATCTTACTCTTGGTTCTCCACAATAAATCATCTTTTCCCCACCTCCCAATATTCTCCCCCCAAATGTACAACTTGTTTGACACATTTTCAGTGGTTAAAAGTAACGACTAACTGATAACAGTCATTTTTTGGCATTTGTATGTCAGCCTAGAGCAGGGGTGTCAAACTCAAATTCACCGAGGGCCAAAATTAAAAACTTGGACTAAGTCGAGGGCCGAACTAAATATTTATTGAAAATTTTCAACAACATCTGCATGTTTTCTCTCAACATATGTAATGTTAAACTTTTTCTTATTAAAATAAATGTTTAATAATAGTTTTGATTAAACTCTTTCCATAAGAAGCATTAACAAATAAGAAATAAAATATTCAATAATTAATATTTCTCTCTAGCCTTTAAGCCAAGGATCGCACGTTGCCGAGAAGCATGCCAGGGAGTGGAGGTCTGCAGGGAGCCCTCCCCAGCCCAGCCAGCAAACTTGAGCGGCATCCCTCCCCCTGCCCCTCTCCCTCCTCCGCCCCCGCCTCCGCCTGCCGCAACCGCCGCCAACAACCCAAGGAGTCCCCGCTGGTCTCGTCATCTCACCGGGAATACCGTGAGAGCGGTGGAATTCGTCCGCGACCTCCACCCCAGCGGAAAGTCCGCCCAGCAGCACAGATGAAGCTCAAGGAGACGCGGAGGTGACCCACCATGTCCAGCCACATGGAGCTAGGCGGCGGGTCCGTTGTAGCTAGGCGGCGGGTCCGTTGTAGCTAGGCGGCGGGTCCGTTGTAGCTAGGCGGCGGGTCCGTTGTAGCTAGGCGGCGGGTCCGTTGGAGCTAGGCGGCGGGTCCGTTGGAGCTAGGCGGCGGGTCCGTTGGAGCTAGGCGGCGGGTCCGTTGGAGCTAGGCGGCGGGTCCGTTGTAGCTAGGCGGCGGGTCCGTTGGAGCTAGGCGGCGGGTCCGTTGGAGCTAGGCGGCGGGTCCGTTGTAGCTAGGCGGCGGGTCCGTTGTAGCTAGGCGGCGGGTCCGTTGTAGTTAGGCGGCGGGTCCGTTGGAGCTAGGCGGCGGGTCCGTTGGAGCTAGGCAGCGGGTCCGTTGGAGCTAGGCGGCGGGTCCGTTGGAGCTAGGCGGCGGGTCCGTTGGAGCTAGGCGGCGGGTCCGTTGGAGCTAGGCGGCGGGTCCGTTGGAGCTAGGCGGCAGGTCCGTTGGAGCTAGGCGGCGGGTCCGTTGGAGCTAGACGGCGGGTCCGTTGGAGCTAGGCGGCGGGTCCGTTGTAGCTAGGCGGCGGGTCCATTGTAGCTAGGCGGCGGGTCCGTTGTATTGGCGCCGCTGTGAATATCTAATTAACTTTCCCGTTAACTATATCGGTGTACTGCTGTGCCTGCTGTGGAAGTGCTATAAACTACTATGGTAGTACTTGCTGCTGTGCATATATTATACTTGCACGGCGGCCAGCGGGCCAACTCTAATATATATTTAATATGATCTTGCGGGCCAAATATAATTATATCGCGGGCCAAATTTGGCCCGCGGGCCAGAGTTTGACATGTGTGGCCTAGAGAGACAGCACAGAAGATGCACCGAGTCCATGCCAACCATCAATCACTCATTTACACAAATTGCATTGTATTTTTACATTCTGATTAGCCATCACACACCAGGAGCAAGTTAAGAGGCCAATTAACCTATTAACCAGCATGAGGAAAAACCCAACCAGCCAGGATACCCACATGTCCATAAAAAGTTCATGGAACTCTACAAAGACAGCATCCAAAGTTTGGGCTGAACCCAGCCATTGGAGGTCTGAGACAGCAGCTCAACTTGAAGGTTCCTTGGGAGTATCAGAGCCAACAACGATCCAGTCATTAATCTCTTTCCACTCTACTTCGTTCCAGTAATGTGTCTGTGCAATAAACAAGTTTTACCACTCCCTAACTTTCAGCCTCTAATCACCAATGTGAATAAATCAAGCAATTCAAAGGAAACTAGGTCTGAAGTGGAGGCCTGATTGTATGGTTGGGCTGCATACTCAGTGCTGCATGAAACCACTCAACCATCAGGATAACAATTCACAATTGGATTCCCTACATTAGTTTGTGATTTGAAGTGATGAAAAAGTGTTATTTAGTCTCAATGCGGAAACTGCCAAAATGTTTGGCCTGGAAGTCAGCCTGAAGAAAACTGAGGTCCTCCATCAGCCAGCTCCCCACCATGACTACCAGCCCCCCCACATCTCCATCGGGCACACAAAACTCAAAACGGTCAACCAGTTTACCTATCTCGGCTGCACCATTTCATCAGATGCAAGGATCGACAATGAGATAGACAACAGACTCGCCAAGGCAAATAGCGCCTTTGGAAGACTACACAAAAGAGTCTGGAAAAACAACCAACTGAAAAACCTCACAAAGATAAGCGTATACAGAGCCGTTGTCATACCCACACTCCTGTTCGGCTCCGAATCATGGGTCCTCTACCGGCACCACCTACGGCTCCTAGAACGCTTCCACCAGCGTTGTCTCCGCTCCATCCTCAACATCCATTGGAGCGCTCACACCCCTAACGTCGAGGTACTCGAGATGGCAGAGGTCGACAGCATCGAGTCCACGCTGCTGAAGATCCAGCTGCGCTGGATGGGTCACGTCTCCAGAATGGAGGACCATCGCCTTCCCAAGATCGTATTATATGGCGAGCTCTCCACTGGCCACCGTGACAGAGGTGCACCAAAGAAAAGGTACAAGGACTGCCTAAAGAAATCTCTTGGTGCCTGCCACATTGACCACCGCCAGTGGGCTGATAACGCCTCAAACCGTGCATCTTGGCGCCTCACAGTTTGGCGGGCAGCAGCCTCCTTTGAAGAAGACCGCAGAGCCCACCTCACTGACAAAAGGCAAAGGAGGAAAAACCCAACACCCAACCCCAACCAACCAATTTTCCCTTGCAACCGCTGCAATCGTGTCTGCCTGTCCCGCATCGGACTGGTCAGCCACAAACGAGCCTGCAGCTGACGTGGACTTTTTACCCCCTCCATAAATCTTCGTCCGCGAAGCCAAGCCAAAGAAATGTTTACAGAGAAGAGCAAATATGGGGTCCTTTCACACACCAGTTAGCTTGCTAGCACAATCACATGAATATTGGCTTCCTGCAGTTTTGAAATTTTGATGCTTTTATGAAAAAGGAACTCTAAAATTTCTTGACTTGAATAACATACTCTATCACCAGGTCTCAGCTGTGGATCATTCTTACTGCTCAGTTTGTTGAGAAGTGTGTACGCTAGCTTGAGACTCCGAGTCCAAAGCTTCCCTAAAACAGATAAAACAAAGGAATCAACAACCATGAAGTGAACTACTTTGTAAAGCATTGATTAAAATATGTATGTTTAATTTCACATCCATGCACTTACATTCAATCTTTGAAATAAAACAGGATAGTACCAATAAAAAATTCTCCAATGACAGTTGGTAAACAAATCCTTACCATAGGTGAGTGTATAAACTGGCTTCCCTGTTGTATCCAGTGAGGTCAGACAAGATGCTTTGGGTTGGGTGGCTCCCCATCTTTGTACAGCTGCCAGCAGCGATGGAGGCCAATTTGTCACTACTCCTAACGGTTCTCCTTGTAACGGTGTTGTCTGTAAACCTTCCGGTTTTGGCTGATTTGGGTCAACTTGCGGAACTGGGAGTGAAGCAGGATAGGAAATGTAAGTGATATTAAAAACAAAATTAACCCATAGGCATCATTCTTGAAAGAAAAGGACCAGAAAGTCTAAAGCCTAACAAATAGTTCTGTCAACAAAATGATTGTAGAAAGCAATAGTGACTGTATGCTAACCACCCAGAATACATAAATTTATGCTCTACAAAATTGGTAAACCCTGAATGAAGGTATGAAGGCTACTGTGCTGCAAGTTAAAGCACCCATTTCCATCTGAACCACTGTTCCAAAAAGTCAGTGAACTTTCATTCTCAAAAATTGCCCATCACCATCTCAACAACAATTTCACCCATGGACAATTTGAGGATCTACATGCCTCAAAGTAACCCTACCACTGCAATTATTTTTTAAAATCCAGACAGAAAAACTGTACTGCAATATTCATCCTTTACATTTGACCATCATGTAAATTCTGTGCTTAACCACACAATAGGATTTATGATTTTTATTTTGCTGGCAGGTTGTGAACATTTGAAGATGGCACTTTAGAAGTCCCTTACAAAGCAGGACTGTGTCCACCATAGGACCATGGACTAATATTATCCATCAGAAAAAGGTACATGTCATTATTTTCTATGAGAGGCTTCAATTATCCATCTCAACTCACCTCTGCAGAAAACAAATGTTTTAATGTCTGGAAAAAAAAATCTGGACCAAAATCTTTTCACATATTACTACCAGACATTGTTAGAGACTTAGGTGGAGGGAATTATACATTATTAAAAATAACTCTTCAATAAAGGTGGGAGAAGGAACCAGGATTTAACGTGAAGAGTAGTTCATGGAGAAATTAGTGACAGCATACAAATGAAACAGAAAGCTGATGACACAATGGACATAGTAGGGAAGGATTTTTCCTCATTGTAATTGTCCAACTGTTCAAGTTAGGTTTGGCCCCTTTGCAAATTCTCATCTCTTTAATGGAGTAGCCATTCAAAGGAACTAGCACAACAACCTGATAATTTTGCTTTTAATTCCTTCTTGGAACTACGAACACCACTGGCAACTCCAACATTTATTACATTCTTACTGCTCTCAGTTCAAAGGTGTTACCTCAATAAGTAGGATGTGCTTTACACCTAATGTTTCCAGTAATTGTAAACTAAGCTTTGGTGTTTTAAATAACATTTAAAGCCGAAGTTGTTTGACACTGGTGGGCCAACAGAAATTTTAAAAAATGGTGAATATGGCAGTTTCCTTGCTCATACTTTTGTGAGTCTCAAAAAGGATCATGTGTGGGTAAGAAAGAAGAAAGGGACGATGATAGTATCCTGGTGGAATCTCAGGGAGATGGTGCAGGATTAAGAAACATTTCCTTAAAATATTCTGGGCATGTCAACAACAGAACTGATATGGTGATAACTTTGTAATGATGGAAAAAAATTCAACCACACCCTCCCACAAAAAAATTACTTCAGTTTAAAGTACAGCATGAAAGCAAACAATGGCAACATAAACATTCAACTTTCCCAATGCACTGATGTGTACACTTGGTGGCCAAGTGCAAGGTGTACAGGGCCATTGTCATATCAGCCTTGTTATATGGATGTGAGATGTGGTGACCATATCAGAGTCACTTATCTCAGCTTGACCACCCGCAGCAGTGTCACTTACATTCTCTGATAAAGATCACCTGGCGAGACAAGGTCTCTAATACTGAGGTTCTTTCTCAAGCCGGAATGCCAGCCTTGGTGATGTCAGCCCAATTGTTCTTGGCAGGACATGCTGTCAGAATACCCGACAGAAGACTGTACAAGGACATCTTATATGGCCAACTGTCCAGTGGTACCTGAAAACGAGGAAGCCAGCAACTATGGTACAAGGATGTTCTGAACAGGAGCCTTAAGAAAGCTGACACTGCCCCATCAACATGTGAGGATCTGGCTCAAGATCGCTCGCAGTGGAGGGATGCCATCAGAAAAGGTGTGGACACTGCTGAGAACAAGCTCAAAGAGGCAACAGGAAGCGCCACAACAGATGTTCTGCCCCTGCTGCCCCTCCAGGCCTCACCTGCCAAATATGTGGCAAGCAGGGCCTGTCAAGGATTGGCCTTTACAGCCTCCTCAGGACGCACCTATCAAACCCCACAAACTGACTGAAAGGAACCATCATCAGCCCATGGGAATGAATACCCAGATAGATGTGTAAACTGCTGCAAACAACAAAAAAAACTAAATTCACACACAACTGAGGATTCAAAAGCAAAAGGAGTGGCTCTTACCAAAGCCAAATTATAGAATTATATGGAAAAGTAAACATTTAAATGATAGACAGATTCTGAAAATTAATCCAATTTCTCTAACATGGTGCTGTTAAATCATCATCTACCAATCTCATAAACATATTCATTTTGATTTAGATTTCACCTTCCAGTTGCTCTTCAAAGTCATCCACAAAGAACTCTTTCAAAGGTGGTCGCTTGGGTCGCTTCAGGGTGTTCAGGAGCTGCTGAATTTTTGATGAAACTCTGCTATTCACAGGTACTCCTGGCAAAATAAGCAAATTATTTTGTTCCCAAATTTTCTTAGATTTGGCATCTAAGAATTTTATTTTATCATACTGTTGAATAATTATCAAAAATTACATCAAAGTGACATAAATGAAGTCTGCTTTAAATAGTAATTCAGATTTTTAAATAATGGGCAAATAGGTTTCATTTTAGTGAATTTTGTGTCATTAGTGACACAACAAGAGCCAACAGATTGTACATCATATTTTCAAGATAATATTTGCATATCATTGCCTTCTGATTTGTTGTACAGCTTTTTGCAGATTTCATCTATCATTTTCATTCAGGAAGGAGCCTGGAATTATTTGACAATCTGAAGCAGCACTGAGAGTGCAATTTTTTTTGTGATACTTTTTTTTGGTGAGAGGTATCCATCTGTCCTCTCAGGTGAATGTAAAGTATCCTAGCAAACTACCCTTAAGACAACACAGATTATTTTGAAGTGAGCACTTTGCTTCAGTATAAATTGATAAATATCTACCCCTCAACCATGTAGCTGATTGTGGTTACATTGTGTTTGGGACAATTCTGTGCCAAAATGGGCTTCCATATTTCCTATTTTGCATTTATGACTATGCTAGAAATTACTTTTTTCTGGAAAATAAATTTCATATTTATCGTCAGAGTACATACATGCCATCACATATAACCAACCTTGAGATTCTTTTTCCAGCAGGCTTATTGGTACTGTAGTGCAAAAAAAATTGTGCTCAATGTACACATGTAAACCAATAAAGAAATATAAATAAACTGACTATGCATACAGAGAGAAAAAATTATAATAAAGTGCAAAAGTAAGAATCCTTAAATGATTCCCTGATTGAGTTTGTTGTTGAGGAATCTGATGGTATTTGTTGAAGAGTCTGATGGTGGAGGGATAGCAGCTGTTTCTGAACCAGGTGGTGTGAGTCTTGTGGCACCTATACTTTTTTCCTGAATGTAGCAGTAAGAACAGAGATGTGTGCTGGGTGGTGTGGACCCTTGATGATTGCTGCTGCTCTCCTACAGCACCATTCCCTATAGATGTTCTCGATGGTGAGGAGGGTTTTGCCTGTGCTGTGACGTCCTGGGCTGTGTCCACTACCTTTTGCAGGGCTGTATGCTCAGGGGTATTAGTGTCCCCAAACCAGACCATGTTGTAGCCAGTCAGCCCACTTTCCACCACATATCTGTAGAAATTTGCCATGGTTTCTGATGTCATACCAAACCTCCCCAAACTCATGAGGAAGTAGAGGCGCGGACGTGCTTTCTTCACGATGCCATTAGTGTTTTAGCTCCAGGAAAGATCCTCTGAGATAGTGACTCCCAACAACTTAAATACTTTGGAACATTCTGATATACTTAAATCATGCCCAAATTACCAAGATGAGTGAATATGGAAGCATGGTTGACGTAGCAGTTAACGCAACGTCGTTACAGTGCCAGCAATTGGGACCGGGGTTCTTTAAGGAGTGGTATGTTCTCCCCGTGCTTGCATGGGTTTTCCCTGGGGGCTCAGGTTTCCTCCCACCATTCGAAATGCACCGGGGGTTGGAGATTAATTGGGTGTAATTGAGTGGCACGGGCTGATGGACTAAAATGACCTGTTACTGTGCTGTATGTCCAAATTTAAGTTTAAAGAATGCCTCTCTCCTAATGACAGTATTTAATTAGCATGAATACATAAATTGCATTAAATATTGGAGGATTTGTTGTTAGCACAATGCTATAACAACACCAGCAACTTGGGTTCATATCCAGCACTATCTGTAAGGAGTTTGTAGTTTTGCCCGTGTCTGCGAGGGTTTCCTCCAGGCACTCCTGTTTCCTCCTACATTCAAAAAGACCAAGTCAAAAAGGTGAAATTGGCTTGCCAGGTCGACCAGTGAGTTTTGCTGATCTGTTCTTTCTGGACTGTCACTGGCAGAATCATTAAGTGGTGCAGTTTCCCAGTCTCATGACCAGTGCAAGTAACATGCGGACAACCAGCTAGTCGGTGTAAGGTCAAGGGGAGTGGGGAAAGATTTAAAGGGGACCTGAGGGGCAAGCTTTTCACACAGGTGCTGGTGGGTGTAATAGAGGTAGGTACAATTAGATTTGGACAGGTACATGAATAGGGAAGGTTTAGAGGGATGTGGGACAAATGCAGGCCACTTGGTCGGCATGGACAAGCTGGGCCAAAGAGCCTGTTTCCTTGCTTGAAAACTCTGTGTGACGTATGTAGTTCTGTGACGTACAGGGTTAGTAGGTTAATTGGTCACATGGGCGTATTTGGGCAGTGCGGGGTTGTTGGCCAGTACAGCCTGTTACCATGTTGTACCTCTGAGTTAAAAAAATAAATAAGATGTAGGCGTTCAATATGAGCATCAGTAAAAAAATAGGCATTGCTATTTAGGTCTGTTCCTTTCACAGATAAATTTTCCCCACGGTAGGCTCATGCAGAAGGTAGTGAGGCATGGAAACTTGGCTGCAAGGATTCAGAATTGGCTAGCCCATAAAAGCCAGAGGATGGTAGCAGATGGAACGCCTTCTGATGGCAATTGATAACTCATGGTGTTCCACTGGGATCGGTTCTGAGACTCCTGCTCTTTGTGATCTTCATAAGTAACTTGTACGATGAAGATGACACGAAGGTTTGAAGAGTTGTGATTAGTGTACAAAGTGGTGACACAAAATTTGAGGTGTTGTAGATAGTATAGAAGGTGGTCATAGACAACAATGGGAGAAAGACAGGTTGAAGAGTTGGGCAAAGAAATGGTAGATGGAGTTGAATCTGTTAAACTGCAAAGTGATATATTTTGGAAGATCGAAGACAATACAAGTTAATCTTTGCATGCCAAGGAACAGAGGTATCTTGGGGTACAAGTCCATAGATCTCTCAAGGTCGCTGCACAGGTTGATAGAACAGTTAAGAAGGCTTATGCTATCTTGGCCTTCATTAGCCAAGGAATTGAATTCAAGTCCTGCATCTCTATAAAATTCTGATTACTCCATCCATAGAATGTTCAGTTCTGGTTGCCTCATTATAGAAAGGATGTGAAAGCTTTAGAAAGCATGCAGAGGAGATTTACCTGGATTAGAGAACATGTCTTATTAGGAAAGGTTGAGCAAACTAGGGAAACTCTCTTTGGAGCTACAGAGGATGATAAGTAACTTAATAGAGGCATACAAGATTACGCTGGGCATAGATAGGGTGGAAAGCCAGCATTTTTTTTACTCAGGGCAGCAATGGGCAATACCAGATGACATCTTTTTAAGGTTAGTGGAGGAAAAATTTAGGGGAGATGTTAGAGATCTTTATTTTTTAAACATAGAGAGTGGTGTGTACCTGAAATGGACTGCCAGGGTTAGTAGTTGAGGAAGATGCAACAGGGATATTTAGAAGACTGCTGAAGAGGTACCTGGATGTAAAAAAAGAAATAGGGGATTTTAGACTGCAAAGGAGTGGGGGTGGGGTGAAAAGATTAGATTGATCGTGAAGTAGATTTAGATAGTTTTGCTCAATATTGTGGGATAAAGGGCCTGTACTATGCTGTAGTGTTCTATGTATGTTCTTTGTCTACAGTTGAGTGTCTATAGCTGAACTAGTTTCATTTCTGAACATCTCCATCACCCCAACTCACCATCAGCTGTGTCCATTGAGCTATTATTGAATCCTCGAGGTACACCACGAACTGAGGAAACTTGTGGCCTCTCGAAGTGGGTAATACGCTCCGAGGCACCAGTGGTCACATCTGGCGGTGCTGAGTGGTTGTCTGAACAGAAGGGAAGGGATTAGAACATTGGGTCCTTCAAAGGAAAGGACCAAGAATGAACAATTTGATGCATTCCATTAAAACAAAAGAAACACACTCTTCAAATAATTATCTCCTCACTTAACTGTCTACACACCAAAAGCTAGCTGAAAAGTCTGTTACAACATTGTAATGGTTTTGACAGCAAGTGGGCCAAGAAAGTTTTCAATAGGCCTCCAGCTTATTTTAACTGAACATTCGCACAACTGGCAGCCCTCTGCAAAGTTTTCCCTCGTGCAACCCAAGGAGCTAAAATCAATCATTATATTCCTGCAGCTTTCAAACAGATAACAGCTGAAACCTTGAGAGCCTCTAATTTCGTTCCAAGTTAAATGTATTAAGCAGGAATTGAAGAGAAAGTTTCTTGCTCAGAAACTGATGGGAACATGGTTTGATTAAAGTAAATATCATTGACACATACAAGTTGAAGCTAAAGCTGTGCAAGAGGGAGGAATAGAAACATTGCTATGTTTCTAAACGACATTGCGATTCAAGGTCATAAGCTATTTATTAACATTTCAGTTTAAATAATTTTATTGTCAACTTGTCTGTGTTATAAAACCTACAGTAATATGAGGATCATATATTTTAGTTTTATTTTATGCGATCAGAAGCTGGCAGAGTTGATCACAGCAGAGAATCTGATTCATTCTGTAATGTTTGATTTTGCTGACTTTCTGCAGATAATATTAATGAATATATAATGACAAATGAACACATCCTTTGCTTTTGATTGGCAACATTTCAAAATCACACAATTAAATGTTGATTCATAAACCAGGGAAAATAGGTTTGAAACTCTTCAATGCCAACACCAACCTTTTTTAAAAATAAAAACTATGCTACTATCTGGCTCATTCTTTCCATTGAATAATTTAGAAATTTCAGTCAACATGTTTTGACCCATTTAACCAATAAATTTATAAATCTACTTAAACATTGTGGCTTTTTACACTGTTTACAAAATTTCCATGTTTTGTCATTTAGAAGTATTAGAAATAACAAGCATACTCAAATCCAGATTGCACTGTACCTAATCTTTTAGTGCCATTTCCTGCTGCCACAGTGAAACCCTGCACAAAGGAAGATAGGTGATGACCTGGGAGGTTAATCATCCTATCCCTAGATGTCACTGCAGAAGCTCCTCAGCAGTGTTCTACATCCAGCCATTTCAGCTTCATCAATTATATTCCTTTCTTCATAAAGACAGGATTGGGAATGTTAACTAATTGTCGCATCGTGTTAAATTCATTCAGCAAATGAGTCAGCCTACACCTGCATTCACCAAGTCTAAGTTAATATTCAGGAATGGGTTAATTGATAAGCAGCATTCAAAGCACTAAAATAACATGCTCAAGTATTGTGGATTTATTAAATGAAGTGATTCGCCTCATAAGGTTGATTAAGAATGGTGATCAGCCAAAGTAAATGCTGAAGCAGAACTTACGAGAAAGAGAAAAATGGAATCAAATGTTGGCAAAATAATCGGTTATCTTTAAGAGTAAAAACTTTTCACAAATTGGCTAGGTACCTTCAGAAAGTCTGAGCACTTTTCCAAAATAAAAAAAAAACCTGATATCAAAGCATTGGATGGAATGAGAAATTACAGGCAGGATATAATCAAAAACATGGCAAAGATGTCACCTGATCTGGATGGCTTACACCCCAACTTGGTAAAAGCAGTCCAAATGGTACCAAAGACTTGGAGTTACCAAGTGGCAAATGCGATAAAGAGCGATGCAAGGCCTGTTTTGAGGAACTGCAGGCCAGCAGGTTAACAGAAAAGGCAAAGGAAGGGGATAATCAAATGGCATGCACAGATTAATAAAACTTAGATTGCATTTGGCCAACTATCTTGAATAAACTAACAGAAGGCCAATAAAAAAAAAAGAGCACTATGGCCGATATGAATTTGAAGAAAGCAATGGACAAGGTATTTCATGAAAACTTGGCCAACAAAATTGAAACTCCTCGAATAAGAGCATCAATGTCAGTTTAGATAACATGAGTATCTGTAAATGGTAAATTGCTGTCATTCAAATCTACGGATGGTAAGCAGTGATATTCTCCAAGAGTTATTGCAGTGGCCACAGTTTCTCTCCAAATAGGAACAGAGAAAGGCTTTTAAAAATGCTAATAATATCAAACATTAAACAGCAATGAAGGCATCAATTGACTACATCAGAAGGGAAATTCAGAAGAATGGGGAGACAAGTAGCAAATGGAATTTAATATTTTGTGACAGGATGGGAAGAGCACATGTGTATGAGAAGAAGGTTCATGTTCATTGATCTTTGACACAAACGTAGAGGGAGAGCATAAGCAAAGCAGAAGAGATTAGGGGCTTCATAAGTGGAGCTCCAAATACAAAAGTAGGAAGTTATACCTCTGGTTTGACCATATTGGAATACTGCCACATTCCGAGAAAATGGATACTTAAGAGAGTGCAAAGAGATTTGTGGTTTTACAGCCTAAAATGAAAGCAGACAATTCTGGAAATGCTCAACATATCTGGCAGCATCAGATTGATCTGCTGAGTGTTTTCAGCATTTTCTCTTTTTATTGCAGACTTGCAATATTTGCAGTTTTTCAGTCTTCAAAATCCTGGCTTGTTACTTTCACCAGTGGAAAGAAGAAACAATTCATTAAGAAAATGAAGGAAAAACTTGGAACCCCATCCAAGGGTGAACCCACACAAGGTGGCGGGACCAGACAGCATACCTGGTCGGGTACTGAAGGACTGCATAGACCAATTGACAGAGGTCTTAATGGACATCTTTAACACCCCACTAAAACAGTCCATCGTTCCCACGGGATTCAAGACAGCCACCACCATCCTGGTACCCAAGAGGGTAACAATAACAGACCTCAATGATTACCACCTTGTGGCACTGACTTCCATCATTATAAAATGCTTTGAGCATCTGGTGATGGAACACATCAAAACACACCTCCCAGAGATGCTGAACCCATTTCGCCTGCAAAAGGAACCACAGACGATGCTATAACCTTGTTGCTTCACTCCACCCTGACCCACTTGAGAACATCTCATATGCCAGGTTGCTATTCATTGACCAGCTCAGAGTTTAACACAATCATTCCCAGAGGCTGGTGGAGAAGCTGTCCTCACTGGGCTCAACAAACCTCTCTACAACTGGATCCTAGACTTCCTAACAGACAGACCTGTCTGTCTGGGTCAGTAACGTCAAGTACCATCATGCTGACCTCTGGCTCAGCCCATTCCTGTTCACACTACTGACCCCTGACTGCATCACCAGATCCAGCTCCAACAGTGTCATCAAGTTTGTAGTTGACACAAAGGTAGTTGGCCTCATCAGCAACAACGATGAGTCACACCCCAAAGAGGTGGAAAGTCTCATGAAATGGTGTAAGAGTAACAACCTGGACAAGACGAAAGAGATAATCGTGGACTTCATGAGGACTAAGAACAACTACCTTCCACTACACATCAACAGTTCTGTAGTATAGAGAGTGGAGAGCACCGAGAACCTTGGTGTTCACTTAACTAGTGACCTATCCTGGATGCACAACATCTCCTCACTTGTCAGGGAGGCACAACAGCAACTGCACTTACTGAGAAGACTGAAGTGGGTAATGCTACCAGCCACCATTATGTCAACCTTCTATAGCAACTCTATCAAGAGTGTCCTGGGTGGCTGCATCATAGAATGGTCTGGTTGTTGTAAAGAAATAGATCTGAGATCAATCTACAGGACTATAAAAGGGGCAGAGAGGATCATTGGGGTTTCCCTCCCCTACATCGTGATCTACTGGAATCATTTGCTGAAGAGGATGTATAAAATCATTGAGAATTCCTTCCACCCTGCACACAGCACCTTTCACCTGTTCTTGTCGAGAAGAGATATGGGAGTATCATAGGCAGCACCACGTGGCTGAAAAACAGCTTCTTCCCATGGGCAGAGAGAAAGCTGAATGACCAAAGCAACTGCTCACACTAACCATCTGAGATTTTCATCTAAAGTAATATCTGTCTATCTATCTATTTATTTATTTGTGTAGATGAAATAGTTGTCCTGCATATTTATTGTTTGTCTATATGTGCGTTATGTCTGGCTGTATATGTGCATGTTTTGCACCGAGGACCAGGGAACGCTGTTTTGTCAGGTTGTTCTTGTACAATCTAATGTCAATAAATTCGACTTGAAAATAAGGAGGAGGAGCAGCCCCTTGAATCTCTTCTGCCATTCAATAATATCATAGATGGTTCGATCTTCGCCGTGAAATTACTTGCCCGTGCTGACCCCATTTCCCTTGAGACTTAAGTTATTGAAACATCTATCAATTCTCACCATGAATTCATTCAATGATTTTGCCTCCATAGCTCTCTTCAGCAGAGAATTCCAAAGAGTCATCACTTCAGAAAAAGAGATTTCTTAATATATGGAATAGGCAGCTGCTTATTCTTTTGATCAACATTTCTCCTTAAACTGAACATCTAGAATAGGGGAACCACCTAATAAGAATATTCATCAATTCGTTTAAATCCTACATTGCAAAGATGTCCGTTCATTCCTCTAGGCCCAACCCTGCTCAACCTTTCTCTCTATGTCAACCCTTCCATTCCAGGAATCAATTGAGTGAACTTCCTCTGAAATGCCTCCAATTAAATTACATTAAAATCCCAATTATCTGGCACTCAATAAACAGGAAATTCAAACAACCAGCAAAAAAAAACTAAATAAAAATTTAAATAAAAGTTTAAATAGAAGTTTAAAATTGTAAAAGTAAATGTTCTCTGAACCAATACTAACCCCTTGGGAGCAAACTTTCAGCCAGCTGAGCTCTCCAGTCGTGTCCCACCTGCAGCAGCTTTTAGAATAAAGTTTCAATAAAGTTGTGTTTGAATAAAATGGCAGCACTCAGGATGAAGAGCTGGCTGATGCCGCTCACCACTGGGGCAACTGTCCCAAAGTGTCTCCCTAGCCTTGCCTAGTAAGAGTCTTTTTCTTTATTAAAGTATAATTAAGTATATTAGGAAGGCTTTATCTGTAAGCTTGGGGGGGGAGGGGGGGGTGTTAATTATAGCGGTTAGCACAATGGTGTTATAATGCCAGCGTCCGGGGTTCAAATTTAAAGGAAGGTGCACTGAAGGTCTGACCAGGACACACATGGAGTTGAGTCAGGTTGTGTCGAGAGTTTTACCAAAGAGCCAGTCGATGCCGCTGGGATGACCCTCCTAAACTGTCTCCCTATCCCTGCCTAGTAAGAGTCTATATCTTTATTAGGATTAGATGCAATAGTCAGGCTTTATCTGTAAACTTGGTGGAGGGGAGGTTAATTATGACACAGCATGGTTAGTGTCACGCTGTTACAGCTCCATTGACTGGGGTTTGAATTTAAATTTTGTAGGTTACTAGAATTAGTTGATTAAAGTAAACTTTACATAATTAAAGACTACAATACTGATTTTTTTTTCAAATTGCTGACAATTTGCACTATTTTTTATCTTTTAAACGGTATATTCTTAATGCAGGTGTATTATAAAGCCATTGGAAAACAGCCTCAGTCAACTGGAATATTCACATTTCCGGCATCCATGTTTGAACAGGCATTCCTAGAACAACTGCCCAAGGGCATCCAACTGCTCCTGGCAGATGCAGATTTCAGCAACCCCCACAAGGAAAGTCGCAGCAGAAGCAGAAGTTATGTTGAAACAGAAGAGAGTGCGCTTGGTGTCTGTGAGGCTCATCATTAAACATCACAGCCAGACCCATTAATAGCAGCGGAGGGAACAGCAGCATCCCAGAGGAGGTGATCCAGATGACCAGTGGTGTTTCTACCACTAAGTTGGGTCCGGAGCCTGCCTGTGCAGGCCACCATGCACGTTTCAGAGAAACACCGGGGCCGTTGTCACTAATGGCCACGATGGCTGGCCACCAAGACAGCCTTCTGTACGTTTGGGACCGCTAGTCAGGACGACGCATTCTCGTAAGACAGGAGCAGAGGTCAGCATCCTGTCCCAACAGGGACAGGAGACCAGGAACAGGCAGTTGGGATGCCAATAATAGCACAATTAGGACCTATGGTACCTGCAAGGTCCAAATGCAGTTGGGAGGCGTGGATGTTCACACTGGCTGGACCGGAGTGGAACAGCTACTACTCCTCAGGGCAGACTTCCTATGCATCCACAGCCTGCTAGTGGACCTCAAGGAAAGGAGATTGGTCCACACCAAGACTTTTCAAACTTTCCCCTCAAAGATGCCTGGCTCCCTGCACTCCACCTGGACTCCATACAGAGATCGGACAACAAGTACACCAAAGTCCTGATCGAGTTTCCTGCAGTGCTCACCCCCAATTCACCACGGTGATGCCCCCTACCCAGGGCCCGCCGCTCCACGTAAGGGCAAGACGCCTTCGTCCAGAGAAGCTCCAGCTGGCGAAGGAGGAATTCAGGAAGCTGGATAAGCCTGGCATGGGTATCTCCCCTGCACATAGTATCCAAAGCAACTGGGAGCTGGAGACCATGCGGCGACTACCGCTGGCTCAACAAGGCCACAACATCGGATTGGTACCCCCGTGCTTTACATCCAGGACTTCGTGGCTAACCTGCACGGGGCAAGGATCTTCTCCAAGGTGGACCCTGTGTGGGATATCATCAGATCCCGGTACACCCTGATGATATCCCCAAGACTGCCATCATCACTCTGTTCAGCCTCTTCGAATTCCTCCGAATACTGTATGGGCTACAGAACTCCAAGACCTGGACAGCATCTTCATGTACCTGGACGACATCCTGGTAGCAAGCAGGAACCAACAGGAGCATATGGTGCACCTCTGCAACCTCTACGCCCGACTGAGCAAGTTTGGCCTGACGATCAACCCAGCCCCATTAAGCAACTAGCGGGCAGCTTAAAGGCCAGTGACCACAAAATGGTGATGGCCTTGCTGCGCAGCCAACAGACAAGGACAATGCACGGAGAAGAAGGGCATTGTTATGCAGAAAAGTACCCGCATGCAGGAAACCCGCTTTTGTTATGTATAAAAGTTGGGCCTGAGCCCTAATAAAACTCAGAGCTTAACCTGACTACACTATGTGTGTGTCTTTCAAGTAGCGTGTGGCTACATATTTTTAGTTTTGACTTTCAAAGACTCATGTAAATTCAACAAACGATACATTACATTCTTTTCCTATGATTTAGAGTCCATTTTTCCACCCCCTTGCTCCATCCCCTCCCCATCCTTTAATTATACAAATACGAAAACAATACAAAAATATAAAAACCACATAAGTACCGGTGAAATCAATGATCCTCCACAAGGCTGGAGTACCCAGGATGCTAAATAAAAATGGTAGGGGCAAAAACACATTGTATGAGCCACATTCCCCAATTCACACTCTCAATTATTCACTTGCTGGGATGTATTGTTTCTTTTCTCTTATTCAGGGAGGGGGAGGGGTGTGTGAATTATATCTGTGGACCTATATGTTTCAGATAAGGTTGCCACACTTCATTGAATGTGTCATATCTCTTCCTTAAATTGTAAGTGATTTTCTCCAGGGGAATGAAACACTGTATTTCCGTATTCCATCATGTGGTATTTAGCTGGGACACAAACTTCCACATAACCGTTATACACTTCCTGGCTACTGATAAGATGACCGTCACAAACTGAATTTGGTGTTTGGATAGTCTAAACTGTACTTCCCCAATGTCCCATAGAATGTACAACTCCAGATCCTGTGGAAAATCCACTTTTGTAATTGTTTTCAGAATGTCCCCCAGGTCTTCCCAGAAGGATTTCAACCTTTTTCCACAGCCAGGCAGAGTGGAAAAAGGTTCCAACCTCCACACCGCACCTAAAGCACATTTCTGAAATTTCTGGGTTTGTCTTGTGTCATTTTTGCGGTGTGAGGTAGCAAGAAATTATATTGCACCTGCATGTGTCTGGCATTGACAATTCCCGTCATGCTATTCCCACATGTCTTCCCACCATTGTTGGTCAATTGTTATGTCCAAGTCCAACTCCCATCTTTCCCTTGATGGATGCAAGACAGGTTTTGGGCCATTAATTTGGAATATGGAATGCATCTTAGATATAAATTTACACTCATTCCCCTTTCAAATTAGAATTTCCATGACGCTCCAGTCTGGCATGGTCATTGTTGGTCCCAGTTTGTCCCTTAGGAAAGACCTTAATTGCAGCAAGCAGAAGAATATTCTGATTGATAACTCATATTTGGCCCTCAACTGCTCGAATGATATGAGCTTCCCTTGATGGAAATAATCCTTGATCTCTTTCTGGCACCAGGTATCCAGGATCTTATTGCCTAGAATCATTGGAATTAAATTGTTCTGGGTCAAGGGTGATTTTGGAGATATTCCCACCTTCAATCCAATACATTGATTTATTCTTTGCCTGGTCTGGCACACGTTTTATGATGGGATTATCTGCTTTTTTTAAATAATGTCCCATTTGTATATAAATTCTGCTGCTATTTTTTCCCCCCATCACATGAAGTCCAATTTGTGCCCAAGAAGGGGGACCTCCTCCCTCAAAAGGTATGGCAATAAACCTTGCCTGGGATGCCCAGTAGTAGTTTTTAAACATTTGGCAGTTTTAAGCCTTCCAATTTATATTCCCATGTCAACTTTTCCATGGAGACTCTATAGACACATTACTATTCCACATAAAGTTTCTGACACATCCATTGAGCATCTTAAAGAAGCACTGGGCCAATGAAATTGGCAATGTTTGAAAAAGAATTGTAGTCTTGGCATCACCTTCATTTTTACACAGTTAACTTTTTCCATCTAGCCAGATCCTCCAGAGCAAAGAGAGATAATTTAGTTTACACTCATTGCATTAAGTCTTTATCCACTTTTATCCCCAGGTATTTAATGCCTTCCTGCATCCACTTAAATTGGCTTCCCTGTTGGCAGGATCTATAATCCCCTTTCGTCAAAGGCATGATCTCGCTTTTATCCAGATTACCCTTATACTCTGGGACCTTCCCATAACCTCCAGTGTGGTCCTCAGTCTGGCCAACGACCAGCACTCCCAGGCTTTGTCAATTATAATAATGCATTGTCAGCAAACAGGTTGATTTTGTGTTCCCTCTGGTCCACCCTGAACCCCTTTATGTCTGGATCCCGCCAAATGATTTCTGTCAATGGCTCATAAGCTAGTATGAACAGAGTTGGGGACAATAGGCAGTCCTGCCTACTAGATCTACTCAGCAGTAACATTGGAAACATCAGCCTGTTTGTAATGATTTTAGTCTGGGGCTTATAATAGTGTCCTTACCCAATTAATAAATGTTTGGCCCAGACCAAATTTTTCCAGTACCTTGATCAGAAAATCCCACTCCAATCTATCAAAGGCCTTCTCCACATCCAAGGATACAGCCACTCCCGTGTTCATCCCTGACTGATGTATTGTATTGAGCAATCTAGCTACATTGTCTGCTGATTGGCTCTTTTTGAACAAATCCAGCCTGATTCAGTTTTGTTAATTTCAGCAAATGTTTTGCCAACCTATTGGCCAATGTTTTTGCTATAATTTTATAATCTGCATTCAATAAAGATATAGGTCTATAGGAGGAGGGCTTCAATGGGTCCCTGTCCTTTTTTGAAAATCACCATAATGAGTGCTGTTGAAAAAGACTCCAGGAGGGAATGCATCTCTGCTGCCTGATCTACCATCTTCATAAGAAGGGGCATTAAAATTCTATAAAATTCAGCAGGGAAACCATCTTCTCCGTTCTTTACTTTTATGAAGTGAATGGTGGAAACTTGCTTCCCATGTGGAGAGTAAAAATACAAATGAGGAAATTGGAAAGGTACTCAAGCAAAGAAATGTTGTTAAACCATGGGGTAGGGGTAGGGCAGAGGAACAGGACTGACTGGGTTTTTGTCTTGAAAAACAGCATGGCTGACAGCTTCTCTCAATATTTTCCTAACTCTAGGAAACAAAACTATGATAGGCTCACAAGATTTTACAACATATATCTCTAGGATATGATACACAGGCATGGTTTCTGCTGTTAGTGCACAACATGCATAATGTTTCTACTAATTACCTCACAGACATAACATACTTCTACACAAACCATAAGCCTCATTTTATGAGAGGGAATACATACAATACTTGCTAAAACAGCAACTCAAGTATGCATCACATCCCGAGGAAAGAGAACAATAAACACTGTTTTGCCAACAAAGAAGTGAGACCAGAATTGAGACAGAGAAGTCACGAGTTCAAATGGATGATGTAGCTTACATTGCCAGGATCATTAAGAGTCTGATGTAAGTGTACATCTGGAATTCATATAATTTATAAATTTTTAAATAAAAATTAATACCATCCACTTATACAGAGAGATAACAGGCCCGAAATTTCAATACAGATTTCATATTGCATAAAATGAAGCATTTTCCTGCTATTCTCCAGTTTCCAGATTTTAATGTAAAACATTTTGGTTTTAACTTACAGCAGTGTTAATGAAACTAGACACACCATCACTTTTCAGTCTCATTTCTTATATCATGATTTTCATTTTCCTCAAAATCTTTGTTAATGTCTGCTGCGTCCTTTTTTTAAAAGGACAAACTTCAATTTCAAACTTGAAAACTTACCTCATACATAAACTCAGAATGGACAATTTAGGAAAGGAATTTTTATATGTGCATACACAGTGGAAGACGTAGGATTAAGGAAAATGTTCAGACAATGCTCAGGTTACAAATGTTTTAAAATAGATCAATTTCAATAATGTTTTTTACACACTATGCAGACAGAAGTGCTATTCCCATCACTACATATCACTCAGAATAAAAAAAATTCCACCTTCCTTATTGTCTTATTGTACCACTTCCTATTTACTAACTATTAATGCAAACAAAATATGCAGATTTCTGTCATTCAGGAGAATGTTCAAAATAAAACTCATTTGTGATCAGCAGTTCTAACACCAAATGCTTTATTTTACACCTCCCATGCTATAACTTCAACCCCTCCACCAATACCTGTAAAGTCATTAAACTTTGACTAAAATATTAACTCTAAATGACTGTTAAAATCAATTTACATAATTACAATGTAAAATCTCCTCTGAGAAAGCAAACACTGATCCCAATCAAAAATTGTAACTTTTTCCTTTTATTTTCCCTTAATTGTGATAACAATATGTGAGTAACACAGCCAAAATATACCAGACTCTCAAACTAAAAGTATTTTACAATGAGGCCTATCACTCATTCGATTGGAGGAAACAAACAAAATATTTGTTAAAGCTAGATAAAATATTTAATATTTTAATTGGTGTGTATATATATATATTGATATATATATATATACATATATATAGATAGGTATATCTATCTATATATAGATAGATATATATATCACTGTCTGCTTTTTAAATATTTGTAATATTAAAAAACTTTTAAATCAAACAAACAGAAGGTTGTGCAGATAAGAAAAAGTGTGTCATAAAAAAAGTATTCTCAAGTAACATGTTTCAAGTTTAACCTAATAACAAAGATGTTTGGTGGATGAGATCCAACTTGTGCAAGTCATAGTTGCAATCAGCAAAAAAAATAGTAGCACAAGTTATCATGTCCAAGATTTACAACTAAATTCCCCAAATTTGATGTGTTGGGATTTAGCTTGCAGTCATCAGATATCTTCAGATCTCAAAATCCATTCCAAACATCTTACAAATTTCATCATGTGTGGCTGAAGATTTCCACACCATTAATGCAGACATTGCTCTGACTGTCTTCCATTGATAACTGATTCAAAACTTTAATTAAGCCCAAATTTCTGGTAATGAATCAAAGAAAATGAAATTGTCTTTATTGGTGAGCACTGTAACTGAATCTCTCTTTGGCTTGGCTTCGCGGACGAAGATTTAAGGAGGGGGTAAGAGTCCACGTTAGCTGCAGGCTCGTTTGTGGCTGACAAGTCCGATGCGGGACAGGCAGACACGGTTGCAGCGGCTGCAGGGGAAAATTGGTTGGTTGGGGTTGGGTGTTGGGTTTTTCCTCCTTTGCCTTTTGTCAGTGAGGTGGGCTCTGCGGTCTTCTTCAAAGGAGGTTGCTGCCCGCCAAACTGTGAGGCGCCAAGATGCACGGTTTGAGGCGATATCAGCCCACTGGCGGTGGTCAATGTGGCAGGCACCAAGAGATTTCTTTAGGCAGTCCTTGTACCTTTTCTTTGGTGCACCTCTGTCACGGTGGCCAGTGGAGAGCTCGCCATATAACACGATCTTGGGAAGGCGATGGTCCTCCATTCTGGAGACGTGACCCATCCAGCGCAGCTGGATCTTCAGCAGCGTGGACTCGATGCTGTCGACCTCTGCCATCTCGAGTACTTCGACGTTAGGGATGAAAGCGCTCCAATGGATGTTGAGGATGGAGCGGAGACAACGCTGGTGGAAGCGTTCTAGGAGCCGTAGGTGATGCCGGTAGAGGACCCATGATTCGGAGCCGAACAGGAGTGTGGGTATGACAACGGCTCTGTATACACTTATCTTTGTGAGGTTTTTCAGTTGGTTGTTTTTCCAGACTCTTAATATATTGCTCACCAATGCATCATGAATTGTTGCTGCAATAGTTGCATCTAGATTCATTATGAATATCAAAAGGAAATTTTTAAAATAAATAAATATGTTCACTCCTGAAAAGATACTGAGCATTTCCAGCCCTTTTAGTTTTTCTTTCAACTACATCATAAATGTTTTTGTGTTGTTCTTGGCTTTAAATCACACAATGCAGGTTATTTCTGTATTGCATGAAGTGCTGATGTATGAGGAAAATACTTTGGAATGCCTGCTGCATGCCCAAATCTGATTTAATATTCTAAGCTAAATCCTTTGCAGCAAAATATTGTGGACTCTGATGACAAAAACAAGAAGAATTAAAGAACTTTACAGCTCACAAGATGTCCATTCAACTAGAGGTGGAGCCAGGTTCAAAAGTTAAGGGGAGCAAGCATGTAAAAAGACACCATGACATATACCAGATGATGAATCAGTGGTTGATTGGCCGGCAGTACTGATCTGTCGGTGGCATCGGACCATAATGGGGGTCAGGTGGCGACAGCTTCAGAGCAGGGTAGCAGTGGCATCAGAGCGGGGAGGTGGAATTGTCGAACCAAGGCGTTAGACCAGGGGGTGGGAAGGCCCCTGCACCCTGTCTAGTTACGCCACTGCATTCAACTCATCACATCCACCAGCCAAAGATGAAGTCACATTAATTATGCTTTTCAAATGTTAGGCAAGAGCCATGTACATTCGAGAGCATTGCTTTTTTTTAAAAGAGAGATTTCCTGCCCTCCAGCCATTCCTCTACCCACTTTCACTATTACCCACTCAGTGAGGCTCCAGATCACCACACTTGGGTGAAAATATTCCTCCTCATGGCTCCTCGCATCAGTCCATAAATCCATTATCCTTGCCTTAACCCCTATTTCCCCTTTTCAGGGTTTCATAATTTTATGTGTAGATGATGGCGCCTTACAGAGGCAACTCTTTGCAGGCAGCTCTGATGGAAATAATCAAATATTCTCATTCAGAACATCAAAAAATGAAACAAAAAATGAGAAACACAAAATCAAATCTACCTGACCACATGGGTGTCCTAAGATTGCTGGCAGACCTTGGAATGAGGGGAATCAGCAGTCTCTGGCTGTGGGACCTTTAAACAGCTCACACAAGAACACCACCACCATGGGAGTTTTAAACAGCCTGCAATCGGGCCATTTAAACTTCGCAGGAGTCGAAGACAGCAGACGCTCACCACATTTAAACATAGCAGAGGATTTAAAGGAACAGTGCACGGACCACTTGAAAAGCCCAGGAATTACCAGTAGTGGGCCCACAGGCCAGGTAAAGAAGATCTGACCACGTGGACGTTGGTGGGGGTGGGGTGTGGGACACAGGTCAAGCTGAAACGCTGGGACCTCATGCTTCCTTACCATCCTCCTGGCCAATGCAGAGTTCTTGGAGACTTCAACATCAAAGAAACCTCAGGGAGTGCTGCATGATGTGTTTTACAGAAACATGGATAAACATGGACATTCCAGACAGGACGTTGCAGCCCAAGGGCTACATCCTCCATTGTGCTGACAATGCACTGGCACCTGGTAAAATGAAGGGAGGCTGCATTTGTGTCATCATCAATTCATTGTGGTGCACAGACATGACAGTCATGCCCCAGTCCTGCTCCCCTGACCGGGAACATCTGGCGATTAAGTATCATCCCTTCTATCTGCCAGGGGAGTTCACTGTCATCATCCAGGTCGCAGTGTACATCTGCCCCAGCCTAACATCTGGCGAGCACTGGAGGGACTGAGCACTGTAATAAACAGCTATGAGACAGCATATCCTGATGTGTTTAAGGCTGGGGTTCAAGATCTTTACATGTCCAGGTTTGACCTGCAGAAGGCCATCTTTGAAGAAAAGTGGCAATTCTGGAGGAAGCTTTAGATAGAGATAGGCCAGCTATGGCAGGGAGTGCAGCCATTATAGCCTATAAAGTGCGGGAGAACACTATAGAAGGCTGTGATGCTTCACTACCTGATGAGCTGAACACCTTCTATGACTGCTTTGAGGAGAAGAACCAAACGATGCCTACTAGAATCCCTGAAAAGGCTGAGGATCATGTGATATCTGTCTCTGAAAGTGACGTCAGAACATCATTGCAAGGCTTTTATGCAAGTTTGCATTGCAAGTTTGAAATTCTGCACCAACCAACTAGCCAGAGTGTTCACAGACATTTTCAACCTCTCATTGCAGCAGCCAGAGGTTCCCACCTGTTTCAAAAGGGCATCAATCACCCAAGAAGAGTAGTGTGAGCTGCCTCATCGCCTACCGCCCAGTAGCAATAACTTCTATTGTGATAAAATACTTTGAGAGGTTGGTCATGGCCAGAATTAACACATCCTAAGCAAAGATTTGGACCCACTGCAATTTACCTATTGACACAATCGCTCCATAGCAGATGCAATATCGCTGGCTCTCCACTCAGCTCTAGATCACCTCTAAAACAGTGATTTATACATACGACTGCTCCTTATCGACTACAGTTCAGCCCTCAATAACATTATTCCCTCAGTGTTGGTCAAAAGCTACAAACTTTAGTCCTCAGTATCACCCTCTGCAACAGGATCCTTGACTTTCTCATTGCAAGACCACAGTCAGTGCGAATTGGAAACAACGTCTCCTCCTCTCAGATTATGAACACAGGCACACCCCAAGGATGCATGTTTAGGCCACTGCTCTACTTATTATACACCCATGACTGTGTGGCCAGGCATAATTCCAATGCCATCTACAAATTTGCCAATCACACCACAGTTGTCAGCAGAATAACAACGGCAATGAGGAAGCGAACAGGAAGGAGAGAGATCAGCTTGTTGATTGGTGTAACAACAATAACTTTGAGCTCAACGTCAGTAAAACCAAGAAAACAATTGTGGACCAGAAGGAAGTCAGGGAAACATGACCCAGTCCTCATCGTGTGGAGAGGATGGAGAACTTCAAATTCCTGGGTGTCAACATCTCTGAGGATCTGTCCTGGAACCTCTACATTGATGCAATCACAAAGAAGAAAGCTTGCCAGTGGCTATACTTTGGGAGGTGTTTGAGGAGATTTGGTATATCACCGAAGACACTCATAAACTTCTACAGATGTACCATGGAGAGCATTTTGGCTGGTTGCATCACTGCCTGGTATGGAGGAGTCAATATGGAGGCATCAACTTGCAGGACAAGAATAAACTCCAGAGAGTTGTTAAGCAGCTTCTATCTTCAAAGACCCCCACCACACAGGCCATGCTCTCTTCACTCTGCTACTATCAGGAAAAAGGTACAGGAGTCTAAAGACAAGCACTCAACAGCACAAGGTCAGCTTCTTCCCCGCTGCCATCAGATTCCTGAATAATCAATGAACCAAAGACACTGCCTTACTTTTCGTGTATTATTATTTTAAATTTTTTACAGTAATGGTGCAAGATGGTTACAATGTGAATGTTTCCACTACGATGCTGCCGCAAAACACTAAATTTCATGACTTGTTCGCGACAAGAAATTCTAATTTGGAAATTCTACCCCAGCTTCTTCTGTTTAAATTAAAGTTAAGTGAAACTAAGATAATTCACTATCTAACTACTTGGAGAAACCGACAGGTTCAAAATCTGGCTTACCAGGTAATATTTGTTATTTCCCCCTTTCACCAGGGCCTCTAAATTCATTTCCTTCATTTGGTTGCCTTGAAACTTAACTGGTTCTGTTTCCTCTCTCCTTTTTGAGCAGTGGACAGTGTTGTTTCCCACAGTGTGCTTAAATTTACTGGGTTAATTTGAATTATTATTCTGTGTGATACCTTACAAGTGAATGAAAAGTGTGCTGGAGTATCAATACAATAATATCCCACAATTCAGAAAAATACCTGAGTGTGAGTGTGGCAGATTAATGGAGTTTTACTGTATGTACACGAGTTGAAAAGGGAAGCACACAATCCACTGGAGGAACTCAGCAGATTGAGCAGTAGTAGTGGGAGGAAAAAGGGTGGTCAACATTGTAGCCCGGACGGAACTCAAGTTTTCTTCTATTGTTCCTTGACCATTGAGTTTCTTAGCAGATTGTATGTTGTTCTAGATTTCAGCATCTGCAGTATGTCATGTGCATCATTTCATAAAACTTCAACTGTGGCATAAAGGCCAAAGATTGATGGAGATCAACATAACTCCATACAAGCAAATGATCTGTAAATTCAGCACATTTAAATAGAAATGTACCACTGTTGTTTGTAGTATGTATGAATGACTTGGATAAAAACAGAGGTGATCTGATAGGTAAGTCTGCAGATGACATGAACATTTGTGGAATTATGGATAAAGGAAGGCTGTCAAAGGATAAAACACAGGTGGATGGTTGGGTAAAGAAATGACAGGTGGAGTTTAATCCTGATAAGTGCGAGGTTATATGTTTTGAAGTCAAAGGCACGAGGAAAGCATACAGTAAATGACAAGGCTCTTTTGGAGATGATACACAGAGAGTAGATAGATGGCTCCCTGAAACTGGCAACACAAGTAGATAGGTTGGCAGAGAAGGCAAATTGCATGGTTGCCTTCATCATTCAGGGCACTGAGTGAGAAATCATGCTGTAGTTCTATGAAAAGGCAAAGAAGAAAATCTGCAGATGCTGAGGACTAGTGCAGTGGAAAAACTCAACAGGTCATGCACCATCCATAGGAAGCAAAAGGCAGCTGACATTTCAGGCCTGAGCCTTTCATCCCAAGTGCTGAAAATCAGACAGCATCAATATTGATCTCCAATTTCTATGAACCCCCTTCGATAGTTTCCCCTTTCCCTCTGTTGCCCTTTCTCCCATCATCCTACGCTCTCCCTTCTCACCTTCTTTCTCCAGCACTTCCACCTGTATCCACCTATTCCATGTTTGCCTGTGCTCCTCCACCCCCACCCCCACCCCTTCTTCCAATGAAGTTTCTCTAGCACTTTTATGTTCTGCAATTCTATGAAACTGGTAAGGGCACATTAGACCTCTGTGTCAGTTCTTGAAACCACATTATAAGAAAAATATGTGGGCTTTGGAGAGGGCACAGAATTTAGACAGACACATGAATAGACTGGGAATGGAAAGTTGTAGACCATGTGCAGGCAGATGGGATCATCTTTGTCTGTCATCAAGGTTGCCAGAAGCATCATGGTGTGCTGTATTTTTATGTTCTCTGTTCCCCGGTTTCTACTGATTCAGAGTATCAAATCATAAATTCAGTTAACTAAAATTACACAATTAATAAGGCTGCTCTTTCCAAAGCTCCAGGTTTCACAGAATTCAAAAACAATATTATGTCCAAATTTACATTTCTCGTGAGAAATGCAAAGTGGCTAGCTAAAAATCAAAATAGAAGATTCAGGAAATATCAAAAATATAAAAAACAACCAGTAAACTATATAATCTATTTGCCAAATTTTCTTGAAGAAAACAAACGAGTTCGATAGGAAGACGAGATTAATGGTGTTAGATTGAGAAGATGATTCATGGCTGAAAGAGCAGGCACATATCCAATCATCTCAAGGGCTGGAACTTCTTATTCACTAAAACAAAAGGTGCAAATAAGTCTAGAACAGGATTGACTTGGGATAGATCCCAAACCTGAACTTCCTCAAAGCAATTAATACAGTACTTGATCTGACAAACCCAATACTAACTGAAAACCGCACAGAAAACTCAAAGCAAATCTACAAGAACAGTTTTTAACCTCATGAACCAAGACCTAAAGAGAGCATACTTTCAGAAAGGAAAACTGAGTGGGTCACAGAGAATTGGAATATTCTATTATGGCAACAAATAAAAACACAACATAACCACTGACAACAATTCCTGAACTGAAGGATTATCCCAACAACTATCAAGTGAACATGTATACTGAGAAGAGTTCAACTTCCCATACTCAATTTAATTTTGTTTGGAAAAACTCAAAAACTTGCCAATTTAATGCCTTGAATCTCAAGCTGTCCTCACAATTATGCAAATAAATGCCATCAGACCATCTTCCCAAGTCTGACATAGCATATGGTTATTAATCCACATTCATTCTCAAGATAAAGTAACCGCCCACATTGTCAATGTCTAAGACATTCTTCTGCCTCCAAATAGCAATAGCATTTCTGACTTTTAGCAGAAATGTGCACTTTACTATCAGCTAGTAGGCTTATAAATAGAAGGAAGGCATTGAAATGCAAAAGTATAACCAGGATACAAGGAATAAGGGGATAACAAGAGAGAATTAAAAAAAAAAATTACCACAGGTATATGAAGCAAGAGCAGCAAAATTATAGGACTAAGATATGGTGGGAAGGGAGAAAATCAAAGCTCCATATCTGCCTGCATAATAGGTCCCCTGCATAACCACGGCCGAGGTGAGAAGAACACTATCCAAAATGAACTCACACAAGGCAGGTACTAAAGGACTGTGCAGACCAACTGACGGAGGTCCTTGCAGACATCTTCAATACTCACTACAGCAATCCATTGTCCCCACAAATTTCAAGACAGCCACCATCATCCAGGTACCAAAGAGGGTGATAGAAATAGGCCTCAATACCGACTGCCTATTGGCACTGACCGCCACCATTATGAAATGATTTGAGCGTCTGGTGATGAAGCGCATCAAAGTGCACCTCCAAGAGACATTGAACCCACTTCAATTTGCCTAAAGACAGAACCGTTCCACTGATGATACTCTAGCCTTGTCCCTCGATTCCGTCCTGACATACCTTGAGAATAACACCTCATACACCAGGCTGCTGTACATTGACATCAGCTCAGCATTTAATATGATCATTCCCCAGAGGCTGGTGAAGAAGCTGTCCTTGCAGTGACTCAACACCCTTCTCTGTAACTGGATTCTGGGCTTCCTAACTGAAAGGCCATAGTTTGTCTGGGTTGGTAGCAGAACATTAAATACTCTCATGCTGAGCACCTCAGGGCTGTGTGCTCAGCTCGCTCCTGTTCACACTACTGGCCCATGACTGCAATGCCAGATCCGACTCAATGGTGTCGTCAAGTTTGCAGATGGCACAATGGTAGTTGGCCTCATCAGCCACAACGATGAATTGCACAACAGAGAAGAGATGGAAAATCACATGTCAAAGTGCAAGAGTCACAACCAGAGTCTCAATGTGGACAAGACACAGGAGATAATTATGAGCTTCAGGAGGACAAGGGACGACCATCCTCCACTAAACATCAATAATTCTGGGAGCTCTATCAAGAGCAAACTGGGTAGCTGCATCAGAGTATGCTACAGTTGCTGAAGAGCATTGGATCAGGGACTCCATCGATGTTATCTACCAAGATTGTTGTCTGAAGAGGGCTTGGAAAATTGTTAAGGATCAACCTGCACACAGCATCTTCTAGTTACTCCCATTAGGAAAGAGATACGAGTATCAGAGCTAGAAACAGCAGGCTGAGAAACAGCTTCTTCCCATGGGCAGTTAGACTGATGAATGGCTCATACAAACCCTCAGAGACTCTATTTATTTAACAACATTTATTCATTTTTACATTTGTATTGCATATAAATTGCTTGTAAAAATGTGTACTGTCTATATATGAGTTTGCATGTTTTTACACCGATGACCAAAGAAAGCAGTTTCATCCACTTGTACTTATAAAATGAATGATAATATACATGAACTCGAAAATGCGCTTATGTAAATGAACTTGTGCACAAACATACACAATCACAACTGAAAAACTAAATTAAACTATTCTGTTTCCATCATTGGTTGATAGAATGCAATACATCTCCATTTGATTTTGCATGTTATCAATATAAATTTATCAGCTGTACAAAAATAGGGGAAAGTAAACAAGTTTATTAAAAACAAAAATGCAACAAAGTAAACTGATACATTGGGAAAACGATGAATTATCAGTGTGTGAGAGCAATATTTTATTTGCCGGCAAAAATGTCACAATCACTAACTTCACATGCCTAATGTCATAGTTTCTCCTTAGGAATAAAATGTTAGATTTGTATTTATTTCAAAATAATCATGATTATGGAATAAGAAGAATTATTTTACATTACAATGCATTATTGTGCTGACTGCGGATTTGAAAAAAGTTAGTAGATTTAGGTCTATCCATGCTGCATCTTACCTGTCACGTTGTTAATCGTATTTGGCAGGACCAACAAAAATAATTCCTCTGAACAATATCTATCCCTAATACCTTAGAATCTTACAATATTTTGGTACAGCACAAACAAGAAATATAAAAGCAAAAATATATCAGCGCTGTGTATAAAGTCCTTTTAATTGAGTTTCAAAATTGGATGAAATTAAATTTTCAGGTTTCTGGACCATTGGGCTCTCTTCCAGGGAAGGTGGGACCTGTTTCCACAGGACGGTTTGCATCTGAACTGGAAAGGAACTAATATCCTTATGGGAAGGTTACCTCCAGGAGGTTTAAACTAGATTTGTAGAGGGATGGGAACCACACTGCCAGAGTATATTTTAGGGGAGTGGAGGAAGGAAAAATTAATGTGAAAATTGCATGTAACGTTATGTCAAAGGGTTGTTTGTGGTGGAAATTTTCACAGGTTCATCTATTTCAATGCAAGAAGTACTGTAGGAAAGGCAGAGGAGCTTAGAGTGTAGATTGTCATATGGAATTATGATATTATGGCCATTAGTGAAACTTGGTTGCAGGACGGGCAGGATTGGCAGCTCAATGTTCCGGGCTTACATTGTTTCAAACGTGATAGAGCAGGAGGATGAAAGGGGGAGGAGTGGCATTGCTCGTCAGGTAAAATATCACTTCTGTGCTCAGGCAGGAGAGACCAGAGGATTCTTCTACTAAGACTATATGGGTGGAGATGATGAATGGGAAAGGTATGACTACACTCATAGAGTTTTATTATAGACCACTCAATAGTCAGCGAGAATTGGAAGAGCAAATCTGTAGAAGAGAGAGAGAGCAGGCAGCTGTAGGAAACATAAGGTTGTGATAGTAGGAGGTTTTAACTTTCCACATATAGACTGCAACTCCCATGCCGAAAAAGGGCTGGGTCAAATGTGTTCAGGAAAATTTTCTAAATTAATATATAGATGCATCAACTATAGAGAGTGCAATACAGGATCTCAGGAATGAGATAGGACAAGTAACAGGAGTACATTTAGGGGAACATTCTTGGTCCAGTGATAATAATGCAATTAGTCTCAAGTTAATTATGGAGAAAAATATGTCTGGGCATCAGGTTGACATTCTTAAATGGAAATAGGCCAACTTTGAGGAAATGAGAAAGGGTCTAGAATGTGGGGATTGGGATAAGTTGTTTTCTGGCAGACCTTCAAAGGTAAAATTTTGAGAGTATAGAGTCTGTATATTCCTGTCGGGATTAAAGGCAAAATTAACAAGCAGAGGGAACCTTGGTTTTCAAGGGATATTGGGGATCTCGTTCGAAAGAAGAGGGAGGTATATAGCAGATATAGGCAACAAGGGGAAAATTAGGTACTTGAGGAGTATAAAAAATACAAGAAAAAAATCTCAATGAATAAATCAGAAAGGCTAAAAGAAGACATGAGGTTGCTTTGGCAAACAATATGAAGGAAAATTCTATGGGTTTCTACAGATATATTAAGAGCAAAAGGATAGTAAAGTGTAAAATTGGTCCTCTTGAAGATCAGAGTGATCAACTATGTATGGAGCCAAAAGAGATGAGGGAGATCTAAAGTGCATTTTTGCATCAGTATTTACTCAGGAAATTGGCGCAGGGTCAAGGGAACTTTGGAAAACAAGAAGTGAGGTTATGGAACCAATATTGATTAAAGAGGAGGAGGTGCTTGCTGATCTAAAGCAAATAAGGTGGATAAATTCCCAGGGCATGACAAGATATTCCCTCAGACCTTAAATGGGTCTAATTTATAAATTGCAGGGCTCTGGCAGAAATATTTAAAATTTTCATAGACACGGTTGTGGTGCCAGAAGATTAGAGGGTAGCTCATGTTGCTCCATTGTTTAAAAAACCTCCAAAAGTAACCCTGGAAATTGTAGACTAGTGAGCCTGATATCAGTAGTAGGTAAATTATTGGAAGGTATTCTAAGAGATTGGATATTCATGTTTTTGGATAGCCGTGGACTAATTAGAGAATAGTCAACATAGCTTTGTGTATGATAGGTCATATTGAACTGATCTTATAGTTTTTCGAGGTTATCAGGAAAGTTGAAGAAAAGGCTGTGGATGCTGTTACACGGACAGATGGCCTTTGATAAGGATATGGGAGGTTCGTCAGGAAAGTTCAGATGCTCGGTATTTATGGTGAGGTTGTAAACTGTAAACTGGATTCCACATTGGCTATACGGGAAAAGCCAGAGAGTAGTGGTGTATGCCTCAGGGACCATTGTTTTTTGACGTCTATATCAATGAGCTTTTTGATAATGTGATAAATTAATCAGGAAGTTTGCAGAAATACACTAAGATTGGAGGTGTTGTGGAGAGCAAAGTAGGTTTTCAAAGCTTGCAGAGGGATCTGGGCCAGCTGGAAAAACGGGCTGAAAAATGGCAGATGGAATTTAATGCAGACAATTGTGAGGTGGTGTATTTTGGAATAATAAACAAAGAAAGGACATAAACAGTAAATAGTAGGTCACCGAGGAGTGTGATAGAACAGAGGGATCTAAGAATACAGATAAAGAACACAGTTTCCTGAAAGTGGCATCACAGTTAGATAGGGTTGCAAAGAGAGCGTTTGGCATATTGACCTTCATAAATCAAAGTACTGAGTGTAGGAGTTTGGATGTTATGGTATAGTTGAATAAGACATTGATGAAGCCAAATTTGTAGCATTTTTTGCAGTTTTGGTCACTTAACCACAGGGAAGATATCATCAGGATTGAAAAAGATATCATCAGGATTGAAAGAGTACAGAGATTTATTAGTATGTTGCCCAAACTGAGTTACAGGGATAGGTTAAAAAGTTAGGGCTATATTCCCTGAAGCATAGAAAAATAAAGGGAGATTTGATGGAGAAATTTAAAATTATGAGGGGTATGGACAGAATAAATGCAGGCATGCTTTTTTTCCACTGAGGGTACGCAGAGGACATGGGTAAAGGTGAAAGGTTTAGGGGGAATCTTCTTCACACAGAGAGTGATGGGAGTGTGGAACCAGCTACCAGCCAAAGTGGTGAACAGAGGCTCAAGTTTAACATTTGGACAGGTACATGGATGAGAGGGGTTTGGGGGACTATGGAATGGGTGCAGGTCAGTGGAACTAGGCAGAAAAATATTTCACACAGACTAGAAGGGCCTGTTTTTTGTGCTGATGTTCTATGGTTATAAATATATATAATATATACATATAGAGAGAGTTAAGAAAAAGTGGGTAACAACATTTTCTAATTCATAGAAAGGTTCCTTAATTGAAACATTAACACTTTCTCTCGCCACAGATAATGCTTGAATTACTGAGCATTTCCAGCATTTTTTATATTTAAGAAGCAGTATCATTCTCCCAACAATTACCTTTCAATCATCTCTTAAAAACAAGATCATTTTTTAGGTTTGTTTCATTTTTGTTTATAGGAAGGACACTGTTGACAAATTAACTGACTTATATGCACTTACAAATTGCTGTGTAACTGAAGTGTGGAAAAAGACCAATGGAATGTAAATGTCTGTTTCCTTTCAAGTTACAATATGCTGTGTCTGCACTGAGCTGTTCAGTGTGAGCAATCTTAGACATACAATGTTTTGTTCTTATGTTTGAGACATATATGCAGATCAATAACCCTGACCTTGTCCTTATCAAATCTGGCCTGCTCGAGTCTGCACTGTGAAGAATGAGACAACAGTCACTGTATAGTATTTGCTGATAATGCTGCAGAGGAAGTAAAATTAATAAAGGTTTACTGACCTAAATGGGTATGCGCCATGAGGTCAGCTAGTGAAGCAGTAGGTTTCCCTCCTACATGTGATGAGGTGGACGATGCAGAGGATGAGGTGGAGGAGCTCTGGATAACCTTGTTAAGCCAGTGCTCTACGTTCAAATGGCCCTGCTTTGGAGTGGACGTGATCCGGCCCTGACGACGGAGTGAGCCCTCATCTTCTGACGCTGAGGACGTGTCTGCATTCAATATAATACTAACATTAGGACATTGTAGTCTCTATTCTTTTAAACTTAGTAACACAGCCTCAATGGGAGCATTTGACACATACATGACAATGGTTATGCAGGAAACAATTTGCATCCCATAAGTAGCCTCATTGGATAAATCCTATTCAAAACATCATTTTTTAATCCTTAAATCCTTATTAAGAACAGTTTACTTTACACATTAGACAACACAACTAAAAAAAACTGGATACAAATAAGAACCAACTCTGAACTGTATCAATTATACTTCACAAGGAATTCAACTGCCTTATATCCTCTATTACGTCCAAAAATTATAAGAATAAGAACTAAAAATATGCAACCTAAGAGCTGGAAAAAATGCTTTGGGCTTCAATTCTTCTCCTGTGTTGTTCCATTCACATGTTCTTTAAGACATTTATTTTTATTAAATCATTCATCCATGCAATTTTTCACTAATTTGAAACGCTCAGATAGCACTGATGGTTAAATCCACCAATTTCCTGTCAGCATAACTCTACGATTCACAGGGCAAAATGGCAGTTAAATAATATGAGTATTAGTTGATAGAAATAAATAGGCAAAGAAATTGAAGAGCAAGAAACACCATGGAAATCAGTCATTATAAGGGTTATAGAATACAAAGCAAGCTATAAGGAGGGAATGCAAACTGCTAGCAAAAGGGGTATGGACAGATATTGAAGGAATTGGAAAGGGATAATAGAGGGAATAGTTGGAGAGTTAAAAGGAAGATTGTAAAAATTCAGTTTTATTTCAAGAAGGAAACAGTAAATGATGATTCACAGTGGGTTAACTTGCATGTATAATAGTGTATATTAGATTTCGCAGGGCAAAAGTTCAAGAACAAGGCTGTCTTGCTGCAGCTGCCAAAGGCTTTGGGAAGATTATGGTTTAAAAAAAACTGCTGGGGGAACTCAGCATGTCAAGCAGGATCTGAAGGGGAGGGAAAGGAATTGTCAGCGCTTCCGGTTGAAAGGGGAAAGGGATGATCACCAGTATAAAAAGGATTGGGGAAGGTGTATGACAGGAGCCAGAAACTGATAGATGGATGGAGCCAGATTGGGGAAAAGGGACACTGGAGTTGGCAGACAAGCAGATAAATGGTAGGTGAAAGTCAACAGTTATAAATGAGATGGAGCCAGATGGGGAAGGGGAGGGTGAAGGTGGAGATAGCTGCTGGAGATTGAGAGGAGAGAACACAAAGGCTACCAGTGGTGGAATCCAGCACGGAAGAAACCACTGGGGGAGATGGAGATGGAACCAAATGATGAAGGGGATCCTGAGCAGTGAAGAACTGGAGCAGCCATTCTCAATGAGGGTCATACACTCCTCTGGGGCCACTGCACATTTAAGGTGGGGGGGGGGGCACAGATTGAAAACATAAAATGTTTTTATGTAGTCAGTAGGAGAGAAGTACAGAAGAAACCAATTAAACTTGACTGCTTCACATGGAAGGGGCCCCATAAACTTTGAGCAGAGTCCTCAAAGACCAATACCAAAATACAGTTGAGAATGGCTGAACTAGAAGGACAGGCAGCATCCTGGTTGAGAAATGAATCATCAACATTTTAGTCAGGACTCTTCTGCTGCTTAGAACGTGTGGATAGTAGGTCATTGGAACCAGGAAGGGGTGACAATGAGGGCTGTAGATGGAATAGAGGATGAAAATGGGCTGAGAAGTGGGAACATATTAGGCAAGGATTGTGTGAAATTGGAAAATTCACCATTTGCACCATTGAGTTGTAGACTACCAAGACAGTATACTAGGTGTTGTTCCTCTAGTTTTCATTGGGCCACATCCAAGCAGTGAAGAAGACAGAAGACAGATAGGTTGGTGTGGGAATTGGCAGGAGAGTTGAAATAGCATACAACCAAGAGCTTGTGATGCCACTCTGGACATAGTTCTTCTACTTTGCTTATCAGTCCCATGATCCTTGTTTGGACTTGGTAATGTGGAGGACAACACTGTTCCAGATTTAGATGGGATGAAGCTGGTTGAGGGGAGATGGTATTTAATCAAGCCATGAAGAGGGAAAAGTTAAGTGGAAAAAGAGCAGGTAGAAAAGATGGAACTACCAGGTTGGACATTGTGGAAAGGAGATCACCTGGTGTGACAGCATCTGTGAAAGTGAGGGAAACAGTGGCCTGGGTTCATAACTGTGGTCATGGTCCATGGGGAGGAATTGAAGAGCTGCTGTCTAGCCTCTACAAGGTCGAAGTCAGTCAAATGCATGACAACATGGGTTTGATGACAAGGCTGGAATTGGTGTAAGGCAAATGGAGGGCTGCTCCCTCAAATAAGGTGGGTTTGGAATGGATGAGGGGAATGAGATTGAGGTAATGGTAATTATTCATGAAAAGGTCAAAATAGGGTGAGATGCACCATGGATGGTCAGAGTTACACATGTGAGAAGCCATCACCATTGGGGGTGGAGGGGGGGGGTGAGGACCACCTTGCCAAGGAAATGGGTATGGGAGGCAGAAGCAATGGAAGAATAAATGGTCATCATGGCTGTTCCGAAATATACTAAAAAGCGGGCACAGAGGTAAGCCACCTGCTGTGGTCTGACTTCAGGTGCTCAGGCCAAATGGTGATAACCTAGCTGGGGTTAAAGCTGGGGATAGGAAGCTTGGGGGAGGGGATTGTTCTTGGCAAAGATGGGAGAATAGAATGGGGAGTGTGGTGTTTACTTAAGGGTGGAACTTCTGGTTGAATGTGAGATACAAGGACAAAGAAGGGTAGTGTCCATGGTGAAGACAGTGGTAGGGCAAGAAGGAGAATCTGCAGACTATTGTGTTGCAGGGAAAGGGTATTCTGCTCAAGTGTCTACATACAAGAAAGGATAACACTTGGCTTAAAGGAGTGCAATGTAGGAGATTGATCACAGGAAGAAGGTGTCTGTCCAGTTTGAGCAGGATACATCAATGCCCATGGGAGTTCAGGAGAGCAAGAAATTATTTCTAAAGGAGGAAGAGTTTGAATAGAAATAACATGAATCTTGGTTCGAACAACTAAAGACAATCACTGATATTCTGTTGTGCATAGTGCCAAACATATTGGGTATATTTAAGAAAGTTCAACCTCAATGACCCTCCACCACTATCCCAGTTGATCAAGAGAGCTGAGAATTTGGGAGAGGATTGTGTGGTGAGTGGGGTGATGTGAAAGAACTAGGGGTGTGTATTATTTATGTTAGGACCAGTTGGAGAGAGGCTAAAAAGTTGTACATGTTTCAGAATGAGGATTACAGGTAAAACAGCTGGTGTTGAGAGGATGGCCAAGGACTGGGAGTGAAAAAATAACGAATTGGACATTTTAGATTGAGATGAGGAAAAGATTTTTTATTTTTGCTGAGAGGTCGACAAATCTTTCTAATTCTGTACCCAAGTGCTGTGGATTCACAAGCATAAAGTAATTTCAGACAAAGATTGATACATTTTTTGGATGCCAACTGAATCAAATGATATGAAATTTAGCAGGAATGTCCATTAAGTAGATTATTAGGTTTCATCCTGCTAAGATGTCCATGTGGTCAAATATCATGTCCTGATTCCACTTACACTCATGTAATGTTTAAAACTTAACCTTGTACAAAGATACAATTGATATTAGAAAAACTGCACAATATAAAAACTATACTGTACACTTTCTCCCTTTAGACAAGGTTTAATTCCCCACAATTCAAACTTGAAAATAATGATTTTATTATATCTCCTAATAATGAACAGTATCACCATGCACCACCATATTCAAATTATTCTTGTCATAATTTATGTCCTTAAGCCTCAAAGAAAAAAACTACCTTGAGGTGCTACCTATTTATCTCATCAGCTGTGTTGGAAAATTACTATTTCCAGTCACCAATTTAATTTTCATAAAATATCAATCCCTGAAACATTCATACCAGTTGAAAAATTGAGCTTTAAAATTCTTCGGAGATTTCTAACTAGAAATATACTGACCATTCAATTTTTGGATTGATAACTCTTTATGTGATTCTACCATGCATTTTTATTTCCGTGTGAGGAACAAGTTGAAAGACTGTGATGTTGCACAGGAAAGAAAACTGGCTATGCTTCTCTTAACTCCAGATTGTAAATCAACACCATTTCTTTTTTGCTGACACACATTCAAGTTCAACAATAATGAATAAAAATTATCTGTACTTAATCCCTAAACCAAGTTCAAGATTTCCTCTCTCCCAATCAATCTGACTCCATCTTGTTTGCAACATATTAAGCTTGCAATGTGGATGATGTTCGTACTTCTAACACTAATTAAGAATTCTTGCAAATATTCAAGATCAAAATAAATATCTACAAATGCTGGAAATAAAACAAAAAGTGCTGGAAACACTCAGCAGATAATGTAACATTTATTATGAGCAAGAGTTAATGTTTGAGGTCAAAGATCCCTTGCTGGAAGTGGGAAGGACAAAGTTAGTTTAGTTACTGAGGGATGCAAACGATCAAGGGATTATCTCTGATAAGAGGAGCCAGGGCATGTGGTTGAGGCTATCCAGTCCATAGGTTAATGGAAAGAGAGAGAGCCCAAGAGAGGACAGAGAGAGTGTGAAAACAAGTGAGAAGATGAACATAAACTCAAAATGATGGCAAAATGAGGATAGAATCAAAGTAATGTGAAAGTAAATCATAAAATTCTGTAGACAATGTGATTTAAGTAAAAACACAAAATACTAGAGAAGCTCAGCAGGTCAAACAGTGTCCTTTATGTAGCAAGGACAAAGATACATAATCGACAATTGGGGCTTGAGCACTTCATGAAAGTATGAGAAAATGCTGGGGGGGGGGGGGGGGGGTTGGTGGCAAAGGAAGGAGATGATAGGTGGAGAAAGGAGGACAGTAGCAATGAGGGGAAGGGGGGGATGGCTAGGCTGGGTGGGTGCAAGAACTGAAAAGACAAGAAAAGTGAGGGGGGGAAGAAAAGGCAAACAGGTTTAATGGAAAGCAGTAAAGTCAATGTTCACACCATGTGGAAGAAGTGTGCCCAGATGGAAAATAAGGTGTTGTTCCTCCAATCCACAAGCGGTCAGAGTGGGACAGTACACAAGGCCATGGACAGACATGTGAGCATTGGAGTGTGACCCAGAAATGAAATGGTTGGCCACTGTGGTTGTGAATGGAGAGAAGGTGCTGAGCGAAGCGCTCTGCCAGTTTGCGACCGGTCTCCCTGATGTAGAGAATGCCACAAAAGGTGCACTGGATGGAGTAAATAAGTCCTCTGGATATACAAGTGAAGTGTTGCTTCAAGTGAAAGGCCTGTTTGGACCCTCGGACCGTAGTGAGGGAGGATGTGTTTGCACAAGTGTTGCATCTCCTGTGGGCACAGGGGAAGGTGCCATGGTTATGATGGGTGGGGAGGGATGAGTGCGTGAGGGAATCATGGAGGGAGCAGTCCCTGCGAAAGGCTGAGAGGGGAGGAGAGGGAAAAATGTGTCTGATGGTGGGATCCTGTAGTAAGTGCTGGAAATTCCAACAGATGATGTGTTGGATGTGAAGGCTGGTTTTATGTTTGTTGTGTCTAGGGGGCAGAGGGGGCCAGGGCAGATGAGCAGGAAATGGAAGCGATATGGGTGAAGGCTGAGTTAATAGTGGTGGAGAAGCCACATTTGTGGAAAAAGGCAGGCATTTCAGAAGCTCTGGACTGGAAGACCTCATCTTGGGAACAGATGTAGCAGAGATGGAGAAATTGAGAGAAAGGGATGGCATCCTTGCAGGGGACAAGGTATGAGGAAGTGTAGTCAGGTAGTTGTGGGAAGTGGAAAGCTTGTCTCCCTAGATGGAGACAGAGAGATCCAATAAGGGAAGTGTGATTGGAGATGGAGCAGGTGAGTTTGAGATCAGGGTGAAAGTTGGCGTGAAGTGGATGAAATTGACAAAGCTCATCACAGGTGCATGAGGCAGCCCCTCTGTTCATATACCAGAGGAAGAGTTTGGAGGGGGGGGGGAAGGACTTGCCTCTGTAGGCTTGTAGCATGGATTGCTCCACAAAGCCTACAAACAGGCAGGCATAGCTAGGACCCATGTGGATACCCACAGCTACTCCTTTTATTGGAGGAAGTGGATTAAATTGAAGTAGAAGTTATTTAGAGTGAGTACAAGTTCTGCCAGGTGGAGGAGGATCTTTGGGGAAGAAACTAAGTGTGTGGGGGATAGAGGTATAAGGGATTGCACATCCACTGTGAAGATGAGGCAGTCCATTTCATGGAGTTGGAGGGCACGTGAGGTGTTGAGGATGTAGGCGGGAAGGGATTGGACTGGGGAGAAGGGATAGAGTCAAGGGAGGATTAAACTAGTTCAGTTGGACAAGAGCAGGCAGAAACAATGGGCCCACCAGAATGGTTGAGTTTGTGTATCATGGGTAGAAGGTGAAAATGGGCAGTGTGGGAGTGGGAAAAAATGAGGTTGGTAGCCTTGGAGGGGAGGTGACTAGAGGTGGTGAGGTTGGAAATGGTTTTGGAGAAAAAGTGAAAATAGAAAGATGTAGGACATGCCTGCAGGGCAGGATATGGTCATGGAGAGAAAAACTGAGCCAACATCATAAATAGTTGGCATATGGCTAGCTGTGGCACCAGAAAATAAAAGAAGTTCCACAAATCCTTACAATTCAATATCAAATCCAGAAAGCTGCAATGTGTTCAGACAGAAGATAAGTTGAATTTTCTCAAGCTTACATTGGGCATTAATCATTGCATGTGCAGGAGACCATAAATAGATCACAATGGGAAATAGATGGAGAAATAAAATTGCAAGAAACACAAAGTTATGAGTCACCCATGAAGAGCAGAAGCAGTGAACCTGCAAAGCAGACATCCAATCAGGGCATTGAGTACATTATATTTATAAGAAGTACAAGTGTGTTGCTGCTTCACTTGGACACAGTGGTTGAAGTAAAAGCACACAAGGCTTGAGAAACTCAGCTGGTCAAGCAGTGTCCCTTATATAGCAAAAGTAAAAATACATAACCAATGTTTCAGGCTTAAGTCTTTCATCAAGGTATGGAAAAATGTCGACGGGCATCTGAGCAAAAGAATAAGGGAAGAAGTGTGGTCGTAAAGGCAGGAGGTGATAGGTGGAGTGGTCAAGGGGAGGAGGGATGAGTAGGTGAAGGGAAGGGAAAAGGAAGGAGGAGAACTGGAAAGGGGAAGGGAAGGGGAAGAGGAAAGCAGGTTAATAAAAACCTGAAAAATCGATGTTAATGCCATCTGGTTGGATTGTGCCCAGACAGGAAATTTGCAAGTGGTCTTGGTGGGATAGTACACAAGGCCATGAGCAGACATGTGAGTATGGGAGTGTGACACAGAACTGAAATGGTTGGCTACTGGGAGGCCTCTGTCACTGTAGCAGACAGAGCGAAGGTGCTCAGCGAAGTGATCTTCCAATCTGCACCCAGTCTCTCCAACGTCGAGAGGGTCACCTTCTGCCTTTGTGATCACTCCTCCCCCCCTTACTTTTTTGCTTGGACACCCACCGACATTTTTCTATATCTCAATAAATGGCTCAAACCCAAAATGTCAGTTATGTATTTTTATCTTTGCTACATAAAGGACACAGCTTGACCTGCTGAGTTTCTCCAGCTTTGTGTGTTTTCACTTAGAAAGGTTTGGGCGCCTGAATGGTGGAATGGGCAGATGTAAAAGGCATCTTCTTGTGGTTGCATGGAAAATGTCAAAATAGAAGGAAATACAAAGAGGTATTCCCACCATGCTGCAGCTATCCTTCCATCTTCCATTGCCACCATCTAGGAATCAGTTTTCAAAGTGAAGCCACGATTCCATTACACTTCTTTCAATCTAGTGTACTGTATTAGGCCTCATCTTCAGTGGAGAATCCAAATGAAGAATGGACAACTCTTTGCAGAAGATCTGTATTCATTCTGCAGAGCAACTTAGAGCTCCACATTGCCTCTCATTTTAATTTTCCATCTCACTCCTACTCTGATTTGCCTGTGGCCTCATTTTCTGTCGCCCAACATAAGCTTGAGGAATAGCACATTCTCTTCTATCTGGGTATTTAACAGCCTTGAAGACAATATTTCTAAATCTTCAGGTGTTAGAACTGGCCATTTCAGCTGAATTTCACTTACATTGACTCAGTTTTCTCTCTTTCCATTAGCATAGCCTAACCAACTGTACAGATCCTCCAGCTCTGAAATTTGTACCTTTTAATGTTTATTTTTTCACTTATGGGTCTCATTTCAGTTTTTTGTTCAATATTTCCCCCCCCCCCTCAAACTTTCAACCCTGCCTCACCCCCATTAACCTGTAGACATGATGACCTCTGCAGTTTATCCAGTGAGCCTGAACTCTCCCTATCAGAAATGTTCTTTGTTTCCATCCCTTCACCTACTCAGTTACTTAATACAAATATGTTTTCTCTTTTTGAGTTCTGGTATTAGTTCTGCTTTCTTCTATGTTTCCAGCATTCTGTATTTTTATTTCATTGCAGATAAAACATTCAAGCAGTCTAATATTTCAATCATATTATTGCAGTAATTTAAGCAGAAACAATATCTACTAGATTTTTATATTTTTCAAGACACACAAAATATACTTTAGACCAGGGGTATTCAACTGTTTAATTTTTAAATTTACATGGTAACAGGCCATTTTGGCCCATGAGTATGTACCGGGGTTGTAGGTTAAATGGGTGGCATGGACTCATGGGCTGAAATGGGCTGTTACCATGCTGTATGTCTAAGTTTAAAAATGAAAAGGTTAGCTACCCCTGCAGTTTTACCTTCAGAAGAAATTCAATCTATATTTTTTTTTAACTCATTGTTATGTTATCTGTGCACCAATGTGCAAGTAATGTGGTTAAAATAATATTAATTTGGATTTTCCAACTTTCAGCAGAAAAGCAGGGTATCAAATTTCTCTCTGCAACTCAAGAACTGGGTACAAAAGAGCACACTGCGGAAATGAAAACCATTCACTCATGTTCACTTTCTGCACAAAATTATCCCAATAATTTGGCAAAAAATGTATCAATTTCATTTAGTAATCATAACCATAAACCATATAACAATTACAGTACGGAAACAGGCCATATCGGCCCTTCTAGTCCGCACCGATTTACCGTGGTGTGTCAAAACTTAATTTCAATTTGTAGCCCCAAGGGGTGAGGGTAAAACTCATTTCTGAGATTGAGCTAAAAAGAATGTCAATAAAATCTGCCATATAGTCTTAAAAATACAATTAGTTCACTTGTGTTTCTCAAGTTCTTGGTCAAGCTAACATTACATGCCTAAATGTTAAGGCAGTTTTGAAATGGCCAATCATTTCAAATTTATTATGTCCATTCTTTTTTATCATGGCTGTGCTTTGGGAATTCATTTGTATGATTATGCTTTTTAAAATCTTCTATTTTCTGTAGCACATTCAATAATTGTACTGTACAAACTTATTATTACTGAAAATCAATAAAAATATTTTAAAAAGAAAGTCATTAATTTGCAAAAAATAATTGCTGAGAACTATAACATAAAAAGCAGTGACAAGCATTTCTGAAGATTTATTTTTTAAATGAAGTTTGATATGTTAACTGTTTTGACACACTACTCCTCTGAATATACCAATGCAGGTAGTCTTTGGGCATCATGAATTCACCAGAATGATACAAGGGTTCCTAGGGTTAAATTGTGAAGATGGCTTGTGAAAACTACGGTAGTTTTCTATTTCCTTACATTCAGAAGACTGCAGGGTGATCTAATCAAAGTACTTTCCACAATTAAGTGGCCATGGTCAAGTAGGTTGATTTCATTTTTCAGATTTATGTTCAGAGTACATACATCTATTAATAGATTTATTGCATAGCAGCTATTCAGTTTAGTTGGAAAATCCAGAAAGACCTTCAAAAGAACAAGTAGTGAAATCATAAATGATTAATTCAGAAAATTCAGTGGAAACTTGGAACTTGCTACCATTAAGCACTGTTGAGTTAGACCATTAGGCATTTTTATATAAGAATCGACAGATGTGAAGCAAAGTTGAGTTAATGGACTGGAAATACAAATCAGGTATGATCTAACTGATCTGCAGAATAGGCTCATTGCTCAATTATCATTTTCCATTTGGATACTTCTATTCATGAAGCTTCTATTTATGAAACAGCAGAATGATGTTAAAACCTGGTTTTTCAAATCAACTCATTTCAAAAAACATAATTATATTTTTTCCATGAATATACAAAGTACAAAAGAACTGCATGGAGTATACACACCTGACTTAATGAATCCATACATATTTTACGTAATATATCAGATTAAATTAACATTTATTCAATTCAAACACCATGGAAAAATTCTCAATGAATTAAATTAAATACAATTTTGAGAAGGCTGCATCAATCTAGTTTGTTTCTGAGCAGACCTGAGATGTTTCACCATTGATAGATGTAGAGCATATTATTTCTAAAAATCCTTGTGCAAAGGATCCATATTAATAACAGCAAAAATTAAAAGACATTTTATTCCTTTCCTGACTATGCTTTCTATGGAAACTAAACAAGGGAGATGACAATGGGATGAGGAATGAGTTGACTGGCATTGACTGGGAACACAGGCTGCATGGTAGGACAGGCTGCATGAGGAGCAATAGAAGAATTTCAGAGATTTTTCACAATGCTCAACATCATTTCAGTTAAAAGGAGGGACAATAATGGAACGGAGAGCCAGTATTCAATGACGAAGGAAATAAAGAAAGGCACCAAATTAAAGCCTCATGCATAAAAGTTGTCAAGAGTAGTTGGAAAATGGAAGATTGGAAAAACTTTAAAAAGCAACTGAAAATCACTAAGCAAGCAATAAAGAAAGGAAAAATAGATGATGATAGTTAACTAGCACAAATACAAAAAAGGACAGAAAAGGCTTTCTGATTATATAAAGAATAAAGAGTGGCTGCAGTGAATGAGTCTCTTGGAAAATGAGAAGGAGGAATTATGGGTAATTCAGAATACGCTTTGAATGACTATTTTGTGTTAGTATTCATAGCGGAAGACATGTCTAAAATGCCGAAGAGTAATACTAAGGATGTAAAGGGAGGTGAGGACCTCATTACAATTGCTGTCACTATCAAGACAAGGCTGAACAAACTAATGGGTTAAAAGGTAGATCAGTTCCCTGATCCTGATAGAATGCATCATAGGGTACTGAAATAAATGGTAGAAGTTATAGTAGAGGTGTTTGTGATAATTTACCAGTGGACTCTGGGCAAGTCCCAACAGATTGAAAGACAGCAAGAAGTATGACAAGATTTGGCATCTCATCTCATCGTATACTCTTTCAAACTTCTACAAGTACACTTTTGGAAGCATACTGACTAGTTGCATAATGGCCTGATTTAATAATTCAAGTATCCAGGAACATAGCAGGTACCAAATGCAGTCATTTTCATCACAGCCTGACTTCCCATCCATTAAAGACATCTGTGTGAGGCACTGCCTCAAGAAGGCAGCCATCATAGAGGACTGCTATCACTGCTACCTTGAAGAAAAAGGTACAGAAGCCTGAAGTTCAGAACCTCTGGGTTTGAGAATCATTTTCATTCAATGATCAGGCTCTTAAACCTCCCTTTATTACCCTAATCATAAACAACTACAATACCACAAAAATACCTGTCTACACTATTGATACCCCACATTTTTTTCTTGCACGATGGCAACAGTGAATATAGATATATTATCTAGTTTTCATATTTATTATCTCTGTACAGCAACTTAATATACTATTGGAGTTCTTTATTTGTTTGGCTGCAGCAAGAGCTCTGACACATATGTACATTATACTTATGTATCTGACAATTAATTCACTACCATCAAACATCACACCACTATTTAAATAAAGGTGCAGGAAAAAGGCAGGTAACTATTGGCCAGTTAGCTTAACATCCATTGTCAAGGAAAATGCTTGAAAAAATCTTTAAAGAAGAAATAGTGATACATTAGGATACAAATTTTTCCTTCAGGCAGAAGCGGCATGGATTCATGCTTGACAAATTTACAGTTCTTTGAGGATATAATGAGCAGAGTGGATAGTGAAGAACAGGTGGAAGTTTATTTGGATTTCCAGAAGGCATTGGATAAAAGTGACAAAAAAGATATCCGTAAGGATGCAAAGAGTTGGGAGATAATGTATTGGCGAGGATAGAATATTAGTTAACTAACAGAACGCAGTGAGTTGGAATAAATGGGTATTTCTCTGGTTGGCATTCAATGGTGAGCAGAGTGACGCAGGGATTGCTGCTACGCCTGCAAGTGTTCACAATCCATATTAACGATCTGGGAGAGGGGAGCATATCAAAGTTTGTTGACAACACTAAATTGAGCGGAAAAGCAAATTGTGCAGATCATGCAGAGAGTGTGTAAAGAGATATAGATAGTAGCAAAGTCAGGGATAGGGTGGATCTTGCATTCTTCTATTTACCGGGCAATCCAAATTAGTAGCACTCACGTGGAGGGTGAGTTTGTGGAGTATAGAAAAGACAATTTTCTCAATTTGTATTTTGGAAATGACAAAGGATAAGATTCTTTTTCAATGTGTTAATATTGTGCAGTGTTGGTGATCTGGAACAATTTTTTTTTAAAAGAATGATGAAATGTTATATAAAAATCTGAAAACAATTTAGCTCACGTTCAAATCAGCATCTTGCATCTGAAGAAAGCTGACAAAAAAGCTATGAGGCATGTTCGTTGATGATGCCTGGGAGATATTAAAATGGTTCAAGAAATCAACAACACATTAACCTTTAAGAGTAGCACATATTGTACAAGTAATTTACAAGCAAAAAGACCTAGCAAGAGAAATGGCCCTAACTGCAACTATAAAGGTAAAGTTAAGAATAACAGTTGGTCGGAAAAGGTTTATAAAATTTCCAACAAAATGAGCTCAAGGCATTGATGAAGAAAGAGAAAGGAGAAGACAAGAAACATAAAATGAAACAATTTAAATGTTTCACATTAAAGATCTTTCATTAGAACTTGGAAAGATAAGAGGTACACCAGGTTGGGGAGTGGAAGAGACAGGCAACAGAACAAAGGAAATTTGTAAAGGGTTGTCCAGAGTTGCCAAGAGATCAAGTTACAGATGTCATCTGTCAGTTGGAGAGTGCAGAATAAGGAGAATAAACAGATTAATTTCATCCAGTCATCAACTACAGGCAAATGAAAATAACAGATAAAGAAGATGACAAAACACAGGGAATGACAGATTTTTATATGGTGGGTGTATTGTATGATGTTAAGAATGACATTTAACAATGTATATTAGAAGTAAGAATGGATGCGGGGAGCTTAAAGAAAGGAAGGGAGGTACAAGTGGTAGATGGGTACATTTGACACGTTTCAAAATGACGGGGGGGGGGTAGATTGGCGCCAACAGCTTGGTTATTGGTGCCGGGGGTGGGGGTAAAGATAAATTGGAAGGAGGGAAAAGAGGAGGGGGGATTTATGGGGTGTTTTTCATTTTGTTATCAATGTAATTTAATTGACTGTACTTTCAGTTGTACGAGGGTGGGTGGGTGGGTGTGGGGGGATAAATGCAGACTCTGCATGTTACATGAATGAAATAAAAGATTATAATGTTTGTTTGACGAGTCTATAAAAATTAAAATAAAATATTCAAAGAAAAAGAATGACATTTAACAATATGACTGATCTCAACTAAACACAAATTTTATATGGCTTGACAGAAGAGACGATGCTTCCCCTGGTTGTTGTCAAAAACCAGAAACTCAAAATGAGAACAAAATCTCAGAATTAAGAGGCGGCCTTTCAGAGGTTGGTGAAACTTCTTCACCTAGGGGTTGGTGAATCCTTAGATTTCTCAATCCCAGAGGGTTGTGGAAACTTAGCAGCTTTGGTATATTCAAGACAACGCTTGATAGGTTTTTACAAACTCAGAAATCAAGGGATATGAGGTGAGTGCAGGAAAGTGGCCAAAGATAAAAATGTCAGCCATGATTTTAATGAAGGGCAAAGATGGTAAAAATGCTGTCAAGTCACTGGGCTGATTGGATTCTTTCTACTCTATTTCATTTAGGTTAAGTGGAAAAATGTTGTTTAAGTTCTAATCCATGATACTTGGCAATACCACAGAAAACATGCTATTACATCCAGCTTTACCTTGTAACACTCTCTTGACCTTTCGTTGCCCCTCAATTGTTATAAGATGGATTTCTTAATACACTACTGAACAGATTTTTGTTCAATACTGAAAGGACCAAGGCCATATCAAATGACCTAACATAAATTCTTTTTAACTACTGACATCATCCCTCATCAAATGAATGAAACTGAACCAGATTGTTTATAAAGTTAATGCTAGATTTGACTCCCAGGATGAGCTTGGGACCATGCACATGTATCATTACCAAGAACAACTTCCCCTTCTGTGACATCATGGACCATCTGACCTCACCTGCTGCAGCCAAGGCTCAAAGCCCTGGAATTCCCTTCCTAAATCATTCCATCTCTTTTTCAGGGAATTCCTTCAAACTTCCCTTCAACTGGTCAAGATCAGAACTATCTTAATATGTGCTTTAACTACACATTTTGGATTTTAAAAATGCTGTCAAGTCACAGGAGAATTATATAAGAGCAACAGTTGCTTTGGTGCAGCCTATAATTTGAATACAAATCATGTCATTATGAAACTAATTTCAATTATTTTATCCAAGACTAGAAAGGGGGAAAGCTAAAGATCAATGACATTATCAAACAAATACACTATCTGTTCTCCTTTTAGAGAATGACACACTGGTTGGAGAACAGGACAGTAAAGAAAAAGACTTGTTTTCTGTTTCTTGAAGAAAAATTTATTTAATGTTATTTCATATTTTTTTCTTCTTAATTTCTGTACATAAAAGTTACTTATGGATTTGGGGATGGGGAAGAGAGAAAAACTTTTCACAACAAAAACTTACTTGAACAACAAGAGTTTTCTAAGATGCATCTCAGTGAGAGTACAGCAGTGAGTACAACTGTAAGCAGGCATCTAGCAATGCAAACTGCATTACTTAAAACGCAGAATAAATTAAGATCTCACAATCTTTGTCTTGCATCCCATTTGTTTTGTTTTGAATAAATAATCCTTTCCCTCTTCCATGCAACTGTGTGTGGTCCAGCAAAAGGCTGCATTAAAAGTTTTCATGGAAATCTATCCAAAACTACCCAATGTTGTTGTAAGAGTGAATTTCAGAAATAGGTTAGTGAGAGAAAACCTTCATACACTGACTGAAGTTTTATGAACTCCAATTTAAATTTCTCTATTCATAGTGATCTGTTCCTCAAATACTCTCAACTTAGCAATGAATTAGTTCTGCAGCAACTGATTTTTGAAAGGTTCCTACATTGACATTGCCTGCTGTTTGGTGCAGCTACATGGCTCGGGGGATGGGGGGTGGGGAAGAGAGAAAAAGTTTTCAACAACAAAAATTTATTTGAATAATATCAAGCAGAGTTCTCTTTGATCTGTCTCAGTAGGTGTTTTCAAACCGCATGTGAGCAGTGACCTTACATTGTCCTGGAGTAATTCCCAGGAATTCAGGACATCCCAGGCCTTTCACAACTAGGACCAAATTCCTGGGAATTTACCCTCCTCGGCAATTTAGGGGTAGTCTTTCCCCCTCAACTGAAGACCTGCTACATACTCACAAGAGTAAGAGCGAGTTCCACCTGTCCATCGATTGCCTGCCTGTTCCTTCACTGCCCACCCATTGGTGTCTCGTCCATCCACTCCCTTACCCAGCCTACCGTCAGTAGGCCACTCGTTTGCCCGCTCCCTCCCTTCCAGTCATCAGTCAGTAGCTTGCTCACCCACCCGCGTCCTCTCCCTCCCCCCTGGTTGACTGTTGGATGCTCGTCCACCCGCTCTCTCCCCCAGTCGTTGGTAGGTCACTCGCCCGCCTGCTCCCTGCCTCCCGTTGGTAGGTCAGTCGCCCGCCTGCTCCCTCCCTCCTAGTCGTTAGTAGTTCGGCTGTTCCCTCCCCACTCCCGGGCTGTCAGTCAATCACTCGCCCTCCCGCTCTCTCTTCCCCACTTCACAGTCGTCAGTCGGTTGGTTGCCCACCCACCCCTCTCCACCCCCCGCGCTTCAGGGCTGCTTTAGCATGTCACAACAGTGGCACAATGTGGGATAAAAGGCTGACTTCATTTCCAGCCATTCAGGGAAATCCAACTGCAAGAGGGATTATGGTTAATTAGGACAGCCATTCATCCTGCATTGTGCTGCCGTCGCAACGGGCCAAAATGGCCCACTGTTGTCTGGCGGTAAGTATCTTTTAATTTTAATCACCTACATGATGCAGCACGCAAACACTGATGTCATGAGGCTTACCTGCTTGGTCATTTGGCTCTTCACACCGGGGAGAGTGCAGTCCAGTAAAATTTCCTAGAACTATGGCCTGCCCTGACCTACGAGGTAGGGCCGCAGACCTGTTTAAAATACACCGCAGGTTCACAGGAGGGTTCCCGGTAAAATTTATGGGGAATTTATGGGGAATTTCCATCTTACACTGCGGTGTGAAAATACCTAGTGAGAGTACAGCAGTGAGTGCAAGTTTACAGTTTTGACAATTAGAGCCATCAGAAGAGTTTGCATGTAGATGATACCAAGATTGGGGTTGTTCTGAGGAGATGTGTACCTGGAGGAGTGTATGCATCTAGTGATGAATGAACAAGCACAGAGCGCCTCTTGGAAGGCATCGGCATTTTTCTCTCTTTGTATTTGGCGAGTGCTGCTTGGACTGCTTCTGTGTGCAAATCTGTGGAAACAGAAAGATGAGCAAACAATATGATCAAATTTGCAATTGCCAACCTCAGACTTAAGAAAACTCTAAAAGGTCAGTCTTATGAAGCAAAGTATTGAAAGCAATGCGTGGTGCTTTGAAAAGCAGATATGGAAATCTATCCCCGAGGCACTGAGTTTTAGATTACAAGCAAACTATTGCATGTAGTTACCACAAAAGCAGCTGCAATTTGGATGGGGAGTGCTTAGGAAGAAAACGGAGATAAAATTATCCCAAAAAACCTGCATAAACACCATAGGTAATTCAAGCTCCTTTCATAAATTAAGATACAAGAGAGGGTTTCAAAAAGGAATTGCATGGAAATTTGCAAAGCAACAATGTACAGTAATAAACAGTTATAATAATTCAAATGAGCAATCATTGAAAATATTCTCATATAATCCTATAATTGCCAAGACAAGGAGTGGCATATTATATCCACATGATACTCCTAAACAATAGCCAATAATATGGAGGTAATTCTGCCACAGGTAAATTCTTGCAATTGCAAGAATCTCAACTTCTTTAAAACAGTATTATTGGAATTACAGTGAGCTCCTTAACTTTATTTTTCAATTCAAGCTGATGTAGATTACAAACCTCTTGTGGTTAACCTAAGCCTCTAAAAATCATCTTCTTATTGATTTGTTCAAGTCCTGCATCCCCAAAAATACAAGCATGGACCTAGCTGAGAAAGCAGTTACAACTCCAATTCAAAGGCTACCCCAGCAAAATATTATGTTCTCAATCCTTTTTTAAAAACATATCTGAATCACAAATTTAAATGAGCAAACTACATTTTTTAAAACAATGGTTTATATGGAGGTATAGATATGCCTATATCTATTTTTTTAAAAGTTAGTTTCAGAATAAACTTAGAATATTCTGACATATTTATTCACTGACAATAGAAATACTTGGGATTGTGGTTTGATTTGTAAAAGTAATTCTTGGTTGGAGCTGCTAATAAGAATCCTGAATTTTTGGGAATTTGAGGTGTTGACTGGCTCAAGGACAATAAATCAATTGATAATGGCATTGAACCAATTCTAAATCAGTTTGTGTGGAACAGGCCAATTTCAGATGAGTGCGGGAGGAGCCCAATTACAATTTACTTGTATGTTGGCAGGAGGAAGTCACAACAAACGGCAGGAATGAATCTTGCATAAATAGTTCACTTCAGTAGTTTATCTCAGTGTTCATCGAGTTACAACAAAATAACCTTCAGGTCAAAAAATTTTCTTCACTGCTGGAAACACAATCTAAATAGGGGCATACGGTACAATGGAAATGTCGGTCATTTCCTAAATGACAATTAAGGGTAAGGAGAAATGAAATGAGTAGAATCCAATGGATTCAGAAAGAATTCATGAGAGGAAAGAAATGTTGGACTGAGAGAGTGAAATAAAATTGGCAAGCTGAATATTTGCATCGATTTTGTTTTTACTTAAAATTTTTTATTTGGGAATGATTTTTCTCACTTGTTTGGATGAGGTTGAATCACAATGAATGAATATAAATCACTGAAAGATTTATAAAATTCTGACTCCAAATTCAGAAGAATATTTAATAATAATAATAATAATGCACAAAATGCAGCAATTTCTGAAAAATCATAAGCAAGTTAACAGGAAACATTTATTTTTTGACAAGCTGGTGATGGAGCAGAACAAATCGTTCAGTGATGTGCAAGGTCAACAATTCATTGGGCAACATTTCCTCAACATCAACTGAACACTTACATGTACACACATATCTGAAGTCATAGCCAGCTCCATAGGTCTCCATTAGCTATTCCAGAAAATTCTGTTCTGGTCCCATGAGTAATAAATAGAGGCTCACACTTTCACTTGTGTTCCTCCCAATAGCTCATCATTTTGTGAACACAACTCTGATGCAAACTGAATTTTTATTTCATTTGGAGTCTTTTTTTATGAGAAAGGACAAAGGTTTCCAAATGTCTGAAAGGTTGAAAATCAACCTTATTTTTTCAATAAATCCAAACGTACAGGTTGGAATTCGCCCATCATTATTGAATGAAGATCTACCGGGACCAATGCCTGAAGATGGCGCACAAAATCAGTGAACCGATGCAGACTTGAAAGGCCAACATGGCCTGTTTCCACTCCGTAAATGGTTATATGGTTATAGTTAAAAGTGAATGACAACTTTAACCACACCCCCACCCCACCCCCTTTACTTAATGATTATTTCTGTCTCAAGGGCAGTAAACCTTGAACAATTTTGTTCTTGGATATTATTCTCAAAATATCCAACATTAGTGATAAATCTACCATCCTTCAGAGCTATCCCTTTCTTAGATGGCAATTAAAATAACCACATGAAAAGTTGAATGTTCCTTTTCTTCCCAATCAAATCACAGCACCTCTTTTACATATAAAGGAAGGGAAATAAAAGATGTGTAAGTATTGGGCCAAAATGTATTGTCACAGTTGCCACTCTGTTCTGTTGAAGGTTGGCATCTCGTGCTGGAGCCAGGAGGTAATGCAATCCTGTGCCTGATATATGATGTAGGACTGGAAGCCACATTCATTTAAATCAGTAGTTTTCAAACTTTTTCTTTCCACTCACATACCACCTTAAATAATCCCCATTCCACAGGTGCTCTGTGATTAATAAAGGATTACTTATGATGGTATATGCTCTAGACCCAATTCTTACTGAAATATTTCGCATGAGAAAAATTGTCATTGGCCTATTGTCATAAGGTGGTATGTGAATGGAAAAAGAGGTTTGAAAACCACTGGTTTAAATTAAACATTCTTAACTTGGAGATTGTGAAGAAACAGTCAAATTCAATTTGAACATAGAATATTACAGCACAGAACAGGTCCTTCCGACCAATAAAACCTACTCCACACAAACTGACCCTTCCCTACCACAAACCTATAACCCTCTATTTTTATTTCACCCATAGGTCTATCCAAGAGTCTTTTAAATGTCCCTATTGTACTAGCCTTCACCACCACCCGAGCAATGCATTTCAGGCACCGTCCATTCTGTGTAGGAAACTTACTTTGAAGTTTCCCCCAAGTTCCCTCCACTCACCCACTCAGATGTCTTCTGGTACTTGCTGTTGTCACCGTGGGGAAAAGGTACTGGCTGTCCACCCTACGTATGCCTCACTTAATCTTATATAGTTAAAGTTCAGATTTACTGTCAGAATACATACATGACATCACAGACAACCCTGAGATTCATTTTCCTGTGGGCCAGGCAGAATTTCTGTACTCAAGAAAAGATACGCATGCATATACAAAAGAGAAATGTAAACAAAGAAAAAGTGACCGTGCAACACAGAAAATAAATATTCAATAATAAATAATGTGCAAAGTAAAAGTTCTGAAATGAGTCTCTGAGTGAGTTTGATGTTTTAAAGTCTGGTGGTGGAGGGGTAGCAACTGTTCCTGAACTTGTAGCATGTATGCCTCTTTCCTGATGGCATCAGTTAGAACAGAGCAGGTCCTGGGTGGTATGGATCCTTGATGATTGCTGCTGCTCTCCGGTGGCAGCATCCTTCTAAGTTTTCTCAATGGTGGGGAGAGTTTTGCCTGTGAAGCACGTGGCTATTTCCACTATCTTTTGCTGGGTTTTCACTCAGGTACTGGTCCCTTCATCCCTGGCAATTATGTAGATGGTCAGCACACTTTCCTAAGAAAGTGGAGGCACTGAGCTGCTTTCTTCACAATTACATTCATGTGTTGCATCCAGGAAAGCTCCTCTGAGATAGTGACTCCCAGGAATTAAAATTTGCTCACCCTCTTCAGCTCTGATCCCCCAATGATCAGTGAATCGTACACCTCTGGTTTTTCCCTCCCAAGTCCACAATTAGTTCCTTGGTTTTGGTGACAATGAGTGTGAGGTTTTTGACCTTATCCCAGAATTTCATCAGTTTAAAATGTTAATGGTTTCTCTTGCCACAGATTTATCCTAACCACCTGATTATTTCTGGAACTTTTTTTTAATTTCAGAATTCCAGCATCTGCTGTATTTATCTTTGGCTTACTCTTTACTGCATTTATCTAGATATTTGTATTTTTCTTTGCGTTAGTTGATCACTATGAAATTGCTTGTACAATGGTTCAGCAAATCCATTTCTTCCTCTGTTACATTTAGAATTACAATGCCGCTGCCTCCTGCATCCATGATGAACTTGTTAACTTTATCCACTTCGATGCCAACTTCTAGGCTATCCCCAATTTACAGCAACTCTCTTCCAATTCTCTAAACGCACAAACTCCCACAGTGAGCTTGACTCACCTCTTCCTCTCCTGTCTCCTGAAAGGATTCTACTTCTTTCTCTCAATTCCTGTCTCCACCGCATGTGCTCCCAGTATGAGGCCTTCCATTTCAGATGAGATTTTCAGATTTATTGTCAGAGTACAAACACGGCATCACATACAACCCTGAAGCCCGTTTTACATTGTGTCACACTAAATCGACCGCTCAATGTCCTGCGATAGGATTGGCATTTTTGCTGTTCACACTTGAAGACTTTTCACAAGCAAGGAGCCATCCCAGAGTTGGGTCTGTTCTACCTCAACCAGTGACATCATGATGCATTGAATGATTGTGGACATGCCCTAAATCCTGATCAATGTATTATGATCTTATATTCAAACAAAATTAATCATGCCTGATTATAACAATCAAGTTTTGTGCAGCACAGTATGAGCCCTTCAGCCCCTGTTGTTGATGTACTGACCTAAATAAACCTTTATAAGGGACTGTAGGAAAGTGCTAGCAATAAATAGCAATAGTGGACAATTTTTAAACAGCATTGGAAAGTTGGTAGTGCTAACGTGCACAATTCATACAGTGTGGGACAGTAGGTAGCACTATCATACACAATATACAAATACCTTGGAAAAATGTGATGGCAGACCTGCCCTCCGAGAATTCTGTATGGCAGAGAAAAGGCTGTTTGCACAGCTGCATGCACGGAGCACTCATGGAAGGTTTCTCTGCCACACGACATTCTGGGGAGTAAGGTTCGCCATTGCTTTTTCCCCCACAGTCTTTATAAATTGTGCACTATAGCATTATGAACTTTCCCACACTGTTTAAAAATTGTCCGCTATTGCCATTTATTTCCTCACTCTCTCTCTCTCTCTCTCTCTCTCTCCTGGTGCAACTTTTGCACTGAAAAGCTTATACTTCATTTTAATTTTGTTTTCCTTCACGTTCCCACACTCATGCAAAAACTTGGGGCATTTTTACCGCAGAATACAACTGCCCATTCTACACTTGCCTGATTGCAATGTCGGTATCTGCAGACGCCGGGGATTGTACTAGGGGTCAAGGCAGTCTATCCCCAGCGTGAGATGATGTCACTTCATGCAGGTGTTGAGAAGATTTTCATTTCACACTAGACCCTTTTTAGGCCGAATGGCCGTTAATTCCTGGGTCCACTTGCAGGTGTGAAAGCATCTTGAGATTCCTGTAGGCACGGCAGAATTACCACTAATTGGTAGTGCAAAAAAATAAACTGTACACAATGTACACATGTAAACAAAGAACTGTAAACAGATTAAAAACTGTGCAATACAGAGAGAACAAAAAGAAAAATCAATAAAGTGCACAAGTAAGAGTCCTTAAATTGATTGAGTTTGTCATTCAAGAGACTGATGGTGGAGTAGCAGCAGCTGTTCCTGAACCTGGTAGTGCGAGTCTTGTGGCACCTCTACCTCTTTCTTGATTGCAGCAGTGAGAACAGAGCGTGTGCTTGGTGGTGAGGGTCTTTGATGATTGCTGCTGCTCTCCGATGGCAGTGTTCCCTGTAGATGTATTCAATTGTGGGGAGGGTTTTCCCTGGGATGCTGTGAGCTTTGTCCACTACCTTTTGGACGGCTTTATGCTCAGGGGTATTGATGTTCCCATACAAGACTGTGATGCAGTCAGTCAGCACACTTTCCACCACACACCTGTAGAAATTTTCCAGGATTTCTGATGTCATACAAACCTCTGCAAACTCCTGAGGAAGCAGAGGCACTGACATGCTTTCTTCACGATACCATGGAGTCCTGGAAAGATTCTCTGAGACAGTGACTCTCAAAACCTTAAATTTGCTCTCCCTCTTCATCTTTGATTCACCAGTGATCAATGGATTGTACACCTCTGGCCTTCTTCTTCAGGAAAAAATGGCTTCCCCTCTACTACCATTAACTCAGTCCTCACCTGCATGTCCTCTGTTTCCTGCACATATGCCCTTGCCAGCCATAACAAAGGCAGGGTTCCCCTTGTCCTTACCTACAATTCAACCAGCATGACACATCCAGCATATTATTTTCCAACAACAGGATTCCACCACCAGAAACATCTTTCCCTCCCTTCTCTGCTTTTCACAGAGTTTGCACCCTCTGTAACTCTCTCAAAACTCACCCCTTTCCATCAATCGCCCCCTTGGCACCTACCCCCATGACCACAAGAAGTATCGCCCCCTCCTTGGTTCCTACCCCCATGACCACAAGAAGTACGACATTTGCACTTACACTTCTTCCTTCACCACTATTCGGTATCCCAAACAGTTCTTTCAAGTGATGCAACATTTTACTTGTGAATCTGTAGGGGCTATTTACTGCATCTGGTGCTCCCGATGCGGCCTCCTCTACATCGGCGAGACTGATTGGGAGATTATTTTGTTAAGCACCTTTGCTCTGTCTGCTGCAATAGCAAGGACCTCTCAGTGGCCAACCATTTTAATTCTACATATTATTGCCATACTGACATATCTGTCCATGGTCTCGCCAAATCAAGGGTACCTGCAAATTTGAGGAATAACATATCATATTCCATTTCAGCAGTCTCCAATCAGATGGTATTAACATCAACTTCTCCAATTTCGGTTAATTCCCCCCCCACCCCCCCAGACTGCTTTCTTCTAACTCATCACCCCCTTTGTTTTCTTTGCCACTCAGACCTATCTTTCTTATCCCTATCTCCGCTCCCTGATCCCTTCTCAGCTTCTTTCTCTTCTACCCTCCAACCTGTGTCCACCTCTTGCCTATTAAGCTATGCCCCTCTCCCTTTCCTCCCTCCCATTCCACATTCCTGATGAGGGACTTAGGCCCAAAACACTGATTGCCTTTTACTTCCTAAGAATGATATGTGACTTGTTGAGTTTTTCCAGCACTTTTTTGTTCACACTCAGCCCCAGCATTTGCAAATATTCTTATTTGACTTCAAATTTGCTGATGACATTGTAGGCTGAATTTACTGAAATGATGATTCAGAAATCCGCATGGAGATCAAGAATCTGGTTAAGTGGGACTAGAGCAACAATCTTGCTCTGAATGTCAACAAGACTAGAGTTCGTTGTGGATTTTGGTAAGGGGAGGCCAAGGGACCATGTGTCTGTCCGCATTGATGAGAACTGGGTGTCCAGGAACTCTTCTGGAGCCAGCATAAAGGCAACTATGAAGAAAGCTTCTACAGTCTGAGATCTGGCATCTCTTTTATTTTTTTGTGTACAGTGGAACCCCGTTATAATGTGATAGTTTCGGTCCAAAAATTGGCATTGCAAGAAAGTGGAGTCGCGCTAAATCGGGGTTTCAATAAATCGTTGTAGTTACAGTTGAAATTAAAACACAAATTAATTTTTAGTAAATCAACCATCCACGCTGCTCGTGGCAACCCCAAGTTCGTGGCAACCCCAAGTCCCCACTGATCGCTGTAACTCCAAGTCAGCCCAAAATCCCCACTGCTCACAGCAGCCCCAAGTACCTGCACCTGCTTCTGGCAATAACCCGACATCCAAGTCCAATAACTCATCACATTATTTCTGGATTTGCGGCAAATCGGGTCTCATTAAATGGGGATTCCACTGTATGCTCTGGAAAGTAAATTGATGGGTTGCATCACAACCTGGCTTGGTACTTGAGTGTTCAAGAATGCAGAAGGCTACAGAAAGTTGAAAATATAGCCAAATCCATCATGGGCTCTGACCTGCCTTCCATTGAAGACATTTATGTGAGACGCTGCCTCAAGAAGCATCATAAAGCACTCCTTTTACCCTGATCAAAACCTCTTCTCACTGCTACCTTCAGGAAGAAGGTACAGAATCCTGAAGACCAGCACTTTTAGGTTCAAGAACTGTTTCTTTCCAACAGCTCTCAGGTCTTGAATTTCCAAGTAGTTGCTACCCCAACTATAAACTACTCCAGCACCACAAAAATACATAAACATTTTTTTCTACTAATCTTAATTGTGAATTTATTATCCATCTTTTTATATTTATTATATATTTCTGTACTGTAATAATTTAATGTAAACTATTGGAGGTTTTTTTTTTGCAACAGAAGTACCTGTTTGGCTACAGCAAGAATTTTGGTGTATTTGAACATTTATATGTACTCTATTACTGGAGCGATGAAGTGGTATCATGACATTAAAAGAGCTGCCAAAAGAATTCTAACTTTGTTTAAAGCTTTAGGCAGGATTGGTGGACTTTTAAGCATTTAGTATGGGGAAGGTAAAATCAGATCTGTTGACAGGAGGAATATACCTTTAGTAAAATGGACTCCCATGCCAACTGTATAGCTGCAGAATTCCTCCAGTTACACAGAAACTTTGCAGATGAAACCATAAACCATCAAGCAGAACAAAAAAAAAATCCCTGCATCTAAGAAATCTATCCAGAGGATGTTAAGGCACAAACCTGCAACACCCCTATACCAAAAAACATCTGAATAGCACACATGCTCACCTTAAAGATCATATGATGATGGGCTTCCTCAATCCGAAATGAGTCCAGTAAGAATCCACAAATCCAATCACTTTGGATCTCCATGTATCCTGGAACAAATCCAATCACTTTGGATCTCCATGTATCCTTGATGTATTTTTCATCATTTAAGTAAGAGATTGCAAGGATGTCTATGTCATCGACCCCACAACAGATACACAAGCTTTGTGTGACTTTACAGGGGTCATGTTTCTGAAATACATGGCATTCTTTGGCAAGATGCAAGGCTAGGTCAGAGTCTCACTCCCTGTCAAGAGGGTTAGTGGTTCAAAAAGTCCAGTTGGGCATGTAATAAGTGGTCCCTTTCAGGATTGCTGGCCACAATATTCTCAATTTGGCCCACTGACCCCATCACAGAGAACAGAGATTACCAAGAGTTTTGGCCTGAAATAAATCAAAATCTTCAAGACTTCAAAGAAAACAACAAAATTCCTCCATTCTGATCTTTTGGAATAAATCAGTTATACTTTGGCAGGGAATAAATCTTTGACCTCATTGTGATACTTTCATATATGTGATAGAGGGTGAAATATCTGTGTGAGCCTCACTCCCAAAAGACCAGGGAACAAAAAGTATGACCACCAACTTAATTATAGTATTCCCTCAAATGAAGTGGAAGCAGTGAATTAAATGTCCACTTCTGGCAACTCCCATCTGGTGCAGAGTTTGATCTAAATATTGCATTTAAATCATGCTTTTGCAGGGCCTGAATCCAGTTAGTCGCAACTATACCGAGTGTAATGGATATATTTCAAGTTCAAGTTTATTTATCATCTGATTGTACCAGTACAACCTGACAAAACAGTGCTCTTCAGTCTTCCTCATCCATGTCGAAAATGGAGACAGCCTGGTTTGCAATCTACTTAGAAGATAATTTAAGATAAAGAACAATGAACAAGGGGAGATAAAGAATATAAACTAAAGAGAAAAATTGATTTATATTTTTGCAGTGACTTGCATAACAAAGAACTAACTCCAAGACAGTTTTCGATGGAGAGTTAATATTGTAATGACGGACACACAAGAATTATTTTGTGTGTAGAAAGCTCCTATAAATAGCAAATGCAAATAATTACATAATCTGCTTTAGTAATCAGAATGAAGAATAAATATTGGCTAGGATAATTGTTCTTTTTTGATGTTTTGTATGATTAAACAGCTCAATATCTCATCTGAAAGACTGCATTACCTTCTATTCATCAGGTTCTCAACATGGATAGGCAGGTTTAACATTGTGCTAGTCTCAAAAACGGAACTTGAGCATGAACCTTTGACTAAGAGGTTATGAGATGCATGCTAACATTGAACCACACCACTAGCAGTAAGAAGTATCCTCAGAAATAGAGGGTCAGATTGTGGCTGAATGCATGGGACCATGTGTGACCAGGAAAGAGGGGTGGAAGCACGAGTGGGTGTGCCAAGAGAGAGAGAGAGGAAGATGCAAGGGCTATGGGAAAGAGTATATGTGTTGGAGTCTCTGTGCTCGCGTTGTAATTGTATGCTGAGAAGTACATTCCCACGTACCCATATCAAACATAAATATGCAATTACTTTTCTGTCACCTTGATGCCACTCCCTCCTGTTCCATTGCATCAAGGTGTCGATGAAATTGTTTGATATCTGGAATGCAACAAAAAAACATTGAAAGAAATCATGAATAGGGAAATTTTATTCCTCAATCAGAAGTTCAGGACTTGGAATATCACGATGCTCATGTCTAGCCCCAATTGTGGCAGACCTCATGTCACTCCAGTAACATAGCTCGGGAATTTGGGCAATTTACATTGACAATGCTACCACATGATATGCCAACTCAAGGATCAAGACAAAAACAATGCGTTGTCAAGAATGGTCTCCATAATTCTCCTTGTGTGATAAATTATGATCCTCCAGCCCATTCTTATAAACACCATCAACGTTCTGAAGTCATAAACATGTATTCCTCAATTCTGCAAGTTAGAAATGAGACAGGGGATTTTTACTTTATCTTTGAAAAGGTCTGACCATCATTCCAGAGGTGACAAGCTGATTCTCCTGAACAATTGCCAGGGAGGAAAAAAGGTGTAATGCAAGGAGAGATTGATGAAGGACTCTAAAGGGCTAGTTTCCTGACAAAGGTTTGGATCATGTTCTCGTCATAAACCAAATAATTTTAAAAAAAACCAAACCCACCACTAGAACTTGATGTATTTTTCATCATTTAAATAAGAGATTGCAAGGATGTCTACGTCATCAACCCCACAACAGGTACCCAGCCTGATCTTGTGTCCTCTCCATCAATTTGGCCCCAAAACAACAGCAACAACAGATCTGAACATAACTGAAAATCAGTGGCAAAAGGATACATAAAGAGAGCTTCTAGACTGTGAACTTGACAACTGGCAAACAACAGAAAGCCCAAAGTGTACACAATATCCAAAATTGCACCTTGAAGAGACTTCTTACTTCTTTCAAGAAAGAATCAAGACTTCTTTCTTTGGCTTGGCTTCGCGGACGAAGATTTATGGAGGGGGTAAATGTCCACGTCAGCTGCAGGCTCGTTTGTGGCTGACAAGTCCGATGCGGGGCAGGCAGACACGGTTGCAGCGGTTGCAGGGGAAAATTGGTTGGTTGGGGTTGGGTGTTGGGTTTTTCCTCCTTTGCCTTTTGTCAGTGAGGTGTGCTCTGCGGTCTTCTTCAAAGGAGGTTGCTGCGCGCCAAACTGTGAGGCGCCAAGATGCACGGTTTGAGGCGATATCAGCCCACTGGCGGTGGTCAATGTGGCAGGCACCAAGAGATTTCTTTAGGCAGTCCTTGTACCTTTTCTTTGGTGCACCTCTGTCACGGTGGCCAGTGGAGAGCTCGCCATATAACACGATCTTGGGAAGGCGATGGTCTTCCATTCTGGAGACGTGACCCACCCAGCGCAGCTGGATCTTCAGCAGCGTGGACTCGATGCTGTCGACCTCTGCCATCTCGAGTACTTAGATGTTAGGGATGAAAGCGCTCCAATGAATGTTGAGGATGGAGCGGAGACAACGCTGGTGGAAGCGTTCTAGGAGCCGTAGGTGATGCCGGTAGAGGACCCATGATTCGGAGCCGAACAGGAGTGTGGGTATGACAACGGCTCTGTATACGCTAATCTTTGTGAGGTTTTTCAGTTGGTTGTTTTTCCAGACACTTTTGTGTAGTCTTCCAAAGGCGCTATTTGCCTTGGCGAGTCTGTTGTCTATCTTGTTGTCGATCCTTGCATCTGATGAAATGGTGCAGCCGAGATAGGTAAACTGGTTGACCGTTTTGAGTTTTGTGTGCCCGATGGAGATGTGGGGGGGCTGGTAGTCATGGTGGGGGGCTGGCTGATGGAGGACCTCAGTTTTCTTCAGGCTGACTTCCAGGCCAAACATTATGGCAGTTTCCGCAAAACAGGACATCAAGCGCTGAAGAGCTGGCTCTGAATGGGCAACTAAAGCGGCATCATCTGCAATGAGTAGTTCACGGACAAGTTTCTCTTGTGTCTTGGTGTGAGCTTGCAGGCGCCTCAGATTGAAGAGACTGCCATCCGTGCAGTACCGGATGTAAACAGCGTCTTCATTGTTGAGGTCTTTCATGGCTTGGTTCAGCATCATGCTGAAGAAGATTGAAAAGAGGGTTGGTGCGAGAACACAGCCTTGCTTCTCGCCATTGTTAATGGAGAAGGGTTCAGAGAGCTCATTGCTGTATCTGACCCGACCTTGTTGGTTTTCGTGCAGTTGGATAACCATGTTGAGGAACTTTGGGGGGCATCCGATGCGCTCTAGTATTTTCCAAAGCCCTTTCCTGCTCACGGTGTCGAAGGCTTTGGTGAGGTCAACAAAGGTGATGTAGAGTCCTTTGTTTTGTTCTCTGCACTTTTCTTGGAGCTGTCTGAGGGCAAAGACCATTTTGATGGCAAGACTATTTTGATGAAAATAACCAGGAAAATAACTTGGAGGAATTAAACCATAAATGCAAAACATTCCTGGATTGGAAGCTCAATCACATCATAAAAGTAAAAAAAAATATAGGCACCTGAAGTCGCAGATCAAACAGAGAACTAATGACCTAAAGATCATGTAAGGTGGGTGGGGGGGAGTGCACAAGAGGTAGAGAAATGGACTGACATTCAGGAAGCAAACAGATTCTTCAGCCCTGTCAAGGCCATCCAAGTTTCACAAACTTAAGGTCCCGAGGCAGCCAAGAGTGAATAGTGAATATGCATTTATCAAGGGCAGAAAGGCAGTCAGTGCCGACTTCAGAAGCACTTCAAAAGTCTCATCTGTAATTCTGAAATTTACTTTGACATCATCCCACAGCAATGTTCAATCTAGATCTGCTGCTACTCCTGACCAACAAGACATCAAAAAGATTGTATGTCAAGTCAAAACATAAGACTTTGAGGGTAAAGAAAACCAGTCTGCATGTAAACACTGCAAGTCAAGCTGCATCAGTGGTCAGTGTTTTAAATCAGAACCCTTCTATCCTTCTTCAAGGCCTTGAGAGGAGTTGAAGCATCCCTGATAAAGCTTGAGAATTAATTGTAAACTTAATTTAGACATACAGCATGCTAACAGTCCATTTTGGTCCACCAGTCCGTGCTGCCCGATTTACACCCCATTAACCTATACCCCAGTAGGTTTCTAACAGTGGGAGGAAACCGGACCACCTGGGGAAAACCCACTCAGACACAGGGAGAACGTACAAACACCTTATAGACAGCTCAGGATTCGAACCCCAGTCCAAATTGCTGCTGCTGTAAAGGCATTGCACTAATCACTTTGCCACCATGCCTCCCATGAACTGCAGTAACAAATGCACAACTTTGTCTCCCACCTCTAGAGAAAGAATGTGCCAGGAGACATCAGATGTTATAATTATGACATCATAGACACAAGTGTAATCCAAATGTGGTGATTGCCAAGTGATCTCCCAGATGTTTACAGCAGGTAAAGTCAGTGCCAGGGTTTACCTCAACTACCTCCATCCAGTGACCAAACAGTTGCAAATCCATGTGGATTCCAGCCCTGAAGCAGCAATCTTCATTGCATTACAACTCCAGGACAAATTCAGAGTGGAGCACATAGCATTATTCATAGCCTTTTTCATCCTCACTTCAGTGTTTAATTCTGTCAATTGGGAGGAACTGTGGATAATTCACCCCAAATTTGGCAAACTTCAGAAATCTGCCTCCATTTTTACCTTTCATGATGACATGCAAGCCATAATCCTAACAAATTGACCCACAGTAGATCCACTCTTTCTGCAGACCAGTGTCAAGAGGGGCTGCTTCATTATCCCAATATGTTCCATTCTTGTAAGCACCTCATATAAACTTCCCCCTCTAGAGTAGAACTAATCCAGGGAAAACGGAAATTGTTCAATCAATAGGTGTTTTTTATGCCGGGCCTCTGCTTTGAGGCCGGCGCAATCCGCGGAGGAACATTTGAACTTGCCTTTTAAAAAGGCTCCTGCACCGCTTTTATGAAGAGCAGAGCCTCATAGTGTTCTCCAGAGCATACAGAAGTGGGTCAAGTGGTGCAGTAATGCCGCCCATCACCATTAGGTCAAAAATATGCGTCAAGCAATGGCTGTTTTTGTTACCCATAATTCCCCCAAGCAGCTAGAAATGCTCTGGGAAACGCAGAGCAGTTCCAGCTGCGTGGGGAGATTATGGGTAACAAAGATGGCCATTATTCTATAGTGAGATGCTACATCATCAACTTTTAAATGTTAGGTTTTTTTTCATCCATCCTCAAACATTTACCTCCATATGCCTGATAAAAGGTGCCTTGGGACTGTGCCAAGCGACGCTTCCGTAATAATGAACAGCTCCACGACAATTACACGTACGTGTTAATGTGCTGATAACTCTTTGCACCACCCATTAGTAAACTCTTGTCCCCTCCTTTACTGAAGCATTGTTCACACTTACCTTTTTGCTAGGGAGTGTCATTGTGACTGGTCACCTCTGGGGACTCAAGCCATTTCCTGCCCACCTCACTGACACCCTCGTCAGCCTGCTGAAGGATCATCTCCCCCACTTCTTCCAGATCCACCAGGTGATTCACCGTGAAATTCTTTTTAGATTGTAAATTGTTCATACTGGCTGTAATAGTGTCCTCCCTGCCTCAATGGGTCTTGGGTCTCGGGCTGACATTTTCATTGCGATGTCATCAGCCCACCCCTAGCCAGTTGCTTGCAGCGGAAGTACAATTTGCGATGCGAGGTGGAGAGCTCCACTCCACCGCTGACACAAGCCTAAAAAGGGATCACAGTCAGCACCATGGAGCTGCTTACGGAGCACTTATGAAGGTAAGGTCTGAGTCCCAAGAGCAGAGAATCTCCACTTTTACAGTCGCATTTTTAAAAACTCTAATAAAGGGCATAGAGTTTCTTTACTCATTCCAATCACCAAGATCATTTCAACTTCAATAAATGAACTCAGGCACACAGACGTTGCTTTAATTATGTGCGCATTCAAAGGCTGGCTCATTCAATGAACAACACAGGAGCAAAGACCTTTTACTCAATGTCTGCAAAACTAAGGTTTTCCATCAATTTGCTATTCCCCATCCTCAGCCATTAATAAGTTCCACAATAAGACCTGGAAAATGTGGACTATTTCCCATATCCTCAGGGCCATCACTCAGGAAAACAGACAGAAGGACCTCAAGCACTGAAGGCTTCCTGATTGTACAGGTTTGGATCTGGAGCTCAGGCTGCCGATGAATTGAACAAATGTCTGTGCGGCTACAGAGATTGCAGGAGCACTGGTGGCAAATCTAGAAACACTCTGTGATTCTGAGGGGTTTCTCCTTTGCTTCTCTTTCCTACAAGGGGTGCTGGGCAATACTAATAGTGACTGCCTTCTTTACTGAAGGCAAAAATTAAAGTGCAAAATGAATTTTACATTTTTAATGTATTATTATGTGACAATAAAAGGAACCTTTAACCTTGATCAATGATGAAATTCCCTATTGCTTTCAGTGCACCAGCACAAATTCGGGCTGTTGAACATAGGGTATTCAGAGAACAAGATAGTAAACAATGCACAAAATGTGTGCTCTAGCATAGTCTACCTTCTTGAACGTTTCAAGGACCAAATCATTTACAGCAGCGCTTTAAAAGCAATACAACCAGTATCTCCACAAAGTTTCCCAAATCTGGTAATGTAAACTAAACCATGCAAGTGTCCTCTCCCAGACCAACACCACACTGAAGCCCGATTTACACTGCTAACTCCTTTGAATGCCCAACTCAAGAATTTTGAAACAAATGCTTTTTGCTAACCTCTGTTACAGGATGAGATTACTTGATGACAAAGGGAAAGATTGGAGGAGGTTTTCAAAACATGAGAAAAATAGTGCAACATCCTCACCTATATTTGGGGATTTGGGCCGATAATCACTGGAGAAATAATGTATGGATTGACACAGAAAACTTTAGAGTCCTGTGCGATCTCAATGCATGAATGCCTGTTCAAACGGTGAAAGGAAGGTACAATTTCACAAAGATCCCATTTTACACAGCTAAACACCTCTTTCTCTTCCTTTTGCAAAAGAGCTGGTCCCACACTGGCCTAATTTGTTACTTCAAAACTCAAATGGAAGCAAATTATCCTTAATGTGTAACATGCTAACTCCTTCTTCTCATTTTAGCTACTTCTTTAAATATACCTCTTTGTCCAAATACCTCCTCGTGTGACTCAGTGTTTGATAGAGCTTTAAGTGTATTGGAATACTCTCCAACAGTACTGCATATCACTGAAAATTTCAATATCAAGCCAGTCCCTCGAGAGGACAGAAATGATGATGAACTGCAATCAATCTGAAGTAGGCCCTGCTAATCCTTCAAACAGTACTTGATGAACACTGACCAAGTCAACTTTCATTGTCCTAAAATGTTTTGCAGCCAATCTGCAGTTGCAAATTGGAATGGAAAAGTAATAATTTATCCCTTTAACAATAAAAGAAAATAATTATCAAAAAGATTTAAATCATCTAACAAAAATAGATAAAATCAGATGATCTTTTCTAATGCTTGGAATAAATTTTCATTTACTATTTCTCTTTCACAGACATATGAAAAGTAATACAAAGTACTTAAGACCATATTTTGGTCTGTGGTAGAAAACAGGCAAGGTCTACATGTTAGTTAATACAGAATTGAAATGGGCCTAATTTCTCCCCAAAATCCATTACAATAGGCAATGTAGAAGGAAATTATGTTGATTTCGTTCAAAGTGGAGCTTAACAAGGCACTGGTGGAAAATGTACATTTTGTTCAATGCAAGAACTGTGAAATCAATTGAAATGCTCATTAAAAAATGTAATTCACAGTAAAAGACTAATTATTTTTCATTCAATCTTTCCTCACCTCTGCCTAGCAGAACCATTACTTACCAGATCGATATCGTTCATCTCTTGAATTGGAGGCTCTGGATTTGGACTGTCTGGATGCAGCCACATAAGGGACAGAAGAGGAAAAAGGTGAAGACTGGAGAGGACCTGGAAGCCTGGACTCAAGCTGAAAAGGATCTACACCTGCAAAAACAAGAGAGGTTTAATCTTTAAGACATGTTTCCCCTTCTCGCTCTCTCTATTATCTGATTGTAACTCCAATTTATTAAGCATGTTGTACGATACAAGTACCTACACTAGAATGCAGTTTGTTGAGAAGTTGCAAGATAATTCTTTTCACCTCATAATCAGAAAATAATATTTAAAAACAAAGTAGTGTACTGAAAACAACTTCTAAACAAATATGACATCCAGATTTAAAGACTATCACTAAAGCTACATAAGAATCACCATTAATATTAATGATAAAACTTAATCTCCCTTCTCAGGCAATTCCAATTTTTATACCAAAGAAATTTTTTTGACTCAGTTGAATCTATTATCTCTTTATATGATTTCAACAAGTCTCAGGTTGAATAAATTTCATTGACAAAAATCCAAAAAATATGGTGGCTTGGCTTTGCCTGAGACATTATTATTGGGCTATTAATATTAAACATATTATTTTCTGGATTCATTACATAGATAAATTTGACTGCCTAAAATGGACATCCATGGAGCTGAAAGGCTTTAATAAATTTGCTCTGGCTTTGTGCTTCCCTTCCATTCTCTTTGGTAAAGGAGAATAAATTAATAGGCAGTTTTATACTCAAAAATTCATTACGAATTTGTTTTCAATTCAGGCACTGTTTTGAACTGAATTTTTTTTCTTTATCTGCTCCGATTATTAATAATTTATTTTTTCCTCCATCTTGCCTTGATCATGTTTTCATAAATGGAGAGAAAGGATATGACTTCATTTTTTGACTTATTTGTAGACGGCTGTTTTAAGACTTTTGAGCATTTGACACATAAACTTAATCTCCCTAATTTCCATTCTTTTAGATATTTATAAATTAGAGATTTTCTGAAAAACCAAGTTACTACTTTCAGGCATGTGAGTAAGATCAAAAAAAAGAGGAAAAGAGCCGAGCACTAGTGTAAGGCGTACAGCGGGTGTCAAGGGAATGTAGTGCCCCCTTCTTCCCAATTTGTAATTTTACCAGTTTCAAGCCATTAAAAAAGTCATTTTAAACAAAATCAAATGGTTTTTTTTCCACATTGAGCACAGTGTATTAGACAGATACTACCATCTATACCCAGACTCCAAGCCCCTTCCAGATCACCAGACAGTACCCCGTTGGACCTATGTTCAAACCAGTATCTGGTTCTCCTGACCCCAAGCAGTACTCGTCCATAAATAGCACCCAACATTCCAAGCAGTGCCCTTGCCCAACTTGCATCCAATCCCCAATTAGTAACTATTACCCTGCACCCAATCCCCAGGCAGAACCCTGCCCAACCTGTCCTCAATTACCAGGCAGAGCCCTGCCCAATTTGTAACCATTTCTTTGCACTGATGTTCATCTATTATTCGGCATTTTTCTTCAGCTAATCTTGAAAGCAAATAGTCTTTCCCAATCGTTTCTTTACACGTGGTTTTCGAGATATGGGTAAAAACACAAGTGAGTGCTGCTGGCATAAATGGCATGGCAGTGCAACATGTCAGAAACACTTTGCAACTGATGGGGAGTGCATGAAGATGTGCCACCGCTCCTGGACTGCAGGAAACGTGGCAGTCAAAGTCAGCAGAGCAAGATCCTAGCACTGCACGGAACGAGCAGAAGGAGTCAGAACAGGTCGGGAGGGCACTGATAAAATGTGAAAGTAGATTTTAAAAATGCGGAACTGGATTTTAAAAATACGGAAATCCACGGAAATGCAGAAAATTCACATGCTTGTACTTTTCTGTTCTCCCATGATAGTAATTGTATTGACTTTTTTTTTGGTTAAATCCTTGTCACAAGGGCTTAACAGGACTCATTTATAGATTAATTTCTAAAATACATTGCATTTCTATAAAATTAAGAGTGCATGGAGAGCGACTTACAAACTATTCTTTCTAAGGATATATAGACCAAGTGTTTAAAATTGGTCCATTCCTCTTCCATCCGTGCATGTCATTCAATTATTCAAGATAGTACATGGAAGTTTTTAATGCATTTTCCCCATTTTCTCGGTTAATATTCAACCTCATCCCATTACAGGTTTATTTGATTATTGTGTCAGATTGCCATGTGATAGCTTTTGCCACTTTAATGGCTAGAAGATCTATTTTGCTAAGATGAAAGGACTCTTCCCTCCCAGTTATGCGCAATGGATGACCCAAACCTTATCATGCTTGAACCTCGAGAAGGTTAGATGTAATGTTTTGAAAACTAAAGTAAAGTTTGATAAAATGTGGCACACTTTTATTGAATATTTTAATGTTTAATGATTAATACAGCGGTTTATTATTTTGTATATAACATATGAGACATTTATAACTTCTTCCTGAACTTATTTATGTACAAGGCAAATCACCAATGTACTGTTACTTTTGGTGGTTGAAGGTGTCCCAGCAAATTTTTCTTTTTAGTTTAGTGGTTATAGATTTAGGATAAGTTAGCTAGTCTTTTTCTTTTGTTTTTTTTCTGCAGGAACAAGAAAAAGAATAATGAATTCTATCAGTTTGTTTATCATTAGATGCAATGTTCATTTTTATTCTAGGATACATTACAATTACTTTGTATCTCTACAGTATATTTTTCTTGTTCTTACACCTTTTGTTGTATAATACTTAAAAATTCAATAAAAAATAGAATTTAAAAAATCTTGTGAAATGATGCGAGATTAACAACGGAGTCTCAGCGTGGACAAAACGAAGGAGATGAATGTGGATTTCAAGAGGATCAGGGTCAACCACCCGCCATGACACATAAATAGCTCAATAGTGGAGAGAGAAAAGAGCACCAAGTAGCTTGGAATCCACTTATGAAATAACCTATCATGGACACATCTCCTCACTTCTCAGGAAGGTGCAACAACAACTGCACTTCCAGAGAAGACTGAGGCAGGCAAGGCAACCGGCCATCATCCTGTCAACTTTCGACAAGAGCTCTATTGAAAGCATCCTGGCCAGCTGCATCGAAGTAGTTGCTGTAAAGGATCAGATCTGAGGTCAATCCACAATCCATAAGAGTGGCAGAAAGGATCATTGGGGTCTCCCCAACTCCATTTATTTATTTTAATATTTGTGTACAAGTACAGGTTGTACTTATCCGAATAGCCAAAAACCAAAATCCGAAACTTTTTCGTCAGTGATCCCATAAGGTAATACGTAATAGAGTTTTGAAATCCCGATCGGAGAACGGGATGGACCAGGTGCATTATTGAGGGTAGATTTTTCAATACATGTCTATTTCATTTGTGCATATGTAAATACCGTACACACTTGTGTAAATTGTCAATAACATGTAATAGTCAAACCTCTTTTTAAGCCTAAAAATCTGGTGTTTTTTGTATAACCCATGCAAAAGTCAATCCCACTATTTTTAGCCTTGGCCACCCGCCCATCCAAAATCTTGATGCTCCAACCATGGATCCTCAGCTCCACTGTCTGCACATCTGAACTCCCAACTGTGGATCCTCATCCTTTCGACCACCCATCCAAAATCCCAAATGTGGATCCTCGCCCCAGCACCCACCTATCCAAACTCCCAACCATTGATCCTCATCCCAAGCGCCCACCCATCCAAACTGCCAACCGTGGATCCTCATCCTGGCCGCCCACCCACCTGAGCCACCGATGCATGCCCCATCAATGAACTTACCACCTGGTCCCCACCATCTGAGCTCCTGATGCCTTGAACATGGCAGGTACTCATGAAGTCAAAAGTTCGACCCTTGTACAAGTCGACCCCTCCATTTTTGCCCCAAAATGATGTCCAAAAATTCAATGATTATACGAGTATATACAGCGTATTTGTATTATGTGAATAAATGTATCTTTAAGTCTAAGCGAATTAGTGCATTTTTTTAAATGGTGTTCCAAAATCCAAAAAAAATCCAATATCCGAAACTCTTATGGTCCCATGCATTTCAGATAAGGAGTACTCGACCTGTACTGTGAATATGTATTGTTTGCCTGTACGTGCGTTAGTCATACACTTCCCCCCCCCCCCCACCCCCCATTTTTGGCCTACAATCGGGTGTTTTTTTGTATGACCCATGTAAAAGTCAACCCCCTATTTTGGCCTTGGCGCCCACCAAGTTTGAAGAGCTACAAACTCTCAACTGATCCTTGACTTTTTCATTGGAAGACCACAGTCAGTAGGAATTTGATCTAAAGTCTCCTCCTCACTGATCATCAACACAGGGACACCCAAAAGATGTGTACTCACCCACTGCTCCATTCATTATACAGCCACGACTGAGTGGCCAGGCACAATTCTAATGCCACCTGCAAGTTTGCTGATGTTACCACAGTTGTCTTGTCGGCAGAATCACAAATGGTAATGAGGAAGCGTACAGGAGGGAGACAGATCAGTTCATTGAATGGTGTAATGACCACAACCTTGCTTAATGACAGCAAAACCAAGGAGATGATTGTGGACTTCAGGAGGAAGTTTGGGAACATGACCCAGTCCTTATCGAGGGCTCACTTGTGGAGAGGATCAACAACTACAAATTCCTGGGTGTCAACATCTCCAAGGATCTGTCCTGGAGCCTCCATATTGATGCCATCACAAAGAAGGCTCGCCAGTGGAGATTCAGTATGTCTCTGAAGGCTCTCGTAAACTGCTACAGCTGTACTGTGGAGAGCATTCTGGCTAGTTGCATCACGGCCTGGTATGGAGGCATCAACTCGCAAGAAAAGAGAAAAACTCCAGAAGGTTGTTAACTCAGCCTGCGACATCACAAGCACCAGACTTCACTCCATCGAGGACATCTACATGAGGCGGTATCTTAAAAAAGTAGCCTCTCTCCTCAAAGACCCCCACCACCTAGGCCATGCCCTCTTCATTGAGGAAAAGGTACAGGAGCCTAAAGACGAGAACTCAAGTGGCACAAGGACAGCTTCTTCCCCACTGCCATCAGATTCCTGAATAATCAATGAACCAAAGACACGGCCTCACTTTTTGTGCACTGTTATTTTTTTTATAGTAATGTCATAATATGGATATAATATGTATATTTGCACAATGATGCTGCCACTAAAACACCGAATTTCATGTTCATGACAATAAATCCTGATTCTGATTCCGTATATTTGCTTTCACTGAGGAAAGGAGAATGTAATTGGATGATAAATAAACAAACTCAAAACAGGAAATTTTGTGGAGAATCAAAAAGCTTAACTTTCCCTGAGTTATGGCAAGAGACAGCTCCTTTAAATTAGTACCATAAGTTATATATTTCCATCTGCTGATAACCACCTCTCCACTTCCAACTATAGACAAGAACTGAAATTAATGCAATGACAAGACATTTTTTAAAATCAACTGCCCATTGACAGTACGAAGAAAAAATACTCATTAAATTCCTCAGGTTTCACTTTCACTTTTTTAATTAACAATTAAAGTTTTTTTTGACTAATATTCAAATCTGTGACTGCTTATTAGCATATGAGGCAGACAAGTACCAAATTATCAAAATAAAAAAATGCTCAATTTTATGGATTTCAAAAAGTCAAAGAATATTCAAAAGCAGTATTAAATACTGCATAACTATGTCAAAAATAAAACAATCCTTTCTGCCTCTTGCTCAAATTCAAAATGTTAAGTTCTCTAACCCTTTAAAATCTAAGAAAAATTCATCTGTCAAACATGCATTTCTGAACATCAGAGAGCAGTACAATTCCTCTATAAAGCTTTTGGGAGACAATTAAAATTGCACATTCTCTGCCATATGCAGGAAAATTCTAACTTTTCAATAAAACTCCAATGATGGGGAGGTTTGCACAAACCACTTCAGTCTAACTTCCTTCGATGTACACATCAGACTTACTATGAAGACATATTTAAAAAAATATTTTAGAATGTAATCATATATCTTAAATTTTTATTACATAAAATGCAAATTTTTGGGGGATGCATGCTAACACAAATTGCCTTTAATCAAAACCAAAGTCACCAAAATTGTAATAATACGTACAGTATAATGTTGAGTTTGTATTGATATTGATTAAAGGATATGAGTAAAAAAAGATCTTTTATTAAAAATCCTCAAGTGGCACACACACTTAAGATCTTGAGTAGAATGCCCACCAGCCCAGCTCACAGTTTATAAATGCAGAATATTTTATCTTGACTAGGTCATGTTGATCTGTAACTTGTCTAATTGGTATCAATTACAATAAGTGTTTTGTTATAGCTTTTCTTTATGAAGTAAAATGAGAATTCTTACCGAGTAAACATGGCCAAAAACATAATACGATAAATAATTAAACAAGACATTGCTCTGGCTCTATATCAGAAGTTGATAATTTTATCTGTTAAACTAAATGAAGGTGGGAACTTCACATGGTGACATAGGGACAGGATGGAAAATCTGGCTCCCCCAAGAGGTTAAAAAAAAGTGAAAAAAAAAAATTGGAGAGAAAAGTTCTAAAATTCACCTGAACAAATTATCAACAATCAAGGAAAAAAATGCAATGTCGTCAAAGAAAGATAAAGAAGTAGAAGAAACTACAGAGAAGATGGAAGAAAAACAACTAGAGGAGAAAGAAAGGCCTATCTTACAGAAGAAGATGGGACCTGTGGTGAAGCCTACTCTTCAGATGAAGAGAGCCTCCCGACTCACCTCCCAGCTAGTTGAAGTGTCCCTACAACAACAGGGGCACCTGGATGAGTCAGGGAGGGGACTAAATGAGCAGTCAAAAACAATGGGAGGCCCTGTCAGAGTGGTTTACTCAGCCCTTTAGACAAGCTCCCAAGCAGTCCAAACAGTTGTTTGAAAGGGAAAAACTGTCTGAGTTGGAAGTAAAAATAGTAGAAGGACCAGAAGGAGGAGAAGGAGGAGCACAAGGAGAGGTAGGAGGAGGAGAAGAAGGAGAAGTAAAAGAAGAAGAACAAAGCTCAGAGGAATTGTTGGAAGAAGGGGTAAGAAAGAAAACTAAAGTTATCCCTACGTCTCAAGACCCAGTAAATATGATCATGGAAGAGTTAAATTTAATAAGGCGTGATATTAAGACATCAGAGGCTAAAGTTAATAAAATATGTGAATTTGTTAAAGAGATGCAGAAATAACATTATGAAATGGAAGAAAAAATTTAAAGTATTAATTTGGAAAATCAATTTATTCAAGAAAAAGTAGATAAAGTGGATGAAGGATTAGAACAAGTACTTGCGATGAATAAGCAATTGTCTGAAAAAATTGATTAATTGGAAAATTTTATTTCGAAAAAATAATATTAAGATTATTGACCTGAAAAAAGGAGAGGAAGATGAAGATATTCAATTTTTATAGTGCTGGATTCCCCAGACTTTTGAGCAAGAACATTTTAAAGGAGATATTGAGATTGAACGAGCCCAAAGACTCCTTAGACCTAAGCCTCAGCTAGATCAAAAGTCGAGGCCCATTTTGGTCAAATATATTTTTTTATCAAGTAAGGGGAAAAAAAATTTTGGAAATAGCAGGCAAAAAGGCTAAAGAAAGAAAAGTACCATTAGAATTTGGAGGGAACAAAATTTTCTTTTATCCCGATGTAAGCTTTGAATTATTGAAGAAAAGAGTTTCAATCCAGTTAAAAATATACTGTGGAATAAGGGAAATACTTTTATTCTGCATTATAGGCCCAAGTAGATTCTTTATGAATCCGGAACATGCTCAAGAATATGTGGAATGCTTGCTGGACATGGGTCAAGAATTGACTCAGAGAGTTGACACTTGAAGACGGAAAGTTATATAACTGTGGTGAATGCAGTTTGAAATATAGCAAAGATGAGTTTAATATACATGGAGGAGCCAAAGATATGCAGACTGGTTCTTGCCAGACCGTGGATGTTATTTTGCAATTTTAGTCGCAGCCGAAAAATGGAGTGTGGTAGCATTGTCAGGGGGTTTCACGACAATGATCAAGGGAGGTTCTTTTTTATATTTCTCTCTTTCTTTCTTTTAAGTAATCAATCAAATACTATCTTTATTATTGGATTTAATGATTTTTCTACATTTAAAAGGTTGGTGAAGAGCTGGGATTGATGAAGTAGAATCATGAAAAGGAGAAAAGTGTAAGAATTTTTAAATTTCTACAATGAGTAAAGGATTAAAGTTTATGTTTTAATATAAATGGGTTTCAAAATCCTATAAAGAGAAAATGAGATTTGACATATATTAAAAAATGAAAGTAGATATTGTTTTTCTACAAGAAACACATTTAATTGAAAAGGAGTATCAAAAATTGAAAAGGGACTGGGTTGGAATGGTAGTAGCATTGGATTTTAAAACAAAAGCTCAAGGAGTAGCAATTTTGATAAATAAAAATCTTCCAATTAAAATAAAAAATAAAGTCTTGACCCATTTGGAAGGTTTGTACTAATAAATTGTCAATATTTTTCTGAACAATGGACATTAATGAATATTTATGCACTAAATGTGGATGATGGTATATTTATACAACAAACTTTTTTAAACATGGGGGAAGCTAATGAAAATATTTTAGTAGGTGGAGATTTTAATTTTTGTCTTGACCCATTATTGAATAGATCTACAAAACGTGTGCTGAAATCCAAGGCAGCAAAAATAACAGAATTTGGTTGATATTTGTTATTTAAAATTATAGTATAATTCTATAAAATTATAGTATAATACATTCTTATAGAATGTAAAAAATGATTATGAGAACTAAACAGATATTATGAATTAGGGGAACAAGCACAAAGTTTTTGCATGGCAACTGAAAACAGAACAAGAATCAAAAGTTATTATTGCAGCTAGAGATGAGACTGATCACAGATCCTATAAACACCAGGATGTAAATGATTGTTTTAAGCAATTTTATATAGAATTATATAAATCAGGATGACAATAAAATTGATGGATTTTTAACTCAATTTAATTTGCTTAAATATCAGAGAACAGAAAATACTAGGAACCTCTTTTACAGTTGAAGAAGGATTTACATCAGAATTTTATAAAGAATTTAAAGATGTGCTGATTCCTGTATTTATGAACGTTTTGATACAACTGGAATAAACTGTAAATCTATCTGATTCTTTTAAGTCAGCAATTATCATAATAATTTAGTGCATAATGCCATCGTCTTATAAACCAATATCTTTATTGAATGTGGATTACAAAATAGTGACTAAATTATTGGCAAATAGGCTGGAATTTTTTTTTTACCAAAATTAATTAACAAGGAGCAAACAGGATTTATTTATATATATATAAAGAAAATCACCAGACAATGTAACTAGATTGATTACTTTAATTCATTGAGCTCAAAAGAAAGAAACTTGCTAAATTTGGTTTAGGACAAACATTCATAAATTGGATAAAAGCATTATATATTGAACCAAGAGCAAAAGTAGTGACAATGGTCTAATGCCTGATTATATTAAATGAACAAGATCAACAAGACAAGGTTGTCCATTATCGCCAGCTCTTTTTGTATTAGTAATTGAATTGTTAGCTCAACTAATTAGAACAAGTTTAGATATTAAAGGTATTAAAATAGGGGTTAAGGAACATAAAATTAGTTTATTTGCAGATGATGTAATTATTTATTTGACAAGATCCCGAATATTCATTAGATAAACTACATATGCAATTAGAACAATATGGAGCAGTCTCAGGATATAAAGTTAATTGGGACAAAAGTGAAATTATGTCACTGACTTTTGATGACTGTACCCAATGAAGGCAAAATATGAGATTTAAATGGCACGAACATAGAATAAAATGCTTGAGAATTAGAATTGACAACCAGTTAAAGAATCTTTTAAAAATTAATATTGGACCATTGTTTAATAAAATTTAAGAAGTTTTTTTTAAAAAATGGGTTGATTTACCAATTACATTAATTGGCCGAGTAAATTGTATTAAAATGAATATTTTTCACGGGGTAATATTTATTTCAATCTTTGCCCATTGATATTCCTAAAAAGGTTTTTAAGGATCTAAATAAAATTATAAATAAATTCTTGTGGAAAGGCAAGATGTTGAGGATTTCTATGGAAAAATTAACTTGGAGATTTGAATCGGGAGGTCTACAACTTCCAAATTTTGAGTATTATTATAAAGCGGCCCAACTATGATTTATTTCCTTTTTTTTGAGGAAGGAGAAAAAGTGGCATGGGTTAATATAGAAATGAATAAAATAGTTTAACAAAAATCTGAAGAATTCCTATATAAATGGAATGAGGTATTACTAACTGGAGAAACAGACACACCAATATTAAAACATTTGGTTAGAATGTAGCATAAGGTACATATGCTGATGAGGGTTAAAGGGTATGGATTAGTGGGAATGCCACTGGTGCAAAATAAATTGATCCCATTTACGCTGAATAATAAAAATTTTATTAACTGGTCAAAAAAAGGAATAAAATTTATTAAAGGCAAGTATCAAGGCAGTTATTTAATGACATTTGATCAATTGAAAGCTAAATATGGAATACAAAATATATTTGGATATTATCAATTAAAGGCTTATCTACAAGAAAGATTAACTACATCCTATTTATTATTAGAAAACAATGAAATAAATAATATCAAATCCAAATACAAAAAAGTTCATATCTGTTATGTATTTGTTACTTTGGAGGGGAGTAAAGAATAAAGATTTTCATAAATCTAAATAAAGGTAGGAAATGGACCTGGGTATCGATATAAATGTTAGAAATTGGACACAAATATGTTATGATAGTATGAAAAATACAATAAATGTTAGATATAGAATGGTACAGTGCAATTTCATACATCAGTTATACATTACATCACAAAAGCTTAATAGATTGAAGTCAGATATTTTAGATGTGTTTTCGATGTAAACAGAATATAGGCACTTTTTTTTTACACTCTACATGGATATGACCCAAATTCAACTCTTTTTGGACTAATTTAATTGATTTTCTTCAACAGGTAATAGGTGTTAAACTCACGAGAAACCGTATGCTGTTTCTTCTGGGGGATATATCAAGGATTAGTGATTTAAAATTAAATTGGATTCAAAAAGTATTTTTAAAGATCACGCTGGCAGTTGCAAGAAAATGCAAGTTCATGGAAATTGGACACAGATTTGGTATTAGATAGATAGCATGGTGAAATACGAAGTTTTATACCCTTGGAAAAGATGACATAATTTAAAGAACAAATATAGCATTTTTTTTAATTTGGTTTCCATATATGCAAAAAATTGGTGTTATAACTTTATAAGTAATTAAAAATATATTAATTGGTAGAATTTGATATGAACTTTGTCACTCCCTGGCCTCATCTCATATAATTTCATTTCATTTTACATAATTTTTTTTAATTTTTATTTTTCACTCTATGAACCATATTGACCAAAATATACATAAACATTTCCCTCTTGAATATACAGTGTCATTTTCTCCCCTTTTCCCCCCTCCCTTCCCTCCCTCCTTCACCCCCATCCCCACCCACTCAACATTCAACATATATGATACATTAAACCTTATTTGATGTTATTTGTATTTTTTTTAAAAACATATATACGTAGATTTTGAATTAGGTGTTATATATTACACAGTAGTGTTTTATTTTATATTATGTTATATATACAAGATATAACTGTAATTTTAAGTATTAGAATAATTCACTGACAATTTATTAATTAGGTAATATCCAGTATTGCTAAAAAAAAATTAGTCTATCCTTTCTCTTTTTCTTTCCTTTTTTTATCTCTTTTCTCTGTTTCTTCTTTGGTGCTTTTCTAAGTGGAAAGGACTGGGTGGGAGGGGGGAGAAAATGATTAAAAAACGCATGCATTGATTTTGAAATACCCTGCATAAAATTTTCTAGTTTTCTATGCAATTTTGTTACATGCTAACAACATAAAATTTGAAAAAAGTTAAGCTAACTGGATATAATTTCTAAAATTAATAATAGAATCAGACTTTATGCATCAACTCGTATTAAAATGGCACAGCAACACAGCGAGTATAGCTGATGCATCACATCTCCAGTGACTGAGATTCAATGGCCATCTCTGATGTTGGCTGTGTGGAGTTTGCTCTCTCCTTTGTGTGAATTTCTTATCTACAGGGTCAGAGATTATTTGGTTACAGTGCATTTCCCCCTGTGTGTAGTTAAATGGCAGATTTGGTTGTGGGTGAGAGTGTATATGGGTAGCCAATACGAATATGGTGAGAATAAATGTACAATGGTGTTCAGTAGCTGAACAGTTTGCTAAAGGGGCTGTTTTGATTCTGTATGACAATAGCAACTAAGACTGATGAGTGCAAAAGACAATTATCGAGTGGTTAATTACATCATTTCAAATGTCTTTGAGTTAAAACAGTCATTTTGAATTGAAAACTGGTGTCACACAAAAATACTATATAGTTTAAATAAAAGATATAGACCTAACTACAGATAAATATATATAGGAGCTCCACAGTTTCTACCATTCTATAGAGTGATTATTCTATTTAGTAGAATCCCAGCAAAGATTTTGCCTGCAATGGAGAGCAACGTGATTCCCCTGTAGTTTGAGCAGTCTGATTTCTCGCCTTTGTTTTTGTACAGGGTGATGATGGTGGCATCACGAAGGTCCTGAGGCAGTTTTCCTTGGTCCCAACAAAGCTTGAAAAACTCATGCAGTTTGGCATGCAGAGTTTTGCCGCCAGCCTTCCGGACTTCTGGGGGGATTCCATCCATACCTGCTGCTTTGCCACTTTTCAGTTGTTCGATTGCCTTATATGTCTCATCCAGGGTGGGAACCTCATCCAGCTCTAGCCTTAGGGGCTGTTGAGGGAGCTGGAGCAGGGCGGAATCTTGGACTGAGCGGTTGGCACTGAAAAGAGATTGGAAGTGTTCTGACCATCGGTTGAGGATGGAGATCTTGTCGCTGAGGAGGACTTTGCAGTCTGAGCTGCGCAGCGGGCTTTGGACTTGGGGTGAGGGGCTGTACACAGCCTTTAGAGCCTCGTAGAAACCCCTGAAGTCGCCAATGTCCGCGCTGAGCTGTGTTCGTTTGGCGAGGCTAATCCACCACTCATTTTGGATCTCCCGGAGTTTGCGCTGAAGATGGCTGCATGCGCGACGGAAGGCTTGTTTCTTCTCTGGACAGGACGGCTTTGTAAGGTGAGCCTGGTGGGCAGCTCGCTTCTTTGCCAGCAGCTCCTGGATTTCCTGGCTGTTTTCCCTGGAGGAGAAGCCCAGTACCTCTTCAGTGGATTGCAGTATGGTAGTCTTCAACTGATCCCAGAGGGTTTCAGGGGACGGGTCCGTGAGGCGGGTTGCAACGTCGAGCTTTGCTTTGAGGTTTGCCTGGAAGTTTCCTCTCGCTTCGTCTGACTGCAGGTTTCCAACATTGAACCTCTTTCTGGGGGCTTTATTGTTCCTGGGCTTTGGCTTGAAGTGAAGGTTGAGCTTGCAGCGAACCAGCCGGTGGTCAGTGTGGCATTCCGCGCTAGGCATGACCCTGGTGTGGAGCACATCTTGTTTGTCACTTTATCGCACCAGGATATAGTCCAGGAGGTGCCAGTGTTTGGATCGGGGATGCATCCAGGTGGTCTTAAGGCTGTCCCTCTGCTGAAAAAGGGTGTTTGTAATGACAAGTCGCTGTTCTGCGCAGAGCTCCAACAGGAGGCGCCCATTGTCGTTGCACTTGCTGACGCCATGCTTGCCCAGGATTCCTGGCCAGGTTTCTGAGTCTTTGCCGACACGAGCGTTGAAGTCGCCCAGGATGACAACCTTGTCGGCTGTAGGGGTACGTTGGATGAGGTTGCGCAGGTCGGTGTAGAACTTGTTCTTTTCTGCTGGTTCCGCCTGGAGGGTTGGAGCATAGACACTGATGAGGGTGATGTGACGCTAGGATTCTACTAAATAGAATAATACCTAGTGTCGCCAAGAATATTCTCCCAGAATCACAGTGCGGCTTTCGCGCAAACAGAGGAACCACTGACATGGTCTTTGCCCTCAGACAGCTCCAAGAAAAGTGCAGAGAACAAAACAAAGGACTCTACATCACCTTTGTTGACCTCACCAAAGCCTTCGACACCGTGAGCAGGAAAGGGCTTTGGCAAATACTAGAGCGCATCGGATGTCCCCCAAAGTTCCTCAACATGATTATCCAACTGCACGAAAACCAACAAGGTCGGGTCAGATACAGCAATGAGCTCTCTGAACCCTTCTCCATTAACAATGGCGTGAGGCAAGGCTGTGTTCTCGCACCAACCCTCTTTTCAATCTTCTTCAGCATGATGCTGAACCAAGCCATGAAAGACCCCAACAATGAAGACGCTGTTTACATCCGGTACCGCACGGATGGCAGTCTCTTCAATCTGAGGCGCCTGCAAGCTCACACCAAGACACAAGAGAAACTTGTCCGTGAACTACTCTTTGCAGATGATGCCGCTTTAGTTGCCCATTCAGAGCCAGCTCTTCAGCGCTTGACGTCCTGCTTTGCGGAAACTGCCAAAATGTTTGGCCTGGAAGTCAGCCTGAAGAAAACTGAGGTCCTCCATCAGCCAGCTCCCCACCATGACTACCAGCCCCCCCACATCTCCATCGGGCACACAAAACTCAAAACGGTCAACCAGTTTACCTATCTCGGCTGCACCATTTCATCAGATGCAAGGATCGACAATGAGATAGACAACAGACTCGCCAAGGCAAATAGCGCCTTTGGAAGACTACACAAAAGAGTCTGGAAAAACAACCAACTGAAAAACCTCACAAAGATAAGCGTATACAGAGCCGTTGTCATACCCACACTCCCGTTCGGCTCCGAATCATGGGTCCTCTACCGGCATCACCTACGGCTCCTAGAATGCTTCCACCAGCGTTGTCTCCGCTCCATCCTCAACATCCATTGGAGCGCATACACCCCTAACGTCGAAGTACTCGAGATGGCAGAGGTCGACAGCATCGAGTCCACGCTGCTGAAGATCCAGCTGCGCTGGATGGGTCACGTCTCCAGAATGGAGGACCATCGCCTTCCCAAGATCGTGTTATATGGCGAGCTCTCCACTGGCCACCGTGACAGAGGTGCACCAAAGAAAAGGTACAAGGACTGCCTAAAGAAATCTCTTGGTGCCTGCCACATCGACCACCGCCAGTGGGCTGATAACGCCTCAAACCGTGCATCTTGGCGCCTCACAGTTTGGCGGGCAGCAACCTCCTTTGAAGAAGACCGCAGAGCCCACCTCACTGACAAAAGGCAAAGGAGGAAAAACCCAACACCCAACCCCAACCAACCAATTTTCCCTTGCAACCGCTGCAATCGTGTCTGCCTGTCCCGCATCGGACTTGTCAGCCACAAACGAGCCTGCAGCTGACGTGGACTTTTTACCCCCTCCATAAATCTTCGTCCGCGAAGCCAAGCCAAAGATAGAGTGATTAAACTGCAACTGAATTAAATAAAAGGAAGAGCATCTGGCCATAATTAGTCCAGACCTTGGAAAATAAATTAAACTGGAGATTTTGTAATCACTAGGTGAGGTGGGGGGGGGGGGGGGGGGGGGGGGATGTGGGGAGGAGCAGGAATGGAGAATGGCTGGAAGAATTTAGCCAGTCAAGAATTATTTATGGAAAAGGAAACCAGCTAACGTTTCAGGTTGAAGACCCTTCATTAGAAGAGTGTAAAGATCTTCAATCTGAAACATTAACTTGTCTCTTTCTACAGATGTTGCTCAATCATCTGAGTATGTCTAGAATTTCTACTTTCACCCAGGTCTTTGTATTTATCTTCTTCTTTATCGTGTTCTACAATTTGTATACAGGTACAGGTATCTGAAACGCTTGGGACCAAACTTTGTTCAGTTTTTGGAAAAAACTGAAAAAAAAACCCAAAAACAGTACAGTAGCAGAATACTTGTATCAGTGGTTAACACATACAAAAAAAAACATTTGATCTCTGCTTTCAAAATAAGATAAATGAAGCACCAAACACGAGTAATTCTCCTCGATGGCTTTTGTAAATGTTTCCTCCAGTGTCATCTGCCTCATTAACAATGCTTTTTGTCTTCGATGTCTCTTTGATTTTATAAACTGATATGATTTCTTGTTCTGTTATGAACGCACGCTGTTCTAGTCTTTTATTAAGTCCATCACACATTTTCTGCAGTGTTAATTAAGTCATCTTCATTGCTAACACCTTGATGCAGAACAACTTCAGCTATTTTACTGTTGGTCAGTGAATGAACAACTGCAGCCTCATTATTGATGTTAAAAAACTTCTTCAATATCCACTTCCAGGTTACTGACAGACTCTGAACGCCACTGTCATTCATCGTGCTATCTGTACCCCTTTTTGCCATTTTCAACTATTTCTTCATACACCAGAGCTCTGTTGTTATCAAAATGGTGCCAGCAGAGCATCAGAACCCCACATAGGCAAGTCAGGTGGTAAATTTTTTTCAACTTGTGATGTCATGTTGCCACTAAAAAAAGGATCGGTTTTTGGATCTTTTCAGTTTTCAGAGCTTTGGATATGGGGTATTCGATCTGTATTATTTTTCCTTAAATGCTGTACATTTTTTCTTACTCCATGTCACTTCAACTTCCTCTTCCTGTGAATAGAAATGTATCCCCGTTTCCTCTGCAGCTGTACTTTTCTCACATATTTCAAGAGTGAATTTTCACTCTTTTTTCTTTTCCTGTTGCATTTGCTATTTGCATTCAATCTAGAGTTGCTCTCATCTGTCAAATGTATTCACACTTAAACACATTTGTCTGCCCTCCAGTCACTCAGAGTTTTCTTCTTCTGGAAATTGTTTCATTAAAGTTGTTTTCATACTCTTCTTTCAATCTTTCTCTAGAGTTTAATTTAATTTTAATTTAGACATGCCGGTTAAGGACCCATGATTCGGAGCTGAACAGGAGTGTGGGTATGACAATGGCTCTGTATACGCTAATCGATGTGAGGTTTTTCAGTTGGTTGTTTTTCCAGACTCTTGTGTAGTCTTCCAAAGGCTCTATTTGCCTTGGCGAGTCTGTTATCTATCTCGTTGTTGATCCTTGCATCCGATGAAATGGTGCAGCCGAGATAGGGAAATTGGTTGACCGTTTTGAGTTTTGTGTGCCCTATGGAGATGTGGGGGGGCTGGTAGTCATGGTGGGGAGCTGGCTGATGGAGGACCTCAGTTTTCTTCAGGCTGACTTCCAGGCCAAACATTTTGGAAGTTTCCGCAAAACAGGACGTCAAGCGCTGAAGTGCTGGCTCTGAATGGGCAACTAAAGCAGCATCGTCTGCAAAGAGTAGTTTACGGACACCTACGGCTCCAAGAACACTTCCACCAGCGTTGTCTCCGCTCCATCCTCAACATTCATTAGAGCAACTTCATCTCCAACATCGACTTACTCGAGATGGCAGAGGCCGACAGCATCAAATCCACGCTGCTGAAGATCAAACTGCGCTGGGAAGGTCACGTCTCCAGAATGGAGGACCATCGCCTTCCCAAGATCGTGTTATATGGCGAGCTCTCCACTGGCCACCGAGATAGAGGTGCACCAAAGAAGAGGTACAAGGACTGCCTAAAGAAAGCTCTTGTTGCCTGCCACATTGACCATCGCCAGTGGGCTGATATCACCTCAAACCGTCCATCTTGGCGCCTCACAGTTCGGCGGGCAGCAACCTCCTTTGAAGAAGACCTCAGAGCCCACCTTACTGTCAAAAGACAAAGGAGGAAAAACCCACACCCAACCCCAACCAACCAATTTTCCCTTGCAACCACTGCAACCGTGTCTGCCTGTCCCACATCGGACTTGTCAGCCACAAACGAGCCTGCAGCTGACGTGGACATTACCCCTCCATAAATCTTCGTCCGCGAAGCCAAGCCAAAGAAAAAAAGAAAAAGAAAGAATTTAGACATATAACATAGATATAGTTCCTTCTGGCCCATGAGTTCATTTTGTCCAAAGACCCCAATTAACCTACAACCCCCAGTACATTTTGAAGGGTGGGAGGAAACTGGAGCACCCAGACGAAACCCATGCAGACATGGAAAGAATGTACAAACTCTTTACAGATAGCACCAGTTCATTGGCGCTGTTACAACATTGCACTAACTGCCAGACTAACCATGTCACTCTACAGTGACATCATCAAAGTGTATAGCTGTTTGCAATACTTTAACAAAAGTGTTATCCCAAATATGTTTCTCTATGGTGGCCATAGATAAATATTACAATCTACTTGCATTTATTGCAGCTCAAGGTCTCTCAAGTGAAAACTCTTACCATCCTTTAAAAACTTGAGTAGTCTTTTGCTTTCAAGTGAGATCTTCAGATTCATGTAAAAAAGTAACATTTACTCTGTGTTGATTCTCATAAAGTACTCAGTGTTGAAAATTAAGTAACAAATCAGTTCTGTTAAATTTGATTAAACAAAAGTCTTGAAGAGGACTTTTTAAAAAATCCAATAGCGTACATGTAGCCCCAAACAACAAACTAATGCTTGGCCAAGTAATTAATCTGGAAAAAGAAGAGCACAATTTTTTCTAAACTCAAGTCAACATCTTTCTCCTCTTCATTTAACATGAATCAGCATTCTCAACTGTTAACAGTTTCTGTCATATGTCCAAAAGAATCTACCTTCAGATATTACCTTTCCAACAAACTGAATCAATTTTGTGCCATTTTGAGTAAAGGTAAAAGTTCCATTATTGTCATGTTATGCTACATTTAAAATGTTACATACATGAAATTCTCTAACTTTTGTCTACCGTAAGGTAGAGATTCACCACTTTGTCCAGCGCCCCTCACAGTAATGACTATGGTGCCCAAAGGCATCCCACATCTTCTGAAGATTTGAACAAAACAATAAACAAATGAAATAAAAATGTCACACTGCTGTAATGGCTAGGAGAATGGAGACAGGTCCTCCTGCCCAGTTGTGTTGACAACAGCCCCTCCAGGTTTTGAATTGCCTGTCAAGGGGTTGAGGGTGTAGTTTTTTAAAAATATCTATAAAACCACAATGGTGCATGCCCAAGATGGTAATGCCCATGGATTGCAGCCAACTATGAGTATTGCAGGATATGGCTTCAAAGATCAGCAGACTGGCACAGCGCATCAGAGCAGAAAAACACCCCCACCCCAATTGCTGAAGAAGTCTGGAAATGAACTGACATTGAGCAGGGGAGGGGGAGGGCATCTGGACTCACACAGGTTTTGTGCACTGGCTGTGGGAACCAGGTATCAGGATTAGAATTTATGAAGGTGCCAAAGGCAAGAAAGCCCTCTGATAATGATAGCTTTTTACTCGTTCAGAACTGGGAGCTCGGGTTCGCCAATGGAACAAACAGGAGGCAGTGTGGCTGCAGAAGTGCATAAGGCAAATCCTGGAACACTCAATATCACAAGATTCTTTGATGCTTCTCTTTCTCCTATTGGTGGGAGGTTCTAAGGAAGGCGAGAGACACTTCTGTGTGTACCTTTACAGCAATCAAAAGTTGACAAATTTTGAGTATTTATCACATGACAATAAATGAGTCTTGGATCTTGCTCGTAATAACCTATGTCTTTTGTTTTATTGCTTTAGCAATGCATGATCAACTTTTCCAAATGGCCACTCCACATTGGTTGACTATTCCATAATCACATGAGATTAGATTCCTTATAGATATTCATGAACTGTACATGCTGAGAGACACCCTGCCAGAAGCCTTTGCCTGAAGGAATTCCCAAGATGCCTTTGCTCAAATAACATGATTGCTATGTACACTGTTCCTCACTAGCCTGTACAAGTCCCTCTGGAGCCCTGGGAACACACCCACCCCTGCATTCATTTAATCACGCATCTGGAAAAAGGTTGGATTAAATACTGGCAGCTGAGTAAAGTTGCAACACATCAAATTGACAATGTTAGTTTAGTATAGCATTGCACAGGGAAATCCAACCATCTTAATTTTTCATGAACCAGAAGTGATGAGACTTTCACAAACACCATGACAGTGGTCTATTTTTACAGCATTGCAAAGGCAATATTGCAATTTGTAGACTCCTGCTTTTAAACAGGGAAGAGTGCTATGTGATATTGACAGCACTCACAAAAATAATCTCAGCATTCAAGTGGGGGTTTAGACTCTACCTTATTTTAAATTTTATGGAAGCTGAAAACTCAAATCCTTTCAATTCATGCCCAAATGTAATGTCGTCAACTTTATTTGTCGTTCATATCTTTCTCGCACGGTAGGACCAGTGAACTTTTCTTCAGGTCCAGAGCATACTTACATAGATATAAGTTAAGGAAGCAGTTAACACATTAAAATATTAAGATGGATACATTGAAAGTCCACGACACGACATCTCTACTGGGAGTTCAGAAGCCTTATTGCTTGGGGTAAAAAGCAAGGGCCCTAGAGCTTTGGTACCTCCTGCCAGATGGAAGAAGGAAGAACAGTTTACATGCAGGGTGTGGATGTTTATTGCTTTCTGCCTGCATCATGCAAGGAAGAGGTTCCCCAAGGTTTTTTCCACTGACTCACTCTCCTTTGCAGGGTCTTACGGTCCGAGGTGGTACAGCTTCCAAACCAGTTGGTGATACAGTCACACAGGATATTCTCAATACATCCTCTGTAGAATGTAGTGAGTATAGAGGGTGGAAGATGGACTTTTCTCAGCCTTCGGAGGAAGTAGAAGTACTGCTGGGCTTTCTTGGCTGTGGAGCTGGTGTTATGAGACCAGGTGAGGTTCTCAGCCAGGTGCACACAGATAAACTTGATATTCTTGACGACCTCAATGGTAGAGCAGAGTCAAGGTAAACAGGAGTGGACTAAGCAAGGGTGGTGGTGGGGGGCGGAGGCATGCTCAGTGTGATAATCTTGGAGGTACAATTTCTGACCTGGACTGCCTAAGGTATCCATGTCAGTAAGTTGAGAATCCAATGGCAGAGGGAGGTGTTTTGTCCCAGCAGATTCAACTTCCTTATCAGGAACTGAGTTATGATCATGTTGAATGCTGAACTCAAGTCAATAAATCGCATTCGAATATACAAGTCTTTATTTTTCAGGTGAGGGCTAGATGAAGGGCAGTGACAAAGGCATTGTCCGTGGAGCATTTGGACCTATATGCGAAGTGCAGGGGTCCAGCGAAGGATGCTTGATGTGCCCCAGGACGAGGCTTTCGAAAGACTTCATGATAATGGATGTGAGTGCAACAGGGCAGTAAATCATTGAGGTAGGACACAGACGACTTCTTTGGCACAGGGCCAATGGCGGCAGCTTTGAAGCACTTAGTGGCCATAGGGCTACTGAGGGAGATGTCAACAATGTTGGTGAGAATATCTGCTAGCTGAGCCGCACAATCCCTGAGCACTCTGCCAGGAAAGTTATCCAGTCCAGCAGCTTTCCTTGGGTTGATTTTGCCTAGTTCAAGAATGAGTGAGATTTGGGTCGTGGCCATGCAAAGGATCAGAGCAGATGTGTTCTGAAAGCTCTCCAGAAAAAGTGTTAAAAAGACAGTTTGAACAGAATTTCAATGTCCAAGGCAATCAAAAAAAAAACTCTGGAAAAAACAGCAGCTCAGCCAGGAACATCGATTGAAAGACTGATGAGTGGCACAGAAGAGGCCTTGGGAATGGCTGAATGCGGCAGCGCTGGTCGGCCCAAGATACAGCCAATATCTTGAACAAGATGGAAACTTTGTGCATATCAGTAATGATATTCAAAATTGTGATGTGGAGACTGAGCTGGACAACACAAAAGACAGACTGAAGAGAAAGCAAAAACATGGGACACAGACAGAAAAGGAATGATTGACAAGATTAATCAAATGAAAAAAATTCAGCAGATGTAATAATATAAGAATTAATGTGACTGAGAGAAGGAATCAAGGGAAAAAAACTGGAGAGCTGATTTGAAGTATGGATCCCACAAATGCTAGGACAAAACAAGCTAAATGTAAAGCTGCAAATTGAAATTGGACCCAGAAGAACCGGCAATCAACAACCACAACCAGTCCTGATAAGACTTTTAAGTTACCGGGAGTGGGATGTGATCTTGGGAGAAGCATACAAAATTCAAAAAATAGCAATGACCCATTAATGGTTTTTTTCCATGACTTTAGCCCTGCCTTGGTCAAACAAAGAAAATAATTTAACGAGGTAAAGAGACAACTGCAATTCAAAAACTTAAAAAACTCAATGACTTACCCAGGATCACTGAGGGTCGATGTCTCAGAAGGTAATCGAAGAAATTTCAAGAATAAAGGAGAAGTGGAAGAATTGTTACGAAAGCTGTGAAAAGATTAAAGCTGCCAAATAAGATTGAAAAGTCTGTTTTAAAATGGAATTAACTGAAAAATGTATCTATTTTCAATCTTATTTTTACCACGAAAGAAAAAAAAATCACTATTATACATGGAGAGCTCTGGAGAGAAAGGAAAGTGGTGAGGAAAGTGGCAGGGTGGGGACTCCAATCTATGGGGGAAAATGATGCTGGGAGAAGAGCGATTTTTAAAAAATGGCGCTAAATTTTTCTTTGGAAATTTCTGTGGGCTTTTTTTTGCGGGATTCCTGGTTTTACTGCTTACCTCACTTTCAGTAGGGGGTGTGTGTGTGTTTTTTTTAAAGGGGAAATGTATATGTTTTTAAAATGGAAATGCTGCAGTATTATTTAAAAAAACATTTTTATTATTAAAAGCACTTTATTATTATACAATATTTGTTTGGAAAATGGTATGGATAACACAAGTATTAACAGGTGAAAAGGAAAAGGGTCTTGGCATACTTAAAGAAATTAAAAGTAGATATAATCTTTCTACAGGAAAGACATCTTACTAAAGTGGAACATAATAAACTGAAAAGAGGATGGTTAGGACAAATAATATTGTCTTCTTTTGGTTCAAAGGCAAGAGTAGCAATTTTAATTAATAAAAATACACAAGTATTAATAGAAGGCACATTGACTAGCCAGAAGGTATGTAATGGCACATTATAAAATTTATGAGAAGTATGGACACATGAATATCTTTGCCCAAATTATGACGATGAAGCCTTTATTAAGGATATCTTATTAAAAACAGTAGAGGGAAGACAAAATATATTGGTTGGAGGAAATTTTAATTTTTGTCTGGACCCAATATTAGATAAATCTGCAAGAACAGTAACAAAGGCGAAAGCAGCAAAAACCACAATTTCATATATGAAGGATCTAAATCATATCAATATATGGAGGCAATTAAATCCCACAGAGAGAGACTATTCCTTTTACTAAAGGGTACATGATTCAAATTACAAGGATTGATTTATTTTTAATGACTGCCCAATTAAAAAGCAGAGTGATAAAAACAGAAAACCTAGCAAGGTTTATATCAGACCACTCACCACTAACATTAAATATTGTAATAATGGAAAAGCAAGAAAATGTATACAGTTGGCATCTCAATGCTACATTATTCATTAGAACAGACTTCTGCGAGTTTATTAAGAGACAAAAATATTTTGCAGAACAAATCAGCCATCTACTAATAATAGCTTTTTGATAAGGGGCACACTTAAAGCATACTTGAGGGGACAAATTATATCCTATGCAAAAAATCTTAAAAGAGAATATGTAGCAGAAGTAAATAGTTTGGAGAAAGATATTATAATTTTTTTTAAAAATCAAAGAACAGGACTACAAGAAGAATACAGACTACTGGAGAATAATACATTACAAACATATAGAACAGAAAAAGCTAAACAAAAAATATTATGTATTTGGTGAAGTCTTCTCTTGACAAGTTAAAACAGAGGAGTCATCAAGAATAATAAATGTTATAAAAACAGGGACAGATACTCTAACATATAAACAAAAGGAAATCAATGATACCTTTCAACAATATTACAGAAAATTATGCAAATCAGAATTACTAGGAGATGAGAATAAATGATAGAATTTCTGTCGAATATTGAACTTCCAAAATTAGAAAAGAGAAAAAAGATAAAATTAGACACCCTTTTACAAGAAATTGAAAAAGTCCTGGGTACCCTACAGGCTAATAAGTCACCAAGGGGGGAATGGATTCCCTCAACGTTTACAGACATTACAAAGAATCACTAATCCCCCTATTAATGGATGTTCTGGACCAAGCAGTAGAGTCACAGACCCTCCCGGAATCATTCTCAAATGCTATTATTATAGTGTTACAAAAAAAAATCCATTAAAAACTTCGTCATCAAGACCAATTTTGCTACTAAATGCTGATTTTAAGATACTAGCAAAAGCGCTGGCTAATAGATTAGGACAATATCTACCGAAACTGATATATACAGACCAGGTAGGATTTGTCAAAGGAAAACATTTGTCAAATAGTCTAGGAAGGTTATTTAATAATAATACATATGGCAAAATTCAAACAGAATCCAAGTTTTACAGACTCCCTGGACACACAAAAAAAGCATTCGACCATTTGGAATGGTCCTTTCTATTTAAAATACTGCAAAAATTTGGCATCGGCAGAACATTTATAAAATGGATATAAACTTTTTATCATAAACCACAAGTTAAATTATCGCCAATTGCCAGATGTCAGTGGAGTTTCCCTTAAGTAGATTGAGCAGACAGGGATGCCCCTGTCCTCAGGGCTTTTTATACTATTGAATGAACCACTATCAGAGATAATAGGAAGGAATCCAGATATAAAGGGTTTCAAAGTTGGACAAGAACAAAAAATTAGTCTATTTGCTAATGATGTGGTATTGTACCTACCAGACCCAGTTAAATCTTTGGAAAAATTACCAGAAACATTGAAAAAAAATGTAAAAAGTATCTGGCTGTAAAATAAATATGGAGAAAAGCGAGATAATGCCATGAACACATTTAGAATGTAAAAGATATCAAAAGGTAAGTAAATTTAAATGAAAAATAGATGGAATAAAATATCTTGGAATAGCAACTGACAATAATCTACAGAATCTAAACTATGTTCCTCTTTTGGAGAAGATAGAAAAAGACTTGAGACCAGAAATGGAGAGATTTACCGATTACTTTAGTGGGAAGGGTTAATTGCGTCAAAATGAAAGTAATGCCAAGGTGACAATCGCTGCCTACTCCGTTACTAAAAGTTTTAAAAAAATTATTAAATCATGATATTAGACAATTCCTATGGATAACAAGTTACCAAGAATTGCATTGGAAAAACTGACTGGGGATTACAGGCTGGGAGGATTTAGCCATCTGGATTTTAAAAATTACTACCTAGTTCCACAGGTTAGATTTCTCACAGCCTTCTTTGTGGAAGACAGCCCACCACCACTTCTTGGATTCAAATGGGAATGTACTCAATGAGGGAGAGGGAAGCAAAGGATTTTATCTATAAATGGAGTGTCAAATCACTAAAAAGATAGATAATCCAAAAATAATACACATGATCAGAATGTAGCAGGAAATTAAATGAATGTATAGGAAAAAATAGGGATATCAATAAAAGCTCCCGTGTAAAAATGTGTTATTTCCTATAGGCAATAGAATATTGAATTTGTGGTACAACAAAGGAATAAGATATATTAAAGATTATTACACAAAAGAAATTCTTATGTCCTTTAAACAACCAAAACATAAATACAGAGTGGCCAATGGAACCTTCTATTATTTTCTCCAGCTAAGATCTTTCCTAAGAGAAAGATGGGGACCAGCATTGAAAATAGTGAAATGGAATGAATGGTATGGATGGGGAATACCATCCAAATTTATAACAAAAATGTATTATGCTCTCCAAAGTGAAAGTGCAAAACCAGGTTTACAGAGGTCATGGGAAAGATGAAAGTCGGACTTGGGTGTAATCTCATAAAGAAGCAGTCAGATTGGTGTATGGGCAGTATAACCTCAATTATAAATAATTTTCTGCACCAATTATATCTTACCCATAGAAGTTACATAGATCAAAAGCAGAACTTTCAGAGCTGTGTTTCAGATGTGGGACTGACATAGGAACTTTTCGACATGCAACATAGTTGTGTGTAAAGGTGAGGCCATTTTGGCAAGATATTGCAGAAAAATTAACCAGGAAAACTGGAGTGGCCTTCACAAGTGATCTGGAGCTATATATACTAGCAATTTTATTGAAATATGCAATAAATTGACTAATGATCAAATCTCATTTATAAAAATAGCACTAGTGGTAGCAAACAAATTGTATGTGATCACTTGGAAGTCTGACTCCCGTCTACTTATTGCACAGCTTATGAGGGGGGAAAAAAAAATCACATATAATTTAAATAATAAGTATGATACTTTTGTAAAGACCTGACAGCCATACCTGGTCCATATAGGGCCCCAAATACTATAACAGAAAGGTGTATAAATGCTGATATTATACATACCCAAGAGTGATTTTCCCAACTGTATTCTATATATTTAAAAGATATGTTAGCTCTGATGGTCTGTGCATTTGGTATGCATAAAAAGGGGGAGGAAGGGAGGGAATGTTTTGTTTTTGTTTGTAAGATTTTATGTATATTTATGAAAAAAATTAACAATAAAATATTCAAAAAAATGAATGTGAAATGTTTAACTTTTGAAGTCAAGTTTAATTCCAATCATCATCATCCTCAGCCCTGTCGAAGAATGAGAAAAGGCCAACATTAAAACAATGGACAAAGGGAGGAGAGAAAAAGGAAGACAGATTAAAAAAGTCAAAACATAAATAAGATCTTGCTGTGTGGTACATGCACCAGGCCTGAAGTCTGACGCCCCCATCCTCACCCAACCCCCCCCCACCCCCCAATAGCGATCAGGCTCTTGGGAAAATCATAGTACTACTCCATGACTACAAAAGATCTGTCAGCATTCCTGACATTGCACATTTATTATGCACGACAGACAAATGCATTTTTCCCCACAGTTTTCTTAAATATTTATTATGACTTTAACTTGTATTAATTCTCTCTAAATTCTTGTTGATGCGCTTGTGTAACTGGGAAGCTGCAGCAAGTAAGACTTGCATTGCGTCTGTACTTTGTACTTGTATTTATGACAAAGAAAAACTTCATTCTCTCTAGATAGTTAGGAAGCGTGGAAGAGTTTAATAAAAAAATAAACTAGAATGTGAAGTTATATAAAAAAACAGAAGTCTTTCCATTCAAGGAAATCAAAGCTAAGGCATGTGTTACACAGATCATAGAACATTTTGGTGAAAGTTGTCCAAATTTCATGCCAAGCCTCCGCCTGGAGGCCGGCTACAAGCATGGAGATAAAACCTAAAACTTACCTTTCATAGAGCAGCCCTAAAAGGATGCTCCAGCGTCACATTCATGTTGAGCAGCGCCTCGTAACACCCTACGGACCCGATGGAGGTGGGACGATTGGTACTATAGCACCACCCCTGACATGACATCATTTATTCATGCTGACGCCAAAAGAGCCCTATACTGAATCATGGCGGCCCCAGAATAGGCAAGACAGATGCTTTTGATGTTTTCAGCCAGTCTTAGTATCCAGACAGAGATCCAGCACACCATCAGTGCACAATGTTGGTGTTTTAAAAATCCTGCTCCTGCGTCTCAGGCTGACGACGTCAATGCAACATTATCAGCCTGGCTCTAACCAGTTGCAATAGCAGCTGTATATTCAAGCCAGGTGGCTGAGCGCTGAGGCCCGCCGATTATCCTTCCTTTACCCAGAGAAGTGTGAATCTGTGGAATGCTCTGCCACAGAGGGTGGTAGAGGCAGATTCGCTGATTATGTTCAAGAGAGAGTTAGATAAGACTCTAGTGGGCAAAGGAGTTAAGGGTTATGGGGATAAGGCTGGAAAGGGGTACTGATGGTAGTGATCAGCCATGATCTGTAAAATGGTGGTGCTGGCTCGACGGGCCGAAGGGCCTACTCCAGCTCCTATTGTCTATTGTCTATTGAGAAGGGTTGCATTCAGTGCCCTGGAGTCAGCCATGGTGCATTCAGAAAAGTAAGTCTCCAGACATTCGGGTTAAGAACCTCCACCTTTACAGTCAGATATTTTCCTTGCTTGAAAGGGCCTAATGACTGCATCAATAACAAATGCTTTTGCAGTTGGGCCAGGGCTGGGAATTAAACTTTATTAGATGTAAAAACTGCAGGAAATAGAGAAACTGAAGAGCAACCATAATGACATGAAAATCAAGTTTAAAAAAGGGATTCAAGAAACAAATACTGGGAACAGATTCCTTTTGAATTTAACTATGCACAGAAGATACATTCCACTGCAGAGAAACATACACGCAAACAATAGCTAGGAAATGAAAAAAACTGCTGATAAAGATTCTGGGGAGTGTGAGGGATGGGGGATGACAGAGAGTCACTGAGCGGAATATAAACAGCTTGTCTACCACGGGATTTCAGACTAGATTTCCATGTGGCTGGTCAAGGTATACACCAAGTAAGTTATTTTATGAAAATGTGACCAAAAAATTACATTTATTTTCAAGGAGTTTTAGTTCATTTTAAATGTTTTTGTAAATAATCAGAATTTATTGTCACGAACATGTAACAAAATTTATTGTTTTGCAGCAGCATCATAGGTGTAAATATTGCTATAAATTACATTTTTAAAATAGAGCGGGAGAAGTTGCTTTGTGCCACTGGGTGTTCATCTTTAGGCTCTTGTACCTTCTTCCTGATGGTAGCAGTGAGAAGAGGGCATGGCCTGGGTGGTAAGGGTCCTTGAGGATAAAGGGTGCTTTCTTAAGACACCGTCTCTTGTAAATATTCTCAATGGAGTGAAGAATGATGCCTATAATGGTAAAGGCTGTGTCCACAACCCTCTGTAATCTTTTCCTGATCTGTGTATACCAGACAGTGATGCACCAGTCAAAAATTGCAAGTCTTCAGTGACATACCAAATCTGCTCAAACTCCTCATGGAGTACAATCGCTTGTGAGCCTACTTTGTGATTGCATCGACATCAAGGACCCAGGACAGATCTTCAGAGATGTTGCCACCCAGAAATTTGAAGTTGTTAACCTTTTCCACTGCTGAGCCCTCAATGAGGACTGGTGTGTGTTTTCTTGATTCTTTGCAGCTTTTAAATGCTCCACTCTTAATTATGTCAAAGATTGTAAGGGCACATAGGCTCCTCAATGTGGCGCCCAATGTTCTATTGCCCCTCAGAAAAGACCAAAGAATTGCTTTATGCAATCAGCCTGCAAGATAGGTTCACAGCATCCTGTAAGGAAGGGTGCAGGTCTGAAGTAACTGAAATCAATGATTCTAGTTTGAGGTGTAGGGCCTGCATAATCTGGACAATCAAAATAGTTTTTCTCCTTTGACTCCATCACTTCCACCAGATCAACAATGAACAACAGAATGAGTCAAGCTATGGCTGCATCTTTGTGGAATACACAGAAGAATCCTCATTTCAGTCCACTTCAGACCTCTCATCACCTCTTTTTCCTGTACATTGAAGAGGACTCTCAGATGACTTGGAAATTCTATTCACTTTGCCACAATGTTTTAATGTGCTCACAGTTTTCACTCACAGAAGTCAGTGGAGTTAAAGAATAGCAGCATATTGATTGATTATCCAAACTGTGTTGTCCAAGTGCTACCATCTGGAATTACTATCCATGGTCAAGTTACCTTTATTTACCGTTTATACCATGCTCGCATGGTAAAGGCGAGATAGCATTTCTCCAGGACCACAGAGCATATTTATATAAATATAAGTTAGAAGTTCAACACATTAACATATTCAGGCATATACAGTAACAGTGCATGGTACCATATCCACAAATGTTCTGGGAGTTCTGATGGCTTGGGGGTAAAGGCTGTTGCCCAATCTGGAATTAAGGGCCCAAGTGCTGCAGTTCCTCCTACCAGATGGCAGAAGGGAGAACAGTTTACGTGAGGGATGTGTGGAGCCCTTCACAATGTTTATTGCTTTTCGCCTGCATCGAGTGTCCTTTATGGTAGAAAGAGTGCCCCAATGACTTTTTTTCGCTGACTTCACTATCCTCTGCAAGGTCTTGCAGTCCGAGAAGGTATACCATTTTTTTAAAAAAATGTTCAGGTACAGGTTGTCGGCTGTGCACCAGTCCGTTACCGACTGCACTTCATCTCTGTACGCTGACTGGTCATTTTTCCTAATCAGGCCACCACGGTCATGTCATCAGCAAACGATGATGTGGTTCGAGCTAAGTTTAGCTGCACAGTCGTGGGTCAGCAGAGTGAATAGCAATGGGCTCAGCACACAGCCCTGGGGGCCCCCAGTGCTCAGTGTGATGGTCTTAGAGGTGCTGTTACTGATCCAGACTGCCTGAGGTCTCCACGACAAGAAGTTGAGAATTCAATTGCAGAGGGAGGTGTTTAGTACCAGCAGGCTCAACTTCCTCATCAGGTACTGAGGTATGATGCTGTTGAATGCCAAGCTGAAGTCAATAAACAGCATTTGAACACGAGTCCTTTATTTTCCAGGTGGGTGAGGGCTAGATGGAAGATGGTGGCAATGGCATCGTCTGTAGAGCGGTTGGGTCTGTATGCAACTGCAGGGGGTCTAGTGAAGGTTGGGGGAGGTGCGAAATTCGGATCAGTTGGGGAGTCCAGGTTTGGGTTAGTTGGGGGGGGGTTAGGGTGAGGGTTGGGTTTGGGGCAAGGGTTCGTTGGGGAGTTCACGTTTGGGTTAATAGGAGGGCTGTGTTTGGGGTCGAAATTAAGGGGGTTTCAGGTTTAGGTTGGTTGAGGGGGATTCAGGTTAGGGTTAGTCGGAGACTTTGGTTGGGACACCAAATGTCTCAGATAGTGTCGTTTCCTTTTTCACCCCTGGTGATGGAGTTAGTACATTAAATGGTCACACGAGTGTTATTTGGGCAGCACAAGCTCGAGGGTCGGAAGAAACTAATATCGTGCTTATCTCTAAATCTAAAAACTTAACTCATTGTTAAATAATATATTGGATTGAATTTATGATACACATTGAGTAAAATACATCTCTACTCAATAGAAAAGAATTAAAAGTATTATTGGAGGAATATTTTGTTTCCATAGATACTGACATATTTCCAGCATTTGTCTGATATTTTTCTTAATATTTAAATTGGTTCATTAGATATTGCTTCAGTCTCTGATTTTGAATATTATATGTTCAGGCCCCAGGACTAGATCACAAAAACTTAAATTGTACTTCAGTACATCACTGTCACATGTTAAATTTTTAGAGATATAGCTGAGAACGTCTTCAAACTGGAAAGGACAAAATACAATACACCCCTTCATAAAATGAAATGGGGTACTCTGCTCTCTTCCCCATTATTTGCTCTGAAAAATTATTAGTTCAATTATGGAATATTTCTGTATAGATGTTGTTTATTGCACTTAAGGAGTGTACTTCAAAAATTATGCATAGGTATGAAGTAATTTGGGTATACATAAGGAGATGAGGTACTTTAATTGGTAAGTTCTTTGAATCATTTTTTGGTTCAACTCAACAGAGACAATTTTAAGCAAGAGCCAAAAAGATAAACATCTGAGGGTGTGATCATAATATTATCTGGACTCAGCCAAAACACAGATTCTCCACAGAACACGTAATATTGACCACACTTCAGCACCATATCCTTATATGACTGAAACCCATCAAAATGAAGCGAAAAACATGATGACAATAAACATGCAATTTGCTTGGTTGGCCACAATTAAGTTTTGAACAGAGTACTTCTGAATTTCCAAAAATAAAATCAATACTTAAAAGCCTTAGGAGGCCAATAAATTATTCAACCAGTAAAAACACAATGCTGGAGAAACTCAGCAGGTCAAACAGCATACTTCATAGAGCAAAGATAAAAGCCCCTTTCACACCACCAACCCTCCTAGGAAGCGGGTAAACTTACCAGGTATGTAGTACCCAGTAAGCCATTCAGACTGGACCATGATTTACCTGGTTCATCTGGATCTCTTGGATCCAAGAGGCGGCCCCCATCTCCAGCAGTGACATCATGAATGATGTATTACATACTCGCAGGACAGTGAAATTGTAGCAGGAATCAAGAATATACACCACACTCAATCTATAAAAGACCATGGGAAAATCCACAATGGGCATCAGACTGTTCAAACTTAAGACAAACCCACAGGCCAGCTTGTCATTATTCCCAAAACAAAAGTATATAACAACTATTTACATAACATTACATTAATGTATTATAAGTAATCTTGAAATTAAGCACACGTATATGTTGACAGCCCCATTGACTGCAGTTATATTTTGCAGCACGGCCTGCCGCGCTGTGGAATATAACTATGCAGTCGGCAGGGCTATCAGCACGTGCCTGTGCTTTAAATCATCTCAAGATTACTTATAATACTACCAGACTAATGCAAGCATGCAGGCACTAATGTCACTAATGGTACCCGTTAATTCGAGTAGACCATTCACACCGCCACAGAGTGATTAATGAGTTAACTCGGCCAGGCTCTGATACTTGCCCCCATCAAGTGTCAGAGCCTGATTGGGACCCTACATACTGCCAGATTGCCGCTACAGACCTGCTAAATTGGCCAGTTCAACTCACTTTATTTGGCGGCGTGAAAGGGACTATTACACAAGTAACATTTTGGGCCTGAGCCCTTCGTCAAGGTATTTAACTAATATTTCAACTAATCCTGGTTCTTATCAATTGTATCACCTGCAAACAACAGTTGCTCAAATAAAATGGCAACCCTGCCTCATCAAATGCCAAATTTAAGCACTAAATCTCAGTTGCTGTCTGTCAGCAGTATCCATGGAATTCTGACCTCTGCTTCTTCTCTGCAACAACAGCACAAAGTCTGCTGATCCCTATAGAATAATTCTTTTCTCAGTGATTGTGCACTCAGCCCAAAACAAATCAATGCAAACATCAGCAAAAAGATTGCAACATCTCACTGCGTTAAAGATCAATGAAGACAGACACAGAAATAAACTACAGAAATATTCCCCAACATATATGAGGGTAAAGAACTCATGCTCATAAAAGTGAACACCATCAGCAACATATGCATTCAGCAAAGATGTTGCAAATCATCTGCTGATTAAATGAAGGTCCAGTTTGACAAGCCTATGGCTTTCTGCTATTTAGGACTCACATCATTGAAACTTGTCATTGAGTGAAAGTCAATTTGACCTGGATCATTCCTTGAGATGACAACATGACAGGTAAACAAAGTGTATGCAATTGACAAAGGCCTCTGGAAACTGGCATATCAGCACAAATAAGACTATTTAATTGTAATAGATTTGAAAAGTGATTATAAAGGAGTGCCACATTTATACAAAACATTTCTTCAGTGATGATGTTAATGATATGGACATTGGGCTGGTGTTAGTGATGTCTAAATTTGTAAGTACAGTAACAGTATAAAATTAAATATGGGGGAGAGAGAAAGAGAGGGTGGAGAGAGGGATGAGAAAATACAGCATCCCCACATGGGATAAAGACCTTTTGGACAAGGAGGACCAATGCAGAATAGTTTTCCTTAACATATGGTTTCCATGTTGTAATTTCCACAGAAGTCCGTCCTTGGAATATTCCATTTTAAGATGGCACGATTGGCGTAAAGCGCAGTGCCAACTATCGAGACCAGGGTTCGAATACCGTGCAGTCTGTAGAGTTTATATGTTCTCTGCCTAGGTTTTCCCCAGAAGCTCCACTTTCCTCCCACTGTTAACTGGGTGGCATGGACTCATGGAGCGAAATTGTCTGCTACCATGACAAATGTCTAAATTTAAAATTTTAAAAAACGTACCACCCCAGTACATTTCAGACAGTGGGAGGAAACCAGAACCCCCAGGGAAATTCATGCAGACACAGGGAGAAGGTACAAATTCCTTAGACACAAAATGTTGGCGCTGCCGCAGCTGCTGTAATGGCAGTGCTGCTGCTGGTGTGAACCTGCAGAGCAAGGAGCCGAGATGCAGTGCCCACACGAGGTCCAACCGTCCAGTCAACTGCCATCAGCTCCACACAGGCTTTGAACAACCTGTTAAAGGTGCCGACGGTAGTTTTATTTAAACTCCCGCAACCATGGAGGTCTGTGCCAAAGATAGCGGCGTCTATAATTGGTAGCAGTAATGAGGGGACTCTAGGAAAGCAGAGGACTGGCGCATGGCACCAAAAAACAGGAAGACCACCCCAGTCTGAAAAGGGGAAGCAGAGGAGACGGCCCATGGGACAGTGACCACATCAGCAGACAAGTGAGGGTGCTCTGTGGCGAAAGACCGACACATTCTGTGGGCTGCAAGCGACTCAAGATGAGGAACCCACAGAGGCTGTGAGCTGCTGGAGAGTGCTGTCAGGGGACTCACGCCGGGCTGTGAACTGCTGGAGACTGGGTAGAAACTGGTTGAAGGGGTACCAAATATTGGAACCAGGATGTGAGGGGGTGCTGAAGGATTCCTGATCATGTCAAAGGTTCGGATCTGAAGTTCAGGTTGCCAATGGTTTTGGCCATCTCTCTCTTGATCTCTGTAAACCTGGTTTTGCACTTTCATTTTGATAGCAAAGTACATCTTAGATATAAATTTGCTATTTACTATTGCTATTTATTGCTAGGACTTTCCCCACAATCCTTTTGAAGGTTTATATAGGTCAGGACAACAACAACAGGGACTGAAGGGCTCATACATAAAGTTTAATTATGTTACAATCAGGCATGAATAATTTTGTTCAAATATAATATCATAATACATTGATCAGGAATTAGGGCAGGTCCACCATCAATCGATACGTCATGACATCACCAGTAGAAGGTAGAACAGCAGTCCTAACCCCGGGAATGGCTCTTTGCAAGTGTGAATGTGTGCAGTGTCCTAGTTAAGAATGGTCAAGTGTGAATAGCAAAATCACCATTCTTATCCTTGGACACTGCAATTTAGTGGGACACGTAAAAGGGGCTTCAGAGGAAGCTGTAAAGGTGGGTACAATTACAGCATTTAAAAGGCATGGATATGAATGGATTAGATGGATTTAAGTCAAACCCAAGCAAATAGGACAAGCTCAGCTGGGCAACTTGTTCGGCATGGACAAATTGGATCAAAGGACCAGCTTCCATACTGGACAGCATTAAGATTCAAATTATCAATAGAAATAATTTTTAATCACACTTGTTGTATCAGAACCTGGATTGGTATCTCAACTGCCCAGAAACACAAGTTGCAGAAAGTGGCAAACCAAGCCAAGTCCATCACAACCCCAAACATAAACAAATCCAGTACCACCAAAAGATTTATCTGCACAATTAAAACATAACTTTTTTTGCACTAACTGCAACAGTGAATATTTATTTATCCTTTTATATTTAGGCTACATTATAGTTATTTAATGTACAAGTATACCCCACTTTATGAATACTCGCTTTACACAAATTTGCTTTTATAAAGAAACTTGTGTTCTCTTTCATGAAAGGATCTTCTCTTTTACGAAAAAATGTGGTGAAAGCACCGAGCCGTAATAGAGGCTGCGCATGCATCCTGAGCAGCTCCTTCCCCAGGAACTACACCCAGTATCAAGGCACTTTAGCTTTGAGCTGCATCAGTGAGTATCTGTGCTGCACAGTATCTCGATTTATATTGTGCATCTGTTAGCAAAATGTGTCCTAAGGTATCAGAAACACCTAAGAGGGCTCATAAGTGTGTTACCTTGTCTATCAATCTGGACATAATTAAGCATTTGGATCATGGTTAATGAAATAAAAACCGTGTGCATGCGTTGAACTTGCCTGCATCCACCATTTTAGTTCCCAGAAGAGCTAAAGAAAATAATCACAGGAGGTGCTCATTCGTATAAGCAACTGCAATTTATTGGAAAAAAATTGCTGAGCAAGACATTTATTTCAATAGAAAAAAAGCAGGCTAAGGGACACAAGGCATGAAAGGACAGGTTTACCCTAATGTCTATTATGAACGCCACTGGTGATACTGTTCTAAAGCCTCCACTGGTGTACCATTCAGAAAATCCAAGAACACTTATAGATGTTGGTAAGAATACACTTCCTGTTGTGTTTCCTTCACATCGAAGCAGTTGGAACACCCAAGTGATTTTCTCTGGGTATAAGTGGATATGTTAGTCCTTTTGTTGAAAGATACTGTAGAGAAAATTGCATCAATAATAGGTGATTGTCAATAATTGTTCTGCTCATCCACCTGGTATTACCGAGTAACATTCGTGTTGTGTCCTTACTGCCAAATACAACATCGTCATTGCAACCATGCAACCAAGGCCTAATAGCCACAATTAAGGCTTGCTACTCGCAAAGTGTGATATGCTTTATTGTAAGAGCCTTTGACAGAGAGGGCAACTCCGAAACATTTTTGCGAGAGATCTGGAAAGACAACAATATAAAATTGGCAATTGGCAACCTTCAAGATGCTCTCGATAGGCTAAAAGTCTTGATGAAAAATAGCATTTGGAGGAAACTGTGTCCCGAAGCACTGAATGATTTTAAAGGCTATGAACCAACAACAATAAATATGGTAACAGTGAATTTGGCTAAGGAGGCTGGGTTTGTGGAAGTTAATTTTTAAATCATTTTTTATTTAGTACTTCACCGTGAACCACATCAGTAACTATATATATATATATGTAGTGACATTATCATTTCCCTCCTTTCCTTATAAGCAGGAAATAAAAAAGGAAGAAGAAATAAATAAACAATAGGAGAACACAAAAGAAAAGTAAAAGAAATTATGTCGACCAATATTTCATGTTTAATTATTTTCATAATTGTAACTTATCATGTCAAGAGTTGGTGGTCTGAAATTGGCAGTTTCTAATAAATACTATGTATGGTTCCCAAATTTGTTCAAATAGTGCATATTTGTCTTTTAGACTGTAGATAATTTTTTTCTGATGGGATACACTTGTTCATTTCCATGTACCTTTGCAGTCATCATTATGTACTTTTTTGCTCGTGCAAGCACAGTCATAATAAATCTTTTTTTGAGCCCTGTCTAATTTTAGACCCAATTCTTATCTTTTATGTTGTTTAACAGGAAGATTTATTTTTTGTAATTCTATTTAATATTAGGTTTAAATCCTCCCAAAAGGTTTTCACTTTTGTACATTTCCAAATTGCATGTATTGTTGTTCCAATTTCTTGTTTACAATGGAAGCATTTATCTGATGGTGTTGGATTCCATTCTTTTACTTTTTGAGGTATAACGTATAGTCTATGGAGCCAATTGTATTATATCATATGAAACAGAGTATTTATTGTATTAATCATGGTAGCTGCACATAGTTCCTTTCATGTTTCATTTTTTATTCATATATTTAAATCTTTTTTCCAACTTTGTTTGGGATTATATATTGTTTCATCATTTTCCTTGTATGGCAATTTGCTTTACATGTTTGTGATAATTAAAGACCCTGCAATAGTAAAAAATTAAGTTTCATAGCAGCTATTCTCAGGTAATCTTAGACTAGTTCCCAACTTTTCTTTTAAATAAATTTTCAACTGATAGCATTAAAATATTGCACCACGTGATATTCCATATTTATTATTTGTTCAAATGCCAATGAATTATTTCCCAAAAAGCAATCTTTTATTCCTTGAATTCCTTTTCTTGCCCATTCCTTAAAAAATAGATTGTCTATTGAAAAAGGAATTAATGGGTTTTGCATTAATAACATTTTTGGTATGTGATCATTTATCATCTTTTGCTCCAGATGTATTCTCTTCCATATTTTTAGTATATGATGTAGTGCCCATGTTAATTTTTCCAAAGCCACTCTTGATTTTTTTTAACCCTTCCATAGAAACTTTCTTATTAAATTGTTTAATTTCATAAAATATTCTGCTGTCAAGGGAATCAGTAACGTTTGAAACAGGTATTGTAGCCACGGAAATACATTCATCTTGATGCAGATTACTCTCCCTATTATAGTTGGTGGTAAATCTTACCATTTCTCCAAGTCTTTCTGCATTTTCTTTATTAACATTTGGTAATTTAATTTATGAAAATAATTTAAATTCTTATCTAACCTGATACCCAAGTGATTGCCATTTGAAAGGGGATTCCCTTTTACATTTTGTATAATCGACTTTGCTCATTGGCATCACCCCACTTATATCAATATTAACGTATTCTGATATCGCCCGATATTCTTTCAATTTTGTATATAACCTTTTTATAGATTTATCTGGGCCCGTTAAATATACTATATCATCTTCAAATAATCTAATTTAAAATTCTTCCTCTTTTACTTTTATTCCCTTTATCGTAGGCTCTTTTCTTATCAGCTCTGCCAATGGTTCTATAGCCAAAGCAAATAGGGAAGGTGATAATGGGCATCCCTATCTTGTTGACCTACTCAATTTAAAGTGGTCTGAAACATATCCATTTGTTACCACTTTTGCCACAGGACCATTATACAGTTCTCTAATCCAATTAACAAATGTTTTCGATAATCTGAATTTTTGTAGTACTTTAAAATAACTCCATTCCACATATCAAAAGCTTTCTCTGGATCAAGAGCTACTGCCACAGTTGGTGTTTTATTTGTGCTGTATGGATTTACAGACATTATCTGCCACTCTTCTATTTTTAAACAAATCCTGTCTGAACTAACATCACTAATTTTGGTACGCAATCTGTTCATCTATTTGCTAGAAATTTTGCAATTAATTTATAGTCTGTATTTAGTAGAAATTGGTCTATTTGAAGCCGGTGACAATGGGTCTTTTCCTGTTTTTGGAATTACTGTGATTATTGCCATTTTACATGAGTCTCTTCCACTTGTTTCATTACATCTAAGAGGGGCAAAATTAATAGATTAATGAATACCTTATAAAATTCCATAGGAAATCCATCTTTGCCTGGTGCTTTATTCTTTGGTAATGTCATTAGTGTATCATGTATTTCTGTAATTGTCAGGGGCTTTAGTTATTTATTTTGATCTTCCAATTGTAACTGAGGTAATTCAATTGTTTGACAAAAATTCATCTATTTTGTCATTCTTCCCTGGGTTTTCTGTTTGATACAATTGCTTATAAAAAATTTTAAAATTTCCATTAATCTCAAATGGGTTTATATGAGACCTGTTTATCCTCCTTCCTTGTTGCTGTGATAGTTCTTGTTGCTTGTTCTGTTTTTTAGTTGCCAAGCTAATATTTTGTGGGTTTTCTCTCCTGATTCACAATATCTTTGCTTTGTTTTCATAATATTTTTCTCAACTTTGTATGTTTGCAACTTATCATATTTTATTTTTTCTGTCAATTCTTTCTCTTTCTCTATATTTTCCCTTCTCATTAAATCTTTTTAATTACGATCTCTTTTTCCAACAGCTCTATTTCCCAAACATATTCTTTTTAAATCTTGGTCTCAAAATTAACTATTTGTCCCCTAATAAAGGACTTCATTGCGTCCCATAATATAAATTTGTCCGTTACAGAATTTGCATTTGTCTCAAAATATATTTTAATTTGTTGTTCTATGTATTCCCGAAAGTCTTGCCTTTTTAACAATATAGGGTTTAGCCTATATTGTTTTCAGCAGAATATCCTCTCAAGCAATTGTCAATAACAAGGGTGAGTGGTCTGATGTCTTGCCTTATAATTCAGTCTTTCGAACACTCCCTTGAATCTGTGCAGACAACAAGAACATATCAATCCTAGAATAGGTTTTATGTCTGTTTGAATATGAATAATCTCTTTCTTTTCGATGTTGTTTTCTCCATATATCAATTATCTTCATATCATGCACTGAATTTAATGTAAATTTGACTTTTATTTTTTGTAGTCGTCTTCCTGGTTTTATCTATTGATGGGTCAAAGTTAAAATTATAGTCTCCCCTAGTAAGATTTGTACCTGTGTGTCTGCTATGTTTAAAAAAATGTCCTGCATAAATTCCTGATTATCTTAATTAAGTGCATAAATGTTCAACAAGTGCCAAGATTCTGAATAAATCTGACATATCATCTGTTATTACTTTATCTTAATTGGCAAATTTTTATCAACTAATATAGCTACTCCCCTGGCTTTTGAATTGTTTGATGATGCAACTGCGTGGCCTATCCAGTCTCTCTTCAGTTTGAGATGTTCTAACTCAGTTAAGTGTTTCTTGTACAAATGCTATGTCTATTTTCGCCTTTTTAAGTAGTCAGCAACTTTTTTCTCTTAATTTGATTGTGAATTCCATTAATATTAATAGACATTTATTTCAATGTATTCATTTTATCCATCCATTTTCACCTCTATTCTATCTCTTCAACACCCCCATCTCCCTTCTTCTAAAATCACTCATTAGATTTTCTTACTCTTTACTATACGAGATGACACAATTAGTAGGAAAATAATAAACTATAAAAGATCAAAGAATAATATTAAAGAAAACAACAATAAATCCCCTTTTAATGAGTTGTCCTTACTACCTTGCAAGACAACAACTCCCTTTTTTTTTCCCATAGGTTGCGGGATATACAGCAAATGTCAACAGATTTCGCAGTGGACAGATCCTCCCCTCTCCCCAGCCCTCCCCAGAGAAATTGCTATATATTATTCTTAAAAATAAAGCATTTTTTCTTTTAAATGTATATAATTAACATTATTAACATTCAAACCTATTTATATAGATTATTTTAACAGTCCTTTTATTATTTTCTTTACTCCTCTTCTTGGTGTTTATTTGGCAATAAATGATGGGCTTCTTCTGGATCTGAAAAGAGTCTATTTTGCCCACCAGGGGTGAATATCTTCAACACTGCTGGATGCCATAACACAAAGTTGTAACCTTTCCTCCAGAGAACAGTTTTGAATAAGTTAAATTCCTTACGCTTCTTTAAAAGTTCGAAGCTTGTATCTGGGCAATTTTTTTTTACATTGTACTCCAATGGTTCTTTGTTTTCTTTCACTATTCTAATGGCCAGTTCCAATATTTTCCCTCTTGTTGTATATCGCAGTAGTTTTTTTTAGCATGAAACGCGGTTTCTGCTGTGGTTGCTGCTTTGGCACCAATGCTCTGTGGGCTCTTTCAATTTCTATTTCTTCTTGGAGTTCTTCTACTCCCAAGATCTGTGGGATCCATCTTTTTATAAATCCTTTAATATTTACCCCTTCTTCATCTTCTTTCAGGCCCACTATTGTTATATTATTATGTCTAATATTCTCTAAAATATCTTCCAATTTTTCTCTTAATTCATTCACCTCCACTTCCACACCTATCTCTGTCTTCCACTTCTTTCTCATTTCTGCCATAACTTTCTCCATTATTTGTATTTTTACATCTGTCTTGCATAGTTTTTTTAATGAATTTGAACTCAGCCATTGTTTCCATTAAAATCTTTATTTGACAATCAAATATTCCTTATCTACAATCTTTGCTTGTTTTTTTACCTTGTACTTTTTGTTTTTTTAATCTTCTTTCTGGTCTTCTTTCTCTTGCTCCATTTCTTGGCTCCGTATTGATCTTGCTTCTATTGTTGCCTTCCCCACGGTTTCTTCCATTATAGTCAGCATCCTGTTGTCGGCATCCGTTCCCTTTGGTGTCTTCTTTAGTATGCGTACCGCGCATGTGCGAGGAATCATTTCTTTTTCTGGCTCCACTAGCCAGTCTTCCAGACCACCTCGTGGGACATCGCCCCCAAGCTGCCCGCTTACCGGCTTCGCAGCTCGGGCCATCCTCTTTGGGAGAGATCCCTGCTCGCAGAGCTCGAAGAGGCATAAACCATCAGAAAGCAGGGCACAGTAGAAATGTGGCAATGGGATGGTTAGAAGCAGCAGGTCATGTGATAGAACCTGGAGGAACTCATCCGATCGAGCAGCATCAATGGGAAAATAAGAATGGTTGACGTCTCGGGTCTTAATTAACGTTTTTGGCCCAAATCGTCAACCATTTTTTTTTCACCTGTTGATGTTGCTCAACCCACAGAGTTCCTGCAGCATAAATTTGATGATCTCAAAGATGGGAGAAAATGTTCGGCATGGACTAGTAGGGCCAAACTGGCGTGTTTCTGTGCTGTAAATGGTTATACTGTTTATTTTGTAATTTTTTTTATGTTTTATTTTTCAGCTTTGTTTTTCTGCCTTTTTTCTCAACTTTCTCTGCAGAGGGCTAGTTTTTCCTAACCAGTCACTACTCCATCACGTGACCACCTCCAACAAAGATATGTGGAAGAGGTTTTGATATTCCATGACCAAGAACTGCCAAATGAAGACCTGATGCAATTGCAAGAGGAAAGGATACGAATTGAAACCGAGCGCAATAGCGAACGGGCAGAAAATGAAGTCATCCAAGAACTGAACATGAAGCACCTGCTTTCCACCATGATTGGCAGTGTTGCAATGATTGCAGAGAGATAGGACTTTAATTTTGAAAGGGCATGTAGGTTTAGGGTAACTTTTGCTGGATGATTTGAGTGTCGACAAAGAACTTGTATGATAGAAAAAAGTGTGAGACTAAGCAGTCAAGCATACCATCATATTTCAAGCCTTCAACACCAGCAACAGACAATGAACCTAGACCTTCAACATCAAGGCAGGCAGGCATAGGTGTCGACGTTAGTGACCTGACGGATTCAGATGACGATGTGATGTCTCTATCTTCTACATCCCAGTCTCCTGTACCTCCCACCACCTTAACCTCCGAAGACTCAGCCTAACTACACTATACATACATTATTTCTACTTCATAGGCTATGTATTTATCAATATACAGCCTATAAAGTATACTGCTTTTAATAAATGTTAGTATTATTTTAGGTTTGGTTTGTTATTTGGTATAATTTGATGGGTTGTTTTTTGGGTCTGGGAACGCTCAAAAATTTTCCCATAGAAATCAGTGGTAATCACTTCTTCGCTTTATGCCATTTCAACATACAAAAGTTTCCATAGGAATGCTCTAGTTTTGTAAAGTAAAGTACAGTATTCCTGCATACAATTGTTGTTGGTGTTTCTCATGCAGAATTCAGAATACTGGAAGAAGATCAAGAATATGGTTGGATGATGCCAGAGCAACAATTTTGCTCTCCACAATACCAAGGCCAAGAAACTTGATCTTGATTTTAGAAAGAAGGGGCAGAGGGACCAGACATTCGTTTATATTGATGGGATGGAGATAGTGCTGGTTAGAACCTTCAAGTTTCTGGGAATCAAGATTTCAAAAGACTTCTCCTAGAGCAACCACAAAAAGGCACACCAACTTCTCTACCTGTTCAGCTGTAGCAAGTAAGAATGTTAGAGCACGTGTGTATTGTACAATGTACATGACAATAAATTGAACATCTTGATTAGCTGCAGCAAGAACTACATTGTAGGTGTTTTTGATAATAAACTCTCATTTCATTCCACGACAGTCATTACATTTCTGATCACTCAAGTCGTAAGTATCGAATTGCAATGGCAATCTACTTATTAAAACTGGAAAATGAGGTGAGTGAAATGTATAGTCTGATAAACAGCAGGAATCAACTGTGGCAAAGTTATTTGATAATGAAAGTTAATTGTGGAATAGGCAACATTTTTTTGTATTTTGCTGAACATGCATGAATCAGATGCCAGAACATGAGGGGATAAGCTTGGGGTTCTGAAATAATAAAGAGAAATGTCTATTTATATGACAAGAGTCAGCATTCTTGGTCATTACAGTCAACAATGTCATAAGAAATAATGGCTGTGCATTGGCATTTTCAGCTTTGGGAAAGGTCAATAAAAAGCAAGGCAACTTGGTCTCATTTTGGAAAATGTTACATTCTTATGAAGGTGGTTCTTTGTGAGTCAGATGTAGAGGTTCAAGTACTGTAATGACTGAAATGTCTGAAAATCACATTACAAAGAGGTCTGTTTAACCACCAGCATTCTTTCATGATCTCATCTAGATATGCAAACCTCACATAAAATCGGCAGCTTTACAAAGCACCCTCCAGGAATGTGTGCATTGCCATCTTCAAAGAGGCACTGTTTTGATGAGTTGCCTTTTGGTAATAATTTAGCTACTTCACACCATGTCTCATGATCTTTTCATTTGTCTCATTTAATTGTTTGTTAAAAGGGCTAGTTTGCACAACAAACTCTTGTAAGCCATGCATTCATGCCATTAAGAAATAGACCATTTAAAAATACATCTTTTTAATAATAAATAACATTGGTTTAAAGCTCATTTTTCTGTGGTTGAAAGCTTCACTAATTTAGGCTTCAAATGAACCAGTTTCAGGTAAAAATTCAAATCGAAAGTCCTTCTTTTGCACACATTTTAAATTTTCAACAGTTAAGTGACTAACTCAATATTGTGGGCATTAGAAACTTGGCTGACACAAGTTCATTTTAATTTTTTTGAAAATTTAGACATATAGCACAGTAACAGGCCATTTCAGCCACGTCCATGCCATTCAGATGTTTTCAAAGAGATAGGATGGGAGGTTAAGGGGGGGTGGAAAGTAGGATTACTAATCAGGGATAACCATATAACCACTTACAGCACAGAACAGGCCAGTTCGGCCCTGCCAGTCCATGCCGTAACAAATCCCCACCCTCCTAGTCCAACTGACCAGCACCCGGTCCATACCCCTCCAGTCCTCTCCTCTCCATGTAACAGTAAACACACAAATGCTGGAGCAACTCAGCTGGTCTTTTCAGCATCTACAGGAGACAAAGATACATTGGCGATGTTTTGGGCCTGAGCCTTTCTTGAAGGAAAATTCAGAAAAGGCAGAAGCAGGATATATCAGAAAGACTCCGATTTCAAACAATGGGGGAGGAATCCAGACCAAAAAAAGGTTTTAATTGGATATGATAAGGGACGAGACAGAATTTATCACGTCTGTACGAAAGGAGACAAGACGACGACGGTGGGGGGGGGGGGGGGTGGGGGGTGGGATAGTTTTTTTAATTAAAGCCAGAGAAGTTGGAAAATACCTAGTTGGAAGATGAGGTCTTATTCCTCCAATTTATGGGTGACCTCAGTCTGGCAGTACATGAGGCCTTGGGCATACACATTGGCAAGGGAATAGGATGGAGAATTGAAATGCATGGCCACTGGGAAATCCATGCTATTGCGGCATACAGAGTTGAAGTGCTCAACAAAGCGATCTCCCAATCTTCATCAAGTCTCTCTGACATAGAGGTGACCACAACAGGAACATTGAATGAACATTCAAAAGTAAAATGTTGCTTCACTTGGAAGGACTGTTTGGGGCCCCCGAATGGTGTTGAGGGAGGTGGTGTTGGCACAATAGAAGCATCTCCTGCGGTCACAGGGGTAGGTACCAAGGGATCAAATACACCTTTCTGATTTTTCCTTGAAAACATTGGCAATATATCTAGATGCTGAAAAGACCAGCGGAGTTCCTCCAGCATTTTGGTATGTTTACTACAATCAAAGGGTCTGCATCCAATCACATTTCACTCAAGATAGTATCACAGCTGCATGAAGAGAAGATGTGGGGGGGGGGATTGTCTACTTAGTCAGTGTAGGTGGAATTCATAAACAGAAAAGCAGCGATCACTGCACTGGTAGTAGTTTATCAGCCTCCAAATAGCCCTCGGGAAACTGAGAAGCAGATAAGTGGGCAATTTTTGGAATGGTGCAGAAATAGTAGAGTTGTTAGGGATACTTCATCTTCTTAAATATTGACTTGCGCCTCCTTACTTCAAGAGGGATAAATGGGGCAGAATTTGTCAGGTGTGTCCAAGGATTCTTGACACAGTATGTGGACCAGTGACTAGTACTAGTCAGATGGATTCTTGGTGGGGGAGCATTTCAGTGAAAGGGACCACAATTCTCTGACCTTTTAGCATAGCTATGGATAAGAGTAAAAGCAGACAAACTGATAAAATGTTCATTGGGGAAGGATGAATTATGATGGGATGAGACTGGAACTAGGCAGAATAAATCTAGAACAGATGACCTCAGGGAAAAGCACTGAAGAAATGTCGAGGATGTTTAGAGAACACTTGCACAGGTTTCTGGATAGGTATATCTAACTGAGACAAGGAAAAGATGGAAGAATGAAGGTACTGTGATTAACAAAAAAGTGAAGCAGCTGGTTAAGAGGAAAAAGGAAGCATGCATGACATTTAGGAAGCAAAACACAGGAATGGCTCTTGAGAACTATATGGTGGTCAGGAAGAAACTTAAGGAAGGATTTAGGAGAGCAAGAAGGGGACATGAGAAGACCTTGGCAAGTAGGATGAAGGAAAACCCTAAGGTGTTCTATGTATACGTGACGAACAGAGGAATGACAAGAGTGAAGGTAGGGCAACTTAAGGATAAAGGAGACAACATATGCCTGGAGGATGAAGAGGCAGGGGAAGTCCTAAATGAATAATTTGCTTCACCAAAGAGATAGACCTTGATCAATGCGAGGACAGAATAGAAAAGCATATGTGCTGAACCTTCTTAAAAACATGAGAATTGTCAAGTCCCTTGGCCCTGATGAGATTTATCCCAAGTTACTACAGGAAGCGAGGGAAGAGATTGCTGGAATTTGGCAATGATATTTATGTCCTTTTGACCTACAGGGAAAGTACCAGAGGATTGGAAAATGGCAATTGCGGACCCCTTGTTGAAATTTGTTTTTTTAAATCCTGGGAATTTATAGACTCACGAATCTTGTGTCAATGGTGGGCAGACTATTGAAGAGGATTTTAGGGCCAGGATTTACATACATTTAGAGAAGCGTAACCTTTTAAGGCTAGTCAGCATAGCTTTGTTCAGGGTAAGTTGTGCCTCATGAGCCTGAGCTTTTTTTGAAGAGGAAACAAAAGAAATTGATGAAGGTAGTATGGTCGATGTGGTTTATGGAATTTAGTAAGGCATTTAACAAAGTCCCCCATGGTAGACTCATTCACAAAGTCATGAGGCAGGAGATCCATGGAACCTTGGCTGTATTAATTCTCAATTGGCTTGCCTGCAGAAATGAGAGGGTAGTAGTAGATGGAAATTATTCTGCCTGGAAGTCAATGAACAGTGGAGTTCTGCAAGGATCTGTTTTGGGACCCCTGATTTTTGTGATTTTTATTAATGGCCTGCACGAAGAAGTAGAGGGATGGGTCAGTTGGTTTGTAGATGACATGAAGATTGGAAGTGTTGTGGATAGTTGTGAAAATTGTCATAGTTACAACAGGATATAGACAGGATACAGAGTTGGAAGTTGGAGTTCAATCTGGGTAAGTGTGAGGTGATAAATTTTTGAAGGATTCTTAACAATGTAGAAGAACAGAGGAAACCTTCGGGTCCAAATCCATAGATCTCTTAAGGTTGCCGCACAGGTCCATAGGGTAGTCAAGGGGTAATGTTGCAGTTCAATAAAACTCTGATCATATCAATATATATATGTCTCCAACCTGTTCCCCTACTTTCCAAGCCAATAAAAACAATTCCAGCAAGTATTACTTTGTTGCAACAAGCATAAATTTCAAATGCCCCAAATACATGAAAACAAAAAAAATGTGCCTGATAAAACAGCAAATATTTCCACAGGAGAAAACAAAAAGTTTTTAAGTAGAAATGACTTGCAATCTTTTTCGTGCTACAGGCAAGCAGAGACAACAGTCTCCGTCCGATGTACACATGGACAAATGACAATGAGCCAACAAAACAAATTATTTAAAACAAATGAATAAGCACACATACGCAATTACACAGGAAATACCTGGTGATTACTGATGATGGACTGGCAATTTTTGTTCCTGATCACTTCAGGAAAAAAAGTAAATGTCATGAAAATAGCAACTGTGGTGTGTGAAGGGTCTACCATTTTAAACAACTTTGCCAGATAACACTTAAGATTTTTTTCTTGCAACATTTTTATACCTAACTTTTTTCAGAGACTATTTGCTTTTTTATAGATACTTCATTATTTTCTCCCATTAGGTGTATCCAAATAATTTTACTTCAGTGTGCCTTAAAACTAATTTGCACTTCAGTTTAACAGCCTTAACATGAGGCAATAGAGCAATGCAGCATTCATGCTGCCCTTCCACTTCTCGTATATTTGCAAAATAAGCAAAATTTACCAGCAAAGACTAGCACCACATTAAGTTGAAATAGAATCAATTAAGTCTCTAGACCTGCCAAAATTAAGATACTGGAAAATTACATTGATGAAAATAACATTAAAGTACAAAATTAACTACACTACAACTCAAATTATCTGAAATCAGATTATCCTCAGTTGTCTGAATTTTTTTTGGATCTGGAAGTGACGACTGTTCAGCTCCGAGAATTTTTTTGAATAACTATAGATTTCAGAAAAATCAGAAATCCTCATTCATCCAAAAAATTTAAAAGCCAAAATGAAGTCAATTTTAGATAAATGAAGATATCTGAAACAATCAGAAATCCTTAGTTATCCGAAATTTTTTCAGAACTGATGTCGCAGGTTGAAAAATTCAAAAATCCTCCAAGTAGAATTTCAAGTTTTTAGTGTTGTATTTTTCTTATTTTGTTCAGGTTGGTTTTTTGATGAGAATTAAACATTATTTCATGCTTTAAAAACCTTTCCCTTGTTGTTTAAACACTGTTACAAGTGATTTGCTGTTGCTACTAGGCAGTTCTTAAAAAAAAAGACCAGTTATCAAAAAATATAATTTATCCAGAATAGGTCCGGTGCCAACCATTTTGGATAATCAGAGTTGTACTGCAGTGAAAAGTTATTTAACCATCACTGTTTGCTATAGTTAATGAAGATCTCCGATCATTACATTTAAAAATGAAAAGTCATACAGTCAAAAAGCCATTCTAAGATTGTACACTTAACAGATGCTTCTGATTGATTCCACAAAGAGAAACAATGTGCAGCTGTATTTTCCTGTTTAATCCTTATTTTTAAATAACTGGGGGGGGGGGGAATATATAAACATTAATATTTTTCAAAAAGTCTGTTTAAAGCTCAATCATTTATATCTGAAAAAATTCATCTGTTTGCCATAGCTCAAGAAATTTTAACTTTTTAGTTAAGCATGGCTAAGTAATTTGGCTGTTTAGCTTTTTAAATTCTTTATTTTGATGATCACAAAAAGTACGGTAGTGGAAAGGCCTGTACATTAAAAATGTCAAAGATTCTGTTGACGGAATGCTGGTGAAGCTCCTTAAAATTAGGTAATGTGGTTGACATTCATGCCACATGATCTTAGGAATGCAAAAGTAGCTACTTCCATGTTCTTGTACATGCATTCAACTACAGAAATCAGTAGTTATATAGAGAAAAACTAAATAAATCCTTTTAAGCTTCAATTTCTACTTATGCGTGTGGCTAATATTTTTGGCTACACCAGTTTAATTGTAAATCTAGATGTTTCTTAAAAAAAACAAAGACATAGCAGTATGTACAGGTTCATCCCGAATTATGAATACCAAACTTGTGGACCATCCATAGATACAAACCAATGTTTGGGACATTAATAGGATGGATGAATATTGATTTCCTTGATAGCTGCTGGGCTGCAGCCATTTTCTACCGGGTGGGATCAGAGCATTTCCACATGCTTTTTCTTTTTCTCCACCACCCCTCTTACCCGACCCAAACCACAACAATCAGGGACTAGGTCCGGCAAAGCTCTGAGCATGAAGCAAGCTCATTCAATCACTGTGTCAGTAAGGCCAGTGGCAGCCATTCATTTACTCTCCTGCCACAGCTGTTTCCGTTTATCCTTTTCCACACACTGGTTTTGTTAAGATCTAATTTACAAGAAATTTAAATTACAAACAGTTCTGAGGAACTCTTGTAATCTTGGACTTCCTGTAGACTTAAATGATTGTGTACACGGTTATTCTTCATTGGATAACCACTAAAATGGTGATTAAAACAGGTTCAAAATGTCTTGCATCAGTATTATGGAATCATTGAACAGAGCAGGGAACTATCATTATCATCAGCTAACAGATTAACCACTCAAGACTGAGGTTGGAAACCTAATCAATAATGAACAGCTTCAACAGAGCACATCAAGTTGAAGGACAAGATACACTCTACCAAGTTGTGAATGGCAAGCAGGGGTGATTTTGGTGTACTTTGTTGCACAGGTCAATACTCTACCAGGTTACAAATAACATTGGGCCACGCTGTTTGAGTGGCCCGGGTTCAAATCTGGTACTGTATGCAAAGAGTTTGCACATTTTTCCTGTGCCTGCATGGGTTTCCTCCGCTTCCTCCGCATGCTCGTTTCCTCCCATCCTTCAAAATGTATAGGGGTTGTTGATTAATTAGGGTATTTTGGCAGCACGGGCACTGGGCTGGAAGGGCCTGTTACCATTCTGTCGGTCTAAATTTAAATTTAACATGCTTTTCATCTGGAAATTGTATAACACTGCAAACTGATCAAGAACAGAGGATCTGCTGTGCCTCCTTCCTGTATGGAACTAATGTAAGGAAAAATCAGGCCTTTGAGTCAAGCCCCATAAGATGCAGAAGATAAAACCTTATCAAAAAGACCTCTAAATAAGTTCTAGCCACCAATTCCTGGTCAGATGTGAATGAATAGTTGGCACAAGGTAACTCAAAATATTTTAAAAAAATTAAGCACTGCAAATTTGCCCTTTTAAGGAAAAAATGATCTGCTCATTGAAGATCAAATGCAAGAATGAACAAAATCAGAAGCTGCTAACAACTGAGAAACAATAGAGCCACAAAAGCCCTCTCAGCCTTAACAGTTGAACGTAGGCAATCAAGAAACACTTGTGGTTTTTACACAGCCGCTGCATAACAGGAAATTTTCACAAAATTCCCGCAACACAGGCTGTGTTAAAAAGTTTGAAACGGAAAATGACTGACATCCCAGTTCTAAAATTTTTCCTTTGGCAGCCTTAGACAATTTTTCCAGAATGTCTGCAGTTTAAACTGAACTGCAGGCAGCCCACAACAATGGGCTAATGAATATGACACGTTCAGCTTGTGACACTGCAATGTGGGATTTTTAAATGTGCATGCATGAAATTAAAGTTCGTTAAAGTCATGCTATATATACTCGCTGGTAACTTCAATATGATCTGTGGATCAAGGGCCATTTTGCTCTTCTGTCTTGAGGCCTTTTTATACGCAGATGATTGACGTCGCATGCAGGATCTACATTCAGTCAACATCAACCCACACCCAGTCTACAAAAATACCGCAACTCAGGTATTTAGTATAAATGTACTTCCTGTATGAATGGCCACTCCTAAGTTAAGTGTGAAAACTGTCGACGGGAAATTATCGCAGCAGCTGTGTAAAAACCACAGTTGAATGTGACTAGAATTCAACCATGCAATCTGAGCTACACCTCAGACCGTTGGAACTCTTAATCCATGTGACATTGTGGACTTGTTCCATTTGTCTTAAAGACAAAAATATTGTATTCTCCTTATTTTAATGGAGGAAAATGCAGTGTTAAATAATAACACCATAATTGCCCACCTCACTGACAAAAGGCAAAGGAGGAAAAACCCAACACCCAACCAACCAATTTTCCCCTGCAACTGTGTCTGCCTGTCCCACATCGGACTTGTCAGCCACAAACGAGCCTGCAGCTGACGTGGACATTTACCCCCTCCATAAATCTTCGTCCGCGAAGCCAAGCCAAAGTAGAAAGAGGAAGTGTCAGGATGTAGGCAATGGTTAGTGGATCAGGTAGTCTCTTCTGGCAAGTCTTCAAGAAAAAATATCTGGCATAAACAAACAAGGACCCTGAGGAAAAACATTTGTCATCTGAATAAAACTCATCTCTGTGACAACTTCTCCAGCTTTGTGTTTTTATTTCAACCATGGTATCTACAGGTTTACTTCTGTGATAACTTGTCTGTTCCAGAAGTCTAAATTTCCCGTTACAAAGAACCAGGTAAAATTTAATTTCAAACAATCCAAAATAGATTCTCCACCACCCCCAACTATCTGCCAACTGATGAGGAACTATTTACACAATGATATTCTCCAGCATTCTAATCTTGTGAATCATCTTCAGGAGAGACAAACAATTCAAATACACAGATAAATAAAATATAAACATTCAGAAATCTTTCTACCCTGGGGGACATATAATATAAAACATCTACACTGACTTGTATAGTCTGTGTCTTCAATATCTCATTGTGACCCAAATGATTCACAAAATAATATGGTTTCATCATAGCTCAAAGTTCTGAAATAATCTTTATATTTCCTCAATGTTTCACAGAGACAAGGATTTTTTTGCCAAGAATCATGATAAAGGAGTCTGAATTATTTAGCTATTTACTACCAGCACACGGAGTTCTTGATGAATCATATTATTCTGGTTAAACACGCAATAGACTAGGTAAATATAGCAACAGCAGAGTATTCATGACACTATTTGCAACAATTAGGTACCATATCAATGTTGTTGTAATGAAGAGAATGGAATTGCAAACACAGCTAAGGTTCAAATGAAACATCAATAATAGGAATTGGCTAATCACACTCAGCCATGAAGTCAGGGAGGTGATAACGATAGTTTAGTATCCAAAAGTTTAAATTGGAAGTAGTTCTTGGGCTATTTGCTAGTCTGGAAGTTTGAGACAAGGAAGCCATGAAGCAATCAACATCCTGAAGAATATGTCTTTAATATCTCATTGTGACCCAAATGATTCACAAAATAATATGGTTTCATCACAGCTCAAAGTTCTGAAATAATCTTTGTATTTCCTCAATGTTTCACAGAGACAAGGATTTTTTTTGCCAAGAATCATGATAAAGGAGTCTGAATTATTTAGCTGGATCAACATCCAGACGACACAAGACATCAACAACTGGCCCTAGACTGTGGTGAAGGGTATAAGATGCATTCGATTCTGGGAAACCAGCCTTAATCGGCATTCTCTCAGGCTTCGTCTGGACAGGGATGGCAACAGATGAGACACTCTAGAGGATGCTCAAAAGGTTAATCAGAAGACAGTTTAGAGTGGCATGACCAAGTCACAATTTTTGAGTGGATCGTAGTCACAAATCTTTTTAAATTTAGGCATACAGCACTTTAAAAGGCCATTTCGGCCCTACGAGTCCATGCCACCCAATTTCTTCTTTTTTTTTTGGCTTGGCTTCGCGGACGAAGATTTATGGAGGGGGTAAAAAGTCCACGTCAGCTGCAGGCTCGTTTGTGGCTGACAAGTCCGATGTGGGACAGGCAGACACGATTGCAGCGGTTGCAGGGGAAAATTGGTGGGTTGGGGTTGGGTGTTGGGTTTTTCCTCCTTTGCCTTTTGTCAGTGAGGTAGGCTCTGCGGTCTTCTTCAAAGGAGGTTGCTGCCCGCCAAACTGTGAGGCGCCAAGATGCACGGTTTGAGGCGATATCAGCCCACTGGCGGTGGTCAATGTGGCAGGCACCAAGAGATTTCTTTAGGGAGTCCTTGTACCTTTTCTTTGGTGCACCTCTGTCACGGTGGCCAGTGGAGAGCTCGCCATATAACACAATCTTGGGAAGGCGATGGTCCTCCATTCTGGAGACGTGACCCATCCAGCGCAGCTGGATCTTCAGCAGCGTGGACTCGATGCTGTCGACCTCTGCCATCTCGAGTACTTCGACGTTAGGGATGTGAGCGCTCCAATGGATGTTGAGGATGGAGCGGAGACAACGCTGGTGGAAGCGTTCTAGGAGCCGTAGGTGGTGCCGGTAGAGGACCCATGATTCGGAGCCAAACAGGAGTGTGGGTATGACAACGGCTCTGTATACGCTTATCTTTGTGAGGTTTTTCAGTTGGTTGTTTTTCCAGACTCTTTTGTGTAGTCTTCCAAAGGCGCTATTTGCCTTGGCGAGTCTGTTGTCTATCTCATTGTCGATCCTTGCATCTGATGAAATGGTGCAGCCGAGATAGGTAAACTGGTTGACCGTTTTGAGTTTTGTGTGCCCGATGGAGATGTGGGGGAGCTGGCTGATGGAGGACCTCAGTTTTCTTCAGGCTGACTTCCAGGCCAAACATTTTGGCAGTTTCCGCAAAGCAGGACGTCAAACGCTGAAGAGCTGGCTCTGAATGGGCAACTAAAGCGGCATCGTCTGCAAAGAGTAGTTCACGCACAAGTTTCTCTTGTGTCTTGGTGTGAGCTTGCAGGCGCCTCAGATTGAAGAGACTGCCATCCGTGCGGTACCGGATGTAAACAGCGTCTTCATTGTTGGGGTCTTTCATGGCTTGGTTCAGCATCATGCTGAAGAAGATTGAAAAGAGGGTTGGTGCCAGAACACAGCCTTGCTTCACGCCATTGTTAATGGAGAAGGGTTCAGAGAGCTCATTGCTGTATCTGACCCGACCTTGTTGGTTTTCGTGCAGTTGGATAATCATGTTGAGGAACTTTGGGGGACATCCGATGCGCTCTAGTATTTGCCAAAGCCCTTTCCTGCTCACGGTGTCGAAGGCTTTGGTGAGGTCAACAAAGGTGATGTAGAGTCCTTTGTTTTGTTCTCTGCATTTTTCTTGGAGCTGTCTGAGGGCAAAGACCATGTCAGTAGTTCCTCTGTTTGCGCGAAAGCCGCACTGTGATTCTGGGAGAATATTCTCGGCGACACTAGGTATTATTCTATTTAGTAGAATCCTAGCGAAGATTTTGCCTGCAATGGAGAGCAACGTGATTCCCCTGTAGTTTGAGCAGTCTGATTTCTCGCCTTTGTTTTTGTACAGGGTGATGATGGTGGCATCACGAAGATCCTGAGGCAGTTTACCTTGGTCCCAACAAAGCTTGAAAAACTCATGCAGTTTGGCATGCAGAGTTTTGCCGCCAGCCTTCCAGACTTCTGGGGGGATTCCATCCATACATGCTGCTTTGCCACTTTTCAGTTGTTCGATTGCCTTATATGTCTCATCCAATTTACCACCCTATTAACCTACACCCCAGTACATTTTTGAAGGATGGGGGTAAACCAGAGCCCCCGAGAAAACCTATGCAGATACAGAGAGAACGTACAAACTCCTAACAGACAACATGGGATTCAAACCCAGGTCCAGACCCAATCGCTGGCACTGTAAAAGCGTTGCACTAACAGCCACACCAACCGTGCCACTTGATTAGCAACAGTTGGGTGTTGCAGCACAGACAAAAATCTGCATGGATCTTAAATAGAGTTTTAAAGAAAGGTGGACATGGATTTGGTATGCAATAGATTCAGCCTGAAGAAAATTGAGGTCCTCCACCAGCCAGCTCCACACCATGACTACCAACCCCCCCACATCTCCATCGGGCACACAAAACTCAAAACGGTCAACCAGTTTACCTATCTCGGCTGCACCATTTCATCAGATGCAAGGATCGACAACGAGATAGACAACAGACTCGCCAAGGCAAATAGCGCCTTTGGAAGACTACACAAAAGAGTCTGGAAAAGCAACCAACTGAAAAACCTCACAAAGATAAGCGTATACAGAACCGTTGTCATACCCACACTCCTGTTCGGCTCCGAATCATGGGTCCTCTACCGGCATCATCTACGGCTCCTAGAACGCTTCCACCAGCATTGTCTCCGCTCCATCCTCAACATTCATTGGAGCGACTTCATCCCTAACATCGAAGTACTCGAGATGGCAGAGGCCAACAGCATCGTGTCCACGCTGCTGAAGATCCAGCTGCGCTGGGTGGGTCACGTCTCCAGAATGGAGGGCCATCGCCTTCCCAAGATCGTGTTATATGGCGAGCTCTCCACTGGCCACCGTGACAGAGGTGCACCAAAGAAGAGGTACAAGGACTGCCTAAAGAAATCTCTTGGTGCCTGCCACATTGACCATCGCCAGTGGGCTGATATCCCCTCAAACCGTACATCTTGGTGCCTCGCAGTTCGGCGGGCAGCAACCTCCTTTGAAGTAGACCGCAGAGCCCACCTCACTGACAAAAGACAAAGGAGGAAAAACCCAACACCCAACCCCAACCAACCAATTTTCCCCTGCAACCGCTGCAACCGTGTCTGCCTGTCCCGCATCGGACTTGTCAGCCACAAACGAGCCTGCAGCTGACGTGGACATTTACCCCCTCCATAAATCTTCGTCCGCGAACCCAAGCCAAAGAGAGAGAGATTTGAAGATGAATCGGGACCTGGGTTTAAGTCCCGCGCTGTCTGCAAGAAGTTTGTACATTCTCCCCGTGTTTGCATGGGTTTTCTTGGCTGGGGGGTGGGGGGCTTCAATTTCCTCCCACCATTCAAAACGTAACATGGGTTTAGGTTAATGGGGTGTAAATTGAGTGGCATGGACTTGTGGACTGAAATGGCCTGTATGGTGCTGTATGTCTAAATTTTAAAAAGTTAAAAAATGACAAAGATGTACCTCATTACTTGAAGAGCATAAAGGGTCACATAGTTAGATTTTGGGATGAGAAGATATACAGCACAGGTAACCAGAGATGGTGTTAATCTTGGTGACAAAGTCCATCACATTCCTTTTAATCATTATTTTCACCTTACCTACAGTCTGTGGTATGTATGGAGCCAGCAGCTTGGCCTTTTTCTTTTCATAGCCCTTTTGAGTGATATCACCTGAATGGAAAGAAACAAAAAGTCTTAATCCCTCATTATCTAACAAAGAGTCCAAAGACAATGCCCTTCCAAACCTTTCAGTTGTTATGCAGTATCAAAGCTGACTAATCAATGAAAATCAATATTCAGGACCTTTTGCTGCTAATGTGAAAGAAAGTTAACATTCCCAGGTATTAGCAAACAACTTTGTCCACAAAAGGACACATGAACTAATTCAATTAATAGCCATGTTAATTATTATTAATTGGTCAACTGAACAGCTTTTGCTTTTGCTCTTGCTTTCAATGTTTCATAACATACTGCATAAAATAAGAATTTGAAGAGAGCAGGAAGGGGCAACAAACTCAAGTTATTTTTAAATTGCTGGCACAAAGCCCATGGCAAAATAATGGATTTTAAAATATCTCTTAGTTGTCAAAACACAAAATGAAATTGTCAGAGTTGACAATACAGAAACAAATACACGTGTTATTAGACATCAATAGCCATCAAGAATGACAAGTGTGGGATATGGAGACACTGATGAACAACAAGATGCCTAATTTTCAATTCTTTTACTGAAGCTTGTGTTCAGGCAGAAAAAGGCTATTCTACATTTACTAATGCCCATTCAGAGCCAGCTCTTCAGTGCTTGACGTCCTGCTTTGCGGAAACTGCCAAAATGTTTGGCCTGGAAGTCAGCCTGAAGAAAACTGAGGTCCTCCATCAGCCAGCTCCCCACCATGACTACCAGCCCCCCCACATCTCCATCGGGCACACAAAACTCAAAACGGTCAACCAGTTTACCTATCTCGGCTGCACCATTTCATCAGATGCAAGGATCGACAATGAGATAGACAACAGACTCGCCAAGGCAAATAGCGCCTTTGGAAGACTACACAAAAGAGTCTGGAAAAACAACCAACTGAAAAACCTCACAAAAATAAGCGTATACAGAGCCGTTGTCATACCCACACTCCTGTTCGGCTCCGAATCATGGGTCCTCTACCGGCATCACCTACGGCTCCTAGAACGCTTCCACCAGCATTGTCTCCGCTCCATCCTCAACATCCATTGGAGCGCTTTCATCCCTAACGTCGAAGTACTCGAGATGGCAGAGGTCGACAGCATCGAGTCCACGCTGCTGAAGATCCAGCTGCGCTGGGTGGGTCACGTCTCCAGAATGGAGGGCCATTGCCTTCCCAAGATCGTGTTATATGGCGAGCTCTCCACTGGCCACCGTGACAGAGGCGCACCAAAGAAAAGGTACAAGGACTGCCTAAAGAAATCTCTTGGTGCCTGCCACATTGACCACCGCCAGTGGGCTGATATCGCCTCAAACCGTGCATCTTGGCGCCTCACAGTTTGGCGGGCAGCAACCTCCTTTGAAGAAGACCGCAGAGCCCACCTCACTGACAAAAGGCAAAGGAGGAAAAACCCAACACCCAACCCCAACCAACCAATTTTCCCCTGCAGCCGCTGCAACCGTGTCTGCCTGTCCCGCATCGGACTTGTCAGCCACAAACGAGCCTGCAGCTGACATGGACTTTTACCCCCTCCATAAATCTTCGTCTGCGAAGCCAAGCCAAAGAAGAATGCAAAGTACACAAAATTATCTTGGGCTCCTAATAAAATACACTATTCAATTTTATAAATCAAATTTAACGCAAAAATAAAATTTAAAAGACTGGACTAATAATATAGTGTGTTTGAAAAACCACTTAATTTTCCATTAATATGTCAACAGTAAAAACTGTTATCTTTGCCTTATGTACCAGACCCTGATTGAAAAAAAATAAATTATATTATGGTAACTGCCTAAGTTAAAAAAGATCCAAAATAAGACTTGACAAACTTGTGAGATTCAAAGTGCAAACATTTAATCTATTTTTAACTTGCATTTGCATGTAAGGAGTAGATATTAAACTAGACAAGAATTGCTGGAGGAACTCAGCAGGTCAGAAAGCATCAGTCAATGTATTGGGTTGGAACCCTTTGTCAAAACTAAAATAAAAAGATGAAATTACACATGTAAAAGAGGGAGGGAAGTTGGGGAGAAGCCCAGATGAGATAGGTAGAGAGAAAGGCAGAGGGCTGGAGGAAAAAGAAAAGTAAGAGATAAAGTATTAAGTACATGAGTAGGTAAAATAGAGATGAAGACAATGGGATGGGGGGGGGGGGTTAAATAGAATAGAAATACCAATAATCATGCCACCCAGGAGGAATATGATGCACTGTTCCTTACGTTTATGTTTAACCTCACCCTAACAATAGCTGGGCCGAGGACAGACATGTCAATGCAGATAGGTTGGGAGTTAAAACGGTTGGCTACAAGTAGTTCAAGTTTAGACCTACAAGTAGAGCACTGGTGTTCAGTGAAGTGCACCCAATCTGCATTTGGTCTCATCCTGGTGCACCGAATGCAATAGATTTCGTTGAATGATGTGCATGTTATGCTCTGCCTTCCTGGAATGTCCATTTGTCGCCCTGGATGGAGCTGAGAGAAATGTATGGACAAGTTCTGCACTTTCCTCAGTTACAGCTGGAAGTGCTTAATAGGGTGGAAGGATGGGTAGGGAGGGACGAGTGGTTCAGGGAGTCTCAGAGAGACATCCCTGAAAGAAGCAGATAGGGATAGAGAGGAGAAGATGTGGCTGATGGTGGAATCACACTGAAGTTGCCAGAAGATAATGTGTCAGATGCAGAGGCTGGTGGGATGGAAAGTGAGAAGGACTCTTGCCCTTATTCTGCCTTAGGTGGGGGGAAATGGGGCAAGGAAAGAATGATGAATAAAGAAAATATAGATGCAAGCTCGATCGCTACAGCATAGAAAAGGCCCTTCGGCCTAAAATGATGTGCCTACTCATATTTATTTGGCTTGGCTTCGCGGACGAAGATTTATGGAGGGGTATGTCCACGTCTGCTGCAGGCTCGTTGGTGACTGACAAGTCCGATGCGGGACAGGCAGGCACGGTTGCAAGGGAAAATTGGTTGGTTGGGGTTGGGTGTTGGGTTTTTCCTCCTTTGTCTTTTGTCAGTGAGGTGGGCTCTGCGGTCTTCTTCAAAGGAGGTTGCTGCCCGCCGAACTGTGAGGCGCCAAGATGCACAGTTGGAGGTGATATTAGCCCACTGGCGGTGGTCAATGTGGCAGGCACCAAGAGATTTCTTTAAGCAGTCCTTGTACCTCTTCTTTGGTGCACCTCTGTCTTGGTGGCCAGTGGAGAGCTCGCCATATAACACGATCTTGGGAAGGCGATGGTCTTCCATTCTGGAGACGTGTCGCACCCAGCGCAGTTGGGTCTTCAGCAACGTGGATTCGATGCTTGCGGACTCTGCCAGTTCGAGTACTTCGATGTTGGTGATGAAGTCACTCCAATGAATGTTGAGGATGGAGCGGAGACAGCGCTGATGGAAGTGTTCTAGGAGCCATAGGTGATGTCAGTAGAGGACCCATGATTCGGAGCTGAACAGGGGCGTGGGTATGACAACAGCTCTGTACGCACTGATCTTTGTGTGTTTCTTCAGGTGGTTGTTTTTCCAGACTCTTTTGTGTAGTCTTCCAAAGGCACTATTTGCCTTGGCGAGTCTGTTGTCTATCTACTCATATATTCCTTTACAAAAGTACTATACCCTCCCAACCCCATAATGCTCTATTCTTCTTCAATTCATGTGCCTGTGCAAGAGTCTCTTAAATGCCCCTAACATTTCAGCCTCTAGGCACCCACAACCTCTGTGTAAAAAAAACTTACCCCTGATGTCTCCCCTAAACTTCCCTCCCTTCACTTTGTACATATGTCCTCTGATGTTTGCTATTCCTGCCCGAGGAAAAAGGCACTGGCTGTCCACCCTAACTATGCCTCTCATAATCTTATTAACCTTAAGTCTCCTCACATCCTTCTGTGCTCCAAAGAGAAAAGCCCCAGCTCTGCTTACCTTATCTCATCAGACTTATTTTCCAATCCAGACAACAAGCAAATTTCCTCTCCTCCCTTTCCATCCTTCCTGTAATGAGGTGACCAGAACCGAACACAATACTCGTAGAATGAGATTTGTAGAGTTGCAACATGACTTCTCAACTCTTGAACTCAGTTAGTTCCCCTATTAATGAAACTCAACATCCCATAGGCCTTCTTAATGATCCTATAAACCTGCACAGCAACCTTGAGGGATATATGGATTTGGACCCCAAAGTTTCTCACTTTATCCATTGATAGACCATTGATTTTGTACTCAGCCTTCTGGCTTATCTTTCCAAAATGCATCACCTTACACTAATCTGGATTGAACTTCATCTGCCACTTTTCTGCACAACTCTACATCCTGTCTGTATCCTCTTGTAACCAACAATAAACTTCAGCACCATCTACAACTCCTCCAATCTTCTTATCATCCATAAACTTACTGATCCATCCTTCTGCCTCTTCACCTAAGTAATTTGTAAAAGTCACAGGGATCCCAGAACAGATCCTTGTGGAACCTCACACGTCACTGACCTCAAAGCAGAATACTTTCCTTCCACTAGTACTCTGCTTCCTAAATGCAAGCCAATTTTTTGTCCACATAGCCAAGGTTCCACGAACCCCATGCTCCACGACTTTCTCTTCAAGTCTCTCATGGGGGACATGTCAAATGCCTTATTAAATTCCATGTAGACTACATCTCCTGCTCTGCCCTCATCAATTTATTTTGTTACCTCCTCAAAAAATTCAATTAGGCTTGTGAGGCATGACCTTCCCTTCTCAAAAGCTCACAGATCCCATCCTTAAGAATCCTCTTCAATTATTTGCACTCCACTGGCATAAGACTCACCAATCTATAATTTCCAGGATTCTTCCCATTACCTTTTTTAAATAAAAGGACTACATTTGCCATTCTCCAATCCTCAGCAAAAGAGGACTCAAAGATCAAAACCACTTCCACACCAATCTCTTCCCTCACTTCCCACAGCAACCTAGGGTATAATCACATTTGACCCTGGGAATTTATTAACAAAATTTAGGCATACAGCATGGTAACAGGTCATTTCAGCCCACAAGTCTGTACTGCCCAATTTAAATCCCATTAACTTACACCCCAGTACATTTTGAATAGTGGGAAGAAATCACAGCCCCCAGAGAAAACCAACGCAGACAACGCCAACTTTTTAAGAAGATCCAACACTTCCTTTTCCTTAATCTCAACATCCTCCAGTACACAACCCTGTTCTTTTCCGACCTCACCCTGATCACGGTCCTTTTCTCATGTGAATACTGAAACAAAGTATTCATTTAGGATCTCCCCAACCTCTTCTCCCTTCAGACACACATTGCTTCTGCCACATTGACCACCGCCAGTGGGCTGATATCGCCTCAAACTGTGCATCTTGGCACCTCACAGTTCGGCGGGCAGCAACCTCCTTTGAAGAAGACCGCAGAGCCCACCTCACTGACAAAAGACAAAGGAAGAAAAACCCAACTCCCAACCCCAACCAACCAATATTCCCCTGCAACCACTGCAACCGTGTCTGCCTGTCCCGCATCGGACTTGTCAGCCACAATCGAGCCTGCAGCTAACGTGGACATTTACCCCCTCCACAAATCTTCATCCGCGAAGCCAAGCCAAAGAAGAAAAAGCAGTCCCACCTTCATTCCAATCATTCTTCTGTTCTTCACATACACATAGAACACCTTGGGGTTCTCCTGAATATGACATGAACAGCCTTCTCTTAATTCATGTTTATTAATGAATGATGACATTTTGGAAGGCCTCATTCTGGGAACAGATGCAGGAGAAGAATTGTAAGATGAATGGCATTCTTACAAGGAACAGGGTAGGAAGTATAATCCATTTAGCTGAGAGTCAGCTGTTGGAATGGTTGGGAGAGTTAAAATGAATGGAGGAACACTGATTTTTCTCACTTTCAGTAACCCCTTCCCTATCTCATTCCATTGAATCAATTTCTTTCATTTAACCCACTCATGTACTTAATATTATTTCTAACTTTCCATTTCTCACTCTACCTGTCTTTCTACCTCCAGCAGCATGATTGGGTCCATCCCCAAGCTTCTTTCCTCTTTTATATATGTAATTTCATCTTTTTAATCTTTAGTCTTGATAAAGGATTCTGACTCAAAACATTGACTGTCCATTTCTATGCTGCATTACCTGCAGAGTTTCTCCAGCACATTTGTGTACTGTGCTAAACTCCAGTATCTTCAGGTTTTCTTGTTGACCGACATCAATCCAAAACTTGGGTGAGAAATAGATTTTACTTGCAAAGCAGTTACTGCAAGTTGCAGATAAATTGAGCAAGTAAATGCATTAGTTATAACTGAATTTGTATTTAGTCAGCACATCCGATGGCGAGGATTCTGATGTATTATAGGATTATATTGATCAGTTGATAAGGAAACTTGAGCAATAGCTGATGGAATTTAATCATGGTAAGTGCAAAGCAATGCATTGTGGGAGGACTAACACACACAATGAATAGCCAGTTCCCTGGGAACAAAATACTTGCACTCAGAGGGTGCAAGTTAGAATCTGGTATGTAGTGCCCTGAACAGGCTGTAGCAGATACTAAGTATTTGGATAAACTCAAATAAAATTCTGACCAAGGGTCCTGGACCTAAAACCTTGACAAATGCTGCCTAATCTATGGAGTATGTCTTGTATTTTCCATTTATAATTTCAAAGTTTTAACATCTGAACTTCCTTGATTTTTACTGAAACTTGCACTTGAATCACTTAGAAAGCTGTGCACCATTAGAATAAGTTAAAAGTTAAAATAAAAAGCAGGAGTGCCTTCAGATGTCAAAAGTGAATTGGAGTGATCATGTGGCACACTGACCAACTGCAGCACAGTACCCATCTCCAATTAAAAACAAAAGACTGGACCAACTCAGCATCCATGCACAGAAATAAATAGACAGCTGTGGCAGCTCACCACAAGGCAGGCGAACCAGCCCGGCTTGCGAGCCACATGACGGGGCAGCTGGCGAAAATGGCGCCGTCGGGGGGGTTTCCCTTCCTTCCAGCACAGGGCTCAGAAACCTGTGCAGGGGGACCACGTGACGCCCAGGTGACGTCAGCGCCCTCCAGCGCAGTTCTCAGCCAGGTCCATCCGGGCTGGGAGTATAAGTGCAGCCCAGCAGCCTGCAATAAACTAGTCTGCTCACTGAGCTCAACCCGTCTGGTTGTGTGTGCTACACAGCCAACATTTCTAGTTGAAACTCTGCTTCAGGACTGGTTTTGAAGTTCTTTCAGCAGTTTGTTTTTTGCTCAAGATTCCAGTGTTTGCCATCTTGTGTCATCCTCCATCTCCAGTTACTGCATCAACCAAAATCTTTTGAGAGTTTATGAGGTTGACACATCTGGAAAATAGTTATTTAGATGCAAACATCTCCAGCAAGTTAAAAAGGTGTTAAAAGAATACTTGCTTTTTTTCCCTCTCCCCTCATATTCAATCTATTCAATGAGCTGGCATAGAAAATCTGGGATACAACAAAACCAATCATTTGCCTTATAAGTTTTTGCAATTACAGAACTATGAAGCAGAACAACAAATTATATGGCCAGCAGGGAACCAAGATAAGATAACAGAGTTTTTCTGGGAAGAAAAGGAGCAGAAAACATGCAAAAACTCAAACTAAAAGTCAAAGAAACACTCAGCAAATACACAAATGCTAAAAGTCTCTTAAAAGTAACTTAAACATTTCAGATATCTTGTGGTTTCACCATGCTGGGTTGCCTTGTTTTTTGTAACACTTGACAACTAAATATGACTAAAATATTTGCAAATATGAGTTTTAAAATTTGAACTAAATAGCAATGTATCAAATGTCTTTTGTATTGTTTTTCATAAAGTAACACTGTACAATAACAAAGAAAATAAAACTATTCCTTTTTCAAACCATCACCATGGTTGGACGCAAAAATATATCTTTCCATACCTGACAAATGCCTCTGGAAAGTCAATGTCGCTTCCACAGATCTCCATGTGCTAATCCTTACAAATGTGTTATTTTAAAGCTAACTGATGACAATTCCCAAACCATCCACACAGATTAAATTGTGACTGAAGTTTCCTCCACATAGAAATAAAATTTGAATGCTCTCCAGGCTTTTCACAAGCAAGCTAAAAATGTATCAAAGCCAAGGTCTAGTCTACCACACAGTAAGGAGCAGAGGGAAACAAACAACAATGAGGAAATTACGAAGTGAGACTTGAAGACGAGGAGTTTAAATGTGCAGCTCCGACCAATCAATCCTTTCAGTCTGAGACAGGCAATACTGAATGAAGCCTCTTTGTTTCCTGTTTCAAAGGCTGTGGCTGAATGCATGCATCAGAATTATTCCCTAAAGACAAAGCACCAAGACCCTCTGTGATCAGACTATCATCCAAGCGTTTTACAAATCCCACCACCCATCCCCCACACCAACCTCCGCCCAAAACTCATCTCCACCCACAGGCACATCTGGTACACTTGGAAGGCAGCTGTCGTCCCTCAGCTCGAGCAGCTCTACCATGATGTGACAACAGTGTGATGCAACTACATCCTGGGTCTAGCTGAGGATATTACTGTCTGAAATAAGGAAAGCAGCTGAACTAGGACATCTGATAATATTCAAGTAAGCACTCTGTCATTATTTTACCACCAGATCCCTCTAGCATGTTGAAGATTCGTTAACAGCACTGTACTTAAATTCTTTTATTCATTAAGAAATTTAAATTTGTTTAAAATGGTTTAACTTTCATGATCTCAACAGGTTTAGCAGGTCCAACCTGCCACTAACTTTAGCATCCTTTCTCCCTCAATCATACCCCATTTTATTTAAACTTCCAATCACAGGATATATTGTCTGGAATGGAGATGGCTGGAGAGTGAGGGTTGTATCAGAAAGTCAAATGATCTACACAGTTATATAAAGTTATGAATGGTAGATAGTAAATAGGCTTCCTGCTGACAAGTAACATCTATAACCAAGCCCAGGAAAGGGCTTTGGCAAATACTAGAGCGCATCGGATGTCCCCCAAAGTTCCTCAACATGATTATCCAACTGCACGAAAACCAACAAGGTCGGGTCAGATACAGCAATGAGCTCTCTGAACCCTTCTCCATTAACAATGGCGTGAAGCAAGGCTGTGTTCTCGCACCAACCCTCTTTTCAATCTTCTTCAGCATGATGCTGAACCAAGCCATGAAAGACCGCAACAATGAAGACGCTGTTTACATCCGGTACCGCACGGATGGCAGTCTCTTCAATCTGAGGCGCCTGCAAGCTCACACCAAGACACAAGAGAAACTTGTCCGTGAACTACTCTTTGCAGATGATGCCGCTTTAGTTGCCCATTCAGAGCCAGCTCTTCAGCGCTTGACGTCCTGCTTTGCGGAAACTGCCAAAATGTTTGGCCTGGAAGTCAGCCTGAAGAAAACTGAGGTCCTCCATCAGCCAGCTCCCCACCATGATTACCAGCCCCCCCACATCTCCATCGGGCACACAAAACTCAAAACGGTCAACCAGTTTACCTATCTCGGCTGCACCATTTCATCAGATGCAAGGATCGACAATGAGATAGACAACAGACTCGCCAAGGCAAATAGCGCCTTTGGAAGACTACACAAAAGAGTCTGGAAAAACAACCAACTGAAAAACCTCACAAAGATAAGCGTATACAGAGCCGTTGTCATACCCACACTCCTGTTTGGCTCCGAATCATGGGTCCTCTACCGGCACTACCTACGGCTCCTAGAACGCTTCCACCAGCGTTGTCTCCGCTCCATCCTCAACATCCATTGGAGCGCTCACATCCCTAACGTCGAAGTACTCGAGATGGCAGAGGTCGACAGCATCGAGTCCACGCTGCTGAAGATCCAGCTGCGCTGGATGGGTCACGTCTCCAGAATGGAGGACCATCGCCTTCCCAAGATCGTGTTATATGGCGAGCTCTCCACTGGCCACCGTGACAGAGGTGCACCAAAGAAAAGGTACAAGGACTCCCTAAAGAAATCTCTTGGTGCCTGCCACATTGACCACCGCCAGTGGGCTGATAACGCCTCAAACCGTGCATCTTGGCGCCTCACAGTTTGGCGGGCAGGAACCTCCTTTGAAGAAGACCGCAGAGCCCACCTCACTGACAAAAGGCAAAGGAGGAAAAACCCAACACCCAACCCCAACCAACCAATTTTCCCCTGCAACCGCTGCAATCGTGTCTGCCTGTCCCGCATCGGACTTGTCAGCCACAAACGAGCCTGCAGCTGACGTGGACTTTTTACCCCCTCCATAAATCTTCGTCCGCGAAGCCAAGCCAAAGAAGTTATGCTGAGAACTAAAATCGTTAAAATAAATAGTTATCAACTTTAAAATTTATTTCTTTTGGTCTATTCTTTTAACTGTAAACTTCTCTTCAGGAGACCATTCCCATCCCTCCATGTCCTGTTTCATGAAAGAACATTCAAAATGATCATTTAGTATGGGCTAATGGCTCTGTCAATCAATGACAGAAAATACTACCCAACCATTTCAGAAGATAAAACTAGAGAAAGCAGGTTTAGAAAAAGGGGCAGTGATTAAGATGAGGTGCAAGTGGTAAGTACTTAGAATGCACAACCTGAAAAAGTGGCTGAAACTGGGTTCCTGAAATCGCCAGGTTGAGGAAGGGAAGGAGGAGTTTAGCAGCTAGACTGGTAGGTGATTGATGGAAACAGTTAAGAACAGGTAGATCAGAAGAGACCGAAGGCAGAAACAGAGGCTAACAGGAACCCGATAGAACTAAAGGGAAGGTGCTAATTGGAACCAGATAGAGGCAAGTGGGGAAAGGAAAGGGGAGTTAAAAGTCTGAGGCTGATAGGTGATAATTGGAAATGGATAAAGGAGGGATGATAGGCAAATGCAAAAAAGTAGGTTTTAGAAAGGATAAGTCAAGCAAGAGAACATCCAAGTGGGTAGGCAGATGGAATAAGATGAGGAAGAATGATAAATCTAAATAATTAAGAGGGAAGCAAAAAATAATTATGATAGTGAATAAAGGAAGAGAGTCCTGAAATGAGCTGAATGGATCATTGGGGTTAAAGATTAATTGGAATAACTCAATGTTCATAATATGACTACTCAAGCAGAATACAAGGTGGCGATCTTCCAGTCTGCTTTGACCTTATTGTGACAGTAGAGAAAGAAAAAGGCATGTGTCCATGTTGTACAATTCAACAACATGCAAAATCTCACATGCACAAGTCTTTCTTTGGCTTGGCTTCGCGGACAAAGATTTATGGAGGGGGTAAATGTCCACATCAGCTGCAGGCTCGTTTGTGGCTGACAGGTCCGATGCGGGACAGGCAAACACGGTTGTAGCGGTTGCAGGGGAAAATTTGTTGGTTGGGGTTGGGTTTTTCCTCCTTTGTCTTTTGTCAGTGAGGTGGGCTCCGAGGTCTTCTTCAAAGGAGGTTGCTGCCCGCCGAACTGTGAGGCGCCAAGATGCACGATATCAGCCCACTGGCGGTGGTCAATGTGGCAGGCACCAAGAGATTTCTTTAGGCAGTCCTTGTACCTTTTCTTTGGTGCACCTCTGTCATGGTGGCCAGTGGAGAGCTCGCCATATAACACGATCTTGGGAAGGCGATGGTCTCCATTCTGGAGACGTGACCCACCCAGCGCAGCTGGATCTTCAGCAGCGTGGACTCGATGCTGTCAACCTCTGCCATCTCGAGTACTTCGACGTTAGGGTTGAAAGCGCTCCAATGAATGTTGAGGATGGAGCGGAGACAACGCTGGTGGAAGCGTTCTAGAAGCCGTAGGTGATGCCGGTAGAGGACCCATGATTCGGAGCCGAACAGGAGTGTGGGTATGACAACGGCTCTGTATACGCTTATCTTTGTGAGGTTTTTCAGTTGGTTGTTTTTCCAGACTCTTTTGTGTAGTCTTCCAAAGGCGCTATTTGCCTTGGCGAGTCTGTTGTCTATCTCGTTGTCGATCCTTGCATCTGATGAAATGGTGCAGATCGGTAAACTGGTTGACCGTTTTGAGTTTTGTGTGCCCGATGGAGATGTACAGTGAAAGAATGATGCAATTCCTGATAATAGTACAAATTTTGTTCACGTAAGACACCCTCCAAAGCAGTAGTTCCCAAAGTTTCTAATTGAAAGCCTCTCTTAGCAAAACACAAGTCTCAGAGTACTAATTCTTCATGCCATCAGCCAATCCTATTAAGGAGCTGGTGCTATGCAGACAATACCCAGGGGACTTCAAGTAGCAGGAAAGGCAAAGAGCTAATCAGACAGAAAATGTATTTCCTTTTGTTTCATATGTATATCTAAATGAGCTTAATCATTGAAAGACTGTTGGACTTCTATATAATTCTTAGCATTGCTACAGTGTGTCATGTATCCATGTTGAGAACTAATGTCCTAAAAGTAATATAAGCTGAAACCATAGTTACAAAATTGAGATAAGAATAATAACTCAAATGACCTGTGATTAGTCATTTAAGAATTAAATTTTGTCATCAGCAACTTTGTGAATCATAATTACAAACTAGTAGACACCTTCAAGTAACAAAAGAAAAGAACAGCAAAACTGATGTCTTCTTTCCAGTGTAAAAAAACATTGCAGGATGTTTTGCAGGGACAGATCAAGACAAAAAATGAAGTGAGGAGATAGTACAGTTGTACAGAGGCAGAATTCTTGAAATATTCTTGAGATAAGGAACACCAATTCAAACAAAGGATATGAATATGGAAATTACAACTTTAAAAATTATGTGTTGGTGGCTTGATGGTAATAGATCAGTGTGATCAACATGTCATAGATTTACTGGGCATGATGGAACAAGATGGACATAGCCAAGATAATGGAAGATGGACACTGAGAACCCAGCTAAGAGAGCAAACAATTCAGTCCAAAGAACAAAATTATAAATGATGGTTCAACTGCTTAAAAACTGAGATGGTCTCAGATGTCAGACCAGGAAGATCAGTCCAATGATCATAAACTTGTAAAAAAAAACCTCAGAAGTTGAAAATGACTTACCTAAACAAAATGATTGTATTCATTTTTTTTTTAAACTGCCTTATAAGAGGAAAAAATGCAAATGAATTAATTGCCATTATTCTTTCAATTGAGTTCAGGGAACCCATTCAAATAAAGCAGGTCACACTATGTACATCAGCTGCAGCAAGCACAAAGGAATGAATACAAGATGAATGATACCACCTCAGGTCAGCATGACTGCGTTACATCCCTGATACATTTTGGTCCACTGTCTCTGTGGTAATCAAGATAGTAGGCCCTTTCAAACTGCCATGTAAAATGGGGTTAACTGGATAATTTCCCCAGTTAGCATCCCAGTTATGCGGCAGTTAGAAAGGGTCCGACCCGGTCAACCCTGCTGGAATCCAACCACGTCCCTGACCTACCTCAGAGGTAGGAAACCCAGTTGCGTCCACAGGTGATTTGAAAATTAAAATGGCTGATGTGCTTATTCCGGTGACTTCAGCACTTGTGTGCATGTGTCACCAGGCAGCCAGCATCTGAACATCCAGTAGCAGATCCAGTATGTGATGCATCATTGTAAGGGCGGGATCCCCCTTTAAATCCCCGGGTTGGTGATTTAATGGGTAAATCCCCCTGCAATTTGAAAGGTGCTTCCAGCACCTTTGCCCCAGTCATCACACCTGGGTCCCAGGAGGGCTACCCAGGTGCTGCAGTTTAAAAGGGGCTATTGATTGGATGCTTGAAACTTCATTCAGCTAGCATCACATTATCTGGTGAATCAATTAATTCAACTAAAGAAGTTGCAGTACAATTGATTAATTTATTGAGAATTAGTTCAAATTATACAATGCAGGATTGTATAATACAACACAAGACGGACAAGGTTTTATCAGAGCTATAATGTTAATCAAAATATTAAGGTGCTTAACATGATTAGTTTCAAAAGTATGAACGACCAAAGTAATTTAATTCTATGCAAAATCAAATAAAAACAGAATATGCAATAAGCCTGTTGCACAGTAACTCAAATGACTGTCACTTTAAAAGATCAAGTTGGTTGTTTGCGACTGTGGGAGCAGCAGAACGTGGAACAGAAAATAGTACAGCACAGTTCATGCTCTTCAGCCAACAATGCTGTGGTGACCTAAAGAAACCTACTCTACCATCAATGTAACACATCCCAACTTCCCAGCCCGTAACTCCCTTTTGTTCTTCCATCCATGTGCCTATCAGAGTCTTTTAAATGTTTCTGTTGTACCAGCCACTACCACCCCTGACAATGCATCCCAGCCACTTACCACTCTCTGTGGAAAGAAATTTCTTCTGTCTCTTTCCTAAACGTTCCTCCACTCTCTTAAATGAATGTCTTCTGGTATTGATCACTGCTGTCCAAGGAGAAAGATGCTGGCTGTGCACTCCATGTATACCGCTCATCATCTTACATATCTCTATTAAATCACCTCTCATTCTCCATTACTACAAAGAGAAAAGCCCTAGCTCACTCAACCTTTCTTCATAAGACGTTCTTCAATCCAGGCAACATTTAATAAATCTCCTTTGCACCCTCTCTGAAGCTTCCACATCCTTCCCATAATGGGCAACCAGAAATGAAAAGAATTCTGGTGGTCTAACCAGAGTTTTAAAGAATTTTACTATTATCTTGTTACTCTTGAACTCAATCCCCTAACTAATGAAAGCCAGCACATTATATGCCCTCTTAGCCACCACATCAACTTATGTAGCAACCAAGGGATCAATATGTTTTGACCTCAACATCCCTCTGTTCCTCGAGGGAGTCACGTGATGGAGTAGTGGCTGGTCGAGTCGAACCAGCCCTCTCCAGAGAAAAGGAGAAAAAAGATTGAAAAAACAGAGCTCATTAAACATAAATACAGGAAGAAAAAGATAAAGTTACAAAGAAGAGACAGAAGATGGCACCCAAAAGAGAGAAAGTAAGAATAATAGAGAAAAAGGAAAATCAGCGGAGAAGAAAGAAGAAAGCCTTACCTGCACGTCGGAGGAGGGAGCCACCGTGGAGAGAAGCGGCCAATCTCCAAAGTTGGTGAGTCCCCAGAGGAGCAGTGTCCTCCCGACAGCGGACTTCAAAAATGGCTCTCAGAGCCAAACAAAGGTGCGCAACTGCGTATGCACGAGGAGTCACACATGCGCAATGCGCAAAGAAAAGGTTAACGCCGCCGGCAGGAGGGGGACTCAGCTTGGGAGCGGCCAGCTGCGGAGCGAACAGCTGAGAGACACCCAGCATCGGGGCATTCGGCTGGGGGAAGCAAGCAAGAAAGAAGAATGATGAGAAAAAGAATGAAGGGCTGGAAGAGGGTGAACGGAAACAGGGCAACCAGCAATGGTCAGCCTGCAGCGGGGGGCCCATCAAGGATACAGAAGCAGCTTATCAGAGAAGGATGAAGATACACAAATACAGAGGAGACACAGACATAGATACAGACATAGGAGGAAGACCAAGAACTTCAAAAGAAGGTAAAATAGAAGGACAAAATTTAGATAAAGCCTTTTTTGAAGAACAAATAGGTCATTAAAAGAATGGCTATCATTAGAATTTAGTTCAATCAAAAGAAAAATGAAAAGAGTTTAGAGTTGGTCATGACTGAAAGAGGGAAAAGAGTAGAAAATGTGGAGGAACGAGAAGCTCCTGTAGAAATGGAGATAAATGATTTAAGAGGGAAGTTGGAAGAGAGCAAAAAAAATTATGGAGACAAGATATATTGTCACAAAAAATTGACATATTGGAAAATATTGGAAAACTACAGTAGGCAAAACAACAAAAAAATAGTGGGCCTGAAAGAGGGCGAAGGAGGGTCAGAGATGAAGGAATTTATAAAAGGATGGATCCAAAAGGTGCTGGGAACGACAGATTTACATGAAGAAATTGAAATCAAAAGGGCGCATAGGGCACTAGTACCGAAACTTCCACATCAAAAACCGAGATCAATATTGGTAAAATTTCTAAGATATACGACAAGAGAGAACATACTGGAGCAGGCAAAAGAGAAAGTTAGAGAAGACAATAAGCCGTTGGAATATAAGAGACAAAAAATATTTTTTTTTACCCGGACATAAGTTTTTAACTTTTAAAGAAGAGGAAGGAATTCAACACGGCGAAAACAATCTTATGGAAGAAAGGTTATAACTTTATATTAAGACATCCAGCAGTACTCAAAGTATTTATTCCTGGGGAACAGAATAGACTGTTCTTGGACCCAAATAAAGCCCAAGAATTTGCTAAACGTTTGCAGGACAAGAGAACAGAGGAGGAGGAGTGACAAGAAGGAAGACCGGCAAGAAAATGTACAAAAATATGTAATAATATAAAGGTAATGTATATATAAAGATTTAAAGATGGAAAAAAGGAGGGGACGGGGGAGAAAAGAGAGAGCTTTGTTATATGTTAAAGAAAATAGTGTTCTCTGGGGGAGGATGGGGTGGGAGGATAACGGTCACTGCGAAATTGGTTGACGCTTGGGAGTAAGTTCGCAAACTGAATGGAAAGGGGAGTTGTGGTTGCCCGTCAAGGGGCAATCCAAGGAGGGGGGTTCATTTGGGGTTAAAGGGTTATTGCTTGTGGGGATTGTTGGTGTATTTCATGTCTTAAGTGCATTGTTATATATTGAGATTAAAAAAAAACAGTAATGGAAAAAAGAGAAGGTGGCGAAGAGACAGAAAAGAAATGAAAATAAAGATAAGATGGCCACATTGAACTATATGACTATAAACATTAATGGAATATCTAACCAAATTAAAAGGAAGAGGCTACTAAATTTACTGAAGAAGGAAAAAATGGATATAGCATTTGTGCAGGAAACGCATCTAACTGAGGTGGAGCATAACAAATGAAGAGAGATTCGGTAAGACACATAACAGCAGCATCGTATAACTCAAAAGCTAGAGGTGTACCTCTATTAGTTAACAAAAATGTACTAAAGATAGAGGAGGAAATAACAGATCCAGCGAGGAGGTATGTAATGATAAAATGTCAGATATACTCAGAATTTTGGAATTTGCTTAATATATATGCACCTAATGATGAGGATCAAAAGTTTATGCAAGATATTTTTTTGAAGTTGGAGAATCGCAAGAAAATATATTGATAGGAGAGGATTTTAACCTTAATTTGGATCCAGTTGGATAAAACTGGAAAAAATACAAACAAAAAGAATAAAGTAACCAAATTTATGGCTCAATCCTAATGGTTAATATGTATGGATATATGGAGGAGACAGCACCCAAAAGAGAAGGAATATTCACATTACTCGAGTAGGCATAAAACATACTCAAGGATTGATACATTTTTGTTGTCGGCTCATATTCAAGGGAGAGTCAGGAAAACTGAGTATAAAGCTAGACTTCTTTTAGATCATTCACCCCTGCTATTAGCAATAGAACTGGAGGACATCCCACCAAGAACACATCTTTGGCTTGGCTTCGCGGATGAAGATTTATGGAGGGGTATGTCCACTTCTGCTGCAGGCTCGTTGGTGACTGACAAGTCCGACGTGGGACAGGCAGGCACGGTTGCAACGGTTGCATGGCAAAATTTGTTGGTTGGGGTTGGGTGTTGGGTTTTTCCTCCTTTGTCTTTTGTCAGTGACGTGGGCTCTGCGGTCTTCTTCAAAGGGGGTTGCTGCTCATCGAACTGTGAGGCGACAAGATGCACGGTTGGAGGCGTTATCAGCCCACTGGCGGTGGTCAATGTGGCAGGCACCAAGAGATTTCTTTAAGCAGTCCTTGTACCTCTTCTTTGGTGCACCTATGTCTCGGTGGCCAGTGGAAAGCTTGCCATAGAACACGATCTTGGGAAGGCGATGGTCCTCCTTTCTGGAGATGTGACCCACCCAGCGCAGTTGGGTCTTCAGCAGCATGGATTCGATGCTTGCAGACACTGCCACCTTAAGTACTTCGATGTTGGTGATGAAGACATTCCATGAATGTTGAGGATGGAGCAGTGACAGCGCTGATGGAAGCGTTCTAGGAGCCATAGTTGATGCCAGTAGAGGACCCATGATTCGGAGCCAAACAGGAGCGTGGGTATGACAACGGCTCTGTATACGCCGGTCTTTGTGTGTTTCTTCAGGTGGTTGTTTTTCCAGACTCTTTTGTGTAGTCTTCCAAAGGTGCTATTTGCCTTGGCGAGTCTGTTGTCTATCTTTGTCAATCCTTGCATCAGATGAAATGGTGCAGCCGAGGTAGGTAAACTGGTTGACCGTTTTGAGTTGTGTGTGTCCGATGGAGATGTGGGGGGGCTGGTGGTCATGGTGGGGAGCTGCCTGATGGAGGACCTCAGTTTTCTTCAGGCTGACTTCCAGGCCAAACATTTTGGCAGTTTCCGCAAAACAGGACGTCATGCGCTGGAGAGCTGGCTCTGAATGGGCAACTAAAGCGGCATCGTCTGCAAAGAGTAGTTCACGGACAAGTTGCTCTTGTGTCTTGGTGTGAGCTTGCAGGCGCCTCAGATTGAAGAGACTGCCATCCGCGCGGTACCAGATGTAAACACCGTCTTCATTGTTGAGGTCTTTCATGGCTAGTTTCAGTATCATGCTGAAGAAGATAGTAAAGAGGGTTGGTGCGAGGATGCAGCCTTGCTTCACGCCGTTGTCAATGGAGAAGGATTCGGAGAGCTCATTGCTGTATCTGACCCGACCTTGTTGGTTTTCGTGCAGTTGGATAACCATGTTGAGGATAACCATATCTTTGGCTTGGCTTCGCGGACGAAGATTTATGGAGGGGGTAAAATGTCCACGTCAGCGAACCATATAGATGGAAGTTAAACCCCATGCTACTTAAAAGGCAGGAATTTAAAGAGTTTACCGAACACCAAATTAAAACATATTTTGAAATAAACACAGAATCTGTTAAAGATAAATTTATACTATAGGATGCAATGAAAGCTTTCTTAGAGGGGAGATAATAAGCTATGTAACTATGATGAAAAAGGAATACAATTGGGAAATAGAGCAACTGGAAAGGGAGATAGCAAGTACAGAAAAGTAACTAGTGAAAAGCAATGATATAAAGAAAAAGAGAGAATTGGCAGACAAAAAAATAAAATATGAATCATTACAAAAGTACAAGGTAGAGAAGAACATAATGAAAACAAAGCAAAAATATTATGAACTGGGAGAAAAAACACATAAAATATTGGCCTAGCAACTTAAAACAGAGCAAGCTAAAGGAACTGTACTGGCGTCAAGGAAAAAGGAAAAACAAATCACATATAACCCAACAGAGATTAATGAAAACTTTAAGGAATTTTATGAACAACTATACCAAACGGAGAATGAGGGGAAAAATTATAAAATAGAAGTGTTTTTAGTAAAATTCAACTGCCAATATTGCAAGTAGAGGATCAAGGCAAACTGACTAAACCATTTGAAATAGAGGAAATACAGAATATATTAAAAAAGCTACCGAACAATAAAACACCAGGAGAGGATGGTTTTCCAATAGAATTTTATAATACATTTAAAGAGTTATTAATTCTTCCTCTTCTAGAAGTAATGAATCAGGTAGAAGAAACACAATTCTTACCAGATTACAAGACACCAATAATTACAGTAATACCAAAGTTGGGGAAGGATCCATTAACACCAGCATCATATAACCAATATCCTTACTTAAATCAGATTATAAGATAATAGCAAAATTATTAGCAAGCAGATTGGCCGACTGTGTACCAAAGATAGTAAAGCAAGATCAAACTGGATTTGTCAAGAAAAGACAAACAGCGGACAATGTCTGTAAATTTATTAATTTAATTCATACAGCACAAGGGAATAAAAAACCAACAGTGGCAGATGCTTTAGATGCAGAAAAAGCCTTTGACAGGGTAGAGTGGAACTACTTATTTAAAGTGTTACAGAAATTCAATCTGCCAGAAAAATATATTAACTGGATTAGAGCATTATATAATGGACCGTTGGCAAAGGTAGTGGTAAATGGATATGTATGGAACCAGTTCAAACTAAGCAGATCAACTAGACAGGGATGTCCATTATTCCACCTCATTGTTCACCTTAGCAATAGAACCATTGGCAGAGCTGATAAGAAAGGAAAATAAAATAAAAGGGATAAAAATAAAGGAAGAGTATAAAATCAGCTTATTTGCAGATGACATCATAGTATACCTAACAGAACCAGAGAAATCAATAAAAGAATTACATAAGAAATTGAAGGAATATGGAGAAATATTGGGGCATAAGGTCAACACAAATAAAAACAAAATGATGCCAATGAGTAATGCGGATTATACAGAATTCAAAAAAGAATCTCCATTAAATGGCAACCACAAGCAATCTAATACCTAGGAATCAGGATAGACAATAACTTTAACCACTTGTACAAATTAAATTATCAACCATTAATAATGAAATTACAGGAAGACTTTGGAATTACCGCTAACGTTGATAGGAAGGGTGAACAGTGTTAAAATGAAAGTGTTCCCACAGATACAATACTTATTTCAAACGTTACCAATTTCCTTAACAGAGAATTTTTTTACTGAACTAAGTAGAATAATAAGGAAATTCCTGTGGAAAGTGGGGGTGGGGGGGGGAAGAAATCGAGCACTAGATAAATTAACAGAGAGGTATATATAGTCAAGGTGGTTTGCAGTTACCAAACTTCAGAAATTATTTCAGAGCTGCACAATTAAGGTACTTTTCAGATTTTTATCAGCTGAGAGAAAAAACAGATTGGACTAAGATAGAACTAGATAAAATAGGGAGAGAAGGTTCCGGAAACTTTATAAATGGGATGAAAAGCTGGTGCAATATAACAGTTCACCAGTATAGCATCATTTACTTAATATATGGAAGAAGATACACGTAGAAAGGAAAAAAATAAATTACCAAATACCAAAAATGCTTTTGATGCAAAATCCACTAATCCCTTTTACAGTCAATAACCTTTCCTTTCGAGAATGGGAGAGAAAAGGAATCGAGAATAGAAAATTGTTTTTTTTTGGGAAATAATTTATTAACATTTGAACAGTTGAAGGACAAATATGGAATAACTCATGGTACAATGTTTGCATACTATCAACTGAAAGCTTATTTAAAGGACAAACTGGAAAACAGATCGAGATTACCAGAAGGAAGCAGCTTTGAATATGTGACACAATGACAATTAAAAGATTTATTACAAATATGTACATTAAGCTGCAAGGCAAGGAAAATGATGAAATAAGGTATAAACCCAAACAAAAGTGGGAAAAGGATTTAAATATAAAGAACGAAACAAGGGAAAAATTATGTTCTGGAACTATAAAGAATACAATATGATTCAATACAATATGTATGATACAATATAATTGGTTACACAGGGTATATATCACTCCTCAAAAATTAAAAAAAATGGAATACAACATTATCGGATGAGTGTTTTCGCTGTAAAAATGAAATGGGAACAACAATATGGGCATGTGCAAAAGTGAATATATTTTGGGAAGAACTCAATCAGATATTGAATAAAATCGCAAGAAATTTTTCTTTTAAATAACATAAAAAGTAAAGAATTAGGTCTCAAATTGGATAAAGCACAGAAAAGATTAATTATGATAGCCTTAGCAGTAGCAAAAAAATGTATAATGTCAACTTGGAAAATGGATGAGAGCCTGAGAATACAGCAATGGTACATGGAAATGAATAAGTGTATTCCATTGGAAAAAAATTACATATAATTTAAAAGACAAAGTCACATTGTTTGAAAAAATCTGGGAACCATACATGGAACATAACAGAGCCGGCCTCGGGCCTCCACCACCTAAGATGATAAGAAGATAAACACCATCAGATTTAACGTGTATAAGTAGATGACATGTCTTTCTTGTTTGTTTTCCTTTTGTATAAAGATGTTGTTTTATTGTATTTTATATATTCAATATTTAGTTTTTTGGAGGGGGTGGGAAGAGGGAGGGATGTATGGGGAAAAAAGAGAAAATGTCAATGTATATATTTAAAGAGATGCATCTGTAAATATTTTGGTTGATATGGTTCATAGAGTGATAAATAATTACAAAAAAAAAGATCCCTCTGTTCCTCCACACTTCTAAGAATCCTGACATTAATGAGATACTCTGCCTTCAACTGCATCACTTCCCATTTTTCCAGAATGAACTCCATCTTCCACTTCGCCCATAGTCATTAGACAATTAGCCACAGGAGGAGAATTAAGCCATTTGGCCCAACAAATCTGCTCTGCCATTAGAATTATGGCATGTAGATTTTTACTCTCCAACCCATTTTCCTGTCTTCTCCCCCATTACCTTTGACACCCTTATTAATAAAGAACCTATCAACTTCTGCTTTAAATATACCTAACAACTTGGCCTACACAGTTGTCTGTGACAACTGATTCACTGCCCAAGGAGTGAAAAAATTTCTAAACCATTGTTGTAGAAATTCCCACCAAAACTTAACAAGTAGAGACACATTCCTAGCTAAAACCAGTATGTATGCTGATAATTCATCTGAATATTATCAACTTATGAAGACTTGTTGCTAAGTTACAGCTTCAGAATTCCATCTCTCTGTACCCTTCCCAACATTTATTTATTTTTTTGAAAATGGTCATCTTTGGTACTTAGTCCCCATCCTTCTTTGCTCAAGGTGGTGGTGAACCACTTTCTTGAACCACCAGTGTCTTTCAGATGGACGGGTCTCCTGTAATGTCGGATGGTGAATTCGAAGATCAAGACCCAGCAACAAAGCCACAGCAATGTTAAAATGGGAAAGCTGAGAGTCCATGGAACTTTTGAAAAGAATAGATTCCCAATTTAATTTTCCTTCATCAATATCCAATTAATGAGGCAAACATGAGAAGCTTCACTTATCTAACTTACTTTGCCAAATTTGAGAAGGCTACAAATAATGTGAGTACACAAGATAGGGAAAGATGACCAGGTAATTTTCTGGCCAAGAAAGCTTCTTACACATAGCTTGATGTGTAAGGTTGAATTAATGCATGCAATTTAAGTGAAATTGATATTGCAAAAAATACTTGCATCTTCCCAAATTTTTTCTACTTTTTCACATTTCCATACTGCATGTAAAAAAGTTCCTACCTTTTTATTACATCTAAAACATTGATCAGAGCAATTTGAATTTAGTCCATGTAATTTATGTGGAGTATAATTGGTGTAAAAATTAAATTGTACCATTTGATATCTGGCATTAATTGTATTAGTTCCACTTTCATGACATAGTTTTGATCATATTTCTTGGATTTGTATTTATAAATCTCTTTCCCATTTCAATTTAGATTTAAATTGATCTTTTTGCTGGATAGTCTCTTGCAATTTTATATACCTATTAGTAATAAATCTTTTAATAAACATATCAGTTATTAAATATTCAAATTGACTTTGTTCAGGTTATCTAAAATTCAATCCTAACTTTCTTTTTAAATATGATTCAAGTTGATAATGAGAAAAAATAGTATTAGTTGGTATATTGTACTTGTCTTTCAATTGGTCAAAAGTTTTTTAAAAACCCAAAAAACAATCCTCTATCCTTTTTAATCCACAGTTATGCCAAATATCAAAAAAAGAATTATTATATGTAGAAGAAATTAAAGGATTTTGCTTTAATAGCATTTTGGCTATTTTGTTATTCTTCGTTCCTCTTTCTACATTAATTCCATTCCATACTTTAAGTATTTTCTTCAAAATTGGTGGATCTATTTTCCTTTCCAACAGTTCTTAATCCCATTGATTCAAAATATGTTTGGAATTATTTTCTTCTATTTTACTCATTTCAATTTGTACCCATGCTGTTTATTCACCAGTGTGATACCAGGAAGACAAGAATCTAAGTTGAGCTGCTTTATAATAACTTATAAAATTAGGGATTCTTAGTCCCTCTGATCATATTTCCATGTTAATTTTTCCAATGTGGTATACATGCATCTAAAGTCAAAGCTACTGGTGGTATTTTTCTTTTTTGAGCTACATTTAAAAAATGTAAAACACAGTTCATTGGAGTCAAATGTCCTAGACACGAACTATTTGGCTAACATTGATTCTATCAAAAGTTTGCTCAGGTGAAAATGAATGATCAGGGCAATTAGGAAATTCAAACCATCCTCCACTAGAAGTATGACAAATTGGAAGTACATGAAAATTGCAATAACACTGAAAGCTTGCAAGGCTTCTCCCAAAGTACTTATGCTCTTTCAAATAACTAGTAAAAATATTCAGTTAATTTACTAATCATCATCAATTTCTCTCTCATACGTTTCCAATTTCTTTCTCAGTTATTAGCTAAGCATTAAATAACTGAGCAAAGTTGTCTACAATCAAGAGAGCCCTTTTAAAACAGTCACTCTCAATTATACTTGCCCATGACAGATGTTGCAATTATTCCTTAATAATAGCAGCACATGACAAACATGACTATTGATCAATGCAACTTTTTAACCACCTTCACAATTTCATCCCCATGTATAGTTCATTGTTATAATTAAAAAGTGCCAGTTTAATAACAATGGCACACAACATACAGACCGCAGGGAACATCTATCCAGCATGAACTTCCTTTTCATCCCAACCAAAATTATCTCTGAAATGACAAGGACAGACAGGTAGCAAGCATGACAGCACCATTTGGCTCCTTCCATTTTCATTAACTTTTAACCTTCCAAAGTAATTATCTAAAATCCAACTGTTCTTTTATGAAATTATACAACCGTCTGCAAAACTCTAAACTAAAGCACCACTAGCAAGACACCTGTGGCTCTTTTAAGTTTTAAAAGCAGCTCTCAAGAGGTTGAGAGGGCTGCAGATGCTGGGGTCGAGTGTAATACACAAATGTGAACTCAGCAGGTCACGCATATCCGTAGGAAGCAAAAGGTAACCAATGTTTCGGGTCTGGGCCCTTCACCAGGTCAAGTTGAAATGTACATTCAGATCTTTAGTCATCAAACCAGAGAGATACAGTAGTTACAGCCCTTTCAGCCTACCAAGTCTGTGCCAAATATCAATTATCCATTTTCACTAATCTTACATTAAGCTATTTTTTCCTCTGCATTTTTCGATCAACTCCTTCACTCACCTACACATTAGGCACAATATACAGCAGCAAATAACCAATAATCCCTGTGGCATTTGAGCATGTGAGAAAAACAGAAGCATACGAAGGTACCCCCCCCCCCCCCCCCCAGTCAAAATCCACACAAACAGAACTGGAGGTTAGGATTGAACCAGGGACTTTGGCACAGTGAAGCAGCAGTTCTGCTAGCAATGTCAATGTGCCGTCCTTTAATCTCATTAGACTGGCCATAAAACGCACCTTACATGAAGTAATGCACTACCTTTGTATGTGCTGTCAGTCTGTATTCAGTCATTGTATATGCTCACAATCTCCTACCCAAGATGTTTTCAAAAAAACCGTTGAAACCACAGCTTGACTGCCAGCAATTCTACATTTAAGCAACATTAAATTATTTTGAAAAACACTGCCAAGAAAGCACAGAACAAGAGGAAGACTGCATTCAATGATAATAATAGCAAACTTCTGCCTCAAAGCAGTATTCACTTCTTAGGAAGCATCCAACTTGAAATGTCACCAAACTCAACACATCAATTTTTCATCCAACTCTCCACCTGGAGCAGAATTGAGGAAATACATGACAATGGCATAACTTTAGCATTCACAAAGGAAGCAGAGAAAAATAACAAAAAACAGAAAATGCCAGAAATACTGGTCAAGCAACACTTGTGGAGAGAGAAACAAAGTTTACTCTTCAGGTTGATGACTCTTCAAAAGTAGGAAGATTTACAAAAGAGGCGTGTTTAAACTTGCACAGAAGGGGGAGGATTGGAGACATCTCAAGTCATATCTCTAACAGGGTCATGACCAAGACAAGATGCATAACATGGGCAGGTGTCAACCAGAAAGTTTGATACTAGCAGATTATCTGATTGCCATAGGTATGACATGGAGGCAATTGGGGGGGGGGGGGGGTGTAGGGGCATGGGGGTAAGGGTTGAAACTGGAGAAGTGAATAGAATATGCTAGAACTGAATTTTAAATAAAGGAATGTGTTGAGAAAGGACAATGGAGAACAATAAACTGAAAAATTTAAGAATTGCAGATGCTGGAAATCTGAAATAAAAACTCAAAATGTGTCACATAGGAAGTTAGGCATATTGGCAATATGATGTTGTTGTGAGAAATTTCAATCAGGTAGAGAGGAGGTATGAATCAATGTATTCAGGAAAGAGTCCTTGGAAATTCCCAGAATGACATCAGTTTCCAAAATAAATGCTACATTTTGCCCCTTTGGATAAGTGTTTATTGGGCACTGCAGGGAATGACATTTGATTTTACCGCAATAAACTGTATGAATTTGTTGAACCAAAAGCACAGGTTAAGGAACAAAAGGAACTTCTGGCATGTCACTTCATGAAATTTAAACATATAAAGGAGTGGAAGCATAACATATTTACCAAATGGAACCAAGAATGAGCTTTCACCTGCAAGAATAAAGTAATACAGTTGGGAGTGTTTGCTCTTTTTGGAATAAAAGTTGAGAAATTTGACAAACAAAAAAGCTGCAGATGCTGGAATGTCTCACAAGGAACTGCAGAGGGAATTCAGGAGGTGAGACAAGATCCATGGCCAGTCAATATTTTGGGTCTTCGTCAAGGTTTCACAACAGAACATTGACTGTTCATTGTTACCTATGGACCCTGTCCATCTCCATAATTCTTCCAGCAATTCTTTGTGAGAGATTTGATGAATAAAATCAGAATTGATAGGGCTGAAGTAAATTATGGGGAAATGGTTCAAGGAAAGAGTCACAGACTTGCAACTTTGGAAAAGGAATACAAGGTACACTTGAGGTGGAAACAAATTGTACTGAACATTTCTAATCTAGAATTTAGCCTTTCACGTCATATCAGAATCGTAGTCTACTTTCAGAAAAAGGAAAGACCCCAAAGAGAAGTAATTCAAAGCTTATAGGGAAAGAGTGAGAATTTGGGAGAGATGCTATTGCTCTTCCAAAAGCCAACAAGGACTTAATACGCCTACTGGCCACAAACTGCACAGCAAAGGTTCTGTAAACTCCAGAGGCAGTCCTTCCTCCACACATGCTTTGCTCAAACTCCTGTATCAGTTAAGCGTCATCATAATAACCTGCAAGGACCAGGACCAGGCACTGAGTCAGTGTAGTGTCCAAGTAAAGAGAAACATTTGGAAGTCCAATCTTTTCAGGGGCTGGATTTGGGAATTCTTCAAAAAGAGCAGTTTTAAGTCGAGAGTCAAAAACTTAAAAAAAAACAAGTCCAACTTAAATGATGAGATAATGCATAAAAATCAAGAGAGTTTCACTGAAGCTTCTGAATTTAAGGACAGAAATAATTTTATATAAATTCCAATGGCAATAAGACAACTAGTTGAAGTTTCTTGACATTTTAAAATAGGGGAACTATCGTGAGCTTACTGGACAACAAAAGTCGAGCATCTGCACCTCGATTCACATGGCTGATACTCATGGCTAAGATGAAAATGGCTCTCATGCATTATCTTCGCATTGTCAACTTTGCCTTCCTTTTAAAAAAAAGGACATCACTGGAGTGGCTGCAGACAAATTTGCTTTAACATCACAATTCTTCACCCAGCAAGCAAATCATCTATCTTCAATCCTTAAATAGCAGCCCAGTATGACATTTCACTGGGTTTTCAGCTCAGTATGACATTTCAAGGTTATTCCTACATTCTGAGGCATTAAATAAAAAGACAAGAATTTTGGTTATGAAATTATTTTTAAAATTTTCAGCTAAAACATTTAGATGAGGCATGCATCTGACATTTCAGTGCTCCACTAAAGGAGAACTGCACTTCTGGTTTACAGATGTAGAACGAAGACCTTCAGTCAGTTTTGAGAGGCACCATTAAGAGGAGTAAGGAATTCTCCCAGTATTCAGCCCAACATCCTCTAAAATGCCATCTAAATATAAAAGATCATTCAATTGTCAGCACTCTATGATATTGTTGCTATGAAACAAAATATTTCTTGTCAATATGAAGATGTTGCAACATTAGAACTTTATTTTAATTAAACAAAGACACTTTGGTATGGATTTTATTATTCTACATTTGCAAAAACTATCAAAATGTTTGTTTCTATATAGAATTTGAGGAAAAATAATCTGCAGTACTAGGAGGAAAAAGCAATATTAATATATACAGTGCCCTCCGTAATGATTAGGACAAGGACACTTTTGTTCCTTGATTTGCCCCTGTTCTCCAGTTTGAAATTTGTAATCGAACAATTCATGTGATTAAATTGCACATTCCAGGTTTTATTCAAAGTTACTTGTATACATTTTGGTTTGACCACGTAAAAATTACAGCACTTTCTGTACATAGTTCCCCCATTTCAGGGCATCATAATGCTTGGGACATTTGACTTTATAGGTTTATGATTACTGAGGTATGTTTAATTGTTTCATTGGTGCAGGTATAAGAGAGCTAGGCTTGCTTCTGATCACCTTTGAGGTCAGTAGTTGTCATTTTTCAACACAAGTACCAGAGTTATGTCAATGAAAGTCAAAGAAGCCATTACGAGGCTGAAAAACAAGAATAAAACAGTAAGAGACATTGCCCAAACCTTAGAATTACCAAAATCAACTGTTTGAAACATGATTCAGAAGAAAGTGAGTACTGGTGAGCCCAGAAACACTCTTCAGGAGACAGGTGTGGATGTGTCAAAGACTACTGTCCACATGAACAGAAATACAGAGACAATAAGAAAGATGCAAACCACTAGTTAGCCATAGAAACAGGATGGCAAATTACAGTTTGCTAAGAAGTATTTTAAAAGAGCCTGCAGAATTCTGGATAAAGGTTTTGAGGACATAGGAGACCAAGATGAATTTGTCTTCCAGATTATTGGCAGCACCACAGGAGCCACTATAATGGCTGTGCTCTTTGGGGAGTGAGGAGCAGAGATTCAGTGCTTGCATGGAGTCCAACCACCCAGTCAACTGCCGTCAACTCCATACAAGCAGTAAAGGAGCCAAGAGTAGTTTTATTTAAAATTCCTATGACTACAGGGTCTGTGCCCAAGATGGCAGTGCCTATTATCGGCAGCATCCATGAGGGGTTGCAGACTCCAGGGAAGCAGAGGACTGGAACAAGGCATCAGAAAACAGGGAGATCATCCCCTTGTCTGAGAAGGAGAAGCAGAGGTGACTACCCATGAGAAGGTGACCATGGCTGAGGAACAGTGAGAACGCTCTGCAGCTGAAGGACCCACCTATTCGGGGGGGCTGCTGGCGACTCGAGGTGAGGAACCCCTGAAGGCTGTGGGCTGTTGGAGATTGCTGTTGGGGAACTCATGCCAGGCTGAGGACTGCTAGAGACTGACTGAAGAGGTACTGGGCATTGGAACCAGGATGCGAGAGGGTGCTGAAAGCGCTGAAGGGTTCCTAATCGTGTGGGCAGTTCAGATCTGGAGCTTGGGTCGCCAACTGGACTCTGTGTGGCTGTAGAGGCTGCAGAAGCACTGGAAGCGAATCTACAGACACTCGGTGACTCAGGGAGGCTCTCATTTGTCATGTTACGACAGTAAATTTTTATCTTGAATCTTGAAGATTAACCCGTATCAGAGTGATGGCAGGATCTAGATGTGGAGGTGTAAAGGAACTCCCCAAGATCTAAAGCATCCACCTCATCTGTGAAACACGATGGTGGGGGTATTATGCCCAAAGCAAGTATGACTGCCTCAGGTACTGGCGCACTTAACCTCATTGATGATGTTTGCTGATGGCATCATCAAAATTAATTCTGAAGTGCAGAGAATCAACTGCTTAAGTTCAAGCAAGTGCCTTCAAACTCATTGGACGTCACTTCATCCTACAGCAAGACAATGGTCCCAAACGTCCTGCGAAAGAAACAAAGGAGTTTTTCAAAGCTCAAAACAGGAAAATTCTTGAATGGCCAAGTCAGTCTAAATCCAATTGAGCATTCCTTTCATATGCTGAGAGAAAACTTAAGGGACAAGCCACTGAAACAAGCAAAGATGGCTGCAGTAGAGGCTTGGCAGAATATCACCAGAGAATATACTGAGCACCTGGTGAAGTCAATAGGCCCTTTTACACTCACATCCTACTAAATTGGCCGATCAGTGTCCTGGGATTGTAATGGGGTTTGGCTTTTCATACTTGACCCCTCCTAACTGGAACTCTGAACGCTTTCACATTTGCAGTGAGCCATCCCTTGGGTTAGGACTGTTCTACTTTCAACCAGTGACATCATGACACATCGAGTGATGATGGACCTGCCCTAAATCCTGATGAATGTATTTATGATTTTTTATTTGAACAAAATCAATAATATATAACATAATTAAGCCTTATGTACAGCACAGTATGAGCCCTTCAGCCCATTGTTGTGCTGACCTATATAAACCTTTATAAAGGACTGTTGGAAAATGCTAGCAATAAATAGCAGTAATGGACAATTTTTAAAACAATGTGGGAAAGTTGGTAGTGCTATAGCAAACAATTTATAAAAAACATGAGAAAAAGCTACCAAATTTCCCACGCTGTATAAATTGTGCACTATTAGTGCTACCAACTTCCCCATGCTATTAAAATAATGTCCACTATTGCTATTTGTTTATTCTCTCTTTCATCCCCTCCCTGCTGTGACTTTCCCACAGCAAAATTTATACCTTCATTTTAATCTTTTCTTCCTTCATGTTCCTCACTTACGCAAAAACTTGGGTCATTTCAATCCCATAATGCAATTACCCATTCCACACTTGCCTGATTACAAAGATGAGATTGTACCAAGGGTCGAGGCCGTCAATCCCCGGCGTGATTTGACGTCATCTGACGCTGGCGTTGAGCTGATTTTGCTTTCATACTAGACACTTTAAAGGCCGCTTGGCCATTAATTCCTAGGATCACTTGCAAGTGTGAAAGGGGCTTATAAATCACAGACTTCAAGCAGCCATTGCATGCAAGGAATATGCAACAACGAATTAAACATGACTACTTTAATATACATACCATTGCTTTGTCCCAAATATTATGGTGTCATGAAATGAGAGGACTTGTACAAAAAGTGCTGTAATTTCTACAAACCAAATATATTCAAATAACCTTGAATAAAATCTGGAATGTGGACTTTAATCACATGTGAACTGTTTGATTACAAATTTAAAACTGTGGAGCACAGGAGCAAATAGGAATAAAGTGTTTTTTCTCCCAATCATCAAGGAAGGTACTGTATATTTTTAATGCTGTGAATTCCATGTCACAATACTATTAGATCATTTTCAATTCCCTTTTGCCAATTTAGCAAGAAAATTTTGTTCTAATTACCATCTATCAACTCATCTCAGCTAATGGATTAGTGTTTCTCCATTATGAAATATGTTCTCCATGACAACAACTTAGAATCAGCACTGAAAGTGGCAAGGGCACAGAAAATACCTTGGATGGGGATGTGAATATCTACCTCCAGGACATCATGGATAGTGTAGCTGTTAGTGCAATCCTATTATAGCACCAGCAACTCAGGTACAATTCCAGCAATATCCAGAAGGTATGTTCTCCCAGTGTCTGCGTGGTTTTGTCTGGATGTTCATGTTTCCTCCCACCCTCCAAAAATGTAGATTAGGTGGTGTATTCGGGTCCAGGATAGAGCTATCAGTGCCACAGGTCCCGTCCCACCAGGTTCAGAAGCAGTTACTGCTTTTCAACCATCTGACTCCTAAACAACAAATTCATCAGACTCTTGTAAGGACTCTTTGCACATTATTTATTACTAAATTTATTTTTTCTGTTTTTGCACAATTTGATTCCATTTCTTTCTTTGCATTTCTTCTCGACTAAAATTTAGTTACTGATAAGTAGAAATTCTGCTCAGACCATCAATTTGAACTTTGAACTATATGGATGCCACAGGCACCTAGGCCAGAAGGGTCTGTTCTGTGATGCATCTCGAAAGAAAAATTAAACATTTTTTTAAAATTTTAAAAGTGGATCGATAGTATGGTCCCAAATCCTGCTGATGAAATCTTTAAGGATACAGCGGACAGATTGGATTTGGGCATATGACAACTAAATCAACAAAAAGATAAGTCTACTGAACTTGTCTTCAGCAATCTACCTAAGAAAGATGCACCTTTCCACGAGAGCAATGGTAGAACTGACAATGCATCATCATTGCAAAGATGAAGTCCTGTCTTCACATAAAGGGCAATAGAACCATAACAACTGGGATTGAACAATCTAGCCAACCAATTTTCCATCAATGCAGTGGCCAATTCTGGTTCAATAAGGAATGCACAAAAGCCAGCAAGGAGTAGCAATGGGCATTCCCAGGCCAGGTATAAGTATTGCATTAGTGAAGCTGCAACAACCTACATTTTCACGTATGGTAAGTGACAAAAACAAGAATGGACAGTTTAGTAATGCAACCAACAAATGACATCAAAGAACACTTGGACAAGAATGGCAGTGAATAATTGCACAAGTAATGGAAGAAGGCTCCAAGCACATTCCCATCCTGAAAGATAGGTGGGTTAAGCCAAACAAAAGTGTTCATTGTCATGTTGAGGTACAAGTGTGGAATGAATGCTTTATCTCAGCTCCCAGCTTGAAGGTTCCAGAGGACAGGAGAATTGCCAATGTTATCACTTTGTTGAAAGAAGAAAAATTCAGCAAATTATAGGCTGGTGACATAAGTGACAGGAAAGCTATTGGAGAGGATACTCAGGATAGGATTTACACGCATTTATAAAAACATTGCTTTCTTTGGGATTGTCAGCATGTTTCATGTGGTGAAGATCATACCTTATAAACATGATTTGAGTTTCTTTTAAGGCAGTGGTTCCCAACCTTTTTTTATGCCCGCACCCCTAAAAACTTTTAAAATGTTCTCGCACTCCTTAAAGTAATAATTTATTTAAGAATAAAGGTAAAGGTGACCAAAACAAATTTGTATAATCAATTTTTAATAATATATAAACAAAAATGAAACATGGAAAAGAAAAAATATTACAAATTAAAAGTTACATAAACCTACAAAAAAATTAAATTTTCATCCAAGCATGAAATTTCTTTAAAAAAAATTAAACTAATGTTCAAATGTTCATAAGCCAATTTAAATTTAATGACTCTTTTGTTCCTGTTTATTGCTGAAGAGTTTTTCAAAACGTGGCACTTTGTAGCTGATAGCAACCCGTACGTCTGCCTGTGCACCCAAGCGATTTCTAGATTTTGTCTTGATTGACAAAAGAGCACTAAATCCAGACTCGCATAAGTATGTCCTATTGCGAATGGGATGAGGGTGGGCCAAAGGGCCTGTATCTGTGCTATACTATTCTACTGTATTAAAAAAATCCTTCTGAACTGATAATTGCAGTTCATGGTATCATCGTTCTTCCAGTCAAAAATCTTTATTAGAAATCCCCTTCACACCGGCAACTTAATCAATAACTGATGGCAATTCAAACCTTCAAATTCTATAGACACATGATGGACTCTTGCTGCACTAATGCAAAGCAGGAGCCTAAATAAGCATTCTTCAGTACTTTCAAAAATCAAAAAAAAATCAAACAGCAACTGTTCGACGGAAAATGTGAAAACATTTAATAAAGTAAAAAGATTTCCCTCAAGGCTGAGTAAAGCAGATGAGTACATAATAAGGGCTTTGCCAAGCAGAAATTGTTTTATCATGCCTTGCGACTGAGAGATTAAATTTTGCGGTCTCCAATCCCAGTCGTTGGTCAACACCTCAGTTTGAATACAACCCAACAGTCACTTTTACAAGAGTTCACACACAAATGTTTTTCTGTCCCAAAAAGTTATTTCTGTTTTGCACAGCCATATCGTTTTGATGCAACTCAAAAGCCATGGTAATTTTAATACAAATGCTCAGAGGTAATAACCAAATGAACCCACAGAATTACATGTATTAGGAGAGAAATGCTTTAATTGCTTCTCTAAATTTCAAATACTCAATTCAATTGTAGATTCAGAGAAGCTGAAGCTTTTGCTACATGTAAGAAATCCAAATTTAAATCAGTCTTGAAATGTTCAGAAGAAAAACACTGCAGCATTAGATTGGAAGCAGCAAACTTCAGGACAACCACCAAACGAGAGTAAAGACGGAACTGACAGAGAAAGTGGAATTCAAGTTAAAAACTCAAAAATGTTGCAAGAACTTAGCAGATCATGCAGTGTCCAGAAGAGGTAAAAATATTTTAACCCAAAATAGACTTGATTCACAATAAATTATTGTGAAAACATCCTTAATGTCATATCCATACATTTCCATCATTGTACACTGCTACATTCTTTTTCTATTTAGCAGCATTACCACCACTGTGGCACCTTGTTGTTACTCCACCCCCCCCTTCCCTATTGTTTGAGAGGCTTCCCCACAGCACCCTCGCGTTGGCTGTGCAAGCCTCAGTGAATCCCTCAGCGTGTACTCCTACAGCTTGATATGTGCCAGTTGGCAGCATTCCTTGACATCTCTTTGTGCTGAAAGACCAACAAGTTTCTGGCACACCAAAGGGCATCTTTCACCGAGTTGGTCTCCCACCAATTCTGGATGTCTGTCTCTTGTGTGCATCCCCGGGAACAGCCCGCACTTCAGAGAGACCTCTATCACGCTGCTGCTGGGGATGAACAACGACAAAGACCTTTGCATCAAAACGGCTGTGGACGAGTGTGTCCCCACCAAATTATTCAGGGTGTTCCCCAACAGAAGCACTGGTTGAAAATGAAATCTAAAACCTGCTGAGAGCCAGATCACAGGCATTTAAGTCTGGAGATCTAGATCAATACAGAAGGAGCAGGTATGATCAATGAAAAGCCATCTCCCAGGTGAAGTGGAGATTCTGGATGAAAATGGAAACAACAAAGGACACCCGACAGTTGTGGCAGAGCCAAAATGACATAACCTGCAACAAAACCAAATCCAATGCAATAGCAGAGGAACTCAAGACCTTCTAAACTCGATTTAACCATAGTTAACAGGGAAGAACCATCCTTCCACACCCTCGCATCCCCTGATGAACCTCTTCTGTCCATATCAAAGGATAACATGTGGGCTGCCTTCAAGAGAGTGAATCTGAGGAAAGCATCTGATCTGGACAGAGTACCTGGCCAAGTATTAAAAATCTGTGCTGACAAACTTACCAATGTATTCACAGTTATCTTCAATATCGCATTCAAGCAGGGCGTGGTAGACACCTGTTTCAAACAGGCATTAATCACACCATGCCCAAGAAGAACGTAGTAACCTGTCTTAATGACTATTGATCAGTAGCATTTACATCAACAGTGATGAAGTGTTTTGAATGGCTGGTGTTGAAGCAGATCAGCTCTTGCCTGAACGGCGACAGAGATACATTCTAATTCACCTATCGTAGCAACAGGTCTACGGCAGATGCCATCTCACTGGCTCTACACAAAGCCTTGGAACACCTGGATGCTTTTTATTTACTACAGTTCGGCACTTATCACCATTATCCCCTCAAAACTGATCAGCAAACTCCAAGACCTGGTACTCAACATACCACTGTGTAACTGGATCCTGGATTTCCTCACTTCAAGGCCACATTCAGTGAAGATTGGTAAGAACATCTCCTCCACTAGTACCAGAGAACCACAGGGCTGCACTTTTATCTCCCTGCTCTACTCACTTTACAATGATGTCTGGGTGGCTCGGTACAATACTATCTACAAATTTGCTGACGATATCACGGTAATGGGTTGTATTGAAAAAGGCAATGACTCAGCATGCAGAAGGGAAATTGAAAACTCGGCTGAATTGTGCACCAACAACAACCTTGCACTCAATATCACTAAAACTAAGGTGCTGAATGTTGATTTCAGAAAGGGAAAAATAGAGGAAAACAATCCAGTGATCATTGAGGGGTCAGAGGTGGAGGTGGAGAGGGTGAGAAAATTTAAGTTCTTGGGAGTCACCAACTCGGAAGAGCTTTCCAAGACCCAAGACACAAGTGGGATGGTGAAGAAAGAATCCCAGGGCCCCTACTTCCTCAGGAGTTTGCGGAAGTTTGGTATGACATCAGAAACCCTGGCAGATTTCTACAGATGTGTGGTGGAATGTGTCCCCATCACAGTCTGGTATGGGGACACTAATACCCCTGAGCACAAGGCCCTCCAAAAGGTAGCAAAGTGAGCCCAGGTCATCACAGGCAAACCACCCCCTACCCTCAACATCGAAAACATCAACAGGAGAAGGTGCCATCAGGAGCAACAGTAATCAACAAGGATCCGCACCACCCAACACATGCTCTGTTCTTCCTGCTACCATCAGGAAAGAGTATAAGTGCCACAAGACTCGCACCACTAGGTTCAGGAACAGCTGCTACTCCCCCACCATCAGACTCTTCAACAACAAACTCAGAGACTCATTAAAGGACTCTTACTTTTGCACTTTATTGATGATTTTTATTCTCTTTGTATTGCAGTTTGTTTACATTTCTTTATTTGCTTACATGCTTAAGTTTTAGACAGTTTTTTTTAAACATAACCAATAAGCAGCAATTCTGCCTTGTCCGCAGGAATAAGAATCTCAGGGTTGTATGTACTGACGATAAATGTGGAATCTAAATCCTCCTGCTCACACTCTTAGTGAATCTGCAGAATGCAAAGAGGTAGGTGGGTGACTGTCTCCAGTCCACTGCAGTCATCACAGGGACAACACAAGTTGTGGATGATGTTTCTATTGTACAGGAAGGATTTGAATGGAAGGTCTCCTCACACCGCCAGCCAAGTAATAGCAACGAGACATTCTATCAAATGACCTGGATGATCTGCTCTGGGAACCACCCCATTGTGTCCATGGAGTCCTCATCCCTCGATGTCTGCAAGTCGTTCTGTACCGACCACTGCCTGATGGCAAAGGTGTTTGCCTGGAAAATCTTTTCCACGAGGGATAAGTCAGAATCAGAATTTACTGTCATAACACATTACAAAATTAGTCGACATGCAGCAGCACAGTGCATTCACATAAACCACTTTACAAAAATAAATAAAAATAGTGCACGAAGTCAAAGTAAGGCAGTGTCTTTGGTTCATTGATTACTCAGGAATCTAATGACAGCAGGGAAGAAGCCATTCTTGTGCTGATGAGTGCTCATCTTCAGACTCCTGTACCTTTTTCCCGACGGTAGCAGAGTGAAGAGACGTGGTCTGGGTGGTGAGGGGCCTTGAGGATAGAGGCTGCTTTCTTAAGACACTGCCTCTTGTAGATGCCCTCTATGGAGTAAAGTCTGGTGCCTGTGATGTTGCAGGCTAAGTTAACAGTCTTCTGGAGTGTTTTCTTGTCCAGAGTTTTGGCATCTCTGTACCAGATAATGATGGAACCAGCTAGAATGCTCTCCACGGTACACCTGTAGAAGTTTTTGAGGGTCTTCGGTGAAATACCGAATCTCCTCAAACACAAAGTATAGCCATTGACAAGCCTTCTTTGCGATTACATCGACGTTGAGGATACAAGACAGATCCTTGGAGATGTTGACCCTCTCTACTACTGAGCCCTCGATGAGGCCTGGTTGATGTTCTCCTGGCTTCCTCAAGTTTACAATCGTTTCCTTGATTTTGCTAATGTTGAGTACAAGGTTATTGGTGTGTTGCCGTTTGTGATTCTGCCAACAGCCGTGGTGTCTTGTAAATAATATTGGTGTTATGCCTGGCCACACAGTCATAGGTGTATAGCCAGTAGAGCAGTGGGTATCCTTGAAGTGCACCTGTGTCAATAGTGAGGAAACATCGTTTCTGATTCATGTTGACTGTGGTCTTCTGATGAGAAAGATAAGGATCTAGGATATAGATGCAGAGGCCCAGGATTTGGAGCTTGTTGACCAGCACTGAGGGAATTATGATATTGAAGACTGAGCTGTCGTTGATGAAGAGCAGTCGAATGTATGAGTTGCTGTTTTTGAGGTGATCCAGAGCTGAATGGAGAGCTAGTGATAGTGTGTCTGCTGTGGGGTGATTGTGACAATAGGATTGCAGTGGGTCCAATCGTTTACTTTGATGCGTTTCATCACAGTAGCTGTCATTGAGGCAACTTATTCTGCTCTTCTTTGGCACCTGGATGATTGATGCCCTTTTGAAACAGGTGGGAACCCCTAACTGCAGCAGTGAGAGATTAAAAATGTCCATGAATACTCCAGCTATTGGGTTGGCACAGATTTTCAGAACCCTGCCAGGAACGTCTTCAGGACTTAACACCTTTCAAGGGTTCACCCTCTTGAATGATGTTCTGACGTCGGCCTCAGAGACAAATATCAAAAAGATCCTCAGCCTTTGCAGAAATTATCCGATGAACTGTTGGATTCACCTTCTCAAAGTGGGTATCTGTGTAAAGCTTATTGAGTAATGAAGCATCACAGCCCTCACTTTGTAGGATGTAATGGCCTGCACCCCCTGCCATAATTCTGTCTCTAGCTTCCTCCAGAATTGCCACTTTGAGAGATAGCCTTCCGCAGGAGGTGTTGCAAGGTCCAGCTAACAGGAACATTGTGCGACAACTGGGCCAAGCTCATCCTTCACAGCATCTGGGACAGGTAGAACCTCATGCCCTTGCAATTTGGTTCGATGCACAGCCTGATACAACCACACAGGAAGGTAGTAATTAGGAAGAGGGCTACGTTGGGTGCATTCTTGGCCCTTTCCATCCTTCTGGGCACCTTCCAAACAGATGGAATTATCATCGACTTCTCTGGTTTCTGATAAATCCTCCTGTATCCCCCACCCCCGCCTTCCCTTATACCCGTGTCTCCTTTCCATCTGTTTTGTCTCTTCCCCCCCCCCCCATTAAATCTCATCTTTCCTCTCCTATCCATGCCCAATTATAGCCTTTTGTCTGTTGGTCTGTGTTCCTCCCACTGCCCTTTCTCCTCTCCTCCCCCAGCCTTTTTATTCAGACTCAGGCCTGAAAAGTCAGTAAGATATCTTTACCTCCTATGGACGCTGCACAGTCTGCTAAGTTCCTCCAGCAGTTTTGTGTTTCACTTCAGAGTGGAATTTAAATGACCTTCAAATGATCCCACTTGAAGCTTCCCATCAAGTGCGTGTTTGCCCATTTTCTGTGATGTCCGTCAGGAAAGTTGGGACAAAGGTTGCTTTACACATCTTTAATCAGTAAGTTAAAATATTAAAAAGTCTCTGAATTTTAATGACCAAATAGTCACATAGAAGCAGGTTTAAACCACTTAGTTCCTCCAGCCTGTACTGTCAATTAACTGAATTTTGGCTGATCTCTTCTCAATATCTTTACAACCCTGGATCTGCATTTACTCCTAATTTTTTTTAGTTAATTCATCTCAAACAGCTCAATTTATTCACCCACTAATCTTCCGTTTAATGGTATTACAAACAAGTTATGCCACAGAGCCTCAATTATTTTTGTATCTTTTTGGAAAAGATTAAATATATTCTCACTGAGATCAAGATTTCCTTCTAAGGTATGGAATCCAGAACTGAATTTAATGCTCTATACAGATTCTGGGCAAGGCTCTGGGCACACAAACACAACTTTCTTCCTACCTTTTGTCATCCAACTCTTGATATAAAGGTCAACATTCCAATAGTTTTGATTGGCCAATATTTTATTCCTGTCGTGAGTTTACTGTCATTGCACTGTAATTTCTTGTAAATACTTGTAAACACTGAGTCACCTTTCTTGCAATGCTCATTGTAATTTTTTTTATTTTTGAGTTTAAGTGAACATTAAAGGAGCACCAAGAAATAGCAACCTGGCTCTAAAATGTCTTTTAAATTCTCTTAAATATCAGTTTCAAATTATTATTTTATGATGTGATATATTAAAATTATTTGTTCAAACGTGTTTTATTAAACATTGTATGCTGAGTAATTGCTTAACACTCTTTGTAAACATAATCCTTCCATAGGACCTCATTAAATTATTAAGATATTATGAGCAAAATAATAATTATTCAGTCATGGACTAACCATCACAAACCCATGCCAACTCTCTGATTAGCTCATATTTTATACAAATGTAATCAAACTTGTGATGGATCCCAGGAACATTCCCACCACAAAGATTAAAGTCACACATCAGTGGTTTCCTGGCTTGACTCACCCACCATCTTATCTGAAATAAGAAATAGAAACAATTTTCCAATCCATGGGCACCATTCCTCTCCCATCAAGTCCTGTCTACTTGTCAAATAATTAATGTTTATTTTTGAATAACTACTTTTGCTCATGTTACAGCTCTTTAATTCCTACCCTTAATTTGAGCTTTTCTTACACCATCTTACGGTTTCTTGTAAAATACTCCCTTATGCAAGTCACAAATTGAAACTGCTTAAAGACCCATGCTTACAACAATCATCCATAAATCAAAGGATTCTAGTCCTTTTTTTTTCTTAAAAGTTTTAAATGCTTTTTCAATATTTTTTGACTGAGTAAGTTTTTAAGTGCTTCAGTAGCATTTGGGTTAAAAAAAACTTGAGATAGAAGATAAAGCTGGAGGGCCTAATCTAGCCAATTGTCAAAGGTAACGTCAGCCATTTTTCAGGTCAGCTTTGGGCTGGCCCAATCACATGACTTCATTACATCATGCAAGATCCTGGTGCCACACCACAAGGCCTCAATTAACCGGATGTGGATATTCTCAACCAGGAAATTCAGCTTTACAGACTGAATAATTGCAGAATAATTGTATATCTTAGCTGCAGGGAATTCCAAGCCATTTATTTATATTTACTGAATTAGCTTCAACATTTGGCAACAAGACTATTTTGTATTGCAGAATTTTCCATACATCAATGCAAATTCTACAGATCGATCATTTAGTTTCATGCCACAGCCAATTCTATTTGACACTCAAGGTGCAGTTGCCTGCAGACAACAAGTGGCTTCTACTTTAAGTTAACTAAAATGACTGAAAATTCATGGGTAAAATCATCCTATAGTGCTATAAATCTCAAGTTCAATATCATCTCTCACATTCACACACACACACACAAATATATATAAAACTTTGGGATGCCTTGCTCAGTAAACAGGATCCTGTTCATCAATCTCTCAGCCTGCAGGTAGAAGCTAATAACCATCCTGGCAATCTTGATTTTGATACTCCTGTACTTCCTTCTTGATGATAATGAGTCAAAGATACCGTGTTCTGATGAAAAGGGTCTTTAATTGACTTACTATTATTTAACATGAAACATATAGAATGTATAGTTTTCCTCCTTCCCAAACGAAGTTTTGTTTTAAAACTATGCATCACCAAAGGCAAAAACTTTAAAACTACACTTTTTTTCATTAAACAGTTACCACTTGGAAAATCAAAACAAACTTGTTAGTGATTGGATGAGGGTTTCAAAGGAAGTTCTAACATGATTGGCATAGCAGTTATTCTGAACTGGACCTTTGTTCAAATCCCACAGTCTGTAAGGAGTTTGTACATTCTCCCCATGTGTGCGTGGGTTTTCTCCAGAGGCTCTGGCTTCCTCCCACCCATAAAAAAAATCCCAGGGTGTAGGTTAATGGGTGTAAATTGGGCGACAGACTTGGAGGGCCAAATTTGCGTGTCACAGTGCTGTATGTCTACATCTTTTTAAAATGTGCCTCATGCATTCCACTCACTGGCACAGAAGAAACTTAAGTTCACAATATTTGATCAAGCACTTACTCACAAGCCTGAACAACAGCAGATGTTGCCAAGCAACTGCTTGCTATGGAGATCTTTAAAACGAACCTTAAGAAGGATTTCTTTTTATTGCCAGAATAACAGACAGCATCATTCTCTTCAAGGCACTGAATGCAACACTGTTTTAATTTGTAGTGACCGATGGATGCCCTTATTTTAATGTCAATCTCCCTATTTATTTGCAAAGATGCATTGCTTGTATCCTACACAAGACTAAAGGATTTAATTTTTTTTTCTACTGAAAGACACATCACTTATGAGCCTGGGAAAAATTAACCAAACCCAAATTTTAATTTCTCTCTTGCAGCCTGGACTTGCAGGTCTCTTTCCATACAATAAAGCTGAATGGCATTTCTCTACCAAGTCCTCAACCATGATGTAGTGAATGGTTTACTGATTAAAGGAACCTACCTTAATTAAGGCTTCTGAACCTGTGCCCATTACTTTTGTCTTCCACCATTTCTTCATGAACTTCACTTTCTCATAAAAAGTTTGATGACCTGACAGATGACCCAAGTACAACAGCTAATTATTCACTTTAGATAATTCACCATGACTCGAGTAGATCAATCTGTGATAGCTCCAGAAATGTATTGCTGTAAGTGGCAATATTAATTATTGCAAGCTTGTTCAGATGTAAATTTTATCATGTTTTGAAATAAAGATAGAGGATAAAATGTTTTGAATGGGAAATGAAATGAAACAAAATGACAGCCGCCCATGGCAGGGAAATAACATGACAGTTCTATACGACACAAAAGTTCATCACAGGTTGAGGAGCTGAAATGAAGAATGAAGCAATTGAGTGACTCAATCACAGATTAAATTGGGAATCTGTAGAACCAGAGTGAACTAGGAGACAACAGGTGTTGATCTACAAGTAATCAGTATCAGCTTAAGTTCAATCTTTCTACCCCACATCCAAATTTTTTTTTTTTAAATCAAGAACACCTTATTGTGGGAAGTTTTAAAGGAAAATCAAGTTGTGGCAATTCACATGAGAATACATTCAGCATCAGAACCCTCCCCAATCAAAACACAGAAAAGATCAGTGATTTTTTTTTTAAAAAAACAGGACTAAGATTGAAGATTAAACATTGGACTTGAAAGTGAAATAAATCAACCGAGCATCAAAATTTCCAATTAACATATTTCTAAAAAGAAAAACAAGCTAAAATAGTGACAGTCTTTTACATGGATGCTGCATGACCCACTGAGTTTCTTCAGCACAATGGCTCTTGTTTATATTTCCTTCTTTAATTCTGAACAGAGAAACTCCAATTGTATGCCTGCTATGATCGTAACTAAAAAAAGTCCACAACAGACCCAATGGCAATGGGAAGCAGGGCCTGCCTCATCATCATTGTCAATATATCTCTCACTCCAATTCGGCACATTATTTCCTAGTGCAGTGTGGCTGATTTACTGGATAAAATGGACATTCCACAACTCAGATGACCCCAATTTAATTGAGCTGCAGAATGCAGACAATACTTAGGTATGTGTACATTCACAAGCAAGAGTTCCAAATTGTTGACTTGTCTAATGAAGCAGACAAGAGACTGCACCTCACATCCAACAGATGTAAAGCAAAGGCCCTTTCTGCCAACCTGCCTTTGGTGAATTACGCCTCAATTTGAAAATGCAGATCCACAATAACATCAATAAATTGATTTCTCCCCTTATCTAGTGAATCATTTCTCAAAGATGGCATGGTTAGCGTTGAGGGCACCAGTAAGTGTAGTAGTTCGTGCAAAGCCTTTGTAGCGCTAGCAATCGGGACCACAGTTCAAATTCTGTACTGTCTGTAAGGAGTTTGCACGTTCTCCCCATGTCTGTGTGGGTTTTCTCCGGGGGCTCCGGTTTCCTCCCACCATTCCAAACGTATTGAGGTTGCAGGTTAAATGGGTGTAAACTGAGCAGCACAGGCTCGTGGGGAGAAATGGTGGCCTGTCTAAATTAAAAAATTAAAAGATGAATTTATTTTCCATTGTATGTCATGTTCAGTCTGTGTTTAAAAGACCAAGAGTTCAAACCCAGCATAAACCTCATCTATATTGGTTATAAATGATCGATTAATTCCTGTAAGCTTAAGAGCCAGAGACCACTTAAACCACATATACTCAAAGCACTGGAGAGGTATCATCAAACATTATAGCTGCAAAATCTTCCAAATCAAATAATACAATATGCAAACCAACATCAGCATCCTCTCCAAGCCAGAAGCATTAAGGTGGGAAATGTTTCCAGTCTAAATAATTTTATTGCACACAAATAAACCTTCACATATTCCATTTACTTTAATGATTTGTTTTTTCACATGCTTATTTGTCTAGTGCTCAGTGTGCAAAACGTGTTCAAATGCCTCAGTTCAGTGTCCACCTATTCATCTCCATTAAGCACCAATGACCACAGTTGCAGCAACTGTAACAATGTCCTCCAGTGAAATATTGTTGCATCTCTATATTTTCTTCTACAGTATTTTCTTTGTCAGCTGCTCCCAAAGACTTAAAAATATTTTTCAGATGACAATAGTAATGCTAATAGATATGTAAAACTTGCTCCACCATCTAGTTTTTCACAAGTCAATCTCCATGACACATTACTGCTAGTGATTTTAAGAGGTCTGTCAAAACTGCTTTTGTGCACAGTTATGTCCTCTCTGTAACCTTGTACAGTTGGTCCAGTATTTTGTTTTAAAGGATGGCTAGAGAGTTATTGCAGCTCTTCTGGGATCCTACCTATGGAATTTTAAATATTGGCTGTTCATCTTCTGCCCTCCAGTTTTGATGAAGTTCATTAAAGTGTCTGGCATAATTTGTTTGAGGCTAAAAGAGACCTGGTGAGAGCTTTGTATACATGAAGTAAAAACACATTTAAATAAACCATTATCAATATGAACTCTACTCCTTTCATCATTTGAAAGCTTTTCTTTTACTGACATTGATCGACTTCAAGGGATAAAGAGCTGCGTGCTACATGCTATCAAATATACTCTTTTAACCCATGGAGTGATCTTAAACTTCTTTTTAATGATCACAGAAATTTTCATACAATTTCTGATTGAAAATTGTTCCAATGATATTGTTCCCTTATCTTGCTCTTCTAGCTTCATCATCCATGTACAGATTATGCAAGATCATTAACACATCCACATCTGCCTCCTGAAGAGTGTTTCTGATCTACTGGACATAGGTTGGGGATTTTTCTTCATAAAAAGATTTCTTCTGTCATCAACAATGGTCTTTCTTGGAATACCTCTGCGATTCCTTTGCGATTCCTGAGCTCATCAATATGCACTTTCTTCTTAATGATGTTCCAAACTGTTGATTTTGGTAATCCTAAGGCTTGGGCAATGTCTCTTACTGTTTTATTCTCGTTTTTCAGCTTCATTGTGACTTCTTTGACTTTAATTGGCACAACTCTGGTCCTCATTTTGAAAAATGGCAACTACAGATTCCAGAGGTGAACAAAATCTTCAAACAAGCCTAACTCTCTTATACCTGCATCTATCAGGCAATTAAATATACCCAAGTATTTACAAACACTTGTGAAGCCAAATGTCCCAAACATTATGGTGCCCTGAAATGACAGAACAATGTATAAAAAGTGCAGCAATTTCTACATGATCAAACCAAAATGTAGATAAATTAATTTGAATAAAATCTGGAATGTGCACTTTAATTATATGTCAAGTGTTTGATTACAAATTTAAAACTGTGAAGCAGGAAAAATATGTCTTGATGTTGGGTTCAGACCCAAAACATTGACTAACCATTTCTACCAATGAATCAATCCTCTCTGACAAGTTGAATTTCTCCAGCAATTCTTTGTCCACTCAAGATTCAAGCATCTGCAACTTTTATGTTTCTCTGCACGTGTGTACCATTACCTTATCTTGAAGATCTGTTCTCTCTTGTAGGCAGCAAGTTACAGATCATAACCACTCAATCTGAAAGGATTTCCCCTGTATCACATTTAAACATTTTGCCTTTCACTTATAATCTGCTCAACTACATGAAAAAGAACACTTTATTTTTCAACAATTTGGACCAGTAAACCTTTATCCTCATTATTCCAAGAAGAAATATCCAAGCTGCTTCAATCAAACTTTCTAACAAGCAACATAAAAGATCCCAGTGGTCTGGAGAGACTGGCTAATGTGTCTTTGTTCAAGAAGTGAAGAAAGAATAATCCAGCAAATTGTAGGCCAGCAAGTTTCATATCAGTGGTAGGTAAACTACTGGAAAAAATACTTAGGAAAAGGATTTTTGCACATTTGGAAAATCATTGTCAGATTAGACAGTCAATGTGGTTTTGTGAAGGTCAGGTAACGTTTTTCCAAATTTAATTTGAGTTTTGAGGAGGTGACAGAGGTGATTGATGAGGATAAGGCAGTGGATGCTGTCTTCATGGACTTCAGCCATTTGGCAAGGTTCCTCAAGGTAGACTTATTTAGAAGTGCAGATGTATGGGGTTCATGGTGAGTTGGTAGCTTGGAATAGAAATTGGCTGGCCCATAAAGGAAGGCTGTTATTTGGGCTGGAGGCCCGTGACCAGTGGCATTCCATGAGGATCAGCATCGGGACCCATGTTTGTGATATAGATATAAATGGCTTTCATGAAAAAGTGGATGGGTGTGTTCATAAGTTTACAGATGATACTAAATGCTCTGGGCATTTCTGGTTGCCCCATTTGAAGAAGGATGTAGAAGCTTAGGAAAGGCAATTACTGGCACATTTACCAGGATGTTGCCTGCTTTTGAGTGTATGAATTCTGAGGAGCTATTTGACAAATTTGGGTCATTTTCTCTGGAGAGTAGGAGGCTGAGGAAAGACTTGAGAGAGATCTATAAAAGTATGAGAGGCATTGATAGGGTGGACAGTCGGAATCTTTTCCAAGGGGTAAAAGCGTAACACACTAGAGATATGGATTTATGGTGAGGAGGAAGTTTAAGAAAGTTGGCAATTTTTGTAAACACCCACCCCCCCCACCCCCCACACAAACACACACACACCCACCCCCACTCAGTGTTAGATGCCTGAAATGGAATGCAAGAACTAGTGGTGGAACCAGATACAATTATAGCATTTAAGAGGCTTCAAGATAGACATGATTATGAAGGGGTTGAAGGGATAGCTATCAAGTGCAAGCAGCAGTTTTAGTTTGATTTGGACACCATATACAGCACAGACTAAGGCCAAAGGGCCTGTTCCATTCAATATTAACTTGACCAATTACTCTTAGTCTTGTGAAAGAAAATATTAGAATCCTGAATTCAAATGGTTTCTGACTGGTCCCAAATATTTGATCCATGATGACAAAAAAGGCACAATTGTTAGTTCCACAGGAAACAATAAACCTATAAAAACTTTAAGTTGCAACAAAAGGTTGCAGTTAGAAATGAAACCTTAGTGATTCTGTAAAGCTCCCAAGATACTTCTCAGTTCAAAATGTTACAATGTATGATCCACATAGCACTTTTCAAGCAGAGTTAAGAGGCACATCTTAATACTGTAATGCAAAAATATATCAACTATGCAGTTGACCAGATTTGGTCCTACATTTGGCATTACATGAAGATTGGCTTACATTCCTTTCAGTCCAACATACAAATGAATTATGACAAATAATCAGAAAGTTCTTTGGCTGCTAACCAGCTGGCAGAATTCACAAGAATATTCAAGTCACTGATTCATCTGTTGACCTGCACAGCCTCAAATTGGTACCCTTTGGAATGATCAGCATTCCTGTTAATCTTAGCTCATTGTTTACAAAGCATCTTTTTTAGCAGCCTTAGCCATAAATGAAACTAAGTAATTAGATTCACATAATTAAAAACACAATGCTGAAGAAACTCAGCTAGTTAAACAGCGCAATTTATGTCGCAAAGATAAGCCCCTTTCACACTTGCGTCCCACTAAATTGGCTGTTCAATGTCCTGGGATAGGAATGAGGGTTTGGCTTTTCACACTTGACTATTCCTAATTGGGACACTGAATGCTTTCACACTTGCAAGGAGCCATCCCCAGGGTTAGGACTGTTCTACCTTCTACTGGTGACGTCATGACGCATCGAGCAATGGTGGACCTGTCCTAAATTCTGATCAATATATTATGATCTTGTATTTGAACATAATTATAACATAATTAAGCTTTATGTATTGCACAGAATCAACACTTCAGTCTGTTGCTGTGCCGATCTTTCTAAACTTTTATAAGGGACCGTGGGAAAGTGCTAGCAATAAGTAAAAATAGCGCATAATTTTTAAACAGGATGGGAAAGTTGGTAGTGCTATAGCACATAATTTATACAGTGTGGAAAGTTTGTAGTGGTACAGTGCACAATTTATACAGCATGGAAAAATTGGTAGCACTATCGCATGCTATTTATAAATACCATGGGAAAAAGAGATGGCAGACCTGCCCTCCCAGAATTCAATGCAGCAGAGAAAGGGTTGTATGCCTGGCTGCATGCATGGGGCATATATGGAGGGGTTCCTCTACCGCATGCCATTCTGAGGTCAGGTCCGCCATTGCTTTTTCCCCCAGAGTCTTTATAAATTATGCGCTATAGCGCTACCAATTTTACCACTGTAAAAATTGTCCACTATTGTTATTTATTTCCGCGCTCTCTCTTCTCTGCTGCGACTTTCCCACAGAAGTTTTTTTTTCTTCCTTCACATTCCTGCACTCATGAAAAAAACTTGGGTCATTTCAATCCCACAATGCACAATCCCACAATTACCCCTATCACATTTGCCTGGTTGCAACGCTGGCATCTGCAGAAGCCAGGAATTGTACTGAAGTCGAGAGTGTCAATCCCCGGCAGGAGATTACATCATCTGACACTGGCGTTGAGTTGATTTTGCTTTCACAGTAGACACTTTAAGGTCATATGGCTGTTAATTCCTGGGATCACTTGCAAGTGTGAAAGAGGCTATAGGTACATTACCAGCTTTTTGAGCTTGAGCCCTTCATCAAGGGATGAACAAATGTTGGCAGGGGCCTGAACAAAATGTTGGGGGGGGGGGGGGGGAGGGGGGAAAAGAAGAGAAAGGTGGGAAGGGGCAGTGGGAGGAGCACAGTCCCAAATCAGGAGGTAATAGGTGGATAAGGGAAGGAGGGCACCACAGAAGCATGGGGAGGAGGAATGGCTCTGCGAATAGAGAAGGAAGAAGGAAAAAAAAGACTATGGGAAATGAGAGAGAACAGAGAGTAGACAAACAGTAACTATGGAGAAGTCAATGTTAATGCCATCCAGTTGGAGATGGCCCCAGGTAGAAAATCAAAATGTTGTTCCTCCAATTTCCAGGTATTCCTGGTGGGATAGTATGAGGCCATTGACAGACATGTGAAAATGGGAGTGGAGTTATAGAATTAAAATGGTTGGCCACTGAGAGATCCTGGTCACTGATGCAGCAGAGTGAAGATGGTCAGCAAAGTGGTCTCCTAGTCTGTGCCAGTCTCTGATATAGAGAAGATGACAAAGGGAGCACCATAGATGCAGTAGATGATTTCCGCTTTCACTTGAAAGGACTTGGATCCCCAAATGATGGCGTGGGTGCAGGTGTGGCACTTCCTGTGACCACAAGCGAAGGTGCCCAGGGGAGGGGGGTGTGGGTGAGTGACCAAGGGAATTACAGAGGGAACGAGGTGGAGAAGGGAGGAGAGGGGAAGATATTTCTAGTGGTGGGATCCTGTTGCAGAAATAGGAAGATAATGTGTTGGATGTGGAGGCTGGAAGGGTGAGGGGAATCCTGTGCTGGTTACGTCAGGGGGCAAAGGGGGCCAGAGCAGATGAGCAGGAAATGTAAAAGATGCAAGCAAGGACTGAGTTGATGGTGGCTCAGTGGAAATCTCATTTGTGCAAGAAGGCGGCCATTACATTTTACTTAGTTTCACATAACTGTTCCCCAAGTGACCGATGTTCTGGATCATTTAAAAAAATTGATAAACAATGGTCGTCACATATTGGATTACCATCATAACACATTCTAAATTAAAAGGAAAAAAATAAACAGGATTCCATCAATCAAAACTTTTTCATATTTACAGCATCTCTTAAGTACTGAAAAAACTCATTGGTATTTCTGTAATAGAGCAGAGTCCAGGAGACTGACTGAATGATGCAAATTGTTGTGGTGTCAGCTGAGAGAGGCTGACACTAAAGATGAAATTAAGGAGAATGCAGGGAATGCCAAGGGAAACTCCACCCAAGGAGAAAGAAACAAAGTCAACAATGCAAATTGATGATATTTCTCCAGAGCTGGTTGGTTCTGACACAAATCTAAATGACTGTTACCACAAATTGTTGAATTCAATATTTGTGGCCTCCTGCTTCACATCTCCGGCAACACCCACTTCCTTTTTGACCGATTTGCATCAGTATCAGGTCTGGAAAATTGCTGGTATTTTTCATGGAAAAAGCAGTAAAGTTTGAAAGAGAATGACATTATTAAATCTGTCCCAATCTCAGTTTTTGAGATTTAAAGTCATCTGAGTCACACAATCAAGTATTTGTAAAACAGGATTTCAAAGAAATGCGCCCAATACATGAAACAACCAGAATGTTGTAATTTTCTATATTTTCAGTAATAATACAAAGTTTGTTTCAATGTGCTTGTTCCGAAAATTAATTTTCAAAAGGCAAAGTTCCAATGCTTAAATAATCTGAAAACTTCAAAGCTAAACAATTTATAGTTCGCTACCCTCTCTCATTCTGTGCCATGGTTATTATCCACTTAGAAATACAACCACTGCAACAAATTTTAATGCTTACATGGGGTAACCAGTTTTTATAACAAGTACTTCTATGGAAATCTATTGATGAATAATCAAGTGGATGACAAATGGACTGATCAGTAGCAGGTGCATTTTCCAAACAATTCACATTATTTTCCTGACCAGCAGAAATCAAAAATCCAATTTCAGCATTTACGTCAGTTTAAAATCATCATTGATTTTACAAGGAATAGAGTGTCAATGAGCAGATGGCAAAGCACTGGAAGTGTTCAATCTCAAACTCGGGTTCATGGGCAACACACAAAATTAGTTGACAATTTTCTGACTAAAATATAAAAGTCATCGTGAATAAAACAGGCTTGTTGATTTAAAAAAATTTGGACTATGTTTTATCAAAGTTGCAAAAAGACAAATTATGAAAGTTTAATGAAATACAAGATCCATTTTTGAAGTGATACTCTATTCTGTATGAACAACCAAAGTAATTCACAATACTGAATGAATTCTCTGCAAATTCATTAAGACATAGAATATGCAATAAGCCTGTTGAACAGTCATTCATTTAAAAAAAACAAATTGGTTGTTTGAGGATGGGGAAGCAGGACGTGAAGGGAAGGAGCATATTAGGAGGCAAGGATTACTTTTGTGTAGACACTTCCCCAGAATCCCCTCCTTGTCCATGCTCTCATTGCTGAAGTTTGAAATGCTGGTGTGGAGTCAGGAACTTCTGTTGCATATATAAAGTGTTGAGAAATCTAGTTGGAGACATTAAAATGAAATGGGGCAGTTTGACTGCATATTGTCACCTACATCGAATCTGATCACACACAGTTCAGACCACATGGCAATTTTTTTTGGAATATTTTATTTTTCACTTTCCATCAAGAAAAAACAGCATCACACAATTCTTCAATATTTACAAATATTCACCAACTAATTACAAACGTGATGTTTCCTCCCTCCTTCTCCTGAACACTAGGTCTCCAACAATTTTGTTACCTGCATAACTTTAGACATCTCTTTCATGAATTTCAAGCTACTTCTCACTATTTCTGGTCCCTTACCTAACTGAAAGATTTCAGCTTGTAGCATGTAATAAGAGTTTTTTTTTAAAAAGGTGCTTTCAGGTGGCCAGAATACCCAAATGTAAAGCCGCCTAAATACACGAATGCACCTGAAAGTGGAGAACCTGGCCCCAAGGAGCACTTACCTAACCCTCCTCGGGGAGGTATCTTCTCCAGTTCAGAGCACTCCACATAGGCACCTGAAAGCAGCAAGGCAAAGCAGCTCGCAGCTTTCAGGTGCCTAGCAGCGGGCAGGCTATTGACAGTCAGCTGGTGAGCTGCTGACACCTACCCTCCCTGCTGCAGACCGGGGACAGTGTGGGACAGGAGTACACACTACCGACACCTACCCTCCTCGCTGCGGACTGGGGACAGTGTGGGACAGGAGTCCCCGCTGCAGACACCACCCTCCCTGCTGCCAACATCTTGCTGCTACAAGATGCTTTAGAAACAAGCCGTGACTACAGCCACAGGAGCGGCTCTCCTTCAGCCAGCACGTTCAGGTGACTGAAAGGAGTCTTCTCCGCATCCACCTGAAAGTCCCAGCTGCATTCCCCCAGCCGCATCTGCCGTGGCATTATCTGCATCTGAGCATCTAAAAGCGGCTTTAGTCTGCATGTCTCCAAAAGCCTGCTCCTGTAAAAGGGCAAACACCTCTCTCAATGTGAAAGGGCTGAGGTTGAGGTCTATCACAATGCAACTAAGTGATCATCATTTTACAAAAGCAAATGACAACTTCTGTCACCAAAGACTTGAACAGGTTTATTTTGTTATAAATTAAAAAGATCCACAGTTCATCAATTTTTTTATGCAACTTATTCATTCATTTCAAAACCGGTTTCTATTTCTTCACCTAACTTATTATTTCAATTAAAAATTTCTGCTCATCTACTATTAGATGTTTGGTAACCAGCACAGCAAATTTTAACAATGAATGAGTTCAGAGAAGGGATGTTAAATGTTCAAATGATATTCTGTACTGTATTTCCAAATGTTGATGCCAATTTTCACAAATTACATCTCCACACTCTCCCAAAGGATGCATCCTTCCCTCCTCCATTTTCTCATTTCCAAGTTGCCCTTTGCCCTCACAGTCTGAAGCATGGCACCAGGTACCACATCGTCCCACTTCATCACACTTTCCTCAAAGCCTGAACTGGTTCGAATCAGTTGTATTTCTCATTACGTCTTCAGTATTAGGGAAGTAGAGATTTTATGCAGTTACTCTTTCAAATAAGAAAAACCACCAGGTTCAGTCCAGAAAACAATTCTGATCCTTAATACAAATCCTTCTCAAAACTGTCTGAGATTCAACTGGGCAACTTCCAACTTGTACTGCACTTGAACCAGATGGCTTTTTTTTATATAAACACAGAGATCCCACAATACCACTGTAAAAAAGACCCATCATTAAGCCAGCTTTGCTTTTTACATTGAACCAAACATGTGATGCAGCGCGATGACCACCTCTGCTTCCAGCTTAAAGGCAGGACTACAATGACCCCCACCCTCATTCTATGTTCATGCCTTTTACACAGAACGGCGTAGAGCAATAAAGGCACAATATTGCCACCTTGAAGAGGCTGTGTAACTGGGGCTGGAGATTTGCTCCTGAACTATTAGTTTATAAAACAAACACAAAACAACCACTATTCAAATAAAGTTTTGAACATTGACAAAAACTGGCTCATAAATCTGTAGTCAAGCTGTCAAAATTAAAAGATGAACCCACCTGATTTATGCAACACCTTTCAGACTTCATGGTGTACCTCAGCAATGCCACAATTAAAGGAGCTCCTGCAGAAGGACTCCAGACAAACTATTGCCTTTTACTTTCTATGGATGCTGCACAACCTGCTAAGTTTCTCCAACACTGTTATCACTGCTGTACGTGTACAACACGGTGGCCAGCAAAGTCCCACAAAAAAAAGGCACCAGAAATTCTGCAAGCCAAGCACTGAATAACAAAAATCTAAAGCAGATACAAATGATTTTTTAAAGAAATCTGGAGCACAGAAACCAATGTCAATAGTGACATCCCACAAATTAAGAGCAGCTCAAATAACTTCAGCATACAGGTTGCTCATTAAAACTTCCTCCCACGAGCCCATGCCACCCAAATACACCAACTACAACCTCGATACATTTTGAAGAGTGGAAAGAAACTGGAGCATCAGTGAAAAGACTTCAGATTTATTGTTAGGGTACATACATGACATCACATACAACCCTGAGATTCCATTTTCCTGCAGGCACAGCAGAATTACCACTAATTGGTAGTTCAAAAAATAAACTGTACATAGTGTAATCACGTAAAATAAAAGAATGTAAATAAACTGACTGTTCAATATAGAGAACGAAGAAAATCAATAAAGTGCATAAGTAAGAGTCCTTAAGTGAGTCTACTTGACTTTGTCGTGCACCAGTAGAAACACACAGCAGACCAAAAAGGACCATTAAACCACCTCAGAGACTGAGTGAAAGCTGCTGAGTTTAAAGACACTGGCCACGGAATGTAGATACTTTTGTTATGTAGATATAGTATTGTGCTTATGTTTTTTTAAAAATTATGTGTAAATAAAAACTACATTTCCCAACATGCAATTGTGTGTGGTTGCACAGAAACCGGAGATGACATATGACAGGGGTTATCGTTGGAAGTCGGTTGAAGCAGTGCAAGGAAAATAAAGTTGGTTAAGTGTCAAACCCACATAAAGTCATTCTTCTTGAAAGAACAAACATTACACAGATGCTTTCCTTGGATTCACTTTCCTGAAGGCAGCATGCACGTGATCCTCAGATACGGACAGGATGGCATCATCAGGGGATGTGGGTGTGCAGAGCAGTGGTTCTTCACTATTACTGTGGTCAAATCAGGTGTAGAAGGTATCGAGTTCCTCTAGGAGGAGAGCTTCACCATTTGCTTCCACTCCGGATTTAGTTTTATAGCAGGTTATGGCATTTAGGCCCTTCCAGAGCTGTCAGGAGTCCTTTGTTGCTTCCATTTTCACCCGGAATCTCCACTTAACCCGGGAGATAGATTTCTCATGCTACCGTAGTTACCTAAACACAGATACTTCTGAATTTAGCTTCCTCTTTCAAAGTGCAGAGTAAATTTTATATCATGGCCACTCCCTCCAATGGGTTCCTTTACCTTAAGCACCCTGATCAAGACTGTTTCACGTACAGCACCAAGTCCGGAATTAGTGGAAATCTTGCAGCCTCAACCACAAGCTGCTTGCTCAAGAGCCATCTTGTAGGCATTCCACAAATTGCTTTTCTTTGAATCCAATGCCAACCTGATGTTCCCAGTAAGCCTGCATATTGAAGTCCCCTGTGTCCTTTCTTATATGTAATCTCCATTTCCCGTTATAAATTGTACAATACATTGTGGCTGCTATTTGGAGGCCTGTAACTCTCATCAGGATCTTTTTTTTTTTTTAAACCCTTACAGTTTCACAACTCTACTCACAAGGATGTTCCTTCTTGCCAAGGATCTGAATTCATCTTTAACAGAGACACTCCATTCCACCCCCCACTCACTTGCCCGTCATTTCAATGTGCATTCTTGGATGTTAAGCTCCCAGCCATGATCCTCCTCAGCTACATGCCCATTACACCCGTATTATACCTGCCAATTTCTAACTGTGCTTTAAGTCCTTACTTCCGATGGATGCTGCATAACCTGCTGAGCCTCCCGGCACTTTTGTGTATTGCACTCGACCCCATCATCTGTAGGTTTTCCTGTTTAACTGCTTAAGCTCGTCTACCTTGTTTCATTCACAAATACACCTTCAGTCCTGTGTTCACCACTCTTCTCATGTTGCCAGAGTTTAAATTCTTAGCCTTTTCTAAACTTTGACTTTTTTTAAATTATGGAGATTTCAATAATCTGTACGGTGCCCTCCTTGAGTTTTAATCTGTACGGTGCCCTCCTTGAGTTTTAATCTGTACGGTGCCCTCCTTGAGTTTTAATCTGTACGGTGCCCTCCTTGAGTTTTAATCTGTACGGTGCCCTCCTTGAGTTTTAATCTGTACGGTGCCCTCCTTGAGTTTTAATCTGTACGGTGCCCTCCTTGAGTTTTAATCTGTACGGTGCCCTCCTTGAGTTTTAATCTGTACGGTGCCCTCCTTGAGTTTTAATCTGTACGGTGCCCTCCTTGAGTTTTAATCTGTACGGTGCCCTCCTTGAGTTTTAATCTGTACGGTGCCCTCCTTGAGTTTTAATCTGTACGGTGCCCTCCTTGAGTTTTAATCTGTACGGTGCCCTCCTTGAGTTTTAATCTGTACGGTGCCCTCCTTGAGTTTTAATCTGTACGGTGCCCTCCTTGAGTTTTAATCTGTACGGTGCCCTCCTTGAGTTTTAATCTGTACGGTGCCCTCCTTGAGTTTTAATCTGTACGGTGCCCTCCTTGAGTTTTAATCTGTACGGTGCCCTCCTTGAGTTTTAATCTGTACGGTGCCCTCCTTGAGTTTTAATCTGTACGGTGCCCTCCTTGAGTTTTAATCTGTACGGTGCCCTCCTTGAGTTTTAATCTGTACGGTGCCCTCCTTGAGTTTTAATCTGTACGGTGCCCTCCTTGAGTTTTAATCTGTACGGTGCCCTCCTTGAGTTTTAATCTGTTCGGTGCCCTCCTTGAGTTTTAATCTGTACGGTGCCCTCCTTGAGTTTTAATCTGTACGGTGCCCTCCTTGAGTTTTAATCTGTACGGTGCCCTCCTTGAGTTTTAATCTGTACGGTGCTCTCCTTGAGTTTTAATCTGTACGGTGCTCTCCTTGAGTTTTAATCTGTACGGTGCTCTCCTTGAGTTTTAATCTGTACGGTGCTCTCCTTGAGTTTTAATCTGTACGGTGCTCTCCTTGAGTTTTAATCTGTACGGTGCTCTCCTTGAGTTTTAATCTGTACGGTGCTCTCCTTGAGTTTTAATCTGTACGGTGCTCTCCTTGAGTTTTAATCTGTACGGTGCTCTCCTTGAGTTTTAATCTGTACGGTACTCTCCTTGAGTTTTAATCTGTACGGTGCTCTCCTTGAGTTTTAATCTGTACGGTACTCTCCTTGAGTTTTATCCATACTTTTCCAATCATTGGGCACCCAGTCCCCACTAGTTAGTTTAAAGCCCAATCTACAGCCTGAGTTATGTGATTTAGTACGGCTCAAGTGAAGCCTGGCCATCAGAGCAACTCCCTTCTTCCCCAGTGCTTGTGCCAATATCCCACAAATTGAAACCTACTTATCCCACATCAATGTTTGAGCCACACATTTCACTTTATAATCTTATCAACCCTGTCTCAATTTCAACATGGCTCAAGTAGCAATCCAGACATTATTACTTTTCTGGTTCAACTTTTTAAATTTAGTTTCTAACTGCTGAAATTCCTTCAGAAGGACCCCTTTCCAAATGCTACCCATGTCGTTAGTACCGACATGGATCATTACAACTGGATCTTCCTTTTCCTGTACAAATTTTTCTGCAGGTCCGATGCAATGTCTTGGAACAGACATGGAAATGACTTGAGGAATAACAACTTGACAACCAGAAAGAGCCAACTCTTAAATTAAAAGTAGCAATAATTTAATCTTTATGCCCAAAGAACCTGCTGGGTAATTGCAGCAAATTTGAAATGTATGAAATAACTTGGTTTGCACATATCAAACTTCAAGTTTATGCCAAGTTTATGAAACTATGGTCAGCCCAATTCAGAAATATTTTCTCCCAATAAATCAAGTATTTTTGCGCATAAGGGATCGGATTAAGGCAGGATTAACAAGGAATTCTTCATTTTTGTCTCAGATTGGTAAATCTGGGACTTTGGTTAAGAATAAAAGGAACTGAACAATTTTGAGACCCCACTACCAGGAATGACAGTCTTCACACCTTTTCCCTCCATCCATCTAGGGACCCACTTGGATTTCTTCCAGTCGAGCATGAATACCAATTGCAGTACAATGCAATTTCCTCTTCATTGTGGAAAAACAAGTGTTGATTGAGCGATTACACAGCACAAGTTCAGTCCACAGGAACCACCATGAGCTTCCTGTTACCTAGACTTCAATTCTCCATCTCATTCTGATCAGTCTGTGTAGCCTCCTGTACTATTGCAACAAGGCCCAAGACCATCTTGCATTCAGCTTTCTCCATCAGAGTAAAACTACAGGCTTCAGGACAATATTAAACTCTCTCATCTTTCGATCAATCTTTTTCTCAAACAAATCTATTTCTGCTTTGAACCACCCAGCTTTAATAACAGTATTTTTCTCTCCATGAGGACAGCCTGACCTGCTACCAGCAATAAACAAAATCAATCACTCACTAACTGCCCCATTACCTATCTCACCTTGTCTCATCCTATTTCAGATATTCCCTTTGTTCTCTGCTCCTCCCACCTTCTTTTCCCTTTTTATCTTTATCCTTCCCATTTTAAAGGATTTCTGCATTGAAACTTTAACACTACTCCATAATCTGCTGAATTTCCAGTATTTTATGTTTCTGTTTCAGATTTCAGACATCAGTAATTTTTTTTAAATTTCAATTCATTGCCATGTCTTATCCTTCATTGATCAATAAAATTTAAGATCCATCGTATTTTCTCACACTTATAACGTGAACAAATAAAACATGAAACAGGATATTTTCTTAACCAACAAATGAACAGCTCAAGTTATGCTGCACCAATCTTTGTTCACTGGATTAGCCAAAATAGACTTTACACCAACTCAGCAAAATTAATGCATTGGTAGCTAGCCAAGTATAGTCTTTTGAGAGTAAAACTACAAGACACATGTCATAAAAATGGAAAACATGTCAAATCAAAATTATTTTCCATAACACACGGTGATTACGTGTCAAAATATTTGTATTTGCAGTACAACAGATTGAAGTATTTTGGAGATTGTGAAAGAAGCTGCAGAAATGTGCATTCACACCCTCAAAATAAATGTTCCCACATTACACACAACTTAGTCGATTTGAGGGCCTGACTTAAACATACTTTTATTAATTTTTCAGTATTTTTTCAAATTAGGATAGTACCATGACATTTATTTCCCTGGAACCACTGACCAAATAAGCTCACACTGACTAATCAACAATAACTAATGGCAAGAAAGTAGATCACCGAATGGCAGATCATTTCAATTTTCTGCCCCTTTTCCATATCGATGTGTCTGTTCGTGGTCTCATGTACTGACAGACTGAGACCACCTGCATATTGGACGAAGGACACCTCTTATTCTGTCCGGGCAAAAGCAGTTGATGTTAGGTCTCAGATTTATTGTCAGAGTATGTGCATGGGAATCACATCACATACAACCCTGAGATTCTTTTTTCTCCAGGCAAGGCAGAATTACTACTTAATGGTAGAGGGGGGGTCTCCACAAATGCAGAGATGGAAGAAAGGAGACAGAGAAAAAGGGGAAGAGAGAACACTAGAGAGGAGCCAGAGATAGAAAGTAGATCATCAAAATTTAAATTGCTAATACTTTGTCAATCTCAGTCTCAATATTTCAATGAAGCCAATCATATCCTTTTCATTGGAACATCAAAAGCCGTAAGACATAGGAGCAGTGACCTGCCATTTAATCAGCAACTGATCTATTTCCCCACTCAGCCCCACTCTCTGGCCCTCTCCCCATAACCTGATAACCTGGCTAATCAAGAACCTATCCAGCTCTTTCTTAAATACCCCCAAAGACCTGGCCTCCATAACCATCTGTGACAAGAAATTTAATGATTCCAGTCATTCCAAGCAGAATGATATTTTATATTTATTCTGCAAATACCTTTTTTTTTTAAAAAAGCAAATCATGAAAGTCTGCAGAAGCTGTGATTATAGTAACAAGCACATAAAACTGGAGGAACTCAGCAGTTCATGCAGCATCCATAGGAGGTAAAGATATACAAACAACGTTTCAGGCCTGAACCTATCTTCAAGGTATGAACAAAGAGCAGGCAGACACCAGAATAAAATGACTTGGGGAGAAGGTAGGAAAGAGTTTGGGGGGGGGGGGGGGGTGGAGAAAAGACCAATGGACAAAAGACAGTAATTAGATAAGGAGGTCAGGTGAGAAAAGGTGGGAATTGAATGGGGAGGGGGTGTCTCCACAAATGAAGAGATGGAAGAAAGGAGACAGAGGAAAAGGGGAAGAGAGAACGCTAGAGGAGAGGAGCCAGAGATAGAATGGGAGAATTTCTTTCGTGGGGGGGGCGGTAGGAAAGTCTAACGGAAACCAGAGAAGTTGATGTTAACTCGCAGCACCAGGTTCAAGAACAGTTGCTACCCATCCACCATCAGACTCTTCAATCAGGGACTCATTTAATACCTTGATAAAGGGCTCAAACCCGAAACATTAGTTATGTATTTTTACCTTTACTACAGAAAGGACACTGTTTATCCTGCTAAGTTTCTCTGGCATTGTGTTTTTACTTCAACCACTATGCCTACAGAATTTTCATGTTTTATTTCTTTCTATTCATTTAAGGACTCTTACTTTATTGCACGTTTTATTTCCTCTGTATTGCACAGTTGTTTACATTCCTTTATTTACATGTATGGAGAAGGGTTCAGAGAGCTCATTGCTGTATCTGACCCGACCTTGTTGGTTTTCGTGCAGTTGGATAATCATGTTGAGGAACTTTGGGGGACATCCGATGCGCTCTAGTATTTGCCAAAGCCCTTTCCTGCTCACAGTGTCAAAGGCTTTGGTGAGGTCAACAAAGGTGATGTAGAGTCCTTTGTTTTGTTCTCTGCACTTTTCTTAACAATGGCGTGAAGCAAGGCTGTGTTCTCGCACCAACCCTCTTTTCAATCTTCTTCAGCAAAATGCTGAACCAAGCCATGAAAGACCCCAACAATGAAGACGCTGTTTACATCCGGTACCGCACGGATGGCAGTCTCTTCAATCTGAGGCGCCTGCAAGCTCACACCAAGACACAAGAGAAACTTGTCCGTGAACTACTCTTTGCAGACGATGCCGCTTTAGTTGCCCATTCAGAGCCAGCTCTTCAGCGCTTGACGTCCTGCTTTGCGGAAACTGCCAAAATGTTTGGCCTGGAAGTCAGCCTGAAGAAAACTGAGGTCCTCCATCAGCCAGCTCCCCACCATGACTACCAGCCCCCCCACATCTCCATCGGGCACACAAAACTCAAAACGGTCAACCAGTTTACCTATCTCGGCTGCACCATTTCATCAGATGCAAGGATCAACAATGAGATAGACAACAGACTCGCCAAGGCAAATAGCGCCTTTGGAAGACTACACAAAAGAGTCTGCAAAAACAACCAACTGAAAAACCTCACAAAGATAAGCGTATACAGAGCCGTTGTCATACCCACACTCCTGTTCGGCTCCGAATCATGGGTCCTCTACCGGCATCACCTACGGCTCCTAGAACGCTTCCACCAGCGTTGTCTCCGCTCCATCCTCAACATCCATTGGAGCGCTTTCATCCCTAACGTCGAAGTACTCGAGATGGCAGAGGTCGACAGCATCGAGTCCACGCTACTGAAGATCCAGCTGCGCTGGGTGGGTCATGTCTCCAGAATGGAGGACCATCGCCTTCCCAAGATCATGTTATATGGCGAGCTCTCCACTGGCCACCGTGACAGAGGTGCACCAAAGAAGAGGTACAAGGACTGCCTAAAGAAATCTCTTGGTGCCTGCCACATTGACCACCGCCAGTGGGCTGATATCGCCTCAAACCGTGCATCTTGGCGCCTCACAGTTTGGCGGGCAGCAACCTCCTTTGAAGAAGACCGCAGAGCCCACCTCACTGACAAAAGGCAAAGGAGGAAAAACCCAACACCCAACCCCAACCAACCAATTTTCCCCTGCAGCCGCTGCAACCGTGTCTGCCTGTCCCGCATCGGACGTGTCAGCCACAAACGAGCCTGCAGCTGACGTGGACTTTTACCCCCTCCATAAATCTTCGTCCGCGAAGCCAAGCCAAAGAAGTAAGATTTACATGTATACATTGTGTAGAGTTTTTGTTTTTGCACTACCATTAAGTAGTAATTCTGCCTTGCCTACAGAAAAGAAGAATCTCAGGGTTGTATGTGATGTGATACCATGCATGTACTCTGACAATAAATCTGAAATCTAACATCAACTGCTTTTGCCCGGACAAATAAGATGTGTCCTTCCTCCAATGTGCAGGTGGTCTCAGTCTGTCAGTGCATGAGACCATGGACAGACACATCACTATGGAAAGGGGACAGAAAATTGAAATGAGCTGCCATTCGGAGATCCCCACCATTGCAGCAGACAGAGCAAAGGTGCTGAATGAAGCAATCACCCAGCCTGCGTCTAGTCTCTCCATTGGAGAGGAGACCACCACAGGAGTGCCGGATACAGTAGATAACCCTTGCAAGATTCACAACTAAAGTGTTGCTTCACTTGGAAAGACTCTTTGGGTGCCCAAATAGTAGTAAGGGAGATGTGGGCACAGGTGTAACATTACTTGTGGTTGCAGGGGTAAGTGCCAAGGGGGCAATTGATGGAAAGGGAGGAGTGGTCTCAAGAGTTGTGGAGGACGCAGTCCCTGTGGAAGGCAGAGGGGGAAGATGCATCTGGTGGTGGGATCACGTAGTAGGTGACAGAAACAAAATCAGACAACAAAGAAATGGGCTGCAGGACAAAATAAGCAACAGACTCGAAGAACACTTCAAACTGAATGTCCAAGGCAACTCCCAGGTACTCAAAAGATGAAGGATGGTGCCATCACAATATATGCCCACTCTCCAATGTTTCCAATCTACAAATCACACATTTCAGATCCATCTTCAAGATTAATTTGCTTAATGTGCATTTCCCTTCAATTACGTTTCTGTCATACCCTCTGGAATGGCACTTCTAATAGCTTCTCACTCCCAGCCCATCCATGAAGCTCATCTTTCTGACTGGGTTTGAGATCCATTGATAAATTCTCTACTTGACTCTGGTGTTTCATGTTTCATACATAGAATCATCAAAATTTTTAAAATCATCTGGCCCTTTACACTGTTATCAAGAAACTCAGCAAGTCACACAGTGTTCCTGATGTAGCAATGAGAAAGATACATAACTAAGATTTCAGGCTAATCCCTTCATTAAGGTGTAAGCAAAAAAGATGGAAGAAGGGGCAGGGGAAGAGCACAGGCCAAAAGGCAAGAGGTTATAGGTGGATATGGGTGAGATAGGCCCACAAACTCTGTGATCGAGTATTAAGAGATTGTTTGGGATGATTGTTAGAGCAGGTTGCACACAAACATTTTAAAACACAGAACTTTTGCAGTGCTATTTTGCAAAATGCAACAAAGTAGCAATATTTGGCAACAGCTTGTCTTGAAGAGCATGTGATCTTTGCAGGTGGAGGCAAAACAGCTTTGTTCTCAGAGAGGGAGTGAGAGAGGAGAGTCAGTGGAACCGAAGCCTGCACTTTGGAAGACTGCCTAGTCAAAGGAGACGACTGGCTTGTCTGAAAGGAACTCAGTGGTGATCTGAAAGAAAGAGGATCATCTGGAGAACCCTGAAAGGGGCAGGTTTCGTCTGCAAGACTGCTTAAAAAGGAATCAGAAGTGGATGATCTGGAACAAAAAGAATCTCTCTCTGAAAACCCACAAGAACCCTCCTGAGTGGTAACTATTTGCCTGTTAAGCACCAAAGCCTGGTGAACTTTGTTAATGCTAACTTCTGTGCACAGTACAAGAATTGCCTGCAACTAGTGACATTGGTCTGTGAACCAAAGAACTTTTCTGCACTTATATACACATTACACACACATGCGCTTAGAATTAAAGGGGGTGAAGTAGGTTAGGTAAGTTGATAGTAATAAGTTTAAGTTTGATTCTGTTTTCATGTGCAAAGATAATTAAAAGCAACTTTTGATTAAGTAACCCCTTGTCTTGGTGCTATCTATTGCTGCTGGGTAACAAGTCTGTGATGGGTAACAAGTCTGTGATGGCTAAAGAGCTAGTGAACCCAATCCCACCCTCCAGCATTTAGATTACAACCCTAAACTCATGATCCAAATACTTAAAAATTGTGATGAGGATTTCTGCCTGTGCCACTTCCTTTTTCTCTCCAGACAAGTTGCAAACAAGTGAGAATTTCCTAATCTCTGCTCCGATCCTTCTATTACCAATAATTACTTTGACACCACTGCAAAGCAAAATCGCAACACCTCAATTATTCCATTGAGTCCCTTCATAAATCTTGTACACACTAATAAAGTCATGCCAACCTCTGACATTCCAAAGAAAACTCCAAAAATAATCTTTCACATCTACCATTTACCATCCAAACACATCCTCTTAAAGTAGCCTCTGCATCCTCTCCTCTGCAAATGCATCTTTCCTGTAATGTGGTAACCACAACTGTTAGAAATACTCAAACTACGGCATATAGTTTCAACATTACCTCCTTCCTCTTATATGCTAGATTTCATCTCAAAGGATAGCATAATCTTTGCCTTGTTTATCATTCTATTGACCTATCAAGCAATCTGTAATTACCTTGTAAACATACACCCCAAAGTCCCCCAGTGCCCATTTCCCCCAGTGCCCATTTCCCCCAGTGCCCATTTCCCCCAGTGCCCATTTCCCCCAGTGCCCATTTCCCCCAGTGCCCATTTCCCCCAGTGCCCATTTCCCCCAGTGCCCATTTCCCCCACCTCCCCACATCATGACAAAAAATGCTTCATATTTCTTTGGACTGAATTTCATCTGCCATTTCTCTGCCCATCCTCCTGACCACCTTCATATTTCTGCAGTAAAGAGTTCTTTGCAGTACTATAGAGCCATTTTTTTTGTTTTATCTGCAAAAATTCTGAATATGTTCCCTACATTTAGGTCATTACTGTATATTACAAAAAGCAAGAAATCTTGTACTGAGATCACTGGAACCCCACGACCAACAGTCTTCCAGTCACCACAATGTCATCTTTTGTGCAAATTACATACAGCTCAAGGCTTTTAGTTTTCAGGAGACAGAATGCAGATCCTGGAATCTGAAACAATATATAAATAAAGCACTCTAAGAACTCACTGGGTTAAATACTAATCTGTGGAGACAAATAGACAGTCAACCTTGGCCTCCACAGCTACTGCTTGACTCACTGAGTTCTTTCAGCGGCACCCACCCCCCCTACTTTTCTGACCAGCCTCCTTCTGGAATTTTGTCAAAATCGTTCAAGAATTATGTCAAAAATAATTAAAATCCATGCAAATAAAATTGTTTTGATTGTTTCTGTTACTTGTCAACAGATAACAAGCTGATGGGGAAACTCTGCAGAGGCAAAGGATTAGTTTGTCCTGCACCAGGACAGACAGAATGTGTAAGGGACATTTATCCAATATAAAGAGGTGACGGGAGCAGAGGAGGCTGGAGCTGGCAAGTAATTGGTAAATTCAGGTGGGGAAAGATTGATGGGCAGATGGTACCAGATGGTGAAGGATGAGAAAGGGAGACAATAAAGGCCAGCAGATACGAAATCAGATAAGAAAGGAAGGTGGTAAAGTGAACCAGATAAGGGAGGAATGGTGAATTGATGGGAACATTGTAGATGGAATGATGTGGAGGTGAAAATTGACAAGGAGGCGAGTTGCTAAGGAGTTTTGGCAATAAAGGTGTGTGTGAGAGAGGTCCTGCAAAGATCAGAAGGAGGGAAAGGAAGTGGAGAATTCCACTGGAATTCCACTGGGGGGGGGGGGGTGGTACCAAATGACTTGGGATTGATACTATCAAGGTTTAACAATGGCCACCTGCTAAATTGGTGTGAACAACCATTTTGAAATACCAGTCAGGACCAAGAAAAGCCAGTTCGATGCACCCTTTTGCATTACCAACCTGGTATCACAGAGCTAATGGGGAGGCCAACCTCCAGTGATGATGTCCTGAGTGACATATTACTTACTCACAGGCAGGGAATGTTTTTTCCTAAGGAGATTACCCACACCTCACTCCAGCCCCTCACTCTCCAGGGAGGGGGGGGGGGGAAAAGAGAGTGGGAGGGTGTGTGTGTGTGACTGTGTAAACAGATGAAAGCAGTTTTGTAGTGAATGATTTACAAAAGACAGGTGTAGGAAAATAGTTAAGGGACAACACATACACAGTTTATAGTGAGCATTAGAAAGTGAGTGGGAATAAAACATACGAGCATGGCAAAGTCTAAACTAGTGGTTTTCAACATTTTTCTTTCCACTCACATAGGACTAAGTATTCCCTATGCCATCAGTGCTCTGTTATTAGTAAGGGATTGCTCAAGGTGGAATGTGAGAGGGAAGATTGAGAACCATTAGACCCAATTATTATTGAAATATTTTGCATAAGAAAAATTGTCAATGGTCCATTTCCTATGGTGTTATGAAACCGTACACATAACAAGTCCATTATGTACAATTAAAACAGTGGTTTTCTAACTTTTCTTTCCACCCACATACCACCTTAAGCAATCCCTTACTAATCACAGAGCACCTATGGCATAAGGAATACTTAAAGCATTATGTGAGTGTGAAGAAAAAGGTTGAGGACCACTGGTCTAACCCTAACCTGAACCTAAATCCTTACGCTACCCCTAGATTTGACATTAGATCTGCCAGATTGTGAGCAAGCTGGTCTGTGAGTTTGATTCCATTTTGAACAGTCTGAAGCCCACTCCCCGCTTCCCCACTGACGATAGGTAGCGGTGATTAGTAAGAGATTACTGAAGGTGGTATGTGAGTGGAAAGAAAGTCTGAAATCCACTTATATGGATCAATACTTGCAAAAGATTTTCCCACACTTTTATACATTGTGCATTATGTGTTTTATTCCCACTGTGATTTTCCCATGCTCTTCTATTAATTATCGTGTGTTAATAAAAGTAATGTTAGTTAGCAAACCCTTGTGTCCAGACTCATCTCTCAGAGATCTGACACTTTATCAACAAGACAATGGCCAGTGCTGGGACCAAAGGTGTTACTGTTGCCATTACTTACCATTATCATCCTGACTTCAACCTAGCATACAAGACTGGAGAAATGTTTTTAAGCCATTCTTGAGAAAAACAAGTGGATGTCATATGCCATCAACTACAGATTATTGTGTGTAAAAAAAAAAAAAAAAATGCACTGACCCAAAAAAAATGCTGGTTTTGATCATTTCAGTACGAAAGAGCAATACTGGCATATTGAGGCTCTTCATACCAGACTCAGCTCCAATGAGAATGGGCCACCCGCTATACCTGGTAGGATTAGTGATGCTCTGATGGTGTTCTTGCACGTGTGCAGGAACATGAAGGAAACAAAAAATATTCTTCCAAACAACACTGATTTAAAAAGAGATTAAAAGGTATAAACTTTGTATTCAATTTGATCAATGTATATGATCTTGTATTTACACATTATTCATGCTTAATTAAAATATAATTAAGCATTGTTGACACCACAGTAAGAGCCCTTCAGCTCATGATGTTGTGCTGACCTTTATAAACCTACTCCAATATCAGAAAATTGTAGTGGGAATAAAACACACGAAAAAAGAATGGGGAAATATGTACACAATTTAATTAAACAACTGAATAAAATACACTTCAAAAGATCACAGCAGAGAACACTTAACTAGCATATGGAAAGAGTGCAGAATGAGAACAACAGGAACTTGTTAGATTGACTACAAACAGTCCACATGCTATTCATCAAGTTGATCAATGGTGGTATGGAGTTTTAAAATACCTCAATTACTTCGAGCAGTTCTGATAGTTGGGTGGCAAGATACCATTTTTATGTGTGTGTTTCATTGCAAGTGTGATTTTCCCTCACTTGCTATAAATTGTGCATGTATGTTCCATTGCCGGAGCAACTTTCCCACACTCTCTTATGTGCTTTATTCCTGCAACCACTTTCCCAAGCTCACTATAAACTGTGTGCTTTATCCCCGTTACAATTTTCCCATGCCAGTCTTTTGTATTAAATTCACTACAAAACTGCGCTCAGAGTCCTTACTTTTGAGAAAACAGTTGGAGGTAAAAGGAAGACACATTGGAAACACACGTATGTAAGGTAATACAAATGTGGTGGAGGCAGAAAATCTGGGGAATTTGTATTTTAGAGTTCTAACATTCCCATTACTTTATTCCCTTGAGCATAGAAGAATGAGGGGAGATTTGATAGTGTTCAAAATTATGATGAGTAATGATAAATGCAAGCAGGTTTTTTTTTTTACACTGAGGTCTGGTGATACAAACCAAAGGACATTGAAGGGGAGAAGTTTAGGGGAAATATCAGGGGAATTTCTTCACTCAGAGTGGTTAGAGTATGGAACGAGCTGCTAGCTGAAGTGGTGAATGCGGGATCAATTTTAACATTTAAGAAAAATTTGGACAGGTGCATGGATGGGAGGAGTATGGAAAGATATGGATGGATGAGGTGCAGGTCAGTGCGATTAAAAGTTTGGCACAGAATAATAGTTTGGCACAGACTAGAAGGGTCAAATGGCCTGTTTTCTGTTCTGTAATGTTCTATGGTTCTATTTATACAAAAATATGACATACCTCTCATTCTATTCTTGCTCTTGTCATAGCTAATGCATTGCATTTACACCCCTGTAAAACTTTTGCCAGCAATTACAGGAAACCTGGTATTAGCTGTCAGTTACAAAATGTATAAAGATAACTCTGAGTTTTGTTCTATATTTCTATATATCATTTACAAGATTCACAATTATAATGTAACAAACTATTTCTAATTTTTCTCAACTCCAACACCAGGTCATTGACCTGAATCAACAACCCATTTTCTCTTCACAAATACTGCCTGAGCTGCTTGCTGAGTAACTTCAGCATTTTTCCAGGGTTTCCTCCCTCCCCAGACTGCCAACATCAATGGAATTTTACTTTTAAAATACAGTCAAGAATTTAAATTTTACTATCATTGCATAGATTCAACCATTTTTCCATCATTCCTCACCTCGGTGAATTGGAGACGAAACATAGTGCCTAACACATGCCCCATAGATTTTCAGAACTCATTTTCCAGCAAGCAGAGTACTGATGTACTTTATTTATAGATCTGAATATCCTGTACAGTTATGATGAAAACTGACCATAAGATGCTAATTTTGATTTTAATTTGACATTTTACTATCTGCAAAATTATATTGTTTCATCAAAAACTCATGAAATGTTTGCAGTTCAATCCCTGCAATTTTCATACATCCATTAGTCTGCCAGATGCAATAATTAACCAATAACTCAACCAAAGTCTGCGATTCCCAACAAAAGATCATTCTAACTTTACAAAATTCTTTGTTCTTCATCTTCTCCCTCACTGTTTTGTCCTTATTCAAAAGGAAACTGACTTCTATATAAATTTTATTTATGACCATCCAAATTTTTCCAAGTATGGAAATAATCAGCGACATACCACTTTACACACAGTTATTGTGAATATCAAACATAAAAAGATAGTGCAATCAATAAGAACATATTTATAATGGATTATACAAGATCTATAAACAGACAAACCACAGTGCAAAGCATTCTTAAATATAATTTTTTAAATAAACAAAGAAGAATGGTACTGGTAGTTCAGTGAATCAACTGGCACAGACAAGTGTCATACTCAACCACTGAAAGATGCTTTTTGTTGGAATTTTACCCAAACTATATCTCAGTTTTAACATACAACTGCCAGGAAACTGTTATCTGTCTGATTTACATTTTTCATTGCAACGAGATCATCTTTTTACTTCCATCTCACTATATTAAATGAATTAGAAATTATTTCTTGCATTGATTGGCCTTTTTTTTTATCCCCACACCATCAAAGATGAATGTTGATATGAGCCAGTCCAAACAAATCATAAATCAGAAAAAAATCTTAGTTTTGTCATTATTTTTAAAAAGTGAATTCTCATCACCACATTTGTTGAGCAGCTTAATTTCCACCAGTATTTTAATGGTAAAGCAGAGCATCTTCAATCTGTGCCATTTATAATGAAAGGAAAATTTAGGGAATTTCAAAACCAGTATTAAAACAACATGCAAACAACTTTGCTTAAAAGTTGTACTCACAGCACAATTAACCAATCTTCAACAGTGGCGTGAAACAGTAAAATTTGGGTTCAAACGCCATTCCCCGATAATTGAACAATATAAAGAATGACACGAGTGGGTATGTTTACATACTGGAGCTGGTGACTTTCAAAATCAAGTTTTTTTTAAAAAAAATCAGGACTCCAAACTCTCTCTGGGGTTAACTTAAATGGATATTTGCCACTTTTTGAAATATCAAAGTATTGCAAGTGCCATAACAAATATTAATCTCTCAAACTTCTCCATAAAAATATTTGTTTTAAAAATTTAAGGCAATATGATATTTGCTGACTCCAAATATGCAGAACAGGAGCATTTCACTGACTATAAAAGTTACCATAAAAATGCAGGTCTTTCTTTAGATTTTGCCAAAGGGAAAGGAAGTCTTAAATTTTTCAAATGTTTTGATCACAAGAGAACAAATGAAGCCTTTTACAATTTTGTCATCCATATTTACAATTTTCAGATCTAAATCTTTAATTGTGTTCTGCCTAACCCTCGAGACCTGTGTTGATCTTCTCCAAAGAAAATTAAATAGAACATAAATTTACAATCCGTGATGTGTGCAGCACCTTTCAGCAATCCATTCTGCTTTTTTTTCTTTTTCTCCTTTTCTTGCTTTTCCTATTTTCTTTGGGCTTTTCTGGATGAGTGGGGGTTGGAGTATAAAAGTATTGGATTTGGATTTGTAATTTTTATTGTAATTGACTGCATGTATGGTCAAAATTTTTAAATAAACTATTAAAAAATGATAACAAATTAACCCTCGTCAAATCCACCAATGAGAACATTTTCTTTACCTTGCAAACTTTATTTGCACAAAAAGCTGACCTTGAGACAGAAATTGGAGTATTTAAACTGAGATAACCAAAATATGCAAACGTTAATTGTTAGATTGGGAAATAATCTTACTAATTACAACAAATGAACTTATGAATTTTAACTCATCTGGTTTATTAATATCCTTCCAGGAAGGAAATCTGCCATTCTTTCCCAATCTAACCAGCAATTCACTGTGCAGATCCACAATGAAGTAGTTGATTCTTAATTTCCTGCTTAGATGATAGTCAGCTAAGCGTGGAAATAAACATCACCCTACCAGCAACATCCATATCGCATGAACACAGTTATAAAATAAACTTTCAAAGAACTTTTAAAATAAAAGTCAGATATTGAATATGCTCCAATACTTATTTGCCCAATTTTTTTTTAACTGCCTATTTCACAAAACACCAGGCACCATGTTCTAAATTGACTATTTATACCCAACTGGATTTGAGAATTTGATTACAAAGCCAAAACATTGTCCTCAAATCAGAATGGGCACTTTTTCATTATGATAGCTTGATAGACTGAGGAATGTAATGGTCCTATCAGGAAACAAAAGTGGTTTGCATTTATATAGCATCTTTTGTGACGGATCTCCCTAAAATGCAAGCAAGAACTTTTTAACTGAAGTCACAGTTGCAATATTGAAAACAAAATAACCAATTTGAGCACAACGTGCAAAGGCAAGTGACATCAGAAGCAATTTGACTGAATCAGGAGAAAACCTTGGACAAAACCTTGGGTAGCATGTTAGCACAACACTATTGCAGCACCAGCCACCTGGGTTTGAATCTGCCACTGTCTGTAAAAGTTACAAAAAGGTATGTGAATAATAGGTTAATTGGTATATTTGAGGGGCATGGGCTCATGGACCAAAAGGGCCTGTTACTGTGCTGTCTGACTAAATTTAAAATAAAAAGTCACTTTTAAAAAGATCCCATGGAGAACACAATCTATCCATTTTACAAATGCATGAACAAATCGACTTCAAACCTCATCATCAGAATTTCACCTCCAACAATGAAGCATTCTCTTGGAGAATCAATGAAGTGGGATTCAAATCTATAATCCTGGAGTAACCAAGTTTGCAGTGTTGATTTGTTCATTCTAATGCAGCTTTGTCACTGAAATAAACACCATCTGTACCCAATGCAGAATAATAATATCTTCAATGAATAAAACCACGTAAATCTTTTTCCTCAGTTAGTGATCAGTTACTACTGCAACACATTTTTGAGCAAATGTAGCAAGGCGAATTGCTTCATAGCTCAATCAGAATTTATTGTCATGAACAATTCATGAAATTCGGTGATTTGTGGCAGCGTCATAGTGTAAACATTCATATTACTACAAAAAATAAATAATCCTAGTCCACGAAAAGTAAAGCAATGTCTTTGGTTCACTGATTATTCAGGTATCTGATGGCAGCAGGGAAGAAACTGGCCTTGTGCCGATGAGTGCTCGACCTTAGTGTTACGGAGTCCAGAGGACCCCAAAAACAAGCAGTAATAGATATGCACCACAACACAGGGTTACTTAAACAAAAGTAGTTTTTAATTATAATTGAACAAGAAAACAGAATTTAACTCTAACTTATTAATTAACCCCCCCCCTACAATTTTAAGCAAAGGTGTGTGTAATGTATATTTAAGATTTAAAAAGTTCTTTGGATTACAGTCCAATCTCACTGGTTGCAGGTGATTCTTGTACTGTGCACAGAAGTTAGCATTAACAAAGTTCACCAGGCTTTGGTGCTTAACAGGCAATTGGTTACCACACAGGAGGGTTCTTGCTGATTTTCAGAGACAGATTCCTTTTCCAGGACATCCGCAACTGATTCCTTCTCAATCCGTCTTGCTGATAAAACATGCCCCCTTCAGGGTTCTCCAGGTGATCCTCTTTCTTTCAGATCACCTTTCAGACAGCCTTCCAAAGTTTGCCAGCTTTGTCCTTCCAGAACTGATTTCGGTCTCCTTTCTCTCGGTTTCATACCCTCCCTCTCTGAGAACAAAATTCTTCTCTGCCAACTGCAAAGATCATATGCTCTCCCAGGCAAGCTGCTGTCTATACTTTGTTGCCTCTTGCAAAAAGCACTCTGTAAAAGTCCTGCCAATATTCTGTTTTAAAATGTGTGTGCAAGCTGCTCTAACAAATTCCTCCCAAACCACCTCTAAATACTCTGTCACATTAAGGTCTTGTACTTTTTCCCCCAATGGTAGCAGAGTGAAGAGAGCATGGCTTGGGTGGTGGGGGTCTTTGAAGATAGAGGCTGCTTTTTTAAGACACTGCCTCATGTAGATGTCCTTGATGGTGTAGAGTCTGGTGCCGGTGATGTCGCAGGCCGAGTTAACAACCCTCTGGAGTTTATTCTGGTCCTGAGAGTTGGAGCCTCCCTACCAGGCAGTGATGCAACTAGCCAGAATGCTCTCCATGGTACACCTGTAGAACTTTACAAGAATCTTCAATGACATATCAAATCTCCTCATACACCTTACAAAGTATAGCCACTGGCAAGATTTCTTTGTGATTGCATCAAAGTGGAGGCTCCAGGACAGACCCTCAGAGATGTTGACACCCAGGAATACGAAGTTCTTGACCCTCTCCACTAGTGAGCCTTCCATGAGGACTGGGTCGTGTTCCCGACTTCCTCCTGAAGTCCACAATCATCTCCTTGATTTTGCTGACGTTGAACACCAATGTTGTTGTCATTACATCATTCAACAAGCTGATCTAACACCCTCCTGTACGCTTCCAATTCTGCCGAAAACTGTGGTGTTGTCAGCAAACTTGTAGATGGCATTGGAATTGTGCCTGGCCACGCAATCGGGGTGTATAACGAGTAGAGCAGTGGCCTAAACATGCATCCTTTGGGGTGTACCTGTGTTGATGATCAGTGAGGAGGAATCCAATTCGTACTGACTGTGGTCTTCCAATGAGAAAGTCAATGATCCAGTTGCAGAGGCCTAGAGTTTGTAGCTTCTTGACCAACACTGAGAATATAATGGAGTTGAAGACCAAGCTGTAGTCTGTGAAGAGCAGCTCTATGTATAAATTGCTGTTGCGAGGTGATCCACCAGAGCTGAGTGGAGAGCCAGCGATAGTGCATCTGACATGGAACGATTTTGACGATAGGTGAATTGTAGCAAGTCCAGATCTTTGCTTAGATAAGTGTTAATTCTGGCCATGACCAGGCTCTCAATGCATTTCATCACAGTAGTAGTTAGTGCTATTAGGCAATAATCATTGAGGTAGCCCACGCTACTCTTTCTGGGTACCAGGAAGATTGATGCCCTTTTGCAGCTGATGGGAACCTCTGAAATGCCACAGAGGTTGAAAATGTCCATGAACATTCCGACGAGTTAGCTGGTGCAGATTTTCAGTACCCTACAAGGTACACTGTCCGGCCTTGACCCCTTGAATGATGTTCTGACATCATGCTCAGAGACAGGTATCACAGGGTCCTCAGCCTTTTCAGGGATTCCAGTAGGCATTGTTTGGTTCTTCTCAAAGGAGACATGGAAGGTGTTCACCTCATTTGTTAGTGAAGCATCACAGTCATCTTAGCGTTCACCCTTCATATGTCGGCTGTAATGGCCTGCACTCCCTGCTATAGCTGCCATGTATCTGTCTCTGCTTCCTCCAGAATTGCCACTGCTTCAGAGACAGCCTTTCGCAGGTCGTACCTGGACTCCTCGATTCCCAGTCTTAAAAGCCCTGGTCTCACCCTCAGCAGGTTGCAGATTATCTGATTCATCTCGGGCTTCTGTTTGGGGAACACCTGGTATTTGCACATGGTCATCCACACAGGTCTTGATGAAGTCAGTGACACCTGTTGCATATTTATTCAAGTCTATGGATGACTTGAATACATATTCATGTTTCAGTCCACAAATTCAAAAGCAGTCCTGCAACAGTCCTCTGCCTCCCTCCACCATACCTTCACCATCTTCTTCATTGGTGCTGTAGTCTTCAGTCTCTGCTTGTCCACTGGGAGAAGTACAGCCAGGTGATCAGACTTGCTAAAGTTCAGTCATGGTATGGTGCAGCAGTGGTTGAGTGTGTTGATTCCCCTGGTCTTGCATGTGACATGGTGAGTTTGTCAGACCTCGACAGGTTGACCTGATTGAAATCTGCCACAATGGTTGGGAAGGTATCAGAATTGGCTGTTTAATCACAGTGCTCAGTCCCTCCAGTGCCAGCCTGACATTCACCTGGGGGAGAATGCACAGTCTGACCAGGATGATGGTGGTGATCATGTGCTAAATGAATATTATACATTAGAGGGAAACACAGCCAAATACAGTATTTACAATCAGAAACTGAAATGGTTACAAATCTGAAACAAAAACAGGATATGCTGGAAACACCAGAAGATGAAGAAGCATTTGCAAAAAGAAACAGAATTAATGTTTTAGGTTATAAAATTCTTCATGAGAGTAATCCTCTCAATGTATTCAGTACGTAAATTTGAATACAATTCAACCATAACAATTAATCATCAAACAATTAAAGGAGTGATTAATATAAATCCGGTAACCATTTTCTAGAAACAATTGTGAAAATAACCCACACAACAAATTTGCTTTCTGTGGGGCACAATGACAGGACTCAAATGTTAATTTATTAGGACAGCCTAAGTGATGTTGTTGCATGCAAAGATCTGTTTATTAACAGAAGGAACCCACTTTGTATCATTATACTGACTAGCCTGCATATATTAAGATCAGGCAGAAACTCCTGCACTGCAGACCATGCACAACTTGAATTCTAGCCTTACTATTGACTTAGTTACATCATGTCAGACAATTTTTTGCTGTGCTTGTTCACCTTGAATGCTAATAGTCTTTTTAGCCAGTTGTGGGTGTGTGGTGATATGGCTGTATGTACTGGCTGGCCCGCCCTCCGGGGGTTGGGGGGGGAGGGGGGGGGGGTCTTCCTACCGTAGCTCCTCCTTTGATCCTTCCCATGTGACCCCTGGTCATTAAGGTCGAGTCCTCTCCTTCCCGCTCATTTTCCTAGCCTAGACCCGGTCCAGCAGTCTCTTGCTTAAATAAGCCTATCGTTCCCCTCAGTCTTCTGTCTGCATCATTATTGGGCTACCGATAACACCCAACAGGGTGACAGATACCATGCAGTATTTTCTTGCCGAACCATAGAATGGTATAGCAGGCCCTTCTAGTCTGTGCCTACCATTATTTCGCTAGTCCAATTGACTTGCTCTCATTCCATAACGCTCCGGAGGGTTATGAAATGGGAGCAGGTCAATTGTATCTATCCAATCTATTCTTAAAACTCTCAAGATCGAGCCCGCATTCACATCAGATGACACTCATTCCACACTCCCACCAATGAGTGAACTTTCCCCTAATGTTCCCCCTAAACCTTTCCCCGTTCAACTTAAAACTATGACCTCTCGTATTTGCTTCAATCTAAATGGAAAAAGCCTATTCACCACCTCTCAATCCTGTAAACCTGTCAAATCTCCCTTCATTCTTCTTCACTCCAAGGAAGAAAGTCCTAAGCTGTTTATCTTTCCCTGTAACTCAATTCCTGAAGACCCAGCAACATTTTAGTAAATCTTCTCTGCATCTTTCAATCTAATTGCTATCATTCCTGTAGTGAGGCAGCCAGAACTGCACACACTATTCTAAATTTTGCCTCACCAATGTCTTAAACAACTTCAATACAACATCTCAACTCCCATATTCAATAGTTTGATTTATAAAAGCTAAGATGCTACCTTCAGGGATCAATACATCTCTATTCCCAGACCTCTCTGCTCCTTCGCACTCCTCAGTGCCCTAGCATTTACAGAGGGGTTTGCCTTTCCAAAATGCATCATCTCCCACTTGTCGGAATTAAACTCTGTCTGCCATTTTTGGCCCAGCCATATTATTCAGCTGACGATTAAAGCAAACACCCTTACTGTAAATATAGGCAAATTAGCAACAAAAATCAAATGAGAATCCTCTACAGAAAAGTGAAATTATAACTAGTAGTGTGTAATGAAGGGAATTGTTCAAGCCTATTTCTTTCTGAACACAATCAAGATCTGTACATTCCATTATTCATCGAGGTATCTCGAATACCCTTCAATTGCTACAACTCCAAAGTTATCAAATCATTCTGAAGGTATAATTTCTGCAATAGGCCAAGTTACTACAGGAAAGCATATGATTTTTCTTCAATATGAACAAAATACTTCAAAGTAGGATAAAGTATTCAATGCACCAAGAAGCTGGACTATTTTTTGATCAGGGAATACAATAAAACCAGTATCAGCAACCAATAAAAAAAAGTGGAAGGAAGAAGCTCCAACATGTGTGCCATTTGGGATGAAAAACAACTGTCAAAATTCAGTTAGTGTAAAAAAAAAATGATTACATGAACTCATAAGTTAAAGTGAAAAATCAAAAAAGTGCCTGCTAAAAATCATATGTCTAACTTACCAAGAACAAGACAGATGGCAAAGGCCTACAACCATCTTCAACTGTTTCCAAGACGGCCTTTCTTCTGACAGATTAAGGCTTATTATGGTGAACTCGCTTTAACACTATTCTTTAATCTGATATCTTCAAATGGACTAATTGGAGCAGAGTTAAAAACAAAATGTTTTGAAATATACACACCATCTGAATTAGCATTTACATCACCATTTCCACACCACAGAAAAATTACTCAATCCATACATTCAAAGATTAGTTCGTTATCTGCCAATATTTATTCAAGAAGTTTGTAAATGTTTTTCTGTGGATCGAGATCCATACAAATTCCCATTGGACATGTACCTCAGGAGTCAAAATGTCAGGGATCCAGCCAGCAACACAAATTTCACGCATGTTTTACATATGAAAATGCAAATAAAGCTAATGCAGAAAGAATTACTGTGCCTGATGGTATACTCCAACACATTTTGAACAGTTTTGAACCAGATGTTAATTTGAGTTGTTAAATAATTACTTTCCACATCAGATGCCAAATGCAATATCAACATATTACTGAACAGCAACTGAACTCACAACCAAGTCCACATGCAAGAAATGAACCCTTGCAAGATTAGGATAGCCTGGCTCCTACCACTGACCAAGTCAAAGATGAGCTCAAAATTAATATAGAGGCCCTGCAAGTGCATTTTATGAAATGACACTTCATGTCACTACACAAGAATGCTTTATCTCATTTAAGCTCCCAGTCTCAGTCAAGTCAGAAAACAATTTATAATTTCACGTGGAAGAATTGGCAGTTGTGAACGATTATTTTCACATCTCATACTGAAGCTTTTTAGGCAAATTAAGTGGCTTTTTTCTGTGAAATTGTGATGTTTGATTGTTAGCTTGGAGATTAACTTAATCATATACTGTGTATGCTTAAAAATTAGAACACAAGCCAGGTAATAATATTCAATAATAGTCAAAAGGTAAATGCTTTGAGGCTGGAATGTTAACCCATGAAAATACTTCTGCTGTCATCTGGTTTACAGCGAAAAAATATAAAATTTTCACCCCACATCTCCTGGTTCCTTACTAACTGTAAATTTAAAATTTCCAAACTTATGCATCAATTTCTGCTCGATAAAAACATCTCAATGACATTAAAACAAGCTATATTTACCAAATTTAATAGCTAGATGACCATGTGATTTGTTTATCAAAATACCTCATGGGGGAAAAAAAAGCATTTTGCAAAGTTAAGAATTGAAATTCCCAAAACTAAAGTGCCTCAGGCACAAGACTTCAGATTACCTTGACCCCAATTTTTAATCTTTGTACATAATTCACAATAAGTGAGAAATGAAAATGAAAAACACCAGCCATAACAAATTACATTCTCTGCTTAGTTCTGAGTGGCAGGTGGAGTCACAGAAGGCAATGCATGGGAAGTGGTCGCAAAAAAAAACAAACTGAAAAGGCTCGGGTTGAGAAGCGGCATCATTTCTGTGAGCAGCAGCCAAAATATAATGAAAACAGACAAACTAACAGCAACATACGATGATGAAACAAAAGGATTGAGCAACATTGCAGAACACAATTTCCTTTTAATCAGTTATTTAATTACCACCCAAATGCATTTAATTTCCCCTCATATTGGAGGCTGGAACTAGCTTGGGATGTTAGATCCAATGAAATGTTGTCCTTTTGAACAGCAGTTTTCACCTGTCTTAGTGCCAAGTTGCAACATATCCTTATCAACCAATATCACACTCTTAAGATTCACCAACTTGGGATTTGTTTTATTTAAGACCGCCATTATTTTCTTAGAAGACCTTTAATATAATTTTCTAGAGTTGATAAGTCAAGTTTGCAGTGAGAGAGAAAAGGTATACATGAAGTAAGATATTTTGGGACTTCCAGTAGTAGATAGGTTTAAAATTTTGGACAGGCCTAGACATGAAAAGGGTAAAAGACAAAACATGCAAATAAATTTGGAAACATACATTTCCCTGGACTTAAAATCCCCAAACCTGGTATATATTGAAAAGAGATGGTCATGAATTAAAGTTTAAAGAAAGCATAAAATAGACAGAGGAGAAGCAATCAGGTCTGTGAATGATAAAGACAAAGGTTTGCAATAGCAAATGGACTAAGTGCAAGGACGATGCAGACAACAGCAAAAGAGTGTTTATTCATTCTTGGCTAAATTTGAAATTTCTACTGTGGATCATTGGAAATATTTGAACAACTGTCACTTTAACAATCATCTAGAGCCTAATACAAATCCCTCCACTGGGCCTTTGAGCTTGATATTGTACCCCAACAAAAACTTCCAAAATATCCCATTGTGATAAAGAGACCATAGAATCCAGGCAGCCTGTCAGCATATGGAGCATAACTATTCCATGAGTTAGTCTCCACTGCCGTCTGTGGTAACAAATTCTACAAACAATTGACCAATAACCCCTACTGTATTAGGTCTTACACATGTTTAAGAGCCTTCTTCATGAGCAATCAGTGAACCAAAACTGCTTGGAGCACTGGAAGTGAGAAGGAATTAAGAGCAAAATTACAACTCTCAAGTAATGGCCTGCATTGTCAGCCAGAGTGTGCATCCTGAGCCCCACACCAATACAGCCCTTGCAGACAATTCCTGAACACCAAGCTCCAAATGACTTGCTCCTTGAGGGCATGCCAGTATATGGAGGCTCAGAGTTCACACCAGGTTCCTGGTTCAGCAGGAATGTCAGCAACACCTCACATAGTGCTGGTTCCATTAATGCTCATTTTCAGGAAAACATTTTTGAACTCTGAATAAGAAAACCAACGTATAATTATTTTTAAACATAAAAGTAGCTAAATACAAGTTGTAAATGGTCCCCTTTTTGCTTCTAGCTCACAAAACCCAAAGCCAATATAGTTTCAAAGCTCAATTGATATTCTGCAAGCCAAACAATTGCACACCACATCCTCAACACGTCACAACATCCAGACTGAATAAAATGTGGCAATGTTTGCACTGTTGAACATGCCTTCATTTCTGTCAACAATTCAGTAGGCAGTGCTTTCGTTTTGATTTCGGCATCCATTTAAATTTAAACCCAAGGCAGCATACTCAACAGAAGAATCCATCACCTGGAGTCAGAGAACTCATCGAGCATCCATGAAAGGCCGGTACCTCAGTTCAAAGAGCCTGTCTAACTTGATGTTTCTCCAGCACACTATTCTTTTCTATTTACATTTGCATGAAGCCTTTCACAACCTGAGGATATGCTAAAGCACCAAGCATTCAATGAACCGATTTTCATTTCTAGTTCCTTCTCAGTTTTCAATTAAATCAGGAAATCCCAAAACAGAAACCCCATTTCCCTGTCTGAGATGGAAAAATAACAAGTGAAACAATAACTCCAGAGCCACCCTAGAACAATTAGCGACAAAACTGAATTGTCGAATGGTATGAAAGATATGGTACTGTTGAATGGTATGAAAGAAGCAAGAAACTAGCACAAAGTTAATGGAAGTTCAGTCAATTGACTGCAGTTTTACCAATGGTCAAACAAATTGATAATTATTTTAAAAACCACACATAGGCTCAGAGTTCAGAGTTTTTTTTGTGAAGAAACATCTAGAGTTCAAAAATGAAGCATATTAGATGCTGAAAACAAATAAAATGAAAAGTGCTTTAAAATATTCAGATCAGACAACATCTACGAAAACAGAAACTGGTTAATATTTTAAGTCAGTATGCAAGGCTGAAAATGATAGATAAAGTGTTCTTTATTCCAAAGTATACATCGACTTTGTTGGAGAGAGCAAGAAGACAAAAAGGCAAGGCACAAAATTAAAGAACTGACAACTGTTTTTATAAAAAACCTTATTTGCATGCAAAATGTTTTAGTGCATATATTGCATCACTTGTTGATGACTATAATTTGCAGTGGGAATATTAGTAATTTGAAGTGTGATTTGAAGCAACATGTCAGTCAGCAAAAAAAAAAGCCTCACCATTCAATTCAATCAGCTGATTTTCTATGTCAATAATCATATTCCCATTCTCTCCATCGACCATTCAATGCCTTTCACATCAAGGCTTTTATTTATCTTTCTTAAATATAAGGTGGTTTCATGTTGAGCCCCCACCTCAAGGCCGGCTACATTCATGGAGAAAATTCAAACTTACCCTTTCACGGAGCAGCCCTAAAAGGCACCATTTTCAAGAAGAATGGAGCTTCGTAACGTTCTCCAGAGCCAATGTGTCTGGGGCTATAGCGCTGCCTGCCAAGTTGACATCATTCACATGTGCCGAGCGCAGAAAGAGCTCTATAGTGGAGAATGGCAACCCCAGAGCAGGTAGGAAAGCTGATAGCGATGTTTGCAGCCAGTCTTAGCACCCAGGTAGAAATGCTTCCCTGCAGTGCACGTTGTCGGCATTTTAAAAGTCCTGCTCCTGCGTCTCAGGCCCACGACATCATCACAATGTCATTCACCAACCCCTACCCAACTGCTTGCAGCAGCAGTATACTCATGATGTGTGGCAGAGCACTGTGCTCCGTCGCTGACACTACCTTGGAGAGGGATTGGAGTCGGCAGAAGAGCATTCATGCAGGTAAGTTTTCAGATGTGAGGGCAGAGAATCTCCACCTCTATGGCCAGATTTTCTTTGCTTTATAAAGGACCTATATTCCATGAGTTAGTCTCCACTGCCGTCTGTGGTAACAAATTCCACAAACAATTGATCAATAACCCCTACTGTATTAGGTTTTAAGAGCCTTCTTCATGAGCAATAAGTGAACCAAAACTGCTTGGAGCATTGGAAGTGAGAAGGAATTAAGAGCAAAAGGCAAGAATTTCATCTCTGGGGTTGTACAAGCAAGTAGCAAAAGGAAAACAGCAAGGACAAGCTAGCCAAAATGTTGGGAGTGGGACATCAAAAAGCATTTGAATCTAACAAAGCCACAAAGTTGTTAAAAGGAAGCAAAAGAGAGTAAACTTTCTTAAAGGCATTTCAGATTCTGGAAACTTCAAAGGAATTTCATCACATAAATAACTTTTTCCAAGTGCAAAGGAGGCGCAGTAAGAGCAAAGCCAATAAAACAAGAAAACATGACATGAAGTCGTGCTAGACTATTCTTTCTATCATGGTTATTAACCCGCTCAACATTATTTGGTGCTCTCTCCAAATACAGCAACAGTTCAGTTTCTAGAGCATACAAAGCATTAAAGATAGAGGATGAAGTATTTTTCACCCTACTACCAAGCACATGCTGACTGACATGTTGCTTCAAATCACACTTCAAAATGCTACTAATATTCCCACTGCAAATTATAGCCATCAACAAGCGATGCAATATATGCACTAAAACATTTTGCATGCAAATAAGGATTTTTATTAAAAACAGCAATTAAAGCAGCTAATCAAAAGTTTAACTCGAAAATGAGATCAACAATGATGTCAAATCACCTTTATTTATTGATCATTCCATGCTCACACAGTAAAGACAAGGCAGTGTTTCTCCAGGACTACAGAGCATATTTAAATAAATCAATTAGAAGTTAAAACACATTGAAATTTTAAAATGTTAAGACATATGTAGTAAAAGTCCACAGTACACGGTCCAAATATGTTCTGGGAATTCAGGAGCCTGATGGTTTTGGGGGAAAAACTGTTGCCCAATCTGGACGTAACGACCCGAATGCTACAGTACCTCCTCCCAGTTGGCAGAGGGAGAACAATTTACATTAGGGGTGTGTGAAGTCCTTCACAATGTTTATTGCTTTTCACCTGCATCAAGTGTTGCATATGTCCTTCATGGTAGGAAGAGAGCCCGCATTAATCTTTTCCGCTGACTTCACTATCCCCTGCAGATCTTGCAGTTCAAGGAGGTATAACTTCCAAACCAGGCAGTGATGCCGTTGCACAGGTGATGCAAACACAGCTCCACAAAGAAAGGAAGAAATTGCTCATATTGAAATAAGCAATATATTTGGAATAAACATATCTTAAACAAAAGGAAGATCAAATCATACAGAATAATAAAAAGCTAACTCCCCAGATTACAAAACACATTTGTTTACACCCTTCAAGAATCAAGAGATTATTGATGAAACATACAACTCCAATCAAACAACACTACAATACAATATTGGTCCACATCATTTCAAGAAATGGAATAGAGTAGTCAGGAACAGAAAAAGGAATAGTCACCTTGATACTAGGCCACCAAACAGTCACTAAAAAAGATAGAGGATCAAATATATAATGATTGCTGATGTCTGTAAAAATAGCAAAGCTAATATCGTGGTCATGTGTTCAGGGAACTTTCTACAAAAGTATGTGCGACATGGGGAAGTGGCAATATTAGACTTTGGCCAGAAGGATGACATTATTCAGGAAAAGGAGGTATTGGTAGGGAAATACTTTGGAACCAGTCACAACAATTCGATTAGCCTTAAGGTTGTTGTGGGAAAGGATAATACTGGTCCTAAAGTTAGAATCCTAAATTGGGGAAAGGCCAATTTCAACATGATCTGGCAGGAGTTAGCAATAACTGACTGGACTGTCATGAATGCCAAACAGGAAGCATTTAAGGGTGTTATAAAGGAGGTCCAGTTCAAATATGTTCCTGATAGGGTAAAGGGCAGGAATGGCAAGTTAAAGGAACCCTGGTTAACAAGAGATACAGAGACACAGATCAGAAAGCAAAAGGAAACATATAATTAGATACAAGGAATTACTCAAATACAAGGAATGTTCATCCCTCTGCAATTGGATCCTTTATTTCCTCGTCAACAGACCTAATCAGCGGAAATTGACAGCATCACCTATTCCATGCTATCAACACATGGGCACCCCAAAGCTGTGTGCTTGGTCCCCTAAACTATTCCCTGTACATTGATGACTGCATAGCCAATTTCTGTTTCAACTCAATCTACAAATTTGCTGACGATACCACCATTGTTGACTGAATTGCTGAGTCAGAATGGAGATCAAGAATCTAATTAAGTGATGCCAGAACAACATGTCGCACTGTAAAGTCGGGTTATCTGGTCGGTGAAGGACAGAAGTCGTTAACCTTCAAGCAGGTGATGGCGGTCTGTTAGTCCTGGACGTCCACATCCTCTGCTTGGTCTTTGGCTACCTGAGCAACATCGAGCCCTCCTGAGGGAGTGGCGATGACCGGTCTGGACAGCACGTCTGCCACCATGTTGGATTTGTCTGTGACGAGGCGAATATCCGTTGCATACTCGGAAATGTAGGAGAGGTGTCATTGTTGCCTCACCTACCATGGGTCCGAAACCTTGCTGAATGCATGGCTGAGTGGTTTGTTGTCTGTGTAGGGGACAAAAACCCTTCCTTCTAACATGTACCAGAAATGTCATATTGCAGTCGAACGAGCTGTACTCGAGTTCTGGTGTCCAGAGAAAGCTGAAGAAAGCCAGGGGGCACCACTGTTTATCAACCCACTGCTCCAGCACCACGCTGCCAACTGTCCAATGCGTCTGTTGTAAGGAGGAGGAGTCTGGATAGGCCAAAGATGTGGCCTCTGCCAGTGCAGTTTTGGTTACCTGGAATGCTTCAACTGTTTCGCATGTCCTCTGGAGTGCCTTGTCACAGAGTTTGAGGTCAAATAGGGGTTGCATGAGGGTAGCCACTCCCAGGAAGAAATGATGATAGAAGTTCACCATCCCTAGGAATTCTTGTGGGCCTTTGATTGTGCTCGGCCTGGGAAAACATTGAATGGCTTCCACCTTATCCGGCAGGTTGTGGCCCCCTTTCAGGTGATACGGTATCCCAGGAAATAGATAGTTTTCAGGCCGAACTGACACTTAACCGAGTTTATTGCAACTCCAAAATCCTGCAACCTGTCAAAAAGGAGAGTCAAGTGCATCCTGTGTGTGTTGGCGATGAGAATGTCATCCAGGTAGACAAAGATGAAATTGAGGACCCTGCCAACCACATCCATGAGACGCTGAAACATCTGAGCTGCGTTTAGATCGAAAGGGATGTCGTTAGGATGCACCGGGATCTAATGGTACCCTTTGACGAGGTTCACCTTGGAAAAGATCTGGCAGCCCTGGAGCATCATGGTGAAATCCTGGACACGTGGGACAGGGTATCTATCTGGGACAGTGGCATTGTTGAGTCACCTGTAGTTGCCACACAGGCACCAAGTGCCAGAGTTCTGCTGGACCACGTGCAGCAGGGATGCCCAAGGGCTGTTTGAGCGGCGGACGATACCAAACTCTTCCATGGCAGCAAACTCAGTCTTGACTGAGAGGAGTTTATCCTGTGAGAGGTGCCACGCCCTTTCATACACTGGGGGCTCAATAGTCTCCACTCTATGTGCTGGTTTAGAGTCATGGAAGTTGGGCGCCAACAGTGATGGGTACTTGGCCAGTAGGAGGGCATATCCGCTACGGTCCAGAGCGTGGATTCCTAATGGCAGAAAAGAACGTTGCCATGGAGGGAGTTTGACTGGAACGAGGTAGCATTGACCAAACGGCATTTGCTCATGTCCACCAGGAGCTCATGCGCAAGGAGGAAATCTGCTCCAAGTATGGCTTGCCCCACGGATGCAATTGTACACTTCCAGTGGAAAACAGTGTCCACGGCATGGATTGTGACCAGGCAGGTGCCAAAACTCGGAATGGAGGAATCGTTCGCCACCTGAAGGGGAGGCCCTTGGGATTGTTTGAGTTTGAAATACGTTGGCGGAATGAGGCTCATCTCTGAGCCCATGTTGGTTAGGAAATCCCTCTTTGTTCACTGGTCCTTGAGGTGAAGTAGGCCTTTATGAGTGCCAACTGCCGTGTCCACTATCAGCAGCCAGCCTGACCATTTCCCGCCATCGCACTTGATTTGGCACTGGAGTACAAGCATGGAGGAACGCACTGCCAAGTGTTATGGCCCCATCTTCGGTGGAAGAAACAGTAATCGCTGTTTGAGTGCTTGTTACGTCACGGCTGGGCTGCAGCTACTACTTGGGGGCCTGGCAGAGGGGGCTGAATAAGCGGCATCAACAGCATAGATCAGTTGCACATGTATGGAGCTCTGTTGCAGGGTGTGCACAAGTCTGTCTGCTTCTTTGGTTACCAGGTGTGGGGCATTGAAATCCATGTTGGATATTGCCAAGGAAACATGCACCAGTAGCTTGGAGAGGAACAGGGCCTTGAACAAGAAACAGTTTGTGTGTCCATCTGCTAAGGCCACTATTTCATGCACAAGCTTGGATGGGTTCCTATCACCCAAGCCTTGGATATTCATGATGTGGACGGCACACTTGTGTTGGCCGAGTTCCAGGGAATCAAGGCAGAAACTCCAGAATTGTTCATACTTGTGCTCCACAGGAGGATTTTCTCTGAAGGAGCTTACTTTTGCTGCAGTAGCGGTCGTAGCATCCTGCATTTTGTCACATTCAAGGTGGATTCCAAGGATGTTGGAACCGTCAGGGTCACCACTATAGCATCTGCTAATGGCAGCACTACCAAAATGAGAAATATCCACACAGACCGCCCACTTCCTGTGAGGGGTGCACTGGCCTTAGGAAGTTACCTCAGTGCGTCATGGTGTCACTCCCCGTCCAGTGGCACACAACAGAAACGGCACTGTCCCCTGGGCAACACAAGTTGTCAACTGCAGGCTTCTCCTCAAAGGGAAGGGGGCACACGCCATCTTGTGTCAGACGACTGGGGCAGCAGTTCGACCTATCTAACCGTGCAGTCACTTGGCTCGCTACAAGAATGCATTAAAATACTCAGCACATCAAGCAACATCTGTGGAGTTTTGAAACACAAATCCTTAACATTTAAAATTCAGTGTCAGAAATTAAGTGGGACATTTCGTTAATATCCGAGCAGTGCTCACTAAGGTGAATCTGTTGGCAGTTGGGACAGCGGGTCAGAAAAACTGTTGAGTGACTGAAAACTGATTTGCAATGAGTAGCTAGAGACTGGAACATGGGCAGGAATGGAGATGAGGGGAGGGAATAAGAAAGGCAAAGGCTCCTGTACCCAAGCTCACAAGTCAGCATACGCTGTGTGCAATCTTATGGATACAATCTTAAAACACCCAAGCAGCAGAACTTGGTCTTTTTTGTGATTGGATCAAGACCTTGCTTGACAAATCCTGTTTGATAGATGGGGCACAATGGCTTGCCCACATGAAAACAAATCACACAATTTGGAGTCGAGACCATAGTCATTTCAGGATCCAATTAATGCACGCATACATGATCAATAGACAAATCCATGGCAGATGACAACAATCCATGTTGTTACAACCAGACACTGGGTTGTCAGTACTCAAAAGGGGCAATAAACTGATTCACAAATGCTTCAACAAATATACTGCAATTAAAACAACCTCGAATAACTGAGGTTTACAAGACCAAATGGGTTTCAAACAAAGTTATCTTGAAGATCAGCCACTAACTAACCGACAGCCTGCACATACTTAGTAATTTCCATTAAGATGTTGATGACTGGCACAGTATTTGCAGCTTGTATGCTGCACATGACCAAAACCACATACCAATTTCTACACTGTAGCTGAATATTTGGCTTCTTTGATGTTCAATGGTTAATGTGCTGGACCAAGAATCCAGAACAGAACCAAGTTCACGTTTATGGTCACATGCTTTGACCATGCATGTTGAAGGATTTCTTTTTTCAAGCAGACCAGGAGACATCTTGTACTTCGTAAAAAATACAAACAGGCAGAAATTACAGAGAAAGATCACTAGGTAGAGAGTAAAGGCCACACAATTTTACTATTTTGGGGTCATTCATAAATCTAGAAATGTGTTTCAATCCAACAAAAAAGAGTGGAGAATTTAATTTAAAATAAATTAGATAATGTAGAACTAAAAGTTTGATTTTTTTTTAATTTTAATCATCCAGCCCAGTAGAAGGCTGCCCAATTACATCCAATTAACCTCACCCTTCCCTGATCCCTACATCTCCTTTCCTTTTCCTCCAACTCCACATCCCCTTTTCCTCCAACTCTGCATTCACAGAGCTACCTCTCCCCCTATTAATTCTCACCTTTCCTCTCCTATCTCCAATTATCATATTTTGTCTATTGGCCTGTCCCTTTCTACCCTTCTCCCCAGCCTTTTTATTCACACACCTGCCTACTTTTTACTCATACGTCAGGCCCAAAACATTGATTATATACATCTTAGCTTCTTATAAACGCTGCAAGACCTAATGAGTTCCTCCAATCATAGTATCTGCAGACTTTCAGGTTTCACAACCTAACAACTCCATACATTTTGGAGGGTGGGAGGAAATGTGTACCCAGAGAATACCCACACAAGAATGGGAGAACACAAACATCATTTGTTTAGAATCTGTTTCACTGGTGCTCCAAGAGCAATGCATTAACCACTCTGCTGATAATGAAACTGCTGAACTGTTACAGAAACTTCTGATTCACTGATGTCCTTGAAGGCCTTTCAAGACTACATTGTGGTTCACATTAACTGCTCCAGCTCCAAACTTGAAAAAGTTGACCTTGCTTCCAAACAACATCAACAATGTCTAAATCAGGTGTGTTATCTCACAAACTTGTCAAGTAAAGCTGAAAATCATACTCCAGTAATTATTCTTTATAACCAAGGTTCCAGAGTCCTCTATCATAATCCTCAATGTCCTATTTTATCAAAAGAATTGCAGTAGCTTCCAAAGAATGACAGAGTTGTCAACATCAACTCCACACTGCAAAAAATCCACAGAATCTGATTAAATATGGACAGGGAAATCTCCTGATTATTGCCACCTCGTCTTCCATAGCCCAATTAATCAATGTTCCTAAGATAACATCCACGAGAAGCAAGACAATTTATTCTGTGTGAGGATCTTTTGTGATGCAGCTCTAACATCAAAGATCCAAGGGTTCTCAATACTTTCAAATGTCAACAATTAAAAACGAGTAAAAGAAAATTTTCTCAAGTCACACACAAAAACCTTTAATTAAAAACAATGAAGCAAACAGAAGTTACATACATGGTTGAATAAGAATTCCCAATTCTTTCCAAGCATGTAGACTTTTACACTACTCAAATTCTGGTAATTAATTCATTTCAAAACTCAACTGATAGCTGTGTCTACTGTTGCTAAGGTCCCAAATTATGGATTTCACAACAGCAGTTTTCTGTTTCTGAACCCCTGCTTCCTCCGACAAAATGCTCCCTTAAACTTAATAAAATGGCCAATCTTCCATTTAATTGCCCCAAGATTTTTTGATACTGTGGTTCAATACCAATATTTGATAAATTCCCCCCCCCCCATGGGCTGCCTCAAGATGTTTTGCTCTAATTGCTAAAATTTTAAGTTACTGTAACTAAGATTAAATATTTTGCTGAGGAATACTGGAAAAATGATACCTTATAGTGGGATAAAATTACGCACATGCTTAATGTAAACTCTCAAAACAGGCAATGTACACGGAGCTCTTTTGGCAAGAGATTTTTGTATTAGGAAAACAACCATTAGTCTTATTGGGGAGGGGGGGGAAAAAAAACACAAGATTCTTACAATTCCAAATTGAATTGCTGACTGCTCAAAATCAAACATCACCACAGGGAAGGTATTAATTACTTGGAAAGTGGTAGAGAAAATATTTAATGAATATATGAATAGGGTGGCACAGTTAGCGTAGCGTTTAGCACAACACTGTTACAGCGCCAGCGATCAGAACCAGGGTTAAAATCCCAACATTGCCTGTAAAGAGTTTGTACATTCTCCCATGTATGCTTAGGTTTTCCCCAGGTGCTCTGGTTTCCTCCTATTGATCAAAACGTACCGGGGTTAAAGGCTAATGGAGTGCAATTGGCCAGCACAGGTTCATGGACCGAAATGGCCTGCTACCATTTAGACCTGCTGCATGTCCTGATTTAAAATGAAGACAATTCACAAACAGCAGAAAGAGAATGCAACATCTCAACTATCTATCCATCTGGTCAAGTGCAACAGCTGTGGTATTTCTTAATCTTTTGACTTGTAAGGAAGGTTCACTGGGATTTAACCCATCTTGTGGATTAAAGAACATCTGTACATGCAACAAGTCAGCTTGATAGAGCATTCCATTATGCAAAAAAGTTTGGCAACAACTAAAACTATATAAAGACAAAAGATTCCAAAGATTTCTACATCTTCATGTACAGGTCTAACAAAAGAAATTCTTAATATAGATCTCAATTCCCATTGTGACCCTCCCCCACCGGCAAGTAAACAGCATGTAAATATATACAAAACAAAATTTCCTCAGTAATTACTTCAGATTGTGCATAATGGGAACAGGTGATTCACAATAGGTGTTGTTTGCATATCAAAATACCTACAACCACTGATTTGGATTCTGACCACTTTCACCTCTTCTAGAGCAGCATCCATAAAGCCATGCCCTATCCAAGTTCAACCACAAAATCCCACTCTCAGGAAAGAAGTATCAGTGCCACAAGACTCTCACCGCCAGGTTCAAGAACAGCTGCTACCCCTCCATCATCAGACTCCTCAATGACAAACTCAATCAGAGACTCATTTAAGGACTCTTATTAGTGTACTTTATTGATTTTCCTTTTGTTCTCTGTATTTCACAAGCAGTTTGTTTACATGTTTTACACTATGTACACTATTTTTTTGCACTACTGAATAGTGATAATTCTACCACGCCCACAGGAAAAAGGAATCTCAGGGTTGTATGTGATGTCATGTATGCACTCTGACAATAATTCTGAATTCTGGAATCTTGAGAGCAAGCATAGATAAATTGTGATGTTTAATACCACAACCACTAAGTTTATGTCAGTCTAACAGATTAGCTCTAACAGCTATTAGAGAAACAGCAGAATTTGAGCATTAGAAAGAAAAAAAAATTAGTTCAAACCAATTAGCATATTTCTTGCTAGTGGGAAAGCAGCAGTGGAGATGAGGGGGGGAAGGGGGGGAGGGATTATATGGTTCGAGCTGCATTTGCCATTTTCTGTAGCTTTCAATATTTAGCTGAGTAGCTGCCATATCACACAATGATGCATCCAGCAAGTTTGCTGTATATATTGATGGACCACAGGGATATGCCCAACTTCCTTAGTCTTCTAAGTTGAGGCATTGGTGCATTTTCTTGACTGTAACATCAATATGCTTGTTTCAAGTCAGAGATGCTTATTCCCAAGAACTTGAAGCTTACTCAATCTTTTCTCTTGATCACCACAAGATGGACAAGGGTGTGGTCGCTTGCCCCTTCTCCTGAAGGCAATGATCATCTGATTTGAATGGAACCTTTACTTTTTTTTTTAAAAAAACTTCTATTTTGGCACCATGCTACTAGACCTTCATTCCTGTATAGGACATCCTTTTTGTTTGATAGTCAACCTACCTCTGTGGTCTTTGTCAAATTTGAAGATAGCATTGGAACAATATTTGGCTCTATATTTGGGGTGCAGTGGGCGTATAGTAAGGGTACAAGTATACGTCCTTGAGGTGCATCAGCATTTAGTATCATCGTGGAGATGTTACCCATTTTACTGTGAGAAAAGTTAAGGAACCATTTAGACAGGTAGGGGGGCCCTGAGAATCAGATCCCCACATTTGGGAATGAGCTTTCTAAGTATTACAGGATTGAAGAGCTGTAGTCAATAAACAGTATTCTAACATAGATGTCTTCAGCATCCAGGTGCTTCAGAGATACTGATGAATAAAAATAGACTGCAATTAAAGCATCTCCACCTCAATGAAAGCTTAATTTTTTTCTAATTTTAGAAGTACAGCATTGTAGCAGGCCCTTCCACCCCACGAGCCAGGACCTCCAAAATTCACTCGTGTGACCAATTAGCCTACCAACCCTTTACAACTCAAGAATTTTGGAGGAAAAATTACCAATGTTGTATCATACCATAATTTACTTTATGACTTCAATGAGAGCATATTGTACAAATAGTTGAGATTAAGATATGGAGAAATTCCTTTTTATATAAAAAAAATTATATGGAACCTTTTGGCTGTTTGCTAATTCTCAAATCTTTCACCTTTCCAAAGAACTCGGTGGTATCCTCATTACCATTCCTAGATAGACATTTATTATATTTCTATAATTAAGTTGGCACAGATAGTTGAACTACCACACACAGAATGCTTTGGTTAAAAATACCATTTGATAAGCAACTGCAGACACATGCACATAAAACCACAATAATAAAACTTCTCAAGCTGTTAACGACTGAGTTGCTTCCCATGAAAATGCAAATCACAGAAAATTCCACAAGTAAAACATGCAAGACAATATTTGGTAGCTAACAAACCTCTAAAAAATTTTAAAACTAATATCTTTTTAAAAAAAGTCATGTCTCTTCATACCTTCATCCTACTCTTCTGTTTGATGTGAAACCTGCAGACATTTCCATAGACAGCACACACAAGTAGTTATTTTGAGATGGTGCACTCTTTCCATTGTTTATGCTGTGCTTCTTTTCATCTCCAACAAATTTTTTTCAGGTTCTCAACATTATCCTTATACCATACCTTTCTCCATTTTGGATGGTCATGGGTCTGGAATCCCCACAAGTCAGATGATGTGTTAACATTTTCGAAGAGGCTTCCAAGTATTGTTCATGGTTTTTTTCTGTCCATCAAGTAATCTCTTGCCTTGATGTTGATTTGAATTGATGATTTATTTCTGAAAACTGGCGTCAGGCAATGCATGCAATGTGGCTTGGATATCAAAGTCAAATTAATGTTCTTAAGGTCTCTGTGGTCAGATGGCAGAAGATTGTAGCATTGCCAATATCACTTGTGTTTTTCAGACCACCTCTCTTTGAAGCAGACAGGAGGATAGTAATCATTATGCTCAGTGGACAATGAGCTTTGTGCTGAATTGGTGGCCTTCAAGAAAGGAAACAAATTCATTTGGACAATCTATTGAGGAGATAACTTGTTGTCTATCATTGGGAACACTGTTGCCAGGGTCCTCATTAACTACTCTCAGTAGTTTTCTGTACTTCAAGACCAAATAGACATCAGCTACCAATTCCACTTCCCATTCTCAGATCCAGATGTCTGCTCTGGCCTACTGTACTGCCAGACTGAGGTCACAAACAAATTGAAGGAACAGCACCTTGTCTTACATCTTGACCTCCAATTTCCAGAAATCTACCCCCGTCCTTTTTACCTCCCTCATCTCTCGAGCAACATTTCTCCTTGCCCTTTCCCTCTTTCCCAGTCCTCTTGACCTGCCCATTATCTACATCCTCCTTCCTCTCATTTCCTTCCTTTCCAACTGATCACATCTTTTTCTCTCCTATGCCTCTTCCTCCTATCATTTCCTAGCTTCTTACTTTTTCTCCCCCTGCCTCCAACCTGCATTCACTTTTCACCTTTTTATTTGGGTATCTGTCCTTTTCTTGCGATAAATGAAGGTCTTTAGCCAGAATCATTAACTATCTATTGCCTTTAATGAATGCTGCCTAACCCATTGAATTCCCACAGCATTTTGTGTTACTTCAGTTTCCCAGCATCTGCACTCTCATTTGCTTCGGCTTTATCTACTGAAATCCAAAAGAAATTAAAGCTAAAGTATCAACCACTCCATAGGAACATAGGAAGTAGGAATAGGAGTAGGCCAAAAATGGCCCATCGAGCCATTCAATACGATCATGGCTGATCTAATTTATGACCTAACTCCACCTACCTGCCTTCTCCCCATATCCCCTAATTCTTCTATCATGTAAAAATTTATCTAACCAAATTTTAAATATGTTTAATGAGGCAGCTCAACCACTTCCCTGGATAGAGAATTCCAAACCTTCACTACTCTCTGGGAAAAACTATTTTTCCTCATCTCTGTCCTAAATCTACTCCCCGAATCTTGAGACTGTGTCCTCTCGTTTTAGTTTCCCCGGCCAGCTCAAAAAACCTTCCTACATCTATCCTATCCATACCCTTCATAATCCTATATGTTTCTATAAGATCTCCTCTCATTCTTCTGAACTCAAGCAAATACAATCCTAGATGATTTAATCTTTCATCATAAGTCAACCCCTTCATCCCAGGGATCAAACTAGTAAACCTCCTCTGAACCGTCTCCAAAGCCAGTATATCCTTCCTCAAATATGGAGACCAGAACTGGACACAGTACTCCAGGTGCAGTCTCACCAATACCTTATATAGTTGCAACATTACCTCCCTACTCCTGAATTCAATTCCTCTAGCGATGAAGGCCAACATTCCATTTGCTTTCTTAATAACCTGCTGCACCTGCAACCCAACTTTTTGCGATTCATGCACAAGCACTCCCAAGTCCCTCTGCACTACAGCATGCTGTAGTTTTTCACCCTTTAAATAATATTCAGCTTTTATTTTTCTTGCCAAAGTGGATAACCTCACACTTACTAACATTGTACTCCATCTGCCAGACCTTTGCCCACTCATCCAGCTTAACTATATCCCTCTGCAGACTCTCCACATCCTCATTACAATTTGCTCTTCCACTCAATTTGGTGTCATCCGCAAACTTGGCTACACCACATTTTGTCCCCTCCTCCAAGTCATCAATGTAAATGATGAACAGTTGTGGGCCTAACACTGACCCCTGCGGCACCCCACATACCACTCTCTGCCAACCTGAAAAACTCCCATTTATCCCAAATCTCTGCCTCCTGTCAGACAACCAATTTTCAATCCAGGCCAATATACTTCCCCTCTTCTTTCTCTTCACAAAATCTTGACTCCATTGGTCAAGGTGGACAGTGAAGCATCCTTTGAAGTAACAGGGCCATGCGGCACGGAACAACAACTCTGCAGAAATTCACATCCGTGCAAGATGTTCAACAGGACAGCATGATCTTAATTAACAATGCCACAGACGCTATTTCAGTGGAGAAAGACATCAAGGCTGTGTCAATACCGCAGCATTCCCCTCTTGTTCCAGTGCTGCATCACATCACCCACTGGAGAAGTGCTGACAGCGCAACACAGCACGAGACAAGAGTCTTGGAACACCAAGGGTAAATGGGAAGCAGTTCAACCAGTCACTTCTACTGCAGGAGTAATGTCACCCTAACTTCAACTGTTGGGAGTAATTCATAGATGATGTTTGCATATGTAGAGATCAAGCTCCAGGTCATCATCAACTTTAGCATTCAGATTGGAAAAGAATATTAACATCCTTCACCAATATGTCCCCAATGAACAACGCCCTCTTCCAACAATAAAAATCTGAAACAGGAAAAGCATAGCCCACAAGATATAGCAGAGAAATCACATCACAATGCAGGTGAGAATGAAACTCAATGTTGGCTTTTGTGCACCAGCAATGGCATCAGATGAAGACCACAAAAGGCAATTCCAACACAGAAACAACTACTCAGAATTAAACAAACAAGAAATTACCTCAACTATTAACTTTTGGAGATTCTGATACAGAATTATCAATATACAGATATCTATTATTACAATATACCCACACATGGCAAGATGCATGCTCTTGATCTTGATCCTAGGTATATTGACCAGAAGCTGAGTGAAAAATTTATCAACTGATTAACTCAAGTATGGACAAGAGCAAATATGGTCTTCAATATCTAATTCTCAGTCACTGATCTTTGGCACAATAGGAAATGCCAATTTGGTCATGTTCCACTATTCTACAAAATTTATATCTATATATATATATATATAGATATAAATTGCAGCTGACTCAGGTCCATCCATTTGTTTGCCCCAAAATGCTTTTTTTTTTAAATCCATTAACAAGGTTTCTACCAGGATGAGAATTGTGAAATGGACAATTAGTTATTTTATGCCATATCCCCAGTACTCAACCTTCTCTGTAGAAGCACAAAAGATAGAAAAACTCCACAAAATTGACTAGAATAAAATTTGATCAACTACATTCTTAATTGATGAGAGAAAAAAACTCCAAAAAGCTGGAGAGACTCAGCAAGTCAAAGTGTCCTTTATGTAGCAACGGTAAAAATACATAACCGACATTTGAGGCTTGAGCCCTTCATCAAGGTGAGAGAATGATGGCAGGCATCCAAACAAATATGAAGGGAGAGAGAAGGGGAGTGGTGAAAGCAGGAGATGATATGGGTGGAGAAGGGAGGGAGGGACAGCAGCAACTGAGGGAGGAGGGAACTGGAAAGGGGGAGGGGAAAGAAAAGATGAGCAAGTTCAGCAGAAAGCAGAGAAATCAATGTTAATGCCACCTAGCTGGAGAGTGCCCATAGAAAAAATAAGATGTTGTTTCTCCAATCTTCAGGTGGTCAGGGTGAGTTTGAAATTGGAGTGAAAGTTTGCCACAAAGTGGATGAAGTTGACAACCTTAGTCGACATAGGCCAAACCCCTTAACTCTCCCATCAGTATATAGGCGACTACATCAGGGCTGTCTTATGCAGCCGCAATGAGCTTAACTTCAGAGCAAATTTCCACCCCGATCTCAAACTCACCTGGTCCATCTCTTGACAACTCTCCCCCCCTTCCTGGATCTCTGTATCTCCATCTCAGGAGACAACTTTTCCACCGACATATTCTACAAACCCTCCAACTCCCACACCTACCTGGCTACACCTTTTCACACCCTGTTCCTTGCAAGTATTCCATCCCCTTCTCTCAATTTCTCTGTCTTCGCCACATCTGTTCCCAAGATGAGGTCTTCCAGTCCAGATCTTCCATAATGTCTCTTTCCACAAACATGGCTTCCCCTCCACACTATTAACTCAGCCCTCCTCCTTATCTCCTCCGTTTCCCACTCATCTAACATAGAATCACCTCACCAGCTTCTGCATCCAACACATTATCTGCCGAAATTTCCAGCGCTTACTACACGATCCCCCCACGACGCATTTTTCCTTCTCCTTCTCCATCCGTCGTGACCGCTCCCTTCACCTATAATCTCCTGCCTTTGCCACCCCCTTCCCCACCATTTTGTTCTGACACCTGCCAACATTCTTACACCTTGATGAAGGGCCCAAGCCCAAAATGTCAGTGTGTTCTTTGCTACCTAAAGGACACTGTCTGACCTACTGAGTTTCTCCAGCTTTTTGTGTTTTTACTTCAAACACAGTGTCCACAGATTTTCATGATTGACTCTTCCTTAATTTATGAAAGCACTCACTCAATATCTTTCAAGTAAATCTATACAACACTACCTCCAGGCATCGACATGTGGCAGCTAGAGATGTACATAATATACCAGGTGTGATCCAACTGTTGCTTTATACAACGATGGCTTTCATTTTAGTGCTTTCAATATAAAAAAGAATTCTTCAGCCCTTACTTTCTGAACTTGTATGACATTACAACTGGGAATGGATTTTCAATTACATTCAATATTAATAGAATTTTAAAAATAATAGTAAGTGATTTTGAGAAACAGATTTAAGACTGTGAATCCCACATTTGTCTTTGTTACTTTTAGACAATTCAAGAATACCTGTCAGCTACACACATACCATCTTCAGTAACCCAAATTATTTTTGCCTGTCTTTAATCTTTTCTTTTTTTTTTAAAAAAAGGTTTTTATTGAGTTTAACAAATAAATTCTACATACAAAGTCTTCTAATATAACAAACAACAGGTCATATCATATACAGATTACAAATTAAATATAAACGGAAATTGAAAACCTATTTAACAATATTTCTTTAAAATAGTATATTATTTAAAATATTAAATTCTATCAATATGCCTTTCTCATAATATATTCCAAAATAGCTCTGGATAGAAAATAAATCAGACTAAATTAAACAATCCCTTTATCTAAAAAGGTAAATTCTGTCATATCTTTTTCATCCCCACCCATTCTTGTTGCCATTGAACATGCCTAATTAAACATCTTGACTTTAAAATTTGATGTCTTCGCATTCCTCGATTTTGCTATCTTTCACTGACAACCATACTTGCAGCTGCCAAGCTCCTCAATTTTGGAATTCCCTCTCTATCCATCACCCCTCATTCCAATTTCTAAAACCTACTCCGAACTTAAGAATCGGTTATTTGCATGAACCTTTTAATAGTTCGCCATTATTGTTTTTTAAATCCCACAATAATGCAATGGTGTTTCATTACGAGGTTGCTGCATAAATACAAGGAGACGACATTGCTAACTTACAGCAGCAAAGGAAGAAGTCTCATCTACCAAAATGAGCCAAGGTGGTGCAAGGGAGAGGCAGCGCTGAACTCTATCAGCATAAAGGATAAAAATCTTTAAAAAGGGGAAAAAAAAAACACTCGAATTCATCTCAACTAAATTATTGCCGCACCATACTTCTCTTTCAAACGAACTTTGAACATTTCCACCAAATAAAAAAACTCTTCTCCTCCTGCCCTCCTTCCACCCCTAACCCCCCCCCCCCCTCTCTTTCTCTCTCGGGGCTATTCCCTTTTGAAATAAGTAACTGTCTTCACCAAGTGAGAGCCCTCAGAAGGCAGACAGCTGAAGCTCTCCAACTAACAGGGAAAGGCTTCCTGCCATCCAAAGGTAGTAAGTAACTCGAAGAGACGCGGCAGGCAGACAACAGCTTCCTCTTGTGTCTCTGCACATTGCAACTTGTCAGTCCGGATGCTCCCTTGTCCCTTTCAACCAACATGGCCCAGTTGCAGCTATGTATCCCCCCCCCCCCCCCCCCCCCCCCCCCCCCCCACTCGTCCTCCTCCACCCCCCCTCCCTCCCTCCCTCCCTCCTCTCTCTGCGCTGCAAGGGCACATTGAAAGGAATGGAGATCACACCCGGATTTCACTGCCGGTGCATGCTCGATCGGAAGCGAGCCCGAACCATTGCCGATACCGGGCTGCGACTCAGCCACCTGCGGCGACCGGGTGGAAACGGAAAGAGAAAGGAACGCCCTTCGAGGCAGCAAAACTCTCACCCTCGGAGAGCTCAAGTTCGAGCTCGGCCAATTTCACCTTCACGTCGCGCGGGAGGCTGGGGGTATCCATGCCGGCCATCGATCTCTCGCCCTCTCTCGTGCGCGCTCACTCTCGCTAGGCGTTCGTCCCGTTCCTCACGCGCTGCTCAACGATGCCATAGCGCCAGCACGCGCTACCAAAGGCCCTTCCTCCGCTGCACTCCACCCCACTGCCGCGCCGGCTAAGCCCACACTCCGCCCGGTGCGCGCGGCCCGCGCAACCCCGGGAGGGGGGGGGGGGGAGGCTTGGAAGCGCGCATAACGTCAGCGCGCGAGCCCAGCTACACCCTCGACGCATTCGCAGGATGAACGCCAGCGAGTGTGTACGTCGTCGCGCTCTCCTCTCCCTTTTCATTGGTCTTCAACTCACTCCGCTCGCCACTTTGCGTTGATCCCGCCCCACGCTGGCCGTGATTGGACTATTTGTATGACACCCACGCCCAACCGCCATGCGGGTGTCCGTCACCCGAGCACTCCCATTGGTGGCGGGCTGTTTTCTGACTCCGAGCCTTCAGGCCAAACGTGGTTGACAGGAGGAAAAACAAAATGTTGGAGAAACTCAGCAGGTCAAACAGTGCACTTTATATAGCAAAGATAAAGAGAAATAACGGACGAATTGGGCTTGAGCCCGTCATCAAGGTACCGAAAAATGTCAGCTGGCGTCTGAATAAAAAGGTTAAGGGGAGGTGTGGTCTCAAAGGCAGAAGGTGATAGGTGGAGAAGGGAGGGAGGATACAGCAGCAAGCAGTGGAGGAGGGATGGCTGGGTGAATAGAAAGGTAAAAGTTCCATTATTGTCATGTTGTGGTTGGTGAAGCTGTGAAGCAAACCACACAGAAACTGTGAGTGAGTTGAACCAACCATCTGACTTTACTGGAACTCTCCGAGAGCTTCTCACCACGTCTCCCATTGTCCTTTTCGACTCCTCTCACCGGGGCCATTGTGATGTCAGCCCAGTGCGGGCCTGCACTTCCGTGACCTGGTTCGCTCATGGACCCAGCTCCCCCCCCCCCCCCCCACAAACCAGAGTAGGTGTTTGGAGGTGCCAAGTCCACACCGCAAACAGTTCATGTGTTTTAGGAGGCCAACCTATCCGCCATGGGGCTGGAACAGGTTACTAGTTGGTCGAGGTCAAGGTGTGCAGGTTTGAGGCGTTCAACCATGAACATTTCCTGCTTATCCCCAATGTCCAAAAGGCATGTAGTTCCATTGTGTCATAACACTTTGTATGGACCCTCGTAGGGCACTGAAGTGGGGGGTTGGTCTGGTGCACGCCTCTCCTTATGAAGACATATTCACAGTCTTTAAGATCCTTCGGGACATAGGATGAAGCTGGACTATGGTGTGAGGTTGGTACAGGAGCCAAGGTGCCCATCTTCTCACAAAGTCACGTTAGTAGGGCCATGGTTCTTTCCTCTTGGCCTCGAGCCGCTGACACAAACTCTCCTGGGACTCTCAGCGGAGCCCCATAGACAAGCTCAGCGGAGGATGTGGCCAAATCCTCCTTCGGCACTGTGCGGATGCCAAGGAGCACCCAAGGCAGCTCGTCCACCCAATCAGAGTCTCAGAGCCGTGCAGTGAGGACCGCCTTCAAATACTGAAGGAACCTTTCCATGAAGCCATTAGACTGTGGGTGGTAGGCTGTGGTGTGTTGTAAACTAGAAGTTGTGCCAGTGTTGCCCATTGGTCGGACGTGAACTGTTCCCCATTCCCCACCCCCCCCCCCCACCTGTCTGACATGATTCCGTGAAACAGGCTATCCAGTTTGGATTGAGGGCCCTGGTACATGATGAGGTGGAAATATCTGGGAGTGAGATAGCTTCCGGCCATCCAGTGAATGTGTCCATCATCATGAACAGGAAACCGGCAGCAGCCCGATGATGTCCACATGGATGTGGTCAAATCTTCTGTATGTCGGCAGGAAGGACTGAAGAAGGGCTTTCATGTGCGTCTGCACCTTGGATGTCTGACAGTGCAGGCAAATTCTGACCCAGTGGCCAACCTGTTTACGCAGGCCATGCCACATGAATCTGTCTGCGACCAGTTGAGTTGTCACCCGGATGCATGGGTGGCTCAACCCAAGTAGCACATCAAAGACACAACGCCTCCACACGGTGGGAGTGATGGGTCTAGGTTGGCTGGTGGATACATCACAGAGAAGTGTGGCTTTGGATGGCCCGAAACGCATGAACTTCCAGCTGTAGCCCTGAGACTGCAGTGCTGTAGGCTGGTATCTTGCAATCCTGCCACTGGGCCACTGTGAGCACTGTATAGTCGATTCTGTGGGATAGATTGTGCACAGACAGGATGAACGCATGAGACAGAGCATCAGCCACAAGGATATTCTTGCCAGAAATGTGCTTGATAGCCTTTGTGTACTCTGAGATATGAGTGGTGATGCTGCTGCCTTGCCGGCCACAGGTCTGACACCTTGGAGAAGACAAAAGTGAAGGGCTTGTGATCAGCAAGGTATAGGGCTATCAACTCCCTGTCAAATGCACTATACTTCTGCTCTGGGGGTGGGGGGGGGTCGCAGATGTCTGCTGAAGAAAGTGAGTGGTCTCCAATATCCAGCAATTAGCCGGTCCAGGACACCGCCATCAGCTGTGTTGGATGTGTCGACTATGAGGGCAGTGAATGCATCAACGTGCTGAAAGATGGTGTTGGCCAGAGCGTCTTTGGCCTAGTCAAAAGCTACCGAAGACTGCGCAGCCTAGCTGAGTTCTTTGGTCTGACCGGACAGCAGCTTGAAAAGAGATCACATGATCCTGACAGCTGACGGCACGTAGTTGGCTTGGTGAACTTACGAATGGCCTTAACCTTTGACGGAAGAAGAAGCACATGAAAATTGATGGCCATCAAAGGGGAATGAAATCAGATAAAATTTCTCACCAACATCCTGTACAATTTGAATAAAATCTTCCTATTCATAAACTCAAGCTGAATTATAACAAATGCCAACAAGATGTTTACTTTCTTCAATACTTGTTGAACCTGCCTGCTAACTTTATGCAATTTATGCAAGATGGGACAAAAGACACTTTTTTCCTTTATTTCCCCCTGTGCTCTACAGTTTTAAATCTGTAATGAAACAATTCAAATGTAATCAAAGTGCACATTCCAGATTTTATTCAAGATTATTTTGGTTTGACGATGTAGAAATGACACCACTTTTTATACATATTCCCCTCATTTCAGGGCATAATAATGTTTGGGACATTTGGCTTCATTTGAGTGTTTGTGAGCACTCAGGTTTGTTTAATTGCTTCATTGGTGCGGGTATAAGAGAACGAGGTTTGCTTCTAAGTTTTTGATCACCTTTGGAGTCTGTAGTTGACATTTTTCAACTTAAGGACCAGAGTTGTGCCAATGTAAGTCAAAGAAGCCATTATGAGGCTGAAAAACAAGAATAAAATAGTAAGAGATATTGCTCAAACCTTAGGATTACCAAAATCAACAGTTTGGAACATCATTAAGAAGAAAGAGCTCAATGATGAGCTCGGTAATCACCAAAGGACTGGTATTTCGAGGAAGACCTCCACTGTTAATGACAGAAGAATTCTCATCATAATGAAGAGAAATCCCCAAACATATGTCTGACAGATCAGTAACACTCTTCAGAAGGCAGGCGTGGATGTATCAATGACTATTGTCTCCAGAAGACTTCATGAAAATAAATATGCTGCAAGATGCAAATCATGGCAAAAGTGGTATGCGTTGGATCTTGGGCAGCCCCTTACAGCTCCAAATTTTGCCTCTTGCCATCACTCTGATACAGGTTAATCTTGGATTCATTTGTCCGCAAGACCTTTTTTCCAGAGATATGCAGGCTCTATTAAATACTTCTTGGCAAACTGTCATCTGATATATCCATATACACCTCCTGAAGAACGTTTCTGATTTGTCAGAGATATGTTTGAGGATTTTTTTCTTCACTATGATGAGAATTTTTCTGTCATCAGCAGTGGAGGTCTTCCTTGGAATACCAGTCCCTTTGAGATTACTGAGCTCACCAGTACACTCTTTCTTCTTCATGATCTTTCAATGGTAATCCTAAAGTTTGGGCGATGTTTTATTCTTGTTTTACAGCCTCATGATGACTTTGTTGACTTTCACTGGCGCAACTCTGGTCCTCATGTTAAAAAATGGCAACAACAGACTCCAAAGTTGATCAAAAGCTTAGAAGCAAGCCTAACTCTCTCATACCTGCACCAATGAAGCAATTAGACATACTTGAGTTATCACCAAACATTATGGTGCCCTGAAATGGGGGGGACTATGTATAAACCCAGCTATAATTTCTACATGGTCAAACCAAAATGTCTACAAATAACCTTGAATAAAATCTGGAATGAACACTTTAATTACATGTAAATGTTTTGATTACAAATTTGAAACTGTGAACACAGGGGCACAGGAAAAAAAGTGTCTTTGACCCAAATATTATGGAGGGCACTGTAGATCCCATGAGGACTTCTCTCATTTGTAGTCTCTCTCCATTTAGATAATAATCTTTTCATTCCACTTACAAAGCGCATGACCTCACATTTCCCTCACCTTAAATTCCATTTCCTAGGTTTTTGCACAATCGTTCCAAACTTTTTATATCTAGCTGCAAAATCAATATGTCCTCACAACTCACCTTTACCTAATTTATAGAAATTAGTGTAATGAAAAGTCATGGAAATGCTATTGAATCCTGTAATACAGAGATTGTCAAGGTGGGGCATGGGAATATTTTTGTGGGGCGTGTGGCTTAGGAATATTTTAGCGGGGCGTAGGAATATTTTGGGAAATAATTAAGAAGTTTTAAAAAATAAACTTGTTATGTTGGTGTGAAAGATGTGACTTAGCAACACAATTGTGGTAACTTCCAAGTAAAATCACCTTGTTCTTTTTATTTTCATAACGTGTTTTTGTTCTTCCGATGTTTCTCTGTTGTTTCCCTTATTTTAACTGTTGTCCTTGGTTAACATTATAATTATATTTTTTCTGACTGGTTTTATTATCATCCATTCCAAATTATCTCATTGGCGCGATTAGGATTCCAAATGATCTCAACAATCGTGTCTCTGTCCATACCCTTTTATTTTTTCAGTTCAGTAGTGAGTGAGACCTATATCTGTATGTATCTTTGTGCTCTAGTGTATTGATGGGGAGGCGGGTGGAGGAGTCTGCTCCAGACGCCAGCCTAAAGGGGAACGCCAAAATCAGAAAAACAATAGAGACCCCAGAAAGTAAAGCATGAGGCTAGCACAGTTTGGATGCACTCTCTGCAAGAAAAAATGTCAGAAATCATGCTAGTGTTTTTTTTATCATGTTTTTTAGGGTCAGTATTCTTCCTTTGATTCAATCATTACTTTTATTACATTTTTCAATTCTAAGATAAGAAAATATTGATTAATCTGTTTCAGGGAGCTTGCGCTGTTGTATTAATCTGTTTCAGGAAGCTCATGCTGTTGTATGTTCAAAATGAGCAAACCAAGCAAGCGAAAGATTCATGATGAACGTGCATCTTTTTGCTTATTATGCCAACAGACTTGAAGCTCATTTGGGGGTAAAACATCTTAACCATGTCAATTCGAAATTGGAATATTTTAAATCACGGAAAGAGAAGTTTGAAAATAGATCAAAAATCACTTCATTATTCGCTGCACAAACTACAGTCCTGAATCGTACCCTTGAAGCTAGCTATGAAATTTCTCTGCTGATAGCAAAACATGGGAAGAATCATACGATTGGGAGGAACTGAATAAACCTGAAATATCATTGTTTCGGAAAACAGTTCTGCAAAAGGATGACAAAGATGTCAGAGTAATGCCGTTGTGTAATAGTACTGTCTACAACAGAATAGATGGCATGGGTCAAGAGGTTGAAAAACAGCTGATTGAGAAGTTGAAATCACGTAAGTTCTCAGTACATCTGGATGAATCTAGCATATGGGACAGTGAGGCTCTGTTATTGGCATACGTGAGATATATTGATCAGGAAAAGTTTCAAGAAGAGATGTTGTTTTGTGAATCATTAGAAATAACTACTATTGCAGTTAATATCTACAGCAAGCTCAAAAATTATTTGGATGAAAATGAAATACCAAAACGAAATATTGTATCTTGTGCTGCAGATGGTGCACCTGCTATGATGGGTTAAAAAACAAGAAGTTTAAAATTAATGAAGGATGAAAATCCAGACATATTGATTGTGCATTAAGTTATCCACTGAGAAAACTTAGTGGCCAAGAAAGTTTCCCCTGTTCTACACAAGATACTGCATTCTTTGATCAAGTGTTTCAATGCCATCAAAGCTAATGCCAAATGTAACGCCTGTTTAATCAATTTCGTGTTGATAAAAATGCAGAACATGTGAGGTTATTTCTTCACACTGAAGTAAGGTGGTTGTCAAAGGGAAACTGCTTCAAGAGGAATATGGAACTGTTTTATCTCAGCAGTTTTTGAAGAACAAACCTGAAATGAAGCTCTTGCTAACAGGTAGCAAAGCTTATGTGAGTAACTTGATAGACATTTTTGAGAAACTAAGTACATTGAACAAGCAACTCCAAGTAGCAAATATGACACTCGTTGATGCAAAAACAAAGATATTTAGGTTCATGATACTTCTAGAATTACGCCAAAGGAATATTTCTGCAAGAAATTTCAATCAATTTATTAGTTGATTCTTCTTTGGCTTGGCTTCGCGGACGAAGATTTATGGAGGGGGGTAAAAAGTCCACGTCAGCTGCAGGCTCGTTTGTGGCTGACAAGTCCGATGCGGGACAGGCAGACACGATTGCAGCGGTTGCAAGGGAAAATTGGTTGGTTGGGGTCGGGTGTTGGGTTTTTCCTCCTTTGCCTTTTGTCAGTGAGGTGGGCTCTGCGGTCTTCTTCAAAGGAGGTTGCTGCCCGCCAAACTGTGAGGCGCCAAGATGCACGGTTTGAGGCGTTAACAGCCCACTGGCGGTGGTCAATGTGGCAGGCACCAAGAGATTTCTTTAGGCAGTCCTTGTACCTTTTCTTTGGTGCACCTCTGTCACGGTGGCCGGTGGAGAGCTCGCCATATAACACGATCTTGGGAAGGCGATGGTCCTCCATTCTGGAGACGTGACCCATCCAGCGCAGCTGGATCTTCAGCAGCGTGGACTCGATGCTGTCGACCTCTGCCATCTCGAGTACTTCGACGTTAGGGGTGTAAGCGCTCCAATGGATGTTGAGGATGGAGCGGAGACAACGATGGTGGAAGCGTTCTAGGAGCCGTAGGTGGTGCCGGTAGAGGACCCATGATTCGGAGCCGAACAGGAGTGTGGGTATGACAACGGCTCTGTATACGCTTATCTTTGTGAGGTTTTTCAGTTGGTTGTTTTTCCAGACTCTTTTGTGTAGTCTTCCAAAGGCACTATTTGCCTTGGCGAGTCTGTTGTCTATCTCATTGTCGATCCTTGCATCTGATGAAATGGTGCAGCCGAGATAGGTAAACTGGTTGACCGTTTTGAGTTTTGTGTGCCCGATGGAGATGTGGGGGGGCTGGTAGTCATGGTGGGGAGCTGGCTGATGGAGGACCTCAGTTTTCTTCAGGCTGACTTCCAGGCCAAACATTTTGGCAGTTTCCGCAAAGCAGGACGTCAAGCGCTGAAGAGCTGGCTCTGAATGGGCAACTAAAGCGGCATCATCTGCAAAGAGTAGTTCTCGGACAAGTTTCTCTTGTGTCTTGGTTGATTAAGTGTGAGGTAACTAATGCTGCTACAAATGTCATTGTTGACAATTTGAAAATATTGATTATCAATTTCAATGATAGATTTTGTGATTTAAAGGCGATGGATTTCCCCTCTGGGTTAACTCAGCCATTGCTGGTGGACTTAACTGAAGTTCCAGTGCAATACCAAGAATAGTTATCTGAGTTGCAACATGATGAATCTGTGAAAAGTCTTTTCAAAATGAAAGGAACCATGGATGTGGCTGTCTAATGAGATCAAAAAGAAATACCTAAACTTGACTACTTTAGCAAGGGAACTATTGATACATTTTCCATAGTCTTATTTAGTAAAATGTGGCTTCAGTGCTGTTTGTGATTTGCTACAAGCTAAGAGAAACCGTCTGGAAAATGCAAAGGTTGAAACCCCTCGAATCAAAAAAATTTACAGCCAGTCAGGAGCAAGGTTCGCACTGAAGTGACGACAATTGTTCAATGTGTGTTTGAGATGATTGACATATTGAAGTAGTAGTTGAATATGAAATATGTGTTCCCGTGCATTCCCGACCTTAATTACATTGAAATACACTAACAGTAAGTGACTTAATTAAAACTTTTTTGAATATATAACTTTTTTCTGCTAATGGTAGGGCGTAAGTTTTTTTGAAAAATTGAAGTGGGTCCTAGGGCAAAAAAGGTTGAGAACCACTGCTTTAACACATAAAAGCAAAAACAATGTAGTGTGTCAGCATAGATTTCAAAAAGCGAAAATCCTACATAACCAATGTCACAATTGTTTCACAATACAATGCATTGGTAATGCAGAGGTGAAATTTTTTAAACACATTATCCCAGAAAAGATGAATGAAGAAGGTCAAAAAATACAGTATGATGGAACAAATGGAAACATTGATTGCTAGCTGCCTTTGGACAGAAGGCAGTGAGTGAGAATGAAAGGAAGTTTTCACTGTAGAAGATGATAGTAGTAAGTTCACGAGGCCCATGTAGGGACCATGATTGTTCACAATTCTATGATCAAAAACTTCTTTAAATTTTCAAATGTGGTGCAATAATCGTTATGGACAAGCACTTCAACAAGATATAAAGAAAGATACAGAATAACATTTAATAAACTTTCAGAATGTGCGATTAATTGGCAAATCAAGATCAACACAGGTAAATGTGTCATGGTATATTTTGGTGGAGAGAAAATTAAGAAGTCATTACTTGAATGCTCTGATTTTTAATGAGATGAGGAACAAAGGAATTAAAAAGAGGTGAATAAGGTTAAACCTGTATCTATCTTTGATTATAGCACACTCAGAATAGAGTGTACAGTTTTTTTTAAGACATATAGCACGGTAAAATGCTTTTTCAGCCCACAAGTCCATGCCGCTCAGTTTACATCTCATTAATTTACACCCCTAGTATGTTTTGAACAGTGGGAGGAAACTGAATCCCCCGAAGAAAACCCACACAGACATGGGGAAAACGTACAAACTCCTTACACAGAGTGCGAGATTCAAACCTTGGTGTGGTCCTGATCACTGGCACTGTAAAAGTATTGCGCTACCACTACGCTAACCATGCTGCCCCTTTCTATCACATGATAGAAAGTATATAGAGATATTCATGAACTTTGCAGAGGAAATATGTAGGGGTATGGTCCAAAGCACAAAAGTAAAAGTAACAGAAGCATTGGTTCCGTTAGAACAAGAAGCAGTTAGTTGACCTAACACAAGTAATTCAATAATGTGGAGGGATTGTGTTCATAATAAATGGTCAATAAATAGTAAATCAGCAGAACATAAACTAGTCCTCATCGAGGGATCAGCAGTGGAGAGGGTCAAGAACTTCAAATTCTTGGGTCTCAGCATCTCTGAGGATCTGTCCTGGAGCCTCCATGTCGATGCAATCGTGAAGAAAGCTCGCCAACAGCTATACTTTGTGTGGAGTTTGAGGAGATTCAGTATGTCACCAAAGACTCTTGAAAACTTCTATAGGTGTACCACGGAGAGCATTCTGATTGGAATGGAGGTGCCAACACTCAGGAGAGGAAAAAATTCCAGCAGGTTTTAACTCAGCCTACAACATCATGGGCACCAGTCTTCATTCCATCGTGGACATTTACAAGAGGTGGTACCTATAGAAAGAAGCCTCTATCCACAAGGACCCTCAACATGCAAGCCATGTCCTCTTCCCTCTGCTACCATCAGGAAAAAGGTAGAGGAGCTTGAGACGAGCATTCAGATTGATAATATAAATACCATCACTCTTTCTCTTGTAGACATGCTGCTTCACCTGGTGCTACCCAAGTAAGTAGAAACAGCAAGGAATTTGAGGACATCCTCCTCTTTCATCTGTAGTATGAGCTTCTTACCCTCTGCCACCAGATCTCTGAATGAACATTGAACCACAGACACTACCTTACTTTGTCTCTTTTTTTTCCAACACCATTTTATATTTTGAAATGTGGTTTATAGATATATTTGCATTGGGGTCACTGAATTGGGGTGCAAAATGAAGAGTTATAATCTCGTTGAGTTCAAACGGAAAACAAAAGTTTACTGTCGGACCTGCGCATTTTTTAAAACCCCAGGCTCCCAGCCTCCCCTACACCATGCATGGCCAAAGGCAATATCATCGCGCTGCCCAAGACTTCCCGAGTCGGTTCAATTTCCTGGCAGGCAAGCCACTACATGGCACCCCTCAGAACCAACTTCCATAGGCACTAATGCTGGTGTCTCTGTCTCTGCCTTCCTGCTGTGCTTGAGTGGTCTCTCTTGTTTTTGCTCGGATGGTACTGCTATGAGCTTGTCCAGGTCTAGGTGTGCAGGTTTAAGGCAATCAATTGTGAATGTTTTTGATCTCCCACCTATGTCCAGTACTTTAAGTGGATCTTCATAAGGCCATTGCAGGGGCAGTCCATGCACACCTTGTAGCATAGATAAAAACTTACATTCGAATGGAGGGAGAACCAATGCTTTTATTAGCATACAACACAGCTAGGGTTCATGAACAGGCTTCAGAAGGGTTCTGGGTTTAGGCAGGAAACCAGGGTTATATACGGGGCCCCAGGGGAGGATCCAAGATGCGGGACCAGTCTTTAATACAGCACACCTCTAGTGAATCCCAGTTCACTACATTCACCCCTTCATTCAGAATTAAGAGTCTATGGATGAAGAGAACAAGGATCAGAAGCCAGTAATAGACACAGGAGAGAAATATTTACAATACTGTTTACAGATTCAGGCAGTCCAGGGGTCTGGAGATCCTGGTGGAGCACCTTAGTACCAGGGGGGCCTTGGGTTCCTTGAGTCTCCTGTGGTCTACATGTGATGGAAAGGTAATTCCTGAGGCTCTGGTTCTATGATGGGGGGGGGGGTTCACTCTCCTCCTGAACCGGTCCCCTGAATCCCTGGGCGGGGGTGGGGAAAAAAGCTCAGTAGCTCATGCACCTGAGGCAATGGATCCTCGGTTCTGGTAGGTGCCAGGTCCCTGATGGAGATGGTGTCCTCCCTGCCATTTGGGTACTCCACATAGGGGTACATGGAGTTGGCATGGAGCAATTTCACCCTTTCAACCAGGGGGTCAGTCTTGCTTCTCCTCACATGCTTCTTGAGAAGGACCAGACCAAGACTTGTGAGCCAGGTTGGGAGTGTAGTCCCTGATGCCAACCTTCTGTCGAATTTAAACATGGTCACAGTGCATAGTAGCAACTGAATTGAGTGGTGTGTGATGGGGAGGTCATCCTGCCAGCACAAATCTGGAAGGCCTTTTGGCTTCAGGGCAAGTTTTACAGCTTTTCAGATCATGGCATTCTCTTTTTCAACCTGCCTGTTCCCACGAGAGTTGTAACTGGTAGTCCTGCTGAATGTAAAGCCCCTCACTAGCAGGTACTGATGCAGCTCGTCGCTCATGAAGGTTGAGCTATGGTCACTATGAATATAGCCGGGATACCTGAACAGGATGAAAACAGAGTCTAGGGCCTTCATAACGGATGATGTAGACGTGTCTGGGCACGGGATGGTGAATGGGAAGTGGGAGTACTCAATGATGACCGAGAGAAAGTAAGCGTTCCTGTTCGTGGAGGGGAGAAGTCCCTTAAAATCTACGCTGAGCCATTCGAAGGGCTTGGATGATTTAATCAGGTGCGCTTTTGCAGGGCGAAAAAAATGCGGCTTGCACAGTGCAGACCTGGCATGACCTGGTCATTTCCCTGACGTCTTCCATTGAGTAGGGCAAATTGCAGGACGACAAAATGAGCCATGCGGGTGACCCCTGGATGCCAGAGTTCATTGTGTATGGTCCACAGTTGACCGGTGTGTGTGGAGGCACAGCATCCCCTGGACAAGGCATCTGGAGGGTTGGTAAGGGCCCCTGGCCGGTAGGTGATGTTAAAACTGTAGGTGGAGAGTTTTATTCTCCACCTAGCAATTTTGTCATTCTTGATTCTGCCCCTCTTAGCATTGCTGAAAATGAATGTGACAAAGAGCTGATCCGTGAGGAGCATAAATCTTCTACCTGCCAGGTAGCGCCTCCACAGCTTCTACATTGGCCTGAGCCATCTTTTCCACAGATGGGTTCCGAAGCTCGTGGCCTTGAAACATCTGAGAAAAAGACAACCGGCCTGCCTGTCTGATTGAGTGTAGTGGCCAGGGCTACATCCGAAGTGTCACTTTCCACTTGGAAAGGTACATTTTCGTCTACCGCGTGCATGATGGCTTTCGCAGTGTAACTTCAGAAGTAAAAGCTGTCTGGGCTTCAGCCAAAAGGGGTAAAGTGGTTAAGAGGGGACAAACCTTGTCAGCGTATTGAGGGACCCATTGGGCATAATATGAGAAAAATCCCAGGCTTCTCCTCAGAGCCTTTGTGGTTCCAGGGAGGGGAAGCTCTAATGGGCGCATCTTATCAGGGTTGGGGCCAATGATGCCATTCTCCACCACGTAGCCAAGAATAGCCAGTCGTGTAGTCCTGAATACACATTTGTTTGAATTGTAGGTGAGATTCAGGGCTCTCATCATGTGAAAAAAGCTCTGGAGATTGGCATCATGGTGTTCCATGGTGTGGCCACAGATGGTGACATTGTCAAGGTAGGGGAAGATAGCCTTCCACCATCCTGTCCATCTGCCACTAAAAATAGACACCCTATTGGTAATACCAAAAGGGACCTTCCAGAACTGACAGAGTTGACTGTTAGCCCCAAATGCTGTGTACGGATGGTCCTCAGAACAGATAGGGAGCTGGTGATAGAAAGCTTTCAGGTCGATGGTCGAATAGACCCGATACTGTACAATATCGTTCACCATATCCGAAATGCGAGGGAGGTGGCATGCATCCAGGAGTGTGTAACTGTTAGTTGTTTGGCTATAGTCAATCACTAACCTGGACTTATTTTCCCCCTTTACTACCTCCACTCATGCTCTCCACGGGCTGATGCTGGGTTCGATGATCCCCTCCGCTAGTAGGCGCTGGGTCTCCATCTTTATAAACTCCCAGTCTGCCGCGCTGTACCTCCTGCTCTTGGTGGCGATGGGCTTTCAGTCGGCAGACAGGTTTGGGAACAGAGGCAGGGGGAATCGAAGTTCAGTGTGGAGAGGCTGCAAGTGGGTTCTGGTTTTGAGGGCTCTTCATTCCAAACTGTTACCAGGGGAAGGGGACAAAAGAACATCAAGGTCACACTTTTAAAGTGACACAGGAAGTCCAGACCCAACAATACTGGAGCACACAATTCATCTAAAATGTACATGCAAAATTTACAAAATTCCCCTCTTCAAATGACATAAACTATACAATGTTTCTGTACATGCGCTGAATGGGACTGGGATGCTAGGAAGATTTGGTAATTAGAAGGGTACATTTTTACGTTATATTTTTGCCCAGTCCGTGAGTCTATGAAACTTTCTGTGGAGCCTTTGTCAATCAGGCACTTGGTCAAATGTCTGTTTACCATCACCATCACCATCGAGTTGCTGAGCTGGTGAGGTCTATTCTGGTCAAGAACCAGCAATGCCAGGTTGCTGGAGATGTCATGTTCTTCCTTTGAGTGGTCCCTTCTGTCCTGAGTCGACCTGTGCAGGTAAGATGGTGCTTACCTTGAGTTGTGGCAAGATGGCCGCCCTCCTTCCTCCTCTGACGATGATGATGGAGCTGAATTCAAAATTGGGCCATTGCAAGATGGCTGCCAAACCTTTACGTGCCATTTGTGAAGGCGGCGGGTTGCACAGCAGGCTGTCTGGGGCAGACGCCTTGGGGCTGGAATTGGATCCAAGAACAGTACAGGCTGTAGACTTCCCTGGACCTCCCTTTGCATGGCAGACCCTCGGCCAATGTCCCTCCTTCCCACAGCTGGAGCATGCCAAGTCTTTGGCCGGGCGGCAGGCACAGGGGTGGTGTCCTTTGCCACAGAAAAAGCACTCCCGGGCTCGGGCAGCGGCAGCCATTAGAGTGGGGTTGCCAGTCCTTGGAGGTGCTCACCAAAGAGCGCGAATTTGCTGGCCTCCAGGTCATCGATCTCGAGACTAGTCAGTTCCAGTGATTTGGCCAGCTCAATGTGGTTAGTGAGGTCCTTCCTTCCCGACTCAAGCAGTCACTGCCTCACATACCTCGAGTAGACCCCTGCAACTAGGGTGTCCCGGATCTGTTCATCTTCCTAGACTAACCCCAAAGCCAGCCTCATACCTGCACTTCTTAGCCAGCGTCCGCAGATCCAGCAGGTAGTCATCATTCAACTCTCCAGTGCCTTGCTATGACCTCATTCAGGGCTTTCACTGTCTCAACGGTGGCCCCGTATGTTGGATGACTGTGTACCCTTTTGTCCCTACCCTTGAGATGAATGCCGACCTCTGGAACTCATCTGTGTGGAAGACATCCCTGGTCGCATTCAGATAGGCCTGGAAGCAATCGAGCCAATATACAAACTCCTCAGCCATGTCGGAGGACTGGGAGTCTATTAACAGCATACTGGGCTTGAGCAATGCCTCCATCTTTGTTTGTAAGCTAATAAAATTGTAGCGTAGATAAAAGCTCACACTCAACTGCAGGGAGAACTAATGCTTTTATTAGCTTATAACATGGGTAAGGTTCATGAACAGGCTTCAGAAGGTTTCTGGGTTTAGGTGGGAAACCAGGGTTATATACGGGCAAGGATCCTGGATGTGCCAGGGTGCCCGGGGTGAGAAGGCTGGGCCCCTGCTGGTGCCAGGGCCCTGGTTGAGACAGTGTCCTCGTGTCCATTGGGGTACCTGACGTAGGCGTAATTTGGGTTTGAATGGAGGGGGTGCACCTGCTCGACCAGGAGGTCAGATTTGTGGGTCCTAATGGGTTTGTGTAGGAATACTGATCCCAGAGATGTCAGCCATACTGGGCAGGGAGACACCAATTGCCAATTTCCTAGAAAAGGTGTTGGTGAGGGGTCTGATTGGTAGCTGTGCAGAAGACTGACCATATGGCATGGAGTGCCCTGGGGAGGGCCTCTTGTTAATAGTTGATGGACCAGCCTTTTGACTTCAGGGCCAGGAGGACTGCCTTCCAGATTACCCCATTTTCATGCTCCACCTGCCTATTGCTCCTGGGGTTGTAGCTAGTCATGTGACTAGCTGTGATGCCTCGCACCGTCGGGTACTGGTGCAGCTCCTCACTCATAAAGCTGGACCCCTGGTCGCTGTGTATAAATGCGGATATTCGAACATGGTGAAGATCTGCACTAGTGCTTTGATAATGGAGGCTGTGGAGGTGTCAGGGCAAGGGATGGCAAATGAAAAACAGGGGTATTCATCTATAACCAAGAGGAAATAGATGTTCTTATTGGTGGAAGGCAGTGGTCCCTTGAAGTCGACACTGAATCGCTCGAAGGGCCAAGTGGCCTTCACTACATGGGCCTGTGGCGGGCAGAAGAAGCATCAGGGGGGTCATTGAGCTTCCCTGGCCTATACTGGATGTCGTTGCTGGAAGTGGCCAGCTCAACACTCCAGCGCAAGATCTTGTCATTTTTGATCTTGCTTCTGAGGATGGTGCTGAACATGAATGCCACTGCATGCTGATCAGTGAGAAAGGTGGAACCTTCTGCCAGCCAAGTAGTGGCACCAGTGGTGGACTGCTTCCACAATCACCTTGGCCTCCTTTTCAATGGCAGAGTGTCCCAACTCTGAAGAGTGGAGGGTCCTGGAGAAAAATGCCACGTCTGCCCCCTTGATTGAGGGTGGCAGCGAGGGCAACATCAGAGTATTGCACTCCACCTGGAATGAGGTGGTCTCGTCTATGGCATGCATTGTGGCATTGGCAATGTCATGTTTGATGTGGGCAAAGGCTGCTTGTGCCTTGGCAGTGAGGGGAAAAGTGGTGGCTTGGGCCAGTGGTCGGACCTTGTCTGAGAAGCTGGGGATCCACTGGAAGTAGTAAGAGAAGAGCCCTAGGCACCTGCGGAGGGCCTTGAGCATGTGGGGGAGGAGCAGTTCCATTAGGGGCACATGTGTTCGGGGTCATGACCGATGACTGGTTCGGGGTCGTGACCGATGACTCCATGTTCCACGATTCACCCCAGGATGGTGAGGCGGCTGGTACTGAACACGCACTCCTCCCTGTTGTAAGTGAGATTCAGTGCCTCAGCCATCTGGAGAAATCTCTCCAGGTTGGCATTATGATCCTGCTGGTCATGGCTGTAGATGGTGAGATTGTTCATGTACTGGAAGGTCACCCTTAGATTATGCCAGTCTCCCATGCAGTCCATTTCTTGCTGAAACACAGAGACTCCATTTATGACCCCAAAACGGGTCCGGCAGAACTGATAGAGGCACCCAGGCATGGATGGGGAGCTGAAGGTAACCTGACTTTAGGTCAATCATGGTGAAAACCCTGTACTAGGCTATCCTGTTGACCATGTCAGCAATGCAGGGCAGTGGGTAGGCATCCAGCTAGGAGTACTGGTTGATGGTCTGGCTATAGTCGATGACCATCCTTAGTTTGCTGCCCCTTTTTACAACAAGGACCTGGACTCTCCAGAGGCTGGTGCTGGGCTCTATAACTCTTTCCGCCAGAAGCCATCTCACCTCAGCCTTGATAAAGGTCCTATCGGCCACACTGCTCTTGACAGCTATGGGCTTACAGTCTGGTGTCAGGTAGTTGAAGAGGGATGGACGGAGCACCCATAGGGTGGAGAGCCCGCAGGTGGACTCGTGGCAGGTGGACTCGTGGCAGGTGGACTGGTGGCAGTTGCTGGACTTTGTGCTGTGGATGGGGAGTGGGGGGAGTGGGCTACCGAAAGTAAGGGTGAGGCTGTGGAGGTGACACTGGAAATCTAGTCCCAGGATAACTGGGGAACAGAGCTTGGGGATGACCAGGAGACTGAACCCTTGATATGATTCCCCCCCCCCCCCCAACTGTTAAGTTCACTGTGCAGCACCGTAGTACCGTGATGGAGAGGTCCTGGGCCGTTGAAAGCATTAGCAAAGTTCACTGGGTATACTTTGAGTTTTAGCATTTGAGTGCACAAAGCTCTCAGTACTACCATTGTCAAACACGCATTTTATTATCTTCCTATTGGCAGTGATATTCATCATTGAGTGCCCAAGTCCCTGGGGAATGTCCTCAATTAGCGTGGTGGACATGAGGACTGCCATGGGGTCCGAGTCACTGCTCCATAATGGTTGTGATGAGTAGTGTCCAGTGGGCGCCTTTCAGAGAGTGGAGTGCGGTAAGTGCGCGGTTTTGCATGCAAACGTGTTGACTACATTGTCCGGTTGGTGAGTCGGGTGAGTCAAGATGGTCGGGGATCGGTTCGCCCTCGATGGCAGAGCCCAGATGATGCACATGATGTTGGTATATTTGGGCGACTCAACTAGAAGTGAAATTGTTGGTGTGGGCAGAAGTGACATTACTGATGCGGAAGGAAGTTGGACGATGGAAGATGGTGGCGTCCGTGGTGAGCATGGTGGTGGTGTGGTTGAATGGCCAGGCCAGAAGTGATGTCGTCAGTGTGGGCAGAAGTGGCAGGCAGAGTAATGGCACTGCCTGACATCCACGTGTAGGGGCATCTAGAGAGACGGGAGGAGCTCCCGGTTGGACATGGAGGGCCACAGCGCTCCCAGTGGGTTTGGAGAGGCACACTTTAGTGAAGTGGCCTTTCTTACCGCATCGAGAGCAATGCGAGTTCCTCACAGGGCAGTTCTTTTGGGACCGTCTGTCCGACCCACTCCGTGACCTGCAGTACTTACAGAGGTGGACTGCATCGGTGGCAGCGATCGTCTCTTCCACAGAGGCCCCTCAGCAACTGCTGTCATCAGCATTGGCTAGGCCAGAGGTTTGGGAGGCGAGCATTGAAGGCCTCTACATGGTGAGCTGCAGGTTCTAGGGAGTAGACCACCTCCATGATCCTGGGAAGGGAGTCATTATTCTCCTCCAACGATCTCTGTTGAGTTGACTCCAACCCTTGCATACAGGCATCTCGGACGAATTGCTTCACCTCCCTAGCAGTCACCCCACTTCAATCGTGCATGGGTGTGCTATTTCTTACAGTGCCCCCAGGTAAGCGTCTGCCGTCTCACCTGGTTGCTGTACCCTGATGCTGAGCAGGTACCGGGCGTAGAGTATGTTTGTCAGGGGCCAGTACATGCCTTCCAGAATGACCATTGCTGGTTCAAAATCCGTGCAGTCTCGGATAGCCTGGAAAGCGCGCAGGCCCAGCTTGGTGGAAAGTACTGAGTCTCTTCTGGTTAGTGTTGATGACCTCAGCCTGTGAGTGGATGATTGCCTCAATCTCATGCTTCCAGATTTCGAAGTATGCTGGAGCATCCAAGTATTGAGGACAGTTCCAGCCTCTCGATGGTGAGAAACTTCTCCATGGTTATTTTCATTTTAAGCTAATTAAATTGTGAGTGCTGCTGTGCAAATGATTCTGATGCAAAGTCCACAGACTCTACAACAGGTTTTAATTAGCTTAAACGTACACTGGTCTTAGTATCTCTGCTGGCTGCTCTTGTCTGACTATCCCCCGAAGGGGCTGGCTCGGGTCTTTATACGGGCCGGTGATTGACAGCCACCAGGTGGGGCCAGCCTCCCAGGTTGCCTACCTGCAGGTACAGTGGTTGCTCCCTGCAGTAGGCTGGTAGGAGTATGGCCAGTGTAAAGGTTATATCACCACACCCTGAATACCTATTCCACCGATGATGACTGGAGATCCTCCTTGGGTGCCGTCCGTATACCAAGGAGTATCCAGGGTAGCTCATCTGCTTAATCCAGTCCCTGGAGATGAACCATCAATGTAGTCTTTAGATGCTTGTGGAATCTTTTGATCAAGCCGTTAAACTGCGGATGGTAGGGTATCATGCGACGGAGCTGTGTTCCCAACAGTCAAGATAGCTTGTCCTATAGAGCAGATGTAAAATGCAGACTTATGTTGGAGGTGACGTGGGAGGGAAGACGAAAATAAGACACCAAGGGGTCTCTTAAGGACCTAGTCATGATGCCTCGGGAAGTCTTGGGCAGCGCAATGGCATTACCTTTGGCTATGTGTGGCGCAGGGGTGGCTGGGAGACTGGGGTTTTTAAAAATGTGCAGGTCCAACAGTAAACTATTGTTTTTTGTTTGAACTCAATTCAACTATGACTCTTCATTTCACACTGCAGTGACCACATTGGTTACCCCAACAGGCCCAAAAGGCTTTTGGACCGAAAATGGACAACTCAGCAGTTTCCCTCAAACTGCTTGTGTTCTGGACAAATCAACCAGAAGTGTGGTTTGGACAAGCTGAGGCACAATTCCACATTCATCAAATAGTGGCAGATTCCACTAAATACTACTATGTGGTGAGTTCCATTGACCATGAAATGGCAGGTCGAACAGTCGACTTCCTCCATGATCCACCAGATCACAGCAGGTATCTGTCTCTTAAGGACCTAGTTCTCCACACTTACAGTCTCTCCCGATGTGAGCGAGCTGCGCGGCTCCTGCATATGGACAGTTTGGGTGACCTTGCCCCGTCGGAGCTAATGACTGACATGTTGGCACTGGCAGATGGTCATAAATCTTGCTTGCTCTTTGAGCAAATATTCTCAGTGCAGATGCCGCTGAAGACCTTGCAGACCCCTGTGCAGTAGCTGTCCATGCAGATGTTCTGTGGCGTGCAAAGCAACCCCACTGAAATTAGTGCTGCGTCATGCCCAAAGTCTCCACGCGCACTAGCAATGAGGACACACACAACTCTGAATAAAGAAGTCACCAAAACAGACTCTTGGTGTATTTATCACCAATGATGGGGTTCTGGAGCGCACCATTGCTGACCATTATGTGAATTTCTAGGAAATGCCAGGGCCAGTCATCACTAATAGCTACTGCGGCTAGTCACCGTAACAGCCTGCTTTATGTATGGGATGAGCTCTCCAAGCGCAAGTTTTTGTTTGACACAGGAGCTAAAATTAGTGTCCTTCCCCCGACAATCTATGATACCTGAACCAGGAGTGTGGCCCCAGTTCTCACCGCAGTTATCAAAAGTACGATCCGCACGTAAGAGTGGTAGTGCTTTCAATAGGGAGCTACTGACCTGTACCTGGAAGTTCAACATTTCCGCTATTGCCTGGAGGCCAGGGACTTCATGGTATTCATGGACCATAAACCATTAACATTAACATTTGTAAAAGTGCCGGATCCGTGGTCAGCCTGACAGCAGCACCACCTCTCTTACATGTCCAAGTTCAGCACAAGGATTAAGCACATCTCTTGTAAGAGTAATATGTTAGTAGATGCACTTAGGCATTGCAATCCTCATCTCTGGGGGTTGACTTTATGGAACTTGCTTAAGTGCAACAAGAAGAAGAAGAGATTCCAGAGTAGTGAACTGCAGTCATTAATCTATGCCTCGAGGACATCGCCTTTGGACTTAAAGGAACAACTCTTGCAATGCGTCCATGAATCAGCCTCGCCCCATCATCCCAGCTGCCTGGAGATGATGCATTTTAAATGCACTTCACAGATTGGTACCCCTTCATTTCACACAATAGTCTGCCTGGTTTCTGACAAATTTATCTGGCATGGACTCCGGAAGCAGGTCGCCAACTGAGCTAAGATGTGCATGGACTGCCAGACAGCTAAGGTGCAGTCACATGTGAAGGCACCACTTCAATCCTTCAAGCTGCCACAAAAAAAGTTTGATCATATACACATCGACATCGTCGGCACACTTGGACAGGTTCACTAGGTGGCCAGAAGCACTCCAGTTGTTGGATTCCTCCACCGAGTTCTGCGCCAGAAGCACCTCAGCGTTCCAATTCTGATGCAAAACAACAAATTTTGTGACATGCTCAAGACAATAAATTCTGATTCTGAAATAATATATAGAATAAAACATGGTACAGTACTACACAGGAACAACCCCTTCAACCCATGTGTCTGTGCCAAACATCATGACTAAATTTCATGATTTTTGTTTCGTGTGCATAGATCAATAAACACAAGTTGAAAAATAAATTTTGTGTCCTTTTATTTACTTTTTTGTACTTTTTTGGTTTATGAATTGAAAAAGCCAATTTCATTAACCTGAATGGTCATAACGCAGGGGTTGCCTGAATTGGTCTTTAAAATTATGAAGATCATAGGAGAACAAGGCAAGGAGAATATCATCACTTAAGGAGAAGATTGAGAAGATAGCCACAGAGCACAGTCCATTGAGAAGTTCAATATAAAACCCAAAGAGTGATGAGAATATGGAATTGTTGCCAAGAACAGTGATTGAAGTACTTTGTAAAGGTGCATAGTAGAGGCTGGAGAAACAAAAAAAAGAATGGAGTTTTATGCAGAAAGATTCAAATAAAGAAAGACCACAGCAAACATGAATACAGTAGAAACACTGGCATGGACTGTTTGGACCTGTAATGTACATCCTGTGCAACTCTGTGGAAAAACAGGATATGATGGAGCAAGGGTCTACATCCCATGCAGCAGCTTTGATCTCATTCATATCAGAAGATCAGAAGTATTCAGATAATCCAAAAGCTACCTAGAGAATGAATCTATGAACAGGTGACAAGGTTGCAGCAACTGAAATCTGATCTAAAATAAAATATTCTGGAACTTTGCAGCATGTTCACAGGCATACAGAACTTGAAAAATTCAGCAGTTCTGAATAAAACCTGGAGAGATATCAGGGAAGTTAAAGCTGGCCACAGTGAATCAAGGGCAAAGAGCATTGGATGTGTGAGAAAAAGTTAATTCATAACACGAACCTTATCAAAACCAAGGTCATTTTGCTTTGGATCTATCTGGAGGTGCAAAGAACTGAACACAAGATGAAGCATAATTTCCTATAATTTAGATGATTATTCCTATAGCAGACAACATTTTATTGCCTGTGCAAATTTTCTCATAAGTAATTTAAATAGCTATCCATTGTGTTGTCTAACCAAGCAAATGGACAGATATAGTAAATTAAACTTCACAATTAAACCTATTCATTATTAATTAAAAGACATTTAGTAAGCAACTATTTTTCATAATAAGGATAACTGCACATAATTCCTTCAGTGTTCTCAATATCTCCCTTCCCTAGTACTTAAGACAGTTTTATCGTGTCTTTGGGAAGGGTTTTTTTTTGTTGAAATATGTAGACAAAAAAAAATTGAGTTGTTCCAATATGAAAACTTTGGGAATCTTTAAAAAAAAATCAATTTAAAAATTCTCTATTTTAGCTTGGACCGAATACAATAGAAGAAATTTGTTTTAAAATTTCAAGATTAAGTTACAGTTTAGTAAAAGCCTTACATAATGCAAAAAAGATAAACATGTATTGTCTGGAATCTCAGCTGGTTTAAGACTTAAATATCTTTCGTCAAGGACTTGACAAATGTATCTCCTATCCAGTCATAATAGTCTAAGATGGCAATCCATATCACCAATTACATCAAATGATTAATTATTTGTCAGGTATTTTGAGTATCCATAATTAACTTTAAAAAATACCTTGAGTTGTTTGAACAAAGTAAATTACATTTGAAAGAACAACAATTCTATTTTTATCATTGTTGGATATAGCAGTCAAGAGGAAAGAAAGAACTTGTTGAAGAGGAAAGAAAGAACTTGTAATTTTCCAGCATTATTTGTATCCTTAGTTAATCAAAGTGCTTAACAAGCAATAAATTGCCACCTAACTACATTGAACTACAAATAAATTGGGAAAATATAAATGAGAAAACAAGGGTTTGAATGTTGCTTTAGACACTAGTTCAGTTAACATAAATCAAAGAGTGTACTGGGATTTCATTTCCAACTATCAAGGATGTCTTACTTCCACTCCAGTTATGTGGGTTCTGAAAAGATGAAGACCAATATTGTGCCCACAAATGAGGCAGGGTAGCTTGAGAAATAGTAGGTCCTTCTGTTGTTCATGTTTAGCTTCTCTGCACTTAATATGAATGTTCCCATCAGTATCCAAAAGGTAGAAGTTAAGCTTTTCCAAAGAGGCTTTATGAACATACTTGAATCTTTACATGGTGAAACATGAGAATCTTGGTTATCTATCAGAAAAATAGATAAAAGCATTCTGCAAGGCAACAATCAGAAAGAAGGAGACATGTTTTGATTGAAAGTAAAGCAGTCCCATTACCAGTGCAGCTACTAAGAGCAGAAACAGGCAGTCCCGAAAACATGCATACACTCCAGCAAGAATGGAAATGAATCTGGATTCTAGTAAGACAGTCACAATGAACAGGATGTGTAAGTAATGTAAATGTGCCAAGGTGTGATCAGCCTGAGGTGGGACTATCCAAAATATTACCAGGCAGCCAATTAGTAACGAGACCTTCACATTTGATCTTGCGTATTTTCTGAGGTTTGGTGCTTATATGTTTACCGTAGTAACTTTAGGAAGAGGAATGGATGGATGTGTGTGACTGCCAAAAAGAAAAATAAATTGAAATTCTGTGATGTATTTCTTAAGCAACATTTGCAAATTTACATATTACAAAATAATTCAACACCAGGACAAAAATAGTTATTTAAACGTTTGCAAAGCTGCAATTTCAACTTTTACAGCACCTTTCTCAGTTCAGTGGATTAAGAAATGAATAGTATTCTCTTGTTCATAAATGAATGCAGCCATGATAAGCTTGATAAATTAAGCTATTAATACTGCCCATTGTGTCAAAACAGATAAATTCTGTTTCTCTGTGTCTGGGTCATGCTTTTTGTAATCACTTTTTTCTAGTTTTTCTCCTAGTGAGGTTACTGAATTTACAGCATTGCTGTCCTGAAGATGATATTACTGCTATTCCAGGTACTACAAATGACATTTTGTGCATGATTTCTTCCATAAACACTCAGGAGACCATGTCTCTTTAGCTCACTTTCCTCAGGTGGCATGCTGATGAGATAGTGAAGCTGTGAAAGCTCTTTTGCTGTCTGAGTACTGTGGATGGCTGGGTGATTTGGCAATGTGCCAGTCTCGCCAAAGTAGAAGAAAAAAATTGATGAGACATACAATCGAGTTAACTGCTAACAAAGTGAGAAGGTATGGTTGTTATTTCATTCAAATAAAGCAAAATGCTATGAATATAAATACAGTGTCCGGGTACCTCTCTCCCCTCCCTGATGTATCACAGTGTTTGAAGCTAAGATTCCAGGTCATCAATTTTGAACCTGAATTCTTTGAACAACCAACACTTTCTGCAGATGTAGTCACCAGGAACCACAACAGGGTCCACATTGGCTGACAGGACCAGGCAGCAGCACCAAATCTCTGATGCTTCCAACAAATATGTTGCTTCTACCATGTCCTCCACCACTACGATTCCAACCAAGTCGGAAGGAGTTCATGAGAAGGTGCTGGTGCTTTACAAGGTGCAGTCAACAGTTGTTCCAATTTCATTTGCTCCTGTTGACTGGGGGAAAGAAGCCAATCCTATCTTCAATGCAGAGGTCGTGGTCATAATGAGGTTGACATGATCGAGAGTGGACATTGGAAAGACACTAGTTCGGTGCGGACTAGAAGGGCCAGATGGCCTGTTTCCGTGCTGTACTTGTTATATGGTTATATGGTTATAAGAAATCTTGGCCAACTTTCTGCCAATGCTGCTCCAGCCCTTTTTTATTCATTCAATCTTGATGGCAAGACCAATATGTTGAATTTTATTAGGTTGTAGAGTGCGCGCTACATGAAGTGTGGAGTAAGATCGACACACACACAGTCGAGTCGAGGTCGAAGACTGATTTATTGCACTGCCAGCTCTGTTTATATTCACTGCCTGCCTTTGATGACAGGAGTGATGTCATCGCAGTGCTAGCCTCCGACTGGCCAGTGTTCCTGCCATTGCCCGTGTTTCCCGCTGTGCGGGAGGTCACGTGGGATGAAGGCTGCTGGTCCCTACCATTCGCCACCCATTTTGTGAGCTAGGCCATGACTCTGTTCGCGGTCCACTACACAATCCCCACCAGAACCAGCGATTGGAGTTCCGCTGGCACTTTGGGCAGCCTACCTCTGCATCGCAGGGTTTGAGTCTTGACTGGCTGGCTAAGGTCTACATGGGCTGGTTTCAGTTGGTTGAGAGTGAAGGTTTCCTCTTTGCTGGCAATGACCAATACACACATCAACCCATTATGGCTGATAATTCTGTATGGCCCCTCATGTGGCCATTGGAGGGGTGCCCGGTGAGTTCCCATAACTAACCATATAACTGTTTACGGGGCCTTTGTACAAAAACATATTCACAGATGTGCAAGTCCATGGGGATGAAAGATTTGGCCTGGCTATGTGATGGGGGCTGTGGAGGGGCTAGGGTACCGAATCTTTCCCTTAACTGTTTCAATGCAACTGTGGAGGTTTCTGGAACTCTCCCGGGATTGACAAGGGTGCGCCGGAGACCATTTCTGCTGTAGAGGCATTAAAGTCCTCTCAGCACAGTGTATATCCCTAGAAGGACCCAAGGCAATTCATCTGCCCATTTGGGCCCCTTGAGCCAGGGCATCAGGGCTGCTTTTAAGTCTCTGTGGTACCGCTCCATCAACCTGTTGGCCTGTGGGTGATATACCATGTTATGTTGGAGTTAGGTTCCCAACAGTTTGGCTAGCACCACCCAGAGCCCCAAGGTAAACTGCACTCTCCTGTCGGAGGTGAGATATTCCAGGGCTCCGAACCTGGACACCCAGGTGTTGGTTAGTGCCCTGGCACAGTTCTCCGTGGTTGTGACCACCTCCGGCCACCTCATGGAGTGCTCAACATAGTGATGAGGTATCTCACCCCACAAGCAACCACTAGTGGCCCCACAATGTTGATGTGGACATGACTGAACCTATGACAAACTAGCTCCAAAGTCAGGGGAGGTGCTTTAGTGTGGGTTTGCACCTTGGATGCCTGACAGATCATGCAGGTCTTGGCCCACTGACTGACCTGCTTGCGGAGCCCATGCCAGATGAACCTGCTGGCCACCATCTTTACAGTGGTTCTGATGGCCAGATGCACCAAATTGTGCACCACATCAAAGACCTGCCTTCACCATGCTGCCACTATGATGGGGCAGGGTTTGCCGGTGGAGACATCACAGAGGAGCATCTAGTTGCTGGGGGTGATGACGACATCCTCCAGCCACAGAACGGAAAGCGCTGTCCTATATTCTGGGATCTCAGGGTTCTCATGTTGTGCCCTGGCAAGAGCTAAATAGTCTATGCCCTGGGATAGGGCATGGATGGATTCAATGGCAGGATGAGAGAGTGCATCAGCCACCACGTTGCTCTTGCCAGTGATGCCTTGGATGTCCATGGTGAATTTGGACACATAGGAAAGATGCCTCTGTTGCCAAGTCAACCACGGGTCAGACACTGTGGAAGGCGAAAGTCAGTGGTTTATGATCTGTGAAGACTTTGAATTGTCTGCCTTTCAGAAAGTATTGGAAGTGTCTGACAGCCAGGTACAGCGCCAATAGCTCCTGGTCATAGGTGCTGTATTTAAGTTCAGGTGGCTGGAAGTGCCTGCTAAAGAAGGCTAGGGGCTGCCATTGCCCGTTGATTCGCTGTTCAAGGACCTCTCTGACCACTGTGCTGGAGGCATCCCCTGTGAGGGCAGTTGGCACTTCCATCCTGGGGTAGACCAGAAGGGTGGCATTAGCTAGGGTGTCCTCAGCCTTCTGGAATGCTTCAAATCCTCCTCGTCCCAGCCAATGTCTTTATTTTTCCCCGCCATGTGTGCGAAAAGGGGCGCATGATCTGAGCTTCTGCCAGTATAAATCGATAGTAAAAGTTAATCATACTGGTGAACTCCTGCAGCCCCTTCACAGTGCAAGGTTTCATGAATCATCGAACAAACTCCATCTTCTTGGGCAATGGTTTTGTCCCATACCTGTCAATACAATGCCGCAGGAAGTCAATTGTGTCCTGCCTGAACTGACACTTGGTGGGGTTAATAGTCAGCCCAAACTCCTGAAGGCAGGTGAATAGTTGTATGAGGTGGGCCATGTGTTCTGAATGGTTGCGGTTGGCAATAAGGATATCACCCAAATAGATAAATGTGAATGGGAGGTCCCAGCCCTCAGCACTGAACAACCAAATGCTCTAAATTGGCTGATCTGAGGGATCTTCAAATGGAGTAGGGTGTTAGGAGATTGGTGATGTAGGAGGGGGCTAGTCTATTAATGGCTTTGTAAACAAGCTGAAGAACTTTAACATCTGTTCTGAGCCAAACTGGCAGCTAGTGAAGGGAGGCCAAAATAGGGTTGATATGGTCCCTCTTCTTGGCTCCTGTCAGGAGCCTTGCTGCCACATTCTACACAAGTTGCAGGTGGGATTATGGTGAATGACTAATTCCCATATATAGAGAGAGTAGTCCAAATGGGAGAAAATAAAGGCATGGATAACTTTCTCGAGGTTTTTCATTGACAGGAATGATTTGATTTTGGCAATAGTGCGGAGCTAGAAAAAGATAGCTTTTATTATTGCATTGATTTGTTTGTTCAAATCGAATATCACACCAAGGGATTTGACATGTGGTTTGATGTCAAAGTTGCTAAGAGTATTGGATATACTTTTGGATGAGTTGGGGGCCCAATAGGACGATCTCAGATTTGTCTTCATTTAGCTGCAGGATGAGGAGTCACGTCATGGAGTAGTGGCCGGTCAGGGAATTCAAGCCCTCTCCAGAAAAGTTGAAACAAAACACACAAAGGTACAAGATTAAAAATTAAAACAAAGGTGAGAAGAAAATGGCAGTGAAGAGAGAAAAGTCGAAAACAATGGGAAGAAGAGAAGATGAAAGAATGTCGGAAGAAGAAGGTGAAGGCCTTACCTGTCCGAGGAGGCCCGCCGTGGAGAGAGAAGCCCGCTCCCTAAGGTAAGTGGAAGTCCCGAGCTCGGGGCTACAAAAATGGCTCGCGGAGCCGAGTAAAAGTGTGCAACCGCGCATGAAAAAAACACACTGACGGGAGTCGATCTCCACAGCTGAGAGTGACAGCTGCAACACAGCAACAGGAGCAGAACATAGAAAATAACGACAACAAGAAAGAAGAGAGCAAAAAGAAAACAAGGAAACAACAGATGGCCAACCCAGAGGAAGAAGAAGAAGAAAATAGAGAAATGAAAGAAGAAGAGAAAGGCAGGACAATGGATATATATTTTTTTAAAGAATATATGGAATCAGTGAAAGAATGGCAATTACAAGAATTTAATGAGATAAAAAGAAGAATTAAGAGTGCAGAAGAAAAAATGAATAAAATAGAAATGGTCATATCAGAGATAGGAAAAAGAGTGGATAATGTGGAAGAACGAGAAATAATCGTAGAAATGGAAGTAGAGGACTTAAAAGAGAAATTAGAAGAATCTAATAAAAAAGTTAAAGAGGCACATGAGCTGTTAGCTCAGAAGATAGATATAATGGAAAACTATAATAGAAGAAATAATATAAAGATAGTGGGCCTTAAGGAAGATGAAGAAGGCAAGAATATGAGAGAATTTATAAAAGATTGGATCCCCAGGGTCCTAGGAAGACCAGAATTACAGGAAGAATGGAAATAGAGAGGGCACATAGAACAATAGCCCCGAAACAACAACCACAGCAAAAACCAAGATCCATTTTAGTAAAATTCTTAAGATATACAACAAGAGAAAATATATTGGAGAAAGCAATGAAGAAAATAAGAGAAGACAAAAAGCCACTGGAATACAAAGGTCAAAAAATTTTTTTCTATCCAGACATAAGTTTTGAACTCCTGAAGAAGAGGAAGGAGTTCAATACAGCAAAAATGATCCTATGGAAAAAAGGATATAAATTTATGTTAAAGTACCCAGCGGTACTTAAAATAGTTATTCCAGGGCAACAAAACATACTATTCTCGGATCCAGAGGAAGCACGAAAATTTGCAGAACAACTACAAAACAAGCAGAGAGATGAAGACATGTAATGAGAGTAAAAATGACCACGAACTATATGTATGTGTGTATATGGGTGTATATAATATATATATAGAGAGAGAGAGAGAGATGTGTATGTATATATGTGTATACATGAGTGTATCCATATTTAGAGGAAAATATATAGAGTATAGATAAGAATTAATAAGGGAATGAAAGGGAATAGAGGAAATAAGGAGGGAATTAAAAGAGTGACCTTTGTTATATATGAAAATTGAAATCTTTTCCGGGGGGGGCTGGGTGGGGAGGAGTTACGGTCACTGCAAAATCAGTTGACGCTTGCGAGTGAATTCGCAAATCCAAATGGAGAGGGGAGATGTGGTTGCCCGACAAGGGATAAAGGGCAACTCAGGAGGGGGAGGGGAGAATGGGGTTAAAGAAGTTTTAAATAGAATAAGGAAAATGTTTGATGTTTTAGAAATTTTGTCTTATAAAGCGTTCAAAACAAGAAAGCAGAAATGGATAAGAAGGAAAGGTGATGATGAGGAAATGGAAAGGGAAGATAAACAAAGTATGAAATGGCTATGTTGAACTATATGACTTTAAATATTAACGGAATACATAACCAAATCAAAAGGAAGAAACTGCTAAATTTACTGAAAAAAGAAAAAATTGATATAGCATTTGTGCAAGAAACACATTTAACTGAAATGGAGCACAAGAAATTAAAGAGAGATTGGGTAGGACATGTAACAGCAGCGTCGTATAATTCAAAAGCAAGAGGAGTAGCTATATTAATCAGTAAAAATGTACCAATTAAAATAGAAGAGGAAATAATAGATCCAGCAGGGAGATATGTAATGATAAAATGTCAGATATATTCGGAGTTTTGGAATCCACTCAATGTATATTCACCAAATGAAGAAGATCAAAAGTTTATGCAAGATATTTTTTTGAAGATAGCAGATACGCAAGGGAACATATTAATAGGAGGGGATTTCAACCTTAATTTGGATTTAAACATGGATAAAACTGGGAAAAAAATTAACAGAAAGAACAAAGTAACCAAATTTATAATTAAATCGATGCAAGAAATGCAACTTTTGGATATATGGAGGAAACAACACCCAAAGGAAAAGGAATGTTCATATTATTTGGGTAGACATAAAACATACTCAAGAATAGACCTATTTCTGTTATCAGCTCGTATGCAAGATAGAGTAAGAAAAACAGAATATAAAGCTAGAATATTATCGGACCATTCACCCTTGATATTGACAATAGAGTTAGAGGACATCCCTCCAAGAATGTATAGATGGAGATTAAACTCCATGCTACTTAAAAGGCAGGATTTTAGAGAATTCATTGAAAGACAAATTAAAATGTACTTTGAAATAAGTACGGAATCAGTGAAAGATAAGTTTATACTATGGGATGCAATGAAAGCGTTCATCAGAGGGCAAATAATAAGTTATGTAACCAAGATGAAGAAGGACTACAATCAGGAAACAGAGCAGTTGGAAAGGGAAATAGTAAATATAGAAAAAGAATTAGCAATGAAGGAAGACACAACTAAAAGAAGAGAATTGGCAGATAAAAAACTAAAATATGAAACACTACAAACATATAAGGTGGAGAAGAACATAATGAAAACAAAACAGACATATTATGAACTAGGGGAAAAAACGCATAAAATTCTAGCATGGCAGCTTAAGACAGAACAAGCTAAGAAAATGGTATTGGCATCAAGGAAAAAAGACATACAAATCACATATAATCCAACGGAGATTAATGAAAACTTTAGAGAATTCTATGAACAATTGTACCAAACTGAAAATGAAGGGAAAGAAGGCAAAATAGATGAATTTTTAACTAAAATTGAACTACCAAAATTACAAATAGAGGAACAAAATAAATTAACAGAACCATTTGAAATAGTAGAAATACAAGAGATAATAAAAAAACTACCAAATAATAAAACATCAGGAGAGGATGGATTCCCAATAGAATTTTATAAAACATTTAAAGATTTATTAATTCCTCCCCTCCTGGAAGTAATCAACCAGATTGACAAAACACAAAGCTTACCAGATTAATGTAAAACAGCAATAATTACAGTAATACCAAAGCAAGGGAAAGATCCACTCGCACCAGCGTCATATAGACCAATATCATTACTTAACACAGATTATAAGATAATAGCTAAACTATTAGCAAACAGATTAGCAGATTATGTACCTAAAATGGTAAATCTAGACCAAACTGGATTTATTAAAAAAAGACGGACAACAGACAATATTTGTAAATTTATTAACTTAATTCATGCAGTAGAAGGGAGTAAAGCGCCAACAGTAGCAGTTGCTTTAGACGCAGAGAAGGCCTTTGACAGAGTAGAATGGAATTATTTATTCAAAGTATTGCAAAAATTCAGTTTACCAGAGAAGTATATTAATTGGATTAAAGCATCATATAAGGGGCCATTGGCGAAAGTGACAGTAAATGGATATATATCAAAGCAATTTAATTTAAGCAGATCAACAAGGCAGGGATGCCCACTATCACCCTTATTGTTCACATTAGCTATAGAACGACTAGCAGAATTGATAAGAACAGAAAATAATATAAAAGGGATAAAAATAAAAGACAAGGAATATAAAATCAGTTTATTTGCGGATGATGTTATAGTATACTTAACAGAACCAGAACTATCAATAAAAGAATTATATAAGAAATTGAAGGAATATGGAGAAGTGTCGGGTTACAAGATTAACGTAAATAAAAGTGAAGCAATGCCAATGAATAATACGGATTTCTCAAAATTTAAGAAGGAATCACCATTCAGATGGCAAATGCAAGCAATAAGATACCTAGGTATACAAATAAATAAAAGTCTCGGTCATCTATATAAACTCAATTATTATCCACTAATGAAAAAATTACAGGGCGATTTAGAGCATTGGAAAGATTTACCACTAACACTAATAGGAAGGATAAACTGTATTAAAATGAACATTTTCCCAAGGATACTATACCTATTTCAGGCATTGCCAATACACTTGACAGAGAAATTCTTCAATGAGTTAAAGAAAATAATAAGGAAATTTTTATGGAAAGGGGGGAAACCGAGGATAGCACTAGATAAATTAACAGAATGGTATAAATAAGGAGGCTTACAACTGCCAAACTTTAAAAATTATTATAGAGCCGCAGAATTAAGATACTTATCAGATTTTTATCAAATAAGGGAAAATCCAGATTGGACTAGATTAGAACTAGATAAAATAGGGGAAATGATACTTGAACACATATTATATAAATGGGATGAAAAATTGGTACAACGTAGGAGTTCTCCAGTATTACATCATCTGCTCAATATTTGGAAGAAGATTCATGTAGAAAGGAATAAAACAAATTACCAATTACCAAAACTAATAATGATGCAAAATCAGTTACTCCCTTTTACAATAGATAACCTTTCCTTTAGAGCACACATGTCAAACTCTGGCCTGCGGGGCCAAATTTGGCCCGCAATATAATTATATTTGGCCCGCAAGATCATTTCAAAAATCTATTAGAGGTGGCACGCCCTGTAGTGAGAGCCGATGCTGTTTTTTGGTAATGTCACCCCCACCATCCTCCCCCTTCATTGCACATCCTTCCCCATTGTAACACGAGAAATTGTAACACGAGAAGTCTGTCGATGTCATCAGCCGGCAAGCCAGTTGGAAGGCTCCCCGCACAACCAGTCACTTCTCCCACCTGTCGAGCAGTGCGGCGGATTGGCGAGCGCCTATGATTTCCTGTCGGTGCGACGGGCATGGCAGGCTGTGCACAGCCCCCAGGCAGCGCGAGCCCCGCGCGACTGGCACCGGACGGCCCTTCCACAGCGCGAGTGCACTTCTCCCGGTCGCCATGGCCTTCAGCGCTTGCACCCGTGCAGACCCCAGGGATGGCTGGTTTGGCCCTGCACGTGAAGAGAGAGATGGTGGCTGTCTGCAAAGGCTGATCAGCTGCACGCTGAGCCTGAGTGGGTGGGTAAGCAGGGGTGGGCAGAGGGTGTAGGTGAGGAGTAATGGGCTGGGGAAGTTATGGTGGTGCGAGGGGCAGTTAGAGGGAGGGATGAGTAGAAGGAGGGGTGGATAGGGAAGAGGTAAAATGGGAGGGGCAGGGTGAGTAGGGGAGGGGTGATTAGAGGGTGAGAGGCGGGTGGAGGGAGGAACAGGTTGAGAGGAGAGGCAGTAGAGGGGCGTGTATAGGATGGGGTGGGTAGAGGCAGAGCGAGTGGAGTGAGGGGTGAGTAGAGGTTGGGTAAAGGACTGGTCAGGTAGAGGGATGGTGGGTCGAGGATGAATAGAGGCCTAGAGCCTGAGGAGTGAGCAGGAAATGCTGAGTCCTGATGCAGGCCAAAATGGACGCAGCCTGTGAATGCTGACTACATCTCCACTGGGACCAAATATGTTTCCCTCAGGTCAAGCAAAGGGTGAACTTGAGCTACCTACTCCTGACCTGTAACATTATCCTCCTAAAGTTATATCCTAAAGTTTAACATTACATATGTTGAAAGAAGAGAAAACATGCAGATGTTGTTGAAAATTTTCAATAAATATTTAGTTCGGCCCTCGACTTAGTCCAAGTTTTTAATTTTGGCCCTCCGTGAATTTAAGTTTGACACCCCTGCTTTCGAGAATGGGAGAAAAAAGGGATCAAAAGAATAGAAAATTGTTTTTCAGGAAATAGATTATTATCCTTTGAACAAATGAAGGATAAATATAATATAACTCACGATACAATGTTGGCATATTACCAACTGAGATCCTACTTGAAGGACAAATTAGGAAGCAGTCTGAGGTTACCAGAGGGAAGTAACTTTGAATATGTGATTAGAGATACAATGATAATCAAAAAATTTATAACAAATATGTATATTAAACTGCAAGAAAAGGAGAATGAGGAAACAAATGGTAAAACTAAACAAAAATGGGAACAAGATTTAAATATAAAGATAAAGAAGGAAACATGGGAGAAGTTATGCTCTGGAACGATGAGAAATACAATAAATACGAGGTTATGTATGATACAATATAACTGGATACACAGGCTATACATTACATCTCAAAAGTTAAATAAATGGGACCCAACAGTATCTGACAGATTTTTTCGTTGTAAAAAAGAATTGGGAACAACAATTCATGCAATCTGGACATGTGAGAAAGTAGAAAAAATTTGGGAAGATCTAAACCAGATATTAAATACAATTACAGAAAACAATATACCAAAAAACCCAGAGATCTTCCTCCTAAGTAACATAAAAAACAAAGAATTTGGAATTGATTTGGATGGTGCACAAAAAAGATTTGTTCAGATAGTTCTAGCCATAGCAAAAAAATGTATTATGTCAACCTGGAAATTAGAAGATAATTTGAGAATACAACAATGGTATATAGAAATGAATAAATGTATTCCATTAGAAAAAATAACATATAATTTAAGAAATAATATTGAAATATTTGAACAAACATGGGAGCCATACATGAAACACAATAGAGAAAACCTACCGGGGACATCTACCACCTAAAATAACGAAAGGAGGAGGAAATGAAAAGAATTGACTCAGTGGAATTTCTTGTTTATTTTTATTGAATGACAACATTGTTTGACTGGTTTAATGTATCTTAGATTTTGTACTTTAAATGAATGGGGGGGGAGGTAGGGAGGGTGGGATGGGAGGAGGGGTGGGGGAGAAAATGACACTATATATTTGAAAAGGAAAATGTATGTATCTTGATCAATGTGGTTTATGGTGTGAAAAATAAAAAATTTTAAAAAAATTTAGCTGCAGGATGTTTTATATCCTCCAGACAGTCGATAAGGCTGGTTATCTTTGCTTGATTGTTGTGCTTCAGGGAGAGATAGAGCTGAGTATCATCAGCATAGAAGTGGAAGGAGATGTCATGTTTTTGGAAGTATGTATAAGGAGAAGAGAATGGGGCTCAAAATAGATCCTTGTGGGAACTTACAGGAAAGGATAGCAGAGGAGGATGAAAATGTGCCCATGTTGACTGAGAAAGTCCTATCACTATCACTGCTGGAGGCAAACTATTAAAATAACGTGATCCACAGTATCGAATGCTGTCCTAAGGTCCAGGAGGATGAGAATGGCAGAACTCCCTGAGTCAGTGGCCAGGAGCAGGTCATTGTATACTCTTAGTAAGGCCAATTCTGTGCTATAGTGTGCCTTATAACCTGACTGGATTTTTTTAGATATATTGTTTTGGTGTAGGTAGGGCAACAATTGGCTAAAAACTACTTTTTCAAAGACCTTTGACAGGAATGGAAATTTAGAAACCGGTCTGTAATTTTTGGTTACATTTAGCTACATGTAACTGTTATCTTGTTGTCGCATTAGGCATGCAGCGAGCAAAAGAACCATGCATAGTCGAAAGTGAATTAAACCAACTGACTTTAATAGAACTCACTCTTGAGTTTAAATCCCTCAGAACCCAATAACACTTGCAAATCCCGGGACCTTTATGTTGCCAGTCACCAGGCTGTCGGCTTGCCCTGCACCCAGAGGTCTCCCAGTCAGATCTGCCGTGGACTTGCCTGCAACTCTGTGAGCCGGTTTGTCTATCAAATGGGTGAGTCGCTACATGACCCCCCCCCCCCTCCACAGAACGAGTATTAGGAGGTGTGGAGTCTACAGCCAAGACCTCTTTAGTCCATTTAGAAGGCTGACCTCATCAGTGTGAGAATGGCATAGTCACAGTGTGTTCCAGATCTAGGTGCGCCGTCTTGAGGCAGTCATTGGTGAAGATCTCCTCATGGCTGCTCATGTTGAGGATGCACATGGTTCAGTTCTGATGCATCACCTTGTATGGGCCCTCATATGGCCACTGGAGTGGAGTCCGGTGCATGCCCCTGCAAAAGAAGACATAGTCACAGTCCTGGTGATCCTTGGGGACTAAGCAAGGTATTGAGACGTGGCACAAGATTGGGACAGGAGCTAGTGTTCCTACCTTCTCTCGGGGTCTTGTGAGCTCAGGTATCTCCTCTATGCCATGGGCTGCTGGCATAAACTCGCCTGGAACTGTCAGTGGGGTGGCATATACCAACTCTGCCAAAGATGTGGCTGTCTTTTTTGGGAGCCGTATGGATGCCAAGAAGCACCCATGGGAGCTCATCCACCCAATCTGGGCCATGGAGGCATGCCATCGATCCATTGGACTGTGGATGGTAGGCCGTGGTGTGGTGCAGCTGGGTCCCAAGTAGCTGTGCCAGAGCCAATCATAGGCTGAACATGAACTGTGACACCCCCTGTCTGAGATGATGTTGTTAGGCAGGCTGAAACATGCAACCCAGCTTGCAATGAGGGCTCTGGTGCAGGACTTCTTGACATGTCAGTGAGCAGTAAGGCTTCTGACCATGTGGTGAACCTGTCAACCATGGTGAAAAGGTACCTTCCCACTCCAGGAGACTGGCAGCAGACCAACAATGTCCACATGGACAAGTTCAAACCTCCTGTGCATTGGCTGAAAAGGTTGAAGGGGGCCTTCACGTGCCTTTGGATTTTGGAGGTCTGGCAGTGTATGCATGTCCTGGTCCAGCATCCGACCTGCTTGCTTAGACCGTACCAAGCAAATCTATCCGCCACCAGTTGGATGGTTTCCCGAATGGACTGGTGGGCCAAACTATGTAACGTTTCGAAAATACGACTCCTCCAAGCGGCTGGAATGATGAGCTAGGGTTGCTCAGTGGACACGTCACAGAGGAACTTGCTGCATGTTGGGCCAATGTGAATGCCCTCAAGTTAAAGGCCCAAGACTGTGGTGCGGTAAACCGGTGTTTCTTCATCCAGTTGCTTTGCCTTGGCGAGTGCCATGTAGTCCAACCCTGGGGACAGGGAATGCACGAAGTCAATGGAGGTGTGAGACAGTGTGTCAGCCACAGCACTTTTCCTAGAGATGTGTTTGACTGTGGTGGTATACTCTGAGATGTATGACAGAAGCACTGCTGCCATGCCAACCATGGATCCGACAGTTTGGTGAATGCGAAGGTGAGGGGTTTGTGGTCCTTGAAGACCATGAACTCCTGCCCTTCCAAGAAATGGTGAGGTAGTGGGCTAGCAGTTCCCTGTCGAAGGCACTACTCGGTGGTTACAGGTGCCAGCTGAAGAGCACGAGTGGTTTCCACTGACACTAAATTAGTTGTTCCTTGCCGGACATCAGGCCGAAGAGGGGTTGTGTGATTCGGGCCACTGACAGTAGGAATCAGTGGTAAAAGCTGATCATGATTATGAACTCCTGTAAGCCCTTGATTGTACTGGGCCTGGCAAATTAGCAAATGGCCTCGACTTTCACTGTCAAGGGAACCGCTCCCTGCCAGTCGATGCAGTGGATTGGCGATCAGGATATCATCTGGGTAAATGAAAATAAAATCCAAGCCATGTTCCACCAAGTTCATGAGCCGCTGGAACATTCTTAAGTCTGAAAGGTATCTGCAGGAACTCAAATAGGCCAAACGGGGTGATGAGGGGCATCTTGGGGACATTGCTAAGGTGAAAGGAAATCTGATGATACCCATGGGCCAAGTTGACCTTAGAGCAGATGCTTTCCCTGTGAAAATTAGCCATAAATTACTGAATGTGTGGCACTGGGTAGCGGTCAGTCATGGTGGCATCATTGAGCCTTCTGTAGTCACTGCATGGCCTCCATCCTCTAGCCAGCTTGGGCAACATGTGCAGTGGAGCTGTCTGAGTGCTGGTCAATCCCCATCTCTTCTATTTTCCTGAACTCCTCCTTGGCGAGGTGGAGTCCATCCGTCGGGCGGGAGCCTGTGTGCCTCGGCATGTAGTGGTGGTCCTTAAGTGGGAATGTGGTGCTGTACACCATGCTTTGGGGCATCTGTGGAGAACTGTGGCATAATAATGGTTGGGAAGTCCACTAGTACTCTGGCAAATTCGTTGCCTAACAAAGTCACAGAGATCAGGTATGGGGCCAGTAACTTGGCTTTGCTGAGTGAGAAGGTCTAGAAGGACTTGGCATTTACTAGGTGCCATTCCTTGAGGTCCACTAGGAGGTAGTGTGCCCAGAGAAAATCTGCATCCAATAAAGGCTGTGAAACTACTGCCAGCATAAATGACCAGGTGAAATGACTGGATCCCAACTGTAGTGGGGAGGTTTGTGTGCCATACTGCTGTTGGTGGGGGGAAAGATGCTAACTTCCAGTTCTGTGTCTATGAGCAACTTTCACCTGAAGTATCAGTCCCATAAATAAAGGAGGCTATTATGGTGGCCAACCGCCATAGCCATTAGCAACGGCCAGCCCTGGTGTTTCCCAGAAAAGAACAGGGTGGGTGGCAACAGAGGGCTCCTGAACCCCACTTTTAGTGGTAAAAACACCAACAGTCCAAACTGGGGTTGATCCCTGCTGCAGGCATCACCTGCTTCATTGGTGGCATAGGGAAGGCCTGGGGTTTAGAGCATGATGCAACAACTTGGTCAATGGAGGCCCCACCACGCTGCTTGGTGTGCCACTGAATATCCACACGGGCCACCATGTTGCGTGGGTCACTGAAATTGTCATCAGTGATGAGGAGGCGAATATTTTTTGGCATCTGCTCAAGAAAGACTTGGTCGAACAGTAAACATGGATAATGGCCATCTGCTAGTGCCAACATCTCATTCATTAAGGTGGATGGAGCGCTGTCGCCTAGGCTGTCTTTGTGGAGCAACTGCGCTGTGCGCTCACAACGTGAGAGCCCAAAAGTACGGACAAGGTTGTTTCATACCTGTCCACAACCAATGGTCAGTGTAGGAAGTCGTTGGTGCGACCTCCTGTTTCCTGGTCGAGTGAATCGGCCACATAGTAGTACTTCATGGCATCCAAGATGATTTGCCTGACTTGAAATTGGGTTTCGGCCTACTCAAACCAGATCTGCGGCTGCAAGGTCCAGAAAGTCAGCAGTTTCAGTGAAACTGCATTCTACGTGATGGGTCGGTCATCGTTGGGTCCAATACTGTTTGGACCGTTGGGGTCATCAATGTAGACGCATTAGGCACACAGTGAGCAAAAGAAACATGCAGAGTCGAAAGTGAGTTGAATCAACTGACTTTAATAGAACTCTCATATGCGCTTAAATCGCTCCAAACCCGATGATGCTTGCGACTCTTGGGACCATTATGACGGGCTTGCCCCACACCCAGAGGTCTTCCAGTCAGATCTGCTGCAGACTTATCCGCGTATCTGTGAGCCGGTTTGCCTGTTGTCTGGGCAAACAAACATTTTGTTTGCACTGCAGTTCCTTTGTACCTTGTTCATAGGATATTCTTTGAATTGGAAACTTATAGATTCTAAAATGAATGAAATAAGTTGTTATGATCTGGATGGGACTTTTTTAGAGTTATCAAAGTATATTCAGTGACAAATTTTTTTAAATTGGAAAAAATTTTGGAAGGGAAAAAATGGAGTGCAGGGAAAGGGCTAGGGAACAGGAATAATTGATACCTCCAATGAAGCATTGACAAAGACACAATGGAGAGAACTGCTGCCTTCTACTGAATTTAATTAAAGTTCAGACTTTAATTATTGTGAAAGAACATACATGACATCACATACAACCCTCGTTTTTTTTTCTGCAGGCCAAGCTGAGTAATTTCTATACTGGTACCTGTGAACTCAACTCATCAGAAACATAAACAAACTGCAAATGTAGATAAAAATATGTAATAACAAATTACAAGTGAAACGTGAGTCCTTAAATAAGTTTCTGAATGAATCTATTGTTCAGGAGTCTGATAGTTGAGGGATAGCAACTATTCCTAAACCTGGTGGTACAAGTCCTGAGGCACCTGTACTTCTTTCTTGATGGTAGCAGCAAAAACAGAGCATGTCCTGAGTGTTGCAAATCCTTAATAAATGATGCTGCTCTCCACGGCAACGTTTCATATTCTTGATGGAGGGGAGAGTTTTGTCTGTGATATACCGGGCTAAATCCACCACTTTTTTCAGGATTTCTTACTCATAAGAGCTCCATACCAGGCCATGATGCAGCCGGTCAGCACACTCTCCACAACACATCTGTAGAAGATTTCCAAGGATTCCAATGACATACCGAACCTCCATTAACAACAATTTGCTCAATATTAATAAGCATTTAAGAAAAGTAAATCATCCCAAGGCCTTGATATTTGACAACAAACCAAAAAATAGCTATTTGGACAGATTTGAGAGCATTTTAAAGAGCATATCCATCAGAGTCAATAGTAGGTTTGGCTTTAGAATCTTGGAAACTGATGGTACAGGCACCAATGGATGTTAAACCCTGAAAATTGATGTCCAATTTTTAGAGAAGCTTATGACATTTATATCCCTTGAATTCACCGGTGTCAGGAAAACATCAATAGAATTGAAGCACACTTTTACTTTTCAATAGAATATTGTTTGTTAAGTCTTACAAATGATCAAAATGTAATTACCAGCAATGGAAGAACCAATTAAATTTTCAAAATTGTTTATTCAATATAGTTTTAAACAAAGAATTCAGAGCCTAGATTTGGAGTTGTGCAGTTATTTTGGAAAGTTGTATATCTGGAGAAAATTAGAAATGGAAATAGTATTGCCATGAAGAGGTTTGAATGCATTGAATACATGTGGAGGTCAGTGCATTGCTCAGAGGTCGTGACACAGCCTTCAGGTCAGGTGACAAGAAAGATGGCATTAAGATCAGCAAGGGCTGAACTCTCCTATGCAATCAGCAAGGCAAAGCAGGGGTATACACAGAGAAATTACAGACACCTAATGACACCAGAATGTGGCAGGGTAATCAATATGACAATGTCAACCCTGCAGGTCATCAACAATGATGCTTCCCTTCCTGACAGTTTAAATACCTTCTACACACACAATGTGACACCAAAGAAAACCTCAACTCCTCATGAAGAACAGGAACCCTATATAACCACAGCAAATTTAATAGTTGGCTTGCAGGGAGGAGGTTGCAGGCTCATAAAATGGTGGCAGGACAATATCCTATGTCTCATCGTGGATAAGACAAAGGATGATTGTGGATTGAAAGAGAACAAAGATCGACCATTCACCATTGCACATCAACTGTTTCATCGTGGAGAGAGTGAAGAGCTTTGTTGTGCATACAAAGGAAGAATTGTCCTGGACCCACAACACCTTCTCATTAGTTAGGAAAGCACAGCAAGCACCTACTCTTTCGAAGGAGGTTGAGGAAGGTAAGACTACCAGACCCTATCCTGACAGCTTTTTATAAGAGTACAATTGAGAGTGTCCAGTCTGGTTCCATCATTGCGTGCATCAAACCAGAGTCAATACAGAGGATCATTAAAACAGCGATGATATTTATGGGAGCATTGCTTAATTAGAGCTCAAAGAATTATAGAAAACCCTTCCCATCTGTGGTGTGCTGAGGTAGCAGCAGGCAAGCACAAAACTCCAAAGAGTGTACAACAGGTTTTATTCAGATAAAAATCTGAACACCAGTTCATGCTTCAGTGCCTCCTGTGTGACTGGCTCAGGAGGGGCTGGCTCAGGTCTATATTGGGGTCGGCTGATTGACAGCCGGCCAGGTGGAGTCAGCGCTTAGGTGGTCTTCCTGCAGGTACAGAGATCGCCCCTGCAGTAGGCTGGTGGTTATATCACCACTCCATCCAGCGCAGAGTATATTTGACCCACGATCATCAAGAAGGAGGTACAGGAGCATCAAAATCAGGATTGTCAGGCTGGGAGATTGATGAACCAAGTAAATCATCCCAAAATATTTATATATATTTATTTTAAATTATATCTTGATGTACATATGTGATTATAATGTATTGTACACTATCACTAGCTGTTAACCCTTTCCTTTCTCATGTGTCTGTGTGTGCACTGTGGTCCGGGGAAATGCTGTTTCATTGGGTTGTATATGTACAATCAGATCATAATAAATGAACTTGAACTTGAGAATATTAAAATCAAGTCTTTGCCTAACTGAACCCAATGTTCAGCATAACTGGAATAAAACAGATCAAAGGGAGTTGGTGCAAAGATTACTTGCATGACATATTGGATAGGAAGGCCTACCGTTCTTTCCCAAGACCACACTTCGGCAAGTCTGATCACCTGGTTGTGCTCCTTCTGCCTTTATATAGATGGAGGCTAAAAAGGGAGGCTCCAGAGGTCAGGACACCTAGAATCTGGTCGCAGGAGGCTGAAGACGGTTACAGAACTTCCTTCAGTCAGGGGATTGGGAGGTGTTCAAGAACTCTGCTGAGAAACTGAACGAGTACACCAAGGCTATTACACATTTTATTAGAACAGCTGTGGATGTGTGTCCCCACCAAATCATTCACGATTTTCCCGAACAGAAAGCTCCCCTGGATGAACAATGATATCCAGAACCTGTTGAGAGGGAGGAGGTTGCAGGCTCATAAAATAGTGGCAGGACAATATCCTATGTCTCAACATGGATAAGACAAAGGATTTAAGTCTGGAGATCCAGATCAGTACAGCGGGAGCTGGTATGACCTGCAGAAGGCTATCTCCCAGGCAAAGTGGAGATTCCGGATGAAAATGGAAACAAGGGACAGTTGAATACCATAACTTGTTATAAATCCAAATCTGGTAAAGTAGCTAATGGCAAAGCTTCTCTCCCAGAGAAGCTCAATGCCTTCTACGGCCGATTTGATTACAGTAACTGTGAAGAACCACCCCTACGCATTTCCACGTCCCCTGATGATCCCACCTGTCAGTATCTGAGGATGACATGCATGTTGCCTTCAGGAGAATGAATCTAAGGAAAGCATCCAGCCCAATGGAGTTCCTGACCAGGTACTAAAGATCTTTGCGGATCAACTTACAAAGGTATTAATGGATATCTTCAATAGGCCCTATCAAACTGCCATGTAAAATGGGGTTAACAGGGCAATTTGCCTGGTTAGCACCCCAGTTGCACAGCAGTTAAAAAGGGTCTGACATGGGCAACCCGGTCAGAATCCAACTGGGTCCCTGACCTATCTCTAAGGTAGTCAGGGAACCCAGTTAATCTTACCCAGGTCATGTCCACAGGCAATTTGATGTCAGCGCTTGTGTGCTGGTGTCAGAGGGAAACCCCTGTTTGAAGTGCCTGCTGTGATTGGGGGGAGAGAGTGGTTGCTGCCCCGGGGCCCTCACCTCCAGACCACAATCAGTATTAGCAACTTCTCCACAATCTCTATCAGTACCGGGGCACCACAAGGCTGTGTTCTTAGCCTCCTGCTTTACTCACCTTGCACCTATGACTGTGTTGCTCGTTATGACAATCTACAAATTTGCAGACAATACTATGGTAGTGGGTTGTATAAAGGAAGGGGATGAGTCAGCATACAAGAGGGAGAATGAAAACTTGGCTGAATGGTGTACCAACCTTGCACTCATTGTCACCAAAACTAAGGAGCTTATTGTTGACGGAACGGAAGGAAAACCAGGGGTATATAATCCAGTGGTCATTGGGGAATCAGAAGTGGAGAAGTGAGCACATTTAGGTTCTTGGGTGTCACTATTTCAGAGAATCTTTCCTGGTCCCAACACACCAATGGCATCGTGAAGTAAACATGTCAGTGCCGCTACTTCCTCAGGAGTTTGCAATGGTTTGATATGACATCAGAAACTCTGACATAATGCCCTCCTTAAGGTGGTGGACACAGCCCAGGACATCACAGGAAAAACCCTCCCCACTATTGAATACATCAACAGAGAATGGTGCCATTGGAGGGGAGCAGCAATCATCAAAGACCCACACCACCCAGTACACACTCTGTTCTCACTGCTGCCATCAGAAAAGAGGTATAGGTGCCACAAGACTCATGTCATCAGGTTCACAAACAGATACTACCCCTTCACCATCAGACTCCTCAACAACAAACTCAATCAGGGACTAATTTAAGCACTCTTACTTGTGCACTTTATTCATTTTATTTGCTCTCCCTATATTGCATAGTCAATTTGTTTACATTTATTATCTGCTTAAAGTTCTTTTGATTGTTTACATGTTCACGCTGTGTGCAGTTCATTTTTGCATGACCAATTAGTGGTAATTCTGCCATGCCGCAGGTGAAAAAGGAATTTCAGGTTTGTATATGATGTCATGTATGTACTCTGACAATAAATCTGAAATTAACACAAATTTAGGGAGATTAGATTCAGTGAGGCCAGCAAGAAATGCATTGAAATAATCATCTCCAAAGTATAGCTCAGAGTTTCAACAAGAGTTAAACTCAGGCAGTGGTGGAGACAGAGTCTTTGTGGTGATGAACTGTGAAACACATATCTATATCTTTGGAGTCAGATGTAACAAATAGTGCATAGAACTGCACAGTCTAGTTTAATCTCAGACCAGGGAGAAAAATAGAACTGAAGACTGGAGAATGTTGTTTGTGGAAGTGACTGGCTTCCGTTTTGTCAATTTTTAGTGCAGAAAAGATTCTCCTCAACTCATCTCAGAGAGTTTGGTCTGGTTGCCGATCCTTCTGCCACAGGAAATATTCTCCTTTCTTACTCCATTAAAAATCTGAATAATTTGAATGACACTATTAAATATTTCAGTAAACTTCTATTTTAAAAAAATCAATTATATAAATCTTGTATGCCTATATTTGTTTTAGTTAATCTTATCTCCAAAGTTTTAATCTCTTTCTTAAAGTTTGAGGCTCATCATTTGACAAGTATCTCTCATAAAGCATGACTTTTCCTTATTTTGTATTCTCTGTCTTTTCATATAAGAGTAAAAACACTAAATAGTAATAGCTTTCTCATCCTCTTTAAAACAATGTCATTTTTATATTTTATTTCCCTCCCAACGTTTTGCATTTCAAAAAAGTCAAGATATGAGCCTGTCTTCATGCTGTCTGCAGATTGTTCTCCAGTTCCATAACTTCCTTTACTATGACACTTTACCATAATAGACTGAACTTTTGAGGTTCAAGTTGACGATTGGAGAGCATCTATTATGCAGACTGCTGAATTTCCAAGATCTCTGCTTTTCTACATAGACCTGTGCTCCCTTAGTTTGTACAATGACTGATGATTTGCTTAGAAACTTTTCTTTGACATATTATCATTTTCACTGATAACGGTGATTAAAAACTAGCTTATGAACACCACATTTTCAGAATTTTACTGCCTACCTTTGCAATCTTTCAGAAAACCACCCACTTGCTCATTTCTGAACTCTGTGTGGCTACAGTATATGACATTTCAGTATATGGTCCATGAAATTCTCTGCCTCCACCACAGACGTGTGACTTCAGCCTTTCTGGTGCCAACAGAAGTACTTGCTGCACATATAGGTTTTCAAGACAGAAAAGGGTAACAGGAATTTGAGTCTCTGATCCTTAGCTATGCCAGCATTTAGTTAAAATGCTGCCTATTTATGTTAATGCATCCTCTTAACATCTAAATATAGTAATTGCTTCTTAGTTATGTGTGATAAATTTGAATAGAATTCAGATACTCTTGAAATTTGTAGCATCCATGTATTTCTTTTTATGTTTTTACTTATTTGGTTTAAATTATTTAGTACTTTATTCCCATCTGCATCCAATTACAACTTTCACTGTTTGCTTGTTTTGAAATTCACTTCACTGAAAAGTTTATTTTTTGCCTCAAACTCTGTCATGGTATGGAATGATTTTTACCTTGCGTTGTGCATTTTCTAATACAGTCCAAGTGAAAATTCGTTACATTTAATGGCAATTATAATTGATAGTTAACAAATGATTCTTATTGCTGTCACTTTTCATTCTCAAGCACTATTATTGCTATGGTACTATATTGCTATCTGTAGTTTTGTGAATTAATGCTGTTCCATTGTATTTCGTTGTCTGTTGATCATTCTTTGGTTTCTCAAGATTTGACCTGAGCTTACATGATTGTTTGCTTTTATGGTTTCACAGTTTTTTACAAATACAGTAATTAATTTGCTAACCAACCATCCAATAAATGTCAATAGAATTGTGAAGAGCAAGTCCTTTTGAAGTACTGTACGCTGCTGAAGATCCAGCTGCGCTGGGTGGGTCACGTCTCCAGAATGGAGGACCATCGCCTTCCCAAGATCGTGTTATATGGCGAGCTCTCCACTGGCCACCGTGACAGAGGTGCACCAAAGAAGAGGTACAAGGACTGCCTAAAGAAATCTCTTGGTGCCTGCCACATTGACCACCGCCAGTGGGCTGATATCGCCTCAAACCGTACATCTTGGCGCCTCACAGTTCGGCGGGCAGCAACCTCCTTTGAAGAAGACCGCAGAGCCCACCTCACTGACAAAAGACAAAGGAGGAAAAACCCAACACCCAACCCCAACCAACCAATTTTCCCCTGCAACCGCTGCAACCGTGTCTGCCTGTCCGGCATCGGACTTGTCAGCCACAAACGAGCCTGCAGCTGATGTGAACATTTACCCCCTCCATAAATCTTCGTCCGCAAAGCCAAGCCAAAGATGCTTTTGTTAGTATTTATGGCCTGTATTAGAAATCTCTTTTCAAAATTCCCTCACAAGGAGAAATCTCATCATCTGAAAAACTAGACTAAAACACTGTAACATTGAAGAGAAAAATTTCCAAAGTGATTTTCTTCAGTGTGCAGTAATTTTTAAATTTATGAAAACCAAGCCATCTTATCTTTCTCATCTGAAGTAGGAATGTATAAATCTTCTATCTTTAACTCTGCACTGCTTTATAAATGGGAACATGATTATTCTTCCTCTCAGTTGTCAGCTGTGGTTGTGAGATGAAGTTCCACTTGAAAGGCTTAAATGCATAACAAGGTTGAATAATTATATCAGATCATGTTCCTGTTATTTTAACTTTGAATTTCTAGGACACATCTTTTACAAAAGGACAATGGAGATTTAATACCTCACCACTTGCAGATAAAGAATTTTTAAGCTTTATGGAGAGGCAAATGCAATTCTTTTTTACTACCAACTCTTAACTAATTATATCTAATTTGATTCTGTGGGATACAATGAAGGCATATTTAAGAGGCCAAATAATTTTGTATACTGCCAATATTAAGACCAACAAGGAAAAGTTGGGGAAGGGAGGTCGACCTTTATGGCCAGGTCACAAGGGGAGGAGCTACTGGGGAGCGAGAAATCAGTGGGCAGGCCAGCCACTCATAGTCAGCAGTATATACATATAACCAAATTCACCCCATCTTTAAAAACAGAACCCTACCCTACCGGGTTAAAGTCCAGGAGGTTAATCCGTTTGGGTGTTTTCCTCTTCCTCTGTGACCTGCGCAGGTCTGCCGGTGGTGTAATTGTTGGCTATGTGGCCAGTCGTGCCTTGTGACTGGGGGGGTAGGACTGTCTCTGTTGGAGGTAGGGTTTGGTTGTCTGTGGGGGTGGTTGTGATGGTCGGAGCAGCTGGAAGGGGGTCCGGGGCATGTGGTAGGGGTGCCCAGGACGTGTCACTAACCTGTGCCGAGTCCCTGAGGGGGGTGATGTGGGTGTAGGTGGTGGGGTTGGGTGGTCTCTGGCACATGCCAGGTCCTGGACAAGGGACTGTGTCCTCATGGCCATAGGGGTGCAACATGTAGCGATTTGAGGTTTGGCGTGCAGGAGCTGCGACTCTTCAACAAACAGGTCAGTCTTATGGCCCCTTGTGTGTTTCCACAGCAGGACGGGTCCCGGAGATGAGAGCCAGGGCGGCAGTGTGGTTCCGGTCGCCGACCTCCTGGGGAAGGAAAACATGCATTCCTGTGGAGTCATATTGGTAGCAGTGAATAGGAAGGATCAGATGGCACGGAGTGCTTCTGGCAGGACTTCCTGCCAGTGGACCTCGCTAGGCCTTAAGGGCCAGGAGGACTGCCTTCCAAACGATGGCATTTTCTCTCTCCACCTGGCCGATCCCCCTGGGGTTGTAATTTGTGGTTCTACTAATGGCTATTCCTCTAGCCAACAGGTACTGTCACAGCTCGTCGTTCATGAAAGAGGACTCCCGAAAGGATGAACATGCTGCGGAGTGCCCTGATGACAGTGGCAAATGGGAATCTGGAGAACTCGTCTATGACTTTGAGGAAATAGACATTCCTATTGGACAAGGGCTGAGGTCCCTTGAAATTGACACTGAGTTGTTCAAAGGGGTGTGTGGCTTTGATGAGGTGTACCTTGTCAGGCCAGAAGAACTGTGGTTTCTGGGCAGACCTGATGTCCCCGATGGAATACAGGAGGTTCCAAGCTTTTATGAAGTGGAATAATCTTGTGATTCCAGGGTGGCAGATGTCATTGTGGAGGGACTGGAGGCGGCCAAGATGCATGCTGGCGCACATTCCCCAGGATAGGGCATCTGGTGGGGGGCGGGGGATTGAGTTTGCCTGGCCAGTACAGGATATCATAGCTAAAGATGGAGAGCTCAACTCTCCACATCAGGATTTTATCATTCTTGATTTTACCCCGCAGTTTAGTGTTGAACATAAAGGCCTCGGTTTGTTGGTCTGTCAGCAGAGTAAATATTTTCCCGGCCAGGTAATGATGCCAGTGGCGTACTGCCTCAATAATTTTCTGTGCCTCCTTCTCGACAGAGGAGTGTCGTGTCTCGGGGCCATGGAGGTTACGGGAAAAATTGCCACTGGCCTGCCCACCTGGTTGAGAGTAGCGGCCAGTGTGAAGTTGGAAGCATAATTTTCTAGATTGGATGGGATGGATTCATCCACGGCATGCATCATGACTTTAGCCTCCCTTGATTTGGTTGAATGCAGCCGGGGCTTCTGCTGATGAGGGGAGGTTGTGGATCTTACCCGGGGGTAGGCTTTATCGGCATAATTGGGCACCCATTGGGCATAGTAAAAAAAAGAACCCCAGGCACCATTTTAGCACCTTGACGTTGTGAGGGATCAGGAGCTCCATGAAGGCAGGGTTGGAATTAGGGGCAATGACACCATGTGCCACGACGCATCCAAGGGGGGCTCGGTGAGTAGTGCTAAACACACACTTCTCCTTGTTGCAAGTCAAATTGAGGCATTTAGCTGTGTGCAGGAATTTTTGAAGGTTTGTGTCATGGTCCTGCAGATCGCGGCCACAGATGGTGACGTCAAGGTAGGGAAAAGTGGCCATCAGTTTATGCAATCCATCTCCCCCTGGAACATGGAAATTTCCGAAGGGCACCCAGAGGATGTGGTAGAGCCCGCCATCTGCTTCGAATGCGATATATTGGCAGTCCCCTAAGTGAGGGGGAGTTGGTGGTATGCTGACTTCAGGTTGATCGTGGAGAACACCCTATACTAGGTGATTTTATTGACCCATGTTGGTAATCAGAGGGAAGGGGCAAGTGTCTAACTGGGTGAATCGATTGATCGTCTGACTGTAGTCGATCACCATACGGGGTTTACTCCCGCCCCTGACCACCATAACTTGGGCTCTCCATGGGCTCGAACTGTGGGCTGTGATCCCCTCTGCCAGGAGTCACTGCACCTCGGACTTTATAAATGCCCTGTCCTCAGCGCTTTTTTGCCTGCTCTTTGTTGCAATGGGCTTGCAGTTCGGGGTCAGGTTCTCAAATAATGACGGAGGTGGTTTGTGGAGGGTGGAGAGGCCGCAGGCGGGAGCTGACTGCCAGGGGTGGGGGCTGTGAGTCAGAGGTTGTATATGGGCGGTTGTGGTGCTCCGAACGCCATCGTGACACTCCTGAACTGGCTCAGGAAGTCGAGGCCCAGGAGGATCGGCACACATCACAAGCAAATGAAAATTATCATATTTTTGCTCCCTCCCCTGCCCACCATTAACGATGCTACATAATGCCCATGAATCTCAGTGGGTTGGTCCTTTGCAGCCATAGAGATAGTGCCGCTCATAAGTCTAACAGAGAGAGAGAGAGAGAGTTTACGGGCAGTGTCCGGATGGATGAAGCTCTCCAAGCTCCCACTGTCAAACAGGCAATTCGTTCTTTTCCCATTTACCTCAATCTGCATCATTGAGTGGGCGATTGGTTGGGGAATGCCTTAGTTCAGTATCATGGAGGCCAGCATTGGATCGTCATCGCTGTTGGTGGGGGGGGGGGGGCACAGTCTGTAAGATGCAGCCCCCATGTTGACCCCACAGTCATACCAGGCAAGGAGGAGGAAGAAAGCGGAAGTGATATCATCCAGGTGGCAGAAGGCAGAAATTATGTCATCCAGGAAGGCAGAAGAGACATTGGGTAAGGTGGCGACTCCCAAGTCACACATGTGGACAAGCTATTTGGGCAGCGTCAGGGTCGATGGGCCACCCCCGAGGTGGATACAGCACTACTCGCTCAGGTTGGTTTTGACTTACAGACGCTCTAGTAATGTCCTTTCTTCCTGCATCCTTTGCTGCGCAGAGACATCGGGAGTGCTTTAGCTAGCCGCAGAAGTGGCACTTTGGTTGTCCAAGTCCACAACGCTTCTAATCTGAGTATTGTCTGCAAACTTGCTGATCCAATCACCACATTGTTGTCCAGATTGTGGATCTAGATGACAAGCTACGCTGGTCCCAGCACCGATCCCTGCAGCACACCACTAGTCACAGGCCTCCAGTCTGAGAAGTAATTGTCCACGGCCACTCACTGGCTTCTCCCACACAGCCAATGTTTTTGAATATTTTAATATGAGATTTCACATCCAAAGTACAGAGTACCTATGGATAGATGTTAAAATTCTCAAAGATACACTACATTTAAAATCACCAATGCCTGAAGAGGGCGCACAAAATCAGTGAACCGGTGCGGACTCGAAAGGCCAACATGGCCAGTTTCCGCTCCGTAAATGGTTATATGGTTATAAATGCGGTGGCGGCAGCAGTGGTGTCGTGGCCTGCGTGCATGGAGGCAGTCTATGACGCCAGTTCCCAAAATGGGAGTGCCCTCGGCCCACATGCATAGGGCCTGATCTTACTGGCAGCGATCGCTTCAGTGTTGCGCTGGGCAGAATCGAGAGTCCTAGGGAGCTGGAAGGCCCTCTTCAGAGGCAGATTGTCCTCCTCAAGCAGTCGCTGATAGATATAATCAAACCTCACTCCAGACTTGCAGGTTCCCGGACCAACTCCTCCACACACTGGGCTGCAGGTACGGGGGTTGAAACTGTGCTCCAAGAGTCAGTTCCCTGGTAGTACAGGGCCCAAAGAAACTCATCCATGGGCTCACCGAGCTGCTGTTTCCTCGAGGCCAGCACGTATCATGAGAACACCTCATTCATCTGAAGTTGGTAGAGGTTGCGGAGTTCAGCCATGGCCTTTGGGTCGGTTGAGCAGTCCTGATCGCTTGGTACACTCAGTGGCCCACTCTTAATTGCAGGACCATGAGTCTCTTCCCATCTGAACCCACTAGGCCTGGTTGCAGCTTCAAGAAGGTTTGAGAAACAGGCAGCTAGTTCCAAGCCCCTGTGGATCGATTTCTAGCCTGTCGGGCCTCAGCAGCTTGTTCATCCCATGTGGAAAATTAAAGTGTATTAATTTGACACACTCTATCAATGACTCCAAAGACTGAGATGGAGACATAGGCTTTAATACACTTTATATTTTAGCTGACCCGACTCCATGTGCTCGAATGAATGGATGAGGGAAAGGAGGTTTACCTTTATGGTCACTAGGGGAGGAGCAACTGGGGAGCAAGTCATCAGTGGGCAGGCCAGCCACTCATACACAGCAGTATATACATATCACCACAGACTTACTAGTTTTCAAGTGCAGGACCTGGAGCCAGAGACAGAGTTGGAAGAGATCTTTTCAATGAGTGATGTTGAAAAGGAAGAGCACCAAGCAAAGCAAGTAGAAGTGGAGGGAGAAGAGGAATATCAACAAGTTCATTTAATACAGGAAATGGAAACTGTGTAGGTAAAGATACCGGAAGCCAAGGGGCATGGTATAGGTAGGCAATTGATGAATCAATTATAAGCTATGAGTGAGTAAATGCATTTACAGTATGGATCTATTAGATGAGATGTTAATGTTCAGTTTGAATACGTTAAAAGAAAAATGGTTAATTAAGGAGGAAATTAAAAACATGTAAAAGTCATTGAAAAGGTTTAAGTAAAATTTTTAAAAGTTGAACAAAATTTGCAGGAATATCATTATGAAGTGAATCAATGTAAAGATATGGTTAACAAGTTGAAAGACTCGGTTATGGCATGGAGTGTTGAGAAGAAACAGCTTCGACAAAAAATTGACATATTAGAGAATCATAGTCGAAGAAATAATGTGAAGATTGTTGGATTCATTGAAGATTTTGAAGGTCCTATAAGGGACCAGATAATTTTCCGAATGGAATTGAATTGGATAGAGCATGCAGGACAAATAGAAAGAAACCATTGCCTAATTAGAATCCACACTCAGTTTTGATCAGATGTTTATGTTATCAAGATAAGGAGACTATACTGAGAGTTGCAATTCAGAAGGCCAGTCAATTTCAAAGTCTTTTGAAAGTGGCTGATAAGGAAGTTTTTTTCTATGTAAGATCTGAGTTTGGAGGTAGTAAAAAGAAGAAAGGAATTTAATTAATATCAGTGCTTTGGAAAAAAGGATTAAAAAATTATTTTTGTCACCCTGCGGTACTCAAAGTGTTTTTGGAAAATAATCAGGCAAAATTTTTCACTGATATGGAAGCTTAAGAATTTGCTATTTCTCTTCCAAATAATAAACAGGCCCAACAAATTGATTTGTTAACTGGAGATATTCAACAAATTGAGAAGATGCAATCAGGAGGAGGTCATCAACCTTGATGATGATCGATGGGGGAGTCACGTGATGGAGTAGTGGCCGGTTGGGAAAACCACCCCTCTCCAGGAAAATAGGAAAAAAGTTAGGAAAAACCAAAGCATAACAAAAATAGAGTACAAGAAATAGAAGATAAAGATACAGAGAAGAGAAAGAAGATGGCTTCCAAGAAGGAGAAAGTAAGAACAACTGGAAAAAAAAGAAGTAAAAAAGTCACCGGAGAAGAAAGAAGAAGGCCTTACCTGCAGGAAGGAACAGGACGCTGCGGTGATGAGGAGCGCCCAACCGTCGAGGTCAGAGCCTGCCCTACAGAGTCACGACCCACCAGCCGGTGCACTACAAAAATGGCTCTCTGACCCAAACAAAAGTGCGCAACTGCGCAATCAAAGGAGAAAGAGGACACCGGCGGGAGAGGGGCTCAGCAGAGGAGTGGGCTGTCACAGAGCGAGCAGCTGAGGGACACCTGACACCAGGGCTCTCAGCTGGAGGATAAGGAAGACAGCAGAAGAGGGAGTGATGAAACAGATGTGGAAGACAGGCGGAGGGAAGATCGACAAGAAGACCTATGACAGGAAGCACAACAGATGAGTAGCCCAGGAGGAGAGGAACAGCAACAAGAGGCCCAGCAACAAGAAGCCCGACAAAGAGATACAAGCAGCTCATCAGGAAAAACAGAAGAGAGACAGACACAAAGAAGAGAAGAAGAAGACACAAACACAGATACAGACACAGAAGAAAAGGAAGAAGAAGACCAAGATCTTCACAGAGAAATAAAAAGTAAAACTGATGAACAGAATATAGATAAAGTCTTTTTTTAAGAACAAATGAGATCACTAAAAAAATGGTTATCATGAGAGTTTAATACAATCAAAAGGAAAATGAGAAGATCAGAAGATAAAATGCAAAGGTTAGAACTGGAAATTCAGAAAAGAGTAGAGAGTGTGGAAGAGAGGGAAACAGCTGTAGAAATGGAAGCGAATGACATAAGAGAAAAATTGTAAGAAAGTGACAAAAAAATTAGAGACACAAGAGTTGTTATCTCAGAAAATTGATATGTTGGAAAATTATAGTAGGCGAAACAACATAAAAATAGTGGGCCTGAAGGAGGGTGAAGAAGTCACAAACATGAAGGAATTTATAAAAGGATGGATCCTGAAGGTTCTGGGAACGACAGAAATGCAGGAAGAAATGGAAATAGAAAGGGCACACAGAGCATTAGCTCCAAAACCACAGACACATCAAAAACCAAGATCCATCTTAGTAAAATTTTTGAGATACATGACAAGAGAAAATATACTGGAACGAGCAAGAAATAAAGTTAGAAAAGATAATAAAACATTGGAATACAAGGATCAAAAAATATTTTTACCCAGACGTAAGTTTTGAACTCTTAAAGAGGAGGAAGGAACTTAATACAGCAAAATCAACTTTATAGAAAAAAGGTTACAAATTCATATCCAGCCGTGTTTAAAATATTTATACCCGGGGAGCAAAACAGACTGTTCTCAGATCCAGAGAAAGAGCAAGAATTCACAGAACGTTTGCAGGACAGGAGAAGAGATGAAGAGATGTAACAAAAATGAAGAACGGCGATAAAATATATATAAAGATGTAAAAACAATGTATATGTAAAGAATTAAAAAGAGAAGGGAAGAAAGGGAGTTAAGGGAGAAAAAAGAAGGGAGAGAGCTTTATTATATGTGTTAAAAAAAATGTTTTCTGGAGAGGGCTGGGTGGAGGGGGGGGTGGGATAACCATCACTGCAAAATCAGTTGACTCTGCGAACAAGATCGCAATCCAAATGAAAAGGGGAGTTGTGGTTGCCCGGCAAGGGGTATGGGGCAACTCAGAGAGGGGGAATCTTTTGGGGTTAAGGTATTAGTGGATGTGGGAACTGAGGGGGTACTTTATGTCTTAAATGTGTTGTCGTACATTAAGTGTAATGAGAAAACTAAGATATGAAAATGGGGAAAAGGAGGATGGAGTGGTGAAGAGGTGGAAAAGAGGTGTATGCAAGATATAAGATGGCCATGTTGAACTATATGACTATAAACATTAATGGAATACATAACCAAATTAAAAGGAAGAGGCTACTAAATTTATTGAAGAAGGAAAAATAGATATAGCATTTGTGCAGGAAACGCATCTAACTGAAGCGGAACATACCAAATTAAAGAGAGACTGGGTAGGACACGTAACAGCAGCATCCTATAATTCAAAAGCTCGAGGTGTAGCCATACTAGTTAACAAAAATGTACCAATCAAAATAGAAAGGAAATAATACATCCGGCAGGAAGATATGCAATGATAAAGTGTCAGATATACTCAGAATTTTGGAATTTTCTCAATATATATGCACCTAACAAGGAGGATCAAAAGTTTATGCAGCATATTTTTTTGAAGATTGCAGATACACAAGGAAATATATTGATAGGAGGGGATTTTAACCTTAACTTGGACCCAATGTTGGATAAAACTGGACAAAAGACAAGTAAAAAGAATAAAGTAGCCAAATTTATGGTTAAATCAATGCAGGAAATGAAACTTATAGATATATGGAGGAGGCAACACTCAAGAGAGAAGGAATTTTCATATTATTCAAGTAGGCACAAAACTTACTCAAGAATTGATATGTTTTTGTTGTCAGCCCATATTCAAGGGAGAGTTAGGAAAACTGAGTATAAAGCTAGACTATCAAATCATTCACCCCTATTATTAGCAATAGAACTGGAGGACATCTCACCAAGAACATACAGATGGAGGTTAAACTCCATGTTACTTAAAAGACACGAATTTAGGGAGTTTATTGAATGCCAAATTAAAACATATTTTGAAATAAACACAGGATCAGTGAAAGACAAATTTATATTATGGGATGCAATAAAAGCCTTCATTAGAGGGCAGATAAGAAGTTATGTGACTAAGATGAAAAAGGATTACAATCGGGAAATAGAGCAGTTGGAAAGGGAGATAGTAAGTACAGAAAAGGAACTATTAAAAAGGGATGATATAATGAAAAAGATAGAATTGGCGGACAAAAAAAATTAAATACGAAACATTACAAATGTACAAGGTGGAGAAGAACATAATGAAAACAAAGCAAAAGTATTACGAACTGGGAGAAAAAAACACATAAAATATTAGCCTGGCAACTTAAAACAGAACAAGCTAAAAGAATGATACTGACATCAAGGAAAAAAGATAAACAAATTACATATACAGGTACACGATTCTTTATCTAAAATCCAGAAAGCTCCAAAATCCGGCAAGTGGGGACCAGTGATTGGGGGAAGGGGGAGACTGCCGGGTGGCCGAGGGACCGCAGTTGAGGGTGACAGCCGAGGGTCTGCGGTTGGGGGAGACGTCCAGGCGGCTGAAGGTCCACGGTTGGGGGAGACTGCCGGTCGGCCAAGTGAGACAGCGGGCGGCTGAGGGACCACGATTGGGGAAGGCGACCAGGGTGCCGAGTGACCAAGGTTGGAGAACATGGCTGTGGAGACAGCCGGGCGGCCGAGGGACTGCAATTGGGGAAGATGGCCAGGGGGCCAAGGGACCGCGGTTGGGGAAGGTGGCTGGGGGAGACAGCCAAGCAGCTGAGGGACCGCAGTTGGGGGAGACAGCTGATGGACTGGCGGTCTGGGGGAGACATCTGGGCGGCTGAGGGACCACAGTCGAGAGAGGCAGCCAAGGGACCGGTGGTCAGGGGAGACATCTGGGCGGCCGAGGGACTGGCAGTCGGGGGGGATGTCCAGGTGGCTGAGGGACCGGCGGTTGGGAGACACGGCTGAGGGACCACGGTTGGGGGAGACAGCCGAGGGACCGGTGGTCGGGACAGACATCCAGGTGGCCGAGGGACCAGTGTTTGGGAGAGGCGGCTGAGGGACTGCAGTTGGGGGAGGTGGGGTGGGCGACTGGAAGGGGGTGGGGGTGGATACTGCAGCACAATTTGGTGGGCTTTCTGAAATCCGGAAAAATCTGAATTTCGGAACACACTGTCCCCCAAGGGTTCCGGATAAAGGATCGTGTACCTGTAATCCAACAAAGATTAATAAAAACTTTAAGGAATTTTATGAACAATTGTATCAAATGGAAAATGAAGGGAAAGATGATAAAATAGAGGAATTTTTAGCTAAAATTGAACTGCTGAAATTGCAAGAGGAACAAAACAAATTAATAAAACCATTTAAAATAGAGGAAGTACAGGACATATTAAAAAAGCTGCCTAACAATAAAACACCAGGAGAGGATGGATTTCCAATAGAATTTTATAAAACATTGAAAGAGTTATTAATTCTTCCTCTCCTGGAAGTAATGAACCAGATAGAAGAAACACAAAACTTGCCAGATTCATGTAAAACAGCAATAATTACAATAATACCAAAGACGGGGAAGGATCCATTAACACCAGCATCATATAGACCAATATCTCTACTTAACTTAGACTATAAGGTAATAGCAAAATTATCAGCAAACAGATTGGCTGATTGTGTTCCTAAGATCAAATTCAATTTATTAAAAAAAGATGAAAAGTGGACAATATCTGCAAACTTATTAATCTAATCAAGGAAGTAAGAAACCAACAGTGAATGTTGCTCTAGACGCAGAAAAAGCATTTGACAGAGTAGAGTGGAATTACTTATTTAAAATATTACAGATGTTCTGTCTACCAGAAAAATATATAAATTGGATTAAAGCATTGTATAATGGACCATTGATGAAGGTAACAGTAAATGGATATGTATTGAGTCACTTTAAATTAAGTAGGTCAACTGGACAGGGATGTCCACTATCCCCCTCATTGTTCGCCTTAGCAATAGAACCTTTGGCAGAACTGATAAGAATAAAATAAAAGGGATAAAAATAAAAGAGGAGTATAAAATCAGCTTATTTGCAGATGACATCATAGTATACCTAACAGAACCAGAGGTATCAGTAAAAGAATTAGATAAGAAATTGAAGGAATATGGAGAAATATCGGCGTACAAGATCAACGCAAATAAAAGTGAAGTGATGCCAATGAGTAACGCAGACTATACAGAATTTTAAAAAAGAATCACCATTTAAATGGCAAGCACAAGCAATCCAATACCTAGGGATCAGGTTAGATCATAACTTAAGCCACTTGTACTAAATTATCAGCCACAAATAAAGAAATTACAGGAAGACTTAGAACATTGGAAAGAATTACCGATAACGTTGATAGGGAGGGTAATCTGCATTAAAATGAACGTGTTCCCAAGGATACAATACTTATTTCAAACATTACCAATTCTCTTAACAGAAAAATTCTTTATTGAACTAAAGAGAATAATAAGGAATTCTTGTGGAAAGGGAGGAATCCAAGGGCAGCATTAGATAAATTAGCAGAGAGGTATAATCAAGGTGGTTTACAGTTACCAAATTTTAGAAATTATTATAGAGCAGCACAATTAAGGTATTTATCAGATTTTTACCAGACAAGGGTGTGATAGTACAGGTCTATCACCAATGTACATAGTGTATATAGTTACTGTACCTAGACTGTGCTTACAGCGATTGGCTGAGAGCTAAGCCACTCCTATTGTCTGGGCCTTAAAGGGTTGTGTCCCTAGCCAGGTCGGATCATTCCGGACTGGTCGGCCACCTGTGAAGAGCTCCGGTCTTTTGCTAATAAAAGCCTTGGTTTGGATCAACAAGTCTTTGGTTCTTTCGACGAGCTCTACAATTTTATTAGCAAAAGAATTTTTTTTGAAAGGGATGGAGCGTTTAACTCGGCCAGAAAAACTTGATATCGACCCACAGTCAGCTACAGCCTTCAAAGCCTTTAACTTCTGGCTGCTGAACTTTGAAAACTTCCTGAGATTCATTCAGGTAGAGGAGGATAACCAGCATCTAACAGCATTGCTGTCTATGGTGTCCTTTTTTTTTAAAATTTTTTTATTTTTCACACCATAAATCACATTAGCCATGATATACACAATTTCTTTTTCACACATATACAGTGACTTTTTCTCCCCCCCCCCCCCCTTTCCTCCCAAACCACCCCCCCACCCCCCCTCTCATCCATTTTAGGTATACAATCTAGGTTGCATTAATCCAGTCAGACAATGTTGTCATTCAACAAAATTACACCAGAAATTCTACTGAGTCCATTCTTTTCTTTTCTTCTCCTTCCATCAACTTAGGTAATGTTTGTCCCCGGTAGGTTTTCGCTATTGTATTTAATGTAAGGCTCCTATACTTGTTCGAATATTTCAATATTATTTCTTAACCAATATGTTATTTTTTCTAATGGAATACATTTATTCATTTAAATTTGGTAGTTTATTCCTTTTAATTTGGTTATGTATTCCATTAATATTTAAAGACATATAGTTCAGCGTAGCCCTTTTATATTTTGTTTATCTTCTCTTTCCGTTTTTCCATCATTACCTTTCCTCCTTTTCCATTTCTGTTTTCTTATTTTCAACTCTTTATAAGACAACATTCCTACAACATCCAACATTTTCCTTATTCTCCTATTTCTATCTTATTTATCCCCAATCTCCCCTTCACCTCCTGAGTTGTCCTTTATCCCTTGTCGGACAACCACATCTCCCCTCTCCATTTGGATTTGCGAATCCACTCGCAAGCGTCAACTGATTTTGCAGTGACCGCTATTTCCCCCCACCCCGCCTCCCCCAGAAAAGAATTCACTTTTCATATGTCACAAAGGTCACTCTTTTAATTCCCTCCTTATTCTCTCTATTCCATTACCTTCCCTTATTAATTCTTGTCTATACTATCTATATTTTCCTCTAAGTACAGATACATTCACGTATGCTCCTTGTCTCTATTCACTCTTATACCTCTTTACCCGCATACATATCAATCGTGATCATTTTTACTCTCATTACCCGTCTTCATCCCTCAGTCTATTTTTGTCTTTACCCACATACATATCAATTGTGATCATTTTAACTCTCATTACCCGTCTTCCTCCCTCAGTCTATTTTTGTAATTGTTCTGCAAATTTTCCTGCTTCTTCTGGATCCGAGAATAGTCTGTTTTGTTGTCCTGGAATAAATATTTTCAATACCGCTGGATGCTTTAGTATAAATTTATACCCTTTCTTCCATAAAATCGCCTTTGCAGTATTGAACTCTTTTCTCTTCTTTAGGAGTTCAAAACTTATATCTGGATAAATGAAGATTTTTTGCCCTTTATACTCCAGTGGTTTGTTGCCCTCTCTTACTTTTTCCATTGTCTTCTCCAGTACCTTTTCTCTTGTAGTATATCTTAGGAATTTTACTACAATAGATCTTGGTTTTTGTTGTGGTTGTGGTTTAGAGGCCAATACTCTATGTGCCCTTTCTATTTCCAATTCTTGCTGTAGTTCTGGACATCCTAGGGTCTTAGGGATCCACTCTTTTATAAACTCCCTCATATTCTTGCCTTCTTCATCTTCCTTAAGGCCCACTATCTTTATGTTATTTCTTCTGTTATGGTTTTCCATTGTATCTATTTTTTGAGCTAGTAGTTCTTGTGTCTCTTTAGTTTTTTTATTAGATTTCTCCAATTTCTTTTTTAAGTCTTCTACCTCCATTTCTGCTGCTACTGCCCGCTCTTCCATCTTGTCCATTTTCTTTCCCATTTCTGTTAAGGTCATCTCTATTTTATTTATTTTCTCTTCAGTGTTGTTTATTCTTTTTCTTAAATCCTTAAATTCCTGTGTTTGCCATTCTTTAAATGATTCCATGTATCCTCTAATAAGAGCAAGTATATCCTTTACCTTGCCTTTCTTTTCTTCTTCTATTTCACCATACTCTTCCTCTTCTTCTTCCTCTGGGTTGGCCATCTGTTGTTTCTTTGTTGCCCTTTCCTCCTCTTCTTTCTTGTTTCTATTGTCTTCTGTGGTCTCTTCTTGCTGCAGGTGTTCTGCAGCTGTCGTTGCCGGCTGTGGAGATCGACTCCCCAGCTGGTCCCCCCTCCCGTTGGTGTGTTTTTTTTCATTCGCATCGCGCATGCGCGAAGTATCGCGCATGCGCGGTTGCGCACTTTTACTCGGCTCTGCGAGCCATTTTTGTAGTCCATTATTTACCGACCTGAGGGAGCGGGTTTCTCTCTCCGCAGCGGGCCTCTTCGGACAGGTAAGGCCTTCACCTTTTTCCTCCTTTGTCTTCTCTTCCTCTCTTCTTACCGTTGCTTTCGACTTTTCTTTTTTTGTCGCCATCTTCTTTCCACCTTTATACTCACTTTTCTGTAACTTTTATTTCTGTGCCTTTGTGTTTTCTCTTGTTTTTCCCGACTTTTCTGGAGAGGGCTGGAGTTCACCGTCCGGCCACTACTCCATCACGTGACTCCTCCTCGCTTTCTATGGTGTCCTTGAGAGTCTACGAGAACATCCAGGATGAGACCACTTACACCGCAGCCATAAAGGTACTGAAAGGACTGTATGATCAACCGGTGAACAGAGTTCATGCCCGGCTCGTGCTTGCGTCGAGGAAGCAACAGCCCGGTGAGTCCAGCAGGGCATATTTACAAGTATTAAAGGCATTGGGCAAGGACTGTAACTGTGTGGACAAAACTGCTGCCGAGATCACAAATGATCTCGTCCGGGATGCCTATGTGGCCGGGCTCCGATCGAATGAAGTGAGGCTGCGCTTGCTCGAACAAGGGGTAGAAAAACTAGAGGACGTGGCCCGGATTGCAATCACAATGGAGGATGCAGCCTTAAAGTCCACCGAGCTCTCTAGGGACTGGACCCCACATTCTGATGTGAGTAGAGTGCCCTTCTACCCTACCCCTGATGGCCTGTCAGCTGCTGCTACCCTGCCCCGTGCGAACCCGAAATGTTATTTCTGCGGGAGGGACAAGCACAGCAGATCCCAGTGCCCAGCAAGAAAAGCCAGGTGCCAGAAGTGCCTTAAAAAGGGCCACTTTGCTGCAGTCTGTAGGTCTAAAATGGCCGCCAGCAAACACAGTGCCTCGTGTGAAGCCCAATCGCCGCTTTCCCATTCAAACTCTTCTTCCCCAGAGCCCTCGTCCAATGAGAGCGAGGGCTCTCCTGCACGGCAACGCCTGACGTCACGGAGACGCCGAACCCGGAAGGGGCAACCCACCGTCGCAACCATGGTGATGGCCCGCCTCTCGCCCCCGTGCGGAACACTTGACACTGCCGCCGCCACAGCCACCCCCGGGGCCGACGCTACCGCCGCTGCTGCCGCCGCCACAGCCACCCCCGGAGCCGACGCTACCGCCGCTGCTGCCGCCGCCACAGCCACCCCCGGGGCCGACGCTACCACCGCTGCTGCCGCCGCCACAGCCACCCCCGGGGCCGACGCTACCGCCGCTGCTGCCGCCGCCACAGCCACCCCCGGGGCCGACGCTACCGCCGCTGCTGCCGCCGCCACAGCCACCCCCGGGGCCGACGCTACCGCCGCTGCTGCCGCCGCCACAGCCACAACCGCGGCCAACCAGGTGCTCACCCTAGCATCCATCGCTGACGACCGCCAGGGCCCGACCGCCGCGACCAACGACCTACCCACCGCCAATCGCGAGCAACTACAAACCCCAATACTTACTATTCACCCGCCAACGCCGCCACAACAGCACTTCCGGGAGGTCCTCCAACCTGCTCCTCGAGCGTTGACTACGTCATCCCGTTGCGTGACGTCATCCCGTTGCATGACGTCATCGCGCAAAACTCCCCTGTCAATTGCTTCAATCACACTCAACCAGCAATGCTCTCATCCCCTCACTAAAGCAATGGAACTGATTAAAGTGCATGGACACTACACCAATTGCTTATTTGACTCTGGGTCAACTGACAGTTTTATCCAGCCAGATCTGGCCCTCCGTTGGGGACTTGACATTATTCCCACTACCCAGAGGATTTCATTAGCGACGAGGTCGCACTCGACTGGGATAAAGGGGTATTGCATCGCCACGCTGGAAGTACAGGGTGTGACGGTCACCCACTTCAAATTATTCGTCCTTCCCCAATTGTGCGCCCCAGTGTTGCTGGGATTAGACTTCCAGTGTCAGTTCCAAACGGTGTCCCTACACTTTGGGGGACCCCACGCCCCCCTCTCAGTCTGCCATCGCCCCACTCCCGAAGCACCCGAGCAACCCGCCCCCATGCCCCGGGGCCAATCCTGCGGCCTTTCCACACTCCGGATTGCCCCGCCAGCACTCTTCGCAAACCTCACCCCTGGCTGGAAGCCTGTGGCCACCAAAAGTCGGCAATATAGTTACGAAAACAGGCAATTCTTTAGGAGTGAGGTGCGTAGATTGCTGGATGAGGGCATCATCGAACCCAGTTCAAGCCCCTGGAGAGCCCAGGTGGTGGTTGTCAAGAATGAAAAAAAACTATGGATGGTGGTCGACTATAGCCAGACCATTAACCGCTTCACGCTCCTGGATGCGTACCCCCTGCCACGCATCACGGATGTGGTGAACCAGATCGCCCAGTACCGCATTTTCTCCACTATTGACCTACGTTCGGCCTACCACCAGCTCCCGATCCGCTGCGAGGACCGACCATTCACGGCCTTTGAAGCGAATGGGCGGCTATACCAATTTCTCAGGGTACCATTCGGGGTCACGAATGGTGTCGCGGTCTTCCAGCGGGAAATGGACAGGATGGTGGACCAGAACGGGCTAACCGCGACCTTCCTGTATCTGGACAATATCACCATCTGCGGCCACGACGTGCAGGACCACGACGCCAACCTAGACAAATTTCTTCAAACTGCCCGTCAGCTAAACCTGACTTACAACTTGGACAAGTGTGTCTTCCGGACCACACGACTCGCTATTCTAGGTTGTGTGGTGGAGAACGGGATAGTCATGCCAGATCCTGACCGCATGCGTCCCCTAATGGACTTACCCCCCCCACATACCCAGAAAGCTCTCAAGCGTTGCCTGGGCCTTTTCTCGTATTACGCCCAATGGGTTCCAAACTACGCCGACAAGGCGCGTCCTCTTATCAAGACCACCTCTTTTCCCCTCTCGACCGAAGCCACAGCGGCTTTCGATCGAATCAAATCTGACATCGCTGCTGCGACGCTGCACGCGATCGATGAGTCTGTCCCGTTTCAAGTCGAGAGCGATGCATCCGACTTCGCCCTGGCAGCCACCTTGAACCAGGCCGGTCGGCCTGTAGCCTTCTTCTCCAGAACCCTCCAGGGTCCGGAGAGTAGACACTCCTCGATCGAGAAGGAGGCCCAGGCCATAGTTGAAGCGGTGCGTCGTTGGAGACATTATCTCGCTGGGAGGCGCTTTACACTGTTGACTGATCAACGCACGGTCTCCTTCATGTTCAGCAACACCCAGCGTGGTAAGATAAAAAACGACAAAATCGCCAGATGGAGAATCAAACTCTCCACCTTTAACTATGACATCCTGTACCGGCCTGGTAAGCTCAACGACCCGCCTGACGCGCTCTCCAGGGGGACGTGCGCCAGCATACAGATGGACAGACTACGGAAACTCCATGAGGCGCTCTGTCATCCAGGGGTCACTAGGTTTGCTCACTTTGTCAAGGCGCGCAACTTACCCTACACAGTCGAGGAGATCCGCTCCATGACCCGAGCCTGTTCGGTGTGCGCTGAATGCAAGCCCCACTTCTTCCGTCCGGATAACTCCCACGTTATCAAAGCCACCCGCCCCTTCGAGCATCTTAGTGTAGACTTTAAGGGGCCCCTACCGTCGACCAACCGTAATACCTACATCCTTACGGCCATCGACGAGTACTCCCACTTCCCATTCGCTGTAGCCTGCCCAGACACCACTGCCACCTCAGTGATACAGGCCCTTCACAGTATTTTCACCATCTTCGGGTACCCTAATTCCATCCACAGTGATAGGGGGTCCTCATTCATGAGCGCAGAGCTGCAACAGTACCTTCTGGAGTGTGGTATCGCTTCAAGCAGGACCACCAGCTATAACCCACGCGGTAAGGACCAGGTCGAGAGGGAGAATGCCACCATCTGGAGAGCGGTTACACTGGCTCTCCGGTCTAAAGGTCTCCCCACCTCTCACTGGCAGGAGGTTCTCACTAGTGCTTTACACTCCATCCGCTCCCTCCTATGTACTGCAACAAATGCCACCCCCCACGAAAGGATGTTCCTTTTCCCGACGAAATCCGAATCGGGAACCACTGTACCGGCATGGCTCACTGTCCCTGGCCCCGTCCTTTTGCGACGCCACGTCCGGCACTCAAAGAACGACCCCTTGGTCGACCGAGTGACTCTACTCCACGCGAACCCACATTATGCATACGTGGAGTTTCCAGACGGGCGGGAGGACACTGTTTCGGTGCGGGACCTAGCTCAGGACGCGGTAGACCCAGCAAACCCCCCCAACTCCTTCTCCAGGCCCCGTGCCGCAACAGAAGGACCAACAGCATCCCAATGACCCGGGCCACCCTGCCGACAAAATGACTGGGGAATTGAGCGACGGAGCAGTCGCACCCGACGAGCCCGCTGGCAACACCACTCCAGTGACCCCAATCCCGGCACCACGGCGGTCATGCCGGATGGTCAGACCCCCTGACCGCTACAGTCCTTGACCTACCCCTTCCTTTCATTCTCTCCCTCGTTTTTGTTTTTTTTCCAGGGTCAATTCTCCAAGAAGGGGTGAATGTGATAGTACAGGTCTATCACCAATGTACATAGTGTATATAGTTACTGTACCTAGACTGTGCTTACAGCAATTGGCTGAGAGCTAAGCCACTCCTATTGTCTGGGCCTTAAAGGGTTGTGTCCCTAGCCAGGTCGGATCATTCCGGACTGGTCGGCCACCTGTGAAGAGCTCCGGTCTTTTGCTAATAAAAGCCTTGGTTTGGATCAACAAGTCTTTGGTTCTTTCGACGAGCTCTACAAAGGGAAAAACCAGACTGGACTAAGATAGATCTAGATAAAATAGGGGAAAATGTACCGGAACATATACTTTATAACTGGGATGAAAAGCTGGTACAATATAAAAACTCACTTGTACTTAATATATGGAAGAAGATCCACTTAGAAAGGAAAAAAACAAATGATCAAATACCAAAATTTCTATTGATGCAAAATCCGCTAATCCCTTTTACAATAGACAACCTTTCCTTTAGAGAATGGGAGAGAAAAGGAATCAAAAGAATAGAAAACTGTTTTTTGGGAAATAATTTATTAACATTTGAACAGTTGAAGTACAGATATGGAATAACTCATGGTACAATGTTTGCATATCATCAATTGAAAGCGTATTTAAAGGATAAATTGGGAAACAGCTTGAGATTGCCTGAAGGAAGCAGCTTTGTATACGTGATTACAGATACAATGATAATCAAAAGATTTATAACCAACATATCCGTTAAGCTGCAAGATAAGGAAAATGAAATAAACTATAAACCTCAGCAGAAGTGAGAAATGGATCTAAACATAAAGATAAAAAATGAAGTATGGGAAAACCTATGTTCTGGAACTATGAAGAATACAATAAACACAAGGTTACGCATGATACAGTATAATTGGTTACACAGGGTATATATCACTCCTCAAAAATTTTAAAAAATGGGATTCAACATTATCAGATAGATGTTTTCGCTGTAAGAAGGAAATGGGAACCACATTACATGCAACTTGGGCATATACGAAAGTAAATACGTTTTGGGAAGAATTAAATCAGATATTAAATAAAATTACAAAAAATAACATACCAAAATAACCAGAGATATTTCTTTTAAATAACATAAGAAGTAGAGAATTAGGCCTCAAATTGGATAAAGTACAAAAAATTCATTATGATAGCTTTAGCGAGAGCAAAAAATTGTATAATGTCAACTTGAATGGAAGAGAGCATGAGTATACAGCAATGGTACATGGAAATGAATAAATGTATTCTATTGGAAAAAATAACATATAATTTAAAAAATAAAGTCACAATATTTGAACAAATTTGGGAACCATACATGGAACATATCAGAGAGAGTTTGCCTACGACCTCCATCCCCTAAAATAAGAATGAAAATGATAAGACAAAACGACTTGATTCAGTGTGTAATAAATAGATGACACATTTTTCTTGTTTATTTTCCTTTGTGTGAAAGTATCGTTTTATGGTTTTATTGTATTGTATATGTTGAATATTTATGGGTTTATGGAGGTGGATGGGTAGAGGAGAGGGAAGGAAAAAAGGGGAGAAGAGACCACTGTGTAAATTTAATGAGATACTTTTGTACATATTTTGGTTGATATGTTTCACAGTATGAAAAATAAAAAAATATTAAAAAAACCTTGATGATGATCAAATCAATGGAGATCTTGAAGCAGCTGCCTTTACCTAAAGATGAACTATGGCTATTTGGAATTAATATGAATTTTCTCTCTGAGGTGGCAGGGGATGTTTCCTTCTCCTTCCCTAGCTATGTGCCATTTAGCGGTGAGAGCAATTATGGGCAATTACTGCAAGGGCTCAATATAGGCTGCTACTTAGACAACATCATCATTTCCAGCATGGATGACTCTGAGCATCTAACTACCCCAGATATCGTTCTGAATCGACTTCAACAGGGAAATGTCCATCCACAAAAAGGCACATGTGTGCTCATGGCACCATCGGTGAGGAAGGGGTACAAATGGATAACAAAGGTACAGAAGCTGTATGGAATTCTCCCTACATGACCAACAAAACAGAACTAAATCATTTCTGGGATTAGTAAATAATTATCGCCAACACATTCCAAATATGTCTCTGTTATGTAATCCCCTGAATGAACTACTTAAGAAGAATCATAAATGGTACTGGGACACAGAAACCAAACGAATTGTTGAACTAAAAACAATTTTAACAAGCAGTAACCATGTCTTAATTCATTACCATCCAGACAAAGAATTAACACTGGCAGTAGATGTGTCGCCCATGGGATTGGGTGCCATTCTGTCACAGAAAACTGAAAAGGGAGAATAACTTGTGGCATATGCCTCCCGATCACTACCTGCTTGTGAGCAGCACTATACTCAATTGGAAAGAGAAGGACTAGCTGTCATCTTCGGGCTAAAAAGATTTCACCCATATCTGTGCGGGTGTAAGTTTACATTGGTGACAGACAACAAACCACTGAGTCTAATACTGGGATCAAATAAAGAAATACCAATGGTGGCAGCAGCCCAAATTCAAAGGTGGGTGGGGTGATGCTATTGGCAACATATGATTTTGATTTAAAACACAAACCAGCACTACAGAATAACCATGCAGATGCCCTCTCACGCTTACCACTCCCAGATATAGAGCAGAACGAAACAATCCTAAAATGGACATCAGAAACAACAGAAATAAATCAAAGCCAACTGAATCAACTTCCTATAAAGGCAAAGGGGATCAGTAAGGAAACCCAGAAAGATATAATACTGGTCAGAGTATTCTATTTCACAAACAATGGCTGGCCAGAAGATCAGGAAATGTCAGTGGAAGTGAAATGAAACCTTATTACACCAGATGTTGCGAACTGTCCATCGAAGAAGGATGCCTACTATGGGGAACCCGGACTGTCATTCCCAAGAAGTGGCAGCAAAATGTTCTGGCCGAACTATACAATAACTACCCAGGGATAGTGCATATGAAAGCACTAGCCAGGATGTATGTCTGGTGGCCTTCCATAGGGGAAGATGTCAAGCACACAGTCAGAAGGTGCAGTACATACCAGGAGGTATAACCCAAAGCACCTCAGGCAGAAGCAAACCCATGGAAATGGCCATCACAACCATGGCATTGGGTCAGCATAGACTTTGCAGGGCCATTCATGAGAAAGAATTTCCTGATAAGAGTCAATGTGCACTCGAAATGGCCGATTGTACTTCAACTGTTCAAATGTTAATAAATTATTTCCCAATTGGCCATTTCAAGTGTGCAGTTACAAAGAGCATGAAAAAAACGACTGTTGAAAAACTCAGAAGTTTTCACATCATATGAATTACCCATTGAACTCATCTCTGACAACAGCCCACAAATGGTATCAGCAGAATTTAAAGCTTTCATGCACAACAATAATATTCGCCACATACTGTCTGCACCAGACTATCCCAGTACAAACCATGAAGCAGAATGTTTCATACAAACTTTCATGAGCCATCAAAATCAATCAAAATTCAGACTCATCATTGTCCCTTAAAATCGCCAATTTCCTGCTGAGTTACTGGAACACAATACACTCAACCACCAAAAGAACACCGGCAGAGCTGATGTTCGGGAGAAATCTAAGGACCAGACTGTCGGCAATATGTACAAATATCAGCCTCAGACAGCAACAGACAGCTTTCACTAAAGACACCCAAGATCGATTGAAATGGGGGAACCAGTGTTGATGCAAGACTACCACATCCACAAAGTTCCATGGGTGTGGGGAGTAGTCCTGAAAAAACTCAGCCCATGTTCGTATCACATCCTAGTGGGGAACATGATATGGAAAAGACACATTGACCAACTAAGATCAGTGGACGATGCAATGACACCCAAAGCTGGAAAGGACGGTGTGTTCAGTCAGGGGACAACTCAGCTACCAATAGAAGTGTCTCCACCAATTAATCTCCCCAAAATATTCCCAAATATTCCATCACAAGACCTAAATTAAAATTAAATATGTATCAGATCAAATTTGTACGAATTGCTGTAGCAGTTTCTGGAAATGTATAGGAATATCATGGAAGTCAGATATTGATTTAGGTATGGAAAGATGGCATGCAGAACTTCATAGTTGTATACCGATTGAGGAGATTACTCATAGTCTGCAAAATAAATTTCATCTGTTCTGGAAAATATGGCTCCTTTATTTACAAAATGTGGGCATGTACGTTTAAAGCTCTCTGAAGGCCTCACTTCTTGGTAACCTCCAATCAGAATTTATATTATAAATGTTTATCTTCTTGGTATTCTCCATTTCTTCTCTTTTTATTCTCTCTTTCCAATTCTTTTCTCTATTTCTTTTTTCTTTCACAAGTTTTAGGGGAGGGGAGGGAGGTGAGGGGGAGGGGTTAGTTCGAGGTTTTTTTTTCTTTTTTCATATACCACATATAACTTTTTTTATATACAATTTCCCTTTCAAAATAGTTAAAGAACAATTCAAATATTTGGGATTTGCACTTACAAAGAGTTGTAAGAACTTATTGAAAAAAATTATTTTAGGATTAATTAACCAGACTAAAGAGTTGTCAGGATAGACACACTTATGTATGACAATAATTGGATGGATGAATGTAATTAGAATAAACATTTTACCTACATTTTTGTGTATGTTCCCATCTTTACCAATTTTTAAACTTATTTTGATTTATTAGATTCAATTATTTCTTCATATATATGGCAAGGAAAACAGACCCATATAAATAAGGCCTATTTTCAAAGGACCAAAAGGAATGAGGGCTTATCTCTTCAGAATTTTAGATATTACTATTGGACAGTTAATATACAAAATTTATTATTGCTATTACATTTTGATACTTCAGATCAGGGGTGTCAAACTCAAATTCACAGAGGGCCAAAATTAAAAACTTGGACTAAGTCGTGGGCCAAACTAAATATTTATTGAAAATTTTCAACAACATCTGCATGTTTTCTCTTCTTTCAACATATGTAATGTTAAACTTTTTCTTATTAAAATAAATGTTTAATAATAGTTTTGGTTAAACTCTTCCTAGAAGAAGCATTAACAAATGAGAAATAAAATATTCAATAAATAATATTTCTCTATAGCCTTTAAGCTCCTTTTAAATGCATTTTTTTCACAAGCCAACAAGTCAAAAAAATAACAACTTGCTTCAATGACAAACAGGTTTGTCTTTTAAAATGATGAACATATAGTCTGCCTCCCACCTGTCTTGAAAGGTCCTGTTTTCTGTCTTTCGTTTGGCCATTTTTCGTAAGGGGTTTATTACATGCGAGTTGGGCGACAGGTCGCAGATGCTAATGAAAGAAGAGAGAAGGTGGGGGCGATTAGCGGGCTGACGGGCCGGTGACAATGCATTTGCAAAGCATTCTGGGATTTGTAGTATTAGCTGTGCATGCGCTATACTGGCGCGGCAGCCAGTAGGCCAGCTCTAATACATATTTGATATGATCTTGCGGGCCAAATATAATTATATCACTGGCCAAATTTGGCCCGCGGGCCTGAGTTTGACATGTGTGCTTTAGATGATCATCCCTCTTGGATAGAAATGGAATTGAGTTTTTCTAAAAATTTAGCAATTTTGGCAGTTTTAGGTTCTTCTTTACCTTTTAATTTTCAAAACTGACAGATAATAAGACATGGATTAAGAATATGGACACAATTTATACATTTCTTTGGCTTTCTCAATGTTTCTCTTGCTATCTTTATTCTTAAGAATCATATTTTTCAACCCTCTATTTTGGATGTAGGTTTCAACGAGTGGGTCAGATTTGCTATAAGAAGTTTTAGGGGTTTGTACATTTGAGGTAAGTTCACTTCATTTGAACATTTAACAGTTAAATTTAATTTTCCTAATAGGCATTTTTTTAAGACATCTACAAATGATGCATTTTGCTCAGTCCAAACTTTTTAATATTCTTCAAATTTCCAAAGCCAATATCCTTAATTTACTTTTTGATATAAAGTTTTCTCATGGTGGATTGATAGCAACCATTTGTAATAATCTGATGGATCTTAAAATGTTGTGCTGAGGAAGTTGTGCTCTAAAAAGTGCTAACTTCACTCTTGAATGGATAGAAGAAAGGCAGAAGAGATATCTCACTGTCCTGTCTCAAATTTATCTTTCAACTAGCATCACTGATTAAGATTATTTATGTATCAATTAAACTTTTACGATTAGCTTTAGCTGTTTCTAGGAAGTGCATAGCCACTACTTGGAAATCAAATACGGATTTAGGAATGGAGAGATGGCATGCTGAATTGTGTTCTGGTATTCCTCTTTAGAAAATAACATAATTTACATAATAAATATAATTTTTTTTTCTTGAAAATATGGAGCCCATATTTAATATGTTGATTTGAAAATTTGAAGGACTCTCTGAAAACACATCCTAAGTTCCATTATTATATGAATTTAGATGTATTTCTTTTTGACATTCTCCTAACTTTTTAATTTTTAATTTTTCTTTTCTTTCTTTTCTTTGATGTGGGGTGGGAAGGAAGGGAGGGTGAGAGGGATGAGTGTTTGTTCTTTGTATTTGTATTTGTATTTTTTTTAGTTTTATTGATTTTGTATACATGAATGTGGTTTTTAAAATTCTTAAATAAAATGTTTTTAAAAATCCCAGCATCACTGAAACAGATTATCTGTTGTTGCCTTTTGTAGGAGTTTATTGTGTGCAATTTGGTTGCTGTATTTTCCTCACTGCAACAGTGAAATAATTTCTAAGAGGATAAATTATTGTCAAAAAAGTTCAGGGAAATACTAAACTGTAAAAGGTGCCAAATAATACTTGCTATCTTCCTTCTGCACTCTCGGTCTTGATGAAGGGTTCTGAACTGAAATTTCAACCATTATTTTCTCCCTCCGATGGTGATCTTGAGGGAAGCAACCCACTAATGTTTTTTAGAAATCGCTGAAAAAAATTAACATAATTACTGCCCATGTGGTCGATCACTCTGGGCACCTTTTAAGACTGCAACAGTCTTGTACCTGAGTGCAACAGTCCCAGTGGTTGGACGTGCAGTAGAGTGGATGATCGTCAACTAATTTTTCTGGTATGATTTACACTGCAGGCTACCTCCAAAAAGAGGTGCTGTAGGATAAATTGTGGTGCAGGAATTGTCTCTAAATTCCTGCACATCCCTTTTTAGACTGCACGTATAGCAGCAAAATTCCTTGATTGTGCTGTTTGATGCCTGCAGTCTAAAATCCATAATTGAGTTCCTCTAGAGTACAGTCAATTGTTTCTTGGTCAGGTTTAAGTATCTGCAGTCTCTGATGTGTCACCAAATAATTTTTTTTCATTTGTTTATCTGTGCACAGTTTATTCTGCTCTTTCTGAAAATTTATATCTGATATTATTTAATATTATGAATAAACTTTGAGTATCAGATCAATTTGAGGGTCAGAAATTTTTGAGGTGATACCTATGGCATCCATGAGGTGGCAGCATTCATTATAAAACACACATCTTTCCAATCAACCAGTTCAAATTCGGCTTTGGGCACTTATCCCAAAACTGTAATTAAACAGACCACACCCTCAGGTGAACTGTTATTAACAACACTGAGAGTCAATGCTCATTACTACCTTCTTCCAGCTCACAAATTGACTTCTTAATATTTTTGTAATTGTGTCTCAGATTGGAGACATGAGAGACTGCAGATGATGGAATCTGGAACAAAAACTAACAGTTGGAGGAACTCAGTGGATGGATTGGTGGAAGAGGAAAAATAGTCAACATTTTATGTCGAGACCCTGCTTCAGGACCAGCCATACAGGTAGGGGGATTCATGAGGTCATGCTGGAGGCCCTTCAGCCCTTGAGCTCATCCAACAGGTCACATATTCTTACTCACTGCTTGGATGAGAGTGGGGGCTGTAAGAGGGATGAGCTACCTGACTGTGGCACCATGGTTTGGGGAACTACTCAATGGGTGAGAAAGAAGAGAAATGTAGTGGTAATTGGGAATAAAATATTTAAGGTAATAGATACAATACCCTGTTTCATGGATCAAGAGTACTAAAGGCTGTGTTGCCTACCTGGTGTCAGCTGACTTGTAGAGGAACTAGGAGAGGGAAGGGCCAGATCCAGTTGTCATGGTCCATGCCATGTGGGTACCTATAACATAGTAGACTAAGGAAAGAAGTTCTACTGAGGGAATTGGAGCAGTTAAAAACAGAACCAAAATGATAATGATCTTTGGATTGCCACTTGAGCCATTTGCAAAGGGACACAGAGTCGATTCAATCAGAAAATTAAATGTGTGCCTTAAATATGGGTGTGGGAGAAGTCGATTTGACATTGGGGAAGGAGGGAGTTGTTACAATAGCAAGCTGGGTCTGGTGAATCGCACAACCAGAGCTGTGGTCAGCGCTTTAGACTAAACAATGAGGATGTAGGTTCAATAGACTGTAGAAGAGTGAATTAACCAAAATGAAAGGACAGGAGAAGTTATTGAAGCCACCAGAATAAAAAAAATTATTATATTTTTACAAGCCAATTTTAGAAGCCAATTCCTGTATCGCCCAATATACCCAAATTAACCTACAACTCTGTACATTTTGGAGGGTGAGAGGAATTCAGAGCATCTGGGGGAAATCCACACAGACAGGGGGAGAATGTAGAAACTCCTTACAGACAAATGCAAATTGTGGGAATAAAGGGGGCCTTTCTGGTGCTGCTGGTGACTTCTGATGTTCTACAGGGGTCGACGTTAGATCTGCTACTTTTCACATTATATGTAAATGATTTAGATAAAGAAATTGGCCAAGTTGGTAAATGAAATGATGATAGTGGATTTGGAATGGGCAAAGAAGTGGCAGATAGAATACAGTGAAGGGAAGTGTTTGGTCATGCAGTTTGGTGGAAGAAATAAAAACGCACTATTTTCTAAATGGGGAGAAAAATTAGTAAGGGGGAATCCAAAGAGACTTGGGAGTCCATACAGGATTCAATAAGTGTTAACTTGCAGGTTTGGTTGTCAGGAAGGAAGGCAAATTCAATGATAGATTTCACAATACAGGCAAGTCCCCAGGTTATGAATGAGATCCATTCCTAAGTCTGTCTTTAAGTCGAATTTGTGGGTAATTCAGAACAGGTACATACAGTTCTTATTTAGAGTCAGTTAGTTAAATGTTTGTCTTAGTATATCATATATATTTTACCTTTCTATGTATATAAAACTACTAGAATCAATTTTTTGAAGTAGGCATCAAGGGAGGTTTGTACAGAGCTTTTCTTTTTCTTGTCAAACATGGTCTTGTAGCAACTGAGGTCCTTGGTAACTGTACAGTAAACTTTCATGAACCTCTCTTAGATCTTAGGATTTTGTTCCTCTAACTTTGTCATCCATGCTTCAATGAGACGAAAGGCTTCAGCTAACTCTTCATCAAAAACTTTTTCGGTCTGGAGATTTTAGGTTCCAGTCTTCTTCCTCAAATGCTATCATCTGCTGCTCTAGTTCCTTAAGGTCTTTATTGATCAGTTCTTTGGCATGGGAGTCGACTAACTCTGTGACATCATTTTCACTGATGTCTAACTGCAGATGATTACTAATATCAACCACAGCTTGCCTGGCTTAGGCAATGTCTTTAGCTGTAAACCCCTGAAAAGAATGCACAAATTTGGGGCACAATTTGTTCACACTCTGTAATGTTTCTTTTTAAAACATCTAGATTTATTAACTAAATAAACAGGACAAAGGATAGAATGTACACATGCCAGATCTCATGTGGAGGCATCTATCTTGAATGCAACAGCATTCCCAAGATGCAACATTCCCCAGATGTTGGTTTCCTATTCCTCCTGGTGGTAGCACTCTATCACTACATCCCCTTTCCTTGAAATGTTTAATCAAATATCTCACATTAATACAGTATCCTTTCAATTTAAAGTTCAACACAAAGGTAACATGAACATCAGCAGCACAAACTTTTAAGAGTGGTGTTCTTTTTCATTTATAGATTCAGTCTGTTAGGTGCTTTGACAACTCATATGGATATTCTTAACACAGGTGCTTATGTTGGTTCTGCAGGTGCTTGTATTGGCTTTGCTGGTCCACTACTGTCTAGAATGGGAGGTGTCTCCTCTGTTTCTGTGCAGGCTAAATCCTCTACATTTATCTCTTCCTTCAGTATTTCTGGCATTTTCAGCAGGCTCCTTCGATTCCTCCTCAGTATTTGACTCTCCTCTGTTCTGACAGTGTAGGATCTTGGATTTACTTCTCCCATAACAGTAGCCTTTTTGTCCAAAATGTTGGAATCTCTGTGTCTCATTGTATCATGTTGTGCCAGTGGCCCTAAGCTTCTCACTGATGTCATAGTTTGCCTTTTGCCTCACTTGCAGATGCTTTTGTTTCTATTTGATATCTCAGTTCTTGTTTGGGTCTGAAGAGTAGGGAAGTGTGGTACATTGTCTACGTCCCATCAGAAGCTCAGCAGGTGACATGCCATGTTCAAGTGTCGAAGCTCTGTAACTCAATAGAGCTAGATATGGATCTGAGCCACTGTCTAGTGCTTTCTTGAGCAACTGTTTAACTATGTGAACTCCTTTCTTTGCTTTGCTGTTTGACTATGGATCCAGAGGACTTGAAGTAACATGTTGGAAATCATACACTTCTGCAAAGTTCTGGAATTCTCTACAACTGTAGCATGGTCTATTGTCACTGTAGACAATTTGAGGAATTCCATGTTTTGCATAGATCGATTTCATGTATTGGATCACACAAACAGCAGACATGTTAGGAAGCAACACAATCTCCGGATAGTTTGATAGATAATCAATTAGCTGCAAGTAACTCTCTCCATCTATGTGGAACAGATCAGTCCCAACTTTCTGCTGGTACGTCAGTTATTATAATGGGTTTCTTTGTCTGCTTTGCGTAATGTTTCAAACAGGTCTCACAGCTTGAAACCATCCTGTCAATATCAGCATTTATCCTGGCCAAAAAAAAACAGCAGTTCTGGCCCTCCTCTTGCATTTTTCAATTCCAAGGTGCCCCTCATGTACCCTTTTCAGGATCTCTTGTCTCAGTGATTGAGGAATGATAATTCTGCTCTGTCAGAGCAGAAGCCCATCGACAACATTCAGCTCAGCTCTGATGTTGTAGTATGACTTTTATTCATTCAGATTTTTTATGACCTTTGTATAACTGTGCCTTTTTCTGTTTCAGCTGCATTCTGCTTGGATTTCATGTCAGATACGGGAAGAGATTCGGTGATCAGATTCACATGGAGAGTTACATCTATCTCTGTGGAACTCTCATCGCATGCTTCACTCTGTGTTGTTTCCCTGGATAATGCATCAGCTAACACAGTAAGTGTGTACACCAGTTAAAAGTCATAACTTTGTAGCTTCATCATCAGTGTTTGGATTTTGGCAACATTTCACTGAGACTTCTCTTAATTATTGCTATTAATGACTGTGGTCTGACTCTGCCACGAACATTAGTAGACCATACACATAACTGTGGAGTTCCTCGAGTCCATAGACCAGACTTAGATACTTTTTATCGATCTGTGCATATTGACATTCAGATGTTGTCATCATCCTTGATGTGTATTCTACTGGTCTTCAATCTTCTCCTATCGCCTGATGTAGTACGGCACCTATTCCATCTTTTGAAGCATCTGTGGATATTTTCATCTTTCTGGATGCTTCAAAGAATGTCAAAAGTACTGGTTCCGTAGTTAGAATGGTCTTTGGTTGTCCCCATTTTTCCTTGTGGTTGTCTGTCCATTTGAACTTATGTTTGCCCTGTAACACCTTCCTTAGATACATTGTTTTGGAAGACAGGTTTTGGTATGAATTTACCAATGAAATTGATCATTCCTAGCATTCTCAATACACCTTTTTTGTCAGTGGATCTGGACATCTCTAAAATTGCTTTCACCTTGCTCTTGTCTGGCTCTACCCCTGCCTTTAACCATTTATCTCCCAGAAAGGTGATTTCCTTCACATCAAACTGACATTTTTCTCTGTTTAACTAATCCATACTTCTGGATACATTATAGCCCTTTGATGCTCCTTTCATTGTGTTGTTTTTGTGTGGATCCCCATAGGATCATGTCATCCATGTACACATGTAACCCCATCTATGCCTTCTATGATGTGCTCCATTGTCTTGTGGAACACTTCTGGAGCTGAGGAAATTCTAAAAGGCATCCTCAGACAGGAGTATCAGCCAAATGATGTATTAAATATACAGAATTATGTGGTATCATCATGCAGTTTTATTTGCCAGGAGCCCTGGGATGCATCCAATTTAGTGAAAAACTTTGCACCAGCCATCTCACTTGTAATTTCATCCCTGCTTGGAATCTGATAATGTTCCCTCTTTATATTGGGATTCAAGTCTTTTGGGTTCGTGCACATGTGTTGGTCACCATTCTTCTTTTTGACACACATAATTGAATTCATCCATTCTGTGGGCTCCTCCACTTTCTTCATGATCTTTCGTGCCATCATTCATTTGAGTTCCTGCTTGAACTTTTCTTTTAGTGGTTCTGGAACCCGCCTTTGGGCATGCACTACTGACTGTACATCCTCTTTTAACTGTATCTTATTGGTTTAATGGTAGAACTCCAAACGCCTTGAAGATGTCTGGAAATTGATCCAGTATTGTTCTGTGTATGGTCACTGTTGGTGTGATACACCCTCTTGATTAGGTTTAAGTTTTCAGATGCTTTGTCACCAAGCAATGAATAATGTCCATCTGGGACTACTGTGAACCTGAGGTAGTGCTCTTTATCTTTAACTTTCACCTTAGTTTACATGTTCCTTTCATGTCGATGCTCTGTCCATTGTAGGTTTTGAGCAGAACAAGATTTGCATGGACATACGGTTTTATCTTCATTGCCCTGATGTCACGCTTAGAGATCAAATTCACCTTTGCCCCATGTCTAATTTGAAAGGAATATTTGTTCCATTTGTATGCAATGACACAGTTCATTTACCCTGTACACTTCGGGAACTACCATGACCACGAAAGGTGTATCACTAAGAGCAGTTTTTTCTATAGTATGTACAATTTTACTTCTGTCTTGTTTCCCTTTGGAAAAGCATTACTCTGCACAATGATTCTGCCTTTTGCACTTATTACTGACATTCCCCTAAGCTGGGCATTGCTTTGGCACATGTTTAGTGCTGCGTCATTTACAATTGAATGTCTCCATCTTTTTGTTGGTTCCTGTATCTCATTTTGTGTGTGTGTCCCCCAGATACTGTGGCTATGACTATACCTTAATTTTCACTGGCTTTTACACTACAGGTACACAATCCTTTATCCAGACATCTAAAATCTAGAAAGCTCCAAAATCCGGCAAGTGGGGAGAGAGGCGTCAGCGTGTCGGGTGGGCAAGAGGGGGAGACCGGCAGCGCAAGTTGGGTGGGTGGGAGACCGGCAGCACGAGTCAGGCAGGTGGGAGACTGGCAGGGAGAGTCAAGTGGGCGAGAGACCGACAGCGTGAGTCAGGTGGGCGAGGGGGGATGGTGGGGAGATGGCAGGGTGACTGGAAGGGGGTGGGGGTAGATACGTAGCACAATTTGGGTGGGCTTAAATCTGGCTTTCTGAAATCCGGAAAAATCCGAAATTCGGAACACACTGTCCCCCAAGGGTTCTGGATAAAGGATTATGTGCCTGTATCACCAAACTTTTTTGGGTGCTGCAGAGCTAGTTCACTGGCATGACATATCTTCACAGCTCCAGCTAAGGTAAGCTCTGTCTCTCACAGCAACCTCTCATTTTCTTATAATTAATCCCGAAAACAATTTGATCATGGATCATTGAATTTTGCAGTGGTCCAAAATTGCACATTCTTGCTTTTAGTTTTATGTCTGTTAAGAAAGTATCAATGCTCTCTCCCTGCATCTGCATGCGAGAGCAAAACACGTACCTCTCGAAGGTTTCATTTTACTTTGGTGAACAGTGTTCATCAAACACCTCGATAACCTTGCCGAATTTCCTCTGGTCTTCTGCCTTAGCAAAAACAAATGTGTTGAAAGCCTCTAGAGCTTGATGTCCTGCCATGGTAAGTTGCAGTGAAATGTGTATCCTGTTTGAATTCCAATCCCTTGCAGGTGAAGCATAAACCTTTGCTAAAACAGCATCCGCTCAGGAACAAAATCCTAAGATCTAAGAGAGGTCAATATTTCCTGTCAATTTTACAGCATTAGGAGCTTTTAAACCCTCCATATTTCCTCTGTTGATATCGACTGTTACTCATTATGCACACTGTGGGGTTTTTTTTCTTCTTTTACTCCTGTGCACAGCAAAACTTGGCTGTTTCTTCCACTCCGGGCTGTTTCTTCTACTGCTGGCTGTTTACCCCACTCCTGGTACCATGTGATGTTTCTTCTAGTACAATAAAGAAACTTGGGTTCTTTTTAAAACATCTAGATTTATTAACTAAACAAAAAGCATGAAGAACAGAATGTACACATGCCATGTGGAGGCATCCATCTTGAATCTACCCAAGATGCAACATTCCCCAGCTGCTACACACTCTGACTCTGACTTCTCCTGTTGGTAGCACTCTCTCACTATACACTCCTTTCATATTTGACTGCTTCTCTTCACCCAAGAATCAGCAATATTTTTGATGGCATTATAGATGTTATAATTCCTCCAGAACTCCCTGAAGCTCATCACATCATCTTGGGTAGCCCTGACTGCTTGTGATAAGATCTGCTGGAAATAATAGGCCTTAAAGGAGCCTATGACTCCCTGATCCATTGGCTGAAGTAGCGATGTGGAGCTGGGGATAAAAAATACAACCTTTACATTGGCGTGAAGGTCATCTAAAGTGCTTGTATGTCCTGATGCATTGTCAAGCACAAGGAGAATCTTGAAAGGAATTATTTTGGCCAATCAATAATGTTCAACAGCAGGGACAAAATGGTTCAAGAACAAATTTTCAAAGATGGTAATTGTAACCCAAGCCTTTGTATTTGCCTTCCAAATAATGGGAAGAGGTGCATTAATGATACGGTGAAGTGCCCTCAGATTTAGGGAGTATTACACAAGCAAAGGCTTGAGCTTGAAATCCCTGGATGCATTTCTCCCAAGCAATAACATTAGCCTATCCTTCAATGCCTAATGCCATGGTGTACTTTTTCCCTCTTTCAAAATGTCTGTCCTTTCAGGCATTTTTTTCCAAAATAAGCCACGCATCTACATGAAATATTTGATCTGGCAAATGATCTTCCTCCTCAAAAACTTTTACGGAAAATCATTCGCACCACCTACATCGACTCTCACTGCTTCACCTTGCACTTTAATATTAAGTGAATTTGCCCTCATTTTGAAATGATTCAACCAACCCCTACTCACAACAAGTTCCTCATCACAATCACCTTCAGTTGTTACACATACAACTTTTAAATCATTGAAAAGGCTTCGAGACTTTTCTTGCACTAACAGGCATATTATGCTGATTTTGATCGTCAAACCAAATTATCCATTTGTGGTGGCCCGCAATTGCGGAGATCGGGCCGGCTCATCGTGCGGGAGCAGACTCCCAAGACAATGAACCGGTGGGGGTAGAAGCTGGGGCAGCATCAGACCAATAGCCCTAAAATGGCATTGGTCAAGCTGCCCAGCTAACTCAGCAGAAACAGGCTGGGGAAGGAGGGAATTCATATGCATGGATGTTCCCACCCGCTATTGTTATTCACATGGCTGACCCAGTCAATCAGCAAAAAAAACGGCAGGACCTTGAACAGTATAAAAACAGCCTTTCCAGCCATAATAAAGGAGTGAGCTTAACCTGCCACACTGTGTGTGTGTGGTTCCGTGTAGCGGTTGGGTACAATTGGTGACCCCGACGGTTTAGAAGGAATCTAAACCTAGCAATGGAGAATGAAGTAGCAGTCAGCGCAGTCGGCCTGAAGCTCCCGATCTTCTGGACAGTTCGACCTGGCGTGTGGTTCAACCAGGTGGAGGCTCAGTTCCAGATCCGTGGCATCACAGCAGAGACCACCTGGTACTACCATGTGGTCATCGCCCTGGATCCGCAGACTGCAGACAGAGTGACCAACTTTATCCACAGGCCACCATCGGAAGGCACTTACACTGCCTTCAAAGAGCTATTAACCGAGACATTCGGACTCTCACGGTGAGAGCGAGGAGCACGTTTGCTCCACCTGGATGAACTTGGAGACAGATCCCCATCAGAATTCATCAAAGAGATGCTGGCCTTCTTGAGAGATGAGCAGCCTGGCATCATGTTCAAGCAGGCGTTCCTGGAACAGATGCCTGAAGACATCCAACTGCTCCTGGCGGATGCGGATTTCACCGACCCCCAGAAAGTCACAGCACGGGCAGACATTCTGTGGAAACAGAAACAGAAGTGTTCGGCTACCGTGGGGCTCATAAAGAAGTCCCGCAATCAGACCAGAGCAGTCCCAAGCAAGGAACAGCAGACGAGAGGTTGGAGCGACAGATGGTGCTTCTACCACCGGAGATGGGGCACCGAGGCCTGCCAATGCCAGTCCCACTGCAAATTCCAGGGAAACGACAAGACCAAGCACGATGGGCACGATGGCTGGCCACCAAGAGAGCCTTCTGTACGTCTGGGACCGCCTGTCTGGAAGATGCTTCCTGGTGAATACAGGGGCAGAGGTCAGCGTGATACCCCCGTCAGGGTTGGACACTAGGTGCAGGCTAGCGGGACCCATGTTGAACTGCCAAGCTGCAGTTCGGGGCAGTCACTTCTCATGGGAGTTCGCACTGGCCGCAGTGGAACAACCACTGCTCGGAGTGGATTTCCTGCAAGCCCACAGCCTCCTAGTGGACTTTAAGGGTAAGTGACTCATCCACACCAAGACCTACCAGACCATCGCACTGAGGGGCGCTAGGTTTCCGGCAATGCACCTGGACTCCGTCCACAGCTCAAAGGATGAGTTCTCCAAGGTGCTACCGGGATTCCTGGCAATCCTTTCCCCTCAGTTCACAGCGGAGATACCTCAACTCAGTGTCAGAAAACACATCTTGACCAAGGGCCCACCTCTCCATGCAAGGGTGAGATGACTTTCCCCGGAGAAGTTCTGACTGGCCAAGGAGGAGTTCTGCAAGCTCAAGGAGTTGGGTGTTGTTCAACGGTCAGACAGCCCATGGGCCTTGCCCCTGCACATGGTGCCTAAAGCAACTGGGGGCTGAAGACCATGTGGTGACTATGGCAACTATCGCCATCTCAACAAAGCCACCACCCCGGACCGTTACCCTGTGTCACACATCCAGGATTTTGCGGCAAACCGCACGGGGAAATAATATTCTCAAAAGTGGACCTTGTGCAAGGATATCACCAGATTGCGGTGCATCCTGATGACATCCCTAAGACAGCCATCATCACTCCATTTGGGCTGTTCCAAGTTCCTGAGGATGCCATTTAGGCTCAAAAATGCAGCACAGACATTCCAGCGACTAATGGACACAGTGGGCCGAGACCTGGACAGCACTTTTGTCTACTTCAACGATATCCTCATGGCAAGTAGAACCCAAAGGAACACCTTCAGCACCTGCGAAATCTCTGTAGTCATCTACAAGAGTTCAGCCTCACCATCAACCTGGCCAAATGCCAGTTTGGTATGAACACCATCGACTTCCTGGACCACAGGATTACAAAGGTCGAGGCCACACCACTGCCCCACAAGGTAGAGGCCATCTGCAGCTTCCCGAAGCCTAGTACAACCAAATGTCTACAGGAGTTCATGGGGATGATAAACTTTTATCGCAGGCAGCTGCTCGAGTGATGCGCCCTCTGTTCATCCTGATGTCCATCAAGGATAAGGATCTGACCTGGGACAACGAATCTGCACTTGCATTTGTGGAAACCAAAGAAGCCCTGGCCAAAGCTGCACTCCTGACCCACCTCAGACCAGATGCTCCCATGGCCCTCACAGTCGATGCCTCATGAACAACGATTGGTGGAGTCCTGGAGCAGTAGATAGAAGGAAGTTGGTACCCACAAGCTTTCTTCAGCAAACATCTGCGGCCCCTTGAACTAAAGTACAGTGCTTTCAATAGAGAGCTACTGGCGCTGTACTTAGCCATCCGTCACTTCCGGTACTTTCTTGAGGGAAGAGCTTTCATGGCTTTCACTGGCCACAAACCACTGACTTTCAACCTGGCTAAAATCTCCGATCCTTGGTCAGCCTGCTAAGAGAGACACTTGTCTTGCATCTCGGAGTACACCACTGACATCAAGCACATCTCGGGCAAAGACAACGTGATGCAGACACCTTGTCAAGACACAGCATCCATGATCAGCGCTGTCTCCATGAATCCATGATCTTCCAGAGGAGGGCAAGTATGTCGCCCTCAAAGCCCTCCTCCTCGGCACCTTTGGTCTCTCCTATTGGCAACGCGCGGCCAGGCTGATGCACCTCGATGGCCTGGGGACAAAGACCCGTCCGCGCTAATGGACGAAATGCTCGCACTGGCAGAAGGCCACAAACCCTACCTGATGTTCAAGCAAGCCTTCCTGGAACAAATGCTGAAAGAAATCCAGCTCCTACTAGCGGATGAGGATTCCTCGGACCCCTGGAAAGTTGCAGCCCGTGCCTACGTGCTATGGAGAACCAAACGAGAGAACAAGGCCACCATGAATTAGGTCACCCGCCCTAGACCCAACCGACCACAGCCCAACCCCAGGCAGAAACCGGAGGAGCTCCAAACCACCTGGTGTTTCTACCAACAATGCTGCAGAGCCCAATCCTGCAAGAGCTGCTAGCCCTGCTCATACCAGGGAAATGACCAGGCCATTTGCCACTGATGGCTGCGATGGCTTGCCACACGAACAGCCTCTTGCATGTGCTCAACAAGACCAACGGATGACTTTTCCTGGTGGACACCAGAACAGAGTTGAGCGTGCTTCCTCTGATCGCCCTTGAATCCCGCATGAGAGCACGAGGCCCGACCCTGTGGGCAGCGAATGGCACCGTCATAAAGACCTTCGGCACATGGACTGTTCAGGTACACCTCGGGCCAGACAAATGCTGCTGGAAATTCCTGCTGGCCACCATGAGAACTGCGCTTTTAGGAGCTGATTTCTTCTGAGTGCACAGCCTGCTGGTCAACCTGAAGGGCAAGAGACTCATGCATGTCTGTACCTTCCAGGCCCTCCGACTAGAGCTGTCCAGTGTGCACTGCCCGGGGATAGCCACCGTCTGCATGGCCAGAAATGAGTATTCCCAATCCTAGACAAGTTCCCCACCATTCTACGGCCACAATTCACTGCCAGTTCCCCCAGCATGGCGTCTGCCACCACATCACCACACAGGGCCCCCCACTTCATGCCAAGGCCAGACAACTGCCACCAGAAAAGCTGCAGCTTGCAAAAGAGGAATTCTCCCACCTCCAGGAACTCAGCATAATCCGCAGGTTGGTCAGTCCCTGGGCCTCTCCTCTGCACATGGTCCAAAAGGCCTCTGGGGGTTGGCACCCATGTGTAGACTACTGCCAGCTCAATGACGCAACCATACCTGACCGGTACTCCATTCCCCCACATACAGGACTTCATGGTCAACCTACACAGCGCCAGGGTTTTCTTGAAGGTCGACTTGGTGAGGGGCTACCATCAAATTCCCGTACACCCAAATGATATTGTCAAAACCACCATCATCACCCCGTTTGGCCTTTTCAAATTCCTGCGGATGCCCTTTGGCCTGAAGAACGCAGCCCAAACTTTCCAGCGTCTCATGGATGCAGTGAGTAGAGACCTGGACTTCGTGTTCATCTGTCTCGATGACATCCTCATCACCAATCAAGATCACAATGAGCACAAGACCTATCTCCACACACTGTTCGCCCACCTGGTTGAATTCGGCCTCACCATCAATGTGGCCAAATGTCAGTTTGGGAAGGAGTCGCGACAGTTTCTGGGCCATACCATCACTGTGGATGGGGCAGCACCATCACAAGACAAGGTCAAGGCCATACAGCAGTTCCCCAAGCTGGACACACTCAAGAGCCTGCAGGAGTTCACCGAGATGGTTAACCACTACCACCACTTCATCCTGGGGCTGCCTGCATAATATGTCCACTGCTTTCCCTGATCTCAGCCAAACAAAAGACTATCAAGTGATCGAAAGAGGGTGAAACAGTCTTCGCATAAGACCAAGGCCTCCCTCGCTAGCTCTACCCTATTGGCCCACCCTCAGCTCGACGCCCACGCAGCACTCTCGGTGGACACATCCACCACGGCCATCGGGGGCATCCTTGAGCAAGAGTTCAACGGACAGTGGCACCCGCTGGTGTTCTTCAGCCGGCATGTCTGACTGTCTGAGCTGAAGTACAGCGCATTCGACAGGAAGCTCCTAGCCTTGTACCTCTCTACCAGGCACTTCCACTATTTCCTGGAGGGTAGACCGTGCACCACTTTCATGGACCACAAGCCACTCAATCAGGCCCTTGCCATGGCTAAAGATCATTCGTCTGCATGCTAGCAGTGACACCTTTCCTACATCTTGGAGTTCACCATCGACATCCGACACCGGGCAAGTAAAGACAACATCATTGCCGATGCGCTCTCCAGACCCACCATCCACAACTTGTCCCCCGGCCTGAACTACGCCCAATTAGCTCAGGCCCAGAGAGAGGACGAAGAGACACAGGCCTTCCCAACTACCATCACCGGCCTGCACCTCAAGGATCTGAAGCTGCCGGGCAGCCATGACACAGTTCTCTCCAATGTCGCGACCGGCTCGCTGCAACCGGTAATCCCCCTGCAGTGGAGGCAGGAGGCATTCTGGATGATTCACGACCTAGCCCACCCCTCCGTCAAGACATAGGTACGCGTGGTGGCAGAACGTTTTGTCTGGCACGGATTGAAAAAACACAGTGGCCCAGATGATGAGGAATTGCATGCACTGCCAAGCCTCTAAAGTCCAGTGCCATGTCAGAGCCCCCATACAACATTTTGACCCACCAGCCAGGAGGTTTGACCATATCCACATCGATATAGTGGGCCCCCTATCAGTGTCCAGGGACACCGGCTACCTCCTGACTGTGGTCAACCGGACAACGAGGTGGCCGGAAGCCATCCCCATCAGTGACACTTCCGCCGAGTCCTGCGCCAGACCCCTGCTCGCTAACTGGGTCATCCAGTTGAGCGTTCCAGCCCACATGACCAGCGACAGGGGTGCCCAGTTCACCTCCGCCCTCTGGCTGCAACTGGCAAACCACTTGGGAATCAAGCTCCACCACACCATGGCTTATCATCCCCAGGCAAACGGACTTGTAGAGCGCTTCCATCGATACCATCGACATCATGGCATGGATAAAAGGACCCCATTGGACAGACGCACTGCCGTGGGTCCAGTTTGGCATTTGAACAGCTCTGAAGGAGGACCTCCAGGCTTCATCTGTGAAACTCATCTACGGTGCACTGCTGTCACTACCAGGGGAGTTCTTCGGAGCGGGCGCAGAATCCGGAGGTGAGAACCCAATCTACTCTTGGACCTCCACAAAAGGCTCGTCTCGCTGGCACCCCCACCATGGCAAACACCCGGCAAACTTCCCCAAGGAGCTGGCCTCAGCAGAGTTCATGCTCATCTGGTGTGGCCCGCACCTGACTCCCTTGCAGCACCCGTACAAGGGCCCATATAAGGTCTTCCACCAATTTGGAAAAACTTTTACCCTGGACACTGGGGTCAGGAAAGGATTATTCACGGTCAACAGACTGAAGCTGGCACAAGTGGATTTAGACCAACCTGGGCAGACAGCCCAACCTAAGCGGAGGGGTCAGCCGCCCAAGTGGTGAGATGTGTAAGCCAGTTCTCGGGGGGGGGGGGGGGGGGAGGGGAGTTGTGTGGCGGCACACTTGGAGCAAACCAGCTCCGCTTGTATTGCCACGCTGGCAGGGCAGCTGCAGTAAGTTGGCGCTATTGGGGCTTAGGCCTCGTGGCTTGGGCCACAGCTCACGCCCCAGGCAACATGATGACATCACTGCCAAGCGGGGTGGAACTCCCATTGGCCTTAAAGGGGCACACGTGAAATTCAAATAAACAGTTCAGCTGAAACCTCCACTGTGTCCTGTGGTGTGTTTCTGCCTGTGTAGCAGCTGCTACACTGTCATGGGATGAGGGATGAGGTTGAATAGTAACCGAGAAAATATGGGAAAATGTATTAAAAGTGTCCTTCCAATAGTGATCTAATGCTGAACAAAACCAAAACATATGAAATAAAGAAGCAACCCCAATACCATATCTGTTACATAAAGGGTTGATAGTAGGAAAAGTCTTAGCTAATTTGCTCTATGTACTTATCCTGAATTGACTAACTGCATGATGTACATGAATGAAAGAGAAATGGACCACTTTTAAATACTTGGTCCATGCATCCTTAGAAAGAATAGTTTGTAAAACATTAACAGACTCTTGTGGCGCTTCTCTATTATTTAAAGGAGGCCTGATTATAAATCACCGCTGGCAGATATCCATGATATCCATCCACCTCTAAGAAGACTTTTGTGTTTTTCATGCTAAACTCTCCCACTTTTCCCCCACCTTCAGCTCCAAGTGTCCCTCAAGATCATCCTCTCCTATTTGCTTATTGATCCTTCTCAGTACATAAAGGATCAGGTTTTTGAGAAAGATCAGGGACTTGGTACATGGCAGTCAGATGGAGGGTGAAGGGATTGGAAATTGGTTTATCTTGTTGGGATCTTCAGGCGATCACCGAGTTGGGATCAGAGGCTAATTAGATAATTGGACTGGCTGAAATATTCTTTGGAAGGCCTCCTGGGTTCACATGCCCAGAGAATTGGCAGGATCTTGAAAGGTCAGGTGTTACAGAGTATTGAAGAGACCTGAGAAAGTCAGAAAATTAAAAAGTCTGGAAGTGAGTGCCTGTTACTAAATCATTCTTGTTGGCTTACCTTTGACCCTCCTGATTTTATTAAGTAATATTTTCTTTTAATTGTTTTTAAAATCTTTTGCATCCACCTTGCCCACCTCTATATATCATTGAATGTGACACAAAACTATCCAGTTCATTCATTCTCATTTTTTTAAGGGTATGTTTATCAAGGAACATTCACCATTAATTTGCCCTCTTAATTAAAGATACTGACAAGAGTGCAATGCAGGCTTCTTTTTTTTCTTCCACCCTTTCCTCACTGAATTCTTTGCTTCCTGTTTTTGTCCAGTTTTTTCACTCTGCTTTCTCTTGTTTTCTTCCACCTATTGCTTATTTGTCTTCCAACTTTCCTAGCTTACGTCGTGTTCCCCTTTACTGACATCTTCCAATGTTCAGAAAACAGAGGGAGGAGGGTTGTGTAAAAAGTACAAAGGCAGAAATATTGGCTGAAAACACATTGGAGGAGGTATTCCAATTAGATTTGCCCAATCTCTTCCCACAGATATAGCTTGACCTGTTGAGTACTTTCAGCATTTTCTATTTTTGTTTCAGATTTTCAGCACTTGATGTTACGATTTTCATCCTGGATTAGGATCTGCACTTAAATATACTTTTAAAGTTTGTACTATTTCTAATCATTGTAAGTTGATAACTGCTCCAGAGGAAAAAAAACGATACTCAACCCCAATGTTTTTCTTTATTTTGGAGACATGGTGTTAAAGTCTGTTTATTTTTCTTATTTATGTTTAGCTTTAGCTTCATGAAGGCAAAATAGTTTTGATCACTATTATGCAATGGGTAAACTGTAATCTTACAGAGATTCATTCAACATAGTAATTAAAGCCTGGAAGGTCTTTGTGCTTTTTAAGTAGACTTTGGTTGGAGTTTCTTCCTGCATTTACAACTTGCCTTGAGTCATACAGTGCAGCTTACTACAACAGGTTTCAACAAAGCAGTTACCCATTTACATGATGAAGTTCTCTGCCCATTGACATGTTGAAGTTCTCCGTGTGGCATAGCCTCGATAATAGATTGAGTAGTGTGGACACTTCCAGTTGATTGCAAGTGAATCATGACAAATGCAGCAACTGATCAACAGCAACAACTTTAAAATAGAAAAGAAAATTCCCATAGGATTAGTCAACAATAAAATTGCACTGACCCATAAAATGATACATTAGGACAGATGACCAAAAGCTTGGACAAACAGTATATATTAAGCACTATATCAAAGTAGAAAAAGAGTAGCAAGGTGGAAATGTTTTGAGGGAAAATGCCAAAATGTCAGTCCTTGGAAAGGAAGGCACAACTCTCTGTGATGAATTAATTCAATTGAGGGACGCCAAGAACCAGGAAATGAACATTTGGATGATTCTTGGGTTGGAGGGATTGAAGAATATTGTATTGATATAAATCCAGAGGAATCTTTCAAACCTTTGGAGGAAGTGAAAAACATTATGGAGAAATTCATCCAAGGTTGACAGCCATTGTTGGCAGTCAGTGTCTTGCTCTCCATCTGAATTGTATCCATTGACTTTAGAGAAGTAGTTTTCAAACTGCCCCCCTAAACTCACATTCCAGCTCAAGCAATCCTGATGCCATAAGTGCTCTGTGAGTAATTGCTTGAGGTGGAATGTAAGTAGAAAGAAAAAGTTTGAACACCACTGTTTGAATTGTACCTAATTGACTTGTTATGTGCACGGTTTCCTAACTCCAAAAGAAATGGGCCAATGACAATTTTTCTCAAGCAAAACATTTCAGTAACAATTGGGCCAAGAGCAGTGGTTCTCAACCTTTCCTTCCCACTCACATATCACCTTAAACAATCCCTTAATAATCACAGAGCAGTTATATTATAGGGATTACTTAAGGTTGAAAGTGAGTTGGGGGAGGGGTGGGGCAATTTGAAAACCACTGCTTTAAAGGATCCAAATGTCAGATGTGGAATAAAAGACACAGCCAGCATTACGTAACACATCTTGTTTCACTGTATTAGATGAATTCATGGATCATAATTTTTAGGACCTGGGATAAAATATAATGGTTGCATTCTTGGAGACATATTCATAGGGGAAGTTCATTCCCTTCTCAGTGTAACACGGTGCAAAACAATTTCCCCATTAGGAGTCTGACAGAGAAGACTAATTAAGGATAAATTGTTTCTCGTCTAGTTTTACAGTTTTTGCAAAGACGAGTGAGACTTTCACAGATGGGAGAGAAGGTGTCTGATAGAAGTGCAGTTTGCACAGGGCTTCTGATCCTCCCAATGCCATCCCAAATGCTCCTTCTCTATTTTGAGCAGGGATTCCAAGAGACTGAGGATGTTGCATTTTGTTCTTTGGTGCAACGAGCACATCCTTGAATTTTTCCATCCAGTAATTTTTCCCTGTGACAGTTTGGAACAGAGTGTCTGTTTTGAAAATCTGACATTGGGTATGTAAACGATCTAGCCCATAGATTGGAGTCGTCCAAATTTTATTAGGTATTCATTGCTAGGAATGTTCCCATTGAAGGTGACACTGAAGTTGGCTTTCTTTTCTCCAGGAAATTTGGAGACATTGTTTGTGATATTTTTCAAGAACTGTGAGGTATTGCAGGTAGTTCAGGACGAGGAAGCATGCAAGATACAGAACTCCAAGGCATCATTATTACATTCATTGAAACGTAGGAGACAATGGACTTTGCACTCAAAATCTATAAGACAAGTGTTCTCATAAAACCTGGTGGTGCTGCCTTCCAAACATAAAGATACATGGTGAGAACTTGAAAAACATTGACTCTTCCCAAATCTCTGAATCTTTCTCTTGATTAAGACAAAGGCAGAAATCAATAATGAAATTCACATATTTGGAAGAAAAAAACTACTTTAACACAGCACTTCCATGGTTGTTGAATAATTAAAAACTGACAATTTTCAATGCACAAGATCCCACCTGAATTGGGGACTGAAATTCATTGAGTACCGGATTAGTTGAAGACAAAGCAGACACAATTATGGAAAATATTAATGTTGATAAATTGTGTTAATTTGCCAAACACCCTGCCAAAGAAGGATTGAAGGACCAGAGCTTGCAGGGAGTACAGATACACCAGAAATCTTACTTGCTGTGACCACATGGATGTGTAAGATACACCAACAACAATAGTACAAATTATATTACCACAATTTGTCAAGACACAGAAAATATAAAAGATAGAGAAGTAAGGGAAGGAATTAAGGGGCTGATTGAAATAATAGCCATCAAATCCTTTCAGTGCATTTGTACATATCCTCTTCATTCATTGAAAATTAGGAAAATGTATAGGGAATGCACAAAAGGTCAGATTGGGTGCAAGGATGTGAAGGAGGAGGATAACCCTGTTAGCATAAATTTTAAAGAGGTATCAGAACCTCAGCAGAATTTTATTAAGTGGAAGTATTTTAAGTTGGCAAAAGATAATTATTATCATTTGAGTCTGCAATGAAAATGAGCAATATTATGTGAACTGCTTAGGGCAACAAGGACATGTGATCAGGCACAACATGTAGTGGTGGTATAGTAGTGGTTGTGGGGGTATAGTGGGAGTGCAGTGAGCAATGAATAGCAATGAAGCAGGTAAACAAACTAGTTAAGCCAGTGTCAATAATATTGCCAACAGTATCATTAAGCAATGTAGACATCAATGAAAAGAGCAGATGAAACGCAAGTTAATATCACAATTAGGCATAGATGTGAATCAAAAAGACAGTTTTCACAACAAAAATCAAAAGAAATTTTCTCGAACAAAAATTACATTAAATGAGTGCCATTTTATATTTTGTTGGCTTAGGTTTTCTTATCCGACGTGCTAGCCAGGTTCCTCAGTCTTACCAATAACATTACATTTGGTCTGCCAAGCATGCTGGTTAATGCTGCCATTAAGCCTTTGATTTACTTTATCACCTTTTTCCCCTTCTCTACCTTCTTTTAAACTGAAAATTAACTTTTCTTTCCTGTCATTCCCAGGTCTGACATTTCTGTCACAGGCCAAAATTCTTGACTCTTTCCACAGTTGCTGCCCGACTTGCTGAGAGATTTCCAGGTTCTGAAGGGCATAAATCTCATTTATTATGTTTTGTATCTTATACAATTCTGTATTCTTGCAATGACATAGTGAGTGGTTCAAGTTATAAGCCATGGTTAGCTTAACAACTATGGTAGAAGGTTGTGCCATTTACAAATAATCACTACCTTTTCCATTTACATTTGTTAATGTTCTAAATAAAACAAAAAAAATAGCATTTGAAAAATAAATCACTTTTATTTGGATGTGGAGATTTCTGCTTCTATTGGAAAATATTATTAATATTGGAAGTATTACTATAGAAATACCAAAGCCAGTTCTCTATTAATGAGTATTTGAATAGGCTCAATTAGAACTGTTTGTTTACTCATCAGGTACAAAATATGGTAAAAATATTAATGTAGATTAAATTACAACAATTTAAATGTATTACAAATCTTTGATTTAAAAAATACTGGATTAAGTCAAGGATGTTCATCAATTGTGCAAAATGAATAACTTTTATGGATTCAACTTCAGTTTGGATGCTTTACTATTCAGAAAATAGAGCATTAAACAATGTAGCAATATTTGACAAAAAGCTGTCACAAAATTTGTGTTTGTGACACTGAAGTGAAGTTTGCAAAACAACATCTGAAGCACTCAAACCCATTTTCATTAACATCTTCAGTCTTCTTTGAAATAGAGATTCACAGTAAAGGTGATGGAATGATTAAATACTGGATTATTACCCTGGTGAAGATGGTAAAGAAATAACAAAACAGTTAATTTCTTGAAAAGTCATTCAGTAGAAATTACATATGACCAAAGAAAATGTAGCAGAGAACATAAATAGGAGCAGGAGTAGGCCAGTAAACCCATCAAGCCTATTCTGTCATTTGATAAGATCATGGCTAATCTGATCGTGAACTCAGCTTCACTTACTGCCCATTCCCCATAACCCTCAATTCCCCAACAATTCAAACATCTATGCCTTAAATATATCACAAGATACATGAGCAGAAGTAGGCCAATCAGCCTGTTGGGTCTGCTCTGCCATTAATCATGAGCTGATCCTTATCACTCAGCCCCACTCCCCAGCCTTCTCCCCTTAACCCTTGATGCCCTGACTAATCAAATACCTATCAATTTCTGTCTTAAATACATTTAATGACGTTGCCTCTACTGCTTCATTGGGCAGAAAATTACACTCCCTGGGAGAAGCAGTTCCTCCTCATTTCTATATTAAATATACTCCCTAAATCTTGAGGCTATATCTCCTCACTCTACCCTTACCTGAAAATTGAAGCTATCTCCCTGCTTTTATCTATTCCTTTTATATTATAAAAGATCCCTCTTTATCCTTCTAAATTTCAATGAGTATTGTGCTTGATTATGCAATCTCTCTTCATAAGTTACCTCATGTCCAGAAACAACATTTTGAATATCTTCTGTACCCCAGAATCAACATTTTGAACATCTTCTATACAACCTCCAAAGCCAGTGTATCCTTTTTTTTAAATAAGGAGACAACAACTTCACACAGTACTCCAGGTGTAACCTTACTAGTATCCTGTGCAGATGCCGCAGAATCTCCCTGCTCTCAAATTCAATCCCTCTAAGCTGACATCTGTTGTTGATTACCTGCTGCATTTCAAACTAACTTTTTGCAACTCATATACAAGAACTTTCAACAGTGTACTGTAATTTTTCCAATTTAAATATAGTGCAATTTCCTATTTTTCCTTGTTGATGACCTCACATTTACCAACATTGAACTTAATCTGCCACTTCCCTTGCCCACTCACTTAACTTATTTATATTCCTCTGCAGACTCTGTGTTCTCCACAATTTTCTTTTCCACTCAATTTAGTGTCATCAGTAGTCTAAGTCTACACATAGTCTCCTCCTCTAAATCATTTATGTACATCAGGATTGATTGCCAATCAGAGAAACAATTATTTATCCCAATTCTTTGCTTTTTATTAGTTAACCAATTCTGCACATAATATCCTGAAGATGCCTAGGATTGTCTGATCTCAGAAGCTAAGCAGGCTCCTGACTAGTCAGTAATTGGAGGGAACACCACCAAGGAACACCAGGTGCTGTAGATTTCTATGAGGGGCTGGACAAAGTAGCGACTCTCAGTCTGCCTTACGGTAGACAAAGGTTAAAGAATTTCATACATGTGACATTCCAAATGTAGTATTTCATGACAATAATGGAACCTTTACCTATATACATGCCAATATGTTACCCCTGTGACAGAGAATATAGATATGTTTTTGGGAGATAAATTGGGGAAAGGTTTGTTGGAGTAGGTTACATACAAACACTTTCCAACAGATCTTACTTAAAATGCTGGAGCTCTTCTCATACTAGACATATTGGGATGAACAGTCTTTGCAAAAGCTTTGGAAAGTCCCCGAGAGACTTCACTAATGGATTGTTGTTCACAAAAAGTAACAGATGACAGATCTAGTTGAAGCCGCCTTCTATCTGGAGTAGAGCTTGCTGTTCTAAGAGGGTGATGCGGTTTTGCAAGCAGAGAGTGTCAAACAGGCTTTCTCTCAGATAGAGAGAGAGAGAGAGAGAGAGATCAGTTTTCTTCAGTGTTACAGCAGATGGGACTAGAACAGGGCAAGCTGGTGGAAAGCCCCATTTTGGAAGACAAGTTATGAGTTCTTGGTTCAGCCTGGTCAAAGCCCTTGTGGTCCATGCAAGAGGAGAGGACTGGCTGTCTAATGTTTCACTTGAAATAAAAGAAACAAAAAGGAACTCTGTGGTGACCTGAAAGAAAGAGGTTATCACCTGGAAAACCCTGAAGGGGGCAAGTTTTGTCAGTAAGGCACTGGAGTGGCTGATTGAAAAGGAATCAGTTGTGAATGTCCTGGAATGACAAGAACTTTCCTGAGCGGTAACCATTTATCTTTCAAGCACCAAGGCCTAATGAACTTTATAAATGTTAAATTCTGTGCACAGTATAAGTATTGCCTGCAACCAGTGAACTTGGAGGAATGAGAATTGAGATTGGACTGTGAACAAAATAAATTTTCTGACCTTACTTACACACACATTAGAATTAGAAGGGGGTTAAGTTAGGTTACTTAAGTTAAAATGTGATTCTGTTTTCATGTTTAAAGATAATTAAAAGCAACCTTTGTTTAAGTAACTATTTGTCTTGGTGAATATCTATTGCTGCTGGGTTTATGGGTCCTCTGGACTCATAATATTTTATGGGGTCTCGTCCAGGATCTGAACCCAGGACAGACAGTTTGAATTAGAGACGTTAAAAATTGAGATTATGAGAAGTAAGAGAATTGAGGCTGTAACTCCTGCAGAGAGGTTTTTGGCCAGTAGAGATGTAAATCTAGTTCCTCCATTTGATGACGGAGATATAGATACATATTTTCAGCTTTTTGAAAAGGTTGCTGAGAGCTCAAGATGGCCAAAAGAAAAATGGCCTCTTATGCTCCAAAGTGTATTGAAGGGAAAAGCACAAATTGCACACATTAGTTTGACTATAGAGCAAGTGGCAAATTATGATAATGTTAAGCAAGCAGTATTGAGAGCTTATGAGGTGGTTCCAGAAGCATATAGACAAAAATATAGGAGTTTGGTTAAAACATGGAATCAATCTTATATGGATTTTGCTCTGAAAAAAATCTGTATGTTTTGACCGTTGGTGTGCCTCAAAAGGAATAAATAATGATTTTGACAGATTGAGAGAATTGATATTAATTGAGGAAATTAAAAGGTGTGTTCCAAATGAGATTTGGATAAGAGAGATATGAGGATGTGACGGCAAATTGCTAGATTAGTGGATGAATTTGCTCTAATTCACAAAAATACATTTCAGACTAGTAAGTCTGTTCAGAAGGTTAATGTGGAGTAGATTAGTAAAACTGAAATTAAGCCTGGAGAGAATGTTAAGAGAAAAGATGAAGGTAAGGTGGGAAAGGACAGAACTTCTGGATTGGTATGTCATTTTTGTAAAAAACCTGGTCATGTTATTGCGAATTGTCTAGTATTGAAAAAGAGACGAGAAAAGGAGGTTTTACCAGAAGCATGTATTCAGACAGTTGAATTTAAGGAGAGCAGATGTTCCAAACCTGGTAAGGAAGTCAAGAATGTTTTCAAACCTTTTGTGTCAAAGGGCTTGGTTCCAATTAAAATTCTTAGAGATACTGGGGCTGCTCAGTCACTGTTGTTGGAAAGTGTTTTAACTCTGGATCAAAGGACTGACACAGGGGAGACAACTTTGATTAAAGGTTTTGGAGGTGAGGTAGAATCAATATCGCTTCACAATAATGTGCTAAATTTAGAATTAGTTAAAGGACCTGTTGTAGTAGGAGTAATTTCAAAGTTACCCATGCAGGGTGTCTCGTTTTTATTAGGCAATTATTTGGCAGAGGATAAAGTAGGGTCAGTTTTGAGATTAACAAATCAGCCTAGTAAAGATAAAGTTAAGGAGGATTGTGAGATATATCCTTCATGTGCTGTAATAAGGTCTTTGGATATGAAAATGATGAGAGCTGAAGAAGATCCAGTTGATAAGGACTTGCCCAGTGCTTCTGAAATAGTTTTGAAAGAGCGGGGTAATTGTGAGAGTAGGATTTCTCTTTGTCAAGGAAAGAGTTAATTGAACAACAGAAAACAGATACAGATCTTGTTGACCTAAGGGACAAAGCAGTAAGTGAACAGGAGATTAAGGAAATGGCCTGTGGATATGACCATATAACCATAACCGTTTACAGCACAGAAACAGGCCAAGTCCGTACTGGTTCACTTGAACAACTCCACTAGCTCCTCCGCAAACTCCCGAGGAAGTAGAGGCTTTCTTCATGATGCCATTGGTGTGTTGGTTCCAGGAAAGATCTTCCGAGATAGTGACTCCCAAGAACCTACATTTGCTCATCCTCTATTGATGACAAAAAAACAATCAAGTCTGTTTAAATGTTTCAGATAAGCTCCTATTTTTAATGTTGTCAAAGGGCAAATTGTTAATGAAACCTTATTATGAAGAAAAAGGTAAGTGGAGAACAATCTGTATCAGAGGTGTTAGTTGTTGACAGGGTTGAGGAAGTTATAGATCATAACATTATGGAAATCGAATCTTGTGAGGGTAACCTTAAAGAAACCTTGGTTCCTGTGTGCCTGTCCAACTCAGATTGGAGTTCTTGTATTCTGGTACCGAAACCAGATGGAACTGTTAAGTTTTTACAGATTACAGGAAGATTAATTCAGTAACTAAAACAGATGCTTATCCTATTCCGAGAATAGATGACTGTATTGATAAAATTAGGAAAGCTAAATTTCTTACTAAGTTGGATTTGTTGAAGGGTTACTGGTGTGTGCCTTTAACTGAGAGAGGAAAGAATATTTCGGCTTTTGTAACTCCATCCGGTTTATATGAGTATAATGTGTAACCTTTCGGCATGGAAAATGCCCCTGCAATGCCCAAGCAAAGGATGATTAATTTGGTAATCTAAGGGTTAACATATACAGATGCTTATATTAATGACTTGGTCACAAAAAGTGACACATGGGAAGAACATCAAAGGGAATTGGACAAATTGTTTCCCAGATTATCCAAATCAAATTTACCATAAATTTTTGAGTATAATGCGAAAAATTTGTACCGAAATTCGAGCTCAAAGTAGGGGGAGGTTGCATATAAACGGGAGTAAAATTAAAAAAAAAAATTCTGCCAGTTTTAATGATAAGTAAGATTATATGCAGCCACCTACATTGACGGCAGGCCAACTGGAGGGTGGGGGGAGAGATGGCAGCGTGACTCGGGTGGGAGAGACAGCAGCGCAACTCAGGAAGGTGAGGGGGAAGAGATGACAGCGACTCGGGTGGGCGTAGAGACGGCAGCATGACTAAGGCGGGTGGAAAGATGACAGCGCAATTTGGGCAGGCGGAGAGACGGCAGCACGAATCGGGTGGGTGAGGAGGAAGAGACGGCAGCGCGACTCAGGTGGGGAGAGAGACACCAGAGCGAATTGGGAGGGCGAGGGGGGAGAGACACCAGCGTGACTCGGGCGGGCGAGAGGGGAGAGACACTAGCAAGACTCGGACGAGCGAGAGGGGAGAGATGCCAGCACGACTCGAGCGGGCGAGAGGGGAGAAACGCCAGCACAACTCGAGTGGGCGAGAGGGGAGAGAAGCCAGCACGACTTGGGCGGGTGAGAAGGGAGAAAGCCACCAGCGCAACTCGGCCAGGGGAGGGGGGAGAGACGCCAGCGTGAATCAGACAGGCGAGGGGGGGAAAGACGCCAGCGTGAATCGGACAGGCAAGGGGGGAGAGACGCCAGTGTGACTTGGGCAGGTGAGTGGAGGGGTCATATTATACACGAGGGTAAAATTTTTCTCCCTTCTTCCCCTCAAAAATGAGGGGTCGCATTATACACAAAATGCATTATGCACGAATATTTACGGTAACTGTTAATTTAGCAAAAAGTCAATTTGCAAATGCCACTGTAACAGACTTGGGTCATATAGTTGGTCATGGCAAAATTGCACCTATTCTAGCTAAGATGAATGCAATTTCTGAGTTTCCTTATTCCCAATGGCAAGAAAGCAATGAGAAGGTTTTTAGGAATGGCAGGATATTATGGGAAATTTGTGTCTTCCACTGTGAAGACTGTTATAAAATACTTTCTGCTCTACCCATTATTACTTTCTCATTTTGTGAGGGACTACGTTTACTTTAGCCATGTTATTAAAATAAATAAGAATAAAAATAATAGGTTAAAAAACGTATATTTAAAATTGTAAAAGTAAATGTTCTCCGAAGTAACGCATAAACCTTTATTGAAGATGGAATCAAATATTCAGCCAGTGGAGTGCCTTGGTCATGCTTTGCTCAAAGCAGTTGCTTGAATAGAGTTTTGTGAAACATCCATGGTGATGCACAGGATGAAGAGCTGGTTGATGCCGCTTGCTATTGGGATGACTCTCTTAAAGTGTCTTCTTATCCTTGTTTAGTAAGAGTTGCCCTAGTCAGAGGTTTTATCTGTAAACTTGGTGGGGGGTGTTGGTGGGGAGGGGGTGGGGGAAGTTAATTATAATGTAATTGTTTGTCTTTTGGGCAGCTCAGTGGAAAGGGAGGAACCTGCAGATACAATGATGGTTAAATGTTTTCAAAGAATGTGACTGAAAATAAAGTAAAAAGCTTTAAGGTTTATATATTCATGCAAGTGAAGTTTGTTCAGTGTAAGTACAGTATAGTATTTTTGTCCTTTAAACAATTTATTCTTAATGCAGATGTATTAGTTAGGCAGATTAAGAGTAAGTCTCAAGCAACCGGAAAATACACTTATCTGGCATCTACCAATCCCCAAGATGCCAGTTACTAGGGGTTATACTGTATATAGCAACAAAATGGCTAAAGTAAACATAAACACATGTATCTGTAGAGAGATAGCAGACAACTGCAGAAACATCAAGATGTGATAGTAGGAGATTTTAACATTCCATATGTTGACTGGGACTCCCATATTGTAAAAGGGCTGGATGGCTTGGAGTTTGTCAAATGTGTTCAGGAAAGTTTTCTGAATCAATATATAGAGGTTCCAACTGGAGACAGTGCAATATTGGATCTCTTATTAGGTGGTGGGTGAGGTCTGGGCCTGATGTTCCCCTCACCAGGGAAAGTGTATGCATAATACATCGCCTCTCCTTTCTTGGTGTAGTGATTGCCACGTGGCCACTCTCTGGCTTCCCAGGCAGGAAGTCACTGAAAATGGCCTCTCCTACATTACTGTGTCCATAGCAACACCTGCTCGTGGTATCCCCCATTTTCACTGAGTTTGCTATGTTATGGCATGACCGAGTGTCAGGTGGTATAACTGGATGGATAAGCTGGGCTTGTTAGCTTTGATTAAGAGAAGCATAAGAGAAGGATGTGATAGTACAGGATACTATCACCAATGAATATATTTGTATATATTTACATATAGTAATAGTGATTGGCTAAGAGCCGTAGCCACGCCTACTGACAGGTCATAAAGGGCTGCTTCTTACCAGACCCAGGTCAGTCTGGACTGGTTGACCTCAATGTACTACGCTCCAGTCTTTTGTTAATAAAAGCCTTGGTTTGAGTTAACAAGTCATTGAGTCATTCGACGCACTACAAAGGAAAACTCTGATTTCAAATCCGGGAAGCTAGGGCTCGTTAGCCTCGTCAGGTCATCCATCTAGGAGAAGACACTCTGACGTAACATCTACGACCCGAGGACCTGGCTGTCACCATCCCAGCTTGCTAGGCCATGGAAGATAAACCCCCGGGTGTAAATGGTAGAGCCAGTACTACACTCCACCTAAAGAAAAATCCACTGTGCATGTTCGAAGGACATCCCTAGGTCTATGATCCTTCCTGGAGCTTTGTTTATGGAGCCAAGCCATCATGGTTATTTGGGAACAAGACAGAACAGGTGGCAGAAGTATGTGTAGGAGAAAGTTTTGGGACCAACTTAATTATGGAGATGGATAGGTCTGGGCCCCAGGTTAAATTCTAAATTGAAGACAAAAAAGGTCAATTTTGAAGAAATGAGAAAGGATCTAGAAAGCTTGGATTGGGATAAGTTGTTTTCTGGCAAGGATGTCTAGGTAAGTGAAAGACCTTTAAAAGTGAAATTTTTAGACTGTAGAGTATGTATATTCCTGTCAGGATTAAATGCAAAGTAAACAGGCATAGGTAACTTTGGTTTTCAAGGGATATTGTGAATCTGGTTCGGAGGAAGAGAGAGGTGAAGAGCAGGTATCAACAACAAGGAGCAAATGAGGTATTTGAGGAGAATAAAAATGCAAGGAAAACCTCAAGAAAGAAATCAGGAGGCTAAAAGAAGACATGAGGTTGCTTTGGCAGCAATTATGAAGGAAAATCCTAAGGTTTCTACAGGTATATTAAGAGCAAAAGGATAGTAAGAGACAAAATTAGTCCCCTTGAAGATGTTATTTTGCTGTACAATTTGTTTTTGGACTTTTTTTAAAAAAATGAGGCGATTCCTTCATGGGCTACAATTGGTTTGTACATGATAGGAAAGGAGATGGCAGAAGAATTTATTAATGTAATTTTAAATTAATTTAAAGGAAAACAAATAACACATTATTGAAATATAATTTATATTTTGGATCAAATTTAACACTTTGTGGATTAAAAAAGGGATTATCCTCAAAGACGCCTCCATCTCAAAACAGTTTAATACCTATGACTTTGAGTAATAGAATCTTGGCCACCTAGTACCAACATGGTATCAGGTGCATTAAAGATTGTTATGATCAACAGGGGCAGTTTATATCTTTCGAGGGACTTTAAAAAATAAATATAATTTACCCAACAGCACATTCTTCTGTTTATTTATTCTTTCAGATACTGCAATAGTTTGTAAAAGATTGAAGTAATTTGGTTTTCTGAATACTAAAATTCATTTAGAACATTCAATACTCATCTACTATAATAGATTTGACCAGCAAACTTGAGCACTGTTATAGCATCAGGTGCTATAATCATCAATTTTTCTCTGAATAAGATTTACACTATTTCACTTCAATGTGATAATCGAATAAATAAATTAAATCATTAACTCTACTTTTAACCATAGGTCCCTGCATAATATTTTAATTCAGAGATACAGCACGGTAACAATCCCTTTCAGCCCACAACCCTGCACAAATACATCCATACGACCAATTAACCCAACTAACTCTATAGGTTTTTGGAATGTGGGAGGAAACTTGGAGCACCTGGAGGAAACCGACACAGATTCAGGAAGAGCTCCTTACAGACAGCAGCAGATCTGAACCCAGATCACTGGCACTGTACTAGCATTGTACGAGTCACTACATCAACCGTGCTGCCTGCTTTTCTGTTTCCATGCAAAACATTTTGCCATAAACCTGTTTCACCTCATTCCAGGTCTGTCTACCAGTGAAAATAATGTTTCTGTCTTCTTTGCCCCATTTATTTATAATTTTACAACATTCATAAATCTCCTTCCAAGGATTCTATCGTTACTCAATCTTCACTAATTTGTTTCTTTATATCAAATAATCTGAGATGTACTCTTTGTACTGACCTCAAATGTTCTCAAGATCTAGCTGCCAATCTCTTTTACGAATATTTTTGTTAGAATTTGAGACCAGATTCTTTCCAAGTACTGTATCACAAATTTGCATTTGTAGCTAGCACAAATGCTATGCCTGATACAATATATTTTCAAGTCAAAAAGAACTGGAGCAGGGAAATAGGCCCTTTTACTTCGGCCCACTGAGTCCACACTGACATTTAAGTCTTCATTTTTACATGACCTTGTTTCATCTCCCCATATTCTCAACAACTCCTCCCAGATTCGGTGACTCATTCTCACAATAAGGGTAATCAATCTACCAACCCACATCTTTTTGGGATGTAGAAAGGATCATTATAATTACAGAGAGAATGTGTAAACTCCACACAGATAGCACCAGAGGCCAGCATTGAACCTACCTTACTGGAGCTGTGACACAACAGCTCGACTGGATGCACCACTGTGCCACCCAAATGGCAATGTGGTACTAATATTAACAGACATCATTCACAGTTTAGTGGTGGGAAAGAATTTACATTAGCTTTGAATAGCATTTTAAAAATTGGAATTTTTTTACCATTATTTTGCCAAATGGTTCAGTTATTCAATGAAAACAACAGTATTAAACCATATAATATTTTATTAGGGTCTTTTCTAAACTCTTGACAGTAAAAATCTATTATTTTATATTAATGAATTAAAAATGATTTCACAATTTAAAAATGCTGCAAGATACACATTGTTGAGTTAATTCTTTTAAAAGATGTCAAGTTTTGCAAACCTGCCACTGTAAATTGATCCCAGCACAATGAAAATCTTCAGTCTTCCTTGAAGTTGGGATTTACTGTAACAGTAGTGGCCTGTTGAAACAGTGGATTATCACCCTGGTGGAGAAAATAGAGAAAAAGTAAAACAGTTAATTTCTGAAAAAAAGTCACCTGGTCAGAATTATAAATTGGATAAAGTGCAGAAAATATTCCCTGGCCATGTCACTGGGATTAGACGGCATGTGTGACAAGGAGAGGCCGGATAGGCTGGGACTTTTCTTTCTGGAGCATAGGAGGCTAAGAGGCAAGAGGCAAGTGGAAATATTTGAGAAGAATCAGAAGCACACTTTCCTCACACAGAGCATGTATACAAGTTGCCAGAGGAGGCTTTGAAGACAGGTACAATTGCAATCTTCAAAAGGAGTACAAGCACCTTGCAAAGGTTAAGAGTGATAAGAGCACAATGCAGACTAATGGGACCAGCCCGGAATGCCAACTTGCTCAGCACGGACATGCTAGACAATTTAATCCTCATCCAATATAGTAGAATGACTGCAGTAAAGATCTGATAATTCAGCACTTAAAAGAACTTCAATGCTGCTGAATTAGATTTTTTCATTAATGGATGTCATTTCCGATAATGCACTAACCCAGCTTTAATTGACTTTTTTGATGTTACACGGAATTATAATAAATCTGTAACAAGGCAAGTTTAAAATGATTGGGAAGTGGATGCACAAACTGTAGCCCCAATGAGTGGGATGTGGATGTGGGAACTGGAACCCCAGGAAGGGGGAAGGGAGCATGGGAGCTGGGGCCTCAATAAGTGGGAAGTGCATGTGGTAAATGGAGCCCAAGTGAGTGGGAAATCAGTGCAGGAGCTGGAGCCCCAGAGAGAGGAGATTCTGCATTTGCTATAGTCCTCTGCACGATAGTTCTTTGGTTTCCATGCAAAATTTTGCATTTAATCTTAAATCTGCTTCATTTCATTTGAGAATGCTCTACCAGTGGAAACAGTGAGCCTATCTTTATCCCATTTATTCAATTGTAAACATTTATACTAATTTACTCCTCAATCTTCTTTCAAGAACAGCAACTTACATTGGAATTAATGTAAGTGTTTCTTCTGATAGAGTGGTTACTTCCCCGTTTGCCACTGCTCTGTTACTAAACGACAAAGGGATCAGTCAGTAATTGGACTGAAGACTTTGTGAAAATTTTAACACCATCAGTTTGCCATAGATGACACAGGTGAACAGTTAATACTGCTTAGAATGATGTTGCAATGACATAATTCCATCCTGCTTTTAATTACTACCAGTCTGAAAAGTGACAATGTATTTCCTACCTAGCTATTCCAAAAGTAAGTAGATCTGGGTCAAAAGGAGTTCAAGAATACTTTATACAGTAAAGGTCCAAAAATCCAGATGGCAGAAATCTGGACCACCTGAGAATCTGGACTCTTCAAAAACTCTTGGCTTTTGTGTGCATGCATAAGCTCTACAGATACATAGTGGTGACAAGTGATCACATGTAAGTTGTGGAAATGTAAGAAAAAAATATTTTTGTACTTTGTATTTTATATGAAAAAATGTTTCTTTAATAAACTATCAAAATGTACCAGTTTATTCTCCTTAAATTTGAATTTTAAAAGTACTGTCCGAGAATCCAAAAAAATCAGAAAATCCAGGCCAACCCAGTCTCCAAGAGGTCCAGACTTTAGGACTTTTACCGTATTTTATTTTTCATCAAGTTGTGGAGGCAAGGGCTTCCATGCCATCAAAATCTGAGACTCATTTCATAATTTATGATCACTGCCTGTCTCAATGTCTGCATTCCACTCTTTTGTTCTCCAATCCAGCAAAAACCACCAGGTGCCTCTCATTTCAGGGTCTCATGATACAATGTGAATAGGCTGGTGTACTGAGGGAAAAATATAAGGGAAACACAACTGAGAATTTTGAATGTTTCTGAACGTTCTCGGCTCATCATTGCGCTGGGAGCAAGATTTCACTCAAAACTATGCACTCTGCATCACACAGGAAGTGTCAGTATGATTCAGGTTTCCAGAAAACAGGCAATCCCATAGCAATGGAAGATCTACCCTATTGTACAGAGGGCTTGATATATCATGTAAAACCAAACTAATGTTGTTGCCCCATGGATATCATGGTCCAAATAAAAATGTGGCATTAGTTGAACGAAAATGAACTGTAGATATCAACCCATTTTTATGCAATGGTTACTAAGCACTGTTATCGCAGGATGATACAATGGCACTGGAAAGATTGTGATACCAATTTTATTAATGTGTAGCTTTGGTTAAAAATTAACAACCATTTCTACATACTTGATTCCATTTTGCTTTTGCTTTCTCCTTTTCAAATTTTCTATATTCCCTTCTGTCATACAGTTCAATCAGCAGCTTCCAGATCAGGAGAATAACCAATCCAACGAGCAGCACACCAGCCACTCCACCAGCAACAATGGCGATGACATTTGTGGGTGGTGGACATTCTGAAATTAGAGAGTACAAACAAGTGATCACACACATGTGCTCGAGATTTGAACATTTCATGATTGGTCAATCTGACTAATCCCTCAGCAGAAATGTTGCTGAGAAGTGAGCATCTTCATGGCTGGATTGCCAGTGTTCTAATCTGAACCTGTTTTTATTCCCATATTAACTGGTGCTGCTAATGGTTTAGTAAATGGCTGCAATAATATCACAGTGTGGCATGTTTCAGTGTCTTTGCTCTTTGTGAAGATGGGATATTATGCTTATGTCAGTCTTGGTGATGATGTCTGTAGATATTCCCTCAATCTGTCTTTGGTTCTCTCTTGCGTCCTTTGCAAATGTCATGAGAGAATACTAATTTATTCAGTGAGGAAAGGAGATTTCCTTGCCCATATTTGAGTACTGTTGAGAGATTTCCTATCAACAGGATCCTGTTTTGTGAACTCTGGTGTAAATGTGTGCAGGCAAAGTAAGGATGATGAAGGTGTGACGGTAGAATATATAGATAAGTTTTTGGGAGATAAATTGGGAAAGGTTTGTTAGAGTATGTAACATACAAACACTTTAAAACAGATCTTAATTAAAATACTGGAGCTCTGCTCATACTAGACATATTGGCGCCAACAGTCTTTGCAAAAGCTTTGGAGAGTCCCCAAGAGACTTCATTAATGGATTGTTGTTTACAAAAGGCAACAGATGAAAGATCTTTGAGAGCCGCAGACAGTCTGAAGGAGAACTTGCTGTTTGAAGAGGATCATGTGGTTTTGCAAGCAGAGAGAATCAAACAGGCTTTCTCTCACAGAGAGAGAGAGAGAGAGAGAGAGAGAGATATCACTTGTACAGTGTTACAGCCAGCAGAAGCAGCTAGGACTGGAACAGAACAAGTTGGCAAGCTTATGGAAAGCCCATTTGTAAGACAATCTGGTCAAAGCCCTTGTGGTTTATGCAAGAGGAGAGGACTGGCTGTCTAATGTTTCACTTGGAATAAGTGAAACAAAAAGAAACTCTGCGGTGACCTGAAAGAAAGAGGTTATCACCTGAAGGGGCAAGTTTCTTCAGCAAGATACTGAAATGGCTGTTTAAAAAGGAACAACAAATTTCTCTGAAAACCTTCCTGATTGATAACCATTTACCTTTCAAGCACCAAAGCCTGATGAATTTTATAAATGTTAAATTCTGTGCACAGTATAAGAATTTCCTGCAACCAGTGAACTTGGAGGAATGAGAAATGAGATTGGACTGTGAACCAAAGAACTTTTCTGAACTTACACACACATTACATACACGTGTACTTAGAATTAGAAAGGGGTTAAGTTAGGTTAAGTAAGTCAGTCGTGGTAAGTTAAAGTGTGATTCTGTTTTCATGTTTAAAGATAATTAAAAGCAACTTTTGTTTAAGTAACCATTTGTCTTGGTGAATATCTATTGCTGCTGGGTTTTGGGGTCCTCTGGGCTCATAACAAAGGAAGAATCTGAGAAGTTAAATGAACAGTATGACTTGGCAGTAAAAGTTTGGCTGATGTCTGCTATTTATGGAACAGATGTCCCGAATTTCCAGGAATAAATGGTTTCATCTTTCCTTTTGTTTAGAAAATCAAGTTTGATGCTTGTCCTTTGTGCTCTCAATCTTAAACAAATGAGTGGTTTGTAGAGAGCAGTCAAAGGTCAACTGCATTACTATGGTCTGGTTATTTTGACTATGGCATAAAAGAACAATTTGTTTTCTTCTGCAAAGGACATTGTGGTTAAGAAAAATCAGCAACATTGTAGATTCACAGTTACCATTGCCAGCGATTTATTGTAAATTCATTTAATTTAAATTGAATAGATTGATTAATGAGATATGATCTCACACCTCCCATATCTTTTTTTTATTCATTCAAGGGATGTGGCTTTTGTAGGATGAATCAGCATTTAATTGCCCCTCAAGAAGGCAAAGGTGACAGTAAATGGATATGTATCGAACCAATTTAAATTAAGTAGGTCAACTAGGCAGGGATGTCCACTATCTCCCTCACTGTTCGCTTGAGCAATAGAACCATTGACAGAACTGATAAAAACAGCAAATAAAATAAAAGGGATAAAAATAAAGGAGGAGTATAAAATCAGTTTATTTGCAGATGACATCATAGTATAGTTAACAGAACCAGAAATATCAATCAAAGAACTAAAGAAATTTTTTTAAAAAATATTTTATTTTTCACACTATAAACCACATTGATCACGATACATACATTTTCCTTTTCAAATATATACAGTGTCGTTTTCTCCCCCCCTCCCTCTTCCCATCCCACCCTCCCTACCTCCCCTCCCATTCATTTAAAGTTCAGAATCTAAGATACATTAAACCCGTCAAACAATGTTGTCACTCAATAAAAATAAACAAGAAATTCCACTGAGTCAATTCTTTTCATTTCCTTCTCCTTCTGTCATTTTAGGTGGTAGATGTCCCCGGTAGGTTTTCTCTATTGTGTTTCATGTATGGCTCCCATATTTGTTCAAATATTGTAATATTATTTCTTAAATTATATGTTATTTTTTCTAATGGAATACATTTATTCATTTCTATATACCATTGTTGTATTCTCAAGTTATCTTCTAATTTCCAGGCTGACATAATACATTTTTTTGCTGCAGCTAGGGCTATCATAACAAATCTTTTGTGTGCACCATCCAAATCAAGTCCAAATTCTTTGTTTTTTATGTTACTTAGGAGGAAGATCTCTGGGTTTTATTGCTTTTTGTGATTTTATTTAATATCTGGTTTAGATCTTCCCAAAATTTTTTCACTTTCTCACATGTCCAGATTGCATGAATTGTTGTTCCCATTTCCTTTTTACAGCGAAAACATCTGTCAGATACTGTTGGGTCCCATTTATTTAACTTTTGAGGTGTAATATATAGCCTGTGTATCCAGTTATATTGTATCATACGTAACCTCGTATTTATTGTATTTCTCATAGTTCCTGAGCATAACTTCTCCCATGTTTCCTTCTTTATCTTTATGTTTAGATCTTGTTCCCATTTTTGTTTAGTTTTACCATTTGTTTCCTCATTCTCCTTTTCTTGCAGTTTAATATACATGTTTGTTATAAATTTTTTGATTATCATTGTGTCTGTAATCACATATTCAAAATTACTTCCCTCTGATAACCTCAGACTGCTTCCCAATTTGTCCTTTAAGTAGGATTTCAGTTGGTAGTATGCCAACACTGTATCGTGAGTTATATTATATTTATCCTTCATTTGTTCAAAGGATAATAATTTATTTCCTGAAAAGCAATTTTCTAATCTTTTGATCCCTTTTTTCTCCCATTCTCTAAAGGAAACATTATCTATTGTAAAAGGGATTAGCTGATTTTGCGTCAGTATTAGTTTTGGTAGTTGGTCATTTGTTTTATTCCTTTCTACATGAATCTTCTTCCAAATATTGAGCAGATGATGTAATACTGGAGAATTCCTACGTTGTATCAATTTTTCATCCCATTTATATAATATATGTTCGGGTATCTTCTCCCCTATTTTATCTAGTTCTAATCTAGTCCAATCTGGCTTTTCCCTTGTTTGATAAAAATCTGATAGGTATCTTAATTGTGCGGCTCTATAATAATTTTTAAAGTTTGGCAGTTGTAAGCCTCCTTGTTTATACCATTCTGTTAATTTATCTAGTGCTATCCTCGGTTTCCCCCCTTTCCATAAAAATTTCCTTATTTTTTTTTTAACTCCTTGAAGAATTTCTCCGTCAAGTATATTGGCAATGCCTGAAATAGGTATTGTATCCTTGGGAAAATGTTAATTTTAATACAGTTTATCCTTCCTATTAGTGTTAGTGGTAAGTCTTTCCAATGCTCTGTCATCCTGTAATTTTTTTCATTAGTGGATAATAATTGAGTTTATATAGATGGCCGAGGTTTTTATTTATTTGTATACCTAGGTATCGTATTGCTTGCATTTGCCATCTGAATGGTGATTCTTTCTTAAATTTTGAGAAATCCGCATTATTCATTGGCATTGCTTCACTTTTATTTGCGTTAATCTTGTATCCCGACACTTCTCCATATTCCTTCAATTTCTTATGTAATTCTTTTATTGATATTTCTGGTTCTGTTAAGTATACTATAACGTCATCTGCAAATAAACTGATTTTATATTCCTTGTCTTTTATTTTTATCCCTTTTATTTTATTTTCTGTTCTTATCAGTTCTGCTAGTGGTTCTATGGCTAACGCGAGCAATAAGGCCGATAGTGGACATCCCTGCCTTGTTGATCTGCTTAAGTTAAATTGTTTTGATATATATCCATTTACTGTCACTTTCGCCAATGGCCCCTTATATAATGCTTTGGTTAGCTGAATTTTTGTAGTATTTTGAATAAATAATTCCATTCTACTCTGTCAAAGGCCTTCTCTGCATCTAAAGCAACCGCTACTGTTGGAGCTTTATTTCCTTCTACTGCATGAATTAAGTTAATAAATTTACAAATATTGTCTGTTGTTCGTCTTTTTTTAATAAATCCAGTTTGGTCTAGATTTACTATTTTTGGTACATAGTCAGCTAATCTGTTTGCTAATAGTTTAGCTATTATCTTATAATCTGTGTTAAGTAAAGATATTGGTCTATATGACGCTGGTGCGAGTGGATCTTTCCCTGTCTTTGGTATTACTGTAATTATTGCTGTTTTGCATGAATCTGGTAAGCTTTGTGTTTTATCAATCTAGTTGATTACTTCCAGGAGGAGAGGAATTAATAAATCTTTAAATGTTTTATAGAATTCCATTGGGAATCCATCCTCTCCTGGTGTTTTATTATTCGGTAGTTTTTTTATTATCTCTTGTATTTCTACTACTTCAAATGGTTCTGTTAATTTAGTTTGTACCTCTATTTGTAATTTTGGTAGTTCAATTTTAGTTAAAAATTCATCTATTTTGTCTTCTTTCCCTTCGTTTTCAGTTTGGTATAATTGTTTGTAGAATTCTCTGAAGTTTTCATTAATCTCCATTGGATTATATGTGATTTGTTTGTCTTTTTTCCTTGATGCCAATACCATTCTCTTAGTTTGTTCTGTCTTAAGCTGCCATGCTAGAATTTTGTGCGTTTTTTTCTCCTAGTTCATAATATTTCTGTTTTGTCTTCATTATGTTCTTCTCCACCTTATATGTTTGTAGTGTTTCATATTTTATTTTTTTATCTGCCAATTCTCTTCTTTTAGTTGTGTCTTCCTTCATTGCTAATTCTTTTTCTATATTTACTATTTCCCTTTCCAACTGCTCTGTTTCCTTATTGTAGTCCTTCTTCATCTTGGTTACATAACTTATTATTTGCCCTCTGATGAATGCTTTCATTGCATCCCACAGTATAAACTTATCTTTCACTGATTCCATATAAGAACTAAAGAAATTGAAAGAATATGGAGAAATATCGTGGTACAAGATCCATGCAAATAAAAGTGAAATGATGCCAATGAGTAATGCAGATTATACAGAATTTAAAAAGAATCACCATTTAAATGGCAAACACTAGCAATCCAATACCTAGGTATCAGATTAGATAATAATTTAAGCCACCTGTACAAATTAAATTATCAGCCAATAATAAAGAAATTCCAGGAAGACTTAGAACATTGGAAAGAATTACCACTAACGTTGATAGGGAGGGTAAATTGCATTAAAATGAATGTCTTCCCAAGAATACAATATTTATTTCAATCATTACCAATTCCCTTAACAGAGAAATTCTTTAATGAACTAAAGAGAAATAATAATGAATTTTTTATGGAAAGGGGGAAACCGAGGATAGCATTAGATAAATTAACAGAGAGGGACAACCAAGGTGGTTTGCAGTTAACAAACTTTAAAAATTATTATAGAGCAGCACAATTAAGGTATTTATCAGATTTTTATCAGACAAGGGAAAAACCAGATTGGACTAAGATAGAACTAGATAAAGTAGGGGAGAAGGTACCAGAACATATACTTTATAAGTAGGATGAAAAGCTGGTGCAATATAAAAGTTCACCAGTATTGCATCATTTACTCAATATATGGAAGAAGATTCACTTAGAAAGGAAAAAAAAACAAATTACCAACTACTAAAATTATTATTGACGCAAAATCAGCTAATCCCTTTTACAATAGATAACCTTTCCATTAGAGAATGGGAGAGAAAAGGAATTAAAAGAATAGAAGATTGTTTATTTTTTGGAAAATAATTTATTAACATTTGAACAAATGAAGGACAAATATGAAATAACTCATGGTATAATGTTTCATATCATCAACTGAAAGCCTACTTAAAGGATAAATTGGGAAACAGACAGATTACCAGAAGGAAGCAGCTTTGAATATGTGATTACAGAAACAATGATAATAAAAAGATTTATAATGAACATGTACATCAAACTGCAAGAGAAGGAAAATGATGAAATAAGCTATAAACCCAAATAAAAGTGGGAAAAAGATTTAAACATAAAAAAATGAAGCATGGGAAAAGTTATGCTCTGGAACTATGAAGAATATAATAAACACAAGGTTACGTATGATACAATATAATTTGTTACACAGGTTATATATCACACCCCAAAAGTTAAAAAAAAAATGGGATCCAACATTATCAGATAGATGTTTTCACTGTAAGAAGGAAATGGAACAACAGTACATGCAATCTGGGCATGTGAGAAAATGAAAAAGTTTTGGGAAGATCTAAATCAGATATTAAATAAAATCACAAAAAGCAACATGCCAAAAAATCCAGAGATCTTTCTTCTAAGTAATATAAGTAGTAAAGAATTAGGCCTCAAACTGGATGAAGCGCAAAAAAGATTTATTATGATAGCCTTAGTTGTAGCAAAAAAATGTATAATGTCAACTTGGAAATCAGAAGAGAGCCTGAGAGTACAGCAATGGTACATGGAAATGAATACATGTATTCCATTGGAAAAAATAACATACAATTTAAAAAATAAAGTCAGATTATTTGAACAATTTGGGAACCGTACATGGAACATAACAGAGAGGGCTTGCCTCAGACCTCCACCCCCTAAAATGATAAAATGATAAGAAGACAAAATGACTTGATCCAGTGTGTAAAAGTAGATGACACAATTTTCTTATTTATTTTTATTGTGTGATGATATTGTTTAATGGGTTTATTGTATTGTGTTTGTTGAACGTTTAATGGGTTTGGAGGGGGGTGGGAAGGGGGGAGGGAAGGGAGGGGGGAATAAAGGGGAGAAAATGCCACTGTGTATATTTAAGAGGGAAATGTTTGTATGTATTTTGATTGATATGGTTCACAGTGTGAAAAATAAAAGGTGGTGGTGAGCTGTCTTCCTGATCCAATGCAATCCTTGAGTGTGGATGTACCACAATACTGCAAAGGGAAGGAGTTCCAGGATTTTGACCCAGCAATGGTAAAGGAACAGCAGTATAATTCTGTCAAGATGGTGTGTGGATTGGTAGGCAACTTTCAGGTAATGGTGTTCCTATAATTTTCGTTCAAGCTGGTAGAGGTGGTGGGGTTGGAAGGTGCTGCTCAGATGGTGAGTTGCTGCTGTGCATCCTGTGGACAGTCCAAATGGTATATCATCAGGTTATAGTTGTACAATCAGATGTCAATTAAACTTGACTTGCTAATGTGTGTCAGTGATCGAGTGAGTGAATGGTAGCAAAATGGGAGCCAATCGCATTGGCTGCCATGTCGTGTGTGCTATAAACCTTCTTGAGTGTTGTTGAAGCTGTACTCATCCAATCAAGTGGGGAATATTCCATGACATGTCTGATGAAGGCATGTAGAAGGCAGATAGGCATTGGGAAGTTTAGAGATGAGTAACTTGTCACAGGAATCCTAGCCTCTTGTTGCTACATTGTACACATGGCTACTCCAGTTTCATTTCTAGTCAATGATAACCTGCAGGTTATTGTTACTCAGGGATTCAATGATAGTAATGCCATTGAAGACCAGGAAATGATAGTTAGATATTCTCTTGTTGGATTATGACAATTTCCTGGCACTTGTGTAGAGTGAATGTTACTTGTAACCTATCAGCCTAGGCCCAGATATTCTTCAGGTTTTTCTGCATTTGAATGTGGACTACTCCATTATCTGAGGAGCCATGAATGATGACATTGTGCAATTATCAGTGAACATCCCCACTTCTGACCTTAGGATTAAAGGAAAGTTGTTTTTTTAAGATTGAGATGGTTGGGCCGAGGACACTACACTGAGAAACTCCTGTAGATATGTCTGGCGGCTGAAATGATTTACCTCCTTCACATGGATTGTCCTTTCTGCTCAGTATTATTCAAACCAATGGAGGATTGGCACTATTCCCATTGACTCCAGTGTAGGACTCCTTGACGCCACACTCGATCAAATGCTGCCTTGACATGAAGGGGAATTACTCTAATTTCACCTATTGAATTCAGCTCCTTACCCTATGTTTTAATCAAGACTGTAATGAGGTCATGAGCTGATTTGGTAGAACCCAAAATGAGCAGGTTGATGTTAAAGAAGTACCACTTGACAGCACCATTGGTTATCCCTTCCATAACTTTGTTGATGATCTAGAGCAGATTAATGGGGCAATAAATAGCTGGGTTAGATTTGTCCTTCTGTGCTCAAGACATACCTGGGCAATTTTTCACATTGCCTGGTTGATTGCCAGTGTTGAAGCTGTACTGGAACAACTTAGCCTCGGGTGTGGAGAGTTCTGGAGCATGTCGGAGCAATATCTGTATTTCTTCAAGGATTGTTACCAATCCATCATGTGTGCTCAAACACATGCAAAAATAATGCATACGTCCAGCACAGGTATCATTTTTGTTTGAAATGTGGTCCAACGATGTTAAGAGCAGGAAAAGTTTAAACTTGATTAAAACCTGCATAATTTGAATGAACACAGATGTACTTATTCATCAGAGGTTGTTTCTGGAACCACTTGATGTGCTATATTTCACCTGTTTAGCATGCAATAATGGTTAAAATTTTCTTGGTGCTATAAGTATAGGTGCTCAAAGAGTGCATATAGGGATAGGCAATAATTGTGGGAATTGGCAATGATATCTATCTCTTGGTCATAAATATTAAAAATATGCCAAATATTGAGATAATAAAAAAAGTTTTAATTTTAAGCATTTCCATGTACAAGACTGCTTGTTTACATGACAATATTTAGGCAAATCACAAACCTGTTTTCTTCAAGATAGTCACATGATAGTTTGCAACTCCTTCTAATTCCTCCATAACAAAATTCATCCAGCAGCTCTTTGAATCCTTCTCTTTACAAATGTTCTGTTCTTTTAGTTCATCCACTACTTTGTGTTTAATATTCGTACAAGATGCAGAGCAGTTTTTTTCAAAAGGGCCACTTTGAAATCCAAGGCACTCTATGCAAGGTCTGTTAAAAATAACAAGTGAAATACAGAGGTGACAAAATTGTACTCTTTATAATGCTATACTACACACCCTCTGTTATCAAAGATAGCTCAATGTTGTAAAAAGGACACAGAATCATAGAGAGACTGCATTGGAAATGGGGTCTCTGGCCGACCAAGCCTATTCTAAGCATAATCTTTACACTAATTCTACATTCAATCTATTTTTTTTATTCTCCCCATATTCTTGTCGACCTTCCCTTCACCTGATTCTGTTATTCATCTACACAAATGACAATTTACAATAGCTAATTAACCCACCAACTGACAAGCCTTTTGGATGTGGGGGTGGGGAAACCCAGAGGAGATTGACAGTCATAGGGAGAACATGTAACTCGACAGCGACAGCAACCAAAATCAAAATTGAACCTTGGTGCTGTGAGATAGCAACTCTGTCTGATGCACCAGCTATATGTTTTATTATATTCCTGCTATCAAGATACTGTACCTGAATAAGCTTTGATGGGGAGTATCAAAATTGTAACTGCTTATTTAGATATGCTCTTTTATTTATAAAAATCCAACCTGTCGAGGGCTCTAATCCCCACTTTATAACAGTCAGTCCTCCCACACTGCCAACTTTTGTTCTCCCAGAAAGAATTAGTTAATTCCTGAAAAAATGAACTAAACCAGTGAGATGCTGCAAAGGCTATAACACATCAACAATTGTCTCCACAATGAACCTTGAAACAAATTTGTTATCCATTTCTCAACTTACACTGTTCCCTTGTGCTTGTTAATCAACATTGGCTTAATTTCTGCCAAAGCTTCCTTTTCCCCCATTTGCCCTTCCCCTTTGTTGTAACCTCTTGTGGCTCTAAAGTCAGCCAACAGTTCTGTAATTTTTCAATTCTGGCCTCTTGTGTATCCACAGTTTTATCTACACACTTCAACAGTGAACATTCCTTTATCTAGCTCAGCCCAAAGCTCTGGAATTTACTCACTCAATGTCTGCCTCTCCACTTGCTCTTGTTTCATTCAAGATGGCTTTAAAAATTAGATAATTGAGAGACTATTTGGATATTAGTACAAATATCTCTCTACACGTCTTCATCAAATTTTATTTCATAACCTGCTACAAAGTGTCTTGGTGTTTTACTACATACGTAGACCAGATAATTTCAACTTGTATTGATGTTGAAACCTTGAATCTAGCCCAGAAAGCAAATAGGACATGAAAACTGTCTTTTGTATAACTGACCAAGCACTCATATTAATGTCTGGAAAGAGTTTTCAGTTTTTAAGACATGTTTAAGATTGTATGGTGCTGCAGTCCTGTTACATTATCTACAATTGCTTCCAACTAATATGTACAAAACAAAAAAAATTCCACAAAAGAGGAAAAAAAATTAAATGTTCCTTGGATGAATTAAATTCAAAGAATTCTAATAATTATTTCTGACAAGTTTTCCTGTTAAAATTTGAAAATGGTCATAGATTTCAAATATATACTTTAGAGTAAATATGTGTCTGTGGATAAAGGCAACAAGTATGCAGTCAGTTCAGTGTTTGGGGAAAAAAACATGAGTAAGCATCTTGAGTTACAATACAGAGATCCTTACAAATTGTTAACTCTATTTTAAATATGGTCCTGCAATGTAATTAGAACTTTTCAGTAATTGAAAAATCTGTGAAAATATGGATTTCAAGCAAGAGGATTTACAACAAATTAATTTCCCATGCACAAAAACAGACCAATGTGTTATAAATTCAAAAGTCATGATGTCTGACTAAAGTCATAAGGTCAAACAGCACAAAAACAGATCTTTCAATCTCCTGAATCCATCAAACACCCATTTTACTTTAAATCTACTTTATGCTTCTTAAATTGCCCTCAATTTTCTACAGATTCTACAATTCACCAACCCTCTGGGGACAATTTATAGTGGCTAATCAACCACCAACCTGAGCATCCTTGGGATGTGGGAGGAAACTGGAGCACATGGAGGAAATACATGCAGTTATGGGGAGAATGTGCAAAATCCACACAGAGCCAGAGGTCACAATCGAACCCAGGTCATAGGAACTGTGAGGCCACTGCCACTCTGGTGCCCACGGTTGATTTCTTTTTTTTTTCTTTGGCTTGGCTTCGCGGACGAAGATTTATGGAGGGGGTAAAAAGTCTTAAATCTTAAAGAACTATCAGACCAGCCACTAAGTCACTTTTTGTTTATGTTCCTTTACTCTGTAGGCTATGATAATATTAAACTATGATTTCAACATGGATCAATATAAGATGGAAACTTACACATAGGCTGGGCAAGGAGATGGACAGCCTGGACAAAATTTGCAATACGGTGGTTGATAGCCAGCATTGCACATGCATTGATTACACGTGCAGTTTCCTCTTCCACTGCAAATGTTACTGCCTTTATTCTGTTGACATTGTTTGAAAGCCTGTGCACACTCACAGGCAGTTCCATCAAATCCTGCATCACATTCACACTTTCCGCAATTACATCTTCCATGTCCTGAAAGTTAATGAGGGAAAAAATTAAATAATAGTTGTTTCTCTATAAATACCTGCATGATTGAAAATGATTATACTGGGTCTCTGTTATACAGATTGTATTCATTACATGTATTAATTATGTGCAATGCACTACAGAAAAACTGCCCATTCAGTTAAAATCTAACACTATCACTATGTTGATAAACAAGAAATCTGCAGATGCTGGGATCTCATGCAGCATCCATGGAAAACAAATGGCAGTTGACATTCTTCACTTAATGCTGAAAAACTTAGAAGGTTATGCATGGTACATCCATGGAAAGCAATAGGCAATTGATTTTTTGGGCCTGAGCCCTTCTTCAGGTGTGATAAAAAATAGGGCAAACACCTAATTAAGATGGTGTGGGGCTGGGATGTGTGGAAAAGTCAGTGGAGCACAGGCAAGCAGGTCATAGATGAATACAGGTGGGAAGGGGAAGAAAAGAAAGGAGCTGAGAAGTGATGGGAGAGAGTGGAGAAAGGAAGGGAAGGAGCTGGGGAGCTGGAGGAAGTGAGTTAGAGGGGTAAGGGGGTTACTGGAAATTGTGGGTCAATATTGATGCCATCTGAATGAAAACTGGAGAGACAGAACATAAGGTGTTGTTTCTCGTATTCTTATCAAGAACAGCTGCCTTTAACAATATCCCACTCTTCAAAGTTACTATTTGATGTCTTGATTGGTATATTTTATGGTGACTTCTAATTTTATATTTTGACAACTACTATCTTTTTTTTTGTGCCCCTCTTCAATACCTCTATCTTTTTTTATGATATGATGACCAGGATTGAACACTAATTCATGAAACAATTTCAAGTAATCTTCATTAGATTTCAATTCTGTCCTTTTGAAAAAAAAACTATGTTTGGGTTGTTTTCATCACTTTATTGCTACTTGAAGTATAAGGAAGGGGTAGGTTGAGGACTGTAGCGGTCAGGGGGTCTGACCATCCGGCGTGACCGCCGTGGTGTCGGGATTGGGGTCGCTGGAGTGGTGTCGCCAGCGGGCTCGTCGGGTGCGACCGCTCCTTCACTCAATTCCCCAGCCGTGTTGTCGGCAGGGTGGCCCGGGTCGTTGGGGTGCTGTTGGTCCTTCTGTTCCGGCACGGGGGCTGGGGAATAAAGAGTTGGGGAAGGTTGGGTTGGTCCTGAGCTAGGTCCCGCACCGAAACAGTGTCCTCCCGCCCGTCTGGGAACTCAATGTAGGCGTAATGTGGGTTTGCGTGGAGTGGAGTCACTCGGTCGACCAAGGGGTCGTTCTTTGAGTGCCGGACGTGGCGTCGCAAAAGGACGGGGCCAGGGATGGTGAGCCATGCAATGGTTCCTGATTTGGATTTCCTTGGGAAAAAGGACATCCTTTCATTGGGGGTGGCATTTGTTGTGGTCCATAGGAGAGAGTGGATGGAGTGTAAGGCACTAGTGAGAACTTCCTGCCAGTGAGAGGTGGGGAGACCTTTAGACCAGAGAGCCAGTGTAACCGCTCTCCAGATGGTGGCATTCTCCCTCTCGACCTGGTCCTTACCGCGTGGGTTATAGCTGGTGGTCCTGCTTGAAGCGATACCACACTCCAGAAGGTACTGTTGCAGCTCTGCGCTCATGAATGAGGACCCCCTATCACTGTGGATGGAATTAGGGTACCCGAAAATGGCGAAGATACTGTGAAGGGTCTGTATCACTGAGATGGTGGTGGTGTCTGGGCAGGGCAGAGTGAACGGGAAGCGGGAGTACTCGTCGATGGCCATAAGGATATAGTTATTACGGTTGGTCGACGGTAGGGGCCCCTTAAAGTCTACGCTAAGACGCTCGAAGGGGCGGGTGGCTTTGATAACATGGGAGTTCCCCGGACGGAAAAATTGGGGCTTGCATTCAGCGCACACCGAACAGGCTTGGGTCATGGAGTGAATCTCCTTGACTGTGTAGGGTAGGTTGCGTGCCTTCACAAAGTGGGCAAACCTAGTGACCCCTGGATGACAGAGCGTTTGCGAAGAGTGCTGGCAGGGCAATCCGGAGTGTGGAAAGGCTGCAGGAGTGGCCCCGGGGCATGGGGGCGGGTTGCTCGGGTGTTTCGGGGGTGGGTCGATGGCAGACTGAGAGGGGGGCGTGGGGTCCCCCAAAGTGTAGGGACACCGTTCGAAACTGACACTGAAAGTCTAATCCCAGCAACACTGGGGCGCACAATTGGGGAAGGATGAATAATTTGAAGTGTGTGACCGTTAAGCCCTGTACTTCCAGCGTGGTGATGCAATACCCCTTTATCCCGGTCGAGTGCGACCTCATCGCTAATGAGATCCTCTGGGTAGTGGGGATAAAGTCAAGTCCACAACGGAGGGCCAGATCTGGCCGGATAAAACTGTCAGTTGACCCATAGTCAAATAAGCAATTGGTGTAGTGTCCATGCACTTTAATCAGATCCATTGCTTTAGTGAGGGGATGAGAGCATTGCTGATTAAGTGTTGTAGAAGCAGCCACTGATCCTGTTGACAGGGGAGTTCCGCGTGTTGACGTCACACAACGGGATGATGTCATAGACGCAGTCAGCGCTGGAGGAGCAGGTTGGAGGTATTCCCGGAGGTGCTGTTGTGGCGGTGTCGGTGGATGAACGGTAAGTAGTGGGGGTTGTTGCTCGCGGTTGGCGGTGGGTAGGTCGGCGGTCGCGGCGGTCGGGCCCCAGCGGTCATCAGCGATGGACGCTAGGGCAAGTACCTGGTTGGCCGCGGCGGGTCCCCAGTCGGTCGCGCTGGCTGCACCGACGGCGGCGTGGGCAGCGGCAGCAGGGGAGCGGGCAGCGGTAGCGTCATCTCCGGGGGTGGCTGTGGCGGTGGCAGCATCGGCCCCAGGGGTGGTCATGACCGTGGCAATAGCGGGCTCTACAGTCGGGACCGAGGCCGGGTCGAGTGTTCCGCACGGGGGCGAGAGCCGGGCCAACAGCATGGTTGCAAGGGTGGGCTGCCCTTTCCGGGTTCGGCATCTCCATGACGTCAGGCGTTGCCGTGCAGGGGAGCCCTCGCTCTCATTGGACGAGAGCTCTGGGGAAGAAGAGTTTGAATGGGATAGTGGCAGTTGGGCTTTACATGAGGCACTGTGTTTGCCGGCGGCCATTTTAGACCTACAGACTGCAGCAAAGTGGCCGTTTTTAAGGCACTTCTGGCACCTGGTTTTTCTTGCTGGGTACTGGGACCTGCTGTGCTTGTCCCTCCCGCAGAAATAACATTTTGGGTTCGCAGGTGGCAGTGTAGCAGCAGCCGACAGGACGTCAGTATATGGGGGGGTGGTAGGGTAGAAGGGCACTCTACTCACATCAGAATGTGGGGTCCAGTCCCTAGAGAACTCGTTTGACTTTAAGGCTGCATCCTCCATTGTGATTGCAATCCGGGCCACGTCCTCTAGTTTTTCTACCCCTTGTTCGAGCAAGCACAGCCTCACCTCGTTCGATCGTAGCCCAGCCACATAGGCATCCCGGACAAGATTGTTTGTGATCTCGGCAGCAGTTTTGTCCACACAGTTACAGTCCTTGCCCAACGCCTTTACTACTTGTAAATATGCCCTGCTGGACTCGCCAGGCTGTTGCTTCCTCGACGCAAGCACAAGCCGGGCATGAACTCTGTTCATTGGTTGATCATACAGTTCTTTCAGTACCTTTATGGCTGCGGTATAAGTGGTCTCATCCTGGATGTTCTCATCCTGGATGTTCTCGTAGACTCTCAAGGACACCATAGACAGCAATGCTGTTAGACACTGGTTATCCTCCTCCACCTCAATGAGCCTTAGGAAGTTTTCAAAGTTCAACAGCCAGAACTTAAAGGCTTTGAAGGCTGTAGCCGACTGTGGGTCGATGTCAAGTTTTTCTGGCCGAGTCAGATGCTCCATCCCTTTTTAAAAAAAATTATTTTTGCTAATAAAATTGTAGAGCTCGTCGAAAGAACCAAAGACTTGTTGATCCAAACTAAGGCTTTTATTAGCAAAAGACAGGAGCTCTTCACAGGTGGCCGACCAGTCTGGAATGATCTGACCTGGCTAGGGACACAACCCTTTAAGGCCCAGACAGTAGGCGTGGCTAAGCTCTCCGCCAATCGCTGTAAGCACAGTCATTACATACTCTAGATACTGTAACTATATACATTGGTGATAGGTCTGTACTATCACAGTACCCTGACCTTGTACTTTACATATGGCTTTATTTCTTCAGTAATATTTATCCCTTTTATTTTTCTCATCACATTTGCCTTGAAAATTTATCTAGTAATCTAATGTCATTGCATTTATTAATTATTCAGTTTTTAGCATTATGATATATCTCCTCATTTGGAGTCACTTGCAAAATTGAAATTATGTTTAAAATCATATAGTTTAACTCAATAAAATATGAGTAATTGTGATTCTTGAATTGACCCTTGTGGGACTCAACTTCTGTTCATTCTTGCAGGCAGCAAATTATTGTTTCTTCTGTTGCTCCCCTGCCTACACTCTCCAGCCTTGTTCATTAAATTTATGACATGACACTCATTAATGGTATTCTGTAAATCCAAATATACTACATCTACTATTACTATTAACTCTCCATAATCTCTTCAAAGAATTTTGAAGGCAAAACTTCCCCTTTTGAAATTAATCTGGTGTAGCAGGCCAGGTCAACCCCCCACACGATGGGCCGAATCGCCGTAGCGAACAGCCAGCACGGCGGGGCCCAGGGGCTTTCCCCCCACCACGCAGAAGTTCCAGGCTGCAGGAGCGCATTGCTGGGGGATTGGCCAGGCCTCACAGCAGCATTATGACCACTCCCATGAGCCTGTCACCTCCCCTAAAATGGTACGCACATAAATGGCAGTTCCTGGTTTACTTGCTTGGTGTGGACAGCATATATTTCAACAGGTCTGCCTTTAGTAGTGGTACAGTAGTGACCCTGAACAGGTTCTTACATTTTTAGAACCCACAACACGCAGCAAGATGAATCCTGTGGACTTCTCCACAGCGCAAGCGGCTGTCACCAACGGATCTCCTGCAGAAGTTTACGCTGTAAGCGTTCACTTGCCACAATTCTGAGCAAAGCAGCTATGCAGCTGGCTGCAACTTGCAGAATCACAGTTCACCCTGCGAGGAATAACAGCCGAGGAGACGAAGTTCTGGCATGTGATTAGCGCCCTGGGCCCCGCCACAGCAGCGAAAGTCGCCCTGCATGTCAACAACCCACCCTTGGATGGCAAGTACACGATATTCAAACTGCTTTTACTCAAGTAATTTGAACCAAGCTGGTACAACACGTCCTTAACATGCAGGGCCTAGGTGATCGCAACCCTCAGAACTGATGCAGGAGCTAGTGGCCCTTGCAGACTGACACACAAAGTGCTTCCTGTTTGAGTCTATTCCTTTCCAAGTTGCCAGTCCACGTTGCTGCTGCCATCTCCAACATGGACTTTGCTGAACCACATCTCGTGGCAAGAGAAGCAGACCAGCTCTTTCGCACTCTGCAACCCAACTTCATCCATATGCAACCCATTTGCACAGTGGGAACAACAGCACAAACTTTGGCCACCTCATTCGCCCCTATGGCAGCCATCGCAGCAGTCCTGCCACAACACGGCGACTGCAGTGACAAAACAGCAGGGTATTACTACTTCCAATGTCAGTGGGGCCACAATGCCCGGCAGTGCGTACCACCCTGCACCTTTACAGGCAGAAAATCCAGTCTGATGCAGGGAAATGAGCAAACCAGGCACCATTAGGGGCCTCGGCAGTTGGCATCAGAAAAGGCCTGCTTTACCTTTGGGATCAGAAGGCCCAGCGGGAATTCCTGATAGACACTGGTGCAGAAATCAGCCTGGTTCCATCCACGTTCTTTGAGCGAAAAAACAATGCTAGAGGCCTATCCCAACAGGATGCCAACGGTTCAACCATCCTCACCTATGGTGCATGACCATTCACACCAGGAACATCATTTTCAGATGGGACTGTACCATCACCTCAGTAGGCCAGGCTCTCCTAGGAGCAAATTTCTTCTGGGAGAATGAACTCTTGGTTGACCTCAACCAATGCCAACTGGTTAATGCCACCATTTTCCAGGTTTTCCCCCCTCACACTGGCGCCAACACACTTTCCAGCCTTTGGGAGTCCACGCTCTCGAACAAAGTGAGTACACCACACTGCTCGCCAACTTCCTCACTCTACTACCCCCAACTTCCTTGATGCAGAACCAGCACTTAGCAAGAAACACCACATTGAGACCTCCCATGTTTGCACTGGTGTGGTGACTGCCCCAAGATAAGCTCCTCCAAGTCAAGGCCGAGTTTGCCACAATGGAGGAATTGGGGATTGTCCACTGTTCCAACAGCTCATGGGCTTCGCCACTACACATGGTCCCAAAGTACTCTGGTGGCTGACGCCCCTGCAGAGACTACTGCAAGCTCAATGATGCAATGGAACTAGACAGATACTCCATCCCACACATACAGGACTTTTCCGCATGACTCCAAGGTGTCCAGATTTTTTCCAAAGTCGATCTGGTGCTGAGCTACCACTAGATCCCAGTGCACCAGGACAACATCCATAAGATGGCCATAATACCCTTTTTGGCCTCTTCGAGTTTCTGAGAATGCCATTCAGGCTGAAAAATGCGGCCCAAACCTTCCATTGCCTCATGGACGTAGTGCAAGAGACCAGGAGGGGATTTTTGTGTACCTGGATGACATCCCCATTGCCAGCCCAGATGCCAGGACCCACAAAGAACATTTAAAACACCTGTTTGCCTGGCTGCAGACTGTCAGGCTAACCATCAACCCATCCGAGTGCCAATTCTGTTTGTCCACCATCGACTTCCTTGGGCACTGCATCTCCAGTGAAGGAGCAACACCTTTGCCTGACAAGGTTGAGGCCATTCAGAACTTGCCCAGGCCCAAAACCCTCAAAAGTCTGCAGAAATTCCTTGGAATTGTGAATTTCTATCATCGCTTCCTCCCAGGAGCAGCAACCACCATGAGGCCTCTCTTCAACCTCGTTAAGGCAGGTAACAAGGAGCCCAGCTGGTCTGCGGAGGCACTCCAGGCATTCAAGGAGACCAAAACAGCACTTTCCAAACCCACATTCCTGGCACACCTGGATCCAGACATACCCCTGTTGTTAATGACAGATGTCTCAGACCGGGCAGTGCTGCAAAGGTGGTGGATCACCAGTGGCAGCCACTCGCTTTCTTCAGCGAAGAACACCTCTGACAACCCTAGCTGAAGTACAGCACTTTTGATCGCAAATTGCTGGCAATGTACCTGTCCATGTGCCATTTCCAGTACATCCTCGAAGGCCAAAGGACAACAAGCTGCTGATGCAGGCACTGGGCAAAGTCTCGGACCCCTGGTCGGCAAGTCAATGGCATCTTTCATACATCTCCGAATATACAACAGTCATCCGCCACATAGTGGGGGTCCAAAGTGGTAGCTGACACACTGTCCAGGCCAACGATCTCTGAGGTGACAGGTGGCATCAACACAGCTCAGCTTGCCAGGGACCAGGCTGAAAATGCCGACACAGAGGCATACCGTACCGCTATTACTAGCCTACAAATTGAGGAGTTCGCGCCAGACCCAGGAGGCCCAACACTCCTGTGAGATATGTCTATGTCTACAGGCCACCCCAGGCCAATCCTGCCCACGACCTGGAGACGGCAGGTATTCAATCAAGTACATGGACTCTCTTATCCTTCCATCCGGTCTGCTTCATTTTGTTCAGGTTTGTATGACACAGACTTCAGTATGAAGTTTCACTTTGGGTAAAAACCTGTGTACAATGCCAGCGAGTCAAAGTCCACCAGCACACTAAAGGCCCAGTACAACATTTCCTGCTCACAGTGGATAGGTTTGGCCACGTGCATATGGACATTGTAGGGCCCCTTCCCATCAGCCAGGTGATGAGGTACCTTTTCACCATGGTTGACCGCTTTACACGCTAGCCAGAGGCAAGGCTCATGCCAGCCTGTGACACTGAGACTTGTGCAAGGGCCTTTACCTCACAGTGGGTTGCCAAATTCTGCATCAGCCAGCTGCACCACACCACCTCCTACCGCCCCCAATCCAATGGATTGGTAGAGCGCTTTCACCGCCATTTAAACACAGCCCTCAAATCACGGCTGCATGGGCCCAACTGGATGGATGAACTCCTATGGGTCCTGCTGGACATCCACACAGCACCCCACCTTCCCACCTCATTGGCAGAAATGGTCTAAGGCGCACCGCTCTCCATCCCAGGCGACATCGATTTCAGCTCCATGGAACCACCACCAAATATCCTGTACATCTACAGCAGCTGAGGAACCACATTGCCTACCCACGTCCAAATCCTACCAGCACCCACAGGATGCCAACCAGCCATGTCCTACAAGAACTCAAAGCAGCGGGCTTTGTTTTTATATGACGGGACAAACCAGGTTTCCCACTGCAGTGCCCTTATGAAGGGCCCTTCAAGGTACTGTGAAGGGAGGGTGTTGTACTCTAGATGTTGGAGGCAGGCATGACATGTTTACAGTCAACTGCCTCAAGAAAGCCCACTTGGAACAGCTATCGTGTCAGGGCATAGGAGCTTTCCCCCCATCGCACAGAAGCTCCAGGCTGCAGGAGTGTGTTGTCAGGGGAACGGCCAGGCCTCACATTATGACATCACTCCTGTGATCCTGTTGCCTCCCCTATCAAGGCATGTGGTTTGAATAAACAACAGTTACTGGTTTACCTACTTGGTGTGGACATTATTTATTTCAGCTGCTCTGCCTTTTGCAGTGCTGCAGTGGATCATTATTATTTTCATTTTTTTTATTTTAAAGTCATACTGAAAGCAAACAGACCTTTTGGCCCACATAATCTAGGTCCACTATTAACCACCCATATATATTATTGTTTTTTTTATTCTCCACACATTCCCAGCAGTTACTTCAAGATGCTGCCACTCATCAGCATTCAACTGGCAATTTAGAACAGCCAATTATAGAACATTACAGCACAGTACAGGCCCGTTGGCACTCAAAGTTGTGGTGACCTAAATATTCCTGAAAAAAAATATACTAAACCCTCCCTGCTTCCTAACCCTCTATTTTTCTTCCATCCATGTGCTTAAATTCCCCTAATGTTTCAGCCTCCACCACCATCCCTGACAAGGCATTCCAGGCACCTACAAGTCTCTGTGTAAAAAGCTTTCCCCTGATGTCTCTCCTAAACTTCACTCCCTTCATTTTGTACACATGTCCTCTGGTGTTTGCTATTCCTGCCCTGGGAAACAGGTGCTGGTTGTCCACCCTATATATGCCTTTCAATCTTGTAGTCCTCTAATAAGTCTCCCTTCATCCTTCTATGCTCCAAAGAGAAAAGTCCCAGCTCTGGTTACCTTGTTTCATAAGACTAATTTTCCAATCCAGGCAATATTCTCTCCTCCCTCTCCATAACCTCCACATTCTTCCTGTAATGAGGTGACCAGAACTGAACACAATATTCACCAGAGATTTGTAGAGTTGCAACATGTCCTCTTGACTTTTGAACTCAATCTCCCTATTAAGGAAGCCCAACATCCCATAGGCCTTATCTATCCTATCTACCTTCCTTTCATCCACACTCCTAAGTAATCAATCATTAACCCTGCATTCAGCCTTCTGGTTTGCCCTTCCAAAATGCATTACTTCACACTTATCTGGATTGAACTCCATCTGTCACTTTTCCACCCAACTCAACATCCTATCTTTATCCTTTTATAACCTACGACAACCTTCAGCACCATCTTCAACTCCTCAAACCTTTATATCATCTGTAAACTTACTGACCCATCCTTCCTGCTCTTCATCTAGGTCAGTGGTTCCCAACCTTTTTTATGCTCTGCACCCCTAAAAAATGTTTAAATGTTCTTGCACCCCTTAAATAGGAACATAGGAACATAGGAAGTAGGAACAGGAGTAGGCCAAAAATGGCCCATCGAGCCTGCTCCGCCATTCAATACGATCATGGCTGATCTAATTTATGAATAATTATAATTATTTCAATAAAAATAAAGTAATAATTTATTTAAGAATAAAGGTGAAGGTGACCAAAACAAATTTGTATAATCAATTTTTAATAATATATAAACAAAAATGAAACATATGGAAAAGAAAAAAATATTACAACAAATTAAAAGTTGCATAAACCCAACAAAAAAAATTTCATCCATGCATGAAATTTCTTTAAAAAAAATTAAAGAACTAATGTTCAAATGTTCATAAGCCAATTTAAATTTAATGACTCTTTTGTTCCTGTTTATTGTTGAAGAGTTTTCCAAAACGTGGCACTTTGTAGCTGATAGCAATCCGCACGTCTGCTTGTGCACCCAAGTGATTTCTATATTTTGTCTTGATTGACAAAAGGGCACTAAACCCAGACTCGCATAAGTATGTCCTATCGCGAATGGGATGAGCACAGTTAGTGCTTTTTCACAAAGTCTTGGAAACATGTCAATTGCCGAACACCAATATTGTTCCAAAGTTTTGCTTTCAAACTGCATTTCAAGAACACGATTTGTGCGCAGTTCAATAAGATCTTCCTTCAGCTCTTCATCATCCGTCATATTAGCCAAATTGAAGGAGTATGGATTTATTAAAAAAAACTGAAATGTTATCTCGCACCCCCTGGAATGCTATCTCGCATCCCTGGTTGGGAAACCCTGATCTAGGTGATTTATAAAGATCATAAAAAGCAGGGGTCCCAGAACAGATCCTTGTGTAACTCCCTTAGTCACTGACCTCCAGGCAGAATACTTTCCTTCCACTACTACTCCCTACTTTTTATATGCAAACTAATTTTTCATCCACACAGCCAAGATCAATAGATCCCACCAAACTGTGCTTCTTTGAGATGTGGGTGGAAACTGGAGCCTCTGGAGAAACTTGAACAGAATGTGCAAACTCCACACACAGAATCAGGGATCAGGAATGAAGTCACTGGAGTCATGAGGCATCAGCTCGATTAACACTATTCCTCTCATTTTTGGATGCTTTCCTATTTTCCTTTGGTATGAATTTAATTGTTTTTCTCACCACTGATTTTAACTGATTGCTTGATTAACCTTTCCACATGTTCTATCTTTGTTGTTAAAGTATCGTGTTCACCAACTCTAACTTAAATGTTTTAATTTAGAGACATTATTGCATGTTTGTTGTACAGTATGACTTATTTCATCATTTCACAAGATCTGTGAAGGTAATCTGTCAGTACCTCTAGGGTAAGCAACAGTCAGGAGACACCAACCACAGAGAGCCATTCAATCCAAAGAGCCACCAGGGTCTGGTATTTCATTGAAGGTCAAGTCAATGATAGTGCATCCAAACAATTTGTGTACTTTCCATCAACCAAACATGCTATCACTCCCATTCAGCAAGGAAAGGGAAGAAGCAAAACATTGATGCCAAACTACATGCCAGGCTTATGATTAATGATTATAATGCTTTTATAGTATATTTTTAGAGCATTGAGTCAGCAAATCACAGATAAATAAACTTTGTTTTTACAGTCAACTTAGACATAAAGGCTAATGTTGTCCAAGTAAGATTCTGCTAAATACACGAATTATGTTGAGGAAGAAACATGTCACCAAAGAGATACTCACCAGCACACAGTTTACCCAGATTTCGCTCACAGTTCTGGTCATCACATTCACAGTATTTGCCATAAATTTTCTTGTTGGGATTAGTGTGGCAAATGCATGCACCACAAATGCAGTCTCCCTGGTTGCTGCAGGTGGTTGATCCATTATCTCTACGACATGCTGCATCCAGCTCTTGAGTAGACCGCTTACCAAGATCACATTCACAAAACTTGCCAAACCAATCCTGATCACAACTAGCAGAAAGAAATACACACTTAGCTCTTTCAGTTGGACAACTGGCATGAACACAAAAAGCAAACAGTATAAGTCATCCACTGTCCAAACCCCTTTTTTCATTGCCTACTTGTTCAACAGCTGTATTCCAATGGTTATCCATTGCTTGGGATGACCTGAGAATGTGGTAATCCATAAAGCAAATATTAATAGCATGACATAATTTCCACCATGCTTTCTACTTAATGCAACAGGCAGTCTGAACTTTATCCAATGTTTTTCCCTTTACCACTACCCAAAGTAAGTGAATGGAAATTATTTAATGTAAATCTGATCACCAATGCTATACAAAAATTGAAAATACGTGAGATACTCAAAGGCTCAGGCAGATGCATGAAGAGAGAACCAGGAACTGGGACTTAACATGGAATTGAATGATTTGGGTCAGCAGACTTTCTTGTTTGTATCAGACTTGCAAGGTCAACAATGTTCAATATCAAATCTTTTTTTTCCTCAAAAGATATTTCTCAATAGGGACTTGTGTTACCTGACTCCAGTGTTTAGGTAACAGCTTCTATCAATGTGGATTTCTCTCACCTGTTGTGTTTTCACTTTCAGAGTTCCATTATTCTTTTCTCTCCCCTGTCCTCATTTATCTCCTTGTGATATTTTCTGCTTTCATTCATCTTCCTCTGTTTACATCTCCTCCAGACAAATCAGATCAACAAGCAGTCACCCCCTTTCTCTTGGCTTGTGTGAAATCTGTATTCTCCACATTATGTTAACATGGTAAATATTGGTCTTACTGAAGAGCTACTGACCCACAGACCTTGCTATTCAGCAATATATGGAATGAACCTATGGTGTACCCTCATATACATTTCAAACCTAACCTGTTTCACTGAGAGCAATCTGAACAAATACAGCTACAAAAACAATAGAAAGCTTCAATTTTATCTTTTATTTAAAAAATATACTGAGGGTCCAGAACCCTGGATTGCAAAATGTAGAAATCAAAGAATTATCTCGCAATGATGCTCGATTTTAAAATTGTTTCTTTTACAAGCACTTGGAGACCAAAGAAATCCATCTTGGAATTTCTGAGGGAAAATGAAGGATTAAAGCAAGCAAAGTAACCATTCTTGATTAACACATCAGTAATGGAGGGGCTAGAAGGAAGATGTGCAACAAGTATACACCTAGAAATTAATGCCCGGTCCTCCCTGTACCATATTGTAGTGGAGGTCAATGGAAGTGAATTTTTCAGATTATTGCACTCTGCAGAAATTCTTTAGCAGTATGGTCCTTGGATAATTGAAATAGAATGAACTACAGAGAAAAAATGATAGCAGCAAATAAACCTCAAACAAAATTAACCCTTTGGACTCAGTGTCCTTGTTTTCAGGGACAACCAACAAGCGCATATACTCCGTGTCCCCATTTTCTGGGATTACCAACAAGTGCATCTACTTAGTGTCCCCATTTTCTGGGATTGGTTTTATACCCAGTCACCAGCTGATTCATACTGTAGTTTACTCATAGACCCTGTCCAGAGTATATATTATGAAAGGTTAAAAATGGCTGCTGTCTAAAGGGTTAAGTTGACAACCAGCGAGATGAGAGACAAGAATCATAAGGGATCTTCAAACAATATATTTGGATTATACCCAGAAAAAAAATCAAATGATCCACAGTTCCAAAATCATTCTTGTGTGTTGAAAAATCAGCCACAAATATGAACATTTATATAGCACCTTTAACACAATAAAACACCAAGGATTTGCCAACAAAATTTTGTAACCAAAAGCTTTGTTGAATAAAGGAATTGAGAATTGTAATAGCTGCAGATTAAAAGAGCAGTTTGACACAAAAGATAAAGGGATTTTAAAAGCATTGCTTTACCTGCATATACCACATTTGACTGCACCATGATTGTTGCAATGTTCAGAGGCATGAGGTTTGTCATCACATTCACAGTTGCATTCTGTCTTTAAACTAATTTCTAAATTTTCAGTGAAGCCCAAGGGTTTGATTTCAAAGGAAGCTGTTTTTGACAGGCACTTGTCTGCAGTTATTGTGACTGTGAAACTTATCTAAAATGGAGAAAAAAAATTATAATCAATGTTATCAAGGGGTACTAGAAGAATATATAGCAAATATATTCCATCTACATGTTCCCCTTTTTTCTGTGCTACGAACAATAATTAATAGATAACTTGGGAAATTGTCATTGCAATCCAAGCAGGGCCTTCCAAACCTCCCTGAATCTACTATTCAGTTTTAGTTACAATGTAATTTATTTTAGAAAAGGTACACTAAAATGATTATGTTCACTGACTGCTTCCTTCAAGTTTGTTTCTGGTTTTGGATACAAATTCTGAGTAATTGTTATTATCTTTCCTTTGAATATCTGGATTTTCTTTCACAGTGATGAGTTATACAACAGTATAAATTATTCTCATTACTAGACCAGAGAGCATTACTGCACATTTAGCAATAAATGTTGCTATCTTAATTATAGTAAAAAATATTGATGATAGACTACTGGAATAGGGAGAGACAAGCTCAATGTACAAAATACAGGCTTCCCACTTGCACATATTCCCCCTCCTAGTCCTACTCCTGATTGAAATATCTTTCCATTTTTTGTTGTTTTTCTTTCCCACAATTAGAATCTCTGTCCCAACTTGCCTCCTGATTGATCTTCACATCCAAGCAGACTCCCTCCTTATCACTCACAGATCCTTCATCATTGCAGTTGGATATGTAAGAGATCCTGACTCCTTCTGGCAAGGTGTTGTGCTTTATTATCACTTTAGAAGATAGATTCTGGAAAATGAAAATTAGTCATTAAATGATGAACACTGCTTCAGAAAGATATTCTACCAAGCGTAAAGAGGGAATTTATTGAAGAGGAGAGAGGTTCTTTTTAATATATTTTTTTAAAATCAGGGTTAAATAAGAAAACAATAATGATTTAATCACAAAAATTAATTTGACCACAAGGGTAAATGACAAAAAGTTAAAAGGAAGTATCAGATGATTTAGTCAGTATAACTAGTTATTAATAAATGTGTCCAATGGAGGAATAGCAGAGAAGTAAAAATACAATGCAAGAGAAACTCAGCAGGTCAAACAGTGCCCACATTTTGTTTATACTTTGATGAACGGCTCAAGCCTAAAACATCTGTTATGTATCTTTATCTTTGCTATATAAAGTATCTTGTTTGACCTTATGAGCTTCTCCAACATAGTGCACATTTGTGGGAAAAGGGTTGAAAAGTGCGGCTGCTGAGGTGATGTGGGGAAAAGGGGTTTGGATTCCTGAAGTTTCGGGATCAGTTCTTAATGGGGCAAGATGAGGTGAGGCTGGAGGAACAAATCAAATCAATCAAATTGGTAACCTTGTACTGCTATCATAAATCTCGTTGTATAACTTGTACAATGACAATAAAAAGCTATTTGATTTGATTTGATTTGAAAAAGAGTCAGGTGTTAGATGGAACTGGGAAGTGCAAGAAGATCAAAGGTCGGTTGACAGTACATGGGATATTGATGTTTCTAAGAGATAGAGAGAGCAACAGAGCAAAAATATGGAGAGGATAAGATAATAAATATATCTGGATACAAGGTCTATCAAAAAGGAGAGGGTGGGCCTGGTGATAGGGGATAATCTTGCAACATTGAGAGAAAGAATATCCTGGAGCAGTTCAGTGTTTAAAAAAAACAAATGAGTTACCAAAACACACCAGAGATATTTTATAGCCAACAAAATAGGGTGAAGATTATAGATTAGAAAATCTACAGAAAAGTAGAGGTTATGGGAGATTAATTATTTTAAGATTCATTTATTGCCATGTAATAATACAAAAAATGAAATTCAATACAACTCTGATTATCCAAAATCAGATTCTCTGAAAACCTCATTTGTCTGAATTTTTTTTAAAAATTTGAATTAATGATGATATATGAAACAATCAGAAATCCTCATTTTCTGAAATTTTTTCAGAGCCAAAATTATCTCATACCTTGAAAATAAAATTCACGACATGAAATTCAAGTGACATGAAATTGTCCTTGTTTCAGGTAACTCCCTCCCCTCTTTCTTTTGTTACAGACCCAGAGAACCCCAAAATCCAGCAGCAATAGATATTCACCAAGGCAAATGGTTACTTAAACAAAAGTTACTTTTAGTTTTCTTTAAACATAAAAATAGGATCAAACTTTAACTTATTACTATTAACTTAACTTAACCCCCTTCTAATTTTAAGCACATGTGTATGTAATGTGTATTGTGACAGTATATAGATATGTTTTTGGGAGATAAATTGGGACACGTTTGTTAGTGTAGGTCACAAACAAACACTTTAAAACAGATTTTATTTAAAATATTGGCAGACATTTTAAAATAATGATAGACATGTCAGCCCCAGAGCCTTTGCAAAAGCTTTGGAGAGGGCCCACAAGACTTCACTAATGGATTGTTGTTTCCAAAGAAGCAACAGATGAAATAGCTTATTTGAGCCGCATTCTGTCTGGAGTGGAACTTACTATTCTAGGAGGGTCATATTGTTTTGCAAGCAGAGAGAGAATAAAACATGATTTCTGTGAGTGAGTGAGTGAGTGAGTGAGTGAGTGAGTGAGTGAGTGAGTGAGTGAGTGAGTGAGAGAGAGAGAGAGATCAGTTCTGCAGTTTTACAGTCAGCAGCAGCAACTGGGACTGGAACTGGACAAGCTGGCAAGCTTGTGGAAAACCCCATTTGGAGGACAGGTTGTGAATGCTTAGTTCAGCCTGGTCAAAGCCCTTGTGGTTCATGCAAGAGGAGGGGAGACTAGCTGTCTAATGTTTCACAAAATAAGAAAAACAAAAAAGAACTCTATGGTGACCTGAAAGAAAGAGGTTATCATCTGGAGAACCCTGAGGGGGTAAGCTTCTTCGGCAAGACACTGAAGTGGCTGATTAAAAAAGGAATGAATTGTGGGTGTCAGCAAACAATGAACCTCTCTCTGAAAACTGACAAGAACCTTCCTGAGCAGTAACGATTTACCTTTAAAGCACCAAAGCCTGGTGAACTTTATAAATGTTAAATTCTGTGCACGGTATAAGGAGGAATGACAAGTGAGATTGAACTGTGGATCAAAGAACTTTCCTAAACTTACACACACATTACATACACGTGCACTTAGAATTAGAAGGGGGTTAAGTTAGGTTAATTAAGTCAATAGTGATAAGTTAAAGTATGATTCTGTTTTCATGTTTAAAGATAATTAAAAGCAATTTTTGTTTAAGTAACCATTTATCTTGGTGAATATCTATTGCAGCTGGGTTTTGGGGTCCTCTGGGCTTCTAACAGTATAAATTCAGAAAAACTCTTTAATTCACAGTCCAATCTCACATCTCACTCCTCCAAGTTCACCAGTATCAGGCAATTCTTATACTGTGTACAGAATTTAACAGTTATGAATTTTCTCCAAGCTTTGGTGCTTAAATGGTTACCACTCAGGAAGGTTCTTGTTGGTTTCAGAGAGAGAGAGAGATTCGTTGCTCGTTGAACACAAGCAAACTGATTCCCTCCAATCAGCCACTTAAGGGTTTTGTCAAAGAAACTTGCCTCATCAGGGTTTTCCAAATGATAACCTCTTCTTCTGCAGGTCACCACAGAGTTCCTTTTGTTTCCCTTCTTTCAGGTGAAACACTCTAGCTAGCCATTTTCTCTTGTATGGACCACAAGGGTTTTCAACAGGCTAAACTCAGAACTCACAACCCATCTTCAAAATGGAGTTTCAACAAGCTGCCATCTTGCCATGATTACAGGAAACCAGTTTTCTCTCTCTCTCTTAGATAAAGCCTGTTTGGTCTTCTCTCTCTCTCTCTCTCCCTCTCTCTCTATCTTCCTCTCTCCCTCCTTGCAAAACCACATGATCTTCTTAAAACAGCAAACTGCAACCAGACAGATTGCAGAACCAGACCCAATCTTGAGTCCATTCACCTGTTGTTTTCAAAACAATAATCCATTACTCCACAACATGTCCAATTAACATCTACTTGTGAAGTCTCTATAGGCATTCTTCAAAGTTTTTTTGCAAAGGCACTCTGAGCCTGGACTGCTGGCTTGAGCAAAGCACTGCCATTTCAAATGAGATCTGTTTTGTGAAGTGTTCGAGTTTGTTTGTGACCTACACTAAACCCCCACAATCTATCTCCTCCAAAAACATATCTATATACAATATAAAATATAATATAATCCATCACACTTTCAATGTCTGTCTCCCAGCTGCAAGCGGTCGGAATAATCTCTTGTCCTGGTATCATCAAGGAGAATGCCCTCCCGGGCAGGAGCGGGGACCTCAGGCTCAGAGGAGTTCCCTCCTGACTCCGAACTCTCCCCTTGGCCAACTATCAGCATGCACACCGGACTCCCCTTTGTGTGTGTGCGGTAGGCCTAGGGGAGAATTTGAAGTCTGGACTTGGGCATTGGAAGCTTCGGTGAGCAGGAAGATAGCAGCCTGCTGAGTCACCAGTGAATGTTCCACCAGCCCGGGAAGCCTCCCAGGGATTAGCAGCAGTGGTGGGTTCTTGTTAGGGATCATCGCCAGTGGTTGGGAGGTCTATGATTGGCGGCGTCGTTGCGGCCAGCATTTTGTTTTGGTCAAAAACATTATTTTAATGCTTAGAAAATTTTCCCTTGTTATTTGTTGTTGTTTAAACATTCATACAAGTGATTTGCTGTTGCTGCTGGGCTGTTTCTAAAAAATGACCAGTTCTCCAATAGACCCAGTCCCAATCATTTTGGATAATCAGAGTTGCACTGTGTTACACAAAATTTTCTTTTATTTGCCTCAAGGCAGACAAAGAGTCACCAGAGCCTCTGGAACTGCCCGGACCTTGTTTGATGCATTGGTAACCTGAGCATCAGATCTAAACTTTCAATATGATTCAAGAAGCTTTCAGTGCCTGAGGCCCTTCAGGAGCCTCTCTTGTTGTCAGCATGCTCTTGAATCCTGATTCCGATACCTGGTTCCCATGAAACAGTCTCCAGCAGCCTACAACTGATGTCGGACTTTCAGCTGCTCAACCCTTCACTGGTCCATTGCCATAGTTACTACCCTGTAGGGTCGTATCCTATGCTTCTCCTTCTCAACAGGGGGTATTCTCCCCATTTCTGGTACCCTGCACCAGTCCATTGCTCTCCCAAAGTCTGCAACTCCTTGTGTTGCTGCCAAGCACTGCCATCTTGGGCACAAACCCCACAGTTGCAGAATTTTGATTAAAAACACCATCTGCTCCTTTTACCAGCCATTTAAAGTCGGTAGGGAGCTGTCGACATTAGGACCAAGCGGTTGGACCTGAAGAAACAGTGCTGTTCTCTGCTTCCAGCTCTCCTGAGTTTGCACCAGCGACAGCTCTGTTATAGCAGTGCTGCCATTTTGTCAGGATATTATCCGAATATTGAGGGGAATGGTAATATCATAAGTAATACAGCAAGAAGATATGGATAGACTGGTGGAATGGGGTATGTAGCAATTGAAATTTAATACAGAAAAATATTAAATATTATGTATCAGCAGAAAGGGGGAGAAGCAATAATGAGTGTGGAATACTTAAAGGTGTACAGGAGCAAAGAACTCAGAGGGTATTGTTATGAGTCCAGAGGACCCCAAAACCCAGCAGCAAAGATATGCACCATTACAAAGGGTAACTTAAACAAAAGTTGCTTTTAATTATCTTTGAACATGAAAATAGAATCAAACTTTAACTTATCTCTATTGACTCACTTAACCTTCTTAACCCCCTTCTAATTCTAAGCGCACGTGTGTGTAAATTCAGCAAAGTTCTTTGGTTCACAGTCCAATGTCACTGGTTGCAGGCAATTCTTGAACTGTGCACAGAAGTTAAAATTAATAAAGTTCACCAGGCTTTGGTACTCAACAGGTAAATGGTTACCACTCAGAAGGGTTCTTGTTGGTTTTCAGAGAAAGAGTTTTTCTTGTTCCAGGACATCCACAGTGGATTCCTTTTTAATCAGCCACTCCAATGTCTTGCTGACAAAACTTGCCCCCTTCAGGGTTCTCCATATGATAGCCTCTTTCTTTCAGGTCATTACAGAGTTCCTTTCTGTTTCTCCTATTCCAAGGGTAACATCGGACAGCCAGTCTTCCAAAGTTTGCCAGCTTGTCCCTCTGGAACTGATGTCTGTGTGTGTGTGTCTCTCTCTCTCACACACACACACACACATTCTCACTCTCTCTCACACTCCCTCCATCTCTTAGAGCAACCTGTTTTTTTCTGCTCTCTGCTTGAAAAGATCACATGACCTTCCAGACAATAAATGCTCTTTTCCAGACAGAGCGGCTACTGCCTGTTGTTACATTTGTTGCCTTTTGCAAATAACAGTCCATCATGAGTCTGAGCTCTCTTGCAAAAGTTCCTGCAAAAATTCTGTGTTTTAAAGTGTTTGTGTGTGACCTCCTCGAACAAACCTTTCTCAATTTATCTCCCAAACACATAGAATGAGGCACAGCAGGTTGGGAAACAATTTCTAAAAAAAAAACATTTTGGATGGATGGGAGTGATTTATAAATAGAAACAAATCCCCAAATGTTGCTGAACCAATACTTTATAAATGTTAATTTTGTTGCCTTTGCTTTTATAGTCTGTAAAGCATGGAAATTACGATGAACATTTACAAAACACTAGTTCAGGCACAACCAGAGTGTGGTGACCCTTTCTGAACACCACTCTTTCAGAGTGATGTTAAGGCTTTAGATAGGAAGTAGAAGATATTTACTTGAATGATACTAGGGGAGAACACAAGAGCAGGAAAATGGCATTTAGCTTATTGCTGTGTTATTCAGGAAGATCATGACCAATCTTTTACGTCAACACCATTTTCCTACCCTACCTCTATCTGCCCAGAGTCCTATAATAATCATATATCTGGCCATTTCTATGTTTTTTTTTAAATCATTGAAAACACAGATCTCCATGGGAGTGAATTTCCTCAATTAACCAGCCTCTGAAGAAACAATCTGTCATTTCAGTCCAAAATAGCCTTCCCCCTATTCTGACACGGAGACCTCCAATTCTAGGGTCTTTAGCCAAGAGATATATTTCCCCTGCAAAGAAGAGAAAAACTTCCTGCCAGCAGAAGGGGCAAGAATCAGGGACATAGAATGAAATTGATACACAAAAGAACACAAAAGTAATAATTTTAGGTTAAAATTATAATTTCTAAGTGGTAAGAATCTGGAATAGTAGATGAAATTGAAAGGTGAATTGGATAAGAAATAGCTTTACTTGACTGTGGAGATAGGATAGGTTAGCTGGACTGCTGTCTCAGAGAAAGCATGATTAAGATGATTGTTCCATGTTATAATCTTTCTCTGATTCTAGCATGGTAAAATAACCAAATATTTAGTCTTTGACCAATATGCTAATTCACTTTACGTAATTATTTGATCATGGTCCTACTCCTTATGGCAAGAAAATGGAAATAGATTTAAATTCTTTCTGTACATAACCTACATTATAAGCATCTTTGATTAGTTGAACTACGTTACTGGAATCCTCCTTCAATTCACCCACTGCAGACTTGGGAATCATTTTGCTCAGTTCCTGTAATGAAACAGATAAAGATAAAAGAAGACATCTTTTACTTCTATACTATTACTGTAAGAATGTTTAAAAAAATGCAGTAACATGAGCAACCAGGAAAAATGAAGTATTTAAAATTGTTCATAATGAATAGAATTTAATAATTTGAAAGCCTTTGGGCATTCTTAGCCTTTCAGTATATTGGATAACAGACTGGATTAGCACAAGCTGTGTTTCAAGGGAGAATAAAGTAGAATAATCATGTTAATACACAGTGTCACTATTTGTTCTTTGCTTTGTTTAGGTTTAGCTTCTGGCTGGATTTAATTAGCCTTTATGCTCTAGTCCTCCCACTTCATCCTCTGACTTTGTATTCCTTCTCCCTCTCAGACAGTTAACCATCCTTTATGTGCATCTATGCTAATTTTCCAGAGTGCAGAAGTTTCAAACATTCATGTCCCCAAAAGCTGAAATTCATTTAAGTTCAAAGCACAGCAAACACTAGCTTTTTTCTTCATAGAAATATAGAAGTAGACTTAAAGGGGCTGTTGCACTTCCAGCTATCTTTGGAACCAACATACATTAAATACTGTATCTTGAAAGCCGTTTGGTAAGTGGTGAGAAGAATTCAGTGCAGGTTATACAGAAGCATGGCTTTTAGACAAACCTAAATTCCAATACTCTGGTATTAGGGTCATTCATTTGATACATACAATTCATATCAGAAGATTTGTTCTAATTCTTTTGAGGAACAAAAGCATTTGCGCAAAGCTGAATAACAAGAAATGTCATAGTTAATTGATACTTTGATGGTTTCTCCCACACCCTTCAGGTCAGAAAGGGTTTCACATCTTTACTGTTATCTACAGTTATTCATCTTATTAAAGTGCAAAATGAAAAATGGTTTGGATAAAAGATGCTCTGTTCTTGTTTCATATTTTAGATTAACATTGCATAAATTACAAGCTAATACATTTATGTTGTTTGTGAAAGATGACTACAGAGGCATTCTTTTTATAATTGGTAATGGTGCTTTTGTAGTGGCCCGCTACCAGGAAAGTGGCCTGATACACAAAATGGCAGATGAACATGGCAATCTTGCAAAGCCCGTGCTTGCTAATGGCCTTTATCCCCGGCCGACTGCCTGCACGGCAGGAACGCTGACCAATCAGCAGCCGGAATGCCATTGTCGTCACTTCTGCCGGTGGGAAAACTGGGCCCAGTGATGGGAAACTGGGCAGAGAGTTCAATAAACCAGTCTTAACTATAACCACAGTAAGTGTGTGTGTGTGTGTGTGTGTGTGTGTGTGTGTGTGTGTGTGTGTGTGTGTGTGTGTGTGTGTGTGTGTGTGTGTGTGTGTGTGTGTGTGTGTGTGTGTGTGTGTGTCGTTCTCCCATTATCTGCTGTAGCAACTGCTACATTGGTGACCCTGAATGGACCAAACGGCATTTGGTTCTGAAGATGACTGACCAGTCAACCCTCCATGCAGTTTCCTTGAAGCTGCCAACATTCTGGACAGCACAGTCACTGGTGTGGTTCAAGCAGGCTGAAGCCCAGTTTCAGCTCTGACAGATCTCTGCTGACGCCACGAAGTACTACTACTTGGTGAGCTTGCTCAACCAGGACACAGCAGCAAGAGTTGTCAATTTCCTGCGGCAGCCCCCAGAACAATGAAAATATGATACCCTCAAAGAGCTTTTAACCCGAACTTTCAGGCTCTTACAGCACAAGAGCGCCACCTGACTGTTGCACATGGACGGCCTAGGGGACAGGGTCCCCATTCATCCTCATGAGTGACATGCTGGCCTTGGCTGAGGGGCACAAGCTTTGTCTGCTTTTTGAGGACGTTTTTCTGGAACAGCTGCCTGAGGATATCCAACTGCTGTTTGCCGACGAGGAATTCAGCAACCCCAAAAAATTCGCCACTTAGGCAGATGTGCTCTGGAGAGCAAACAGGAATTGCAATACTGTGGTGGAACAGGTCGCTAGGATATGCACACAGTGAACACCAAGGCTGCAACAATCAATGAAAAGGCAAGTGGATTCCCCAACTGATCATTACTGTTTCTACCAGCTGCGATGGGGTATGGAAGCCCACTGATGCTGCCCCTTCTGCGCATTTCAGGAAAACGCTGTAGCCAACCATCATGTGGTTATGGTGGTTGACCAATGAGATAGCCTCCTCCATGTCTGGGACTCCTTCTCGGGACAGCATTTCCTGGTCAACATGGGTGCCTAGATCAGCGATCTTCCCCCCTCCCCCCCACCTCAGCACCCGCATCATCTCAGTCCACTTTGGCAACAGCCAGTTCACATGGACTTTTACACTGGTGGCGGTTGCACAACCGCTCCTGGAGGCAGACTTTTTCCGGACCCACTGCCTGCTAATCGAACTCAAAGGGTGGTGTTTGGTGTATGCCAGGACTTTACAGACTTTCTCCCTCGGAGAAGCCAAATTACTGGACCCCCACCTCAATTCTGTCACAGTGACCCACAAATTCCCTTCCATCATGACACCCCAGTTTACCTCAGCTGACCCAAAGCATGAGGTATGGTACCACATCCTGACAGAGGGCCCACCACTCCACACCAGAGCATGCCGCCTCCCCCCTCCTGAGAAACTCAACCTTGTGAAAGAGGTATTTAAAAAGATGGAGGAACTGTGGACAGTGCGGTGTTCTGAATGCCCTTGGGGCTCCCCCTGCATATGGTACCAAAAGCAGAAGGAGGTGGAGGCCATATGGAGACTACTGCCATCTCAACAAAGCCACCACACTGAACAGATATCCTGTACCACATATACAGGATTTTACTGCAAACCTTCAGGGGGCACAAATATTTTTGAAGGTCGACCACATCCGTGACTATCATTAAATATTGGTCCACCCCAATGGCATCCTAAAACCACGATCATCACGCCCTTTTGACTGTTTGAGTTCCAAAGAATGCCTTTCAGGCTCAAGGATGCAGCTCAGACTTTCCAGAAACTAATGGACATAGAAGTCCAGGACCTCAGGTTCGTGTTCATTTACCTGGATGATAGCCTCATAGCCAGCTGCAATCGCAAAGATCACATGGCCCACCTAAGAGAATTGTGTACCCACCTGAGCAACTTTGGCCTTGCAATCAACCAGGCCAAATGTCATTTTGGGCTAAAGACAATAGACTTCTAGGCACAGAATCAACAAACAGGGCATGACACCCCTGCCCAAAAAAATAGAAGCTGTCAGGCATTTCACCAAGCCCCACAGGGTGAAGTGCCTCCAGGGATTCATCGGTATGATCAACTTTTACCACCATTTCAAACCAGCAGCAGCCTGAATCATGTGCCCCCTGTTCGCACTCATGGCAGGAAAAAGAAGAGAGAAGCATCAGAGACATTTCAGAAGGAAAAAGATACACTTGCCGATAGTACGCTTCTGGTGCATCCTAGAAGAGATGCCCTGACCGCCCTCAGTAGACATCTCCAACACAGTGGTCATGGGCATATTTGAACAATTGATGAGGGACAACGGCAGCCCCCTGGTGTTCTTTAGCAGACACCTCCGGCCACATGAACTTAAATATAGCACCTTCAATTGCGAACTCTTGGCACTGTACCTGGCAGTCCGGCACTTCAGATATTTTTTGGAGGGGAGGTCACTTAAGGTTTACACAGACCACAAATTATTAACCTTCACCTTCAATAAAGTATCGGACCCATGGTCAGCCAGGCAGCAAAGACACCTGTCCTACATATCCAAGTTTACCACAGACATTGAAACCAATGTAATGACCAATGCAAAATATCATGACTGGTGATTCAGGCCATTCAGATCCTGTCCCAGAGGATAGACTACATGGTCCTTGCCAAAACACAAACAGACCTTGAGATTCACATGTACAAGATGGCGGTCTCAAGGCTCAGGCTCTAGGACATCACCATCGGCCTGGGTACCCAGACGCTCCTGTGCGACATGTCCACAAGCAAACCCTGCCCCATCATACCAGCATCCTGGAGATGGCAGGTTTTCGATGTGGTGCACATCCTGATGCACCCAGCCATCAGAACCTTGGTCTAGGTTATGTGGTCTAGGTTATCCTAGACATCTGCATTGCACCAAAGGAGGGTTTTAACGCCTCAGCAGCAGAAATGGTGTACGGCACACCTTTGGTCATACTAGGGGTGTCCTTGGCCACTGCCAAGGACCCAAAAGAACCACCAGCAGCAACACTGGAAAATCTAAGGGAGTAACTAGTCAACCTAGCCTCAACACAGCCAACCCACTGGGACCAAAAGGCATGTAAATATGCCTTTGTGCAATGGGGAGCACACCACATACCTCTGCAATGACCATACGAGGGGGCCTTATCGAGTGACCAGACACAAAAGGTCCACATGCATGTGGTGGGTAAGGAGGAGCATTTCAGTATCAAGTGCCTCAAACTAGCATACATGGGCACAGACAGCCAGTCACCATGCAAGCCCCATGACGCAGGGGTAGGGTCCAAAATCAAAGAACAACAATCGGATCACCAGTTCTGGGAGGGGTGTCGTGTAGAGGCCCACTACCCAGGAGGTGGCCCGGTACACAAAATGGGGGTCTAACGCAGCAATCTCACAAGGCTTGTGCAGGCTAATGGCTTTTCTCCCCAACCGACTGCCCTCACAGCAGGAATACTGACCAATCAGCAGTCAGAATACCGCTGACAACAGTGGGAAAACGGGGCCAGGGATGAAAAATTTGGCCTATATAAGCAGGAGCAGAGAGTTTGATAAACCAGTCTTCTCTCTAACCACATCTAGTGTGTGTCATTCTTCCATTCTCTGCTGTAGCAACTGCTACGCTTTACACATTAATGTGAAATGGTGACATAATAATGCAGTTCTGTGAAAATTTAGCTCGCAAAATTATGCTTTAACACATTACATTGGCCTTCTGGTCAATAGTTAACTACATTGACTTGAATCATAAATGATTACCTCGTAGATTGGCTTTATTTGACTTGTGACTGCAAAAATTGGTTGAATGTTATTTTCAGCCAACTTAGCAGCCAACTCAGCCACAGATGGATAGTCCTGGAAAACAGACATAAGAAAAAAAGTCACAATGTTTTATTCACTTTATTTTCATCTTTCATCTACATTGGTTAAAAAAAACACCAGTGACGACATCACACATCTAAGCAAAATTGGGATCACAAAATGGTTCATTGTTCCAGTGAAGTAGATCCTCAACTTACCATTTCAGCTAATTCTAAAACAAACTTTGCTGCTCAGCAATCCAATTTAGAAACTGTCAGAGTTTCATTGACACCAAACTCAAGTCGAAAGTGTAAGCTGTTGACTTGGAACATGAAGACCAGCTGGCTCTACAATGAATGCTGATTGGCTGACTCACTGCCTGAGACTGTGCTGTCCATCATCTCGGCTGCTTTGACTGAAACCCAAAATCTCAAACCAGTTTTGTTTTGCATGGAGCTCCTTTCAGACAGTGTTGAGAAGTACTAGTAGTGCCCACTTAAGACTGGTGATAACCTGCAACTCCTGTGCTCTCTCCTTTTACGATTCCTCTCTGGTCCTTTCTTCCAAACACTGATTTTTTTTTTGTTTCTTTTCCACCACCCCCAGTCCACCATTTTCACCCCCTCTTGGATCATCCACCTTTACCTACACACCACACATCCTCCCCCTTCTCACTCCATTTGGTGCCATCTGCCCTTCATATCACCCCTGATAGTTTCCATTCCACAATTATCACTTTCTTTGCTTATCAAATTTCACAAATGGACATATTTGTTCCCATCTATGCCCCTTCACCACCTTCATCCTCCCAAGCTCATCTTATCCACCTGCTCTCCTTTATTTTTCTCTTCCTCTTTCTGTCTGTCTGGCATCTAACAATCATCTGTCTCTTGTTTCCTTACTCTACCCCTCTCCCTCCACATCTGTCTGTCACCCTTCACCCCTTCCTGATTTACCAATTCCCCAATTGTCCCTCTTTCACCCCTCCCAACCTTTCTTTATATTGGCTATCTCCCCTCACTATTAACAAACTTGATGAAGGAATCTGAAATAACAGTCCTCCTTTCCCTCTCCCCTGACTAATTTTGTTTGCTCCACTGAATTCCACAGATTGATTTTTTTTTATTGCCTCAGATCTTGCCATCTGCAGTCGAGTGTCTAAAATTCTTCATTGGTGATGTGGTCATATATGTGCTGGTCCATGACACAACATCATCTTTTGTATTTATTTTCAGCTCTATTGGTTCCTTTAAGTAGAAGACCTTTATTGTTTTGATGGGAAATAACCCGATGCTGCATTTAATTTAATTTTGAGGACCATGAGCCATGTCAAACGTGCTTATTTTTATTCTATGGATGCTACAAGTCCGGCTGAGTCCCTCCCTCATTTCTGTGTGTTTTTACTACAATCACAGTGTCTGCAGACTTTTGTTTTTGTTTTTCACACATTTATTTTTGCCCAGTTTTGACCGTGGTTGTGTTATTTTTCTGCACTCATACTGTATCAATAATAAGGAAAATGTGATTTTGGTCAACTTTAAGCACCTAAGAAGGTAATTGTGAGCTACCTTCTTGGCCTGCTGCAGTTGTTGTGAAGGAGGTATTTCCAGCACTGCAGAGCCACTTTGGTAAAACTGATATGTCATTTGGCCATTCAGATGTCAATTAAATTCAGTCAAATGGCTCTGCTTCTGAAATCATATGGAGTTCATTACAGTTAAGAGTAGCGTCTCCATTTGATTCATCCAAGACCATTAATCCTCCCACAGTATGGTGCTGCCATTAGATGCAACTGTGAACCAGAGATCATCAGCTGCAGTCCCAGTTTATGATGGAAGAAATTGATATTGGGTAGGATTGGCAGGGAAGGGGAATGTGGAGTGTTTTGGGAGAAGAGTTCTGAGTTATTAATTAATTTCCGCCAATCAAGAGGGACTCCGCTACATTACTGTGGATAAATTCACATTTAAAATTTTAAAATTTGCAAGGACATTGTTTTTAATGATTGAGAATGTGTGAGTGCTGAGAAAAATAACAGATCAGTGTTTCTGCAGTGCCTATAATGTAAAAAAATAACAAGCCAAGATAATTTATTATGCTACTAAAACAAGATTTAACACTGAGATATGTGTGGAAGTATTCAGGAAAATGAGCAATAGTTTGGACAATGAGATGAAATGAAAGGGAAGTGGAGAGTTTGAGAGGGTTCTTGTTCATGGCATTGGTAGCTGAATTTGATGATGATCAATTGGAAGACCCCAAATTTCAGAGGACTATTTAGAGGTAAGGTGCAATTCCATGAAGCAACTTGTGAACAAGGATGAGAAAATTAAAATGAACTCATTGGTTACCTGGCAGTCAGATTGAGATGGCAAGCAGAGGGCAGATATGCAAACAGGTCCTCGTGCAGTTAGGATATAGATATTAGAGCAGTGAATGTTCTCAATGTGACAGAATATGATGGGCTGCTAAGAAGTGTGTTTGAGTAGTCAGGTCTGAAGGTAACCAAAGCATAGAGGAGCTTTCCAGCAGCTAGTGAACAGAGATGGGCCCGACACAGGAAGCATTACACAATTGAAAAGAGATGGCCTTCTTAATTTAAAAATGCATGGAGTGAAGCTTGTTTCTGAATCAAATATGACAAGGTTGTGAGTACACAGGTTATCTGTCAGTCAGACATAAGGAAGACATGTGTTGGTGATGGAGAGAAATTTGTGATGGGATATAGCAATCAATAGAAAGGTTTTTTGAGGCTGGATTTTCAATATACCATAGTTGAGTTTCAAATTGGATCAGGGAGATTGTTACAATGGCATCTTCTGGTGTCTTCTGTGAGAAGTATAGATATATAAAATCTTGAGGTGCTTGAAAAAGTAAACGGTCACAGCCTCTTTCCAAGAGTAGACAATTCTACAACTAGAGGGCACAGGTTTAAGGTGAAAGGAGAAAGCTTCAAGAGACACATGAGAGGCAACTTTTTCCATTTAGATGGTGGTCTGTATCTGGAATGTTGCCAGAGGGCACCATAGAATTCCCTACGAAGACAATGTTCAAAAACCATTAATAAAACCATTGAATAATAAGTATATAGAAGGGTACAGACCAAATGGGTCAAGACCACAATGGTTGGCATGGCTATGTTGGGCCAAAGGGTTTGTTCCATGCTCTACGATTCTCTGACTCTAAATGATAGAAGACATATTCACTTCCTCATTTATGGGCATATATTTCAAGTTCTGTTAGATGTCATTCTACAGATTTTCAGTTATAAGACTGACTTTGTCAGCAGTTTGGAAATTTAAAATTATACTGTTCTTTAACAAGAACTGCAGCATGTTGTCCACAAACCAAACATACGAGGCCAAACAACACTGCCAGGAGTCAATGCTGTCAAACTTCCCACTGAAACAACCAATTTGATTTGAAGCTAAAAAAAGATTGTGTGATTAGCACTCTGTTCTACCACCAAACAGTTGAGATTATTTCTGAACTGGAGTACTTATGCTTGACATGGAAGACTGGGACAATTCTGTTTAAGCAGAACATATAACAGCTTTACTTACATATTTTGTATTGTTTTCATAAAAGCCTTCTTTGTTTAGATGGCATTTGCCATCATTGGGTGTTAGTATTGCGCCAAGCTTCCCATCTCCAGCAAAGTGAAATCCATCATCCGAAGTGTACACAAGAAGACGTGTGACATTGCGCCACCCAATCTGCTCCTGTGGGAAACAGTGCACTCTTGTAGCCAGATTTTCGAGCAATATACATCTGATGCTTTCAATGCAAGCTTTGACAAGGGAAAATATGTTTCAAGTGTTTAAATTTTTGCTAACTCATCTGAGCAATATTTAAAATTTACTTGCAATCCAACTTTTTGTTTGGGTTGCTGGAGTGAGGCAACTGGCCAGGCAGTTGGAGGGATAATTCTAGTGGATGCAGTGCAAGCTGGGTGTAAACATTCCAACTGATGATTTGTTTCTTGCCCCAACTCACCTATTTAGAATCTAATTGTGACAAAGATGAACCAAAAATGTATCCCTCTATGTGGTTGTATGCAGTTACATTTAAATATGTGAAATGTAACTAGTACCATTTCCCCTTTTCACATATTATAATACTGTAATAATTACACAATAAACATAAATAGGACCAGGAGTAGGCTATCCGGCCCATCAAGCCTGCTCCGTCATTCAATGAGATCAAGGCCGACCTGATGATAGGCTCATCTCCAACCACCTGCCTTTTCCCCCATATCCCTTAATTCCCCTACTTTGCAAATATCTATCCAACCTTGACTTACATATATTCATCAAGGTGGTCTCCACTGCTTCAATGGGCAGTGTATTCCATAAATTCACGACCCTCTGAAAAAGCTGTTCCTCCTCATCTCCATGTTAAATCTCTGCTGGATCTTGAAGCTCTCTCCCCTAGTTTTATTCTCCCCCACCAATGGGAAAAACTTACCACCTCTATCTTTATCCATGCCTTTCATAATTTTATTATGAAATAATTTTATTTTATATTTTAGTTTCTTTCATTCTTCTAAATTCAAGCAAGTATAGTCCCAAATGACTTAATCTCTCCTTATTGGCCAACCCCCTCATTGAGATCTAGAATTAATCATGCTAAAGCTGTGAACTTGGCTTATTTGGACAATATGACTGTTAGTTGCTTGTTAATTATTAAGAACATATTTGTCTGGAAATAGTAAACCAAAAGCTTGCATATGGTAAAATGTTTCTTGATTTGTACATATAACATTTTCTTAGCTTGTTTTCACAGCTATGAAAGGCACAGGTAGATGTGTGAACTGTGGGGAATATGCTGTTGGAAGGATGCCTTTAAATTGCAAAGGATGCAGAAAAGATTCACCAGCTTGTTATTTGGACTGAATTGTAGTTAGTGGCTGAAGAGTCCAGATCTTTATTCCCTAGAGTCATGGTTCACCTTCCTATGACTATAATCATGAGGGACATTCATAAAATGAAACCTCACAGTCTTTCTTCCCAGGATCAATGATTCTGGAACTAGAGTGCATTGTTTTAAGGTGAGAGAGGAGATATTTAAGATATCTTAAGATATTTAAGAGGGATTTGAGGGGCATCTTTTAACCCAGAGGATAGAATATAGAACATTACAGCACAGTACAGGCCATTTGGCGAACCTATATATTCCTACCAAAAAAATATTAACCCCTTCCTACCTTGTAACCCTCTATTTTTCTTTCAAATATGTGCATGTCTAAGAGACTCTTAAATGCCCTAATGTTCAATCCTCCACCACTATCCCTGGCAAGGCATTCCAGGCACCCATAAGACTCTCTGTGCAAAAAAAAATGTACCCCCGATATCTCCCCAAAACTTTCATCCTTTCAATTTGTAGATAAGTCCACTGGTGTTTGATATTTCTGCTGCTGGCTGTCCACCTTATCTATGCCTTTCAGAATCTGGTAGACCTTTATTAAGTCTCCTGTCATCCTTCTTTGCTCCAAAGGGAAAAGTTTCAGCTCTGCTAACCTTGTCTCATAAGTCTTGTTTTCCAATCCAGGCAATATCCTGGTAAATCTCCTCTCCTCCCTCTCCATAGCTTTCATCCATCTCCTTTCTATAATGTGGTGATCAGAACTGAACACAATCTTCTAAGTGTGGTCTCACCAGAGATTTGTAGAGTGCAACATGACCTCTTGATTCTTGAATTCAATCTCCCAATTAATGAAGCCCAACATCCCACAGGCCTTCTTAACTATCCTATCAACCTGCACAGCAACCTTGAGATATGTATGAATTTGGACCCCAAGGTCCCTCTGCTCCTCTACTCTGTTAAGTATCTGCCCATTTACCCTGTACTCAGCCTTCTAGTTTGACCTTCAAAAATGTATCACCTCACACTTATCTGGATTGAACTGCATCTGCCACTTTTCCACCAAACTCTGCTCCTGTCTATATCATTTGATAACTATGACAACCTTCAGCACAATCTACAACTCCTCCAACCTTCGTATCATCTGCAAACTTTTTGACACATCCTTCGTGTCTTCATCCAGGTCATTTATAAAAATTACAAAGAAGAGGTCTCAGGCAGATCCCTGCAGAACTCCACTAGTCACTGACCTCCAGACAGAATACTTTCCTTCTACGACTACTCTCTGCTTTTAGCATGAAAGCCAATTTTTAATCCACACAGCCAAGGTATCATGGATCCCATACCTCATGACTCTCTGAGCGATTCTCTCATGGGGGATCTTGTTAAATGCCTTACTAAAATCTATATAGTCCACATCCACCACCCTATTCTCATCGATTTCTTTTGTCACCCCCTCAAAAAACAATTAGACTCATGAGGCACGAGCCTTCACAAAGCCATGGTGACTATTCTTGAGTAGACTATATTTCTCCAAATACTCATAAATTCTATAATTCTATCTTAAGAATCCTTTCCAATAGTTTGCACACCACTGATGTAAGACTCACCAGTTTATAATTCTCAGGATTCTTCCTATTACCTTTTATAAACAAGGGGACCACAGTTGTCATTCTCCAATCCTCTAGCACCTCCCCTATGACCAAGGAGGACTCAAAGATCATAGCTAAGGCCCCAGTTATCTCTTCTCTCCCTTTCCACTGTAATCTAGGGTATATTGCCTCCAGTCCCAGGGACTTACCAATCTTCATTTTTCCAGAAGATCCAACACATTCTCTTCCTTCATCTCAAAATCATCCAGTACACAAGCCTGCTCTATTCTAACCTCACCTTGATTAAGGTCCTTTTCTCTGGTGAATACTGAAGCCAAGTATTCATTTCGGACTTCTTTAACCTCCTCCACCTCCTGTTGCCTCCTTTATCCTTAAGTGGCCCCACCTTGATTCTCATCATGCTTCTGTTCTTCACATACTCATAGAATGCCTTGGGCTTCTCCTTATTCCTACTTGCCAAGGCCTTCTCATGTCCCCTTCGAGCTCTCTTAATCTCTTTCTCGGCTACCATAAACTTATCATGAGCCCTTCCTATTTCCTGACTACTAAATCTAATGTCTCTATCCAGATAAAGATATCAGTTTCTATCTGGATTAAGGTGTCAGGGGAAGCCAAAGAAATGGGTTGAAATTTGAAATTCAAAGAAAATTTGACAGATATATGGACAGGAAGTGTTCATAAGGATATAGACCAAATACAGACAATGGGACTAGCCCAGAATGATAATTTAGTCAGCATGTTAGAGTTGGGCTGTGGGTAATGTATGACTAGGTCAAGTCATAAAAATTGGGTCATTGTGTTGTCAGACTGGGACAGTGCAGTAGAGCTGGAAAGTTGGCAGGAGGAGGTGAGGAGGGGCATGGTGGTTGTTGAAATGAAAGCCAATATAATTTGCACTAGCCAGGTATCAAAGAAACAATTACAAGCCTTCCGAATCATAGTCTCACCCCACAAACTGCTGCTTGCATCATGGCATCCAGGCCTGCCTCTGGAGGATCCAGGTTTCCAGAAATATATTGCTTTCCAACTTCTCTCGTGAACAACTTTGAATCATTTGTGAGCTTGAGGACATGTCTGAAATCAAACGGAGGCTGACATTCCTCATTTTTATCAGGGCAAGGGTTTTTCATCTTCTCCTTGTGGGTGTTAACGAAGGGCAACACTGTCTTGTCCACAAAGGAACCAAATCCTGCAAGCATTAAAAGTCATTATTTAGGGATTTACTGTGCCTATAATTTACATTCATTGTTAGGAGGTCTCTCAACTGTGAGCAAATACATAATCTAGCACAGTAAGTGGATTGTCAGTTGTAAACCATGTTTTACTGTTCTTTCCACTCTTAAATACCATTATCTGAGTTATAATGATTTACAAGAAATGAATAGCCACTTCCCAAATCCTAATTATATTTTAGATCCTGTTACAGGAGTTGACTATTGATAATTTTTGTCTTGAGCGAGTTTATGGCAATGGCCAGTGGAATGACACCCTTATTATCTATTGAACAATAAAAGGCACTGTTAAAATGCATCCTCTCCTGTGGAACATAAAAAAATGAAAGAATCCTCTTGAAGTAAAATCAAATTGACCAACCTTTGATTTTCTTTTTAAGCCAACAGAAGATCAGACCTATGGAAGAACATGAATGGCATTTGTAGCACTGAAAATGCTTTGATCTGCTGAAACCATCAGGCCGTGCATTTATTAAGAATATATTGTGAAGGCAGAATCAGGTAAGTGTGTCACTAACAGGAGCCATCCTGGTCAACTGTGAGCACTTTCACAAATTACCTTTATTTTTGAACTGTCAAGTTTGAATTTATATTCCACTATTGAGAATAAAACAATTTATTTACATTTCACCACCCGAAACTAGTGGCAAGTAAGGAGGAAAAAACTGCATCCTAGTGTTGCAGTAGATATCACAATATTTCTTTGATTTGAGCCTCAAATTAATTTTAACATACACATTTAACTATGTTTCTTGGAACAAAATAAATGCAACGTAAAAAAAGAAGAGGGACTGGAATTGCTGAGTGTGATAGTACAGATTCTATCACCAATGTGTATATGTACAGATGGTAGTGTAGGATGACTGTGATTGGCTGAGAGCGTAGCCACACCTACTGGCAGGTCTTAAAGGATTGCTCCTAGCCAGACCAGGTCATTCTGGACTGGTCGACCTACTTGTGATATGCTCCAGTCTTTTAGTTAATAAAAGCCATGGTTTGGATCAACAAGTCTTTGGTTCTTTCGACGCGCATTACACTGAGTTCCTTCATCACAGCATAGTCGGTACACAACAAAAATATTTCATGAGGAAATCCAGGTAAACTTCAATTTCTGAAGAAGGATAAGATGCTATTCTCTATCACAGGGATAGCTCAGAAGCACTTTAATTTACCTTGAAGCCAACTATTTCTGTTTCATAAGAACAGGCTAATGCCGAAGAAAGCACCATGCCCCCTAATGAACAGGACCCCTGCATAGCAATTGCTGGGATGAGGAGAACCCTATCCAAGGTGAACCCACACAAGGTAGCAGGACCAGACAACATACCTGATCAGGTACTGAAGGACTGCGCAGACCAATTCATGGAGTTCTTCACAGACATCTTCAATATATCACTGCAGCAGTTCATCATCCCCAGAGTTCAAGACAGCTATCATCATCCTTGTACCCAAGAGAGCAACAATAACAGTGACTTCTGCCCTGTGGCAGTGACCTCCACCATTATGAAACACTTCAAGCATCTGGTGACGGAACGCATCAAAGTACACCTCCCAGAGGTGCAGGACCCATTTCAATACACATTTTGAAGAAACCATTCTCCAGATGGTGCTATAGTCTTGTCCCTTCACTCTGTCCTAACCCACCTGGAGAACAATGCCTCATATGACAGGCTGCTGTTCAGCTCAGCATTTAATACGATTATTCCCCAGAGGCTGATAGAAAATCTCTCCTTGCTGGGGCTTCTACACCCCTCTCTGCAACTGGATTCTAGACTTCCTAACGGAAAGACCACAGTCTGTCCGGATCAGCAGCAAAATGTCGAGCACCATCACGCTGAGCATTGGGTGCACCTCAGGGCTGTGTGCTCAGCCTGCTCCTGTTCATGCTACTGACCCACGACTGAATCACCAGATAAAGCTCCAACACCATCATCAATATTGCAGATAGCACACCAGTTGTTGGCTCCATCAGCAACAACGATGAGTCACTCTACAGAGAAGAGGTGGAAAATCTCATGATAATGGTGTGAGAATAACAACCTGAGTCTCAACATGGACAAGACTAAAGAGATGATCGTGGACTTCAGGAGGACCAGGAACAACCACTCTCCACTACACATCAACAACTCTGCAGTAGAGAGTGGAGAGCACAAAGTTCCTTGGAGTTCACTTAACTAGTGACCTATTGTGGACACATCTCCTCACTTGTCAGGAAGGTACAACAGTGACTGCACTTCCTGAGAACAATGAAGCTGGCAAGGCTACCAGTCATCATTATGTTAACCTTCTATAAGAGCTCTATCGAGAGCGACCTGGCCAGCTGCATCACGTGTGGTAGGGTTGCTGCAGAGAAATGGATCGGAGGTCAATCCACAGGACCATAAGAGTGGCAGAGAAGATCACTGAACTCACCTCAACCCCACCCTCCACCCCAATCATTGACATGATCTACTGGGATCATTGTCTGAAGAGGGCAGGCAAAATCATTAAAGGGCCCATTGCATCCAGCATCTTTCAATAAAGAGAAGCAGGAATATCAGAGGCAGCACCATTAGGCTGAGGAACAGCTTCTTCTCACGGGCAGTGAGAATGCTGAATGACCAAAGGAACTGCTCACTAAAACCATCTGAGACTCTCATATTCTTGAAACAATATTTATTTATTGATATGATGCTTGTCCTGCATGTGTATTGTTTGTTTGCATGTGCGTTATGTCTGGTTGTGTGTCTGCGTGTTCTGCACCGAGGACCAGAAAATGCTGTACATTCAAATGACAATAAACTTGACTTTCACCAGTATTGAGAGGTTTCAGGTCCCCTTCCCCCTATTTCTGATTATATCTTTAAAAACTGAACTAAACCCAGAGAAAGAGCAGATTGTTAAATTAGCAATTAAATTTGAGCTTGATGTCCAAATTTATCTTTCCTTTCTTTAAAATTACTGCCTGCAACATTTTGCTGTACCCTGAGACAGTAAAGCACCTTTTACCATGGAAGAGAACTAAATGCTTGTCGCTGGTTCTTTGATACAGAGCTCAGAATGTGTCAGCTAGTTTACTCAATTTGATTTTGAGGCTTTGCTCACAGTGAGCAAAGCAGGAAACAGTAGGCTCACCAATTCGGATAGATTTTGTGACGCTCGTCAAGGCTTTAAGAAGCTGTCCTCCCAGTTTCTTCACTTTCTCCAAATCATCTTTCATGGAATAAGACAGATCCATGAGATAGTACAGGTCAACAGGGTAGCCTTCAGCACGCTTAAATTTTACCTCGATCTTCTGTGGGCTGCCTGAAACGCAAAGTATTGCATTTATTAAAGAATCAGAAATTAAGACATGGAACTAAGTCACAAGTTTTTCTCTCTCTGCTTTGTTCGACAATTGAAGGTTGCACATTACAAGTTGTTTTGAATTTGGTAATTTGGTTTCTCTCCAAGCCCCAAAACCTATATCAGTAATTAATTGCTTAACTCCAAAAATTCCAACCGCACCTACCAAAATGTCCATCTCCCTTGCCCTTCCCCACTGTACGTACACGTACACACACACACACACACACACACACACACACACACACACACACACACACACACACACACACACACACACACACACACACACACACACACACACACACTTTTGACATGCACATTTAATTATGTTTGGAACTGGATAAATGTGGCACATAAACATCAAAATATTGGAGCCATTTGACTCCCTGAACTTTCATTATAATTTTCTATAATAATGTATTTTCCTGCCATTTATCCATATCTTTGTTTTGAATGCAATCAATGATCAGGCCCTCCAAGTCAAAAAATATTGCAGGCTCATCACCCTTTCCTCCAAAATAAGACCTCCATTTTATTTTAAGGATGTAACAATTTGTTCTCAACTCCTCAGCTGGAAAACAAACTTCACATTTCTAGCCTGTTGCACCCATTTGGAATTCAGATTTCAATCAAAGAATCGTTTATTCTAAATTCTAGAGAATAAAGCCTAACCAATTCAACCAGACAAGCCTTCATCCCACAAACCAGCCTGGTGAGTCTTTGTTACAGCAAGAACTTTTGTTTTCAAACCCTCAACCAGTAGAGATCAACAGTCTTCTATTCTTTTTAAACTGTCTTCTATTTCTCTATGTTCGCTTTCACTGACTTGTAACAATATCCCTTTGAACATCAAGACTTCCCAATTGTGATAGTACAGATTCTATCACCAATTTGTACATGTATAGATTGTAGTGCAGGATGATTGTGATTGGCTGAGAACGTAGCCATGCTACTGGCAGGTCTTAAAGGGTTGCTCTTAGCCAGACCAGGTCATTCTGGATTGGTCAACCTGCATGTGATACGCTCTAGTCTTCTAGTTAATAAAAGCCTTGGTTTGGATCAACAAACCTTTGATTCTTTTGATGCGCTCTACAATTTTATTAACTAGAAAGTTTTAAAGGGGTGGAGCATATGTTACGGTTGGAACGCCTCGACATCGACCCACAGTCGGCTACAGCTTCGAATGACTTTAAGCACTGGGTGAGGTGCTTCGAAACATACTTACAACGTTCTGATCCTGCCGTGATAGAGGACAGCCATCGACTACTAAGATTGATGACAATGGTGTCCCGAGAGTCTACCAGAGCATCCAGGACATGACCACTTACGCCGCAGCCATGAAGGTGCTGAAAGGGCTCTACGAGCGACTGGTGAACAGGGTCTATGCTGAGTACAAACTAGCAACAAGGAGGCAACAGCGTGGTGAGTCCTGTAGAGCTTATATTCAAGCACTAAAGGCAATGGGCAGGGACTGTGCCTGCACAGACAGAACTGCGGCTGAGACCACAGATGATCTCATTTGGGATGCCTATGTGACCAGGGTCTGATCGAATGAGGTGAGGCAGCGCCTGCTAGAGCACGGGGGAGAAAACCTAGAGGATGTGATCCAGATCACAGAGACAAATGGAGAATCCGGTCTTAAGTATGGACGTGTACTCTCAGGGCTGGACCCCACGTTCTGATGTGAGTAGGATGCCCTCCCTCAACCCTACTATCCCCCGGCACACTGATAGCCTGTCGGCTGCCGTAACGCTGCCCGATGCGACCCCAAAGTGTTATTTCTGCAGGAGGGACAAGCAAAGCAGGAGCCAGAAGTGCCTTAAAAACAGCCACTTTATTGTAGTCTGCTGCTCCAAAATGGCCACCATCAAACACAATGCCTTGTGTGAAGCTCAACCGCCACCCTCCCATTCAAACATTTCTTCCTCAGAGCTCTCATCCAATGAGAGCGAGGGCTCAACAGCGCGGCAGCGCCTGATATCACGGGGCAGATCCTGAGCGCAGAAGGTACAACCTACCCTCGCCGCAATGACGTTGGCCTGCTTCACCCTCCCTCACGAAGCAACGTCCGATCAGGCCCCAGCCCTGACTTCAACGGCCACCGCCGCTGCTGACCAGAGACCCACCGCCGCCATCACCGCTGAGCCCGCTGCCGCCATCACCACTGAGCCCGCCGCCGACGCTGCCGACCGGGGACACACCACCCCTGCCGCCACCACCAAGGCTGCCGACCGGGGACCCGCCACCACCGAGGCTGCCGACCGGGGACCCGCCACCACCGAGGCTGCCGACCGGGGACCCGCCACCACCGAGGCTGCCGACCGGGGACCCGCCACCACCGAGGCTGCCGACCGGGGACCCGCCACCACCGAGGCTGCCGACCGGGGACCCGCCACCACCGAGGCTGCCGACCGGGGACCCGCCGCCGCTACCAACCCGATATCCACTGTCACTACTGATGCTGCCGACCAGGGACACACCACCTCGATCGATGCTACTGACCCAGTACCCACTGCCGCAACTGCCGACAACTGCCCGACTGACCGCTCCACCGTCGACAGCAAGCAGCGACCACCAGCACTTACCTTTCACTGGCCGACATCCCCAGCAGGCTGCAAGCAGCAGCACCAACTCCTCGATGCTGACTGCTCCAGCCCGACTGTTTCTGTGACGTCACCATGCACACGTTGTTTGACATCATCACATAGGACTCCACTGTCCACATTACAAGTTACTGCATCAGTAACCCTAGACCAGGACTGCCCCCATCCCCTCACAAAAGCAATGGAACTGATTAAAGTGCATGGACACCACACCAATTGCTTATTTGACATGGGGTCAACTGACAGTTTTATCCGCCCAGTCCTGGCCCACCGTTGCGGACTGGCTATTCTCCCCACTGCCCAGAGGATTTCATTGGTGACCAGATCGCACTCGACCAGGGTAAAGGGGTATTGTGTGGTGACCCTGAAAGTCCAGGGCATCACGTTCACAGAATTCAAACTATTAGTCCTTCCCCAACTGTGCGCTCCTGTATTGCTGGGACTGGATTTTCAGTCCCAGTTCCAAACTATTTCCCTGCACTTTCAGGGGCCTCATGCTCCACTCTCTGTCTGTAACTACTCCACCCGGAAGCCTCTTGCCAGCGGCAGCCCAAGCCACCCGCTCCCGCACCCCGGGGCCTCACCTGTAGCCTCTCCACCCTTCGAGTTACTCCGCCAGTACTCTTCGCAAACCTCACCCCTGGCTGGAAGCCTGTGGCCACAAAAAGCTGGCAATATAGTTATGAAGACAGGAAATTCATTACAAGCGAGGTGTGCAGACTGCTGGACAAGGGCATTATCGAACCTAGCTCGAGTCCCTGGAGTGCCCAGGTGGTGCTTGTTAAAAACAGGGAGAAACCACAGATGGTGGTTGACTAGAGCCAGACAATCAACTGCTTCACGCTTCTGGATGCGTACCCCCTCCCACGGATCACGGACGTGGTGAATCAGATCACCCAATACCGCGTGTTCTCCACCATTGACTTAAGTTCGGCCGATCACCAGCTCCCGATCCGCCGAAAAGACCAACCTTTCACAGCCTTCAAAGCGAATGGGCGGCTGTATCAATTCCTCAGGGTACCCTTTGGGATCATGAATGGCATCGCAGTCTTCCAGCAGGAAATGGACCGGATGGTGGACCAGAGCGGGCTAACAGCTACTTTCCCGTATCTGGACAATGTCACCTTCTGCGGCCATGACACGGAGGATCATGATGCCAACCTTGAGAAATTTTTTCAAACTGCAATTCGGCTGAACTTGACCAACGATTTCGACAAGTGTGTCTTCCGGACCACTCGGCTCGCAATTCTAGGTTGCATGGTGGAGAATGGGGTGGTAATGCCAGACCCTGACCGCATGCATCGCCTCATGGACTTGTCCTGAGAGCCGACACTCCTCTGTCGAGGAGGAGGCCCAGGCCATAGTTGAAGCAGTACATCGTTGAAGACACTACCTCACTGGCAGACGCTTTACTCTGCTGACTGACTAATGCGCGGTCTCCTTCATGTTTAGCAATACCCAGCGAGGTAAGATCAAGAATGACAAAAATCGCCAGGTGGAGAATTGAACTCTCCCCCTTTAATTATGACATACTGTATCATCCTGGTAAACTCAACGACCCACCAGATGCGTTCTCCAGGGAGACTTGCGCCAACATACAACTGGACAGGCTGCAGAGACTCCACGAGAAGCTCTGTCATCCAGAGGTCACGAGGTTCGCGCACTTTTTCAAAGCTCGCAACCTGCCCTACACAGTCGAGGAGATTCGCTCCTTGACCTGAGCCTGCCCAGTGAGTGCTGAGTGCAAGCCTCACTTCTTCCGTCCGGAGAACACCCACGTCATCAAAGCCACCCGCCCCTTTGTGCGTCTCAGCGTGGACTTCAAGAGGCCCCTACCGTCGACCATCTATAATACCTACATTCTTACAGCCATCGACGAGTACTCCCGCTTCCCGTTCGCTGTGCCCTGCTCGGACATGATCACCTCCTCAGTCATAGAGGCCCCTGCACAGCATCTTCACCATCTTCAGGTACCCCAGTTACATCCACAGTAACAGAGGGGTCCTCGTTTATGAGCGCGGAGCTGCAGCAGTACCTTCTGCAGCATGGTATTGCTTCAAGCAGGACCATCAGCTTTAACCCACGCAATAATGGGCACATCGAAAGAGAGAATGCCACCGTCTGGAAAGCGGTTATGCTTGCCCTCCAGTCCAAAGGTCTCCCCACCTCTTGCTGGCAGGACGTGCTCACTAGAGCTCCACACTCCATGCACTCCCTCCTATGCACCGCGACCAATGTCACCGCCCCCCCCCCCCCCCATGAAAGAATGTTCTCTTTCCTGAGGAAATCCAAATTGGGAACAACCATATCGGTGTGGCTCATGGTTCCCGGGCTGGTCCTCCTGCGATGCCACGTCCAGTACTCAAAGAACGACCCCTTGGTTGACCAAGTGACTCTGCTCCATGCAAACCCACATTATGCCTACATTGAGTACCCGGACGGGCAGGAGGACACAGTCTTGGTAAGGGACCTAGCCCAAGCCGGATCAGACCCAGCAGTGCTTCCAATCCAACCTCCCCCAAATCGTTCTCCCCCAGGACATGTGCTCGACACGCTCTACACCAATTTTTCCACCATTTAATAAAATACTCAGAAATTTTCTGCATTTTTAAAATACAGAATATTGAAAGTCGATAACATCTGGATTTTAGCACTGTACTCCATTTGCCAATTTTCTCCATTCATTTACTGTTTCAATTCCCTTGAAATTTTCTTTTCCTCAGTCTCTTCATAACTTGTTAGGTTTTGTGACATCAGTCTTATTACACAGAAAAGGAAACATTCTCAGGAACTGCAAGAGATGAGATAATCTCTTGAACATCTGACCCATGACTCACTCAGATCAGCTTACCAATTTGAGCAGAGAGAACTAATTGAGAAATAAGTAGTTAATACATACCCGACATGCTTATGATGCTTCAGCATACTGGAACGATCTCTCTTCAGAATGTTTGGGTGAATGACTATCAGACTTCACACGTCGACAAAAAAGAATCCATCTAGAATCTATTAATGTACTAGCAGACTGAGTAATCTTAATTTCCTAAAATACTCAATTATGTGGTTTGAAATAGATACTCCTGGTGGCATTTGAAGGAGTCTGGGTAAAGGCAATTGAATGGAGGAATATTAATAGAAAAGGGTGAAGATGAAAATGTCTGTGCAATTAAATGAATACATTGCACCTCATTACCTCTTCTCTACAATTCCATTGACAAATGGAATTCAATAGATGTAAATAAGTGCAATCAACACCCTCTTTTTTTTGTTTGTTTTGGCATTAAAGGTCAAAGGTAATTTAAAGCAAGGCATTGAGAATTGCCCTTTTGACACATCTGCCAAGAAATTCCCTCCTGCCTCAGGCATTCAATGAGGTATATAGTAACCAGAGAATTTCATACTCTCCTTCGGAAAGGCTCTTTCCAGTATTTTCGGCACTGCCATGAGAAATAAATTTCTCAGCAATTGTTTTTATATTTATAACATAGAACATTGCAGCACAATACAGGCTCTTCAACCGACAATGTTGCACCAACCTATGGAAACCTGCTCCACAACAATCTAATTGTTCCCTACCTCAGCCCATAACCCTCTTTTTCTTACATCCATGTTCCTATCCGAGTCTTTTGAACATCCCTATTGTACGTACCCTTTAGTCATCGTATGCTGATATTTTGAAGAATGCTAATAATGGTTGGTTTATTTTAACTGTGTACATACAAACACAAGAAACATTTAAATCTGAAAAGCCTTTACTATGTCAAGTATCCAGGTGTTGGGGGTGTGGCCATGCTGGGTGGCTGAGCAGATGTGCTTCTCTGAGAAATGTTACCAAAAGACGACCAAAAAATAGATTTTGATAGAATTTTTTTGACTGGAAAATGTATGGATATATCTTCTGAAGAAAATTGTTGAAGGATGACTGGAAGATCGCATGGAAAAAAAACAAAATCAATGCTCTTCGACATATCTGTCTTTCCAATCCCATTTCCATTCTTCTTATCTGACGTCTTCCTCTTAGGAGAAGAATGCCTTTCAGTAGCCCTGTCCAGTAAATAATTAGTAAAAATTAAAGCATCATGATCATTCTCAAAAAACTGTGAATGGAAATTGCCGTAAAAAATCTTCAACACAGCGGATATCGAAAAGAACATTTATATCCCTTTCTCCAAAGCACCTCTTTCGCAGAATTGAATTCTTTATGTCTCTTAATAATCTCCTGACTTAAATCAGGATTTTAAAAAAAGACCTAATTACCTTGCACCATCAATGGAGACTGATATATACGTGCATTTTCACCACAACTCGCAAAATTGTCTCCCTGTCTTGATATTTCAAACAACTAATCAAAACTGCTCGAGGTGGTTGACTAGGATATGGTTTATTTCTTAGAGCCTATGTGCTCTATCTAATTCTAAACCACCTGGAAAAAATTCGACACCTAATGCGTCAGGGATCCTTTTTTTTTAAATTACTGGATCCAAACCCTCAATGCCTTCTGGAATTCCCCACTATTTTAACATTATTCCAATGGCTTTGGTTTTCCAAAGAGTCAATCTTCTTCAATAAATCTTTCTTCTAAATTTCCCATCCAACAAAGGAATCTTCCACTTTTTCTATTTTCTCTCTATTTCGTTCCACTTGTTATCTACAATCTTGAAAAGCACCTTCAATTTTCTTAAAGTTATCTTGAACTGTGTCCACCATATTTAAACATCTATTGACATCAGCTTGAACAATACAAATATCTTTCTTGACAGAAGAAACCTCATCACAAATATTATTCAATTTTACAGTCATCTTCATAAATCCATGATCCATCTGAGTAGACATTTGTGTTGACATATTATCCATTTGTTGGGCAAAACTTTCAAGAATTGTAAAAACAGCATCAGAAGTAGATTCAAATATCTCTTTTTGAGGCCTACCTTCTTTGAATTCAGCAGTAACCAGCATATCTTCTTCCATACCTTCCATCTGTGGAGAAGCCTTTTCTTCTTGTTCTTTCAGGCCCACAGTCGATTTGAAGGTCTTGCTCCTCGTCAGCATACCAACCTATGCAGGGCCAACCTCTTCAGCCCATTACCCGTCAGTATCGCTGACAGCCCAGACCCTCTCAAGAAGATTGCAGACCCTCATTGCATCAAGTGTGCCCGCAGCATCATGGGCCACCTCGGACCTCTTGCGCCGCCAGGCACAGCAGTGGTGACATGTGTCGGGCCCGACACTGAAGGTTCCAGTGGCTGTACCGCGCGCTCGACATCACGAGCACGTGGATCAAGATGAGAGGAAGAAATCAAAAGCCCGGAGCCATCTTGCGACTGCAAAGAGGGCGCCAGGGTAATACTTAGGCGAGCTGGAGTGCATTGAGGCTTGGATGTCGGACCAATTGAATCCATGGATTCCACTTGGTAAGTAGGCCTTAATTCTTCTGTACTCTTGAATAAAAGTTTCTTCTGAAATTGTGTTTTTGATTTCTTTGTATTAGTAACCATTGTACTCTTGTAATACTCAGACAACTTTAGAATAGGTTTTCAAGCTTTTACAAAATTGAAGACTTTGAAAAAAATCAAAAGTTGCTGTTCAAATGGTTTCATTGATGAAAGATTTGAATTTGATAGAGGTTTGGAGGAGGTTAAATCCTACTGAGAAAGATTTTTCATTTTATTCTTTTTGCCATGATTCATTTTCAAGAATAGTTTTGTTTTGGCCTCAGCGCATTTGCAAGCTCATATTACTCAGGCTGAATATAAGAGTAGAATAGTATTTGATCATTCATTGTTACTTATTTCTTGTGTTGGGGATTTAATGCAATGATACTGAAAAAGCCGGAATTTGTTAGTTTTATTAAAGATCAATTTTTTTTGAGTTGGAATAAGAATTCAGTACAGAGTACCTTATGGGATGCTTTAAAGGCTTTTTTTACGAGGTCAAATTATGAATTATGCATCGCAAGAAAAGAAGACATTTTTGGCTGAGAGTCAGATGTTGGAGAAGCAGATAGCTGATTTGGAAAAAGAGTTTCAGAAGAATTGTACGGAAGATAATAAAGTAGCTTTAACTAAATTAAAATTATGATATAATACATTACAAACATATCAATATGAGGATTTGATTCAAAGATATTAACAATGTTATTATGAGCTTGGTGATAGAGCCCATAAAGTTTTAGCCTAGCAATTGAAAACAGAACAAGCTTCGTGAACTATTAATGCTGTTAGAAAAAGTACTTAAATTACTTATAAACCTCAGGAAATATTTTTATCATTTTATCAGAAATTATATGCTTCTTTTTGTCTGGTTTAAATTTGCCAATATTAGGGGAAGATGATGTGAGAAAATTGGATTCTCCTTTTACTGATTTTGAGAAAAATTTGAAGATTTTCTAATGCCTTTATTCATGGATGTAATAGAGCAAGCAGTAGAAACCCAGACACTACCAGATTCCTTCTCAAAAGCAATAATTACTGTACTATCAAAAAAGAATAGAGACTCTCTGAAAACTTCTTCTTACCAACCAATATCTCTTTTAAATGCAGGCTACAAAATAATAGCAAAAGCACTGGCGAACAGGCTGGGACAGAACTTACCTAAATTAATACATACAGATCAAGTGGGATTTGTTAAGGGTAGACAAGCATCAAATAACCAGGTGCAATTATTTAACATAATACATTTAGCTCAATCAAGGAAGGACCCCAATATCACTAGATGCAGAAAAAGCATTCGATGGACTCAAATGGCCTTTTTTGTTTAAAACACTAGAAAAGTTAGGTATAGAACAAGAATTTATTAACTGGATTAGGGCATTATATCAAAAGCCACAAGCAAAAATAATAACCAATAGTCAAAAATCAGGAATAATCCCATTGAGACAATTGAGTAGGCAAGACTGCCCCCTCTCTCCAGCATTATTTGTAATGGTGATAGAACCTCTAACAGAAATGATTAGGGGTGATCCTATTAAAGGCTTCGAGGTCGGGTGAGTCCAACACAAAATTAGTTTGTTTGCTGATGATATACTGTTATATATGTCTGAATCCAAAAGTTCAATGGAAAAACTGCAGGAAATTTTAACGAAATATCGAAGAGTATCAGAATATGATAAATATGGATAAAAGTGAAACTTTACCATTAACAAATCATGACTATGAATGTTTTAAAGTGAATAGTATGCTTAAATGGAAAAGTGAAGTTATTAAATACTTGGGAATTATGCTCGATAACAACTTGAATAACTTTTATGTTGAATTACTCCCCTCTGCTTGCGAAAGTAGAAGAAGACTTACAGAAATGGAAGGACCTGCCCCTAATGTTAATAGGGAAAGTTAATTGTATTAAAATGAAGATTATGCCAAAGATTCAATATTTGTTCCAGTCAATACAAATATATTTACCAAACAAGTTTTTAAAAAAATAATAAATGGTTTGGTAAGACTATTTTATGGAATAATCAAGTATCTAGAATAGCATTAAAAAAAATGATGTGGAATCATAAATTAGGGGATTGAGGCTCCCAGATATTAAAAAAAAATTATCTGGCTTCACAATTCAGATTTTTGGTATTTTTCTTCAAAACTGATTTACCAAAATGGATGCATATGGTACTGCATGAGATGGATGAAACATGGCCTAAAGATTTTATCTATAGATGGAATTGGAAATTAATTAAGAGAAAGACCTCAAACCCAATATTGATTCATTTCCTAAAGCGGGCAGCAACCTCCTTGGAAGAAGACCGCAGAGCCCACCTCACTGACAAAAGACAAAGGAGGAAAAACCCAACACCCAACCCCAACCCACCAATTTTCCCTTGCAACCGCTGCGACCGTGTCTGCCTGTCCCGCATCGGACTTGTCAGCCACAAACGAGCCTACAGCTGACGTGGACATTACCCCTCCATAAATCTTCGTCCGTGAAGCCAAGCCAAAGAAGAAAGAAAGAAAAGAATAAAGATCTGGCAAGATATTAATGACAATTTAGGAAGGAAAACTGGAATATCTTTAAGATCTCCACTATGTAATAATCTGATGTTGCCTATAATAATGAAAAATAGGATTTTAAATATATGGTCACAGAAAGAAATTTGCTACATTCCTGACTGCTATAAAGATGGGGTTTTAACGTCATTTGAACAAGTGAAGCAAACTTATGGTGGTCCAAATGGCACTTTTTTTTTGTTATTTACAACTAAGGGCTTTTCTAAGAGAAACTTGTGGAAATTATACGACTCTTCCGGGAGTGAGTCAATTGGAGCGTACATTGTTGTTGTTCGTCCTTCATAGTCGAAGATGACCATGGCTTCAAAGTCAAATGGAAGATTGGTGGCTATGGGTCCGGAGGTGACTGGTGAGGCCAATCCAGGCCCTGAAGGCTCGCCCACACGTGGGACGCAAGTGGGTGGGTGCTTTTGTGTCAATGGATGCTGCTCGGGCCTTGCACACAGCACGCTTTTGATGCACCTCGATGATGCACCTGACTTCAACTGCACAGGCTCCTGTGGTGATCTTGCTGTGCCAAGCTGGATGGTCGAAGGCAAGTGTCTCACACGTGTTGATGTTCACACCCAGGCCTTTGAAGGATGCTTTGAGGCAGTCTTTGTAATGTTTCTTCTGCCCCCCACCCCCCCCCCGAATGAGCACTTGCTTACACAGTTCTCCGTACAGCAGCTGCTCAGGCAATCGGCTGTCTGACATTCTGACCACATGTCCAGCCCACCTGGCTCAAGCTTTCAGCAGGAGGGTGTAGATACTGCAATGCCCTGCATGTTCGAGGATTTCCGTGTCGGGGACTTTGTGGACTGATGTGGAGGAGTCTGCGGAGACAGCTCAGGTGAAAGTGGTTGAGCTGTTTGGCATGTCTGCTGTAGACAGTCCAGGTCTCGCTGGCGTAAAGGAGGATGGTAAAGACCACTGTACAGTAGACCTTCAGTTTGGTGGTAAGACTGAGTCCTCTCCACTCCAAGACGTTCTCACGGAGTCTCCCAAAGGCGGCGCTGGCTTTGGCAATCCTGTTGTTGACCTCAGCATCTATGTTAACTGCATGAGAGAATATGCTGCCAAGGCAGGTGAAGCTGTCAACTGCCTGGAGGTTCTGGCCCTTCACTGTGATGCGTGGCTCCTGGTATGGTTTTCCTGGGGCAGGCTGGTCTTTTTGGAGTTGATAGTGAGACTGAAGTTGTCACAGGCTTGTGAGAAGCAGTCCATTTCACGCTGCATCTTCTGCCCTGTGCTGGTGCTGAATGCACAGTCATCAGCAAACAATAAGTTCTGATGACAGTCTCTTGCACCTGTGTAACTGCCTGCAGGCACTTGAGGTTGAACAACCTGCTATCAGTCCTGTACCTGACATGGATTCCTTCTTCGTAGTTACGGAAGGGATCTGTCAGCAGGGCAGAGAATACCATACTGAACAGAGTCGGGGCGAGAACGCAGCCTTGCTTGACGCCATTTGTCATTGGGAAGGCCTCCAACTCGTTGCCGTCATCCAGAACTTTCATCATCATACCGTCATGGAACTGTTGGACGATTGTGATGAGCTTGCTGAGGCAGCCAAACTTCTCCATGATCTTCCACTAGCCTTCTGTGCTGACTGTATCAAAAACCTTGGTTAGATCGACAAAGGTCATGAAGAGGTCGCTATGTTGCTCCTGGCATTTTTCCCGGAGTTGGCGTGCAGCAAAAATCTTGTCCGTGGTCCCACATTCAGCATGGAAGCCGCACTGGCTTTCTGGGAGCAGACCTTGCTCAAGATGTTGGAGAAGGCGGTTGAGCAAGACGTAGGCCAGAATCTTCCCTTCCCCACAATGGACAAGAGGAAGATGCCTCGGTGGTTGCCTTTCCCCTTGTAGATGTGGACTATGCTGGCATCATTCAGCTGTCCCTTTCTCCACATGGACTGGAAGAGTACAGTCAGCTTTTGCACCATGTCAGGGCCTCCTGCTTTGTATGCCTCAACAGGTATTGCATCGGGTCCTGGCGCTTTGCCATAGGAGAGTTGCTTCACTGCCTTCCTGACTTCATCTACTGTGGGGAAGGTGTTGAGGTTCTTGTTGATCTCTCTCTCTAACTGGGGCAGGTGGGCAATGGCCTCGTCATTGATATCGGCAGGGCAGTTAAGGACATTGTTAAAGTGCTCAGTCCACTGCTCCAGAATCTGCTTCTTCTCAGTCAGCAGCTGCGTCTCATCTGAATTGAGAAGGGGTGAGGAGCCTGAGGATTGAGGACTGTATACAGCCTTAAGTGCATTGTAGAAGCACCTCATGTTGTGGCAGTCTGCATAGCTCTGGATTTCATCAGCCTTCTTGTGAACCAGCTGTCCTGCATCTCAAAGTTTTTCTGTACCTTTCTTCTTGCCTTGGCAAAGGCATCTTTCTTGGCTAGTGATGTGGGGTTATTCTGATGTGCTCTGTACTGTTGATGTGCCTGTATTTCTTCATCATTCTCATCGAACCAGTCTTAGTTTCTTTGGGTTGCTAGTCCAAGATGTTCAAGGGCGGTAGTGTATACAGAGTCTCTAAAGGCTGTCCACTGTTCCTCAACACTGGTCCCACCTTCCTGTGGTGTGCCTGGTAGTCTGCCTTCAAGGTCATCGGCGAATTCTTCTGCAACCCTGCTGTTTTTCAGCTTGGAGACATTCAGCCTCTTTGCAGACTTCTGCCCTTGGAGTCTTCTCATGGGCAGAATTCGAAGCCTGAAGTTGGACACAATGAGACAGTGGTTGGTCCAGCAGTTGGCACCACACATGGCTCTTGTCACTCTGACATCCACCCTGACCCTCTTTCTGGTGATGACGTAGTCAATAAGATGTCAGTGCCTCTTGTCTGCTAGGCACGTTTCGCTGACAGTTTGTAGCGAGCTAGCTCTTTTGCAACCATTGCAGTTCTTCTCTCTGGTCTGCCTGCCTTGATGTTATCTCGCAGAGTTTTCGCATTCCATGTTCCAAGGTTAAGCACCATCACTCTCATCTTCACTGTTTTAGGTCGATCACTATGAGGGATTCCCATCAGCCGCAGTAAGCTGGGCAGGGTGAAGTGAAGCAGACTATGTTTGAGGCACCTTTCCAGCCTCTTCCTCCATGGAGGTGAGCAGAGCGATCCTAAAGAGGGCTGCTTAGATACCCAGGGGCTGCCAAACTCAACTGCTGCTTCAATCCAGTAGAGAGTTACCCTATGCCCTGGGCCGCCTGTGTGCAGGTTTGTGACTTCAGCTTTCAGTGTATCCGTAACTCCTGCTTCACCACTCCCCCATTGCCACAGGACTTTAGATGTTGTGTGTTGGATTTGAAGTCATGACTTGCGCTCGACTTGGCTTAAAGAGAGAGTTGCGCAGGTCATCAGCCTCACTTTCTCACCCTGACCTATCTGGACCCAGTGGCGAGACATAGTTGAGATGGCTGGAGACAGGTCAGAATGCAGTGGATGGCCAGCAGTGTTCTGTATGTGTCTCACTGTGTCCTCTTAGTGCTCCACGACGCATTGCTGAGAATCGCTTTTCTGCCTGTTGAACCAGTGATGGTTTCTTCCGCACAGTCCGCCGAATCCAGGCTTCACACGCTAGGTAGACATGCCCTGAGTGATGTGGGTCCATGGCAGTTCTTGCGGCATGTTCGCAAGCCTCCCTACCCATTGTTGGGCATTCTCATCCACCTTTGCAGCCATTGGGAAATGTCTCCTCTTCTGCCTGCTTCACCCTTGGGATGATCACCACATGCTGTACTAGTGACACCGCCCCTTCACTTGTTTTCGCCTGCTAGCTGAAGTGGTTTCCAGGGTGTGGCACAAGGACCCAACAAGTGAGAGATTTAGGAGATGAGTGAGGTCCATTATGGATGAGCATACATTATGGATGGATAGAATACCTAAATTTATTATTCAAATATATTATGCCCTGAAAATGGACTGGAAGAAGTCTGGAATACATAGGTCAAGAGAAAGATGGCAGTGAACATATCAGAACAATCTTGGACGGATGGTGTAGAGATGGGGGTAACTTCGATAATCAATAAGAGGTATGGTTTGGTGCAATATAATTTTTTGCATCAATTATATTCAACTCCAGAAAGATTGCACAAATCAAAACCAGAAATAACAGACAGACATTTTCAATGTGAAATAGAGGAAGGAACATTTCTTGATTCAGTGTAGTCATGTATTAAGGTCAATTCTTTCTGGCAAGAAGTGTCAGAAATCTTAACAAAGAGTACTTGAGTTAATTTCCTGGTAACCTGGAATTATAATTATTGGGGAATTTTATAGTTATTGGTAATCATCTTACAAAGTATCAAATATCATTGACTAAGATTGGACTGGCGATAGCCAAGAAATGTGTGGCAGTCACATGGAAGTAAAATACACCGATCTCTTTGGCAAAATGGATATCAGAAGTGGACAGTTGTATCCCTATGGAAAAGATCACTTATAATTTGCGAAACAACATGATTCATTCCAAAAGACCTGACAACCGTATTTGATTTATATTGGTGCACAAGTATTATATTGCTGTTATAAACTCATGATCTCCCCTCGATTTTATACTTTTTTTTTTAAAAGTAAAATAGACTGTAAGCTCCGGTGGTGGAGGAAAGACCTGTATAAGGTAGCCGGGGTGGGGGGGGGGGGGGGGGGGTGGGGGGGAGGGGTGTTAGGTTGGGCTTGAATGTTAATTGCTTGGAAATTTTTTTTGGTTGATTTTTGTTACAAATATTTATGAAAATTTGTATTTTTTAAGAAGGATTTTTATTTTTTATGTAAGCAGCATATAGACTATTTCACTATATTTATGTGAAAGATATTGGATATTCAAGAGCGGTTGTCATACCCACATTCCTATTCGGCTCCGAATCATGGGTCCTCTACCGGCATCACCTACGGCTCCTAGAACGCTTCCACCAGAGTTGTCTCCGCTCCATCCTCAACATTCATTGGAGTGACTTCATCTCCAACATCGAAGTACTCGAGATAGCAGAGGCCGACAGCATTGAATCCACGCTGCTGAAGATCAAACTGTGCTGGGTAGGTCACGTCTCCAGAATGGAGGACCATCGCCTTCCCAAGATCATATTATGTGGTGAGCTCTCCACTGGCCACCGAGACAGAGGTGCACCAAAGAAGAGGTACAAGGACTGCCTAAAGAAAGCTCTTGGTGCCTGCCACATGGACCACCGCCAGTGGGCTGATATCGCCTCAAACTGTGCATCTTGGTGCCTCACAGTTTGGCGGGCAGCAACCTCCTTTGAAGAAGACTGCAGAGCCCACCTCACTGACAAAAGACAAAGGAGGAAAAACCCAACACCCAACCCCAACCAACCAATTTTCCCTTGCAACCGCTGCAACCATGTCTGCCTGTCCCGCATCGGACTTGTCAGCCACAAATAAGCCTGCAGCTGACGTGGACATTTACCCCTCCATAAATCTTCGTCCACGAAGCCAAGCCAAAGATTTTGTGTGTGTGTATATATATATATATGTATATATATATATATGTGTGTGTGTGTATATATATATGTATATATATGTGTATTTATATATATATATATATGTGTATTTATATATATATATGTATATATATATGTGTGTGTGTGTATATATATGTGTGTGTGTGTATATATATATATATAATATTTCAATTTATTTATATTTCTATTTATCCATCTATTTATTTATTTATTTATTTATTTACTTATTTTTATATATTTATACATATATATATTTATATATATATTTATACATACATATATAAATCTATTTATTTATTTATTTATATATATATATTTATTTATATTTATTTATATTTATATATATTTATATATATTTATTTATATTTATTTATATTTATATATATTTATTTATATTTATTTATATTTATATATATTTATTTGTGTGTGTGTGTGTGTGTGTGTGTGTGTGTGTGTGTGTGTGTGTGTGTGTGTGTGTGTGTGTGTGTGTGTGTGTGTATATATAAAAAAATAAAATATTTTAAAAAGTATCCTGGGTGTTGAGGACTGTTACAAGTGGGGCAGCTAATGCATTTGAACAACACAGGTATGATAAGATATTTTCTGCAGGACAAATTAGGTCCAACTATGGCCCTACAAATGTGCAGTGGCATAAAGGCCATGATTCAAAGAGGGAACATACGGAAGATCATCTCAGCAATGAACTTCTTGCTCCAAGCGGAAGGACCTAAAAATCACAAAATCACAAAAAACAACATACCAAAAAATCCAGAAATGTTTCTTCTAAATAATACAAGAGGTGAAGAACTAGGTCTCGAATTGGATAGAGCCCAAAAAAGATTCATTATGATAGCCCTAACAGTAGCAAAAAAATGTATAATGTCAACCTGGAAAATGGAAGAGAGCCTGAAAATACAACAATGTATTCCATTGGAAAACATTACGTATAATTTAAAAGACAAATATACATTGTTCAAAGAAATTTGGGAACCATATATGAAATATGACAGAAAATGCTGGCCTCGGACCTCCATCTCCTAAAGTGATAAGAAGATAAACATGATCAGATAATGTGTAAAAGTAGATGACATTTTTTTTTGTTTTTCTTTTGTGTAAAGATGTTGTTTTCTTGTATTTTATATGCTTAATATTTATTGGTTTTGGAGGAGGGTGGGGAAGGGAGGAGGGAGGGTAGGGGTGAGAAAAGAGGGAAAATGCCACTATATATTTAACGAGAAACATTTGTACATATTTTTGTTGATATGGTTCATAGTGCAATAAATAAATTACAAAAAAAACCAGGCCTTCACAAATCTAGGAACCTAGGAATAACAATTGATGAGCGGTGCTGGTCCCAACTTATGTTGGATCAGCATCATTGCAGTCATTAAAGCATGGTTCAGGCTGGTGCAATACAACTTTCTACACCAGCTGTACCGGACACCGCAAAAATTGAACAGATCTAAACCAGAAATGTCAGACCAAAGCTTTAGATGTAGCATCGAGACAGGAACCACAACCTGGACATGTACCAAGGTGACACCCTTCTGGGTGGAATTAGGCCAAGTCCTAGAAAAAAATTTATAGGTAATTCTGTGGGAAACATAATGGACATAAGACTTACAATGAATTTGTCCTAATTTCAAATTCAATTCCTAATGATCCCATTGGCAGTGGCCAGGAAATGCATAGCGGTTACTTGTAAATCTGACTCCTGTCTGAGCATTACTCGCTGGAACACAGAAATGCAAAGCTGTGTTCCCCTGGACAAAATTACTTACAACTTAAGAAAAAGTATAATACTTATTTGAAAATATGGCAACCTGCAGAGCTCGTCGAAAGAACCAAAGACTTGTTGATCCAAACCAAGGCTTTTATTAGTAAAAGACAGGAGCTCTTCACAGGTGGCCGACCAGTCTGGAATGATCCGACCTGGCTAGGGACACAACCCTTTAAGGCCCAGACAGTAGGCGTGGCTAAGCTCTCAGCCAATCACTGTAAGCACAGTCATTACATACTCTAGATACTGTAACTATATACAATGGTGATAGGTCTGTACTATCACATTCACCCCTTCTTGGAGAACTGACCCTGGGGTGGAAGGGCTGAAGAGGGAGAAGGGAAGGAAAAAAAAATGAGGGAGAGAATGAAAGGAATGGATAGGTTAAGGACTGTAGCGGTCAGGGGGTCTGACCATCCGGCTTGACCGCTGTGGTGCCAGGATTGGGGTTGCTGGAGTGGTGTCACCAGCGGGCTCGTCGGGTGCGAGCGCTCCTTCGCTCAATTCCCCAGCCGTATTGTCGGCAGGGTGGCCCAGGTCGTTGGGGTGCTGTTGGTCCTTCTGTTCTGGCACGGGGCCTGGGGAATAAAGAGTTGAGGAAGGTTGGGTTGCTGGACCTACCGTGTCCTGAGCTAGGTCCTGCACCGAAACAGTGTCCTCCCGCCCGTCTGGGAACTCAACGTAGGCGTAATGCGGGTTCGCGTAGAGTCACTCGGTCGACCAAGGGGTCGTTCTTTGAGTGCCAGACGTGGCGTCGCAAAAGGACGGGGCCAGGGACAGTGAGCCATGCCGGTACAGTGGTTGCTGATTCGGATTTCCTTGGGAAAAGGAACATCCTTTCGTGGGGGGTGGCATTTGTTGCGGCACATAGGAGGAAGCGGATGGCGTGTAAGGCACTAGTGAGAACCTCCTGCCAGTGAGAGGTGGGGAGACCTTTAGACCGGAGAGCCAGTGTAACCGCTCTCCAGGTGGTGGCATTCTCCCTCTCGACCTGGCCGTTACCGCGTGGGTTATAACTGGTGGTCCTGCTTGAAGCGATACCACACTCCAGAAGGTACTGTTGCAGCTCTGCACTCATGAATGAGGACCCCCTATCACTGTGGATGGAATTGAGTAACCCGAAAATGACTAAGATACTGTGAAGGGCCTGTATCACTGAAGTGGCGGTGATGTCTGGGCAGGACACAGCGAATGGGAAGCAGGAGTACTCATCGATGGCCGTAAGGATGTAGTTATTACGGTTGGTCGACGGTAGGGGCCCCTTAAAGTCTACGCTAAGATGCTCGAAGGGGTGGGTGGCTTTGATAACGTGGGAGTTCCCCGGACGGAAGAAGTGGGGCTTGCATTCAGCGCACACTGAACAGGCTCGGGTCATGGAGAGAATCTCCTCGACTGTGTAGGGTAGGTTGTGCGCCTTCACAAAGTGGGCAAACCTAGTGACTCCTGGATGACAGAGCACCTCATGGAGTTTCTGTAGTCTGTCCATCTGTACACTGGCACACATCCCCCTGGAGAGCGCGTCAGGTGGGTCATTGACCTTACCAGGCCAGTACAGGATGTCATAGTTAAAGGTGGAGAGTTCGATTCTCCATCTGGCGATTTTGTCGTTTTTTATCTTACCACGCTGGCTGTTGCTGAACATGAAGGAGACCGGTCATTGATCAGTCAACAGTGTAAAGCGCCTCCCAGCGAGGTAATGTCTCCAACGACGTACCGCTTCAACTATGGCCTGGGCCTCCTTCTCGACCGAGGAGTGTCTACTCTCTGGACCATGGAGGGTTCTGGAGAAGAAGGCTACAGGCCGACCGGCCTGGTTCAAGGTGGCTGCCAGGGCGAAGTCGGATGCATCGCTCTCGACTTGAAACGGGACAGACTCATCGATCGCGTGCAGCGTTGCAGCGGCGATGTCGGATTTGATTCGATCGAAAGCCACTCTGCCTTCAGTCGAGAGGGGAAAGGAGGTGGTCTTGATAAGAGGACGCCCCTTGTTGGCGTAGTGTGGAACCCATTAGGCGTAATATGAGAAAAAGCCCCGGCAGCGTTTGAGCACTTTCTGGGTATGGAGGGGGTGGGAGGGTAAGTCCATTAGGGGACGCATGCGGTCAGGATCTGGCATCACTACCCCGTTCTCCACCACGCAACCTAGAATCGCGAGTCGTGTGGTCCGGAAGACACACTTGTCAAAATTGTAGGTCAGGTTCAGCCGACCTGCAGTTTGAAGAAATTTGTCTAGGTTGGCGTCGAGGTCCTGCGTGTCGTGGCCACAGATGGTGACATTGTCCAGATATGGGAAGGTAGCGGTTAGCCCGTTCTGGTCCACCATCCGGTCCATTTCCCGCTGGAAGACCGCGACACCATTCGTGACCCCAAATGGTACCCTGAGAAATTGATACAGCCACCCATTCGCTTCGAAGGCCATGAATGGTCGGTCCTCACAACGGATCGGGAGCTGGTGGTAGGCCAAACATAGGTCAATGGTGGAGAATATGCAGTATTGGGCTATCTGATTCACCACGTCCATGATGCGTGGCAGGGGGTACGCATCCAGGAGCGTGAAGCGGTTAATGGTCTGGCTATAGTCGACCACCATCCGTAGCTTTTCCCCGTTCTTGACAACCACCACCTGGGCTCTCCAGGGACTTGAACTGGGTTCGATGATGCCCTCATCCAGCAATCTACGCACCTCACTCCTAATGAATTCCCTGTTTTCATAACTATATTGCTGACTTTTGGTGGCCACAGGCTTCCAGCCAGGGGTGAGGTTTGCGAAGAGTGCTGGCGGGGCAATCCAGAGTGTGGAAAGGCTGCAGGAGTGGCCCTGGGGCACGGGGGCGGGTTGCTTGGGTCCCCCAAAGTGTAGGGACACCATTTGAAACTGACACTGAAAGTCTAATCCCAGCAACACTGGGGCGCACAATTGGGGAAGGATGAATAATTTGAAGTGGTGACCGTTACGCCCTGTACTTCCAGTGTGGTGATGCAGTACCCCTTTATCCTGGTCAAGTGCAACCTCGTCGCTAATGAGATCCTCTGGGTAGTGGGGACAATGCCAAGTCCGCAACGGAGGGCCAGATCTGGCCGGACAAAATTGTCAGTTGACCCAGAGTCAAATAAGCAATTGGTGTAGTGTCCATGCACTTTAATCAGATCCATTGCTTTAGTGAGGGGATGAGAGCATTGCTGATTAAGTCTTATAGAAGCAGCCACTGATCCTGTTGACAGGGGAGTGCCACGTGTTGACGTCACGCAATGGGATGACGTCATAGACGCAGTCAGCGCTGGTGGAGCAGGTTGGAGGTACTCCAGAGGTGCTCTTGTGGCGGCGTCGGTAGCTGAACGGTAAGTAGAGGAGGTTGTTGCTCGCGGTTGGTGGGTAGGTCGTCGGTCGCGGCGGTCGGGCCCCAGCGGTTGTCAGCGACGGACGCTAGGGCGAGTACCTGGTTGGCCGTGGCGGGTCCCTTGTCAGTCACGGTGGCCGCACCGGCGGTGGCGTGGACAGCAGCAGCAGGGGAGCAGGCAGCGGTAGCGTCGTCTCTGGGGGTGGCTGTGGCAGTGGCAGCGGCAGTAGCGTCGGCCCCGGGGGTGGTCGTGGCCGTGGCAATAGTGGGCTCTAGAGTCGGGACCGAGGCCGGGTCGAGTGTTCCACACGGGGGTGAGAGGCGGACCAACATCATGGTTGCGAGGGTGGGCTGCCCCTTCCGGGTTCGGCGTCTCCGTGACGTCAGGCGTTGCCATGCAGGGAAGTCCTCACTCTCATTGGACGAGAGCTCTGGGGAAGAAGAGTTTGAATGGGATAGTGGCGGTTGGGCTTCACAAGAGGCACTGTGTTTGCCGGCGGCCATTTTAGACCTACAGACTGCAGCAAAGTGGCCGTTTTTAAGGCACTTCTGGCACCTGTTTTTTCTTGCTGGGTACTGGGACCTGCTGTGCTTGTCCCTCCCGCAGAAATAACATTTTGGGTTCGCAGGTGGCAGTGTAGCAGCAGCCGACAGGCCGTCAGTATATCAGGGGGTGGTAGGGTAGAAGGGCACTCTACTCACATCAGAACATGGGTTCCAGTCCCTAGAGAACTCGTTTGACTTTAAGGCTGCATCCTCCATTGTGACTGCAATCCGGGCCACATCCTCTGGTTTTTCTACTCCTTGTTTGAGCAAGTGTAGCCTCACTTCGTTCGATCGGAGCCCGGCCACATAGGTATCCCAGACGAGATTGTTTGTGATCTCGGCAGCAGTTTTGTCCACACAGTTACAGTCCTTGCCCAACGCCTTTACTACTTGTAAATATGCCCTGCTAGACTCGCCGGGCTGTTGCTTCCTCGACGCAAGCACAAGCCGGGCATGAACTCTGTTCATTGGTTGATCGTACAGTTCTTTCAGTACCTTTATGGCTGCGGTGTAAGTGGTCTCATCCTGGATGTTCTCATAGACTCTCAAGGACACCATAGACAGCAATGCTGTTAGACGCTGGTTATCCTCCTCCACCTCAATGAGCCTTAGGAAGTTTTCAAAGTTCAACAGCCAGAACTTAAAGGCTTTGAAGACTGTAGCTGACTGTGGGTCGATGTCAAGTTTTTCTGGCCGAGTCAGACGCTCCATCCCTTTTTAAAAAAAATTCTTTTTGCTAATAAAATTGTAGAGCTCGTTGAAAGAACCAAAGACTTGTTGATCCAAACCAAGGCTTTTATTAGCAAAAGATAGGAGCTCTTCACAGGTGGCAGACCAGTCCAGAATGATCCGACCTGGCTAGGGACACAACCCTTTAAGGCCCAGACAGTAGGTGTGGCTAAGCTCTCAGCCAATCGCTGTAAGCACAGTCATTACATACTCTAGATACTGTAACTATATACATTGGTGATAGGTCTGTACTATCACACAACCATACTTAAATTCCATAGGAACACGATTATAGTGTAGACCATCATGCCTTGCCATCCTCCTTCCCCGTCTATCCCTCAATTGGTGGTGCGAGGATGGGATGGCAGGGGTTCCATCCCATCCCAACCAGAAAAAGTCAAGAGAAGAAAACACTGGCCACTGTGTCGTGACAAACCCATAAAACTCTGATATATGTCTTATACCTTTGTTGTGAGTGTCTTAAATGTTGTGTGTAATTGTAGTTAGTTAAGTGTTAAGTGTGGGGGATGGAGAGGGAGGGAGATGAAAAGGGCTTGAACTGTGCAGAAAACTTTGTATAAAACTGATAAATGTAAACTGTAGTCAGTGTTGATACTGTTAACATTGACACGAATAATGTTGATAAATGTTTGAGTTTAAGTATGGAAAATCATAAATATGATATTCAAAAAAAGTATCCTGGGTGTTTACCTCGTCGAAGAACTAGTTGAATTTTTTGGGGCTTTATCTGTGTCACGATTTTTCCCTGACTTCCAAGTGGGCGATTCAGATCCACTTTCATCACATTTTCAGGTTTAATTATATCTGTCTCTTTGCAACCTCTATTCTTGAGCAGTTGCTCAGAATCACACCGTGCGGAATTTGGTTCTCCAGCCTTTGTAAAGTTCTGCATTAGGAAGGATCAATTAAAAACAAATAAAATGTATGAATATTCAAAGAGAAAAGGAAATGAAAATGTGTACACATGACAGATTATATGATGAACCACATGTACAGTCTAAGGAAACAAGAACAGATTTAAAGACAAAACCCATTCATTTTCTAATATGGCTTTCAATAATGTCTATATTTAAATAGTGGAATTAAGCTTCATGCCAGACATGCCAATAATCAGATTTTACTGTCTTCCATACTCCCACAGTTTTCAGCATTGAGGGTGCAAATCTCATTAAAAATAACATTTGGGAAACATAATTGTAGTTTGTGAGAACCAGACACACATCTTAAATCAATATCCATTATAAAAGTATTTAAACTGCTTTTGATTTTAATTATGCTAATTGTCTTACACTCCATCAAAACAAGCACTTCATCACACTACAACAAAAACAATTATTGAATTTCTGGATTACTTTGCAAAAGATGTTTTCCTTTTTGGCAGATGCCAAATTTTCCTCCTGTGGAACTATCTAATCAAATCCACAAAAGAAGACCTTTCTCAGTGGGGATACAGCTCAAAGTTTTTGAAAGGCATTTATATTAAAGAAAAATTGACGCCAAATGGCATATTTTGAATATATGATGATGGAAATCACATGATGGAACACAAAGTCTTGGGAACTCAGATGATATATGGAGCTAAATTTGGTTCAGAAACAACTATCGATCTACAATGTCTGTATAAATAGCTTAACTTGCTGCCTAATTCTCTCCAACTGTTGATTGTACTAAGAATGAGAAGGCAAGTATTTTGCTTTTCCTTTTGGCTTTATTCAGATTCAACACAAATTAAAAGGTCAAACTTGTTATAATTACAAAGCAGAGGATGCTTTCTTTACAGGCAATTGTGTGTCTGTGTGAACAGGGCAAGAAATTATGACTCCTAAGTAATTAGGCTAAGAAATTTTACTGAGGCAGACAGAGTCTGAACCACATTTTAACAGTTAGAACAGTAAAATCAGTGACAAATTATTTGCAGAAATAAAAAATTAAGAGAGGGCAAAATGATAAAATTAATAAGAAGAGTGTGGTGGTTTGCCCATGAGGCAAATGAACCAACTCCAGCAGTCATGGGCGAATCCGCAGCCAGCGGGAACCGGGAGGGTTCCGAGCATGGGGCAGAACTTGGCCCAAAAGCTGAGATGACTTCCGCCCCGCAAGGCGCAGGGGTTGCTGGGAGCGGGCACTTAGGCGCATGCTGATTCAAACAGAAAAGAGTTCAACCGAGCCCTGTTTGACTCCGTGTGTTGATTTCACCTGCTGCTGCGTATTAGTGTGACCACAAGAGAAAGCAGAATCGGTACAGAATTGGACTCCACAGTCATAAAAGTCAGAGAGGTCCATTGCTTTGAAATGAGATGTCATGTTGTTACAGTTTTGCACAACTGGTAAGCCTAGGAGCTGTATAATGGCCTCAACTTTACGCCTTTCATTTATTTTGGAGACAAGTTCATTTGAAACCAATAGTTCTAGAGCAGTAAGGCAGAAGCTTTCCAATTTCCTGATGTACCTCCCATCAGCAACCTGGTGAGTCTGTATTTATTGCCAGGTGGTGGACTCGACTATTTAACTGGCACAGAGCTTATTGAGATGGTGCTGCCATGACAGTGTTATATCAACAACAGCAGAGTTTTGATCAAGAGACAGTCTGAATGACTTTTCACTGGGCTGGAAAATGTCTTGTGGCTAGACAGCAAAAGTGTGTTGAGTTCTGCTAAATAGATCTTAAGCACTATATATTTAGAATGCTTTTAAAGCCCAAGGCACGTTACATCTCTGTGTCTCCTGAGTACTCATCTGCATATGGAGTGAAGGGAGTTTGTGATCAGTGCCATTTATTATTATGGTGATCATGGGAAGAGGCTGGAATCAATTGTCCACTCTGTACTTTTGGCTGAAGCCAGTTACTGATGCTTTTCCTGTGAGTTATTTGATTGTTGACTACATTTCTCAACTGGTTTGCTCAGTCTAAAGTTCTTGAGAAGACAAGTAAAGCTTAAGCAATTAATGGTAAAATAACGGTGTTAGTCTATAAATAGATTGCATTAACTTTATTTGACACTTCAGTTGTTGTTCCAGTGACAGGTTTGAATTCTAGCTATGTGCTAGTGAAATTTAGCAAGACTAGAATTTTCAATTCTCTACAATTATTTGAAATGTCAGTCATATGAAATACATGCTAGCCAAAGATAACTCCTCTTATTTTTCTCCCTCATAATCAAATGCATAACATAAAACCATGTACTATTCTTAGAAATGATAAAAATTCAGATTGCCCTATTTTCTGTAACATTTTTTTTGCCACTGGTAAACTTTAATGTACAGGTACCTAACCTTTTCTCTGGGATTCCAAACACCAGCAACCTCCAAAAACTGGCACTTTTTTTGATAGATGATATTACACATAAGTAACATTAATTTCCCATAATAACTTCTCCGTTTTCAAAGGGAGACCCTCCCCCCAATCCCTGTCACCCCTGTGGGCACCCTCTCTTACCTTCAGAGGAAAGATGACTCTCTCGGCCCCCAGCGGGAGGGAAGCAGGCAGCACCTGGCTCATTGCGGGAGCAATGGCCATCTTCCTTACCTATATTTCCCAATGCAGCTGGAACCATGGGAGATTATGGGTAACAAAGACGGCCAATCCTCCCACATTGATCCATCACCATGCTCGATAATACTCCACTCCTGCTGCCACATTGGGAGTTAGATGGGGGGTGAGTAGAAGGACAGCACTGTGCTGTCAGAATGTGCCTGAAGGCTAGCCTAACAGGCTGTTGAAGTGCCTGAAAGCCACCAGTGCTCGGCTCCACTGCCCTGGCAGCCCACTCCTCCTGCAGCTCACCTCGTGTCTGGCCTTCTGACCCGCTTGGCCATCAGCTCCAAGCAGCTGGCCCTGGGGGGGGTGTGGGCTGATGGACGGACAACCAGAGGCAGGAGGGGGATGAAGGATAATGGACGGCAGGGACTAGGAGCGAGGCATTTGTTTAAAGGGACCAAAATCAAAATGATTCTGAAATCTGGAAGATTCCGAACAATTGCAAGTATTCAGTCCCGATGATCCCAGACCAAAAGTTCGACACCTGTACTTTCAAATAGGTATGCTGTACTATACATTGAAAACCGTTCTAATATATTACAGAGACTTACCACTGTTTTGCACCAGGCACAACCTGGTCCTAAATTGATGCATTCCTTGCAGGTTGCTTCTGCTTTTGTGGGATTGCATTTGGACTTTGATGATTCTGACAAAAAAAAAATCAGTTTCTATTGCAGCTGACCACATTTACAAAAACTCTATTTGGAAATAAGATGATTGTCACAATATAGCTACATAAGTATATGTCTACATTTACGGTAAAAGAACAAGTTATTCATCTTCCTTGAGATTGCAATCAAACCAATGCTCAGGACCATTTAAAATGTGTAACTGAAGCAAGGTCAGGGGTCAGATCATGTAATAGTATCATTCCTTTCAGCCATGCTCCCCGACTCTCCTCTTTATTATGCTGAACACATAATTAACACCCTCTAATATCTTCACCATTGCTGTTGACAACCATCCTAGATCCATAAAAGATCTATCAAATACGATATTTACTTTTGAAGAAATTACTAACTATTCATGTGAACATATGAATTAGGGGCAAGAGGAGAACATCACACACCCTGTCAAGCCTTTCAAAAAGCTTTTCAAGGGAATCTAATTGGAGAGTTTTTTCAACAAATCAAAACTTGTATCAGGGTAAAAAAAAATCTTATTTCCATTATAAATTTATGGTGACTGTCTTTCTTTTGCTTGTTTAGCTGCCAACTCTAGAATTTTCTCTCTCATTTCATAATGCACAATTTTTACCAGTATTGGACGTGGTCTCTGATCTGGTTGTGGCTTCAGCTGTAACACTCAAACTCTCTCAATCTCAATGTCCTCTTGAAATTCAGCTATCCCTAAAGATAGCGGAATCCAATGCTGTAAACACTTATTAATATCTTGACCTTCATCACCTTCTTTAAGGTGGAGGGATCCAGAGGGTAGCCAAATCATAGGTCGGGTGCCCTGCACGGCCTTCTGGTGTGTGATTGGACACGATCAGGAGGACGGGCGGGCCCTCAAGGAATTGGTTATCACTGACCATGGGGGGTGGGGGGTCCATCAAACAGCATCAGCACACCCTTAAGCTGGCACTGGAAAACCAGTCCCAGTATGACAGGTGTGCAGAGGTGAGGCATTGCCAGCAGTTTAATGTTTAGGGTCACGGTTAGGGTCATGATGCAACACCCGCAGATTTCCGTGGTGAGGGATTTAGAGGCTAGCACTACCTTGCACTTTGCTGGGGACAGTCCGGGAATAATGTTGAGCTGTTCCCAGGTGTGTCAAACAGGCAGCCTGTGGGGTAGCCGTTTACTTCAATGTCCATCATTGATCACCCCAGCTGGTGTGGCCTGCACTGATCCAGCTCGATGAAGGCCCACATCAACTCACTGTTCAAATCACTGCTGCTGTATAGTTGGGACAGCTGCCGCCAAGATGACCACCCTTGAGATCACGAAGATGGCTGCCCCCAAGTGGAGTCCGAAAGAGAAGCCGGATGTGATGATACCCAGTGTCACCATGCTCCTGTTCCCAACATTCTGTTCTCAACTATTGGAAATGATGTTGGAAGTGGGTTGGCCCAAAATGGTGGCGCGGGTTGTGGTCTGCAGGCAGCATTGTTAGAAGGGGGTTTAGAGCGGCATACCTTTGTGTAGTGCCCCTTCCTCTAGCAGTTTGACCAGGTCGTGCTACAGACTGTGCAATACTTCCGCGGGTCTTTGCCTTCGCTGCAATAGTTGCATCTTGTGTGCTCCTCTTGGTAGGTCACTGCAGTCATATCCCGACACCCACAGGTTTTCCCTAGCCCCTGTATGGCCCTTACCAAATCAACAGACTCACCATGGCCCTGGTGTTGGGAGACCAGTTGGTAGCAGGCATATATGACATTTATCAGGGCTCCATATTGCTGTCGTAGTAGGGCCATTGCCTTGTCATACTCTTCACAGTCACAGATTACCTGGTGTGCTCCACCGCTACAAAGAGCAGATCCTATCTATCACTGTCCGCAGTGATCTCGTGACACCTCACGTAGGCCTTCAAGCAATGTACCCACATATCAAACTTGGAGGCCTCTGGTTCCATGGGATCAGTTTCCAGATTCTCCATTCTAATCGCCTTATTCATGGCAAATAAAATCTGGTTAATAATTTGTAGAACAAAGCAAATAGACAAAGGATTTATTAACTAGAAAACCTCGGCATGCCTTTACATGCTGCTGGCTCATGTCCAAGGCAAATATGGAAGGAGGAGACTAGGGCTATCAGTCTTTATTAGGGATCTTATGGGGAGCAGCTATAGGGACAGAAGGTGGACCAGCCTGCACAGTCCAGCAAGGTCATGCCTGCAATACTGTGTTCTACCACACAGACTCGATGGGCTGAATAGCCTATATCTGCTCCTATGTCTTATGGTCTTAAGGTTTATCCTAATTTCCCCTGAGAGGAGAACCTGCAGTTTGTGTAAATTTTCTATGGAAAAAGAAATTATTTATTTGTTTCCAACATTTCTGAAATAACCACACTTCAATATTATTTAATTGTCCATCGAGTGTTTTCAGGCAGCCAGAGGCCAGACAAACCCAATTTTCCCCTTTCTCTATCAATTAGATTTACAAAACTATTTAATTTAACATTTACTCACCGGCCCATTCGGTTTCCAGCACCAAGGCTATTACAAGCTTAAATAGGAACCACCTGATCATTTCCTGTTATTGTAAAATTAAAAAAAAATTATAATTTTCATTTAAACCTGAACATTAAATTTTAACTCTACATATTCATTTACAGTTCAAGCACATTACCATTTTCTCACCTTCAAATTCCCTGCTTCATCTTCATCACGGATATCCACCATTTGTTTAGCTTCATCACCTATCAGGAAGTTCTTCAAAACCTCTGCTATTTTCTGAAAGGTCCAAACAGTTCCTCTCCACTAAAATGCTCATGTGCTTTACAGAACAGCTTTATCCTGAGCAACTTCTTTGATTCCTATCTCTTACTGCAAAGATGGATACTCCCCTGAGTCCCAGTTATACTTGTCTCTTCTTAAGAAATGTGGAACAGTCTTCATTCAAAACCTTTAAGGGTATCACACCACAAATCTTTCTCTGTTACATCAATGACTGCATTGGTGCTTGCATGGATTTCTTCATCTTTGCTTCCCCTTCCATCCACTCTCAAATACACTTCGCTTTTCTGAATCTCTCTCCACCTCATCTCTTCACATCCTGTCTCTTAAGAATGCCATCCCTTTATGCCAGTTTCCCCATTTCAAGTGCATCTGGTCTCAAGACAAGGTCTTCCATTTCAGCAAATGTTTCTTCCCTTCTGCTGTGTTTGATAGAGCATTCTCTTGCATTTCTCCCATTTCTCAGACGTCTCTCTCTCCTGATCCACCTCCAGATCCCATTTCCCTTCCCATCTGTCCTTCACCTCTCCCCTCATGGTTCCCATTACCACTTTTCTTACTCGTCAGATTCTAGCATTGGTGGGCATTGTGTCCCTCATCTCTTTCAGGTAGCCAGAATACCCCAATGTAAAGCCACATATTCTACCCAAATGCAGCTGTCGGGAGGCTACCTGAAAGATCCTGATGTGGCTCGGAGGAGTACTCACCAAAACCTCCTCCAGGAGGTAGAATCTCTGCATCTGAGTAGTCCCCCAAGGCACCTGAATGCAGCCACCTAAAAGCTGCTGTTAGGGGGTGGGCTAATGACAATTAGCTGGCGACCCAAATCCCTCAGCCTGACAGCCCCCCCCCCCCCCTCATCCCCCACCCTCTCTGCTGCTCCTGCCCCGAGGTCCCAAGTGTATTCTCTTTCTCAACCTGTTCTGGAAGCTTCTCACATATGTTGGTTCCCAACATCTGCAGTTTTTCTATGAAATAAAAATTCCTACAGTAGTTGTCTTGTGAAGTACAAACTACCACATTACAATGGGAAGGTGAAGGTGGAGACAGCTGCTGGAGGGAGATAAGCAAGAGGCCATTTCATGTCAGGCCTACGCCTGGAGTCTGGCTTCAAGAGCAGATCGAAAACTTAAAACTTACTTTTCAGACAGCAGCCCTAAAAGGTTGCTCCAGCATCCCATTCATATGAGGAGGTGCCTTGTAGTGCCCTCTGGAGCCGATGGAGGTGGGGCGACTGGTGTCAAAGTGCCACCCGTCATGAATATGTGGCAGAGCAAATTTGCTTGAAATAAAACACTCAAGCTAACATATTGCAAAACCGAGGGTAAACCTCATCTAAAATTATCCTGTATTATTTGTAAGATTTTAAATGGGCATTTTTAAAAACATACTGTTAAACACTGGTCATGTATCTTTGGATAAGAGGAAAGGGAATTCGCTGTCTGTACCCTTCATCTGACTCCAGATTCAATACAACATAATTCTGAGCAATTCCCTGGAATGACCTGCAAGCTTCTTCAATAAACAACATGACAATGCTCAATGAGAGCAGAACAGGAAGAACTCCTGGAATCAACCTCAAGTCACTCAAGAAAGGAAGAAGTAACAACACCAAAGTTTAACAGTGGATCCCTTGGGGCGATGCTCTGGAAGCAACTAACAGCAGAAAAATGAAATTTGATCCCAATTTGTTGATCCTAGTGGTTGTCAGTGAGGAAACAAGTTTGGTAGGTCTCAAAGGCAAGGACTCTGAACACAGTTTTGGTAGGGAAGGATTTTACTTACAGAAGGCAAGTGTGGGAAATGGTAACTGATGCAGCACGCACACACACAAATACACACACTTTACAGCAGCCATGGGAAAGAAATAGCGGACAATTAATAAAGAATGTGGGGAAAATAGCATGGGAAGAAAATACACACACTCACACAAAATGAACTGGTACAGATAATGATCAAGGAAAAATCACTATGCCCACCACCCCTTGACTCAGTGCAGGAAACTCTATGGTACAGGGACACTAATTAAATGCTCCCAACTCTTTTAACAGTGCACATCTTACCAACAGTTTCTCCAGCACCCTAGGCCTGGAGTGAAGTAAGGTGGTCCCAAGCTGGCAAAGAGAACAAACAAAGAACACATGGCAACTTTATAGAACTGGAGGTTCCAGCCCAGCTTGTTAGCAGGGACCCATGGCTCAGAGCCAGGAGGGTTAATCCAATTACAACAGCCAATGATCCATGTCCAAGTACAGGCAGGCTGGAGAGTCCAGTTCAAGTAATTAACATAGAACCAACAGCAAGGTGTGTACTAATGGGTGGGGCAGAACCAAACCTTGATTGGCAGCTGGTGTGTCCTCCAACCAGGTAGGGGTCAGTGCACTAATCCCAATACACTAATCCATTATGTTCCACACTCTATCATTAAACTCAAACCAGTGTAGATAGATGGTAGATGCTGGGAGCATAACAGATTGGAAAAGTCCAGTGCAGGGAGGGGGAAAAATAAGAAGGCTGAAGTATTTCCACCCAGGAATATTGGTTTCTGTGAAAGACCATTGGCGAGAAAGCTAACAGAGCCAGCCACATAAAAATCATATAAGACCAGGTTAACAGCTAAGTGTCTTGCCCCCCAGCTCACACAATGCCTTTCTACCACCTAGAGAACATGCCAGGGTGAAGCTGAAATACAATCCATCCATTTCAATGAGTGTCACTCAATACTTCCATGCAGAAAGCAACTTGATTAATTAACATCTCCTTCTCATCTACATTCTACTCGAATTTTCACTTTCTCTGCTGCCATGAGAACTTGGCAACAGCAATTGCCAAGATTTCTTGGACATCACCACCTAATCCTTCCACCACCTGGAAAGATAAATGAACAATGTCAATTTCAAACCACGTGCAAATTTCCCTCCAAAACATTGTTCCTTGAATTAATGCAGCTCCAATGGACAACACAATGAGTATTTCCACCACAAAAGCAGCTGCAGTTTGAGAAGTTTGAAAGGAAATTTGTAATGAACAGTAAATGCTGACTTTGCCAATAGCACTTACATTCCATAAAGGTATAGTTAAAATTCTCCTTTGTCAATTATATTGCCAGAAGCCCCTACATAATCCTGGGCAGAGGCATTCTTATTTGAAGATTTCATTTGTCAATTCATGAGAAATGTGGAGTGTAGCACAGTTGAGGCAATAAGCCTGAATGTGCAGGGGAACACCTTTCATTGCAGCCAAACCCCAGCCGGATCTGTCTGAAAGAGTTGGGAATGGAAGAATGCTGTACCTGTACTAAAAAGAGCCAAAAGCTAACACACAGAAATTTTGTCATGGAGCAGCATGGTGGAATGCAGATCATATGATGTTCTAAGGACTGGCTCCTCCTCTGACTCTGCCCCCACATATTCCAATATGGAATCCCCACCTGAACTTCAGTTCAGTCCACAGAGCATGTGTGCTATTCTTACTGATTAAAAACATATTGTACTCTCTCTGGTCTTGAGTGTTCTCAGTCGTGCTACAATTTTATTCTGTAAGTTAAAGGATAGAAGATCTATTGAATCCTGTGATGCTCCCAATCTGTCCCTCGAGGCTCCGGAAGAGTTCACGTACTGGTTGGAGGGCTTCCAAATGTACCTTTCGGCCACACAAATGGGCTACTCAATGGATGAGCTCAAGAGGTCGGTGCATCTCTCCCGCATCAGGCCTAAAAGATTCCTGATCATCGGGGACTGTATGACTTATGCGGCAGCAGTCAAAAAGCTGAAGGGCCGGTACATGAGGCCCCAGAATGTCATCCAAGCGAGGCAACAGTTTTTGCCATGGAAGCAGGGCCTGGTGAGTCCATTGAAGATTTTGTCCTCATCCTATGAGCACTCATGAGGAACTATGGGTATGAGGACGGCATGGCCCAAGAACAGGAAGATAAGCAGATCCGGGACGCTCTTGTTGCTGGCGTGCTGATCTAAGTACATAAGGCAGCAGATGCTGGAGAGCAAGGCAGCGTGATGCTGTCTGACAATGTAATGCTGGCAAAGTAACTGGAGATGGCCCAAGTGGGAGCTAATAACTTAGAAGGTGGCAGCAGCAACCTCCAGGAGGATCTGGTCCCCAGAGCAGCTCCACATGCTGCATCAGCCCTGATGGCAGCGGCCTCTGGCATTAAGGGATCCTTCTTTTGCAACAGCACCCAAAAACTCGATGTCCTGCTAAAGACTCCATCTGCTTAGGTTGTGGCTAAAAGGTGCACTGGGTGAAAATCTGCAGGGCGAGGGGGAGTGCTGAGAGGTCCAATGCGAGTGCGATTCCTGACAGGCCAACTGAGTCAAGCCCAAAACCCAACCCCATGGCCTCCCGGTGCCAGTGTTGTATGCCGTGGTCTTCCTGTGGGGCTGCCCAGTGAGAGCAGCAACACAAGAAACCTCAACTGCCATCCTGCCACATTTCAAAACTAGCACCATCTTCATCAGATGAGGAGGGAGGGCAGCCATCTTGCTGCACCTCATGGTCCCCACCATCTTACCTGCATGAGGATCTGAAAGGGGGGAGCGACTCCAGTGAAGGGTATGATGGCATCTCCGGAGACCTGGCTGCGATGGTGTTGAACAAGGAGATACCAAACCAACTGAACAATTCCACGATGAAGGTGTGGGTTAACGGGCATGAACTGAAGTGTTTAATTGACTCTGGCTCAAATGAGAGCTTTATAGACGCAGAGACAGTCCAAAAATTCAATCTTAAAATGCATCCCTCTAATTATCCTATTTTTTTTTAGCGTCCCACACGCAGTGTGTAAATATTCAAAAACATTGTATGATTCATTTATCTCTGCAAGAGGGGAAATTCTGTAAGTTCAGAATCTATGTACTTGAGAATTTGTGTGCAGTGGTTCAGTTGAGGTTTGACTTCTTGTGTCCCTTTAAAAATGTGACCCTGGAATATCCTGTTCCTCTCCCTCCCATTACGGTTTGGAATGGAAGGTCCCAAAACTCTGATGCCATTTGCTGTCTCTCCACACTGAACATAGATCCCCCCCCCATCTGTTCCCCAATCTGAGTGCCGATTGCAGACTGATTGCTACAAAAAGCAGGAGCTACAGCGCAGAGGTCCGGGCATTTATCAAGGCTGAGACACAATGACTGCTTGATGAGAACCAGCCCATGGAGAGCGCGAGTGGTTATGGTAAAGAGGGGAAGAAAAGTCTAAGCTAGTAATTGACTATAGCCAAACTATTAATTGCTTTACACACCTGGACGCATACCCACTCCCTCGTATTTTGGACATAGTGAATGAAATAGCGCAGTATAAGGTTTATTCGACCATCAACCTTACCACCAATTGCCAATCCATTCTGAGGATCGTCCCTACACTGCTTTTGAGGCTAACGGGAGACTTTATCAGTTCTGGAGGGTTCCCTTCAGTATCACAAATGGGGTCTCAATCTTCCAAAGACAGAAAGACCAAATGGTGGACGAATTTAAGATGAAGGCCACCTTCCCCTACCTTGACAAAGCTACCATTTGTGGCCACTCTCTGGAGGACCATGATGCCAAACTCCAGAATTTCCTCCACACAACTAAGGCCTGGAATCTCACTTAAAACACCAGTAAGAGTGTATTCAGGGCCAAATGCTTAGCCATCTTGGAGTACATGGTAGAGAATGGCATCATTGGCCCCAACCCCGACAAGTTGTTAGAACCCCCAATCCCAAGGTCCATGAAAGCTTTGCCTGGGCTTCTTCTTATATTATGCCCAGTGAGTATCCAGGCAAGGTTTGTCCCTCAGAAACCACTTCCTTCCCACTGATAGCTGAAGCTAAGTCTGAAGCCACATTTTAAAGGCCACCATGCATGCGGTAGATGAGAATGTACCTTTCCAGGTGGAAAGTGATGCTTCAGATATAGCCCTAGCTGTGACTCTTAATCAGGCGGGTAGGCCGGTTGTATTGTTTTCCAGGACCCTACAAGGCCATGAGCTCCATTACCCATCAATGGAGAAAGAGGTTCAAGCCACTGTGGAGGCCATCAGGCACTGGAGGCGCTACCTGGTGGGTAGGAAATTCACACTCATCACAGACCAGCGATCGGTGACATTTATGATCAACAACACAAAACGTGGTCAAATTAAAAAAGATAAAATCGCTCAGTGGAGGATCAAATTCTCCACCTACAACTATGATATAGTCTGCTGACCTAGTTCCCTCAATGAACCTCCAAATGCCCTGTCCAGAGGAAGCTGTGCCTCTGCACACACCGACCAGTTGCAGTCACTGCATAATGAGCTCTACCACCCAGGCATCACTCAAATGGCTCATTTTGTCAAGGCATGCAATTTTCCTACTCAATTGAGGATGTCAGGGAAATGATCAAGTCCTGCCAGGTCTGCGCTGAGTGCAAGTCACACTTCTACCGTCCCAGCAAAGCGCCCCTGATAAAGGCATCTGGGCACTTTGAACAACTCAGTGTCGATTCCAAGGGACCCCTCCCCTACGAGAACGTGTACCTTCTCACAGTTACTGACGAGTACTCTCATTTCCCATTTGCATTTCCCTGCCTGGACATTGCTGTCCGTTATAAAGGCCTTAAACTCCACTTTCATCCTGTTTGGGTATCCCGGCTATATCCATAGCGACTGGGGTTCATCATTTATGAGAGAGGAGCTACGTCAGTTCCTCTTGGTAAGGGGCATTGCATCCAGCAGGACGACCAGCTATAACCCCCGGGGGAACGGACAGGTTGAGAAAGAGAACGCTACGGTTTGGAAGGCTGTAAAATTGGCTCTCCAGTCCAAAGGACTTCCAGACTCACACTGGCAGGATGTCATCCATGGTGCTCCACTCCATTAGGTCGCAACTCTGCTCTGCAACCAATGTGACTCTTCATGAGCTGATGTTTTCATTCGAAAGTCAACGTTAGGGATCACTCTCCCAGCTTGGCTTACAGGACCAGTGCTGCTTGGAAAGCATGTGAGGAGGAGCAAAAGCAACCCCCGATCGAGAAGGTGCACCTACTCCATGCCAACCCCATTTACGCCTATGTGGCATACCCGGATGGCAAGGTTGTCACTGTCTCGATCAGGGACCTGACACCCACTGGACCTGAGGGTCCAGCACCTCAAGGGAGTCAGGACCTACCCAGAGCTCCCTGGGGAACACCAGAGGCTCAGGTGAGACGTCTCATGAAGTGGCTCAAGAGCCAAATCACCCATGCCCCGCGGTCCTGGAACCACAGGAAGATCAGGAAGTATTGTAAATATTTTTTGACTATTCTATGTTCTCTGTTTCACCTGCAGGCTTCATTCTGAAGGAAGGGGTGAATGTAGTGAACTGGAAATTCACTACTGGTGTGACGTTCTAAGGACTGGCTCGTCCCCTGACTCTGCCCCTACATATCCTGATATAAACTCTGGATCCCTGCCAAAATCCTAGTTCAGTTCAAAGACCATGTGTGCAATTCTTACTGAATAAAAGTGTGTTGTACTTTCTCAGTTTTGAGTGCTCTCAGTCATGCTACGTCTATACAATTCATGAAGGTAATTGGCTCAACTGAAGTGGCCAGAGGAATGACAGTGTGGCCTGTCAATAAATTGATCAATCTGAAGCCCAGTACCTCATTCTGTTTCTTCAAGGTACCAATACAGAAAATTCTTTAAACTGGTTTTCAAAAAACACAAAAACCAAGGCTTGTTTAAAGGCATCATGTGTACAGGGTGACTGATGCTGCTAATATTTGCTGAGACCAGTAGGGAGCACCTTACAGTCACTACTATGCTATTGCCAAACAGAAGAAACATTCTGGGCTGAGGTCAACTTTTATTGCAGCACACAACCCTATTTCTGTTTGTCAATATTTCCTCATTTGCTGAGAACAGGAGGGGAAAATTTTTCTCAGAAGAGTAAGCATTCTTCCGTTAACTTTAATTGGTCGAGTTAACTGTATTAAGGAATATTTTTGTTTGTATTCAATATTTATTTCAACCATGTTTTCTTTCAAAGAGTTTCTTTCAGGATTTAAATAAAGTTATGAGAGAAATTTTATGGAAAGATAAACTACTACGGGTAGCATTAAATAAACTAACTTGGAAGTATGCGCTAGGTGGGCTTCAATTACCTCATTTTCAAAATTATTATGAAGCAGCCCAGTTGAAATTTATTAGTAGATTGATGGATTTGGACCATTCCCCGAGTTGGGCGAAAGTTGAGATGGCCTGTAATTTCTGAAGTTGAGGTACATCAATTTATATATTTCGATGGAATGTAAATTTGTTGAGGGAATATAATATGCCAATATTAAAACATTTATTAAAATTATGGATTAAAAAAAAGATTTTAGGATCAAAAGGTAAATTGTCAATTTTAACTCCATTATATAATAATCAGCTTATTTCTTTTTCAATGTTTAATAGTCATTTAAAGAGTGGGATTCTAAGGGTATAAAAACATTACAGGATTGTTTTGTAGAAGGACAGTTTCTTTCTTTCAATCAATTGAAAGAGCGTTTTGATATTGCTGAAAATTCTTTATTTGTTTATTATCAACTTTGATCTTTGGTGAAAATTATGTATGGTAAAGAGATGATTTTACCTGTTTTGAAGAAATTCGAATCTTTGATTTCTTCTATACCAAAAAAGGGTTATATTTCTGTTATGTACTAAGTATTACAAGACAATATGGATATGTCAGAATGGGAAAAATCTAAGCTTAAATGGGAAAATGATTTAGCTTTTGTTTTTCCTGAAGACTACTGGGCTGATATGTCTCATGATAGTGTTACTAAATTGATGAATGTGTGGTATGGAATGGTTAATTATAATTTTCTACATCAGTTGTATTTAACACCAGAGAAATTGAAAAAATATGGTTTTAGTAATTCAGATTTTTGTTTTAGATGTGGTGTATGTACTGGAACTTTTTTACATGCAGTTTGGTCTTGTGTGCATGTACAGCCATTCTGGGATGAAATTAAGTTAATTTTGGAAAAATTATATAATTTTAAGTTACCATTAGATCCATTTTTTTAATGGGTTATATGATTCCTTTAAGAGGATTAGGGTTGGATAAATTTCAAATTGCATTTATATATTTAGCATTGTCTGTAGCTTGAAAATGTGTAGCAAGTACGTGGAAAGATAATATAGTGATTAATATAATGCGATGGCATAATGAATTGAAAGCTTGTATTGTTATGGAAAAAATTACATATAATCTACATGACAATTATTCTTTTTTTTGTTAATAAGTGGTTACCATATTTGGAATATATGCATTTAGATATATTTTGATTTATTATATGCTTTTAGTTTCTGTTTATATATTTTTTGCTCTCCTTAAGAGAGTTGGCTGATGGGGTGGGAGAAGGGGGTGGGGACTTGATTTTTTTTAAATTATTTTTTTAAATATATACTCATATAAAATTTTCTTTATGGAATGTATTTTGTATTACTATTAATGTTTCTTCAAATAAATAAAGTTTTTAAAAAGAAGAGTAAGCATTCTAAAAGATAAGTTCATACTCTGGGATGCAACGAAGGCATTCATTAGAGGTCAGGTCATTAGCTATGTAACCAAAATTTAAAAAGAATATAACCCGGAAGTAGAACAGTTGGAAAGAGAGATAGCAACTACAGGAAAAGAATTAGTGAAAAGAGAAGATACAGAGAAAAAGAGGGAATTGACAGATAAAAAATTTAAGTATGAAATATTGCAAACATATAAAGTGGAGAAGAATATATGAAAACAAAACAAAGATATTACGAATTGGGAGGAAAACTCACAAAATACTGGCCTGGCAACTTAAAACAGAGCAAACTAAAAGAACCGTATTAGCGACAAAGAAAGATGATTAAACAGATCACATACAACCCAATAGAGATCAAAGAAAATTTTAAGAAATTTTACAAACAACTGTATCAAACCGAAAATACAGGAAAGAATGACAAAATAGATGAGTTTTTAGCTAAAATTGAATTACCACAACTGAAAGTAGAGGACCAAAACAAACTGACAAAACCTTTTAAAATGGATGAAGTACAGGATATGTTAATGGAACTACCAAACAATAAAACACCAGGTGAGGATGGATTTCTAAAAGACAAATACACATTGTTCGAACAAATTTGGGAACCATATATGAAATATGACAGAAAATGCCAACTTCGGTCCTCCATCTCCTAAAGTGACAAGAAGATAAGCATGATTAGACTTAAATATGTAAAAGTGGATGATACATCCTCTTTTTGTTTTTTTCTGTGTGGTTTTTGTTTTCTTGTTTTTGTATGTTTAATATTTATTGGTTTTTGAGAGGGAAGGGAGGGGAGGGATGGAAGGGAGGAAATATCACTGTGTATATATAATGAAGAACATTTGTATATATGTTGCTGATATGGATCATAGTGCAATAAATAAAGTTACAAAAAAATGAAGAGTAACCATTCGTATTACCCATTTGCTACAATGACAGTCCTTCCTCCTCCTCTTAATAGAGTTCAGTTGGAAAGTTGAGTGCAATACACAAACATACAGGTCATGCAGCATCTATAGAAAGTAAAGGGTTACCAATGTTTTGGATCTAGGCCCTTCGGGTATAAACAAAAATAGGCAGTGGCTGAATAAAATGTAGAGGGGGGGGAAGAGGAGAGGGGAGGAAGATGCAGGAAGAGGAGCACAGGCTAAAAGGTAAGAGGTCATAGGTGGGAGGGGAGAAGGGAAAAGAGATGGGAAGTGATGGGGGAGAGGAGCAAAGGTAGCTCTCTGAGAGGAGAGCTAAGGGAAGGGGATGGGGAACTGGAGGAAAGGAGACAGAAAGAAAGGGAAAGAGACAAATACCCAGGGAGGGAGTGAATGAAAATTGGAAATCAATGTCAATGCTGTCTGGTTGGAATCACCCAGATGCAATATCAGGTGTACCTCCCATTTGCAGACAGTCTCAGATTGGAGGTTCAAAGGTTCCTTTTATTATCATGTAGTAATGAAAAACCTCACAAAGATAAGCGTATACAGAGCCGTTGTCATACCCACACTCCTGTTCGGCTCCGAATCATGGGTCCTCTACCGGCACCACCTACGGCTCCTAGAACGCTTCCACCAGCGTTGTCTCCGCTCCATCCTCAACATCCATTGGAGCGCTTTCATCCCTAACGTCGAAGTACTCGAGATGGCAGAGGTCGACAGAATCGAGTCCACGCTGCTGAAGATCCAGCTGCGCTGGATGGGTCACGTCTCCAGAATGGAGGACCATCGCCTTCCCAAGATCGAGTTATATGGCGAGCTCTCCACTGGCCACCGTGACAGAGGTGCACCAAAGAAAAGGTACAAGGATTGCCTAAAGAAATCTCTTGGTGCCTGCCACATTGACCACCGCCAGTGGGCTGATAACGCCTCAAACCGTGCATCTTGGCGCCTCACAGTTTGGCGGGCAGCAACCTCCTTTGAAGAAGACCGCAGAGCCCACCTCACTGACAAAAGGCAAAGGAGGAAAAACCCAACACCCAACCCCAACCAACCAATTTTCCCCTGCAACCGCTGCAACCGTGTCTGCCTGTCCCGCATCGGACTTGTCAGCCACAAACGAGCCTGCAGCTGACGTGGACTTTTTACCCCCTCCATAAATCTTCGTCCGCGAAGCCAAGCCAAAGAGAGAAGAGTAATACATTAAAAATGTAATATACATGATATGCTTCAACTTTTGTCTGCCATGAGCATTGCCTGGCATCCCTATCAACAGGAGAAAGAAAAGCAAAAGAGGATCCCTTTAGAGGCACTGAGTGTGGGTGGATTGGTGTGCAGAGCTCTCGCAGCCTCTGCAGCCGCACATGCACCAGTTCATACCTTTGGCCACTTGAGCTCCAGATTCAAACCTCCAAAACAATTAGGAAGGAGTTCTTCTTGTCCTCAGTACCCACTTGAATCCCAGTTCCAATACCTGGTTCCCTTGAGCCAGTCTCCAGCCTGTGTCGGTCCTTTGACCACAAGTTGCCATCAGCCCACAACCTTATTGAGTCCTTGGACCTCAAGTCACAAACAGCTCACAGATTGTGTGAGTCCTTCAGCTGCTGAGCCCCTCGCTGGTTTGCTGCCACGGTTACCATCCCGTTGAGTAGTCTTCTGTGTTTCTCTTCAATGGGGGGGGGGGTCTCCCCATTTGTGCTGCTCTTTGCCGGTCTGCTGCTCCCCAGGAGTCTGCAGCCACTTGTGAATCGCTGCCCAGCACAGTTGCCACCACCTTGGAATTGAAATGGTTGGCCACTGAAAGTTCCTTGCAGTTGCAGTGGACAGAATTTGATTGTTTTAGTGTCATTGTCCTGTTCCAGAATATAATTCATAATGTCTTATCATCAGTACAATGGACTTGAATCATTCAAATTGGCAGTAACAATGACGCAATATAAACAAAATATCTTCCAAATTTACACAGCTCTTTAGCCAAAAACAGATGAGAATCTTATCAAATCCAACTGGATGTAACAGGCTGTAAATACCCTCAATTCCTTTTTCATTGCTCTGTCAAAATTTCGGATTCTTTAATTTGGAATTTCAAACTACAAGTGCTTCTTTGGCCCTTTTCTTTTAAACAAACATTAATAACAATTCTAAAATATGGACACTAGAATTTACCAAGGGACTTGATGGCTCACCTGAGGGAATAGAACACTGACTCTCAGTTCTTATGTTAATACTAAAGAATTGCTGGGAACTCCACATCAGACATTCAGTGCACGTTTTGAGAGGGGCAGGGCTCTGACTTCAGGTTTCAGATCGGCACCTCTGTGAATATCTGCAATATTTAACCTGGTCTCAATTTAACCTGGCATTGAGCATTAAAATCAGGAAGTCATGTTGCAGCTGTATGAAGTTTTGATTAGGCTGTATTTAGAGCATTGTGTGCAGTTCTGGTCACAATATGACAGGAAAGATGTGGAGGCTTTGGAAAGGGTCTAGAAAAGGTTCATAATTTTTCCTGGGTCAGAAAATATCAGATTCAAGGAGAATTTGTACAAACTTGGGTTGATGTTGGAGGCTGAGGGAAGACCTGACAGAAGCTGAAAATATGGCCGCGCTGCTGGAGCCACTGAAATGGCAGCGCTGCCACTGATGCAGACCCACAGAGAACAAGGAGCGGCAATACAGCGCTCCTGGAGGATCCAACTGCCCAGTCAACTGCCATCAGTTCTGCACAGGCTTTGAACAGCCAGTTAAAAGAGCTGACGTTAGATTAATTTAAAATCCCTTGACCACAGGGTCTGGGCCCAAGATGGCAACGCTCATGATCAGCAGCAGCCATGTGGGGTTGCAGACTCCAGGGAAGCAGAGGACTGGCACATGGCACCAGAAAACGGGAGCTAACACACATCTGAGAAGGAGAAGCAGAGGAGATGACCCATGGGATGGAGATCAATAAGGGGGCTCTGCAGCTGAAAGACCCATGCATGCGGCAGGCTGCTGGCATCTTGAGCGAGGAACCCACAGAAGCTGTAGGCTGCTGGAGACTGCTGTTGGGGGACTCATGCTAGGCTGCGGACTGCTGGAGACTGGCTGGAAACTGGCTGAAGGGGTACCAGGAATCAGAACTGGGATGTGAGGGGATGCTGAAGGGTTCCTGATTGTGTTAGAGGTTCAGCTCTGGAGCTCAGGTTGCCAGTGGTTTGGACTGAACTCGATGTGGCTACAAAAGCACTGGAGGTGAATCTACTTGGTGACTCTGGGAGAAACTCTCTTTTGCCTCTCTTTCCCTGACTGTAAGAGGTGCTTCAGGCCATTTCTGCCGATGACAAATCTGTCTTCTTACAGCAGACAAAAGCAATCTTGTGTAATCTGACCCTGTTTTATAACATGACAATAAATTGAATCTTGAATCTTATAAAGTTATGAGAGTAACTTGATTCTTCATTCTCACCGCAAACCATGCCTATTTTGTGGAGGATCTGTATTCAATGGTTCATTCTAGTATTCTAATGTTCAATTGTCAACAGGAGACTTACTGGTGTTTTGGACGTAAAACAGTCCAGGACAAGAACAGACCCTTCAGCCCCTTGTGTCTGTGCATGAGACTCAGAAAGGAACTTTTTCCCCAGAGTGGTGATGTCAAATAGAAGAAAGCATAGCCTCAAGAAGCAACAGAAAATGTTTGAAAAAAACAGATTGGAAGGTACCTGGAACTTGCTGCCAGTGGTGGAATAGAGGTGGAAGCAGTCCCAAAGCGATATTTTTAAGAGGCATTTAAACAAGCACATCAACAAGCAGGAAATTGAGGAATATGGATCATGTGGAGCCAGATGGGATTAATTGAATTCGCCATCCTGATATTATTGAACGAAGGGCTTGTTCTTGTCCTGGACTGTTTTATGTTCAAAGCACCAATAAGTCTCCTTCTTGTCAATAGAATACTGGAATGAACCACAAAGTAAGCATGGTTTGTAGCAAGAATGAAGAATCAAAGAGTTATTCTGGCTTGACAAAATACAGTATTGATGCAGAGTCTCAACAATCTTTGAAAAGAGAATTCCATGTCAAATTTTTGTCAATAGTGATTTCAGTGGGGGAACGATTGCAAAATTGTGAATTGCTTGTCAATGCCCTCAAGTGCTGGTAAAATTTGTATTCTAGTTCTGTTGGCCCTGCTGGAGAATGAATTTATTCTTGAGGCAAGGTTCAGTTGTATTCTAAAATTAGGAATGTATTTTAGAATAATATACTCCTGGATAGCAAGAAATGTGACACAGTATTAACCTTCAGTAGCAACATGGAATCCAGGAATTATCACAACATGCTGGTATTTACTATTCAAGAAGTAAACTGCATCGAGAAAAATTCATGGCTGCCAAAAGAATATAATTTTTCTGGATCTATGATGGAATATAAACAAATAAACAAATTTTAATTTATATTTCAAGTAACTACACCATTTCTCAGGGGCATGATCTATATTTTCTCTTTTCAGCTTGCCATTTCCTCAACACCCCCTTTCCTTCACGTCTAACTCTTAAGAAATCTTTAATTGTTTTCTGAGGTGTCAAAAATCAACTGCTGCAACAGAGGCCAAGACTATATGGACAGCATATTGACAATTCCTGTCCAAAAAGAAATAAAATAAGGAAAGAAATAATAATTGTGCAGAATTGTTTATTTAATACAATATTCAGGTTGTACGCCTTTTTTTGGTTATTTGCTACTGTGGTAGTCCAACTGCATTTTAACACACCAAATAGTCTCTCTCAGAGACACCACACCACTGGTGCATTCAGTCTCCCAATATCCGATACAGCTTCTGCAAGAGGTCCTGTGGTATATTCTCTGACTTAGTGGTATGCACTAGCCCCACTTACTAATGTTGGAACCAAGGGGTTAAGTAATCATGGAAAATATGCCTATGTAATATTCATTATGTATTCATTAATCCATTACTATGTAACAATTTACTATTTACTTCAATTATATGGTTTAAGGGAAATATTAATGCAATTAAGTAACAGCCACAGTATGTGGAAAAGTTGGCTGATTATAGTATGTGTAGAATTTGCTGCCTCCAAATACAGAGAGAGAGAATACTTTCATCTCCAAAGTTGCACTGCTAATTGGAAAGCACAAGACCAGAGAGAAAACATCAAAAACACACACGGGAGTAACAGGATAGCAGATAAGAAAAGTTAGACAAGATGAGGAACCATAGGGACAGTGATTTATTCTGAAACAGGCGAGGGACAGGAAGATAAGTGTATTGCAAGGATAAGTGATAAGAGTACCATGACTGAGAATGTCAGAGACAAATAAAATAAATAACCACTTGCGTAGGAATGAGGAGTCATAAGGGTACATGGAAGATGTTGATGAAAACAACAGAATCTTCTGGCCTTGGGGATTAAGATACGAGGTCTACACCATAGATCATTGCAGAGCAGGAAATTGCTTGGGATAAATCTTGGGCAAGGAGCCTATCAAAGAAAGCCAACTTTTGTTCAGTGTAACAATGTTGACCTATATAAACAGAAGAGACTGGACGGTAAGGGTCAGTCTTGGGGAATAGCTCACTGAGCAGGTGACCTATTGACTAACGACTGGACCAGAGCTCTGTTAAGCTTTATTATTGTGCTATGTAATAAACATGGTGAAACCGAATACCTTCTCCTATCACTTCATTCAACGAGCACGCTGGACTCAGACGACACAAAGAACAAATTGAGGGGAGGGTAAAGCCAGAATCCGACACTAACCAATCCACTTTTTGAAGTGAATGGATAAATTGTCATCTATTATGTTCATCAGTGACAAACTGGCAATAAGAAAAAATAGCTGTATCTTTCAGAATGATCAAGTATCTTAAACTAACTTGATAATATCACCCCATGAGATCAGAGACCCTCAATATCTCAAGAAACTGTTTTAAGAACAAAAGGGGAAATATCTCTGACCAATTTTTAATCTGGCAATTTTTTTTTTTAATTTTTTTATTTTTCACACCATAAACCACATTGAGCAAGATACATACATTTTCCTTTTCAAATATATACAGTGTCATTTTCTCCTCCCTCCTCCCATCCCACCCTCCCTACCTCCCCCCCCCCATTCATTTAAAGTACAAAATCTAAGATACATTAAACCAGTCAAACAATGTTGTCATTCAATAAAAATAAACAAGAAATTCCACTGAGTCAATTCTTTTCATTTCCTTCTCCTTTCGTTATTTTAGGTGGTAGATGTACCCGGTAGGTTTTCTCTATTGTGTTTCATGTATGGCTCCCATATTTGTTCAAATATTTCAATATTATTTCTTAAATTATATTTTATTTTTTCATTTATTCATTTCTATATACCATTGTTGTATTCTCAAATTATCTTCTAATTTCCAGGTTGACATAATACATTTTTTTGCTACAGCTAGAGCTATCTTAACAAATCTTTTTTGTGCACCATCCAAATCGTCCAAATTCTTTGTTTTTTATGTTACTTAGGAGGAAGATCTCTGGGTTTTTTGGTATATTGTTTTCTGTAATTTTATTTAATATCTGGTTTAGATCTTCCCAAAATTTTTCTACTTTCTCACATGTCCAGATTGCATGAATTGTTGTTCCCATTTCTTTTTTACAACGAAAACATCTGTCAGATACTGTTGGGTCCCATTTATTTAACTTTTGAGGTGTAATGTATAGCCTGTGTATCCAGTTATATTGTATCATACGTAACCTCGTGTTTATTGTATTTCTCATAGTTCCAGAGCATAACTTCTCCCATGTTTCCTTCTTTATCTTTATATTTAAATCTTGTTCCCATTTTTGTTTAGTTTTACCATTTGTTTCCTCATTCTCCTTTTCTTGCAGTTTAATATATATATTTGTTATAAATTTTTTGATTATCATTGTATCTGTAATCACATATTCAAAATTACTTCCCTCTGGTAACCTCAGACTGCTTCCTAATTTGTCCTTTAAGTAGGATCTCAGTTGGTAATATGCCAACACTGTATCTTGAGTTATATTATATTTATCCTTCATTTGTTCAAAGGATAATAATTTATTTCCTGAAAAACAATTTTCTATTCTTTTGATCCCTTTTTTCTCCCATTCTCTAAAGGAAAGGTTATCTATTGTAAAAGGGATTAACTGATTTTGCGTCAGTATTAGTTTTGGTAATTGGTAATTTGTTTTATTCCTTTCTACATGAATCTTCTTCCAAATATTGAACAGATGATGTAATACTGGAGAATTCCTACGTTGTACCAATTTTTCATCCCATTTATATAATATATGTTAAGGTATCTTCTCCCCTATTTTATCTAGTTCTAATCTAGTCCAATCTGGCTTTTCCCTTGTTTGATAAAAATCTGATAGGTATCTTAATTGTGCGGCTCTATAATAATTTTTAAAGTTGGGCAGTTGTAAACCTCCTTGTTTATACCATTCTGTTAATTTATCTAGTGCTATCCTTGGTTTCCCCCCTTTCCATAAAAATTTCCTTATTATTTTCTTTAGCTGCTTGAAGAATTTCTCTGTCAAGTGTATTGGCAATGCCTGAAATAGGTATAGTATCCTTGGGAAAATGTTCATTTTAATACAGTTTATCCTTCCTATTATTGTTAGCGGTAAATCTTTCCAATGCTCTAAATCGTCCTGTAATTTTTTCATTAATGGATAATAATTGAGTTTATATAGATGGCCGAGGTTTTTATTTATTTGTATACCTAGGTATCTTATTGCTTGCATTTGCCATCTGAATGGTGATTCCTTCTTAAATTTTGAGAAATCCGCATTATTCATTGGCATTGGTTCACTTTTATTTGCGTTAATCTTGTAACCCGACACTTCTCCATATTCCTTCAATTTCTTATATAATTCTTTTATTGATAATTCTGGTTCTGTTAAGTATACTATAACATCATCTGCAAATAAACTGATTTTATATTTCTTGTCTTTTATTTTTATCCCTTTTATTTTATTTTCTGATCTTATCAATTCTGCTAGTGGTTCTATAGCTAACGTGAACAATAAGGGTGATAGTGGACATCCCTGCCTTGTTGATCTGCTTAAATTAAATTGCTTTGATATATATCCATTTACTGTCACTTTTGCCAATGGCCCCTCATATAATGCTTTAATCCAATTAATATACTTCTCTGGTAAATTGAATTTTTGCAATACTTTGAATAAATAATTCCATTCTACTCTGTCAAAGGCCTTCTCTGCATCTAAAGCAACTGCTACTATTGGCGCTTTACTCCCTTCTACTGCATGAATTAAGTTAATAAATTTACAAATATTGTCTGTTGCCGTCTTTTTTTATTAAATCCAGTTTGGTCTAGATTAACCATTTTAGGTACATAATCTGCTAATCTGTTTGCTAATAGTTTAGCTATTATCTTATAATCTGTGTTAAGTAATGATATTGGTCTATATAATGCTGGTGCGAGTGGATCTTTCCCTTGCTTTGGTATTACTGTAATTATTGCTGCTTTGCATGAATCTGGTAAGATTTGTGTTTTGTCAATCTGGTTGATTACTTCCAGGAGGGGAGGAATTAATAAATCTTTAAATGTTTTATAGAATTCTATTGGGAATCCATCCTCTCCTGGTGTTTTATTATTTGGTAGTTTTTTTATTATCTCTTGTATTTCTACTATTTCAAATAGTTCTGTTAATTTATTTTGTTCCTCTATTTGTAATTTTGGTAGTTCAATTTTAGTTAAAAATTCATCTATTTTGTCTTGGATTATATGTGATTTGTTTGTCTTTTTTCCTTGATGCCAATACCATTTTCTTAGCTTGTTCTGTCTTAAGCTGCCATGCTAAAATTTTGTGCGTTTTTTTCTCCTAGTTCATAATATTTCTGTTTTGTCTTCATTATGTTCTTCTCCACCTTATATGTTTGTAGTTTCATATTTTATTTTTTTATCTGCCAATTCTCTTCTTTTAGTTGTGTCTTCCTTCATTGCTAATTCTTTTTCTATATTTACTATTTCCCTTTCCAACTGCTCTGTTTCCTGATTGTAGTCCTTCTTCATCTTGGTTACATAACTTATTATTTGCCCTCTGATGAACGCTTTCATTGCGTCCCATAGTATAAACTTATCTTTCACTGATTCTGTAATTCTTTCAAAGTACATTTTAATTTGTCTTTCAATTAATTCTCTAAAATCCTGCCTTTTAAGTAGCATGGAGTTTAATCTCCATCTATACATTCTTGGAGGGATGTCCTCTAACTCTATTGTCAATATCAAGGGTGAATGGTCCGATAATATTCTAGCTTTATATTCTGTTTTTATTACTCTATCTTGCATACGAGCTGATAACAAAAATAGATCTATTCTTGAGTATGTTTTATGTCTACCCGAATAATATGAATATTCCTTTTCCTTGGGATGTTGTTTCCTCCATATATCCAAAAGTTGCATTTCCTGCATCGATTTAATTATAAATTTGATTACTTTGTTCTTTCTGTTAATTTTTTTCACAGTTTTATCCATATTTGAATCCAAATTAAGGTTGAAATCCCCTCCTATTAATATGTTCCCTTGCGTGTCTGCTATGTTCAAAAAAATATCTTGCATAAACTTTTGATCTTCTTCATTAGGTGAATATACATTGAGTAGATTCCAAAACTCCGAATATATATGACATTTTATCATTACATATCTCCCTGCTTGATCTATTATTTCCTCTTCTATTTTAATTGGTACATTTTTACTGATTAATATAGCTACTCCTCTAGCTTTTGAATTATATGACGCTGCTGTTACATGTCCTACCCAATCTCTCTTTAATTTCTTATGCTCCATTTCAGTTAAATGTGTTTCTTGCATGAATGCTATATCAATTTTTTCTTTTTTCAGTAAATTTAGCAGTTTCTTCCTTTTGATTTGGTTATGTATTCCATTAATATTTAAAGTGATATAGTTCAATGTAGCCATTTCATACTTTGTTTATCTTCCCTTTCCGTTTCCTCATCATCACCTTTCCTTCTTATCCATTAATGCTTTCTTGTTTTGAACACTTTATAAGACAACATTTCTAAAACATCAAACATTTTCCTTATTCTCCTATTTAAAACTTCTTTAACCCCATTCTCCCCTCCCCCTCCTAAGTTGCCCTTTATCCCTTGTTGGGCAACCACATCTCCCCTCTCCATTTGGATTTGCGAATTCACTCGCAAGCGTCAACTGATTTTGCAGTGACCGTAACTCCTCCCCACCCAGCCCCCCCGGAAAAGATTTAAATTTTCATATATAACAAAGGTCACTCTTTTAATTCCCTCCTTATTTCCTCTATTCCCTTTCATTCCCTTATTAATTCTTATCTATACTCTATATATTTTCCTTTAAATACGGATACACTCATGTATACACACATATACATACACATCTATATATATATATATATATATATATATATATCTTCTTTCTTTGGCTTGGCTTCGCGGACGAAGATTTATGGAGGGGGTAAAAAGTCCACGTCAGCTGCAGGCTCGTTTGTGGCTGACAAGTCCGATGCGGGACAGGCAGACATGATTGCAGCGGTTGCAAGGGAAAATTGGTTGGTTGGGGTTGGGTGTTGGGTTTTTCCTCCTTTGCCTTTTGTCAGTGAGGTGGGCTCTGCGTTCTTCTTCAAAGGAGGTTGCTGCCCGCCAAACTGTGAGGCGCCAAGATGCACGGTTTGAGGCGTTATCAGCCCACTGGCGGTGGTCAATGTGGCAGGCACCAAGAGATTTCTTTAGGCAGTCCTTGTACCTCTTCTTTGGTGCACCTCTGTCACGGTGGCCAGTGGAGAGCTCGCCATATAACACGATCTTGGATATATATATATATACCTATAAACACACATACATATAGTTCGTGGTCATTTTTACTCTCATTACATGTCTTCATCTCTCTGCTTATTTTATAGTTGTTCTGCAAATTTTCGTGCTTCCTCCGGATCCGAGAATAGTCTGTTTTGTTGCCCTGGAATAACTATTTTAAGTACCGCTGGGTACTTTAACATAAATTTATATCCTTTTTTCCATCGGATCGTTTTTGCTGTATTGAACTCCTTCCTCTTCTTCAGGAGTTCAAAACTTATGTCTGGATAGAAAAAAAATTTTTGACCTTTGTATTCCAGTGGCTTTTTGTCTTCTCTTATTTTCTTCATTGCTTTCTCCAATATATTTTCTCTTGTTGTATATCTTAAGAATTTTACTAAAATGGATCTTGGTTTTTGCTGCGGTTGTGATTTCGGGGCTAGTGTTCTATGTGCCCTCTCTATTTCCATTTCTTCCTGTAATTCTGGTCTTCCTAGGACCCTGGGGATCCAATCTTTTATAAATTCTCTCATATTCTTGCCTTCTTCATCTTCCTTAAGGCCCATTATCTTTATATTATTTCTTCTATTATAGTTTTCCATTATATCTATCTTCTGAGCTAACAGCTCATGTGCCTCTTTAACTTTTTTATTTGATTCTTCTAATTTCTCTTTTAAGTCCTCTACTTCCATTTCTACGATTATTTCTCATTCTTCCACATTATCCACTCTTTTTCCTATCTCTGATATGACCATTTCTATTTTATTCATTTTTTCTTCTGCACTCTTAATTCTTTTTTTTATCTCATTAAATTCTTGTAATTGCCATTCTTTCACTGATTCCATATATTCTTTAAAAAAATATATATCCATTGTCCTGCCTTTCCCTTCTTCGTCCATTTCTCTATGTTCTTCTTCTTCTTCTTCCTCTGGGTTGGCCATCTGTTGTTTCCTTGTTTTCTTTTTGCTCTCTTCTTTCTTGTTCTTGTTATTTTCTATGTTCTCTTCCTGTTGGTGTGTTGCAGCTGTCACTCTCAGCTGTGGAGATCGACTCCTCAGCTGTTCCCCCCTCCCGTCAGTGTGTTTTTTTTCATGCGCATCGCGCATGTGCGAGGAGTCGCGCATGCGTGGTTGCGCACTTTTACTCGGCTCTGCATGCCATTTTTGTAGTCCCGAGCTCGGGACTTCCACCGACCTTAGGGAGCGGGCTTCTCTCTCCACGGCGGGCCTCCTCAGACAGGTAAGGCCTTCACCTTCTTCTTCCGACGTTCTTTCATCTTCTCTTCTTCCCGTTGCTTTCGACTTTTCTCTCTTCGCTGCCATTTTTTTCTCACCTTTACTTTTACTTTGTTTTAATTTTTATACTTGTACCTTTGTGTTTTGTGCATTTTTTTTTCAACTTTTCCGGAGAGGGCTGGAATTCCCTGACCGGCCACTACTCCATCACGTGACTCCTCCGTTTTAATCTGGCAATTGATGATTCTCTCACACACACGTTCAGCAAATAGCATTGAAATTCCTTGTAGTTGGTACAGGTACAGGATCTTTTATACAGACATTTAAAATCCGGAAAGCTCCAAAATCCAGCAAGTGGGGACCAGCAGTTGGGGGAAGGGGGAGACTGCCCAGGAGGTCCTGCATTCCTGGGAATTTCACTGGGTCCAAGTAAGGTTACCACTTGCCCACAGTGTGAAAAGGCCTGAGTGTCTGGCAGCTCTTCTAACATGCTGCTTAAAACATGGACAGAGCTGTTACATCATTACCAGGCAGTAGGACCCTGCAGAGCAGTACTGTGTCTCTACTCCTTGCTCTCCTGGGTCCAGCGCCTCCTTTTTTTTAATGTTTATTGCAACAAACTCACTCATCATCTAATTTATTTTAAATGCGCTCAATTTCCTGCAAAGCTTTTGAGGGTTTCACATACTCCAGGTCAGAAAGAAACAGGTCCTTTCCTTTAGCTGCCCAGTAATCATCAAATAACAGAGGCACTCTTTCGATTACATTCAAAATTGTCCCTATGTCAAAGGGTGTGCTCATGAGTTAATCTTGTGGCTCAATTTGTTTATATATACTGATTTCCTGTTTTCATTTTAAATGTACATGAGTCATTTGCCACTCAGCCATAAGACCACACCTTTGCTTTCCTTTGCATTCATTGGAATAAGCAAGGCCACAATGTATAAGTTAACCATGGCATTGATCGGAATTTGGGCTGTGAATATCTGCCTTTGCAAGATCCTTGCATGCTTACAGCCCAAAGCAAGCCATTCAGCATGTTAGATCTGCATCAGCATTGCAGTGGACGTCTTACCATTTTTTTTGCCTTTCATTCTACTTTTCAAAACATACTTGCTTGTTACATTTATTGTGGTTTCCACTTTCATTGTGCTTGCACATTAGGCATTGCAAAATGAAATAACCATTTCATTTTATATCAGAATAATCAAATTCTGATATAGAGTGCGTCATCCTGTGCAAAATCAAGCTCCACAACTCAGTGTTCGTTTTGGCCACGAAACCTATTGATATTACATGATTTCCTAGCACTTCTGTGTTTTAAGTGCTTGTCCAGATGGTTCCAACATGCACTGTTTATCTGCCTCTAGCATCTCTTCCCACAGTGAAATACAAAATTCAAATATCTTCTGGGTAAAACAATTCTTCCTTGATTGCTTTGGAATCTTCAAAGTTCAAATTTCAAATTAAGTGTCAGAAAACATTCTTGAGGTTTCATGGGGTTATAGCTCGAGGTTGAAGAAAGAAGACTCTCACATAAAGGGAGTGTAATCGACACTGACTTTATTGGGCTGCAGGTCTGCCTTTTATAGCCACGTCACCACTGGGTTGTGGCTTGAGCAGGGCTGGCTGTTGATTGGCTGTCCCAGATGCGCGGGACCAGATTGGACCCCCTGTGATTCGCTGGCGGTGATTGGTCAATTCAACCTCTATTCCTGTGGCCTATGGGAGTAGGTGTCTCATCCTGCGTGCCACTTGCTCGATCACCGTATTCGACAGCCGTTCCCTGTGTCGGCCCACAGATCAGGCTGTGGGCCACTACACATCACAAATAACCATGAGATTCTTTATCCTGTGGACCAGGCAGAATGGCCACCCTATACTTCATTTCCAGCAAGGTGAACATCCCCTTTTATTTCTTCACTCCACCCATATGGTCTTTCTCTAAGAACCTTCTTAGATATTCTATATCCTTCTTGCAATCATGAGCCTGTTAATTAATATTGCAATGCTCTTCCTTGTATGCTAATCACTGCTCTCAGTTCATCATATTAACTATGTGGAACCTTAGTTTTCCTTCCACATTTTACTGTAAAGCTACTCAGTATCCAACTTCTCTCCCAAATCAGTTTAAATCCTTCCCAATAGCTCTGGCCAACACCCCAGAAGGATGACAGACCTATTCCAGTTCAAGTGAAATATGTAGAATGGATTCTACTTTTTCCAGAAATAATCCATTGATCCAGAAATGTAAAGCCCTCCATCCTACACCTTCTCACCTTGTATATATTGAATCCATCCTCCTAATACTCTAGTCACTGACACATGACAACAGAGATTACAATCTTAGAAGGCGGCACAGTTAACGTAACGGTTAACGGTTACGTTAACGGTTTAACATCGCCAGTAACCAGGGTTCGAATCTGGCACTGTCTGTAAGGAGTTTGTACATCCTCCCTGTATCTGTTTGCTTTCCTCCGGGTGCTCTGTTTCCTCCCATTGTTCAAAATGTACTGGGGGTGTATGTCAATTGGGCTCCTGGACCGAAAGGGCCTGTGATCATGCTCCATGTCTAACTACTTTTTTTAAAATCTGCAACATTGCTCACCAAATTCAATTCACACCCCTTGTTACACCCTTTATATGTTTTATTTGTATAATTATGATTTCTAAATGTTTATCCTCCCAATTTCATGCCCTTGGGCATTACACACCATCGTAAATTCTACAAATACAAAACATTTATCCATTCCCGATGATTGAGAACCCAAGTGCCATTTCCTTTGGATCTTACTCCTCTCCGCTTAAGCAGCTGCACCAGCCAGGGAGGCACTGAACTTGCCTCTGGCTACGCTTCTTGGAGCAATTATTCATGGTTTGTCAATCTGGAAGAACTGTTTTGAAGTGAAATGCACTGTGAAGCTTTGCTGACCATCTATCTGCTGGCCTCCCATTCACTCTCCCACAACATTTCCTTAACGTGTGGGGAGACCAAATCTAAAATTCTCTCTATGTAACTGTGCCACTCACAAACTCAGCTGGTCACGTAACTTCCATAAAAAAGTAAAGGATAAACGTTGTTTTGGGCCTGAGCCCTTCATCAGGTTTCTCTCCATGTAACTCTCAGCCTCATGTACACAGCTAATACACAAGCTCCAAAACCTGGCACTGATGCTGATCCAATCTGCAGCACCATAGTGGAGCTCCAAGTTATCCCTTTTAATTGAAGAATACCAAGCACTCTACAAACCATTCCTCCTGCAGTTAAAAATAATAATCTACAAAGGTTCTGGAAATCCTCATTTGGTTCCACTTACCCATCAGCTGTCTTTCTTGAAACACCCCACTTTCAGAATGATAATGTCAACAAAGCTTTTGTTATCTCTGTGAATTGATGCTCTCAAAGGTAAGACTTCCTCCCTTTGCTGCTGCTACTACCAGATTTTCGGCCTCATAACAGCCTCCCATTCAATTAATATGCTGGTGACTGCCTCCTGCATTCTCATAGGAAGTCTTCCTTCCCTCCCCGCTGCCACTGGACTTAAAAATATGTCCTCATGTTGTTCACATATCTTATGCCCTATTTATCAAAATTTTGAATAAATCTGTATGATTGATCTGGTGTATTCTCACTCAGTACAATTTATTTTGTCTCCCAAGGGTCTTTTGTATGGGTATAATTCAACTTTTAAAAAAATACAAAAATAAACTCATGGCTTCTTAACTGGGTACGAGAGCAGAATTCAGGGTTCTTCAAGAGTGCTTGAGCTTGATTAAGAAAATCCAGTGGCAGTCAAATTGAGGAACAGGAATTCACACTTTGAGTTAAACCCCTTTCCCACAAAAATTCTCAACCAAGCAACTCTTAGTCATTGGGGAGGAAATGAAGAAAACAAGCATTTCCTGTAAAGGAAGTCACATTGAATCTGAAATCTGTCAGCAAAGAAACAGACATTTTGGCTCATTATTTTCTGTCAGGATTGTTATGAACCGCACATAACGAGCAGCAATAGACGATGAACCAGACGGTGTTTAATTTTAAAACACTAATTTTATTTTGTGTGTGTGAGAGAGAGATATATACCCAAACTATTGCAGTCCAGCCAAAAATATGTAGTTACTTCAAAGTTCAGTCTTTTAAATTCAAAGTTGAAACATAGGCCTTTGAAATTTGATGACCAGAATTAATGATGAACTGATGGGAAGACTGGAGTTGTGGCTGCTGGACAGACAAATTCTTCTTGCATTGCCTTTAAAGAAATGTCCATCCACACGAGCTGTGGTTATAACACTCCTGGTCCTTTTGTAGGCAAGACTCGATCTGGGCAGCCTCCATGAAGTTTCCAAGACCCTGGCACCGGTCTCTCCAAGTAACCTTCACTGTTTGTCACAAACAAAATGAGGCATTTTGCTTCCCAAAAGACACTCCTGGCACAAGTCAATCCACCAAAAAGGCCCAGTCAATCACAGAACAGGCTTTGCTCTGAATTCCACAAAAATGTCTGGCCACAAGAGCTGCTTCAAAAAGCTATTTTCTCTTCAGCCTTCAGAATGGTTCTCCCTTGCAAAATCACTATGTCTTTACAAATGTATCGAATATGGAACAGACTGACAAACCTACCGTCAGTTCTTCCAAAGTATCGAATAGTTGCTGGGCTGTGACTTGTGATGGTGCCTGTGTGAAATGTTAAATGTTAACTGTGACCATTCAGTTCCTCCTGTCTATACTATTCCTTAGTGATAATCCCATTTTACTAAAATGGGAGCTCATAATATGATATAACAATCTGTGTAACAATCTAATTTTTAAATTTTGTGTAACTGGCTCTGATTAAGAATGAAATGATAGTCCATCAAGTTTAAGATAATGGGACATGACATCTCCCCTTGGTTCCATTTTCTCTGATTTTTCAAGAATATTGCAAATTCAATCACTTCTATATTTGCATATGGAAGAATTCTACATGTTGAACAATAACCAAAGTATAATGACCAGACAAAGTAGCTCAGATTCGTGGCACACTTTATACAGTACCAGCATTTGGAAATGCTACAAATTTTATTAGTTTCAGTGAGCATTCCACCTAAATCAATGATGAGTTCAAGCACAGTTATTTGAGCTGAAGGCGGGAATAGAATTAATGAGAATCACAGGACTGCCCTGTGGCTTGATCCAAGCTAACAACTTGTCAGAATTCCATAAGGTGGGCCTGTACATCAACAGGAATTGAGTCTGAGACCAAAGCAGCCCTTGTAATTCAGGATTATATTTATTGACATGAACATAAAATTGTGCTCCTTTATTTGCCATGTAAAGCACAGAATTTATTATTCACTGAAGCCTCACAACAAATGTGTACTGCCTGTTATAGTTCCATTTAAAAAGACTCTCGACAAGCCTGCTAATGGCCTTCTAAGTGCAGTGTCCTGCAGAGACTATTCAATTCCTGGTTTGGTTTTACTTGACTAATCTGAGTGAAACAGCAGAAGGAGCACCACACTCCACATATTTGAGCTTGTCAGAGGAAAAACTGGTCAGGTCTTTCATGTCACCTTGGTCCCGTAGTACCATACTTCCCTTTACTTCCGGTTGTGAGTTCAATCCCCAGTTCATATCTTCACACCAAGCAACTGGCATTTCAGGCCACTTCAGTGGAAGTGTTTGTATTGGAAGAGGTTGTGGCTGTCATGTGACAGCACTGCCCCATACCTATTCAGAAGCAGCCAATCAAGGTTTAGTTCCACCCCCTCCCATTAGTGTACACCTTGATGTTGTCTCCATGTAAATTACCTGGACTGTACTCTCCAGCTTGCCTGTACTTGGCCTTGGGCCATTGGCTGTTGTAATTGAATTAACCCTCTGGCAACAAGCCATTTTTCCTGCTAATGAGCTGGGCTGGAAAATCCAGCACTATAAAGGTGCCATGTGTTGTTTGTTCTCCCTCTTTGCCAGCTTGGGATCACCCTGCTTCAACCAGGCCTAGAAATCTGGAAGGGTGCTGGAGAAACTGTTGGTAAGATGTGCACCGTTAAAAGGGTTGAGAGCATTTAATTAGTGTCCCATGAAGCATAGAACCATGCCTGCACTGAGTCAAGGGATGGTGGAGCATCGTAATGATTTTACCTTGATCATTGTATGTACCAGTTCATTGTATGTGTGGGTGTATTTTGTTCCCATGCTATTTTCTGTGTGTGTGTGTGTGTGTGTGTGTGTGTGTATTTTGTTCCCATGCTATTTTCTGTGTGTGTGTTTGTGTATTTTGTTCCCATGCTATTTTCTCTGTGTGTGTGTGTTTGTGTATTTTGTTCCCATGCTATTTTCTCTGTGTGTGTGTGTGTGTGTGTGTGTGTGTGTGTGTGTGTGTGTGTATGATATACCCACCCATTACAGTCCCGGCATCAGTCTGTAGTGGCGCTATGGCGGCACTACAATTCCTAGAAGCCATCAAACTGGCTATGTGACATCAGTGCATCATGACATCAACATGTGTCAGGCGCATGATTCAGGCTTTAAAAGGTTGCACATATTCTGAACAGAACATTTGATTCACTGAAGAAACGGCTTGTTTGGTCATTTTGTGTCCACTACCATTCCAGTGGCCACAATTGGTGACTCCGATGAGTCCAAAAACATATTTTTGGACAAACAAGGATTTCGAAGCCATCGCTGTGAAGCTACCTGGACAGCTGAGCCTGAACTGTGGTTCCAACAGGCTGAAGCGCAATTTCACCTTCGCAAAGTCGAGTTGGACACCACTCGTTAATACAATCTTGTCAGTCCCCTGGACCAGGCTGTCACTAAGAAGGTCGGCAACTTCCTATAGGATCCATCACGCTCCAGCAAGTGTGATGCTTTAAAGCACTTTTATTGTGGGTAAGAGCAGCCAAACTCTACACTTCGATGGGTTGGGATACTGCGTTCCTTTGTGTTGAGCGCGTTATTCTGGCTTTTAAAAGGTTGCATGGGTTATGAAGAGTAAAAATCTGTTTGATTCATTCTAGAAACGTCTTGTGTGGTTATTTTGTCATGTCCCCTGTGATTACAGTCATTGTATGTACCAGTTCATTGTATGTGTGGGTGTATTTTGTTCCCATGCTATTTTCTGTGTGTGTGTGTGTGTGTGTGTGTGTGTGTGTGTGTGTGTGTGTGTGTGTGTGTGTGTGTGTGTGTGTGTGTGTGTGTGTGTGTGTGTGTGAAGTCCTTGCCACCCAATTAACACCCAATTAACCTATACCCCCAGTGAAAACCCATGCAGACAGTCCTGATCGCAGGTGTTGTAACGGTATTGTGTTAACTGCTACACTAACTCTGTCACCCTAATTACTGGACATAAAAACAGAACATTGATGAAATACACTGTGGGGATGTTGCTGACCTGTTTAATACTTCAAACATTCTACTTTTATTGGAAGGAAATTACTTCTCATCATAACCCACAGTAAAAACATTATTGATAATATTGAGAAAAAGGATGTTTATTCTGCCATCCAATAACCTTTTGACTGACATTTACCCCCAATTCACTTTATTGCATTAACTCCATATTTCTTGATGACTTTAAAATCTAAAAAGTGGTTTATTCCTTGAATATACTTGGTGCCTGAGCCTCCATTGTGCTCTTAGGTAAAGAATTTCAAACATTCACAATCCTCACTATTTCTTCTGATCTCTGTTCTGAAAAGCCAACCTTTCATTTATTTTTAGACATATAGGACGGTAACAGGTCAATTTATATCCATTTAACCTACAGCGGGAGGAAACTGGAGCCCCTGGAGAAAACCTATGCATACACAGGGTGAATGTATAAGCTCCTTACAGACAGAGTGGGATTCGAACACAGGTCCGGTTCCGAGCCAATCGTGCCAATGTTTCCAATGTCAGATTGAATCTCTGCAAACTCTTGAAGTAAAAACGCTGACATGCTTTCTTCACAATGATACTAGTGTGTTGGGTCCAGGAAAGATCCTCTAAGATAGTGACTTCCAGGAATTTAAATTTGCTCACCCTCTCCCACAATGATCACTGGACTGTACACTTCTGGCTGACATGGTGATCACACCCTAGTCAAAGAAGGCAACATGCCTGCATTGAGAGAGTGAGATGGAAGAGTTGAGGGTGGATTTGTCGTGATGGAGGACGCCCTCTGCGGCAGGGTTGTGCCACCTGCATTGGTTGGTCAATGTCCAAGTGTGCCGGCTTGAGACAATCCACAGAGATAATCTTGGAACTGTTAGCCCTATTGAAGATGAAAACCGTGGCATCATTTTGTAGTACTCTGAAGGGCCCCTCGTATGACTTTTGCAGAGGTGTATGGTGGGAATCTCAGCGAAGGAAAGCGTACTGGCAGTCCTGGAGGTCAGGTGGAATGTATGTGGTTGTGAGACCGTGTCAGGACATTGGGACTGGAGAAAGCGAGTCTACCTTCTCACAGACGCACATCAGCATGGTCATGGGCAGTTCTTGATGTCTACGGGCTGCCAGTTCCATAAGTGGGGTGCCATACACCAGCTTGGCTAAAGAAGTCACCAGGTCCTCCTGTGGGGCAGTGCATATGGCTAGTATGACTCACAGCATTTTGTCCATCCGGTCTGGGCCCATGAGCCGTGCCTTGAGGGATGCCTTCAAATGCCATGAAAATGTTCCACTATGCCATTTTCTTGCAGGTGATAAGCCGTTGTGTGGTGCAGCTTAGCGCCAAGCAGCTGGGCCATTGCTGACCACAGTGCAGAGGTGAACTGCACACCTCTTTTGGAGGAGATGTCAGCTGACAAGCCGAAACAGGCTTCCAGTGGGCAACGAGGGCACGTGAACAGGTCACAATGGAGGTGTCCAAGAGTGAGACAGCTTCTGACCATCTCGTGAATCTGTCCGCAATGGTGAAAGGTTGGGTGACACCTCTGGATGGGGGCAGCAGTCTCACGATGTCGACATATATGTGGTCTAAAAGTTGGTGTTTCGAGGCAAAGTTCTGCAGCAGTGCCTTAATGTCTCGCTGAATCTTGGTGGTTTGACAGGGGATGCACTCTCTAGCCCAGTTGCCAACCTGTTAACGCAGCCCATGCCACTTAAACTTGGCTTCAATAAGTTTCTTTGTTGCCTGAATGGAAGGTGAGCTAGGCCATGATCATGTCGAAGATCTGACATCACCAGGCAGCAGGGATGATAGGTCTTGCCTGTCCCGTAGACACATTGCAGAGGAATGTGGTGTCAGTGGGCCCAAATCTCACATCCTCTAACTTTAGGTTTGAGGTGGCCTTGTAGTAGGGCAGCATCTCTTCATCCTCTCACTGGGTGACTGCCAGGGGTGTGTAGTCAACACCTGGAAACAGAGTGTGGATGACACTGGTGGCCATATGGGATAACGCATCTATGACCTGGTTGCTCTTGCCTGCGATGTGCTGGACGAAAGTTGTGTATTCTGATATGTGGGTCAGTTGGCGTTGCAATTGGGCTGACCAAGGATCAGACACTTTGGCAAAGGCAAACGTGAGTGGTTTGTGGTCCACGAAAGCCATGAAATCCCTGCCCTCGAGAAAGTAATAGAAATGCCAGATAGCGAGGTAGAGAGCGAGAAGTTGCTGGTCAAAACACTGTATTTCTGCTCAAGGAGTCTCTGGCAAAGACTGCAAAAGGCAAGGGGGCTGCAGGCTACTATTGACCAGTTGCTACAGCACCCCGCCCACGGCTGTGCAGATGTGTCGACTGGGAGAGCAGTTTGTGCATTGGCCTGTGGATGTACCAATATTGTTGCTTTTGCCAGCGCTTCCTTGGCATTGTCGAACGCAGTCATGGCCACATTGTCCAAAATGAGCTCTTTCAGCTTGTTGGCCAGGGCCTCGAAAAGCAGTTGCATTATCCTAGCTGCTTCTGGCATGAAACAGTGATAGATGTTGACCATGCTAATGAACTCTTGGGAGTCCCTTCACAGAAAGAAGGTTTGGGAAATTTGTGAATGGCCTTGACCGTGGATGGGAGCAAGACCGCTCCATGTGGTTGATGTGGTGGCCAAGGAAGTTGATGGAAGTGAGGCCAAACTGACACTTGACAAGGCTGATTGCCAGGCCATGTTCGCCAAGCCTCTGGCAGGGCTATCGGAGGTGTGTGTGATGTTCCTGGAGAGAGTGGCTGGCGATAAGGATGTCGTCGAGGTAGATGAACACTAAGTCGAGCCCACAGCCTATCATGTCCATAAGCCTTTGGAAAGCTTGGGTAGTGTTCTTGAGGCTGAAAGGTATGTGCAAGAACTCAAAGAGCCCAAATAGGATGATGAGAGCCATCTTGGGGATGTTGTCTGGGTGGATCAGAATCTGATGGTAGCCATGTACCAGGTTGATCTTGGAAAATACATTGGCACCATCCAGATTTGCCGTGAAATCCTGGATGTGAGGGATAGGGTACCGGTCAGCAGTTGTGACTGTGTTAAGATGACAGTAGTCCCCATAGTTTCTCCAGACACCAGATGTTTTGGGACCATGTGAAACAGGAACCCTAATGTGAGAAGCAAACTATGCCTATTTCGTCCATCCTGCGGAACTTGTCTTTGGCCAGTTGGAGCTTATCGGAGGGTAGCCTGCATGCCCGTGCATGGAGTGGCGGTCCAGTGGTGCTGCATCCATGCTTGGGGCTGACCTTTGTGAACTGGGGAGTTATGATGTCCAGGAAATCGGCTAGGATACTGACATACTTGTTGTTGGAAAAGGTCACCGAGCCAAGGTGGGATCCAGTCAATTTGGCATGGCACAAGGCGATTGATTCAAATGTCATGGAATTGATGAGACTTTGCCCTTTCAAATCGACCACCAGGTAGGGCACCCAGAAGAAATCAGCACCCAGCAGTGGTTGAGACGACAATGATGGTAAAATTCCACTTGAAATGGCAGGAGTTGAAGTTGAGCGGATTGTGAGGACCCTATAGTTTTGATGCTGCTGCTATTGGCAGCTGTCGGGGAGGCCCCTTCTTTTCAGAACAAGTGTCAATGCTCGAGGGTTGCATCACTGTCTGACGTCCGCTCCTGTGTCAATGAGAAAATACTGACCCGAATGATGATCTTAGATGTAGAGGAGTCTATCTTTTTGGCCAGCCATCATTCCCACTACCAACGGCCGGTCGAGGCGTTTCTTGAATGCTTACAGGGTGGTTGGCATCGGTGGGCCATGGAGCCTCATCTTTGGTGGTAGTAGCACCACTCATCCTTACTGGTGCTGTTCAAAGCTGATGTCACTGTCACCCTTTCCGTGGAGGCTGGGGCTGTCCGTATCACCTGGCGAGACACAGCCATCACCCGGTTGATGGTTGTTTGGCTTGCCATAGTATAGGCTGCCAGCCTTTGGGGATCGGTGAAATTGCCATCTGAGAGGAACAGGCAGATGTCATCAGGCATTTGCTCATGGAAAATCTGTTCAAAGAGGAGGCAGGCCCTATGCCCATCCATTGCTTAGGCCATCCATGTGCAGAGCTTTTGCTGCACTGTCGAGGCAGGAGACTAAATGTATGTTTGAGGAACATTTTGATCCCTTCATACTTGTTGTCAGCTGGTGCTTGGTGAAAGTAATTTATGATGCATCAAGCGGTTTCTTGGTCAAGAGTACCAACCACATAGTAGTATTTTGTGGTGATGGCATTATAGTTTCCTATATTTGCCAATGCAAACTGGTGTTTCTGTTGGTTCTGTATAATAAACTGGTGAAAACTTTTAGTAGTTTCTGTGCAATTTTTATTTTTTGTGCTTAATACCAGATTCTTCTTGTTCATGAAATGATTGCACCAGCCTACTGTAGCCTCAAAATCATTGCTGAGGTCTGGGTGCGATTTGGCCCACAGCAGTGCAAATGTTCTTATTTTATTTTGCGTGACTACGTAGCAATCTTGCCTCTGTTCACATACCGATTCTGCAACATGATTTTCCAACTCTGGCCAATGAGAGATTCCTTTTCTCAAAGAACATTTCCTTTTTGGTATTTTTCTTTGTCTCTTCTTTCTTCCTCCAATCTTTTACCAACTTCTCATTCCCATCAAATTTTCTTGTAGCAGCGCAGTTGTTGGTTTTCTTAGCCATTTCTATCACTTTCAACTTAAAGCTTACTTCATATTTTTGTTGCATGCTGCGTTGTGTTGATGGACCCTCCGTGAAAGCAATCACCTCCAGCCAACGGCCAGCTGATCAATCCGCGTGATCTATGGGGGACGGAGATGGGAAAAAAAATCCTGATATATACGCTCATCTCTCAGGCATCGCAAGCTTTGGAGGGGAGCCAGAAGATGGGTGTTGACATATGCCAGATGTACCATAAATGCCTTAAAATGAGGCTGGGTGGGGGGGGGTTGATTTATACGCCAGTCAACTTACGTGCTGAAATATACGGTATATGTTACATCAGCCTCTGTTTTTATTGCATTTATCATTCTAGATGACTCCTCTGCCTTTAAATGCCAAGATAAAATTCATGCACCCATCCTCCTCATTCATATTTTTGATTGTTTTTTATTTTTTTTTCCATTTTATACATTTGTAATGTTATATTTCAATATTTTTCTTCTTTAACAGTCTATATTGTTCTTATGACTGTTCTCTGAATTTTTTTTACAATTTCATTATTTCTTTCTCGAGACCATCCAGCTCAGTTACATACTCTCTCAAGATTTTTTGTATAAGAAACAATTTGTCCTCTTAGATTAGTATCCCATATTAAAAAGCTATTATCAGTGGAAGAAAGATTAGAACTATCTGTTTCTTAATAAACTCACAAAAACTCTTCCTTTTCAACAGTGTGGCATTGAGATGCCAACTATATACACTTTCTTGTTTTTCCATTATTGCAATAGTTAAAGTTAATGGTGAATGATCTGATAGAAGTCTTGACAAATATTCTGTTTTTTTATCATTTTACTTTTTAACTGGGCAGTCATTAAAAACAAATCAATCCTTGTATGTGAATCATGTAGCCTTGAGTAAAACAAATAGTCTCTTTCAATGGGGTTAAGCTGCCTCCATATATCATTCAAATTTAAATCCTTCATAAATGATAGTACCGTTTTTGCAGCTTTTACCTTTGTCACTGTTCTGGCTGATTTATCCAGTATTGGATCTAGACAGAAACTGACGTATTCTCCAACCAGTATATTTTGTCTTCCCTCTTCTGTTTTTAAAAATATATCTTTCATAAAGGCTTCATCATCATAATTTGGTGTGTAGATGTTCATAATCATCCATGATTATGCATAAATTTTACAATATGCCATTACAAATCTTCCACTTGGTCAGTCCCTTCTATTATTATTGTATTTTTTGTTAATTAGAAATTGCTACTCCTCTTGCTTTTGAGCCAAATGAAAATGATATTACTTCTCCCACCCATTTTCTTTTTAATTTAGCATGTTTCAATTTGGTAAGATGGGTTTCTTGTGAAAAGACTCCATCTGCCTTTAGTTGTTTAGTTGTGCCAAGACCCACTTCCTTTTCACCAGATCATTTATCCCATTTTAACATTAAGACAAATAAATTTTAATGTTCTGTCCATATTGATTCTTTAAACAAATATTGTTTAACAATTAAATATTTCAGTTGTTTAAATAATGAAATGATTTTCCCTCTTTAAAAAACACATATGATCTTCCAGCCCTGATGGTAACATAAGCAGGAAACCCCAAAAGCCGGCGAAAAGAGCCCGCAGAATCTCTCGAGGAAGAAGAACCCCTCCCTTTAGCGCCATCATTTATAGATTCTCCTCTCCAGCCGCCATTCTCCCCCAGATGGAGTCTCCACCTTGCTCCTACTTTTCCAAAGTTTTATCTCTTTTCTGAGCTCTCCATGAACATTTCAATAAAATTTACTTTTCAACAATACAAGATGGTTTTATTGAAAAAAATACAATTTTTACGTAGTCCCATCGTAAACATTTTTCAGTCTTCCTCTTTCTCAAACTTAGTCTTTTCATAAGCCTTGCAGGAAGTCTTCCACTTCGTTTTTAGTCTTGAAAATCATTGATTACCTTCTGCTACTTTGACCCTCAGAGTCGTTGGGTATATCATCAAATATTTCAAGTTTTTGGAACTCAGTTATCTTTTTACATAATCAAACTCTTTCCTTTGCTTAATCAAAATAAGACTATAATCTTGGAAATATAGTACTTTTTCATGGTCAGTCTTGGGCATAACATTGTTTTGCTCAGAGTATTCATATGTTACTTGCGGAATTGTCTCCCATTCCTGGTAACTCAAAAGTCTGACCAGGACCGGCCATGGTCACTGATCGCTGGCTCCCTTGGGTCCATTGGTCCAGTAAGCCTTTCAATGTGCAATTTTTCTCTGAATTTGTCTTCTCTTAGCACTTATAGGATGCATGTTTTGAAGTTTACTGGATCTCTTCCCTCGATTCCACTTTCAGTTTAATAATTTGGACATTATTTCGATTGCTAAAATTCTCTATGTGGTCAATCTTGTCCAGCACACCTTGTCTATCTGACTCCCATTGCTTCACATTTTTTTCCAAAGCTTTTAGCTTATCTTGTGTTTTTACCAATTCTGCTTCTACTTGGGTCATTCTTTCCATTGTCTTCAATGATTTGTTTAATTTCAGTCCTGTCTTTCATTACATTTTCAACACCAACAAATCGGTTGCTCAAGTTTTCCATTTTCTCCAGGATAATATTTAGCTCTTGTCCCAACTCCCCAGCTCTACCAGGGTCTGCCAGTCCTAAGGCGACTTTTATGCTGCTCCCTTCTGGGCTTTCACTCCATGTTCCTGGCTGAGTTGAAACTTTATTTTTTTTTGTTCTCAGCTCCCTTGGTTTCTTAGTAGTTGTTTTGTCCATTTTTTTTAGGGTGAAAAAAAATTAATTTTAAAGTTTTAACTGTCTTTTTGATACTCTTAATGGAGAACTTAATCAAAACATGTCTGGCCAAGTCCTTCGCATGGCTACACCTCCCCCCCCCCCCCCCCCACCGCAAACATTTTCTACCACTGCAAGCTTCCCCAAGGTGCAGGCATTCACAGGCAGCAGTAATATCCTTTCAGAGACTTCCCAGTAAGTTACGACCAGGAGCACCAGGCTGTGCCATTGGAGGGTTCTATCATAGAAATCAATAGCCCTGTAAAAGTGGCCAAAGTGATTACTAAGAAGCAATCTCCCAGCATCAGGGACTATTGAACTCAACAGTACCCTTTGCCAATTGATATTGTTCTTTTGTGTCATTAAGAACTGCCTCATGACTTTGCACCTTTCTGGAAAATTAATTGAGAAATACGACTAGAGATGCTCAGCAGCGTCCACTATTTTTTAAACAACTTTGGAGTTCGTGAGGAAACCCAACAATGACAGTTTCCAAATGACACACTTGAATTTCACCATTAAGAAGGGCTTTTTTTTAAAAAAACACATTAAGGGGCCATGCATTTCCATTTTAACCCTGTAAAAATGCTACATCTTAGCATGTCGGCTCCTGGCTACCCTCATTCTGCTGAGTCATCTTTCAGGCTGTTCTCCCAAATCGCTGCATGAACAAACCTGATCCTGCAGTGAGAGCTGGAACAAGCTCCATACCTGACACTGGATTCAGAATAATCAACTGGTTGACCTAAGCCAGTCATCAACTGCAAGAGTTCATAAATATCCTCAGTCTTACCAAAGCAGAGAAACTGCAGCCTTTATACTTGTATTCAAACAGAGCAAAGATAAGAATGATGTTAAAATGTCAAAAAGCACACCATTTTGATGCATATTCTGTTGCTCAAGAAAGTCTTTTTCTTTTGTCCCTTTGTGAAATGTATGCAATATGAAAGGTTATTTCCATAGAAATATTAAATCTGAACAAATCATAGACTAGATACAAATAGAAGTGTACCGTGGAGAGCATTCTGGATAGTTGCATCACTCTCTGGTACGGAGGCACCAAATCTCAGAACAATAAAAAACTCCAGAGGGTTGTTAATGAGGTCTGCGACATCACAGGTACCAGACTTCACTCCATCGAGGGCATCTACATGAGGTGGCATCTTAAGAAAGTGGCCTCTATCTTCTAGGAACTTCACCACCCAGGCTATGCCCTCTTCATATTGCTACCATCAGAAAGGAGCTACAGGAGCCTGAGGACAAACACTCAGAGGCACAACGACAGCTTCTTCTCCTCTGCCATCAGATTTCTGAATGGACAATGAAACGCAGACATGACCTCACATCTCTTATTTTTTACACTAATTTATTTATTTTTAAATATAATTTTCTGGCAATGTTTGCACTATAATGTTGCTGCAAAACCACGAACTTTGTGACACGTTCATGACAATAAATTTTGATTCTGATTCTGGTTTAATTCCTGGAGAGAGTAAATGGTTTAATTGGGAAACCTGGTGGGTTTTAACCAGCAGGTTCCTGCTGGTTTGTCACGTCAGAGGAGGAAATAGCAACTGGTTAGTAGTCTAGAATTTTCAAAGAGAAGAGGCAACAGTGGTGACACAAGAGTCTGCAGATGCAGGAATCTGGAGTAAAATTTAAAAAAAGTGGGTCAAGTTGCATCAGTGGAGGCAAAAGGCCTTTTTCCAAAGGTATTCCAGTTAATTGGCCATGCAGCGGACCAAGATAGGAAACTATTTGTGCAGTTTCCACTGAACCACCTTTAACCAGGACACTGATTGCTTTTCTACTAAACACAACTCATCCCCGGGGATCAGAGAGTCTACCTTTGAATGGAATGGATGGAAGTTGTCCTTTTTCCACTGGTTTAATCAGTATGCTACACTTTTCTTGAAGCTGTCTGAGGGCAAAGACCATGTCAGTGGTTCCTCTGTTAGCGCGAAAGCCGCACTGTGATTCTGGGAGAATATTCTCAGCGACACTAGGTATTATTCTATTTAGTAGAATCCTAGCGAAGATTTTGCCTGCAATGGAGAGCAACGTGATTCCCCTGTAGTTTGAGCAGTCTGATTTCTCGCCTTTGTTTTTGTACAGGGTGATGATGGTGGCATCACGAAGATCCTGAGGCAGTTTACCTTGGTCCCAACAAAGCTTGAAAAACTCATGCAGTTTGGCATGCAGAGTTTTGCCGCCAGCCTTCCAGACTTCTGGGGGGATTCCATCCATACCTGCTGCTTTGCCACTTTTCAGTTGTTCGATTGCCTTATATGTCTCATCCAGGGTGGGAACCTCATCCAGCTCTAGCCTTAGGGGCTGTTGAGGGAGCTGGAGCAGGGCGGAATCTTGGACTGAGCGGTTGGTACTGAAAAGAGATTGGAAGTGTTCTGACCATCGGTTGAGGATGGAGATCTTGTCGCTGAGGAGGACTTTGCCGTCTGAGCTGCGCAGCGGGCTTTGGACTTGGGGTGAGGGGCCTCTACCGGCACCACCTACGGCTCCTAGAACGCTTCCACCAGCGTTGTCTCCGCTCCATCCTCAACATCCATTGGAGCGCTCACACCCCTAACGTCGAGGTACTCGAGATGGCAGAGGTCGACAGCATCGAGTCCACGCTGCTGAAGATCCAGCTGCGCTGGATGGGTCACGTCTCCAGAATGGAGGACCATCGCCTTCCCAAGATCGTATTATATGGCGAGCTCTCCACTGGCCACCGTGACAGAGGTGCACCAAAGAAAAGGTACAAGGACTGCCTAAAGAAATCTCTTGGTGCCTGCCACATTGACCACCGCCAGTGGGCTGATAACGCCTCAAACCGTGCATCTTGGCGCCTCACAGTTTGGCGGGCAGCAGCCTCCTTTGAAGAAGACCGCAGAGCCCACCTCACTGACAAAAGGCAAAGGAGGAAAAACCCAACACCCAACCCCAACCAACCAATTTTCCCTTGCAACCGCTGCAATTGTGTCTGCCTGTCCCGCATCGGACTGGTCAGCCACAAACGAGCCTGCAGCTGACGTGGACTTTTTACCCCCTCCATAAATCTTCGTCCGCGAAGCCAAGCCAAAGAAAGAATCAGTATGCTGTTGTCAGCTAATTATGGGGATATGAATAGGGGTTGATGCTGCCAACCCCAGGTGTGATTTGATGTCATTTGATGCTGGCATGCTGATTGTTTTCTTATTCTTTTTCTACTGGACCCTTAACCAGTTAATTCCTAGGATGAGGTGCCAGTGGAAAAGGGGCTAAAGATAGATTTGTTGTTTTAAGTCAAGATCCTGCTTGCGGACAGAGTTTTCATCTGATCTCGACATGGGAGCCTCCATTCACTTATCTTTTGACTTTTGTTAAGCATATTGAAATGCTGACTTTATTTTTCTCTCTCCTTGGTTGCTGCCCATTCTCCTGAATGTTTCCAACATCATTTGCTTTTATTTCAGATTTCAAAATGTGTGGAGTTTTATTTTGAATTTTTAAAAATTAACTTTGGGAACAGTCATGGCATTGCAAGACTCTTTACAACTATAATTTTCTCTCATAAATTAACCATTTTCAATCAGCCAGTTTAAGAGATTTTTTTTAAAGTATAAAATATTTTTTATACACAAGGGAATCTTAATTATATCTTATCTATTTTCTATTCAACATTAATTTTGGCTATATTATGAGGAATGGATTCACTTAATATTGTGACAAAATATATTATGTATAATAGTGTATATAGTGTAGGCCACATACAAACATTTCAAAATATTTCTCATTTAAAATACTGGCGCTCTGCTCAAGCTAGACAGGCCGGCTCCGAAGGCCTTTGCAAAAACTTTGGTGACTGCCCAAGGGACTTCACTGATGAATTATTGTTTTGAAAAGCAACAGATGAAAGAATTTGGAGGATTAGGTCTGGAGTGCAGCTTGCTGTTCTAAGATGGTCATGTAGTTTTTGCAAGCAGAGAGAGAAAAAAAAAAACAGGTTGAGAGAGAGAGACAGACAGACAGAGTCAGAGACAGAGACAGAGAGAGACAGAGAATTCATTTCTGCAGTTTTACAGTCAGCAGCGACAGCTGGGACCGGAACAGGACAAGCTGGGAAGCTTGTGGAAAAACCCCATTTGGTCAAAGCCCCTGTGGTCCATACAAGAGGAGGGGACTGGCTGCCTAATGTTTCACTTGAAATAAGAGAAACAAAAATGAACTCTGTGGTGACCTGAAAAAAAGAGGTAATCATCTGGAAAACCCTGATGGGGCAAGTTTCTTCAGCAAGACACTGATGTAGCTAATTAGAAGGGATCAGTTTGTGTCCAGGAACAACAAACCTCTCTCTGTAAACTGACAAGCATCTTCCTGAGCAGTAACCATTTACCTTTCAAGCACCAAAGCCCGGTGAAATTCATGCATGTTAAATTCTGTGCACAGTATAAGAATTGCCTGCAACCAGTGATCTTGGAGGAATGAGAAGTGAGATTGGATTGTGAATTAAAGAATTTTTCTAAACTTAGACACACATTACATACACTTGTGCTTAGAATTGGAAGGGGGTTAAGTTAGGTTGGTTAAGTTAATAGTAATAAGTTAGATTTTGTACCTGTTTAAAGATAATTAAAAACCTTTTGTTTAAATAAGCATTTATCTTGGTAAATATCTATTACTGCTGGGTTTTGGGGTCCTCTAGGCTCATAACAATAATAGAATTTGATATTTTGAATGGGTTAAGTAAATAATTATGGCTATACTTCTGATTTACGATTTACCTGTGATATGTATATGATATGATTTGATTTGTTATTAATTAGAAGACCATGTATAAAGGGTTTTTTCTCTTAAACTCAATAAAAATATTTTAAAAAGAAAAGAAAGTCGACAGATACAATTCCAAAAAGTCCTGGAGAAACACAGCAGGCCATGCAATGTGTGTAGGAAACAAAGGGGAACCAACATTTCAAGACTGTCCTCTTCATAAAGGTACGAGCAAAACGCAGGCAGGCACAGCATGCAATTCTTCCTGTAATCTTTACTGTATGAAAATATTGGCCCAGATAATCTACTCGGAACCAAAGATCATCTACTCAGAGCCAGCTGATATGCTCAGACCTACCAAAGCTTGGGTCCCAGATAAAGGTTAAGCCCATTCTTCCACTCAGGCCAAATTGCTGTGTTGCTGCATCCTTTGTTGGGTCTTCATTATATTTCCCAATATTTTGGCAAGCAAATCTTCCCACTAAGCATAACCTTGCTTAAACTGGCACAAGTGTAACAGTTTATTTATATCAATGGGAAAGATTGGGGTGCAGAGAGAACTGTAGCTAGAATTACTTTTTTCATCAATTCCTTTGACTTAAATGTGCATAAATGTTTTAGTTGTAAAGTTCAGTGGAATTAACTTTTTTTTAAAACCTTGTAAACTTGCTATTTATCAATGAAATCCAAGTGTTTTTGGTAATTTGTAAATGTGGGTCAGGGTTAGCGTTATCAAACCGTTCCAGGTAGGGCCTAAGAATTATATTCAGAGACTCCCCATATCCTTGGATTCAGCTGCTCTTCGGAAGACTGCCCACACAGACACCTTCCAAGGACAAGTGCCCAGCAAGCCAGCAGAAGATCTACAAATCTATACCTTCATTCACACAAATTGTACTTCAAACCTCTCCCAAGTTGTGCAATCCATTATTTTCCACTAATTCAGTTATTTTGCTTTTCAGTCTTTTCATTGACCTTTGTATTAATATATTCTGGTGTCAGATGTAATGGCACTTGGGTCTGAATGAGTTGGAATTAACACACACTTCAGAGACTCCAGCACATTGCCTGGTCTGGGTCTGCAGTTCAGCATAGAGGCAGCCAAGTTATTGAACCAAGTACAGTAAAACCCCTGGTATCCGGCATTTATGGGGATTGGTAGATGCCAAATAATTGAGTTTTACGGTTGCTTGAGACTCACTCTTACAATGCCTAAATAATGCACCTAAATTAAGAATAGTTTAAAAGACAAAAATAATATGCTGTACTTACACTGAACAAACTTCATTTGCATGAATATATAAACCTTAAAAGAATATTTTCAATCAGATTTTTTGAAAACCATCGATACATCTGCAGGCTCCTCCCTCTCCACGAAGCAGCCGAAAGACAAACAGTAACATCATAGATAATGATTCTTCGCCCCTGCCCCCCCCATCCCCCCACCCCCCCAGCTTTGCCAAGTTTACTTCACTAAGCAGGGATAAGGAGACACTTTAAGAGAATCGCCACAAAGGCAAGCTTCTTCAACCAGTTCATCGTCCTGGGCGACGACATTTTATTCAAACAACTTTTTTCCAAACAGCTGCTACAAGCAAATCAAGACAAAGGGACTCTACTGGCTGAATACATGCTCCCACTTTCACCAAAAGTTTAGGTGTTACCTCAGAGAACATTTACAATTTTAAACTTTTTTACATTTTTATTTGTTTTATTTTTTTCCCTTGACTTTTTTTTGGCTGGATGCTTGAGGTTGCCTGTTGCTTGTACTCTGGATAACAGGGGTTTTACTGTACCCCTCTATCAAATATCCTAGGACACAATTTTATTCAACAAAGGAGTCCTCCAAGGTCTTCTCATCAATATTTAACCTTCTATCTTCCATCTGATTGCTGTATGACTCTTTTCACATTTCTGTTTTGTACATTTCTCTCACTTCAACAGAACTTCACCCAAGTGTAAAGTACTCTTGGAAAGTTTAAAGGTCATGAGTCATTATAAATAGGTCTCTTTTGTTTATTTTTTGATCTTCTACAACTCTCTTCATTTAACTCTCATTGAGTCTGCTTGTTCTCATTTCCTATTAATCTCCTATTGTTGTAACCTCTTAAAAAAGGTTTTAATCTCACAATTTCCACATTAGTCAGCCAACTAAAATTAAAACTAGCAGATGAAAAGTAAAAATAACTCCCATATTAAGCAATTATTGCTCATATTCTAATGAATAACGTTGAATCACATTCAGGAAGAAATGGTGCAAGCCACATTTTTTGAAAAGTCTCAGAACCTAAAGATTAAAACCAGTTGTGTGGATGAGAGCTTTCACATATATTCAGCAAGAATTTTAAAAAGTATTTTTTTATTATCTGTACATCTCATAAAATTAGTGAAAATTCAAGTTCCTGTGACTTCCTCCATTCCCGTCAAAACACCTCTGAAACATTGCCATCATGACTGCTTACATCATCTCTCCTGCCAGTCCAATCCAGACACCTGCTACACTGTGTGTAAAAATAACTTGCCTTCAATTTCCTTTAAACTTTCACTTCTTTAATTGAAAGCTATAACCTCCAGTATTTGGCATTTCCAACCTGGGTAAAAGACTCTTCTATCTACCTTTTCTCTGCCTCTCATAGTTTTAGAAACTTCTATCTGGTCTCCCCTCAGCCTCTGACACTCCAGGAAAAACATTCCAGGTTTGTCGAACTTCTGATAGCTAATACTTTCTAATCTAGGCAACATCTTGGTAAACCTCTTTTGCATTCTCTCCAAAATCTACACATCCTTTCTAAAATGCAACGACCAGAACTGCACATAATACTCCAAATATGGTCTTGTCGTGAAGTCACTACAGCAGGGAAAGGAAGAACGACACACTTTTGTTTGAAAATGTTACTTTCCATTTGAATCAAATACAAACATACATTTATTCATCTTGAATAATACATTAGAATAAAAGCAAAGCAAAATGATGCATAATTTTGTTTTTATTCCCATCCCTCCCAAAAAGAAAAAAGATAGCACACCTGAATATATCATTCACTATTTATATTTTCTAACATATTAATTCTATCTTAAACATATTAATTGGGAGGAGCGGGTATAATGAACGATACAGGTGGGCTTTTATCAATGAAATCAACATATGGTTTCCAGATCATATAAAATTTTTCTGGTTGATTCATTAAATTATAAGTAATTTTTTCTAATGGTATACAATTTTGTATTTCCACATGCCATATTGTCCTACTTCCATGTTACCACCATATACTTCTTTACCACCACTATTTCTACACTCAAAAACTTCCGTTTAAATTTATCTAACTTCACTTTAGTGTCTGTTTCATATAGATCACCTAGCAGAAATATTCTGGGATCTTCATAATTCATACCATTAATATACTCAAATCTTCCCAATACTTTTCAACTTTTCCACACAACCAAACTGCTTGCAATAAAGTTCCTATTTCCTTATTACATCTGGAACATTTATCAAAACAATTTGAGTTAAGTCCATGTAATTTATATGGAGTACAGTATAGCTGGTGCAAAAACTTATATTGTTCCATTTGATATCTTACATTGATTGTATTGGTTACACTCTCATAACCACTTCTTGAAATTGTATATTTAAATCCCTTTCCCACTTTTCGTATTGACATATAGTTCCTTTTTCTGCATTGTGTCTTGCAATTTTATATACATGTTGGTCATAAATTTTTCTATAAATGTATCAGTAAATTAAATATTCATATTGACTCTGCTCCGGAAGTCTAAAATTCACTCCTATCTTCTTTTGTAAATATAATTTGAGCTGATAATATGAGAAAATAGTATTATTTGATATATTGTATTTCTCTTTCATTTGTTTGAAAAAGTCAGAAAATGGGAACCTAAAAAAAAATTGTTTATTCTCTTTATCCCATGATTATGCCAAATATCAAAAAAATGATTATTTAATATAAAAGGAATAAGTGGGTTCTGCTTTAATATCATCTTGAACTCTGGATAACAGGGGTTTTATTTCCATTTCTATATGAATTCCGTTCCATATCTTAAGCAAATGCTTTAGAATTAGTACTTCTATTTTCCCTTTCAAAAGTTCTTCATGCTATTTCTACAGCATATGCTCTGGATTAATATCCTATTTTATTCATTTCAATCTGTACCCATACTGTCTTTTCCTCAGTTTGATAGCAGGAGGACAAGAATCTTAATTGAGTTGCTTTATAATAATTTTTAAAATTCAGCAATCTTAGTCCTCCCTGATCAAATTTCCAAGTCAGTTTTTACAAGGTTACATTTTTATTTAATTCTTGAAAAATCTTCATTGGAACAGGGATTGGTAATGATTGAAATAAATATTGCATCCTTGTAAAACTATTCATTTTTACACGATTTATCCTTCCTATTAAAGTTATTGGTAAATCTTTCCATCTTTTAAAATCCTCAAGAACGATATGCACTCGATGCGATTATAGACAAGACTGGTTTATTGCACTCTCTGCCCCTGCTTATATAGGCCCAGTTTCCCGCCGTTGCGCCCGATTTTCCCACTATTGTTGGTGGAAGTGACGTCAGCAGGATTACAGTCACTGATTGGTTGATGTACGCACTGTGCTGGTGGTCAGCTGAAGAGAAAAGTCATAAGGCTGTGTGGGCCTGCGTTTGACCGCAATTTTGTGTCGGGCTGCCAAGTAACATGTCGCAACAGCTTCACTAAAATTTTATATGGCTGTTACACAACTTGCTGTTCTATCGACTTCCTCAAAAAAATACAGAAAAGCACTATTTTTTTTTAAATGCAGGGAGTTTGAAAGATACTAGTTTGCATATGGAGCTAGTAGTTCTTGCATGTGAAGTGCTGAATCACAACATGGAACACACACCACACACACACACACACACACACACACACACACACACACACACACACACACACACACACACACACACACACACACACACACACATTTATTGAATGGTTTGTCCTGCTGGGCCCAGTTGTCCCACTGCTTCTGGCAGAAATGACATCACGGGCTTGCCAACTGGCTATCGGTGCCAGTGCTCATCGTTTCCTGCCGCGCAGCCTGAAGCCCGGGAAGAAAAGCCATTTAGTTGGTGTGATCCTTGTGGGATCACTGTATTGGACCGCCATTTTGTGTGCTGGGACATCTACCAGGTAGCAGGCTGCCACAGAACAACCAATTAGGAAGACAAGTGTACACTGTTCCTTATTGCAAGAGAATACAATACAAGTCTGACCAAAATTATAAAGGACCTCTTGAGGCCACAGCTAGAATAATATGCTGAATGGTAAAACAGAAAAGTCTGCAGACTCTGTGATTGGTGTCAAGACCATCCATTGTGTGGCCTTCTCTTCATCGGAGAGGCTGATCGCTTCACTGAGCACCTTCACACTTGTATCAGGGACAGGTATTCTCAGTGGCCAACCATTTCAATTCTGCGCCCATTCCTTCACTAACATGTCTGTCCATGGCCTCACATACTGTCAATCAAAGCCCACCTGTATATTGGAGAAGCAATGCCTAATTTTCTGTCTGGGAATTCTCCAACCTGATGGCAATAACATCGATTTCTCTGGTTTATGCTGGGCCACTCCCCGTTCTCCCTCTCTTCCCCATCCCTGACTTCTTTCCTCTAATTCTTCACCCCCTTCCCTCTCCATTCACAGAGCCATTCCCCCCTGTTTGCTGGTGTGCGCTCCCTCTCTTATTACCTCCTACCTGTGGGACTGTGTTCCTTCCCCTGCCCCTCCCCCCACACCATTTTCTTTGGGCGCCTGTCTACATTTTGCTCATAATTGTTGAAGGTCTGAAGTCCTCAAATCCTTATCTTTGCTACATGAAGTACACTGTTTGACCTGCTGAGTGTCTTCAGCATTGTATTTTTTAAAGTATGTACATTTCTGATCTCTCTCACTGAGAAAAAGTGAGTGCAACAAAAGTCCATCAGCTTGATTCTTGGGATGGAAGGGATTATCATGTGAAGCAAATTTCAGAGAATTAGGGATGGTCACATTAAAATGGATTCAATTCTTTTGCAGCTTCACTGGGTAGAAGCATGAACAATGTTTTCACAGCGAGAGAGTCTCAAAGAAGAGCAGGAGTCAATACCTGATTGCTTTTGGCAGGATTTATGGCTTACCAAATCAGAATATTTGGTCAGTATTATGTTGCTTTTTTTTCTAGTACTTCACTGCACTCAAGTTTGTTGCCATTTTTTTAAAACTTTCCAATAGTAACTGTCTCAGAGCTTTGTTCTCTGGGATAGTCTGAATATGAGAAAAACTAAAAAAAACTGCGTCTGTTTAGAATGAGCACTTTAAAATAGCCTCACAAGCTGAAAAGTACCTAAAAAATTAAATCGTTCAACTATATCTCATCTTGATTTCAATAATTTGGAAATATATATTTTCAGTTTGTACTTTGGTTTCACAAGAGGAACTTAGGTCATCATTATTCAGATGCCTTGCTGTTCGGCATGGGCAATCATGTCTCTCCATCCGACACAAATTCTGACCTTCTGAATTGTAGTTGTTGCCTCTTCTCCTTTAGTGAAGGCTCCATCTTTGAGCTGACACCGTAGTCGATGTTGAGTTCATGATGACACAAGGAAAAAATACTGAAGTGGTTTCCTGTTGCTTTCTTCAGTTGTAGTGCCCGTACTGGACTGGTAAGCAGATTGATCAGTAGATTTATCAGCCCAGCATTTTTAGTTTTACAAACATAAATTCCAATTTGTAGAATTTGCCTGTAAAAAACATCCCCCATCTGCAATCCATGGCTTCACATGACCCTGATTAGGAGGCTAAACAGGTACTATGCCTTGACAAAGGTGACCTGTAGGCTATCGGACAGAAGGAGTGCCTTACAACTCCTTATGCTGAACAATCTGGCAGTACCGACACCAAAGTGAGATAGTATATGTAAAAGGGTTTGGGCTGCAGTCTTATTCCCAACAAAAAACACAAAATGCAGTTGTTGATGAGATTTGTATGCCTGATAGTCTACGGCTCTGGTTTTGCACCTCCCGGAATATCCACTTATCCCCAAATTTGAGCAGCATGTGCTTTCCTTCAATCCTTTTCAATAATCTAGCACAATGGAACTCTTCCTCTGTCTCGGATGTTTGGAGATTAATTTACTTATTTCTTCACCACATGATCACAAAATACAGCCAAAACGCTGAAATTAACTACCTCTTCTCTTTTTCTTCATCTCCACTTTCTTATTTATACACTTCATCGTCATGACATTATCCAAACACGTAGAATTAATTTCTACATGTTCATAAATGAAAACCCACCTCACGGTCTTTGGTTAGGGGCAAAGATGGGACAGGTTGAGCTTATCTTCCTTGCACCAAAGGCTGATCAAGAGGAACGTAGATAGGGTAGATATGTTAAGTCAAGTTTATTGTCAGCAGATTTACAAGTGCAACCTGATGAAGCAGCATTTTCTAGTCCTCGGAGAAACGTGAAAAACACGCAGCCACATAACCAGACATAACCCACATACAGAGAAACAAGACAAAACGCAGGACAGGTATTCATAGATACAAATAAATAGATTTTGTTTTGTGAATACGAGAGTCTCAGATGGTTAGTGTGAGCCATTCCTTTGGTCATTCAGCATTCTCACTGCCTGTGGAAAAAGCTGTTCCTCAGCCTGGTGGCCCTGGCTCTGATACTCCTGTATCCCTTTCCGGACAGGGGCAGTAGAATTGGAAACCATCAATGGGGATTTGGTCATCATGACGCTGAAGGAACTATGTGAAGCCAGGTCACACTGACATTCGGACTTCTAGTTGTCTTCAGTGTTGCCTTAATAACCCTAACTCTCAAAAAAAAAGCCATGACTTTCACCAAGCTTTCAGTCTCCTTCTGCCACCACCCCCCCCCCCCACCACCCCACCCACCCCCGCCAAATCAGTGTTGATCTCCTTCACAAAATATTTCTGTGGAAATAGAAATACAGAAGATTGATGTGGAGGTGGCTTGTAGATAGTAGAAGACAGTGAAGCTCCAAGCTGGGACCCACCATGTTCAAATCTAGAAGGTGATGTTCTTATCATCTGAAAGGTATGAACCAATATGTTGAGATTGTGAACAGAACAATGGACATTTTGTTTTGTTTGAAAGGAAGTTAATGTGAGTAACATGAACGAAAATGGAAAATATAGAAGATAGAACATTGCAGCACAGTACAGCCCTCCAGCCCAGGATGTTGTGCCATCCCACGGAAACCTTCACAACAATCTAATTTTTCTACCTCACACCCATAACCCTCTGTTTCCCTTAAATATAACCTCGGCTAAATTTATATGCAGTTGTCTCCACGCGGTCCGAAGGTTGTTTTGCGAAAGGTTCATGAAGTCCTGATGAAACCATTCAATGCAGTCGTTTCTGAGCAAAACGTGTAAATAACGCAGGATGAACCCCCCGGTGCCCGAGAGATCACGCAGACACATCCGCACAGTCAACGAAACGGTTTTAAGGACAGGCAACCTGGAGGGGATTTCCTGAGCTGATGGAACGAGAGAGATCGTGAGCGCGAAGGGCTGAGCTCAAAAGCAGGCAATGAGCACAGGGGGGTAGAACATGGGCGGATATTACAACTCGGAACATGTGCAGATACTGGTATCGAACGGTGGACATGAAAGTGAACGCCGCACGACCTGGCAGCTTCTCAGAAAAGAAAGAACAGTTGCAAAACTAACTTATTTTCAATTGAAAAATAATACCAGCTGTCAGGTGCTTGGCATCCGACCTGCAGACTTCTTTCAACTGGCCCGGGGCTTTCGCGCAGGAAAACGGGAAGAGAGGAAAGGAGGTTCTGACTCGTCACCTCCCCAACAGTGCAATGAGGGGTGAACTTGCAAGCCGCCAACCCAGAGTTCGCCGCTTGTATTTGTGGCGTAGATTTTGATGAAGAAAGGACGTTCTTTAAAAAAAATACAAGGTCCAGGTGGAGCAGAAGGATAGACCCAACGGTTAACTTACTGGAGTCTCGCCGCAGCCGCCTGGTTCCCCGTTCAACTTCCTTCTTCGAACTCCCCACGACTTTGTTTGTAGAGAGGGGAAGGATGCGTTTTAACGAACGCAAGCGGAAGGGGTGGTATGTTTCCAAAATGAATGAAATCCAACCTGTCGATTCGAGTCAGGTGGCGGAGTCATTCAAAGTTCTGGGGAGTTGGGCTGTTTCTTCGCCATTTTCCGCGGCATGCTCTTTCATAATATCTGCATGTGATGCCTGTCACCACCAGGACCGTCAAAGTTGGGTCCAATCCCACCAACAGCACCGACCTCATCATCAGTACGAAGATCCTTCTGCTGTTCGGAGTATTCGTTCACACCCGAATACTCGTTCACACTCAACCCCACAAACATTTCAATTCCACATACCATCCCACACCAAAATACCTTGACCATGGCCTCTTCCTCTGCCATACTGAGGCCCCCCGCAATATGGAGGAACAACACCTTATATTCCGCCTGGCACTCTCAACCCAGACAGCGTGAACATCGGTCCGTAACCCCTCCCCTGAGTCTCTCTCTTTCCCAATCCCTGTTTCCTCTTGCTCCCACTCCCCTTCCCTTCTCTCGCCCACCAGAGATCTATCCTCTCCCCCTGCCACCTCAGTTTTTTTCTCTTCCACCCTCCCACCTGCTTCAGCCTAATGACTTCCTACTTGTTAGCCTGTACTCTCCTCCTTTCCTCCTCCCCCCCTCCCTCCCCCCTTATTCAGGCACCTGTCTTTTGCTCATACTTCAAGACAGGCCCAGCCCTTTATTTCCAATGGATGCTGCAAGACCTGCTAAGTTTCTCCAGCACATTTATGTCTGGCACCGTTATTCTTTAGAATTAGGTTTGCTGAACTGCACTTGATGGGAAGAACTACCAAGTCAACAGGAAAAAAAATCTAATAGTGTGATCAAAGCCTCCTTGAAGTGATACAATATCCCAATGATTCCTGCAAATCTGGCTCAGGATCATTCAATGTGGAGAAGGGACTTTTGAGATAGTATTAAAAACTGGAGGCCATGCATCAGAAGCGGCGCACATAGTGGAAGAAGCACCCCACCTCTCAAAGTGTCCGCCCCACCTACGGAAGAGCTTGTGGGTTCCCGCACTGGCTTCAAAAACTGGACTGCGAAGTAAGTCATACCATATCTTGAGGCACTGCCTCCGAAGAAGATTAGACTTTTGTTCAAATTATGCATTGGTATATGCGACTTCTGTTAGAATCTTTCATAATAGGTCAGTGTGGTCATTTAAATACATCAGCTTCCTCCAATCCCTTTGAGTATCTTGATGAAATTCTTTCAGTCTTGTTGCAGTCCCATTCATTCTCTGCTTCATTATATAAAGTCTCCTCTCATTTGCCACTTTCAAAGCTCAAAGATTCCTGTTTGTCTGGATGCTGCTCAATGCTCTGCTGCTCAGAAATTTGCATCCTCTTTAGTGGCTTGAATATCTTAATTAGGGACTTGGATATGACTGATTGATACAAATCAACACGTTTGTCAATAGCAAAAAAAAAGCATCAAACTACTGCCACAAAAACCAGCTCAGGTACATAATTTTTGATCTGAAAACCAAAAACCAAACATCTTTTCCATGGATGACATCGGCACGCCAAACATGACCCGACGCAATCCACACTCAACTCACGTTTGAATATCCCGTGTCTATCCATGTCGGTAATTAGTGGAACCCTAGTGAATCCTTACTTTATAGGTGCCAACGGAAAAACAGAGTTCAGTGTCTCCGATTCGCCAGATACAGATACCCGATTTGTGATAAACAATCTAATGCCCGGATGCCCCCCATCGACCAGCGCCGCCGCAAATACCCACCCCCCCCCCCCTTCCAGTGTCCGAATTGGGACCCCGGATGGGTGGTAGCTTGGGGTGAGGATCCGCAGCCAGGAGCTCGGATGGGCTGGCTGGCGAGGCATCGGGAGCTCAAGTTCTCTGAAGGGAAGCCAGGAGCTCCAGTTGGCAGTCAGCTGGGGCGTCGGGAACTATGGTGGGCAGACTGTTGGGGCGAGGTTCCACTACTGGGGCATCAGGAGCTCGGATGGCCGCCGCAAACACCCTCTGTCCAGCGCCGTCGCAAACACTCCCCTCCCCCCTCCGGAATCCCTTCTAGCTGGAGTGTGTTTTTACGTGAACCCGAAACAGCACTATTACTTAACGTACCACCATTATTATTATTATTCTATTATCCAAAAAAATCCAAATTCCGAAAAGTGTCTGGTCCCAAGGGTTTCAGATAAAAGATTCTGAATCTATAACAACATTATTAAAGGGTATAAAATGGAATTATCGGAATTGCAATTATTTGTTAACCATGACATTCCAACATATTAAGTTGTACTTCAATTTCAATATCATTGATTAATCTGTAGTTATTTTGCTCAAACACAGATAAGGGATTGGAGATTCAAAATTTTACAAAAACTGAGTATTGGAAAAAATTGGCCAGTCACAAGAAAGATAGAATGTCAACCCTGAGTTAAATATTGGGTAGTTTTCTTTCTTCTGAAAATATTATTTGCATGAGACTGAGTTTTATTATTAGCATTTGTCATAGTTTCTCAATCACCATGGTGGCCCAATTCTGGGTGCAAACACTTCGATGTTAAGAAAGCAGGTTACCCAATCTGCGGTTGCCTGGCCCAATGTAGTCCGCAAGTGAAATGCCCTGAAATGCAGGAAATACATGGGCTTATTTCTTGCCATGCAAGAAGTAAGTCTTGGCATTTTGGACAGTGGTGAGGAAAGAAAGAATGAGCAGGCTGCGTCTTCAAAAGTGCAAGAGTCTGGGTTTTTAGAACAACTATACTAACATAGAGAAGAATGAGGAAGAAGTAATTATGATGGGTTGTGAAAGTGGTGAAAAATAATTGCCACACTGATCGGAAGCACAAAACTTCATATGTGGGTTGAATACAAATGTTCCTTAAAGCGGACTGAATGTTTTTCTCTGAATGAAACAAAAAAGCAAATTATGAGCAACAAATACCAAAAATGTAAGTTGCTGGGGGGGGTGGGGGCCTACAAAGGATATTGTTCAAAAGTGCGTCACATTGGAAATGGAGTGAGAATGTCAGGAAGAAAAGTTTCAGATCTCCATTTTACCTGTAAATGCAAATATATTCACTGTTTTGATACTACAAAATGATGAATTGTGATTATGATAAACGAGCACTTCAAGCTAAATCATTAATCAGATAACTGTTTGCAGGAAATTTGTCAAGAAGACTCAAGCAATCCAAGCCCATGGAAAGAGGAAGTGTGGCTTTGAAGTCTGACATTGTAATGGAAAACATGGCTTGATTGAATGATGTATTATCTGTGAGATGCTGGGACTCTGAAAAACCATGATAATAGACACTGATAATCAGGGATATACAATACAACACAGATCAATCACTGACGAAGCTGCTGTAACAGCAGCACTGCCACTGGTGTGGACCTGAGAAAGCAGGGAGCGGAGACACAGCACTGCCCTGAAGGGTTTAACTGCACAGTTCAAATGCCGCCGGCTCTGTGTAGGCACTAAACAGCCTAAGTAAAATCCTACAACCGCGGGATCTGTTCCCAAGTTGGTGATGCCAGTACTGAGCAGCAGCCACGAGGGGTTCCAGACTCCGAGAAGCAGGAGACTGGTGCAGGGCACCAGAAATAGGGATGGGGAGAACACTTCCTGTTGAGAAAGAGAAGCAGAGGAGATGACCCTCAGGATGCTGGCCGTGGCGGTGGAACAGCGAGGGGCTCAATGGCTGACTGACCCATACAGCTGCTAGGTGCTGGTGACTGACTGGCTCATGGGAACCAGGATTTGGGGAGTGCTGAGGCCAAAAGAAGATTCTTGAAGGGCCTCGGGCGCAGAAGCCTTCCTGATCGTATTGAAGGTTTGGATCTGGAGAACGGGTTGCCAATGAATCAAAGAATCAAAGTAGTCTATGTGGCTGCAGAAGCTGCGGGAGCGCAGGAGATGAATCCATGGACACTCAGTGACTTTGAAGGGATGTCTTTTGTTTTTCTCTCTAACTGTAAGGTAACACTAATGACAATCCTTTGCTTCATGGCAGGCAGAAGGCAATTTCATGTAATATTACTTTCTGTATTTCTACATGACAGTAAAGGAACCTTGATCTTGGTTTTCTGCAAGTATGGAGAGGACATCTGGACATTTTCTTGATGAAATTATGAAACTTGTAATTATATCACAAATACAGAAGAAATTTGACTCCAGCTTGTTTGCGATAAAACTTCCACATCCTCTCCTTAATTTCACTTTTATGCTGTCTCAGCCTTGCCTGGTGATGGTTTTTCTTTTCACTTTCCTTTTTGAAAGTCCATTCGACTCATTGATCCTATTTTTGCATGAAGAAGCATTTCCTAATCTACAGTCAAATAAATGATCAATTAATTTGGGGTGGCATGGTTGGAGCAGCATTTAGTGTAATGCTGTTACAGCACCAGTGATCAGGACTGGGGTTCAAATCCCACACTGTTTGTAATGAGTATGTACATTCTCCCCGTGTCTGCATGGGTTTTCCCGGGGGCTCCAGTTTCCTCCCATCATTTGAAATGTACTGGTGGGGGGGGGGGGGTGGTTGTAGTTAATTGGGTGTAATTGAGCAGCAAGGGTTTGTTGGCTGAAATGACCTGTTACCATGCTGTACATCTAAATTTTAAAAATGTAACATTTAAAATGTAAGCCTTTCCTGTTCTTATGGACTTAGATAAAATGAGTTCTTGGGTGCTCACTTGCATCCTTTGCAGAACAAAGTTTTTCCAGTGCTCTGAATTAAAGTTCTGGTTTGTGGAATCAGCTGTAACCAATCCTGATGAAAGTCTCAGACCTGAATTGTTGCTTACCTTTTAGTTCCTCCAGCAATTTTGTGGTTCTCAACCTTTTTTCTTTCCACTCACATTCCACTTTAAGCAAACCCAATGACATAGGTGCTCTGTGATTAGTAAGGGATTGCTTAAGGTGGTATGTGAGTGGGAAGGGAAGGATGAGAATCATTGATCTAGACCCAATTGTTACTGAAATGTTTTGCTTGAGAAAAATTGTCATTGGCCCATTTCCTCTGGAGTTATGAAACCGTGCACATAATGAGTCAATTAGGTATGATTGAAACAGCGGTTTTCAAACATTTTTTTCCCCACCCACATAGAGCACCCTTATAGAGCATCTATGGCCTAGGGAATACTTAAAGTGGTATATGAGGAGAAAGAAAAAGGTTGAGAACCACTGGTATACTGCATCCAATATTGCGACATTGCTTTATGATGCATTTTTGGCCTAAAGTGGTTTAAATGCCACGTGAAAAAAATACACTTTGTTATGTGATATTCTCTTTTCTGTCAGCGAGGACTGATGTACTCTACCACACTCTCATTATCCAAAAAGTGTTGCAAGCTTCATATTTTTCATTGCAATCACATACTGCCAATTCTTCAACCACAACAGGCACTTCACCCAAGCATATTAGATGACAGTTGCACTAATAATAGCATATCTCAGAATACTAATCTTTTATCCCCCACCCCTCCCAACCCGGAGAAATGATTTTCTGTTTAGTGATGTTACATTTAGAAATTTGTGGATTACCTTGGCAGAAAAGAGTTGCCCAGGTTTCCTCCCTCAAACCCCTTCCTTATATCTCTCCTTCTTCTCACAGTTACCTTGCATGTAGTTACAAGACAAAAGTTGAATGTTCATGATGGCAAGATTGTGGAGCATTCAGCATTGGGCCTTCAGAAAAAAAAGAGGGGGGGGTCTTCTCTAGCAATTCAATCATGTCACTGGTTTATTAACCACAGAGAAATGTGCATAGAACAGATCAATGGCTCAGTGCTTAGTGAAGGCTCTGTGGAGTTTCCACATTCTCCACTTCACTGCTCCAGGCTTTCTTGTTTCTTGTTTCTTCCCACAACCCAAAGACAAGGAGCATAGGAAGATGAGACATTTATAATCATGAGGGGGACATTTAAGGTAAATAGTCATTTGTCTTTTTTCCCAGCCTGGGCGTAGCTAAAATGGGAGGGCATAGATTTAAAGTGAGAGCAGAAAATTGAAGGGGGGCACTTTCTTCATACAGAGGGTGGTGGTCAAATGGAATGAGCTGCAAGAAGAAGTGATAGAAGCAGGTACAACTGTGATATTAAAAAAGGTATTTAGAGATGTGCATGGAGAGGAAAGGTTGAGAAGGATATGGGCTGAAAATGTGCATCAAAGGCTAGTCAACTGGGTTAGCATTGACAAGTTGCAGCAAGGAGACTGTTTCCATGTTGTAAAACTATGACTCCATGTTTCTCATTTAATTAGCTACTGTAAATTACCCTGTATAAAAATGACTAAAGAAGATTCAAAGGGACATGTGAAAGAGAATGTTGCAATGCTGTGGAAAGGAATGGGCCAACTCTGGAAGCCAGCTTGAGCCCAATGGGCTGAATGGACTCCTTCAGTGTCAGAATATATCAGTGTACTCAAATGGCCCTAGCATTGTAGCAAGGCTTGCAGTCCTCATGAAGTGCATGCTCATGTATCCTGCTGGTGTTTGGCAAGAGCGAGTGACAGTGGTGGCTGTGGCTGGTGGGTGTGAGTGGCACAGCTGATGTGTGCCAATGTACTGGGAGAATTGCATCAGACAATGACCCTCACTGCTAGACTTCCCGAGGAACCTAGCCTGGCTCCCTGGCACTGATCCCTTATTATTATGTTAGGTCAGATATGATACAGGGTCAGAAACCCTATTCATTTATCCCAATTAACTTTATAGCCCAAGAAAGTCCTGAAAAATTCAAATTTAGACTGCAATGTTTCTAATGAAGTCACTGGATCTGTCAAGTATGGTTCACAGATGGTGCTCTAATATTTTGCTGTTGAAAAGGCTGGATTTTTGTAATTTTATTCGGAATCAAATTAATGTTCTATGAGACTAACTCTGGCTCAACTGTGGACAAATTTTTACTTTGAGACACGTTAAAAGTATATTTAAGTTATTTGTTATGTGTCTAGGATTTAAAAAGAACATACAAGGGAGGGGGATGAATTGGAAAAGGAAATCACAATTTTAGAAAAGGACCTTCAACAAAGAGGCTCTGTGGAAAAACATAGAAGACAAATAAGTAAGAAGCTCAAGTACAATAGAATAAATATGTATAGAATGGAAAAAATGATAACAAAATCTAAGCAAAAGTACGATGAGCTAGGCTCGGGGAACAAGCCCACAATGTCCTTTCCTGACAGTTAAAATCAGAGCAAGCCTCGAGAACGATGTGCAATTAAGTCAAACGTGGGCAGGATCTCCTATAAATCAAGGATATAAATGAAGCTTTTAAACAATTTTATACGAACGTATATGAATCTCAATCAGTGGGAGATTTGAATAAAATAGAGAGTTTCCTGTCATAACTGAACCTTCCAAATTTAAATCTAAAAGAACAAAGGCGTTTAAACACTCCCTTTAATCAAGTTAAGATAGGGGTAGCATTGTTATCTGTGCGTTAATAAATCCCTGGGAGAAGACGGGTTCCCACCTGAATTTTATAAAGAACTTAAAGATTTATTGATACTTTGATTTATGGAGGTACAAGATCAAGCAATGGCAACTTGTACTCTTCTAGAGTCCTTCTCAGTAGTAATTATTACAGTGATTCCCAAAAAAAAGATAGGGACCCATTGAAACCGCCATCTTATAGGCCCATGTTATTATACGGACTATAAGATCATTGCTAAAGCTCTAGCAAATAGATAGGCAGTATATTTGCCTAAATTAATAAATGAATATTAGATGGGTTTCTTACAGAAGAGGCAGTCTGCAGACAATGTTGGCAGACTGCTCAGCATTATTCATCTGGCACAAACAAGGGATGAATTGAGTGTCACTCTGGCCCTAGATGTGAAGAAAGCTTTTGACAGATTGGAATGGGATGATGTATTTAAAGTTTTGGAAAAATTTGGACTTTATTAATTGGGTTAAAACCCTATTCATTTCAGTGGCTTTCTGGAATTGCAGGTTATAATGCAAAGGAATAATTTAAATTTAATTTCTCCAGTTGTTTTAGTTTATTACTTAATGAATTTTTTAAATGTATTTATCATTTTGTTTTTAATAGTTTTTATGTGTCTCAGAATGTCAGGAGTATTTGAAAACTGTTAAATTCAGAGACAGTTTGACAGAAGACAAAAGTTGATTGTTATTTTGTCTTCATCCTCTGTATTACGTCTCCTGAGGTTTGATCTTTGTTTGGACTCCCAGTTGGACTCAAGATTATTGATGACCATCAAGAACCATCCTCTGGATAGCCCAACAAAAATACCAATAGGTAGGTTAATAAAAGAAATTACATAAAGGGGTGGCTCCACAGCCTCCCCGATATTCTTTTTCTTTCTTTTTAGGGGGGTAGGAAAGGGAGGGGAACATCACATGTTTGGGGATGTTAGGGGATACATGTACATCTCGAAGTAGTCTTTGATGTTGTTTCTTTGTTTATTGATGGAAAACAAAATAAATAAAATATTCAAAAAAAAAATCATCTTCTGCATCATGCCGAGATAACCAAAGGTGGTGGTTGCAGGCAGCAGGCTTGGTCCAATGCAACCTGAGCCATTGAGGATGTCAAGGATGTCGCTTGAGCAGAAAATTAAATTAAACTACTGTAAGGGCTATAAATATCTTCATTTCCTGATTAGAAGGATGTCAACCTAAAGATTCAAAGGAGTGGTAACCCTTGACAGCCATTTAATGGCCTTGCTCTGTGTCAGGGAAATCTCTTTGCAGAATAACTCAGGCGGAGACTTCAGAGTTTGCTTCGAGAGCTTTATTACATGATATAATGGAGAGACCGTCCTAACTGGTCTCAGGCGCGGACTCTGCCTCCAGAAGGCAGACAGCACATTTTTATACAGATGAGCAAGGAAGCAAGCAACTCTTATCTCTCACTACACACAAAGCACATTTCATTTCAGGGGCCCCATTTTGCAGACCAGTTGAAACTGGCTGGTTTCTTAACATACAAAAGATAAGAAAAAAGGGCTTTCAATTTACAAAAGAAACAGACATGCAACACTTTCAATATAATAAAAACATTTTTCTTCTACACTCTGAGATTGCAGGTGTAGCTGGTATGGTTCAGTCATAGGCATCCTGACTCAAGCATGGCCACCACACATATTGTTTTTCAATGGAAAGCTAAGGTTCGTGGCTTTCTGAACTCACCTACACCTCAGTCCAGTGTACTGTTTCATTCTACTTGTTTTTTTGCCCATATACTCTTGTTTGAGAGTGGTTGGCTTGCACATGTCACATCAGTTGGTGCATCCTTTAAAAGAAAACATTAACCCTCCCTTTGTCAGTGCCCCCACTCCATGTCTTATGAAATGGATTTTTTTTCTTAATCTTTCACTTTATGGCCTCCAGGTGAGATGAAATTCAATTTAGTAAATGTTGTCAAATTCTGCATTTGAAGAGTAATTTGCGCTGATGAGCTTTAATCAGAAAATATAGTCAAAAAGGAATGAAATTAAACATCAGCAAGTTTTCTCATTTAAATGCTGCAGATTGTTATTGAATGAAGATCTACTGGGACCAATGCCTGAAGAGGGCGCACAAAATCAGTGAACCGGTGTGGACTCGAAAGGCCAACATTGCCTGTTTCCGCTCCATAAATGGTTATATGGTGATATGGTTAACCCCTTGTAAGGCTGTAATAATAACCAACAGAAATCAATCTGCAAATTTAATGATGCCTAATAAGGCATTAGTGAGGCCAAATTTGGAGTATTGTATATAGTTTGGTCAGCTAACGACAGGAAGTATATCAATAAGATTGAAAGTGTGCAGAGGAGATTTGGAAGGATGTTGCCAGGACTTGAACTGATTTACAGGGAAAGGTGAAACAGGTGAGGACTTTATTCCCTATTGTGCAGATGAATGAGAGATTTGATAGAGCTGTACAAAGTTATTTTGGGTATAGATAGAGTAAATGCAAGCAGGATTTTTCCACTGAGTTTAAGTGAGAAAAAAAACTGGACAAAATGGGTGAAAGGTGAAAGGGGAAATAGTTTAAAGCAGTGGTTTTCAAACTTTTTATTTCCACCCACATACCATTTTTAAGTATGCCGTAGGTATATATTGTAAGTGCTGGAAATTCGGGAGGATAAAATGTTGAACGCGGAGGCTGGTTGGGTGGTAGGTAAGGACAAGGGGAATCCTGTGTTTATTGCATCTAGGGGCAAAGGGAGCCAGAGCAGATGAGTGGGAATTGGAAGGGGATGCGAGTGATGGCGGTTGAGGGGAAGCCGCTTCTGTGGAAGAAGGCAGGCATTTCAGATGATCTTGACTGATCTTGGGAACAGATGTGGAGGAGACAGAGGAACTTGTGAGAAGGGAATAGAATCCTTGCAGGAAACAAGATGTGAGTAAGTGTAGCTGAGGTAGTGTGGGATTTGGTGGGTTTGTAATATATGTCAGTGGAAAGCTGAGCTTGAGACACAGAAATCCAGAAAGGGGAGAGTGTTGTCAGAGATGGACCAGGCGAGTTTGAGATTGGGGCGAAAATTGGCCATGAAGTGAATGAAGTTGACAAGCTCATTGTGGGTACATGTGGCAACCCTGATGTAGTCATCAATATACCGGAGGAAGAGTTGAGGGGCCTTGCCTGTGTAGGCTTCCACCATGGGTTGCTCCAAAAACCCACAAACAGGCAGGCATAGCTGGGACCCATGCTTGTACCCATGATTAATCCTTTGATTTGAAAGAAGTGAGATGAATGAAAGGAGAAGTTGCTTACAGTGAGAACAAATTCTTCCAGACGGAGGAGAGTGGTAGTAGAGGGTGACTGGTTTAATCTCTTGTCAATAAAGAAACAAAGTGCTTTGATACTTTCTGTGTGGGGGAAGGAGGTGCCAGAAAGAAATGAAGTGTTAAGTTTTGCTTCATCCCTGCAACTGGACCCTATTCCTCCACACATCCTTCCTCCCCCATCCACATCCCTGTCCAAATTTTTCTCAAATGTCAAAACTGAGTCTGTATTTATCAATTGAACTGGCAGCTTGTTTCACATTCCCCCATTCTCTGAATGTATAAGCTCTCTGTTTCCTTTAAACCAGTGGTTTTCAATTTTTTTCTTTCCTCTCATATCTTCTTTTCTTCTTTGGCTTGGCTTCACGGACGAAGATTTATGGAGGGGTAATGTCCACGTCATATACCACTTTAAGTATTTCCTATGCTACAGGTGCTCTGTGATTAGTAAGGGACAATTTAAGGTGGTATGTGAGTGGGGAAAAAAGGTTGAGAATCACTGCTCTAGACCCAATTATTACTGAAATATTTTGCTTGAGAAAAATTGTCATTGGCCCTTTTCCTTTGGAGTTATGAAATCGTGCACATAACGAGTCAATTAGGTATGATTGAAACAGTGTTTTTTTAAACTTTTTCTTTCCATTCACATACCACCTTAAGCAATCCCTTACATCCCAAGATCATCTGAAATGCCTGCCTTCTTCCACAGAAGCGGCTTCTCCTCAACCACCATCACTCGCATCCCTTCCAATTCCCACTCATCTGCCCTGGCTCCCTTTGCCCCTAGATGCAATAAACACAGGATTCCCCTTGTCCTTACCTACCACCCAACCAGCCTTCGCGTTCAACATTTTATCCTCCAGAATTTCCAGCACTTACAACATGATCCCACTACCAGACACATCTTCCCCTCTCCTCCCTGATCGTCCTGACATGGGGACCATTCCCTCCATGACTCCCTTTTGCACTCATCCCTTCCCACTAATCACACCCCTGGCACCTTTCCCCATGGCTGCCGGAAGTACAACACGTGCCCACACCTTCTCCCTCACCACAATCCAGTTCCCCAAACAGGCCTTTCAAATGAAGTAACACTTCACTTGTGCATCTGCAGGATTGATTTACGGATCCAGTGCTCCCTTTGTGGCTTTCTCGACATCGGAGACACTGAGAGCAGACTGGGAGATCGCTTTACTGAGCATCTTCACTCTGTCCGCACCAGTGACAGGGACCTCCCAGTGGCCAACCATTTCAGTTCTTCATCTCACTCCTATTCTCACATGTCTGTCCATGGCCTCATGTACTATCCCTCCAAGACTGCCTGTAAATTGGAGGAACACTTGATTTTTCATCTGGGCACTATCCAGCTGGATGGCATTAACTTCAAGTTCTCCAGTTTCTTCTAACCTACTCTCCATTCTCTCTTCCTTCTTTTCCCCCATCTTCTTTCCCTCAACTCTCCACCCTCTTCCCATTCTAATCACTGACCCATCCTTCCTTCCCCATCTTGCTGCTATGTCCTCTCTCCTCCCTGCCTTTGGGACTGTGCTCCTCTCCCCACCCCTCACCTTTTTGATCGGTTGCCTGCCCACATTTTTTCATACTTTGATGAAGGGCTCAAGTCCAAAATGTTGGTTATGTATTGATGTGCTATCAATAAATAAAAGATTGGAGTTGCAGAACTATAGGCTTTTATTTACACTAAACTTGAAAGTTATCCTGTGCTGTAATGCAGACTTTCTGGGGAGGGGTTCTGGTGATGGAGGGAGGAACCATGGGTACAGTCACAGAACAGGGCGGATCCAGATAAATGAGTCTACAGCAGTTCACCACATTAACTCTATGTTTGCTTTATAAAGTACACGGTTTGACCTGCTGAATTTCTCCAGCCCTGCGTTTTTACTACTTCTGTGGCATCATGTTCTTTAGTTTGTATCCCTGAAATCATTGATAGACACATGTGCATCAGGGAACTTTTCCTGTTGCTAAATGGATTTTCAGTTTGTATGTTTAAGAAATAATATTAACTGAAACATTGATCCTCACCGGCAACAGATCAATGTAATATGGTTGTTAATTTCACTATATTTCCAGAGAGCTTCAGTGATACAAGTACCAACCCATCAAAATGATGACGTGTGGGATTCCTGCCATAAAAGTTATGGGTGCAACTTTGGAATTTGTTTCACAGTTCAGAAAACCAATGTATGGAATATAGAATATAGAACAGAGGAATCCATGAGGGAGGGGGTCTGCAGCTGAAGAACACACAGGCGGCGGGCTTTTGGTGACTCAAGTCAAAGGCTGCAGGCTGCAGGCAGCTTGCGGTCAAAGGACTCACACCAGGATGCGGACTGCTGGTGACTGGGCTGCGCCTGGTTGGACGGTTACCAGGTATCAGAAACCGAGATATGAGAGGGTGCTAAAGGCGCCAGAGGCTTACTGGTCATGTCTGGAGCTCAGGTTACTGATGGTTTGGCTGCAGAGGCTGAGGGAGCACTGGAGGTGAATCCACATATAATCAGTTCCTCTGGGAGGAGCTCTCTTTTGCTTCCCTTTCTCTGACTCCAAGGGGTGCCATGCATTTTCTGCTGATGGTGATTCTTTGTCTGCCTGAGCCCAGACTAAATGCAATTTTGTGTAATATTGGTTTTGTTCATGACAATAAAAGAATCTTGCTTCTTGAAATCTACCAGGCAGTACAGATACAGATACACATACAGTACAGATACAAGTACAGATACAAATACAGTACAGATACAGATACAGATACAGTACAGATACAGTACAGATACAGATACAGTACAGATACAGTACAGGTACAGTACAGGTACAGGAACAGGTACAGATACAGGAACAGGTACAGATACAGATACAGGTACAGATACAGATACAGATACAGTAGATGCAGATACAGTACAGATACAGGTACAGATCTTTCATCCCACAGTGTTGTGCTGACTTAATAATCTACTCGAAAACTGAATTTCCCAACTTCATAACCTTCAACTCCATGTACCTTACTAATAGTGTCTTAAGAGATTTAGTTATACCTGTCTTCACCACCATTGCTGGCAGTGTATGTTAGACATTTCAGTCCCAGATAAAATCCACTGGCCATCCACATGATTAATGCCTCTCTTCACCTTGTACATCTCTATCAGTTCACCACTCATCCGCCATCACTGCAAGGAGAAAAGACCAAGATTACTCAACTTATCATCATAAGGGATGCTCACCAATCCATACAAATCTCCTCTACACCCTCTCTATAGCACCCACAACCTTCACAATATTCCATGTGGAGTTGAGCTAAGATCTTGCATAGCTGCAACATTAGCTCATGGTCTTTGAACTCGACCCCATGGTTAATGAAGGCCAATAGGAGCACCATGATGCAGGGAGCCAGTTAAGTAGGGGATGGAGACAAACAATGCACAGGTCCCAGGGGTAGCATGATTAGTGGAACAGACCTTGTTCTCTCAAACAAAGACTGAGAAGTTTAAAGGGTGTGTTGTCCACCTGGTGCTCAGAAGACAACATCTCTTCTGGGCTTGAGAAGAACTTGGAGGAACTGGAGGAGATCAAGGTCCAAGGAGGCACCAATGACATGGAAGGAGGTTTGGTGGAGGCTTTTTTGAGGATCTTGGGGCAAAACTGAAAAGCAGAACAGCAAGGGTGATCCTCTCCATGTTATTTACTAAAACATGTGCAGATTGGCAAAGGGTAAATGGCGAGGTAAATGCGTGGCTCAGAACTTGGTGTGAGAGAAATGGGTTCTGGTACCAGTACTGGGGAAGGAAGGAACCATCCAGAGGGAAGGGGTTCGTCTGAATAATGGTGGGACCCAAAGTCCTGGTGAATCACAAAAGTAGGGCTGTATTCATGGATTTAAGCTGTCTGTGAGGTGTTTGTACATGTCTCCCCGGGTTTTCCCCTGGGGTTCCGGTTTCTTCCCACCATTCAAAACACACTGGGAGAATAGTTAATTGAGTGTAAATTGGGCAGCCTGTTACCGTACTGTATGTTTACATTTAAAATTAAGAAATAATTAAGTTACAAAGGCTTCAAAATCAGGATGTTTAATAAATCTCGGGAAATGAGAGAGTGTAGCCAGACACTACGGTTATAGCTCAAGGATAAAAGAAGACTCGCACACCAAGGGAGTGTAATTGACACTGGCTTTATTGGCCTGCAGCTCTGTCTTTTATAGGCATCTGAACTTGTCACCACCAGGGCGTGGCTTGAGTGAGGCTGGCTGCTGATTGGCTGTCCTGGATGCGCGAACCTGGACCCATCAAATGAATGCACTAATTGACAGTCATGCAAATGCTACATTTTCTGATTACTTTTACTAAACAATTTGTGTGTGAAATTGAGCTTAAAGCAGCTATGGGAAACAAGACTATAAAGAGTATGTTTTTCATCCCCTTATACCATTAAGGACCAGAATAGACTATCTCTTAAACCCATCTCACAATTCATGGTTGATCTGTTATCTAATAATGCCCCATCAATTCTCCATACTTGAATTGTGTCTATTTACAAATAAAAACATGCTCAGTTCCCTAGGTTGTGACCTTCTACTATACAAGATATTGTGACTGCTGGAAAAGCTTTGGAGGAAGTGTGCCAAAGACAAGATTGAGGGTGTGGTGTGGTTTGATCATTGTCAGGGGAAGGCAGGGGGAAATTGGGGAGGGGTTGGTAACATGTAAAACAGAATGCAGTGAGGAAACCACAGAGAGGAAGGTTGAAGTTGATTTGGTTGAAGGGAAAGGATGGGTGTGGTGGACGTTTGGCAGAGTTGATCTGACCAGCAAGACAAAAAATCTTGGGGTTGTATGTGATGTCATGTATGTACTCTGAAAATAAATTTGAACTTTGAACTTAGGATGGGTGTAGTGAGACGATTGGTGGAGTTGGAAGGAAACAAGAGATTTATGGATGCAGGTAGTACTGAAGAGTCCGGTGGAGAGATGATTTATAAATGGACAGGAGGATGATAACTGGTGCGGTGGTGGGGATTGGCCAGTTAACATGGACCAGGAAGAGTGGGTGAGTGATCAATAACAATTCGTTAGTCTCAACAGTATTTTTCATGTCCTTATTGGCTCTCTCAAATCGGATTAATTCTTCTTCTTAATCTTCTGAGTCAAAATTATTCTTCATGGGGGGGAGGGGGTGTACCAAGTGATGATGTGGAGTTAGTAACGTAATCCCTACTCTCCTCGAAAATGTTTTCAAAAGTCAAAAAAATATAGAAAAGTTTTAAAAGGACAGTGAAAGGAACAGATGGAAGAGTTGGAGAAAAGAACAGGATGCCGCCAAAGAAGGAAAAACTTGTTATTACAGCGCTGGAGCTGGTAAAATAAAAAAGAAATAAAGCCTACCTCAAAGAAGGAGCCTGGAGCTGTTCGGAAGCTGGTCCTTTGAGGTGAACGCCAGGGAGCTGCGAAGACTTTGAGCTCTTTCACTCAGGGTCTCCCCCAACAATAGCCTAACTGAAGAAGAACATCTACTGCGTAGGCACGAGGAGTAGCGCCTTCACAGAGAAGAAAAAGAAATGGAGGCACTTTTAAAAAAGTATCCTGCACTTGACAGCTCCGGGAGAGAACCAAGTGAAGAACTGATAGAGGTAGAAGATGAATCAGACAAAGAACAAAGATTCAGAGAGGTTGGTAAAGAAACTTTATTATTAGTTTCAGAGGTCAAAATGTATGTGGGTAATCTTGCAGCGATCTCTGGAAGAATCACTGCAACAGACTCTTAAAGTCATATTTGATAAAGTGACAGAAACCAGAGATGTGACTGGTCAGGTGCAGAAAAATGTAAAGCAAATGGGCAAGAAATTAGAAGCTATGGAAGAAAGAATAAAATAAATGAATTTGAAATACAGCAATTAAAAGACCAGGTGAAAAAGTTGCAAGCAGAATCAAAAATAATGAAGGACCAGCTTAGTCAGAAGATGGACACTTTGGAAAATTGCAGTAGAAGAAATAACATCAAGATTGTGGGTTGAGGAGGAGTCATGTGATGGAGTAGTGGCTGGTAGGTGAACTCCAGCCCTCTCCAGAAAAGTAAAAAAAAGTAGAGAAAAAACAAAGGCACTAACACAGAAACCATAGCAAATTGAAAGTGAAAGTGTGGAGAAAATGGCAGCAAAGAAAGAAAAACCAAAAACGACAGGAAGAAAATAAGAAGGAAGGACGTCGGAGGAGGAAGGTGTAGACCTTACCGGTACGCGGAGGCCTGCCATGGAGAGAGAAGCCCGCTCCCTGAGGTCAGTGGAAACCCCGAACTCAGGACTACAAAAATGGCTCACGGAGCCAAACAAAAGTGCGCAACCGCGCATGCGCGATGCGCAAGACGAAAACAATACCGACGGGAGGGGGGACCAGCTGAGGAGTAAATCTCCACAGCTGAAACAGACAAGTACAACACAACAGCAAGACTCTCAACAGGAAAACATAGAAAATAACGAGAACAAGAAGGAAGAGAATAAAAATAGGAAATCAAAGAAACAACAAATGACCAACCCAGAGGAAGAAGACTAACACCAAGACACTTTTAATAAAAATAAGAAGAACAAAAATACCCAACAAAATAAAATAAACAACCCAACAAGAAAATTAGAAGAGACAGAGGTAAAAGACACAGATCCTGGAGTGGACTCAGAAGAAGAGGAGGAAGAACTCAGAGAAATGGAAGATGAAGGGAAGGGCAAGTACATGGATATATATTTTTTTAAGAATATATGGAATCAGTAAAAGAATGGCAGTCACAAGAATTCAGTGAAATAAAAAGAAGAATAAAAAGTACAGAAGAAAAAGTGAATAGATTAGAGATGATCATGACAGATATAGGAAAAAGAGTAGAAAAGGTGGAAGAACGAGAAACAACCATAGAAATGGAAGTAGATGACTTAAAAAAGAAATTAGAAGAATCTGATTTTAAAAAAGTTAAAGAAACGCAGGAGCTGTTAGCTCAGAAGATGGATATAATGGAAAATTATAATAGAAGAAACAATATAAAGATAGTGGGCCTTAAGGAAGATGAAGAAGGCAAAAATATAAAAGAATTTATAAAAGAATGGATCCCCAGGGTCCTAGGAAGACCAGAATTACAGGAAGAAATGGAAATAGAAAGGGCACACAGAATATTAGCCCCTAAACCACAACCACAACAAAAACCAAGATCCATTCTAGTAAAATTCCTAAGATATACAACAAGAGAAATTATATTGGAGAAGGCATTGAAAAAAATAAGAGAAGACAAAAAACCATTGGAATACAAGGGTCAAAAATTTTTTTTCCATTCAGATATAAGTTTTGAACTCCTGAAGAAGAGGAAGGAGTTCAATGCAGCAAAAACGACCCTATGGAAAAAAGGTTATAAATTTATGTTAAAATACCCAGCGGTACTTAAAATAGTTATCCCGGGGCAGCAAAGCAAACTATTCTCAGATCCGGAAGAAGTACGAAAATTTGCAAAACAACTACAAAACAGACAGAGAGATGAAGAGATGTAACAAGAACAAAAATGACAACAAACTATATACATATATAAAATAGAGTATAAGAACTAAGAAGGGAAAGAAAGGGAAGAAAGGAAGTAAGGAGGGAATTAAGAGAGTGACCTTTGTTATATATGAAGATTAAAATCTTTTCTGGGGGGACTGGGTGGGGAAGAATAACAGTCACTGCGAAATCAGTTGACGCTTGCGAGTGGATTCGCAAATCCAAATGGAGAGGGGAGATGTGGTTGCCCGACAAGGGACAAAGGGCAACTCAGAAAGGGGAGGGACTATTGGGGTTAAAGGAATTTTAGATATGAGAATATTGGAAATATTTTTATGTGTTAGAAATGTTGTCTTATAATGTGTTCAAAAAAAGAAAACAGAAATGGATAAGAATGGAAGGTGGTGATGAGGAAAATGAAAGGAAAGATAAACAAAGTATGAAATGACTATGTCGAACTCTATGACTTTAAATATTAAGGGAATACATAACCAAATCAAAAGGAAGAAACTGTTAAATTTACTGAAAAAAGAAAAAATTGATATAGCATTCGTACAAGAAACACATCTAACTGAAGTGGAACACAAGAAATTAAAGAGAGATTGGATAGGACATGTAACAGCAGAATGATATAATTCAAAAGCCAGAGGAGTAGCTATATTAATCAATAAAAATGTACCAATCAAAATAGAAGAGGAAATAATAGATCCAACAGGGAGATATGTAATGATAAAATGTCAGATATATTCAGAATTTTGGAATTTACTCAATGTATGCAAATACTAGAGCGCATCGGATGCCCCCCAAAGTTCCTCAACATGGTTATCCAACTGCACGAAAACCAACAAGGTCAGGTCAGATACAGCAATGAGCTCTCTGAACCCTTCTCCATTAACAATGGCGTGAAGCAAGGCTGTGTTCTCGCACCAACCCTCTTTTCAATCTTCTTCAGCATGATGCTGAACCAAGCCATGAAAGACCTCAACAATGAAGACGCTGTTTACATCCGGTACCACACGGATTGCAGTCTCTTCAATCTGAGGCGCCTGCAAGCTCACACCAAGACACAAGAGAAACTTGTCCATGAACTACTCTTTGCAGACGATGCCGCTTTAGTTGCCCATTCAGAGCCAGCTCTTCAGCGCTTGACGTCCTGTTTTGCGGAAACTGCCAAAATGTTTGGCCTGGAAGTCAGCCTGAAGAAAACGGAGGTCCTCCATCAGCCAGCTCCCCACCATGACTACCAGCCCCCCCACATCTCCATCGGGCACACAAAACTCAAAACGGTCAACCAGTTTACCTATCTCGGCTGCACCATTTCATCAGATGCAAGGATCGACAACGAGATAGACAACAGACTCGCCAAGGCAAATAGCGCCTTTGGAAGACTACACAAAAGAGTCTGGAAAAACAACCAACTGAAAAACCTCACAAAGATAAGCGTATACAGAGCCGTTGTCATACCCACACTCCTGTTCGGCTCCGAATCATGGGTCCTCTACCGGCATCACCTACGGCTCCTAGAACGCTTCCACCAGCGTTGTCTCCGCTCCATCCTCAACATTCATTGGAGCGACTTCATCCCTAACATCGAAGTACTCGAGATGGCAGAGGCCGACAGCATCGAGTCCACGCTGCTGAAGATCCAGCTGCCCTGGGTGGGTCTCGTCTCCAGAATGGAGGACCATCGCCTTCCCAAGATCGTGTTATATGGCGAGCTCTCCACTGGCCACCGTGACAGAGGTGCACTAAAGAAAAGGTACAAGGACTGCCTAAAGAAATCTCTTGGTGCCTGCCACATTGACCACCGCCAGTGGGCTGATATCGCCTCAAACCGTGCATCTTGGCGCCTCACAGTTTGGCGGGCAGCAACCTCCTTTGAAGAAGACCGCAGAGCCCACCTCACTGACAAAAGGCAAAGGAGGAAAAACCCAACACCCAACCCCAACCAACCAATTTTCCCCTGCAACTGCTGCAACCGTGTCTGCCTGTCCCGCATCGGACTTGTCAGCTACAGTCGAGCCTGCAGCTGATGTGGACTTTTACCCCTTCCATAAATCTTCATCTGCGAAGCCAAGCCAAAGAAAAAAAGAACTCACCTAATGAAGAAGATCAAAAATTTATGCAAGATATCTTTTTGAAGATAGCTGATACGCAAGGGAACATACTAATAGGAGGGGATTTTAACCTTAATTTGGACTCAAACATGGATAAAACTGGAAAAAATACAAACAGAAAGAACAAAGTAACCAAATTTATAATTAAATCGATGCAAGAAATGCAACTTTTGGATATATAGAGGAAACAACACCCAAAGGAAAAGGAATATTCATATTATTCGGGTAGACACAAAACATACTCAAGTATAGACCTATTCCTGTAATCAGCCCACATTCAAGGGAGATTTAGGAAAACGGAATATAAAGCTAGACTATTATCGGACCACTCACCCCTGTTATTGGCAATAGAGCTAGAGGACATCCCACCAAGAATGTATAGATGGAGATTAAACTCCATGCTACTTAAAAGACAGGATTTTAGAGAATTAATTGAATGACAAATTAAAATGTACTTTGAAATAAATATGGAATCAGTGAAAGATAAGTTTATACTATGGGATGCAATGAAAGCGTTCATCAGAGGGCAAATAATAAGTTATGTAACTAAGATGAAGAAGGACTACAATCGGGAAACAGAACAGTTGAAAAGGGAAATAACAAATATAGAAAAAAAATTAGCAATAAAGGAAGATACAACTAAAAGAAGAGAATTAGCAGACAAAAAAATAAAATATGAAACACTACAAACATATAAGGTGGAGAAGAACATAATGAAGACAAAACAGAAATATTATGAGCTAGGAGAAAAAATGCACAAAATTCTAGCATGGCAGCTTAAGAGAGAACAAACTAAAAGAATGGTATTGGCATTGAGGAAAAAGGACAAACAAATTACATATAATCCAATGGAGATCAATGAAAACTTCAGGGAATTCTACGAGCAACTATATCAAACTGAAAACGAAGGGAAAGAAGACAAAATAGATGAAATTTTAACTAAAATTGAACTACCGAAATTACAAACAGAGGAACAAAATAAATTAATAAAACCATTTGAAATAGAAGAATTACAGGAGATATTTTAAAAACTACCGAACAATAAAACACCAGGAGAGGATGCATTCCCAATGGAATTCTATAAAACATTTAAAGACATATTAATCCCTCCCTTCCTGGAAGTAATCAACCAGATTGATAAAACACAAAACATACCAGATTCATGCAAAACAGCAATAATTACAGTAATACCAAAGACAGGGAAAGATCCACTAGCACCAAAATCATATCTCTACTTAACACAGATTATAAGATAATAGCTAAACTATTAGCAAACAGATTGGCTGACTATGTACCAAAAATAGTAAATCTATACCAAACTGGATTTATTAAAAAAAGACGAACAACGGACAATATCTGTAAATTTATCAACTTAATTCATGCAGTAGAAGGAAATAAAACTCCAACAGTAGCGGTGGCTTTAGACGCAGAGAAGGCCTTTGACAGAGTAGAATGGAATTATTTATTCAAAGTACTACAAAAATTCAGCCTACCAGAGAAATATATTAATTGGATTAAAGCATTATATAAGGGGCCATTGGCAAAAGTGACAGTAAATGGATATATATCAAAACAATTTAACTTAAGCAGATCAACAAGGCAGGGATGTCCACTATCTCCCTCACTGTTCGCATTAGCTATAGAACCACTTGCAGAACTGATAAAAACAGAAAATAAAATAAGAGGGATAAAAATAAAAGAGAAGGAATATAAAATTAGTCTATTTGCAGATGACGTTATAATATACTTAATAGAACCAGAAATATCAATAAAAGAATTACATAGGAAATTGAAGGAATATGGAGAAGTATCGGGGTACAAGATCAACGCAAATAAAAATGAAGAAATGCCACTGAATAATGCGGATTTCACAAAGTTCAAGAAAGAATCACCATTTAGATGGCAAACACAAGCAATGCGATACCTAGGTATACAACTAAATAAAAATCTCGGCCATCTATATAAAATAAATTATCATCCATTAATGAAAAAACTTACAAGATGACTTAGAGCATTGGAAAGACTTACCACTAACACTGATAGGAAAGATAAACTGTATTAAAATGAACATTTTCCCAAGGACACAATACCTATTTCAGTCATTACCAATTCACCTAACAGAGAAATTGTTCAAGGAGTTAAAGAAATTAATAAGGAAATTCTTATGGAAAGGGGGGTAACCAAGGATAGCACTAGATTAATTAACAGAATGGTACAAACAAGGAGGCTTACAACTACCAAACTTTAAGAATTATTATAGAGCTGCATAATTAAGATACCTATCAGATTTTTATCAAACAAGGGAAAAACCAGATTGGACCAGATTAGAACTAGATAAAATAGGGGAGAAGATACCTGAACATATACTATATAAATGGGATGAAAAATTGGTGCAACATAGGAATTCACCGGTATTGCATCATCTGCTCAACATTTGGAAGAAGATTCATGTAGAAAGGAATAAGACAAATTACCAACTACCAAAACTAATATTGACGCAAAATCAACTAATCCCTTTCACAGTAGATAACCTTTCCTTTAGAGAATGGGAGAGAAAAGGGATCAAAAGAATAGAAAATTGTTTTTCGGGAAATAGATTATTATCCTTTGAACAAATGAAGGATAAATATAATATAACTCACGATACAATGTTTGTATACCACCAACTGAAAAATTGGGAAACAGTCTGAGGTTACCAGAAGGAAGCAATTTTGAATATGTGATTACAGACACAATGATAATAAAAAAATTTGTAACAAACATGTACATCAAACTGCAAGAAAAGGAGAACGAGGAAACAAATGGTAAACCTGAACAAAAATGGGAACAAGATCTAAACATAAAGATAAAGAATGAAACATGGGAAAAGCTATGCTCCGGATCTATGAGAAATACAATAAACACGAGGTTATGCATGATATAATATAACTGGATACACAGGCTATACATCACACCTCAAAAGTTAAATAAATGGGACCCAACAGTATCAAACAGATGTTTTCGCTGTAAAAAGGAAACAGGAACAACAATTCATGCAATTTGGACATGTGAGAAAGTGAAAGAATTTTGGGAAGATCTAAACCAGATATCAAATAAAAACACAAAAAGCAATATACCAAAAAGCCCAGAGATCTTCCTCCTAAGTAATATAAGAAATAAAGAATTTGGACTCGATTTGGATGGAGCACAAAAAAGATTTGTTATGATAGCCCTAGCTGTAGCAAAAAAAATGTATTATATCAACCTGGAAATTAGAAGACAACTTGAGAATACAACAATGGTACATAGAAATGAATAAATGTATTCCATTAGAAAAAATAACATATAATTTAAGAAATAACATCACAATATTCGAACAAATATGGGAGCCATACATGAAATACAATAGAGAAATTCTACCATGGACCTCCACCACCTAAAATGACAGAAGGAGAAGATAATGAAAAGAACAGACTCCATAAAATTTCTTGTTTATTTTTATTAAGTGATAACATTGTTTAACGGGTTTAATGTATCTTATAGATTGAACTTCAAATAAGTGGGAGGGGGGAGAGGGAGGGAGGGAAGTGAGGGGGGAGAAAGGGGGAGAAAATGACACTGAATATATTCAAGAAAAAAATGTCTGTATGTATCTTGGTCAATATGGTTTATAGTGTGAAAAATAAAAAAAATTAAAAAAAGATTGTGGGCTGAGGGAAGGTGATGAAGGTCAGGATATTAAGACATTTTTTTACAAGGTTTGATACCACAAGTACTGGTAATTGAAGAATTTAAAGGAAACACTGAAATTGAAAGAGTGCATAGAGCTTTAAGACCAAAACCCTCACCTAATATTGGTTAATATTGGTTAATTTCCTTCACTTTGTGGTGAGAGAGAAAATGTCGGAATTAACAACAAAGCAAGTGAAGGCAAGGCAAGCTCCAATGATCTACAATGGAAACAAGATATTCTTTTACCTATAAGTTTTGAACTGTTGAAAAAGAGAAAGGAATTTAATGTAGTTAAAAATGTTTTGTGGGATATGCATTTGTTTTGAGATATCCTGCTGTATTGAAAATTTTTCTTGATGATAAGCATAATTTATTTTCAGTTCCTGATGAAGCCAAAGCTTTTGCTGAATCTTTGCCTGCTAAGATGGGAAGTAAGGGGTGGGGAGGTATACTGTTTACAGTTTGGTTTGACAGTAAATCTGGAAGATTATATGTTTATTTGACTTTTCTTTAATTATAAGGATACAGAGTTAAGATGATATTAATAGGTAGTTAAGTAAATGAAGATATATGTAGAAGCTAGATAGTACAAGATTCGGGGGTAAGGGAATGTTTGCTGGCTGCTACCGAATCATGTGTGTGGGTGAAGGCTGGACTACCACTCCTATAAATAAGGGTGGTAAAAAAGGTATGTTTATTGCATGCACCTTTTTTTGGGGTATTTTATCATTTCTTGTTTCTTAACTTTTATATTTCCCACACATTTATTGGTATAATAGATCTAATAAAGTAAATGCCCTTGTTATGTTAAAGTGGAATTTGGAGGATGAAGGCTGGATGAGTTGGGGGTTAATTTCATTGAAAATGATTGGGAAGAGTAATTTTATGAGTTTTAATGTTAATGAGACACAAAATCAAATAAAACATTAAAAAAATTGGTATTTATGAAAAAATATAGATATAGCTTTTTTACAAGAAACACATTTAGTGGAGAAGGAATTAGATAAATTACAAAGGAATTAGGTGGGTAAAGTATTGGCAGCCTCATTTAATTCAAAGGCACAAGGAGATGCAAAATTGACAAATAAAAATCTACTAGTAAAAATTTTAATTGTAGTAAAGGATGTGGAAGGAAGATATGTTATGGTAGAATGTCAAATATACTCAGAAAATTGGACCTTGTTGAATTTATATGCTCCTAATGTCGAAGATAGTAAATTTGTGCAAGTCGTTTTTATGAAACTGTCAAATGCCAATGGTAAAATTTTGATGGGAGGAGATTCAATTTGACATTAAATTCAAAAATGGATAGATCAGGAAAATATGTAGGAGATAATAAAGTTTTTATTGACAGCTCATGTTCAATCTAGAGTACAACAGGTGGAATATTTGGCACACACTATCTCAGATCATTCTCCTTTGTTATTGTCAATAGTATCTGAAGAAGATAAAATTAGTGGATGTAGGTGGAGATTAAATAAGGTATTGCTGAAAAGGAGAGATTTTTGTGATTTTGTTAGAAAACAAATTAAATTTTTTATGGAAAATAATAAAGATTCTGTAAAGAATAAATTTGATACATGGGATACTTTAAAGGCATATTTAAGAGGACAAATAATTAGTTATATGGTGAAATTTTAAAAAGGACTATTTAAAGGAAGTAGATCAATTAGAAAAGGAAATAACTGATTTAGAGAAAACAATACAAATTATCCAAATAAGGAAAGGAAGAAATTAATAGAAACAAAAAAGGTCAAGCTTAATATGATACAAGTTGAAAGAGACATGTTGTGAACTAAATAAAGGTATTATGAACTGGAAGAAAAAGCTCATAAGGTGTTGGCATGACAGTTAAAGAAAGAACAGGCATCTAGGACTATAGTAGCAATGAAAGACAAGAATGGTCAGATGGTTTATAAGTCAAAGGAAATAAATGAAAACGTTTAGAGAGCTTTATGAGAAGTTATACAAGTCTGAGTTAAAATAAGATTAAACAAATTTAATTACCAAGTTTGTGTGAAGAGGAGAGGAAAATAATTATCTACTTTCTTTACAGAAGCTGAGATATATGAGGTTCTGAAAACATTGCAAAAAGAATAAAGTGCCAGGAGAAGATGGTTTTCCAGTAGAATTTTATAAGGAATTTAAGGAACTGTTGGTGCCAATTCTTAAAGAGATATTAGATCAAATAAGAGAACTAAATGATGTACCAGAATCCTTTAAGATGGCATTGATACAGTCATACCAAAAAAGGAGAAAGATCCATTACAAATAGCTTCATATAGACCAATATCTTTGTTAAATGTAGATTATAGAATTGTAATCCAAATTGTGCGCTAATCATTTGGTTAAGATACTTCCAAAATTGAATAATATAGACCAGATGAGGTTTATTAGAAACAGAAAGGCAGCAGATAATATAGTGAGATTTTTAAGTTTGATAAATTGGCTCAAAAAAAGGCAAGCTTCAGTAGTATCAGTTACTTTAAATGCAGAAAAAGGTGTTTGATAGATTAGAATGGGACTTTCTTTTTCAGGTGTTATATAAGTTTGGATTTCCTGAAACATTTATAAAAGGAATAAAATCATTGTATAATGAACCAAAGGCAAAAGTAGTACCAAATGTAGGAAGGTCTTCCAGGCAGGGTTGTCCACTTTCACTATTCTTAATTGTATTGGTAATAGAACCATTAGCTGAAGTGATTCAAAGGGATGAGGAAATTACAGGTTTTGAGATAGGAGACAAAGTTCATAAAATTAGTCTTTTTGCAGATGATGTTACAATATACTTGACTAAATCTGAAACTTCATTGAATAGACTAAATGAAAGATTAACAGAATATGGATTAGTTTCAGGATATAAGGTAATGTGGTTAAAAGTGAAATGATGCTGATGGTTAATGCAGATTATGCACAATGTAAAAAGTTAGTAAAATTTATATGGCAAAGTGAGGGGATTAAATATTTGGGGATAATAGAAAGCAATTGAATAATTTGTATAAATTGAATTATTTACCACTTTTAAAAAGATTGGAGGAAGATTTAAAAAGATGGATGGAATTACCAATAACGTTAATAGGATGGGTGAATTGTGTTAAAATGAATATTTTTATAGCATTCAATACTTATTTTAAACATTACCAATTCAGGTGCCTGAAATGTTTTTTAGACAATTAAATAAGAATATTAGGGAGTTTTTATGGAGAGGGAAATCGGCAAGGATAAGTATGGAAAGGTTGACATGGAAAAAAGATCAAGGGGGTTTGAGATTACCAAATTTTAAAAGTTATTATAAGGCAGCCCAACTGAGATTTTTGTCTTCTTGGTGTCAAAGGGAAGAAAAAACATCTTGGGTAGAGATTGAGATGAATAATATAGGTGAAGAAAGTCCAGACCAAATATTGTACAAATGGAACTATGAAATTTTTAAAGGTAGAAAAGAAATACCAATTGTAAAACATTTATTTTGAACATGGAATGGAATACATGTGGAAAGAGGTATAAGGAATTATCAGTTGGCTCAACTGACTTTAAAACAAAATCAACTTCTTCCGTTAACAATTAATAATTTTTTACTTGATAATTGGTATGAAAATGGTCTACAGAAAGTACGAGATTGTTTTAGAGATTAAATTTTTATGGCGTTTGGCCAATTAAAGGAGAAATATGGGATAATACAATGCAATATTTGCATATTAACAATTATAATCATATTTGAAGAAGAAAATACGAATGGACTTGAGCCTTCTGGAGCATAGTCAGTTTGAATATGTTATAACAGATACCTTTATTATTTGAAGATTTATAACTACTATGTATAATAAATTACAAGAAATGAAGGAAAAGAAAGATATGTATAAAACTAAATTGAAGTGGGAACAGGATTTAAATATTCAAATTCAAGAAGAAATATGGATGAAACTGTAGAGATTGTGTAACTAACACAATCAATGCTAGATATCAAATGGTTCAATATAATTTTTTACATCAAATGTATTACACACACTCAATAAATTGAATAAATTTAATCTAAATCTTTCTACTCAGTGTTTTAGATACAAAAAAGAGGTTGAAAATTTCTTGCATTCAGAATGAATGTGTGAAAAGGTAAAAGATTTTTGGAAAGAATTATGTGTATAGTTAAAAGTGAAGGTTAAATTAGATCCAAGACTTTTTTTGTTGGGCAATATATATGATGAAGACATCAAGTTGGAATTAGATAAACATAATAGAGATTTTTTTAGTCTAGCAACAGCAATAGCGAGGAAGTGTGTAGCCAAAACGCAGACATTGGAAAGTAATGTAAAAATAAAAGAATGGTTTAATGAAATAAAATGTTGCCTCCCATTAGAAAAAATTACTTATAATATGAGAGATGATTATGATAAATTTAGTCACATTTGGGAGCCACATATGAGATTTATAAATATAGACTAATCCAGACCTTCTAATCCAACTCCCCCCTTAAAATATGTACTTTCATCAAGAAATGTATTATGGTATTATTAATTAGGTTTAATTATTATGATGAATATGTCTATCTGTAGAGGTTATGGATGGTGGGAGGTGGGGGGAATGAAAATTGAAAATTATTTAGTATCTATTATGTAATGATATTGCAAGTTAATTTGAAATGTTTGAAAGATACTAATAAAAATTTTCAAAAACAATTATTCTTTACCACTGCCCTCCTTTTCAAAATTACTGGACTGAATCAATGATCTGAGTTTTCTCACACCTAAATTTCCCTCACCTGATAGCTTAAACCACTTCAGTATTATACTTTAAAGTCCTATCTAGAGCATTAGTTATTTGATCAGTCTAGATACTAGTGCCAGCATAGATCAAATAATGAAAATGAATTTATCGTCACATACATTGTACCATGTACATATGCAATGAAATTCACATAACTTCAAATGAAGCTCCCTGGAAGAAAGTCAACACCTTATTCTCTATGGAAGGGAGACAGTTATGGTCAGGTTCTCTGTCTAATGCAAAAGCAGGACTCTATCCTCTGGTTAGAATCTGCTTTGATGTTGGAGGCTTGCTCTGTTTCTGGGTCTTGTATGCAAGGTTCAATTTCAGGAAAATTACCAAAAGATCAAATAATGTAAGTGTCTGATGTACATAAATTCTCTGCTAATCTCTACAGTGATAAATATATGTAATTTGTACAATCTATACATTTGTATCGCATGCACAGAAGATCGGATTGCTTGCGTTTGCCATTTAAATGGTGATTTTTTTTTAACTCAGTGTAATCCGCATTATTCATTGGCATCACCACTTTTATTTGCATTGATCTTGTACCCCCGATATTTCTCCATATTCCTTCAATTTCTTATGTCGTTCTTTTATTGATATTTCTGGTTCTGTTATCTGCAAATAAACTGATTTTATATTACTTCTCCTTTATTTTTATACCTTTTATTTTATTTTCTGTTCTTATCAGTTCTGCCAATGGTTCTATTGGTAAAGTGAACAGTGAGGGAGATAGTGGATATCCCTGCGTAGTTGACCTACTTAATTTAAATTGGTTCAATACATATCCATTGACTGTCACCTTCGCCAATGGTCCCTTATGTAATGCTTTAATCCAATTAATATATTTCTCTGGTAGATTGAACCTCTGTAATACTTTAAATAAATAATTCCATTCTACCCTGTTAAAGGCTTTCTCTGTATCTAAAGCAACAGCCACTGTTGGCGTCTTATTTCCTTATACTGCATGGATTAAGTTAATTAACTTACAGACATTGTCCGTTGTTCGTCTTTTCTTAATAAATCCAGTTTGATCTTGTTTTACTATTTTTGGTACACAGTCGGCCAATCTGTTTGCTAATAGTTTTGCTATAATCTTATAATCTGAGTTAAGTAGGGATATTGGTGTATATGATGCTGGTGTTAGTGGATCTTTCCCCATCTTTGGTATTACTGTAATTATTTCTGTTTTACATGAATCTGGCAAGTTTTGTGTTTCTTCTATTTGGTTCATTACTTCTAGGAGAGGAGGAATTAATAAGTCTTTAAATGTTTTATAGAATTCTATTGGGAGTCCATCCACTCCAGGTGTTTTATTGTTCAGTAGCTTTTTTAATATATCCTGTATTTCCTCTATTTCAAATGGTTTTATCAATTTGTTTTGCTCCTCTTCTTACAATTTTGGTAGTTCAATTTTAGCTAAAAACTCATCTATTTTGTCTTCTTTCCCTTTATTCTCAATTCTTTATAATTGTTCATAGAATTCCTTAAAATTTTCATTGATCTCTGTTGGGTTATATGTAATTTGTTTGTCCTTTTTCCTTGATGCCAATACAGTTCTTTTAGCTTGTTCTGTTTTAAGTTACCAGGCTAGTATTTTGTGCATTTTTTCTCCTAGCTTGTAATACTTCTGCTTTATTTTCATTATGTTCTTCTTCACCTTATACGTTTGTAGTGTTTTGTATTTTATTTTTTTGTCCGCCAATTCTATTTTTGTTATATCTTCCCTTCACATTTAAACAAAACTCATCCTCTTTTCCTCTCTTTTTCTCCCCTTCTCCCTTACTTCTCTTTTCTTTTCCTTCTTTAGTTCTTACTTATACATTATTTTTACATCTTTATATGTAGCTTGTCATCGTTCTTTGTTCTTGTTACATCTCTTCATCCCTCTTTCTGCCCTGCAGGCGTTCTGCAAATTCTCGTGCTTTCTCCGGGTCCGAGAACAGTCTGTTTTGTTCCCCCGGGATAACTATTTTAACCACAGCTGGATATCTTAACATAAATTTATAGCCTTTTTTCCATCGGATCGATTTTGCTTTGTTAAACTCCTTGCTCTTCTTTAGGAGTTCAAAACTTACGTCTGGGTAAAAAAAAATTTTTTGACCCTTGTATTCCAAGCAGCTCAACAAGAAAGTCAGAAGAGACACAGATACAAGGAAGAGAAAGAGAAGACACAAACCCAAGAGCAGAAACAGAAGAAGAAGAAGAAGACCAAGCTCTGCACTGAGGAATAGGAGGTAAAATAGATGGACAGTACATAGATTTTTAAAAATTTCAAGAACAAATGAAAGCATTAAAAGAATGGTTGACATTAGAATTTAATGAAATAGAAAGAAAAATGAAAAGTACAGAAGAAAAAGTGAGTAGAATAGAGCTGGTCATGACAGAAATAGGGAAAAGATTAGAAAATGTGGAAGAACGAGAAACGGCTGTAGAAATGGAAGTGAATGACCTAAGAATAAAATTGGAAGACAATGACAAAAAAGTCACAGGAGTTGTTAGCTCAGAAGATGGATATAAGGGAAAACTATAGTAGGGGAAACAATATAAAGATAGTGGCCCTTAAGGAAGATGAAGAAGGCAAAGATATGAAAGAATTTATAAAAGAATGGATCCCAAAAGTCCTGGGAATGCCAGAAATGCAGGAAGGAAAGGAAATAGAAAGGGTACACAGAACATTAGCCCCGAAACCACAGACACAACAAAAAGCAAGATTCGTTTTAGTAGAATTTATGAGATACACAACAAGAGAAAATATATTGGAGAGGGCAAGGAATAAAATTAGAGAAGACAAAAAAACCAGGTGTCGCAAATGCTTGGACTACCCACAGAAGTTGCATCTTGACGATGCCATCGGCAAGACTTCAGCCGTGGTCGGGTCGGTAGTGCCCGATACAGAGTCCCAGGCTGAAGGCCCTCATGGTGGAACATACAGAGATGGCCCATTTCCGCCTGTGATCGACACCGCGTGGCGGTGGGCCAAGTCTAAGGTTCTGATTAAGTCGATAGCCTTTTTGAATGGGAGCGGGTCCTCCTCGAGGAGTAGTTGCCTGATATAATCCAACCTCAGACCCAACTCGCAGGCATCTTGAATCAGTGATATAGTGGCTATGGGTTCCCCCAAATAGTCTTTTCCCAGTGTGACCAGGGACCGGACAAACTCTTCAATTGACTTACCAGGTTGTTGTTTTCTGGACGCCAGCAGGTAACGAGAGTATTCCATGTTCACCTTTGGCTTGTACAGCGCCTGTAGCTCAGCCATCGCCTCGTTGTAAGTTGCACTGCCTTGGATGGCCGACTCATGCCTGAAGGATTTTCAACTTCTCGTCGGAGTCGACCACCTCAGCAGCAGCGTCGAGGAAGTTGTTGAAGCAGTTCATCTACTGCTCAAAGAGCACCGAAGCACCTGAGACTTGGGGGTCAACTTCTAGCCATTCTGGGCGCAGCAATTTATCCATTCCCGGAGACCTCAAAAATCTAGTACAATAAATTGTTGGGCGCTATCAGTAGCCCCAATAATGACTCGGACAAAGACCGAGGGGAAGAATAGGCTTTATTGTACAAGAGACTGCTGGCCCAGGTCCAAGGCTAGGAATGAGCCTTTATGGCCCGGGGTCACATGGGTAGGACTAAGGGAGGAGCCAAGGTAGAAGGACACCTGGAGGGAGGGCCAGCTAGCACATACAATCATATCACTACAACCTCCTTGAAACTCCTGTCTATCAGTCCTTCAGTCCGCAGTTCATCCAGCTCCAGCCCTATATTCTACGCTCTGTGTACACATTGACCTGTAAAAACAATTTTTTTACTTTTAAATGCCATGTAATTACTTATTTCATTCAATATTTTCCACTCCTCACTCTAAACTATAATGTGGATCTTATTTGACTAATTTCTGAAGGTGAATGGAAAGTATTCAATTAGATGTTCAGAAATAAATGGCTGGGTTGAGGTGAAATGTGCAATGCACAAATGTGTTGGTGAAACTTAGGAAGTGGTGCAATAATATTTGCTGTGTGAACTGCTGAGTTTCTTCAGCTCATTTCGGCAATGCACTTGACCTCCAGCTTCTGCAGATGTTCTTGTTTAACTCAAGGGAAATGTGCCCAGGTTCTTTTCAGAAAGAAATAGTGTAGAAATAGTGTAAATATTGAATTTTTGGTTTAAAGGGAGAAAGTGCAAAAAGTAAAGTAATCAAATATTGGCAGTGGACAGCAAGTTATTGAAAAAATTATTTGAGTTAATTTCTGTGAAAGTTGTCAGAACTTCTCTCTTAAGTTTCGTTATGAGGAGAGATTGGCCTATCCACATTTCTCTGTAACAGAGCAGAAATAAAATTACATGACTTCAGGATAGGAAAGGGAACTCAGTACTTCTCAGTAGAGTTCAAAACTAGAAGTTATCTTCTTTGGCTTGGCTTCGCGGACGAAGATTTATGGAGGGGGTAAAAGTCCACGTCAGCTACAGGCTCGTTTGTGGCTGACAAGTCCGATGCGGGACAGGCAGACACGGTTGCAGCGGCTGCAGGGGAAAATTGGTTGGTTGGGGTTGGGTGTTGGGCTTTTCCTCCTTTGCCTTTTGTCAGTGAGGTGGGCTCTGCGGTCTTCTTCAAAGGAGGTTGCTGCTCGCCAAACTGTGAGGCGCCAAGATGCACGGTTTGAGGCGATATCAGCCCACTGGCGGTGGTCAATGTGGCAGGCACCAAGAGATTTCTTTAGGCAGTCCTTGTACCTTTTCTTTGGTGCACCTCTGTCACGGTGGCCAGTGGAGAGCTCGCCATATAACACGATCTTGGGAAGGCGATGGTCCTCCATTCTGGAGACGTGACCCACCCAGCGCAGCTGGATCTTCAGCAGCGTGGACTCGATGCTGTCGACCTCTGCCATCTCGAGTAATTGGTAAAAGGACTCAAGGGGAGATAGGGACATCATTTTAATCCAGAAGGCAGTAGAGTCACTGACTGGAACACCTTTCCAGATTTAAAACGTACCCAGAAAGTGTCACCCTCGGAGACATGGACAGAAAGCTGAAGGGTGGGATTAGGGTAACTGGTACTTCTTCAGCTTTCACAGAATTTGACCTCCTTGGGTGCTATAAATTTATTTAATTTCTGATTCTTTGTATTCTCTCACTTTCCCACCCAGATTTAAAACATTAGTAAACCTGGTCATCAAGCCATTGAACTTCACTGTGAAAAGCTGATGTCTAAGCACTAATTATTTATTTTTGGTATCTAAAATAATTCAGCTTTTATTTAAAATGTTGCAACCATGGTGTCTGTGCCCAAGATGGTGATTCCTGTCCTGGGCAACAGCCATGAGGGTTGTGGTTTCCTGGGAGCAGAGAACCAGTAGAGGGTAACAGAAACAAGGAGAACACCCCCTGTTGAGAAGGAGAAGCATATGAAATGACCCTACAGGGAAGGTGACCATGGCAGTGGACGAGTGAGGGGCTAGCAGTTAAAGGACCCAAACAGGCTGTGGGCTGCTGGAGACTGACTCATGGGAACCAGGAGTTGGAACCAGAGTTCAGAGGATGCTGAGGGCAAAAAGGGCTCCCAAAGTACTGAAGGCTTCCTGATCATATCCGAGGGTTGGACCTGGAGCTTGGGTTGCCGATGCAGTGAACAAGACTCAATGTGGGTGCACAAGGAGTGGGAGTGCTGGAGGTGAATCCATGAATACTCAGTGTCTCTGAAGGCACTCTATTTGCTTCTCTTTCTTCTGTTGAGAAGACCACCGAGCAATGCTCATAATGACTCTTTGTTTGCCTGACGGCAGACAAAAGTTGAAATGTATCATAGATAGACTTTTATGTATTATTAAGTGACAATAAAAGGAACCTTTGAACCTTTCCTAACTCTCCAAAGCCTGTCCACCATCTACAAGGCTCAGTCAGGTCTGTAGAGGGGCCCACCCACTCACTCAGATTAGGGCAGCTTCAACAACACCCAAATAGCTCTACACTACACAGAACATGGCAGCCCATGTGATAGGCAGTTCATTGATTCACTCATTCCATCCCTGACAGGCAGCAGCAACACTCTGTATCATCTGCAGGATGCACTGCAGCAACTCACCAAGTCTCCTGATCAGAACCTTCCAAACCCATCACCTCTTGTGGTGCACTGAGGTAGCAGCAAGCAAGCACAAACTCAAAAAGACTGTACAACAGGCTTTATTCCAGCAAAAATCTGAACATCAGTTCATGCCTTGGTGGCTCCCCATGTGACTGGTGCAGGAGGGGCCGGTTCAGGTTTATATTCAGGCTGGCTGATTGACAGCCGGCCAGGTGGTCAGTCCCTTAGGTAGTCTATTCAGGTTGTCTGATTGGCTCACTACCAGGTGAACCTGACACTCTAAGTCTCCTCCTCCTGCATCTGAGATCAATCACCCGTATACTGATGCTTAAAACACCTGTGTATGCGCGCTATTACCCCCGCACATCGCATCGCTTAAGTCATCAGCCGTGACCAGCAATGCTCCCAAAGAAGATAAATACACGATCATGACAGCCCCCCACCTCAGCCTCTGAGCCATGCAAGGAGGCGACTCATTGAAACTCTCCCACTATGTAACAGTCCAGAGTGCTGACAATTCGACCCAACCTCATATGATCGTGCAACTGGCAAGGGCACCACTGGTCCTCTGACTCTGGCTCCAATGCAGAACATGGACATTGATATGCACCAGCTTTAACCTGTCGGCTTTTCCATTCCTGTCAATCACAAAAGTCTTAAGATGGCATTGTAATACCATCATAAATGGGCTGAAGTGGTTTGCAAACAGTATCATGCTGGAGGAACACATGAGCATAGTAATTGTCAATCACTCAGTACATACACTGCAGGTGATGCCTGCCTTGTAGGAGTAGATTGGAGTAACCTCAAGTTTTCCAGAAGACAATCAACATAACTCACAAACTCGCCTGGCTAGCTCTGCCCTGAACATCTAAGATCTGCCTTAACAGCGGTATGCAACTATGGGCAAATGTTTGCTCCATGTAGATGCATCATCCTCTGCTGTTAATGCTGTCTTCAATTGTTGATGGAAGTGTGGTGATATATAATTACACCACTAGGTCACCAGGGGTCATCCCGGTGACCTTGTATATAAAGCAGTCCAGAGTCTAGCCTTCCAGGTTGGTCTTGCAGAGAGACAAGACCTCATAGTGTACACATTAGTTTATTAAAGCCGTCTTATACTCGCACTGCTGTTGTGGTTATTGTCAGTACAGGAAGAGCTTGACCAGGCGGTTGGCCTGCAGATGGTTAGCCATAGTGCGAATGCAAGTAGTGCCCAGTAGATCAATGAGAGGTCAAAACAACAACGACTTGAACTGGTTAAAAATGACCAGAACATCGAAAGTAGGAATCCAACGATCCTTAAAAACCCTAGTGACCGTCTCCACAGAGATGTCAGTGATAGGAATGACCTCCTGCCACCAGGTTGTCTGGACTTCACATGTGAGCAGGTAAGTATATCATGAGATGGCAGAAGCAGGCCTACCAAGTCGAGGTGCACGTGCTGGAAACAAGAATCTGGAACAACAAAATCCCCCAGCTTGGGTTTGTGTGTCTGGCGACTTTAGAGCATTGGCATAGCAAGCAGGTCCTTGCCCATAATCCAACATCCCATTTAACATGAGGCCAGGTAAAATGTTCCGTAACTAGTTTGATGCGATAGATTGTGAAGGCCTAGGACTTCCTGTGGAAAAAAATCACAGACTAACTTTTCACTAGATTCATTCAGGGTCACATCTTGAAGATGGAGACCAGAGTTGATCTGGTGATACTGGATAAGATCGGGATCAGTGTACTGGGCCATGGTGGTGAAATTGATGGCAGTAGTTGTATGTAAGGTGTCAATATCGCACCTGGGCAGGGCTTTGGCCATGACATTTCTTTTCCTCAGATGTGCCATTTGTCTGATGAAAATTGTAAGATGAAGTCCAAGTGCCAAATCTCTCTGAGCAAGTCAAGATGTACTCACTGTCTTAACACTGTTCGCACAGTACTGACAGATGCATCTGTGGTAAGAGAGAGCAAGGCATTGGGATGTACAAGTATTGAGTCATTCACAAATGCAGTCTTCAGATCATTGAAAGCTTGGATGGCATCATCTCCCAAAGTTAATGACCTTTTGGAATTGGACTTATCAGATCCTTTTAATGGTTCATTAAGGGGTAATAGAGATGTTGGAGCATAAATCGGCAATAAGAATTCATCATGCCTCAAAAAAGTTGCAACTGGCCAAATGTAATGGGTGTGGGAAATTCTTGAATCTCTTGCACTTTTCATTCATCGGGAAAAATACCATGTTGTGTAACTCTATATCCCAAAAATATAAGGTCAATAGTGCCAAAAGTGCATTTACTGGATTGATCACAATGCCAAGCTCATCAAGCCTCTAAAACAATGAGATAAGGTAGCACTTATAGAACATGGAACAATAAGGCACAGTACAGGCCCTTCAGCTCTTGATGTTGTGGTGACCCATATATTCCTTCTTAAAAAAAGGTACTAAAACCTCCCTATCCCATAACCTCTATTTTTCTTTCATCCGTGTGTCTCAGAGTCTCTTAACTGCCCCCCCCCCTCCCCCAATGTTTCAGCCTCCACCACCATCCCTGACAAGGCATTCCAGGAATCCACAACTCTCTGTGTAAAAAAAAACTTACCCCTGATGCCTCCCCTAAACTTCCCTCCCTTAACTTTGTACTTGTGTCCTCTGGTGTTTGCTAATCCTGCCCTGGGAAACAGGCGCTGGCTGTCCACCCTATCTCTGCCTCTCATAATCTTGTTGATCTCAATCAAGTCTCCTCTCATTCTTCCACACTCCAAAGAGAAAAGTCTCAGCTCTGCTAACCTTTCCCCCTAAGACTTAATTTCCAATCCAGGCAACATCCTGGTAAATCTCCTCTGCACCCTCTCCATAGCTTCCACATCCTTCCTATAATTGCAACCAGAATATCATCGATGTAAGCAAACACAAAATCAAAGCCAGCGAGTACATGCTCCATAAACCATTGGAATGTCTGAGCTGAATGGCATTTGCAGCAACTCAAATGTGCCAAAAGAGGTAATTACTGCTGTCTTCATGACACCAGAAGGCTCAAATGGAATTTGATAGTGAGCACATACCTGTCATAGAGGTTTGCTGAACAGTCTTGTAAATTGGAGATCTTGTATCGGTCAGGCATGGTAGAATTGTTCAGGGCACAATAATCACCACAAGGCTGCCGAGATCCAGGAGGTTTTTTTGGAACCATATGCAATGGTGAAGCCCAGGAGCTGTCAGATCTATGGACTATGCCCAACACTTGCATGTGATCGAATTCCAATTTTGCGATTTTGGGGGCAATCTACAAACTCGCGTTACCACCAGAGGATCCCGAGTCTCTTTATGGTAGGTTACTGTATGTTTAACATCTGTATGATGATACCATGGGGTCACTAGGTGAGGGAAACACAAGCAAGGTTCGGAAAGGGCAGGAGCCAGGTTGAAGGCGTGTCAGGTGGCTGACGACATTAAAAGGATGACAGATGTATACAAGAGTTGCAGACCACGACGCAACAATTTTTAAAATTCACCAACAAAGAAATATGTGACAAGAAATCCACTCCCAAAATGGAATTTGCTAGATTTGCAGTCATGAAAACCCACCATAAAGGTTTCTTGAGATCGAAATCCGGCATGAGTGAGCTCTGGCCATATGTTTGTCATGAGAATCATTCGCAGCTGAAAGAACACGACATATTGGGTGTCTGCGTTCCTCCATGGTTGGAGCGACCACTGAAAATTCTGCACAGGAATTGACAAGAAATTGAACAACCAAGAGACGATCTTTGAGGAAAAGATGGTAGCTGACATGCCCATGGGCAGCAGTGGCCTCTACTGCTGGACCTGGTCATTTCCCCCTGTCATTTGAAGAAGTTGCAAGGTGGCTGAAAGGACCAGACAGCAACACCAAATCTCTGGTGTTTCCAATAAATATGCTGTCTGGCGCCTCTACCACGTCCTGAACCACCACGATTCCAACCAGGTCAATGGAAGGAATTCTGTTGCATGGCTAAAGCCTGGACCTGTGTAGTCAATGCTGCCATTTGCTGCTCCGATTCAGTTATCTTCGATTAATATGGTGCTGGTGCTATCTTCGATTAAGGAAGGGCTGGCATTACCTGTGGTTATACAACCGCTGCAACCATGTCTGCCTGTCCCGCATCGGACTTGTCAGCCACAAACGAGCCAGCAGCTGACGTGGACTTTACCCCTCCATAAATCTTCGTCTGCGAAGCCAAGCCAAAGAAAAGAAAGAACAACCACAGCACTGGGCTGCATGCCCACCAGCCTACTGCAGGGGGCGACCTCTGTACCTGCAGGTAGACGACCTGGGAGGCTGACTCTACCTGGCCAGCTGTCAATCACCAACCTGTATATAGACTTGAGCTGACCCCTCCCAGGCCAGTCACAGACATGTCCAGAGTTTAAGAGGATTAAAGCCTGTAGTACAGTCTTTCCTGTGTTTTGTGTCTGCTTGCTACACCACCAGACTACCTTCAATTGATAAGGTGATGTCCAGTGTAATTATTCTTCCCAAGTTCAGCAATAAGTGTAACCAAGTTTGCAGTATACAGAATGAAAGGAGTGAGAGGTTGGAATGCAGTAATGACATTGTAAATTTGGCAATGTTAACAAAGACAGGGCCAGGCTCACAGTGAGATCTGAACCAAAAGGCATGCAGTACAAAAATATATCATAAATAGTTGGAGAGAAGCATGTTTTCCATTGGACTATTCAATATAATTGATATCCTATAATTATTTCACGGTATGATTTAAACCATGATCAATGTTTTATATCCACAGCCCAAAAAATTGCAGTGCGTGATTGCTTCCCTGACATAGCGATCCAAGCAAGTATCTAGAATGTATTCTGTGATGTTATGTTCCACCTTGTTATTCATATTTATTTTACCCAGGATATATGAAGATTAAATCTAACTTTATTACCATATGACCCTTGAAACATCAGTTGAATTTTCTGCTGTTGGAATGCTGCTGCTTTCGTTTCGTTACATTACAATGTGGGTGCAGTGCCCTCTGCAGGGTATGTTGGGCATTACTATTTTGAAATTTGAACCTTTGGTGAATAGGAATACAAAACTGAAGATGCTGGAAATTTTTAAATTTTCATTTCTAAATTTGGCTACAGCACAAGCTCATGCTGCCCAAATACACCCATGTGACCAATTAGCATACAAAGGACAAATTGAAAACTTGGCTGAAGGGTGCACCAACAATCTTGCACTTCATCTCACCAAAAAACCAGGAGCTGATTGTTGACTTCAGGAAGGGAAAACTAGAGGTGGACGATCCATTGATCATTGGGGGAACAGAGATGGAGAGGGTGAGCAAATTTAAGTTCTTAGGAGTCACTATCTTGGAGAATCTTTCCTGGACCCAACACACTAATGGAATCACAATAAAAGCACATCAGCGCATCTACTTCCTTAGGGGTTTGTGGAGGAGTTTGATGTGACATTGGAAATCCTACAGATTTATTGTTGAAAGTGTGCTGACCATGGTGTGGTAGGGGACATTGATACTCCTGAGCGTAAAGCCTTGCAAAAGTCAGTGGACACAGTCCAAGCAAAACCCTCCCCACCATTGACAAGATCTGCAGACAATGCTGACATCAGAGAGAGCAGCAGCAATCATGAAGGATCCACACCACTCACCACACTTTGTTCTCGCTGCTGCCATCAGGAAAGAGGTAGAGATGCCACAAGACCCACACCACCAGGTTCAGGAACAGCTACCACCCCTCCACAATCAGACTCCTCAACAACAAATTCAATCAGGAACTCGTTTAAGGACTTTTACTTTTTGCACATAATTGATTCTTTTTCTCTCTCTGTATTGCAGTTTGTTTACATTTCTTTATTTGTCTACATGTGTATGTTGAGTAGTTTTTTTGCACTACCAATAAATGGTAATTCTGCCTTGCCCACAGGAAAAAGAATCTAAGGGTTGTATGTGATGTCATGGATGTACTTTGACAATAAATCTGAAATTAAACTCTTTACCCATAAGTTAAAGGAATATGGGAGAAACCAGACACCTGGAGGAAAACCCATGAAGGTCATGGGGAGAATGTGCAAACTCCTTGCAGACAATGCTAGATTCAAACCCAGGTCACTGGTTCTCTAATACTACAGTCTTGAGTAACAATGACAAGCAGGAGGGTCTCAGTGGGTCAGGCAACACCCATGGGTAGAAATGATCAGTCAATGTGCAGGTTAGGTTGGGACCTTTTATTAAGACAAAAGTGGGGAGAGGAGATGTCAACTTTATCAAGAGTTGGAAGAAGTTGGGGAGGAGCTAAGAGAGGTTGAAGAAGAAAGTTTGCAGATGCTGAGGTCGAGTGCAATACACAAATGTTCTGGAGAAACTCAGCAGGTCACGCAGCATCCATTGGAAGTAAAGGGTAACCAATGTTTCAGACCTGGTTGGTATCTCATGAAGGGCTCAGATCAAAACCTTGAGTTACCCTTTACTTCCAATAGATGCTGCATGACCTGCTGAGTTTCTCCAGCACATTTGTATATTGATCAGGGATAAGAAGTGATGGGGTATTGGACAGAAGGTGGGAGAGGTTGAAGGACAGATAGAGGGAGAGACCACTGGGAGAGGGAAATGTAAGAATGAAACAGTGGAACCAGATTGAGTAGGGGGTCACCAGAATTTAAAAAAAAAATTGTTTCTGACTGTTTAAGGCTGTCCAGTTGGAATATGATGTGTTGTTCCTTCAGTTTACGTTTGGCCTCATTCTGGCAATGGATGATGCTAAGGACAGACATGTCTTTGAGAGAATGGTGAGAGGAACTGAAATGGTTGACTACTGGAAGTTCAAGCTTAGAGCCACAGACAAGTGATGCAGTCACCCAACCTCTGTTTAGTCTCACCAATGTCGAGGATACCACACTGATTACATCAAATGCAGTAGATTAGGTTCGACAATGTACATGTAAAGCTCTGCCTCACCTGGAAGGTCTGTTTATGGCTCTGGAATGGAGGTAGGATGGTGGGGGGAGGAGATGTAGGGACACTTTTTACACTTTCTGTGATTACAGCAAAATACACTTCTGGTGATTACTGTCTGTAAAATTCCAGAAGGAATTCTGCCAGGTAAGGAGGAGCAACAATTCATATACTGCCCGGGCAGTCTGCAACCCAATAGTATAAACATAGAATTTTCTAATTTTTATACTGTAATGGAAGATTTAAAGTGTATTTTTTGACTTTTGCAGCCTTTGCTTCTGCAAGGCTGAGAACCTGCTTGTTTTTTAGAATCAGCAGACATAAGCTAAATTCCACCGAGGGGCCAGAGATGCAGTTATCTGACGAAAGGACATCTGTGTACCAAGAACATTTAATCTTCCTGCTTGTTTTGGTCACAAACTGTCAGAGGCCTAGCCTTGATGCAAAATAAACCATTGTATTCAAAGCAATAAGCTGAAAATTACATTATTCGATAGAAGTCTAGCATGCTAGCTTGCTCGCTTATCTTTCTTACTGTGCTGGGAATAGGTGCTTGGTTAAGCAGTTTTTGGGTAATATAAGCCATGGTCCTGCTGCTGAAGTTTGAGACTCTCCGAGAGGTGGCAACATCTCTCAGCAAGAAGAAGAACTTCTAGAGTCCAGCCAACATCCCGGTCGGGGGAGGTGGAGAAGCTGCTACCGGTGCCCTGACAACCAACTACAAGTGTGCGGTCGTTGGGACCAGTCCATGTGTTGATAAGTATAGTTGGGAAGGGCAAGCATATTGTAGTTTGAAATCAGCTTTTGAATTTGTAATAAACATTTGTATAAACTGAACTGCTCTCGGTGTATGTGTCTATTTTCTTTTGGTAGCTCAAACACTGTGACCAATCTAAAATGAACAAAGTGAGAGGTACAAGTTTACCCAGGACAGATACCCCTCCTGCTCTTCACATCCACCTCGACTAAGCTCCCCACTCATTCTAAATCTCCCTCTTCTTTGGTGCCATCACCTTTGATCTCCATCTTTATCCTGATCCCTTTATCCATTACCCCATCCCCATCTCCATCCTGATCCCTACATTCATCCCCATTGTTACGAGCCCAGAGGACCCATAAACCTAGGAGAATAGGTCACCAAGACAAATGGTTACTTAAACAAAAGTTGCTTTTAATTATCTTTAAACATGAAAACAGAATCAAACTTTAAGTTATCTATTATTAACTTAACCCCTTCTAATTCTAAACGTACCTGTATGTAATGTGTGTGTGTGTGTGTGTGTGTGTCAGTTCAGAAAATCTCTTTGGTTCACAGTCCAATCTCACTTCTCATTCCTCCAAGTTCACTGGTTGCAGGCAATTCTTACACTGTGCACAGAATTTAACATTTATAAAGTTCACCAGGCTTTGGTGCTCGAAAGGTAAATGGTTACTGCTCAGGAAGGTTCTTGTTGGTTTTCAGAGAGATATGTGTTATTCCAGGACATCCATAGCTGATGTACTTCCATCAGTCACCTCAGTGTGTTGTTAACGAAACTTGTCCTATCAGGGTTCTCTAGATGATAACCTCTTACTTTCAGGTCATCACAGAGTTCCTTTTTGTTTCACTTATTCCAAGTGAAACATTAGACAGCCAGTCCTCTCCTCTTGCATGAACCACAAGGGCTGTGACTCGGCCATCTTTCAACCTGGGGCTTCTTCCCAGCTTGTCCTGTTTGTTCCAGCTGCTCTTGCTGGCTGTAACACTGTCAAGTGATCTCTGCTTTTCTCTCTCACTCAGAGACAGAGAGAAAGCCTGTTTGACTCTCTCAGCTTTCAAAACCACATGACCCTCTTACAACATCAAATTCTCCTGCAGACAACAGCGGCTCCAGCCTGCTCTTTCATCTGTTGCCTTTGGGTAAACAAGAATCTATCAGTCATGTCTCTTGAGCACTCTTCAAAGCTCTTGCAAAAAGGTGTGAGAAGCCGCTATGTCTCCAGTATTTCAAATAAGATCTGTTTTTAAAGTGTTTAAAACCTTTCCCAATTTATCTCTGTGGTGATATGTTTCCTCCATTGTATCTAGTCATGATTGACTACTGTATATATGGAGCTGGCCCACCCACTGTTGACTCATACCCTATGACTCCTTCTCCGTGGTCCTGGGCAATAAAGGTCCAGCCACCTCTCCCTTCCCGCCATTCCCTATACCTGGAACTGTTTATTTAAGCCTATTGTTCCCTCAGGTGGTTACTACAATCTCCCCAAAACATTTCTATATACTCTGTCACACCATCTCCATTCCCCAACTCCAATCCCTTCTCGTCCCCAACCCCACCCCACACTGGATCATTTCCCGCTCTTCCTCAACCCCTTCACCGTTTCATTCGTCTCTCCCTCCACCATCACGCTCCACCCTGTGTGACTCATCTGCCTCCACTAAACCCTGTTTTTTCTTGCCTCTCTCTCCCTTCGTCTGCCATCTGCCCACCTGCTGCCTCCGTCTATCATGTTTCCCAGTCCCACTCTTTGACCTGGCTTCCCGACTCTGAATTCCCAGCCTTGAGGGTGTGTTCCGGCCTAAACCATGAAACACTCTCTTTCTCCCACTGATGCTGCTCGACCCGCTAAATTGCTTCAGCGGATTGTGTCCCTCAACAGAATATCTGGAGCCCCACCAGGCAGGGTCCTCACCGCGGAGCCGGAACTCTTGTCAGCGCTTCCCGAGCCCGGCTGTTGAGCCGGAGGGGTTTCGCGGACGGACCGGAGGACGCACGTGCGCTGCTCTTGACAACATGGTGGGGAAGGCGAAGAGGTCTCGGTTCAGGCTTCATTCCGCTGCCGTTAAGCTGACTGGGCAGGCCCGGGTGGAGAGCGAGCCTCCCCAGGGACCCGCTTCGACGAGGCCGCCGTTCCCCGGAGACGGAAGGAAGCGGCTAGAGGAGGTGAGTGCGACCGGGGAAGCGAGTGGCCGTTCCTGCCTGACCCACATGGGGCGGGTGGTGGCGCCCACGGGGCCCCGCGCTTTGACGTTTCAGCCCTGTCGCCTCCCGCCTCTGTGCCTGACCATCCTTGCCCCCAGCTCTCACCCCCAGCCCTGTCTCCAGTGGATTTCCCTCAACTGCCTTGATCTGTGTCCCTGTCGCCCGGTGTCGTTCTCAGTTCTGTCCTTATCCCTCCCGCCAGTGTGTTCCTCAGCCCTGATCTGGTCACCAGCTCTCTCTTTAGCTGTCCTGTTCGTTGCCCTCCTCAGGAAACAGATCACCTGTCAACTTCGCTCTTCGCGGGGACCAAGATTGACCCGAAGTTGCTTGTTAGGAAATTAGACAGTGAGGACTGCAAGACTGTGGTGTCCAGCAAGAAAGGTACTGTTAAAGCTCCCTTGTTGAAATTACATAATTTTTCTCAAACCATCATCAGCACCTTTTGTGGAGAGAGTCATGATACCATCACATGTTTTCCAAAGAACTTGCATCAGTGCCTTTTTAAAAAATTACTCTGCAAATTACTTTATATTGGTTTTCTGAACTTTTTTTAAAAAACTGGTAAATTACACTGTCCCTGCATGTTTAAAGGACAACTCAATAGTTTGGCAATTTCATGGTTTTCATTCGGTATGACATCTTTTGACAAAATCAGTTCTGTTCCTGGTTTGTCAGTCCCACTACTCCTCCCGAACAATTTGCCCTGATCACACATTCTTCATGTGCATTGCTCTCTCACTCTCTCCAACTCACTTTTTATTCAGAAAACTACTTCTGAATCGTTTGTACTCTTCCTTGTGTTTCAGCATGAGGTGCAGCTCAAAGGCCAAGGCCATCTAGGTCGAAATAAAACTTAATTCCAAGAGTTAATTTGTGCCTTGCTTACCCTGTGTAAACATTTATGATTCAGAATGTCCATTCCATCCTTTTCTGAATGTTTGTGATTGGTTGACTGAAAGTTTGTGAGATTTGCTATTGAACTGAATGCTAAATGAGACAAAGATGTAGAATTAAAGCCACATGAATAGACCAATTCACATTCTTTTGTTTGTGCTGAATAAGTTAAATGTGGTAAGGCAGAGATTAGGAACAAAGTTGGTTTCAGTCTGTTTGGGGTAGAATTTGTTAAACCAAGTTCTAAAATTTCAGTCCAAGTTTGCAGTGTATTGATTGACCTGTTGAATTTTAATCCACTACGCTGCAGGTTGTTTCTCTTATATGCAAGGTACAATAAAATGAGCAAAAAGCTTCACATTCATCAAGATGGGGACTAATGAAGGGCTCAACCCTGAAATGTTGGTTATGTATCTTTATCTTTGCTCTATAAAGGACAGTTTGACCTGTTGAGTTTCTCCAGCATTGTATTTTTACTTTAACCACAGTGTTTACAGACTTCTGTGTTCTACAGAAGTAGTAAACTAAAACTATACAAATGGTACCAACAGATGGTGGGTTAACATTCTGAGAGAGGAAATTTTCTTTGTTCTTTTCCTGAATGCCCACCACCAATCTCTTCTATAACTGATGAGGTTCAAAATACATTTAAATCATCATTTATATTCATTTTCCATTTTTACTCTTCTAACTCAATTATAGTTTCATTTGTTACCCTATATACTTGAAATGGATCGACTTTGTGAAATACCCATGTTTCCTTCATTCTTCAAATCTCTTTTGGCAAAAATGGAAGATGCATGTTGAAAGTCAAGCCTCAAAGTGATTTTATTCAACTATAATAAAATGAGCATGCTGGAAATCAAAGTAAAATTTGAAATAATCAGTGCCTTGTGAATAGTTCAAAGGATTTTAAGCATGGATGTTCTTAGCAAGTCAGTTATTTGGAGCCCATTCTGACTTGTTCTTGAAAGGATGATAATAGTCTGGATTCCTGAACTGCTGAATTCTTTCTGATGATTGATCACATCTCTGAGGGAGGGGGGGAGAGGGAGGGGGGGGGAGAGGGAGGGGGGGGGAGAGGGAGGGGGGGGGAGAGGGAGGGGGGGGGAGAGGGAGGGGGGGAGAGGGAGGGGGGGAGAGGGAGGGGGGGAGAGGGAGGGGGGGAGAGGGAGGGGGGGAGGGGGAGGGGGGGGAGGGGGAGGGGGGGGAGGGGGGGAGGGGGAGAGGGGGAGGGGGGGAGGGGGAGGGGGGGGGGAGGGGAGGAGTGGTATCTGTCTGATGTTTCTCTTGGAATAAGTGAAACAGAAAGGAACTCTGTCGTAGCCTGAAAGTAAGAGGTTTTCCTCTTGATAACCCTGATGGGGCAAGTTTTTTCATCAAGTCACTGAGGTGACTAATGGTGGTACCTCCATTGTGGAAATCCTGGAACAACAAATCTCTCTCTGCAAACCCAATGAGAATCTTCCTAAGCGGTAAACATTGACCTTTTGAGCACCAAAGCCTGGCAAACTTAATACATGTTAATTTTTGTGCACAGTGTAAGAATTGTCTGCAACCAGAGAACTTGCAAGAATGAGAAATGAGATTGAACTGTGAACCAAATAACTTTTCTTAAATTTACACATACATTACACTTAGAATTAGAAGGGGTTAAGTTGGGTTTAGTTAAGTTAAAAGAGATCAGTTAAAATTTGATTCTGTTTTTATGTTTAAAGATAATTAACAACTTTTGTTTAAGTAGCTACTTGTCTTGGTGAATGGCTATTGCTTCTGAGTTTTGGGGTCTTTTGGCCTCGTAACAACATGGATAGTGGTGGCCCACTCTTCATGCCATGTGACTCTGACCCCAAGGGACATCTGGCAGAAAATAAGAATTGCAAAAGAATGCTGGAAATACCAAGTGAAAGTTTTGGGTGGATAGTCTTTTGTTAGAACTGAAAGATTATTGGCTTGAAATCTTATTTCTGCTTCCATCACCACAGGTGCTACCAAACCTACTGAGTATTTCCAACATTTTCCAGATTTCTGACCTCTGCAGATATTTTGCTTTTTCATATCTGCACAGGATAAGAAAATGAAATTGAAATAGAAATGTAGACAAGCTAGAAAGATAGTGCAGGCTTTTTATTAATGTTTGTTGCAGTGTCTATTTCATGGGATGGTGACTAAAGCAATGCCTTTCAGCCTTTCACTTGTATGTAAATGAATTTCATTCTCTTATCCTATAATGTTATCAAGCAAGCCAAGATTACTATTATGGCTCAGTTCTTATTGATATGCTCACTCTATATTTTTAATGGATTTAAGATTCTTATAAAGCTATTGTGTCTGAAATCAGGGTTAAGATTGTGTAAGAGTCTTTTTTCAAATGAGTGTTTGAGCTCTTCCAGTTCTTGATGAAATCAAAAGCTCAATATTGGACAAGTTTTTATCATGCCAGCTTCAGTTGTTTTTAAACTTGTTCCAGAACTATTTTATCTTGTTCCAAAACTATCTCCAGACAAGGCTGGAAAAAGGGCTTAATGAGTTAGGAACTGTTTTGCCTGACTCTGGAAGCTGCATTTCAAATGGATCACAGTATTTGTTTTATCTTTTTATGAAGAAGTTTTGACAACGTAGTTACAAACTGATATTTAACTTTGTCCCTTCACTCACTGAAATACGGGGTGAATTGTTCTGTTAATCATCTGTTGCCACTCTGCTGCATGGAGTCGTGCTCAAAATGAATAAATAGTTTAAACATATATACTTAATGATCACATTGTGTTAAATGTTATTCAATTCCTTCACACCTTTGATTATAAGGGAGTAATCAAGGAACACTAATGAATTTGAAATTGGCTTGCCTGCTGAAGGCAGAGGGTGATTGTAGATGGAACATATTCTGCTGGAGGTCTGTGACTCATGTCATTCTGCAGGTATCTGTTCTGGGGACCCCCCCCCCCCCCCCCCTTGTGATTTTTGAAGAAAAATGTGAAAGTCTGGAAATATTGAGGTTTGATGTAACTGGAAGAAATGGAGGGGTGGGTCAGTAAGTTTGCAGATGACACAAAGGTTTGAGGTGTTGTGTATCATACAGAAGGTTGACATAGCTTACCAAAGGATGCAGAGTTGGGTGAAGTTCAGTCCTGAAAAGTGTGAAGTGATGTTCTTTGCAAGGTTAAACCTGAAGGCAGAGTATGTAATTAATGGCAGGATTTTTAATAGTGTGGGGGAAGAAAGGGATCTTGGGGTCCAAGTCCATAGATCCCTCTTGCTTGCCACACAAGTTCATCAGGCGGTTGAGAAGGCTTATAGAGTGCTGCCTTTCATTAATCAGGGGATTTAGTTCAAAAGCCATGAGGTAATGTTACAGTTCCATAAAACTCTGGTTATTCAACACTTTGTTCAATTCTGGCGACCCCCATTACAGGAAGGATGTAGATGCTTTAGAGCAGGGCTGGAGAACCTTTTACCATGCGTGGTCTGGTTGGTGTGTCAATGGTTGAATGGCGGGTTGTACTGATGCTACCATAAATGAAATAATAACTGGATAGATGGAATACACAAATAAATAAATGGAATGAATATGATGATGCATTTCAGGTCAGCGAAGGCATCTTCAAATGTGGAAATGCACCAAAAATCACGAGTTAGTCATTAAAATGACACAATAATTTAAAAAAACACATAAAAGTCATAAAGGACAAAAATTAGTTACAATGAAAACAAAATAACGGACCCCAAAACAGACAGCAGCTCAATCATTGAGAAATTTGATTTTGTTTGTTGTTTGAAAGCATATTGGGTGACATAGTTGTTGATGCCAACAGCAAAACATCATATCAAGGAGTTTTGCTATCAATCTTACCACCGGCAGAATTAATTACTTAGCGGGAGTGCTAAAATCATCCCTTGTTGGATATAAATATTTCAGACAGGTCTTTGGAGTGCTGAAAACTCTCATTTAAACTTGGTTGCTGTTAAATAATTGTTCAGATAGTTCAGGAGTTTAAAAAATTGTCAGTAACAATTATTTTTGAAAAACTGGACATAAATTTGATGAATACAGAATCTTGAATCTTTCTCAGCAGAAGTTATTGTGTATTCCTGTCAACTTCTGCCTTTGATTCAGATCTCCAGGGGATAGCGGAGGGAGACTGGGGAGTGGGGAGAGAGGGGGCATCTGTTGTGAGTGAGGAAACCGGTTTGGTAGGTCTCAAAGGCAAGGATTGTGGACACAGATTTTGTGGTGAAGGATTTTATTTACAGAAGGCAAGTGTGGGAAATGGTAACAGATGTAGCGTATACGCAGTGAAACGCGTACAATTAACAACAAATGTGGGAAAAATAGCGTGGTAACAACACACACACACACCTCTCTCATTTTCCCCCCCCCCCCTTCATGGAGTTCCAATGCCCCATTACGTCTTGATCTACTGCAGTCACAGCTCTATGCTACAAGGCGCACTAATTAAATGCTCCCAACCATTTTAACAGTGCACATCTTACCAACAGTTTCTCCAGCACCCTTCCAGATATTTAGGCCGGGAGTGAAGCAGGATGGTCCCAAGCTGGCAAAGAGGGAGAACAAAGAACACATGGCACCTTTATAGTGCAGGAGGGTCCAGCCCAGGTTGTTAGCAGTGGAAATGGCTTGATGCCAGGAGGGTTAATCCAATTACAACAGTCAGTGGTCCAAGGCCAAGTACAGACAGTCTGGAGAGTCCAGATAATTTACATGGGTCCAACAGCAAGGTGTGTACTTATGATGAGGTGGAACCAAACCTTGATTCGCATGTCCTCCGACTAGGTAGGGGGTAGTGATGCCATATGATAGCTGTAATCCTTCCCAATACAGAGGCTTAGGGGAGCAGGGGGAGAGGGGGCAGCCCAGAGGAGAGGGGTCGGCTCAGGGGAGAGCAGGGTGGGTGGTGACAACTCGAGGGAGGGGAGGGGGTGCTTCAGAGTCACTCCGAAAAGTTCGCCTCATTTGTCGTCCGGCTCCACATTCACTGGTGGGTGAGTGGCCTGGGACCAAGAGCAGGACAACAGGCCACTGATACACAGCTTGTCTCAGGCCTATTTTGAAGGCAAAACGTGTTCCCAGGAATGCCAGGGTAAGTTATTTTTTCAGGGGCAGAAAGTTTTGTGGTTGACAATCGATTCCTGGTTGACAATCGATTCCTGGTTGACAATCGATTCCTGGTTGACAATCGATTCCTGGTTGACAATCGATTCCTGGTTGACAATCGATTCCTGGTTGACAATCGATTCCTGGTTGACAATCGATTCCTGGTTGACAATCGATTCCTGGTTGACAATCGATTCCTGGTTGACAATCGATTCCTGGTTGACAATCGATTCCTGGTTGACAATCGATTCCTGGTTGACAATCGATTCCTGGTTGACAATCGATTCCTGGTTGACAATCGATTCCTGGTTGACAATCGATTCCTGGTTGACAATCGATTCCTGGTTGACAATCGATTCCTGGTTGACAATCGATTCCTGGTTGACAATCGATTCCTGGTTGACAATCGATTCCTGGTTGACAATCGATTCCTGGTTGACAATCGATTCCTGGTTGACAATCGATTCCTGGTTGACAATCGATTCCTGGTTGACAATCGATTCCTGGTTGACAATCGATTCCTGGTTGACAATCGATTCCTGGTTGACAATCGATTCCTGGTTGACAATCGATTCCTGGTTGACAATCGATTCCTGGTTGACAATCGATTCCTGGTTGACAATCGATTCCTGGTTGACAATCGATTCCTGGTTGACAATCGATTCCTGGTTGACAATCGATTCCTGGTTGACAATCGATTCCTGGTTGACAATCGATTCCTGGTTGACAATCGATTCCTGGTTGACAATCGATTCCTGGTTGACAATCGATTCCTGGTTGACAATCGATTCCTGGTTGACAATCGATTCCTGGTTGACAATCGATTCCTGGTTGACAATCGATTCCTGGTTGACAATCGATTCCTGGTTGACAATCGATTCCTGGTTGACAATCGATTCCTGGTTGACAATCGATTCCTGGTTGACAATCGATTCCTGGTTGACAATCGATTCCTGGTTGACAATCGATTCCTGGTTGACAATCGATTCCTGGTTGACAATCGATTCCTGGTTGACAATCGATTCCTGGTTGACAATCGATTCCTGGTTGACAATCGATTCCTGGTTGACAATCGATTCCTGGTTGACAATCGATTCCTGGTTGACAATCGATTCCTGGTTGACAATCGATTCCTGGTATCACTGTTGCTATTGGGATGTTTTTAAAAAAAAATGACCAATTCTCCGATAAAATGTTTATCCATTTTGGATAATCAAAGTTGTACAGTATATCCAATTTATCTACATTTTGGAAGGTTAAGGAAACTAAAGCATCCGTGGAAAACCCATGCAACGCAATGAGAACATAGAAACTCCTTACAGCTAGCACCTGATTTGAACACGCTATAATAGCATTACACTAACTGCTATGCTAACCATGTCACCCAGTTTCCTCTGCTCACCTTAAACAAATGTCCTCTGGTATTTGCTATTATTACCCCAGAAAAAAAGCCAGCAGGTCCACTCTAATCATGCTCCTCATAATCTTGTAGACTGTACCTCCATTTAGTCACCTCTTGTCCTTTTTTGCTACAAGGAAAAAAGCCCTAGCTCTGTCAGCCTTGCTTTGTAAGGCATGAGATCTACCTTTTCTTTCTTTGGCTTGGCTTCGCGGACGAAGATTTATGGAGGGGGTAAATGTCCACGTCAGCTGCAGGCTCGTTTGTGGCTGACAAGTCCGATGCGGGACAGGCAGACACGGTTGCAGGGGAAAATTGGTTGGTTGGGTTTTTCCTCCTTTGTCTTTTGTCAGTGAGGTGGGCTCTGCGTTCTTCTTCAAAGGAGGTTGCTGCCCGCCAAACTGTGAGGCGCCAAGATGCACGGTTTGAGGCGATATCAGCCCACTGGCGGTGGTCAATGTGGCAGGCACCAAGAGATTTCTTTAGGCAGTCCTTGTACCTTTTCTTTGGTGCACCTCTGTCATGGTGGCCAGTGGAGAGCTCGCCATATAACACGATCTTGGGAAGGCGATGGTCTCCATTCTGGAGACGTGACCCACCCAGCGCAGCTGGATCTTCAGCAGCGTGGACTCGATGCTGTCAACCTCTGCCATCTCGAGTACTTCGACGTTAGGGTTGAAAGCGCTCCAATGAATGTTGAGGATGGAGCGGAGACAACGCTGGTGGAAGCGTTCTAGAAGCCGTAGGTGATGCCGGTAGAGGACCCATGATTCGGAGCCGAACAGGAGTGTGGGTATGACAACGGCTCTGTATACGCTTATCTTTGTGAGGTTTTTCAGTTGGTTGTTTTTCCAGACTCTTTTGTGTAGTCTTCCAAAGGCGCTATTTGCCTTGGCGAGTCTGTTGTCTATCTCGTTGTCGATCCTTGCATCTGATGAAATGGTGCAGCCGAGATAGGTAAACTGGTTGACCGTTTTGAGTTTTGTGTGCCCGATGGAGATGTGGGGGGGCTGGTAGTCATGGTGGGGAGCTCGCTGATGGAGGACCTCAGTTTTCTTCAGGCTGACTTCCAGGCCAAACATTTTGGCAGTTTCTGCAAAACAGGACGTCAAGCGCTGAAGAGCTGGCTCTGAATGGGCAACTAAAGCGGCATCGTCTGCAAAGGGAGGAAAGGCCACTGAGCCTGGGTCCTGTTCATGCCCAGGAAACTGGTCTCCTTGATGATGCCGGAACAAGGGATTCTTTGGACCTCTTGCAGCTGGGAGACAGTGGCAAGCAGATTGAGTGGGAGAGTTGGACAGAAAAGTCAATAGGGGAAGGTAAAGAAGAAATGGAAATAGAGAGGGGAGGGAGTTACCTGAAACAAGGACAACGTTGTTCTAATTTCATGTTGAGTGAATGTTTTTTCAAGATGTGAGGTCAGGTCAGCTCCGAAAAAATTTCAGATAAATGAGGATTACTGATTTGTTTTGGATAACTTCATCTATCTGAAATTTTTTTATAACTTGAGATAAGTGAGGATTTCGGAGGATCTGATTTCGGATAATCAGAGTTGTAACTGTTGTTAAATATTTAAATGGCTGGAATCCGCTTCTATCGTGTTATAAATTAAAAAAAAAAAGGTTTTTATGTAGAAAATGGTGGGTGTCTGAAATACATTATATGGAGTGGTGGTGGAGGCTGTTATAATAGGGACATTAGAAATACTTTTAGATAGGCACATGGATGAAAGAAAAATTGTGGGTTATGTATGTGAGGTGGAGAAAGATTAGATTGTTGTGGAGAAGGTTTGCGTTGTCTTGCTTTAATGTTCTGAAATACCTAATCAATGTACCATCTGAGACTAAAGATCAGTTCAAAGCATGTATCAATAAATGGTCAGGTAAAAAATATCAGCAACATCTTATAATTGTAATCATATCAACTTGGAGGAGGCCATTCAGCCTTTAACTCTTCCTTCAGTCTCCTTTGAAGAACATAACATGGGCCTAGATGGCTTCTTATAATTGTACTTCATCAATACTCTGAATTTGCAGTCATGAAACCCACCAAGATGTTTTGCCAGCTGATGAAGCCACCTCTCTCTTGACGTTCACAAACATCTTCAATAGGTCTCTTCCACAGTATAGATCTGAACTTCAGCTGATTTTTTTTTAGTACATTTAAGCCAGTATTTTGGTCAATTTTAACATTTGCTCCATGGACACCAGTGGACCAATGGTGAGAGTTAAAGTGTTTAAAATGATCATTAAATGTCCTCAGAGTAGGAAGACCAGCAGTCTGCTGCTTGTTTCACTTAACAGTTTAGGATGTGTTCTATCTTATCTACTATCTGGACAGGTGTTTGTTCTGGTTTGGAAATCAAAGAATTTCCTAATACCAGTAATTTTGTGATCCAGTTTATACACCTCTTATTTTAACATCGGAGGCATGTTCTTTAATGAAGATAAATGCAAAGTATTCTTTCGTATCTTAATTATGTTTTTTTCCCCCATTCCACTGTTTGTTTAATCATCTTCCCATTACGTGTGCTAGTTTGGGTAAACCACAGATTTTTTTTTCTTGTATACAGTGTCTTTCATCATTTAATTTTAAGTTCTTTTTCTACTTAAAGCTTAGTTTGCTAAGGAATTGTGAAGTAGACATTCATTCAAGTCTTCGACTTCTGTTTCATCTTGTGTTTTGTCATGGCTGAAGCTATAGATAATGATTTTTGCCTTTAAGAAGAGTGTCCATTCTAGTTTGAAGGCCTTCTGTTGTGCACGACCCACAACCAGATGTCTTGTCCTTGCACATTGTTATTATGAAGTTTGCCTTGCCCAAGATTTCCAAATGGAATATAAAACATAGAACATTACAGCCCAGTCCAGGCCCTTCAGCTCATGATGCTATACTGACCGATTATATAACTACCCCCAAAAATCTAAACCATCCATAGCTCATAACCCTCTATTTTTCTTTCATTTCTGTGTCTGTCTAAGAGTCTTTTAAATGCCCCCATTGACCCAGCCTTCACCATTGCCCCAGCAATGCATTCCAGGGACCCACACCTTTTTTTTTAAATTAACCCCTGATGTCTCCCTTAAACTTTCCTCCATTCGCTTTGTCTTGATGTCCTCTGGAGTGTGCTACTCCTGTTCTGGGAAAAGGATGCTGTCCACTTTATCTACGCCTCTCATCATCTTGTAACCTCCAAGTCATCTTTCATCCTTCTCTCATGCCTTGCTTTGTAAGACACCATTTCCAATCCAGGTAAATCTCCTCTGTATCCTCCAAATGTGGTCTCACCAGAGACATTATTCCACTTCTTCTGAACTCAATCCCCTGATTAATGAAGCCTAGCATACCACTGGCCTTAACTATCAACCTATGCTGAACCTCGAGCGGTCTTTAGATTTAGACCCCAAAGTCCCTCTGATCTTCCACACTGTTAAGTATCCTTCCATTAACTATGTACTCTGCCTTCAAGCTTGACCTTTTAAAATGCATCTACTCACACTTGTCTGCATTGAACTCCTCTGGCACTTTTCTTCCCAACTCTGCATCTTGTCTACATCCTGTTGTAATCTAAGACAACTTTCAACACTATCCACAACACCTCTAAGCTTCGTATCATCCGTAAACTTACTGACTCATCCCTCCACACCTTTGACCAGGTCATTTATAAAAATCACGAAGAGCGGGGTCCCAGTACAGATTCCTGTGGAAGTCCATTAGTCACTGACCTCCAGGAGGAATACTTTCTGTCCACGACTACTCTCTGCTCCTACAGGCAAGCCAAATTTGAATCTACACAGTCAAGGTTCTATGATTTTCTCCCAATGGAGACTAATCCTAATACAGTGATTGCTCCGTTCCTATTTGCAGCTTCCTGGCCCACTTCCCTCTGCTTATCTTTTAAATGGTCCTGGAGCTCCTGACACTCACCTGTTCTCAAGTAAAGAGGTAAAACACAGGATTCTGTTGACGCTGTGGTTCAGTGAAAAACACACACAAATGCTGGAGAAACTCAGCAGGTCAAACTGCGCCGATTTATCTTTGCTACATAAAGGCACTGTTTGACCTGCTGAGTTTCTCCAGCATTTGTGTTTTTTCACGTTCCCAAGTAAAAATCTTTTACTATTGTTGCTCTGGGGATAGGAAAATGAGAATGATCACTCACAGCCACCAAATTACATATTCTATTTGAATATGTGCATGCTCATGGAATTGATACATGAAAATACCATGTACCCTCTTGTAATACTCATTTGTCACAGGAAGGATGTTATTAAACTGGAAAAGATGCAAAAACAATTCATGAAGATGTTACCCAGATGGAGGAACCTTGAAAAAGGCCTCAGGCCAGAAACATTGGTTAGATATCTTTACCTCCCATGGATGCTGCAAGACTTGCTGAGATTCCCCAGCATTATAACACCTGTAGTCTTTTGTGTTTCAATGCAGAAGGAGGACTTGAGTTACAAGGAAAGGCTGGATAAGCTAGGACATTTTTTTCCCTCAAGCAAAGGAGCCTGACGGGTGACTTTAGAGGGTCCTCAGAGGCACAGATAAGATGAAAAGTCACAATCTTTTTCCAAGAAAAGCAGACTCTGAAATTAGAGGTCACAGGTTTAAGCTGAAGGGGGAAAGACTTGAAAGGACCCAAGGGCAACTTTTTCTACACAGAATCATGGAGATATGGAACAAGCTGCTAGTGAAGGTGGATGAAGCAGGTACAATTAGATTCTTTAAAATATATTGAACAGGTGCATGGGCAGGGAAGATTTAGAGGGTTATGGTCCAAATGCAGACAAATGGATCCAGCTCAAATTAGCAACTTGGTCAGCAATGACATGTTGGATCATCAGTCTTGTTCCCATACAGTACAGCTCCATAGATTCGATGATGTTTGCAAATTCTTTTTTTTCCCCGGGGAATGGGGCTGAGTAGGAGATGGATCAGCTCATGATGAAATGGTGGAGTGGACTCTAAAGGCTGAATGGCCTACTTCTGATCCTATATATTATGAACTACTTTATCTGGTTTATTTCACAAAGCACTACTTCGTGTTCATTTTCATCTCTATTGGGTATAACTTTTGTATGATTTACATTCAGCAGATGGTGCTAGAGTTATATTTGAATTTCAGAGTGGTATATTGATTTGATAGAGATGATTTTATTCAGGCAGGCTAACCTCGGTGAACAGTATTTCATCACATCACTAAATTATTTTTGTTTATAGTCAATTGTGTACAGGAATGTATTACAAACTTGCATGTGTTGGTAGTTCTTCCATCTTGTATGGTATTGTGAAATCTCTTACTTTTAACCTCTTTAATCTGTAATTTCCTTCTTTGGCTTGGCTTCGTGGACGAAGATTTATGGAGGGGGTATGTCCACGTCTGCTGCAGGCTCGTTGGTGACTGACAAGTCCGATGCGGGACAGGCAGGCACGGTTGCAGCGGTTGCAAGGGAAAATTGGTTGGTTGGGTGTTGGGTTTTTCCTCCTTTGTCTTTTGTCAGTGAGGTGGGCTCTGCGGTCTTCTTCAAAGGAGGTTGCTGCCCGCCGAACTGTGAGGCGCCAAGATGCACGGTTGGAGGCGAGATCAGCCCACTGGCGGTGGTCAGTGTGGCAGACACCAAGAGATTTCTTTAAGCAGTCCTTGTACCTCTTCTTTGGTGGCCAGTGGAGAGCTTGCCATATATTTATTCACAAAGGACTAGCTCCAGGGCTAAAGCTGCTGTCGTTTGATGTCCTGACCTTGGTCTTGTGAAATTGGAATGACACCTATCTGTATTGTCACATTCTCCTACCTTTTACTCAAATCCATCAGAATCAGAATTTTAGCCATGAAATTAATTTTTTTGTTACCCATCACAGTGCAAACATTCATATACACCACCGTACAAAAATAAATAAATAGTGCAGAAAAAAGTAAGGCAATGTCTTTGGTTCATTGATCATTCAGGAATCTGATGGGAGTGGGGAAGAAGCTGTCTGCACTTCCAATTACAATAAAATCCCCATTATCCAGCATCTATGGGGATCACAGATGCTGGAAATGCAAATTTTCTGGGTGACTGAGACTCACTCTTCCAACGCTTAACTAATTCACCTGCATTAAGAATACACTGTTTAAAAGTGAAAAGACCGTGGAAAATGTAAAGTAATTTGAAAAAAAATTGTATTATAGTCTTTATTGTGTAAAGTTCACTTTAATCAAGTAATTCAAGTAACTTACAAAATTTAAATTTAAATTCGAACCCTGGTCATTGATGCTGTAAATAGATGTTACGCTAACCGTGCCGCCATCATAATTGACCCTCTTCCCCAACTTTACAGATAAAGCCTTACTAATATAGCTAATAAAAATGAGGGCTCTTACTGGGAAGGGATAGGGAGACACTGTGGGAAAGTCACCCCAGTAGCGAACAGCATGGGTGGCACTATTTCATTTCACACAACTTTATTGAAACTTTATTCAAACAACTGCTGGGGCTGGGGCACTAAGCAGGCTTAATGTTTGCTCCCATCTTCACCAAGACAACCCAACTCACCTCCACACCAGTGTTCCCGTCAGTCCCTTGGGGCACCTTCCTCGTGCTGGCAGCTTGGCTCTTCTCCACACAAATGTTCCGGTTAGGCCCTCGGTGCATCTTCCTTGTACTGGCAACCTGGCTCTCCTCCATGCAAGTGGTGACAGCAAAAGGCATCTGGTGCATTAAGGGGCATTGCTGGTTCAGCGGAGCAAACCTGCACAGGTCCAATGAAGTTTAAGTGCTCCCCCACAGGGTCCATCCTTCCATTCTTGTTTATTCAATTTTTCTATATTTATTTCCTTGATATTTCTGCCAGTTGTTTGAATTTCTGGTTGATTGAATTCCAGATAATGGGGATTTTACTGTATAACACTATATATTGGATAACTCCCTCAACCTCTGCATAGTCTAGTACCTTTTTGAGGTACACAAGGAATATTGCCCTTGTAGAAACATTATTTTAGCCAGTTCTTGCCACACAGGGCTAATTTATTTTCATTCAATTTGTCCACTTTCTCTCTGTCGAACTCTGATTCTTTTCATTTTCCTGATCCCATCCAGCTCAATGTTCATGTTCAAATACAATCTGTGGGAAGAACCTGGCAGGTAGATCACCATCAATGGGAGAAAAAGAATGGTTGACATTTTGGGTCAGAACTTTTCATCGTGTCGGTGATGAAGCTGAGAGAGAGAGTGCATATTTTGCATGTAAAACGCCCTGGATTCAGTCCTTGGAATTTTCATGATTTTCAGTGTCTCATCTGTCTTTAATTTTCATGACTGTTCTGATCCCTGAATACATACATTCTCTATCAGATGTTCTTTGTGACCCTTGCTTCTTCCTTGAACATAGACCCTACCAGTTCATTTTCAAAACTATCGTTGCAAATTCCGTCATCTGCAATTTTGCAAAAGTGTTGTTTGTCACCATCTTTCTCTGTTTGGCTGCTCTTTATTCTCACAATGAATAACTTCACTTTTATTTGAAAAGACAAGAAAATCAATGGAAAAAGGTTCTAATGCAGTGTCATTTATCTGAAATACTGACTTGGTTTCTCTGTCTGCAGTCTGACTTGATTATTTTCAATGTTGTTTATTTTTATTTTTAACTTCAGATTGAACCTCACTCATTCTTTTCCCAAATAAAAGATGTGGCTTTGGTAATTTGTATGGGTCCAAGCCTCATATGACTTTCATTCTTTGAATGCTATTCTGGTCTCCTGGTTAAATTGCTGAATGGGAAATGCACTTTCATGGCCTCAAATTCTTCGTCCTTTGCTTCAGTTTCTGCACTGTACTCGCCTTCTCTTTCTCACTCCAAAACCAGCATTAGGCTGCTGATCAATATCCACGACAAGACTTGGAGCTGTTTTGATTTCGCATTCTTGTCACCATGATCATTGTAAGGGTTGTATTCTCTTCCTATCTATTGTATCTATTTTTGTAATGAGACTGTCTTTACACATGCTTTTGTTATAGATTTGACATTTCTTCACCACGTGCTCTGTCGTCATTGGTGGACAGGTCTAAATTTGCTTCGTTCCATTTCCTGGTCTTGTGCTTTCATTGGGATAAGGGTAATTTTCCCACAGTTCTCCCAGCACTTAGATTCTGCAGGGGTTTCTGTTATATTGAACAATGTCAATATTAAGCTCATCTTTCCCAGCAAAGAGAGAGCTTCCTCAGAGATATGAGAACATTATGGCATAGTACAGGCCTTTCAGCCCATGATGTTGTGTTGATCTACATATGCCTACAAAAAAAAAGCTGTCCCAACATTATAATGTTTTTTTTTATCCACGTGCCTGTCTAAGAGTCTCTTAAATCCCTATTATTGCAGCCTTCACCACCACCTGGCAATGCATTCCAGACATCCACAACTCAGGAAAAAAAAAGTACCCCTAATGTCTCCTCTCAACCTTCCCATCCCCTCACTTTGTACAGACGTCCTCTGGTGTTTTTTACTCCCATCCTGGGAAAAAGGTGCTGATTGTCCATCTTCTTGTAGATCTATTTTGTCTCCTCTCATCCTTCTTCGCTCCAAAGAGACTATTCCTAGATCTTCTAACCTTGCCTCATAAGACATATTTTCCAATCCAGGCAACATCCTAGTAAATCTCCTCTTCACTCTCTCCATAGCTTCCACATCCTTCCTATAATAAGGTGACCAGAATTGAACAAAATCTCACCAAAAATTTAAAGAGCTGCAACATTATCTCACGATTAAATCCCTTGTCTAATAAAGCCCTAGGCTTTCTTAACTATCCTATCTACTTGCGTGGCAACCTTTACAGATCCACGGATTTTGGACCCCAAGGCAAGGCCCCTCTATTCTTTCTCACTGTTAAGCATCCTGCCATTAACCATGTCCTCTGCCTTCAAGTTTGACCTTCCAAAAGCATCACCTAACACTTAACTGGATTAAATTCATCTGCCACTTTTCCGCCAAACTCTTCATCCTGTCTATATCATGTAGTAAACCATGACAACCATTGACACTATCCCCAACCCCTTCAACCTTTGTATTATTTGTTTACTTACTGACCCATCCCTCTACTTAGTCCATAATTCTCTTTTCCATTGCAATCTTCTTCCCATGGCCTCTTTCAATACAATTGGAGATGATATCACTTCTGTCTTTTTACCACTTCTCCATCTTGCTGCCTTGCACTTCAACACACTTTCCGAGAGCATCAATAACCTGTGCTATGCTCACTTGTGCATTTGTCACTCATAGACTGACTTGCATAGGGATCACTTTGCAAAAGGTTCGTAAGTTTGCAAATGTGACCCTAAGCTTCTGGCTGCCTGCTACTTATTTCATCCCACTGTAACTCCTGACCCTTTGCTGTTTGCATGGAGCAGGGGTGTCAAACTCAAATTCACGGAGGGCCAAAATTAAAAACTTGGGCTAAGTCGAGGGCCAAACTAAATATTTATTGAAAATTTTCAACAACATCTGCTTGTTTTCTCTTCTTTCAACATATGTAATGTTAAACTTTAGGATTTAACTTTAGGAGGATAATGTTACAGGTCAGGAGTAGGTAGCTCAAGTTCACCCTTTGCTTGACCTGAGGGAAACATATTTGGTCCCTGTGGATATGTAGTCAGCATTCACAGGCTGTGTCCATTTTGGCCTGCATCAGGACTCAGCATTTCCTGCTCACTCCTCAGGCTCTAGGTCTCTATTCACCCTCGACCCTCCATCCCTCTACCTGACCAGTCCTTTACCCAACCTCTACTCACCCCTCACTCCACTCGCTCTGCCTCTACCCACCCCATCCTATAAACGCCCCTCTACTGCCTCTCCCCTCAACCTGTTCCTCCCTCTACCTGTCTCTCACCCTCTAATCACCCCTCCCCTACTTGCCCTGCCCCTCCCCTTTTACCTCTTCCCTATCCACCCCTCCTTCTACTCATCCCTCCCTCTAACTGCCCCTCGCACCACCATAACTTCCCCTGCCCATTACTCCTCACCTACACCCTCTGCCCACGCCTGCTTACCCACCCACTCAGGCCCAGCGCGCTGCCGATCAGCCTTTGCGGACAGCCACCATCTCTCTCTTCACGTGCAGGGCCGAACCAGCCGTCCCTGGGGTCCGCGCGGGTGCAAGTGCTGAAGGCCGTGGCGACCGGGAGAAGTGCGCTTGCGCTGTGGAAGGGCCATCCGGTGCCAGTCGCGCGGGGCTCGCGCTGCCTGGGGGCCGTTCGCAGCCTGCCATGTCCGTCGCGCCGACAGGAAATCACAGGCGCTCGCCCATCCGCCGCACCGCTCGACAGGTGGGAGAAGTGACTGGTTGTGCGGGGAGCCTTCCAACCGGCTTGCCAGCTGATGACATCGACAGACTTCTCGTGTTACAATGGGGAAGGATGTGCAATGAAGGGGGAGGATGGTGGGGGTGACATTACCAAAAAGCAGCATCGGCTCTCGCTGCAGGGCGGGCCACCTCTAATACATTTTTGAAATGATCTTGCGGGCCAAATATAATTATATCGCGGGCCAAATTTTGCCCGCGGGCCAGCGTTTGACGTGTGGCATGGAGCAATGAGGCTTGATGCCTACTGATGTCACAGTATGTTACAGACTTCCAGATTTGATGTTGATTTTAAAAATTTTCATATTAATGGCCTCTTTATGATAAATCCAGATGATTATTCTGCTCTCCCATGGAAATTTACTTTTTGTTCTTGAAGAGCTTCAAATTTTCATTACCCTTTTTGATTAAAGCCAACTTATTGTCTGTTCTTGAATATATTGACTTCATTTATTTCGGGTTCTGACTTAAACTGAAAAGCATGGCTTATTCATTTTGTAATTTCTGGCTCACTCTTGTCCAGAGATCTGCTCAAGTGATGCCCCATGTTCTTTAAAAATGAACTGCATTCAAAAACTTAGTCTTTTAAACCACATCTTTGGAATCTTCAATCCCATTTAGTGAGGCCTGTGTTTCCTTCATATTCCATTCTGAAGTGTTCTGAGATTTTCCTTCTGCTGAAGGATTTCAAGTAGCTGTTCTAGTGATCTATGTGAGAATTGGAAGATTAAATCAACAATATAATTATCCTTTTCAGGAGACCTTCTCAAAATTGAATTGTTGCTCACAAATTATAACTTTTCTGAACCTGGTAAAAAATAACATTGGTTTTTCACACATTTCACGAGAGACACGAAAATAACTAAAGGTTATATTTTTCCTTGTATGTTAACCTGGCTCAACCTTGTAATATCTGCTTCTTTTAAAAATGAATTACTGTAGGCTGGCAATGAATGGCAAGTTATCGATCTGCTGAGTATTAGAAACCTACTTGAATAGCGATGATTGTTGCTTGCCTGCTTGCTTGTGATGGAAGAGATTAAATGGTGCAGCAATTCTCAGGCAGGATCAGAGGTGCGTGGGTAGTTGATTTAATACTGGATAATCACCATTTGGACCTCTTTTTTATTTATATATTTAAGCATATTGAGAATTGGAAATTATTCTTTTGATAGTAGACTTGAAAGCTGGAATCTCAAATTGATTTGTTGATACTGTACGAACAGAATCCAGTTCACCCTGTGGGGGTTTGCTGTTCACATGAGTCATCCTCAACCAACTATAAATACCAGAGAATATGTCTAGGACTCTGTTGCTTTCCTATTAAAATTCTTGCTGCCAATGCATTAACTGACCCTCTATCCTTTTTGACAGATAGGAAAACTTCTTTAGCATCATGGTATTTTTGAAATGCATACCATAATTACTGACAGATTTCAGAAGTAAACCGTTGATGACGGAGAATTCTATTTTCCTTTGCACAAATCCTAGCATTTGTATAAGCACATTTATTAGGCAGGTGTTGAATGTGAAATGTTGAACCATGATGAATTAGCCAATGGCATTATGTAAAGCTCTCAACGTTACTGTTTGTGTCATATACCTGTATATGAAGCAGTTTCTGCACTAAATTGCTTTGAAATGCTTGGATGTATTGTGAGTCACGAATTGCAAATTTTTAAAAAAGATTTCCAAAATATACTACAATATTGCAAGATATTAGTTTAAAATGATTTTATTGTCAACTTCTCTATTACATTTATTTTTCAATCTGTAGTCTATTCCAACCACTTACATTTTTAAAAAATCTGGAGTGTATGGTTTCCAGCTAGAACTAATTACATTTCTGTGATGTTCTGACTCTGGGCTTTTTTTGTTTGAGCTTATTAAGTCCGTACCCGTCAGGTAATTGAGTGGGTGACACATTCTGAGACCATTCTGCAAATGTAAATTTTTCAGCTTGGGGCTGAAAAATATCAATCGGGTAACATGCCTTGACTGATATTGGGGAAAAGTAGAGTTTGCACAAACTTTAATCTTTTTTGTTTAGATACACAGTCCTGGCCTGTGAGCCCCTGTCACCCAAATAGCCCAATTAATCAATAAAACTTGTATGCTTTGCCAATATTGTTCTTGAAGAATAAGGAAAATATTCAATGTACCACCTAAAATATTGCAAGATATTAGTTTAAAATGATTTTATTGTCAACTTCTCTATTACATTTATTTTTCAATCTGTATTCTTTTCCAACCACTTACATTTTAAAAAATCTGGAGTGTATGGTTTCCAGCTAGAACTAATTACACTTCTGCGATGTTCTCATTCTCATCTGAGAATGTTGTATCGATTTCCACTCTTAGTTTGGTCAGTGATTCTTCATTTTGTGCAAGCCAATGTTTGTTACAATTTAAGGTGGTACATAGAATACATATGTCTAAACTTAAATTATCCCTTTTTTTTAAAGATATTGATGCATTATATGAAAAGTACAACATTTTTGAGGTCTCATTTATTAATCTGTTTTGGGAGTGTCCCAAATTAGGAAGATTTTGGGAGAATGTCTTTCAATCTTTACCAATTATTTTTAAGATTAAAATAGACCCAGGCCCTTTAATTGCCTTGTTTGGTTTTTTTGTTGGCATCTCAAGAGAAAGTTTAAGCTTTGATAACCAGATGAGCAGTTTTAATGAAATGGAAAGATGTACTCTCACCAACTCTGGCACAGTGGTTACATGATGTACAGGTACACAATCCTTTATCGGAACCCTTGGGGGACAGTGTGTTCTGAATTTTGAATTTTTCTGGATTTCGGAAAGCCAGATTTAAGCCAACCCGAATTGTGCTGCCACATCCACCCACACCCCCTTCCAGTCACGCTGTCAGTCTTTCCCCACCCCCCCTTGCCCGCCCGACTCGTGCTGTCAGACCCCCCCCCCCCCCCAACTTCTCACCCACCTGACTCGCACTGCTGGTCTTTCCCCCCACCCCCTCCAACTTCTCACCCGGCCGACTTGCGCTGCCAGTCCTCCCCAACCCCCCCCCCCCCCCAACCACTTCTCGCCTGCCCGGCTCGCACTGCCGGACTCTTCCCCCTCGCCTGCCTGGCTCACGCTATCGTCTCTCTCCCCACTTGCCGGATTTTGGAGCTTTCTTGATTTTAGATGTCCGGATAAAGGATTGTTTACCTGTATTGATGTCTCTAAGTTTAGAGAAAATTGGATGCAGTATTAAAGATAGAAAGTTTCATTTTGAAAATATTTGGGGCCCATTCATAGAATGTTATCACAATTGGCAGTTTTAGATAATTTAGATGCTCCAGTGATGCTCTGTCTGACCTCTTCTTATTTTTTTATTTCTATTAAGTAACCTTGATTAGAGGGAGGGGTTAGATTAGTATTAGTTTCAGGTTTTTTGTTTCTTTTTTAGTTAAGATGATCTTGTATGGTTTAATTATGATTGTCCTAGATCAAAACAATTAGATATTATACCAAGATAGGATGAGTGGTGGTGTAATGTAATTCAAGTGGTTATCTATTCATAATTATTTTTCAAATAATGTCAAATTAATAATCATGGATGAAATTTGTTGTAAAGTGCATTTATATTAATTATGTGATATGTATATAATAATATGCCTTTGTTATATTAGTAGAATGTGTATATAGGATTATGTTAAATTCAATTAAAATATTTTAAAAAGAAAGGAAGGGAAGTATACAGTTCTGAATCTTGGCTTTACTCCAAGGCCATCGCTAATTTCCAACACAAACCCACTGCTGCTGCAGATCCCCAGGAAGTTTTCCTGGGCTGGTGGATCACTCACTGGCGAGCCAGTGGTCTCCTGTCTCCCTGGTCACTGGAGCTCCCAACGAGGGAATGCCACTGAGCCTGAAGACCCAGTCCTGCCTGAAAGGCCACTCTCCTTAATGAGGGATTTTTCTGACTGCTGCATGCATTTGGGAGATGTGGCACACCGTTTGAGAGGGAGAGATGGAGAAAAAAAATCAATAGGGGAAGGTAAAGAAGAAATGGAAAGATAGAGGGGAGGGAGTTACCTGAAGCGAGGACAATCATTCTAATTTCACGTTGAATGAATGTTTTTTCAAGATGTGAGGTGAGTTCAGCTCCGAAAAAATTTTGGATAAATGAGGATTTCTGATTTCTTTCTGATATCTTCATTAACCTGAAATTTTTTAGAAACTTGTGATAAGTGAGGATTTTGGAGAATCTGATTTCAGATAATCAGAGTTGTAACTGTAACTTTTTTAAAAAAACAGCCCCTTATTTTGTAGTTGTGTCCTCTTGTTTGAGGTACTCCCACTCGTGAAAGCATCCCAGCATTCACTCTGTTTTCGGATTTTGAATGTTTGATTGCGGTCAGCCCCTTATTTTTTCAAATTCTAAAGAAATGCAGGCAAACTATTTTGTTTAGTCCACAAAAGTGCTGGAGAAACTCAGCAGGTCATATACCATTCTTTAAGACCCATAACCAATGTTTCAATTCTGAGCCCTTCGTTAGGGTGTGAGCAAAAAGTAGCCAACACTGAATAAAACCGAGTGGGGAGGGGCAGGGAAAGGAACATAGCCACACAGGCTAAAGGTTATAGGTGGATATGGGTGGGAGGGCAGAAGAGAAAAGAGCTGGGAGGTAATAGGGGGAGGGATGGCTCTTTGAATGGAGAAGGAAGTGAGAGACCAAGGGAGAGGAAAGGAGATTGTTCAAATGAAGGGAGGGGCCAAATGGTAATGGAGAAGTTGATGTTAATGCCACCTGGTTGCAGAGTGGCAGATGGAATATGTGATGATCCTCCAATTTGCAGCATTAGTTTGGCAGTCATGAGGCCATTGGTAGACGTGTTGACATGGGAATGGGGTGCGGAATTGAAATGGTTTACCCACTAATGCAGAGAACAGAGTGAAGGTGCTCAACAAAATGACCTCCCAGTCTGCATCTCGTTTCTCTGATGTAGAGGAGGTCACAACAGGAGTATCAGATGCAGTAGGTGATCCCTGCAGATTCATGTCAAGTGTTGCTTCAAGTGGAAGGACTGTTTGGGGCTCCAAATGATAGTGAGGGGGGAGATGTGGATGCAAGTGTTGCATTTCCTGCAATACCAAGGGGGTGATTCGTGGGAATGGGTGAGGGACTCACAGAGGGAGCGGTCTCTACGGAAGTTGAGAGGGGAATATGTGTCTGGTGGAATGATCACATTGTAGGTGATGGAAATTGTGGGGGCTAGTGAGGGTTAACAACAAACCATTTAGCCTCTCTTGGTCAGACAACATTTTCCTGCCTTATTTTCACCCCTTGTTATTGTTTTATCAATGTGTGGTTTAGGTAAACCAAGATGAGAAGCACAAAACAAATAGGCCAACACTGAAGTTTATCTCCTTCGTTAATACAGAGAGCAGGTTGGAAACAGTTTTTGAATGAGTATAATGAATATCCACTTTAACCATTTATGTACAACTTTTGATATGATCTCTTGCAAGAGATTAAGGAAGGTATTTATGGCTCTGATTATGAAGAGCATAAATGATCCCCATTCGTTGTCCACAACAGTGGTTGCAGTTGAAAAGATGGCTATCAACATGTGAAAATAATTCTCAGTTCCTAAAACATTTTCAACAGAGTTCCAAGAGTGCAATCACTTCATTCCTCTATCTCTTTTTCTCCATCATTTCCAATATTTTGTTTGGTATCGTGAAAGATACCGAAATATTGTTGGAGGAAAACCAGTAAACAAAAGAAGATGATTGTGGTCTGAGAAATCATCCTCTGGAAGAATCAGGGCAGATGAAAATAATGAGCCTGGATATCAAATTTTGATATGGAAGATCCAGGTAGTCAATATAATTTTCTTTTTAAAATATTTTTATTAATTTGATAGATAAATATTAATTGTTTAGATATTATTTGATTAGATAACTTATATAATACAATGTGATACAGAATATGAGTCACATATAAATTATACATTGTCTTATGAGGATTCTTCACTTTTTTTGAGAATTTCACCTCTTATTCTAATATTGAGATAAACATTGTGATTATCTAAATAGACTAATCTCTTCTAGTTGTCAGTATAATTTTGAATGCAATACTCAAGCAGTTAGACGAAACATCCACAAATGATTTGGAGTATTGATGCAGTCTGCTATATGAATCTTGACCATTCAGCTTTATCATCAATAATTGAGACAGGTTGGAGAATATCATCTAAAAATACTGTAACTAAGATGAGTCTTCAGTGTTTAAGTGAAGCAGTGTGTTCAGAAAATGCTGGAAATACTTAGGATATAGGGCAACATCTATGGAGAGGAACGAAAAATTAACATTGTAGTCAGTTCTAATGTGATGTGCTTACTTTAAAATCTAGATAAATACAGTTAAACCCCTGGTTTATCTTGCACCTATGTGGATTGGTAGATGCCAGAGAAGTGAAATTTTTGGTTGCTTGAGACTGCATGTTGAGAGATTGGCAAACTGATGGTAAGGCACCTCAATTTTAAACTTGTGCATTTTTACCCATTTAAATTTCACAATTTTTTGCTGCTTGTTGTGAATGCACTCGCACAATTAAGACTCAGAAACGTGATGCTTTCTCATCCTTTACTTCTATTAGTCTCACCTGGCTACTGACACACAGGGTTTTTAATATATATATTTATTTTTAAAAAATAATACACACACACATATATATATATATGGAAGGGTGACATCATGACGTCCAGCAGAGGGTGGGCTTGTACGCTCTTCCCCCATCCTGTGCAGTAAATACTGACTGGGCCCCTTCAAACTAATAAGATTACATTGGGCCCAGGACTACAAGTGAGAATTAGAATACATCTCATGAGTAATTATAAAAGGGAAAGTATTTAATAGTAATCAGGGCACATAGTCCTTAAAGCATTCAGGTGGTCTTCTTTCTCTTTTGGACTACGCCAAGGCGGTTTGCTGTGCTGGTCTTTGCTCAGGAACTGTAGTTGGGTCGGCAGTCTAGTCGGCGGCAACTGCCTGCCTTCACTGACCTTCAGTGACGACTGCCTGTCTTTGCTGCCCTCCTGGCCGTGTGTCTCAGTTACTGGACCCCTCACTGGACTGCTCAGCTCTGTGACTGTCTCTGCCTCCCGCCCCCCCCCCCCCCCCAACTCAGTCTGAGGGGTGGGGTGATCGGGGCAGGCCATGGCAGGTCTGATGACACTTCCTTCAGTTTGTGGACCTTTATGTCAGTCAATGCTCATAATTGGTCAATGTGTCACTTCCACAATCTTTTCCCCCACTAAAACAGAGTATGAGCAAGGGCTCCATTTTTTTTAAGATTACACCTCCCATTCATGGGTCTTTATATTGTCTATAATCTTGTACCAGATCTCTCTCACTCACTTCCAATGTTCTAGGTGAAGTCTGAGGCAATGCTCTATGCTGTTTTTCACAATTGGAGACCCAGATCTGGATGAACTGTGGACAACCTGGTTTGCAGGTTGTGGCCAAACATTAGTTCTGCTGGGGTGAATTTTGTAGTAGAATATGGTGTGTTTCTGGATCCCAATAGGAAATCTGTGATTTTTGTGTGTCCAGGAGGCAGTTAAAAGTTTCAGGTTTTCATTGCTTTTTTGAATGTTTGTACAAAATGTTCTGCCTCCCCATTAGTACTTGGAGATAGGGTGCAGACAAAATATGTCTGATATTGTTGTCGCCCATAAATTTTTAAAAATGTTCTCATGTAAATTGAGGCCCATTGTCCTTAACTAATTCATGAGGTAATCCATAGCTCATAGACAGTCAATTGTGGGATCTGCTTTTGTATTTTTCAGCTGTGAAACTACTGGCCATTTGGAGTGTGAATCCACAGGTATTAGGAAAGTCTCACCCATGATTGGTCCAGCAACGCCTACATAAATCCGATGCCAGAATTTGGATGCCCATTTCCATGGGTTAGCTTTAGCTTGCGGCATTTTTGGCTGCATTCACTGACATACTGTGACAGAATATAGATATGTTTTTGGAAGATAAATTGGGGCAGGGTTTTTAGAGTAGGTCACATACAAATACTTTAAAACAGATCTCAGTTAAAATACTGGAGCTCTGCTAATGCTAAACATATTGGCCCCATAACCTTTGCAGAAACTTTGGAGAGTGCCCAGGAGACTTCACTAATGGATTTTGTTTTCAAAAAGGCAACAGATGAAATAACCTGTCAGAGCTGCATTCTGTCTGGAATGGAACTTGCTGTTCTAAGAGGATCATGTGGTTTTGCAAGCAGAGAGAGTCAAACATGCTTTTTTCTCTGAGAGAGAGAGAAAGGGGGAGACTGATCAATTCTAGTTTTACAGTCAGCAGCAGCAACTGGGACTGGAACAGGACAAGCTGGCAAGCTTGTGGAAAACCCCATTTGGAAGATGGGTGGTGAGTGCTAAGTTCAGCCTGGTCAAAGCCCTTGTGGTTTATGCGAGGAGAGGACTGGCTGTCTAATGTTTCACTTGAAATAAGAAAAACAAAAAAGAACTCTGTGGTGACCTGAAAGAATGAGATTATCATCTGGAGAACTCTGAGGGGGCAAGTTTTTATGGCAAGACACTGAAGTGGCTGATGAAAAAAGGAATCAGTTGTGGTGTCAGCGTACAATGAATCTCTCTCTGAAAACTGACAAGAACCTTCCTGAGCAGTAACGATTTACCTTTCAAGCACCAAAGCCTGGTGAACTTTATAAATATTAAATTCTGTGCACAGTAAAGAATTGCCTGCAACCAGTGAACTTGGAGGAATGAGAAGTGAGATTGGACTGTGAACCAAACAAGTTTTCTGAACTTAACACACACATTACATCCACGTGAGCTGAGAATTAGAAGGGGATTAAGTTAGGTTAGTTAAGTCAATAGTGATAAGTTAAAGTGTGATTCTGTTTTCATGTTTAAAGATAATTAAAAACAACTTTTGTTTAAGTAACCATTTGGCTTGGTGAATATCGATTGCTGCTGGGTTTTGGGGTCCTCTGGGCTCGGAACAATACTTTGCATTCGCTTACTGTTGTTTCAATTTCTATGTCTATGGAGGGTGTAAGGTAAAAACATCATGAGATGGGACCGGAGAAGGAGTCACCCAGTACTAAGGAGTAACAGAATGAAGATGTGACCTTGTACACTCAAGATGAGCTTTGCACTAACAAGAATGATGTGCAGCAGACTAACAGAGAAGGATAGCAACAGTTTATTCATTGGACAATGTAATGGTATGATAATTTACTAAGTACATATCCTGAGGTATATATATAAAAAAAAACACCACTTGCTGATAACGGCAGAATGCGCCTTCTCCAACTAACACTGTTAGTTGCAAGTGTTACAATCCAGTAATAAAGAACAAAGAACCTTGATTTCGACTCAGTCTGGTGTCTGACTCACTCATTCATGAACAAAGCAGACCTGACAAGGGCCACCAGACATGCATCTGGGCCAGTGCCTTCATTTATATCATTCTCAGGTGTTTGTGGTGTAGTTCTGATAACATGGTAGTTTGCTATTTGGCTGGATTCATTGTACAGGTACCCATGGTGGCGTTAAGGTTTTAGATCTTCTGGAATGAATTCAGATTCAGGCCACCCATTAAGGGTGAAGTATAGGATCTTGCTTAATGTTGCCTCTTTTCGGGTTTCCTTTCCAATCATCTGGGCTGTAATGGGCAGTTGCTGAAGTTGTTCTTTGATGGCTGCTGCCTCTGTTGTCCATTTAATAATTTCTTCTCGTTGTTCTGTCTTGGGTAGCGGCATGTGTGATAAGGCATCTGCATGGCTGTTGAGTGTTCCTGGTTTATGTTTTCTATCATAGTTATAAACCGCTAGTAGCATGGCCCATCTTTTAATTCTGGCCACAGCTAATACTGGTATACCTTTGTGTGGCCCCAGGATTAAACCAAGAGGCTTCTTGTCTGTGATCAGGGTGAATTGTCTTCCTTAAAGATATTAGTGGAATTTTTTGCCAATCCTTCTTTTTCTAGTTGGGCGTAATTGTGTTCACTTGTGGTTAATGTTCGCGAAGCATGCGCTACTGTTTCCTTACCTTTTTCTGTGATTTGGGATAGTACTGCTCTGAGGCCCACTGGTGAAGCATCGATGGCTGGTGTAACTTCTTTACTAGGGTCATAGTGGATCAACACTTTATTTGTTGACTTTGGTATTTCCTTCAGTTGATCGATTGTGTTTTTAGTTTCTGTGTTCCAATACCACGTTTGATCTTTCTTGAGCAATTGGTTCAGCGGGCTGCATAGTGTAGACATATTAGGGATATGTTTTTAGTCATGATTTACAAGTTCTAGGAAGGACTGTAATTCCGATTTGTTGGTTGGTTAAGAACGGCTTCTGTTCCTGCTGGATTCATTCGCACCCCCTCGTTGTCGATTGTAACCCCAACATATGTTACTGAGGGGCCCATGAGGACACATTTGTCCTTCCGTAATCTTATATTAGCCTGTTATAGTCTGGTTAAACCTTTTCAAGATTTTGTAAGTGTTCACTGACATTTCGGCCCTTGATGATGATATCATCGAGGTAACACCCAACTGAGAGTCCATGTAGTACATGTAGTAATTTGTCCATTGTTGCTTGAAGAATCGCAGGTGTTGCTGAACTTCTGTAAGGCAGGTGTGTATAAGTGAATAGTTCCAGATGGGTATTGATTGTCACATATTCCCTTGAATTTTTTTGTCCAATTCTATCTGTTGATATGCTTGTGACAAATCTAGTTTTGTGAATTTTTGCCCTCCGTTTAGTGCTTGGAACAATTATTCTGCCTTGGGCATGGATTGTTCAGGTATTTTGAGTGATGGATTGATGGTGATTTTGTAATCGCTGCAAATGCGAATTTCAGTGTTTGCTTTTCGTACCTCAATTTTTCCTTTCATAACAAATGGGACTGTTCTGGCTTTGAAGAATTTTGATTCTGCATTATCTTTTAATTGCATTTTGACTTGAGCACCTTTGATTTTCCCCAATTCCTGTTGGAAAACCACTGCTTGGTTGTTGAAGATTTGGTCGAGTTCTGGCTGGAAGGTGTCCGTGTGGTTTACAGTCAGTATTGAACTGATTTCCAGCCAGTCTAGGGGAATGTGTTGTAGCTAGTTTCTTCCGAAGAGTGCTGGACCCTGGGTATCTACGATGTAGACACAGTGTTTTAGGTTGCTGTTGTTTGTATTGTACCTGGTCCGTACTTTTTCCAAGAACTTGATTCTCCTGTAACAGAGTTATTTCAGTTGTTTTTACCAGGAGTTGTGGGAGCAAGCGTTCCTTTAGACGTAACAGCATTAGGGACACCTCTGTCAGGGGGTGTACGTTTATTTTTAACTTTATAAAGATTGCTGTGTTTCCTCCATTTATTCCTCGGATGTGTAATATCTCAGGAATTGAAATTTCAGGAGCTTGAAGGACAGTCATTGGGCTGTTATCAGCGTCATTGCCAGGTTGCCTCTCTCTCTCTCTCTGCAATTGCTTTGACTTTAGCTACCTGTTTATTTGTAGGCCACCTGTGCTTTAGAAATGGAGATTTAGCTTTGATTTGTCCTTCTGTTTTGCAATAGTTGCATTAAGAATTTTTGAAGAAACAGTTTTCTGGTCAGTGGTTGTATTTCTCACAACGGAAGCATTGTTGACTGGAACACCTCCTGGCCAGTAGATCTGGTTGACCACATCCAAGATTTTATCTGCCATTTCAGAGCTGCAGGCAGTTCTGTTTGCAATCTGTAATGTAACATCTTGATCCATTCCTAATAATTTTTGCCTTTCTTGGCGATTTGCCAGCCCCATCATTTATCTGTCTCAGTGCTTGATTTAGAAATTGCTCGAAATGACAGTGCTCTGCCAGTTTGCGCAATGATGCCAGGTATTTACTTACCTTTTTTCGTGCTCCTTGTCTCCTTTCATGGAATCATTGCCTTTCTGCCATAACTGGCGGTTTGGGGCTTAAATGGTTCGTAAGAGCTTTGCATAATTTGTTGAATGTCTTTGTCTCTGGATCCTTCAGGGACAGCAAGGTCTTAAGGAGGTCAAATGTTTTGTTGCTCATTATACTGAGGAAGAGGGCACGTTTGCGTTCTACTGGACCTTCCTCAATATTGTGGGCTGCACAACTTTCTTCAACTTCATTGAATTCCCCAAACTTTCCCTCTGCCATCTTGGCGCATTTTCACCTTGATCTTTTGGCGAAAATTTGTTGGGGTTGTTAGGTAGTTGTTTTCTACCTTCTGTTGTTTTAATTCTCATGGTCGGTGCACATGGAGTATGTGTAGGGTCTGTTTCGTTCCTCATTGCCACTGTTGTGTATGCACTCACACAATTAAGACTCAAGAGACGTGATGCTTTCTTGTCCTTCTATTAGACTAACCTGACTACTGACACACAGACATATATAGCTAATATTTATATGATAATATTTATATAAAAAAGGTGACATCATGACATGGGTGCCATGATGTCCAGCAGAGGGCATGACATCATGCCAGGGTTGCTTGAGGCTGCCAATTGCTTGAATTCTGGATAACAGGGTTTACTATATTTTGGGATCATTAGGCATTCCAGGATACAATTCAACAATCTCATAGCTACTTCCCAGCCTGGCAGTCATGACTTTTAGGCTCCTGTACCACCTCTTTGATGGTGAAAGATACTGCGTGCTGGATGGATAGGATCCCCAATAATTCTTTAGCCCTATTTAAGCAAAGCTCCCAGTGAATGTCATGGATAGAAGAAAGGGAGATCCCAATGATCTTCTCGGTTATTTTGATCCTCTGTATGGACTGCAGTCTGATGCTTTGCAGCTCCCATACCACACAATTATGCAGCACACAATGGTCAGAATCTTGGTATTCACTAGTTTAAAAAAAACTTTGGGTACACTATACAATAAGAATTGAAGTAATTTATGAAAACAGTTCTCCAAAGAGCATTTGGGAACTGGGTTACAAATGACCATCTTGCTTGTGATGCCAGCATCCTAGAAGAGAATAAATAAAATGCATTATTCTTCATTAACGTTCTATCTATTCTTCTTAACGTAGCAAATACTGGGTAACCTAGATTATACCTATGTCATTCGGCATTAACCCATCACAAAATTGTTATCAGTGTGTTAAATTCTGGATTCAGTCTGCCTTTAGTTGAAAATAATAAAATCTCTGAAAAGTATATTTATTTCTTTTATCCATATCAGGATAAAAATAAAATTCACTGCTTGTATTTGGAGATGGACATTATGGGAAGCAAAGAAACTCAATATTTTTTGGTGACAATAATGACAGCATCACTATAGCATAAACAAATCACAGAAATAAATTTTCAGTCATGTGAAACTAAACACTGATTTTTGCATCTCACTCTCACTTCGAAGGCCATTTAAAAACTGATGAAAGATTCTAATTCTGACTTCTTAGCTGTAAATGTAAAGTAGAACACAAGCACTTGGTCAAAAGGATGAATATGCATTTATTTTATTAATAAATACTGAAATTGTTATTTCCCAGAGGGCACAAGAGGAAAATTGTGGATAACATATGAATACAATATCTTTATTTGAAAGGAAATGAGTTTTCCTTGAAAGGTCAAAGATGTGTTGACTTACTGATGCTGTTCCAACTGCAGTCAGCAGAAAATACTGCAATCTTAGCAGTAAGACAAAGACCATCCATCTTGTGCTTGCTCCATCTTTTAATGACATAAAGGTTGATCTTTTAATAAAATCCAGGCTGATCTTTTGCCCCAGTGTCGCTTGTCTACATTTATCGTTAGTATATAAAAATATATTGACTGCTTTCTTGATGACTATGTCTCCACATCTCCCCTGGATAGACTATTCTAAAGATTCTCTTTCATCCAAATGAAGAAATCTCTTCTGTCTGGTCTGATGGGGCAACTGTTTACTTTGAAACTGCATGAAACCTCTGGTTAAAAATGCTCTCTCAAAAAGAAACTTCTCTACAGTACAAGTCTGATTATCCAAAATGGTCAGGACCGGGACTCTGTCAGATAACTGGTCATTTTTTTAAAAAAACAGCCCAGGAGCAACAGCAGATCACTTGTATCAATGTTTAAACCACAACAAACAAGGAAAGCTTTTTAAGCATTAAAATAATGTTTAATTCTCACCAAAAAAAATGCCGGCTGTAACGCCACTGCTGATTACTGAGACTTCCCAAACATCGCTGCTGATCCCTGAAACAACTCCCCCACTGCTGTTGATCCCCAGGAAGGCTTCCTAGGCCGTAGAACACACTGGCGAGTCGGCAGGCTCCAGTCCCGACTCTGAATCCTCCCCTAGGTTTAGGGCACATACACACTGGTGAGTCTGGTATGTGCTAGTAAGCTGAGGGCAGGGTTTGGACTCAGCATCAGGAGCTCCAATGTGCTGAGGAGGGAAGAGAATAGGCAGGGAGGGAAAGGAATGCCACCGAGCCCGAGGACCCGCTCCTGCCCAAGAAGCTGCTGTCCTTGATGTTGCCGAGATAAGGGATTCTTCTGACCACTTGTGACTGTGAGACAGTTTGAGGGGGAGAGTTGGAGAGAAAAGTCGATAGGGGAAGGTAAAGAAGAACTGGAAAGAGAGAAGGGAGGGAGTTACCTGAATAAGAGGACAATCATTGTTCTAATTTCATGTCGTGTTTTTTTTCCCAGCCTGTCAGGTCAATTTGGCTCAGTTGATTTTTAAAAAATTGGATAAATGAGGATTTTGGAGAATATGATTTTGAATTAATCAGAGTTGTACTGTATTTTGATGAAGTACCACATTAAGAGAACATTTCTCCATTGTCTGAACGCATTCCCCAATCATGAAACAAAATCCTTCCCATCATTGGATCCCAAAACTCCAAGACACTCAAGTTTCAATAGCTGCTAGAATGTTACTTCTTGAAAATGAGTAATGATCATCAGCCAAAAATAGCCTGTTTTTAAGTATTATGTCCTCCATGCTTTATCTATTGGGAAGAGTTTAATTGTAGTTTGGCAGGAAGAAGGGAACTTCAGATTTCAGGAAGGAGAAAAAAAGGGAAAAGGAAAGGCTGGAAAAGTAGCAAATGAAGTAAACAAAATCGGTCATGCAGCATTTGAGATCAAAGAACAGAAAGCATCAAAATTAAACTCATTGCAGTATTCACATCCTGGTGAAGTAAGAAAATAAATATAAGTAAATGCATGTGACCAAATCCCAGGAACTAAAGTCTTCATGCTCTGTGACATTACTTACTTTTAGCTTGTGTTTTTCCCTTTCCCCTTCCTCCCTGATGTATTTCTGAGTCAGAATGGTGTGCACCTTTGAAGTCAGCTTGTGTTTTTGGACCAACCTCCATTAAAACCAGGTGCACAGTTCAGGATGAAATATTCTTAGAATTGTTCCAGCATAGAGGAGATCAGTTGGTCCATCGTGTTTCTGCCAGGCCCCTGCAGGACCATTCATTTAATCCTATTCTTCAACTCATCACTGTAGCCATGTCATTAAAATAGGTGGGAGGGCATGTTGCCTTAGACCATAAGAGAAACTCAAGAACCACTGATGCTGGAATGTGGAGCAAACAATGAGAGGCAGTAGCCATGGGAGAAATTGAAAGTCAATGTTTTGGGTAGGGACTCCTTTTTGTGTTAGAAAGAAAAGGAATTAGGAAGCATAAGGGCAGGGGGCACTGGAAAGGGGAAAAGTGATAGGATACTGGACGAATTAAGGTGAGACAAATGGAAAACCGGTTGAGAAGAATACCACTGGGATGGTGGGGGGGGGGGCGGGGGGGGGGCAGAAGGTTTGAAAGAAAAGTGAGAACATGAGCAGTTAAAGGAGCAAGTTGGACCAGCCCACTCCAGAGAAAAGAAAAAAAAGTTTGGAAAAAACTGAGCTCAATAAAGATAAAACAAAGGAAAAGGAAGATAAAGTTACAAAGAGCCAGGAGATGGCACCCAAAAAAGAGAAAGTAAGAATAAGCGAAAAGAGAAGCCGGTTCGGCCCGCAGCAGGAGGCCCAGCAGGCGGGTCGGCCCGCAGCAGGAGGCCCAGCAGGCGGGTCGGCCCGCAGCAGGAGGCCCAGCAGGCGGGTCGGCCCGCAGCAGGAGGCCCAGCAGGCGGGTCGGCCCGCAGCAGGAGGCCCAGCAGGCGGGTCGGCCCGCAGCAGGAGGCCCAGCAGGCGGGTCGGCCCGCAGCAGGAGGCCCAGCAGGCGGGTCGGCCCGCAGCAGGAGGCCCAGCAGGCGGGTCGGCCCGCAGCAGGAGGCCCAGCAGGCGGGTCGGCCCGCAGCAGGAGGCCCAGCAGGCGGGTCGGCCCGCAGCAGGAGGCCCAGCAGGCGGGTCGGCCCGCAGCAGGAGGCCCAGCAGGCGGGTCGGCCCGCAGCAGGAGGCCCAGCAGGCGGGTCGGCCCGCAGCAGGAGGCCCAGCAGGCGGGTCGGCCCGCAGCAGGAGGCCCAGCAGGCGGGTCGGCCCGCAGCAGGAGGCCCAGCAGGCGGGTCGGCCCGCAGCAGGAGGCCCAGCAGGCGGGTCGGCCCGCAGCAGGAGGCCCAGCAGGCGGGTCGGCCCGCAGCAGGAGGCCCAGCAGGCGGGTCGGCCCGCAGCAGGAGGCCCAGCAGGCGGGTCGGCCCGCAGCAGGAGGCCCAGCAGGCGGGTCGGCCCGCAGCAGGAGGCCCAGCAGGCGGGTCGGCCCGCAGCAGGAGGCCCAGCAGGCGGGTCGGCCCGCAGCAGGAGGCCCAGCAGGCGGGTCGGCCCGCAGCAGGAGGCCCAGCAGGCGGGTCGGCCCGCAGCAGGAGGCCCAGCAGGCGGGTCGGCCCGCAGCAGGAGGCCCAGCAGGCGGGTCGGCCCGCAGCAGGAGGCCCAGCAGGCGGGTCGGCCCGCAGCAGGAGGCCCAGCAGGCGGGTCGGCCCGCAGCAGGAGGCCCAGCAGGCGGGTCGGCCCGCAGCAGGAGGCCCAGCAGGCGGGTCGGCCCGCAGCAGGAGGCCCAGCAGGCGGGTCGGCCCGCAGCAGGAGGCCCAGCAGGCGGGTCGGCCCGCAGCAGGAGGCCCAGCAGGCAGAGCTGAAGAGACACAGATTCAGAGAACAGAAGACATAGATACAGACAGAAGAAGAGACATAGATACAGACAGAAGAAGAGACATAGATACAGACAGAAGAAGAGACATAGATACAGACAGAAGAAGAGACATAGATACAGACAGAAGAAGAGACATAGATACAGACAGAAGAAGAGACATAGATACAGACAGAAGAAGAGACATAGATACAGACAGAAGAAGAGACATAGATACAGACAGAAGAAGAGACATAGATACAGACAGAAGAAGAGACATAGATACAGACAGAAGAAGAGACATAGATACAGACAGAAGAAGAGACATAGATACAGACAGAAGAAGAGACATAGATACAGACAGAAGAAGAGACATAGATACAGACAGAAGAAGAGACATAGATACAGACAGAAGAAGAGACATAGATACAGACAGAAGAAGAGACATAGATACAGACAGAAGAAGAGACATAGATACAGACAGAAGAAGAGACATAGATACAGACAGAAGAAGAGACATAGATACAGACAGAAGAAGAGACATAGATACAGACAGAAGAAGAGACATAGATACAGACAGAAGAAGAGACATAGATACAGACAGAAGAAGAGACATAGATACAGACAGAAGAAGAGGAGGAACAAGACCAAGATTTTCACTGGAAAGAAGGGAAAACAAATGCACAGAATATAGATAAAGCCTTTTTTGAAGAACAAGTTAGGTCATTAAAAGAATGGCTATCATTAGAATTTAGTGCAATTAAAAGAAAAATGAAAAGAGCTGAAGACAAAATGCAAAGTTTAGAATTGGTCTTGACAGAAACAGGGAAAAGAGTAGAAAATGTGGAGGAACAATAAACTGTTGTAGAAATGGAAATAAATGTTTTAAGAAGGAAATTGGAAGAAAGCAACAAAAAAATTAAGGAGACACAAGAGTTATTGTCCCAGAAAATTGACATGTTGGGAAAACTACAGTTGGTGAAACATCATAAAAATAGTGGGCCTGAAAGAGGGAGAAGAAGGGTCAGACATGAAGGAATTTATAAAAGGAAGGATCCCGAAGGTGTTGGGAGCGACAGATTTACATGAAGAAATATAAAGGGCACATAGAGCACTAGCATCGAAGCCGCCGCCACACCACAAGAGGAGATCCATCTTAATAAAACTTCTAAGATATACGACAAGAGTTAACATACTGGAGCGGGTAAGGAATAAAGTTAGAAAAGACAATAAGCTGTTGGAATATAAGGGACAAAAAATATTTTTTTATCTGGACATCAGTTTTGAACTTTTAAAGAAGAGGAATGAATTCAACACGGCGAAAGCAATCTTATGGAAAAAAGGTTATAACTTTGTTAAGATATATAGCAGTACTCAAAGTATTTATCCCTGGGGAACAGAATAGGCTGTTCTCAGATCCAAAGAAAGCTTAAGAATTTGCAGAACGTTTGCAGGACAAGAGAAGAGATGAGGAGATGATAAGAATATACCAAAATATGTAATAATATAAAGATAATATGTATATATAAAGATTTAAAGATGGAATGGAGAAGGGAAAGGAGGGGAAGAAAGGGGAAAAAAGAGAGAGCTTTGTTATATGTATAGAAAAACCCCGTTTTCTCGGGGTGGGGGAGGATAACCGTCACTGCAAAATCGGTTGACGCTTGTGAGTATGATCGCAAACCAAATGGAAAGGGGAGTTGTGGTTGCCTGGCAAGGGTCAAAGGGCAACCCAAGGATGGGGGTTCATTTGGGGTTAAAGGATAATTGGTTGTGGGGATCGTTGGGGTATTTCATGTTTTAAGTGTGTTGTCATATATTGGGATTAAAAAGGAAAACTTAAAAAACAATAATGGAAAAAAGGGGATGGAGATGACGAGGAGGTGGAAAAGGGAAAACAAAGATATAAAATGGCCACAATGAATTATATGACTATAAACATTAATGGAATACAAACCAAATTAAAAGGAAGAGGCTACTAAATTTACTGAAAAAGGAAAAAGTAGATGTAGTATTTGTGCAGGAAACATATCTAACCGAGCTGGAACATAACAAATTGAAGAGAGACTGGGTAGGATACATAGCGGCAGCATCATATAACTCAAAAGCTAGAGGTGTAGCCATATTAGTTAACAGAAATGTACCAATTAAGATAGAGGAGAAAATAGCAGACCCAGCGGGGAGGTATGTAATAATAAAGTGTTAGATATACTCAGAATTTTGGAACTTGCTCAATATATACGCACCTAATGATGAGGATCAAAAGTTTACGCAAGATGTGGAATGCAATGAAAGCCTTCATTAGAGGACAGATAATAAGTTATGTAACTAAGATGAAAAAGAAATACAATCAGGAAATAGAACAGCTGGAAAGGGAGATAGCAATTACAGAAAAGGAATTAGTGAAAAGAGAGGATATAAAGAAAAAGAGAGAGTTAGTGGAAAAAAAAATATGAAATATTACAAATGAACAAGGTGGAGAAGAAAATAATGGAAAAAAAAAAGCAAAAGTATTCCGAATTGGGAGAAAAAACACAAAATATTGGCTTGGCAACTTAAAACAGAGCAAGCTAAAAGAACTGTACTGTCGTCAAGAAAAAAAAGACAAACAAATCACAAATAACTCAATAGAGATAAATGAAAACTTTAAGGAATTTTATAAACAAACAACTATACCAAACCAAGAATGAGGGGGTAAACGATAAAATAGAAGAGTTTTTAGCTAAAATTGAATTGCCAAAATTGCAAGTAGAGGATCAAAGCAAACTGATAAAACCGTTTGAAATAGAGGAAGTACAGGACATATTAAGAAAGCTGCCGAACAATAAAACACCAGGAGAGGATGGATTTCCAATAGAATTTTAAAACGTTTAAAGAGTTATTAATTCAACCTCTGTCGATCCTTGCATCTGATGAAATGGTGCAGCCGAGATAGGTAAACTGGTTGACTGTTTTGAGTTTTGTGTGCCCGATGGAGATGTGGGGGGGCTGGTAGTCATGGTGGGGAGCTGGCTGATGGAGGACCTCAGTTTTCTTCAGGCTGACTTCCAGGCCAAACATTTTGGCAGTTTCCGCAAAGCAGGACGTCAAGCGCTGAAGAGCTGGCTCTGTATGGGCAACTAAAGCGGCATCATCTGCAAAGAGTAGTTCACGGACAAGTTTCTCATGTGTCTTGGTGTGAGCTTGCAGGCGCCTCAGATTGAAGAGACTGCCATCCGTGCGGTACCGGATGTAAACAGCGTCTTCATTGTTGGGGTCTTTCATGGCTTGGTTCAGCATCATGATCAACAATGAGATAGACAACAGACTCGCCAAGGCAAATAGCGCCTTTGGAAGACTACATAAAAGAGTCTGGAAAAACAACCAACTGAAAAACCTCACAAAGATAAGCGTATACAGAGCCGTTGTCATACCCACACTCCTGTTCGGCTCCGAATCATGGGTCCTCTACCGGCACCACCTACGGCTCCTAGAACGCTTCCACCAGCGTTGTCTCCGCTCCATCCTCAACATCCATTGGAGCGCTTACACCCCTAACGTCGAAGTACTCGAGATGGCAGAGGTCGACAGCATCGAGTCCACGCTGCTGAAGATCCAGCTGCGCTGGATGGGTCACGTCTCCAGAATGGAGGACCATCGCCTTCCCAAGATCGTGTTATATGGCGAGCTCTCCACTGGCCACCGTGACAGAGGTGCACCAAAGAAAAGGTACAAGGACTGCCTAAAGAAATCTCTTGGTGCCTGCCACATTGACCACCGCCAGTGGGCTGATAACGCTTCAAACCGTGCATCTTGGCGCCTCACAGTTTGGCGAGCAGCAACCTCCTTTGAAGAAGACCGCAGAGCCCACCTCACTGACAAAAGACAAAGGAGGAAAAACCCAACACCCAACCCCAACCAACCAATTTTCCCTTGCAACCGCTGCAATCGTGTCTGCCTGTCCCGCATCGGACTTGTCAGCCACAAACGAGCCTGCAGCTGACGTGGACTTTTTACCCCCTCCATAAATCTTCGTCCGCGAAGCCAAGCCAAAGAAGAATTCAACCTCTCCTGGAAGTAATGAATCAGGTGGAAGTAACATAAAACTTACCAAAATCATGAACAGTGGACAATGTTTGTAAATTTATTAATTTAATTCATGCAGCTTAAGAGAATTTAAAAAAATAATGGTGGCGGTTGCTTTAGATGCAGAAAAAGCCTTTGATAGGGTAGAGTAGAACTACTTATTTAAAGTCTAACAGAAATTCAATCTGCCAGAAAAATATATTAATTGGATTATCATGGACCGTTGGCAAAGATGGTGGTAAATGGGTATGTATCAAACCAGTTCAAACAAAGCAGATCAATGAGGCAGGGATATCCATTGTCCCCCTCACTGTTCACCTTAGCAATAGAACAATTGGCAGAGCTGATAAGAAAGGAAAATAAAATAAAAGGGATAAAAATAAAGGAGAAGGAGTATAAAATCAGTTTATTTGCAGGTGACTTCATAGTATACCTAACAGAACCAGAGAAACCAATGAAAGAGTTATATAAGAAACTGAAGGAATATGGAGAAATATATGGGTATAAGGTCAACACAAATAAAAGTGAAGTGATGCCAGTGAGTAATGTAGATTATACAGAACTCAAAGAATCTCCATTTAAATGGCAATCACAAGCGATTCGATACCTAAGTAACTTAAACCACTTGTACAAACTAAATTATCAGCCCTTAATAAGGAAAATACAGGAAGACTTAGAAAATTGGAAAGAATTACCGCTAACGTTGATAGGGAGGGTGATCTGCGTTAAAATAAATGTGTTCCCACGGATACAATACTTATTTCAAACATTACCAATTCCCTTAACAGAGAAATTCTTTGCAGAACTAAGGAGAATAATAAGGAAGTTCTTCTGGAAAGGGAGTAAATTGAGGGTAGCGCTAGATTGCAGTTACCAAACTTCAGAAATTATTACAGAGCTGCACAATTAAGGTATTTATCAGATTTTTATCAGATGAGAGAAAAAGTGGATTACACTAAGAGAGAGCTGGATAAAATAGGAGAGAAGGTACCGGAACATATACTTTATAAATGGGATGAAAACCCATTTATAACAACTCACCAGTACTGCATCACTTAAAATATGGAAGAAGATACATGGAGAAAGGAAAAAATAAATTACCAAATACCAAAAATACTATTGACGCAAAATCCACTAATCCCTTTTACAATAGACCACTTATTTTTTAGAGAATGGGAGAGAAAAAGAATCAAGAGAATAGAAAATTGTTTTTTGGGAAATAATTTATTAACATTTGAACAATCGAAGGACAAATACAGATAACTCACGATACAATGTTTCCATACCATCAATTGAAAACTTATTTAAACGACAAATTGAGAAGCAGATTGAGGCTACCAGAAGGAGTAATTATAGATACAATGATAATTAAAAGATTTATAACAAATATGTACATTAAGCTGCAAGGCAAGGAAAATGATGAAATAAGGTTTTATTCTATCCAGGCAGATTATAATTGGTTGTTCCTCAAGTTTACACTTTGGATAAACCAAAAAGACTGCAGATGCTGGAAAACTAGAACACAAAATGCTGGAGGAACTCAGTGGGTCAAAGATTATGGCGTCAACTTTTGTCTCTCTCACCCTTCATCAGGAATTCAGGTTGTGGCCTGAAATGTTGATGATCTATTGGGTACTACCAGACACATTGGGTTCTTACAGCATTTGTATGTGGCTACATTTGGCCTCACTCTGGCTCAGGGTGAGGATGAGGACAAACTTGTCTGTGTGGGTACATGAGGGAGATTTAATGACTGGCAACTGGGAGAGCATGGAGGCCAATATATCTTTACTTAAACTGTCCACTGTACCTTGCTTCCCAAACCACTTGCACAGTGCTGTGCATGTTAGGAAGACAAATGACACATTAGCCTTTATTGCAAGGTTTGTTGAGAAATGGGAAGTATTGTGACATTAGTCTGTGTACCTGGTGAGGTTAAACTCTAGTAATTTGCATAATTTTGATCCTCTTGAGAGAAGGTGTGGTGGCATTGGAAGCACTTCAAAAGAAATTCATCTGGCAAATTCTTAGAATTTGAGGTTTGGCCTTTCATGAGGGACTACAAACATTACCAAATATAAAACTTGAAGGACACGAGCATTGAATGTTAACCATCCACATGTTCCACCTCCATCGTTGGCATGCTGGGACAGCACTGGGAGGAGTTTTTTTTTAAAGTGGTACTCTGATTGAAAGGTTAATGTTTCTTAGGGGGTGTAAGGGTTAAAATGCAAGTTGCAAGCAGCCAGTACTTGTTGTTTGCATTCTTTAAGTGTCTCCAAAGAAACGTCTTCTTAGCCAAGGTCTCTTTCTCTGTGTGTTTTAAGGTAAATGGTTCATTGTTGATTCTCTTCGTTCCACGAAGATGGATGGGCTTGAAATGGTCCAAAAACTTTTATTGACCGTTTTAAGTATCATTTAATTGTTTAATCATAGTTTTAATACTGTCTAACAAAGTTGTAATAATGTAGTAACCTATATAAGGATTAAAAAACTGTGGGAAAACGCAACTCAACTTTGTTACAGATCTTTTTAGAATGAGTCATAAACAACAGCATTCTAGTCTCTCCAGAATCACTGGAGGTATTAGAAGAAGCGGTAGGTACATCTATTTTATGAAGATGAGCGAATGGAGGGTTGTGGGGACCTAGTGCAGAAAAGGAATTGATGGCTGTGGCTATGATTAATTTAAATGACATGTCAGGCTTGAGGAGCCAAATAGCTAACTTGTGCTATTTTCTGAAGTGTTTCCTAAAGTAGCAAAGCCTGTGGCTGAAATGCTTGGCTTCTGATATCCACAACCATCTTTGTGTGAGGTATGAATCCAGTCAGTGAATAGTCTTCCCTTCAATATAAATTGATCTCATTTTTACTTGGGCTCCTTGGTGCAATACTTGATCAATACCATTGACATTCAAAGTTGTCATAAACTTTTCCCCTCCTGAAAGACAATTTAGCATTAGTGAGCAAGTTATTGTTGATTGTTCCAACTAACTACAACATTAGGCCCTTTCAAACTGCCATGTAAAATGGGGTTAACCAGACAATTTGCACAGTTAGTGCCAGAGTTATGTGGCAATTTGAAAAGGTCCAACTGAATCAACTCGGTCAAAACCCAACTGAGTCTCTGACCTATCTCTGAGGTAGTCATGGAACCCAGTAAGACTTACTTAGGTCTTGTCCATGGCCGATTTGAAAAGAAAAGTGGCTGACCATCTTATTCCGGTGACGTCAATGCTTGCATGCATGCGTCACCGCAGCAGCACTTTGGTGTGAAGTTCGAATATAGAGGGGGAAGTCTGCAGTGCAGGTTAGTTAACAGAGAGTTTAAAATGTGGTGGAAACGTGTTTCTAAGGAGTTGTTTGGTGCTGAATTTTTAGTTCATTTAATCTGGGGTGATTGTGTATGCTAAAGTATGCACTGTGTGTGTACTCATTGAGATAGAAGGACGTGATTCCAGCCTTTAAACCTGCAGTCTATGCCACCAGAGCAGTGACTGCAGATCATGTTGCACACCTTAACTAGTGGAGACCTGCATAGATTTATACAGGAAGAGGGGAATTTAAGCAGATTCCTCAATCAAAAGTTCTGCTAATTTGAGTAAAAGCTGCCTTATGGTCAGAAGCTGAGGTCAAAGAGCTGCTCTGCATAAGGGGAGATCCTGATGGAAGTCAACTTTTATCTCGTACCATGAAAAATGGTCTTATATATGACCTCATTGTGCTGAGGCTGAGGGAGGCAGAATGAGAAGACAAAAGTGCAGGGAATAAACAAACTGAAAAACCTGCGCAAGAGATTTCTGCAGGTCATCTACCTCAATAGTTGGAGTGGCAAAGAACGCTTGGACTGGCCCTATAGTCACCAGGTATATCAGATCTGGGGTGTTAACCCATCTGCAACCTCTTTCCCTGATGGCCAACTTGGATAGCCCACCGACTGTTAATAGCCCACAGGCCAGTGAGGCATGTATCCCACTGGAAGGTCCTATTGAGGCATCCACTCCCAGCACAACTGTGGCCCCCTCCAAATCAAGTGCTCAGGCTGGTGGAGGTGAGATGGAGGATACCCTAGAGAAGGACCTCAGCAGCCAGGCGTATGACAGCATGACGAGCCTGGAGCTTGTGCTGTCATGGGCAGAAATCCCCACGGACATCCCGTGCTGTTCCAGCACGCCAGTGATGGAGGCAGAACATGTGGAAAGTAAGCCTGAACAGTTCATGGAGGAGTAGCATTCACTACTAGTGTCCTTCATGTATGTTCGGCAGTGTTTGGACCTGACACATGTGCTCTGTAAATTCTGTTCTTTGCCCTGCAGGCTTTGAGGGCAGGAGAGCCACCCTGGAACAGGGTCTGACCGCAGTGATGCGGAGCTTTGTGAGGGAGATGGAGGAGGAGAACCATGACTGTGTGTGGCACGAGTGAAGACTGTGTGTGGCACGAGAATAGAGGCGCCTGCTGGGTGATCAACAGAGTGCGATGAGGCGCAGCCTGGAGAGCGTAATGGGGAATCCTGACCACCCTTCAGGATACTATTCAAGAGCATTCATCAATGATGTGGGAGATGGTGCATCTTGTGAACTGCTCTGTTGCACTTCAGTCCCAGGCACTGCAATTTATCCTTTGCCTTCTCCCCCTCCCCACCCCCCCCCCTTCCTCGAACATCACGCTCTCAGCAGCCTTCCACCTCCACACCTCATCCAATGCAGGCCCAACTTCAATACACCCATTACTTGCATGCTAACACACAGCAGGAGCATCATCCACTGCTGTGGATGACAACCAGTCCCAAGGGGAGATTGCTTGTATTCTTTCCTACCCTCTCATCCTTTATGCAGTTCTGTAGTAGTCAGTAAATGAATGATTTGTATTTCAGTGCACTGTTCATCATTTTTTTGATGCTCACTGTGGCAGATCATTGGCGGGTGAAATGTTTATGTTGGAAACAGACATGCAGGAATATCAGCTAAACCAATGTTGTCTTTTATTAGTTAACATGGCTGCACACTACATGAATATACAGAGATTCATAAGTAATTGCTTCATGATGAATGGAAATAACGCACATGTCAAGTAAATGAGGGATTGCTGTTAATTGCCCTGCATTTTTTTACTGATGTTCAGCATGGGGCATTATTACAAGGAAAAAGTTTACAGTTCTGTTGCATTAAAAGACTGACATGCAAGGGTGTCAGACAAATTTTTTATTCGAGATCTTGCATTGAAGCACACTTAAAGAATGTATGGCATTTGTTATGTTTGAGGACCCCCCCCCCCCGTTATAAATAACGGCAGCCACAACTTAAGTGCAGACTAACTCAATGCTTAACTAATTACGTACTACAAGCATTACTGCAAAGCGTTCAGTATAACTCAGTTCCACACATCATTGCGAACGTGTAATGATGTCATATCAACACTCTTCCTTCCCCCTCCCCCCACCCAGCATACATAGTCTTTGAAACGTTCTGGTGGGTGTGTGGTTCGTCTGGATCTATGGAGAGGGATGGTCAGGGCACTTTGTGGTTGGAAAGGAGCTCTAGGCATGATCTGTTCCAGTTCATCGGTCAGGATGTAACTGGGCGGTGGAGATGATGATCTTGGCAGTCTTTTTGGAGTTGGGGTGCAGTGCAGTGGGTACATCCAATTTGGGGTGAGAAGACCCAGCGGGCTGCTAGCCTGGTCTCTGGTTTCCAGTGGTCTTCTTGATGGTATCTCCTCGATCGGTGGTCTCAGCCCTGCTCCGTGTTCGTCGATGTGTGGTGGAGACGCTTCTACTGGTAGCCAGGTTTGCCCCCTCACTGAACACACAGTCCTTTCCAGCTTCGGGTGTCATTGCATTGTCTACTGCTCTTAGTTGGCTGATGTGTCTTTTCCATATTGTGTCCCCCACTAGGATGTGATAGGAGTATGGGCTGAGTTTTTTCAGGACTCCTCCCTGCACCCATGGAGCTTTGCACCAACACTGGTTCCCCCACTTCAATTTATCTTGGGTCTCTCTTAGCGGAAGCTATCTGTTGTCGTCTGAGGCTGATGTTTGGACGTATTGCTGACAGACTGGTGTAATAGGGTTTCATTTCCTCTGATATGATATTTCCTGATCTTCTGGCCAACCATTGTTTGTGAAATAGAATACTCAGGGCAGTATTATATCTTTATGGGTTTCCTTACAGATGATCCCCTTTGCTGTTATCGGAAGTTGATTCAGTTGGCTTTGATTTATTTCTGTTGTTTCTGATGTCCATTTTACAATTGTTTAATTCTGCTCCGTGTCTGGGAGTGATAAGTGGGAGAGGGCATCTGCGTGGTTATTCTGTAGTGCTGGTTTGTATTTTAAATCAAAATCGTATGTTGCCAATAGCATCGCCCACCTTTGAATTTGGGCTGCTGCCATCATTGGTATTCCTTTATTAGAGTCCATGGTTTGCTGCCTGTCACCAATGTAAACTTGTAACCATAAAGATATTGGTGAAATCTTATTACCCTGAAGATGACGGCTAGTCCTTCTCTTTTCAATTGAGCATAGTTCCACTCACAAGCAGTTAGTGATCAAGAGGCATATACCATGGGTTGTTCTCCCTTTTCAGTTTTCTGTGACAGAACGGCGCCCAATCCCACTGGCGACGCGTCTACTGCCAGTGTTAGTTCTTTGTCTGGATTGCAATGAATTAAGACATGGTTATTGCTTATTAGAATTGTTTTTAGTTCATCTGCAGCTTGTTTGGTTTCTGTGTTCCAGGACCATTTCTGACTCTTAAGTTCATTTAAGGGATTACATAACAGAGCCATGTTTGGAATGTTGGCGATAATGGTTTTCTAGACCCAGAAATGATTGTAGTTCTGTTTTGTTCGTCGGGTAGGGAGCATTCTGTACAGCTTTTGTACCTTTGTTGTCCATTTTTTCCCTTTCCTTATTGATGTCACCGATGGTAACATGAACACACATTTGTCTTTTCGCAGTTGGACATTTTCCTGTTGTAGTTGATTCAGAACGATATCTGGGGTAGTTAGATGCTCTGTGTCGGAGACGAATTCAATGGGTAATGGTGTCATATCTAACATTGAATCTGCATATGTTTACATTAGATGTTACTTGCGGGAGGCAAGTAACACACGGTAAATGGAGACAGCCAAGCCACTTTATAATTGTAAATTTGCACAGGTTGCTTTTAAACATTCTGCTATGTGCTGCCACACCTCTTTATTGAGCTGTGTTGTATTTTGCCAAATTGTAACTTGGCTAAATTGTAATTTTTCACTAGTTGCCTTGTTATTTAATTCAATAAAGTTGAACTTTGACATCATGTCACAGTCTGCAATGTACATCCTCCCCGATGTTTGCATAGTTGACACAGTAGCATCACAGATAGCACTGGCAATGCACGTTGTGGAACAATGCAAAGGATTTCTCTCTGGCTGAGGAAGCCCCTGCTCTGCAGTGATGTTCCACTTGAGCAGGTAGTGATCCTTGTTAATCTCAAATATGATATACCATGTGGCAGCGCACATTGCGACACAGGCGAACCGGCTTCATGTTTGTCAAAAGGGGCAAACCCCTCATGTGCAGAGGGGCCACGCACGTGCACACGGCTGTGTAGTTAAGTCACCGCCAGCACAGAGGCGGGACTTGATGGCCACCTTGTGAGGCGCAGCGTGGGCTTTTTCAAATAAAACTTGGAAATGAAATTGACTTCAGCGTGTATTCTCTTTTCTCGCTTTCCCCCTCTTAGCTACCACTCCAGTTGGTGACCCCATTGAGCCCAGACGATTCTGGACTCTACATCATGGACACTCCAGAGTCAATGCAGTGGCAATGAAATTACCTTCTGGATGCTTCCCCCACGCACTTGGTTCGGACAAGCAGAAGCACAATTCCACCTCAGGCAGATCACCTCCGACTCAAAAATGTTCTACCACGTTGTCCGTGCCCTCGACCAAGAGACCGCAGCCAGAGTGGACCTCCTGTTACACAACCCCCCCCCCCCCCCCCAAGAGGAAGGTAAATACTCAGCTCTCAAGAAGCTCCTCTTAAGTACTTTTGGCCTGTCCAGGCGACAGTGCGCCGCCAGAATAATGCACCTAGACGGCCTAGGAGACAGAGCACCATCTGTCCTCATGGACGAAATGCCACAATGTTTGAGCAGGCTTTCCTGGAGCAGATGCTGGATTTCTCAGATCCACGCAAGGTCGTGGCCAGAGCAGATATACTCTGGTGCATGAAATGTGAAAATGAGTCTGCCATGAACCAGATGTCACACCCCAACCCCAACTGGGCACAAATGCGACCCAGCAAGCTGGCAGAGGCACCAAACGCTAACTGGTGCTTTTTATCACCAACGCTGGGGGTTGAAAATGCAGGCAACCCAGGACGCTTCCAGAAAATGGCCAGGCCAGCCGCTGCTAATGGCCACGGCGACTGGCCACATCAATAGCCCTCTGCATGTCACCAATAAGGTTAGTGGCCAGCAGTTCTTGGTTGACATGGGTGCCAAACTTAGTGTAATCCCACCAACCACATTGGAGTCATGAACGCAACCATGAGGCCCCATGCTCTGGGTGGCACACAACACCGCCATCAAAACCTTCAGCATGTGCAACGTGCAAATACAACTCGGCAAAGAGAAGTTCCAGTGAAATTTCACATTAGCTGCGGTGGACACTGCTCCTCGGTGCTGATGTCCTTCGGATGCACAGCCTGCTGGTGGACATGAAAGCTAAGTGCCTAGTGCATGCCCGGACTTTCCAAACCATCCAACTCAAAGCTCCATTGCCCACAACCCAGGCGTGACTATGGTGAGCATACCTAAGGCCGAGTATAGCTGCATCCTGGATGAATTCCCAGCTGTCTTCAGGCCGCAATTCACTTCCACCATGACACAGCATGGAGACTTCCCCCAGACAAACTGCAGTTGGCCAAAGAGGAATTTTCCTGGGTGCAAGAGTTGGGCGTAGTCCACAGGTCTGACAGTCCATGGGCGGTCCCACTACCCATGGTCCCCATGTCCTCGGGTGGTTGGTGGCCCTGTGTGGATTACCCCCACCTTAATGACTCCAACACACCCGACCGCTACCCAGTCCCACATATACAGGACTTCACGGCCAACCTTCATGGTGCAAAGGTGTTCTCCAAAGTCAATTTGGTGCATGGCTCTCACCAAATCCCAGTCCACCTGGATGACTTTGGCAAGATGGCCATTATTACCCCATTTAGACTTTTCGAATTCCTCCGCATTCCTTTTGGTCTCAAGAATGTGGCTCAAGCCTTTCAGCGCTTGATGGTTGTGGTGGGCTGACTTGGAGTTTGTGTTCATCTACTTGAATGCCCTACTCATCACAAGCAAGGATCTCGGGGAGCACAAGGCCCATCTCCGCAGACATTTTGCTCGCCTGTCAGAGTTTGGACTCGTGGTCAATGTGGCGAAGTGCCAATTCGGGCAAGACTCCATGCAGTTCATGAGAATGGGGTGGCACCATCAGCAGAAAAGGTGACAGCCATACGCCAGTTCGTCCACTCTGACACCCTCAAAGGCCTCCAGGAATTCACGGGAAAGGTTAACTTTTACAACCGATTCATCCCATGTCGGCATCCATCATGAGATCACTGTTCGCCATGACATCAGCCAAAAGCAAAACCCCAGCATGTATGGAGGAGGCCGACACAGCTATACTGAGACGAAAAACACCCTGGCTAACGCCACCTTGCTGGCTCATCCCAGATCGAATGTACCCACTGCGCTCACCGTAGACACATTGGCAACAGCCATCTGGGGCATACTTGATCAATCCTTCGAAGGTCAGTGGAAGCCGCTGGCCTTTTTCAGCCAACGCCTGCGCTCACCCCCCCTCCCCCGAACTTCAATACAGCAAGTTCGACAGGGAGGTCCTGACACTCTACCTGGCTATCAGGCACTTTTGGTATTTCCTGGAGCGGAAGCCATTTATGATTTGTAGGGACTACAAGCCCCTCACCCACGTCTTCGGCATGGCCAAGGATCCCTGGTTAGCATGCCAACAACGCCACCTATCCTATATATCAGAATTCACTAACATCTGGCACCTCTCTGGCAAGGACAATATCGTGGACAACACACTCTCCCGACCCACCAACTAGTCTTTATTCCCTGGGCTGGACTACTCCCAGCTGGCACAGTCACAAAAAGAGGATGAGGGGACGCAGGCCTTCTGCACAGCCATCTCTGGCCTCCACTTCAAAGACCTCAGTTTGCCAGACAGCCCCAACACACACCTGTATGATGTCTCCACTGCCACACCGCGTCCAGTAGTGCCACAGCAATGGAGGCACCAAGTTTTCAAGGCTGTTAACGACCTCGCACCCCTGTCCATAAAAACCACAACCCGTATGGTAGCAGAGAGGATCATGTGGCATGGCCTGAGAAAACAAGTTGCACAGATAGCTCACAATTGCACGCAGTGTCAAGCATCCAAAGTCCACTGTCATGTCAAGACCCCAGTCCACCAGTTTGATCCTCTGAGGAGACAGTTCGAACATATGCCTGTCAACATCGTAGGCCCGCTGCCCGTCTCCAGAGATGCCTGTGTAACAGTAATAGATCACAACACAAGATGGCCGGAGGCCATTCCTTTAAAGGACACCTCAACCAATTCCTGTGTCAGGGCACTGCTCATGCATTGGATCGCGAGGTTTGGGGTACCAGCCCACATAACCACTGACAGAGGGGCGCAGTTTACGTCAGCGCTGTGGACATGGCTTGGAACGCTCCTGGGCATCAAGCTGCTTCACACCGCCTATCACCCACAGTCCAATGGACTCGTCGAGCATTTCCACCCCACATGAAGTCAGCCCTCATGGTCCGTTTAAATTGCCCAGCTAGGTGGACGAGCTCCCCTGGATCCTATTGACATCAGGATGGCACCTAAAGAGGCATCCTCAGCTGAATTGGTGTACAAAGCCCTGCTATCCCTGCCAGGTAAATTCTTCCTACCATCCCGAGATTCAGGCACTGAGGGAAAAGCATCGTTACAGGACCTATGGGACAGGTTAGCCTCGTTTGCACCAGCGCCCCATGGGCAATGGTCTGCATTCATCCCCCCCCATGGACAATGGTCTGCATCCATCCCCAAAGACTTATCAACTGTATTCGAATGCTGTCAACTCGCATGGATACCTGTAAGCAGTCCAAAATAGAGGTCTGAGTATCGCATATAGCTTGCCCATGGATGAATACATGCACACATTTAACATCCACTCTCTGGACGTGTGTCATGGTGAACCAATTCATTTTTTTCAGCCCCGCACACTATCTGTCCATTAAGGTTTCGATACTTCATGTGGGAAGAGATATCCGCCCGCATCCTCAGCCTTCCTAACACCCGAGCATTGTGAGTTCAGCCTAGCCATCCCACATACACATCTTTGAAGCTGAAAGCTAACAGTGCAGTGCAATGAGTCACAACCTGTGGGCACTTACTTAAGCAGGCAGACAATTGTTAGAGTGCAGAATTCCCTTACTGTCCTTTGTGGTCCACGATAGCTTGAAGAATTATAGCGTTGCACCCCTTACGGTTGTAGTCCGATGATTTGTAATCTGTGGGGCCATTATGGGAATATGTGTGCCGTCGATAGCCCTAGTGCACACTGGATATTCTTTATCTGCAAACCTGTTTACAGTCTCCTGCAGGCATGTCCCACTTGGTAACTGAGTGAAATGCTTCATGAGGAGGAGTCACGTGATGGAGTAGTGGCCGGACGGTGAACTCCAGCCCTCTCCAGAAAAGTCGGAAAAAACAAAGGAAAACACAAAGACACAAAAATAAAAATTAAAGAAAAGTGAATATAAAGGTGGAAAGAAGATGGCGACGAAAAAAGAAAAATTGAAATCAACGGTAAGAAGAGAGGAAGAGAAGACAACGGAAGAAGAAGGAGAAGGCCTTACCTATTCGAAGAGGCCCGCGGTGGAGAGAGAAACCCGCTCCCTCAGGTCGGTAGAAAGTGGACTACAAAAATGGCTCGCTGAGCCGAGTAAAAGTGCGCAACCGCGCATGCGCGATGCACATGCAAAAAAACACATCGACGGGAGGGGTGACCAGCTGGGGAGTCGATCTCCACAGCCGGCAATGACAGCTGCAGAACACCTGCAGCAAGAAGAGAACATAGAAGACAACGAAAACAAGAAAGAAGAGAAGAAAAGGGCAACAAAGAAACAACAGATGGCCAACCCAGAGGAAGAAGAAGAGGAAGAGGAAGAGTACAGTGAAATAGAAGAAGAAGGGAAAGGCAAGATAAAGGATATACTTTCTCTTATTAAAGAATACATGGAGTCATTTAAAGAATGGCAAGCGCAAGAATTTAATGATTTAAGAAGAAGAATAAACAATACAGAAGAGAAAATGAATAAAATGGATATGACCTTAACAGAAATGGGAAAGAGAATGGACAAGATGGAAGAGCGGGAAGCAGCAGTAGAAATGGAGATAGAGGACTTAAAAAAGAAATTAGAGGAATCTAATAAAAAAGTTATAGAGACACAAGAACTGTTAGCTCAGAAAATAGATATAATGGAAAATTATAACAGAAGAAATAACATAAAGATAGTGGGCCTTAAGGAAGATGAAGAAGGCAAGAATATGAGAGAGTTTATAAAAGATTGGATCCCCAGGATCCTAGGATGTCCAGAACTACAGCAAGAAATGGAAATAGAAAGGGCACATAGAGCATTGGCCTTTAAACCACAACCACAACAAAAGCCAAGATCTATTTTAGTAAAATTCCTAAGATATACTACAAGAGAAAAGGTACTGGAGAAGACAATGGAAAAAATAAGAGAGGGCAACAAGCCACTGGAGTACAAAGGGCAAAAAATCTTCATTTATCCAGATATAAGTTTTGAACTCCTGAAGAAGAGAAAGGAGTTCAATACAGCAAAGGCGATTTTATGGAAGAAAGGGTATAAATTTATACTAAAGCATCCAGCGGTATTGAAAATATTTATTCCAGGACAACAAAACAGACTATTCTCGGATCCAGAGGAAGCACGAAAATTTGCAGAACAATTACAAAATAGACTGAGGGATGAAGACGTATAACGAGAGTACAAAAGACTGAGAACTAAAAAGACACATAAGTTTTGAACTCCTGAAGAAGAGAAAGGAGTTCAATACATCGAAAACGATCTTATGGAAAAAAAAACTATTCTCAGATCCGGAGGAAGCAAGGAAATTTGCAGAACAACTACAAAACAACCAGAGAGATGAAGATATGTAATAAGAGTAAAAATGACCATGATTTATATGTATGTGGGTAAAGAGGTATATGTGTGTATATGTATAATGTGCATACATGAATGTATCCGTATTTAGAGGAAAATATAGATAGTATAGACAAGAATTAATAAGGGAAGGAAATGGAATAGAGGGAATAAGGAGGGAACTAAAAGAGTGACCTTTGTTACATATGAAAAGTGAAATCTTTTCTGGGGGGGCTGGGTGGGGAGGAGTTGCGGTCACTGCAAAATCAGCTGACGCTTGCGAGTGAATTCGCAAATCCAAATGGAGAGGGGAGATGTGGTTGTCCGACAAGGGATAAAGGACAACTCAGGAGGGGAAGGGGAGATTGGGGCTAAAGAAGTTTTAAATAGGAGAATAAGGAAAATATTTGATGCTTTAGGAATGTTGTCTTATAAAGGGTTTAAAACAAGAAAACAGAAATGGATAAGAAGGAAAGGTAATGATGGAGAAACGGAAAGGGAAGATAAACAAAGTGTAAAATGGCTATGTTGAACTATATGACTTTAAATATTAATGGAATACATAACCAAATTAAAAGGAAGAAACTGCTAAATTTACTGAAAAAAGAAAAAATTGATATAGCATTTGTGCAAGAAACACATTTAACTGAATTGAAGCACAAGAAATTAAAGAGAGATTGGGTAGGACACGTAACAGCAGCATCGTATAATTCAAAAGCAAGAGGAGTAGCTATATTAATTAGTAAAAATGTGCCATTTAAAATAGAAGAGGAAATAATAGATCCAGCAGGGAGATATGTAATGATAAAATGTCAGATATATTCGGATTTTGGAATCTACTAAATGTATATTCACCTAACGAAGAAGATCAAAAGTTTATGCAAGATATCTTTTTGAAGGTAGCAGATACGCAAGGGAACATATTAATAGGAGGGGATTTCAACCTGAATTTGGATTCAAATATGCACAAAACTGGGAAAAAAATTAACAGAAAGAACAAAGTAACCAAATTTATAATTAAATCGATGGAAGAAATGCAACTTTTGGATATATGGAGGAAACAACACCCAAAGGAAAAGGAATATTCATATTACTCGGCTAGACATAAAACATACTCAAGAATAGACCTATTTTTGTTATCAGCTCGTATGCAAGATAGAGTAAGAAAAACAGAATATAAAGCTAGAATACTATCGGACCATTCACCCTTAATATTGACAGTAAAGTTAGAGGACATCCCTCCAAGAATGTATAGATGGAGATTAAACCCCATGTTACTTAAAAGGCAGGATTTTAGAGAATTTATTGAAAAACAAATAAAAATATATTTTGAAATAAATACGGAATCAGTGGAAGATAAGTTTATACTATGGGATGCAATGAAAGCATTCATTAGAGGGCAAATAATAAGTTATGTAACCAAGATGAAGAAGGACTATAATCAGGAAACAGAGCAGTTGGAAAGGGAAATAGTAAATATAGAAAAAGAATTAGCAATGAAGGAAGATACAACTAAAAGAAGAGAATTGGCGGATAAAAAAATAAAATATGAAACACTACAAACATATAAGGTGGAGAAGAATATAATGAAGACAAAACAGAAATATTATGAACTAGGTGAAAAAACGCACAAAATCCTAGCATGGCAGCTAAAGACAGAACAAGCTAAGAAAATGGTATTGGCATCAAGGAAAAAAGACAAACAAATTACATATAATCCAAAAGAAATTAAGGAAAACTTTAGAGAATTCTATGAACAACTATACCGAACTGAAAACGAAGGGAAAGAAGGGAAAATAGATGAATTTCTGACTAAAATTGAACTACCAAAACTACAAATAGAGGAACAAAATAAATTAACAGAGCCATTTGGAATAGTAGAAATACAAGAGATAATAAAAAAATTACCAAATAATAAGACACCAGGAGAGGATGGATTCCCAATAGAATTCTACAAAACATTTAAAGACTTATTAATTCCGCCCCTCCTGGAAGTAATCAACCAGATTGATAAAACACAAAGCTTACCAGGTTCATGTAAAACAGCAATAAATACAGTAATACTAAAGCAAGGGAAAGATCCACTCTCACCAGCATCATATAGACCAATATCTTTACTTAACACAGATTATAAGATAATAGCTAAACTATTAGCAAACAGATTAGCAGAGTATGTACCGAAAATGGTAAATCTAGACCAAACTGGATTTATCAAAAAAAGACGCACAACAGACAATATTTGTAAATTTATTAACTTAATTCATGCAGTAGAAGGGAATAAAGCACCTACAGTAGCAGTTGCTTTAGACGCAGAGAAGGCCTTTGACAGAGTAGAATGGAATTATTTGTTCAAAGTATTGCAAAAATTCAGTTTACCGGAGAAGTATATTAATTGGATTAAAGCATTATATAAGGGACTGTTAGCGAAAATGACAGTAAATGGACATGTATCAAAGCAATTTAACTTAAGCAGGTCAACATTGCAGGGATGCCCACTATCACCTTTATTGTTTGCGTTAGCTATAGAACCACTAGCAGAATTGATAAGAACAGATAATAATATAAAAGGAATAAAAATAAAAGACAAGGAATATAAAATCAGTTTATTTGCGGATGATGTTATAGTGTACTTAACAGAACCAGAACTATCAATAAAAGAATTATATAAGAAATTGAAGGAATATGGAGAAGTGTCGGGTTACAAGATAAACGTAAATAAAAGTGAAGCAATGCCTATGAATAATGCGGATTTCTCAAAATTTAAGAAGGAATCACCATTTAGATGGCAAATGCAAGCAATAAGATACCTAGGTGTACAAATAAACAAAAATCTCGGCCAACTATATAAACTCAATTATTATCCACTAATGAAAAAATTACAGGATGATTTAGAGCATTGGAAAGATTTACCACTAACACTAATAGGAAGGATAAACTGTATTAAAATTAACATTTTTCCAAGGATATTATACTTATTTCAGGCATTGCCAATACAACTGACAGAGAAATTCTTCAAGGAGTTAAAAAAAATAATAAGGAAATTTTTATGGAGAGGGGGGAAACCGAGGATAGCACAAGATAAATTAACAGAATGCTATAAACAAGGAGGCTTACAACTGCCAAACTTTAAAAATTATTATAGAGCCGCATAATTAAGATACCTATCAGATTTTTATCAAACAAGGGAAAAGCCAGATTGGACGAGATTAGAATTAGATAAAATAGGGGAAAAGATACTTGAACACATATTATATAAATGGGATGAAAAATTGGTACAACATAGAAGTTCTCCAGTATTACATCATCTCCTCAATATTTGGAAGAAGATTCATGTAGAAAGAAATAAAACAAATTATCAATTACCAAAACTAATATTGACGCAAAACAAGTTACTCCCTTTTACAATAGATAACCTTTCCTTTAGAGAATTGGAAAAAAAAGGGATTAAAAGAATAGAAAATTGTTTTTCAGGAAATAGATTCTTATCCTTTGAACAAATGAAAGATAAGTACAATATAACTCAAGATACAGTGCTGGCATATTACCAATTGAGATCCTACTTGAAGGATAAATTAGGAAGCAGTTTGAGTTTGCCAGAGGGAAGTAACCTTGAATATGTGATTACAGATACAATGATAATCAAAAGATTTATAACAAATATGTATATTAAACTGCAAGAAAAGGAGAATGAGGAAACAAATGGTAAAACTAAACAAAAATGGGAACAAGATTTAAATATAAAGATAAAAAAGGAAACATGGGAGAAGTTATGCTCTGGAACGATGAGAAATACAATAAATACGAGGTTACGTATGATACAATATAACTGGATACACAGGCTATACATTACACCTCAAAAGTTAAATAAATGGGACCCAACAGTATCTGATAGATGTTTTCGATGTAAAAAAGAAATGGGAACAACAATTCATGCAATCTGGACATGTGAGAAAGTAAAAAAATTTTGGGAAGATCTAAATCAGATATTAAATAAAATAACAGAAAACAATATACCAAAGAATCCAGAGATCTTCCTCCTAAGTAACATAAAAAACAAAGAATTTGGAATTGATTTGGAGGATGCACAAAAAAGATTTGTTAAGATAGCTCTAGCCGTAGCAAAACAATGTATTATGTCAACCTGGAAATTGGAAGATAATTTGAAAATACAACAATGGTATATAGAAATGAATAAATGTATTCCATTAGAAAAAATAACATATAGTTTAAGAAATAATATTGAAATATTCGAACAAATATGGGAGCCTTACATTAAATACAATAGCGAAAACCTACCGGGGACAATCATTACCTAAGTTAACGGAAGGAAAAGGAAATGAAAAGAATGGACTCAGTAGAATTTCTGGTGTATTTTTATTGAATGACAACATTGTCTGACTGGTTTAATGTATCCTAGATTGTATACCTTAAATGGACGGGAGGGGGGAGGTAGGGAGGGTGGGATGGGAGGAGGGAGGGGGGGGGAGAAAATGGCACTGTATATGTGTGAAAAGGAAAAAGTGTGTACCATGGTTAATGTGATTTATGGTGTGAAAAATAAAAAATCTAAAAAAAAATGCTTCATGAGGGTCCATCTCAAGGCGCAAGTCCCTTGTGCCACAACCATCCACACAGTGGATAAACCAACACCGAAAAGAACACTGATAGTGCAATATTCACATGGGGTGGCATACCATAATTGGGCAATGGCAAGTTGGACATGAGGTTCCAGAGGTCTTCTGATGTTGGTCTTCTGAAGTTTGTCACCTGCTACCTCAAATCTGGCTCGAGGAGGTCACATATGAAGTTGAAGGTGCTATTCGACATTTGGAAATGTGCCACCCATTCCATCAAATTTAGACTCTGTGTTCCCCCACAGTACTGGCCCCTGTGCTCTATCTATCTTCCTCTTCATTTTGATTTCAATCATGTGTTGAAAGAAGCACCCATAAGCCAGCCATTTACATCTCCATATGACAAGCTCCGTCTGCCTATCCTCTTCATCCAGCCATCTCTTGAATCGCGCAGCGTATATATCCTGCTGTTCCTCAACTATTGCAGCATGCACCTGATGACAGCGGTGGTCAAAATACTTGCCTGCTGTGCTACAACACTGCAGAGTTGCATAACCATCATCCGAACATCCTTCCCATTCGCCATTTCGACTTTGGTTCTTAAATTCTGGCAGTACTTCTGGTGAGTGTGTGACGCATCGTCAGGGGGGTGGGGGGCGGTGCAGGATCCCCTTTAAATCGCTGGGTTGGCGATTTAACTGGTAGAGCCCCCTGTGATTTTAAAGGTGGTTCTAGCACCTTTGGCCCAGTAATCGCACCTGGATCCCAGGAGGGCTACCCAGATGCTATAATTTGAAAATCCCTATTGTTAGTGTAACTGGTTCACTGATTGGGAATAGACTAATGGGATGATAATTGGCTGACGAAGATTTGCCTTTTTTTGTCAGTTTTTTTTAGGGCACATTTATATTTTCCACATTTGTTGTTGGAACAACTTGATCAGTGGCATAGCACATTGTGAAGAAAAAGTTTTTGCAACTTTATTGTCTATAAATTCTCAAAATCGTGTTTAATTGCCATCATGAATGCTCATGGCACTTGATGGATATTTTATGGGTTGTGGTTATTATCAGTGGAGTTTAATTAATAAGAAGAGAACAGTATATTTTTTTTAATAGTTTCGTGACAGTCTGAGTCTTTGTAAGTAAAGAATTATTTAGTGTCATTGCCTGAATTACGTTTACATAACTGCAGAATATATGCTCAGTTACACAGCTTCTAGTGTTGACAGTCACTGAGGCAGGAAAGGAGCACTACTGTATGAATAAATTAGGTTTATTTTTAGCTTGCACTGTACCACAAGAGGGAAGGATGACAGGAAGGGAAGATGTTGGATGAGAAATTAAGACCCAGTTAGAAATTATTCTTGTTGTCTGTTTGTATTCAGTTTTACAAGTAAATGTAAAAATGCTGGATAAAGGTCACGTTTATCATCCAATTGCACAAGTACAACCCGATCAAAACGTGTTCTCTGTGCAAAACATGTGGATGCACAACCAGACATAACAGGCAAGCGATACAAATATATACTCTGTGCGTGCGCGTGGGTCTAGAACGACAACCCATTTCAATTCCCCACCCATTCCAATGTGTCTGGCCATAGTCTCGTGCATCCCAGATTGGGGCTGTCTGCAAATTAAAAGAACATCTCTGCAAGTTTTTAGTTAGCCTCCCCTCTTATCTATCCCTGTTTCTCCTTTCATCCAACTCTGCACTCACAGAGCCACCCCTTGCTTGATCAGTTCTCACCTTTCCTGCCCTACTATCCATGTCCAATTATCACTTTTGTCCATTGGTCTGTGCTCCTCCCCTCTTCCTCATTCTTTCCTTCTCCCCAGCTTTTTGATTCAGGTATCTGCCTTTTATTCGTACCTTGAAAAAGGGCTCAGGCCTGAAACATCGGTTATATTATCTTTACTTCCCATGGATGCTGCAAGACCAGCTGAATTCCTCCAACATTTCTGCATTTTTAAATACAATTACAGCTTTTGCAGACTTTGTGTTTCATTCTTGCATGTGGTACTCTGACAGTGATACCCTGAAGAGAGCTGATCATTTCGTGCAAACTTGGCTCAAGGGGAATGTTTATTTTTCATGGAAGCTAAAAAAGGAACAAAATCATCAAATGTTGCCTGTTTATTTGCTACCTGAAAACAAGGGTGGTTGGTTCCCAAACACAACCATTGTTAATGTGCACCTGGCCAATGAGCCCATGTACTGTCATGAGTGTTTGGCCTGTGATGGTGATATATAATATAAAGCTGACCTCATTCACATTCTTGTTCATAAATGCACATGCTGATATTTGAGATGAAGCTGATAGTACTGTATTTGGATAACCTATGCTGCTTCTTGTGGACAGGACATACCTGGAGACAGGTTCCTGCCATCTCAAATTTTGAAGGTCATGGACAATTCAACAGCAAAAAAGAGGCAGCTAATGTTATTGTTTCATTGAAGCTCTGGAGTGCTTAATTTACTGATCTTCTTTCTTTGATTGTGGAATCTTTGAGATGCATCTTTAATTGGTCAGCAACTTTTGATTTGAAGACTCATGAATGTCTCAGTTGTGTCTTTTGCTGCATATCCTTAACCTTTAAATTGGCTGCATTCCATTATCTGTTTAATTATTCCTAAACTTTAATCATTAATGTGGCAGGATTGGAGTTTTTTTACCTGATTCCTTGATCCTGTAATATTTTTTCAGTTGTCTGTTGGACGATGCTTTCACTCCTCACCATTCACATAATGCTCTATTGTATTTTCCATTTTGAATTGCAAACTAAACTCCTGATTGAATTAAGGCAGGTGCTACAAATTAATTGTATTTGTTGAGTGAAGGATATGCCAAGCATGAGGTAGATATTGCGCGTGCTATCTCTTCTTCCCCGGCAGTCCCTCAGGATTGTAGATGTCGTGCTATTCACTGTGGTTTGGACATGACTAATGAAGCCAAAGTTTCCTCTGGCCCACAGACTCCACCTCAGGTGGGGCATGTGGGTAATTGATGAGGTGGGAGCTATTTAGGTTGTTTATACTGTGCTTCCATTGCTTCTGAATGATGAAGTGGGTTTTAAAAGCTTGGAGCAGTTTGTGTACTTTAATATACTTCATGTACTGTCAGTTAATTGAGCTGCTGGATTTATTTTCCCTATTTGGGTTTGAGAAGATGGTTAAATCTCTTCCTCGATCCATTTGATGATCAGTTCTTTTGACAACTTGGGAGTTGGCCACCTGAACCAAAAGGCCTGAGCAACAGAGCTGAAATGAGTATAATTAGGGCCAACAATAGGGAGCATTGGCCTTGTAGATCTGGAGTCACAAAGGCTAGAATGTAAAAGAATGAATTTCTTTCACTAATGTTTCATTTTTGATGTTCGCCTGATTTATCATTTAGCATCACTTAGTTTCTATTCCCCAACTCCCATGATGAGAAATCAATTTGTAATTAATTTAACCAGAGCTGCTGGGTTTCTTGAACAGCAACATTACAGTGAAACCCTGAGTTTATGCACCCTGATTTAATGTGAATTCAGATATAACGCAAAGAGTCATTGGACCCTGAGTCATATACAAGGTAAGCGCCACTTAATGTCCATGTTCTGTTCTTTGAGATAGGATGTTAAGGGAGCCCATTTTAAAAGATGTGGAACCAGGAATGGCCAACCTATGACAGATGTGCCAAAAGTGGCGCATCGGGTGATTAGAAGTGATGCATCTAAATGATTAAGGAAAGTAATGTTTTATCTTGTTTTTGCAATATGACTTGCATATTCAGTGGATCAAACAAATATTTTTCATGGCGGGGAAATCACACAACATTTTAAAGAGAGTGAAATACTTGGGATGAAGGGCATTCAGACACCAAAGTCACAACAAACTTCTACCCAGTGGATTTGGTTTCCCTGTTCCTCCCTCACCTGCCCACAGCGAGTCCTGGCACCGTCAATGTGTCAGTGTCGCTTGGAGATGCCCAAAATTTCTGCCCTCTGATAATCTGTTGCAATCGTCAAACTACCCCCACTTCTCTAACTCTGTCAACCTGTATACTATGTGTATATACATAGTGAAACCCTGATTTAGTGCAACCTTGCTTTTCTTCGCGATGATATTTTATGGACCCAGTCAATTGCGCTATAACGGGGCCACACTGCATTACAATTCTATGCACCTGTAAGTTAGTACTTTATAAAGTGTGTTTGAAAGTGATACCAGACAAAATAGCTACGGGGGTACATTCAAAATGTTTGTGTGTTGGTTTTGATTCTCGGCTCTGCTCAATAGATTTGCTTTGAGTCTGCTTCTGAGCCTTCTCAAAGAGACCCGAGTGCAAAATTTGACTCAAGCCTCATTGTTAGCCATCTTGACCTTTGCACTATTGGAGATTTCATTGTTCAAATAAAGTATTGAGTTTATGCCTATCCATCCCCATGTAAAGACTTTTGAAATTTATAGAACAGGGATGTTCATGGTTGTCACCTTGTGTGGAAAAGAGAAATTGAAAAGAAAGTAAAATATTGGGGAGATGCTGATAATTGTATTTTCAATCAGAATTTATGTATTGTAATTTCTTTTGCTTTACCTACATTCTGTAAACTTCTTTCAATGGATTGTTCCTGAGACAGAGTTGGAATTAACCTTCTTGGGGAATATTAAGGAGTAATGACTCTTCCTGTTCCTATTGAAGTGACAGTGACTGCCAAAAGTGAATTAACATTAGGATATGAACATCAATCATATTTTAAGAAAAGGATGCTCGTCAAAATATTTTTCTTTGGCTTCACTTCCACCGGGCTTCCCTGCAATTATTTTCTGAGTGAGGCTGGCGATCCATTTGACTTCATTTGCTTCTTAAAAAGTTATTTGCTTTATATCAGTAATATCTAACCAAAATCAGGACTTTCCCAAAGGAAAAATTGCAAACATGTGCTTGAACTTCACTAGTTTATGATGCACTGCATTGGAGCTATAACACACTGTCCTACTCAACTATTTAATGAGCTAGATATTTTACAAAAGAATACCAAACAATAAGTGGAACAAATTCTTTCTTCTTCTTTGACTTGGCTTCGCGGACGAAGATTTATGGAGGGGGTAAAAAGTCCACGTCAGCTGCAGGCTCGTTTGTGGCTGACAAGTCCGATGCGGGACAGGCAGACACGATTGCAGCGGTTGCAGGGGAAAATTGGTGGGTTGGGTGTTGGGTTTTTCCTCCTTTGCCTTTTGTCAGTGAGGTGGGTTCTGCGGTCTTCTTCAAAGGAGGTTGCTGCCCGCCAAACTGTGAGGCGCCAAGATGCACGGTTTGAGGCGTTAACAGCCCACTGGCGGTGGTCAATGTGGCAGGCACCAAGAGATTTCTTTAGGCAGTCCTTGTACCTTTTCTTTGGTGCACCTCTGTCACGGTGGCCAGTGGAGAGCTCGCCATATAACACGATCTTGGGAAGGCGATGGTCCTCCATTCTGGAGACGTGACCCATCCAGCGCAGCTGAATCTTCAGCAGCGTGGACTCGATGCTGTCGACCTCTGCCATCTCGAGTACTTCGACGTTAGGGATGTAAGCGCTCCAATGGATGTTGAGGATGGAGCGGAGACAACGCTGGTGGAAGCGTTCTAGGAGCCGTAGGTGGTGCCGGTAGAGGACCCATGATTCGGAGCCGAACAGGAGTGTGGGTATGACAACGCCCCCCCACATCTCCATCGGGCACACAAAACTCAAAACGGTAAACCAGTTTACCTATCTCGGCTGCACCATTTCATCAGATGCAAGGATCGACAATGAGATAGACAACAGACTCGCCAAGGCAAATAACGCCTTTGGAAGACTACACAAAAGAGTCTGGAAAAACAACCAACTGAAAAACCTCACAAAGATAAGCGGAACAAATTCTATCTTTAGCAAAAGTGCTGGCGAAACTCAGCAAGACATGCAGTAAGGAAAGGAAGCAAGGAGTCACCAGCATTTCGGACATGAGCCCTTCTTCAGGGTCCTGTAACTAAATTCTATCTTTCACTGAGTTTATGAAGCAAATTTTCTTTAAATCTACAGGAGGGTGTATTTTCAGCTAGTATGGAGTTGGGTGTTAAGCAGTCTGGTGGAAATTTAGTCCAGCTCATTGACTCAAATAAACTCATGACCTTTATTTAACAGTGAATTGATAGAAATGGAAAAAAAATTCATGAATGCATACATCAAGAAATTTGGAATGCCATCTTTCATGGATTATTACCACATAAAGAAACTAGTGTTTCTGATGTACAATAGAATATCTAAAAGTTCTGTTTTTAAAATAGTGTCAGATGTCTTTCTTTTAATGACAGGGAAAGCTCGGTAATTGTTAATCCCTTAACATTTTATCTTGTGTATGATTGAAAAGGTGAATGTTTCATTAGATTTCCAGAATTCCTGTCAGATTGCATAAGAATAAATTTCTACAAACTCCTACTGAACACAATGTAAGAAATACTTTCCTTATTTTGGTTATTATTCAGACACAAAATCAGCAAAGCCAATATTTTAAGCCTATCTCTTATATCCTTGACTTGTGGTGACCTGCTGCCAACTTGACCTGTTGCAGTTATTGTGTTGATGATTCTCCAGATTTTGATACAACAGTTGATAAGGAACTGCCAGTTTTTTTCGTACTGTATGGTATGTCAATATATTTTTTTAATCTTGTTACCTTCCAGGCTGCTGCTCTTATGAACAGAAGCCAGCCAGTCCTTCTGTCAAGGTCTTTCTCCTGTGGTTTGAGAAAGTAATCCATAAGCACAGAACAGTTTGCTCTTTCGATTAACCCTGAAACCGCACACCAAAGATCATGTGTCACAAATTGATTAAGCTGAGCACTAACTTGTAATATGGATGAGAAGCCCTTCATTGATCTCTTCACTCTCCTGTCTCTTCTTTTTGAAACCAATGTCTCTGTCCCAAAAGATTTGGTAGACTGGCAGAAATCTATTGGATGTGTACAAACTGAATACAGCTAAAGATCAAGTTATTCCATATGGAATATAGAGTATAATAACACAGGTTTTAGATCGCTATCAGATATGGCTTTGCTGAAATTTACACTGGATTGTTTGTCTCTCCTCATGTGATTTGTGTAACTAAGTAAAAAAAGCTGTTAAAGATATGAAAAAGGAGATTGCCAATTATCCTATTTTCATTTCCATAATAGTGAAGCCTTTATTATCTGAAACATTTCTATCCATGTTGAGGAACAAAGATGCATTGTGCACTAGCCTAAAAAATGAGGCTGATCATTATTTTTCAAAAGAATAATCTGCAAATCAACCAAGCTCCTTTATTCTGCTGCTATTTTTTTTATCCTGTGACATTTGTTTCTCAAGTTTGCTTAATCTTTTAGCAAGCATTTTCAAGGAAAAATAGTGAAGAAATGAGATTTTTGAGGAATTATGTTAAGGAGATGCATTTTTGAGATCAATATGAATGTTCTGGCTTGATGCATAGAACATAAACAGTTGAGGCCGATGGCCTATTTCCATGCTGAATCTGTTAGGGTTTTTACACAGAAATCCAGCAATATTGTCCAAAGCAAGACCCGACATTAAAGCCAGCTTTGGTTGTTTACACTGAACTGAACAAAGCCCGCTTAATGCCGGGTCAGTGTGTCTTTTTACACAGCAAGTCAACATTCCGGGATCAAAAGAGACAAGACATGTAATACAACAGTGACTGCGTCTAGTCTTACGTATCACTACTGGATTTGACAGCATGTTAGACCCACTTTTTTTTCTCCAAAAAATGGCTCAAAAATATTCCCCCAGTCTTCTATGCAAAGGTGATAATGGTGAGTAACACCAACGGGGATCATCGTCACTGTGTGACTCGCCAGTATCACCACTATCTATCGTTGGGGGCTGGTGGCAGGCTGTCGGGGGGAGCAGTTCAGTGGGCTTCAAACTGAATCCATAGCACATGGTGACTAGACACATCTGGGGACAGCTGAGAGTGGAGGGGGGTGGGGTGGTCTTTTATCAAAATGCCACTCCATAACACTAATCTCCTCTTCCTTAATATCTGAAGGTGTGTCAGTGACTGTCTTGAATACATTCAGTAACTGAGCATTCACTCCCTCCTGTAGAGTTGCAGATCCAGTACCCTTTGATACATACTTTTTATCTTATTCATGAATGATCAAGCTCTATTTTGAAAGACCAACAGCGACCCCACATCTGTCATGTCAACCATCTCTCATTCTCCTCGCAGCAACACCTCAGTGCTTTACCCACCTAAAGAAATGGTGAGTCCAGTAGAGGATGCATCACTATTTCACTACCAGCTCATTTCATCTCCAGGTCCAACCATTTCATCTACAACTCATTTAAGACTTCTGCATTTATGAGAGCATGCATAGATATCCAAGATGGGCTAAACCCCAAGTGCCTGTTGGTCAGGTATTCCCAAGTGAACTACTTGATGTCAGCCAGATTAACAGCCACCAGGAGAGAGATTCCTTTTGTACCAGGACATCTGCACCTGATTCCTTTTTAATCAGTCTTGCTGACGTAACTTGCCCCCCTTCAGGGTTCTCCAGATGATCCTCTTCTTTCAGGTCACCACAGAGTTCCTTTCAGACAGCTAGTCTTCTCCTTTGACCAGGCAGTCTTCAAAGGTTTGCCAGCTTGTCCCTCTGGAACTGAAGCCTCTGTCTCTCCTCTCTCTAGCTCCCTCCCTCTCCGAGAGCAAAGCTGTTTTCCCCCAGCCTGCAAAGATCAACTGCTCTTCCAGACAAACTGCTGCTGTATGTTGCTACTTGGTTCCCTTTTGCAAAATAACACTCTGCAAAAGTCCTGCAAAGATTCTGTGTTTTAAAATGTTTCTGGGCAACCTGCTCTACATTCCTCCCAAACCAGCTCTAAATACTCTCACACACCCCACCTCCCCCATTGTGTGTTGGTGCTTTTTCCACAGAAGGTGTAGTGTAAAATGGCAGCAAATATCCTGGAACAATGTGACAATGTGAAAAGCACTTGAGTGATTCAGCACAGCACTTGAACAAAAATATTTTATAATATTTGCACAAAATAACAAAATCATTATTCATCTGCACATTTTGGTAAGCATGCATTTGATGTGCCAAAAAACGGTTTAAAAAATAGATTTAATTGACTAATTACTTTGAAAGAATCCACAAAGTTAATTTTTTTAGTAACCCTGTAGCCCCCTCTCCCCTACTTCTATTGTGGAATGAAGACTAAACACGGGATTAGTTTAAAGTTCCTTTCTTCATGTTTCTGAGCTTGAACAGCAGTGATCTTAGTTGGTGTTACAAGATGAAGCAGGCTTAACTTCCTGGGTCAGTTACTTACCTGGATTAAATCTTAATATTCAAAACAACTTTTTAGTTCACTGAGAGCAGTTGTATTTGTCTCTGAACAATATCAAAAGCAAAAAAGAATAATGAGGAAAAACTGTGCATACTCAGCAGGTGACCTCTGTGGAGAAAGAAATATTTTTAACATTATAAGTTGATGTTTTGTTAGATTGGGAAAAGTTGAATATTTTAAGCCATTACAGAAGTCAGGAGCAGGATAGGCAAAGGAGTGACAGTAGTAAGATCATTTTAAAAACAAAAATAGTAGAATTAAAATCGTGAAGGCAGAATTATTACCAGCAACGGAAAAATGGAAGCAATATTTCAATGTGAAATTACTGATCTCTTGGAGTCACAGACTGACAAGCATCTTAGAAGTAAATCACTTGTCAGAAGGCCGCAACCAAATAATGTGTGTTGCTTAAACCTCTGAACTTCATTAGAATATTGCAAAATATAAAGGTCAAAATGGAATGGGGCAAACATTTAAAATAATATGGTGCAAACTGTGGGTCATGATTATGGACTAAACACAGATGTAGAAAAAATTGCTCATACAATGTTTGACCTAGCGAAGGGAGACTAGAACATAGTAGTTGGTACACTTTACTAAATGAGGCAAATAGAAGTAAATTGCTTTAATATTTTGAAAGACTGCAGGTTGATGGGACCTAAAAGCACTAGTGGTGCATCTCTTGTATTTACATGGGATAGAGCTTGGAGGCAGGTGGTGGTGGTCTTTGAGGCGAGAATTGGAGATGCATCATTGGGGGTGAAAATGATGGAGCATGGTTTGTTGAATGTGGAGACTGATGCAGGAAAAAGAAATGTTACATCATTGGGTGGTTCTTGAAAATGAATAGGAGACACATCAAGTTGGAAGCAGAAGTTATCTAAGAGTATTAGTTGGCTCATGTGTATGTTGGTTGACAGTCTGTTCACAGACAAATGATGGGAATTAAAAATTGGTGACAATTTTGACTTTTGGTTACGAGAAGGCTGCATCACTCTTACCTGTTAACAGCTGAGAAAGGCCCGACAGCAGGGCTCCCAGCTGGAAGATAAAGAAAGCAACGGGAACGGGAGGGGTGAGAAAGAAAAAAGTAAACTAGAGACACAACAGATAACCATCCCAGAAGAAGAGGACCAACATCAAGAAACCATGGAAAAAAAACCCAACAAATTGAGACAAGCAGCTCAACAAGAGTCAGAAGAGACACAGATACAAGGAAGAGAAATAGAAGACACAAACCCAAGAGCAGACACAGAAGAAGAAGAACACCAAGCTCTGCACAGAGGAATAGGAGGTAAAATGAATGGACAGTACATAGATAAAAAAAAATTTTCAAGAACAAATGAAAGCATTAAAAGAATTTAGTGAAATGAAAAGTACAGAAGAAAAAGTGAATAGAATAGAGCTGGTCATAACAGACGTAGGGAAAAGATTAGAAAATGTGGAAGAACGTGTAATGGCGGTAGAAATGGAAGTGAACGACTTAAAAAGAAAATTGGAAGAAAGTGACTAAAAAGTTAAAGAAACACAGGAGTTGTTAGCTCAGAAGATGGATATAATGGAAAACTATAGTAGGCGAAACAATATAAAGATAGTGGGCCTTAAGGAAGATGAAGAAGGCAAAGATATGAAAGAATTTATAAAAGAATGGATCCCAAAAGTCCTGGGAATGCCAGAAATGCAGGAAGGAATGGAAATAGAAAGGGCATATAGAACATTAGCCCAAAACCACAGTCACAACAAAAACCAAGATCCGTTTTAGTAAAATTTCTGAGATATACGACAAGATAAAATATATTGGAGTAGGCAATTAATAAAATTAGAGAAGACAAAAAAACCACTGGAATACAAAGGTCAAACATTTTTTTTCTACCCAGACATAAGTTTTGAGCTCCTAAAGAAGAGGAAGGAGTTTAATGCAGCAAAATCAATCCTATGGGGAAAAAAAAGGCTATAAATTTATGTTAAGATATCCAGCAGTGCTTAAAATAGTTATCCCGGGGCAGCAAAACAGACTGTTCTTGGATCCGGAGAAAGCACAAGAATTTGCAGAACGCCTGCAAAACAGAAAGAGAGATGAAGAGATGTAACAAGAACAAAGAATGATGACAAACTACATATAAAGAAGTAAAAATAATGTATAAGTAAGAACTATAGGAGGGAAGAAAAGGGAAGTAAGGGAGAAGGGGGGGGGTTTAAAAATAAATAAATGGACAAATAGGAGAAAGAGAAGAAAAGATGGGGAGCTTTGTTGTAATGTGAAGATAAGTCTTTTCTGGAGGGGGTTGGGTGGGAGAGAATATCAGTCACTGCAAAATCAGTTGACACTTCCGAACAGATTTGCAGTCCGAATGGAGTGGTTGCCCGGCAAGGGAAAAGGGGCGACTCAGAGATTGGAGGAGGGGAACACTTGGGGTTAAGGAAATTTTAGATGTGGGAGTGAGTGAAATATTTTATATTTTAGAAGTATTGTCATACAGTGCGTTTATATAAAAAAAAAACTGAGAAATGGGAATGGGGAAAAGGGGAAAGGTGGTGGTGAGGAAGTGGAAATGAGATGTAAACAAAGTATTAGATGGCCGTGTTGAACTATATGACTATAAATATTAACGGAATACATAACCAAATCAAAAGGAAGAGGCTATTAAATTTACTGAAAAAAAAAAGATAGAACATTCGTGCAGGAAACACACCTAACTGAAGTGGAACACAAGAAATTAAGAAGAGACTGGGTAGGGCATGTAATGGCAGCATCATATAACTCAAAAGCCAGAGGTGTAGCTATATTAATCAATAGAAATGTACCAATCAAAATAGAGGACAAAATAATAGATCCAGCAGGGAGATTAGTAATGTTAAAATGTCAAATATATTCAGAACTCTGGAATTTGGTCAATATAATGAAGAGGATCAAAAGTTCATGCAAGATATTTCTTTGAAGATTGTAGATACGCAGTGGAATATATTGATAGGAGGGGACTTTAACCTTAATTTGGATTCAAAGATTGATAAAATTGGACAAAAGACTACCAGAAAGAACAAAGTAGCCAAATGTATGGTTAAATCAATGCAGGAAATGCAACCTTTGGATATATGGAGGAGACAACACCCAGAGGAGAAGGAATACTCATATAATTCGAGTGGACATAAACATACTCAAGGATTGAGTTGTTCCTGTTGTCAGCCAAAATCCAAGGGAGAGTTAGGAAAGTGGAATATAAAGCTAGATTGTTATCTGATCACTCACCCCTGTTATTAGCAATAGAACTGGAGGACATCCCACCAAGAACATATAGATGGAGATTAAACTCCATGCAACTTAAAAGACAGGATTTTAGAGAAATTATTGAGTGCCAAATTAAAATGTACTTTGAAATAAATATGGAATCAGTGAAAGACAAATTTATATTATGGGATGCAATGAAAGCCTTCATCAGAGAGCAGAGAATAAGTTATGTAACTAAGATGAAAAAGGACTACAATCGGGAAATAGAACGGCTGGAAAGGGACATAGTAAGTACAGAAAAAGAACTAGGAACAAGAGAAGATACAACAAAAAGAAGAGAATTGGCGGACAAAAAAAATAAAATACAAAACACTACAAACGTATAAGGTGGAGAAGAACATAATGAAAATAAAGCAGAAGTATTATGAGCTAGGAGAAAAAAACGCACAAAATACTAGCTTGGCAGCTTAAAACAGAACAAGCTAAAAGAACGGTTTTGGCATCAAGGAAAAAGGACAAACAAATTACATATAACCCAACAGACATCAATGAAAACTTTAAGGAATTCTACGAGCAATTATATCAAACTGAGAATGAAGGGAAAGAAGACAAAATAGATGAGTTTTTAGCTAAAATTAAACTACCGATATTGCAAGAAGAGGAGCAAAACAAATTGATAAAACCATTTGAAATAGAGGAAATACAAGATATATTAAAAAAGCTACCGAACAATAGAACGTCTGGGTTGGATGGACTCCCAATAGAATTCTATAAAACATTTAAAGAGTTACTAATTCCTCCTCTCCTGAAAGTAATGAACCAGATAGAAGAAACACAAAACTTGCCAGATTCATGTAAAACAGCAATAATTACAGTAATACCAAAGACAGGGAAAGATCCACTAACACCAGCATCGTATAGACCAATATCCCAACTTAACTCAGATTATAAGATAATATGCTAAACTATTAGCAAATAGATTGGCCGACAGTGTACCAAAAATAGTAAAACTAGATCAAACTGGATTTATTAAGAAAAGATGAACAACGGAAAATGTCTGTAAGTTCATTAACTTAATCCATGCAGTACAAGGAAATAAGACGCCAACTGTGGCTGTTGCTTTAGCCACAGAGAAAGCCTTTGACAGGGTAGAATGGAATTATTTAATTCAAAGTATTACAGAGGTTCAACCTACCAGAGAAATATATTAATTGGATTCTTCTTTCTTTGGCTTGGCTTCGCGGACGAAGATGTATGGAGGAGTAAATGTCCACGTCAGCTGCAGGCTCATTTGTGGCTGACAAGTACGATGCGGGACAGGCAGACACGGTTGCAAGGGAAAATTGGTTGGTTGGGGTTGGATGTTGGGTTTTTCCTCCTTTGTCTTTTGTCAGTGAGGTGGACTCTGCGGTCTTCTTCAAAGGAGGTTGCTGCCCGTCGAACTGTGAGGCGCCAAGATGCACAGTTTGAGGCGATAATCAGCCCACTGGCGGTGGTCAATGTGGCAGGCAACAAGAGATTTCTTTAGGCAGTCCTTGTACCTCTTCGGTGCACCTCTGTCTCGGTGGCCAGTGGAGGGCTCGCCATATAACACGATCTTGGGAAGGCGATGGTCCTCCATTCTGGAGACGTGACCTATCCAACACAGTTGGATCTTCAGCAGCGTGGACTTGATGCTGTCGACCTCTGCCATCTCGAGTACTTTGATGTTGGTGATGAAGTCGCTCCAATGAATGTTGAGGATGGAGCGGAGACAACGCTGGTGGAAGCGTTCTAGGAGCCGTAGGTGATGCCGGTAGAGGACCCATGATTCGGAGCCGAACAGGAGTGTGGGTATGACAACGGCTCTGTATACGCTTATCTTTGTGAGGTTTTTCAGTTGGTTGTTTTTCCAGACTCTTTTGTGTAGTCTTCCAAAGGCGCTGTTTGCCTTGGCGAGTCTGTTGTCTATCTCGTTGTCGATCCTTGCATCTGATGAAATGGTGCAGCCGAGATAGGTAAACTGGTTGACCGTTTTGAGTTTTGTGTGCCCGATGGAGATGTGGGGGTGCTGGTAGTCATGGTGGGGAGCTGGCTGATGGAGGACCTCAGTTTTCTTCAGGCTGACTTCCAGGCCAAACATTTTGACAGTTTCCACAAAACAGGACATCAAGCGATGAAGAGCTGGCTCTGAATAGGCAATTAAAGCGGCATTATCTGGAAAGAGTGGTTCACGGAAAAGTTGCTCTTGTGTCTTGGTGTGAGCTTGCCAAACTGCATGAGTTTTTCAAGCTCCGCTGGGACCAAGGAAAGCTACCTCAGGACCTTCGTGATGCTATCATCATCACCCTGTACAAAAAGAAAGGCGAGAAATCAGACTGCTCAAACTACAGGGGAATCACGCTGCTCTCCATTGCAGGCAAAATCTTCGCTAGGATTCTCCTAAATAGAATAATACCTAGTGTCGCCGAAAATGTTCTCCCAGAATCACAGTGCGGCTTTCGCGCAAACAGAAGAACTACTGACATGGTCTTTGCCCTCAGACAGCTCCAAGAAAAGTGCAGAGAACAAAACAAAGAACTCTACATCACCTTTGTTGACCTCACCAAAGCCTTTGACACCGTGAGCAGGAAAGGGCTTTGGCAAATACTAGAGCGCCTTGGATGCCCCCCAAAGTTCCTCAACATGGTTATCCAACTGCACGAAAACCAACAAGGTCGGGTCAGATACAGCAATGAGCTCTCTGAACCCTTCTCCATTAACAATGGCATGAAGCAAGGCTGCGTTCTCGCACCAACCCTCTTTTCAATCTTCTTCAGCATGATGCTGAAACAAGCCATGAAAGACCTCAACAATGAAGACGCTGTTTCATCCGGTACCGCACAGATGGCAGTCTCTTCAATCTGAGGCGCCTGCAATTAATTGGATTAAAGCATTATATAAGGGTCCAATGGCGAAGGTGACAGTAAATGGATATATATCGAACTAATTTAAATTAAGCAGGTCAACTAGGCAGGGATGTCCACTATCTCCAAAATTGTTCACTTTAGCAATAGAACCATTGGCAGAACTGATAAGAACAGAAAATAAAATAAAAGGGATTAAAAACTCTTACCTGTTAACCTGTACTCCTCCCCTTCCCTTTCCTTTCTCCGTGTTCTCTGCTCATCTCATTAATTTATTAAGCCACATGCCTGTTTTCTTTTACTTGTACCATAACGAAGGGCTCAGGCCTGAAACATTGGTTACCCTGAAGCGGCCTGCACATGGAGATGCGGACAGGCCCACAAAATGGCTGATGAACTTGGTGACAGCACGGACCTGTGAGTGACACAGGCCATTGTCCCAGGTGACCTCCGCACGGAGGGAAGACAGTCAACTGTGGCGGGAATGCTGGCCAATCCCAGGCAGGCGCTCCGATGACACAGTGCATTGTCATCAGCACCTGGGCTCCATTTAAATATGACGGCCAGTGCAATAAATCAGTCTCGACTTCAAGGCTTTGGTGTGCATGTCATACTTCTCCATGTTCGAGTAGTGCAAACGCTACATTGGTGACCCCAACAGATCTAACCAGCATTTAGATCTGAAGATGACAGACCAGGCGGAGCCAGCGAACATCCACGCGATCTCACTCAGGCTCTCAAAGTTTTTGGTGTCGCAGCCACACGTGTGGTTCGAGCAGGCTAAGGCTCAGTTCCTGCTTTGATATATCGTCGCTGACGACACCTGCTACTTCTATGTCAAGAACCCACTCGATCAAGACATGGCCGCAAGGATCGTAGACATCCTATGGCAACCTCCAGAACAAGGCAAATATGTGGCCCGCAAACAGCTGTTAACCCGTACTTTCAGGCTCTCCTGGCGAGAGCGTGCTGCCCAATTGCTCCATATGGACAGTTTGAGGGACAGAGTCCTGTCCGCCCTAATGAGCGACATGCTCACTTTGACCAGGGACACAAGACTTGTCTGTTCTTCGAGCAGATCTTTCTGGAGCAGCTACCTGAGGATATCCGACTCTTGCTCACGGGTGAGGACTTCAGTGAATCCCAGAGGCCGGACATGCTCTGGAGAGTGAAGAAGGATACCAGCGCTATCTTGGACCAGGTCAACAAGCCAACTGCTAAGCCAAGACCAGCAGAGAGGCAAGTTAATACCCCAGGACAATTCTGCTATTGTCATCAGCAATGGGGGGATACTGCCCACCCTGCAGGTTTCCAGGAAAAGCCCTGGCCAAACATCGTTGAGGCTGCGGCGGTGGCCCACTTGATGGCTTCCTCTATGTTTGGGACTCCTTGTCGGGCAGGTGTTTCCTGGTCAACACCAGTAACAAGTTATGCGTTCTGTCCCCTGCAGGCCTCAACAACTGCAATGGCAAGCAGGACACAGCACTGAAGGCAGCTAACAACTCCTCCATTCGAACATTTGGTTCCTGCACCGTGCCCCTTCAGGTCAGCAACAGCTGGTTTACGTGGACTTTCACCTTCGTGGCAGTGGCGCAACCACTCCTGGGGGCCAACTTCCTTTATGCTCACGGCCTCCTCGTAGACCTCAAGGGACTGCCTTTGGTACATGCAGAACTTTACAAACTCTACCTCTGGGGAAAGCCAAACTACCCGTCCCCCAACTTGACTCGATAATGCTTTCCGACAACGAGTCTGTCTGCATCCTAGCAGAGTTCTCCTCAATAATGGCACCACAGTTCTCCATGGCTGAGCCAAAGCATGGGGTAAGGCACTATATTCTGACTGAGGGCTCCCTGCTTCACACCAGGGCATGCTAACTCCCTCCCGAGAAGCTTAGCCTCACAAAGGAGGAGTTCAAGGAAATGGAGGAGCTAGGGATAGTGCGGCGCTCTGACCGTTCCTTGGTCTCCCCCTTTCACACGATGCCAAAATCACTGGTGGGGGGGATGGAAATGGAGGCCATATGGCAACTACCGCCTCCTCAATGAGGCCACCACGCTCGACAGATATCCCATGCCCCATATCCAAGACTTTGTGAACATCCTTCACGGGACACGGGTGTTTTCAAAGGTGGAATTCCCAGTTCACCCCCAGGATGTTCCCAAGACCATGATTATAACCTCCTTTGGCCTTTTCAAATTCCTACATGTCCTTTGGGCTGAAAAATGGGGCACAAACTTTTCAGCGGCTGATGGACACATTGGGCCGTGACCCCCTCATTAGCTTCCATTTTAGCTGAAGCTGCAAAGACCATGATTCCCACCTAAGACAACTGTGTACCACAGATTCATACTGGCAGGGGCCCGCATCACAGTTGAAGGAATTAATTTTTAAGTACACAAATCTGTTTCCTGATGCTCCAAAAAGGACATCAGTGATTTATCACGATGTGGATGTTGGAGAAGTAAGTCCCATTAAACAATACCCATACAGAATAAACATTCAGAAAAATTAAATAATCCATCAGGAGGGGGAATATATGTTTAGACCTTCAAACTCAGATTGGAGTTCTTGTATTCTGGTACCGAAACCAGATGGAACTGTTAGGTTTTGTACAGATAACAGGAAGGTTAATTCAGTTGCTAAAACAGATGCTTATTCTATTCCAAGAATAGATGATTGTATTGATAAAATTGGAAAAGCTAAATTTCTTACTAAGTTGGATTTGTTGAAGGGTTACTGGTATGCTCCTTTAACTGAGAGGGGAAGGAATATTTCAGCATTTATTACTCCATCCAGTTTATATGTGTACAATGTGTTACCTTTTGGCATGAAAAATGCCCCTGCAACATTTCAAAGGATGATTAATTCAGTAATCCAAGGGTTAACACATACAGATGCCTATATTGATGACTTGGTCACAAAAAGTGACACATGGGAAGGACATTTGAAGGAATTGAACAAATTGTTTGCAAGATTATCCAAAGCAAACTTAACTGTTAACTTAGAGCGAATTTGCAAATGCCACTGTGACATACTTGGGTCATGTAGTTGGTCATGGCAAAGTTGCACCTATTCAAGCAAAAGTGAATGCAATTTCTTAGTTTCCTATTCCCAATGCCAAGAAAGCAGTGAGAAGTTTTTTAGAAATGGCAGGATATATTACAGGAAGTTTTGCAGAAATTTTGCCTCAACCAATCTTTTGAAGAAAGAGTAGAAATTTGTGTGGACTAAAGAATGCCAGACAGCTTTAGAAAATTTAAATGATATGCTATGCCATTATCCTGTGTTAAGATCTCCTGATTTTGATAGACCTTTTTTTGTAGCAGTGGATGCGAGTGGGGGAGCAGCAGGGTCAGTTTTATCAAAAACATCCAGTTGCCTACTTTTCAAAGAAATTCAATGTTTATCAAAGGAACTATTGTCTATCATGTTTGCTTTGCAGAATTTTATGTGTATCTCAGTACATCTCAAGAACCAATTGTGGTATTTACTGGCCACAATCCTCTGGTGTTTTTGAATAAAATGAAGAACAAGAACAGAAGATTGTTAAACTGGAGTTTGATATTACAAGAACATAATCTGCAAATTATTCATATCAGAGGTTCAAATAATATTATAGCGGATTGTTTGTCAAGATGTTAAAATTGATCATGTATAAAATGCTCTCAACATTGTGACTTTATTATAACATGTATATATTGTGAATTGTTATTTTTAGTGATTTTGAAGATAGTTTAGTGTTATTACTGAATTTTAATTCAGAGTTTAAATTCCTTTAAAGAAAGGGAGGTGTTATGGATTATAATATTGGGAGGAATTTGTAAGATTTAGAGTAAGGTTACATACATACAACCAGCGTTGTCTCCGCTCCATCCTCAAAATTCATTGGAGCGACTTCATCACCAACATCGAAGTACTCGAGATGGCAGAGGCCGACAGCATCGAGTCCACGCTGCTGAAGATCCAGCTGCGCTGGGTGGGTCACGTCTCCAGAAAGGAGGACCATCGCCTTCCCAAGATCGTGTTATATGGCGAGCTCTCCACTGGCCACCGTGACAGAGGTGCACCAAAGAAGAGGTACAAGGACTGCCTAAATAAATCTCTTGGTGCCTGCCACATTGACCACCGCCAGTGGGCTGATATCGCCTCAAACCGTGCATCTTGGCGCCTCTCAGTTCGGCGGGCAGCAACCTCCTTTGAAGAAGAACGCAGAGCCCACCTCACTGACAAAAGACAAAGGAGGAAAAACCCAACACCCAACCCCAACCAACCAATTTTCCCCTGCAACCGCTGCAACCGTGTCTGCCTGTCCCACATCAGACTTGTCAGCCACAATCGAGCCTGCAGCTGACATGGACTTCTACCCCCCTCCATAAATCTTCGTCCGCGAAGCCAAGCCAAAGAAAGAAAACATACATACATACATTTTAAAACAGATCCTATTTGAAAGACTCACAAATTCATATTTAGTTACATGGCAGGAACTCTGGAGAATGCGATGCACATTTCACAAGTTGGTGCTAATCGAAATGATGTCATAAAATGAATGGATTGGAGTCAAACTGGCTACAAGTACCTTTCTGCAAAGTGCTCACAGAAAGGTCACGCCTGGGTTTTGTTTATCTAAGACAACATCTTGACCAAGAAGAACTCCTGTTGTTTGTTGAAGAAGTTGGGGGTTTTGCAAATGAGAGTGTCACATGGGTTTTCTGGCAGTTCCAGTTGGAGAGACAGAGAGACAGAGAGAGATAAGATAAGTTGAACAAGCTCTCTCAGCCAGTGTGGGTAACACTGAAAAGCAGCTGAACAGTACAAGCCAGGAAGAGCTGGTTGAAACTGATGAAAGCAAGTTCCAGAGCAGTAGATGGCTGGAAATGCTATCTGTCTGATGTTTCTCTTGGAATAAGGGAACTGAAAGGAACTCTGGTAGCTTGAAAAAGAAATTACCATCTGGAAAACCCTGATGGGGCAAGTTTCATCAGTGAGACCTTGAGGTGACTAATGGTGGTACCTCAATTGTGGAAATCCTGGAACAACAAATCTCTCTCTGCAAACCCTATAAGAACCTTTCTGAGCGATAAACATTTACCTTTCAAGCACCAAAGCCTGGTGAACTTTATACGTTAAATTCTGTGCACAGTATAAAAATTGCCTGCATCCAGAGAACTGGAAGAAGAAGTGAGATTGAACTGTGAACCAAAGAACTTTTCTTAAATTTACACACACATTACATACACGTGCACTTAGAATTAGAAGGGGGTTAATTTGGGTTAGTTAAGTGTAGAGATGAGTTAAATTTTGATTCTGTTTTCATGTTTAAAGTTGATAAAAAATAACTTGCCTTGTTGAATGTCTATTGCTGCTGGGTTTTGGGGTCCTTTGGGCTCGTAACAGGATGGAAGGCGTCCCCTTTGGCCCAGGTAACCTGATACTCCTGTGTGACATCTCCACCAGCAGCCCTCGCCCCATTGTCCCAGCTGCATGGAAGCACCAGGTTTTTGATGCTATGCACAACCTAGTACATTTAGCAATCCGTGCCACGGTCAAGTTGGTGGATAGCAGGTTTGTCTGGCACGGCCTCCGGAAGCAGATCAGCCAGTGGGCCAAGACCTGAGGACACTGCCAGTCCTCAAAAGTGCAGACTCACACAAAGGCACCCATGCAGACTTTTGAACCGGTGTGGCTCAAGTTCAGTTATTTACATAATTGATATAGTGGGACCACTACCTATTTCTCATGGGGAAAGATAACTGCTGACCATGGTCGACTGCTCCATGAGTTGGCCGGAGACAATTCAGCTGGCTGATGCCACCACAGAAATCTGTACGAGGGCACTCATGGGTGTCCAGATTCAGAGGTTCTAGAGCACCTAACCTCAGACATGGGGGCACAATTTACTTCTGGGCAGCACTGACTAACTTCCTGGGTACATAGCTCCTCCACACCACGGCATACCACCCTCTGGCCAATGGGTTGGTGGAGGGGTTTCACAGGCACTGGAAATCAGCCTTGATGTCCTGGCTCAAGGGTCCTAACTGGGTGGATGAACTGCCTTGCGTCCTGCTGAGGATTCACACCACACTGAAGGAAGATTTCAATGGCTTGGTGGTGGAGATGGTCTATGGCACACCTTTAATCATTCTGGGGGAGTTTCTGGTTCCTGACAAATGCTTGGAAGACTTGGCAGCCACCCTTGAGAACTTGCGGCGAAAACTGGGGGCTGTGGTCCCACTACAATCCCCACCATACAGCCAGCCCAAATACAACATCATTACATCAATATGTGTTTGTGCGAAGTGGCGCACATTGGCTGCCCCTACAACGACTCTACGAGGGGCCTTACAGGGTCATCAGGGACAATGGCTCCACTTACATCCTCGACGTCAGCAGTAAGGAGGAAACCTTTACTGTCGACTGCCTGTAACCTGCATATCTGGACTGTAACTAGCCAGTCTCCACTCCCCTGTGATACAGGAACAGATTGCCCAAATAAACAGGCATGGCCTGATCCCTAGTTCTGGGAGTGGGTGGGTCATAAAATGATCTGTGCACAGAGACGCGAACCGGCCCACAAAATGGCTGATGAATGCAGCGACTGTGCGTACCTGGGGGGAGGGTGGGATGACACCGGCCATCATCCCAGGTGACCTCCCGCATGGCGGGAAGACCATGAACTGTGGTGAGAATGCTGGCAAATTCTAGGCCAGCACTCTCTAATGACAAGGTGCCCTGACATCAGCGTTTGGGGCCCATATAAACGCGATGCCCAGTGCAATAAACCAGTCTCAGCTTCAAGGCTTTGACTTGTCATTCTTCTGCATGCTCGCATAGCATGAACACTACAACCCTTTACTTCCTACATATGCTGCGTGACCTGTTGAGTTTCTCCAGCACTTTTGTTGACCTTCCTTAACATGACTTTGGGGGTGATGGAGCTGATCCATAATTTTTTTTAAAATAAAAAGATCAGAAAATGCATGCAATGGTGTACACAGTCTGACCATAGGGAAAAAAAAATTGTCCAAATGTTAATTGGGGTCGTTCAGCTCATTCGTACAAGTCTGTCAATTCATATCTTTTTGTGGATTACTGTATGTAACTGAAGCCCTTTTCACACTGGCTAACCAGTAAATTGGCTGTTTACTGAACCGGTTAAAGAAGCAGTTTTTGCTATTCACAGAAGACCACTGTTAACCAGTTCTCTGCGTAATTTCACACTCATCACAAGGCATCCCTGGAGATCGAGGAGTCTATCTTCCACTGGTGATGTCTGAGTGATACATCTAGTGATGATGGATCTGCTCCAAATCCTGATCAACGTATTATGATCTTGTATTTAAAACAAATTAATCATGTCTAATTATTACATAATTAAGCATTATGAACAGCACAGTATGAGCCCTTCAGCCCCTGTTGTTGTGCCGACCTATATAACCCTTTATAAATTTATAAAGGACTGTGGGAATGTGGTAGTGGAAATAGTGGACAATTTCTAAAGACTGTGGGAAAGAATGAAGGTGGACCTCCCCTCCGTGAGTGCTCTGTACAAACAGTCTTTTCTCTGCTTTACTAAATTCTGGGAGGGCAGGTCTGCCATTGTGCGCTTGCTCTCTCTCTCTTTCTCTCTCTCTCTCTCTCTCTCTCTCTCTCTTTCTCCCCGCCCCCCCCACCCCGTGACTTTCCCATGGTCCTTTAGAGATTTATAAAGGTTTATATAGTTCGACAAAGTTTATACCTTTTAATCTTTTGTTTCCTTCATATTCCTGCACTCACGCAAAAATGTAATCAACACATCACTACTTTGTCCTTGGATAGTAGGTGTCCCTTTCACACTGGGCAAATCAGCACACAGGCATCAGGTGACCCCAGGGATGATGCAACCTACCTAGGTGGTCCATCCCAGGCATGATTGACGCCTGCATGCTGATTAAGGAGCTTTCACCCTGGGCCCTTAACCGGTATATTGGCCGTTAATTACTGGGACGAGGTGCCAGTGTGAAAAGGGCTTGAAACAGTCTCCAGTGATATCAGCAATGATTCACAAAATGATTTTTGGTGGGTTGGTGGGCCATTAGAAGGTTGGGGTAGGAGCTTAGCCTTTGTAAGCTTTGTTAGATAAACCATTAAAAATAAAACCTTTTTTTCCACTGGTTTAATGAGAAGGGGACCCATCATGCCTCAATAGGTTTGTATGTCAACTATTTTGCAGCCTTTTAACTTCCTAATCTGAGGGTCAGTCCTGAATGATTTCACTTTGCACTAACAGTTTTATGAAACCATGCCATTTTGCCTTTGACCTGTTTTTGTTACTGTTAATTATTTTGGGTACAATTGTAATGGATGCAGACCTATCAAATACCTATGGCTAATACATAGACTTTATTTCATGCTGTTACAATCAACTCCCCAGAATTTTCACAATCCACATTGCCCATCTTTTCGGTGCTGAAAAGCAAGTTAAAATATCAGTGATTTAACAGAGGTTTAACCTCGATCAGTTTTTGTCACTTCACAAGGGTGTTATTAAAAATTATTTGTTTACTACTCATGAAGTAATTGGGTAAGTGATCAAAGCTTGAACAGGGTTTTAAGAGTTATCTGAAGGATGGTATATTTGAGATAGTTGCACTAAGTTTGATATTTTAATTTGAACTGCGAGACAACTGAAGATGCTGGTAGGAAAATGATGATCAAGAATGTGCAAACAGACAGAATTGGAATGTCTACATTCCATATGATTGGAAGAGATTAGAAACTGAGGGATGAATCCTTGAAATTTGAATAAATATGATGACATGAAGCTAATATAGAATAGAGGGTAAAAAATTGGTCAGAAACATTTAGACAGGTAATCAAAAGTTTGATCAAAGTCATTGGTTGCGAGGAGTCACGTGATGGAGTAGTGGCCGGACGGTGAACTCCAGCCCTCTCCAGAAAAGTCGGGAAAAACAAGAGAAAACACAAAGGCACAGAAATAAAAGTTACAGAAAAGTGAGTATAAAGGTGGAAAGAAGATGGCGACAAAAAAAGAAAAATCGAAAGCAACGGTAAGAAGAGAGGAAGAGAAGACAAAGGAGGAAAAAGGTGAAGGCCTTACCTGTCTGAAGAGGCCCGCTGCGGAGAGAGAAACCCGCTCCCTCAGGTCGGTAAATAATGGACTACAAAAATGGCTCGCAGAGCCGAGTAAAAGTGCGCAACCGCGCATGCGCGAAGTATCGCGCATGCGCGATGCGAATGAAAAAAAACACACCAACGGGAGGGGGGACCAGCTGGGGAGTCGATCTCCACAGCCGGCAACGACAGCTGCAGAACACCTGCAGCAAGAAGAGACCACAGAAGACAATAGAAACAAGAAAGAAGAGGAGGAAAGGGCAACAAAGAAACAACAGATGGTCAACCCAGAGGAAGAAGAAGAGGAAGAGTATGATGAAATAGAAGAAGAAAAGAAAGGCAAGGTAAAGGATATACTTGCTCTTATTAAAGGATACATGGAGTCATTTAAAGAATGGCAAACACAGGAATTTAAGGATTTAAGAAAAAGAATAAACAACACAGAAGAGAAAATAAATAAAATGGAGATGACCTTAACAGAAATGGGAAAAAAAATGGACAAGATGGAAGAGCGGGCAGTAGCAGCAGAAATGGAGGTAGAAGACTTAAAAAAGAAATTGGAGAAATCTAATAAAAAAACTAAAGAGACACAAGAACTACTAGCTCAAAAAATAGATACAATGGAAAACCATAACAGAAGAAACAACATAAAGATAGTGGGCCTTAAGGAAGATGAAGAAGGCAAGAATATGAGGGAGTTTATAAAAGAGTGGATCCCTAAGACCCTAGGATGTCCAGAACTACAGCAAGAATTGGAAATAGAAAGGGCACATAGAGCATTGACCTCTAAACCACAACCACAACAAAAACCAAGATCTATTGTTGTAAAATTCCTAAGATATACTACAAGAGAAAAGGTACTGGAGAAGACAATGGAAAAAGTAAGAGAGGGCAACAAACCACTGGAGTATAAAGGGCAAAAAATCTTCATTTATCCAGATATAAGTTTTGAACTCCTAAAGAAGAGAAAAGAGTTCAATACAGCAAAGGCGATCTTATGGAAGAAAGGGTATAAATTTATACTAAAGCATCCAGCGGTATTGAAAATATTTATTCCAGGACAACAAAACAGACTATTCTCGGATCCAGAAGAAGCACGAAAATTTGCAGAACAATTACAAAAATAGACTGAGGGAGGAAGACGGGTAATGAGAGTTAAAATGATCACGATTGATATGTATGTGGGTAAAGACAAAAATAGACTGAGGGATGAAGACGGGTAATGAGAGTAAAAATGATCACGATTGATATGTATGCGGGTAAAGAGGTATAAGAGTGAATAGAGACAATGAGCATACATGAATGTATCTGTACTTAGAGGAAAATATAGATAGTATAGACAAGAATTAATAAGGGAAGGTAATGGAATAGAGAGAATAAGGAGGGAATTAAAAGAGTGACCTTTGTGACATATGAAAAGTGAAATCTTTTCTGGGGGAGGCGGGGTGGGGGGAAATAGCGGTCACTGCAAAATCAGTTGACGCTTGCGAGTAGATTCGCAAATCCAAATGGAGAGGGGAGATGTGGTTGTCCGACAAGGGTTAAAGGACAACTCAGGAGGTGAAGGGGAGATTGGGGATAAATAAGATAGAAATAGGAGAATAAGGATAATGTTGGATGTTGTAGGAATGTTGTCTTATAAAGAGTTGAAAATAAGAAAACAGAAATGGAAAAGGAGGAAAGGTAATGATGGAAAAATGGAAAGAGAAGATAAACAAAATATAAAAGGGCTATGCTGAACTATATGTCTTTAAATATTAATGGAATACATAACCAAATTAAAAGGAAGAAACTACCAAATTTAAATGAATAAATGTATTCCATTAGAAAAAATAACATATTGGTTAAGAAATAATATTGAAATAATCGAACAAGTATAGGAGCCTTACATTAAATACAATAGCGAAAACCTACCGGGGATAAACATTACCTAAGTTGATGGAAGGAGAAGGAAAGAAAAGAATGGACTCAGTAGAATTTCTGGTGTAATTTTGTTGAATGACAACATTGTCTGACTGGCTTAATGCAACCTAGATTGTATAACTAAAATGGATGAGAGGGGGGGGTGGGGGGGTGGTTTGGGAGGAAAGGGGGGGGGGAGAAAAAGTCACTGTATATGTGTGAAAAAGAAATAGTGTAAATCATGGCTAATGTGATTTATGGTGTAAAAAATAAAAAAATTTAAAAAAAAAAGTCATTGGTTGCAAACAACATGTTAAGAAGCGAAAGAGCAGGAAAGGCTTGAAAAGGGAATTTCAGAGTTTCAATGATGCTGTGAGAAGGAAATCATTTGAAAGGCAATACCTCCGACTGCAGCATTTTTTCAGTTTTTCCCTGAATCTGATACTGTCTGCTCATTTAAACTGACAAAATTGGTGTTCATTCTTCCTAGGATTCGAGGTCCTTGTCATCTTTCAATAATATAAAAGCTTCTAGTTATTTTAAAAATATGAAACCAATCCTCAACATTCAAATAATTAAAGCTGTCCTGGCTGAGAGGAATGTTTGGCATGTCTGGAATCTGTGAAGAATAAATACTGTGCATGTCTGAAATATTTTTGGCTGGCGCAGATGAATGGTTGTTTACTTTTTAAAAGTTGACGCTGTTGAAGGAGAAGATTGCCTGAGACAATGATTTAGAATTTTTTTTAATCAGTTGTTTTGTAATATTTTATTTAAGTTTTAAGGAAATACGGAATAAAGGACTCAATTAATACAATAATAATATAAAATTATAGAAAAACATCCAAAAAAAATAAAAAGGAGAGTCGCTCTTCTCCAAGTGTCACCTCCCCAGATTCGAAAGAAAAGGGGACAGACAGCAGAGAATAGAGGGAGATAAAATGAAAGAAAATAGAAAAGAAAAAGTAACAGGGGCAAGGTCTGACATCTCAGAGTCACATCATTTTAAAACTATTAAATTTCTAATAAAGAGTATACTAATTGACTAAATTAGCCAAGCAGTTGAGTTTGGGTCTGAGGTAAGTTTTTTTTTCTTACTCATTTCGGCGAATACAAGTGAAGAAAAGATTATTTTAACGGAGGTTTTTAAAAATTTTGTAACGGAGCTAATAAAGGGTGCATCCAGCATGAATCATGAGATTTCCACCCCCCCCCACCCCCCCAAAATCACAAATTAAGAAAATATTTAACTTCTGGTTTGTAATTAGTCGTTTACTTAATTTCCCATTTTCTGTTTAAAATGGGACAGATTATAAATGAGAAATTACACTTATTTACTGTGTTGAATGCTAATGCAGAGTGACATAGTTAAGTAACAAAGTGGGAAAATGGTTTTGTTGCTGCAGCCAGAGAAAACGGTAAAAGCTTATTTTTTTCAAAATGAAGTTTGTGACCTTCCGTTTCACGCAAAGAAGAAAAATGAGAGACCATATTATTTTGGTCACAATTTGCACGAGTATTTGGAAATTGTCATAATTAACAAGATTAATGAACAAGAGGCTTGGGTGTGCTTTTGAGAGACTTGTTGATGGTGCACAATGGCAACTGAAGAATTTAACTTAAGTTAATTAAATCTGCAATACAAAGAAAATTTATAATGGTGACTGAAATCTGCCTGGTTTACAAATGGGAAGGAAACCTGCTTCACATTCAGGTGAGCAGGAAAACGATAAAGATATTTCTTTGTTCTCGTATGGATAAACCAGGAAGTTGTCACTGCTGAAGAGAGGTTAGTGCTATTCAAATTAAGACCAGGCTCTCAATAAGAAATCAAAGTCTAAGCTCCCAAAGGCCATTGGAGACACCAAAAGACAGTATTCACAAGATCACAAGGAAAAGGAACAAAAGTAGACCATTCGGCCCATTCAGTCTGCTCTGCAAATCCACCCTGAGCTAAACTGTTCTCGCATGTAATTCCCAGCCTTTTCCCCATATCCCTTGATACCTTGACTAATTAGATACCTTTCAATCTCCCCCTTAAACTCCCCCCCCCCCCCCAATGATCTGTATGTGGCAATGAATTCCACAAATCCACAACCCTCTGGCTAAAGAAATTTCTCCTCATCTGTTTTAAGTGGGTACCTTCTAATTCTAAGTTTGTGCCCTCTTGTCCTGGATTCACCCACCAAGGGAAACATCTTGTTCTCATCTACTTTGTCTAATCCTTTCAGCATTCAAAATGTTTCTATGAGATCCCCTCTCATTTTTATAATCTCCAATGAAGAGAGTCCGAGAGTGGCTAAGCATCCCTCGTATGTTGGCCCTTGCATTCCAGGAATCGTCCTGGTAAATCTTCTCTGTACTCTCTCCACATTATTACATCCTTTCTAAGATAAGGGGCCCAAAACTGCACACGTTATTCCAAATGAGGGCTTACTAATGCCCCATAGAGCCTCATCAATACCTCTTTACTCTTGTACACTATTCCCCTTGAAATGAATGTCAAAATAACATTTGTTTGCTTTACTCCTGATCCAACCTGGTTGTTAATCTTTAGGTTATCCTGCATGAGGATCCCCAAGTCCCTTTGCACTTCAGAATTTTGGATTTTCTCCCCATCCAAATAATAATATGCCTGTTTATTTCCTCTTCCAAAATGTACAACTGTACATTTCTCAATATTGTATCTCATCTGCTATTTCTTTGCCCACTCTCCTAAGCTGTCCCAGTCTCTGCAACCTTTTTGTTTTCTTCAACATTTCCTACTCCACCAACTATCTTCGTGTCATCTGAAAACTTTGTCACAAAACCATTCAATCCATAATCTAAATCATCAATATTCATTGTAAAAAGAAGCTGCCCCAACACCGACCTGTGCGGAAAACTACTAGTAACCGGCAACCAACCAGAACAGGATCCCCTTATTCCTACCCTTTGCTTTCTGCCCATCAGTCAATGATTCACCCAATCTAATATCTTTCCGGTAATTCCATGGGCTCTCATGTTACTAAGTAGCTTCTTATGCGGCTACTTTTGAAAATTCAAATACAAAACATCCACTGCCTCTCCCTTGTCCATCCTACTTGAGATTTCCTCAAAAAATTCCAATATGTTGGTCTGGGAAGATCTTCATGAAACCATGCTGGCTTGGGCCTATCATGCCATGCATGTCGAGGTATGTCATAACCTTGTCCTTGAGGATCGACTCCAATAACTTTCTGACTTCTGATGTCAGACTAATTTCCTTTTTTTCTGCCTCCCTCCTGTCTTAAACAGCGGAGCTACATTTGTGACCTTCCAATCCTCCAGAACAATGCCAGAATCTATTATTTCTGGAAAATCAATTCCAATGCCTCTCTTGTTAGCCACATTTGTGCCATTTTTCCATTCATAATTTTCCTTTTTTCTTGGAATATATATATCCTGTGCTTTCTTTAATTCTTGTAGAAATATCATCCAATTCTGCTTTGCCATCCCCCCCTATCCAGCTTACTTTTCCATTCATCTTGGGCCAGTTCCTCTCATACCACTGTCATTCCTTGTTCCACTGAAAAATTGACACATTTGATACCAGCTTTTCTTTTTCAAATTTGAAAAAGAACTCTGTCATGTTATGATCACTACTTCCTCTGACTTCTATTACCTTTTATTCCCTAATCAACTCAATCACAAAGTTTGTGTCCCAGGACAACATGTGGCAACTATGGCAGAGAATGCAGAATACAAAGCAGAACCAGGAACGCAGAATGCAACAGCGCAATACTCCCTGATGAGGTGGACCTGTACTCTCTTCAAGCAGGAAGGAGACATCTGCATGTGTAACCGCAAGTGATGTTTCACCCATAGTCACTGTTGCTGAAGTCAGGGCTGCCTGGTGGCAAGAAAATGACTGGCCCAGATGGTGTCCTGGGATGTGCCTAAGAACCTGTGCAGATCATCTTGTGGACAAATATACAGACAGCTTTAATTTCCATACAACAGGCCAAAAGTTCCCACTATGAAGACCACTATCATGCAGTTCTGATGAAGAGCATAATAATGGGCTTAAATTACAACTGACTGATGGGTTTGACATCCACTATCATGGAATGCTTTGAGAGGCTGGTCATGGCCTCATTTCCAGCCTACCAACCAGCCTTGGCTTACTTCAATTTGCCTATTGGCCAAATAGGTCCAGCAAATGCCATCCCCCAAGTTCGAAGCTAGGTCCTAGAACATCTGGATCCAACAATGTGTTATGCTACTGTTCATAGACTATAGCTCTGCCTTCAATACTATAGATCCCAGCAAACATATTCCAAAACTTCAGGATCAAACCTCAGTGTTCCCCTCTCCAACTGGATCCTTGACTTCCTGTTCAACAGACCACAATCAATGGATATGGGTAACCTCTCCTCTGTGATAACATGCAACACCAGTGCTGCTCAAGGATGGGTACTCGGTCCACTGCTCTACTCCCTCTACATCCATAACTATACAGCTGAATAATGTTTCAACTCAATCTTCAAATTCTCTGACAATACAGCAGTGGTGGCCCAGGTATAAAATAATGATGAGTTGAATAACAGGAAAGAGAGTGAAAGTGTCATGGTGTGGTGCCAAGATAATAGCCTCTCTCTCAATGTCATTAAGGCAAATGAGATGATCACTAACTTAAGGAGAGAGTGCAGAGTCCACACCTGTCCACTTTAATGGTGCTGAAGTCGCATTACTTCTTCAAGTTCTTGAGAATAAATATCTTCAATATTCTGACCTGGGACAAGCACATTGGCACAACAATCAAGAAAGCACATCCACACCTCTACTTTCTTTGAAAACTATGTTTGGCATCTTCCCCCAGCCATTCAACAACTTCTACGGGTTCACCATCAAAAGCATACTTGCTGGATGCATTACAACGTTGTATGGGAGCTGCTCTGTTCTAGGTCAAAAGAAGCTCCTGAAAGTAGTGAATGCAGCTCAGAACGCAACAAAAACTTCCCTCCCCTCCGTGGACTCCATCGACATACTTTGGAAGTGTAGTTCAATCTCAACTGTCCTTTTAAAATGGCCCAGCAAGCTACAAAATTTAATCAGACAATCACATTACCCGTGATAAGATTGAAACTGCCCAAGGAAAAACACCTCCTATAGCTTTGGACCAGTAAAAGGCATTGTTAGCCCTGTTACCCTTGCAAAGTCCTGTTAATGAGCACCTGGTTTACAAATTGGAAAGCTAGTCTTTAGAGCAGTTGAGATGACTAGTTGTGGATATCTGAGCAAAACTATGCCATTTCCCTTTGATGTTCAATGATTTCACCATCACGGGTGTCAATGATCAAAACTCTGGTTTTGACATACTGAAAATGTAATAGGATGTCTCACAAGTTCTGTGGCTACAAATGCAGATCAAAATGAGTAACCAGCGGCAGGTGCTGAGCACACAACCCATGCTCAGAAAGTATTGCTTTTGTCTGCAAGTTAAAACTGTGACTTGCTGGATGTGTAAATCCAATGACACTTCAACAGATTGACACTGGACAAGGCTAAGAAGACAATTTGACTGGCACCCTGTCCTCTCTGAGCATTTACTATTGCCTTTAGCAGCATATGGAGGCTGCAGTGAGCCATGTGCTTTGCACATGGCATTAATTTGCTAAGACTTCCAGTACCAAATCCTAAACCCTTAAATCTGGCAGTCTGGAAGGACAAAGATAGAAGATAATATTGGAATGCCATGATTTTGGAGTCCCCCTCCAAATCATGTTTTCTTGCTTGCAAATACTTTCGGCACAATAGATCGTTTAACCTTGTTTTCTTTTCCTGTATCAAAACGCAGAAATGCTGGAGGATCTCAGCTGGTCTCACAGTGTCCATGGGAAGTCAAGATATATTACTGACGTTTCGATCCTGAACCCTTCCTCAAGGTATTAGTGAAAAAAGACAGGCATCTAAATTAAAGGCTGGGGAGAAAAGGGGAAGAATACAGACCAATAGGCAAAAGGTGTCAATTGGATATGATAAGAGGAAAGATGAGAATTGATTTTGGCTCTGAAAGGAGAGAGAGAGAGAGACAGAGCTTGAGGAAAGGAAACAGAGGAAAGAAGATGGGGGTGGTGGTTTCTAAGGGAAACTGGAGGTCGATATTAATGTCATCAGTTGGAGGGTGCCCAGATGGAAGATGAATTGGTGGTCCTTCCATTTGTGGGTGGTCTCAGTTTGGCATGGATAGATATAAGTCAGCAAGGGAATGGGGCAGGGAATTGAAATGGGTGGTCACTGGGAAATCCATACTATTGCGGACAGAGCTCAATGAAGCAATTTTCCAGTCTGCATTGTCTTTTTCACTCAAACTTTGAAGGGCTTAAGCCTGAAACGTCAGTAATATATCTTTACCTTTGGACACTGCAAAACTGGCTGAGTTCATCCAGCATTTTTGTGTTTTGACTATAGTCACAGCCTCTTTAGACTTGCATGTTTCTTTTTTTTTCCCCTGTGCGTTGAACTCATCAAATCTTGCATCACTTTTCAGCCTGTTTTCTGGACTAGATTTTTAACTGTAGGCAGGGAAGTTGTGCTACGTGCATAGAAATGAGCTGCTGACATGGAGAGGGTGAGGTATATGGTATGATCCTAACTGAAGAACTTCTAACATTCATGTTTTCCTTGCACTCACATGGTTCAGATGGAGTCTGAAGGTCATGCTGGAAATTGGTTCAAGGTTGAGTGAAAGGTAAATTGTATTGAAAGCAGAAAACGGCAATAGAACATGTGTTCCTTGTAGTAGAAGTATCTCTCACAAGGGCGGTTGATTAATAGAAAAGATGTGAAAAAATTCCTTCTATTATCAGTGCAGCAGACAAGAGCTTTCAATGCCTCTCATTTCCTTAAAGTCCAAGTGATGCTTGCCTTTTTGTTAGCTACATGGAACAGTCTTTGTTCCAAACCTATTTCGGTACCACCCCCAACTCTTCCTCTGTTACATTGATTATTTTATTTGGGATGCTTCTTGCATCCATGCAGAACTCGTCAATTTTATCAACCCAACAAGCCTTCACACCAATGCAATGTTCGGACATCTCTCCCCTTTCAGATCTCTCTCTATCTCAGGAGATGAGAAAAAAAGCTAAAAAGAAAAACAAAATGGCGGTGTTGCCGCAGTGGCTGTAATGGCAGCGTTGCTGCTGGTGTGAACCCAGGAGAGCAGGGAGCAGAGACACACCACTTCTCCGCAGGGTCCTGCTCCCTAGTCGTGATACCGACAGCTCTATACAAGCTTTAAACAGCATGTTAGAGGAGCCAATTTTTTTTAAACATCCTGTAACCTTGGAGATCTATGCCCAAGATGGCAGCACCTGTGTTTGGCAGAGGACAACAAGGGGTTGTAGACTCTAAGGAAGCAGTGCATAGGGCACCAGAAGTAGGAGGAGGAGAAGTATAGTAGATGACCCTACGTGAAAGTGACAATGGCAGTGGACCAGCGAGGAGCTCAGCAGCTGAAGAATCCACATGTGGTGTGGGTTGATGGAGATGGGCTCAGCCTGGATTCGAGAGGGTTCTGGTAGCAAAAAGGGCACCCAAAAAGCCTCCGGCACTTAAGGCTTCCTGATTGTGTCGTACGTTTGGATTGGAACTCGGGTTGCCGATGATTTGAATTGGAGTGAGTGTGGCTGCAGAGGCTGCGGGAGCACTAGAGGCGAATCCACGGACAGGAGGAGTTTCTGAACAGGCTCTCTTTTGCTTCTCATTCTCTCATTGTTAGGGATATTGGGCAATGCTCATGGCGAATCTTTGTTAGCCTTGAGGCAGGCAAAAGATAAGTAATTTCATGTATATTACATTTTTTTGTCTTATTACATAACCATAAAAGGATCATGAAATTGTGTACTGATATTTACAAGCCCACTGACTCCCACATCTACTCGGATGAGAATCATCGATCAGAATTAGAATTTATTGTTACAAAATTTGTTGTTTTGTGGTAGCATCACAGTGCAAACATTCATATAAACCACCTTACAAAATAAATAAAAATAGGGCACAAAAAGTCAAAGGCAGTGTCTTTGGTTCATTGATCATTCAGGAATCTGATGGCAGTGAGGAAGAAGCTGTCCTTGTGCTGCTGAGTGCTCGTCTTTAGGATCCTATACCTTTTTTCCGATGGTTACAGAGTGAAGAGAGCATGACCTCTTAAGGATCAAGACTGCTTTCTTAAGACATTAATTCTAGATGGCATCTAGGAGTGAAGTCTGGTCCCCATGATGTCGCAGGCTGAGTTTTTTTTTGTCCTATGTATTGACATCTCTGAACCAGAATGCACTCCAGGGTAACACCTGTAGTTTTCAAGAGCATACCAAACTGCTTCATACACCTCAAAGTATAGCCGCTGGCGAGCCTTCTTTGTGATTGCATTGACATGGAGGCTCTAGGACAGATCCGTGGAGTTGTTGACACACAGGAATTTGAAGTTCTAGTCCCTCTCTACTACTGAGCCCTCGATGAGGACTGGGTCGTTTTCTCCTGACTTCCTCCTGCAGTGCACAATCATCTCTTTGGCTTTGCTAACGTTGAGCTCAAGGATATTGGCGTGACACTTCTAAACAAACTGATCTATCTCCCACCTTACGCTTCCTCATTGTCGTTTGTGATTCTGCCAACAACTATGGTGTCATCGGCAAATTTGTAGATAGCATTGTAATTTGCCTGGCCGCACAATCATGGGTGTATAGTGAGTAGAGCAGTGGGCTAAGCATGCATCCTTGGGGTGCGCTTGTGTTGATCATCAGTGAGGAGGAGACGTTGTTTCCAATTTGTACTGACTGTGGTCTTCTTATGAGGAAGTCAAGGATCTAATTGCGGAGGGGGTTCCAAGGCCCAGGTTTGGAGCTTTTTGACCAGCACAGAGATAATAATGGTGTTGAAGGCTGAGCTGTATTTGTTGAAGAGCATCCGTATGTATGAATTGCTGTTTTTGAGATGATCCAGAGCTGAGCGGAGATCCAGCAATATTGCATCTAATGTGTAAAGAATGTGACAACAGGTGAACTGCAGTGGGTCCATATCTTTACTTAGGTGTTAATTCTGGCCATAACCAGCCTCTCAAATAATTTCATCACTATAAAAGCTAGTACTACTGGGCGATAGTCGTTGAGGCAGCTCAGTCCGCTCTTCTTGGGCACTGGGAGGATTAATGCCCTTTTGAAGCAGGTGGGAACCTCTGACTTCAGCAATGAGAGTTGAAAATGCCCGTGAAAACTCTGCCTGGTTGGTTGGCACACATTTTCAGTGCCCTGCCAGATGCGCCGTCCGGGCCTGACGCCTTGCGAGGGTTCACACTCTTGAAGGATGCTCTGATGTCGGCCTCAGAGTCAGATATCACAGGGTCCTCGGCCTTTGCAGGGATTCTAGTGGGCACTGTTGGGTTCTCCTCAAAGCAGGCATTGGTGTTCAGCTCATTGGGTAATGATGTATCACACCCATCTATGGTGTTCACCCTCACTTTGTAGGTTGTAATGCCATAGCTGGCTTGTTTCTGTCACTGTCTCTAGCTTTCTTTGGAATTGCCACTTTTTTCAGAGTGGACCTTTTGCAGGTTGTACCTGGATTTGTTGTAGAGAACTGGATCACTGGCCTTAAATGCCCTCAACAGGTTGCAAATCTTCTGATTCACCCAAGGCTTCTGGTTGGGGAACTCACGGTATGTGCACATGGGCACACACTTGTCCACGTAGGTCTTGATGAAGTTGGTGACACATGTTGCATATTCATTCAAGTCTAAGGTTGAGTTCTTGAATATGGTCCAGTCCACTGATTCAAAGTAGTTCTGCAGACACTCCTCCTCCTCTCTCGACCATATTTTTGTTGTCTTCACCACTGGTGCTGTGGCCTTCAGTCTCTGCTTGTATGCTGGGAATAGAAGGTGGTCAGACTTACTAGTGCAGTCATGGTATGGCTCGGTAGGCATGGTGGGGTAGCAGTGATCAAGTGAATTGGCTTCTCTGGTATCTCATGTGCTGTGTTGGTGGTAGTTGATTAGATGATCAGGAAGGCATCAGGGTGTGCTATCTTATGACTGCTATTCACAGTGCTCAGTCTCTCCACTGCCAACCTGATTTTAGCCTGGAGTGCAATGTACACTGTGACCAGGATGATGGCAATGAACTCCCTCGGCTGGTAGAATGGGTGGCATGACATCCTTTAAGGTTGCCATCCCTTTCTTCTAATTTCTCTGCCTCCATCACATCTGCTTTCATGATTCTATTCTAGGACATCTATTGTGGTTAATAGAGCCATCTTCTGTGTTTCCTCCATTTCTTGCAGTTTCGTTCTTGCCTCTCATCCTTCCAAACAGAACAGGGATAGGGTTCCTCAACCTTGTCTTTCACCCCACCAACCTCCACATTCAGCACAGCATCCCCTGTCATTTCCACCAGTTGGAACATGATCCCACCTATCAGATACATCTACCCCACCCTACCCTTATCCACCTTCCACAAGGATCACTCTTTTCATGATATCTTTATCTGTCATCCCTTCCCACCTACCTTTCCGTGACCCCTGGTACTTTCTCCTGCAAGTGTAGCATTGACTCTTACACCTCCTCCACGGTCCTAAACAGCCCTTCCACATGAGGCAGAAATTCACGTGAACCTCATCTACTCTATTCAGTCCCCCTGATATATCCTCCTCTACACCAGTGAGACCAAGTGCAAACTTGTTGACTGTTTCACAGAGCATATATGCTTGGTCTGCAAAATCCATCCTGAGTTTCCAGTGGCTGCTATTTCTGCTCCATTCCCACACTGATCTATCTGTATTGGGCTTTCTCCACAGCTGAATCCCATTGTAAACTGGAGGAACCACACCTTCTGGCCAGTGACCACTTTCCCCTTTCTCTCCCCTCCCTATTTTCATCTCCCTTTCCTCTTTTGTTCCATCCCCTTCTCCCCACTCGATTCTTCCACTCTGCATGCAATCAGCAAATGTTTCAATTTCTTGACCATTTAAACAGTGCAGATAAGATACTAATCATTGGAGCAACTGAAATTGTTATAATCATTGAGTTCAGCTAAGGATGGATGGATACTTCTCTATCACGAAGTAAAATAAATGTCTTGTACCTTGAACGAGGGCTCAGGCCCAAAACATTGGTTATGTATCTTTACCTCCTATTTGGATGCTACGATACTTGCTGAGTCCCTTTACCTTTTCTGTATTTTCACTGCAATCACAGTAGCCCCTTAGCTCTATAAAAGGTCCAAAGGTGGATAGACTGCTTGAATACTGTTCCAGGTTCCATCTGCCTGGGGGGTACACTTTGAGGTGGAGTGAAGTCGCTCCACCCTCCTCCATAAAAGGATTTCCCGTGAAAGTGGCTACAAAGGGACGGGCTGATGAAGTCACGATGATGCTGTCAGCCCACGACTCAGGAGCCACCACTCAGGGCTCCCACGGTGATTGGTGCTGGGGACAGCACGGGATGCCATTGATTATGGAAGGGCTGAAGGCCATCGTGTGCGTGTCCCACTATGGAGCTCAGCCTTAGTTCTGGTTTTGGTCACATTTTATTAAAATGCCTAGATTAAATACCACAAAAAGCAGAAAATCAGATCAATTACAAAAATGAAATGAATGCTAATTTCAAGTAAAATACTGAAAGTCCGTGCTAATTGTGATTTTTTTTTTTAAATGCTCATATAAATGGTTCATATATTTTTCCTCATATTTAGAATCACTTGTTTCTGAACAATTTGTCAGTCTTAATTAACAGGATATTTCTATTAAAGCTTCCAGCACCATTTTGGTGTGATTCTGTGACCCAAAGAGTTTCCAATTGTTCTTCCCCTAGGGGTATGCCTCCATTTCCCTCCTGCCACCCAGAAATGTCCTCAGGTTTTTTAATGAGAACCTCTTTTTGTTTTATGTGGGAGTCAATGGCCATCTTTGTTACTTATAATTCCCCCACGCAGCTGGAACCTCTCTGCATTTTCCAGGCACTGGCACTGACACAAGAGTGGTTCCAGCTGCATGGAAGATTATGGGTATTTAAGACGGCCATTGCTTCTGCCACCATGGAATGGTGGAATGGCCCCAAAGGGGCCCAGTGAGGTGCTGGAGCGGCGCTCTGGTGAGCTCGGGCAGCCCTGCACCCCTGGAAGAAAGTAAGTTTTAACAGGGGTTGGAGGGGGAGACGCAATTTCAGTGCTTACATCGTCCGCTTTCCCTTCTCGGAGTGTGTGTTTTCACGTCACGGTGGCGGGCAATGCTACTGCACCACTCGCCCACCTCTTCAGCTCTGGAAGCCGGCTCCCGACTCAGCTGTACATAAAGGGCATGGCATGCAGGATCCGCTTTATAGGTCGTCACCATAAAAGGTATAATTGTCTTTTCTTGACTTGAGCTGGCTATAATGTGGGATTTCACTATATATATAAAAAAAAAGGCCTAGTGTCTGTAGATTTTCGTGTTTCACAATAATAAATGTCTACTTGTTTTCATTGTTGGGGAAAATTGAGTGGCAAAGCAAAGGTTCCTTGCACTAACTTTAATCATTGTAATCTTTGCAGCAATGTGTTGTGTTTGATGGTGATGGCACTGAACAGTAATTGTGCTGCTGCATCTTGTCTTTTTAAGTGCTATGAAATCTGCATTTACATGTAGGTGTTGAACCACTTTGGATTATAATGAACTTAACAATGACCCAAGTTGAATATTGGCAAATGTCTGGGAGGAGGTTGCTTCAAAGCTGTAAAAGGTTCATGAACTGCAGTGAAAAAAACATTAATTATAATGTATAACTGTAATTATTTAAAGGAAATTAGATACTCTCCTGGTGTAAGGTGGAAGAGTTGTTTTGTAAATTCTCATCTTCAGTCACCATTCATTGCCCTCAAAACCTTCTAACCACACTGACAATCCAGTGATGTTCAATACGGTAAAACTTGCTACCAGATTAGACGTCACTTTAAGCGGGACATGGCATCACTTCATGGTCCTTTAAATAACAATCACTTATTTGCACCTTCAGTCACTTATCCTTTTTTTTAAAATACATGGCAAACTAAAGGTATCAAATGTCTTCAAGATTTTTAAGGATGAAGTGCTCAGCAGCTTCACTTCTCCGTCACACATGTATGGCTGACCTGCATCACACTTATTTCACTATTTTCAGATTTGACACTATTTTGAAGTCTTCCCAAACTTCCCTCAGTTACCTGAGGATCTAGTATCACCTAATCCGTGAGTGAGAGATATAATTTCAAAAATTTATAGCTCTATTTTGATAATTAAAATTCATTTACTTTCCAAAATAAAGACAGAATGGGAGCAAGAAATGGAAATTGAGGAGAAACTGTGGGAAGAGGCTAATGAAAGAATTTGTTCTCCCACCTCCTGTGCTCACATGGGACTTGTTCAGTTCAAGGTACTGCACAGGGTTCACTTTTCTAAATCCAGACCATAGGCCATTTATCCTAAAACAGAGGACAAATGTAATTGGTGTAATGGCTCCCTTTGCCACCTCAGTGCCCCAAAATACAAGGGTTCCGGAGCAGAGGTTTCAGCATACTATCTGAAATATTTAAAAATTTTTGAAATATTTTTATTGATTTTATTCAAGGATACAATTCAATAAAATACCATGGACAGTTACACAAACTAAGTAAGATAACACACATAAATTGTAAATCATATCCATAATTCATATTCTAAAGAGTACAGGTACACAATCCTTTACCCGGACATCTAAAATCCGGAAAGCTCCAAAATCGGCAAGTGGGGAGAAAGGCGGGAGTGCAAGTCGGGCGGGCGAGGGGGGAAGACCGGGAGCGCGAGTCGGGCGGGCGAGGGGGGGGAAGACCAGCAGCACGAGTTGGGCGGCTGGGAGATCAGCAGCACGAGTCGGGCGGGCGACGGGGGAGACCGGCAGCGCGAGTCAGGCATTCAGGAGACCAGCAGTCTGAGTAGGGGGGGGTGGGGGAGACAGCATGGCAACTGGAAGGGGATGGGGGTGGATACAGCAGCACAATTAGGGTGGGCTTAAATCTGACTTTCTGAAATTCGGAGCACACTGTCCCCCAAGGATTCCGGATAAAGGATCGTGTACCTGTATATACTTTTTGAGAAAAAACCCTCTAATAATGCAAAAAAAAAGAGGAAAGAAGAAGAGTTGAGGAGAAAAACTCTAACCCCTGACCTAACCGCAATGCCAGATGCTGTTTATGACTGAAGACTGAAGTAAAACGAAGGTTAAAAAAGTTAATATAAGGAATGTGGAAAAGATACAAGTCAGACAATTTGATTACATTGGAGTAAAATTATAAAGTAAGATCATGAGTCGTAAATGATCCCATAACTTCTGAAATCTTATATTTGAATTATGAATTGACTTGGGAATCTTTTCCATATTCAAACAGGACATGATGTCGCATAAAGGAAAGGCAAAAGAAATGGCACGATTCTGAACCAGAGATAGAGGAGAATCATTCCCTCCCGTTGAGCGGACGAGGCCACCAAAGGATTCGGTGTTAAATCGATATTAAACATTGTTGATAATGTATGGAAAACCTCTCTCCATTATCTTTCTAGACAAGGACAAGTCCAGAACATATGAATAATGACGCTTTTCCGCTCTTGCACCTGGCACACCAGAGACTCATATTGGAATAAAAGCGAGACAATTTTTAGCCTTCTACAAATGTGCTCTTTGAGGCACTTTGAATTGTATGAGACAATGTCGAGCACATAACAAAGCACTGTTAACCAACTGAAGAATTGAGTCCCAATCCACATCTGATCTAGTCAAGTTTAAATCGTGTTCCAAGCATTTTTGATTTTAACTATGTCTGATTTAGACATAATAATTTCTCGTAAATAATAGATATTAAACATTTCTTCTTCTTTGGCTTGGCTTCGCGGACGAAGATTTATGGAGGGGGTAAATGTCCACGTCAGCTGCAGGCTCGTTTGTGGCTGACAAGTCTGATGCGGGACAGGCAGACACGGTTGCAGCGGTTGCAGGGGAAAATTGGTTGGTTGGGGTTGGGTGTTGGGTTTTTCCTCCTTTGCCTTTTGTCAGTGAGATGGGCTCTGCGGTCTTCTTCAAAGGAGGTTGCTGCCCGCCGAACTGTGAGGCGCCAAGATGCACGGTTTGAGGCGATATCAGCCCACTGGCGGTGGTCAATGTGGCAGGCGCCAAGAGATTTCTTTAGGCAGTCCTTGTACCTTTTCTTTGGTGCACCTCTGTCACGGTGGCCAGTGGAGAGCTCGCCATATAACACGATCTTGGGAAGGCGATGGTCCTCCATTCTGGAGACGTGACCCACCCAGCGCAGCTGGATCTTCAGCAGCGTGGACTCAATGCTGTCGACCTCTGCCATCTCGAGTACTTCGACGTTAGGGATGAAAGCGCTCCAATGAATGTTGAGGATGGAGCAGAGACAACGCTGGCGTATTAAACATTTATGATAAGGCATTAAGCTTAAAAAAAACTCATCTACTCTTGAGAAATTAGAAATATGATTCAAGAAAATTCCAGACTTTCAAATATCTAAAAAATTGAAATTTTGGCAAGTTAAATTTACCAGTAATCTGTTCAAATGATGCAAAATATCCATCAATGAATAGATCCTTATAGCTTAAAGCACACGATCTGAAATATTTAAAGTTAATTTGCAACCCTGCCCATTGACTGCAATATTTACAAACCTATTACCCTATTAATCTTGTTACACTGTAAGTCTGATAGGAGTTCCCTGACTACATACTGGATTAAGGATATCAATTTGTTTATTAAATTCCAGAAAATCAAATGCACATTAAGCGGGTCCACTGGAAAATTTGTCCATAAATGGCAGTCCTTTATGCATTATTTTTCTGAATTATGAATGCTTTGAAGAAATAAGTAACAAAATTAGTTAATGTTCCTCTCCTTGACCATTAAATCTATGTTTTATAGTTTCATAATTTTGGAAGCTGTCCCATTATGCATGGTTCACATAATATCTTCCTGCGTCAAGGCTAGAATGACTGGGCTTGTACTCGCTGGAGTTTAGACAATTAAGAGGAGATTTAATAAAACGTTCAAAATTCTTAAGGGATTTGACAGGCTAGATGCAGGAAGATTGTTCCCAATGTTGAGCAAGTCTAGAACCAGGGGTCACAGTTTAAGGATAAAGGGGAAGTCCTTTAGGACTGAGATGAGGAAGAATTTTTTCACTCAGAGGGTGGTGAATTTATGGAATTCTCTGCCACGGGAAGTGATTGAGGCCGGTTCCATAGTTATATTTAAGAGAGAGTTAGATTTAGTACTTGTGACTAGGGGGATCAGGGGATATGGAGAGAGAGCTGGAACAGGGTACTGATCATGGATGATCAGCCTTGATCAAAATGATTGGCGGTGTAGGCTTGAAGGGCCAAATGGCCTACTCCTACACCTATTTTCTATGTTTCTATTCTTGTGATTCTCCAAACTGATAGGACAAATGCATCTTCTGCCCAAGAGATTGAAGCAGGATTGTCTGACTATTATTAGCTTTTCCTGTCCTCGGAAATTTTCTGTTCTTATCTTTTTTTTTAAACTCCATTTTGACATTCTCCTAAGATCAGAGTTAAACAAGAAAATCTGCAGATGCTGGGATTTATTGCAATACACAAATGTGCTGAAGAAATTCAGCAAGTCACACAGCATCCACAGGAAGTAAAGGGTAACAAAGATTTCTGGCCTGGGCCCCCCGGCCTGAAATGTTATTTATCCTTTACTTCCAATGGTTGCTGTGTGATCTGCTGAATTTATCCAGCATACGGTATATTGTTATCCAAAGATCCTTTGCATCTGAAAGCTTTTTCTCCTTATTGGTTGTTAAGTCCTTCTACAACCCTTTTCTGGACCAGTATAAGTTTCAACTAGGATGCACAATAATGAGTGCTCAAATAATCCCAGGAGATGAATCAAAATTAATGTGTTAGCATTCTCAGCTTCGACTGGAGCATTTTAATTGTTGGCCAGAATGTTGCCAAGGAAGCAGTTTAATTCACCAGGGTCACGGGAAACATTAATATTGTGCAAGCACTTCAAGTCTGCTCAGCCCAGCTCCAATAGAGGTCATGGCTGATCTCCTGTATCCACACCAATTTTTGGATCTAACCCCAAATCACAACCTAGCCAATTTGGTTTTTAGTAATGCGTTTATTGATGGAAAATATTAATTACTTGGTATTTCTCCTCATTTTGGCCTAAATGATTTGTGCCTTGTCTTAAGGCTGAAACCCCTCAATCTAGAATTCTCGACTCTTCAGCTCAGGCTATTATCCTTCCCATATCTAACCTATTAAGCCATCTAAAATTCTCTTTCACTGAGATGATCTTTCATTTTTCGAAACTCCTAGAGAAGGGTTCTGCCTGCTCAGTCTTTGCCTAATTAACAGATTTGCTACCCCAGAGCCAATCCTGTGAATCTTTGCTGCACTTCCACTTCAGTAGGATTTTTTTTAAGGTAAGGAGTCCAAAATTGAGCATAATTTAATTTAATAAATAATTTAAAGATACACCACAGTAACAGGCCTTTCTGGCTCCCACAGACCAAATACACCCTTGTAACCAATTAACCGACTCTCCTGTATGTCTTTGGAGTGTGTGAGGAAACTGTAGCGCCCAGGGGAAACCCATGTAAACACAGCAAGAACTTACAAACTCCTTACTAACGACACTGTGTTTGAACCAGGGTTGCTGGTTGTGCTATCCAGAACAATAATGCTCCAGGATATGGTCTTGCTAAGCCTATATACTAATGTAATGAGATATAATTCTTGCATTCAAAACCTCTTTCAATAAAAAGCAATGAGCTGGAGGAGTCACGTGATGGAGTAGTGGCCGGACGGTGAACTCCAGCCCTCTCCAGAAAAGTCGGGAAAAACAAGAGAAAACACAAAGGCACAGAAATAAAAGTTAAAGAAAAGTGAGTATAAAGGTGGAAAGAAGATGGCGACAAAAAAAGAAAAATCAAAATCAACGGTAAGAAGAGAGGAAGAGAAGACAACGGAGGAAGAAGAAGGCATTACCTGTCCGAAGAGGCCCGCTGTGGAGAGAGAAGCCTGCTTCCTCAGGTCGGTAGAAATAGGACTACAAAAATGGCTCGCTGAGCCGAGTAAAAGTGCGCAACCGCGCATGCGCATGAAAAAAAACACACCAACGGGAGGGGGGACCAGCTGGGGAGTCGATCTCCACAGCTGGCAACGACAGCTGCAGAACACCTGCAGCAAGAAGAGACCACAGAAGACAATGGAAACAAGAAAGAAGAGAAGAAAAGGGCAACATAGAAACAACAGATGGCCAACCCAGAGGAAGAAGAAGAGGAAGAGTACAGTGAAATAGAAGAAGAAGGGAAAGGCAAGATAAAGGATATACTTTCTCTTGTTAGAGGATACATGGAGTCATTTAAAGAATGGCAAACACAGGAATTTAATGATTTAAGAAGAAGAATAAACAACACAGAAGAGAAAATGAATAAAATAGATATGACCTTAACAGAAATGGGAAAGAAAATGGACAAGATGGAAGAGCGGGCAGTAGCAGCAGAAATGGAGGTAGAAGACTTAAAAAAGAAATTGGAGGAATCTAATAAAAAAGCTAAAGAGACACAAGAACTACTAGCTCAAAAAATAGATATAATGGAAAATTATAACAGAAGAAATAACATAAAGATAGTGGGCCTTAAGGAAGATGAAGAAGGCAAGAATATGAGGGAGTTTATAAAAGATTGGATCCCCAGGATCCTAGGATGTCCAGAACTACAGCAAGAAATGGAAATAGAAAGGGCACATAGAGCATTGGCCTCTAAACCACAACCACAACAAAAACCAAGATCTATTTTAGTAAAATTCCTAAGATATACTACAAGAGAAAAGGTACTGGAGAAGACAATGGAAAAAGTAAGAGAGGGCAACAAACCACTGGAGTATAAAGGGCAAAAAATCTTCATTTATCCAGATATAAGTTTTGAACTCCTAAAGAAGAGAAAAGAGTTCAATACAGCAAAGGCGATTTTATGGAAGAAAGGGTATAAATTTATACTAAAGCATCCAGCGGTATTGAAAATATTTATTCCAGGACAACAAAACAGACTATTCTCGGATCCAGAAGAAGCACGAAAATTTGCAGAACAATTACAAAATAGACTGAGGGATGAAGACGGGTAATGAGAGTAAAAATGATCACGATTGATATGTATGTGGGTAAAGACAAAAATAGACTGAGGGATGAAGACGGGTAATGAGAGTAAAAATGATCACGATTGATATGTATGCGGGTAAAGAGGTATAAAAGTGAATAGAGACAATGTGCATACGTGAATGTATCTGTACTTAGAGGAAAATATAGATAGTATAGACAAGAATTAATAAGGGAAGGTAATGGAATAGAGAGAATAAGGAGGGAACTAAAAGAATGACCTTTGTTACATATGAAAAGTGAAATCTTTTCTGGGGGGGGCTGGGTGGGGGGAAATAGCGGTCACTGCAAAATCAGTTGACGCTTGCGAGTGGATTCGCAAACCCAAATGGAGAGGGGAGATGTGGTTGTCCGACAAGGGATAAAGGACAACTCAGGAGGGGAAGGGGAGATTGGGGATAAAGAAGATATAAAGACTCTTATAAAGAGTTGAAAATAAGAAAACAGAAATGGAAAAGGAGGAAAGGTAATGATGGAAAAACGGAAAGAGAAGATAAACAAAGTATAAAATGGCTACGCTGAACTATATGACTTTAAATATTAATGGAATACATAACCAAATTAAAAGGAAGAAACTACTAAATTTACTGGAAAAGGAAAAAATTGATATAGCATTTGTCCAAGAAACACACTTAACTGAATTGGAGCACAAGAAATTAAAGAGAGATTGGGTAGGACATGTAACAGCAGCATCGTATAATTCAAAAGCAAGAGGAGTGGCTATATTAATTAGTAAAAATGTGCCATTTAAAATAGAAGAGGAAATAATAGATCCAGCAGGGAGATATGTTATGATAAAATGTCAGATATATTCGGAGTTTTGGAATCTACTTAATGTATATTCACCTAACGAAGAAGATCAAAAGTTTATGCAAGATATCTTTTTGAAGGTAGCTAATACGCAAGGGAACATACAAATTCAACCTGAATTTGGATCCAAATATGGATAAAACGGGGAAAAAAATTAACAGGAAGAACAAAGTAACCAAATTTATAATTAAATCAATGCAAGAAATGAAACTTTTGGATATATGGAGGAAACAAAACCCAAAAGAAAAGGAATACTCATACTACTCGGCTAGACATAAAACATACTCAAGAATAGACCTATTTTTGTTATCAGCTAGTATGCAGGATAGAGTAAGAAAAACAGAATATAAAGCGAGAATGCTATCGGACCATTCACCCTTAATATTGACAGTAAAGCTAGAGGACATCCCTCCAAGAATGTATAGATGGAGATTAAACCCCATGCTACTTAAAAGACAGGATTTTAGAGAATTTATTGAAAAACAATTAAAAATGTATTTTGAAGTAAATACGGAATCAGTGGAAGATAAGTTTATACTATGGGACGCAATGAAAGCATTCATTAGAGGGCAAATAATAAGTTATGTAACCAAGATGAAGAAGGACTATAATCAGGAAACAGAGCAGTTGGAAAGGGAAATAGTAAACATAGAAAAAAAATTAGCAATGAAGGAAGATACAACTAAAAGAAGAGAATTGGCGGATAAAAAAATAAAATATGAATCATTACAAACATATAAGGTAGAGAAGAATATAATGAAGACAAAACAGAAATATTATGAACTAGGTGAAAAAATGCACAAAATCCTAGCATGGCAGCTTAAGACAGAACAAGCTAAGAAAATGGTATTGGCATCAAGGAAAAAAGACAAACAAATTACATATAATCCAAAAGAAATTAAGGAAAACTTTAGAGAATTCTATGAACAATTATACCGAACTGAAAACGAAGGGAAAGAAGGGAAAATAGATGAATTTTTGACTAAAATTGAACTACCAAAACTACAAATAGAGGAACAAAATAAATTAACACAACCATTTGGAACAGTAGAAATACAAGAGATAATAAAAAAAATTACCAAATAATAAGACACCAGGAGAGGATGGATTTCCAATAGAATTCTACAAAACATTTAAAGACTTATTAATGCCGCCCCTCCTGGATGTAATCAACCAGATTGATGAAACACAAAGCATACCAGATTCATGTAAAACAGCAATAATTACAGTAATACTAAAACAAGGGAAAGATCCACTCTCACCAGCGTCATATAGACCAATATCTTTGCTAAACACAGATTATAAGATAATAGCTAAACTATTAGCAAACAGGTTAGCAGAACAGGTACCGAAAATGGTAAATTTAGACCAAACTGGATTTATCAAAAAAAGACGCACAACAGACAATATTTGTAAGTTTATTAACTTAATTCATGCAGTAGAAGGGAATAATGCACCTACAGTAGCAGTTGCTTTAGACGCAGAGAAGGCCTTCGACAGAGTAGAATGGAATTATTTGTTCAAAGTATTGCAAAAATTCAGTTTACCGGAGAAGTATATTAATTGGATTAAAGCATTATATAAGGGACCGTTAGCGAAAGTGACAGTAAATGGACATGTATCAAAGCAATTTAACTTAAGCAGGTCAACGCGGCAGGGATGCCCACTATCACCTTTATTGTTTGCGCTAGCTATAGAACCACTAGCAGAATTGATAAGAATAGATCATAATATAAAAGGAATAAAAATAAAAGACAGGGAATATAAAATCAGTCTATTTGCGGATGATGTGATAGTGTACTTAACAGAACCAGAACTATCAATAAAAGAATTATATAAGAAATTGAAGGAATATGGAGAAGTGTCGGGTTACAAGATAAACGTAAATAAAAGTGAAGCAATGCCTATGAATAATGCGGATTTCTCAAAATTTAAGAAGGAATCTCCATTCAGATGGCAAATGCAGGCAATAAGATACCTAGGTGTACAAATAAACAAAAATCTAGGCCAATTATATAAACTCAATTACAATCCACTAATGAAAAAATTACAGAACGATTTAGAGCATTGGAAAGAGCTACCACTAACACTAATAGGAAGGATAAACTGTATTAAAATGAACATTTTTCCAAGGATATTATACTTATTTCAGGCATTGCCAATACAACTGACAGAAAAATTCTTCAAAGAGTTAAAGAAAATAATAAGGAAATTTTTATGGAGAGGGGGGAAACCGAGGATAGCACTAGATAAATTAACAGAATGGTATAAACAAGGAGGCTTACAATTGCCAAACTTCAAAAATTATTATAGAGCCGCACAATTAAGATACCTATCAGATTTTTATCAAACAAGGGAAAAACCAGACTGGACGAGATTAGAATTAGATAAAATAGGGGAAAAGATACCTGAACACATATTATATAAATGGGACGAAAAATTGGTACAACATAGAACTTCTCCAATATTACATCATCTTCTCAATATTTGGAAGAAGATTCATGTAGAAAGAAATAAAACAAATTATCAATTACCAAAACTAATATTGACGCAAAATAAGCTACTCCCTTTTACAATAGATAACCTTTCCTTTAGAGAATGGGAAAAAAAGGGATTAAAAGAATAGAAAATTGTTTTTCAGGAAGTAGATTCTTATCCTTTGAACAAATGAGAGATAAGTACAATATAACTCAAGATACAGCGCTGGCATGTTACCAACTGAGATCCTACTTGAAGGATAAATTAGGAAGCAATTTGAGTTTACCAGAGGGAAGTAACCTTGAATATGTGATTACAGATACAATGTTAATCAAAAGATTTATAACAAATATGTAAATTAAACTGCAAGAGAAGGAGAATGAGGAAACAAATGGTAAAACTAAACAAAAATGGGAACAAGATTTAAATATAAAGATAAAAAAGGAAACATGGGAGAAATTATGTTCTGGAACGATGAGAAATATAATAAATACGAGGCTACGTATGATACAATATAATTGGTTACACAGACTATACATTACACCGCAAAAGTTAAATAAATGGGACCCAACAGTATCTGATAGATGTTTTCGATGTAAAAAAGAAAGGGGAACAACAATTCATGCAATCTGGACATGTGAGAGAGTAGAAAAATTTTGGGATGATCTCAATCAGATATTAAATAAAATAACAGAAAACAATATACCAAAGAATCCAGAGATCTTTCTCCTAAGTAACATAAAAAACAAAGAATTTGGAATTGATTTGGAGGATGCACAAAAAAGATTTGTTATGATAGCCCTAGCCGTAGCAAAAAAATGTATTATGTCAACCTGGAAATTGGAAGATAATTTGAAAATACAACAATGGTATATAGAAATGAATAAATGTATTCCATTAGAAAAAAATAACATAGTTTAAGAAATAATACTGAAATATTCGAACAAATATGGGAGCCTTACATTAAGTACAATAGCGAAAACCTACCGGGGACAAACATTACCTAAGTTGATGGAAGGAGAAGGAAAGAAAAGAATGGACTCAGTAGAATTTCTGGTGTATTTTTGTTGAATGACAACATTGTCTGACTGGTTTAATGCAACCTAGATTGTATACCTAAAATGGATGAGGGGGGGGTGGGGGGGTGGCCTGGGAGGAGGGAGGAGGGGCGGAGAAAAAGTCACTGTATATGTGTGAAAAAGAAAAAGTGTATATCATGGCTAATGTGATTTATGGTGTGAAAAATAAAAAAATAAATAAATAAAAAGCAATGCACTGTTTGTCTACTTAAATGCTTACTGCTAATTTTTTGTAACTCATTTTTTACTGAATATCAAAAAGCAGATTCCTGAAAACTGAAATAAAGTCAGGAAAATGCTGGAATTCTTTGAGGTTAAGCAGAACTGTGGAAAGAGAAACCATTTTGGGTTGTATAAAAGGTCTTAAGGAAGTCTCTTATGTTCTCATCACTAATAACCCCACTTAGTTTTGTGCCATCAGCAGACTTGGAGAAATTATATTTGGTCTTTTTCGCTGAGTTCATTTAGATATTGAGTAGTTGGGACCCAAGCACCAATCCTGGTGACATCTCTCTAGATGAATACATCTATTTAGTCCTCATGAGCTACACGGTCTCTTGAGCCTCCTCTACCATTCAGTATCATGAACTTTTCTTGACATTCTTGCTAATTTCTGGTAATCTTTCACCCCATTGCTTTTCAATTATCAGTCTACTGCTTCCTTTGACCTTTTGGGGAAGAAAATTGCAATGACTCGAAATGTTCTTTGATATAAAGGTTTGCCTCATTTGTTTTAAATGGTCAATCCTTTATTTTTAAGTAATGACTATTAGCTCTAGTTCTTCCACAAGGGGAAACCTTCTCCTATCTGTCAAAACCTTTCAGGAAGGCAGCAGATAGAGCTGCCATTGCACAGCTTCAATTAATTTTGGGTAAAACAACCACTGTAGTGATTGCAGGAGTTGAAGGAAATCACTGCTACACACTGATGGTCGTTAATGACTGTTTTTATTCAAATTTAGCTCACCCCTTTAAGGGCAGCATGAGCTCAGTCACCCGGTGCATTGTGACGGCATAATCGCTGCCCAGGGTGTGCTGGAAGGGATGCTGGAGTTGGAGAGAAACCTCTGACGACGCCATTTCCCCATGGCTGCCTCACTACGTGGCGATACAAGCGGGGCCGGTTCGCCATGAGGATATGTGCCGCCACACAACCCCCCACCCCCAGAACCAGCTACATGTCCTGTCGCTTTGGTGGCCAGCCCCGGCGCTTGGGCGCAGCCGTCTGGACCGGCTGTGATAAGTCTAAATGAGCAGCTTTTAAGCAGTCCACAGTAAACAGTCCTTCCCTGCCCCGCCACATCTAAAGTAAAAGTCCCATCCGACCGCTGGAGAACCTTGTATGGCCCTTTGTATGGGCACTGCAGTGGGGGCCCTCTGTGGTCCTCTGCGGATGAGCACAAATTGCGCCACATCCAGATCTTTCGGTCGATGGGATGGTCAGGTGCCGTGGTGCGATGGGGGCGGCAGGATTAGGTTGCCCAGTCGTTTATGGATGTCCGCGAACCGCTCACCTTCATTGTGCGTCATCTCGGCCTCTGGGCCGAAGAATTCGCCTGGCAGGGAGAGTGGCATGCCGTAAACCATTTCTGCTGACGAGGCTTGCTAGTCCTCCTTGGGCGCCGTCCTAATCCTAAGGAGAACCCAAGGCAACTCGTCCACCCGGTCAGGGCCGGAAAATCTTGCCATCAGAGAGAACTTTAGGTGTCGGTGGAACCTCTCTATCAACCCGTTAGACTGTGGGTGGTAGGCCGTGGTGTGATGGAGTGTTACCCCTAAAAGCCTTGCCAGCTGCCACCATAGTGCGGATGTAAATTGGGTGCCTCTGTTGCTTGTGATGTGTGTGTGTATATGGCTGACCAGGGCTCTGCTGATGCCTCATAGACCAGGATGACTACCAACCACCTGGTTGCCCTGTCCCATTATGGTAAACAAGTACTGCGACTCCCTGGACACCGGCAAGGGGCCCACGACATCAACGTGAATATGCTGGAACCTCCGCGTTGTTGAGTTGAAATGTTGAACAGGGGCCTGCATGTGCCTGTGGACTTTGCATCGGGTGCCAGATGCCTAGTTACGGGTTAGCGCTGCCACCTCCTTCTTGAGGCCATGCCAGACAAATCGCTGTGCCACCATAAGCACGGTAGTCTTCACTGAGGGGTGGGCAAGATTGTGGATAGAGCTGACGACCTTAGCCCTCCACTCCTGTTGGACTACCAGTGGAGGTGTCGCAGAGCAGCGGCTGGGTGGAATCAGGAAGCTGAATATTCTCAAGCTGGAGACCTGAGATGGCGGTCCAGAGAGCTTGAGTTTTGACGTCCTGCTGCTGGGCCTACGCTAATTGTGTGTAGTTGAGGCCAGGAGATAGCGTGCTGATGGCGGGGTGGGAGAGCGCATCCATGACTACATTATCCTTGCCCGCCCGGTGCCAGATGTCTATAGTGAATTCGAACACGTAGGACAGGTGGCGCTATTACCAATGCTGTGATAATGGAAGATAAACATAGCCCAAGCAGGAACTCCAGAACACTTTGAAGAGGTGTCAATCTGAGTGGATAGATAACCTTTTCAGCAAATGTGACCTCACTTTTCTGAAAACATGGAGCAAAAAACCAGGAAAACCACAAACTATTTACCAGACTACAACTGTTGGGAAAATGTTAGAATCTAGAACAAAGGATGTGGTGTGGCGGCCCATGGGTCCTTGGTCATAGCCAGCGATTGGGTAAGGGGCTTGTGATCGGTAAAACAGTGAAAGTTCTGTCCTCCAAGAAGTATCAGAAGTGGTGGATGGCTAGGTGTAGCACCATGAGCTCCCGGTCGAACGCACTGTATTTAAGCTCCAGTAGCTGCAACTGCTTATTGAAAAAGGCCAGCAGGCGCCACTGCCCATCCAGCCACTTTTCCAGAACTCCCCCGACCGCCGTGGCGGAAGTGTCAACCGAGAGCGCCATGTGTGCTTCTGAGTGCAGGTGCACCAACAAAGTCGCTTCTGCAAGGGACTGTTTCATTGCAGCAAAGGCCTCGCCCGCCTCCTCTGACCAGGCTAGGGTCTTCTCTTTCGTCATGATCAGCAAGAAAAGAGGGTGCATGATGCGGGGGTGAATCTATGGTAAAATTAACCATTCCCACATATTCCTGCAGGCCCTTGAGGGAGGAAGGTTTGGGAAAATGCTGGACGGCTGCCACTTTCTCCGGTGCTGGAGCTGCCCCAGACGCTGAGATGGTGTGCCCCAGGAAATGCAATGTCTGTTTCCCAAACTGGCATTTGGCCTTGTTGACCGTGAGGCCGAATTCTGCCAGCCGGGCGAACAGGGTACGGAGATGGGCCTTGTGCTCTTCGCGGCTGCGGCTGGCTACCAGGATGTCATCTAGGTAGATAAAGACAAAGTCCAAATCCCTACCCACTGTGTCCATGAGGCGCTGGAACGTCTGGGCCGCATTTTTCAACCCAAACGCCATCTGGAGGAATTCGAACAAGCCGAAAGGGGTGATAATGGCGGTCTTTCCAATGTCATTGGGGTGGACCGGGATCTGGTGGTATCCACCCACCAGATTGACTTTTGAAAAGAACCGCGCACTGTGCGGTAGCTGTCTGGAGTCATGGCATCATTTAGCCATCTGTAGTCTCCGCAGGGTCTCCATATGCAGTGGTGCTGTCCGACCGCCGAACGATGCCCAACTCCTGGAGCCTGGAGAATTCCTCCTTTGCCTTTTAGCTTCTCCGATGGCAGCCGCTAGCTCTGGCGTGCAGAGGGAGGCCTTTTGTGGAGATGTGATGGAAAACTCCATGGCGGGGGGGGAGGCGACGTCGAAGCGTGGCTCGAGGATGGCAAGAACTCGCTGAGGATCTTGCTGAACTCATCTGTGGTGGTGGCTGCCGTAGCAATTTTGGGTCTGTCGTCGTCCGCCATGCCCAGGCACACCAAGTGAAAGGTGCGGGTGTTGAGCAGCCTCCTACCCCTCACGTCCACCAGCAGACCGTGAGCCATTAGGAAGTCATCCCCTAACTGCGCGGTGCCCACTGAGGCCAGGACGAACCTCAAAGTGAACTTTTCGTCCCCCATCTGTATCTGTGCCCGACTGGTGCCATAGATCTTGATTGCGAACCATTGGCAGCCCGCAGGGTTGGACCTGGGATCCGGGTTCGCGTTTCCAGCACTGTCGGGGGAGGGCGCTCAGCTCGGCCCCTGCGTCCACCAGGAACCGACGGCCCATGGATTTGTCAGTGATGTAAAGGAGGCTGTTCACGTGGCCAGCCTTGGCAGCCATCAACAGCGGTTGGCTTGGCCGTTCCCCTGGAAGTCATAGGGCTGGCTGGAAGTCGCAGGGCTGATGGCACTTGTGGACTTTCACTCCCCGGCACTGGTGAGAATAGCACCATGTTGACTGGGTTTCCTCCGGCTTGTACTTGAGGGTATCCTGCGGATGGCGGGGCCCCAGCTTGGAAACTTGTCTGAGGGCTGCCTTGTTCTCCTATTTTGCGCACCAGAGGCATCTGCCTGGGCTGCGGCCTTGCGGGGGGTCGGAAAAGTCCTCTTTGGACAGATGGAGCTGGATATCTTTTGGCATCTGTTCAAGGAATATCTGGCGGAAGAGGAAACACGGCTCATGATCCTCCGCCAGGGTCAGCATTTTGTCCAAGAGGGCTGAGGGGCTGCGATCCCCAAACCAATCCAGGTGTAAGAGTCTGGAAGCACGCTGCTGGGAAGTGAGGCCAAACTTCCCCAGGAGTAGATCTTTGAGGGCGGTATACTTGCCCACTGCTGGTGGCCAGTGAATGATGTCGTCCACCCTCGCCACCGTGTCCTGCTCCAGCGCACCCGCGACGTGGTAAAATTTTGTGGTGTCTGCTGAGATGTTGTGGAGGTGGAATTGTGCCTCCACCTGCCTGAACCACATCCGTGGGACATGGGGCCAGAGAGGGGGGGGGGAGTTTGAGGGCTACTGCGTTCACCTCGGCTGCGTCCATTGTTCGCTGGATCCAGTCGGGGGTCACTATTGTGGTGCTTGCAGGAGCTGAAGGAAATCACAGCTACACACCGATGGTCATTAACGACTTTTTGTTCAAATTCAGCTCGCCCCTTTAAGGGCAGCATGAGCTCAGTCACCTGGTGCATTGTGACATCATAATTGCTGCCCAGGGTGCGGGCTGGAAGGGATGCTAGAGTAAGAGAGAAACCTCTGACGATGCCATTTCCCCATGGCTGCCCCGCCACGTGGCGATACAAGTGGGGCCGGTTCACCATGAGGATGTGCGCCGCCACACCACATCCTTTGTTCTAGATTCTAACATTTTCCCAACAGTTGTTGTTTAGTAAATAGTTTGGGGTTTTCCTGGTTTTTTTGCTCCATGTTTTCAGAAAAGTGGGGTCACATTTGCTGACAAGGTTATCTATCCACTCAGATTGACACCTCTTCAAAGTGTTTTGGAGTTCCTGCTTGGGCTATGTTTATCTTCCATTATCACAACATTTGAAATAATACTGTTATATATATGTGGCTTCGAGTGGAGCCTTGAATATAGACAGAATGGTTGAGGTACTAAGCCGGTCAGACAGCATCGCTGGAAAGGGAAATGAAGGACAAAGACCCTTTGCTAACACTGGGATAGAAAGAGAACAAGTGAGTTTTAAATTGCCAAAAAGATGTGGGAAGGATGGCACTAGCACTATCTTCTGCACCTCTTGGTCTCCTGGATGACATCTTGAAGGTCTAAAATACAGCAGAATATAAGAAATTAACAAGACTGTATCACCAAAACACTTAGCTGCAGAGTTAACAGATTTTGGTGCATTAGCACTGCTAACAGCACCACCGTGGTGGCCATTCCACAAACTAATGGTAGCAGATTCAAAACATGCTGGACCACGGGAGTTGCCGGACCACAGAGCACCGAATTGGAGAGATATACCCTGTACAGATGAATAGTTTTCAACCTGAAGTGTTGAACTCTGTTTCCCTTTCCACAGATGTAACCTGACCTGAGGAGTGCTACTCCTACTTGTTTTATTTTGGATTTCTAGCACTTGCAATGCTTTTTGATATGCAAGTCTTGAATATAATTTAGCTTCTGCATTTTCTTGGATTATAACAGTTGTCCCAGGTCAAAATTACTTTACTGAATGTGAACTGATTAAAACTGTCCTTGGGTTGTGAAAAATGCTATTTAAAGCCAAGCTTTTTTTCCTCGTCACAATATCACCCGAAAGTTTCTTGACTTTTATGACTTAGTTGCTGGAAGGAGAATGGAATGAGCTAATATTTGATGACATAAACTAAAAAATCCCATTAAACTTGTTAACATATTTTTCTGTCTTGAATGATTGCTTGTTATTTTAATACTGTACTGCAGTAAATTGAGAGCTCCTCTGTACCTAGGGTTAACGAATTGAAAAGGAGCAGAAAATTTGGATTCAATTACAATAAACAGCACATTAAATTTCTGCATTCTTGACAAAGAATCAAAGACTGTCTCATCTAGAAAACTTGATCTGCCCATGCTTTTGTTTCCGCCTTTGCTGTAATTGATATATAAAGGTAACACTGTAATTGACTTCTGGTGACTGAATTCAAAAGATCAGAATTGAATTAATATAGGCTGTCTGACTTAAGATGACAACTCATACTGAATAGTTATTATCATGGCTATTTCAGTGATTTTTAAAAAAATGTTTGCATTGGAACAAGAATTGGACACGCTTCTGAGGCCACTTCTGTCATTCATTTAGATGAGGCCTGTCTGTATGACCTCGCCTCATGGTTTCCAGCACTTGCTTGTGAAGAGCTTCCTCAGACTTCCTTCACACTATATTTCAAGTTAGACCACCTTGTTTTGGATTTCCCACCAATAGAAGCTGTTTTGCTCTCTTGGTCTCTCAAGAAAGGGAGAGAGAGAACAAACTGCTCCTTCTCAGGTTGACAGACTATTCACAATCTTTGAACAATTTAACTAAGGTGCCCAAATGTCATATTTTCAAATTTGCTCTTTATAGTAATGGAGATTGGGATCGAGAGAGATTTCAGAGATGTGGTTAAACTGAATGAATGGGTAATGGCACAGAATGTAACAATGAAAAATATGGTGGTCGTCTGGTTTGCACCAAGCAGAAATGGAAAGTGTTTTTTAAATAGTGATATGTTGGGTTCATGTTCAAAAGGAACCAAATCTGCTGGTACAAAAGCCATTGAAAGATGATGTGCAACTGCAACAAGCATTTTGAAATGTAAATGAAATGTTAACCCTTACTCATGATTTCACATCCACTTGTAAAAGAAGAATGAATGCAATTGTGTGGATCCTTTGTTGTACACCACTTGGAATATTGTGCACACATTGACCCAAGAAAGGATGTGTTTGCTATGTGGGAGATGGAGGGAAGGTTCATGGAACAGTATAGAGCACTATGGGCCCTTCGGCCTATGATGTGCCAACCAATTTAAACCTACACCACATCAATCTCATCCTTTCCAACCTCACAGCCCATAACCCTCTCCTGATATCCATGTGCCTATCTAAGAGACTTTAAAATGTCCAAAGCTTCCACCACCACTCCCTGCAGTGCATCCAGACATTCCCCACTTTCTGTGTCAAAAAAAATCTTTGATGTCTCCCTGAAACTCCTCACTTTAAACTGATGTCCTTTGGTATTGGCCTTTGCCGCCTGGGAAAACTATGCTGACTGAACATCCTACCTATGCTTCTCATAATGTTGATCACCTTCATGTAAGTTGTCTCTCAACCTCCATCACTCTAAGAGATGAAATGGTGCAGCCGAGATAGGTAAACTGGTTGACTGTTTTGAGTTTTGTGTGCCCAATGGAGATGTGGGGGGGCTGGTAGTCATGGTGGGGAGCTGGCTGATGGAGGACCTCCGTTTTCTTCAGGCTGACTTCCAGGCCAAACATTTTGGCAGATTCCGCAAAACAGGACGTCAAGCGCTGAAGAGCTGGCTCTGAATGGGCAACTAAAGCGGCATCGTCTGCAAAGAGTAGTTCACGGACAAGTTGCTCTTGTGTCTTGGTGTGAGCTTGCAGGCGCATCAGATTGAAGAGAATGCCATCCGTGCGGTACCAGATGTAAACAGTGTCTTCATTGTTGAGGTCTTTCATGGCTTGTTTCAGCATCATGCTGAAGAAGATTGAAAAGAGGGTTGGTGTGAGAACGCAGCCTTGCTTCACGCCATTTTGTACTTTGTATAGTAAAGATAAAGATACATAACCAACGTTTCGGGCTTGAGGTCTTCAATAAGGTATGAAAAAATGTTGACAGGTGTCTGAACAAAAAGGGAAGGGTGGGGAAGGAGAATGGTCCCAAAAGCAAGAAATAATAGGTGGAGAAGGGAGGGAGGGCACAGTAGCAAGCAGGTGGAGGAGGGATGGCGAGGTAAATAGAGAGGAAAGGGGGTGGAGAGCTGAGGGAAAGAAGACGGGGGAAGTGAGAAAGGAGAGTAGGTTTGCAGAAATCCATGTTAATGCCATCCAGATGGAGCATGCCCAGACAGAAAATCAGGTGTTGTTCCACCAATTTATCGGTGGCCTTGGTGGGATAATACATGGACAGACATAAGAGTATGGCAGTGGAAAAAAGAACTGAAATGATTGGCTTCTGGGAGGTCCCAGTCACTGATGTCAACTGAGCAAGAGTCTCCCAGTCTGTACTCAGTCTCTTCGATGTCAAGAAGGCCACAAAGAAAGCATCAGATGCAGTAAATCACTCTTGTGGATACACAAGTGAAGTGTTGCTTCACTTGAAAGGCATGTTTGGCTTAATGATTTTCTCCAGCATTGTGTTTTACTTTAACCACAGTGTTTTCAGACTTTCATGTTTTACTTCAGATCAGTTGGAGCCAAAGTCTGATCTAAATCTGCTGGAAACCAAAACTAATTAATCGGTCAATGGTATACACTGATCGATAGTTTTCACAAAATTATGTACCAAAGTACTCACTGTTGGAAAGTCTCCCACAATGCAGAAAAACCAGTTGACCACGGAATAGTAAGGGGTGATGTGTTGACCTATGTCAGAACCAGAATATAAACCTATACATGGTGTGCTAATGAATATGAAATCTGGTGAGCCTTGTCACATCTATCCTTTATCTTTTTCCTTTTTTACTCTTGTATTTTTATAAAACTGGGCCAGATCGATACACATTAATTCCCATTTCCAACCAGACCTTGAAATAAGGCTTTCAATGCAATCCTTGCAGATGTGAACATTGGTATTTGTTTTTTTCTGAAGCAAGATAATTTTAACTTTCTACTAAACAAATATTTTGTTGATTTATGAATCTGTGATATACTTTGCAAATTGTTTTTGTAAATGACCTGTATGGATACTTATTAGAAACTAATTCAGACACCTTTGAAAGAAAGCACAGATAGCTGCATTTATTTCACACGTTTTCTTTTTGGCAGCCTCTTTGCTACCTGTCAGGATTACAATTCCATTGTTGTGGTCAGTCAAATTGGGACTGCAGTCATGGAAAAAGGATCTTGGAAGTTCAAAGAAATAATGTTTTCTTTACTAATAATTAAATTTCCTTGCGTGAGGCAAGCATGGCCTTCCTTGTCAATTGCATCATCCTCTGTCAATGGCTCAAGTCTATTGTCAGTGAAAGTGCATTCATTAAACTTTGTCTTCATCAGTGTAGTTTGAGGATGCCAGTCTTCACTGCCATCATTAGCTCCCTGTACCTCAACTATGATTTTTCAACTATGTCTAAACATTACTCCAAAGATTGCCTTGATTTCTAATGTCTTGTCTCTGATTTTTCTCAGCTCATATGTGACTAACTTGTCCTTTGTGGTTTTGTCACTTAGTAATTCAATTATTCCATTGCTCTCATATCCAGACATTTATTCTCCATTCTAATTCTCTGAAGATCTGCTACCTGTATCCTGCTACATGTATTTTGTCTGGCTCATCCATGCCCCCAATCACTTGTTAGAACTCCTGTCCACATCTGCCTCTCCTGCACTGCAACCTTGTTCTCTATCTCCTCACCCTCACGCTAATCAAATCCCACTTTGCTCTGCAGGGGGAGGAACCTACAGATGCAGTGATGGTTAAACGTTTACAAAGAATGTAACTGAAAATAAAGTAAAATGCTTTAAGGCTTATTTATTTTTGCAAGTGAAGTTTGTTCAGTGTCAGTATAGTATGGTATTTATGCCTTTTAAACTATTTATTCTTAATGCAGGTATTAGTTGGGCATTCCAAGAGTAAGTCTCAAACATTCAGAAGATACACTTGTCCAGCATCTAGCAATGCCCACGGCTAAGTGATACCAGTGGTTTTGCTGTTTTTGCTAAAGACCTTCTACAATCTTACAGGAAAGCTTCAAATTGTAGAGAAAATTTAATATGATTGAAATACAATGACAAGATCTGTAGAATATGAATTTCCCTGTAATGGTTTTTGGAACCATCTTGCACAAAGTTCATGGCGCAGCTGGTCTGTTGTTATTTGAGCAAGCTATTTTGCATCCCTGTTCTTTTGCATGGCCCTGCAATATTTTCACTTCCAAGTAATTATCTGTTTTCCTTTTGTGTGTAATTACTAAATGAGCTTCAATGACCCTTTCAGGTAGCATTTTACAGATTATGGATCGTATTTATAAGAATGTGCTTTTATCTCCTATCTGGCTCTTTTACCACGTGTGTTCTGGAAGATAGAGCGAGAACTGTTGCCAATAGAAATAGTGTGTTTTAATTGACTCTTCGTAAACCAATTCATATTTTTGAACATTTGAAATTTGCTATGATTCTCGTGCAATTAAAAAATTTGAATGTAGCCACAGAAATGTTCTTTTTCCCAGGATGTTAGCAAGACCATTCTTTAAAATTTTGAAACAAATTAGAACATTGTATGGAGGTAAAGACGATTGCTGCTTGAAACTGTTGAGATATGGCAAGCTAGTAATTTTTTAACATGTTTCACTATATTTCATAAATGAATAATCTCCTTGTACCTGGTACCATGTTGAAAAAAATTAGATTTGGATACGATGCCTCAGTAAAAATACTTCAGTAAAACTTGGTACATTTCAGCAGGCATTTGGATTTTCAGCGGATCTTCATATTTGAATATGAATTATTAGAAACAATTGTTTCCAATTAATAAACATTTTATTCATTCAACAGACACTTAATTTCCTTCAAAGTACTATATTATTAAATTGGCAAGTTTTTTGAGGCTGAGTTCTCTTTCCATTTGCAGGCTGCAGAAACAATTTGAAATAGTACAATACTGCAGCACAGTATTGTCTCAGATATTGATCAGTGGTTGTAATATTCGGTTACTTTGTAGTAATTGCTATGGCAGCTTATTATCCTGCTCAGTGCACAGATTCTTATGTAAACTAGAGAGTACACATTCGGTGAATCACTTTGATGATTTGTAAGCAGAAATGCCCTTAATTCCTCTCTAACTGGTGTAAGAAAGCATTGAAGACTAGTCATGTACTTCAAATGTAATTGTATTACCATGAGAGTACTCTCATCACATTAGATTCGAGATTGTTTATTGTCAAGTAATAATAAGTGTCATATGACATAAAATTGCCTTTGTCTGCTGAAAAGCAGATTTGCCGTCGGCAGAAATTTCCTGAAACGCCTCCGACAGTCAAAGAAAGAGAAGCAAGAGAGTTTCCCCCCCCCCCAACCCAGAGTCTATGAGTGTCTGTAGATTTGTCTGTAGCACTTCCACAGTCTCTGCATCCACACAGAGTCCAGTCCAAACCATTGACAACCCAAGCTCCAGGATCAGGAACCTTTTTTGCATCCTGGTCTGATACCTGGTAGCCCTTCAACCAGTTTCGAGCCAATCTCCAGTAGTCCGTGGCCTGGTGCAAGTCTCTTGACCACAGTTTCCAGCAGCCCACAGCCTCCTTGGGTTCCTTGCTTTGAGTTACCAACAGCATGCCACCTATGTGTTCTTCAGCCACAGAGCTCCTCACTGGTCCGCCGCTGTGGTCACCATCCTGTGGGTCGTCTCATCTGCTTATCCAGTCCTCCGCTTGCCTTTGTCTGCAACCCTTTGTGGCTTCTGCCAATCATCGGCGTCACCATCTTGGGTGCAAACCCCATGGTCGTGAGACTTTAAATACAGTACAACTCTGATTATCCAAAATGGTCGGACTGGACCTATTTCAGATGACTGAGTTTTTCGGAGAACTGGTCATACTTTAAAAACAGCCCAGTAGCAACAGAAAATCACTTGTATCAATATTTAAACAACAATAAAGAATGAGGGAAGGCTTTTTTAGCATTAAAATTATGTTTAATTCTTACCAAAAAAATGCTGGCCACTGCCAATCCCCGACACATCTCCACCACTGCCGCTGATTCCCAGGGAGGCCTCAAGGCCAGTGGAACATTCACTGGTGAGTCACCATCTCCTGTCTCCCTGTGGGCTTATTCCGGCAAGGGTTGTTCAGGCTTCACATTCTTGTTCTCGATGTTGGAGCCTGACACAGACCCAGTCTTTGCCTGCGCACACTCCCCCTCCCAACTACTGCCACTGATCACCAACACTTCCCCACCAAAGTCCCACTCTGCCCAGGAGCCTGAGGTCCCACTCTTGCCCGGGAGGCAGGTCCCTTTGATGACGCCGGGCCAAGGGATTCTTCTGACTGCTTGCAGCTGGGAGATGGTTGCAAGCAGTATGAGAAGAGTTGGAGAGAAAAGTCAATAGGGGAAGGTAAAGAAGAAATGGAAAGGGAGGGGAGGGAGTTACCTGAAATAAGGACAATCGTCATTCTAATTTCATGTCGGTTGATTTTTTTTTTCCCAACCTTCGAGGTCAGTTCAGCTCTGAAAATTTTTTAGATAACTGAGGACTTCTAATTTGTTTCGGATATCCTCATTTATCCAAATTTTTTTGGAAGTGAATGGATGCCACTTGCGGGTCCAAAAAAATTTTGGATAAATGAGGATTTTGGATAATCCGATTTTGGATAATCGAGTTGTGCAGTAAAATTACCTCAGCTCCTTTAATGGTCTGTTCAAGGCCTGTATGGAGCTGACAGCAGTTGGACTGGGCAGTTGGACCCCGCGGGACCGCTGTGTAACCATTCCTCACAGGCCAGCAGCAGCGCTGCCATTTTTCTTTTCATTTTGTGCATTATCAATATTTATCTCAAGAGGAATCTATCTTGAGGAAAACACAAACAGTCAATGGTCTCTGTGACAATAACATGTAGAAATATGCTTTTATTTTTATACCAATACATTCCAGATACGTGGTGACTTGGTTATTCCACATTTAAAATAAAAAATATCCAAATTAAGACAATTGAATTTTTTTTTATACCATGTTAAAATTTCACACCAAAGACTGTTCTATTTATTCCAGGGCCTTTTTCTAGTGTGGAATTTTATTTGGAAGTTTTTGTCTGAAACAGAATTGAATGAAATAATTGGAGCTTCAGATGCAATCCTGTTATGATTGTAAAGACAACCAGGTCTCTAATATCTGGAGGTGTTAATGAAATAAATGAGAGATTATTCCCATTTATTGGCAAATTGGCCATTGAAAAACATGTTTCCAGTTGTTCATGAAGCAATTGAAAGAAAATAAACCTTGTGCACCTGGACTGCCCAAAAAGAGCAAATTTGAGAAAGAGCATTCAAGGGATAACAGTGGAAAATGTGACAAAGGTATTAATCAGAGAATTATGTGTGGTATTAATCAGAGAATTTTAAAAGCTGACATGGATCAACTGATGACCATCTCCTGTATTATTTATTTTCTGAGTACCAGCAAAGAATTTTCTGTCATGAAGTTTCCTTTTGACTTTTTGTCATTGTTATTACTTTCCTGAAGCTCACGCTGAAATGTAAAAGTGCGAATACAAAATGTTGACCAAATCCAATTATGTTTGTTTAAATGGAGAGGTGCAAAATTTTGATATTGAACAGGAATGTTATTCAGATATTGTGGGGTTAAGTATGCGGCTTTTGTGAACCAATGGCTGTGCTTGATGCAACTGGATATCGCACTATTAATGTTCCAATGGAGAAAGAGCTGATTGACTAGAAATTGACTTTTTTTGTTAACGACTCTAATGAGCATAGCACTTTTCATTTGGCGAAATTCTACACTTCGTGTTTTTTTTAAATTCCCTTTTTAAAAGTCCTTCCTTCACCTATCTTTTGGATAATATTGGACATGCACATTAGGGATTCGTGCACACTTAAGTTTTGTGCATTCATTGTTCTGTATTGAGATCATTTTTATCCATGCTCTCATATTAAAATTAGAATCTTTATAAGATTTATGAAATTGTTGGGTGAAATAGTTACATTGGATCAGACTTGCTGATATTAAGTGGTTCACATGGTCTCAGGATCCAGAAAACACAAAAAGAAAGTGAGTGTACCAGACGTTTCTCATCCTTGCAAATTTTGCATTGGCTGTTGTTAGCTTCCTGCCAAAGGTTAGTAAGCAGCATGTATTTTATTTTACAGACATTTCTTAGATTCTGAATTTGAATTCTGTTTTGTTAACATCAGCCTATTCCAAAAATGTTCTACAGTCAATGAAGTGCCATTTTAAAATGAAGCTATTTTGACAGGAAATGTAATGGGCAATGTATGCACAAAGCTTGGCAGCAGTAATTGAGGAGGAAATGTTAGCCAGAACATTGGAAAGGAACTAGAATATGAAAGGATCTTACCACAAAACTGGCACTTGCAATAGTTCTGGCTGAACCTAAAGGGAACCTTTCATCCTTGGGTGTTCTGCCTGCTGATTTTTTTTACACACCGTTTTGTCTGGAATGCTGTATCAGTGCATCTGTTGCTACAACTATCATTTATATCAAAGACAACGTTGCACAGCCCAACAAATATGACCTTCAATTACAAATATTAATTGGACAGCTTCTAAATTCTTGACAACCATTGAAAAGGTCAAGGACAGGATGTGGTCAGAAACACCATCAGCAGAAAGTTATCCTCCGAATTGTACTTCATTCCACCTTGGATATACTGTATGCCACAATTTTAATGCTGATGAATTCCCTACTTTACAGAACATGGAGTTCCTGCAGCAATTGTTACCGTACACCTGCATTGAGAAGAGAAGTACAGAGCATGCTTGCAATTGCCCGTCATAATTGTTGCAGAATTCAGGGAGAAACCCTACCATAAATCTCTTGGGCAGAAGACTTGTTGCTATGCCGAAAGTACCTACATAATCTGATGATATTTTGCGTTTCCATTATAAAATAGGTTAGCTTTAAGACAGTAGCTGTTACGTTGTTTGATGATTATTATTTATACGGGACAAATGCATGTTTCCATTTCATAAGTTACAGCATTGGCTCTGAGCTTTCTCTTACTCCAATATGAGGGGTTTAGCATTGGGCCAATGGAATCCTGCCACTGATGTAATGACAATAAACAGCCAGAGTAAAATCCCTGAAACCAATGACCACTGTTTCTCCCACCTTCCTCCCCCCCTCAGATCATACTACAGGTACACGATCCTTTATCCGGACATCTAAAATCCAGAAAGCTCCAAAATCTGATAAGTGGGGAGAGAGGCGGCCGGCGCTTGGGGGAGGCGGCTGAGGGACCGACGGTTGGGGGAGATGGCCGGGCGACTGGAAGGGGGTGGGGGTGGATACGGTAGCACAATTCAGGTGGGCTTTCCGAAATCCGGAAAAATCCGAAATTCGGAACACACTATCCCCCAAGGGTAAAGGATTGTGTACCATTCAGGCTTTGTGCCAGCTCAGCCATTCAATAAGATGATGATGGATGATCTTTTGTCTGTGTACCACCTTCCTGCACTAACCTCACATTGCTTGAATTCCAACCCATTCTATTCCCACAGCTGACATCTCTATTCCCCACTCCAGAAATCCTAAAGGCTTTTGTGAGCCTGTCAAAGGGAAGTAATTTATAGTATTCTGCCATGTCATCTGAACAAGTTTGAAAGTCTGATAACTCAATTGATGATTTCACTAGTGCAGTCAGCAAACAGGGGAGACTTATTCAATACTCTTGTCAGGATCTCAAAAGAGTCATGAAGATCCTATTTTGAGTGAAAGATGATATTTTACTAGCTGAGTTTTTTTAATACTTTGCTGAACTCTTTCTGGTATTGATGTTAAAAGTTAATCTCCTGACATTTTGAAAAGCTTTGGTTTATTAATTAACCTTGGTTGGTGTTTCATAGCAGTGGTAGGAATTCTATAACTTGCAAGAACAGAGAGTATAGTTATTCATGTTTATCATTGCCTCATTGTCGGGTCTCATCAGTCCCCAAAAATGTTTCTCTGCACTAGAACAGAAAATGCACTTGGCATGGGGAGAGTAAAGAAGAATGAACATTTCAGATTAGTGTCATCTTTGCGTATATCAAGTGAAGGTAGATTTTCCTCAACGGATCTCTGCCAATTTATCACTTGCATAGCAGTCTCACAGATGAAAATTTATAGAGTAAAGGAAGGTTTATGTTGGCAGTGGAAAATGTCCATGTGTTGAGGAATATCGGTGGGCAAATTCAATGATGATGCTTTTTATGGAACAGGATACGAACTGATAATGGGGTTATTCTCATTAATTTTTACTTAATTTTGGTGAAATTGAGCCATGATAAGAAAGTTGCTGTGATCTTGATAAGAATCACGGTACCACACAAAAAAAAATTAAATATTTTGATACTATGTCTGGCTCAAAGATATCAGAGGCCAACTGGGCTCATTGCAGTGTAATCTTTTATCAGATGCTCATTTTTGTCACAAAAATAAAACACATTTTGCCAGCTAATATTTTGTTTCCACAGTTTTACTGGAAACTCTTCAAGTCCTTTTCATTTGAGCACAAGTCTGCTAATTTTAGATTAAATGTTTACGTTGCTGTAATTGTTAGGGTTTCAAAATCTGCAGGTCCTGGAAAGGTGTTTCTGTTTCTGAGCTCATACCTCATTTACCATGGAAATTAGCTGGAAAAAATGAAACAAGTACTTCAATCTACTGGAGAGGAGGTTACACAATTCTATTGGTAGGCAAGACCTGTCTACTTATTTCGATAAGCATTAATACATGTTCAGCGGTGAAATCTAAAATTTTAGGTTTTCATCATATTTTTAACGATATCCACCTGCAGATATATCCACAGGCAGTGAGAATGCTGAACAACCAAATGAATTGTTCACACTAACGATCTGTGACTCTTAAATGCACAAAGCAATATTTATTTATATAGATGGAATACTTGTCCTGCATATATATTGTTTGACACTATGTGTGTTTATGTCTGCTTCTTTGTCCGCATGTTTTACACCGAGGATGGGAGGATGCTGTTTCGTCAAGTGGTACTTGTACAATCAGATGACAATAAACTTGACTTGAGATCTCCAGATGCTTTGCTGAATAACATTTGAGGTGCCCACTAGAATCATTTGGGGGGCTTTTAACTTCTGTGAGCAAAGGTCCAACCAGTTTCCCTCCCCCACCATCTTCATTCTGGCTGAATGTTTTCTTATATTGGATTAATCCTCCTTTAGCTTAATTCACTTCAAATTCTGTCTGACTCTTTGATGTTTGTGGGACGGTCCTTGTTTCAGTCCCTCTTCACCCCCCCTCCCTCTCCCTCTGGTTTCCTTTCCATTGACTGCATTGCTACTGCTTCTTAGAACATTCAGTGTTCAGATTTCAGCGCCTTTCCTGCCAATTTCCACCCTTGTTTCAAACAGTCCAAATCCAACTCCTCCTTCTCCTCCTATCCTACTTCCTGTAGGAACTTAGTTCCAGTCTATTCTCAGTTTCTTCTGCTCTTTTCTGTCTCCTCTTCACTTTCCTGACCGGTATCTGACTTAAAAAATTTTTTTTTAATTTATCACATGGTAGAAGCTGATTCCGGCCTCTAAAACCCATGCTGCCAATTAACCTACAACCCCGTACATTTTGGAGGGCAGGAAGAACCCAGAATGCCTGGGGGGAAACTCTGTAGTGGTTACTACGATGCTATTTCCTTTGTCCTCGTGCTCCTTCTCCACCATAGCCCAAAGGGCTCTAAACTGCTTCCCACATTTTCACGGAACTTGGACCAGCAGGCCTCTTACCTCATGATGTGCCGATCTATATAAACCTATTACACATCAATCTTATCCTTCCCAACCTCACAGCCCATACTCCTCTATCCTTCTTGCATCCATGTGCTGATCTAAGAATCCCATTGTACCAGCCACCACTGCCATCCTGGCAATGCATTCCAGGCACCCACCAAAGAAACATACCTATGGAGTCTCACCTCGACTTCCCTCCAATCACCCTGGGAGAAAGATGCTGGCTGTCTATCCTATCTCTGCCTCTCTTGAGTTGCCTCTCATCATCAGTTGCTCCAAAGAGAAAAGCCCTAGCTTAGTCATCTTACTTCGTAAGACATATTCTCTAAACCAGGCATCACCCAGGTAAATTTCTGCACCTTCTCCAAGGTCTCCACATTCTTCTTATAATAAGTTGACCAGAACCAAACAACACTCTTAAGCATGATCTAACCAGAGTTTTACAGAGCTGCAACATTACCTCACGACTCTTGAACTCAATGGTTGAAGTGCCAGTTGATGAGTAGACAAAGACGATGTGGTCAAACAATAATCATGGCTTTTATTAACAGAAACTCATGGTGCAATAATGCAAGACAATAGGTGCATACACAGTTATACCCAAAGGGAGTGTCCTTAACAGTAGAGATAATGCACAGCCAATATTAGTACAGCAAGGCTCGCCAGAGGGGTGCCAGGCAGCTTGGCAGACATACACCACAGTCTCCCCCCCGGCAGAAGAAGGGTTAAAATCAAAAGGACGGCTGCTAGGAAAGAATGAAGCAAGCGATACATGGATACCATGTTTGGCCTTGAGATACTCTAACAGCCAAAATACGCCAGTATCTAGCAAGCAATCGAAGTATAATGAGATGTTTTATGAATATGTCAGCCTATCAGGTTATTTACAAATTCTGGTGCTTCGTCTCAAAACAGGTGGCTCCTTTGAAACCTTGGGAACTCGCCCAGGTCCTGGATCTGTAGTGTGGGAAGGACTGGTTTCTGGACCTGGTCCAGAATTGGCAGTAGAGCCTCAGCATGGCCATCTGAAAGCTTACTAGGGGTCACAGGCTGGGGGGGAGTGAGTCCAACCTCTCAGGCTCACACTGAGTAGGGGTGCGAGGAAGGGGCGAACCAGGCGAGGCCAGATCTCTTAGGGGTACAGTGTCAGTACTCCTGTCTGGGAATTTAACATGAGCATAGTTGGGGTTAGTATGCAGTAGCTGAACTGGTTGAACTGGGGGGTTTGTTTTACATGCCCGAGCGTGGCTCTTCAGCAGCACGGTTCCAGGCTCAGATAAACAGGCTGGCCAGTCTATCACAGTTCCTGATTTCCTAGGAAAGGCAAACATACGATCATGAGGTGTTTGATTTGTTGCAGAACACAATAAAGACCGAATAGAATGTAGTACCTCAGGCAGCACCTCCTGCCACCGGGTAACTGGGTAACCATGTGTTTTTAAAGCAAGATTAACAGTCTTCCAGACTGTAGCATTAGCCCTTTCAACCTGCCCAGTGCCCTGCAGGTTGTAGCTCGTGGTATGGCTGATGGCAATCCCCTTTCGTAGCAGGGCTCGCCGCAGTTCAGCGCTCATGAATCCTGAGCCTCTAGCGGTATGAATGTAATTGGGAAAACCAAAAATGCTGAAAATTCTGTCAAGTGACTTAATGACAGACGCTGACGTCAGGACATATTCGATTACTGTAAGAAAATATAGATTTTTGTTGTTGGAAGGTAACAGCCCTTTAAAATCTAAGCTAATCCTCTCAAAAGGTCGGGTTGCTTTGATGAGAGTGGCCTCTGGAGCTTTGAAGTATTGCGGTTTGCATTCTGTGCAAACAGGACAGCTTTTAGTCAGTTTTCTGACTTCTTCCAGAGAGTAAGGAAGGTTGTTAGCCCTTATGTAGTGGAAGAATCTCGTGACTCCTGGGTGGCGCAGTCTGCTATGGATCTCTTTTAGCCCCTCCAGCTGAGCACCAGCAGCAGATCGTGACAATGTGTCAGAAGGATCATTTAACCTGCCCAGTCTGTACTGGATCTCGTAATTATAAGTTGGGAGTTCTATTCGCCAGCGTGCCATCTCATCGTTCTTGATTTTACTTTTGTGTTTAGTACTGAACATGTAGGATACAGATTTCTGATCAGTGACAAGAGTAAATTTTCTGCAGGCTAAAAAGAGTCTCCAGTAGCGAACAGCTGGGCTTTTTCAATGGCTGGATGTTTAAGTTCAGGTCCGCGTTACGTGCGGGAGAAGAATGCCACAGGTCTGCCCTTTTGATTAAGGGTTCCTGCCAAGGCACAATCTGAGGGATCAATTTCCACTTGGAATGGAACATCCTCGTCAATGGATGAGAGTGCTGCTTTGGCAATATCAGCTTTAATTCTCTCGAAAGCCTTCAAGGCCATTAGAGAGAGAGGAAAAGATTTAGTGTCAAACAAAGGGCGTGCCTTCGTATCGTAGTCCCAAACCCATTTGCAGTAGTAGGAAAAGAATCCCATGCACCTTTTAAGGACTTTTGCTGAGTTTGGGGGTGGTAACTTCTTAAAGGGGGGGCATTCTTTCTGGGTCGGGGCGGATTTCGCCCTTGTGGACAATGCAGCCCAGAATGGGTAGCTCTGTCGCGTTGAACACACATTTGCCCTCGTTAAATGTAAGGTTGAGTTCTTTAGCTGTTGCTAAAAATTTCTTTAAATTGTTGTCATGCTCAGCCTGTGTTTTCCCACAGATAGTGACGTAATCCAGATAGGAAAACGTACCCTGTAACTCATACGTCCTAACAATCTTATCCATTTCCCTCTGAAACACGGACACACCATTAGTGACTCCAAAAGGTACCCTTTTAAACTGGTATAAGCCCCCATCAGCCTCAAAGGCTGTATAGGGTTGTTCCTTTTTTTTAATGGGGATAAGCTGCTTTGAGGTCGATAGTGGAGTACACTTTGTATTGCGCTATCTGATTAATCATTTCATTGATGCGTGGCAGGGGGTAGGTATCCAGGTAGTGTAACGGTTGACTGGCTGTAGTCAATAGCCAGTCGTTTGTTAGTGTGATTTTTCACAACTACCACCTGGGCTCGCCACGGACTCTTATTGGGTTCAATTACTCCCTCTTTAAGTAATCTCTGGCTCTCGCTTTGATAAACTCACGATCCTCTTTGCTGTAAGAACGGCTCTTAGTGGCAATCGGCCGACACTCGGGATAAATCACTGAAAAGGAAGAGAGCTTTGATCTTTATTGTGGACAGACCGCAGTAACTAGCTCGGGGGATGGTAAGTGTGGGTAGTGGCCCACCAAAATTTAACACTACACTGTTCATTTGAGATTGAACCACGGGCGCAGAACTCCGGCATAATAAAGAGCCACATATCAGCCAGGCAATGTCCCTGCAAATTTAAAGTAACTTTACACTTGTCCCGTACAATTTTTGTAAGTTCACTACAAGCCATCGATATCTTTCGGTTCGCTGGATATCTCCGCAAATTTAAGGCTCTGGCAACTCTCTCGTTGATGTAGCTGTCAGCACTCCCCAAGTTTATTAGACAATCAAGAGTCTCACCATTCACCATCACTTGAAGTCGATTCAGCCTGCTCGTCTGAGGATTCCCCCTTTTCACTGTTGTCTTCCATTCCTGCAGCTCCAGGACACATTTTCTTGGTGCTTCTCTTCTTCTTATCATTGGGAGTACTTTTCTCCTTAGACGCTTTAGCAAAGTGGCCGAGTTTCCCACAATAGCTGCAGGTAGCAAATCAAGCCAGGCACTTCTGTCTGGAGTGCCAGCTCTTATCACAGAAAGAGCATTTTTCAGGAGTTCTCCTTTTTCTTTCCTTCGGGGTTCCAGCACTCCTGGATGTTTCCTTTTTGGTTTCTAGCATTTTACTGGACCGCATGGCACTCCTCAGTGTTTTGGCTAGAGTGACTGCCCGGTCGTAGGTTAAGGGCTCCGTCTCCAGCAGCCTCTGTTGGATGTAACTGGAGTAAATCCTGTTGACTGAAGCATCCAGCTTCAAGGCACTGTGGTGTTGTTGCACATTGACTGCCCTAACATCACATTCATTTGCCAGTGAGTCAAGAGCCAGTGCATAGGCAGCATCACTTTCCCTGGGTTTCTCGTGTCTGGTCAGCAAATGGTGTCAAGCAAGCACCACATTCCGTGGCCCTGCATAGTAAGCAGTCAGACGTTCCTGGGCTATAGCCAGAGTGGTAGCTCCATGCGTTACGGTGAAGGGACCTCACCCAGCAGAGAGTTCAGGTGGCCCCACTGCATCGCTTCTTGTTTCGAGCCATGTGGTAATTGAAACAAGAATCCAGTGGTTGAAAATTTCTCTGGCCCTCGGGGCAGACTGGCCAATTTTCAGCCGCTCTTGCTTGAGTGCTGCATCCATTTCTGCTAATAAAATTGAAGGGCCTGTTGATGAAGTAGACCAGGGGTTTCAAACTCAAATTCATGGAGGGCCAAAATTAAAAACTTGGACTAAGTCAAGGGCCGAACTAAATATAATGTTAAACTTTTTCTTATTAAAATAAATGTTTAATAATAATTTTGGATAAACTCTTTCCAGAAGCATTAACAAATGAGAAATAAAATATTCAATAAATAATATTTCTCTATAGAGGATTTGTCAAATGTTGCTAGTGTGCTGTCGAATAGTAAAATCTGAGGGCTATTGAGAATGTGGGAGAATAACATGATTCCTGAAACAATCAAATGGGGACTGATTGTGGGCATGAACTCTAGCAGGGTTATTTGCCATGCCCTTTTTCCATTGGTACAGATATCCTTTGATTTACACACTTTCAAGTTTTATGCCTAATGAGCTTGTATCCAGGTGCAGGACCATTTTTAACCAGGAATATATTTATCACTGTGACATGAAACTATTGGAAGATCGTTTTATCCTGAGATTAAAGTTCATAATACTTACTCAGGCCTGTGTGCGGGAGGGCAAGGTTTGTGGGCGATCGGGTTGGACAACGACAGTGCAGGGGCATCGGCTCTCGCTGCAGGGCGGCATCTTGGCGGATCAGCGGCCCCGTCACTGTGAGTCGCGGGTCGGCCTGCGGCAGGGAGGGGGAGTGGGCAACGGTCCTGGCGAGGTCAGGCCCGAGGCCTCCGGTTCCGGGCGCTGGGAAGCGGCCTTGGCTTCCCCTGACACCGGCCAGGCCCCAAAACCAGAGTCCACGGTGAGACCCTGCAATGTAAACAGAGGAGGTGGGGGCGATTAGCAGGCTGACGCCAATGCATTCTGGGATTTGTTGTATTACTGTGCATGCGCTATACTGGCGCGGCGGCCAGCGGGCCACCTCTAATACATTTTTGAAATGATCTTGCGGGCCAAATATAATTATATCGCAGGCCAAATTTGGCCCGCGGGCCAGAGTTTGACATGTGTGAAGTAGACAAAGACGATGTGGTCAAACAATAATCATGGCTTTTATTAGCAGAAGCTCATGGTACAATAATGAAAGACAATAGATGCATATACAGTTATATCCAAGGAGAGTGTCCTTAACAGTAGAGATAATGCACAGCCAATGTTAATACAGCAGGGCTCACCAGAGGGGAGACAGGCAGCTTGGCAGACATTCATGACTAGTGAAGGCCAGCATACCATATACCTTCTTAAACAACCTATTAATCTGTGTGGCAACCTTGAGGGACCTATGAACTTGGACTGCAAGATCCTTCTGTTCCTCCAGAAGAATTCTGCCATTATCCACCCACTCTGCCCTGGAGTTCCACTTTCCAAGTTGCATTACTTCACACTTTTCATGATTGAATTCGTCAGGCCAATTCTCTGCTCAACTCTGCATCCTGTTTACATCCTGTTGTAACCAACAACAATCTTCTACGCAATCTCTAACTCCTCCAACCTTCATGTCATCTGCAAACTTACTGTCTCATTCTCCCATTCAGATCATTTATAAAATTTACAAAGATCATGGGTCTCAGAATAGATCCATCCCTGCCTTCTGTAGGCCACCCATTTCAGAATTCACACATTCAAGTTTCCATGGATCTCATGACTTTCTAGTTGAGCCTACCGTGTCAAACGCTTTACTAAAATCCATGTACAGCGTATCTACTGCCCTGCCTTCATCAATTTCTTACATTATTTCCTTGAAAAATTTAATTAGGCTCATGAAGCATGACTTGCTCCTTATTGAGAGCTCCCTGAGAATATGCCTCTCTGAATGCTCATAAATCCTGTCCCTAAGAATTCTGTCCAGTAAATTGCCCACTGCTGACTTAAAACTCATTGGTCTATAATTCCCAACACTCTTAATTATCTTTCTTGTACAAGGGAACCACATTTGCCAGGCCTCAATCCTCCGGTACCACTCCTATGGTCAGGGAGGATGCAAAGATCATCGCCAATGTGCCATCAATCTCCTCCTTTGCTTTGTGTAGTAACGAGGTATATCCCATTTAGTCCCTGAGACTTGTCTATCCAAATGTTTTTAAGAAGCTCCAACACTTTGTTAACTTTGACATGCTCAGCATTAACTGTTCTATGCTGACCTCACATTCTCCAAAGTCCCTAACCCTGGTAAACACTGAAGCAAAGTATTAATTAAAACTTCCTCTGCCTTCAGATATTCATTTCCCCGATTCATCCCTGAGCAGTCCTACCCTTGCTCTACTTATCCTTTTGTTCTTTATGTACACATAGAACACCTTTGGGTTTTCCTTTTATCATGCTTGCAAAGGCCTTCTTGTGCCCCCTTCTGGGTCTCCTTCCTGGCTACCTTGTAATTCTTATGAGCCCTTCATGACTTTTGCATCATTAATTGTTTGTTTGTTTCCTTCTTCCTCTTGACCAGATATTCCATCTCTCTTGTCAACCACAGTACCCTTACTCTACCATCTTTGCCCTGTCTCAGTGGGACAACAAATCTTGAACCCCACGCAAGTGGTCCCTAAACCATTTCTGCTGTGCATTCCCCTATGATCCTCAGTTCTCAATTTACTCTCCAAGTTCCTGGTTAATACCACTGGAATGAGCTCTTCACCAAATAAGCACTGTCCCTTTTGGAACATCTAAACCCCAGACGTGCAATCCTGTCTCTGCAACAGCCAAGTCTCTGTAATGGCCACAAACATCATAATTCGATGTTCTAAGTTCATCACCCTTATTTTTGATACATTGCGCATGAAAATGAACATTTCACATCCAAAGATTTGACAATAATGGATCCTTTATCTTTACCGTTATAAAATAACTCAACTTAACCCCACTATGCGCAACTATATACGTGTGTGTGTGTGTGTGTGTGTGTGTGTGTGTGTGTGTGTGTGTGTGTGTGTGTGGCAAATCCCAAACCTTTACAGTTCAAGCACAATTCTGAAGAGATTATTTTGAAGTTCAATCTTGGATATCTTTTGTGTTGAAACTCAAAGTCTTTTAACTGCTGTTCAAAAGTTCTTAAACTCACAAATTCCCTTCTCTTGCATGGAGGTTTCAGAACTTGTGTTTCACACGATGATTTCACCAACCCAGGCAAGAGTTAAATGAAGTGACCATTACAAATGAGCATGTATAACTGCCCTCTCTTGACAGAGACAGTTGAAGTGGCCATTTTCTTCCAAAGCCACTTGATTCTATGTTTCTTCCCTGTTAAAGGGAAAACAATAGAACAGTACCTCTCCCACTGAAGGTTACTGTATAATTTCTCTAACTTCAGAGGAAGCATGGTTACTATTCAAGATTCCTTCTTGAAGTGTCCCAATCACATGACGTCACCACTGATTTTGTTTGAAGTTCATCTCTTCCAAATGTTTATGAACAAATGCCTCCGTTGTCTGCACAGACTAACAAGCAGAATGGCTGTGTGTGTATATACAGGTGCTTCTGAGCAAACTTACATTGTTTTTTTTTGTAAATTTTATTTTTCTTTGCATCAACACATGTACAGTATTTATCCAGATCATAAGAATAATAAAAATATGATGCAAAAAGAATGCATTAGTTTTTCACATTTTCTCCCCCTCCCTCACCAAAAAAGTAGGGAAAATAAGGAAAAAGAAAAAGAAACACCTGTCTAACAAACATACATCTTTTAACTGATTAATTGCAAATTAACATAATAATCTTAAACCATGAACTAGATCAGGTTGGGTGAGGAAATGGCGGCAGCTGACGCTGTAGGTAAAATCATAGCAATAAAATCCATATAGGGGTTCCAAATCTTATCAAATTTTCCAGTTGGTTTCGTAAATTGTATGTTATTTTCTCTAATGGTATACAATTTAATAATTCAGTTTGCCATCTGTTCAACCCCACTATATAATCTGATTTCCACGTTATAGCTATACATTTTTTTGCGATTGCTACACTTAAAAACTTCTGTAAATGTCTAACTTCAATTGAAAAATATCTCCCAATAAAAATATTCTGGGATTCATCAAAATCTACTTCTTCAAAACTTGTCCCAACAAAATACTTGCATCTTTCCAAAACTTATCTACCTTTTCACATTGCCAGACTGCATGCAGAAAGGATCCTACTTTTTTATTACATCTAAAACATTGGTTAGAGCAATTTGAATTAATTCCATGTAATTTGTATGGAGTATAATATAATTGATGTAAATTATTAAATTGTACCATTTGATATCTAACATTAATTGTATTAGTTACACTTTCATAATATAATTTTGACCATCCTGAATCTGAATATTTAAATCTTTTTCCCATCTCAGTTTAGATTTGAACAAATCCTTTTTCTGGATAGTCTCTTGCAATTTTATATACATATTAGTAATAAATCTTTCAATAAACATATCTGTTATTAAATATTCAAATTGACTTTGTTTTGGTAATTTAAAATTCCTCCCTAACTTTCGTTTAAAATATAATTTAAGTTGATAATAGGAGAAAATAGTATTATTTGGTATATTATACTTGTCCTGCAGTTGGGCCAATGTTTTTAAAAAAAACAGATCCCAAAAAAAATCCCTTATCCTTTTTATTCCACAATTATACCAGACACCAAATTAAGGATTATTAACCATAAAAGGAATAAAAGGATTTTGGTTTAATATAATTTTAGCCAACTGATCATTTTCATTCCTCTTTCTACATGTACTGCATTCCATATTTTAACCATTTGTCTCAGAATTGGTGTATCTAATTGTCCTTTTAATAATCTTTCATGCCATTTATACAAAATGTGCTCAAAATTACTTTCTCCTATTTTGCTCATTTTGATTTGTACCGAGGCAGAGCAAACGTACTCTCTGGACTTTCAATAGCACAATCCAAAATTCTTACTCATTTGAATTAAGAAACACTTTGTCACCAGAAGTCCTCTCTTATCTGATAACACAAATGTGTAATGTGCCTTTGTGCGTGTAATTGTCTTTCCCTATTTCTAAACCCACAAAGTCTTTACTAAAAATAATATTTTTTTAACTTAAAGATTACTAATAACATAATTCTGTAAAAGGTGTCATACCAATACAGCATCATCACAGACCATTTGGCCCACCACATCCATCAAGTACCTGTTTGTATCAATCCTGTTTATTAACACTTTAACCATATCTTTCCACAATTTGATGACTCAAATAATTGTCCAGATAGCACTAAAAATTTTGTAAGCATACCTGCCCCTGCCATCACCTCAGCCACTACTTCCCATTGGAGTGGTTCGAATCTGGATATTAATTTCGTTCCTCTGATCTTCTCTAAACTTATTAACCTCAACCAAAGCCTTCTAGTTTTAGACACCTCTGCTATGGGAATAGTTATAGGGTTGGTTAACATGTCTTTCAGGTTGCTAAACTTCTGCTCATGGGGCGCCACAGTGATCAGTACGATGCTGACTGCAGATTACAATTTTGATAAGTTTCCTGTCACAGTGCATCTCTACCCTGCTTCCCTTCATCAACTCCATCTATATCTCCTGCTGTCAACCCACCCCAACCACACACTCTTCATATAGATTTGAGAACAGTTTCTTTCCGTCTATAATCCGACTCCTAAATGATCCTCATAATAGTAAGATCATGTTACCTTTATACCAATTGATTGTTCCCTGTTACTGCACAACTCTACTATGTATTGTTAGCTGTGCTATATATGGGATGGCTTGCTGGATGACTCGCAAAGCGAACTTTGTCACTACATTTTGGAATACATGACAATAAACTTGAAATAGCTTGGGAATGTTGTGTTCTTTTTAATTGTGCTTAAGATACAAAATTAATTGTGAAAGTGAGCAGTGTAAAAGACATTGCTCAAAAGATCTAGATGAAATAAACAACCAGGTACGTAACAGATGAGCAAAATTGGAAAAGTATGAAATTTGATGGCATTATAAGGACACCCCCCCCCCCCCCCCCAATTTTAGCAGAGAATAATAATTCTTTGAGTGTATTTGTGGGTAAGCATTTAAAACTTGGACAAAATGTGCAAATAGGACGCCAGAAAAAATATTTTTAATAAAAAAAATAACTCTGCTGTAATTACTGTAAAAAGAGAAAACAAAAGCACCTTTAGCAAAAGCAGAAAACATTTGACACTCACAGTCTTGTTGGATGGTACATTGAATGTTACTGGAACTTCATCCATGTTCCCCATTTGGCCAACTTCAAACAAAGTTTGTTTTGTGCATTTATTGCAAATTTATGAAATTCTCACCCTAATTTCAACTTTGCATATAAAACCAGGGGAAATTTTTGAGGAAAAAAGTGGGTCTTATGTGCTGTCAAATACAGTAATTTTGATAAAATTGAAATACAAGTGATTTTTCAATGGTTGACAAGCAGCAGCCACTGATGTATGAGTGGATCCAATCTGGAGCAAGCAAGCAATAAAACAAATGATATACCAGCTTTTATTTCAGTAGGCATCAGTGTCCATAAGTTGTCTTACTAAGATTGTGCAGGGCTTTGTTAAGACTACATTTGCAATTCAGTGAAGTGTTTTAGACTCATGTCTGTTTTGTCAGTACAACATGCATCAATAAAATTTATTCTTCATCCGAGTGATTGTCCATTGAAATGCTTTCAAGGAATTTGGCCCATACTAGGAAGAATGAGTGGTAATCTTTAAGAAATAACAGAATCTCTGAGATTGACAGATGGGATGTTGAGAGTCTATTTTTTATTAGAAAATTTAGGATTTGAAAGCATAATCTCAAGAAAGGGAAAACACCAATTTGGACCAAGGATGGGAAATTTGTTTATACATTATCTGCAAAGAGTTGTAAAGCTTGGAAATTCTTTACCTCAATGTTTTGGATATTTAGTATGTTTCTGACTGATACTGAAGGATCTTTGAAAGCAAAGACCAGGTTCTAGGCCTATATGCCAATTTTGGTCCGAAATGGATTAACCATGCCCTTATTGAAAGGTGGATTATTCATAAAGGATCTTATTGTCTTATCCTGCTTCAAATTATAATGTTCCTTAAATACACAATCTGAAATAAAATAGATTGTGTATTTAAAAAAATGAAAAATAAAATTCTGTTATGCATATTGTATTTCTTAATTTAACTTTCATGTCAATTTGGGCCTGTCTAATGAAAATTGTTTAAAAAAAATGAAAAAACTGGAATTATAAATGTATTGAGAGAAACTGGGGTGACTCAGCAGGTCAATGAATAGAAATGGTTAATAGAATATCAGGTCAGGACCCTTTATCGAGACTAAAGTGGAAAGGGCTAATATCAAAATTATATGTGTGCTTTGAAATAAAGAAGTTTGAAAGGAAATTTTCGTATTTATTTTACGACTTCTGTGCTTGAAAAAGGGTCGTTTGCATAAAAAAACTTTAAGAATCTTGGAGTAATAACCTGCAGGAGAAACTCAGTAGGTTGAGCAGGTAAAAGAATTGATGACATATCGGGTTAGAATATTCATCAGGACTGATGAAGAATCTTGTTTGTACATAGCATTAAAAGTGACAAAATATTCCATGGATTTGTCTTCAAATAGCATTAAATCTTCCCTCTCACATTAATCCAGTTGCCTGATTCACAGAACTTTCCTTTAGTTGACTTTGAAATATGAAAAGTCTGCCAGATAGTGTATGAATACACTATGAAAATAACATTTAAAAGGAATACATTCTCCAATCAAACTATGAAAGATTCCTGAAAGAGAATGGAAAAGGGGCTAAGATGTTTTTAAAGTGGTAATTTGAGCTCAGAAAAAAATCATGATTGTAATCTTGTGCCAATCTTGCTGCACCCTTAGATGAACAACTGACGTAATTTTCAGACGATTACCTCACTGATCAGCGGTTTTTTGCAACTCCTTTCTCTTTTGATTATTGTTCCATAATGATGACAGTTGATATGTTTTCTAAATAAAGAATATTACTGCACCAACATATCTGTTAATAGTTGAACCCTCTGAATTTTCTAGACTTGTATTAGATATTTTACCAACCTTGGGTTGTCCTAAAATACAAAAAAAATTACTTTTAAAGTGAAGTCACTGTTGCAACACAGCAGCCTGTGATGTAGGCTCCCACAAATTTGTATTTATCAGATTTATTGATGTTGGATGAGAGGCAAGTAGTGGATAAAATACTTCTGGATAACAGTGCACTCGGAGTGTTCACAATCACATGAAATGGTGGCCAGTGCTTTGTTTTAACCCATTCTGACAATGTAGCCCTCTCTCTCTTCCCTCCAGTGCATTGGAGTGTCACCATGAGGGCTTCTGCTCCATTCTCTGGAGCAAACCCTCGACCTGCCATCTTCTGGCTCAGCTGCCCACTGAACCGCTTGAAAACAGTTGACCTGAAGAGAACTTGTCAGAGGGTTATGTGCCTCTGAGTTGCTTATCTCAGCCTCCCTTTTAAGAGGATGTTTTACCCTCCATTTCTGCAGTGAGGATCATTGTATCAATTCCAATCACATTTTATCATTTACCTTGGAGAATTCTTGTGAACAACACCTTGAAAACTAGAAGCATTTTAGAAACTACTGGTTTGAAACTACAGGTTGTACAAGAGCACACTTCCTTTGCAAACTGGCACAATTGTCATGTCACTGAAGTCATAATTGAACCAGTTTGAGTTCAATTTCAAAAGCATTTTAACATTGTTTTAAATTTGATTACAGTTCCCTATGTTTGGGTTTGTAATTTTAAAGTTGTACTTTCTATTTGGCTATTCTTCAATGCAGAGATTCTGATCCATGATGTTACAAGAAAAATTATTTGATCCATTAACATGAATTATTGTTATTGTTTCTCTCTATTTTTAGATATTTGATGTAACATCGTTAATTTAGAGTGTACATGTATTATTCATGAATATGAAAATAATAGTTATGATTCAATGAGCACTATTTAGTTTGATGGGGCTTGATGTCATTGAAGGTGATAATGTCTACGAGAATAACATCATTGCTGCTATGTGTGCATCTGTATTTGCCCTTTAATAATGTGCTCGTTCTATCATGCACCTGAATTTGCCTTATAATGTGTTCATTCTATAACAGAATTAACAGTGCAGTGTAAGAATAACTTGAAAGAACTGTAGAACTTTGTCAAATGTGTCGTGGATTTTTAAAATTGAAATTAATTTAACAGGTGGTATTTTCAGGCACTTTAATTTTTCTTTGTTTAAATATGTAGGATTGCCCCAAATTGGGGATTGAAACATCTCCATTGTTACTGCAGTTTAATCACCTATAACAACAATTGTCACTTGATGAAGCAAAACTGAGTTATGAATGACCAATAAAAAATAAATCTTGGTGTTAATGAGGCTTTCACTCTCGATGGAAAATGGACTTCACACCATCAAACCCTCAATATGACTTCATACCATTATACCCTCAGGACTGGTCAACAGGCTCCAAAACCTGAGCCTTTGCTCCTCCCTCTACAGCTGGATCCCTGACTTCCTGATCAGAAGACCACAGTCAGTATGAATCGGAACTGTCTCCTCCTTACTGACAATAAGCACCTCAAGGATGCGTGCTTAGCCCACTGCTCAACTTGCTTTACACCCATGACTGTGTGGCAAGGCACAATACAAATTTGCTGAGTACACCAAATTTGCCAAGGTTGTTGGCAGAATCACAGGCTGCAATGAGGAAGCATACAGGAGTGAGATAGATCAGCTGGTTGAGTGGTGTCACAACAACAACTTTGCACTTAACATTAGCAAAACTAAGGAAATGACTGTGGACTTCAGGAAGAGGAAACCAGTGTGAAAGTCTGTCCCCACTCCAGACTTGTAAATACATTTTCAGGACCAGTGTTAGTAAGGCCTAATACCTTTATTGCTTAGCAAAGCCTGAGTACCCCATTACAGCTAGTCCTGCTCCAAGGGAGATTCCTCTCGCCTCCAAGGTACAGCGATATTTGTACAGAGTATGTGACAGTTTGTTTTTCAGTTCTCGCAGTTGCATTGTTGTAACACAATACTTGCTATCACAAGATATTCCATTGTAATTAACCCAACACAAAATACTTTTCGTCCTTAATCAAACAGTTAGTAACCTTCACCCGTGATACCGGCATGACCTCAGAGCACCTGCTGATCATCTTACATCTTGCTTTTCAATATTTCAAAAGTTCTTAGTCATGTGTTTAAAATGTTAACTCCTTCAGTGTCATTATAGTTCAATACCAGGAGATTGCAAACCAGTCCTCGTTGAGGGGTCAGCAGCAGTAAGGGTTATGAACTTCAAATTCCTGAAGATCTATCCTGGGGCCTCCACTTTGATGCAAACATGAAGACTTGCCAGCAGCTATACTTTGCAAGGAATTTGAGATTTGTATTTCACCAAAGGCTCTGCAAATTTCTACAAGTGTGCTGTGGAGAGCATTCTTACTGGTTGCGTCACTGTCTGGTCTGGAGGTGCCAATGCACAGGACAGGAAAAGACTGCAGAGTTGTGAACTCAGACTGCACCCTCATGGGCTTCAGTCTTCACTTCATTGAGCACATCTATAAGAGGCTCCATATTTTAAAAAAAGCAGCCTCTATCCTCAAGGACCCTCCCCACCCAGGTCATGCCATGTTCACACCATCAGGAAGAGGGTACAGGGGCCTGAAGATGAATACCCAGCAGTACAAAAACAGCTTCATCCCCTCTGAATGGACAATAAATCAGAGACACAGCATCACTTTCTCTTTTGCACAAATATATTTATTTTTAAAATATAATTTCTGCAATGCTGCTGCAAAACAACAAATTTCGTGACATGTTCATGACAATAAATTCTAATTCAGACTGTGGGATTTTGTTGAGTATTTCCATATATGTAAGATCCATCTTTCATCTGCACCTACTTGTGCTGAATCCATTGCACTTTGGAAATAATTAAAAAGTCTGAGCTATTTGAACCATGGAGTCGGTTTTGTTTCTAATTCATGTCTCGCAAGTCCAGCTTTATTTAACACCAAAACTTATGATCATGAATGTCTTGCTGCAAAGTAATCTTATTTATAACATTTTTCCATCAAGTAAATTAGCACAGTGCTCTCCTGAAGTCTACATGTCTAGCTGCTCATTGATGCAGCGAACCTCTTAAAAATGAGTGGTAAAGTGACTTGCTTATTTTCCTTGAATGTTTCAGAGACTGAATGGTGCCTTTTTATATAAATATAACAAATAAAGTTCATTAGAAAACTGATAATCTGCTATCTGACATTTGGAAGTACTGATGGTTCAACGTCTGCCTCATTCCGTTTGCCACGTGCACTGTCTTCTCACCGGGGTCCCAAGTTACTGTGCTCACAGTCCACTTGTCAAACCCTGGTTTACACAGTTCCACTGTGCTTGCCAGGTTCACTGGAAATAATATTCTTCTTTGTAATGTTAAAGAAAGAAGTGAATTAATTGTGTGTTGGGGCATTAATGAAATGACATCAAATTAGTCTGAAAAATCTGGATCAAATCAGAATCAAAGTCTTGAACATGCTGGATGAATAGATTTTTACTTTAATGAATTGTAAATTCTTAACTGAAGAAGATAGTTTGGAAATACTTGGGAGATGGATATGCACGTCATTAGAAACATTGTGACTCCATGAGCATTGGGATTGGGGGAGAATGAATCAGGCAGCATTCTCAAAGATCAAGGGTGAGGGAGAAATGATCTCGTTGCATGTGAAATGGTTCTGTGATTCATAGTCTGCTGGCTGCTTTTGAAATACTATGAAATTTTGACGATTCATTCTTGAGCAGGCAAGATCAGAGCTTGCCTAATCATTTCCCATCAGTGAAACATGTAACTTTAATATTATAAACCTTCATTTTCAATAGTTTAAAGCAAGGTGATGGAACTCATGTTGACCGGTGTTTCGAGTAAAGATAGCTCATCCGAAAGTCCTTGCCTGTTTTTGCATTATGCTGCTGGTGAGCTGTTGAAGGGGAAATTGGAAATGGTGATGCTTCTCAATATTTTTAGCAGGCAATCTTGGAACCTAATTTGAAGTGAGAAAATACTCAAATTCACTATTTGGATATGGGACTGGTGTGGTATTAAATCAAAAAATGTTCATGAAGATTGTGAATTGTATAGCAGCCCAGGCATATCAGTAACCAATGAAGTTTCAAGTAATTATTGTGAACTTTTTTTCCTGCTCACTTTTTAGTGTGTGTAATAATGTATTATTTCTCGTATATCAAATATCATCATCGCATTGACAGTTGCAGCAGGCTCGTTTATCTATGTGGAGTTGGCATGTTCCTTCTGGGACTCTGTTTCCTCTACATGCTCTGGCTTCTTTCTTGCCTTCCAAAGAACTGCAGATTTGTAGGTTAATCGACCACTGTGGTGTGTGTGGGTGAAGAAAGCATACCCACCCCTTTATTTTCTCAGAAGTCTGAGGAAATTGGATTTGTCACCTGCATCCCTTAACAACTTCTACATATGCTAGTGAAAATATTCTGTCAGCATGCATCACTGCATACTGCAGGATCTGTTCAGCACAAAACTGCAAGATATTGAAGGGTTTCTGCCTGAAGCATTAACTTTCTGTTGCCTTCCATGGATGCCGCCTGTCCCGCTGACTTCCTCCAGCATTTTCTGTATTGCTCCAAGAAGCCGCAGAACATAGTTCAGACCATCACAAAGATCTTCCTTCCTCTCCATCAACTCCATGAACACTTCTCGCTGTTTTGGAAAAGCAGCCAACATATTCAGACTCCTCCCACCCCAGCCACAGTCTTCTTCGGGAAGATGATTTCATGAGTGTGAGATTCAAGGACAGTCTCTTCGCATTGAACGAACCTGGAACAAGTTAAATATGATGAGTGTTGGATAAGTGTAGATTGTTAGCACAGGCTTGGTAGGCTAAAGGGCCCAGATCCATGCTGTACATTTGTCACTATTGTAAATTGTTCTCGAGCCAACGGGTGGATTTTCTGAGTTGGTCAGTATTGCTCATCAAGTTAAATTGTCACAAAATCTCTCGCATTACATTCAGCAGTGTACAGAGTATAATTTACAGGGAATAAGATTGCAATGGAAAAGATCAATTAGCACCAAGCAAGGGCAGTATGATAGCACTGTTATTGGTTCATTCAGCTGCCTGATGCCTGTAGGGAAAAATCTGCCTTCAAGCCTGTTATTATGTGCTTTCACACTCTTAAAAGTCTTCTCCCTGATGGGAGAAAAAAGTGTCCAAGATGTGATGGGCCCTTCAGTATGATGGCTGCCTTTCTTGGACAGTGGGAGCTGAAGATGGAATCCTTGGAGCGGAGGGAGGTTTGCATGATGTTCTAGACTGCATTCCCTTTATTCTGTGGCTTCTAATCTTGAGCCAAGTAGCTCAAGTACTATGCTGCGAAGTATCCAGCAAGCATGCTTCTGATGGTGCATTTTGAACTTCCTTTGTCTTCTGACAAGGGCAGTGCATTGATACACTTTCTTGACCATTGATTTCAACATATTTATCCCAGGTCAGGCCATTGGAGATGTTTCTTCCAAAGAACTTGAAGCTGCCTTTCACTATCAATGTGAACAGCGATTCTTCACCCCTCTCCTGGTCAATGATCATCTCCTTCCCCTTCAAGAGACAGGTTGTTAACTTGGCACCATGCCACTGGACTTTCAGTCTCATTCCGATGTTCAATCTCATTGATACCTGGCCCACAACTGTGGTGTTGTTAGCAAATATGTAGATGAAGTTGTAATGGTGTGCAGTTGTGGATGTAGAGGGAATATAGAAGGAAATCTCACCTGATAACAGATTTATGATATTAGGTTGTCAAATTATTACATTATATTCAGATTTAGTCTGGAATTCTCTATGTTTTGTAGGCTTGTGATTGGTTAAAACATTTATTAGTTGTTTTGTGCTGCAGTGTTCAATAGAGATATTTTCTTGTCATGTTGATACAACAGCAGCCATTTCAAGTATAGAAAGTTTCCAAACATCATGATAAATGATTGAATAATTTGTTTTGATGTTTATCAAAATAAATTTGGTTAATAGACCAGAGAAATTCCTTCAAAGTCCCATCTGCACTTTGCAAGCCAACGAAGAAGGCCAGACTGGCTCTGGAAATATAGCTCCTTTCTCTGTACCTCTGATAGTACAGCATTCCTTCAACCATAGTATCAGTCTAACTGGGACAACCTTCTCAGTCCGAGTCGAGAGTACAGATGCTCCTCTATTTACAATTGTTGGACTTGGGATTTTTCCACTTATGATGGGTTTGTCAGAGCCACTGGTCTGCCTCTAGATTAAAAAGAGCTTGAAGTGTTCTCATACACACAGACAAGTTCTTGTGGTTTCCTTACAAGCCTATCCTATGTTTTTCATTATTTGTCCAGAAAATTTAAAGGTCAGTTTGTGATCTATGTTGTCCTCATAAAAGATATGAACAATGTTTGAATTAGAATTTCAGCCCCCAAGGAGATTCTTATTGATTTCAGTCCCAGACTAGAGTCGTCGAAGAAGCCTTTAATAGCAAACATCAGATTGATGTGGGGTTTTTTTTTGAGCCAACTGCAGAGTTAATTTGTCATTTTTTAAATATGCTATTAGTAATAGCAGGTACTTTGTATGATCTCATTGTTTTAACTGTGCTTTGATGACCTTTTATGGTGTGATTGGCTGAACAACAATATATTTTTTAAGTCTGGAGTAAGACCACATTGCTCAAAGTTTGATTCATTTTAACTTGGGTGCTGCTTTTCAAATCCACAATGTTGGTAAATTAAAAATAACCACCTCTTAAATCCTTGAAAATAAAATTTAAAAAAAGTAGATGATCTCAAAATGAACAATGAACATTTGTGTAAATCCTTTGCACAGAGGAACAGAAATTATTGTAGACAGTTCACCCTTCAAGTGGTTCATGCCAGGAGCATATATTGAGTATGAATTTTACAGCCCTTTGCTCATTCCCCACCTGCCGATATTTTAGACATGGCAAGGAGTGCATTTTAATATGAAAATAAAACCAAATGCTGACCGCTGGAGGCTAGCAAAGCCATATCTTTGGTATGATGCCAGGCTGTGAAAGATTGCAAAGGGGGAGGAATTTTAAAGAAAGCCTCAGTCCACATAGCAGCAAAATTCATTTCTACTCTCATTTAGCAGAGGGAGTTAAAATAAAACAAAGATTTGGGAAAGGAACAAATTATTGACAAGTTGGTGTTGTAATTGGCAAAAAGCTTTTTTTTAATCTACTCACTAGAGAATGTTGTCTTTTAATCTAAAATAAAAAGAGTTGTGCCAACTGGTTTCCATGGAAGTAGTGATGGTAATGAGCCTGTAAAAACTTGTTGACACCCCCAGCTTGTTCTCTCCCTGCCCTCTCTTGCTTTAGCTTCATCTCTCCCTCTCTTATTTTCTCTCCCCACTTTGTTCTTTCTCGCCCTGTATCTCTCTCCCCCCACCCACCCCTGTCTTTGCTGTCTTCCCATCTTCCACATCTGCCCTGGGTCTCATCATCCTCCCCCCCCCTTCACCTGGTTTCACTTCCCCACTTGCCTGTGGTCTCCCCTTCCCACCTGCTCACACTCAACACCCAACCCCCAACAGCAGTTTCCCCCCAACCTCACCCCCAGCCCTCGGTCTCCACCCACTGTCTCTCTCCTGCTCTGCAGCACGCCCACACCCTCTCTCGCTCAACAATTTTATGTCACCAGCCTTTCCTGCTTGTGCTGTAACTGACAAGTTTCTAGTTTCAGTTTATCCACATTTAACATTGAGTTTTTGAGTGTCCACAGAGACTACCTGATCTCCTATGTTATATTTATTGGATCTGACTGCTCTGGTGTTTATCATCCGAGCCTGACCTCATTCATCTCCCTTTATTCCCCCTTTTTTGGACAAATCAATGGCGATGCACGAATCTGTAGCGTGACCATGGTTTTGCACCCTGTTACAAATATTCCCACTCTCCACTCCTCCCCCTTTCTGCTTGCTTCCTCACTTTCCAGCTCTAATGGAAGCATCATTAACCTGCAGTTAATTTTGTTTCTCTCTTCCTGGATTCTGCTTGAATATTCCCAGCATTTTCTATTTTTACTGAATCTCAGAATTGTAAAATAGAAGATAACTACCTGAATTTCGGACCATAGAACAATAGATAATTACAGCACAGATCCAGACCCTTCTAGTCTGCACCGAGCTATTTTCTGCCTATTCACACTGAACTGCACCTAGTCCATAATCTCTACATAGCCCTCCCAACCATGCACCTGTGTCCTAATTTTTCTTAAATGTCACCACTTCAGCTACAGCACATTCTTAACTCCTGCTCTTTTCATCCTCAACCTATGCCCTCTGGTTTGTACCTCACCTAACCTCAGTTGAAAAAGCCTACTTGCATTTACTCCCTCAATTTACTTAACTTCATTGCTGTTCAGAAAGGTATAATAGAATGGGGAAGGTGGTACAGAGTGTGAAAGTGGGTGGGCACTCACTGCAGCAAAGCACTCTGCTTCTTTTAGATTCTCAGGAGAAACTGCTAAATGCAGTGTGAAATTGAAGGCAGGGATCTCTTAAGTTATAATTGTTACTGATCCACCTTATGACCAAATTTGTGTTTCAGCTACCCAAGCAAGAAAGAATGGGAGAGATCATGAAAATGATCAACCCAACCTGCAATTTATGTATCTACTATTTTTGCCTTTTGGCCTTCATGCTGAGTGCCAATATATCTGCCTTCATGTTGAGTGCCAACATATCTGCCATGGCCTCATACACTGCCAAACAAAGAGCACCCTTAAATTGGAGGAGCAGCACCTAATATTCCATCTGGGCACTCTCCAACCAGATGGCATTAACATTGACTTCTCCAGTTTTTGTTAGACCACTCCCCATTCTCCCTCTCTTCCCCATCCCTCCTACTCCTTTACTCCAGCTCTCCACCCCTTCCTTCTCCATTCACAGAGCCATCCTCTGTTTTCTGTTGTGTCCTCCTTCCCTTGTCCATCTATTACCTCTTGCCTGTAGGCCTGTTCTCCTCCCCCTGTCCCACACCCCATTTCCCCCCCCATCACCATTTTATTCAGGAGCCTGGCTACGTTTTTGCTCATACCTTGATGAATGGATTAAGCTCAAAATGTTGGTTTTGTATCTTTATTTTTGCTATATAAAGTACACTGTTTGACCTGCTGAGTTTCTCCAGCATTGTGTTTTTATGAGAAGTTTATTTTTCTTACCTTTTTAAACACTTGACTCACCTTGCTTATCTCAGATTCACCTTTAAACTTCTTCACCCAAGTATCTATTCTTGTTCAGGAGGATGTAGATGTAGTTTATGCAACCTACTGTCACAATTAAACCCTTTGAGACCCTTGTGGAACCAACATACCAAGGCCAATCTTTTCTCACCTAAAGTACACTGCCAAAACTCAAAGCAATGTTCTAAGATACAACAAGTATTGAGAACTGAAATCATGATTCTTGACTGTGTTTTTACAAATATGGCTTGTGACTAATGGAAGCAATAAAAGATCATTCATTTACCTCTATTACTTTCACTGCACATGGAACTACTTTTTTTTTTAAAAAATGCTTGCTTCCTTGCATACCTCTTGTGAAGTAACACTGATCGTCTTCTGCAGGTGACAAGGTTCAGATCCCAAAGAAAGAGAAGATAAAGCAAAGGCGCGAGCGATGGCTTCAGAGTAAGTAATCATCCACTTCTTCACTGGCTGCTTTATTTTGTTAGACTTCAGTCCCAGCAAACAAGTCTACTAAAAAATGCAGCTTGTATAGTGAATGTGTATGTACCTGATTCAGGAGAGCTCCTGCTTGTTTATTTGTTGAGATATACCTCTGGTTTATTCACAGTTCTTTAATTATGTTGGCTGTCTTGTTCACATTTTAAAATATTTGGAACACTAAAGGTTTAATGTAATGAGTGAGCATTGTCAGCAGGGAATATTATACATATTAGGATACTTTGATGTGGAAAATTGTACCCGGTGGCACCATCCCAGTGTGAAACCAGTGGATAATTCTGCATGTAGGTACGGATATAATCATCAAATACCACTTAAAATCCCAAATGTTTTAAACTTTCCATTTAAACCATATCAAAAGGAACTTCAGCCAGAAGGTCGACTTGCATTCTAATTTTTTTTGGCAGAGATTGAGATGATAAAACTAGCAACAGAGAAGAAGAAAGCCCAAGAGAAACGAAAATCCACGCCTGTGGTGGGAGACATGCAGCCACTTTCTGATGCGCTACCAGAGTTGAAAGATTTGATTGGTGCAAGCAACAGTTCAATGACCAATAAATTAAAGAGGTACATCCATGTGTAGATGATCTGAATTTCTGCCATTCTTTGGTTACAATTTCTAGCTGCTCTTTCATAATGTTCTCTGACATTGACACTTGATCCTATCAATCTGTCCATTTGTTGCAGGAAATGCAATAAAATGTGAATGGGGAAGTCGAATGATAGAAAGATGGATAAGATCATTGAGTTCTTTCATGGATCATTTGTTGCATAACTCAACTATACAGGATGATATCTTGATCTTTAATACGGATACCTAACAAAAATACATTAATTTCATTTCCATTATTTTTATTTGACGCTCATGTGTTTTGAGGGAGGGAGTTTCTGACTTGATGATCGAAGGAAATTTTTTTTTTGTTATTGCTCTTGTATGGCCAAATTCTCTTTAACGTTATATTCCTCAAATTGAAAGAAAAATGCTGGAAATACTCAGCAATGAAGGCGTATCTATTTTGTTGCCTAAAGCACCTGATCCACCTGCCACCTTCAGAATTTCTTAGACTAGGGTCCTTGAGTTTCACCTGACCAATTACTGTGCATGTTGTGCTCTTCTTGATCCTTCCAATGTACACTTGTCAGGATTAAAATTCATCAGCTATTGCTCTGATCAATATCATCCTGTTGCCTTAGATTTTCATCCTATCAAAAGTGACACCAATTTTTGTGTCATATTGACACTGTTTCCACTCCACTGTGTGGAAAAGGCTGAAGATTCCAGAACCAGCCTCCTCCCACCCACCAGAACATACAGGGTTGTAGGTTAATTTGGGGATAATTGAGCAGCATGGGTTTACCAGGCTGCAAATAAAATTTAAATTTAAAAATTGTAAGTCTAGCTCTGAAACGGTAGAACATTTCAAGTGCAGGTGGGTCTCAGCAGAATGTGAAGGACTTGATTGCAAGGATATAAATGGTGGAATGGCATTGATGAAAATAGTCTGAGAGGAACCAGTTGATGTTCTTCTCTGCTGTGAAAAGTGAAAATCAGGCAATTCCCTGTTCCTTTTATAACTAAAGACAAATTAAAATGAAATGCAATCTTTTCTAGTGGCATCTAAATAATGAGAGGCTCAGGTCCTTAATAGTTGTGAATATTTTTACACTGGCTCTGCACCATTAATTCCAGTACTGCTTCAAGAAAGGATTCATCCAATTTTGAATTATCCTTTAATTTACTCCCTCATCTTCCTTTTTGTTCTCCACAACACTAAGTGATGATGATTTTGGAGAGTCCAAGAAGTGGTGTCTGATCGCAGTTCAATCACAAACAAGGATCTTTATCTACACCCATTGGGGGTTGGATGGTCGGTGGGGGGTGGGGGGGGAAGAGGAATTGAAACAGGGATCACTGTCACACATAAAAATAACCTACACATATTTCACGTCCATTGAACACAGCTAAACAACCAATACTTGCTACTCATGACAGATCACGGTTCTCACAGCTAAATGTGAGGACAAAACACACTGTTAGTTGTAGCCACGATATCCTGTTTAACCACAGAATGTAATTACATTGAGAATAACGAATAAGGCACAACAGTCCTTTCTCAATATGCCCCACAATAGTCTTCCCATCTTGTACTGGCACACACCTTATAATCGACTCTCCAGTGTCATCTACACCTCAAACTGGAGTGGAGCAAGGGTTCGTTCCCAGCGGATAAAGAGAAAGAGTTGCTCCATGACTTTATACTGCAGTTAGCTGGATAGGCTGGATTAGGTATGCCCAAACAAGGCAAGGTGTTCAAGAGAACCAGTCTTAAGGTGTGCCTTCACCTGTCTTGATTGACATGGGGAAATTACTTTCAACTTGCCTGGTCATATGACACTCCAGGAACAAGCACATGGAAATTCCTTTGTTCGAAGCAGTTTCTTGTCTGACCTGTTGGATAATCCTCTGGATAACACCATCCAATGAGTCAGAAGTTCAGAATCTTGCTGGAAAATGCAACATTCTCCCCCCTCCCCCACAGTCCCCAGCCAGGTCTATTATATAATGAACATGAGTTTTTTTAATATTTTATTTTTCAATTTTAAAAAATATGCACAATTTCACAATATATTATACTTTTTTGTACAAAAGAACAAAGCGTTCACACTTAGAGTATCTAATATCTGTGTGGGGAAGTCACACCTGTTTATATTTTAACAGCATCTGTTATTATCATTATTGTAATTGGGCCCCTCTATGGTCTAAATATGGCTGTCATATCTTGACAAATGTGTCATCTTTGTTTTTTAGATAATATGTAATTTTCTCCATAGGTCTACAACTATTCATCTCTGCAGTCATTTGTGCTATGAGTAATGGAGTCAGACTTCCAAGTAGTTGCAATACACTTCTTAGCCACTGCTAAAGCTATTTTGACAAAAGAAATTTGGAATTTAGTTAATTTATCACATTTGTCTGCAAAGGCCATTCCCGTTATTCTTGTTAATATTTCCATAATATCCTGCCAAAAAGGTCTCTCCTTCACACACAACCATGTAGCATGTAAAAACATTTCTGTTTCAATCTTATGTCTAAAACATTTCAGATTTTGACCTATGTAGCTTCTGTAGGGTAAGATGTAATTGGTGTAGGAAGTTATACTGAACCAATCTATATCTTGCATTTATAATTGATGTCAGACTATCCAAACACCAGCCAGACCAACATCTTTCTGATATTACAACACCTAAATCCGAATCCCATCTCTCCCTTGACCTCTGTAAACCTGGTTTTGAACTTTCACTCTGGAAAGCATAGTACATTTTTGTTATGAATTTAGTGTATTCCCCAGCCAGACTGTTTGTTCCATTTCACTAATTTCAAGTAGGACTAACATTGGCCCTCATCTTTCTCTCAGGAACAACCTTAGCTGGAGGAAACAGAACAAAGTCCCATTAGCTACTCTATATTTCAGTTTTAGTTGATCAAAAGATATGGGTCCCCTCTGCATAGCAGTTTTCAATGTGTCTTATTCCTTTGTCATACCAGGAGTTAAATGTTCTGTTACCTATATTCATTGGCAGTAACACATTCTTACATAATGCTGTTCCTAATGATATCCCTGCTTTTTTTTCCAATACACTCATTGATCTCTTGCCATACTCTAATCATATGTATTAATGTACGATTATCTATCTTTTTTTGTTATTGACTTAACTCTTCACATATAAATAAAATCCTTCCCTGCCCCCCCCCCCCCCCAGTACAATCCCATTTGAATTTAAGAATGGTGGGCTACCTTCCTCAAAGAAAGATGAAAGAAGTCTGACTTGTGCAGACAAATAATACTTTCTAAAAATCCAGTCACCTAAATTCTCCTATCTTAATTTTTCCAGCGATATTCTCGGCACCTTATTGTTCTGTAGACATTGCATAATACAATTATTTAATAATTTAAAGAAATTTTTTGGCAAATAAATAGGCAGCGATTAAAAATGTTATTGTAATCTTGGCATCACTTTCATTTTGACACAGTTAACCCTTTCCATCAAAGTAACTGGCAAGTGTTTTCATTTCTGCAAATCCTTCTCTATCTTCCCTAACAGGGGAGTATAATTTAATTTGTCTAAATTCTGTAGGTTGTGTCAATCATTATTCCGAAGTATTTAATTCCATCTACTTTCCATTCAAATCAACTTCCTTTTTCATATCTTTCATAATCAAAGTTCGTTAATGGCATTATCTCACTCTTATCCATATTAATTTTATAACCATATTTTTCTTGTGTTGATTGTCATTTCTCCAGAAACTCAGCCAGGTTAGATAAATATGGTAGAACATCATCAGTAAATAGACTGATTTTGTGTTCTTCTTTTCCAACTTTGATATCCGGATCTCTCCTTATAAATCTCAGCCAGCGGTTCATTCGCAAGAATAAAAAGCACTGGGGCACCCCTGTCTATTCCATCTACTCAGAGGAAAAACTGCTCAAATTTGCTTATTAGTTATAATTTTGGCTTGTGGTTTATGATAGTTTTTATCCAATTTATGAACATCCTACATATTCCAAATTTCTCCAACGTTTAAAAAAAATAAGGCCATTTTAAATGGTCAAATGCCTTTTCCATGTCAAGGGAGACTGTTATACTGGAGTTCAGTTTTGATTTAGCCATGTGTATCATATTGGATAGCCTACCCAGACTATTTGAAGAGTGTTTTCCTTTAACAAATCCCACCTGGTCTGTACGTATCATATGAGGTAAATATTGTCCCAGTCTATTAGCTAATGCTTTCACCAGTATCTTATTATCAGCGTTCAAGGGCAAGATAGGTCTATATGATGAGGTTTTTAATGGGTCCTTGTTTTTTTTCAGCAGTCCAAATAATAGCTGTTGAAAAAGAGTCCGGGAGAATCTGAGCCTCCACTGCCTGGTGTAGCACATCCATTATAAAGACGAATCAACGGATCCTTAAATTGTCTATAGAACTTGGGTGGGAACCCATCTTCCCTCAGAGACTTATTAGCCTGCAAAGCCTTCTCAATTTCTTTTCTTGTGAAAGGGGCATCTAACTCAGTCTGTTCTCTCTCCTCTAATTTTTTCACTAGAAACTCGTCCATCTCATTATCATCTAATAATTCTGATTTATATAACTTTTGTATAATATTCTCTAAAAATATCATTAATCGCTTTTTGATTTTACGTTAGGATGTCGTCTTTTGGATTAATTGCATTTATCATCCTCAGCGACTCCTCTGTCTTCACTTGCCAAGAAAAACCTTGTGCTAGTTCTCCTAATTCATAACATTTTTGCTTAGTTTTTAAAATAATTTTTTCCATTTTATGTTTGTAATGTGTTATATTTCAATTTTTTATTCTCAAAGACTGGTTTTCATGTCAACTTATCCTCTGATATTCTTTCTCCAGTTCTGCTATCTCTTTAAACCATCCAATTCTACATTATGTTCTCTTTTAAGATTTTTTTGTTTAAGAAATAATTTGCACTCTCAGATAAGCTTAAAGCGTATCCCATATCAAAAAGCTGTTATCAGTGGAAGGAAGATTTGTCTCATAAAATAGTTCTATCTGTCTCTTAATAAACTCGCAGAAGTCTGGCCTTTTCAACAACGTGGCATTAAGACACCATCTGTGCACATTTTCTTGTTTTTCTGCTATCGCAATAGTTAAGGTTAATGGTGAATGGTCTGATAATAGCCTTGCCAAGTATTCTGTTTTTAACTGTGCAGATGTAGCAATTGTGTCACAGTGCAAAATGAAAAATGAGAAAATTATCAGACGTCGTTGATTTGCAGTTCAGTAGAAGTTGTTTACTCAGTCATGCGCAGTTTTTTTAAAACCCTATGTGTTCTAAATGATGTCATCATATTGTGAAGTCATGATATCACTTGGAACCTCCCGAGCTGGTTCGATTAAGCCTCTAACAAACACACCCCCAGAACCGGTGATCGGAGGCTAAACCTATGGTGCCATTACTGACCACCACTCATGGCATGTCTGTGCTTTTGCATCGGGGATCGTGGAAAGGGCTGCTCAAGGTCGAGATGAGCAGACTTTAGTCAGTCAATCGTAAATGTCTCTGGATCCCCCCCCAGTGTCTAGTACACAAGTTGTATGATTGTTTCATAGCACTCTGAAGGGGCCCCCATATGGCCTCTGTAAGGGTGAACCTCTGTGCAGAAACACAAACTCACAGATCCGGAGTTCCTTTGGGATGAAGGGTGTCATTGTTCCATGCCTTGACATGGGACTGGGGCCAATTTTCCAAGCTGCTTCCCCAATCTGCCGAAGACTTCAGTCAGTGACACCTCTTGTCCATGTCCTGCCGCCACGAACTCCCCAGGTACAATGGGCGAGGCTTCATAAACCAACTCAGCTGATGAGGAGTTGAGATCCTCCTTGGGTGCCGTTCTTATTCCCAGGAGGATCCAGGACAACTCATCCACCCAATCAGGTCCCTGGAGACAGGCCATCAGTGCAGCCTTCATTTGCCTATGGAACTGCTCCACCAGGCCATTTGACTGTGGGTGGTAGGCTGTCATGGGTGGAGCTGCATTCCCAGCAGTTGCAACTAAAATGTCCCAGAGTGTGGAGGTAAACTGTGAATTTCTGTCTGAGGTGACGTGTGTGGGTAAGCCGAACCAAGATACCCAGGCAGAAATAAAAGGTCTGGAGCATGAATTGATCGATGAGTCTGTCATAGGAACTGCCTCTGGCCACCTATGGATCTATCGATGACTGTAGACCCTCGTGACACCAGAGGCGGGCTGTCAATGTCGACATACATGTGGCCAAATCTGCACTGCAATGGCTGTAAAGGCTGAAGCAGCGGCTTCACACGCCTTTGTACATTTGCAGATTGACAGTCCATGTGCATCTTTGTCCAGTATGTGACCTTTTTTTGAATATTTTATTTAAAATTTTAAGAAAAAAACCCCCACAGTACATTCATTTAATAAACGATTATACTATAACCGACTGCTACAAAGAAACACAAACACTTGCAGCGTGGGAGGTTAAGCTCTGAGATTTATTGAGGCTGGAAAGGCTCCTTTTATTCAGTTGGAATTCCTGCAGTTTGTTTGATTGGATGACCATCAGCTGCATGAATAACAATAGTGGGTGGGAACAATCTTGCATGTGAATAGCCTTCTTCCCCAGCCTGTTATTGATCTGTTAGCTGGGCAGCTTGGCCAGTGCTATTTTAGGGATGCTGGTCTTGTACTGCTCCAGCTTTCAACCGCGCCGGTTCGCTGTGTTAAGAAATGTGTTACAGTGTGTTATGCTGCAGTTTACTACTGCGCGCGCCGCACGATGTGCCGGGTAGATCTCTGCGGTGGCGGGGTGCCACAATACAAATATAAAAAAATACATGTGGTATTTCCACCCTCCCTCCCCACCACCCACCTCCTCCCACCACCCCCCCCCCCCCCCGCCCCAAACACCCCAAAGAAAGAAGGAAAAGAGATTATCAATGAATATGTAAATTCTAATTTACTGCCATGGAGCCAACTCCCACCCAGGATGAGTCACTGAGAGTTTAGATTTTTAAACCTACTTGTTGTAAATATGGGCTCCATATTTCAAAAAAGACTAAAATTTATCACGTAAATTATGTTATTTTTTTCAAGAGGGATACAAGATCTCATTTTTGTATGCCATCTCTGCATCCCCAAATCTGTAACATATTTCCAAATAAAAGCCACACATTTCCTCACATCAGCCAAAGCCAATCATCAACATTTGATTTGTTACCTAGTTATCCTTAATTTTAAACTATACATTTTAATATTTTCAACCGCTGCAACCGTGTCTGCCTGTCCCGCATCGGACTTGTCAGCCACAAACGAGCCTGCAGCTGACGTGGACTTTACCCCTCCATAAATCTTCGTCCGCGAAGCCAAGCCAAAGAAAGAAAGAAGAATAAAAATAACATTGAATATAATGGAAGTTTAATCTTTAACACTTTCTCTAAAAATAGTCTAATTTGTATTGAAAAAGATTGAACTTTAATACACTGGCAAGTTGAATGAAAGAAAGAACCTAATTCTTAATGACATTTAAAACATAAATCTGAAGAAATTAAATTAAATATTTTTTTAATTTTTGAGGTATTAAATAAATATAATTGATGCAAAAAGTTATATTGTACTAATTTATATCTTACATTAATAATTTTAGTCATATTATTCTTACATAACACTGTCAATCATCTTGATCAATGAATATCCGATTTAGGCATTTTTCTTTGAGGCAATTTATACATTTCAGAAATTAATTTATTCATACCCCTTTTTGTAAGCAAAATTTCAGATTGTCTTGGTAATCTTAAACTTTGGCCTAATTCATTGATTAAAAAAGATTTAACTTGATAATAACAAAATAAAGTATTATTTGAGACATTATATTTCTCTTTCATTCATTGAAAAGAAATAAAATAACCAGCTTCAAAACAATCTTTTATCACTCTAATCCCCATTTGTCTCCATATCTTTAAAAATTGATTATTCATAGTAAAAAGGAAAAGTTTATTTTAATATAATGGTATTTTACTAGAAATGTTACCTTTCCCACCTATCTCATAATCTTTTCTGTTCCACAATTCAATTAAATGTTTCAATATAGATGGATCATTATAACCAATCAATAATTTAGTATTCCACTTCGAGTACAGATTTTTCACCTATTTTAGCTAATTCTATATTAGCCCATGTTAAAGATTTTTCGAAGTCAAATATTCCATTAATAAATTTCAATTGATCAGCTTTATAATAATGTGACCTGCTTTTTGAGTCCAAACTATACAAACTTGTCAGCTATCAGGCTGATCATCACTCAAATTGCGGGGTGGGACAGTCCGGGGATGCCATCGAAAATGCAACATCTCCATGCAGCAGGGACGATAAGGCGAGGCTGACCTGTGGAAGCTTCGCGCAGGAGAGTGGTACCTTGCAGCCCAAAGGTTACATCCTTGAGTTGCAGGTTCGTGACAGCAGTCCTATAAGCCAGCAATTCATTGTCCTGGTGCTAGGCTTTGGTGAGCACCATGTAGTCTACACCCAGAGAGAAGGCACATATTGCTTGAAAGAATGAGTGGAACAGGGCTTCAGCCACCAAATTACTCTTTGCGGAGATATGTTTAATCCTGGTTGAAAACTTGGATACGTAAGATGGGTAGCATTGTTGGAAGGCTGAGCAGGGTTTGATGCCTTCGTGAAGGTGAATGTTAGCAGTTTGAGGTCAGTAAAAACTGTTATTTTTATGTTATTATTATGTTATAACTGTTATTATTATGTACTGTAATGCCATCCAAAAAATAGCGGAACTGTCTGACTGCGAGGTAGAGCGCAGTAGCACCCCATTTGGATGTGCTGTATTTCGTTTCTGGAGGGCAGAGGTGCCTACTAAAAAATGCTAGAGGCTTTCATTGTCCATTGGTGAACTGTTTCAAGACCCCACCTACTGCCGCGTCAGATACGTCTATCATCAAGGTGGTTTGTGCACCCATATGTGGATGGACCATCAATGTTCCCTTCGCTAAGCATCTTTGGTCTGCTGGAATGCTACCATCGTCTCCTTTGACCACTCGAGTTGTTTGGCATCGCTGGACATGAGGTCGAAGAGGGGTTTCATAATACGAGGTGCAGAGGGTAGAAAGCGACGAAAGAAATTGATCATCCGCACAAATACCTGGAGTCCTTTGATAGAACAGGCCTCGCAAATTTGAGGATGGCTTACACCTTGCTAGCCAATGGAACGACACCCCAGCTACTGATCAAATCTCCCAAGAACTCAATAGAGGACTGTCTGAATTTGCACTTGGCAGGGTTCACAGTTTGCTTGAACTCCTGTAGTAGGCGGCAGAGTAAACGCAGGTGCTGCAGGTCCTCTTTGTGGGTGTGGCTGGTGATGAGTATGTCATCCAAGCAATACGAAAAGCAAGTCCATGCCACATCCACTGCGCCCATCAGTCAATGGAATGTTTGTGCAGCATTTTTGAGCCCAAAAGACATTCTCAAAAATTCGAAGAGGCTGAATGGTGTTATGGTGGTCTTGGGCACATCCTCCGGGTTTACGGGTGGTACCCATGCACCAAGTAAATTTCAGAAAATATCTTGGCCCCATGAAGATTAGCTGTGAAGTCCTATATATGGGGCACAGGATAGCGGTCTTCAGGGGTGGTGTCGTTGAGACGCCTGTAATCCCTGCAGGGTCTCCAGCTTCCTGTGGCTTTGGGCACCATAGTGTTGAAGCCCATGGGCTATCTTGTGTATGATTCCAAGTTCCTTCATTTTGTGGAACTCTTGCTTTGCAAGCCGCAACTTATCAGGTGGCAGGCGTCGGGCTCGGGCATGTAGGAGAGGTCCTTGAGTGAAGATGTGGTGTGCGATCCCATGTTTGGGTGTGGTAGTAGAAAATTGGGGAGTGACAATGTTCGGAAATACTGCAAGAAATGTGGCAATTTTGTTGTTTGAGTACTCACTGATGTCTAGATGCGGGTCGAGTAGTTTGGCTTTTCCAAGGAGGAAAGTCTGGAACATTGTGGTGTTCACCAAGCAGTGCCCTTTAAGTCCACCATCAGTGAGTGAGTTCTGTGGAAGTCAGCACCTAGCAACGGCCTGGACACAACAGCAAGAATTAACTTCCATGTGAACATATTGTCGCCGAATTTCAGGGGTATAGTTTGTGTGCCATATGTATGAAACAAAATGTTATTACTGTAGTGAGCGCTGGACCCACACTCCTGGTATGGGTGTCAAAGCCTAAAGGAGGAAGGACACTAACCTCCACACCCATGTCAACTAGAAGTTTGCACTGGGAGAGTTTGTCCCAGATGTGGAGTAGACTGTTAAAGAGGCCAGCCACTGTAGCCATTAGTGACGATTGGCCATGGCATTTCCCGGGAAAAGTGCAAGGGGTTCAGCAGCGGCGAGCATCAGAACCCCAGTCTTTTTTAAAAAAAATTTATTTTTCACACTATGAACCATACTGACCAAAATATACACAAACATTTCCCTCTTGAATATACACAGTGTCATTTTCTCCCCTTTTACCCCCTCCCTTCCCTCCCTCCTTCACCCCCCCCCCCCACCCACTCAACATTCAACATATATGATACATTAAACCCATTAAACAATGTCACACAATGAAAATAAACAAGAAATTTGTGTCTTCTACTTTTACATACTGGGTCAGTTCATTTCGTCTTCTCCTTCTGTCATTTTAGGTGGTGGAGGTCCGTGGTAGGACTTCTCTGTTGTGTTCCACGTATGGTTCCCAAATTTGTTCGCATACTGTGATGTTATTTCTTAAAATATATGTTATTTTTTCCAATGGAATACATTTATTCATTTCTATGTACCATTGCTGTATTCTCATGCTATCTTCTAATTTCCAGGTTGATATAATACATTTTTTTCCTACAGCCAAGGCTATCATAATAAATCTTTTTTGTGCTCCATCCAAATCAAGTCCAAGTTCTTTACTTCTTATATTACTTAGAAGAAACTCTGGATTTTTTGGTATGTTTCTTTTTGTGATTTTATTTAATACCTGGTTTAGAGCTTCCCAAAACCTTTTCACTTTCTCACATGCCCAAATTGCATGTTCTGTTGTTCCCGTTTCCTTCTTACACCGAAAACATCTGTCTGATACTGTTGGGTCCCATTTATTTAACTTTTGGGGTGTGATGTATAGCCTGTGTAACCAATTATATTGTATCATGTGTAACCTCGTGTTTATTGTATTTCTCATAGTTCCGGAGCATAGCTTTTCCCATGTTTCATTCTTTATCTTTATGTTTAGATCTTGTTCCCACTTTTGTTTGGGTTTACAGCTTGTTTCCTTGTTCTCTTTCTCTTGCAGTTTGATGTACATGTTTGTTATAAATCTTTTAATTATCATTGTGTCTGTAATCACATATTCAAAATTGCTTCCTTCTGGGAACCTCAGCCTTCTTCCCAAATTGTCCTTCAAGTAGGTTTTCAGTTGGTGGTATGCAAACATTGAACCGTGAGTTATACCATATTTTTCCTTAATTTGTTCAAAAGATAATTTATTTCCCAAAAAACAATTTTCTATTCTTTTGATCCCTTTTCTCTCCCATTCTCTAAAGGAAAGGTTATCTATTGTGAAAGGGATTAGTTGATTTTGCATCAATATTAATTTTGGTAGTTGATAATTTGTTTTATTCCTTTCTACATGAATCTTCCAAATGTTGAGCAGATGGTGCAGTACTGGTGAACTTCTATATTGCACCAGCTTTTCATCCCACTTATATAGTATATGTTCAGATACCTTCTCCCCTATTTTATGTAGCTCTAATCTGGTCCAATCTGGTTTTTCCCTTGTTTGATAAAAATCTGATAGATATCTTATTTGTGCGGCTCTATAATAATTCTTAAAGTTTGGTAGCTGAAAGCCCCCTTGTTTGTACCATTCTGTTAATTTATCTAGCTCTATCCTCAGTTTCCCCCCTTTCCATAAGAATTTCCTTATTATTTTCTTTAGCTCCTTGAAGAATTTCTCTGTTAGGTGAATTGGTAACGATTGGAATAGGTATTGTATCCTTGGGAAAATATTCATTTTAATGCAATTTACCCTTCCTATCAGTGTTAGTGGTAAATCTTTCCAATGTTCTAAGTCATCTTGTAATTTCTTCATTAATGGCTGATAATTTAGTTTGTTTAGATGGCCTAGATTATTATCTAGTTGTATACCAAGGTATCGGATTGCTTGTTTGCAAATCAGTGAAATGAAAATCTAAATAATTTAATGGGAGAAAGAAGGGATAAGGATCAAGTTCTTGCAAGTTCAAGAGCAGTTTCTGTCTATTTTTAGTTGTGAGACCATTCATGTTCCCTTTTTCTCTAGATAGTTTTGTGTGGACTGTATCAGAGCTGGGAGTTTGCAGTGTTACTCTTCTTGTGAAAAGTTTCCAAGAACAATAGACTCATGTCAGAATGGAAATAATTAAATAAAGATTTATAAGAGATCATGAAAGTGTAAAATTAAACTCCAGCTATACTGGAAAAGTTTCACTAACTGATGTGAAATAAGTACACTTGATGAACAAGTGCAATGAAATCTCTTATTTTCAGAACAGAGTTTATAAATGCTCCATAAGGCTTATTTTTATAGATACAGCCTTATTGTTTCATGAATGAATCACAAATAATGCTTTTTAAGTTACATTAGCCCATATTGACAGTGGGATCAAAAGGAAGATTTTCTTACAATATTTTTAGTGTAGGCTGTAAAATTGAGAGTGAAATTCAGCTCATTCTCTGCACAACAGTTTGAAGGGATATTCAACAATGCAGTTCAAGAATGAAACGATTTCTCGGCATCAATTCTTATTTAGTGTAACATAAGATACAGAGATGGGTATCATCTGCCTCCATTGAAACGTGATCCAATCAGTTTTTAATGTACAAGTATAGCATTGCTAGCTGCACATTTCCCACGTTGAATCTAAAAATATCTCAAGTTAACTGTTGCAGTGTGACAATGTAATCATATCACATCGTTACAATCTCAAGAATATAGGCATAATTCACTTACTCCAATTTGATCTATTTTGTGGCCAGTTCTTCTGTGAACCTTTCTTGAATCCCCAATATTTCAATTATGTCTTTTCAGTGGAGACATTGAACCTGTATATATAAAATCCAGTTGTGCCTCGCCATGGGCTATCTAATTGCTCAGTAAGATAGCTTCATTCTTACATTCAAACTCTCTTGCAGTAAAGCCTGTGGTGACATTTGCCTTCCTAATTGCTTGATATGTCTGCATGTTAACATGATGATTCAAGTACAGGGACACTTGGTTTACTCAGATCAATCTATTATCTTGAAGAAATATTTGTATTTGTCTTTTTTTCCATCAGAGTGGATGATTTCATTTTTCACATTGCCTATGTCCTTCTGAATTCTCTCTTGCTCTTCCTTATGACCTGAACTTTCATTCAACTTTGTATAATGAGCAAACGTGGATATAATTCTTTGTGTCCTTATTGATGGGAAACTGGGGCTCTGGCACCAATATCTGCAGTGAAACCATAGATTGCAACAGCACAGAAAACAGGCCATTTGTTCCCTTGAGTCTGTTCTGGCCATTGAAGTGCCAGTTAATGAAGAAATCGAAGGCTGTGTAGTTTACCAGGAATCATGGCTTTTATTAGTAGAAACTCAGTAATACAATAATGAATGATAATGGGTGCGTACACAGTTATACCCAAGGGGAGTGTCTTTAGTGGTAAAGAGAATACACATCCAATGTCAGTCGAGCAGACTAAACACAGCGAAAGACTGACAGGATGAGACAGATTCATCACACTCTCCCCCTGGCAGAAGTTAAGTTAATATTAAGAGAATAATTTCTAGGGTAACAATGAAGCGAGCAAGCAATTCTACTGTAAGCATAACATAAAAATGGTCAAATAAATGCCATTGAGAATTTACTGACATAGCCAAAACAAGGCTAGCGACTATCAGCACAATCAGAATATAACGAGATGTTTAGGAATATTGGAGCCTCTCGAGTTGTTTTCGAACAAGAGAAGACCTCCTTATCGGAGTAGGTTGCTTTGGAGGAGTGACGACCTTGGAAACTGGCGGTGTTGATACAGTTCCCTGGTATGTAGTGTGAGACGGAATCACCAGCGTGACGCTGTGGGGCCTCAGCATGGCCATCTGAATGCTTACTAAGGGTCACGGGTTGGGGTGGAGCGTCCAATCTCTCAAGATCACTCTGAGTGGGGGCATGCTGAGGGGGTGAACCAGGCGGGGCTATATTTCTTAGGGGTGCTGTGTCCGTGCTCCCGTTTGGAAATTTAACGTGAGCATAATTGGGATTAGTGTGCAGTAATTGAACTGGCTGGACTAGAGGGTCCGTTTTGCGCGACCGAGCGTGTCTCTTCAGCAGCACAGTTCCAGTTTCAGATAGACAGTCTGGCCAGTCCATCACAGTCCCTGATTTCCTAGGATAAGTAAACATACCTTCATGAGGTGTTTGATTTGTTGCTGTACATAATAGGGACCAAATAGAATGTAGCGCCTCAGGCAGCACCTCCTGCCACCGAGTAACAGGGTAACCATGTGTCTTTAGTGCGAGGTTAACAGTCTTCCAGATTGTGGCGTTAGCCCTCTCGACCTGCTCATTGCCCTGGGGATTGTAGCTCCTGGAGTGGCTGGTGGCAATCCCCTTGCATAACAGAGCCTGGCTCAGCTCTGTGCTCATGAAACCCGAGCCTCTGTCTGTATGAATGTAGCTGGAAAAACCAAAAATACTGAAGATTCTGTCAAGTGCCTTAATGACAGACATCGTTGAGACATCAGGGCAGGGTATTGCGAAGGGAAACCTTGAATATTCATCGATTATAGTAAGGAAAAACACATTTTTGTTGTTAGAAGGTAATGACCCTTTAAAATCTAAACTGATCCTTTCGAAAGGTCGTGTCGCTTTGATGAGAGTGGCCCCTGGAGCTTTAAAATACTGCGGTTTGCATTCCAGAACAGCTTCCAGTCAGTTTTCTGACTTCTTCGAGGGAGTAAGGAAGGTTGTTAGCCCTTATATAGTGGAAGAATCTTGTGACCCCTGGGTGGCACAGTCTGCTATGGATCTCCTTTAGTCCTTCAAGCTGAGCACCGGCAGCAGCTCATGACAATGTGTGAGAGGAATCATTTAACTTGCCAGGTCTGTACAGGATTTCATAATTGGAAGTTGAGAATTCTATTCATCAGCATGCCATCTTATCGTTTTTAATTTTACTTTTGTGTTTAGTATTAAACAAGTAAGCTACAGATTTCTGATCAGTTTCCAGGGCGAATTTTCTACCAGCTAGAAAGTGTTTCCAGTAGCGAACAGCTTCAATGATAGCCTGGGCTTCTTTTTCAATGGCCGGATGTTTAAGTTCCAGTCCGCATAGTGTCTGGGAGAAAAATGCCACTGGTCTGCCCTTTTGATTAAGGGTTCTTGCTAAAGTACAATCTGAGGCATCGGTTTTCACTTGGAACGGGACATCCTCGTCGATGGACGAGAGTGCAGCTTTGGCAATATCAGTTTTAATTCTCTTGAAAGCTTTCAGGGCTGCTGGAGAGAGACGGAAAGATTTTGTGTCAAACAGGGGGCGTGCTTTCGTAGCATAGTCATGTACCCATTTGCAGTAGTAGGAAAAGAATCCCATACACCTCTTAAGGGCTTTTGCGGAGTTTGGGAGTGGCAACTTCTTAAGGGGTGCCATTCTTTCAGGATCGGGGCGGATTTCGCTCTCGTGAATAATGTAGCCCAGAATGGGTAGCTCTGTTGCATTGAAAACACATTTACCCTTGTTAAATGTAAGGTTGAGTTCTTTGGCTGTTGCTAGATATTTGTTTAGGTTGTCATCATGTTCGGTCTGGGTCTTACCACAGATAGTGACATTATCCAGATAGGGGAACATACCCTGTAACTCATACGTGCTAACAATTTTATCCATCTCCCTCTGAAACACTAACACACTGTTAATGACTGACAGGATGACATATATTCATCACGACCGTAGTCTTACTGGCATGCTCCCACTCCATAACCCTCCAGGCCTCTCCCATCCATGTACCTATCCAATTTATTCTTCAAACACATGATCGAGCCCACATTCACCACCTCAGATGGCAGCTCCCACTACTCTCTGAGTGAAGAACTTCTCTCTAATGTTCCCCCTAAACCTTGTATTTCTCTCCCCCATTCTGTGGAAAAAACCTATTCACATTTACTCTGTCAAAACCTCTCATAATCTTGTCAACCTCTATCAAATCTCCCCTCATTTTTCTTCTCTCCAAGGATTAAAGTCCTAACCTGTTGAATCTTTCCCTGTAACTGAACTCTGAAGACCCAGCAACATCTGAGTAAATCTTCTCTGTGCCTTTCAAGTCTCATTAATATCCTTCCTGTAGTTAGGTGTCCAGAACTGCACACAATATTCCAAATTTGGCCTCACCAAATAACTCATTAATTCTAGTCTTCGAATCCAAAATGACTCCTTTATCATTTTTATATCTTTTAACCAACCATTCCTTGATATTGCATTGCCTTTAATACCATGTGCTCTAATTTTGTTCATTTTAACTTTGCCTGCCATCTTATGGATGGCATTAGGGAAGTCTAAATGCACAACATCCACTGACTTTCTTTTATCAAATTACAACTTCAAAAAGTATTTGAACTGATTTCTCCGATGTGATTTCTTTTTCATAAATCCATGCTGACTCTGCTCAATCTCATTTTTATGTTGGTAACTTGTCATCACTTCCTTAATAAATTAGAGCAATTTCCTTATTTTTGATGGCAAGCTAGCTGGTGTGTAATTTTCTATACTAAGTATGTAACAAATTTCAGTTGACCCTACGGAGTATTTTGTCACCTTCTGGAATCATATTTGCTTTGCCATTCTGAGTTCAGTGGCAGTGAAAATTGTTTAATGCTTGATGTGAGTGGCACTCACATCAACAGTAATGAAATGTTGTGATTTAGGTGTGGTGTGGAAATTGGAATCTTTGTCCACTCCACCTGGCTATGTGCAAGGTTGAGATTCTTCTGGGAGGACTTGGGGACATTCTGAAAAAGATTACAAAGGTGGATTTTCCACAAGATTCGGAGTTCTACCTTCTGGGAGATATTGGGGACATGAGTTTTAGACTGTCCAAATACCAAATTCAATTCATGATGGTTGCCGTCAGTAGCCATGGTGTATAACAGTTATGTGGAAGTCTGACTCCCATTTAAATTCCACATGATGGAAAATGGAAGTGCAGAGTTGCATTCCCCTGGAGAAAATAATGTACAATCTAAGGAGGAAATATGACACATTCCCTATATGAAATACATCAGTATGCAAATTTGACTAGTTTTCCCCCCCCCATAGAATTATGGGTACTGTAACAATCCATCCCAACAGGGAAATGAGTGGGATTAATGAAATAAAACATGATGCGACGATGTGCTTTTCTAGCTTTTTTTGTTTTTATTCCTTACCTTTTGTTATTAATCAACTTACTTGTTTTACCTAGGTTTCTGCAGGCTTTTTCCTAGGTTTTTGAAGGGGTCATGAACCCCACTAGTATTTGTATCTGTATAATTTATATGACCACATGTATTGGGGTCAGGAGGTGGGGTGGGGGGGGGGGGGAAGGGGAAGGAATAAATACAGGCTCTGTGTGTTATAGGAGTGTTGAAAGGGATTGTATTGGTTGTTTGAATTTCTGAGTCCATGAAAATCAAAAATAAAATATTCAAACAAAAAAACAGTGATGAAGTGTTTTGAAAGGCTGGTGATGAAGCAGATCGGCTCCTGTCTGAGTGATGACATGGATACATTCCAGTTCACCTATTGTAGTAACAGGTCTAAGGCAGATGCCATCTCACTGGCTCTACACAAAGCTCTGGAACACCTGGACAGAAAATACAGTTCAGTATTTAACACCATCATCCCCATAAAATTGATCAGCAAACTACAAAATCCGAGACTCAACACCCCACTGTGTATTTGGATGATGGATTTCTTCACCTCCAGACCACAGTCAGTGAAGACGGGTAAGAACATCTCCACAATCTCTATCAGTACCAGAGCACCACAGGGCTGCTCTACTTGATATGTACCTATGACTGTGTGGCTTGGTATGACAACAACACCGTCCACAAATTCACTAATGAATCCTCAGTAGAGGGATGTACGAAAAGGAGTGATGAGTCAGTGTAAACGAGGGAAATGGAAAACATGGCTGAATGGTACAATAACCTCGTACTTAATATCACCAAAACTAAGGAGCTAATTGTTGACTTAGGGAAGAGAAAATCAGAGGTGTACAGAAGTGGAGAGGATGATTGGAAGTCACTATCTTGGAGGATCTTTCCTGGACCAAACATACAAATGGCATCATGAAGCATGTTAGCACCCTCTTCCTCAGGAATTTGCGGGGGTTTAGTATGATATGGAAAACCATGGCAAATTTCTACAGATGTGTGGTGGAAAGTGTGCTGACAGGCTACATCACAGTCTGGTATGAGGATACCAGTACCCCTGAGTGTAAAGCCCTGCAAAAGGTAGTGGACACATACAGGGAAAACCTTCTCCACCATTGACAACATCTGTAAGGAATGCTGCTGTCAGAGAGCAGCAACAATCATCAAGGATGCACACCGCCCCAGCACACGCTCTGTTTTCACTGCTGCCATTAGGAAAGGGGCATAGATGCCCTAAGACTCACACCACCAGGTTCAAGAACAGCTGCTCCCCTCCACCATCAGACTCCTCAACAACAAACTCAATCAAGGACTCATTTAAGGACTTTTTCTTTCGTGCTCTCTCTGTATTGCACAGACATTTTTTTACATTTCTTTGTTTACAAGTGTATGTCGAGTTGGTTTTTTTTTTGCACTGCTCATTCTGCCTCATCTCCAGGAAAAAGAATCTGAGAGTTGTATGTGCTCTTTCAATAGATCTAAATCTGAATCTGACTTAATGAAATAAGAATTTCAGAAAAACTAATCAAAATGGTCAGAAGGTACAGGAGTTAAAAAAGAAATTCTGTGTTCTAGTGCAATACACAAAAGTGCTGGAGAAATTCAGTAGGTCATGCAGCATCCATGGGTAGTAAAAAGCAGTCGATATTTTGGGCTTGAGTTTTTTTTGGGATTGTCAGGCCCAAAACATTAATTATCCTTTCATTCCAATGCTGTGCAATCTGCAGAGTTTCTTCAGCACTTTTGTGTATTGCAGAGGATGTTAAAGGACCTGAATGTCCTTGTGCTTAATTTACAAAAAGCCAGTATGCTGATATAAGTCAGCTAACAGAATGAAGAGAATTGAAGAATAGCGAGGTTATGTCTTCGTCAATTCAGGCAGCGATGATGTGCGTCTAGTGTACTCTGTGAGGTGTCATGATTAGCATAGTAGTTAGCTCAACGATGTGACAGCGCCAGACCAAGGTTCTGATCAAGGTTCAGATTTGGTGCTGTCTGTAAGGAGTTCGTACATTCTCCCTGGTGCTCCAATTTCCTCCCACCCTTCAAAACATACTGGGGTGTAAGTCAATTGGGTGCAATTGGGTGGCATGGGCTAAAAGGGCCTGTTATCATGCTGTTGGTCTACATTTTAATTTTAAAATTTATTTATCTTCATATCAAAGAAGAATTGTAGTCTATTGGAAATGGTTCATAGAAGCTTTACTGGACCACTGGCTGGAAAGAATAGGTTGCCATTGAAGGAAAGTTGAACAGTTCAACTTATATCAACTGCAGTTCAAAAGATTAAGGTAGGGGCAGGGAGGGGAGGTTATTAAAATATGCAATGCTCCTCAAGGAATCTTGACAGGGTGGAGGTGAAAGGGATGTTGCTTAAGGGAGAATCTAAAACAAAAATAAGGCAGAAATGACATGAAATTTACGCTATGAGTAACCCATCTCTCATAAGCAATGAGACAGAATCTTTTGAATATTTATAAGACAGAAATATATATTATTGTTGTGGAAAGGAGTAAAAGATTACCTGGGGAAGTAGGAAGGCAGAGGTGATCTATCAGTGGGATCAGGTGTGATTTATTAAATGTTGAGGCAGTCTTTTTTTTTAATTTTTTAATTTTTCACACTATAAACCATACTGACCAAAATACATACAGACATTTTTCTCTTGAATATATGGTGTCATTTTCTCCCCTTTTTCCCCCCTCCCTTCCCTCTCCCCCTTCCCATTTATTCAAAGTTCAATCTTTTAGATACATTAAACCCGTTAAATAATGTCGTCACTTAATAAAAATAAACTTTTTTGTAAATTATAAGGTGCAGAAGATGTTTAACAATTCCTTTTATTTTGTAGCAATGAAAAGAAGAAGCCTGAAAAAATACAATACAGGAGGATGAAACAAGCTCAAAAACGAAAGTTAGTGTAAGTGTCCTTGTTCTATGACATTCAAAAATGAAGAGACACAGGCAGAAAGGTTTCCATTAATTTTTCCAAATTAGAATATTAATTATTGTCTCTGAAATATTTCTGAATCTTGCTTTTGATTTATGTGGGGAAAATATATCACAGACAAGGCACTAATTGAGAGGCATCACAACAGTGAAAATAAATTGTTTTGTAACAAGATCATCCAAATACAAAATCCAAATCAGGAAATTGGTTTGTGTTGCTTGTTTACTGCTCATCTGACCCTGTTCACATTGGCTTGGGTCTGGACCTATTTTCATGGGAACCTTGCATTTGCCTGACTGAATGCAAAGCAGGGACTGCCTGTTGTGTGTGGAGGAGGCGTGACACATCTGCCTGTATTGCAGATGGTCATGTGTCTCTTCGTCTGAACTTATTCAAACGTCACATCACCTGTTAGTCAAGGTTGCACATCTTACTGCTGGCTAATTCAAATCACCCAGAGTCCTCATTGGCTAGACCCACAGATTAGCCTTGTATTGAAAGGGAGCGCACAGCACATTTGCTCTCTCTGCCTCTTGGTCCGAGCTCCGGACACTGCTCCATGCCAGATCTATACTGTGGATATCGCTTTGCAAGGTCGCAGGTAAGGTGTGCACTGCACTGAAGCCAAGTCTTAGTATTGCTGTAGATCAATTCTTGCAGTAGAACTGCCACTCCCAACGCTGGGGTCTGGGTGTGTGTGTACACTCCTCCATAAAGTGTAGTACTAGATCTGCCTCCCAATGATCAGGGACCGGGAAGCTGTGTATATTCCTGCATAGTGTGTACTAGAGCCACCTCCCCAATGATCAAGGGTCAAGGAGGGTGCTTAGAGTGTGTGAATGTCTGCATCACTTCTGTGAATTAGTAATTGTGTAGTTTAACATTTTCCTAAGCTCTTTTATAAATTGGGCGCAAGTGTGTGTTTTATTCCCATTACGATTTTCCCATGCTCTTTTATAAATTGTGTGTTAATAAAGTTACAGATGATTGCAAACCCTTGTGTCCAGACTCGTATCTCTGTGAACCCACTGAACCTGATACTCTGTCTCAACACAACACTGCCTCAGCACAGGAACCCCTTGCATTCCCAGTGCCACTTCACAGTCTCCACTCCTCAGACTTAAACATTCACAAACACTGAGTAACACTTTGGCAAGTTTAACAAATGGAAAATTTCAAGTACAATGAACACACTGAAACAAACTTTAAAAAAAAATTGTTTCTAACAGCTGATTTCCATTTGTTTGAATGGCATCACTGAGCTTGCCCCAGGTTTAACCTGGTCCAGGCTGAACAAGAAGATGCTTAAGCCTGAGATTTGGGAAACCTTCATAAGCTTGCAATGCCTGATGACAGAGTGTCAGAGTGGTGGCCAGCAGCAACAGGATGGATGTTGATATCTACTCAGTGGAAGACTTGTCTCCTTATATCTCAGTGATGTTGGTCAGAGATTAATCAGAAGGATTATTTTCCAGTAAATACGGTGGAATTGTTTATGTTGATCTGAACAAGCAGATGTTTCATCCAAAAGGACTGCCATTTTCCATTCAGTAATGCATTGGATTTTTGGCTTGTATATTTCAGTCGGGTGTCAACTCATGATGTGCTGACTTAGATTGTTCATGAATTGATCTTTTTGCCTGACAAAAACAAAATTTAATATTGTACAGCATCATTGTTACACTCTCTGAATATTGAACTGTAATTTGAGAATAAATTAACAGTTTTAAAACCAAAATTGTTAATGGTTTATAAATGAAAGTTGCTTAATTCAGTAAACATTTTTGATAAGTATGCTTTATAAGCAACCAGACAGATTTTATAATTTTGAATTTTCATTTCTTTTCCCCTCTACTTTTTAGGGAACTAAGCTCTTTTATAAATTGGGCGCAAGTGTGTGTTTTAGGAAACTAAACTAGATAAAGTTATTGCTCTTGATACTTTCTGTAAATTGTTCTTGCTGCTGAAAATAGGCCGTTGTCATTGTAAAGTTACATTGTGTGAAGTAAAAAGAGCTGTTTTATGCTTTTGAATGGTTTTACATCGAATGAGGCATGCAAACTATCTATCTTTCAACATCATCATGAGAAGAAATAGGAAGATCTCTTGTTCAATTTCTCAGTGTCCTGCTATGAATAGAATTCTATGCAGTACTGGTCAAGCCAAGGTTCACATTTACAGGTTTTTTCATAACTTTTCAGAATGTAAAAAAACAAATGATTGATTGATTTTTGTTTATGACCTTGCTGCTTGTGATAAGTGTATTTGTTCTCTTTCATCCTTTATCTCACTTAGAGATGCAGCTTCCAAGTAATCTCTCTATACTTATCAAAATTTATTAGCTCCCTTTTATCTGCAGTGAACTTCATTTTTCAGTGATGTACCCATTTTGGAAGTTTATTGATGTCCTCCGTAATTTACTGTGGCCCTGATCGATACTGATAATTCCTCCCATACTATTACCAATTTGTTATCATCTGCATTTGGAAGTTGTCTTTCTCAATCTGGAGTCTCAATCATTACTGAATGGACCTTAGTACTGATCTTTGTGGGGCACCGCTACTCACTGCATTCCACTTTCTGCTATGTGCTAGTAATTCATTTGGCTACTAATGACTGGATTTACATTGACTGACATTAATTTGTTTGAGTATTGTTTATTGGCATTTCAATTGTCTGTTCTCTCTTTTACTACTTCTAAACATTAAGTGAAGTTGGTAAAACAAGATTTTCCCTTTTGAATTCCAAGCCACCTATTCAATATACTTTGTTCCAGATGTTCCCTTGTTTTTTTTCTTTTCGGAGAGATTCCATTATTTTTCCTACTGCTAATGTTGAATTGGACTGATGTTGCATTCCCAGGGTTTGCTCAAATATTTATTTACCTCTATGATAATTAAGATGGCATTTGTCAGTCCTCCTGACATAACATCATTTTAAAATGAATTATTGGACACTTCTTCTATCTCTTGTTTTGATTTGTTAAAAATGTAGGACATGGGGGCGTGGCAAGATGGCGTAGAGTCTCGACGTGCAATCTCGACCTCTCTGGCCAGACTTTTAAATACCTGTTTTTTAACCCTTTGATTTCAAGTCTAAACTTTTTAAATTTTAGTTTAAAGTATTAAGGAATTATTATGGCCACTAATGGTAAAAAGACTAAACCTCAAGTTCAAAAGAAGTTACATTTTCGAAGTGCTGAAGATTTGGGGCCTAGACAACTTGATACAGCCCCAGGCTCAATCTCTTCATTGCCTAAATCTCAAAGATCTCCTGTGGGGGCTAAAAAAATACCTATTGCTCATCAAATGAAGGATGGCGCTGGAATTACCCGTTCTCTGGAAGAAGGTGCGTGTTCCCAAGAAGTGGACCCCGATTTAGAAAGCCTTTCAATTTCAATGGAGGGAGCACTCAGGAAGACGACTCCATTGTTGGAAATGCATCAGGTAGCATTTCAATCTGAAGAAATCATTTTTCTTTGCGAATTGATGAGAAAACAACGAGATACGGGGGGAGACCAGCGACGACCCCCTGAGGAAGTCGGGGTGCCGTCGCTGGGAGTCCAGACCCGCAGTAAAACTTTTAAAATGCCTTCTGTTGAGTTGCAGCAGGAGCTGCAGTTACCTTGTTCTGCCACTATGTCAGAGAGAGCAGAGCCGAGATTTACCAAATCACAGTGTATGCAAATGAATTCAGTTATTCAAGCTGTTATAAAACCTGGAATGGATTTGTTGACATCTCAAATGAATGCTGGTATAAGTTCAGAATTAAATAGGGTTGAGACACATGTGGATGCATCTTATGAAGAATTAAAAAAACTTCAGACTGCTTTTTTGGACTGTAAACAACAAGTGACTTCTAACACAGAAAAACTGTTGAAGGTGCAAAAATCAGTCATAGAATTGGGAGATCGTGAGAAGGAGCTAGAAAGAAAAATAGATTATTTGGAAAATCAAAGCAGAAGGAATAATGTGAAAATTGTTGGTTTGCCAGAAGGTATAGAAGGACAAGATCCTCTTCGTTTTTTTAAAGACTGGATTCCGCAAATATTAGGGCAAGAATTTTTCTCTGGAGGATTGGCACTGGAAAGAGCCCATAGAGCTTTAAGAAGAATACCCTCAGCTGGTCAACCACCAAGACCGGTAATAATTCGATGTTTGAGTTATTTGGATGGAGAAGCGATACTTCGACTTGCAGTACAAAATGCGAGACAACGACAAACCCTATTATTAATTCAGAATAGCAGAGTCTTTTTTTATCCTGATCTGAGTCAAGATGTCATTGAACGTCGATGTCGATTCAATCCAGTTAAAGAAGTTTTGTGGCGTAAAGGTTATAAGTCTACTTTTCGCTACCCTGCAGTGTTGAAGGTGTTTTACAGAGTCTATCAATTTCGGTTTTTTGAGACTGATCGTGAAGCAATGATTTTTGCTGATTCATTGCCAGATACAAGAGGACAAAGACGTAGTCCACCATTATCTCCTAAAGAAAAATCTGGTTGTTCTGGAAATGGAAGAAATGGCAGAAATGGGAAAAACGGGAATGGAAAGAGTCTACCACCTTCTGAAATGGGATCTTCGAGATTGGAATCTTCTGGATGAAAAGAAGAATTTTCTTATTCTATTTTTTCTTTTGTTATTATGATATTTTGATGTTATTGACAGTTTGTTTGGGGAGGGAGAAATGTGCACTAAGGTCTTTACTAGTCACACCCAATTTTTGTTTAGGGGATTACTACCTTTTGGTAGTTTTTTTTGGGGGGGGGGGCGGATTTTCTTTTTTTTTTCTTTATCAATTATCTATTTATTTATTTAAAAAAATTTAATTTGTGATTTTTGTTATTGGAGGGCCTATATATGTTGATTTGAGTTTTTATATAAAGATACTATTGGTATTTAGTAATAATAGTAGATATGTCAAAGTTGAGGTTTGCTACTTTTAATGTTCAAGGATTAAATAGTACGATTAAATGTAAGCGAGTCTTGGCATATATTAAGAAAATTAAAATTGATATTGCCTTTTTACAAGAAACAAATTTGAATGTGAAGGAAAGCGTGAAATTAAAAATGGATTGGGTTGGGCATGTATATTCTTCTTCATTTAATTCTAGAGCTAAAGGTGTAGCAATTTTGATACATAAAAATCTATCTTTTGAATTACAATCAATGGAGGAAAAGGCAGAATTGGAAGAAAATTCAATTGTTTTTAGAACATCTGTATAAGATTAAAATAGTTTTAGATCCAACAGTATTTTTATTGGGTAGTTTGCAACCTCTGAAAGGCTTGGGATTAGATAAGTTTCAGCTTGCTTTTGTATATTTAGCTTTATCTGTAGCGAAAAAATGTATTGCTAGTACGTGGAAAGATACAAATATTATTGATGTTAATCGATGGCATAATGAGATGAAATATTGTTTAATAATGGAAAAAATTATGTTTGTTTCATATGATAATTATAATTTTTTTATTAATAAGTGGCTGTTATACTCGGAATGTTTACATTTCAATTTATATTGATTAGATTTTAATATGTATATTTAACTTTTTTTTAATATTCTTTCTTTTTTCTTTTTTTATGGCTCTCCTTAGGAGAGTTGGTTGGGGGGGGGTTCTTTTTTATATATATATATATATATATATAAAAAAATGTTCATGTTTAATTGCTGTATATGTCATATATTATTTGTTTTTTGAACGAATAAATAAAGTCTAAAAAAAAATGTAGGACATCTATAGGAATTGTATCCTTTTTGAGTTTGATTCATGTAATATATCCTTTTATTCTGTTTGTGTGTTTATTTAGTTACTCATCACGCAGTGTCATGTCATGTTTTGGATTAATTTGGGCATAATGTGGTGCAGACATGTGGGCCAAAGGCTTGTTCCTGTGTTGCACTATTCTGTATTCCATGTCTACCTTTACAGTATAGAAATGTATAGAAATAAAATAACGATTTTAAAATTGCTGCCATCTCCAAACTGTTTTCTGTGGTATCGTTCTGTCTATCCTTTGATGAGCTACTCCCATCCTTTCGAACTTTAACCATGTTTTTATTGATGTGACTTTTGTATACTTTCCTTACTATTTTAAATTATCAGACAATTTAATATCATGCATTTTGTCTTTCTGTATGCATTATCCCGATTGCATCCCTCCTGTACTGTAATTCTTGATTTGGAGCAATTATCTTTCCTTGCCCTCAGTTTTCTCTTGTCTTTTATTCATCAATGGAATATTGCAAGTTTAGATTCTTTACTTATAGCAGAGTATATTTTGCATCCAGCTCAACAACATTTTGCATGTTTTCTATCATTTTATATATTTTTTGTTTTGCATTATTGTTGCCCTTTTATCTTCCTTGTTCTATAAAATCCTGTTTGTATCTTTGTTCTGTTAACATTAATTTAATTATAGTTGTTCCCCTGTTTTTACTTCAATGTCTCATTTGGTTCATTTGCCATGACAGGATATGTTGGGCTAGAAATATTTTTGATGTCAACAAAAAGACATGGCCTTTTATAAGCCCTCGTCAGAATTTCTGCAACCATTACAATTGCAATGACTGTTTTCATTTTCCATAGATGGATTTTCCTCGAAGATTATTTGGACTCGAAATGCATGTGTGGATTCATTTAAAATGCTCCATCGCATTAACTGTAGCTGAGCTATTGATTGCCTCTTATGGTGAGCTCTCACTGTATGCTATCAAAGCATTTCTCAATCCATCTGGTGGCATCCCAACAACTCTGAGAGCTTTCTTCAACAGAGGATAATTTTCAGATGTATGCATAGGCTCTGTCTTAATCATTAATTTAATGGAAGGTGGTTGTTCCTGGCTTTCCTGAAGTCCACGATCATCTCCATCTTGTGGAGACTCAGGCTGTTACCCTCGCACCATTTCACAAGATTTTTCATCTCTGTTGTGCGACTCGTTGTTGCTGATGAGGCCAACTACTGTTATGCCACCTGAAAACTTGATGACACTTGGAGCTGGATCTGGTGATGCAGTCGTGGGTCAGTATCATGAACAGGAGAGAGCTGAGCACACAGCTCTGAGGTGGGCCAGTGCCCAGCATGATGGTGCTCAATGTTTTTTGACTGACCCAGACTGACTGGTCTTTCTATTAGGAAGTCCAGGATCCAATTACAGAGAGGTGGATTGAATCCCAGCGAGAGCAGCTTCTCCTCTGGGAATGATTATATTAAACATCAAGCTGGAGTCCATGAACAGCAGCCCGGCATCTGAGATGTTGTTCTCCAGGTAGGCCAGGACGGAGTGAAGCGACAAGAATATAGTGAGGTATTTGGACAAGGACTTTGTATATAAACTGGCAAAATTAGTATTTGTTGCCATTGGATTATACACACAATCTGGCCTGAGGATACCAGTGAACAGAATTGCAAAGGGTGTCATCAGGATCAGAGAATAATTGAGAATTCACGACACAAGAATGTCTGATGGCTGGGGGTGGGGTGGGGGGGGGGGGGGGAAACGGGGACACACAACATAACCTAATCCTTTTTTTCCAGCTCTTAAACTGCAGCCCTGAAGGCATAGTAAACACAACCTGAGATGCAGCTTCCACCATACTTTTAGTCAGCAGATTGCAGACACTGCCTGCCCTCTGGGTGAAAATTTGCTCTCTTCCTTCAATTCTTTTTCAACGGCTTTCACCAATTGAAGTATTCAAGTTTTGAATTTCAATTTCTGCCAGAACATGCCTTGTTCTGATTGGCAGTGATTATGGTGACAATTTCAGGAGTTGCCTTTGGTTTAGGTCCTGACACTGCACTTGTTGCTTTATGTTTCAGAGAGGAAGAAATGGCCAGATTCAAGGAGACCATTGGGAACCCTGCATTTAAGGTAAATCCTCTTGCAGCAGTCAGTGAACATCTTCGAAAGAGAATGAGGCAAGAAGATGAAATCTGAAAAAGATGTGGGCTTTTGCCAGTGGACATTCTAATGATCAGGAAGCCATGAAATAATTCACAAGCTGATCATAGGATCAGTCCTTGTTTTAAAAACCATATTGATTACATTTCCTGTTGCAGAATGGAGATCTCTTTTTTTTCCCCAGAGCCCTTGGGCAAAATGACTGTTCCAATGGGGAGATTGAGGGCAGGCAAACAGAAATTAAAGTCAGCATTAGTGTTTGGAGTTCAATAATTTTTATTTTACCATTTTGGAAAATGTTTTGTACATATAATATAGATTATAAATAAAAGTTAGCTGTAAACCACAGCTCCTGAATTGCTTCTCTTTCTTTTAGCGCACACTCAATTTTCTGGCTAATTGACATTTTTCTTTGTGGTACAGTACTCCTAAAAATTTGCTATTGTTGAGTAAAGTTTTATCTTTGTCAAGTTGTACCATAAGTATAACCTATCCATGAAACAAGCGTTATATAGCTTTGACTATTCAAAGTGATGAAGGAATATTGATGACAAGGCTACCAGAATTTTATTAAAAAAAACATTTATTAAGTCTTCAGGAAAGAAAACCCCCTTATTCAGTCTGACATCTATGACTCCAGATCCACAGCCATCTGGTTGATTCTCAACTATCCTTCAAGTGTAATAAGCTGTCAATTTTATCTAGGTTAATACAGGATGAATTATCTAGAATTGACCAATGCATTAAATCAACTACAAAATATTCATGAGCACCTGGAACTGGTGTCAAAATTGAAAGAGCTGTTCAACAGACTAGTGAAACCACAGCTTGACTGTTTCTGATCTGCAAGTCTGTGAATCGAGCAATGTGCCATTTCTGGCTAAGTATAGTCTTAGCAAGCAGGACCGATGCACCAGAGGTAAAGAAATGGAGACCGGAGAGATTCCATTCTTCATGGCATGATGTCAAACAGAACCAAGGAAGCCACCTTCTAACCACCCACGACCCTCCCTCGCCTGATCAATCAGTTCTGCTTGTAGAGAAAAGCAGTGGGTGTTGCAAGGGCACAAAATGTATCTGCAATGCAGCAAAATAAGGCAACTGAATGTGACCTTTGGACCAGTTTTCCCTGGAGGGAATGTGCGACTCATTATGCCTTGCTCAGCTGTTAACTAATTTGTGAAAACTTAAAGTAATTTAATTCTATCAATTTATTTCTCAATTATTTGTGTGTGAATTAGATTGAACGGCAACATTTATCTATTAGTAAGGAAATTTTGTAAACTGATATTTCACACTGGTTTCTTAAATATCCTCAGCTTTTTTTTCTCAGTTTGTATGTGGCTGATGTTCGAGGGAAAAAAAATGAATCCCTAAAAGATGCAGAGAAAGGTTTGGAGTAAAATTTGGAAGCATTCACGTTTGATTCTGATATAATGACAGTACGATGTCATCTCACAGTTCGCTCTCTTGTGATATAGTTTTGCTCCTGGTGGGCTATTAGCTTCCAATGCAAGTTCAAATTTGATTCCATGCTACCAAAAATGATCATCTAGTCTTTTAGTGACAGTCTTTAGAATTTTTCCTATGGATTTATCTTCCATTTGTAAATTTTTGTCTCGTGTTAAAATATTGTCAGATGCTGACACTGTTCCTACTGTCTCATGTTTGTTGTATCTATCTAATGATAAGTGTATAGGATACCCGGCGTGCCTGGGAAATAAAACACTCGGTTGTTGACTACATGGTTGAAACAAAATACCCAAAAACTTCATGGTAATTCTGCATAAGTGTATTTTTTCAAATGCAACACTTATATTCTTTATAACAGCGATACATGGTTCAAGCAAAATTGACTTCTGGCAAAACAAAGGCAAACAATTCTCAGCTAAGGGCTTCATAATAAGCAATGTTCTTAGTTTTTTCACATGGAGCATTTACATCGAGACTGTTCGGGCTTCCAACACATGAACATCCAACATAGAGCTGCCATGGGAAAGGCAGGGCTCTTCCAATTTCAGTTCAGCTACCTTCAACGTCTGACCTTGGGATTTGTTGTTGGACATGGTGAAGCTCAGGCGTATTGGAGATTGAAGTCTCTTGGACTCAAACAGCATATCAGTAAGGATGATGGGAATTTTCAGAATGAATGCATCTTCCCCCTTGCCACATCCAGAAAGTATTGCCACCTCAATAACATGGGCCATAAGCTTCTTAACATCCAGTCTTGTTCCATTGTATGGGCATGGTGGGTCCAAGTTACGAAGGAGCATGATCGGTGCTCCTACTTTTCAACTGAGTCAATTTGGTGGGACTCCTGGAGGATCCAGTGAATTTAGATACTCTTTGGGATAATTGACCATTTGAGTCTGATCAGGAACTGTGTCAACTGACTTGGAGCAGTGAGCATTACCAAGTAGCTGCTGCAAAAGCTCCCCATATTGAACTGGGTTTGGCCACTTGATTTTATTCTGAATCTACATTGATGCACAGCACTGGAACGAATTGAGGTGTCCCTGGTGCAAGTTCAATTTTAAAAAAAACCTTTGAACTTCATATGACCTTAAAGGTTAAATTCAATGTGGACATAACATTCAGCATTAAATGTTACACTTACTGAACCTCCTTGGACATTTCTAGAGTGCTCCATTTTGATTTGCATCGAGAACAGACAGACTTACGTGCACAAATATATATTAGATGAACATCAACTCTCTGTCTCCAACATCAATTATCAAAGTAACCTAAATTCTTTATGATATTTCTCATGAACTCAAGAAGTGAAAATGCCATCGTGCTTGGCAAACATTTTACTGGACTCTCTCCTTTTGATCTATATCCTCTCACACCCATTTCTTTCCTGCCCTTAATCTGTTCCATCTGCCATCACCCACAAACTCTCACTGGATTACTTATCTCGTTCTCCTTCACTATTCCTATTTTCCCAGCATTTCTCCCTTATTTGATTCATTCATCATCTTTTTTTTCTTTTCAGATTCCATAATCTGCAGGTTTTACTCCATATATCACTTCCCAGCCTCATTATTGTCACCTTTCATGACTCCACTTCACTCAATTGCCAATCAACCACTTGTCACTGGATCCACCTATTTATTACTTGCCAGCACTTGTTACACCCCTCCCTCTCAACTCTTTGTACTGGCTACAAAGTTTTTTTCATTCTCTACTCTTTCAAGGTAGATGAAGGGTCTTGGCCCAAAATGGAAACCTATTTTACTGTTCACACATCTGACCTGCTGAGATTGTCCAGCAGCTTCAGATTCCAGGATCTTCTGCCTCATGCCTCTTTTCACTGAACTCATTTGCTTAGCACTACTCTCCCCTTTCACAGTGATTGGTGGGTCACCAGCAGTTTGTGATCTCGATCAATAATTTTAATGAGGGTATTGAGTATAACACTGTATATCCGTTTCCTTTGTAAAATTAAGTGTAATTATCCAACTGCAGTTATGAGAAAAATGCAGAGGCTCCAAAGCAATATAGGCAGGTTAAATGAATGAGCTAGGGCATGGCTGATGGAATATAATATGGGAAAAATGTGGGGCCATCGAGTTCAGTAGAGTTTTAAATGTGAGAGATTGGAAAAGTTGGTGTTCTAAGGTGGTCTTGTAAATGAACATGCAGGTATGGCAAGCAATTAAGATAAGCAGTAGACTCATGTTAGTTGCATAATTGTACCTACATCCTTAATGATTGTTTAAAAATAATGGTTCTGAAAGATGACAGAAAAAAATTCTTGTTGTTAGCATTTTGGTCTCATTTGAATTGATAGCAACATATCAGCAGATGTATCTGCTCAGAAAATGTAATGAATTAAAAGTACTACAAGCCAAAGATTGGCTGGTTGACCTTCACAAAAGAATCTTTTTCATCTGCTTATCCAGGCATGACATCTGAGTTTTGGTGGTATCAGACTTCTAAGTGGTTTGCACATGAGGGGTGGGCAGTGAGGGAATGAACAAGAAAAGGTATTGTGCTATTAGTCCTATTGCAGGGTCTTCACCCAAAATGTCAACTTACACTTTTTACATCAACAGATGTTGCTTGACTTGGTGATTTCTTCCAATGTCTGTTTCGTTCTTCTAGAGTTCAGTAACTGCAGTGTCTTTTGTCTTTAAGAAATGGCATTATCGTGTCCACTTTCTTCAATCAAAAGTTCATGGCATGTAATTATTTTCATGCAAAAATGTAGAATAGTCCAGAATTTTCTGATGGTGATGCACTGACGACACTTGACACTGCCCTGCTGACTCCATCTGGACAACCTGTACAGAGTTCCTGAGAGCTCAATTCCTTGGTGTAACCAATGCCAACCTCTTTGGCAGGGTGCTGAGCTAAGATGGCCTGAGTTATTAACTGGCTGTCAAAATGTTCCAAAACTATTGACTCTTCAACTATTCCCTTCCGTCACCAAAACTATTAACATTAATCAAGCTTACAAAATTAATGAAAAAGATTTACATTTAATCATTTAATTCCAAAAAAACCTCAACTATTACTTTTTTTCAAATGCAGCTGTTACTCTCCATTTGAAATCAAAGGGGACAACTGTTCCTGCATGAGGTTCAACCAAATGCAGGTCCTGCAGATAGATTCACCAATGTTAAGTTCTGGGGAATGCAGGAAATCCACATTCCCTAACCAAACTTGATGAGTTGCGTTGGAGCACAGCTGAAATAACAATGCTTCATGATGGTCTATTCTTGTTCACATTGCATGGAAACTCAAACTTGCTAATATCTTACAGAGGGCAATGTTGACAGTCCCTTGATAAACCTGCCAGCTTGGCACAAAAAAATTTGGGCCGCTAATTTCTTAATCTGACCCTTCTTAAACCTCAAGGTAATAATGACCACATGCATTCAGGATGAAGGCGTGAAATGAATCAATACATTGAAAGGAATCTAATTGAAATAGACATGGGGTTGAAGCATCTCAGATGCCTTCCATCCCATGATCTCATGCCACCCAAATACCCCAATTAACCTATGACCCCGGTACATTTTGAAGACTGGGAGGAAACCAGAGGACTGGGAGGAAACCCACCCAAACACAGAGAGAACATACAAACTCCATATTGACTGCGCCAGATTCTAACCTGGGTCATTGGTGCTGTAATAGCTTTACGCTAACTACTATGCTCAGCATGCTGCCCAAGTTCATTTTTTAAAAATATCATGACATGAAAAATAGCTTTATTGTTCTGGTAAATTCAATGAACATGATTACTATATCTAAAAATCTGGATGGTAATAGACAGGCCCAATATGACCACATAGCAAGATCACTCTGTTAACCTTGTCAGTTCAGGACAGTAATTAATCCTGATTTCTGCACACTCTAACTGCAGGTCATTGCAAATAATTCTGACTTCCATTGGGAAACAGATCAACAATCTAACTGCTGATAATTGCTTAAGTTGTGTTCTTTTTGCAGGGAAAAAAAATCTGCAAAGATAATGACTGAGCAGAAAACTGAATCAAACATTAAAATTATTAAAGTTTTCATACAGATGTTAAAAAATCCTCATTGATGCAGTGCATTACAGATGATTATTGAGAATGAAAGAAGCACAAATACCTCACTTAATACAAATTAATTTTCAATTGAGAATATATTCTAAATATTAAACTAATCTCTTTATTCTGAAATTATTGGCTATAAAATCAAGAAATCCAACTGGAAATTGAAATGTATCCCTGTGTTTGTCTCATGAACCTAATGTAGTCAGCAATCTCTCCTTTAGGTCTTCATGGTACAACAGAATGTTCTGTGTCTCCAGGTATCATACTCCTCAATCCTCATTTCAATTTCCGATGACCTATCCAAACGTTGAACACAGTGTGTCCAATGCATCTTAAAGCATATTAAGCACTCGTTAAGTTCACACCAAGCACTTAAAATTAAAAGATTCAAACTCAGAATGGGGTACCAGACTCAGTGGTGTGAAGCAGTGTTTTCATGCAAAAGCTGATATTCTGTAGATAATCACATTTTATATGATGTAAGAAATTGATTTAAAAAGTATCAGTTAATATTCCTGAGCAAGGCCCATATCAAACAAAAGCCCAGAATTTTCCATTGCAACCAAGTATATTAAATCAACATTAACTTTTTTTTAAAGACAGTTGCAACACAATCCTAACACTCATCTTGCATAAAATAAATTGCAAATATCAGGGACAGCACTTCCTATGCTACAGTACCACGCGCCTACCCTCTACCCTCCAAGTGTCTGAAGCAGTCATTCTCAACAGGGTCCGCACAACCACCCCCTGGGCCACAGCACATTTAAGAGGGGCGATGGAATGAAATCCTTAACAAGGTGAGCCCAAAGTATATTGGGTAGGAGAGAAGTACGGAAGAAACCAACTAAACTTGACTGCTTCACAGGGAAGGGGGCCCATAAACTTTGAGCAAAGAAGGCCTCAGGGAAAAAAGGTTGAGAATGGCTGGTCTAAAGTATTTTGAGATGTCTTCAAAGGGATGTGAAAGATACTCCACAAATGTATTTCTTTCACACTTGTATCTTTTGAGCAAAATACATAAGCCAGAAATATAACCAGAATTGAATACTCATGTTCTTGGCATGTAGTTTTCACACTTTCTCCAAAGACAGATCAACAAATACAGGACAAGATCAGATGCAAATGAACAAACTGCTTAATTTCAGTGTAAGGAGCAACATACAGAACAATATTGATACAATGGTTCTGATTTTCACAGCTTCAACTCTAACCAAGGCCGTGTTCTTACATTATCTTCCCAAGCCTTTCTCCTCCTTTGCCTCCATATTCATTTACTGCTTAGAGTCTTTAATTAGGCACTGTCCTAGGCGGCATGGCTTAGCATAACAGGGCAGCACGGTAAGAGCAGCGGTTAGTGGATCGCCATTACAGCGCCAGTGATTCGGGTTCAAATCTGGGGCTGTCTGTAACGACTTTGTACCTTGTCCCCATGTCTGAGTGGGTTTCCGCCGGGAACTCTGGTTTCCTCCCACCTTCCAAAAGGAAGTGCAGGTAAATTAGGACAGTTGGGTGGCACGGATTGATGGGCTGGAAGGCCTGTTACCATGTTGTATGTCAAAAAATAAATGTTATATTTCCCGATGCAGCGCAATGTAAAATTTTGTTTGATAATGGCTCTGAAGTAACTTGGACTTTTAATCTGTGTTAATCTGTATGGGGGGGGGGGGGGGAGGGGAGGTGAATATAATCTTCAATCCTTAAAAGTTAAATTAACAAATCTGGAAGGAATCATATGGACTGAGCAGTTTCTCATAATGACAGGGCAATGATCACGAACAGCGGTTTGAATAAAAAAATACCCAAAAAATACTCCCAAAGCAAGACCATCAGCACTTTAATCCATTACACTAAGTTTTCAACTCGCAAGTGAACATACTTTACTTTTAAATACTGTCTAATTCCCTACTGCTGACCTGATATGGTGAAATTTGTGTTAAAACAATGGGTGAAAAGATGTTGTCGTCACAAAGAAATCAGATGCTAGCAATTCCAAACAGTTCCTTTCTTTCGGAAGTAAGGAACAGTGTCCCTGTAGTTAGCCTTTAATGGATCTTCATTTTGTTTCACCACTAATTTTACTTTCCCATTTTCATTGGTTCAATGCATCTGGTGCTCATCATCCAAAGGGAAATAAATCCGAGGAAGTCATCCAGGTCAGATACCTCAGGAATGAATCAAAGGTCCACATCCTCCTCCAGAGCAATGGCAGAAGTCCTCCAGGTGATGCTCCAATACCTAACTCCAGTTCAATCAGCACAGTTTGAACAGCATCACAAGGTCCCATCTCATGCTTGCTTCCCCTGCTTCAGCAATCAAGCTCCTGATCCAGCCAAAATGAAATTTCCATCAGTTTTTTGGTCCTATTTATTCTTCACTCCAGCTCTGATATGAAAAAAAGTAAAACCTTCACTCTCTTCATCCATCTACCCTCCCCCCGACGTTAACTGATTTCTCCTTTCGCAAATGCTGTTGGACTGGCCAAATTCTTCAGTATTTCTGCTTCTGATTCTGTTTGGACCATATTTGGAACACAGGTGTTAAATCAGTAGTAGTCAGGTCAGTTAATAGAGTGAAACCCGAAAGTCTTCAGGCACCTTGATTGTAGTAAAAACACACAGAAATGCTAGAGGACCTCAGCCGGCCTCGCAGCGTCCACAGGAGGTCAAGATTCATTATCGACTTTTCGGGCCTGAGCCCTTCTTCAAGGAATAAGAACAAGGCAGCAAAAGAATCAAGGCTGAAAACTGGCTGGGGGAGGAGTCCAGACCAACAAAAGTGTTAATTGGATAAGAGCAAAGGTGAAAGTTGATTTTGGCTCTGTGAAAGGAGAGAGGGAAAAGGGGAGAGAGAGACAGATCTGGGAGAAAGGCGAAAGGGAAAGAAGAAGGAGGAGGGATTAATGGAAACCAGAGAAGTCAATGTAAATACCATCCGGTTGGAGGGTGCCCAGATGGAAGATGAGGAGGTGTTCCTCCAATCTGTGGATGGTATCAGTTTGGCAGTGCATGAGACCATGGACAGACATGTCAGCAAGGGAGTGGGATGGGGAATTGAAATGGGTGGCCATTGGAAGATCCATGCTAATGCTGTAGACAGAGCCGAGGTGCTCAACAAAGTGTCCCCCAGTCTGCGACCAGTATCCATTGTAGAGGAGTCCACAACGGGAGCCCTGAATGCAGGTGGCCATTGAGACTCACAAGTGAAATATTACTTCATTTAGAAGGACTGTTTGGAGCCCCAAATGGTGCTGAAAGGGAGGTATGGATGGAAGTGCAGCATCTTCTGTGGTTACAGGGGTAAGTGCCAAAGAGCAATAGCATGGATCTCCCAATGACCACCCATTTCAATTCCCCATCCTCTTCCCTTGCTGACATAAATGTCTGTCTCATGCACTGGCAGACTGAGACCACCTGCAGTTTGGAGGAACAACACCTCATTTTCTGCCTGGCATTGATATTGACTTCTTCAGTTTCCAAGTTTTTAAACCAAGAGGATGATTGGTGGGGAGGGAGGAGTGGACAAGGGAGTCACAGAGGGAGTCTGGACTCTTCCCCCAACAAGTTTTCAGTCTATTCTTTCGCCTTCCTGTTCTTTGCTTATTCCTTGAAGAAGGGCCCAGGCCTGAAATGTAGGTTATATATCTTTATCTCCTATGGATGCTGTGAGACCGGCTGAGGATAGTTCACAGACTCAGTGAATTAAAACTGCCACCGTTGCCAATGGTTTTTCAAAATTGTTTCTTGGAACCCATCACTGAGAGTGTCAGGAGTTCAGCAGACAAGGCACACCGGCACAATTACTGTAACTTTATCGGAAATCAGAGACAGAATATAGGTCACTGGCCCTTGTTGAATTGATTTTGAAGTAGTATTATTTATAGAAAGAAAAGATCAAACAGCAGATACAAGTATCATTAGTAAACATGCAAGTCATTTTCCTGATTCTACTTTCGATGATCTGTAGATATAGCAGCATCAGTTGGTCGGGAAAGTCATTGTTGACATCTTGGGAAAGTCCCCAAAATGCTGACAATTCCTTCTCTACCCCAGATGCTGACCAACCCTTTCTATACCTGTGCTTGGACTTGTGTACCAGAAAACCACAGTGGAGCAAACTGAATTCAGAGATGTACAATTTAACAGCCTCCAGACTAACACCTATTTAACATTTAGATATCAGGAGAAACTGTGGACTTTGGGATTTTTTTTTAACTGGACATATTACAAAATTTAGGATATCCCATACGTGCCTCAAGAAATAGCTAATTGTATTCTACATAATACAGGAGAGCAGGTGGGAGAACAGGAGATTTTATAGCTCTGGGCCAAGTGCTTCATGAAACCATGGCATCGGTGAACCCCTGAACCTACCACAACACTGCAGTGACATCAGCTGTTTCTCTAATGCGGAGCTGTTAGATGTCGGCTGCTCCTGCATATTTCCAGAAGAGACAAAAAGTTCTCATGGAGCACAGGATGTGCTGGCGATATGGCCTCAGCACTACTCTCGAGTTAGCCAACAAACATTTCAAACTGGTTGCACAATTTTTAGATTATTTATCGGGTTCAGCTAGGAGCAAAATTCAAACCATAAATAAAAATCTAACAAAGTAAAACACAGATTAATAAACAAAATACTTAACTGTAATGTGTCCCCTGTGGCTCACGCTTCTGTCACTGCTTAGTTTGTTTCATTGCTTCGTTCCATCTTGCACCATGTCAGCCTGACATATCTGGAACAAGCTGCACTCCTCTATCAAGCTGCTTCACAGTGGGTAACACTTCAAATGTAATGTATTCTTCATGGAAAAATCATTCTGATCAATTGCTAAAGAGAATCCATTTCAGAGCCAAGGTAAGTATAATTTTATACTCTTTTCTTCCAAATAACATGGCAGCGTCAATGCCAAGCAACTGCACTTTTTACTTCATTTTAGCAGCTGTTGAACATCAGATGTGGCAACTTGTCTGTGTATGATCACAAAACTCAAAAATATATCCATGATTAACATTTCTGGGACCTGTGAAACTGCCAACAACTCTTTCTCCTTTTATATTTTATTTTCTCCTATTTCTCACGAATCATCTTGGCATCATGCCTGTGAAAGACAGTAAATAACATAGGTAATGTTTTCCAGTCATGAAAAATCCAGTTTCACCATCGAAATAACTGATTAAAATGCATTCCGTGGAGAGGCCCATTTCTCGTCGGCAGCCAAATCCAGGGTCAGCTATACATTATCCTGTCACGTCATTCTATTGGCACAGAAGCTATAAAGAGCATTTGTCACCAATATACAAATTGTAAATTTCTTGACTTGCAGTTCTGGAAAATTCTACAGGGTCACAAAAAGTAGAGTTTCATTAAATTTTACATCCTGCTTAATTTCAAAATCTCAAATTTATTCACCCACACAATCTTGTGTCTGAGGCAAAGAGAAAACGATACAGCATAAATTCAAACATATTTCTCAATACTCTACTCCAGCAACATGAACGGACAATTTTTTTTTTACTAATTAAGAATAGGAAACACAGCCCACAAAGTCCTTGGTACTTATCCCCCCCCCCCCCCCCCATTTGACAATATCAGGGTGACTTTCCACCTCAATTTTATTTTCCAGCCAATCCCCACATCCTAATTCCCTATGGATTCCAAAGATTCATTCAACAACTAAGCATCCTCAGGTTTCCGGGATGGATAACTTAAACTTCTCATGTCTTCTAGTGATGATGCGAAAGATTGAAACAAAAGTATAATGTCATTTCTTTCATATCTTCAGCATTCTCCTCTTGACATTTTTTGTACCAGTGCCTCTCAATTTTTATTGTATGTCTAAATTAAAATGTGACTTGGAATCTCTGCTTACAGTGACCAGTGTATCCATGTGGCCTGCAGCACACATGATGGAGGACAGTGCGAGGAAATTTGGAGCTTCAGTCTGAAGTCTCTTGCATAAAAGAACTACAAAGCCACACTCCTTTTTAATACAGTTTCAATTTAAAATCTTATGCTCAGGTCCCTGGAATAGGGTTTATACTCACTATTTTTTTGTCTCAGAGGAAAATGGTTTTGGGTTTGCAGTAATTCCCTCAGCCAACATGTGTGCAATGTCATTATGTTCAACATTTAGTATTTGATCATAAAATATAAATGAGCAAGTCCACTCTATCTATCCCCCTACATTCACCCAGGACAAATTTACCATAAACATTGCTCTTCTTAATTGTTCTTCAAGAACTTTGGGATTTTTGCTTCCACTCCCAATTCTAGGAATCCATTCCAAGTATTAACCACTTATTATCAATGAAGTCCTCTTTATTTGATATAAAATCACTTTAATTTCTTTGAACTGCTCTTGTCTTGCCTGACTGCAGATAACTTTTTTTAACACCATTCATCATCCTTTCTCATCAGATATCATCTGTGGCCTGACCACTTTTCATGTGTATAAATTGAGATCTTGAATCCATGTGGGTTCCTGTTCACCTTTCCTTACCCCATTTCCCCCACCCCTACCCCCTGTGGAATTCCTTTAACCAGAACACAAATAGTTTCGTACCTCAACTTCTGTTGATTATTGGGAGTTTTAATGATTGTGAACGGCGCAAGGAGCTTATGTATGGTTCACTATTTGCATTTGTGCTTTACGCATTGAAGATATCAAAGATATGGACTTAAAATTGGAGGCTATGTTAAGAAGTTCCCAGATGTTTTACTCAATGACTGTTGGCCAATGGCATTTGCATCTATCATGATGAAGTACTTTGAGAGGTTGGTTATGCATGTCTCAGGAAAGATCTGGACCCAGTTCATTTCACCTATCATCCCAACCAGTCCACAGTAGATGCCATCTCGGTATCCCTGCATTCTGCTTAGATAATATCGACCCCAAGAATACCTGGTCGTTTTTGATTAGAGGTTGGCTTTCAACATCATACTGGCTAAGCATGATCAAACTAAGGGATCCTCGCTGCAACTGGATCCATGACTTGGCAGACTCCAATCAATGTGAATTCAAAGCATCACCTCCTCCATGCTAACCATCAATGGAGATGTGATGCCAATGAGCAAAGTCAATTATACAAAATGTAAAAGGGAATCACTTTTAAATGACAATCACAGGCCATACGTTACCTAGGTATCAGGATAGATAATAATTTAACTCATTTGTATAAATTAAATTACCAACCATTAATAAAAAAAAATACAGGAAGACTTAGAGAAATGGAAAGATTTACCATTAACTCTAATAGGGAGAGTAGACTGCATCAAGATTAATGTATTTCCACAATACAATATCTGTTCCAAACGCTACCAATTCCCTTGATGGGAATTTTTTTTTTAAATGAAAGTAAATAAATTAATAAAACGTTTTTATGGAAGGGTAAAAAATCAAGAGTGGCTTTGAAAAAATTAACATGGGTGTATAAATAAGGAGGATTGCAGCTACCAAATTTCAAAAACTATTACAGGGTAGCACAGTTAAAATGCTTATCAGATTTTTGTCAGATGGGAGAAAAACCGGATTGGATCAAGATAGAATTATATAAATTAGGAGAAAAGGTCCCTGAAAATTGACTCTATAAATGGGATGAGAAACTGGCGCAACACAACAATCTACCAATACTACATCATATTGCTTAAAATATGGAAGAGAATACATCTGGAGCAAAAGATGATAAATTATCAAATACCAAAAATGTTACTAACACAAAACCCATTAATTCCTTTCACAATAGACAATTTATTTTTTGAGGGAATGGGGAAGAAAAGGAATTAAGGGAATAAAAGATTTCTTTTTGGGAAATAATTTATTGTGATTTGAACAGTTAAAAAATAAATATGGAATATCACATGGTACAATATTTTCATACTGTACTATCAGTTGAAAACTTATTTAAAAGAAAAGTTGGGAACTAGTCTAAGATGACCTGAGAGTAGCTACTATGGATACTAAATTACAGACACTGTAAAAAAAATTATTACAAACATGTGCAGCAAATTGCAATACAAGGAAAATGATGAAGCAATATATAAACCCAAACAAGGTTGGGAAAAAGATTTAAATACACAAATTAAGAATGAAACATGGAAGGAACTATGTGCAGGGACCATGATTAATATAATAAATACTCGGTTTCGTATGATACAATATAATTGGCTACATCGCCTCTACGTTACACCTCAAAAGTTAAAAGAATGGAATCCAACAATATCGGACAAATGCTTCCGTTGCAAATAAGAAACTGGAAAACAATAAACGCAATTTGGACATGTACAAAAGTGAAAGTTTTTTGGGAGGATTTAAACCTAATAAATAGAATTACAAAAAAATAGGATACCAAAATATCTTCCTGTTAAACAACATAAAAGATAAAGAATGAGGCCTAAAATTAGACAGGGCTCAAAAAAGATTTACTATGATTCCGCTTGTAGCAGCAAAAAAGTACATCATGATAACTTAGAAAACAGAAGCAACCTTAAAAATATAACAATGGTACATGGAAATGAACAAGTGTATTCCATTAGAAAAAAATTACCTCCAATCTAAAAGTCAAATATGCTTTATTTGAACAAATTTTGGAACCATACATAAGAGTTTATTACAAACTGCCAATTTTAGACCTCCATCTCTTGGCATAAGTTACAATTATGAAAATAATTAAATATGAAATATTGGACAACACTATTTCTTATTTTCTTTTCTCTTTTCTGTTCTACTGTTTGTTTATTTCTTCCTTTTCTCTTTCATTTCTTGTTTTAAGTTATGGGGGTGGGGGGGAAGAGGAGAAATGAAAATGTCTATATTTTAATGCTGAATATTTATATATATTGTTATTAACATGATTTGCAGTGGTATTAAATTTAAAAATTATAAAAAAAATAGAGGAGTATCTCAAAGCTGTGAGACACTTATTACTGCATACCCAAGTTTGATTCCAAAGCAATCTACAAATTCACTGATGACATTACTATTGTTGGTTGGTTAATGGGAAACGATGTCAGAATCCAGGATAATTGAGAATCTGGTTGGGCGGTGCCAGAACAACCGCTCTAAGCATCAACAAGACCAGGAAGTGCATTGTGGTTTTTACTAATGGGAGTCTGAGGGACCACGTACCTGCCTTCATTAATAGGACTGAGGTGGAGAGGGTTAGTACCTTCAAGTTCCCTGCTGCCCACATTTTGGAGGACCTCTCTTTGAGCCAGCACATTGAGGCAACTGTTGAGGAACACCAATATCTTTACTTTTGCAGCAGTCTGCATATTGACAAGCACTCTCTGAAACTTCTGCAGGTGCACTGTAGGAAGTATACTGACTGGTTCCATCATGGCTTGGTTTGGTAATTGGAGTGCCTGGGAATGCAGAAGGCGGTAGATTATAGCTAACATAACCAAGTTCCTCAGGGGTAGCCACCTGAGGAGCTGTCTTAAGAAAGCAGCCAACATCATGAAGGACTCCCAATCACCTTGAAGACCTGATTTTCCAATGGCTCAGGGTCTTGAACCTCTTTTTCTGGCACCACAAAAAGTCCTGTTTGTTCTATTGAAATCCCACTTTTTCTTGCACTAGCTGGAATGATGAATATTTCTTGTTCTTCGTAATGATCTCTTTTCACACGGAGCTAATTTAATGTATACTGTTGGAGTTGCTTTTTTTTTTAAACTTAGTATCTGTTTGGCTGCAGCAAGTCACAATTTTGGTGCATATGAACATTGTGGTAATTAACTCTTTATCCTTAATATTAACATCGGACGTACAAAGGAAAAAATGCTGTCAAAAACAGTCACTTTGGTCAGAGATTCTTGAAAGTGATGGGAGCTTGGGAGGGATTGGCAAGGCATTTGGGCACCAAAGAAATCTGCCGAGGAACACAGCGGAGAGAGTAGCATGAGTGGAAGAAATGGATGTTTGATGTTTCACGTCTGAACCCTCCATGATTGCACTGAGTCTTTGCGGAAGAAAGACGATCATCGGCCGTTCTGCTGTTAATAGATGTTCGATGGGCGCTGATGAGTTGAGCAAACAGCCTTGAGACTCAGCTACGTCTCTGCGACGAATCCTTGTTTGAAACGGAGAGTTCGATCCCCCCGTTGTTGGCTCTCCCTGATAGGATGTTTTTAAATAAAGCGACTTCACTGCTTGAAGTCTGGACCTGAGAGTAAATGTCCTCAACAATTTGGCGCAGTTGGCAGGATCCCGATTGAACGGGGTCCAACAAGTAATTAGCTTTGTAACGAGCTGAGGTCGAGAGATTGGCAAGTTTTTTGCGTGATTCACGTTGAGCCCCCCGATTCCGTTCTGGGGGGAGAGGGAAATTCGAGATTGGAAAGACCACGTGGAGGAGACAGGAGCAGGAGGTACTAAAGACTCCAGAAGCAGTAAGTGAGGGAGAATCGAAACTTCGAGTGAGGAGAACGAATTCTGGTTTGCGCTCGATAATTGCGAGACCAAGTCGGTGATCAGAAGGAAGATGGGAGGTAAACCTGGTAAACTATAGAAGAAACAATAAAAATTTCCGTGGAATTTAAAATAATTTACGAAGAAAAATATGAAAAAAAAATCCGGACCGGGTAAAGAAATCCTTGGGTGAGCCCTTGGTTCCACCGGGTTGTCAAAAGATGTGGCTCGAAACTGGAGACCGGTGATTCCGTTTCGTTGGCCAAATGCGGGCTCGTTTGATGTGATGGGGGTGGGGTGGGGAATCGAAGATTAGAAAAGCGAAACCGATTTGAGATCATGATTAAAATGTTTTAATAAATGGTGGGAAAGAGCGAAAATGATGCCAGCCACCGACACCAAACAGAAGGCATCGTGGTTTGCGCGCCGCCTTTCCAGCGCCAGCGATCGGGACCCTGGGTTCGAATCCCGGTTGCCTGTAAGTTTCCCCCGTGTGGGGTTTCTCCGAGGACTCCGGTTTCCTCCCACTTTTCGTACCAGGTTAATTGGATGTAAATAGGGCGGCACGGACTCGTGGGCCGAAATGGCTTGTTACCGTGCTGTGTGTTCAGTATCGGCCCCAATGGAACGACAGGGAGGGAAGCGCCAAGCGTTATACCCCGGACTGAAACAGCCCCATTCCAGCCCTGTATCAGGGGCGAATCGTGGCAGAAGCCATAGGTCAGGTAAGCGGGCAGTCCCGCAGTCAACCCAGCTATGGGCGGCACAACACAGCAGTGATATTATCAGTGCTTCAGGCAGGTGAGAACCGCCAGGACGGGGCGACAATAAATATAATTTCCAAAGACGCGGTGGGAGGACAAGAGAACAAGGGGAGAAATGAGGAGAATGAAGGGAGCGAGGTTGTTGAACAATATCCCTGACTATGGGCCCCCTTCTGAGTCCGGGGATCGATACAGAATGTTCCCACCCCATTAAAAAAATGGGATCACATTTCTGAGCGATATAATCTTTAACAACAAGAGATAGAATCGTTTACGACAGGCAATGTTCAATGTTACTGGAGATGGCGTATGGTGCACCGTGAAAGGGAGCCGGGATGCCAAGAGGAATAGCGGGAGAATTGGGCACAGTGATAATGGTCAAGGCAAAGAGTGAAGGTCAATTTGACCTGAGGCGCGGCCCATCAATGTAATGATTTCGCTGAAGCACCGAAGTTAGGAGAAAGCATAACTGAGTTTATTTATTCCGCGATACTCGGGAATTCTCTGCCAATATTGATGGAGTTTCTTCAGCAGTACAAACCTTCCTAAGCTGCCTGGGATCACGGGCCGCTCAGGCTACTTTAACATGGCAACGGCAGAGATTCACTGAACTGGTTGACTCCCTTATTCAACAAAAGACACCAGGAGCAGCTTGTGTCGCAGCAAGGTGGCTCCTCAAGGCAGCGACGGTCCAGGCCAGGATGAGATCGTGGACCAACCAGAGATGAGGGTAAAGATCAGTGTCGCCATTGTGGCCAACTTGGTCGGAGAGGGTTGGAGTCGAAATGGAACCTCTGGGTAACTCGTTGCAATCTCCAGCAGTACTGACCGCGCAGACATCATGCCAACAGGCTGCCCCCTTTAATTTAATAACCCATTCCCATCCACATAATAGGGAGGAGAGACGAGGGTGCGATATTGCAGGCAACGGTGACTGCCCCATTTCTCCTCAGGACACGACAACTATCGGGGTGGGAGAGAAGTTTCTTACACTTCCAATCGATCCCGGTGCTACTTTGCCTTCTGTGTCTCCCAGGACGGTTCCATTATCCAGAAACCCCTTCTCTAAATCTGTGCTTGTGCAAATCAGGCGGCGTCTGTGTCTGAGATTTACATGCTTTCTCGTAATTCACCTGGATGTTTGCCAGGCTCTTTACAAACAAAATACTACCATCCACTCTACCCCTGGAGGATTACACTTACAGTTGCCACGATCAACAGTTAAATATTTTATTACAGCAAAAGACCACTATTGCAAATGTCTTAAAGATGACCAAAATATTGTCTACAATTCAGGTCATTGCCCCACTCCAATGATGAACACTCCAGCTGAGAACAAAGAGGGGGATATGAGGCTTTTGTAAAGGCTGAAGAATTACAGTCACGAGGTCAGCACACAAACCGACCCTTGGGCCGACGTGTCACGGTCCAAATCAAACTAAAGTTCTGCGGCTTTCACTTTATAAATATCCCTCCATCCCTTTCATATTCATGTGTCTTATCCAGAAGCCTTTTAAATACTACCAGTGTATCTTCTTCCACCATTACTCTTGGTGCATAGTATAAAAGGAAGGCTCTGATTCCTTCAGATATCAATAATTAGGAGGGAGAAATTTAAGAAATACAAGACCAATTGAGAAACCCTCCTGGCAATAACAAGTAACTGAAAAACTTCTGAATTGACATCTTTAATTTGCTAACTTAATTTAGCATGGTCATGATAGATTAAATGGCCATCTCCTGACTTTAATTGTCTAAAATAACTATTATCTAAATTTTAAAAATCCAGTCCTATAGGAGGAATTTCTGACTTCACCAGCTCTTGTGTCCAACCCATTCAACGCATTCCACTGTTTTTTCTTCTCCAACTGGTGCTGCTAACCCAATTAGTTTAATTCATAGACTTCACTATGGAAATTTATTCCAGGATTGTCTCAACGTGGAAGGAGTGATTTTAAAGCTTAGCAGCCTTGAGTTAAAAAGGCCCATGTGACAGATTTTTTTAAACCAATTCTCATTTTATCCTGCTCTTTGGGGCTCTTTAAATCTGGTCCCAATTTCAATGGCCACTCTTAGCATTTGGGGTAGCCACTGAACTTTTCCAACAGTGAAATATGGAGAATAGCTTATATAACCAGCAGTATCTGTGAAATGCAACAATTGATTTTAATTTCTTTGTGGGTCTGGAAGGTTCAACATCATATGTGACACTTGCAAAGTTAATATTAGTCATGCAAGACAGAAAGAAGGTGGTTTTTTGGCCCTATCCAGTATCAGTCTATCCTCATCCCATCTCCAGCAGTTACTTGTTGCTTTCTCAGCCATGACATTTGAAGCGTTTGTTCAAATAAATGTAGCAATTCGAGAGAGAGAGAGTTGATTCTGCACGTATTGGCTGAATCAACTTTTCTTGCAGGAACTGGGTGTTCTGCTCAATTATGCCCACTGTCCGGACTCAATTTTGTGTGTGTGTGTGTGTGTTAAACAAATCACTGCAAATATCGACGATTTGGGGAAAAAATGTTGGAAATACGCTGTGGTATTTCCGCAGTTGCCGGACCTACAAGGTTTTTTTTTAAAAAAACTCTGGCTCTCTTTGAACCACTTCGCCAATTTATCTCCTTGCCACCACAGTTGTGGGGTAAGCTGATGCTTGGTGATGAGAATACAGTGGTGCTTTGTCTTGCCAATGAAAGAGAAGTGCTTCCTTTGCTTGCCTGAGGGCACGGCTCCAGACCTGCTGTCGCTTATTTTACGGTTCTCCAATCACTGAGCGTGTCCAACCTTCATACCGACCAATGGCAAAAAAGCCCATTGCCCTGGCGGACCAATGGAAAAGATGACAGGTGCAACGCTCCGCCGAATGTAAAGCAGGGGAGGCCGGCGGCCTCTGGTCCAATCAGCAACGGGGCTTGGCCATCGCCGCAGCCAATGGAAGGCGGGTCCTGTTGTTGACGTCCAGCTCGCAGCGGTAAGATGGCGGAGCAGCGCGCTGTGCGAAAACGGAGTGGGGACAGCGAGTCGGATAAACGAGGTGAGGTGAAGCGGGCCCTCGGCAAAGCCAACCGAGCCCAATTCTCTGTGGAAACACGGGGCGGAGAAGCCAGGCGGCGTGCGGCGGGGGCGGCCAGTAACTGCTTTCTGGCCGTGCCGGTGACAGATTGGAGAGCGCGCGGCGGAGCCGTTGCTGGCTGGACACTGCGAAGCCCCCCCACCCTGCCCGCCCGCCGCCGTCTATCCACACAACAGCAAATAGAATCGGGGCACCACATCACCCAAGGCGTCCGGTGTGAGCGGCCGTGCAATGCATCCGTGTATACAATGCAGAGTGGGGAGGCTGGTGCACTCATGCATGTGCAGGAGTGATGGCGACAGCGGCTCTCATCACCCCCACCGAGCAGCCCCTGAAGCCCCGGTCGGCGGGCTTGGCAGATGGATGGCACCGAGGTGTGGGGCTCCAAGTTTATTTTCTGGTTTTGTGAGTCAACGGGCATTGGCAGCTGTATTGCTGAGTTTGGACGGGGACACCCACTCCCCACCCTCCATGTGGGTCGCTCCGCCCTCGACTGACACCAGCGAGGGACAGTTCACAGCCTCCGGGGTTGCAGATGCATGGCTGTTTAGATCGGCTGCTTCCCCACCCCGCTTTTACCAAAAGCAGCAGTGAAACAGATTTTGGCTTGATGGTTATCTTCTTTCCCCCTAATCTCTACTCGTGCTTTTCTTTTTTTTTAATCCCTTCTGCTCTCTCTTTATTCTTCAGGTACGTACCGTGTCTTTCTCTTGCACCGTCCCCTTCTTCCAAGCCTCACGTCCCTATTGTACTTCAATCATGACATGTCACACACCCACGATGATTTTTTCCCCCCCTTTTTGGTGATCTTGTTTAATCCAGATAGAGTCAGCTGAGTTGATTTTTTTTAAACTTGCCGTTCATCATGTTTTTTACCTCTTTCCCAATTGAACACACACCTAATATTTACCATTTTTCACTGGTATATGTAAATATAACTATACATAAAAGAAAAATAGTAGGAACTATGGAAGGCCTTTATCATTGATTTAATCACAATTTTTTTTTGGTCTCAATGCTGCTATCTTCTTCTAACCCTGTATCTCGTTTTTATACAGAATATATCAATCTCTCGAATGTAATCAGCAATGTGTCTTCATGAGACATCTACAGATGTACAAATATCTACAAATATTCTCTGATCTTTTAGCTGCAGAAATGTATTTTCCATCTCTTACCTGAATCACTTGACCTTTCTTTTGAGACTGAGCTTTGGTTTGAGATATCCCAGCAAAAAAAGAGACATCATGCCTCCATCTACTCTGTCAGGGAATGGCTTCAATTCAGTCACCTTTGATTTGCCAAATTGTGCAGAGTACAGGCTCTATCTGCTCAATATTGTTTCAGGCAAGTTACTATTGCAGAAATCAGTCTGGTGCACCTCCTTTTCATTATTTTCTTCACAGAATGATTGAACCAGCACACAGTATTACAGGAGATGTCCCATGTAATTCTATAAAGATACATTTATATTCAAATCATTTTGCAGTAGAAGAACACATTTTATTTGTCTTTCTAATTGTCTGTTGTATTTGCTTGATACAACATATCAAAGGACACTTGGGTTCCCCTGAATGCTTTTATTTTTAATCTCTCACTTTTTTTTCCATACTGAATCCTTTTCCATTTTTTCCCCCACATTGTAAAAGTTCAAAGGGAATACAGAATACATGGATCTTGGGTGTTCTTTTGTGTTTGGTCTGGTAAATAGGGGAGTTCCAACGTATCTTCAACATTTCAGGGTCTTTTTTTATTTTCACTCTTTGATCTGCAGATCTTTGTTAAACTGTCAAAGTTATTAATGCTTATTTCTCTGATGTGAATTTTCTGGTATCTTTCTTTGTGGAACAATGCTTTAAAGTGTGTATATGTGTCTGTATTTTGTCACACACATATATACAGGTATATATGCAAGTTGAAATATAATTGATGAAATTTCCTTGAAATTTTTAAGTGTATGCAGTTGGATATTTTTCTCCTTAGTTTTGTTGGGAAGAATGTTTTGTGTAAATATTTGGGTTTCTCAATTGGTTGAATAAAATATGTCCATGAACTTGGCAGCAAAAAATAATTATCATGCTGAAGTTCATTAAAGAACCAGTTGGAAAATTGCAGTTCTTTGTGAAATACCGTGATGTCCTTTTTAATGGAAACAGTTATGGGTTCTGTTTTTTTTGGTATCTATCCCAACCAGGCACTATTTATACAGAGTTAAACAAAGAAGTCTGCAGATGCTAGGGTTGAGTGCAGTGCACTAATGTGATGCAGAATTTCCGCAGGTCACGCAGCATCCGTGCGAAGTGAAGGGTAAGCATCGTTTGGGGCCTGGGTCCTTTGCCACAAATACATAGCTTCTCTGGATTCTGCGTGATGTGTGTTTCACAGCATGTTTGTGTATTGCACTATTTATATAGAGTTTTGGCAGTGATGCTTGTGTTACAATGTCCTTATCCAACATGCACATTTACATTTGAAATGGCAGCTATCATTCCTGAAGCAGAACCGCTAGTCTAGAATGACAATTAAGATAATTGTAATATTCCTTTTTACATCTGTCATGGCTAGTTTATGCCCATACTTACATGGGAATTGGATAGTTGAAGCAATATATGCTCTAATTACTGGCAAGAATACTAATACCCAAATTTGCTGAATTCTACTGATGGGTAAATAGTCCATAGCCACTCAGATCATTGCTTCTCAAGAAAACAGCCAAGTTGCAAAGAAAGGTTCTGCCTTACCCTTACCACCATCTGAGTGAAAACATTTTCTTTATATCGTCTCAATACCTTCTGTTAATTACTTTCAATATTGCCTTTTGATTTTAATCCCATTCCCTTTAGGAAAGTCAGGACTTTCTATTTGTTTAGGGCTTTCATAATTTACAGGCAGCATGATTGGCAGGTAAGCTCAAAATTTCAGAAAGGTTGTCAAAGAGAGAGTAGTTGTAAGAATGTTTAAATGTAGTTGAACATCAAAGGATTGTGAGATTTTACTGATAATTTCCTGTTAGCACTTCATTATTCAATAAATTTGCATATTTACAGTGTTTTATATGATCTTGGGATATTCAAGAATCTTTTTAGCCATTTAAGTAATGAGGGAATGAAAATAGTTAACTTAATCTTGATAAAGTGTTCAGATTGAAAACATTGACTAATAGTTTCTACCCCTGGATACTGTCTAACCTGCTGAGTTCCTCCAACAATTCTTTACCTGCCTTGCATCAGTATAATCTGTTTTTCAGTGATTGTTGCATGGGCTGACATCCCTTCACTGCTGCTGATCCCCAACCTGATCCGTCGCCACTGCCTATCCCTACCTGGTCTGCCATTCAACCACTAACTCACCATCTGGCCCAAGCATTGTAAAAGGTTGCCCCCCCCCCTCCCCCCAAACCCAGTCTAGAATGTTGTTTGTTGGCAATCAGATTGTCTAACACGATGGACCATTTAAAAAGAAGCCTGCAGAAAATTGGAGGCAGTCAGTCAACAATGGAATGTCAGGGAGATGGAGGAATTGGAAAACAAACTTTGTCATTACTTGGACAACTTTTTATCACAACTTTCCTTTATTCTCTCCACCTTTGCCTTTTCTGCAATTCAAAACACTAGTTTCCACATTTTTCCAGTTTTTAAGGGTTGAACAAATGACTTTTCTCTCTTCCTTGATAATGCCTATCTTCCTGCATTTTCTCTTTCTTTCTTTCTTTGTTTCTTTCCATCACAGAATGAGATTCCTCAACAATAGCAAATGTTCTTTTCTGACTTTTTGTAAAATACTTGATTATAATTGTAATTCCTTATACCTTATTTTAACCATCTTTCTGAGAAATTAACCATCTAGAATATTCTTCTCTGGATCTTCCAGAGTGATTTGTGATTAATCAGTTTTTTTGAATCACTAAATTAGGAAAATTTATCACTGCATGTGATATTGAGGAACAACTGTAATTTATCTTCAAAATTATTTTTACATCTACAGTAAATCTAATCAGTTCTCAGTTTATTTAGCAACTGCAGTGTGTGTTAATGTTTTGGTGTGTAGTTGCTTTTTTTCTGGTTGCATTCAGAAATGAAAGAATTTTTGTCCTTTTGGATATTCTGCTATTATTTTCAAATATTTGAAGGGAGTATTAAGTTGCTTTACTTTAACATTTGCAAAAATTTGTTTGAAAGCAACTAATGTGATTAATTTGCTTGCAAAACCTGAAGTTATAAGTTATTGGTTTGTTCTGTGTCTTGAAAATTTTGTTTTTGGAAATGGAATCGCAAATGCAATATACATTTCCTCATAAAATTGTCATACATTGTGAGATTTTAGTAGATCACTGTAAATTAATATTAGACTGAAGATTCTAGTAGTGATTCTAGTGATGTGTTACGCAGTGTGTCTGCTGTTTTATGTATGTTAAAATTTATGTTTATTTGCAAGAGGTTGTGCCTCATTGCATCAGAAAAGAAGGTTGTTTGACCACTGAGAAAGGGTGACTCAGCCAAGTTCCACTTATGGGTAAATAGTCCATAGCCATGAAGATCATTGCTTCTCAATTAAACAGCCACGATCCAGAGAAAGGTTCTGCCTTACTCTTAGCACCATCTGAGTGAAAACATTTTCTTTAGATCATCTCAATACCTTCTGTTAATTACTTTCAATATTGTCTTTAGGAAAGTTAGGATTTCCTATTTGTTTTGGGCTTTCATAATTTTGTATGTGGAACCCTCTCAACACCCTCTACTCCAAGGAAAACCACTGGAGTCTATCTAGTCTTCACTAATTGTTTCACTCTTCCATTTCTACAACATTTTCTCGATCTCCACTCCAGTGCAATCATACATTTTCAGTAATGTGCTCACCAGACTTGTTTGCAGTATTCATGAAATGGGCATAACTTCCACTCTTCAATATGAAACCACCAAGTAGTCATCACAGGTTGCCTTTGAGAGGGAAAGATGCCTTCCTGGACCCTTGTAGTCTCATGTTGAAAGTATTCCTCCAGTACTGATTATTTCAGTATTTAGATACATTTAGAATGGAAAACAAATACATTTCCAGGTTAGGACATTTTATGACATGGCAGGCAACATCCAAATTATGACATTCCCATGCACTTAGTGTCCTTGATCATCTTGATAAAGTTAGGGATGTTCAATTGTCAAATCCTTGGTGAGTTGCTGCGCTGAATTTTGTAAATGTACACACTAAGGCCATAATGTGCTGATGACAGAAGTGATTGCAGTAGAAAATTCATTGAACTTGCATATTGATTTACTTTTATAGAGTTCACCTGGAGTACTTGCTGGCAGCAAAATTAGCTTAGCAGTTAACGCAATCCATTACAGCATCAGCTACCCAGGTACGAATCCAGCGTTGTCTGTAAGGAGTTTGTAAGTTCTTTGTGTCTGCGAGGGTTTTCCCCCCAGGTGCTCTGGTTTCCTCCCACATTCCAAAGATGTGGGGTTAGAAGGTTAATTGGCCACATGTGTCTCTTGTAATAAAAACACAGAAATGCTGGAGGAACTCAGCAGGTCTCGCAGCATCCATAGAAGGTAAGTATATGTAAAACCAACATTTTGGGCTTGAGCCATACTTTGAAGAAGGGCTGAGGCTCGAAATGTCAGTTATAAATCTCAAGTGGAAATAGTTGGATCTTTCCTTGTTGAAGATGGTCATTGCCTGCCATTTATGTAGAGTAAATGTTACTTGCACTGTTCAAGTCTTGGAAATAAGTAGAGGAGTAGAGGAGTTTCCTGTATCAAAGTGAATATTGAGCATTGATTTGATAAAACTACTGAAAGGGTCAGAATTCTCACAGCCATTTTGAGCCCCCATACAGAAATTGTTTATCATATTTTGGTCTTTTAACAGAACAATAATTCCACAAAGAATGGTCTTGATTTTTTTTAGTTCCCCAGTGATGAAATTTTTAAAAGATGGTTCTCCCCATTGCCCTTTGAATTAAACAAAAAGTACTGCACAAGGCAGATTTTTCCATGTTATGATGAGAAAGTTAAAATCCTTGTTCCTCTTTTACATTGGGGAGACTGGATGTAGACTGGGCAATCAATTTGTTAAGCACCTTCACTCTGTCTGCCTCACAGCAAGGAGCTCCCAGTGTCCAACCACTTCAGTTTCATTCCTCATTTCCACACTGGCGTGTATATCTATGGCTTCAAGTACTACTAAGTTGAGGCCACCTATAAATTGGAGGAATAACATCTTGTATTGGCAGTGTGCAACTTGACAGCATCAATGTAGACCTCCAATTTTCAGGAACCACTGGCCCCCTTCCCCTGGTCTCTCACTTTCCCTTTGTTTCCCTTTCTTCAGCTGCCAGGTACTTCCTTCTTTCAGAGAACTATCTTTAGGAACTTTCACACAGAAATGTCACGATATTGCTGTAAGGAGGACTCGGCAGTATCCTGGCTTCATGCTTGTCTTGGTTGTTCACACAGAACTGAGCAAAGTTGGCAAAATGCTGGGCTAGGGTGTAATTTCAAACAGAAGGCTGGCATTCCTGGACCAAGAGAGGTGGGTCGTGTGATGCATCAGCGTTGGCATTATCTTCCATATCTGAGGTGGTCTTGGAATGAAGTAAGCAGCTTTCAGACAGTGTGGCATTCCAGAGTGTTGAATAGGTCTGCTGGTAGAAAATTGCTGGCATAGAAATGACCCCTCTCTACCCCCCCCCCCTCCCCCCCACCGCCACCCCTGCCATTCTGGGTTGTATCTGCAGAGGTGTCAGCTACATCCTTTTTCATGACCTCATCGATTTCCACACTCATTCTCACAAACTCTAACCCTTTGGTCTTCCAAGGTCTGGCTGATCCACCCCATTCTGTTAAATGCTGCTCCTTCTGTGGTACTTTTCTGAATTCTTTGCTGTGCAACATTCCAATACACCATCATGGTTCAGCAGCTGGTCTGAGCTATCCTACTGTGGCGAGGTTAGCTGGACTTGCATTGAGGGAAGCTTCAGTTTTGCATGCTTAATACAGCATAGCATGTTGTATTGCTGAAATAGATCAGGAATCCATTTCCTCAATCTGTTATCAGTGTTATTTTGATTACTTTGTTTTCAACTTTTTGATTTCATATTTTTACCATTGTTCATAAAAACATGTTGATCCGAACCCTGTCTCTTGACACCTTGTGGCAGATGTTCGTGTGGTGTGCATTGTATACAAATAGAAGTTGTAGAATAAATATTAAATTATAGAAATGGTTCTTTATTAACTCTTTTGCTTAGTTAGCTAATTCAAGAAAAAGAAAGTTGTAGGCATTTTGATACAGTTGAATCATATCTAACTCACAAAGGGAAAATCTTTTCATTTGTTTTAGGAGCTGAAGCATTCATTAGTTTGAAGTAATTTGATAATGCTGGTTGTGCCTATGTTTCTCTGCAGGCAGAAGTCAGAAACAAAATTCAAATGTTTAAAAAAAAATGTGGTTTGCTGATGTTTCATCTCTTTAAATATCTCATTTTTGTTGTGATTTCTTCATTACCTCATTCCCCTCAATTTCTGTATTTATGTTCAGCACTTTGTCGGAAATGCGGTCGACGTTTTGTAGCATCGAGATTCTACCAACGTCATTGAGCTTCATGACTGATTGCTATTTATTAATTTTGTTAGTATTGAGGGATAAACATTTATTTGAACTTCCAAATGGAGATCCTCTGTTGTTTGGGTCGTGCCATGAAATCTTTTTCAATGCCTTGAGAAAGTTTAATTTCATAAACAGGGGTGGCCAATTAATGATATATGTGCCAAAAGTGGAGCTTTTGATAATTAGAACTGGTGCATTGAAGGAAGCCCGGTTCACCTTGACTGAGTCTAATACCCCACCTTAATTGGAGGCCAAATGCAGTTTGATTTTGCTGAAATGACTGCAACTTAGAAATATGGTAGACTTGGAAGTTATAGGTTGTTGAAGAAAATTGAATTTTTTTGTTGTTGTTGGCTAACAAGCAGAAAATGGTTTGGGGGTTCCAGAAGGGGCTGAAGGATAAGGTGTAGCCCTGTGCAAATCTTAGTTTTGCATGGGTTGGGGTGATTACTTGGAACTGCAGCTATGATGATAATTTGGAGAAACCTGTGGAAGCACGGTTTTGGTGACTAACCAACTGGTTTATATTGCACACCCAAAAGGGTATGATTAAAAATGCTTTTTAACTATTGTAAATATCTAAGCAACCAAAGGTTTGAGACTGGTTTGTGAATGAGAAATTTTGTCAGAATTGTAGCATGTAATCTATCTTAACACAATGTTGAAACTTGCCAAAAAGTTCAGTTGTTGTGACAATGAAGTTGTCAGTATTTACTGTTGTAACACTGTCTAAACAAGGTCAGACATGACTTTTCCTTGCATGAATAATTTTATGTATAAATCTTGAAGTGGTGGGTCAGTGAATCAGGTTTATTCCCTATCTGCAAGTTTCCAATCAATAAAAGTCAACTGACCTGATGGAAATTTCATATATTTATGAACCAGTTTACAGCAACAAGCAGCTGTGTCCTTGATGGTGGAATGTTACACCATGCATGAGGAAAGCATTGCAACAAGTGTACCATAATCTTTTGCCTGTTGTGGATTAAATATTGATTACATTCAAACTTGATCATCTTTATTTGGGTAAACAAAGGTGTATCATCTCAAACTGTAAATTCAAATTTTCATTTGGAAATTTATGACTTGAACCGCTTGGTGAGATGCATTATATGAGTTCGATTTCCAACCTTTTGATTAATGACTTTTCAGAAATTTATTATAAATGATGACTTTCTCTGACCACCATAGTGTGAGCATAAATCTTTTAAAACATGAATAGACATGTTGGTTAGAGGTCTAAATAGATGTGCAAGTTGCACAGTGCTTGTTTCAAGATAGAGTTATTGTCAGAGTACGTACATGACATCACATACAACCCCGAGTTTCTTTTTCCTGTGGTCGAAGCAGAATTACCACTTATTGGTAGTGCAAAAAAACTCTACACGGTGCATATTTGTAAACAAATAAAGAACTGTAAGCAGATAATGTATGTAAACAAACCTTGCAATGCAGAGAGGATTAAAAACCTCAAAAAAGGGCACGAGCCCTTAAATGAGTTCCTGATTGAGTTTGTTGTTGAGGAGTCTGATCGTGGAGGGGAAGCCACTGTTCTTGAACCTGGTGGTACAAGTTTTGTGGCATCTATACCTTTTTCCTGATGGCAGCAGCAGTGAGAACAGAGCATGTATTGGGTGGAGTGGATCCTTGATGATTGCTGCTGTTCTCTGATGGCAGCGTTCCCTGTAGATGTTTTCGATAGTGGGGAGGGTTTTGTCTGTGATGTCCTGGGCTGTGTTTAATACCTTTTGCAGTGCTTTGCTCTCGGGGGTATTGGTGTCTCCCCATGCCAGACCGCGATGCAACTAGTCAGCACACTTTCCACTGCACATCTATAGAAATTGGCTAGTTTCTGGTGTTTTACTAAATGTAAGAGCCATAGGCTCGGTTCTTACCTATTGAGGGCGTTAGCGGTATTCACTGGGGTCCTAGGCCTCTTCCCGTTGGTGCATGGGTGAGGGTTGGCATCATTTATGGAGCTGCAACCTACAACCTACTGGTTGTAGGTGTCAGTGGTAACCACCAGGGTCTGTAGGCCTCCTCCTGTCAGTGCATTGACGAGGGCTGACACTGTTTATAGAGCCAGAGTGTGGTGGCGCATGCGCGGTTGGTTCGGCTTTGGCGGCAGTGGTGTCAGCCCGGGGGCAAGCATGTCGATAAGTATGCATGTGCCGTGGAGCATGCTCGGCCTTGGAAGCACAGGGGTTGGAGCTGGGTTCAGTGCACCACACCAAGGAGCGTGCGCAGGAGTTATGCAAATATTTAAAATGAGGTTCTTCAGCCTGCATTGGCATTTGGAAATCGAAGTAGGGTGAGTTAGGGGTCGACAAATTCTGTTGACTGTTTCAGTATCGTTTAAGTATCAATCGAATATCATTTAGACCTCGTTAACTTTTATATGAATGTTTTGTTGTTAAGAATCTGCTACATAGAATATTAGAAAAGGTTATAAATTTTTAAACTTGTAGGGATTTAAATGCAACTGAACTTGTGCTGAAAATGATTGAAAATGTGTCGCAGACAAACTGCTAACTTGGCCTACAAGCAACTATATAAGTGAATAAAAAGGAAGTCGCTACACCAAACCTCTGCAAACTCCTCAGGAAGTCGAGGTGCTGATATGTCTTCATGATGCCATTGGTGTGTTGGGTCCAGGAAAGGTCCTCTGAGATAGTGGCTCCCAAGAACTTAAATTTGCTCACCTCACCATCTCTAATTCTCCTAATGGTCACTGGATTGTATATCTCTGGCTTTCCCTTCCTGAAGTCAACAATTAGCTCCTTAGTTTTGGTGACATTGAGTGCAAGATTATTGCTGCTGCACCATTCAGCTAAGCTTTCAATCTTCCTTTCTATATGGTGACTCATCACCTTTCTTTATATAATCCACTCTCCTGGTATCATCAGCAAATTTATATTTGGTGTTGTTTTACTGAGCCACACAGTCGTCGTAGGTGTAGAGTGAGTAGAGAGGGGGATAACTAAGAATGTAGCCCTGTGGTGCTCTGGGACTGATGGAGATTGTGGAGGAGATGTTCTTACCAATCCTCACTGATTGTGGCTGGAGGTGAGGAAATTCAGGATCCAATTACACAGTGGGGTGTTGAGTTCCAGGTCTTGGAGTTTGCTGATCAGCTTAGAGGGGATGATGGTGGTGTTAAATACTGGTAAAGGTTCATTATTCAGTAAAGGGCATCCTGATGAATGCATCTTTACTGTCCAGGTGTTCCAGGGCTTTGTGTAGAGCCAATGAGATGGCATCCAACCTGTTGCTATGATAGGTGAACTGGAACATCAACCACTGCTCAGACAAGAGCTGATCTACTTCATCACCATCCTTTCAAAACACTTTATCACTGTTGATGTAAGTGCTACTGGTCAATAGTCATTAAGACAGGTTACTGCGCTCCATGATTAATGCCTGTTTGAAATAGGTAGGTTACACACCCTACTGAAGTGAAATATTGAAGATATCCGTGAATATATTGGTAAGTTGGTTAGCACAGATTTTTAATACTCGGCCAGGTACTCCGTAGGGCCAGATGCTTTCCTCCGATTCACTTTCCTGAAGACAGCATGCACATCATCCTCAGATATAGATAGGATGGGATAATCAGGGTGTGGAGGGGTGGTTCTTTGCTGTTACTGTCATTAAATCAGGCGTAGAAGGCATTGAGTCCTGATGGGAGCAACACTTTGCTGACTGCTACTTCACAAGATTTGGTTTTGTAATAGATAATCTTGTGTTCAAAGTTTCTGTGCCTTCAGAACCTTGGAACAAATTTCAAGACCATAACCTTGCTGAAAGCAACATCTTTATTTGTTTTACAAAACTTGAGAACTCAGAGTATACTGTTTCCGAACAGCTAGTCTGGCAGTAAGTGAGTCTGCCTGATGGTCAGACTCCTGCTGCACACAGTTTTCTACAACATCACTTGCCTTTAATCTCAGGGGTTAAACTGGTTCCTGTCTTTGTCTCTTTCTGACTCTGGCATCAACATGTTAAAACCATTCATTAGCTTTGATCAAGCATTTACAATTTTTTCAGTCTGCACCCAAGAGATAGTGCAGTCCCTGTTGCTGTGAATTCTTTTGCTAACCGAAGAGAAGAAACTAACATTTAGACATTAGTCACACTTGTTTTTCACACTGTTTCATTAATACCCAAGAGATAATTAATGTGAGGGAGACACATTACTTTAAACATTTAGCTTGTACACTTCATTGCGAGTTACATTATCTGAGGAACTTGAGGCTAACAGAGATTTGTTAGCACGCTGAAGAGATGATTTCTATGATACAAGAAGGCAGAACATCGGATTTTTCAAGAGAAATGTGTTACATTCATCTTCATTTTGCCTCTTTGTTTCTGTGAGACATCTAATCTAAGACATTCAAGGCTAAATAGACTTTTAGGCTGAGGTTTGACCAAAAACGCACGTCATGGGACCTCGCTTCTCTGAATTCTTTCACAATGCAGCAAGGTACATGTGAACATTAGTTAAAATTTATCAATTTACATTAGTCGACACAAGGAAGACCCTTACTTCCACACTTGGAGGTTTTAAGTGTTCGAGTTTTGGTGAGTTATCTTCCTTGATGCCAGCATGCACTTCATGGTATTGAGAATCTTAAGATCCTTTGCAATTTCATCCAGCTGTGCACATAATGAGTATCCTATCAAATACTGGACCTCTTTAAGATGATATAAAGGCTTAGGGGGGGATTGAGAGGTAAGAATCTTGTTAAAGGGTTTCTGACCTCTAATCAGCTTCATAGCTGCAGAATTTAGGTGGCTACTGCTTTGAGAAGTGGGGAAATAGATTTAAGATGATTTCATGCTACATTGTGAACTGATTATCTGAAATGCTTGGGACCGATAACACACCATATAACAATTACAGCATGGAAACAGGCCAATTTGGCCCTTCTACTCTGCACTGATCCAAGTACCCCCCTCTAATCCCACTGACCAGCACTCTGCCCATACCCCTCCATCCCCCTCCCATCCATATACTTATCCAACTCTTTCTTAAATGACAAAATTGACCCTGCCTCCACCACCTTTCCCGGAAGCCCATTCAACACAGTAACCACTCTCTGAGTAAAGAAGTTCCCCCTCATGTTACTCCTAAACCTTTGCCCGTCAACTCTCAACCCATGACCTCTTGTATCCATCTCTCCTACTCTTAATGGGGAAAGCTTTTCCACATCAACTCTTATCTATCCCTCCCATTATCTTAAACACCTCTATCAAATCTCTTCTCAGCCTTCTACATTCCAAGGAATAAAGACCTAATTTGCTTAATCTCTCCTTGTATTCCAGATGCTGAAACCCAGGCAACATTTTTATAAATCTTCTCTGTACTCTCTCTATCTTGTTAATATCCTTTCTATAAATCGGTGACCAGAACTGCACACAGTACTCTAAATTTGGCCTCACCAATGCCTTGTACAGCATCATCATTACTTCCCAACTCCTATATTCTATGCACTGATTTACATAGGCAAGCATACTAAAGGGCTTCTTCACCACCCTATCCACATGCGCTCCTACCTTCAGGGAACAATGCACCGTTATTCCTAGATCTTTCTGCTCCACTGTATTCTTCAAAGCCCTCCCATGTACCACATATGTCTTGCTTTGATTATTCTTTCCAAAATGATGCACCTCACATTTATCAGCATTAAACTCCATCTGCCATCTTTCTGCCCACTCCTCTAAGCAGTTTAACTCCCTCTGCAATCTTTGAAAACCATCTTCATCATCCATAATTCCCCCTATTTTAGTATCATCTGCATATTGATTAATCCAATTTACCGCCCACTCTCCAGATCATTAATTATATATGACAAACAGCAACGGTCCCAATACCGAACCCTGAGGTACACCGCTTGTCACCGGCCTCCATCCTGACAAACAATTATCTACTACTACTCTCTGGCACCTTCTTTCCAGCCACTGTTGAATCCATTTGACTATCTCCAAATTAATACCCAAGGACTTAGCCTTCCTAACTAACCTCCCATGCAGAACCTTATCGAAGGCCTTACTGAAGTCCATTTAGACAACATCCACTGCTCGACCCTCATCAACATTCCTAGTCACCTCTTCAAAAAATTCAACGATTGGTCAAACACGACCTTCCACTCACAAATCCGTGTTGAGTGTCACTGATCAGACCCTGTATATACTTATATATGCTATCTCTAAGAACGCTTTCCATCAATTTTCCTACCACAGACGACAAACTTACAGGCCGATTAGTTGCTAGGCTTGCTCCTCAAACCCTTTTTAAACAAAGGAACCACATGCGCAACATGCCAATCCTTTGGCACTATACCCATTTCTAATGACATTTGAAAAATCACTGCCAGAGTCTCTGCTATTTCCTCACTAACTTCTCTCAAGGACCTGGGGAAAATCATGACAGGATCTGGAGACTTATCCACCTTTATATGTTTCAAAAGCTCCAGTTCTACCTCTTTCTTAATCACTATAGTCTCCATATTTACCCCCTTTGCTTCCTTTACCTGCACAGTTCAATATCCTTCTCCTCAGTAAATACTGTGGAAAAGAAATTGTTCAAGACCTCCCCCATCTCTTTTAGCTCCACACACATTTGTCCTTTCTGATTCTCTGTTGGACCAATTTTGTCTCTCACTTTCCTTTTGCTATTCACATATTTGTAAAAACCCTTTGGATTTTTTTTTACCCTGCTTGCTATAGCCACCTCATACCTTTTAGCTTTTCTAATTTCTTAAGATTCTTTCTACATTCAATACAGTACCCAAACATCTCCTTTTTTCCCTGTTTCTTATATTTTTTATAGTACTCCCTCTTTTTTCAAACCAAGTTTCCAATATCCCTTGAGAACCATGGCTCTCTCAAACTTTTGACCTTGCCTTTCAACCTCACAGGTATTTAAAGATTTTGGACTCTTAAAATCTCTCCTTTAAAAGACCCCCCATTTCTCCATTACATCCTTCCCAGAAAACAAATTGTCCCAATCCACCCGTCGTAAATCCTTTCTCATCTCCTCAAACCTAGCATTTCCCCAATCAAAAACCTCAACTCTGGGCCCAGACCGATCCTTTTCCATAATTACCTTGAAGCTAATGGCACTATGATCACTGGACTCGGAAGTGCTCCCCCACACATACCTCTGTCACCTGACTCATCTTATTTCCCCAACAGTAAATCCAACACAGCTCCCTCTCTAGTTGGTACCTCCACGTATTGATGTAAAAAGCTATCCTGCACACATTTTACAAATTCCAACCCATCCAGCCCTTTCACGGAATGGGTTTCCCAATCAATATTCAGAAAATTAATATCCCCCACAATCACTACCCTGTGCTTTTTACAAATATCTGCTATCTCCCTACTAATTTGCATTCCCCATTTGGTGGTCTATAATACACCCCTATAATTGTAACTTCCCCTTTCCCATTCCTCAATTCCATCCAAATAGCCTCCCTGAATGAGCCTTTTATTCTATTGCACCTAAGCATCGCTGTAATATTTTCTCGAACAAGTAGTGCAACCCCACCCCCCGGTTCTATCACACCTAAACCAACTAAATCGAGGAATATTTAGCTGCCAGTCACATCTTTCCTGTAACCATGTTTCACTAATCGCTACCACGTCATACTTCCAAGTGTCAATCCATACCTTCAGCTTGTCCACCTTCCTTATAATGCTCCTAGCATTAAAATATATACATTTTAAGATTTCCCACTTTTTACTTCCTGTATGCCCCTATCTTTACCAACAGCACTTATGATCTTTCGCAATCGACCTCTGCCCACCTTCGTATAGAGCATCCCCCTTTTCTGTCACCTGTCTTTCCCCGATGTTTTGGTTAACTGAATATTGTCTTTAAGCAGCCCAGTTGCATCAGCAGAATACTTGGATTGGCCATTACTGATCCCTGACATCTTGTCACTGCTGCTGCTGATCCTGCCTGGGAGTCCGAGGTCCTTGCTCCTGCCTGGGAGGCCATTCTCCTTGATGATGCTAGGACAGTGGAGAACCAAGCAGGGTTGGTGTCATGGGGGGCATTCGTGGGCCATGGCCCCCATGAGTTATTAACGCCCCCCCCACCCACCTAGTACGATGGTGCCACCACCTTGGCCTGATACCACTGAAAAATCAGTGCCCCTGCACCTCCCTCCCCTCGGTGGTTATCCTAATGCCCTTTGATTAGATTTGTTCTGACACTGATTCTGGAATCAAATACAGTGGAGGATAAAGAAGAAATGGAAAGAGAGAGGAGGGAGTTACCTGAAATGAGGACAATCTCCCCATGCGCTGCCTGACCTGCCAACTTTCTCCAATTGCTCACTAATGGCTCAAGAATCCAGCTGTTCAGCATCTGTCTTCCCGGTTGGTTTTGAGCTTTGTTACCCAACTGGCGCTAACAGTGCATCAGAGCTCGACATGAGCCTGTCGGGTGAAATATTTTCCAACTTGTGATGTCCTGTTGCTGTCAGAAAGAGTTTGAATAACTGAGATTTTCAGTTAACTGGTTTTCGGGTAATTGGAAATATACTGTAATGGAATTTCCCCAAAAGCCATGTGCAGTTATGGAGAGTGTAACAGTTAATGTGGAGGAAGGCCATTATGGAGAGTGTAACAGTTAATGTAGAGGAAGGCCTTTATGGAGAGTGTAACAGAATCAACATTTTAAAATTAACTGATGTGAAAAGATGGAATATGAATAGAAATTAAATGAGAAATTAAGCCTGGGAAAAACCTCAGCATCGATGAGGATTGTGACAAGGTAAGGACTTAACCGCTAAGTTAGTAATATCAGTGAGAAATTATCTAAGTATGGTGGATCTTTGGTTTCATATTGCTTCTTGTTGAACATCTGAAATAATTTGCACCCTATTAAAGTTAGTCTCAGTCAACCCCTGAAAGAAATGAGTCCTATTGTTCAATCCATTGAATTTGGAGCTGGTGAATGTTTGAGCCCACCTGGTCTTTACTTTTAAAGAGGGTTGGAGGATGATGGAGCATTTTTGTTGGTTGCCATTCAAGAATTCTTCATCTCTTGTCCAAGTCTCTAGATAAAAGTATCTTTCAGGAATAGAATGGATCAGATTTATTGATTGACATTTAAAAAAAAAAATCTTAAAAATGCAAAATTTTATAAGCAAACAATTCTTATGGTTTTCCTTATGGTTTTTCGGGAAAACAGGGAGGTGATCCATGCTATAGAATATGGTTCAATTAAAAGAATAATAAGCATCAACTGAGCAGACCAGTTTGCTTAGCTACCTGAGTTTATTTAAGACTGGACCAAATTTGATGTTTTGTTAACTTTTTGGTGACATTGTTATAATTTTCAGGCTGAGGGAAAATGTTACTTAGAAATCTGCCATTGTGGTTTAATAGCCTCATGAGCTTCATTTCTAGATTTTTTTTTCATCTCTGTTTTGTGTTTTTGGATGTGAGGATAACGAAACTATGGATAAGTCCTTGTCCAATGTGAGAGGCAGTTATGACCGGAGTATTAAATAGTTATGAGTATTAAATAATACTCCAGTTATGACCGGAGTATTAAATAGTTATGAATTCTCATGATGAGAAAGTGATTTGCATTTACAATTGGAGATATGTGATTTAAGTTGAAAATAAGATGAATGCTGGTCAAGTTCAAGTTTATTGTCACATGCACCAAGGTTCAGTGAGAAAGTTTATTATACAAGCAGTCCATCTGGTTATCCTATTCATAGCACAGTGTGAAGCACAGTACAGGAGTGCAGAGTTAGAGAGAGGTAAGTTAGTACAAAGCAAAGGCAGTATAATTTTTATCAGTGGGAGATTGATACACAAGTCTGAAAACAGCAGAAAATAAATTGCCCTAACATCAAGCAGTGTGCAGTCTCACACTCGTGAATCTTCTTCTGATAGGAGCAAGATAAGGAGAGTGTGGCTGGGGTGGGATGAGTCTTTTAATAGGAGTAAAACACAAAGTGTGCAGATACTGTAATCGAAGTAAAAGCACAATGCTTGAGAAACTCAGCAGGTCAAACAATGTACTTTATGTAGCAAAGGTAAAGATACATAACTTGAGCCCTTCATTGAAGTATGAGCAAAATGTAGGAAGGTATCAGAGCAAAATGGTAGTGGGGGTGGGCAGTGGGAGCACAGTCCCACAGGCAGGAGGTAGTGGGTTGATAAGGAGGGAAGGGTACACCAGGACAAGAGAAAGGGGGACGGCTCTGTGAATGGAGAGGGAAAGGGTGGAGAGCTGGAGGAAAGAAGACACAGATGGGGAAGAGAGGGTGAAAGGGGAGTAGGGTGACAGAAAATGGAGAAATTGATGTAATGGCATCCATTTGTAGAGTGCCCAGGTGGAAAATTAGGTGTTGCTCTTTCAATATGTTGGCTACTTTTCCTAGGCAACGGGAATTAGAGATGGAGTTGATGGAGAGTTGGAGAGGGATGAGGTTTTTATGATGATTTGAGCTGTGATCATAACTCTGCAATTTCTTGTGGTCTTGGGTGAAGCAGTTCCGATACCATGCAGTAATGCACCTTACAGGATGCTTTCAGTGCTGCATCTGTGGAAGTTGTGAAGGAATGCTGATGACATGTTGAATTTCCTTGGGCTTCTGAGGAAGTCCAGATGCTGGTAGATGGACCAGGGCTGGTCATTGGGGATCTTATTAAAAATAAAGATATCTAGACTAAAATGCTTAGTAGCTTGGAGATGCATGAAACACGGTACAATGGTGAATGATTCAAAAATAAAGGAGCTGGATATTCAGGGAGCAGAGGAACATCATGTACATATGGTCTGGACCACTTTCATCATTTCCAATCATCTGAGCATGACCTCCAACCTCAATGTTTCCCAACTCTGCACTCCCTATTTCTACCTCCTACTCAAGATCACAAACTCAATTGTCCCAGCAGACGCATCATTTCTGCGTGCTCCTGCCCTAGCAAACTGGTATTTTCTACCTCGACTCTGTTTTGTCTCCCAGTCCAGTTCTTCCCCACCAACATCTGGGATACTTCTCACATTCTCCATTACTTCGTCGACTTCCAGTTCCCTGAACTTGACTGGCTCATCTTTACCATGGATATCCAATCACTATACACCTCCACCCCTTCATACCGAAGGCCACAAAGCCCTTTGCTTCTCTCTTGACAACAGACTCAACCAGTATCCCTCCAGCTGGCAGAACTTGTCCTCACCCAAAATCTCCTTTGACTCATTCCACTTTCTTCAAGTCAAAGGAATAGCCATAGGTACCCACTTGGGTACCTATGCCTGTCTTTTTGTTGGGCACTTGGTGAAATCCATACTCCAAGCCTACACTGCAAGACTCCTCAACTCTTCCTCTACTACATCAGTGACAACTTTGGTGCTGCCTCCATCTCCATTGCATCTGCTCCCAGGATGAGGTCTTCCATACCAGATCATGAGAGATGTCCTCATTATTTAAACAATGTGGCTTCCCTTCTGCTGCCATGATCTCAGCCCTCACCTGCATATTCTCTGTTAACTGCACAACTGCCCTGGCCATCTCTGCCCCACAAGGGATTTCCCTTGTCCACGCCTACCACCCACCAGCCTCTGCATCTAACGTACAACATTATAGCACAGTACAGGCTCTCAATGTTGTGCCAGGCTATATATTCCTACCAAAAAAAAACGAAAGCCTTCCAACTTTGTAACCCTCTATTTTTCTTTTATCGATGTTCCTGTCTCAGTCTCTTAAATGCCCCTTGTGTCTCAGCCTCCACCACCACCACCCCTAGCAAGGTATTCCAGGCACCCACAACTCCATGTATTTAAATTAAAAAAAACCATGTTCCTTATGTCTCCCCAAAACTTTTCTCCCTTCACTTTTGTATAGCTGTCCTCTGATGTTTGCTACTTCCGCCCTGGGAAAAGGTCCTGACTATCTACTTTCTCTGTGAGTCAGAATCTTGTAGATCTCTAAGTCACCTCTAATCCTTCTTTTCTCCAAAGAGAAAAGTCCCTACTCTGCTAACCTTGTCTCTCAAGACATTTGCCAGATCAGGCCACATCTAAGTAAGTCTTCTCTTCACCCTCCAAAGCTTCCATATCCTTCCTATAATGAGGTGACCAGAACTGAACACAATATTCTAAGTGTGGTCTTGCCAGAGGTTTGTTGAGTTGCAATGTGAACTCTCGACTCTTGAACTCAGTCCCCTGACAAATGAAGCCCAGCATCTTCAGGCCTTCTAAACTATCCTATCAACCTGTGCAGAAACCATGAGAGAGAGTGGGATCTTGAAGTTCAAATCCATAAGTTATTCCACACTGTTAAATAACAGACCATTAATCCTGTACTCAGCCCTCAGGTTTGACCTTCCAAAATGCATCACTTCATGCTTGGCTGGATTGAATTCCATCTCCCGCTTTCTGCCCAAATCTGCATCCTGTCTCTATCCTTTTGTAACCTACGACAACCTGCAACATTATCTACAGCTCCTCAATCTTCATTTTATCAGCAAATTTACTGACCCCACTTACTGTTCCTTCATTTAGGCCATTTATAAAAATCACAAAGAATAGGAATCCCAGAATGGATCCCCACGGAACCCCAGTAAGTTCCACAGAACCTCTGGGAAGAATGCTTTTCGTCCACAACTACTCTCTGCTTTATACAGGCAAGCCAATTCTGAATTCACACAGCCAAGGTTCCATGATTCCATGCTTGATGACTTTCTTGTAATACTTTATTTATCATTTTAAATATATTTAACAATCACATCAAATACAAACATCAAGCGAACCCTTGTTCATGTGAAAGAACAAAGAAAAATAAACAAAAAAATCTCATTGTCAGTGTGTACAGTAAAACATATAGAGACACAATAATACTACAGTGTTTAAAATCTTTACAGAGGTCTACTGGGTAGCCAGAAGCGATTGTAACCCAATATTGGCACCAGTGAGGTACTTATATGCTTTAAATAAGGCTGTCAGATTTTTAGAAAGGTGTTATATCCCTTCTTGTGATTGTATGTGACCGTTTCAAGTGGGATGCAGCTATTCATCTCCGAAGACCACCTAGCCATGAGTAGGTGGGAGTTGGACTTCCATGCAAGTGCTGTGCACTTCCTGGCCATACATAGGGGAATTTTTGTGAATTTAATTTGAGAATTAGTTAGTGATCATGGTCAAGTACCCCAGAGGACAAAACTCTGGGTCTATTGGGAAGGTGACTACTGTGATCTTGGTTTGGGTATCACAGAGGTCAGACCAGAAGGGCCTCCTCACCTTTGTGCAAAGCCAGATAGAATGCACATAACTGATAATTCAGGTTTATAATTGGTGAAATTTCTGTGGCATGGGGTACAGTTGATGGATAAAGTTATAATGGACCAATCCATACCTGGCATTGATAGTAGCTAACAAGCATCCCTGACGCAGATTTGACTAGAGTTGTTCGTCAATTGTTGTGTCAAATTCTGACTCCCATCTCACCCTATACTTGTGCAAACCTGGCTTTGGGCTCTTACTCATCAATAATAAAAAAAAATACATTCTAGAAATAAACTTGCATACATTTTCTTCATGGAGTTGTTTCTCCTTTTGAGTCCCAGTAGTTATTTCAGGCCTCAAATTAGCCCCAAGGACAGATTATAACTGAAGGTAACAAAAAAGGAATTATTGGATGTCCTATTTCATCAGCTGTTCAAATGACAAGAAAAGTCCTTTTTCACAACAATCTTCCAGATGTTGTATCCTCTTATGATACCAGGTTTCCAAAATTTTTTTGTTCAAAGTCATGGGTATAAGTTCATTCTGTCTTAACGGTGTCCCCTGTGACAATCCTCTTTTCAGTCCAGAGCCTCCACAGGTGTTACACCAAGTGTTTTTAAAATGATTGTCTTTCTGGCTATAATTCTGAAATTCCATTTATACATGAAATCATTATACACCTATTTTAGAGAGTGCAATCCAATTTGTACCCAAGAGAGGGTATTGATCCTCTCAAAAAAAGAAATGAATCTCATTTGGGCTGTCAAATAATACTTTTTTGTAACAAGGCAACATGACGCCTCCTAACCTATAACCTTTCCATGGATATTACAGTTACCTTACAGTTCCAAATAAATAGCCCAACATGCTTATTAAGGGGTTTAAAAAAAGGTTTGAGGTAGTGGAATGGATAAGGACTGGAAAAGGTACTGCAATCTTGGCAATATATTCATCTTTACACAGTTGACCCTGCCAGTTAGTATGATGGGAAAATTCCTTGATGACTTTCTGAACAAGTCTCTCATGGGAGATCTTATCAAATGTTTTACTAAAATCCATACACACCATATTTACCACCCTACCTTCATTACCTTTTGTTATCTCCACAAAAAAACTCAGGCTTGTGAGGCATGACTTTCCCTTCACAAAGACATGCTTGCTATTCCTGAGAAGACTGCACTGTAAATACTTATAAATCCTACCCTTAAGAATCCTCTATAATAGTTTGCACACCACTGATGCAAGGTTCACAGGTCTATAATTTCCAGGGTTTTCCCTGTTTCCTTTCCTTAAACAATTGGACCACATGGTCATTCCCCTGTGGTGAAGGAGGATGCAAAGATCATTGCCAAAGCCCCAGCCAGTTCAATCTTCCCTTCCCACAGCAACTTGGGGCAAATCTCAACTGGTCCTGGGGATTTATCAACAATATTTTGAGGGTTCGGTGCAGACTGGGGGATTGTTTTATTGGGCACCTTAGCTCTGACTGCCGTAATAGTGTGGATCTCTGAGTGGCCACCCATTTTAACTCCCTGTCCCATTCCTTTGCTAATATGTCTGCCCATGATGTCTTGCAATGCTAGACTGATACCACCTGGAAATTAGAGGAACAACCCCTCATATTCTTTCTGGGCACTCTCCAACCAGATGGCATGAACATCAACTTCTCTGGTTTCCTTTAGACCCCCTCCCCACCCCCATCTTTACACAACCAACCAATTTTCCCCTGCAACCGCTGCAACCGTGTCTGCCTGTCCCGCATCGGACTTGTCAGCCACAAACGAGCCTGCAGCTGACGTGGACTTTTTACCCCCTCCATAAATCTTCGTCCGCGAAGCCAAGCCAAAGAAAAGAAAGAAATATCCACTAGCTTTGTCATTCTCTCGCTTCCTTATTACCTCTGTATCCTTTTACAGAGCCAAAATCAATTCTCACCTTTCCTCTCCCCTGTTCTCTTAACCTTACACATTTTTTTCTATTGGTTTGCACTCTTCCTTCCCCTCCCCCCCACATTCTTCCCTCTTTTCCCCTAGCCTTTGAATACGGATGCATATCTCTTTGTTGATGCTTTAGGAAAGGCTCAGAGCTGTAATGGGCACGACAAAACTGCTGTTTTCCTGTGTTTTTACTATTTTCATAATAGCTTTGCGCATTCTTTGGTCATACTATTTCCAAGATTGATTGAAATTTAAATACAGTAGCAATATTAAAACTGATTGGGTATTTCAGCTTCTCAAGCTTGTACAGATTATGGTTCGCATGTTGAGTTTTATTGACAGAGCTGATGATAAATTTTTAAAATCTGGATCTTGTAAGCTCTGAATATCTGCAGGCCTTTGGAGGAGAATGTTTTGGATTTCTCTTTATATGGTATAAAATGCTTCTTGACAACTCCCTTCCCTCCCACCGCCCCCACAAAACAGCATAGCTTTTGCGTGGATAATTGTGTCTGTGCTATTGATTTGTTTTAGCTCTTCAGAGTAAGTAGTTTTTTCTTTGGCTTCTCTATTTTTTAATTTTAAAAAATCCGATCACTCTCCAATCTTTTTTGCTTAAGGGAATAGTGGTCTGGTTTATGAGATCTGTTCACGTCAAAATTCCAAGCTAGGATTGGTATCAATTTTTTGAATCTGCATTGTTGTTGCCTCCCATGAGGCTAATATATCTTCACTGAGGTGTGGTGGTCAAAACTGAACACAATACCTCCAGATAGGGCTGAGCCAACAGTCTCTAAAAACTGATTAAGATCTGTAAACTTCTCTGTAGTTTCAAACTTCTTTCTTTTCTTTCTTTCTTTGGCTTGGCTTCGCGGACGAAGATTTATGGAGGGGGTAAAAAGTCCACGTCAGCTGCAGGCTCGTTTGTGGCTGACCAGTCCGATGCGGGACAGGCAGACACGATTGCAGCGGTTGCAAGGGAAAATTGGTTGGTTGGGGTTGGGTGTTGGGTTTTTCCTCCTTTGCCTTTTGTCAGTGAGGTGGGCTCTGCGGTCTTCTTCAAAGGAGGCTGCTGCCCGCCAAACTGTGAGGCGCCAAGATGCACGGTTTGAGGCGTTATCAGCCCACTGGCGGTGGTCAATGTGGCAGGCACCAAGAGATTTCTTTAGGCAGTCCTTGTACCTTTTCTTTGGTGCACCTCTGTCACGGTGGCCAGTGGAGAGCTCGCCATATAATACGATCTTGGGAAGGCGATGGTCCTCCATTCTGGAGACGTGACCCATCCAGCGCAGCTGGATCTTCAGCAGCGTGGACTCGATGCTGTCGACCTCTGCCATCTCGAGTACCTCGACGTTAGGGGTGTGAGCGCTCCAATGGATGTTGAGGATGGAGCGGAGACAACGCTGGTGGAAGCGTTCTAGGAGCCGTAGGTGGTGCCGGTAGAGGACCCATGATTCGGAGCCGAACAGGAGTGTGGGTATGACAACGGCTCTGTATACGCTTATCTTTGTGAGGTTTTTCAGTTGGTTGTTTTTCCAGACTCTTTTGTGTAGTCTTCCAAAGGCGTTATTTGCCTTGGCGAGTCTGTTGTCTATCTCATTGTCGATCCTTGCATCTGATGAAATGGTGCAGCCGAGATAGGTAAACTGGTTGACCGTTTTGAGTTTTGTGTGCCCGATGGAGATGTGGGGGGGCTGGTAGTCATGGTGGGGAGCTGGCTGATGGAGGACCTCAGTTTTCTTCAGGCTGACTTCCAGGCCAAACATTTTGGCAGTTTCCGCAAAGCAGGATACAGCAATGAGCTCTCTGAACCCTTCTCCATTAACAATGGCGTGAAGCAAGGCTGTGTTCTCGCACCAACCCTCTTTTCAATCTTCTTCAGCATGATGCTGAACCAAGCCATGAAAGACCCCAACAATGAAGACGCTGTTTACATCCGGTACCGCACGGATGGCAGTCTCTTCAATCTGAGGCGCCTGCAAGCTCACACCAAGACACAAGAGAAACTTGTCCGTGAACTACTCTTTGCAGATGATGCCGCTTTAGTTGCCCATTCAGAGCCAGCTCTTCAGCGCTTGACGTCCAGTTTCAAACTACAATCTGCAATACTACCATCCTTGTTAGTTTGTTCAGAAACTTTGAACCCAGGTCCATATTATCCATAAATCAGGCAAAACTGAACATCATTTGTCACTTCCTGCCAATTGGAGAACACATCTTTTACTTTTTCCTGTCTTCCATCAGTTTTCACCATTCAAAGGAATGTATTTAATTCCTTGAACTTAATCTTCACAAATTCCAAATATTAGGTTGAAAAATAGTCTTCAGGAAATTTGTGAGAATAAGTTTGTCTTTTTCTTGATTAATCTTTTTAGTGACCAAGGAAAAGTTTAGCTCAATCAAAAGTTTATTTTAATATTTTAAACTTGCTCTCTGATTTAGTTCTGTGCTGTAACTTGGTTGTTAATAAGACCTAATTTCATATTGATAAGCCTGTAGTTTATCTCCATCTTTTTAAAGAATGCAGGATTGTCAGCAAATTTCCATTGGAAAGATTATGTTTTTAAAAATTCCAATTTGATTTACCTGCATGGAAATGTTTTTGCAGAGGCCAATGTATTGAATTATTTAAAATTAGTAGTGATTGTGTGTTCTCCTTGGTGTATTAATCCTGTGTCTATCATTATTTCATAGGTGTTTCAATTTAAAAATAAGAATTGGTTTGTAATGATGTTGCTGAGACAGTTGGGAACAGATGACAGGACCTTTGTTTGCACAACTTCTCTCTCCTCACTTCTTGGGAGATATTTAGTTGCTGCCAAACATTTGCAGTTCAGTTTACAGTTGGACATTCTGGTTTAGTTTTTGTATTTTGCCATCTTTCATCAATACTAAGCCTTTTTTTTTTAGCTCATCCAAAATTTTACTGTTGTAACATGTCCAGTTTCTTAAATACCACTTCTTGCATTTGTATTGATTTTAATTTCCCACCTTCACATTATTTCAAATGTACTGCGAATACACAATGTGTTCTTTTCATTTTTTATTCTCAAGATCTTTTTTCCTGAATCTTTTCAATATCCTTGAACTGAAACAATTATAGTTTTGCACCTGTTATTTTGATTTGTGGTAAAAGCTGCATGCCCAATGGCACAACTTGCACCCTTTTTAAACGAGAGCATGCCTTAACTTCTCTAGTAACTCAGTTTAAAAAAAAAGCAAGTATTAAAACCGTTGGCCCAAATGCATTGCATCAATGGCTGCTTCTCTTGCTATTGACTAACAAGTGCTTCGACTTGCACTGATAGGTGAATTACTGGTAATAAATTATTATTTTATAAAATCTTTCACAGAACAATAAATGTACCTGTGTTTTCTCTTGAGAGCATTTGCTGTAATTTCACTTTGACCTAATTTCTTTTGCTGAATGCACACATTTTAAATTAAGCTTTTATGTTGGTAACTGAAAGCCTGACACTGATGAAACTATTCTTGTGCAAGAGCTTTTTAGTAGGAATGTAATGTGAACTGCTTTTGAAGTTGATAAATCAAAGGACAACAGATGAGTGCACTGCTGTTGAAAGCTTTTGATGGGTCATCTGAATTTCTCAGACTAATTTGAATCTGGTTGTTCTGGCTGTTGATATCATTCCTTTCAGTCTTTTAAAATTTATTACTGCATGGTAAATTCTACTCCTTTATGAAACTTGTGGCGACAGTCTAATGTCTGAGCCATTAAACTTTTTTCGATCTTGTATGATTGAAAGATTTTAACTACATTGTGATTTTGGCTGTGAAGAATGGAAATCAGAAGTGCAAAGAAAAAAAGCTTTTTCTCTGTACCTTGGTTCTTTTGCCACTGCTCTCTTGGTTAGGAACAGCAGGGCAGGTACAAACTAAAGAAGGAAATGTCTGATTTTAAAATGTTGTAAATTAAAGAGATAACAAAAACTTCTCAAAGCATTTGTGAGGAAATTGGAGTGGCGGAAAGGTGATTTGTAGGAGTGGTTTATTTTGGCATGTATTTTTTATACTTTTAAGATATGTTGCTGCGTTTTGGTTCACAGGCACTGTTTTTAATTACAATGGCAGAACATTTAATTGAAGGATGTTCTTTTCCCTTACTATTCTTGTTTAATTGCATCCATGTTTTCATTTGTGCTTGCTGAGATTGCATCCTTCAGAATCTACTTAATTTGTAACTAATATCAATGTTTTCCCACTCATTAAATAATTGAGAACATCCTGAAAAGTCCCAAATTTAAACAATCATTTTGTGCATTCTGTATTTCTTTTGCAAATTGCCTTCTATTATTTAGCATATTAACAATTTTTAAAATATTTTGAGCACTTAATGTCCAAATGTATGTTTTTGGAACTCTCATATTGTTGTACAAAATTGAACATTTGGTATAATGACTCCAAGTCTGTAAATTTTTTGCTAGTTTTCTTTCCTTGATAAATAACTGGATGCTATTAATGGGATGGAAATATTCTGTGTTCATTGTCAAAATAATTTCTTGTCATTTTTTTGAATTACTCCAATCTGGCAGACAGCAATATTTTTTCACTTCAGTATATTGTTTAATCTGGAGAGAACACTCCTTTCTTTTGATTGTTCTGTGGGGACTGAGTTAATGAATGTATCCAATCTGAGATCTGCAGACACAGGAGACGACATGAGAGTTTATTGTTGTACACATAAATAAAATATCCAGATTGTGGCGGCATGCCACTAGGCAGGCGAACCGGCCCCACTTGTAATCCACGCGGCGGGGCAGCCGGCAAAAATGGCGCCATCGGGGGTTTCCCCTTCTTCTCAGCATTGGCAGTGCAGTTCTCAGCCGGGTCCAGGCTGGGAGTATAAATCCAGCCCGGCAGCCAGCAATAAACCAGTTTTCTGCTCACTGTGCTCAACCCGTCTGGTTGTGTGCTCTTTCAGTAGCAGTGTAGCTGCTGCTACAAGATCATATTTTTGAACTAAGTGGATCAAACTAATCAGTCTAGTCACATTATCTACTGATTTTCTGTACTTAATAAATCTTGTTTGATTTCTATGAATCAATCTTGGTAAGACATTTTCCAATCTATTCGCTAATAATTTTGCTAAAATTTTGTAATCCACATATAACAGAGATGAGCCGATAAGATGATGTTATTAATGGATCTTTACCTTTTTTTGGAATTACTGTTATAGTAGTTTTAAAAGAATCTGGTAAAACTGTGGTAATATCTTCATAAAAACTGGATCAATACATCTTTAAATTCCTTATAGAATTCAGAAGTAAAGCCATAATCTCCTGGAGACTTATTATTCTGTAATAAAGTTACTATTTTTGCAACTTCTGCAACTGAGAATGGTGTTCCTAAAATCTTCTGTTCCTCCTGATCCAGTTGAGGTAAATTAAATAGATCTAGAAATTGATAATTTCTAGCTTCATTATTCTTACGTTCTGATTTATATACTTTAGTGTAAGATTGTTTTAAAGAGTCACTAATGTCTTGAGAATTAGACGAAACAGAATTTTTATCAAGTCGAATAGCTGTAATCATTCTAGATTCTCGATCCCTTTTCAATTGCCAAGCCAGGATCTTATTTGCTTATTCTCCCAATTCATAATATCATTGTTTACTATTTAAAAGCAACTTTTCTATTCTAGATGGCTGTAAAGTATTATATTGTAACTTCTGATTCAATAAAATCTTCTTCCCATCTTCTGATGGACACTTATGTAATTCTTTCTCCAAGATTAGAATCTCTTTTCCCAAATTATCAACTTGGATCATGTGTTTTTAATTTTTCAGGAAAAACTCATTATTTGACCACGAGTATAACCCTTGGGAGTGTCCGAAAGAACAAATTTATTATCCACTGAACTATCATTAAATATTAAAAACTGTTTTTGATCTGTTATAAATTGACAAAGTTTTCATTTTAACCATAATGGATAAATATTGGGTAGAATTTGGTAAGATAAGAGGGTTACACACATTTTAAAACAGATCTTATTTGAAAAACTGAAGAATTCATATTCACGAACATTGCAAAAACTATGGAGAATGCTATGCACATTTTACAAGTAGGTGCTAATTGAAATGATGTCATGAAATGAATAGACCATGATCTGGAGGAGACAAACTAGCTGTTTAAAAGTACCTACAGTGTGCTCACAGAAAGATCACTCCTGGATTTTGTTTATCTAAGACAACAGATGGGAGCAGAAAGATAACTCCTGTTGTTTGCTGAAGAAGGTGAGGTTTTTTGCAAGTGAGAGAGTCACATGGGCTTTCTGGCATTTGGAGAGAGAGAGAAGGAGGAGGGAGGAGGCGGGCTGAACAGTGCAAGCCAAGAAGCTTGTTGGAACTGAAACAAACTCCAGAATGGTGGATGGCTGGAAGTGCTATCTGTATTTCTCTTGGAATAAGAGGAACAGAATGGAATTCTGTGATAGCCTGAAAGAAAGGGGTTACCATCTGGAGAACCCTGATGTGGCAAGTTTTATCACCAAGACATTGAGGTGACTGATGGTGGTACCTCAGTTATGGAAATTCTGGAACAACAAATCTCTCTCTGCAAACCCTACAAGAACCTTCCTGAGCGGTAAACATTTACCTTTCGAGCCCCAAAGCCTGGCGATCTTTATACATGTTAAATTCTGTGCACAGTATAAGAATTGCCTGCAACCAGAGAACTTGGAAAAAGGAGAAGTGACATTGAACTATGAAACAAAGAACTTAAATTTACACACACATCATACATTTGCGCTTAGAATTAGAAGGGGGTTAATTTGGGTTAGTTAAGTATAGAGATAAGTTAAAGTTTGATTTTGTTTTCATGTTTAAATATAATTAAAAACAACTTTTGTTTAAGTAACTATTTGTCTTGGTGAATGTCTATTGCTGCTGGGTTTTGGGCTCGTAACATAATAGCATGTTAGTAAATCTCCATCGATAAGCTATTGCCCTTTTATCCTCTAAATTTAGCTGTTTAAAAGTACCTACAGTGTGATCTGAAATAAGCCTAAGTGTATATTGGATTTGCTGTACTCTACTATGTAGTTTAGTTGACATTAAGAACATATCTATCCTAGAATATGAGTCATGACGATTAGAGTAAAATGAATAATCTCTTTCTTCCATAGGATATTTCTTTTTCCAGTCATCTATCAAATTAAAATCCTTCATTAATTACAGCGTTAACTTTGCCACTTTTGAGTGGGTCTAAACAAAAGTTAACATCTCCCCTCCCCCACTAAAATATTATCATTTGCCTCACCCAATTGAAGAAAAGTATTTTATATAAAAACTTACGATCATCAAAGTTAGGGGGGTAGATATTTATCAGTGTCCATTTTTTGAGAACATTTGAAAATTAATAAACACAAACCTACCAAATGAATCTAGAATGACTTTTTTAAAATCAAAATAGGTATTTTTTTATTTATCAGAATAGCAACTCCTCTAGCCTTGGGATTAAAATGTGAAGATACAACTGTACCTACCCAATCCCTCTTTAGTTTCTGGTGTTCTTCAGTCAGATGGGGTTCATGTATAAAAGCTATATCTACTTAAAAATTTTTTTAAGGTTTGTTAAAACTCGCTTTCTTTTTATAGGGTGATGGAGCCCATTCACATTGAAACTAATAAATTTTAAATTACTATCCATTATTATCTTCTAAACTATTCCACAAAAGGACCTTTCATAATCAATTGTCAATTTCTGACTTCTCACCAAACCCATAATCCTAAATTTAAATTGAATTTCATTCACATTTATTGTGAATAAATATAGTAGGTAGAAAAGAAAAGAAAGAATAGACAAAAGACCCCCCAAAAGCACTGTCAAATATTGTCTTGACATTGCTACCCTCTCTATTGTCCGAGATATGAAACAAAAACATATTAACGCCGGTGACTCAGTAGCAACCAGTTTCCCCATCACTCTAGCTACCCCAGGAAATTAAATCCATCTATAAAAGAAAATCAAACTAACCATCAATAACTAACCCCACAATATAACTTTCAGTTCAAGTATCATTCTTGCCAATTTCTTCTTGACGTAAAGCTGGTAATTTTCCACAAATTCTCATGCATGATCTGGATTCCAGAAAATCTGACTTTATTGACCTTGTAAAAAAATATCTTCAAAGTAGCTGGATAACATAATGTAAAAGTATAACCTTTCTTCCACAGAATGTTCTTAATTGGATTAAAACTTTTTACGTTTTTTTCAATAATTCCAAACCATTATCAGAATAGACGAGATTTTACTGCCTTCTATTTCTAATGGGACTTTTCTCTCTTTGGCTTGTTTTGCCGCTAACTCCAAAACTTTTTCACGTACTTGATGTTGAAGAAATTTCACTATTATTGGTCTTGGATTCTGTTCAGAGGGGGGGTTTTGGATCAAAAAGCTTGATGGGCACATTCAATCTCGATACCATCTTTAAAATGTTCAATCCCAAAAATTTGAGGGATTCATCCCTTCATAAACTTAATCACATCTTCCCCCTCCTTATTTTCTTTAATATTGATAATCTTGACATTGTGTCTGTGGCTATAATTTTCCAGAGAGTTCACTTTTGCAAGTATTTCTTCATTTTTCTCTTCAACATGCTCAAATGCTTCTGATCTTGAAAATGTTGGTCTCCTTTCCAGTACTTTAACTCTTTCATCTACTGCATTATATTGTATTTGAACTTTTTTTAATCATTCTGGTCAGCACACTTTATCTATTTTCCCATCCATTTTGGTTTCTACTTTAACCTCAGACCATTTAATATCTTTCCTTACCAATTTAAATTCTTCCATTATAATAGTTAAAGGATCTTTAATAGCTGTAGCTGATAAAAGTTTCAACCAAACCTCTTCCTCTTCCAACAGCTCTTCCAGATTTACCTGTTCTTCTTCTCCCTGTATAATATCCTCTTCCAATTCTTCTTGCCTTTCTTCTTCCTCTTCTTCCATATATCCTTCAGTTTCCTTAATAATTTGTAACTTGATGTTCTCCCTGTTGATGCCGGGTCCTGTCTCACCCAATTTTTTTTTTATGTGTGAGCCAGGGCTCACTTCTGCCGATGTTCACGTATGTGCGTTCATGTCATTCTTCTACCAGATCGTCCAGGCATCCATGCTGTTGCAGGGATGCCACAGCCCACTGTGTGTGAGATCGGGAGCTAATTTTGAACGAAGAGCCAGGCCTTCTCCAGCCCCCGATCTCGTCTGCAAGGTAGGCCCTTTTTCTTCCAGTTGTAATTCTTTTTCATCTTCGCTCTTCTCTTCTACTTCTCTGTCCTTTTTGAGTGGCATTTTTTCCAAATTCAAGGGTAGTTCCCTCCTTTATTATTACCATTATTATTAAAGTAAATACTTTGATTTTCGGATCCTTTTAAAACTTTTTCTCAGAGGAGTCCTATTTCCCTGTCCTGGCTTTACATCATCATGTGACATCCAGCTATAGCCAGATCATATTTCATATTTATTGTCAGAGTACATATATAACATCACATACAACCCTGAGATTCCTTTTTCTGCAGGCAAGGCAGAATTATCACTTATTGGTAGTGTTTAACAAAAATGTACACATGTATACAAAGAAATGTAAAAACACTGTAATACAGAGAGGGGGAAAAATCAATAATGTGTATAAATATGTCCTTAAATGAGTCACTAATTGAGTTTGCAGTTGGAAGGATAGTAGCTGTTCCTGAACCTCGTGGTGTGCGTCTTGTGGCACATCTACCTCTTTCTTGATGACAGCAGCGAGAACAGAGCATGTGCTGGGTGGTTTGGCAGCATTCCCGATAGATGTTCCTCGATGGTGGGTAGGGTTTTTCCTGTGATGTCCTGGGCTGTGTCTACTACCATTTACAGGGCTTTACACTTGGGCGTATTGATGTCCAGATACAAGACTGTGATGCAGCTGGTCAGCACACTTTCCACCACACATCTTTAGAAATTTGCCAGGATTTCCAATGTCATACCAAACGTCTGCCAACTTCTGAGGAAGTAGAGGAGCTGACGTGCATCCTTCACGATGCCAGGAAAGATCCTCCGAGATGCTGACTCCTAAGAACGTAAATTTGCTTACTGTCTCCACCTCTGATTTCCCCCAATGATCACTGGATTGTACACTTCTGGTTTTCCCTTCCTGAAGTCAACAATCAGCTACTTGGTTTTGATGACTTTGAGTGCGAAGTGGTTGTTGGTGTACCATTCAGCCAGGTTTTCAATCCCCCTCCTGTACGCTGACATCACCCTTTTATATACAACCCACTACTGTGGTATCATCAACAAATTTATAAATGGTGCACTGAGTCACATAGTCAAAGGTGTAAAGTGAGTAGAGCAGCGGGCTAAGAAAGCAACCCTGTGGTGATTGACATTGTGTAACCAGGTGTAAGTACATTAGCTACAAAAGAACAAATTAAATTACTGTAATATAAGCAGGTACATAAGATAAATGAATGACAATAGGATTACCAATTAAATGATCACAATTTGGCAAGATTGGAAAATGACACAGGATAAAGTGCTCTTTGTGCAGGTTGGATAACCATGTGCTCCTTCTGCTGTTTGTGCTTGAGCTTCATGCATTCCCAACCACAGGACTAAATTTTCGGATTTGCCTTGAATGTTTCTCAGTTAATCATTGAGAATATTTCAGTTTCTCAGAAGCTTTGAAGGTGTCCTTGCAATGTTTTCAACTGTCCTCTTAATAATTACTGTCTGTGACAGAGTACAGATTAGGGTGCATGTTTTGAAAATCTGGTTTCAAACATATGGCCAATGCCACCTGTTCATTGTGGCAGGTGGAACATGATCAGAGTCTAGATTTTTAATATGGTGACATTGATTGTTTTACACTGCCCTCAATTTCTTGAGGCAGCAGTTTTGGTACTTGTGGAGTCTGTTGATTTCCCTGCTGTAAGCTGTCTATACTTGATGCATATCAAAGGGGTGGGAGGAGACAAACCAATGCAGTTTAATAAACTGAGCCTAGAACTTGATTGGAGAATTTTGAGTATTAATTTCTGTAGGTGGTGAAATGCAGTGATAGGTCGTATGTCACGATGGTGAATTTCATTTGTCTGACCATGCTTGCGAGATGGCTCCTGAAATACTAAGGCCTTGTTGCTGGCAGGTGTGTCCTTGGCCAGGATCATGGATGGGAAAAGCTGGCAAAGGATCCTTGTTTCATAGCTCTTGTAAGACCCAATTTCTGCTATGCAATGGTACAAGAATCAAGATTTACTGCTCATTTTTCTTGTGAAACATACTTGAACCATTGGCAGATCATAACTCAGCGACTTAAATTCTGATCTTGATTCTAGAGTGGAAAAATGTGAGCGAGATTTAACACTTTCAAGTTCATCTTGTAGATTAAACCCATTTTTGGAAATCAGGTGAAATATTGCATTGAAGAAAAGAAGGTTATTGCTTGCTTTATCCCAGATCTGTACTGGAATTACATTGATGAAATTTTTGGGGTTTCAGACCATCATGAATTAGATTTTAAAATAGCAATAAATTTTGGGGTTCAGCACCATTATCCAGCATGAATGACAAGAGTTGAAGACTTTTCTTGCTGTCCAAGACTGTAAACAATAATTAATACTGCTTCCTGTACTTTCATAGTAATTTTTCATTGATAAAGATCTCGTCTTTTACGCTATTGATGGTCCAAATTTGCATTGATTTATCTGTGTTTGCCTTCTGGGATCAGCTTGTCAAAAGCTGGGAGTAAGTGCTTGAAGAAGATTAGAACCTAGAACATAAACAGTACAGAACAAGACAAGCCCTTTGGTGAACACGATGTCCAAATCAAACTGAAACTCTGCTGCTTGTTCTCCATAGATATTCCAAAATCCCCTTTATATTTATGTTTCTGGAAGCATCTTAAATGCTACTATTATATCTGCTTCACTACTCCTGACATCATTCCAGGGAGCCACCACTCTGGATAAAGAAATTGCTCCATATATCATCCTGTAACTTCCTTCCTGTTACTTTGAATGCATGTCCTCGAGTCAATGACACTTTTACCCTGGGGAAAAGATTTTGACTCTCCACCCCATCAATGCCTGTCATGAGTTTATAAACTTCTATCAGATTGCCTCTTTGCCTTCTGTGCTTTAGAGATTCTTGATACTTTTACCGGTGGTAGAAATTAGGAACTTGCCTCTGAATTACAACATTCATGTGTCTTCTTTCTTGGGAAAGCTGATATGGTATCTCTGAGATCCCCTGTCATGATTTTTTTTTTCTTTCCTGAAGTGTCTGCCCAATTTCTTAAGTAATTCTGTTACCATTCTGTCAACACAGGATTTAGAAGCAAGCTCATGGCTAATTTCATTCCATAGTGAATTTTTCCAGAATTTTATTCATATTTTGATTTCTCTTAATGCTTTGAAATCTTCTATCCTCTGAAAGAACTGTTAGACTTATCGCTCACTATCAAACTGTACTCTTCTCTCCTTAGTTGTATGAGATGCCCTTCCTGCTTCTCCTCCATCAAGCCCTTTGAGAATTTTCCAAGTTTTGATGAAATCTCACTCTTCTGAACTCCAAAGAATACATTTGCAGTCTAGTTAATCTTTTGACATGTTGCAAACCCACTAGTCTTTGAACCAATCTAGTAATTGTTCACTGAATTCTTCAATGACAAGCATATCCTTTATTGGATAAAGAATCAAAACTCTGGATTATACCTCACGCGCAGTGTCAGTAACTGTAGTAAGATTTCTCCCTCTCATAATGAAAGATAACACACATTTGCTCTCCTAATTATCTGCAATAGCTGGATGTTGTCATTAGTGACTTGTGTCCAGGTCCCTTTCATCATCAATGCTACCTGATCTCAAATGGGAACAGTATTCTTTTAGTTGCAATTAACCATATAACCATATAACCACTTACAGCACAGAACAGGCCAGTTCGGCCCTACGAGTCCATGCCATAACAAATCCCCACCCTCCTAGTCCCACTGACGAGCACCCGGTCCATACCCCTCCAGTCCTCTCCTATCCATGTAACTATCCAGTCTTTCCTTAAATGTAACCAATGATCCCGCCTCAACCACATCTGCCGGAAGCTCATTCCATATCCCTACCACCCTTTGCGTAAAGAAATTTCCCCTCATGTTCCCCTTATAATTTTCCCCCTTCAATCTTAAACCATACCCTCTAGTTTGAATCTCCCCCACTCTTAATTGAAAAAGCCTATCCACGTTTACTCTGTCTGTCCCTTTTAAAACCTTAAACACCTCTATCAAGTCCCCTCTCAATCTTTTACATTCCAAAGAAAAAAGCCCCAGTCTGCACAACCTTTCCCTGTAACTCAAACCTTGAAATCCTGTCAACATTCTCGTGAACCTTCTCTGCACTCTCTCTATTTTGTTTATCTTTCCTATAATTTGGTGACCAAAACTGTACACAGTACTCCAAATTTGGCCTCACCAATGCCTTGTACAATTTCATCATAACCTCCCTACTCTTGAATTCAATACTCCGATTTATGAACGCCAACATTCCAAATGCCTTCTTCACCACACCATCTACCTGAGTATCAGCCTTGAGGGTACTATTTACCACAACTCCTAAATCCCTTTGTTGCTCTGCACATCTCAATAGCCTACCATTTAATGCATATGACCTATTTAGATTTGCCTTTCCAAAATGTAACACCTCACATTTATCTGTATTAAATTCCATCAGCCATTTCTCAGCCCACACCTCCAGCCTTCCTAAATCACCTTTTAATCTACGGTAATCTTCCTCACTGTCCACAACACCACCAATCTTTGTATCATCCGCAAACTTGCTTATCCAATTCTCCACCCCTACTTCCAGACCGTTAATATATATAACAAACAATAGTGGACCCAGGACCAATCCCTGAGGAACTCCACTAGTCACCGTCCTCCAATTGGACAAACAATTTTCTACCACTACTCTCTGACACCTCCCATCCAACCATTGCTGAATCCATTTCACTACCTCCTCATTTATACCTAATGCCTCCACCTTTTTTCCTAACCTCCTGTGGGGAACTTTGTCGTATAATCTTTTCAACCATTTTATGAAGTATTCATCAAAACTTATCTCAATCACCTGTGTGCCGAATTCAGTTTGTGTATATAAGAAATTACAGTGTTTGAACTCTTGGATTCAAAGATTGCAAGGAATTGTGTTGAAGTCTCTTGTTACAGAAGAAGGTATGATGAGGGGAGGGGGAAGAGGAGAGCAGATTAGCAAAAACCAGAAAAGTTGATGTTAATTCCATCTGGCTGGAGAGTGCCCAGATGGAAAATCAGGATTCTTCCTCCAATTTACAGATGGTCTTGGTCGGTAAGTACTCAAGACCATGTGAGTATGGGAGTGTGACACAGAACTGAAATGGTTGGCAACTGCAAGCTCTCTGCCACTGGTACGGACAGAGCAAAGGAGCTCTGTGCCCTTTCTCTTCAATGTGAAGAAGGTCAGAAAGGGAGCTCTGAATGCAGTAAATCAATCCTGCAGGTACACGAGTGAAGTGTTGCCTCACCAGAAAGGCCTTTTTGGGGCCCCAGACTGTGGTGAGGGAGGAGGTGTGGGTGCGTGTGGTCCATGCCTCCTCCTCTTGCTACTGTCCCCTCCCTCCCTTCATCACCTATAACCTCCTGCCTTTGCAACCATGCCCCCCCACTCTTTTGTTCAGATGCCTGCCAAAATTTTTCTACACCTTGACGAAGGGCTGAAGCCCAAAATCCTGATGATGCATTTTTACAATTGCTATGTAAAGGACACTGTTGACCTGCTGAGTTTCTCCAGGATTATGTTTTTACTTTAACAACAGCATCTACAGATTTTCATGTTTTACTTATGATTACAAGTAGGTTGCTTGTATTATTCAACATTAAGCAGTGGAAGGAGCAATACCTGGAGTAGCAGCCTGAACTTGAATCTTTGCAGAAACTATTTTGGTGCAGTTTGCATGCAGAAGCAATAGGTTGGAGTGGAATTTCAGAAGGATTATGGAGAAGGAATGGTTTGAGTGAAAGGGGTGAAAGAAGTAAGCTGAGAAATGGGTTTGGAGAGACATGATTGCCAGTTTTCAAAGGAATACCAAGTGCTCAAGTTGGGGAACATGGAGATTTATAGGGCTGGTTGCAATTAGTCAGCATAGAGGAGGTGAACAATGTCAGGACCGAGAGCATTCCTGGGTAGAAATGGTCAGTCAATGTTTGTGTCTGAATCCTTTATCCATGATAGCGTGGGTAATATGACATCTGTCACAGAGCAAAGAAGCTAGGGGAGGAACCAAAGGTCATAGGGGAGGAAGTAGGGGAGGAACCAAAGGTCATAGGGGAGGAAGTAGGGGAGGAACCAAAGGTCATAGAGGAGAAAGTAGGGGAGGAACCAAAGGTCATAGAGGAGGAAGTAGGGGAGGTAGTAAAGGTAGAAGGGGAGGAACCAAAGGTCATAGAGTAAAACCATGCAGGCAATTTCCAAGCTCAGGATTCAAACTTCATCTCTAATACTGAGGAAGTAACAGTGATTTGTTTTGAGTAGGAGCAGGTGAAACCAATTTAATCACATTAGACAACAGCAGAGAGGATCATTGAAATAACTTTTTAATCTTCTGCAGTGAATGTTGAAGTGTTAATTGTGAGGTGATGAAATGGAAGTTATTGCATTGGTGATGTTTAGGTTTTTTTCCCTTTAACATATTTGACTCTACACTTGATTTAAAAGATTGTTTATGGCTGTTCTGATTTTCCTTTCTGCATTATTGAATACCATTTGGAAGAAGTGCAGAAGAGCCATCTGGTTGTATTTCTTGAGGGAGAATAATTGGAGTTATTTTGAATGCTATGACAAACTAAATGGCTCTAAACTATAATTTTAAAGCATTATTACCATTTCAAACTTAGACTTTTTTCATTTGCCCCATTCTTTTTTCCCCCTTTGAAGTGCAAAGCATGCCATATTGTAACTAACTTGCTGTTCTGGTAATAGTAGCTCAAAGAATATGCTAATCTAAACTGACCATAACTTGTGTTGCCAATCTTTTTCCATGTTTCCTACATTGGTCCATCCCTTAAAAAAAATTCATAAATATTTGAAGGAATTAGCTGATAACCTATACTCACACTCAACTGTACGAATGGAAAAAGAGCTGAAGTAATTTGTATTCAATAGCATTTTGAATGCAGAAATCTGGAATCTAAAATTGCAGTGATGAAAAAGTCTTGTGACAATATTGAGCTCACCTACCAGAATTGGAATAAGTAAAAGTAATATATTTATGCATTATTGGGGAAAATACTTATTTTGCCAGGAAGGAACTTGAGAAAGGACTTTGAGGAGTTAGAAGGAGCCAATAGCAGACAGAGGCGAGCATAATTAAGTAAAATCCTAAGATGCTCTCAAAGTGTGTGGGAAAAACAAGAGGCAGTCTACAAGATTATGAGAGGCGTAGATAGGGTGGACAGCCAGGGCAAGAACAACAAACACCAGAGGATGTGTGTACAAAGTGAAGGGAGGGAAGGTTGGGGGAGACATCAAGGGTAAGTTTTTCTTTACGCAGAGAGTTGTGAGTGCCTGGAATACCTTGCCAGGAATGGTTGTGGAGGATGAAACACTCACTCTTGGTTACTGGTATGATTGACACCTGAATGAAGCCTGGATGTTGTCCTCTGATATGGACAGGAGAGGATCATCGGGGACTTGGGGGTGCACATTTGGTGGTTCTTTCTTGTTCTTGTGGTCCAATCGGGTGCAGAAGATATTGAGTTTGTCAGGGAGTGAAGCTTTGCCTTCTACTGCACTGGATCATGTTTTGTAGCAAGTTGTGTAATTTAGACCCTGCCACAGCTGCTGGGTGTCCCTCGTGGTTTCCATTTTCGTCTGGAAACGCCACTTCGTTCAGGAGATAGCTTTCTGCAGGTCATACCTGCTCTTTCTGTTGTGATAGGTATCTCTGGATTGAAATATCTGTGATGTAATGTTACAGATAGACCCCCTCTTGAGTAGTTTTCAGTTCTGGTCACCTTTCTACAGGAAAGATGTGGATTTTCTAGAGTGGGTGCAGAGGAAATTTTCAAGGATGCTGCCTGGATTGGAGAGCATTCTTATGAGGAAAGAACTTGGTCTTTTCTCCTTTGAGACGTGGAAGATGTGGGGTGACCTGATAGAGGTGTAAAAAATGGTGAAAGGCATTGATTATGTGAATGATCTGAGGCTTTTTCCAGGGTGGAATGGCTCACGTGAGGGGGCATAGTTTTAAGGTGTTTCGGAGAAAGTACAGGGGGAATATAAGAGATCCCATTTTATCTGCTTCCATCACTGTTGCCCACAGACAGTTAGAATGCTGAATGAGCAAAGGATCTCTTCTTACTAGCCATCCAAGACTCTAATTTTCTTGAAGCAATATTTATTTATTTTTATGGATGGAATATTTGTTCTGCATATGTATTGCTTGTCTGTATGTGTCTGCAAATTTTGCATCAAGGACCAGATAATACTGTTTCATCAGGTTGTACTTGTACAATCAGATGACAATAAACTTTACTTGAAGAGGCAAGTTCTTCACACAAAGTGGTGAGTACCTGAATGTGCTTCCTGCATCAGTGGTGGAGGCACTGGGATCTTTGAAGAGTCTATTAGATAGTTACATGGAGAATGGAAAAAATGGAGGGTTATGTAGTTGGGAAATTCTCACCAGCTGTTTGAGGAGGTTAGTACCACACTGCGCTGAGGAGCCTATTCTTTGTTCTATAAGCAGCACAGTGAGCACAATGCTGTTACAGTGCCAGAGGCCTGGGTTCAAATCTGGCGCTGTCTGTAAGGAGTTTGTACGTTCTCCTCATGTCTGTGTGGGTTTCCTCCAGGCTCTCCGATTTCTTCCCACCATTCAAACAAATATAACGGAGGTTATAGGTTATTTGGGTCTCAATTTGCTTATTGCTTGAAGAAGGACTCAGACCTGAAATGTCAGCAATATATCTTTGTCTCCTGTGGAAGTTGAAAGACTGGCTGAGTTCCTTCAGCATTTTGGTGTGTTTTTCAATTGTGCTGAAAAGGCCTGTTACCATGCATGCTGTTTGTCTAAACTTTAAACTTTTTACTTAAATTTAATGAGTGTGTTTTCTTAAGTACCAAAAAGAAACTGGTTTGCAGTTGTATTGAGGGCTGTGATTATGGTACAGTACATTTCTGATCAACCGAAATTTCGAATATCTGAAATTCACTCACCTGCATTTTATTTCCAACCCATAGTCATCAGGTGAATTTCAGCCTGTTAGCATTAAATTAAATCCATTGAATAAAGCTACAATTTTAGATTTATGTACCTGCTTCTTCATCCATTTGGAAGGAACAAAGTTATTGTGGCCAAAATACTGGAGGAACTTAGCTGGTCTTTTCAGCATTTAAAGGAGACAAAGATGGATTGCTGACATTTCAGGTTGAGCCCTTCTTCAAGATAAAATCAGAAAACATAGAAGCAGGATATATCAGAAAGTCTCAGAATTCAAACAATGGGGAAGGAATTCAGACCAACCAAAAGTGTTAATTGAAATATGATGAGGGACTACGTGAGAATTTATCAAGTCTAAGGGAAAGGAGAGATGACTAGGAAAGAAGGGATGATGATGGGGTTTTAACAAAATCAGTATTGATGCCATCAGGTTGGAGGATCCCCAGTTGGAAGATGAGGTGTCTCCAATTTACAGGTGGTCTCAGTCTGACAGTGCATGAGACCATGGACAGTCATATTGGTAAGGGAATGGGATGGAGAATTGAAATGGGTAGCCATTGGGAAATCCATGCTATTGAGGTGGACATAGTCAAGGTGCTCCCAATCTGTGCCCATTCTCTCCAATGTAGAGAATACAGCGGGAACACTGGATGTAGTAGATGACCCCTGCAGATTCACAAGTGAAATATTACTTCACTTTGAAGGACTGGGGGCCGAATGGGGCTGAGGGAGGAGATGTGGGCATAAGTGGAGCATCTTTTGTGGTCATGGGTAGGTCCTAAGGGGATGATTGGGGAGGAGGAGTGTACAAGGGAGTCACGGAAGGAATGGTTCTTGTGGAAGGAGGAGAGATGAATGTGTCTCGAGGTGAGAGCATGTTGTAGGTGGTGGAAATGGTGGATGAGGATGTGTTGGATGTGGAGGCTGGTGGGCTGGTAGGTGAGGGCAAGAGGAATCCTGTCCTTGTGTGTGGGGTTGGAGGGGGCCAGGGGAGATATGTGGGTAATGGAGGCAAAGTGAATGAGTGCCGAGTTGATGGTGGTAGAAGGAAAGTCATGTTGTTTGAAGAAAGACATTACTGATGATCTTGCATGGAAGTCTCATCTTGGGTGCAGATACAATGGAGATAGAAGAATTGAGAGGACAGAATGGAATCTTTGTTGGGGACAGGTGGGAAGAGGTGTCGTTGAGGAAGCTGTGGGAGTTGGTGGATTTCTAGAAGGGTTTGTCTCCTGAGATGGAGACAGAGTGGTTGAGGAAAGGGAGAATGTTGCTAGAGATGGACCAAGTGAATTTGAGGTTGAGGTAGAAGCTGGCAGAAAAGAGGATGAATTCAACGAGCTCATCATGGGTACATGAGGAAGCACCAAATTAGTCATCGATGTATTTGAGGAAGAGTTGAGGAGCCTTGCCTGTGTAGGCTTGGCAGAATGGATTGTTCCATGCAGCTAACAAAAAGGCAGGCATAGCTGTGTCCCTTGCTGGGTATCCATGGCTACCCCTTTAACCTGGAGAAAGTTGGATGAACCAAAGGAGAAATTATTGAGGGTGAGCACCAGCTACAATTTTTTTCTGTCCCTGGCCTGAATTGAATTGAAAATGAATTCTCATTTCCTGCCTCACTTGCAGATGATGTGCTTTACTTTTCAGAAAATCTGGATACTGACTGTTTTCTCGGAACACATGGTCCCCTGCCAATCCCCTCTACCCTGTCCTGGTATTGCACGGATATCCTGTACCGTTGGCCTGAAAGTGCATATTCTCTCTGCAGAGACTAACTTGATTTATTGAAGTCCAGAAATCTTGGTTATGTTTTGGCAGAGCTGAGAATTTGAGAATCTGAATGTGCAGAGGCAAATTACCAGCCAAAAGCACAATAAGTAACTAGTGTAGATTACTGTTCACGAAACCTATTTTTTTCCTTGGAGATGTGAGCTTATTTGCAGTGCTATAGGAAGAATTTCAGCCAAATCCTTTAAGATGGTGCTGAACCCACTGACTTCCTCCAGCATATTATTTTTGTTGCAGATTCTAGCATTTCCATTCTCTTGTGTTTGCAGCTTCTGAGGGAATTATCAGAAGGCCTTTCACACTGCTGAGTACATGTGAGTTAACCCTCCAAATTGGGGGGTTAAATTGCAGGAACCATGCAGTGTGAAAGGAAATAACTGGGCAGGGCAAGTCAATTTCAACTAGGCTCTAAACTTTGCTTGGAGCAGAGTTGAGAGCCCGGCTGAGTTAACTCACCAACCGCCTTCTGCCCTACTAGGAACAATTAGTGATGTTAGTACCTGTGTGCTTGCGTAAGTCTGACAGATAAATTTCACAGTGAAGCTGCCACATTCTGACAGCCCTGCTGCCTGAGCCCCACTTTGACGGCCTTCCGTTGTTGTGTTACCAGAGAGAGTGTGCTGCTTGAGGGGAGCGGGGCAGAGGGAGCAGATGGCATGAGGAAGTGGGGCAGGGGATTCATTTCAACAAGAAATATTTGACAAATTAATCTGATTTTTAAAAAAAATTATTTTAGATTTTTTATCATTAAACCAGGAGAACACCTCATTGACTGTTACAGAGCATATCAATATCTTCCAGCAATCTGCGTATATATGATGTTTCTCTTCCCCCCCCCCCCACCCCACTCCCCATTCCCACCCCCTGGAGAGAGAAGGCGAAGTAGAGGTAACAAGGAAAAAGAGAAAGAAGAGAAGGAAGAAAGGAAAGAGAGGCTAGGTCTGGCGTTTCCAGTACATATCCATAGAAGCTGTGGAGCCACTCCCTTGTATATCTACTTTTCTTGATCCACCTATTGGTGAATCTCTAAGTTTTTTTTTTTGACCATGTATGGCTACAATCATGCTCCTGTGTACTTCAATATGACTGCCATATTTTAACAAAGGTGCTGTGTTGGCTTCTAAGATAATACGTAATTTTTCCCATGGGAATACAGCTATGCATCTTAGTAATCCACTTGCTGATATGAAAAGGGGAGTCAGACTTTCAGACCATCATTATGCATTTTTTTGCTACGGCCAAAGAAATAAATATGAATTTAATTTGGAGTTTGGTTAATTTGTAGCTTATGTCCATAAGGTTTCCTTGTAGATACAATGTTGGGTCCGGTGGGAAGGTTACTTTCATTATTTTAGTTCGTATATTGGCCAAATCCTGCCAAAATGGGTCTACTTTACACAGGACCAGGTTGCATGAATGAATGTTTCCTGCTCCACCCCACACCTGAAGCACATTTCTGATACTTCCATCTTTACCTTCTGGGTTTTTTGCAGTGTGAGGTAGAACTGGTGCAGAAAGTTATATTGGAACAGTCTGTGTCTAGAGTTGATAAATTGTCACACTGTCTTTACATGATTCTGACCAACATCTTTCGTCAGTTGTGATGCCCAGGTCTGACTCCCATTTTTCCTTTGATCTGTATAACCCGCTTGGGGCTTTCACCTTGGAGTACCGTGTACCTTCTTGATATAAATTTGGGGAAATTTCCCAGGTGAAGCAACCCTTCAACCTTGCTATGTGTAGATAGGGCCATTGTCAGGCCCCACCTGTCCCTTAGGAATGATCTTAATTGGAAGAAACAGTGAAAGGTCCCATAAGACAAATTGTATTTGCCCCTTAGGTGCTCGAAGGACGTAAGCTATTTTCATTTGTAGCAGTCCTCAATGTATTGGATCCTCTGCTGGTGCCAAATCTCCAAGATTTTATTGCCTTTGTTAATGGGCATCAGTTCATTTTGATTCAGTGGCGCCTTAGGCAATATTTCCACTTTCTTTCTGTTACATTGATCTCATGCCAGATTTTAATCAGATGTTTCAGTATGGGGTTATCTGCTTTTAAATATTAATTTGGCATCCCATTTGTATATTAAATCCTTCGCTGTCCTCTTCCCCCATTGCATGCAATCCCATTTGCACCCAAAGAAGGATGCAAGGAACCTTGACTGAGCTGCTAGATATTTTTTTAAATCAGGCAACTAAGCCTTCCCCCCAGACACAGAGACACAGACGCTGTAGTCCCATGTCAGTTTTTTCCAATGCTATTCTTTCCAATACTTTTGCATTCCATATAACCATTAACGGAGCGGAAACAGGCCATGTTGGCCTTTCGAGTCCGCACCGGTTCACTGATTTTGTGTGCCTTCTTCAGGCATTCAAAATGAATTTCCTTATAATGGCATTCAGTGCCTTAAAAAAGGATGGTGGTAATGGAATTGGCAAAGATTGGAAGAGGTATTGGAGTCCTGGCATCACCTTCAACTTTATGCACTTGACCTTTCCCATTAAAATGATGGGCAGATCCTTCCATCTCATCAAACCAGCCTCAGTCTTTTCAAGCATAGGAGGGTAGTTTGTATAAGTTTTCCAGTTACTGTCAATCTTGATTCCTAGGTATTATAGCTCCTGCCTGCCAACTGAAATTTCTCTTTCTTTGGTCTTTTTTAAAAAAATTAAAAAATTTTTTCACACGATGAACATATTAACCAAAATACACACAAACATTTCCCTCTTGAATCTACACAGTGTCATTTTCTCCCCTTTCCCCCCTCCCTTCCCTCCCTCCTTCCCACCCCCCTCCAAACCCATTAAACGTTCAACATATACAATAAACCCATAAAACAATGTCATCACACAATGAAAATAAACTAGAAAATTGTGTCATCTACTTTTACACACTGGGTCAGTTCATTTCGTCGTCTTCTCATTCTATCATTTTAGGGGGTGGAGGTCCGCGGTAGGCCCTCTCTTTTGGGTTCCATGTACGGTTCCCAAATTTGTTCGAATACTGTGACTTTATTTTTTAAATTGTATGTTATTTTTTCCAATGGAATAAATTTATTCATTCCCATGTACCATTGCTGTACTCTCGGGCTCTCTTCTGATTTCCAAGTTGACATTATACATTTTTTTGTTACAGCTAAGGCTATCATAATAAATCTTTTTTGTGCTTCATCCAAGTCGAGGCCTAGTTCTTATTTTACTTGGAAGAAAGATCTCCGGATTTTTTGGTAAGTTGCTTTTTGTGATTTTATTTAATACCTGATTTAGATCTTCCCAAAACTTTTCCACTTTCTCACAAGCCCAAATTGCATGTACTGTTGTTCCCGTTTCCTTCTTACAGCGAAAACATCTATCTGATACTGTTGGGTCCCATTTATTTAACTTTTGGCGCATGGTATATAGCCTGTGTAACCAATTATATTGTATCATGCGTAACCTCGTGTTGATTGTATTTCTCATAGTTCCGGAGCATAGCTTTTCCCATATTTCATTTTTTAATCTTTGTTTAGATCTTATTCCCACTTTTGTTTGGGTATATAGCTTATTTCATCATTTTCTTTCTCTTGCAGCTTGATATACATGTTTGTTATAAATCTTTTAATTATCATTGTGTGTGTAATCACATATTCAAAATTGCTTCCTTCTGGTAATCTCAGCCTGCTTCCCAATTTGTCCTTCAAGTAGGTTTTCAGTTGGTGGTATGCAAAGATTGAACCGTGAGTTATACCATATTTGTCCTTCATTTATTCAAAAGATAATAAATTATTTCCCAAGAAACAATTTTCTATTCTTTTGATCCCTTTTCTCTCCCATTCTCTAAAGGAAAGGTTATCTATTGTGAAAGGGATTAGTTGATTTTGTGTCAATAATAATTTTGGTAGTTGGTAATGTTTTTTTTTCCTTTCTATGTGAATCTTCTTCCAAATGTTGAGCAGATGGTGCAGTACTGGTGAACATCTATATTGCACCTGTTTTTCATCCCACTTATAAAGTATATGTTCTGGTACCTTCTCCCCTATTTTATCTCGCTCTATCCTGGTCCAATCTGGTTTTTCCCTTGTTTTATAAAAATCTGATAGATATCTTAATTGTGCTGCTCTATAATAATTTTTAAAGTTTGGTAGCTGCAAACCACCTTGTTTGTACCATTCTGTTAATTTATCTTGCGCTATCCTCGGTTTCCTCCCCTTTCCATAAGAATTTCCTTATTATTTTTAGCTCCTTGAAGAATTTCTCTGTTAAGGGATTTGGTAATGATTGAAATAGGAATTGTATCCTTGGGAAGATATTCATTTTAATGTAATTTACCCTTCCTATCAGTTTTGGTGGTAAATCTTTCCAATGTTCTAAGTCATCTTGTAATTTCTTCATTAATGACTGATAGTTTAATTTGTATAGATGGCCTAGATTATTATCCTATGTATCGGATTGCTTGTGTTTGCCATTTAAATGGTGATTCTTTTTAAAATTCTGTATAGTCTACGTTACTCATTGGCATCACTACACTTTTATTTGCATTGTTCTTGTACCCCGATATTTCTCCATATTCCTTCAATTTCTTATGTAATTCTTTTATTAATAATTCTGGTTCTGTTAAGTATACTATGATGTCATCTGCAAATAGACTGATTTTGTATTCCTTCTCTTTTATTTTTATGCTTTTTATTTTATTTTCTGTTCTTATCAATTCTGCCAATGGTTCTATTGCTAAAGTGAACAGTGAGGGAGATAGTGGACATCCCTGTCTAATTGACCTGCTTAATATATATCTATTTACTAATTACTATCACCTTTGCCATTGGACCCTTATATAATGCTTTAATCCAATTAATATATTTCTCTGGTAGGTTGAACCTCTGTAATACTTTGAATAAATAATTCCATTCTACCCTGTCAAAGGCTCTGTATTGCCCCTTGTCCCTTGCCGGGCAATCACAACTCCCCTCTCCATTCGGACTGCGAACCCGTTCGCAAGTGTCAACTGATTTCGCAGTGACTGTTATTCTCCCAACCAACCCCCTCCAGAAGACTTTTATCTTCACATTACAACAAAGCTCCCCCTCTTTTCTCTTTTTCTTTTTATTTAAATTTTTTTAACCCCTCCTCTTTCCCCCCCTTCTCCCTTCCCTTTTCTTCCCTCCTTTAGTTCTTACTTATACATTATTTTTAGATCTTTATATGTAGTTTGTCATCGTTCTTTGTTCTTGTTACATCTCTTCATACCTCTTTCTGTTTTGCAGGCGTTCTGCAAATTCTCGCGCTTTCTCCGGATCCGAGAACAGTCTGTTTTGCTGCCCCGGGATAACTATTTTAAGCACCGCTGGATATCTTAACATAAATTTATAGCCTTTTTTTCCATTGGATCGATTTTGCTGCATTAAACTCCTTCCTCTTCTTTTGGAGCTCAAAACTTGTGTCTGGGAAGAAAAAAAAATTTGACCTTTGTATTCCAGTGGTTTTTATTCATTGCCTTCTCCAATATATTTTCTCTTGTGTATCTCAGAAATTTTACTAAAACGGATCTTGGTTTTTGTGGTGACTGTGGTTTCGGGGCTAATGTTCTGTGTGCCCTTTCTATTTCCATTCCTTACGCATCTCTGGCGTTCCCAGGACTTTTGGGATCCATTCTTTTATAAATTCTTTCATATCTTTGCCTTCTTCATCTTCCTTAATGCCCACTATCTTTATATTGTTTCGCCTACTATAGTTTTCCATTATATCCATCTTCTGAGCTAACAACTCCTGTGTTTCTTTAACTTTTTTTGTCACTTTCTTCCAATTTTCTTTTTAAGTCGTTCACTTCCATTTCTGCCACCATTACACATTCTTCCACATTTTCTAATCCTTTCCCTACATCTGTTATGACCAGCTCTATTCTACTCACTTTTTCTTCTGTACTTTTCATTTTGCTTTTCATTTCACTAAATTCTAGTGACAACCATTTTTTTTAATGCTTTCATTTGTTCTTGAAAATTTTTTTTATCTATGTACTGTCCATTAATTTTACCTCCTATTCCTCTGTGCAGAGCTTGGTGTTCTTCTTCTTCTGTGTCTGATCTTGGGTTTGTGTCTTCTCTTTCTCTTCCTTGTATCTATGTCTCTTCTGACTTTCTTGTTGAGCTGCTTGTCTCAGTTTATTGGATTTTTTTATCCATAGTTTCTTTTTTTTTTTTAAATTTTTTATTTTTCACACCATAAATCACAATAGCCATGATATACACTTTTTCTTTTCCACACATTTACAGTGACTTTTTCTCCCTCCCCCCTCCCTCCTCCCAAGCCACCCCCCCATCCCTCCCCCCTCTCATCCATTTTAGTTATACAATCTAGGTTGCATTAATTCAGTTAGACAATGTTGTCATTCAACAAAAATACACCAGAAATTCTACTGAGTCCATTTTTTTCTTCTCTTCTCCTTCCATCAACTTAGGTAATGTTTGTTCCCGGTAGGTTTTCGCTATTGTATTTAATGTAAGGCTCCCATACTTGTTCGAATATTTCAATATTATTTCTTAAACTATATGTTATTTTTTCTAATGGAATACATTTATTCATTTCTATATACCATTGTTGTATTTTCAAATTATCTTCCAATTTCCAGGTTGACATAATACATTTTTTTGCTACAGCTAGGGCTATCTTAACAAATCTTTTTTGTGCATCCTCCAAGTCAATTCCAAATTCTTTATTTTTTATGTTACTTAGGAGAAAGATCTCTGGATTCTTTGGTATATTGTTTTCTGTTATTTTATTTAATATCTGATTGAGATCATCCCAAAATTTTTCTACTCTCTCACATGTCCAGATTGCATGAATTGTTGTTCCCCTTTCTTTTTTACATCGAAAACATCTATCAGATACTGTTGGGTCCCATTTATTTAACTTTTGCGGTGTAATGTATAGTCTGTGTAACCAATTATATTGTATCATACGCAGCCTCGTATTTATTGTATTTCTCATCGTTCCAGAGCATAACTTCTCCCATGTTTCCTTTTTTATCTTTATATTTAAATCTTGTTCCCATTTTTGTTTAGTTTTACCATTTGTTTCCTCATTTTCCTTTTCTTGCAGTTTAATATACATATTTTTTATAAATCTTTTGATTAACATTGTATCTGTAATCACATATTCAAGGTTACTTCCCTCTGGTAAACTCAAGTTGCTTCCTAATTTATCTTTCAAGTAGGATCTCAGTTGGTAATATGCCAGCGCTGTATCTCCCGTTATATTGTACTTATCTCTCATTTGTTCAAAGGATAAGAATCTACTTCCTGAAAAACAATTTTCTATTCTTTTAATCCCTTTTTTTTCCCATTTTCTAAAGGCAAGGTTGTCTATTGTAAAAGGGAGTAGCTTATTTTGCGTCAATATTAGTTTTGGTATTTGGTAATTTATTTTATTTCTTTCTACATGAATCTTCTTCCATATATTGAGGAGATGGTGTAATACTGGAGAAGTTCTATGTTGTACCAATTTTTCGTCCCATTTATATAATATGTGTTCAGGTATCTTTTCCCCTATTTTATCTAATTCTAGTCTCGTCCAGTCTGGTTTTTCCCTTGTTTGATAAAAATCTGATAGGTACCTTAATTGTGCGGCTCTATAATAATTTTTGAAGTTTGGCAATTGTAAGCCTCCTTGTTTATACCATTCTGTTAATTTGTCTAGTGCTATCCTCGGTTTCCCCCCTCTCCATAAAAATCTCCTTATTATTTTCTTTAACTCTTTGAAGAATTTTTCTGTCAGTTGTATTGGCAATGCCTGAAATAAGTATAGTATCCTTGGAAAAATGTTCATTTTAATACAGTTTATCCTTCCTATCAGTGTTAGTGGTAGCTCTTTCCAATGCTCTAAATCGTCCTGTAATTTTTTCATTAGTGGATTGTAATTGAGTTTATATAATTGGCCTAGATTTTTGTTTATTTGCACACCTAGGTATCTTATTGCCTGCGTTTGCCATCTGAATGGGGATTCCTCCTTAAATTTTGAGAAATCCGCGTTATTCATAGGCATTGCTTCACTTTTATTTACGTTTATCTTGTATCCCGACACTTCTCCATATTCCTTCAATTTCTTATATAGTTCTTTTATTGATAGTTCTGGTTCTGTTAAGTACACTATCACATCATCCGCAAACAGACTGATTTTATATTCCCTGTCTTTTATTTTTATTCCTTTTATATTATTATCTCTTCTTATCGATTCTGCTAGTGGTTCTATAGCTAGCGCAAACAATAATGGTGATAGTGGGCATCCCTGCCGCGTTGACCTGCTTAAGTTAAATTGCTTTGATACATGTCCATTTACTGTCACTTTCGCTAACGGTCCCTTATATAATGCTTTAATCCAATTAATATACTTCTCCGGTAAACTGAATTTTTGCAATACTTTGAACAAGTAATTCCATTCTACTCTGTCGAAGGCCTTCTCTGCGTCTAAAGCAACTGCTACTGCCGGTGCTTTATTTCCTTCTACTGCATGAATTAAGTTAATAAATTTACAAATATTGTCTGTTGTGCGTCTTTTTTTGATAAATCCAGTTTGGTCTAAATTTACCATTTTCGGTACCTGTTCTGCTAATCTGTTCGCTAATAGTTTAGCTATTATCTTATAATCTGTGTTTAGCAAAGATATTGGTCTATATGACGCTGGTGAGAGTGGATCTTTCCCTTGTTTTAGTATCACTGTAATTATTGCTGTTTTACATGAATCTGGTAAGTTTTGTGTCTCATCAATCTGGTTGATTACATCCAGGAGGGGCGGTATTATTAGGTCTTTAAATGTTTTGTAGAATTCTATTGGGAGTCCATCCTCTCCTGGTGTCTTATTATTTGGTAAATTTTTTATTATCTCTTGTATTTCTACTGTTCCAAATGGTTCTGTTAATTTATTTTGTTCCTCTATTTGTAGTTTTGGTAGTTCAATTTTAGTCAAAAATTCATCTATTTTCCCTTCTTTCCCTTCGTTTTCGGTTCGGTATAATTGTTCATAGAATTCTCTGAAGTTTTCCTTAATTTATTTTGGATTATATGTAATTTGTTTGTCTTTTTTCCTTGTTGCCAATACCATTTTCTTAGTTTGCTCTGTCTTAAGCTGCCATGCTAGGATTTTGTGTGTTTTTTCCCCTAGTTCATAATATTTCTGTTTTGTCTTCATTATATTCTTCTCCACCTTATATGTTTGTAATGTTTCATATTTTATTTTTTTATCCGCCAATTCTCTTCTTTTGGTTGTATCTTCCTTTATTGCTAATTTTTTTTCTATGTTTATTATTTCCCTTTCCAACTGCTCTGTTTCCTGATTATAGTCCTTCTTCATCTTGGTTGCATAACTTATTATTTGCCCTCTAATGAATGCTTTCATTGCGTCCCATAGTATAAACTTATCTTCCACTGATTCCGTATTTACTTCAAAGTACATTTTTAATTGTTTTTCAATAAATTCTCTAAAATCCTGTCTTTTAAGTAGCATGGGGTTTAATCTCCATCTATACATTCTTGGAGGGATGTCTTCTAGCTCTATTGCCAATAACAGGGGTGAGTGGTCCGATAATAGTCTAGCTTTATATTCCGTTTTCCTAATTCTCCCTTGTATGTGGGCTGATAACAGGAATAGGTCTATCCTTGAGTATGTTTTATGTCTAGTCGAGTAGTATGAGTATTCCTTTTCTTTTGGGTTTTGTTTCCTCCATATGTCCACAAGTTTCATTTCTTGCATTGATTTAATTATAAATTTGGTTACTTTGTTCTTCCTGTTAATTTTTTTCCCCGTTTTATCCATATTTGGATCCAAATTCAGATTGAAATCCCCTCCTATTAGTATGTTCCCTTGCGTATTAGCTACCTTCAAAAAGATATCTTGCATAAACTTTTGATCTTCTTCGTTAGGTGAATATATATTAAGTAGATTCCAAAGCTCTGAATATATCTGACATTTTATCATAACATATCTCCCTGCTGGATCTATTATTTCCTCTTCTATTTTAAATGGCACATTTTTGCTAATTAATATAGCCACTCCTCTTGCTTTTGAATTATACGATGCTGCTGTTACATGTCCTACCCAATCTCTCTTTAATTTCTTGTGCTCCAATTCAGTTAAATGTGTTTCTTGGACAAATGCTATATCTATTTTTTCCTTTTTCAGTAAATTTAGTAGTTTCTTCCTTTTAATTTGGTTATGTATTCCATTAATATTTAGAGTCATATAGTTCAGCGTAGCCATTTTATATTTTGTTTATCTTCTCTTTCCGTTTTTCCATCATTACCTTTCCTCCTTTTCCATTTCTGTTTTCTTATTTTCAACTCTTTACCAGACAACATTCCTACAACATCCAACATTTTCCTTATTCTCCTATTTCTATCTTCTTTATCCCCAATCTCCCCTTCCCCTCCTGAGTTGCCCTTTATCCCTTGTCGGACAACCACATCTCCCCTCTCCATTTGGATTTGCGAATCCACTCGCAAGCGTCAACTGATTTTGCAGTGACCGCTCTTTTCCCCCCACCCAGCCCCCCCCAGAAAAGATTTCGTTTTTTATATGTCACGAAGGTCACTCTTTTAGTTCCCTCCTTATTCTCTCTATTCCATTACCTTCCCTTATTAATTCTTGTCTATACTTTCTATGTTTTCCTCTAATTACAGATACTTTCACATATGCCCGTTGTCTCTATTCACTCTTATACCTCTTTACCCGCATACATATCAATCGTGGTCATTTTTACCCTTCTTACCCGTCTTCATCCCTCAGTCTATTTTTGTCTTTACCCACATACATATCAATCGTGATAATTTTTGCTCTCATTACCCGTCTTCATCCCTCAGTCTATTTTTGTAATTGTTCTGCAAATTTTCGTGCTTCTTCTGGATCCGAGAATAGTCTGTTTTGTTGTCTTGGAATAAATATTTTCAATACCGCAGGATGCTTCAGTGTAAATTTATATCCTTTCTTCCATAAAATCGCTTTTGCTGCATTGAACTCTTTTCTCTTCTTTAGGAGTTCAAAGCTTATATCTGGATAAATGAAGATTTTTTGCCCTTTATACTCCAGTGGTTTGTTGCCCTCTCTTACTTTTTCCATTGTCTTCTCCAGCACCTTTTCTCTTGTAGTATATCTTAGGAATTTTACTACAATAGATCTTGGTTTTTGTTGTGGTTGTGGTTTAGGGGCCAATGCTCTATGTGCCCTTTCTATTTCCATTTCTTGCTGTAGTTCTGGACATCCTAGGGCCTTAGGGATCCATTCTTTTATAAACTCCCTCATATTCTTGCCTTCTACATCTTCCTTAAGGCCCACTATCTTTATGTTATTTCTTCTGTTATAATTTTCCATTATATCTATTTTTTGGGCTAGTAATTCTTGTGTCTCTTTAGTTTTTTTATTAGATTCCTCCAATTTCTTTTTTAAGTCTTCTACCTCCATTTCTGCTGCTATTGCCCGTTCTTCCATCTTGTCCATTTTTTTCCCCATTTCTGTTAAGGTCATATCCATTTTATTTATTTTCTTTTCTGTGTTGTTTATTCTTCTTCTTAAATCATTGAATTCCTGTGTTTGCCATTCTTTAAATGACTCCATGTATCCTCTAACAAGAGCAAGTACCTCCTTTACCTTGCCTATCTTTTCTTCTTCTATTTCCCTGTACTCTTCCTCTTCCTCTTCCTCTTCTTCTTCCTCTAGGTTGACCATCTGTTGTTTCTTTGCTGCCCTTTCCTCCTCTTCTTTCTTGTTTCTATTGTCTTCTGTGGTCTCTTCTTGCTGCAGGTGTTCTGCAGCTGTCGTTGCCGGCTGTGGAGATCGACTCCCCAGCTGGTCCCCCCTCCCGTCGGTGTGTTTTTTTGTATGCGCATCGCGCATGCGCGAGGAGTCGCGCATGCGCGGTTGCGCACTTTTACTCGGCTCTGTGAGCCATTGTTGTAGTTCTCTTTCTACCGACCTGAGGTAGTGGGGTCTTCTCTCCACAGCGGGCCTCTTCGGACAGGTAAGGCCTTCACCTTTTTCCTCCGTTGTCTTCTCTTCCTCTCTTCTTTCCGTTGATTTTGATTTTTCTCCTTTTGTCTCCATCTTCTTTCCACCTTTATATTCACTTTTCTTTAACTTGTATTTCTGTGCCTTTGTATTTTCTCTTGTTTTTCCCGACTTTTCTGGAGAGGGCTGGAGTTCACCGTCCGGCCACTACTCCATCACGTGACTCCTCCCTTATCCATAGTTTCTTGATGTTGATCCTCTTCTTCTGGGCTGGTTATCTGTTGTGTCTCTTGCTTCCTTTTTTCTTTCTCACCTCTCCCTTTCCCGTTGCTTTCTTTATCTTCCAGCTAGAAGCCCTGCTGTCGGGCATCTCTCAGCTGTTCATGCTGTGGAGTTTCACCTCACAGCTGGTATACCCTCCCGTCGGTGTTGTCCTTGTCGTGCCCATCTGCGCATGTGCGATTCCTCACACATGCGCAGTTGCGCACCTCTCTTTGGCTCAGTGAACCATTTTTACAGTCCCGCGGTCGGTGGGTCGCAACCCTGCAGGATTTCCACTAACGTCGGGGAGCAGGCTCTTCTTTCCACAGAGGGCCCCTGCTTTTTCGTGCAGGTAAGGCCTTCACCTTTCTCTTCCGGCTTCTATCCTTCTTCCTGTTGTTTTTGGTTTTTCTTTCTTAGGTGCCATTTTCTCCACACTTTTATTTTTTATTTGTTGTGGTTTGTGTATCTGGGGCTTTGCTTTTTCTTCACTTTTTTTTCTTCTTTTCTGGAGAGGATTGGTATTCTCCTACCGGCCACTACTCCATCATGAGACTCCTCCGCCATGATGAAATTGTTGAGGCAAGGGAATACATAGTTTTAATACATCCCTATTGTACTTTTCAGTAATTACCTTTGTGCCACTTGTTTGCATTCATAGCAATCTTTTGATTGCCTTAAAATCTAGTGATCTGTTTTGGCTATACTCGGTGACCAAACCTTTACAACTCTCTTGAGTTGTGAATTCTGAAGGTTTGGTACCATCTTGATGAAAACATTTTTTCTCTCTGCCCTGAATGGCTGATGCTATCTGATGGCATGATGATCTGTGGTTCTTGGCACTCCAAACAGCATAAATATTTAATATGTTTCTATTCAGTCAAGCCTCGTAAATATTTTGGGTTACTGAGAACTGTAGAGCTGCAAAGGAATATGAGAATACATGTCCACAGAACCCTGAAGGTGACAGAACAAGAATACAAGAATTGGAAGGCCTCGTTAGAATTGTATTAAGTATAAGTTTGGTCAAAGCTAGTGTACAGCTTTAGCTATCATTTTAAATAAAAGACATGGTGGGATAAGAAAAAGATAAAAAAGAGTTACAGTTGCGGAGAGTGATTGAGTCAGCTAAGCTTGTTTTTCTATCAACAAAGGAGATCAAGGGGTGATTTAATTGAGATATGAAAGGTCACAAGATGTTAAACTGCTAAGAGCCATTCCCCAAGAAAAGAAATCAATGACGAGATGGCGTTAATTGATTAAAGAACAGTAAGGGTGTGCAGAAAATTTTTTAATTTGGAAAACACGTGTGGAAGGATGCAGTAACTTGCTGTCTGAAAGGATGCATGAGTCAGAAACCTCGACCGCATTTAAAAAAAACTTGGTTGAGGATATGAGGACTTGAAAAGCCATTGTGTGTTGGATCATGGAACAAGCTGGAGTCTGGGACTAACCTATTATATATTGTTGTCTTTGCTATATAATATACACTGTTTGACCTGCTGACTTTGTCCAGCATTGTGGTTTTACTTCACCCACAGTGTGCAGATTTTTGTGTTTTACTCTAACTTAATGTCCACCTTTAGCTCATGTAGCAATGAGCTAAATGACCTCTGTTATGAATTTTTGATGATTCCATGAAATATTACAATGACATTCATAAAAATCATTGATTGAATCCTTACTTAAAGAAAATTCTTTTAAAATTAATATTTTGAGTTGTTACTTATTCCTAATTGCCCTTATGAATCAGTAGCCGGTGAAGGTGGTGATTTAGCACCAGTGATACTGTTGCTGGGTGTAGAAATGGAGGATTTTGCCTTGCTGACGGTGACTAATGCATTTCCAAGTCAGTGAGGATAGAAATATGCTAGTGGTGAGATTCCTAATGAATCTGTTCACCTTGTCCTCACTGTTAGGGGACATGGCTTTGTGAGGTGATTGATGTTGGAGCAGCTAAAACCAATGTCTGTAGTACATTTTGCAGATGATATGTATTGCAGTCACTGCACATCGGAAGTGTGACTGCGCTTAAGAATGGATTGACGCTCAAGAAAACACTTTTGTCCCAGCTCACAATGTATCTTTTAATAATGTTTGGGCTGTACTCACCCAGGCAAATTGAGACTCGTATCCTGTGCACGACCTTTGTTGTTTTTTTTAATATTTTTTTTATTTTTCACTGTGAATCATATCAACCAAAATATGTACAAACGTATCTCTTTAAATTTACACAATGGTCTTTTCTCCCCTTTTTTCCCCCCCTTTCCCTCCCTCCCCTCTACTCACCCCCCTCCAATAAGAAAATATTCAACTTTTACTATACAATAAAACCATAAAACAATATCTTCACACAAAGGAAAATAAACAAGAAAAATACGTCATCTATTTATTACACACTGAATCAAGTAGTTTTGTCTTATCATTTTCATTCTCATTTTAGGGGATGGAGGTCGTAGGCAAGCTCTCCCTGATATGTACCATGTATGGTTCCCAAATTTGTTCAAACATTGTGACTTCATTTTTTAAATTGTATGTTATTTTTTCCAATGGAATACATTTATTCATTTCCATGTACCATTGCTGTATCTCATGCTCTCTTCCATTTTCCAAGTTGACATTATACATTTTTTTGCTTTCGCTAAGGCTATCATAATGAATTTTTTTTGCACTTTATCCAATTTGAGGCCTAATTCTCTACTACTTGTGTTGCTTTAAAGAAGTATCTCTGGTTTTTTTGGTATGTTATTTTTTATAATTTTATTTTGTATCTGATTTAATTCTTCCCAAAACGTATTTACTTTCGTATATGCCCAAGTTGCATGTAATGTTGTTCCCATTTCCTTCTTACAGTGAAAACATCTATCCGATAATGTTGAATCCCATTTTTTTTTATTTTTGAGGAGTGATATATACCCTGTGTAACCAATTATACTGTATCATGCGTAACCTTGTGTTTATTGTATTCTTCATAGTTCCAGAACATAAGTTTTCCCATACTTCATTTTTTTATCTTTCTATTTAGATCTTTTCCCACTTCTGCTTAGGTTCATAGTTTATTTCATTTTCCTTATCTTGCAGCTTAATGTACATGTTGGTTATAAATCTTTTGATTATCACTGTGTCTGTAATCACGTATTCAAAGCTGCTTCCTTCAGGTAATCTCAAGCTTTTTCCCAATTTATCCTTTAAATACGCTTTCAATTGATGATATGCAAACATTGTACCATGAGTTATTCCATATTTGTACTTCAACTGTTCAAATGTGAATAAATTATTTCCCAAAAAACAGTTTTCTATTCTTTTGATTCCTTTCCTCTCCCATTCTCGAAAGGAAAGGTTATCTATTGTAAAAGGGATTAGCGGATTTTGCGTCATTAGTAATTTTAGTATTTGATAATTCATTTTTTTCCTTTCTAAGTGGATCTTCTTCCATGTATTAAGTAAATGATGCAGGACTGGTGAGTAGTTATATTGCACCAGCTTTCCCCTATTTTATCTAGTTCTATCTTAGTCCTGTCTGGTTTTTCCTTTCTATTGTAAAAATCTGATAAATACCTTAATTGAGCGGCTCTATAATAATTTCTAAAATTTGGTAACTGTAAACCACCTTGATGATACCTCTCTGTTAATTTATCTAACACGACCCTTGGATTCCTCCCTTTCCACAAGAATTTCCTTATTATTCTCTTTAGTTCCTTAAAGAATTTTTCTGTTAAGGGAATTGGTAATCTTTGAAATAAGTATCGTATCCTTGGGAACACGTTCATTTTAATGCAGTTTACCCTCCCTATCAACATTAGTGGTAATTCTATCCATTGTTCTAAGTCTTCCTGCAATTTCTTTATTAGTGGCTGATAATTTAGTTTGTACAAGTGGCTTAAGTTATTATCTAATCTGATCCCTAGGTATCGGATTGCTTGTGCTTGTCATTTAAATGATGATTCTATTTTTAAATTTTGTATAGTCTGCGTTACTCATTGGCATCACTTCACTTTTATTTGCATTGTTCTTGTACCCCGATATTTCTCCATATTCCTTCAATTTCTTATGTAATTCTTTTACTGATACCTCTGGTTCTGTTAGGTGTACTATGATGCCATCTGCAAATAAGCTGATTTTATACTCCTCCTTTATTTTTATCCCTTTTATTTTATTTTCTATTCTTATCAGTTCTGCCAAAGGTTCTATTGCTAAGGAGAACAATGAGGGGGATAGTGGACATCCCTGTCTAGTTGACCTACTTAATTTAAAGTGACTCGATACATATCCATTTACTGTTACCTTCGCCAATGGTCCATTATACAATGCTTTAATCCAATTTATATATTTTTCTGGTAGATTAAATTTCTGTAATACTTTAAATAAGTAATTCCATTCTACTCTGTCAAAGGCCTTTTCTGCGTCTAGAGCAACAGCCACTGTTGGTTTCTTATTTCCTTGAACTGCGTGAATTAGATTAAAAAGTTTGCAGACATTGTCCACTGTTCGTCTTTTTTTAATAAATCCAGTTTGATCTTGTTTTCCTATTTTAGGTACACAATCGGCCAATCTATTTGCTAATAATTTCGCTATTATAGTCTGAGTTAAGTAAACATATTGGTCTATATGATGCTGGTGTTAGTGGATCCTTCCCCTTCTTTGGTATTACTGCAATTATTGCTGTCTTACATGAATCTGGCAAGTTTTGTGTTTCTTCTATCTGGTTCATTATTTCCAGGAGAGGTGGAATTAATAACTCTTTAAATGTTTTATAGAATTCTATTGGAAATCCATCCTCTCCTGGAGTTTTATTGTTCGGTAGCTTTTTTAATATATCCTGTACTTCCTCTATTTCAAATGGTTTTATTAGTTTGTTTTGTTCCTCTTTTTGCAATTTCAGCAGTTCAATTTTAGCTAAAAATTCCTCTATTTTATCACCTTTACCCTCATTCTCACATTGATGCAATTATTCATAAAATTCTTTAAAGTTTTCATTCATCTCTGTTGGGTATATGTAATTTGTTTGTCCTTTTTCCTTGATGCCAGTATCGTTCTTTTAGCTTGTTCTCTTTTAAGTTGTCAGGCTAATATTTTGTGTTTTTTCTCCCAGTTCATAACACTTTTGCTTTGTTTTCATTATGTTCTTCTCCACCTTGTACATTTGTAATGTTTCGTATTTAATTTTTTTGTCCACCAATTCTCTCCTTTTCGTTATACAATCCTTTTTTACTAATTCCTTTTCTGTACTTACTATCTCCCTTTCCAACTGCTCTATTTCCCGATTGTAATCCTTTTTCATCTTAGTCACATAACTTACTATCTGCCCTCTCATGAAGGCTTTCATTGCGTCCCATAATAAAAATTTGTCTTTTGCCGATCCTGTGTTTATTTCAAAAAATGTTTTAATTTGGCATTCAATAAACTCCCTAAATTCCTGTCTTTTAAATAGCATGGAGTTTAACCTCCATCTATATATTTTTGGTGGGATGTCCTCCAGTTCTATTGCTAATAATAGGGGTGAATGATCTGAGAGTAGTCTCGCTTTGTACTCAGTTTTCCTAACTCTCCCTTGAATATGGGCTGATAACAAAAACATATCAATCCTTGAGTAAGTTTTGTGCCTACTCGAATAATATGAAAATTCCTTCTCTCTTGGGTGTTGCCTCCTCCATATATCAATAAGTTTCATTTCCTGCATTGATTTAACCATAAATTTGGCTACTTTATTCTTTTTACTTGTCTTTTTTCCAGTTTTATCCAACATTGGGTCCAAGTTAAGATTAAAATCCCCTCCTATCAATATATTTGCTTGTGCATCTGCAATCTTCAAAAAAATATCCTGCATAAACTTTTGATCCTCCTCATTAGGTGTGTATATATTGAGCAAATTCCAAAATTCTGAATATATGTGACACTTTATCATTGCATACCTCCCTGTCGGATGTATTATTTCCTTTCTATTTTGATTGGTACATTTTTGTTAACTAGTATGGCTACACCTTGAGCTTTTGAATTATAGGATGCTGCCATTACATGTCCTACCCAGACTCTCTTTAGTTTATGTTCCGCCTCAGTTAGATGCATTTCCTGCACAAATGCTATATTTATTTTTTCTTCCTTCAATAAATTGAGTAGCCTCTTCCTTTTTAATTTGGTATGTATTCCATTAATGTTTATAGTCATAGTTCAACATGCTATCTTATATCTTGCATACATCTCTTTTCCACCTCTTTGCCACTTCCATCCCCTTTCCCCATTTTCATCTCTTAGTTTTCTCTTATTTCACTTAATATACGACAACACATTTAAGACATAAAGTACCCCTGCAGTTCCCACATCCACTAATACCTTAACCCCAAATATTCCTCCCCCCCTCTCTGAGTTGCCCCATACCCCTTGACGGGCAACTGCCACTTCCCTTTTCATTTGGGTTGAGATCTTGTTGGCAGCGTCAACTGATTTTGCAGTGACGGTTATTCCCCCTCCACCCAGCCCTCTCCATAACATATAACATAACATAACAATTTACAGCACGGAAACAGGCCATTAGGCCCTTCTAGTCCGCACCAAACCAAACACCCCTCTCTAGTCCCATCTCCCTGCACAATGCCCATAACCCTCCATCTTCTTCTCATCCATATACCTGTCCAACCTTTTCTTAAATAATACAATTGACTCCGCCGCCACTTCCTCATTCCACACGTCTACCACTCTCTGAGTAAAGAAGTTCCCCCTCATGTTACCTCTAAACCTCTGCCCCTTAATTCGTAACTCATGTTCTCTTGTTTTAATCTTTCCTCCTCTTAACGGAAATAGTCTATCCACATCCACTCTGTCTATCCCTTTAGTAATCTTAAATACTTCTATCAAATCCCCTCTCAACCTTCTACGCCTCCAGAAAACACTTTTTTTTAAACACGTATAACAAAGCTCTCTCTTTTTTTTCCCCCTTGCACCTTTCCTTCTCTTTTCCCTCTTTAGATCTTTACATATACATTGTTTTTACATCTTTATATATACTTTATCACCATTCTTCATTCTTGTTACATCTCTTCATCTCTTCTCCTGTCTTGCAAATGTTCTGCGAATTCTTGGGCTTTATCTGCATCTGAGAGCAGTCTGTTTTGCTCCCTGGGTATAAATATTTTAAGCATGGCTGGATGTCTTGATATGAATTTGTAACCTTTTTTCCATAAAGTTGATTTCGCTGTATTAAATTCCTTCCTCCTCGTTAAGAGTTCAAAACTTATGTCTGGGTTAAAAAAAAATATTTTGACCCTTGTATTCCAATGGTTTATCATCTTCTGTAATTTTATTCCTTGCCCATTCCAGTATATTTTCTCTTGTTGAGTATCTCAAAAATTTTACTAAGCTGGATCTTGGTTTTTGATGTGCCTATGGTTTCGGAGCTAATGCTCTGTGTGCCCTTTTTATTTCCATTTCTTCCTACATTTCTGTTGTTCCCAGGACCTTCGGGATCTATCCTTTTATAAATTCCTTCATGTCTCTGCCTTCTTCACCCTCCTTCAGGCCCACTATTTTAATGTTGTTTCACGTACTATAATTTTCCAACATATCAATTTTCTGAGCTAACAACTCTTGTGTCACTTTCTTCAAATTTTTCTCTTAAGTCATTCACTTCCATTTCTACAGCCGTTTCCTGCTCTTCCACATTCTCTACTCTTTTCCCTATTCTGTCATTACCAGTTCTAACCTTTGGATTTTATCTTCTGTTCTTTTCATTTTCCTTTTAATTGCATTGAACTCTAATGACGACCATTCTTTTAGTGATCTCATTTGTTCTTCAAAAAATACTTTATCTATATTCTGTTTATCAGTTTTACCTTCTATTTCTCTGTGAAGATCTTGGTTGTCTTCTTCTGTGTCTGCGTCTCTTCTGTTTTTCCTGATGAGCTACTTGTATTTCTTCGTCGGGCCTCTTGTTGCTGTTCCTTCCTTCTTGGGCTGCTCATCTTTTGTGCTTCTTGACATTGGTCTCCTTGTCGATCTTCCCTCTGTCTGTCTTCCACGTCTGTTTCGTCACACCCTCTTCTGCTGTCTTCCTTATCCTCCAGCTGAGAGCCCTGGTGTCGGGCGTCTCTCAGCTGCTCGGTCTGTGACAGCCTGCTCCTCTGCTGAGCTCCTCTCCCGCCGGTGTCCTCTTTTTCCTCTGATTGCGCACTGCGCATGTGCGACTCCTTGCGCATGCACCATTGCACACTTTTTTTGACTCCGAGAGCCATTTTTGTAGTATACTGGCTGGTGGGTCGCTACTCTATAGGGCAGGTACTGACCTCAAGGTTCGGGCGCTCCTCGTCACCACAGTGTCCTGTTTCTTCCTGCAGGTAAGGGCTTCTTCCTTCTTCTCCGACGACTTTTAAACATTTTTCCAGTTGTCCCTACTTTCTCCTTATTGGAAGCCATCTTCTTTCTCTCTGTATCTATCTTCTATTTCTTGTACTCTATTTTTGTTATGCTTTGCTTTTTTCTAACTTTTTTCCTATTTTCCTGGAGAGGGCTGGTTTTCCTGACCAGCCACTACTCCATCATGTGACTCCTCCGACCTTTGTTGTTGATGGTGGAAAGGCTTAGGAGTGTCAGGAAATGAATCACTTAGTGCAGGATACCCAAACGGTCAGGTTCTCTCTCGTAATTCAAACCCATGTATTGGTGAAAATATTCATGTTATTGCCATGTTTTAAAACTTTGGCTCTTGGGAGAGCTCGCTTCGATGTCAGCAGTCTTGAAGATGTAGTTTAAAAACCCTGATAATCATTATGTTTTATTAATATTCATTCCGAAGTCTCAAATTTATTCAGCAGATCGTTTGAAAACCTTATGAAGATCACTCAAAGCAAAATTTCTTTACAGTGGATTTTGTACTGCTCTGCAGTCTCAAATAATTATTAGTCCTGCACGTAGCTCATGAGAATGAAATCTCAGCTGTTTTATCTTGATTTATCAGTGTTCTTCTGGGCTGGTGCTATTTCTTGAGTATATCAGAATGACCTTTGTTATTCTTATTTTTAATTGAATTCACTTGGATCTCCCTGCATGTTGATAGTAGTGAATCTGAAATTGTGTGGCTCTGGAAATCCTAAATATTCAAATTTTCCACAAATGAAATAATGTACAATCCAAAAAAAATCTCTAAAATTATAGAAAACTGCATGGTAAAAACAAAGAAACACAATTAATCACAATTGTCAAACAATGTGATTTAATTTGGGTAGAACAGGGTATAGACAGGGTTTATAGCAAACATTAGAAATGCAATGAAGCCAAGAGGATTGATCACTCATAAACATGGGAACAGACTCCTTAATGTTATTTGTGAGTTATGTTCAAAATCTTCTGCAATTTGGGAAACTGGCCATGTAACTAATGTTTAGAGGCCATTTTTCAAGGAATCTACAGTAAAATGTGATCATCTGTATCCATTGTAGATGGTAATAAGCTCCATTTAGTGATCGTCAGAAATAGCTACATTTGGAGTCAGACTTGAAGTCTCGAATGTATTTATTGTAGAATACTGATCAGCTCAATGTTATCTATTCTTGGCTATTTATCTCTGTTATATATTAATCCTATGTCTCAATCATTCATTTCTTGTGTTCTGATTGCAGCTCTCCACTTGCTCTCTCCACAACTAAAACTAACTTGTTTTTCTCATTTTGTCCAGGACTGATGAAAGGTTCTTGACCCAAGATGTTAAATCAACTTGTCTTTCTACAGATGCTGCTCAACCTGCTGCGTATTTTCGTTATTTTCTGTTTTTACCTCAACATGAAATATTAATTGGTCATTGAGGTGCTGATGACCTTTTTCTATAATTGCATAATTCCAAATAACTATTTTTCCTGAATTTTTCTCATTTAGATCAGCCATTGACATTAAATTTAATTCCAAGCCATCCATCTACTATGCATAGAGTCCCATCCTGTGTTTTTTATGTTCTTTATTTAATCAATTAAATGCTTTAAACATATCAATAGTTGTTGAATTTCTTTTTCATTATCTTGATTCCCTGTCATCTTCTGTTTACCCCTTATATTTTGTAAGCAAGTTTAGTTTTGGAAGATTTTAAGCATCCTCAGGAAATTGAGACTGAGCATTCAAAGCAATTACTCTCTCCCTACAAATGTTTAGTTAACGTCGAGGACTTTCCATTGAATTTGAAAGGTATTGCTGGTCTTTATAAGTTCATGGTTCCTATTTCCAATGTGAACTGTGATGAAGAAAAAAATTAAGTCTGACATAGCTGACCTAAAACAAGAGTAGGGAAATAAAGCTTAAAGCGATATCCAAATTTATTGATAAGATGGAGAATCAGAAGCAATGTGGTCTTTTGAAAGTTAATGACATCAATGTTGTGTTTGTGTATTGAAAAAAATAAAGGTCTGAACCAACCTTTTTTAGCAAAAGGTTTTAGTACTTTAGCTGTACAGATACTTCAGGTTGTTCCTCCTCAATGTAAACAATTTTACAATCTGAGGATATGGTTCTTCCACTGACAAAATTGGAAGATTTTACTTTCAGGCTTGTTAGAATCTGAAAAATGTACAGCATAGAAATGACCCTTTAGGGAAATGATGCAGATCTATAGTAGTCCCATTTGCCAGTGTTGGAGCCATTATTCCTCTCTTCCTCCCCAATTACCTGCCCAAATATCTTTTTAAATTTGCAATTGTATCTGCCTCTATCACTTCCTCTGGCAGGTTGTTCTGCCACCCTCTAAAACACTTGTCCCTTAAATCTACTTTATGGTTCTTCTTTCTCTCCTTAAACCTGAGTGCCCTCCAGTTTAAAACTCCACTGCCTAGGGGAAAAATTCTGACCACCTCTACTCAAAATGTTGTAAACTTCTTATAAGGTCACTCCTCAATTTCTGATATTCCAGTGAGAAAAAAACCGAGCCCTATCCAATCCAAGAGACCTTGTAAGTAAAGCTCTCAATTCCAGTCAGCATTCTGGTGAATTCTTCTGCACTCCATCTTTCACTCTAAAATATTTGTCTTGTGGTGAACAGAACTGTGCACAATGTTCCAAGTGCGATGTTGTCAATGTTTTGTTCTCATCAAGCTGTTTTTATTGAAATGGAAGTAGTCTGGCCTGGGTGGGGGTGGGGGTGGGGGGTGGGGGGTGGGGGGTGGGGAGAGGGGGAGAGTCTATTTAAATTATTCATAATTTTTATTTTGCTTTAAATTTGATTTAATTTTTCACACCCCAGTTTGGCAATACAGTTAATCATGTGAGCATAAATGGACTAAATTGACAAATATAAAGCTGAATTATCAAGGTGGTCACAAAATATTCATGCATGATGCTAGAAAATCAGGATACTGCAAGTAGTTGTTACAGGTGAAAATATTTAGTGTTTGGGGAAATTGAAGCTTCAAATTTTAGTTTGTGGTTTTGCTCAGTGTAGGTTATGTTTTGGTGCTGAAGTTAACTGCTGTTTCATCAGTTTGTTTGTTTAGGTTACCTTCATGAATCAACAAGATTCCAACAAAAAATCTTATTGACAGAAGCTGCTACTCACTAAACAGTTTATTGATGCATATTTTCCATGGCTTACTTTCAAAATAAGAATGTGCATTTAGTTGGTCAATAGCAATAGATCATTTTCCTCATTTATGTTGTATGATACTCTTCTCTCTTTGGCTTGGCTTCGCGGACGAAGATTTATGGAGGGGGTAAAAGTCCACGTCAGCTGCAGGCTCGTTTGTGGCTGACAAGTCCGATGCGGGACAGGCAGACACGGTTGCAGCGGCTGCAGGGGAAAATTGGTTGGTTGGGGTTGGGTTTTTCCTCCTTTGCCTTTTGTCAGTGAGGTGGGCTCTGCTATGATACTATAAATAGGAAATATTACTTTCCATCTTGATGAAAGGCTCAAGCCCAAAACATTGCTGATGTATCTTTACCTTTGCCACATAAAGGCACTGTTTGACCTGCTGAGTGTCTCCAGCATTTGTGTTTTTTTTTTACTTTCCATCTTTCTTTATTCTTGTTTATAATTAGCTTTGGCACTGTTCAGAGTTTGAGTGTTGCTAGCTTGAGTAGCTATGAGAGACGTTTCTGTTATAATACAACATTGTATTAAAGCTACTTACATTGTATTAAAACCCAAAACCCAACCAACCAATTTTCCCTTGCAACCGCTGCAACCGTGTCTGCCTGTCCCGCATCGGACTTGTCAGCTACAAACGAGCCTGCAGCTGACGTGGACATTACCCCTCCATAAATCTTCGTCCGCGAAGCCAAGCCAAAGATTAAAGCTACTGTAGTGCAGTCAGTCAAGATTACAAAGCTTTGACATTTTTCTTCATTGAATTGTAATCTGAATAGACCATTTAGATAACATGGTGACATTTTTCATTTATCATTCACTTCAGCATCAAACTTTGTTGAATTTCATATGAAATTCAGAAGCTCTAATATTATTTTTGATAATAGCATCACTGAATATAGCCCATGTGAACAAATTGTCAGATCGAGTTCAATAAAACATGTCTAAGTCCCATCTGAGAAATACCTGAATTTATTTTTGTTGTTGGAAATTTAAGAATCCTGTCAGTCATGTTTATTTCAAGTGCTATTTTGGTAAAATTGAGACTTGCTTCCTAATTTGGTACTACGATGGTTCTTTGATTTCTTTTCCTTGAGTTCTCTTTTGCATCAGTTTGATCTTTAAATAAAAAACATTGCAGGTTGGCCTACTTATTGTTTTTGAGCTATGATGCTTGGATTACCCTGAAGTTCCACATATTTGAGATTTTGCATCTTCAGAGGAGAAAGGGTGGGAAGATGTATCATAAATGGGAGTCAGTGTACTTATGTTTGGTGGCTTGCTTATCCCAGATGGAGACAGATCTAGAAAAGGAAGTAAATAATCAAAAACGGGACATCTGAACATGACAGCAAAAGTGATGAAATTTTGAAATCCTGCATAAGTGCAAGAAGAATTGAATGAGCAGATCTGTGTAGAACTGAGGCAAAGGTTATTCCTTATATCCCACAATAAGAAAGGCATTTTAAAAAAATATTGCTGGTCGAGCTGCACAGTAACCTGTGTATAAGAGACACCTGCTACAAAGATTTGTTCCGCCTTTATAACTGCAGTGTAAACTCACTTAAGATTGTACAGTACTGGCTAGTGAAATAAATTCTAATCCTCCAGTGTCTTCAATACCATGTCTTAGAAATGCTGAAACTTGTAATCATTGTTTACATTGGGAATAATTTGATCTTAAGTGAGACTGGCCTGTAATGATCTGAAAGAATAATTTTTAGACCCAAGTGTGGATAATGTGCCATTCAGAATTAAATCTATTTTGTACTATGCAACTTTAAATTATACACTTTCCTGTAAAGCATGATATTTAATTTTTCTATAGCAGTGACAGCACAAAAGTAGTTCTTGAGTGGTTCTCTAAACATATTACTGTTTAAATCAAGGTCTTTGGTGTGGTGAATCGTGTGATCCTGGTGCAATCAATCTTTAGGGAGAATTCCCATTTGGGAGCTAGAATGAATGTTTTTTAAAAGTCTGCTGTGTTATTGCAGAATGTTTTTTAATTTTTATTTTTCACACTGAACTATATCAATCAAAATACATATAAACATTTCCCTCTTAAATATACACAGTGGCATTTTCTCCCCTTTTTTCCCCCCCTCCAAACCCATTAAACGTTCAACATATACAATAAAACCATTAAACAATGTCATCACACAATGAAAATAAACTAGAAAATTGTGTAATCTACTTTTACACACTGGGTTGGTTCATTTCGTCTTCTTCTCATTCTATCATTTTAGGGGGTGGAGGTCCGTGGTAGGCCTTCTCTGTTGGGTTCCATGTACGGTTCCCAAATTTGTTCAAATAATGTGACTTTATTTTTTAAATTATATGTTATTTTTTTCCAATGGAATAAATTTATTCATTTCCATGTACCATTGCTGTACTCTCGGGCTCTTTTCTGATTTCCAAGTTGACATTATACATTTTTTTGTTACAGCTAAGGCTATCATAATAAATATTTTTTGTGCTTCATCCAGTTTGAGGCCTAATTCTTTATTTCTTATATTACTTAGAAGAAAGATCTCTGGATTTTTTATGTTGCTTTTTGTGATTTTATTTATTTAGATCTTCCCAAAACTTTTTCTCTTTCTCACATGCCCAAATTGCATGTACTGTTGTTCCCATTTCCTTCTTACAGCGAAAACATCTATCTGATAATATCCATTTTTAAAAAACTTTTGGGGCGTGATATATAACCTGTGTAACCAATTATATTGTATCATGCGTAACCTTGTGTTTATTATATTCTTCATAGTTCCAGAGCATAACTTTTCCCATACTTTTTTTTATCTTTATGTTTAAATCTTCCCACTTTTGTTTGGGTTTATAACTTACTTCAACATTTTCCTTCTCTTGCAGCTTGATGTACATGTTCGTTATAAATCTTTTTATTATCATTGTTTCTGTAATCACATATTCAAAGCTTCTTCCTTCTGGTAATCTCAATCTGTTTCCCAATTTATCCTTTAAGTAGGCTTTCAGTTGATGGTATGCAAACATTGTACCATGAGTTATTCCATATTTGTACTTCATTTGTTCAAATGATAATTAATTATTTCCTAAAAAAACAATTTTCTATTCTTTTAATTCCTTTTCTCTCCCATTCTCTAAAGGAAAGGTTATCTATTGTAAAAGGGATTAGCTGATTATTGCGTCAAAAATAATTTTGGTAGTTGGTAATTTGTTTTTTATGCTTTCTAAGTGAATCTTCCATATATTGAGTAAATGATGCAATACTGGTGAGCTTTTATATCATATCAGCTTTTCATCATACTTATAAAGTATATGCTCTGGTACCTTCTCCCCTATTTTATCTAGCTCTATCTTAGTCCAATCTCGTTTCTCCCTTGACTGATCTTTGGCTTGGCTTCGCGGACGAAGATTTATGGAGGGGGTAAAAGTCCACGTCAGCTGCAGGCTCGATTGTGGCTGACAAGTCCGATGCGGGACAGGCAGACTCGGTCGCAGCGGTTGCAGGGGAAAATTGGTTGGTTGGGGTTGGGTGTTGGGTTTTTCCTCCTTTGTCTTTTGTCAATGAGGTGGGCTCTGCGGTCTTCTTCAAAGGAGGTTGCTGCCCGCCGAACTGTGAGGCGCCAAGATGCACGGTTTGAGGCGATATCAGCCCACTGGCGGTGGTCAATGTGGCAAGCACCAAGAGATTTCTTTCGGCAGTCCTTGTACCTCTTCTTTGGTGCACCTCTGTCACGGTGGCCAGTGGAGAGCTCGCCATATAACACGATCTTGGGAAGGCGATGGTCCTCCATTCTGGAGATGTGACCCACCCAGCGCAGCTGGATCTTCAGCAGCGTGGACTCGATGCTGTTGGCCTCTGCCATCTCGAGTACTTCGATGTTAGAGATGAAGTCGCTCCAATGAATTTTGAGGATGGAGCGGAGACAACGCTGGTGGAAGCGTTCTAGGAGCCGTAGGTGATGCCGGTAGAGGGCCCATGATTCGGAGCCGAACAGGAGTGTGGGTATGACAACGGCTCTGTATACGCTAATCTTTGTGAGGTTTTTCAGTTGGTTGTTTTTCCAGACTCTTTTGTGTAGTCTTCCAAAAGCGCTATTTGCCTTGGAGAGTCTGTTGTCTATCTCGTTGTCGATCCTTGCATCTAATGAAATGGTGCAGCCGAGATAGGTAAACTGGTTGACCGTTTTGAGTTTTGTGTGCCCGATGGAGATGTGGGGGGGGCTGGTAGTCATGGTGGGGAGCTGGCTGATGGAGGACCTCCGTTTTCTTCAGGCTGACTTCCAAGCCAAACATTTTGGCAGTTTCCACAAAACAGGACGTCAAGCGCTGAAGAGCTGGCTCTGAATGGGCAACTAAAGCGGCATCGTCTGCAAAGAGTAGTTCACTGACAAGTTTCTCTTGTGTCTTGGTGTGAGCTTGCAGGCGCCTCAGATTGAAGAGACTGCCATCCGTGCGGTACCGGATATAAATAGCGTCTTCATTGTTGAGGTCTTTCATGGTTTGGTTCAGCATCATGCTGAAGAAGATTGAAAAGAGGGTTGGTGCGAGAACACAGCCTTGCTTCACGCCATTGTTAATGGCAAGGGTTCAGAGAGCTCATTGCTGTATCTGACCCGACCTTGTTGGTTTTCGTGCAGTTGGATAACCATGTTGAGGAACTTTGGGAGGCATCCGATGCACTCTAGTATTTGCCAAAGCCCTTTCCTGCTCACGGTGTCGAAGGCTTTGGTGAGGTCAACAAAGGTGATGTAGAGTCCTTTGTTTTGTTCTCTGCACTTTTCTTGGAGCTGTCTGAGGGCAAAGACCAAGTCAGTAGTTCCTCTGTTTGCGCGAAAGCCGCACTGTGATTCTGGGAGAATATTCTCGGCCACACTAGGTATTATTCTCTTTTGGAGAATCCTAGCGAAGATTTTGCCTGCAATGGAGAGCAGCGTGATTCCCCTGTAGTTTGAGCAGTCTGATTTCTCACCTTTGTTTTTGTACAGGGTGATGATGATGGCATCACGAAGGTCCTGAGGCAGTTTTCCTTGGTCCCAACAAAGCTTGAAAAACTCATGCAGTTTGGCATGCAGAGTTTTGCGGCCAGCCTTCCAGACCTCTGGGGGGGATTCCATCCATACCTGCTGCTTTGCCACTTTTCAGTTGTTCAATTGCCTTATATGTCTCATCCTGGGTGAGGACCTCATCCAGCTCTATCCTTAGGGACTGTTGAGGGAGCTGGAGCAGGGCGGAATCTTGGACTGAGCGGTTGGCACTGAAAAGAGATTGGAAGTGTTCTGACCATCGGTTGAGGATGGAGATCTTGTCGCTGAGGAGGACTTTGCCGTCTGAGCTGCGCAGCGGGCTTTGGACTTGGGGTGAGGGGCCGTACACAGCCTTTAGAGCCTCGTAGAAACCCGTGAAGTCGCCAATGTCCGCGCTGAGTTGGGTTCGCTTGGCGAGGCTAGTCCACCACTCATTTTGTATCTCCTGGAGTTTGCGCTGAAGATGGCTTCATGCGCGACGGAAGGCTTGTTTCTTCTCTGGCCAGGACGGCTTTGTAAGGTGAGCCTGGTGGGCAGCTCGCTTCTTTGCTAGCAGCTCCTGGATTTCCTGGCTGTTATCGTCGAACCAGTCCTTGCTTTTCTTGGAGGAGAAGCCCAGTACCTCTTCAGTGGATTGCAGTATGGTAGTCTTCAGCTGATCCCAGAGGGTTTCAGGGGACGAGTCCGTGAGGCGGATTGCATCGTCGAGCTTTGCTTTGAGGTTTGCCTGGAAGTTTCCTCTCACTTCGTCTGACTGCAGGTTTCCAACATTGAACCTCTTTCTAGGGGCTCTACTGTTCCTGGGGTTTGGCTTGAAGTGAAGATTGAGCTAGCAGCGAACCAGCCGGTGGTCAGTGTGACATTCCGCGCTGGGCATGACCCTGGTGTGGAGCACATCTCGTTTGTCTCTTTCTCTCACAACTTCAAATATTTTATCCACTTGCTACATCATTTTTACACCTTCTTTGTAAAATTCTTATTTTCTACTCTACTCTCTCCACATTTTATAACTTCTTCAGTTATTAACATCAATGATTGCTGAAAATTCTCCATTTAAATTTTAATTTCAAATGTAAATGCATAAGGCTCTTTCATTTTCCGCACCTTTATTGGCCACAGTTCTTTGTTCTAAATGTATTTCTTGTTCTTGCTTTGCTTTTTCACTGGAGCTGGAAGCCTCTAGTGTCTTTTTTAATGTTTCCTCCATTTTTTTTGTGCTCTGCGCATGCATGACTCAAGGTAGGCCTGCCTTCATTTTTTCTTGTTCAGCTTCCTGTGTAATTACAGCTGTTTTTTCTTTCCGTGGTGCCATTTTAAATTACTTTCCAAGTCTTCCGATACTTTTTTCCTATTTTTATCTTCAACCTTTTTTAACCTCATTGTTTCAACGAGAGTAGGGATTTGCAGTCGAACCCCATGTCGTCACATGCCATGACTCTTAGGTTCATAAGATTATACATCATTTTTTCCATGTCTCCTGGAGACTTGTTTGCTTGTAAGGTTCCCAAGGTCCATTCAATTTCCTCACTAGAAAGCAGGGCATCTAATTCCGTATGGTCTTTGTGTTCCAATCTTGGCAGCTCAGTACCTGCCAAGAACTTCTCAATTTTATTCATATCTCTTGGCGCCTAGGATTTATACAATTTCTCATGATAGGTTTTAAAAGTGTCATTAATTTCTATTGGATGTGTGTTATCAAGTCTGGCGAAGACTGAACTGCATTAATCGTCCTTAAAGTTTCCTCTGCTCTGAATTTCCATGCCAGTATTTTATGTCTTCCTTCACCTCGTTCATAACATCATTGCTTGGAACCCAAGAGTGTTTTTTCCACTCTGTATGATTGCCGTGTTGTATTTAAGTTTTCTGTTTTCCTATTCCTTATATTTTTCATTTGATCTCATATTTTGATTTTTTTTTTTGCATTTTTATGATCTCCTGTTCCCATGTCTCCACATCAATTAGCTGTTTTTAAAAAAATATTTTTGGTGTATGAAATTATTTTCCCCCTTAGGTAGACCTTCAGTGTGTCCCAGATTAAGAATTTACTATTAGTTCAGGGGCAATTTGTTTCACAAAACAGAGCAATTTGACCCCTTATAAAGATGCAGAAGTCTGGGTTTCTCAAGTGTAGCATTAAGGTGCCACCTATATGCATTTCCCTGTTTTTCAGGCATTGTTATCTGTAAGGTCAGCAGTGAGTAATCTGATACTAGCCTTGTTATATATTCTGACTCGAGCATTCTGCTATCCAACTGTGCAGACATCAAAAAATAATCAGTTCTGTTATGAGAGTCATGGGGATTTGAGTAAAAGGAGTAGTCCCTAGCCTGTGGGTTCCTCTTTCTCCATATTTCTATCAGATTTAATTCCTTGAAAAAGGCCAGAGTTGCTCTCGCTGCCTTGGATCTCGTCAATGTCTTTGTTGTCTTATCTACAATAGGGTCCAGGCAGAAGTTTGGATCTCCTCCAGCTGCAGCCCCGAGGAAAGCATTTTGCATGAACTGCTCATCAAAGTTTGGCGCACAGAGGTTTAGTATTGTTCATGGTTCTGAATATAGTTGGCATTGCATAATTACAAATCTCCCAGCCAGGTCTGTCACTTCAGCACCCACCATCACAAGGTGTATTAAAATGGCTACCCCCCCCCCCCCCTAGCCTTGGAACTGAAGGAGGAGGAGGAGAATACTTGCCCCACCCAGTCCCTCGTGAGTTTATTATGTCCCTTTTTCGTCTAATGTGTTTCCTGTAGGAATATTATATCTGCTTTCTTTTTTTAAGGTGAGCCATGGCCCACTTGCTTTTTATGGGGTTGTTTAAGCCATTCACATTAATACTAATAAAATTGACAGTCTTATTCATTTGTGTTTCTATATCTTTTCACCTTCAAGCAGATGTAGCTATGAGGGAGAGGGAAAGACTCTAAAAATTCACACATCTCACAAGATGAACATCTGCTTATAAGCAGAGCAGCCATTGTGTAATTTACTTTATTAAACTGTTCCACTCTCGTTCCAACTCCCATTCGCTTATTAAACTATACTGCTCTTGCTGCAACTGCCGCTCGCTGTTAGTATTGCTGCAGTTCCTGCCATGCCTCAACTGCAAATGAATGGATTGCTGCTTGCAATGTGGGCAGTGAGGCACCCATGATCTTATGGAGTAGCGAAAGACCTTGCATTTGTTTGGATTAAACACCCTCTGCCATTTTCAATCTATTTTATCTACACACTGGTATTTCTCTGCTGCCTAAGATTACCTTCCACGCTATCAACAGCCCCTTTTACATTTATGACCCACTAAATCGGCCATTCAGTGTTCCTGGATAGGAATGTCATTTTTACTGTACACACTTGACCACTTTTAACTAGGATACTGCATGTGTTCACATTTGCAAGGAACCATTCTTGGGGTTAGGACTGTTTTACCTTCTGGCGACGTCATGATGTATCGAGCGATGGTGGACCTGCCCTAAATCCTGATCAATTAATTGTGATCTTATATTTGAACAAAATTAATTATAACATTTTTAAGCTTTTTGTATAGCACATTATGAGACCTTCAGCCTCTGTTGTTGTTGTGCTGACCTTTAAAGGGACTAAGGAAAAGAGCTACCAATAAATAGCAACAGTGGACAATTTTTAAACAGATGAGAAAGTTGGTAGTGCTATTGTGCACAATTTATTAATCGTGGGAAAGTTGGTAGCGCTATCGTACACAATTTATAACTACCATTATGGTGGACCTGCCCTCCCAGAATTTCGTGTGGTCGAGAAAGGGCTGTATGTATGGCTGCATGCATGGAACACTCATGGAGGGGTTTCTCTGCCGCATAGCCTTCTGGAAGGTCAGGTCTGTCATTGCTTTTTTTCCACGGTCTTTATAAATTGTGCACTTATAGCGCTACCAATTTTCCCACTCTGCTTAAAAATTATCTGTTATTGTTATTTATTTCCTCTCTCTCCCGCTGTGACTTTCCCGCTACAAAGTTTATACCTTCATTTTAATCTTCCTTCATGTTCCTGCTATCATGTTAAAAACTTGGGTCATTTCTGTCCTAGAATGCAATTGCCAGTTCAAAACTTTCCTGATTGCATTAGGATTTGAGGCAGTCTATCCCCAACATGAAATGATGTCATCTCATGCCAGCGTTGAGATGATTTTCATTTCACACTAGATCCTTTTTAGACTGATTGGCTTTTAATTCCTGGGACCACTTGCAAGTGTGAAAGGGGCTTTTGTGTTATCTGATTTTTGTGATGGCTATGCTTTGTTCACAACTCTGGTTTCTTGTGGTCTTGGGCACAGCAGTTCCCATATCATGGAGTGATGTATCTGGGTAGGAGGCTCAGGAGCATCACTGATGCATCTCTCTCAATTGGTGGGCGATCTCAACATTGGGAAGCTTGGATAATTTCACTTTTAAAGAATAATTTTAGTGGAATTTTAGTTGGAATATGTCTGCTGTAACTGTGGTGCTGTTCTGATTGTTGATATATGGAAAGGATAATGAAAACTTTCTTTGGCTGCTTTCATCTGCATTTGCTGCTATTCCAGAGAGATGTAAAATAAACTTAGGATTGCAGAGTGTATTTTAATGAACCAGATATGCATACAAAAGAGCTATTCTGAGGTACCAAGGTCTCATGATTTCTTTTAGATGAAAGTAATGGTTGATTTATAGGACTAGGTGTTCAATCCCTGACATTGCAGTATTGTTTAGATTGATCTTCCCTCATTGAGTTAGTGTTGTCAGTTGCCTCAGTTCAATAATGGAGGATGACTACAAGGGAGTATTATCCAGTATTGGACACTTCTTTAGTTATATTCCCTGGTATCATTGGGTGTTTTGGCCTTTTAAACACAATACCCCCTCTTCCAAGGCAGACCCACCACAAGCTGATCCAGAAAGGATTCCTCCTATTCAGCAAGACTCAGTGACTGCTGGTTTCAGCTGAGTTGGAGACTGATTTAATTGCCTTTTTTATGGACTGCCCTGTGATTTCTACTTCCTTTAGGAGCTTGGTCATGGATTTGGCATCAAATCTTTTACAACTGATTTCAACTGAGCGCATCTTCATTTTCCAGTCTTACTCTTCTGCTTCTGCGGCAAGATTAGTATAATGTAGAGCAGTGGTTCTCAACCTTTCTCTTTCCACTCCCATACCACCTTCAGTTTTCCCTATGCCAGAGATGCTCTGTGATTAGTAAGGGATTGCCTAAGGTGGTATGTGAATGGAAAGGAAAAATTTGAAAATCACTGTTTTAATCTTATCTAATTGACTCGTTATGTGCAATGTTTCGTAACTCCAAAGGAAATGGGCCAATGACAATTTTTCTCAAGCAAAATATTTCAGTAGCAATTGGGTCTAGAGCAGTGATTCTCAACCTTCCCTTCCCACTCACATCCCACCTGAAGCAAATCCTTACTAATCATAGTGCACTGATGGCTTAGGGATTATTTAAAGTGGTATGAGAGTAGAAAGAAAAAGGTTGAGAACCACTGACGTAGAGTTTTCCGTTCTTGCACCTCAGCCATGGTATGTCCCCAAAGGAGCCGTCAGCTTAGTAATGAAGACAATCTGTCGAGAGCTGGACTAGAGTACCAGATCTGATCTACGGTTGATGCTGGCAATTTCCAATGGAAATGTGAGTCGCTGGCTGAGGTCTACAAGTAATTTCCAGTCTCTGGCTGTGTTGAGTTAGCGTTCATCTCAAAGTAAGAAGGAGTGGGTCCTGCAACTTGTTCCCTCCCGGATGAAAGGTATTAGGCATGGGAGGGTGTTTGGATTCTGGGTGTTTGACAGAAGGGGATTCAAAGTTTTTCTCTTTTTTTGAGTTTGACTGGTAGATGTCTCACCAGGTGTATTGTCCTTGGGTGTATTGTACCCAACCAAAATGTGCTTGATGGATTAGGAATTGGGTAGAGGGGTCATGTTGGATCCTCTCCCAACCAGAGATTTTGGTTTGTGGGAGAGGGGAGAACATCATATTGCAGCTCGATGATAAAGCGGGTTGTATTTGACTCCTTATTTTCTGATTAGTTTCCTCCTTTCAGTGCCCTTCATCTTATCCATTGTTTTGTTTGAAATGTGGCTTTGCCAAACCTGGTTGCTGCTTCTTGTCGGCACACTGCCTCCACTACTGTTGCCAAGATTCAGATGGACTTGCTTTCTGCAAGGTGGGCTTCTTTGTTTCTAAGCCAAAGTCCCCTTTTATCTTGTTGCATCTCGCTCACTATGTCCTGGTGTTGGACTGCTGATTTTTCATTCCATACTGCTGGAGCCAGCATCCATTTTCTGCCTGTTGATAAAGCTGGGGTACCACCTCTTATGCACAGGTCCTGTGCTTCTCTGAGCACCAACTCCAGCCTCACTTTGGTACATTTGTATTCCTCCACAAGGCGAGACAATGGCAGCGACAGGATTCCATCCCAAGAAAGCCCTACTCTACTAAGACATCTGGGTAGTCTGAACCACTTTCTCGTTTGTGAGCTGATAAGTCCCTCCATTTTCTTTGTTATTGTAAGTTGTGTACATTTGTGTGTGTTTGGGAAACACGTTTTCTTTCAGAAAAGGGTTTTAAATGTGACTGATTTAATAGCATCAGAGAAAGAAGTAAGCCATTCAGCCCATTGTGTCAGTACCATTCAAAAATGAACTTTCCACCTCACATTTGGTTCATGGGTCTTCAAGTACATATCCAAGTCCTTCTAAAATCTGATGGTTGCCTCTGCCCCTACCATCCTTTTGGTAATGAGTTCCAGATCATTTTTATATTCTTGATGAAAATGTTTTATCTTGTGATCCTATGACGAATTATTTTAACTTTAAGTTTTGAACCATCTGCAAAGGGATACAGCTCCCTTTGGACATTTTTCTCATAATTTTAGAGTATTGAGGTATTCCTCAGTCTTAATAGTTCCAACACATAAACAATAGTTAAATAGTATGTCCTGTTTAAGTTTAGAAAATATTAAATATACCATTCAAGATTCAAATACTAATTTCTTAAAGACATGGGGTCCTTTCATGGACCATTACCATTATCTAAAGTTTTAAGACCGATCTAAACTTCGATGCTATATTGTTGATTTCCGAGTTGACGTCACTTGATATCCATAAGTTTTTTCTAAATGGAAGGGGTTTTGACTATATGGGATTTAAAAAAAAATTTTTTCTTTATTTTCTTCTGCAGTGGTAGCCTCTTGCTATTTCCCTCCCGTGAATGTGGTCATCGAAAACTCTGCTACCATTAGTAATTCATACCGAGAATAATTCCCCCATCACCACTCTGGCTGCTACACAGTAATGACCTCCAGCCTTGTTTTCAGTTTGTTTCCAAGCCCTCTGTGACCTTGTTCTTCCATGTTGTGATAATGCAGAGCTGGTCCATCAGATCAATATATTTTGAATAGTTTATTGTCGTGTGTGAAGGTGCAGTGATGAGCTTCATTTTGTGTGCCTTAAAATGTTGCTGCATACCAATGCCATCTTCAGAGGAATTTCTTCCAGAAGGTGGTAAATCTGCAGAATTTGGGCCACAGGTGGTTGTGGAGGTCAGGTCATTGGGTGTATTTGGGAGAGATTGACAGGTTCTTGATTAGCAAGGGCATCAAAGGTTATGGGGAGGAGGTTGGGCTGTGGGGCTGAGTGGGAAAATGGATCAGCTCATGATTAAATGGCAGTGCAGACTTGATGGGCTGAATAGCCTATTTTTGCTCCTATGTCTTGTGGTCTTAAAATATAACTATGGTTTAATTTTGTGTAATTGTAAATTTCAATAAATATTTTAATAAGATACAGTGGAATCCCAGTTTAATGTGGCCCAATTTAATGCGAATCGGATACAACACGATGAGTCATTACTTGGGCGTTGGGCTGTCACTAGGAGTACGTGCAGATTCTTGGGACTGCTGTGGGCAGCGGGAACGGTTGATATATTAAAAATTCATTTGTTTTAATTTCAACTGTAACTGCAACGATTTATTGAAACCTAGATTTAGTGCGATCCCACTTTTTTTGTGATGTGATTTTTTTTTTGGACCTAAACACTCTCATTATAATGGGGATGTACTGTAGTTCCAAAGAAGAAAACCCTAGCTTATCTGATCTTTTCTCAGAGCTGCAGTTCTCCAGTTCTGGAAACATTTTCCTATATCTCATGGTCCAATTTAATTATGTTGTTTCATTTGACCTGTTAGTAATTAAAAAGGATGCTGAAAGGAATTCTGCAACCATGTCAAAACTAAGTATTTTTATCTGGGAAGTGCAGATAAATGCAGGATTAGTCTTTGACAGAACTACATTTTTAAGATGACTTTAGCTGCTCTTTTTCCACCTTTTGAAATGTTTTGATAGGTTGCACTGGTGAAAAAATGTGGGTTTTTTTTGTACACGTTTTTAGCTTTTTGTTAGTTTTTCTGTTTTTTCAAATACCAATACATACATTAAGTTATAAAAATGTAACTTTCAGATTTTCCTGTAGAATAAAAATTTGCATAAATTAACCTAGGAATGGAGAAAGTTACTGAATAAATCAGAACAACCAGTGCATAAATCCCAAAATACATATGTCAAAGTAAGTGAGACTACAGATCTTATTCTGTTAATTACATGTCATTAAAATTATGACTGAAAATTCAAATTGATTTCAGCATTCTTTAAATTGAAATCAAAATATGCATTTCTTGCAAGTGCTACTAAATATTGCCCTATCCAAGTATTCATGCATGTTAAGATTTTATTTTGTGTTAATTTCAAATTCACATCTTCCATGAGAAACATTTACTCAAGGTTGGCAAAAGGGATTTAAAGCTGTACTAATATAAAGCAAGGCTCATGCTAAACTTGAGCACAAAATAAACTAGTTCTACTCAATAGCTTGTTTTGGCCTCACAGAATCTTTGTAGTTGTTGGAAATGGAACAAGTTATGACCTGCACCAAAATTGCATGTTTGGTGCCATGTGAAAATTGTAAGCAAATTGTAGTTTGATTTTCAGCTAAGTATCAATGCATCAGACCTTTGAGACGCGTTAATGGAAAAAAAATGCTGCTTCTATGAAATCCTTATTTCCAAAAATAGGAATTGATTTAGTTGTCCTTATTTGTCTGGACTACATTCAAGATTATCTGAACTATGATTATGAACATATCTGTTGGAATTGATTCAATCCTGTGATGTAATGTTACTGTAGACTTCAGTTTACCAGCAAAATTGCCATGGATCTGGTCCAGAATTATACTGTTAATGTCTTTGTCCAAACTTGCACTGGAATTTGTGCACTCATTGAATTTTGGCCACAGTTGCGAGCAAGACTGATGCACTGATGGAGAGTGTTTTATTTTACTCCATTACGTGTCTTGCAGAGGCAACCACTTAATTTGCTTCAAAAATACAATTTTATAAATCCAGATATTATGCATGGATTACAGGTCAATTGTATATCTTTGTGGATGGAACTGAAAAGTTGATGGAGTTACTCTCTCCACAGATGTTATCAAACTTCTTGTCTCTGTCCAGTGCTTTCTACTTTTATGGCAGCAGTTGTGTTTTTAGATGAATTGGACTCTATGAAAGGTGAACAATAGGAAAAGAACACAATCTAGTCCATGACAAAAATGTGAATTGGTGATAGCGAAGTGATGGGAAGGATGCGCAGCATAAAGCAATTTCAAGCACCAGTTTGAATTAAGGCTAGAAATTGAGGATTGTGGTAGTCTGAGGAATGACGTCAGTGACAACAGGATTTGAAATAAAATTTTGAATGTTGAGCTGAAGGAAAGCACAATTTATCTTTGCCTTTAAAATATAGACTGACTAAATTAATGTGGGGGTGGTGAAGTATGAGAGCATGTGTTGGAGACTGGTTATTAAGTTTAAGACAGTCAGAAAAAAGATGTAACTGAAAAAATGGAACTAGTGCAATGCTCTATTTTGGCAATCACTTGTTTACAATTCATATTAATGATTTAGAGGAGGAAGGGCAGAGTGTAAGTTATTCAAGTTTACTGATGACACACAATTTGGTTGGAGGGCATGATGTGCTGAAGATGTTTGAATTGTCCAACTTGATAGAGTGGGATCATTGAATAATTTGTACAAAAATGGCAAATGGAATTGAATGTAGTAAGTTGAAAAGTCGTGCACTTAAGCAGGGGGAATCAAAAGACCAACTATTTAAGGGCAAAGAGATTGCAAATGAGTGGAGCACAGATGGAACTTGTGGTTCTTGAAACACAAAAATTTGCAGACAAAGTTAGAAACACAAATGGTATATTGGCCTTCACTGCAAGAGTTTAAGTACAGAGAAGAATTCAGATTTATTATTATACAATTGTAAAGTACAACTGGACAAAACAGTGTTCTTTGGTCCTTGGTGTTTTTTTTTTAAAAACCAAGCAAATGCATATAAAGACATATATTTGCAAGCGATTTGCAGTATCCAATACATAGTTTCTAAATAAATACATTGTTAAATGATAGTAAAGGCTCAGAGGGATTGTATGAGCAGTTTATCAATCATTCAGCCATCCCACTGCCTCTGAGTAGAAGCTGTTTCTCAGCCTGTTGGTTCTGACTCTGATATTTCTGCATCTATATGCAGGGTGGTTGAGGTCCTCAACGATTTTGAGACCCCCTTCAGAGAATGATCACAGTGGATCATGTCAATGGAGGAGAGGGAGACCCCAGTGATCCCTCTCCTGCTCTTATGGTCCTGTGGATTGACCTCCGATCTAATGCTCTATCTTTCTTTGGCTTGGCTTCGCGGACGAAGATTTATGGAGGGGGTAAAAAAAATGCTCTATCTACAGCAACTGTATCACACTCTGATGCAGCCAACCATGATGCTCTCAGTGTAGAAAGTCAACAGGATGATAGCTGGTAGTCGTGCCTGCCTCAGTCTTCTCAGGTTGTGCAGTTGTTGTTGCATCTTTCTGACAAGTGAAGAGATATGTGTCTAGGATAGGTCACTACTCAAGTGGTTTCTTAAGTATTTAATATTTAGGTATTGTTACAATTGTATTGGGTATTGAAGAGGTAGTAGTTGTATTACTGTGTACCATCTTGGTTCATTTAGAAAGGATGTGCTGTAAAAGCAAGATCATTTAAGTTTGGACATACGAGGTCAGTGTGCCACCTTAAATTGTAATAAGCAGTGTCTTGCACAGAATGAGGAATCATTAATCAAGCTGAGAGTAGAGTTCCAATCTTCTTCCGAAAATGTTGAGTTCAAATCTCGTTCCCATTTGCTCTTGATTCCAGCCATGGGAATTGAATTTCAATCCAATAAATTATTATGAATACTTGATGTTAATCCACCATGAAAATAAACTGAGAATTAAAAAACTGATCAAGAATATTAGCATTGGAAATTCCTGGAAAATCTGAAAGCTTAGACTGAACAAAATGTCTAATTTGTAAGTGTCTAAAAATAAAACTATCTATTGTAAAGAATAAATTTAGTTGATAATTATTCAAAAGAGGCAAAATTATCTTGCATAAAAAGATGATTAAAACTTTGTATACTTTGACTATGCCATTCCTTGAAACCTGCGTCCAACAAAGACGGTTGAAAGAGATGGTTATCTATTATTGGACGTGCAGTGAAAAATTATTAATTCTGAAGAATTTGTTAAATTGATCCACTGTGTGAGAAAGGTAAAATTTTTGAAGCATTGAGAGATGCTGGAAAGATATTTTCCAAACTTTGTCAATGATTCTTTGAATTAATTTTGAACCTTGCTCGTTAATTGCTTTATTTGGTTTTTCTTGTGATCCAGATAAACTTGTATCGGCATCTCAGGAAAAATAAAAAAATGTTGATAGCCAGACGAGCAATTTTATTGAAATGGAAAGATGATTCATCCCCAACTCATACACAGTGGTTATATGACATAATGTTCTATTTAAGTTTAGAGAAAATTAGGTATAATATTAAAGACAGAAAGTTTCAATTTATGAAATTGTGGGGCCCATTCTTAGAATTTTTTTTGAATTGGAAGAATTAACAATTACTGTATGTTTCGGTGGTTCATATCCTGTTCTCTGGGGTTTGCCAGTGATTCCATATTATTGATTTCTTTTATTAATTTAAAGGTAACCTTAATTAGAGGGTGGGGTTAGATTAGAGTTAGATTTCATTTTTCTTCTTCTTTCCCTTTATTTTATTATTTCAATAAATGGATTTAATGGTTACATAAATCATTTCAATTAAATGTTTTTGATATAAGCAATTATTGATGTAGTTTAACCTACTTATTTCCTCATTGGCCTTTTTTCATGCATGCTTACTTGTATGCAAATGGATTATTATTTAATTGTCATTTCTATACTCATGCTTAAATGTTAAACTCAATTAAAATATTTTAAGAAGAAAGGATATGTCAGCTAAGAATAGATTCATAAAGCTAATTCTGGAGATGAGAGGATTTCCCCAAATAAAATGTGGCTAAAAAAGTGAATTAGTACATCAAGTGCTGAAGGAACTCAGCAGTTCAGGCAGCATCCATGAAAAGAAAGGGACAGTCAATGTTTTGAGCCAGAGCCCTTTGTCAGGAATACCAAGAATTGGACATGAACCTAAATAAGAGGTTGAATGGGGAAAGGGCCTCAACCTGAGAATAAATGAAGCCATGTGGGACACTGGGAGATCCATGCTGTTGCAGTGGACAGAGTGAAAGTGCTCAATGAAGTGTACCTACAATGTGTCCAGTTTTCTTGATGTAGTGGAACACCGGATGAGTAAATGTCCCCAACAGGTTCCCAAGTTAAGTGTTGCCTCTCTTTGAAGGACTGTTTGAGACCCTGAATGTTGGTAAGGCAAGAGGTGTAGTTTCAGGTATAGCATTTTTTTGGCGGCCACAGGGTTAAGTGCTGGGGAAAGGGAAAAGGGCATTGTGGCAGGTGGAGAACTTGTTCAGGTGTGATCACAGGGTGAAAAGGTAAGGCCTCCACTGAGGACAGAGTGAATTCTTGTTCCTTTGTTATTGAAGAATGAGGGGTGAACTTGTTGAAATACACAAGATCTTAAAGTGGCATGACAGGGAGGATGTTGAGCTGCTTGTGGTGATATTTAGTGAGAGAGACTGTTGCTGCTCTATGTATAAGATGCTGGCCCGCCCACTGATGACCCGACCCCCCCACCCCCTGGTAACCCCTCCTCCTGTGACCTGGCTATAAAGGCCGACCTCCCTGCCCCCTTCCATTCATTCGAGCACATGGAGTTGGGCCAGCTGAAATCTAATGTGTATTAAAGCCTATCGTTCCTCACTCAGTCTTTGGAGTCATTGATAGTGCAGATCACTTTAATACACATTAATTTTCCACACGGGATGGACAAGCTGCTGAGACCTGACAGACTCGAAATCGATCCACAGATGCCCGAAGCTGCTGAACGGTACGAGCAGCACAATCACAAACTTCCTCGAAGTCACAGTGGGCCTGGTAGACTCTGACGAGAAGAAATTCAAGGCCCTGCAAGCTAGAGTGGGCCACCAAGCGTACCTAGCGATCCGGAACTGCACAACCTACCCAGAGGTCATGGCTGAGCTCCGCAATCTCTATGGACCCCAGGTGAACGAAGTGTACTCACAGTATAAGCTGCCCTCGAGGAGACAGCAACCAGTTGAGTATATGGCTGAGTTCCTCCAAGCACTGTACGACCTGGGGAAAGACTGCTGGAGCACTGCTACAGCCCTGCACCCACATCACCCAGTGTGTGGAGGAGCTGGTGCGAGGTGCCTGCATATCTGGAGTGAGGTCTGACTGCGTTTGTTAGTGACTGCTTGAGGAGAACAAGCTGCCCCTGAAGAGAACTTTCCAGCTTGCCAGGGCCCTTGACTTGGCCTAATACAATGCTAACAAGATCGCTGGCAGTTCCTGTCGGGGCCTCCACGTGGACCGCAGGCGCCACCATGTTGGGACCCAGCATCACAGACAGCCTTTGCGATAGCGAGCCGCGACTCCACTGCCGCCGCAATCGGCCACCTAAGGTTCCACTTCTGCGGCCAACAGAAGCAACCCCGATGACTGTCCGGCTAATGAGGCTATTTGTTTGGGATGCGGGAAAAGTCCAAACTCTCCCAAGTGAGCAGCTCGGCACCGACATCACGTCCATCCCCGAACAGCATGACTGCATGCGCGACTCAGGAGTCGCCATCTTACCTAGCGTCTCCTCTGCCCTCCTGGATGATGTCATTTCCATCTTCCGCTGCCCAGATGACGTCACTCCCTCTTCCTCTGATGCGACATCATTGTCAACATGGACGCCGCCATCTTACCAGTCAGCCCTCCCCTTTGATGACAACCTGATCCTGACCTCCATGACACTGATCTGATCGACTACTCAATGATGAAGATCGGGAAACTCTCTCTCTCTCTCTCTCTCTCTCTCTCTCTCTGTCAGACCCATGAACAGCACCATCACTATGGTGACAAAGGATCAATCCACAGAGATCTGGGGGTACTGTGTAGCATTGTTAAAGGTGTGGGGTGAACATTATGATAACTTTCATTTGCTTGTAATGCCACAACTCTGTGCGCCGATACTCATGGGCCTTGACTTCCAGAGCCAGTGTAGGAATGTGATGATGACATTCGGAGGACCACAATCACCCATAACGGTACACAACCCCCAGCTCACAGACCCCTTCCCACGGTAGCCCGTGGCCTCTCAATCTTCTGCATATTCCCTCCGTCATTATTTGAGAACCTGACTCCAGACTGCAGGCCCATCATGAACGAAAAGCAGGTACTATAGTGCCGAGGACCAGGCATTTATAAAGTCTGATGTGCAGCAACTCCTGATGGAGGGGATCATAGCTCCCAGTTCAAGCCCATGGCGAGCCCAAGTCGTGGTCATCAGGGAGGGGAGCAAACCCCTTATAGTGATCGATTACAGCCAGACGGTCAACCGTTTCACTCAGCTAGATGCTTACCCCCTCCCCCGGATAGCTGATATGGTCAATAAAATAGCCCAGTGCAAAGTGTACTGCATGGTTGACCTGAAGTCGGCATACCACGAACTCCTCCTTCATCCGGGGGACTTCCTCGGGATGCTCTTCGGAGTCACTAATGGGGTCTTAGTGTTCCAAAGGGAAATGGGTTGGATGGTAGACAGGCATAGACTGACAGCGATGTTCCCCAAGTGTGACAGTGTTACCATCTGCGGCCATGACCAGCAGGACCGGGACACAAACCTGCTGAAATTTCTCAGTGCAGCCAAGTCCCTTAATCTGACTTATTACAAGGAAAAGTGTGTGTTTAGAACCACTCACCTGGCCCTCCTTGGATGTGCCCCTGACCCCAGCCGCATTTGTCCCCTTACGGAGCTCCCAATACCACACCACCTCAAGGTGCTGAAACAGTGCCTGGGGTTCTTTTACTATGCCCAGTGTGTGCCCAATTACGCTGATAAGGCCTACCCCTTAGTAAGGTTCACAAGTTTCCCCTTATCGGCAGAAGTCCGGGTGACATTCACCCAAATCAAAGGAGACATTGCTAAAGCCACGATGCATGCCATGGACCAATCTATCTCATTCCAGGTGGAGAGCGATGCTTCTGACTTTGCACTGGCTGCCACTCTCAACCAGGCAGGCAGGCCAGTAGCATTTTTTTCCCCACACACTCCACGGCCCTGAGATACAGCACTCCTCAGTCAAGAAGAAGGCATAGGCAATCATTGAGGTAGTATGCCACTGGCTGGGAAAATATTTACCCTGCTGACGGACCAACAGGCCATCGCCTTCATGTTTAACACAAAACTGTGGGGTAAAATCAAGAATGATAGAATCTTGAGGTGGAGAATTGAACTCTTCAACTCTAACGATGATATCCTGTACCAGGTAAATTCAATGATTCCCCAGATGCCCTATCCCGAGGGATGTGTGGCAGCGCGCATCTCAACTGCCTCCAGTCCCTCCACAATGACCTCTGCCACACCAGAGTCATGCAGTTGTTCCACTTCATAAAAGCCTGAACCTCCCATAGTCAATTGAGGTCATCAGGTCTCTGACCAGACACTGTCAGGTCTGCGTGGAATGTAAACGGCAGTTCTTCAGGCCTGACAAGGCACACCTCATCAAGGTCACGTGCCTCTGAATGAATGAGTGTCAATTTCAAGGGACCCTTGACCAATAGAAACGTCTATTTCCTAAGTGTCATAGATGAGTTCTCCAGATTCCTGTTCACCATCCCCTGTCCTGACATGACCTCTGCCACAGTTAGACACTCTGCAGCATATTCATCATCTTCGGTTACCCGGAGTATATTCATATTGATTTGGGGGGGTCCTCGTTCATGAGCGATGAGCTGTGGCAGTATCTGTTGGCTAGAGGCATAGCCACTAGAAGGACCACAAGCTATAACCCAGGGGAAACTGCCAGGTGGAGCGAGAAAATGCCACCATTTGGAAGGCGTTCTCACTGGCAGTAAGTCCTGCCAGAGCAACTCCATGCCATCTGATCTCTCCTATGCACTGCTACAAATATAACCCCACATGAATACATTTTCCTTCCGCAGGAGGTCGGCTACTGGAACCACTTTGCCGCCCTGGCTCTCATTTCCGGGACCTGTCCTGCTGAGGAAACACACAAGGGGCCATAAGACTGACCCATTGGTGGAAGAGATGCAGCTCCTGCAGGCTAACCCTTAATACACTTACGTCCAGTACCCCGACAGCCATGAAGACACAGTCCTTGTCTGGGACCTGGCACATGCCGGAGACACCCACCTACCCCATGCCCCCTGATACACACACCTTTGCCCCTACAGGGGCGGTGCAGGCTAGCGATGCCTCCAGGCACCCACACCACATGCCCGGGACCGTCACCTAGCCGAACCGACCACCACAACTGCTCCCACATACAACCAAATCCCAGCCCCTATAGAGACACCTTTGCACTCCGCCTCAAGACACCCGACCAGCAACTGAACCGATCACCTGATGGGCTGAACCTTTAGGACTGGATTTTGTTTTTTTAAAGAGGGGTGAATGTGGTGACATGTATGACCTGTTGCTGCTCTGTGTATAAGTGACTGGCCTGCCCACTGATGACTCACCCCCCCCCCCCCCCCCCCTGTAACCCCTCCCCCTACGCCCTTCCATTCATTTGAGAATATGGACTTGGGCCAGCTGAAATCTAATGTGTATTTAAAGCCTATTGTTCCTTACTTAGTCTCTGGAGTCATTGATAGTACGTATCACTGCTTTCACTAGAGGGATGCAGTTACAAATTAAGGGGGTGGTCTTTTAAAATTGATGTACAAAAGAATTCATTCTCACATTGTGAGAGGAATATCTGGAATTTTCTACCCTGATGGACTGTGGGGTGTTGTATCCTGGTGTAAATTATAAAAAGATTGGGGAATTAAGGGTTTTGTGAAAACAGCACAGAAAAGGTCTTGTAGTTCTGGTAAAGAGGCACATGAGGGATTTTCTTCTGTCCCTGTGCTGCAGAGGTTGAGTAGCAACTATTTCATTAATTAGTGATAATGAATTATGATATGGTTGTTGCGCAAAGGATGAAGAGTACAAGCTATGGACAGTTCTGCAGTGCTTTTTTTAGATTAAGAATAGTAAAATAGGTAAGTAGATAACCCATATCACTTTAATATTTCATTTTATTCTGTCACTGCCAAAGTTATTTTACAATTTGTTGATTCTTTAACTGGCAACTATGGGTTTCTGTTTCTTTGCAGTATCTTGAGAACCATTAGGAATTAATAGTATTGAAATAATACACATTAGTAGGAAATGATTTCCAGCCACATTGGAAAAATTTGTGCTTCTTTTAATATTGTTTTATGAAAAGGAATTTTTTTTCTTCCTTGAGGCTTCAGAGCATAATCTTAAAAGGCAAGATCCTACATCAATAGTAAACATTGTATTGTTTACTTCTGTTTTCCTGATCTCTTTGTTCATATTTGTTTTTGAAAAAGAATTAAGGCTTAAGCCAATAAATTGAATATATAGTTAAGAAACAAAAGCACCTGGTCATGTCTCATTAGGAAGTTCTACAGTGTATGAATAGTTTTGCTGACATTGAGCTCTGAACCTAGTAGGAAGTTCAGGAATTCTGCACGTCTCCTGTAAAATTGCGCAGTTTTCAGGGCAGTGATTGATGGGGAACATCTATCAACTACTCTGTTAATAGACTTCCTGTGCATCAAGTGAAAAAACAGTCATCTACATCAGCATTTATACTGGGAATTGCCTCTGATTCTTGTCAGATTCAACATTGTGTCAGGTCTGAGATCCCAGTGACTTCATTGCAGTTTCTAGGCCAGAGGGGGAGAAACTTTTGGATATTAATTTAGTTTAATTATTTTTTAAAGTTTTATTTGTCACTTGTATCAATACCAAACAATTATTCAATTATCAGTTTAATATTCTTAAATAATTTTGTCTTTTTTGGGTTGAATATAAATGGTTTGAATTATCGCAGTGTTTGCCATTTGAAAGCTACTTCTCAGATCTCAAAGCTTTCAGGTGCATGGCCTTGTAGTGCATCCTGGTACCGGGACTGAAATTCAGAGTACTTCAGGTGTGTGAGGTGGCCCACTGCGTCAAGGTGAGGTGGCCCACTGCGTCAAGGTGAGGTGGCCCACTGCGTCAAGGTGAGGTGGCCCACTGCGTCAAGGTGAGGTGGCCCACTGCGTCAAGGTGAGGTGGCCCACTGCGTCAAGGTGAGGTGGCCCACTGCGTCAAGGTGAGGTGGCATGGTTAACAGTGCCAGCCACCTGGCTTTGAATCTGGCACTGTCTGTAAGAAGTTTGAATGCTTTTCCTGGGTGCTCTTTTTTTTCCCCATCTTCTAAAACATACGAGGTTGGTAGGTTAATTGAGTGATAATGAATTATGGTATGGTGAGGCAGCATGAATTTCAATGCCAGAATTAGCTTCTGTGTTGTAAATAAAATTTAAAAGCCAGAGCACAGGAAGACTCCAGGCAGTAATTTTGAGAATGGAGCCTGGGTTTTGAAAGATTCACTCATGGATACTATTTGAAATGCACAGATGTACAGAAAGAGGTTTCTGACCATTTTAAATTCTTTAAAAATAAAATAATAGTTCAGGGATATCGGTTTTCCCAGTCCAATTGTGCATAACAACTAATTTTTTGACATTATACCTCAAATAAAAATTAACTATCTTCTTTCAACCAAGTAATTGTATTTGGAATTTAGGTTCAAGTGGCGGCTGCTCCTTTTACCCACTATATCTATGTCGGCCATCAATAATTTATTAACACTTACCTTACTCTAATTTCATTTTATTCTCCCCATATTCGCATCAACTCACCCCAGTTCTATCACTCACCTACACACTCAGTTAACCAACCAAACTATCCACATTTAGGATGCAGGAGGTACCCAGGGGAAACCTATGTGGTTTAAGGCAGAGTATGCAAACTCCACACAGGTAGCACCCAAGGTCAAGATTGAATTGCATCAGCTGTATTACTGTATGATGTCCGAAATTTCTAACATGCCCTGCTTTCCTGCATCTTTACCTGTCCATTTTCCTGAAATGCTTCTCTTCATCACTGTTACCTTTTTTGTAAATTTTATTTTAAATTTGGATCAATATAAGTACAGTATTTATCCATATCATAACAAATAATAAAAAAACAACAATACAAAAAGAATACATAATTTCATATTTTCTCCCTCTTCCTCCCCAAAAAAGTAAGTAAGATGGAAGAAAATAAAAAAGGCTGCCTGATAAATATATAGCCTCTTGGTTAATTAAATTTCAAATTTGCATAATCATCTTGAACCTTGAATTAACTAAGCTGAGTGGGAATGGCAGACGCAGTACATGAGGTCATAGCAATAAAATCCATATAAGGTTTCCAAATCTTATCAAATTTTTCTGGTTGATTCTGTAAATTATGTTATTTTCTCTAATGGTATACAGTTTAGTAGTTCCTTTTGCCATTTATTCAACCCCATATTATTGTCTAGTTTCCACGTTATGGCTATACATTTCTTTGCTAAAAACTTCTTCAGATAAGTATCCAACTTCAAATCAAAAATATCTCCTAATAAAAATATTTTGGGATCTTTCAAAACTTGCATCTTCATAACGCGTCCCAAAATTTTCCTACTTTTTCACATTGCCATACTGCATGGAGAAAAGTTCCTACTTCTTCATTACATCTAAAACATTGATTAGAACAATTTGAATTAATTCCATATAATGTATATGGAGTTTAATATAATTGATGTAAAAAATTAAATTGTACCATTTGGTACCTAACATTAGTTGTATTTGTTACACTTGAATGACATAATTTGACCATTCTTCTTGAATTTGTATATTTGTATCTCTTTTTCATCTCAATTTAGATTTAAATAAATCCTTTTTCTTGCAATTTTATATGCATATTAGGAATAAATCTTTTGATAAATCTATCAGTTATTAAATATTCAAATGGACTTTGATCAGTTAGTTTAAAATTTATCCCTAACTTTCTTTTAAAATATGATTTAAGCTGATGAGAAAAAAATCATATTTGGTATATTATCCTTTCAATTGTGAAAAGTTTTACAAAAACTAAAAAAAAAGCAATCATTTATCTTTTTTATTCCACAATTATACCAGATGTCAAAATAAACATCATTAACCGTAAAAGGAATGAAAGGATTTTGCTTTAATACCATTCTAGCCAACTGATAATTCTTCATTCCTCTTTCTGCATGTATACCATTCCATATTTTAAGTATATGTTTCAAAATTAGTGTATCTATTTTCCCTCTCAACAATCTTTCACGCCATTTATACAAAATATACTTAGAATTATTTTCTCCTGTTACTCATTTCAATTTGTACCCAGGCTGTCTTTTCATCAATCTGATAACAGGAGGACAAATCTAAGTTGAGCTGCTTTATAGTAAATTATAAAAATTAGGCATTTGTAATCCCCCCGTCATGTTTCCATGTTAATTTTTCTAATGTCATTCCAGGCATTTTGTCTCACCAAATAAACCTTCTGATAATTTTATTTAAATCTTGAAAAAACATCGTTGGTACAAAAATTGGTAATGATTGAAATAGGTATTCTAGAAAAAATATTCATATTCATACAATTTATCCTTCCTTTTAAATCAATTGGCAAGTCCTTCCATCTTATTAAATCTTCTTTAATTTTCTTCAATAGAGGTATGCAATTTAATTTAAATAAATTATTTAAATTATTAAAAATAATAATTCCAAGATACTTGACCATTTTCTTCTTCCATTTACATTTTTTCATTTTCTTCACTTGAGTGTAATCTGTTTCAGTCATTGGCATTATTTCACTTTTATCAATATTTACTTTATAACCTGATATTAACCTATACTCCGCCAATAAACAATTACTTTTTTTAATGAACTTTCAGGGTTTGTAAGATATATTACATCATCTGCAAAAAGGCTAATTTTATGTTCTTTATCATTTACATTAAAACCATCAATCTCATTATCTCTTCTGATCACCTCTGCTAAAGGTTCTACAACCTTGTCTCGATGATCTTGCCAATAAAAAAGATTTTGATAGTTGTCTATTTGGGCAATTATATAATGCTCTTATCCAGTTTATAAAATTTATTGGAATTCCAAAAACCTTCGATACTCTAAATAAATAGTCCCATTCTAATCTATCAAACACTTATTCTGCATCTAAAGCCAAAGCTACTGATGGTATTTTTCTTTTCTGTGCCATATTTAACAGACTTATAAAGCTAACAATATTGTCAGCTGATCTTCTTTTCTAAATAAAAACCTGTTTGGTCCATATTAATCAATTTAGATAAACATTTAGCTAACCTGCTAGCTATTAGTTTAGACAAAATTTTATAATCTGTATTCATTAATGAAATTGGCCTATATGAAGATGGAAGCAAAGGGTCCTTCCCTTTTTTTTTGGAATAACTCTTATTAATGCAGTTTTAAATGACTCCAGTAAATCACAAAGATCTTCCATTTAGTGTAACAATCCTGTAAATATAAGAATCAATAACTCTTTAAATTCTTCATAAAATTCTAGAAGAAAAACCTTCTTTGCCTGCAGCCTTATTATTTTGGTAAAGACATCACTATGTCAAATATTTTTGTAACTGTAAAAGGATTTGTTAATTCAGCCTTGTCTTCTATATTTAATTGTGGAAAAATAATTTGTGACAAATATTCATCTATTTTATCTCCATCCTTCAAAGATTCCAACTGGTATAATTTCTTATAAAATTTCATAAAAACATCATAAATACCCTGTGTTTTATAAGATGACCTGAATCTTCTTTTATAGCAGTAATTGTTCTCAATAATTGTTCAGTCTTCAATTGTCATGGTAAAACTTCATGCACTCCATCTCCCAACTCATAATATTTTTATCGGGTTTGCTTTGTATCTCTCTCCACTCTATAGGTTTGTATTAAATTTCAATTTTTAAAAATCCAATATTCTTCATTTCTCATCATTTACATGATTTTTCAATTCTTCTTCTATCTTTATTGTTTTATTTTCCAAATGGTTAACTTCTGACAAATATTCTTTTTTAACCTTAGCCTTATAACTTAAATAAATCCTCTTAAATAAGACTTCATGGAATCCCAAACCACAAACTTATTGGTTACAGAATGTTCGTTAATGTCTAAAAATATTTATTATAAATTCACAAGAATCTTGCCTTTTTAACAATGCAGTATTAAACCTCCATCTATAACTTATATTTTGCTCTTCCTCCAATAAAATTGATATAAACAAAGGCGAATGATCAGACAATATCCTTGCTTGATATTCAATATTTTGAACTCTAGCTTGCAGTTGAGAGAAGGTTATAAACCAATCGATACGTGAATATGTCTTGTATTTGAAGGAATAAAATGAATAGTCTCTAATATCAGGATACATTCTCCTCCAACTGTCAACAAGTTTCATTTCATTCATAAAATCCTTTACAACTTTATCTATCTTGTTTTTTAAAACCAAAATTCCACCTGATCTATCCAGTTTTGAATCAAAAGTAAAATTAAAATCTCCTCCCATAATTATTTTCCCCTTTACATTAGCTAATTGCATAAAAACATCCTGTATAAATTTTCCATCATTTATATTTGGTGCATATGTATTCAAAGTCCAGTATTCATTATAAATTTTACAATTTACCATGACCTATCTCCCCACTTCATCAATAATTACATCCAATGTTTTAATTGTTACATTTTAATTTATTCATATCACCACTCCCCTAACTTTAGAATTAAATGAAGAAAACAATAGTGTTCCTACCCATTCTCTCTAATTTTACATGTTCTATTTTCGTTAAATGAGTTTCTTGTGGGGGAAAAAAACATCTACTTTAGTTTTTTTCATTTAGCTTAATAATCTTTTTCTCTTCATTGGATTCTGAATTCCGTTAATATAACATTAATATTAAAGCATATGTCCATCCAGTGTCCTTCCCCCTCCCTATATAATATCCTATATAGGCTTAAAATAAAAAAGAAAAGATAGAGAAAGGAAAAGAGAAGCAATAAGTAAGGAAAAACCCCAGAGGCGTGTGATGTTAGTGTCTCTACTCCCCGATCTATGTGGGATGCAAGAAGTATCACATTAGTGCCCATGACTCCGCAGTGGTCAGCATCATACTCCCCACTAACTTGCTCGAAATACCATACTATCCCTTACAATGATCTTTTCAATAGAACTTAGAATTCATTAATTTTATCAAATATAATAGATCACGCACATTATAGGTTAAACCTTCCTCCTGTTTAATCTCTCTCGAAACACAATATACTTTCAGTTACAGCAGAAATCTTTCAATTGTGCAATTAATTCAGGTATCAACAGCCATGGTCTTCAGCAGGCAATGAATCAGCATCTACTTTTGCTTCATTAGGCTCAGTAAAAAATCTATTCCTCCCTCCCAGGACAAATACTTTCAATACAGCTGAATATCTCAAAACAAAGGCATAGCCTTTTTTCCGTAACACATCTTGAACTGGATTAAACTCTTTTCTCTTCTTCAACAATTCAAAACTTATGTCTGGATAAAAGAAAATCTTATTTCCATTATAAATCATAGGTGATTGTCTTTCTTTAGCTTCCTTTGCTGCCAGCTCCAATATCTTCTCTCTTACTTAATATTGAAGGAATCTGAGAAGTATTGGATGGGACCTTTGGTCAGGCTTAGGTTTAGTTTTCAATGCCCTGTGGGCTCGTTCAATCTCCAAATCTCCTTGAAATTTAGTCTGACTCAAAGATTCTGGTATTCACCGTTGCAAAAAATGTTTTCATTTCTTGACCTTTATCCCCTTCTTTAAGTCCAACAATCTTAATATATTCCTTCTGCTAAAGTTTTCCAAAACTTCTATCTTTTGCATTAACTGATCGTGCTTTGCAGCAGCCTCTGTTTGTACTTTCTTAATTTGGTCTTTGAGATTTTGAATCTTGGATTCATTCTCTTTCATTTTACCATCCGCTATTTCAAATCTAGTATAACCTTGTTGCATTTATCTTTCCATCTTATCACCATTCTTCTTTACTTCATCAGTTAATACTTCCATAGATTGTCGAAAAAGTCTAAAAATTGCTTCATTTCTCCAGAAGATAAAGAAGTCTCTGCACCTTTTTCTGCTTTTTTTCTTGATTGAAGGTTGTTCTTGATCTTTCTTTTGCTTTTCCAGGTCCTCTTCTTGATCACTGGAGGTGTAAGTGTCTTTAGTCTTTTTAAAAAATTACCTAATTTTTTTGTCCTCTGCACATGTGTAAACTTGGCTCTTATTCATTCTTTTCTCAGGCTTGGGATTTGCTGGATGAGTATGTATGAGAGAATAATTGGTTCATTTTCTGCAGTGTAATCTTGGGGCATATATATTAATTATGTCACTCTATACTGATTTCAAACAGATTTGGATAATTCTACCTCATTCCTTCAACCTAATTGCCAAAACAGCTTGTAGCATTCACCCTGTAATTATAACGTAGTGAAAAATTTAGAATTTTCAATGTAGGGTTTTCTTTCTGTACTGTGGGTGTCAAGCACTCTTGTTGTGGATAGGATTCTAGTCCATTGAAAATGGGGCATGATTACAAAATACAGGAAGGAGGGTGATAACAAAAGCAGCTAGAGCCTCAATTTTCATTGTGCAATGGCAGACTAAACTCTTTAATCATTTTAAGTGGAAGGAAAATGTACTAAACAGGGCTTGTAAGTGTATTTCAGTAAATCTCTGTTTTGTCTTGCATGCTGAGAAGATTGTTTTTTTTTGCATTAGCACTCAGTAACAAAACTACTCTATGGAGCCAGGGTTGTGCAAACAATATTCCATTTACACCACTCAAGGTGTACTGGTGTAGTAATTTACAAATTGTTGTGTTATAGAATGCTGTATGGAAAGTATGTCCTTCCTTACTGGATGATTTGCTTTCTGTGGGGAAAAAAAAATTCCCTGTGTCTTTTTGAACTTAAAAGAGCAAGTTGTGGGATTGATTCTTGAAAAGAAATCGAAAGGCATTTATTTTGCACTTAATTTTCCTTTCATATGAAGATAGCTTTGTAGCCAAATTCCTCACAAGAATTTTTCATTTTTGTGTTTACAATGATCATACATACAACAGAGATTCTTTTTCCTGGGGGTCGGGATGATTTGTTACTTTACGCCATTTACCCTTTGCTGAAAGCCATCATTTTTTTTTAACTGATATCTGGAAAAATTTTCTGAGAATTAAATCTGTGGAGAAATATTGATGTTCAAGTACAATGCAATTTGTCTTTATTATATTGGCCTGTTATAACAATTTTCAAGAAAATATCTGAAAATTATTTTCCTTTCTGGATGTTTATGGAAGCTGAGATCCAAAAAAACCAAAAATTGCATGTTAAGTTTGTTTCAATTCTCATGTGATCTCATAATATACTTGGCGTTTGCCCACAGACAGACAAATGAATAATTTTAGATGTGTCTCCTGCTGGCTGATTCACTTAGCTCTGATATTAACTGCATGCTAGAAGCAATGCTTGTAATATCCAGCTTGAAATAGCAAATATTGTTGATTACTGCTACTGTTCCAGGAGTAGATGCTTTCCAGTATATATTCAGATAAAGAGCAATTCAGATAATAGAAGGTATGACAAATCTATTCAGAACTGATTTGTGTGATTTATGCTTCATCTGTCATGGAATATTTGGTTAGTTTGATGTCCAGTTTACCCACTTAAAATAATGTTATCTTGAAAGTCTTTTCTCTCAGGTCTGGAATGTCAACTTTTTCAACATTCACACAGGTGATCGATCACATTTACATTCGTTCTGCACAGCATCATTTCAATTGCAAAATCTGTTTCTGTGAGAATCCTCAATGCAGTAACTTGGTTTCTTTGTTTTTTTCCAAAAATATGACTATGAAGCTATATAACATTTTTGAATGTGATTGTTTAACACTAATTTAGATGGAACAGAAAGTAATAAACAAGAGCAGAAAATTAGTCACATTTTGTGGTGTTGGAATTAAATAAACATGACCAGTGAAAATAAACTTCAGGAGAATCCCTCTTATCTGGAATTCAATCAAGCAGAAACTTAAAGAACCAGCAGAAAAAAAACTCAGAGGAAATAAATAAATAACAAGTCTGAAGGAATGAGACTGGGCAGATTGACCCCGCGGGGGAGCTCTGAGACTTTGTTGGGCATGTGCAGATTTGCATCACTGAACTTCAATGCGCGGACATTCTTACTGCTGTCACCACTTTGTGTGGAGGTGAGTCGGGCGGTCAGAGCGAGGTAGATGGTAAAGTTTCAATAAAGTTGTTTGAATAAAATGTTGCCCAGGATGAAGAGCCAGCTGATGCTGTTGATCGCTGTGGCAACTTTCCCAAAGTATTACCCTATCCCTGCCTAGTACAGTCTTTATCTTTATTAGTACAGGCAGTCCCCAGGTTGTGAATGAGTTTCGTGTCTTGGGTTGTCCATAAGTCGAATTTGTAAGTAAGGTGGAACAGGTACTTAGGGTTCTTATTTAGCTTCATAAAATTATGTGCATGAATCAGTTGGAGGCACAATGCGCATTTATGCGCACACGCAGATTGGAACACAATTATATTCAAATTGGGGAATAGCCTGATCGTAAGTACAAGTTGTTCGTAACCCAGGGACTGCCTGTATTAGGTATGTTAGTTAGACTTTATCTGTAAATTTGGAGGAGTTGGGTTAATTATGATGGTGGGATGGTTAGCATTGCAGTTAGCTCAACACTGTTACCATGCCAGTGACTGGGGTGTGATGAATCTGTGTCATGATGTCAGTCTTTCGCTGTGCTTAGTCTGCCCTCCTGACATTGGACATGTATTATCTCTATCATGAAAGACACTCCCCTTGGGTATAACTGTGTACACGCCCATTATCATTCATTATTGTATTGCTAAGTTTCTACTAATGAAAGCCATGATTTCTGGTTAACTACACAGCCTTCGGATTCTTCATTTACTGGCATTTCATGGGGTTCAAATTTAAATTTTATAAGTTACAGGAGTTACCTGATCAAAGTAAACTTTACATAATTAAAGGCTTCGATACTGATTTTTTTCATATTTTGGACTGTCTTTTATCTTTTAAATGGTGTGTTCTTTATATAGGTGTATAGGTGTATTAGTTAGGCTTTGGAAGAGTGAGTCTCAGTCACTGGAAAATTTTGCATATCCACTATCCGTGATCTCTTTCAGTCTTGGATAATGGGGATTCCACTGTATTTCATAATTTGGAACACTGAATATTCGATTGATATTAAACTTCATTTGCATGCTTTAATCTATTTGAAATATTTAAATCAGTGGCACTAATATCCTGATGTTTAACAAATTTTATTTATTTCTCATTTTTGTTGATTTTTTTTGCATTTATATACAATTTCTGTTGTCCATTTCTTTTACATAGCCATGTGATGACTTTTGACTTGGTCTTGCTTCACCTACTTCTGAACCCATTGTCCTACCTTTGCTATCTCCACACTTGACAATTATAATGTTCTGAATGTCATCATACATACATTCCTCATAAATTTATTGACATCTCAAATTTAGTGTCCTTTCCTGAACTTGCATCAAACAACACCCCTGTGCTCACTGATAAACCTTGGCAGCTAGTTAAGCATGATTTTTTTTAAAAACACCTCTCATGTTCTAAGCCCTTCTTATTTCTGAGTCCTACAGCCACAGAGCTTTCTAAACTAAGTACGTTTATTTGTCACAGGATACTGAGTACAGCGAGAAAGATTTTTCTGTTAGCAGACTGATTGCTTGGTGATAATTGATCTTTCTCTCCATTGCAAACCAAACTAAGTAGCATGATAGTCCTGTTATGAGGTTCATTCGGGAACCTGATGGCTGCAAGGAAACCCATCTTTAAGCTTGTTGTAGTGTGCTTTCACACTCTAAAACTTTTCTCTATGATCGGAGGAGGAGAACTGAGTGTGTCCTGGGTTTTATGAGTCTTTAAAATATTGGCTGCCTTTCCTTGGCAGTAGAAGATGTTGATGATGTCCATGAAATGTCCGAAAGGTTGCATTATGCTTTTGCACAGCATTCACTACCTTCTGTAGTTTCTCCCTATCTTGAGAAGAAGAGTTATTGCACTATGTTCTGATGCATCCAGCAAATATGCTGTTGATGGTGCACCTGTAGAAGTGATTGACATACCAAACTTACTTAGTTTTCTCAAAGTAGAAGGATTGGTACACTCTCTTGACTGTCACAGCAATGTGTTTGTCCAGGGTCAGGTCATTGAGATATTTATTTCTTTTAAGAATGAAGCGATGTTATTTTTCAACTTCAGCTCCAGTAATGTGTGTATTAATGTCCCCCACCATTAATGTGGGCATTAATGACCCCCCCCTTAAACTCTCGTTTGTCTCATAAACATTGAGAGAGAGGAGGGTTATTATCTTCACACCATGCCAATAGACTTTCAATCTCCTTGTATTCTGTTTCATCATTGTCTTGATACCCACTGTGGAGTCATTGGCAAATTTGAAAATGGAGTTGGAACAGTATTTAACTGCATAGTTGTGGGAGAAGAGGTAGTATAGTAGGGGACTGGTACACATATATGGAGGACTGGTGTTGAGTATGACCATGGAAGAGATGTTGTTACCCATTGTTATTGTAACATGTTACAGAGAAATTTAGGGATCCAATTGCAGAGGGGGCGCTGAGGCCGAGAACAGATATTTGAGTAAGTTTGCATTGAAGGTGGAGTTATAGACTTTGAACAGTGGGCTAACATGGGTGCTTTAGGTATCCAGATGTTCTAAGAGAGCCAGGGAGATGGCAACTGCTGTGGATCTTTTTTTCCAGTTGGAAAATTGAAGGGAGTCATGGCTGGTTGGGAGGCTAGAATTAATGTGAGCCATGGCCATCTTTTGAAACATGCCATGATGTTGGACATCAAAGTTGCTAACTGGAAGTCATGTTGATCCATTGTTGTGCTTTGGTACTGATATGATGGTGGCCTTTTTGAACCAAGTGGGAACAGTGTAGGGAGAGATTAAAGATATCTGAATAATACATCCTCCAGTTGATCTGCACAAGCTCTCAGGCCCTCCATCTGGGCCAGTTGTTTTCCATGAGTTCACCTACTGGAAGAGGGCTCTGATTTCAGCATCATTGACTATGGGAGCAATAGAAGAGGTTGTAGAAGATGAGGTAGATGTCACTTCCCTGCTGGCTACTTATTCGAGTGAGTATAGAACTTATTTAACTCCTTATGGATTTCACTGTTGTTGCTCTTATTTAATCTAGGGTTTCTTGTTTTGCCATATTTATGACATAATAATTGATATGAAATTGTCAAAAAAAGACAGAAATAAATATCATTGTGATTGAAAAAGGTATAAACATTTTGGTAGAATATTCATTTTAACTGAATTAATATGACCAATCATTGTCAATGAGAGTGGTGACCATCCTGTAAGAATTGATTTGGTTTGGTTGACTAAAAGTGCAAAGTTTTCTTAAAATTAAAAAAAAAAATTATTAGTTATAATAATGCCTAAGTATTTAAATTGTTCATTCACTATTTTGAATGGATATTTAGAATAAAGTTCCGGTGCACCCTTCAATGGCAGTAATTCTCTTATGAAGATTGATCTTTTAACCAGCAAATGTGCTGAAATGAGGAAGTAATGATAGTATATTCGATATGGATAACTCTGGGATGGAAATGAGCATAAACAGGCCATCTGCATAAAGAGTAATTCCCCAAACCAAACCAGTAAAATCAGGATTTGCCTGCAGAGCAATAGCAAAGGGTTCCAGTACTAAGTCAAAAAATGATGGACTCAGAGGACAGCCTTGTCTTGTGCCTCAATGTAGTTTAAAAAGTTTGGATTGCTGGGAATTGGTACTAATTGATTGAATAAAAGGTATCTTTAGAATACTAGAAATAATGGGGGATTAGCCCAACCTAATTTTCCGCTTTTACTACTGGGCTATAAACATAAGAAATGTTACTTTTGTTGCATTGTGAAAAGACAGATGAATATCCTAATTGGATTGAGATGGAGTTGAAGTCCCTCAGAAATATCTCCCTATGGGCGAGATTGGGGTCACCTTTACTTACCTCTATTCAAAAATTGACAAAAAGCTTAATAATACACAGATTGGAGATCTGGAATAAATTCAGAAAAAAATTCAGACTTATGGGATTTATAGTTACAATTCCTGTAATATCTAATTATTTATTTCAACCAGCTATTTTAGATGTCTGTTTTCAAGAATGGAATTTTTTAGGTATTAATAGTTTTAAAGATCTTTTTTATACAACAACTGGGGACGATATTTAATCTATCAAATAGGCATTATTTCAGATACTATCAAATTTGACATTTTGATTGTTCGAAGCTTTTAACATTTTCCTACTCTTTCTGACCCAAATTTTATCGCTGAGCTATTCCAGTTACAATTTACTCATAAAGGTATGATATCTGCTTTATATTATAAACTATTGAGTATTAAAGCAATTTCTTTAAGTGGAATTAAAACTGAATGGGAGAATGATCTGAATATCTCTTTCTCAGAGGAAGAATGGATTTCAATTTGGGCCTGATTTATGATTCAGCATTGTGCACTCGGCATAATCTTATTCAATTCAAAGTGCTACATTGTGTACATTTCTCCTCAGTCAAACTTGCTCAAATTTATTCTTGTATTAGTTCACTTTGTGACAAATGTAAAATATTCGATGCCTCTTTGTTACATATGTTTTGGACTTGCCCTAATTTGCAAAAATATTGGACTGACATTTTTAGAACTTTTTCAGTCATATTTAGGATCATTTTAGATCCATGCCTGGTCATTGCACTATTTGGTTTTTCTAAAGATATTAAAATTATTTTATCTTCTAATCAAAGACAGGTTGTAGCATTCTCCACTCTATTAGCCAAGAAGATGTATTAAGATGTAAAGATGACTTCCTACCTACACATAATCAATGGCTATTAGATATTATGTCCTTTTAAAATCTGGAGAAAATTAAGCATAATGTCACAAATATCAAGATTTTTTAAAATAAGATTTGGGGCCCATTTATAGCTCATTTGGCGTGCTTGTTTGGATCCCCTGAGGCTGCTTGTTCAGATTTAACATGACATACAATATGAATTTTATTGGTAGAATAAAATTGGGTTTGAATTTTTTTTCTTTTTTTCTTACTTATCTCATAATATTGTATGCATTACCATATATTGGATTTAAAATTAAGTAGTATTGCTACTGTACCATATGTTATTAATTGTAAACCTGCAAAGGTTTCATTGCAATTGATTTACTGCTTTTTTTTGGTTAGTTTTTCTGATAAAACTCAATAAAGATAATTTTAAAAGAAAGATACTTTGTTGCTCTACTCTGTATTCAGTGAGAGCATGGATCTCTGCCATGACTGCTGTGTGCCTTTGATGGTCTCTTGTGATTTGAGCTTGTTGTGGTACCATTTCTTGGTTTCTCCAACAGACTTGTGGAGACCTACTTGGATGAACCTGGCCTTTAGCAGCGAGTTGACTTCCTGGTTCATTCATAGTTTCTGATTGGGAAATAGTTTTATTGACTTTTTGATTATGCAGCCTTCCATGCACTTGGTGATGTAAGGTCATTGGCTGAATCCTTGAATACGAACAGATGGACCAACATGAAGCAGTTGCATAGGATGCCATCCATATCCTCAGACAATTGTTGAATGACATCTCACCACTGTTCCCTCCCTCCTCAGCTTCTGCTTGTATGCAGGTCGCATCAACACAGCTGAATGGTCTGAAGTGTTGTTGAAGGATGGAATGGTTGGCATTCAGAAATGTGTACCAGTCATCCAAAGTTGTGGAATTTTTGGTGGGGCAAGATATGTTTAATCTTGAGGATGGTTGGTTGAAATTTCTGGCAATTAATATGGCTTTAGGATACTTCCATTTCAAGGTTGTGCCTGGAGGTGAATTGTTCATCTTGGACTTGCTTCATGTTTACCTGAGGTGGTATGTGGACTGCATTTGGTGTAATGGATATGGATGCTTGCAGCTAGCTGGTAGTCAGGCCAGCACTTCACTGTGAGACATTGGGCACACAACATCTCCTCAATTGCCAGGAAAGCGCAACAATGACTACACTTCCTGAAAAGACTGAAGTGGCAAGGGTACCAGCCACCATTTTGTCAACCTTCTGCAGGAGATCTATCGAGAGCACCCTGGTCGGCTGCATCACATTGTGGTACGGTTAACACAGAGGATTGGATCGATCAATCCACAGGACCATAAGAGCATCAGAGAGGACCACTGGAGTCTCCCTCTTCCTTCCCATCCCCCCCCTCCCGTTGACTTAATTGGAATTTCTGAAACTGTTGAAATTTGAGCTTCAACAATCTTAATTCTTCCAGCATTTTTGAATGCGGTTTTAGCTTCAAGGACCAAAGATATGGAATTCCCTCCCTCTTGCTGACTTGAAATAGTTCTATAATACTTGCCTGTTTTAGCTCTATCCTAATGTCATTCTGGGTGGCAGTTTGTCAAATTTTATTTGCAGATACTCTTGTGAAGCACCTCAGGACATTGTCCCACTTTGAGGATGATGAAAAAATATTGCAACACTAAAGAAATTCTGTGAAATAAGGAAAACCAGAGATCTTTTCTGAATAAAAGATAGAATTAACCCTTTGTTTAATTTGTCTCAAACTACAGTATAAAATTTTCAGTTTGAGAAACTCGATGAAGTTCAGAATTCAGTTGAGTTTGCACAATATGGTTGGTACATATATGTTGCATATAATGAGTAAAATATTTGAAAAGCAAAGTGTGTGCTCTATTCTCACTACTGGCATCAGGAAGGGGGTATAGGTGTCACAGGAGTGGCACCACCAGGTTCAAGAATAGCTGCAACCTCTCCATCATATGACTCTTCAATAACAAACTTAATCAGGGACTCATTTGAGAACTCCTCTTTTGTACTTTATTGATTTTTAAAAATTTTCTCTGTATTGCACAGTCAGTTTGTTTACTTTCGTTGTTGGTTTGCAGTTTTTAAATTTATTTACAGGTGTTAGATGTGTATTTTTTTTGTGCACTTGGCAATAAGTAGTAATTCTGTCTCCCCTGCAGGAAAAAAGAATCTCAGGATTGTATGTGATATCATGAATGTACTCTGACAATAAATCTGAAATCTAAAATGGAAAGTGTGCTTCACTGAAAACCCTCTTTGGATTTACACAACTCACAAAAGTGAACAGAGAAGTCATTCAACCCTTCTTGCTTGTTCATGCTCAATGGGACTACGGTCAAATTTACTCCCATTTCCCATCTTTTATCCACAATAATCTATCATATTTGTTCTCTCCACTAAAGTTCATTGATGAAACATGCCTTTGGTGTCAATGACTTCATGACAAATACAAGTTATGCAAAATCATTGCACCTTATCCACCTTGCAGCAAATATTTTTGTTAATTGCTAAGATTATGGATCAAGTGAAACTGACGTAACAGGTATGAAACCTACTTATTTACTTGCCTTTATATATTTTTTAAAAAGTACTTGAGTTAAACAAGAAAGACTGCATTTTCTGGAGAAACAGCAGGTCATGCAGCATCCATATGAAGTAAAGGATAACCAACGTTTCGGGCCTGGGTACTTCGTCTGGTCTCATCAAAAATATGCAAGTACCTGACTAAAAAAAGGTGGGGGAGGAGCACAGGCTAATAGATAAGAAAGAGATCATTGGTGGATATAGGTGGGAGGGTAGAAGAGAAAAAATGAAGAAAATGATGGGGGAAAGAGGGGTGAGGGTAGCTCTCTGATGGGAGAAGGAAGAGACTGGGATGCAGCGCTGAAGGAAATGAGATAGAGGGATAGAGAAAAGAGAAACTTGGGGGAATGGATAACAGAAATGTTAATGTTGTCTGGTTGAAAAGGGCCAAGATAGAATGCATGATATTGTTCCTCCAATTTGCACATGGATTTGGTATTGCAGTACCCATGGCCATGGACAGACATGTCGGTGTGGTATAGGTGTCTGGAATTGAAATGGTTGCCCACTGTAAGTTCGAAGCTGTTGCAGCAGACAGAATGTAGATGCTCAACAAAAGTCTCCCAGACTATGTTTGGTCTTCCTGATGGAGAGGAGGCCATATCGGGAGCACTGGATACAGACATTGACCCCAACAGATTAACTTGGAAGGAGTGTTTGGGCCCCGAATGATGGTGAGGGAGGAGGTATGGGTGCTAGTGTAGCATTTCTTGCAATGCAATACTTTGTTTAAATATTTTATTTTTGTTTTTTTTTTCATAAATGTGTACATAGAAAAACTTTCCTCTATATTATACTTTAAAAAAAACCGAAACAACCCCTTCCCTCCCCTTCCCTTTCACAATATAAATCACATACCACCAGGGCTCACATTTATGTTGATCATCAAAAATTCTATATGGGGAAGTCATTTGGATTTATACTATAGCAGCATTTATTAATATCCTTTTTATTGTTTTTATGATTACAATTGGGCCCCTATATGATCAAAATATGGCTGCTATATCTTAATAAAGATGTCATATTCTTTAGGTTGTATGTATTTTTTTCCATAGGTAAACAGCTATTCATCTCAGCAGTCCATCGTGCTATATGCAGAGGGGAGTCGGATAACCAAACAGTTGCAATACATTCCTTAGCCACTGCTAAGGCTATTTTAACAAATGAAATTTGAAGTTTAGTTAATTACTTCTTTCAATAAAATTGGCCAAAATATAAAGCTCTGGGTCACCAGTGAAGGCCACCTCTGTTAATATTTAAATAATATTCTGCCAAAAAGGACTTAACTTCACATGTGACCATGTAGCATGTAAAAACATTCCTATTTCTGTCCCATACCTGAAACACATTTCTAATATTTCAGATTTTGATTTATGCAACTTCTATGGTGTGAGATATAATTGGTGTTGGAAATAGTATTGTAATAATCTGTATCTCGCATTTATAATTGATGCCATGATGTCCAAACACCAATCAGACCAACATTTTTCCATTATTGCAACACCTGGACTTGACTCCCATCTTTCTCTTGATCTTTGTAAACTTATTTTTGCACTTTCATTCTGGAGAACATAGTACATCTTAGTTATAAATTTAGGTATATTCCCCAGCCAAATCATTTATTCCATTTCACTAATTTCAAGTGGGGCTTAACTTTGCCTCCATCTTACTCTTAGGAACGATCTGAGCTAGGGAAATCAAAAGAAATTCCCATTAGGCACTCCGTATTTATTTCTTAATTGTTCAAAATGCATGAGAGATCCCTCCATATAACAATCATTAATATATCTTATTCCTATGTCACACCATGAATTCAATATTTTGTTACCCAGATTCATAGGCAGCAATACATTTTTACATAATTCTGTTATTAAAATGATATACCTGCTTTTTTTTTCCATGCACTCATTTATTTCTTTCCACATTCTAATCATATGTATTAATATAGGGTTATCCGTCTTGATATTCCACTTATAAATAAAGTCTTTTGCTGTTTCTTCTTCTAATGAATTCAATTCCATTCATATCCAAGAAAGGGGAATGTCTTCTCAAAAAAAAAGATAAAAATCTTGCTTGTACTGATAAATAATATTTCTTAAAGTCTGGAAGTCAAAGCCCTCCCATTTTATAATCCCATGTTTGCTTTTCCAATGAACTTTTTTTTTCCATAGGAATTGCCTTATGTAATCATTCAATAATTTAAAGAAATTTTTAGGTAGTGCAATAGGCAACAATTGAAAAAGATACTGTAATCTTGGCATCACCTTCATTTTAATACAATTTACTCTTCCTACTTGAGCAGTGGTACTCAATCTTTTATTTTCCACTCACATGCCACTTTAAATAATCCCTCTGTACTTAGTAAAGGATTGCTTAAGGTGGCATGTGAGTGGGAAGGGAAGATTGAGAATCATTGCTGAAAACCCAATTGTTATAGAAATATTTTGCTTGAGAAAAATTGTCATTGGCCCATTCCTTTGGAGTTATGAAACCATGCATATAATAAGTCAATTAGGTACGATAAAAACAGTGGTTTTCAAACATTTTCTTTCCACTCACATACCACCTTAAGCAATCCCTTACTAATCACAGAGCACCTATGGCATAGGGAATACTTAGTGGTGTGTGAGTGGAAAGATAAAGGTTGAGAACCACTCCACTAGAGTTATTGGCAGGTCTTTTCATTTCTGTAAATTTTTCTCATTTAAGAGGAGTGTAATTAAATTTGTACAAGTTTTGCAAATTACTATCTGTCATTATTCCTAAATATTTGATTCCATCTATCTTCCATTTCAAACCTTTCTGATATCTTTCATAATAAAAAAAATTTTCAATAGCATTATCTCACTTTTGTCCATATTTATTTTATGACCTGATACTCTTCCATGTTTTTTCTAATGTCGTTTGTAATCTTATCAATGTCTATTCAATCTACTCAAGGGAAAAACCCCTGACATCTGATTGTTAGTTATAATTTTGGCTTGTGGTTTATGACAAAGAGTTCTTATCTAGTTTATAAATTTTCTGCCTACACCAAATTTTTCCTGTTTTAAATAAGTAAGACTATTCTATTCGATTGATTTGCTTTTTCTGCATCGAGAGATAGTTGGACTTGGATTCAACTTTGATTTTGCTATGTATTATATTGAATAATCTACCTAGACTATTTGAAGACTGTCTTCCTTTAATAAATGCCTCCTGATCTGGATGTATTAATTTTGGTAAATACTCACCCAGTCTGTTGGCTCGTGCCTTTGCTAGAATGTTATAGTCTGCATTCAGAAGTGATATTGGTCTGTATGATGAGGTTTTTAATGCATCTCTACCTTTCTTCGGTAGCACTGAAATTATAGCAGTTGAAAATGATTCTGGGAGGGTCTGGGTCTCCACTGCCTGGTCTAACACATCCATCATAAGAGGTATAACACATCTTTAAATTGTCTGTGGAACTCAGGAGGAAGCCCATTTTCCCCTGGAGATTTGTTAGCTTGTAAAGAACCAAAGGCTTTCTTGATATCTTCTCTTGTGAAAGAGTCATTTAAATCAATTCATCTAATTTTGGAAGTTCCACATTTGTTAAAAATTCATCTCATTTTCATCTCCTAACAATTCTGATTTGTATAGTTTCATACAGCATTGTCTAAAAGTATTATTTATTTCTTTTTGATTATCTGTTATAAAATTGGTGTCTTTTTATTGCATTTATCATTCTAGATGACTCCTCCACCTTTAACTGCCAAGATAAAACTTTATGCGCCTGTTCCCCTTATTCATAATATTTTTGTTTGGTTTTTAATATTTTTTTCCCATTCTATATGTTTGTAATGTGTAAAATTTCAATTTTTAATCATATAACAATTACAGCAAGGAAACAGGCTAGTTTTGCCCTTCTAGTCTGCACTGATCCAAGTACCCTCCTCTAATCCCTCTGCCCATTTCCCTCCATCCCCTCCCATCCATATACTTGTTCAACTCTTTCTTAAATGACATAATTGACCCTGCCTCCACCACCTTTCCCAGAAGCCCATTCCACACAGTAATCACTCTCTGAGTAAAGAAGTTCCTCCTCATGTTACTCCTAAACCTTTGCCCGTCAACTCTCAACCCATGACCTCTTGTATCCATCTCTCTTACTCTCAATGGGAATGCCTTTCCACATCAACTCTATCCCTCTCATTATCTTAGATATTTGTAATGTGTAATATTTCAATTTTTAAATTCTCTAACAGACTATATTTTTCTTGTGACCCTGTTCTCTGATATTTTTCCAATTTTGTAATATCTTTCTCTTGACCTTATAGTTCTGTAGCATATTATCTCAAGATTTTTGTATAGGAAATGATTTGTCCTCTGAGATAAACTTTTAGCATATCTCATAGCAAAAAGCTATTATTAGTAGAAGAAAGATTAGTTTCACAGAATAGTTCTAGCTGTCTCTTAATAAACTCACAAAAGTCCTTCCTTTTCAACAGTCTGGCATTCAGATGCCATCTGTATCCATTTTCTTCTTTTTCCACTATTGCAATAGTTGAATGGTGAATAGTCTGATAAAAGTCTTGGCAAATATTCTGTTTTTACCACTTTACTTTTTAACTGGGCAGACATTAAAAATAAATCAATCTTTGAATGTGAATCATGCACACTTGAGTAGAATGAGTAGTCTCTTTGTACAGGGTTAAGTGCCTCCATATATTAGTCAAATTTAAATCCTTCATAAATGATAGTATCACTTTTGCCCTTGTCATTGTTCTGGCAGATTTATCCAGTATTGGATTTAGAGAAAAATTGATGTCTCCTCCAACCAGTATATTTTGTCTTTCCTCTGCTGTTTTTAAAAAGTTATCTTTCTTAAAGGCTTCATCATCATAATTTGGTACAGAGATGTTCATAAACTTCCATGATTCTGCATTAATTTTACAATGTGCCATGACAAATCTTCCATCTTGGTCAGTAAGTGTTCCTTCTCTTATTATTGTTGTATTTTTATCAATTAGAATCGCTATTCCTCTTGTTTTAAGCCAAATCAAGATTATATTACTTGTCCCACCCATCTTCTTTTTAATTTAGCATGATCTAATTTGGTAAGATGGTTCTTGTGGAAAGACTATATCTGCCTTTAGTTTTTAAAGTTGTGCTAAGACTCCCTCCTTTTAACCATTCTCTTTATCCCATTAACATTAAGACTAATAAATTTAAATGTTCTACCCAAATTGATTTTTTTAACAAATATTGTTTAACAGTAAAACCTTCTGGATTATTTAAATAATAGTGATCTTTCCCCTTTAAAAAAACACATACAATGTCCCTGCCCTGATGGTGATGTAAACGGGAAACCCTGAAAGCCCACAGAGTCTCTCTCGAGGAAGAACCACCCCTTCCTTTAGTGCCATTTTTTATATATTCACCTCTGGGCACTATTCTCCCCCAAGAATGGAGTTTCCACCACGCTACTACTTTTCCCAACTTTTCTCTCTGAGCTCTATATGAACATTTCAACAAAATTTACTTTTCAATAGTAAATATGATGTTTTTCTAAATAAAATAGCCTTTACTTAGTCCCACTGTAAACATGCTTCACAGTTTTCCTTTTTGACAACCGTAGCCTTTTCATAAGCCTCGCAAGAGGTCTTCCACTTCGTTCTTAGTCTTGAAAAATCATCGATTATCTCCTGCTTCTTCGACTCTCAGAGTCACATCGAATATTTCAAGTTTTGGAGTGTAGTTGTCTTTACATCATCAAACTCCTTCCTTTGCTGAATCAAAGTAGGACTAAAATCTTGGAAAAATAGCACGTTTTCATGGTCAATCTCGAACAGACCATTGTTTTGCTTAGAGTATGTTACTTGCAGAATTGTCTTCCGTTCCTGGTAACTCAAAAGTCTTACCAGGCGAGGTCGTGGTTGTTGATCGTCGGCTTTCTTTGGACCAAGGGTCCGGTGAGCGTTTTTTTTCCACAGCACTTGTGGGATCCACGTTTCAAAGAAGTTAACCGGATTTCTCCCCTCGATTCCTTCTTTCAGTCTGATAATTTGAACATTATTTCGTCTGCTAAAATTCTCCATGTGGTCGATCTTGTCCAGCAGACCTTGTCTGTTCAACTCCCATCGCTTCACATCTTTCTCCACAGCTTTTGAGCTTATCTTGTGTTTTTACCAATTCTGCTTCTGCTTGGGTCATTCTTTCCATTAACTCTTCAACAATTTCTTTAATTTCAGTCATCCTTTTAGTCATGTTTCTCATTACATTTTCAATGCCAACAAATTGATTTTTCATATTTTCCATTTTAATATTTAGTTCTAGTCCTGACTCCCCAGCTCTGCTGAGGTCCACTGGTTCAGGGGCCACTCTTGCGCCACTCCCTTATGGGCTTGTGCTCTATGTTTCTGGTTTAGCAGAACCTTCATTTTTTTTGTTCTTGGCTGCCTTGGTTGTTTTGCCAATTTTTTAGTGAAAAATTCTTAATTTTAAAGTTTTAACCGGCTTTTTGATACTCTTCACGGAGAACTTGATCAAAACAGGTCTGTCTAATTCCATGGTCTCCCTTCCCCACCTTGCAGTGCAGTACTCTCCAGATAGGCCAGGGAGAGGGCACAAGGAGAGGCCCTGATGACAAAAGCACAGGGTACAAAGTAAATAAGCTCATAAAAGGAGCAGCTGCAAAAGTGATTATTCAACTACAAGAATTCTGAATGTTAGGTGGTATTTTGCTCAAGTGAAGACCATACATTTTCATGAATTGTATATTGGCATATGTACCAAGGTACAGTGAAAAGCTTTTTGTTTGCTATCCAAGCAAGTTAACTCGACTTGAGTTCAGTAAAAGTGCAAGTATAGTGTGAGAAAATGCAGGGGAGAAGGAAAAATACAATTGCACTAGAAGTCCGAAAATCCAGAATGCTCAGGGGTTGGTTCTGTCCTGATTTTTAGGATTCTCGCGCAGTACTTTTAAAATGCAAACATAAGGAGGAATAAAGAAGAGATGAACAGGAAATTTTGAAAGTTTATTCATTAGCAAATACAGAATGCCTCATTTATCAAAACGAGCAGTTTTGAAGAAAGCTCGTCAACACTTGACAAAGGTGTGAACTATTTTTTTCACCTCAGAGAAGCATGTAATGCTTGAAATTATGTTTAAAAATTAACATTGTAAAATAAAATGCAGTATACAAATGAATTTCTTTGTGATAAGATTAACTGTGTTAAGCTGTGGTTGCTTGTTGCCACTGCATCTGTGGAGATTTACATTTAAGTGCGATAACAGCAAGAAAGAAACTGTCTTGGAATTTGGGGGTTTGTATTTTCAAGCTTGGTTATCTTCCGCACGATGGTAAAGAGGAGGGATGTGGTGCCATATATGATGGTCATTCTGGACTATATTAATTGGAGAATAGAAGGATGAGGGGGGGTATCTGATGGAAATGTTTAACCTTATGAAAGGAATATATGAAAAAGAAACGTGAAGTTGTTTTCATTGGTAGCTGATGCTCGAATGGGGCAACATAGCAGAACGGGGCTAAAGTGGCAAGAATTGGGGGAGTAGATTTAGAACATACAATTCAATAGCAGAGTTCAGGGCCTTTAGCCTATAGTGTTGTGCTGACGTAATAACCTTTTCAGACAACTGTCTCGAATTTCCATAACTTCATTTTTCTCAGTTCCATGTACCTATCTAATATTCAAACTAATATGTCCATCACCAATGCCAGCAGTGCATTCCATGCACCCACTTATCTCTGTGTGGAAAAACTTTCCTCTTTCACCCCCATGTACTGACTTCCAAGCGCCTTACACCCCTCTCATGTTAGCCATTTCAGCCTGGGGAAAAAAAAAAATCTTTGGTCATCCACACAATAAATGCCTCTCATCATCTTGTACTCCTCTATCAAGGAGAAAAGACCAGGTTTACTCAACCTATCTTCAAAGGCATGCACTCCAATCTAGGCAGCATCCTTGTAAATCTCCTCTGAACCCTATCTATATCATTCACATCATTCCTGTAGTGAGGTGACCAGAACTGAACACAATGTTCCAAGTGGGGATCTAAAGTCTTAAGCATCTGTGGCTCTTGAACTGATCCCACGGTTAATGAAAGCCAACACACCAGTCTTTTTTTTTATTTTTAATTTTTTTATTTTTCACACCATAAATCACATTAACCATGGTACACACTTTTTCCTTTTCACACATATACAGTGCCATTTTCTTCCCCCCCCACTCCTCCCATCCCACCCTCCCTACCTCCCCCCTCCCGTCCATTTAAGGTATAAAATCTAGGATACATTAAACCAGTCAGACAATGTTGTCATTCAATAAAAATAAACAAGAAATTCCACTGAGTCCATTCTTTTCATTTCCTTTTCCTTCCGTTAACTTAGGTAATGATTGTCCCCGGTAGGTTTTCGCTATTGTATTTAATGTAAGGCTCCCATATTTGTTCGAATATTTCAATATTATTTCTTAAACTATATGTTATTTTTTCTAATGGAATACATTTATTCATTTTTATATACCATTGTTGTATTTTCAAATTATCTTCCAATTTCCAGGTTGACATAATACATTTTTTTGCTACGGCTAGAGCTATCTTAACAAATCTTTTTTGTGCATCCTCCAAATCAATTCCAAATTCTTTGTTTTTTATGTTACTTAGGAGGAAGATCTCTGGATTCTTTGGTATATTGTTTTCTGTTATTTTATTTAATATCTGATTTAGATCTTCCCAAAATTTTTCTACTTTCTCACATGTCCAGATTGCATGAATTGTCGTTCCCATTTCTTTTTTACATCGAAAACATCTATCAGATACTGTTGGGTCCCATTTATTTAACTTTTGAGGTGTAATGTATAGCCTGTGTATCCAGTTATATTGTATCATACGTAACCTCGTATTTATTGTATTTCTCATCGTTCCGGAGCATAACTTCTCCCATGTTTCCTTTTTTATCTTTATATTTAAATCTTGTTCCCATTTTTGTTTAGTTTTACCATTTGTTTCCTCATTCTCCTTTTCTTGCAGTTTAATATACATATTTGTTATAAATCTTTTGATTATCATTGTATCTGTAATCACATATTCAAGGTTACTTCCCTCTGGCAAACTCAAACTGCTTCCTAATTTATCCTTCAAGTAGGATCTCAATTGGTAATATGCGAGCGCTGTATCTTGAGTTATATTGTACTTATCTTTCATTAGTTCAAAGGATAAGAATCTATTTCCTGAAAAACAATTTTCTATTCTTTTAATCCCTTTTTTTTCCCATTCTCTAAAGGAAAGGTTATCTATTGTAAAAGGGAGTAACTTGTATTGTGTCAATATTAGTTTTGGTAATTGATAATTTGTTTTATTTCTTTCTACATGAATCTTCCAAATATTGAGGAGATGATGTAATACTGGAGAAGTTCTATGTTGTACCAATTTTTCATCCCATTTATATAATATGTGTTCAGGTATCTTTTCCCCTATTTTATCTAATTCTAATCTCGCCCAATCTGGTTTTTCCCTTGTTTGATAAAAATCTGATAGGTATCTTAATTGTGCGGCTCTATAATAATTTTTAAAGTTTGGCAGTTGTAAGCCTCCTTGTTTATACCATTCTGTTAATTTATCTAGTGCTATCCTCGGTTTCCCCCCTCTCCATAAAAATTTCCTTATTATATTCTTTAACTCCTTGAAGAATTTCTCTGTCAGTTGTATTGGCAGTGCCTGAAATAAGTATAATATCCTTGGAAAAATGTTCATTTTAATACAGTTTATCCTTCCTATTAGTGTTAGTGGTAAATCTTTCCAATGCTCTAAATCGTCCTGTAATTTTTTCATTAGTGGATAATAATTGAGTTGATATAGTTGGCCGAGCTTTTTGTTTATTTGTACACCTAGGTATCTTATTGCTTGCATTTGCCATCTAAATGGTGATTCCTTCTTAAATTTTGAGAAATCCGCATTATTCATAGGCATTGCCTCACTTTTATTTACGTTTATCTTGTAACCCGACACTTCTCCATATTCCTTCAATTTCTTATATAATTCTTTTATTGATAGTTCTGGTTCTGTTAAGTACACTTTAACATCATCCGCAAATAAACTGATTTTATATTCCTTGTCTTTTATTTTTATTCCTTTTATATTATTTTCTGTTCTTATCAATTCTGCTAGTGGTTCTATAGCTAACGCAAACAATAAAGGTGATAGTGGGCATCCCTGCCGTGTTGACCTGTTTTGGTTAAATTGCTTTGATACATGTCCATTTACTGTCACTTTCGCTAACGGTCCCTTATATAATGCTTTAATCCAATTAATATACTTCTCCGGTAAACTGAATTTTTGCAATACTTTGAACAAATAATTCCATTCTACTCTGTCAAAGGCCTTCTCTGCGTCTAAAGCAACTGCTACTGTAGGTGCTTTATTCCCTTCTACTGCATGAATTGTTAATAAATTTACAAATATTGTCTGTTGTGTTTCTTTTTTTGATAAATCCAGTTTGGTCTAAATTTACAATTTTCGGTACATACTCTGCTAATCTGTTTGCTAATAGTTTAGTTATTATCTTATAATCTGTGTTAAGTAAAGATATTGGTCTATATGACGCTGGTGTGAGTGGATCTTTCCCTTGCTTTAGTATTACTGTAATTATTGCTGTTTTACATGAATCTGGTAAGCTTTGTGTTTTATCAATCTGGTTGATTACTTCCAGGAGGGGCGGAATTAATAAGTCTTTAAATGTTTTGTAGAATTCTATTGGGAATCCATCCTCTCCTGGTGTCTAATTATTTGGTAATTTTTTTATTATCTCTTGTATTTCTACTATTCCAAATGGCTCTGTTAATTTATTTTGTTCCTCTATTTGTAGTTTTGGTAGTTCAATTTTAGTCAGAAATTCATCTATTTTCCCTTCGTTTTCAGTTCGGTATAATTGTTCATAGAATTCTCTAAAGTTTTCCTTAATTTCTTTTGGATTATATGTAATTTGTTTGTCTTTTTTCCTTGATGCCAATACCATTTTCTTAGCTTGTTCTGTCTTAAGCTGCCATGCTAGGATTTTGTGCGTTTTTTCACCTAGTTCATAATATTTCTGTTTTGTCTTCATTATATTCTTCTCCACCTTATATGTTTGTAGTGTTTCATATTTTATTTTTTTATCTGCCAATTCTCTTCTTTTAGTTGTATCTTCCTTCATTGCTAATTCTTTTTCTATATTTACTATTTCCCTTCCCAACTGCTCTGTTTCCTGATTATAGTCCTTCTTCATCTTGGTTACATAACTTATTATTTGCCCTCTAATGAATGCTTTCATTGCATCCCATAGTATAAACTTATCTTCCACTGATTCCGTATTTATTTCAAAATACATTTTTATTTGTTTTTCAATAAATTCTCTAAAATCCTGCCTTTTAAGTAACATGGGGTTTAATCTCCATCTATACATTCTTGGAGGGATGTCCTCTAACTTTACTGACAATATTAAGGGTGAATGGTCCGATAGTATTCTAGCTTTATATTCTGCTTTTCTTACTCTATCTTGCATACGAGCTGATAACAAAAATAGGTCTATTCTTGAGTATGTTTTATGTCTAGCCAAGTAATATGAATATTCCTTTTCCTTTGGGTGTTGTTTCCTCCATATATCCAAAAGTTGCATTTCTTCCATCGATTTAATTATAAATTTGGTTACTTTGTTCTTTCTATTAATTTTTTTCCCAGTTTTGTCCATATTTGAATCCAAATTCAGGTTGAAATCCCCTCCTATTAATATGTTCCCTTGCATATCTGCTACCTTCAAAAAGATATCTTGCATAAACTTTTGATCTTCTTCGTTAGGTGAATATACATTGAGTAGATACCAAAACTCCGAATATATCTGACATTTTATCATTACATATCTCCCTGCTGGATCTATTATTTCCTCTTCTATTTTAAATGGCACATTTTTACTAATTAATATAGCTACTCCTCTTGCTTTTGAATTATACGATGCTGCTGTTACATGTCCTACCCAATCTCTCTTTAATTTCTTGTGCTCCAATTCAGTTAAATGTGTTTCTTGCACAAATGCTATATCAATTTTTTATTTTTTCAGTAAATTTAGCAGTTTCTTCCTTTTAATTTGGTTATGTATTCCATTAATATTTAAAGTCATATAGTTCAACGTAGCCATTTTATACTTTGTTTATCTTCCCTTTCCGTTTCTCCATCATTACCTTTCCTTCTCATCCATTTCTGTTTTCTTGTTTTGAACCCTTTATAAGACAACATTCCTAAAACATCAAACATTTTCCTTATTCTCCTATTTAAAACTTCTTTAGCCCCAATCTCTCCTTCCCCTCCTGAGTTGTCCTTTATCCCTTGTCGGACAACCACATCTCCCCTCTCCATTTGGATTTGCGAATTCACTTGCAAGCGTCAGCTGATTTTGCAGTGACCGCAACTCCTCTCCACCCAGCCCCCCCAGAAAAGATTTCACTTTTCATATGTAACAAAGGTCACTCTTTTAATTCCCTCCCTCTATTCCATTTCCTTCCCTTATTAATTCTTGTCTATACTATCTATATTTTCCTCTAAATACGGATACATTCATGTATGCACATTATACATATACACACATATACCTCTTTACCCACATACATATAAATCGTGGTCATTTTTACTCTTATTACATATCTTCATCTCTCTAGTTGTTTTGTAGTTGTTCTGCAAATTTCCTTGCTTCCTCTGGATCCGAGAATAGTTTTTTTTTCCATAAGATCGTTTTCGATGTATTGAACTCCTTTCTCTTCTTCAGGAGTTCAAAACTTATGTGTCTTTTTAGTTCGCAGTCTTTTGTACTCTCGTTACACGTCTTCATCCCTCAGTCTATTTTGTTCTGCAAATTTTCGTGCTTCCTCTGGATCCGAGAATAGTTTGTTTTGTTGTCCTAGAATAAATATTTTCAATACCGCTGGATGCTTTAGTATAAATTTATACCCTTTCTTCCATAAAATCGCCTTTGCTGTATTGAACTCCTTTCTCTTCTTCAGGAGTTCAAAACTTATATCTGGATAAATGAAGATTTTTTGCCCTTTGTACTCCAGTGGCTTGTTGCCCTCTCTTACTTTTTCCATTGTCTTCTCCAGTACCTTTTCTCTTGTAGTATATCTTAGGAATTTTACTAAAATAGATCTTGGCTTTTGTTGTGGTTGTGGTCTAAAGGCCACTGCTCTATGTGCCCTTTCTATTTCCATTTCTTGCTGTAGTTCTTGACATCCTAGGATCCTGGGGATCCAATCTTGTATAAACTCTCTAATATTCTTGCCTTCTTCATCTTCCTTAAGGCCCACTATCTTTATGTTATTTCTTCTGTTATAATTTTCCATTATATCTATTTTCTGAGCTAACAGTTCTTGTGTCTCTATAACTTTTTGACCTCACCAAAGCCTTCGACACCGTGAGCAGGAAAGGGCTTTGGCAAATACTAGAGCGCATCGGATGTCCCCCAAAGTTCCTCAACATGATTATCCAACTGCACGAAAACCAACAAGGTCGGGTCAGATACAGCAATGAGCTCTCTGAACCCTTCTCCATTAACAATGGCGTGAAGCAAGGCTGTGTTCTCGCACCAACCCTCTTTTCAATCTTCTTCAGCATGATGCTGAACCAAGCCATGAAAGACCCCAACAATGAAGACGCTGTTTACATCCGGTACCGCACGGATGGCAGTCTCTTCAATCTGAGGCGCCTGCAAGCTCACACCAAGACACAAGAGAAACTTGTCCGTGAACTACTCTTTGCAGATGATGCCGCTTTAGTTGCCCATTCAGAGCCAGCTCTTCAGCGCTTGACGTCCTGCTTTGCGGAAACTGCCAAAATGTTTGGCCTGGAAGTCAGCCTGAAGAAAACTGAGGTCCTCCATCAGCCAGCTCCCCACCATGACTACCAGCCCCCCCACATCTCCATCGGGCACACAAAACTCAAAACGGTCAACCAGTTTACCTATCTCGGCTGCACCATTTCATCAGATGCAAGGATCGACAATGAGATAGACAACAGACTCGCCAAGGCAAATAGCGCATTTGGAAGACTACACAAAAGAGTCTGGAAAAACAACCAACTGAAAAACCTCACAAAGATAAGCGTATACAGAGCCGTTGTCATACCCACACTCCTGTTCGGCTCCGAATCATGGGTCCTCTACCGGCACCACCTACGGCTCCTAGAACGCTTCCACCAGCGTTGTCTCCGCTCCATCCTCAACATCCATTGGAGCGCTCACACCCCTAACGTCGAGGTACTCGAGATGGCAGAGGTCGACAGCATCGAGTCCACGCTGCTGAAGATCCAGCTGCGCTGGATGGGTCACGTCTCCAGAATGGAGGACCATCGCCTTCCCAAGATCGTATTATATGGCGAGCTCTCCACTGGCCACCGTGACAGAGGTGCACCAAAGAAAAGGTACAAGGACTGCCTAAAGAAATCTCTTGGTGCCTGCCACATTGACCACCGCCAGTGGGCTGATAACGCCTCAAACCGTGCATCTTGGCGCCTCACAGTTTGGCGGGCAGCAGCCTCCTTTGAAGAAGACCGCAGAGCCCACCTCACTGACAAAAGGCAAAGGAGGAAAAACCCAACACCCAACCCCAACCAACCAATTTTCCCTTGCAACCGCTGCAATCGTGTCTGCCTGTCCCGCATCGGACTGGTCAGCCACAAACGAGCCTGCAGCTGACGTGGACTTTTTACCCCCTCCATAAATCTTCGTCCGCGAAGCCAAGCCAAAGAAGAAGAAGAAGAAGAAGAAGATAACTTTTTTATTAGATTCCTCCAATTTCTTTTTAAGTCCTCTACCTCCATTTCTACTGCTGCTTTCTTCTTAAATCATTAAATCTTGCGCTTGCCATTCTTTAAATGACTCCATGTATTCTTTAATAAGAGAAAGTATATCCTTTATCTTGCCTTTCCCTTCTTCTTCTATTTCACTGTACTCTTCGTTGTCTTCTATGTTCTCCTCTTGCTGCAGGTGTTCTGCAGCTGTCATTGCCGGCTGTGGAGATCGACTCCCCAGCTGGTCACCCCTCCCGTCGGTGTGTTTTTTTGCATGCGCATTGCGCATGCGCGAGGAGTCTCGCATGCGCGGTTGCGCACTTTTACTCGGCTCAGCGAGCCATTTTTGTAGTCCACTTTCTACCGACCTGAGGGAGCGGGTTTCTCTCTCCACCGTGGGCCTCTTCGAACAGGTAAGGCCTTCTCCTTCTTCTTCCGTTGTCTTCTCTTCCTCTCTTCTTACCGTTGATTTCGATTTTTCTTTTTTCGTCGCCATCTTCTTTCCACCTTTATACTCACTTTTCTTTAATTTTTATTTTTGTGCCTTTGTGTTTTCCTTTGTTTTTTCCGACTTTTCTGGAGAGGGTTGGAGTTCACCGTCCGGCCACTACTCCATCACGTGACTCCTCCCAACACACCAGTCTTAACAACACTATCAACTCTGTTCTTCCACGCAACTTAGAATCCTTCCATTAACATATTCTACCTTCAAATTTGACCTCTTATAATGAATCATTTCACACTTTTCTGGGTTAAATTCTATCTGCCACTTCTCAGCCCAGCTCTGCATCCTATCAATGTCCCACTCTGACCTTTGACAGCCCTCCAGACTATCCACAATACCACCAACCTTTGTGCCATCCGCATATTTGCTAACCCACCCTTGCATTTCTTCATCCAGGTCATTTATAAAAATCACAAAGAGGAAAGGTCCCAGAACAGATCCCTGTGGAACACCACTGGTCACTGACCTCCATGCAGAATACAAACCATCTTCAATCACCCTCAGCCTTCTGTGGGTAAGCCAAATAGCATGACCTCCTTAGATCCATACTTCCCTACTTTCAAATGAGCTTGCATGAGAACCTTGTCAAATGCTATATATTAATCCATATTCTCTCTATCAACTGCTCTACCTTCATCAATTTTCTTTGTTACATCCTCAAAGAAATCAATTAGGCATATGAATCATGGCTTTCCCCTGACGAAGCTATGCTGACTATCCTCAATCATATTACGCCTCTCTAAATATTTATATCCTGTCTCTCAGGATCTTTGTCAACAACTTGCCCACTGCTAAAGTCTCACTGGTCCATAATTTCTTTGGTTATCTCTGCTGCCTTTCCTGAACAGAGAGACAGCATTCATAACCCTTCAATTCTGCAGAACTTAAATTTGGCACATGTACTGTCAATTTTTCTTCACCAATGTGGGCTTCCTTCTCAACTCTATTCTGATCCTGGCCTGATAGCACAGATGTTCTTGAAATTCCACTAATTAGGGTGTACCTCCATAGAATGGTGCCAATTGAATTATCAGGACTGGAAATGCAAGGTCCGGAAAGTCTATAGAGGAGCAGATGAATTTGCAGGACACTGATCTAAAGGCTGTAAAGCAGATTGTAAACCATTTGGTTCATTCATGGTAAATGGCAAGGCACTAAAGAGTGCAGTAAAACAGAGGGATATGGGAATACAGATACATAATTTCATGAAAGATGCATCACAGGTAGATAGAGTTGTAAAAAGAGCTTTGGCATTTTGGCCTTCATAAAGATGCACCACCAATGACCTTGCACTCAATGCCACCAAAACTAAGGAGGTGATTGTTGACTTCAGGAGGGGAAAGCCAGAGGTATACAATCTAGTGATCATTGGGATCACTAGGTAGAGAGAGTGAGCAAATTTAAATTCTTGAGAGTCATCATCTCAGAAGATGTTTTGAGAACCCAACCTGCTATTGGCATCATGAACAAACCACTTCAGCTCCTCAACTTCCTCAGGAGTTTGCGGAGGTATAACACCATAAATCATTGCAAATTTCTACAGATGTGTGGAAAGTGTGCTGACGAGCTGTGTAACTGTATGATATGGGGACATCAATACCCTTGAGCTTAGAGCACTCCAAAATGTAGTGGACACAGCCCAGGACATCAGAGGCAAAACCCTTCTCATTAGATTCTACAGGGTATTTCATCTTGTATTCATATGTGTGTGTTCTTAGACAACACATGGATGAAGGAAAAGGTTTTTTTTCTTTCAAGTTGTTGTAAACTGCACCATGAGGCATGCCAGGAGGTTGCAAGTCTCCATTACAGATCCTGCACACTGTGTGTTGGCCCCCTGCTGGCAGCCAAGTCTAATTAACCAGTAAGGCCTGATCACTATCATTACATCTCTCTTTCTTAAAACAAAAATAGCTTTCTTTTAATTCGCATGTTTTCTTTGTATAACTACAATTTTAACTTTAACACCAATAACTTAGATTTTCATTATTATCAACAATGTTAACATTTTTAAAATTTGTGTTTTCACATTTACATACACTAAAAGTTGAAGAGCAAATAAAGATAGTGCTACCTCAATCTATTACAGGAGTTTTTTTTAAAATAGTCCTTACCTTGACATTTGAATAGGTCAGCGCCTACCTTTTGGTAAGGTCTGTATGGTGCTGGGTGTGGCTTTAGTGGTTCTGCAGGATTGCTTGCTTGATATTTCTGGCATATTGTACAGTTTGACATTTCATTTGTTATATCATTGTTGATTTTTGGCCAGTACATCACCTCTCGTGCTCTTTTCTTACACTTTTCGATTCCAAGATGTCCTCCATGGATCCTTTTTTAGCATCTCTTTTCTCGGGCTCTTTGGGATAAGGATTTTTCTTCCTTTGTATATGATGTCTTCAACTACTGATAGTTCCACCCTGCAATTCCAGTTCTCTGAAACATCAGGTGAGCAGTCTTGCTTCATGTGGGGCCATCCATCCAAGATGTTTTTTCTCAGTTGTCTCGGTGTTTCATCTTTGTTTGTCTCTGCCTTTATGAGTTCCATTTTTGCATCTGATATGGACAGAGCACTTGTGATTATGTCCACGAAGGCATTCACTTCTTCATCATTTTGGTGTTGGCGAGCTCTCTTGTGTCAACAGCACAAGACAACGTGTCTGCTGTGTATATTAGCTTACCCGGAGTGTATGCCACATTCAGTGTATAGCATTGCAGCTTAATCATCATTCTTTGTATTCTAAGTGGACATTCATTTAATGGCTTTTGGAACAATGCAATCAAGGGCTTATGGTCAGTCTCTAAACTAATTGCTTGTCCTGACACAAGCTGATGAAATCTTTCACAGGCGTGTACAATGCTGAGCAGCTCCTTTTCAATTTGAGCGTATCACATCTCCGTGTCTGTCATTGAGCGTGATGCTTATGCAATTGATTGCCAGTCATCATATTTTTGCAGAAGAACTGCACCGAGCCCACTGAGATGTGTCTGATGATATTTTAATGGGTCTCGCTGGATTGTAAAACCTCAGAACATGTTCCTTTGTAAGCAGTTTCTTTAGTTCCCTCCATGACTTTTCATGGTCATGATTCCACTCCCATTCAATGTTCTTTTCTGTTCGTCTTCTCAATGGAGCCGTCTTTTATGAGAGGTTGGAGATGAATTTACCCATATAGTTGACCAGTCCATTAAACCTCTTGTCTGTCCTTTTTGCATTGTGGCCATGGCATGTTCCCAATGGCAGACACCTTTCTGGGATCTGGTCTAATGCCCTTACTGCCAATAATATCTCCTACAAATGTTATTTCTGTCACCCCAAGCTGGCATTTCTCTCTATTCAGCTTCAGGTTTGCTTTCCTTGTTGCTTCCAGCACTTTCCTTAATCTCTCATCGTGCTCCATTCACATGGTTCCCCATACTGTCATGTCATGCATTGAGGTATCAACTCTGTCCAGGTGCTCATATGGATAGTTTTGTGATACACATCAAGAGCTGAGGCAATTCCGAATAGTAACCTTAGGAATCTGTATCTGCCAAATGGACTATTGAACATGCACAGTCTTGAATTTGCTTCATCCAATTTTAACTGCCAAAATCCTGATGATGCATCCAACTTGATGAAAAATTTTGCATTTGCAAAGTGACATGACTTATTCATGCATCAGAAGCTTAAAGTGTTCTCTCTTTATTGCTCTGTTTTTTGGATCCAGGCAAATTCTAAGCTTTCCATTTCTTTTTGTCCACAGCAACGAGTGAACTTACCCACTCCATTGGCTCATCTATCTTCTGAATCAAGTTCAGGCTTTCCATCCTGTCCAACTCAGCCTTTAGTTGCGTTTGAAGTGTAAATGGAACTTTTCTGCATAGATGTATTATTGATGGCACACGTTTATCTACTCTGATCGTGTGTTCTCCTGTAAGGCAGCCTAGACCCTGAAATAGGTCATTGTACTCTTCCATGAGTTCATCATAGACTATCTCTCCTTCGGTTTCCACAAGGAGGACTTTTGTTTTAACTCTGGTTCAATTTCTCAAAGGCTGTTAAACCTAGTATTGCCTGTACATCCTTTGGTACCCACGATGAATGCTAGCATGTGCTCTTTGTCCTTGTGTTTCACTTTGACCATGCACTCTCCTTGCACGGGTATATCAGTACCTGAATATCCTGTCACCTTCACTTTTGTTTCATATCTTGGTCTAATCTTCTTAAAATCAGTCTCTAATATTACATTAATTTGTGCTCCAGTATCCAATTTAACTGAAATGTATGTATCATTCACTTTTAATTGCAACATCCAGTTTCTGTTTTCTTTCTTGTTCTCCATCACAACATCTACAGAAAATTCCTCTATCTCCCTTTCATCTACTGCATGAACCTTGCTTTGTTGCACTTGGTTCCTACAGCAACAGGCATAATGGTTGCTTTTGTTGCACATATAGCATGTTTTACCATATGCTGACAGTTTTTTGGTGTTGTGTACTGCATCAACGACATGGCTTTTGATTGTCCTCTCCACTTTTTCTTAGCTGGCCACGCCTCTCTTTCCACTTTGGCACACTTTTTGTCAAATGGCTTGTCTGTTCTTGCTCACTGCTTCCATGTTGTAGCTAGTTTCACTCTTTTGCCTGCATTTTTACAGTTTCTGTAGCCCTACAGAATGTTATGGCTTTTTCCAGGTTGAGACTTTGCTCTCTTAACTGTCTTTCCCTTAGACTATTATCTGGAATACCACACACAAGTCTGTCTTTTATCAGTGAGTCGATCAGTCCACCAAATTCACACATTTTGCTTCTGTTTCTCAATTCAGCCGCATACTGATCAATACTTTCTTCCGTTTTCTGTATATATGTGAACAATGTGTGCCTCTCAAACATCACGTTACGTTTAGGTATGCAGTATGCCTAAAACTGTTCCATTATTTTTTACAGTTTCATTTTGTCTCCTTCAGCAGCAAATGTGAAGTTGAAACATTTCTGGGCTTCATCACCCACGACATGTAAGAAAACCGATGCTTTCACTTTTCTCGTCAGCTTCGACTGTCACTAAATACAAATCTGTTCCAATTTTCAGCCACATTACCTGTCAGCTGAAGTTTCACTGGTGGGTGTAATCCTTCCATTTTTAACTGTGTTAGTTTCTCTTCACTTATCAGTTGCTGACTTTAGATTTAAAGTATTTCCTTTTAATTTCCTTCATTCTACTTCTGACATGTTTCATCTTGTATTCGTAAGTGTGAGTTCTCGGACAACACATGGATGAAGGAAAAGATTCTTTACTTTAAAGTTGTTGTAAACAGCACCATGAGGCATGCCATGAGACTGCAAGCCTCCATTACAGATCCTGTATACTGTGTGTCAGCCCCTTGCTGGCAGCCAAGTCTAATCAAACAGTAAGTCATTGCTAGTTGCATTGCAACCATGATGACTATCGTTACACAGGGACCACTGCTGTCAGAGAACAGAAGCAATCACCAAGGATCCACACCACCCAGCACACGCTCTGCTCTCGCTGCTGCCATCAGGAAAGAGGTATAGGTGCCACAAGACTTGCACCACCAGGTTCAGGAACAACTGCTACCCCTCTACCATCAGACTCCACAACAACAAACTCAACCAGGGACTTGTTTGAGGACTCTTACTTATGCAGTTTAGCGATTTAAAAAATAAATAAATAAATAGATAAATAAATTAAAAAAAATTCTGTTTTGCGCAGTCAGTTTGTTCACATTCGTTAACTGTTTCCAGTTTGCATGTATACACTGTATTTTTTTTTTGCACTACCAATAAGTGGTAATTCTGCCTCACCTGCAGAAAATGAATCTCAGGGTTGTATGTGATGTTATGTGTGTTTTCTCACAGTAAATCTGAATCTATATCTAAGTTTTGATTTTCAGAGTTGGGATGTAATGGTAAAATTGTATAAGATATTGGTGAGGCCAAATTTGGAGTATTGTGTGCCGTTTTAGTCACCCAACTACTGGAAAGATATCAATAAGATAGAAAGTGTGCAGAAAAGATTTATTGCTTTGACTTAAGGAACTGAGATACAGGGAAAAGTCAAACAGATTAGGATTTTATTCCCTGAGGGGATATTTGATAGAAGTATTTAAAATTATGAGTGGGATAGACAGAGTAAATGTATATAGACTTTTTTCCACTGAGGGTAGGTGAGAACCAGAGGACTTGGGTTGAGAGTGAAAGGGGAAATGTAAGGGGGAACTTTTTCACACACAGTGGCGGGATTGTGGAATGAGCTGCTAGCTGAAGTGGTGAATGTGGGCTCAATTTTAGCATTTAAGAAGAATTTGGACAGGTACCTGGAGGACTTTGGACTGGGAAACAAAATGGATCAGCACAGACTAAAAGGGCTGAAGAGGCCTTTTTCTGTGTTGTAATGCTCTATGGTTCTATTTGCTGAACTTTCAACAATTTTGATGTGCTGACATCAACTGGTGAGAAAGACTTGGACTAATGAAGAAAAGTTACTTTTGCAAAACTTTAAAGTAACTATAGGCATGATCTATACCTCAGTTGCTGGCTTTAGGAAAGGTGGAACAGTTGAGAGTTTTTTGTGCTTTTGCAACTGCAATATGAATTGTTCCTGGTTGTTTTATTGCTTAGAGTAAATTTGTTGACCATTTTTAATGGGGAAATAAATAAACACTTCAATAAAGTAATTGCAGAATGCAAATTGATCCATAGCCCAGGGGGTTAATTGAAATAGCAAGGCCTTGCTTGAATCCAGGTACAGGGAGTCCCGGGTTATGAACATCTGACTAACTGACAACTCATACAGATGAACAAATTGTGCCCTCAATTGGTGCATGCGCATAATGTTACCTCATGAATGCCCCTTCCAGTTGTAAGACATTGATGGAACGAGAGTGTTAAATTTTAATCATGATTTTTTAAAAACATTTTTGATCTATCTAAACTGTTTTAAGATATTTCATTAATTTTTTTTGCAGTACTAAGACAAACATTTGACTAACTGATCCTCAATAAGAACTGTATGTATCTGTTCCAACTTATCTACAATTTCAAATTAAAGACCAACGGAGGAATGGATCTCATTTGTAACCCAGGGACTTGTATTTTCAGCTGTATTTGTTTGGTGATTGTTGTGCTTGAATTTTGAAGTCTGGATGTTTAGGAGGGTCAGAACTCCTGCATTATTGAGAACCCCCAAATTTGACAAGTAGGATCTGTTTATTACTAGCAATTTAAAAAGTGTATAAAATTATTATGAATGCCAATTAGCTCAGAATGATGCTCTGTTCGAGAAAAGCATGGAACAAAAAAAAATTGAAGATGCTTGATCTAATTTGGTTCAAGAATTCATGATTTTTGAGTTGTATTTGCATAATAATTAACTGGTGGAAGACAGATGATGATTCCAAATAAAGTATCCAAAGTGTTTGTTGAAATGTAATCTGTAAATCCAATGACTTGTTCTGTTTGCTCACCTTTTGTATATGATTAAAATACAAGAAGTGAATTTAAAACTCTGATCTTATTCCAGATTATTCACTGGATGTGTTTGTTGTGATGGCAACAGTCCTTGTTATGAAGCATAAAGTAGGAGTTATCATTTGATCTTTTTAATTGATCCTAAATATGAAATTATAACAAAGAAATTTACAATGAATTTAGGAGTGAAATTAACAGGGTGGTGATGCTAAACCCATCCCTCGAGTGCTCTGCAACAGTTGAACAAGAAACCAAGCATTTTTGGGATGGGGTGCATTTATAAAGAAGGTAAATTTCCAGAAATTCACGTCACACAAGTTGAAAAATATTTTGAAGTAGAAACTTGTTATTTCCAGATTGAAGGTGTTTGTGGTTTCAGTAACATGAGGGTCACCTGCAAACCTTCCAAGCATTAGTATGTGGATCTGGTTCAATTTTGTCAATGAAGGGCCTTTTGGCTTATTGGTGGATTTTTATCTCCATGTCATTCTGCTCTTCTTTTCCTTTATTCCTTGATTCCCTGAAGCTTGATCTCTGTCTTGAATATGCAGAAAGACCAAATCCTCGGAGAACGTAGAATAGCACAGGAACAGGTCCTCTGGACCTCATCCTGAAGTAGAGAATTCTAAAGGTTGACTACCTCATCTCATTTGAGTTTCCAGTGCCTGCAATTTCTCTTATCTTCTCTCAGTACAGATTGAGTGACCCCTTTCAATTTGAGTCTAACTGCTCAGCCTGTTGAAGGAGACGATGACAGTTGAAACCTGCTGGGCTTAATATTGTTTGGGCTGGGCCTCCTTATATTTTTCTGAATGTGATCCACAAATAAAAAGGTTTGGCCATCCCTGTGATGAAGGCATCAATCTGATGATTCATGAGTTGTCAGTTGTCATCACAGCAGAGCAATCTGATAAATTGGAAGAACAGCACAGATTAAAATGACATCTGAAATAAATGAAATTAGTTAAGATCCAGAAGCATGAGTTGACCCTGCAACAAGACCACAGTTGATCCCATCTTAGACTTCAAGATTCCTTGATTGTCATGTAGTAAACAGATGTAATATTACAGGAAATTTGCTTTTGTCTGCAGTAAGGCTGACAGGTTCACCATCAGCAGAAATTTCCAGGCACCTCTTACAGTCGGAGAAAGAGAAGAAAAAGAGAGTCCTCTCAGAGTCACTGAATGTCTATGGATTCACCTCCGGCAGTCCCGCAGCCTTAGACCTCAGTCCAAACCATCAGCAACCCAAGCTCCAGATCTAACCTTCCAACATGATCAGGAAGCCTTCAGTGACCTTGGCACCCTCTACAAGTGACAACGCCACTTCACTGCTCTTTACCTTAACTTGCAACCCCCCTGCAGTTTGTTTCATCAGTCTTCAATTTAAAGACTGTGAAGTACTCTGAATCGGTGTCTGGAATACAACATTCCAAAGACTTGCTATTTTCTGAGAGATGAATTTTTTCTCTGTCTAAAATGGGCATCTTCCATTTTGAAACTATGGCTCTCATTCCTGATATGTCCATGTGGGGAATCTCAGCATCCATTCTGTTAACTTCCTTCAAAATCTTACATTTCATTAAGATCATTAGTTGTTCTTGTGTGCTGCAATAAGTTTTGACCCAATCTTGTTCAACCTTTAATGAGAACATAGCAAATAGGAGTTGACCAATTTAGTAAGATCATGGCTGAGCCAGTCTTGGCTTGAACACCACTTTCTGACTCTTCCACCCTGTTTCCCCCCCACTTTCTCTTTTTGTCCAGGCTGCTTTACTTTCTTTACCTATCAACCCCTTTGTCCCATGAATCAACATATTGATCACCTTTACAAGCATATTCTTGAATTGTAGAGGTCAACAGTGCAAAATACTCCATGTTTAGTCTTACCTGTGCCCTGTAAAGCTCCATCAAAAACTTGCTACTTTTTTTACAATTTGAAATGAAGGCCAGCATTCCATTAGCTTTCTGTATTACTTGTTATATTAATATGCACATACTAAATGTTTCATATACTAGATCTATTTTTGCACATATTTGTATTTTCAATTTCATTCATTCTTTTCATGCACAATCTCCCTTATGATAATTTATCTTCCAACATGATCACTTGCTTGTATCCCTTTGCTGCTCTTTGTCCTCACAACTTGTTCACTAACTCATGTCTGCAGTACAGTTGCCCCCTTTACCTAAATCATCATTTTTGTTGAGGTCTTAAACTTAATTAAATCCTGTGTCAACCCACTACTTACTAATTGCTAAACCAAAAACAATCTTTGTATCCCAACTCTCATTTTGTGTTGTTAGTCATTCCCATTGACATTATAATAACCAAAACCCTCAAAGAATGTTGGCACCAGACTTCCCCTTTATAGGAGAGTTCTAATGATATAATTTTGGATATCACGTGCACAGGATGACAAAACTGAAACAGGGAAGAGTTCATGGAAGTAGTTATTAAGATAGCGGAATATCATCCATAGGCACTCTGTTTCTGTCATCAAAGATATTGAAGAAGAGGATGCAAATGAGAAATAGGCTGGTGTGAAGAGTAGATCAGTGGGGAACACCAGCCATGACTTTTTCGGAATGTTGAGAGAAGCCAATGCAAATTCCATCTTGCTCTGTCTGTCCATCATTCTTCACCCCTCCCAACACCTCATGATCCCTGCCTCACTCGTTCTCTCCCCTCTTTATACTGGCTATCTTTCCTCTCCACTCTGCAGTTGTACAGGGCCCTGGTGAGAGCTCACCTGGAGTATTGCGTCCAGTTCTGGTCTCCACATTTAAGAAAGGACATATTTGCTATAGAGGGAGTGCAGTGCAGATTTACAAGGTTAGTTCCTGGGATGGCAGGATTGACATACGCGGGTAGGTTAGAAAGACTGGGATTATATGCGATGGACTTTAGAAGGATGAGGGGAGACATGATTGAGGTATTTGGGATTATCAAGGGGCTAGACAAGGTGAAATCAGAGCACATGTTCCCAATGATGGGAGAGACTAGGATTAGAGGCAGAGTTTAAGAATACAGGGAAGGCCATTTAAGACAGAAATTAGGAGAATATTTTTTAACCCAGAGTTGTGGATCTGTGGAATGCATTGCCACAGAGGGTGGTGGGGGCAGAGAGAGTTGGATAAGGCTCTTGTGGACAAGGGAGTTAAGGGTTATGGGGTAAGACTGGGATTAGTTATAGAAAGAGAAAGATCAGCCATGATCCGATAAATGGCGGTGCTGGCTCGACGGGCCATTTGGTCTACTCCAGCACCTATTGTTTATTGTCTCTTGTCCTCATGTAGTCTCAACACTAAATTTCAACAATTCACTTGTCCCCACAGATGCTGCTTGACCTGCTGAGTTCCTCCAGTTGTTTTTCATCCCAAGTTGTGGGGGTGGGGGTGGGGTGTGGGGGGGGTGGGGGGTGGGGGGTGGAAGAGTGTGTCCACGTATTTCATTACAAAATTTGGCAGGCTATAAAATACAAGTTATCTTAATATTTGTTTTGAATTACTAATCAATTACTTAATTGTGCTGTGTATTTGCCAGTTGAGTGCAAAGTGATTGTCAAAGGATTTTGGTGAGATTTTTTTTTAATGGAATTATATTAATGTACATAATGATTTGGATTTCTTCCAATGTACTTTTATGGTGTTGAACCATTAATCTAGCTTTATTATTTTGGTGTGCTTTTAATATTTAGAATAAAGATCAATTTCCTTTCAAATATAAGAGTTAATTCTGTTGATGAGGCTTGCTCCAAAATATTGGGTTGAAAGTTTTCTGATGAATTGCTGAGCTCATCAGTGACGTGCATGATATCTTGCAGAGTATCATTTATGTATCCTGCATCAATGCTGGTAAGTAAAGCTTTGATTCCAAATGACAAGGCCATCCGTGGAGCTTGGGCCATGCGCAATGTAGATACTGTATACCAGAACTAGTCAAATATTTGATGAAAATAAAATCTTTTGACTGCTGTCTTATCAGGTCTGTGTGCATTTCCCAACAAGACTGTAACTGTGTGCAGCAGTGCCATCTGCTGACATTGTGTGGCAGTTCAGTTAAGATGAGAACACTTGATCATTTCTGGCTGAAATCATGACCTTCAAAAAAAAAAATTGTACTGGGCACTTTTGGTCTGCACCTGCACTGGTGCATTTGACCTTTGTGCAGCATGAGATGGGCTCCCGTAATGTGACAGTATTGCCTTATCACCGTTGTCCCCCTTTATGTCCATTCTGATTTGTTACTGAGAATGTGGTTGTGAACTACTGCTTTGAAGCATTTCTGGTGAAGGCACTCCCTCAGTGCACCTGGGAAGAGAATTCCAGGATTTAGATCCTGTTACAAAGTCGTTTAATATATAACTGAAGGGAAATGTATAAACCTTGGTGGTTCCATGTTCCTGAAGCTCTTGTCCTTGGTTGTAAAAATTGTGGGTTTGTGAGGTTCCATTGGAGAACTGTGAGTAACTCCAATATATTTTGTAGACTGTACACTTTGCAGCCACTATGTATTGGTGATGGGAAAAAAAAGTGGTGGTAGATAGAATACCAAAACGTAGGTGCTTTGACCCTAGTGGCAGTGAGTTGCTTGAGTGTTGTTGGAGCTGCGCCTGCACTCCTGGCATGATGGAAGGATTATGGATAATCAAGAGATGAATCACTCTCCACAAGATAGTCTCTGACCTGCTCTTGTTGCCAGATTTTCATGTAGTTGGTTCATTTTTGATGCAAGTAACCCCAGGATGTTTTTTTCTAAATATTTTATTTCAAATTTTAAATCACAGAACATAACATTGATTACAGTATATTAATACAGACATCACATGATTAAATTAAAAAAAAAAACCCACCCCCCCTCAACCACCCCACTAATACCCCCCTCCTCCCTTACCCACTTACAGAGAAAAGAAAAAGCAGATCATCAATAAATACAGTCATATTCAATCTTTTTAGCTGCGGAAACAGAGACATCCACTGAAGCAGACCGAGGGATCAAACTTTAACACTGATAGTTTTTAAATATAGGCTCCAGACTTTTAACAAAGAAAAATATTTATCTCTCAAGTTGTATGTTATCTTTTCTGAAGGAACACAAGCTTTCATTTCATTATGCCATCTTTTCATGCTTAAAACCAAATCAGACTTCCATGTAATAGCTAAACATTTTTTAGAAACAGCCAAGGCCAAATGTAAAAATCAATTTGATACATAGTCATTCTCAATCCTAAAGTGATCAACTTAATATCCCCTAATAAAAATAACAATGGATCAAAAGGTAAATTCACTTTTAATGCCTGATCTAAAAACAATTTAATTTGTAACCAAAAACTTTTAACCTGAGGACATCCAAGTCAAATGAAAGAAAATACCTATTTCTTGACCACACCTAAAACACAAATCCGAAGAACTAAGTTGAACTTTAAAAAAAATTTCTGAGGGGTTAAATATAATTGATGTAGAAAATTATATTGCACCAGTCTATATCATACATTTATGACCTTAGTCATACTATCTTAACACAAATTTTTCCAAACATTTTCATCTATCTTTCTATTCAAATCCAATTCCCATTTCATTCTCAATTTATGAACATCTAATTTAGACATTTTATTTTGTACTAACTTATACATCTCAGAAACGAATTTACTTGAATCTTCCTTAGTAAGTAATAATTCTAAAGAAGATTTCCTGGGTAATTTTAAGCTTTGACATAATTCTTCCAATAATTTTTTTAAAACCTGATAACAGAAGAAAGTATACGAATGAATTTGAAACTTCTCTTTCATTTGATCAAAAGACAAAACTCTTCAACTTTTTAAATCCCCATTTGACTCCATGTTTTTAAAAACTGACTGTCTCCAGTAAAAGAAAAAATGTTATTCTGATAGAAAGGCATTTTCACTAAAATCTTCCCTTTCCCACCTATCTAATAATCAACTTTATTCCATATTTCAATAAAATGTTTCAGAATTGGTGGGTCTATAACCAGTTAATAATTTAGAATTCTATTTATAAATAAATTCAAGCATAAACTTCTTGTCAATTTATCCTACTCTATTTTAGCCCAAATAGAAAATTTGCTCGTATCAAACATTGCATTAATAAATTTCAATTGCACTGCTTTATAATAATTCTGAAAATGAGGAAGTTGTAAACCACCCAGTTCAAATTTCCAAGTCAATTTCTCCAGAGACACCCAATTCATTTTTCTTAGGTTACCATAAAAAAATTCTTACAACTAAATTAAGATCCTTAAAAAATTTTTGAGGCACTAAACAAGGAATAGATTGAAAAAGCTACTGAACCCTTGGAAAAATATTCATTTTAATACAATTCATGCTCTTTATTAGAGTAATGGGTAAACCATTCCATATATTTAAATCTTCTTTAATTTTATTAAATAATGGAATATAATTTAAGCTATACAAATTTTCTAAATTTCTATCAATTCTAATACCAAAATATTTAATTGGATTATTTGTCTATCTAAATTGAGCTACATCTTTACAACGGTCATAATTTCCTTGTACCAATGACATAATTTCACTTTTGTACCAATTAATTTTATAACCGAATATTGCACCATAATCTTGTAATTTTTATATAATAAAGCTAAAGAATTCTCTGGATCTGTATATAAATTATTATATCATCTGCAAAAAGACAAATTTTATATTCCTCTTTATTCACTTTAATCCCCTTAATATCAACATCTTGTCTTATCAATTGCACCAATGGTTCAATTGCCAAGACTAACAATGTGGAGATAAAGGACAGCCTTGCCTCGCCGATCGTGTCTCAGGGAAAGATGAAGAAAGTTGCCATAGGACTTCTATATAAAGCCCTAATCCAATTAATAAATTTTGACCCAAATTGAAATTTTTGTAAAACTTTAAATTAGTAATTCCATTCCAATCTATCAAAAGCCTTTTCTGCATCTAATGACAAAACTAATGCCGGATCCAATTGTTTTTGAGTACTATGAAATCAATTTTGCTATATTGTCAGCAGAGTGTCTATTCTTCATAAATCCAGACTGATCTAAATCGATTAACTCTGATAAGTATTCGTTTACTCTTAGCAATTATATAATAAACATTGAGTAATGATATAGGTCTATAAGATTTCGGCTTTAATAAATCTTTATCCTCCCAAGGTATTACTGTTATCACAGCATTTGAAAAAGATTCAGGTAGTGAACAAATTACAGTTGCTTGTTTTAATACTCCTATTAATAAAGGCATCAATAAATTTTTAATATTTTATAAAATTCAGACATAAATCCATCCTCTCCAGGAGATTTCCCATTTTTCATAGAATTCAAAGCTTGAATAACTTCTCTCAACTTAAACAGAGTCTAAATCTTTCTGAGCTTGGCAACTCAAAGATGGTAGTTGAAGCTTATGCAAAAAATCATCAATCTCGTCTTCATTATTCAATGATTGAGAGGAGTACAATTTAGTATAATCTCTAAAAGAATCATTTATATCTTGCAGTTTATAAGTAATTCTTGAATTTTTTTAACAGTAATAACTATCGATGCTTGCTCTATTTTCAGTTGCCTTATGTGCCCGTTCTCCCAACTGATAATATTTTTGTTTAGTTCTATCAATCAATCTTTCCGTCCTATAAGGCTGAATTGAATTATAATGCATTTTCTTATTCTCCAATTCTAACCTCTTTTTCTCCGATAGGTTTTTTGTAATTTTTTTCCAAAGTCATAATTTTTTTCTATAATTGATCTATTTCCTGAAGACAATTCTTAACCTGAGTCGAAAAACATATTATCTGAACTCTCAAATAAGCCTTTAACGCATCCCATAGAACAAATTTATTATCAACTGAATTAGCATTAGTATCTAAATATAATCTGTATTTGATTTCGTATAAAGTCACAAAACTCCACATTTCTTAACAATGATGAATTAAACCTCCATCTATAAACTGTTTCAATTCTATCTGAATTTAAACATGACATCATCAATGATGAATGATCTGATACAATTCTAGGTTTATATTGTACATACTCAATTCTTCCTTGTAGATGAGCCAAAATTAAGAAAAATATCAATTCTAGAATAAGAATCAAACTGATAAGAGTAAAATGAATAATCCCTCTCTCTAGGATTCAATTTTCTCCAAATATCTACCAAATTCAATTCTTCCATCAATGTAATTTTTTTTTAGCTATCTTCATCTTAATCAGAGATTTTGTAATCTCTCTAAAATTGGATCTAAGCAACAGTTAAAATCTCCACCAATTAGTACATTTCCATATATTTGTGCCAAATTAAGAAAAGCATCTGAAATAAATTTGTCATCTTCAACATTTGGAGCATAAATATTCATAAAAACCCAAGGTTCTGAATAAATCTGACAATTCACTAATACAAATCTACCAAAAGGATCAATAATTGTTGACTGCAATTTAAATTGTAAATTTTTATAAATTAGAATAGCTACACCCCAAGCTTTAGAATTGAAAGATGAAGCTATAACCTGTCCTACCCATTCCCTTTTTCAACTTTTGATGCTCTTTCTCTGTCAAATGGGTTTCCTGTAGAAAAGCAATATCCGTTTTAAATTTTTAAATATGAGCCAAAACTCTCTTTCTTTTAATTGGATTATTGAGCGTTACATAATTCAAACTGTTGTCATAGTTTAATTTTTTTTTTAAATATGAAACTCCCCTCTCCACTCCGGGACATCCCAGCTCCACAGCCAAATTTCAAAACATAACATCTCCAAGAAAGAAAGCAAGAAACCCCAAAATAATAATAAAAAAAGAGAAGAAAAAAGCTCCCAAAATGCCGATTAGGTCAGAGCCAACTTCCTTATTAAAGAGAAGTGGCCCTCACCACTGGTGCCACGAGGCCTCGGAAGTGGAAAGTGGGGAAAAAAAGAAAATCTGCCTCCCCAGACGGAATATCAGAAGTAAACTTTAATCAATCAAGTATGGTAAGCTTCTTCAAGGTCTCTGGTAACTTGATCATCATCAATTTCAACTTGAACTTAATTTGGTTGCCCCCCCATATGAAATCTCTCCTTTCAATTTTTCTTGATCCCCCTCATGTTGAGATACAGAAGAATTCCCTCCATTCTGCTTAATGTTAGGCAACAATTTGGCAAATTCAAAAGCTTCAAATTCATTATCAAAAAATTGAGATTGTAGTTAAGGTTAGAATAATACAGGGAGCTTCAAGTACCTTTTGGGGTGGGGAAAAAAAACTTTTTGATCCGAGGGGTGCCAGACTTCAAGGCTTCTGTATCTTCTGCCGAAAGGTAGCAGAGAGAAGAGATTGTAACCACAGTGCAAGGAATGATGATGTTGGCTGCCTTCTTGGGGAAGCTTCATGGACAGATGTTTTCAATGGATGGAAGGTCAGTGCCCTTGATGGACTTGACTAAGTTTGCCACTTTCTGTAGCCTTCTGCATTCCTGGGCACTTGAGTTTCCAAAGCAGGTTGTGATGCAACTGGTCAGTATACTTTACGCAGTACACCTGCAAAGGTTTGGAAAAACTCATCAGGACACATAACATCCATAGAAAGTAGAAGGCGGTCATCATATTGAGCCTGAGCCTTTCTTCAGGTGTGCCAAAAAAGGTGGTGCATGGTAGGGGAATGGGGATGATCATAGGCGAGCAGGTAATAGGTGGATACAGATGGGAGGTAATAGATAATGTTACCTCTTACCTGTCGGCCTGTTTTCCTTATCCCCTCTACCACCATTTTATTCAGGTGTTTGTCTCATTTTCAGCACTTTTAAAGAAGTGCTCAGACCCAAAATGCTGACTTCCTTTTATTTTCTATGGATAGTGTGTGACCTACTGAGTTTCTCTAGCACTTTTGTGGATTGCACTGGACACCAGCATCTGTGGATTTTATACTTTATATTTAGAAATTTAATAAGATGATTCAACAACATAATAAATCTCCTCTAACTTCTGAGGAAGTAGAGGCATTTGTGTGGCTTCACTGTTGACTCATTGTGCTAGCTCCAGGAGGCCCTCAAATCTGTGGACTCCAGGAGCTTGAAGGAACTAACCCTCTCCACTGCTGTCCCATTAATGAAGATTGTGAAGTCCATCTGCTTCTGAAACCCCACAAGAAGCTCTTTGGTGTTGCTGAAGTTGAGAGAAAGAATTTTCTGGCACCACTCAACCATCCTATTTTCTGACTCATTTCCCATTATATGGCCAGCAGCAATGATGTTGTCAGTGAATTTATAGATTGCATTGGAGCTGAACTTGGCTATGCAATTGTGCTTGTATTGGGAGCAGAACAGGAGATGAAGCATGCAGCTTTAAAGTGCCACAGTGCTGATGTTCAGTGATGATGAGGTAACTGCCATTCTGAATTGATAGATCATTTTGGTCTGCCTGTTATTTTTATTTGCTGTTTATCTTGCTTATAGGTTGTGTTGCAACTTACTTGGGTTAGCATGTCATTTTTACTTATGCCTGCTGCGTCTCCTTGCATCTCTTTTCCTTCCTTATTTAATTAAAGGCTGTTTCACTCTTGAACCTCCCCGTACAACACAAAGTCTTAACAAGCCTGAGACAGCCAAAAAATATATTTGCTCTGTTGCAGTATTGCTTTTACTTCTACTAACTGCAACTGTAAATATTTATGTATTTATAATTGTATATTATTCATCTTTTTCTCTATCTTGGCATGTTGAACAATCTGTGGAAATTTAATGCATGTAGTTGGTATGTGCTGCCCGTTTGGCTGCAGCAAGCAAGAATTTCGGTGCATTTGTCCATTGCACACATATATGACAATAAACTTTCATAATGGGAGAATGAATGATATGATTGACTGTGAGATTAAAGGTTCTAAGTTGCATCAGGGAGGACAGCCGCTGAAGATTGAGTTGCACCCCCACCACCCCTCTCCTTCCCCTAGGATTTCCCTTCGCACCATTAGTGGCCTGCAATGCAGTTGATTTGTGGCTGTTCATGGAAATAAATCTCTTGAGGTCTGAAATCCTTCTCTTCACCACAAAGCAAAGACATTTCAGATGTAAATATTCTCATTGTCAGTGAGGTATTGAGATCCCAAGCTGTTGCACCTGGGCCAATGCTCCAACAGACAAAATATTTTCAGATAGCTATCTGGTGCTAGTTTTTTTAAAAAAAATGCACTTAACTGAGTCCAGTCCATGTATTAATGGCTTTTATTGCAAGCCATTTCGGTTCTGTATGCATGTGGAAGTGTACCACTCTCAATAAAAAAAATATTTGTTTTGCGATGATTTTTCATATTTTATGCAATAAAAAAGACCTGCATGCAACCTCTTGTGACTGTTGTTGAGTTTACAATTGTTAATCAGAAACATATGGATGATATTTATTACTTTTTGTTTTAACCATTCATTACAGAAAGTTGGGCAACATTCCAAATGCTTGAATGATATTTAAAGCATTTAATACTTGGTTCATATGACCATTGGCTTGGTGAACTATTTTATGTACATGATCTGGTTGATAAATTTAGCCATGACAAAGAACATTTGTTCAGCTGCTCTTCCTAACCAAGTCCACCCTTTCCTTTAAACTTTTGCGCATACTTTTCTGTGTTTATTAATTTACAAATTGTTAGTAAGGTATTATTGATGCAGTAAATAAGTTATAAAATAACATGTCTATAAATGTTTTTGATGGTTAATGATTATTTTTCATAATTTCTATCAGTAATTCTGAAGAGCTAGACTAAGAAAATGGTGCAATGATGGCTGCTTTGGTGCAAAATGTTTGAGCTTTTTGACATATGCAAGTTATAAACAAAGGTTTTTTCATTAATTCTAACCAATTCTATTAACATACAAAAAGTACTGGAGAAACTCCGCAGTTCATGCAGCATATACTGGAAGTGAAGGGTAACCAACGTTTCTGACCTGAGGTTTGAGTGAAAAACAGGCAGACGTCTGAGTAAAAAGGTGGGGTGAGGGGGAGAATGGGAGGAGAGGATGAAGGAACAGGCAGGGGAAGGGTAAGAGATTATCAGAGGATACAGGTGGGAGGGTAGAACGGAAAAAATAGCTGAGAAGTGATAGGGGAGAATTTGATGAATGAATTATCAAAGATCCTCACCACCCAGCACATGCTCTGTTCTTGCTGCCGCCGCCATCAGGAAAGAGGTCTAGGTGCCACAAGACTCGCACCACCAGGTTCAGGAACATCTGCTGCACCTCCACCATCGGACTCCTCAATGACAAACTCAATCAGACTCATTTAAGGTTACTTGTAGACTTTATTGATTTTCTTTTTCCCTGTATTGCACAGTCAATTTGTTCACATTTGTTATCTGTTTATAGTTCTTTGTTTGTCTGTTTATGCTGTGTAGTTTATTTTTCATGATCAATTAGTGCAATGGTTCTCAACCCTTTTCTTTCCACTCACATACCACTTTAAGTATTCCCTATGCCATCGATGCTCTGTGATTAGTAATGGATTGCTTAAGGTGGTATGTGGGTGGAAAGAAAATGTTTGAAAACCACTGTTGTAATCGTACCTAATTTACTTGCTATATGCACGGTTTCATAGCTCCAAAGGAATTGGGCCAATAACCATTTTTCTCAAGCAAAATATTTCAGTAACAATTGGGTCAAGATCAGTGATTCTCAACCTTCCTTCCCACTCACATACCACCTTAAGCAATTCTTTACTAATCACAGAGCACTTATGGCATAGGGATTGCTTAAAGTGCTATGTGAGTGGAAAGAAAAAGGTTGGAACCACTGAATTAGCGGTAATTCTGCCTCGCCCACAGGAAAAAGGTAACGGGCCCTTTTGGCCCATGAGTCCACAAGTCTATGCCACCTGATTAACTTGCAGCCCCAACACATTTCGAATGGTGGGAAGAAACCGAAGCCCTCAGGGAAAACCCACGCAGACATGGGAGAGTGTATAAACATCTTACAGCGCAGGATTCGAACCCCGGTCCCGATCACTGGCGCTGTAATGACTTTGCATTATCCGCTATGTCAACTATGCATGTTGATGGTGGAAATTGCAGAGGATAATACATTGCATGCAGACACTGGTGGGTTTTTAGGCGAGGACGAGGGGAATTCTGTCCTTGTTGCGTCTCAGGCTGGAGGAGCTCAGGCAGATGTGCGGGAAATAGAGGAGATGCAGAAAATGTGTAAATTGTTGACTAGATAGGAAGCCACGCTTTTTAAGAAGGAGGATGTTTTGGATGTACTGAAAAGTCCTCATCTTGGGAGTATATATGATGGAGATGGAGGAATTGAGAGAAAGGAATAGAATCCTTACAGCAAACAATAGAAGAGGTACAGTCAAGGTAACTGTGGGAGTTGGCAGGTTTGTAGGAAATATTTGTGGAGAGTTTGTCTCCTGTGTTGGGGACAGAGATCGAGTCAGGGCAGTATTGCCAGAGATGGACCAAATAAATTTGAGGTCAAGGTAAAAGTTAGCAACAAAGTGGCTCATCATGGGTGCAGGAGGCAGCACCAATTACAGCATCAATGTTTCTTTCTTTCTTCTTCTTTGGCTTGGCTTCGCGGACGAAGATTTATGGAGGGGGTAAAAAAAGTCCACGTCAGCTGCAGGCTCGTTTGTGGCTGACCAGTCCGATGCGGGACAGGCAGACACGATTGCAGCGGTTGCAAGGGAAAATTGGTTGGTTGGGGTTGGGTGTTGGGTTTTTCCTCCTTTGCCTTTTGTCAGTGAGGTGGGCTCTGCGGTCTTCTTCAAAGGAGGCTGCTGCCCGCCAAACTGTGAGGCGCCAAGATGCACGGTTTGAGGCGTTATCAGCCCACTGGCGGTGGTCAATGTGGCAGGCACCAAGAGATTTCTTTAGGCAGTCCTTGTACCTTTTCTTTGGTGCACCTCTGTCACGGTGGCCAGTGGAGAGCTCGCCATATAATACGATCTTGGGAAGGCGATGGTCCTCCATTCTGGAGACGTGACCCATCCAGCGCAGCTGGATCTTCAGCAGCGTGGACTCGATGCTGTCGACCTCTGCCATCTCGAGTACCTCGACGTTAGGGGTGTGAGCGCTCCAATGGATGTTGAGGATGGAGCGGAGACAACGCTGGTGGAAGCGTTCTAGGAGCCGTAGGTGGTGCCGGTAGAGGACCCATGATTCGGAGCCGAACAGGAGTGTGGGTATGACAACGGCTCTGTATACGCTTATCTTTGTGAGGTTTTTCAGTTGGTTGTTTTTCCAGACTCTTTTGTGTAGTCTTCCAAAGGCGCTATTTGCCTTGGCGAGTCTGTTGTCTATCTCATTGTCGATCCTTGCATCTGATGAAATGGTGCAGCCGAGATAGGTAAACTGGTTGACCGTTTTGAGTTTTGTGTGCCCGATGGAGATGTGGGGGGGCTGGTAGTCATGGTGGGGAGCTGGCTGATGGAGGACCTCAGTTTTCTTCAGGCTGACTTCCAGGCCAAACATTTTGGCAGTTTCCGCAAAGCAGGACGTCAAGCGCTGAAGAGCTGTAAGGGAGAATTGAGGACCCTTGCCTATATAGGCTTATAGTATGGATTGTTCTACATGGCCAATAAAAAGGCACCCTTGGACTTGGAGAAAGTGGTATTTGTCAAAGGAGAATTTATCAAGGGTGAGAGCAACTTTGCCAGGCAGAGGAAGGTTTTCATATCAATTATCTTTGGATTGATCAAGTCATTTTTGCTTTGTTCAGATGCTTTATTTGTCATGTGAAAATAGCTTACATTTGATCCAGGCTGTGGAGTTGATTTCTATTTTTGTACATTTATTTGATATGTATTTTTATCACCTGTTGACCAGTCACTTGGCACCCGCTGTAATAGCATTGCAGCCACCGTACTTGTGGTAGTGGTCTGTGCGTGCATGAGCTCCAGATTGGCAGGATGGAGTTCAACCGAGTCCAGCCGCGGTACAGCCACAATGTACAGAGCTCCCACTTACCTCTAGATAGTAGTAAATAGTTATTGTTATAACCTCTCCCCTCGAGTCGTGTCGTTGCTACAACATTGATAAACATGGTGTCAGAAGTGGGATGGCGAGTGTCCCGAGTTTGAGGCTTCCCAGTTGACCTGCAAGTGAGGAACCAGCACCACGTTGCAGCAGTCACCTTGGCGGATGGATTCCAACGACCTGACACATTCAACTTCGAGGGTAACGTTGCCGAGAACTGGCGTATTTTCAAAAAAGAATATGATATATTTATCGCGGCCACTTATAGTGACAAGCCTAACTGCACCAGAACATACATTTTGTTAAATTTAGCTGGTCTGGAAGCCATAGAGAGGAAGAGATCATTTCTTCCTGTGGATAACCAAGGTGTGAGATTATAGAAAGCATGGACTAATTTTCCATATCTGAGGAGACATGTCTCATTGAAGGGGAGCTGATTCTCAGTCTGGTAGAATCAAGAGGACCCTGAGTACTGGAAAAAAATTGGAGAAATGTGCAATCCACAGACAAATATCATGATGGAAAGGCACGTTTAATTCAAAAGATCAGAAGCCTGGTGAATCATTCAATTCATATGTCAGTGATGTAAAGATAGGAGAAAAGACCTGGAACTTTGGAATGCTCTGCGAGGAACTAATCAGAGACTGAAGTTGAGACAGATGCACATGACCTTACCTGTGACAAGGAAGCTTCTGGAGCCCTAAATGATAAATCCACAGGAGATCAAGAGCAAAAGACTGTCACACTGTCACAGAAGGAGCGCTATGACAGAGCGAGCGAGCCGATTGCTCGAGGCTTTGACAGAGTGTCAAGTTGTCAGGATGCAAACTTTGCGGGGCTATGATCGGACTGGCATGGTAGAATAAAGCTGCTAGGAGCCGAGGTCATACCTGGTCTGATCGGAAGGGAAAGTATCCAGGAGAAACCGATGACACAATCTTCCTGTAAGGGAACTCGTCTTATTTTAACACAATCTTGACGAGACTGTGTACTTGAATACGGGACTTCAGCCTAAAAACAGTGGTACTCCCTCAGTAGCCTCACCTGAGATAATGGACCGTGCACATTCTCAGGTTGAAGTACCACAGGCCTCTACCTCCACAGATAGGCTCCGGGCACATCTGTAAACTGAACCCCAAGTACAAAGACTGTGTTCATTGTGTAATGTTATCTTGCAAACTGTTATGTTGGGGGTTATTAAAGAAAGGGAATGTAGACCAGTCGTTCGGCACCCACTGTAATTGCCTTGCAGCCACTGTACTTGCGGTAGCGGTCTGCGCATGAGCAAGCTCCGGATTGATGGAGTCGAGGCATGGTATGGCCATCACGTACAGAGCTCCTACTTACCTGTAGATAGTTGTAAATAGTTATTGTTGTAACCTCTCCTCGAGTTGTGTCATTACTACAACATGGACAAATATCACACATAATTTAAAATACGCAATGACCTTTTTTCAAAAGATTACTTCACCGTGTGTCTGTTTATTTATTTTTTGCTGACATTGTTTCCATTGATCAATAGAATTCTGACAATATGCATGAATTTGGCAGAGGATTTGACCAACCATTTCTGGGGATAAGCCAGTTAGAGGCCTGAAATATTCCATGATCTCCTCTTGAGAAGTCCTTTTGGTGCTTGAAATAATTGCATTGAAATCCATATGGAAGAGCAGGCATTGTTGTCCAGAGGCCTCCCTCTTTTATTTTGCTTTGTGATGTGGTTGTCTCAGTCCCTGCCTTTGTTTCCTTGTGTATTGCCAGATGTAGACTTGATTGTTTTGATGATTTTAGCTGCCCTTCTGCAAGCTTCAACTGTTATTCTGTTGTTTTTCTTCCTGCAAGATTCCAAGGCTAAATGTTGTTGTTTTCCTGTTATTCAGGAAACTTAGTTGACACAAAGGCAGTTTCATTCAGACAGATATCAGATTTTCAGTTATTTGTGTTTTCCAATTTGCCCCTTCCTCTGCTCAGCATGCATGCTCATATGAGGGCTCTTGCACTTTAATGCCTATTTCATGATTATAGTTTTGCTGTTATTTTGGGCTGTGTGGAGAACAGTTTTCCAAGACTCATTTCCTTATAAGGAAAGGCCTGATTGTACATAGTACCATATTTTAAATATTGAAAACATTCTTTTAGGCACTCCCTCTATGTCAAGCATTATATTTCCAACCCATTTTTTGCAGGGTGGGTGTGTAGCTTGATAGTGAGTGTATTCCTTCTTTGTTCTGGGCTTCTCTGAGCTCCTAATGAATGGACTTGCCATCAGTGGATCCCAGATTCTCCTTCACTCTTCTGAGTGGCCTTTGACCAAGGGTTTCATGAGTGGGTGGTGATGTAATGCTTTTTTCAAGAAGGTTCTTGTTTTTTTTCTCCCCTTTGTAGACCTGGTAATCTGTAGTTGTGATGGGGCTCAGAAGAGAAAATCTATTTTGAGAGTCTGGGGTCATGCATGTAAGCCACCTGGCTGTACATTGCAGCTACGTTTGGTGTAATTGGTCCTCGGTGCTACAGATGTGCTTGGGAATAGACACAGATTTTAATTTACTTTTGGTGCTTGTGGGTTAGGTTTTTCATAAAGTTTTTAAGCTGTAGTATCTAATGTATCAAATATTCAGTGGATTTGAAGAATTTTGCAGTAGTCCAACAAGGACGGCATGGTTGCTGTAGCAGTTGGCGCAATGCTGTTAAAGCACTAGAGACCCGGGTTGGAGTCTGGCACTGCTTGTAAGGAGTTTGCACATTCCTCCTGCATTTGTGTTTCCTCTGGGTGTTCCAGTTTTGACTCACCTGCCAAAAACATATGGGATTTCTGGTTAATTGGGTGGCATGGGCTTGTGGGCCGAGGGCTTGTTACTGTGCAGTATCTCTCAAGAAAAATTCAGAAGTACACAGGAGAGCAGGAATCACTGCTGCCTATGAGACTGTAAGCATTTTGACAGTTTTGAGGTCTTGAATCTTCAAATATCCATTTTCTCAGACAGCCAAAGTTTGTGATGGTGCCCCAAACCCCATTGGTGGACTTGATTGTCAGAGTTTGTCATCATTGAGAGCTTTGTGATGGTATACAAGTTGTGTTTTAATCAACAGGTTCACAGCTGACTCAGTTGCAGTGTAGACTGGTGTCAAGCAAGATGGAGACATAAAGAAACAGGAGATGCTGAAAAGCTGGATTAAAAAAAAACAAACTGTTCAAGGAACTCATTGGGCCAAGCAGCATCTGAGGAGATAGTCTCTGGCCTCCACCAGGTGTTTGACCTGTTGAGTTCCTCCAGTAGTTTCCTGGTGTCAGTGAGGCTGTGCCATTGCCTCAGCACTTTGTTCAATCACCTCGAGCCAACTCTTGCTGGAGTAGAGCTCTAGGCAGCTGTTGAATTCTATTTCCTCCATTCTAAACATAAAATCACCCTAACTTAATTCATCGAGCTGCAATATGTAAGTGATAGATGTATGTGCTCTCAAAGTTACTGTTGATTCATAATCTGCAGCATGTGATGGGTCTTACACTTAATAGCAGGAAAATTAATGCCCTCTACCAACCTGCTTACGCTGTATTGTAGCAGTCCCTGTGGGTAAGCAAGGTGTGAGATTATAGAAAGCATGGACTATTTTCCACATCTGAGGAGACCTGTCTCATTGAAGGCAAAGCATGAGAAGCACAGGGGCAGCACAGTTAGCTTGGTGGTGAATACGACACTATTGCAACGGCAGTGATCCAGATTCAAAACTGGCACCGTCTTTAAGGAGTTTGTACATTTCCCAGTGTCTGTGTGGGTTTCCTCTGGAGGCTCCAGTTTCCTCCCACCTTTGAAAATGTACCAGGCCTGTCGATCAATTGGGTATAATTGGGCAGCATGGGCTCGTGTGCCAAAGGGCCTGTTACCATCCTGTATGTCTAAATTTAAATTTGAAGGCAAATCTGAAAACACTAGTATAGTTTGTCATTGGTCCATCATAATTATTCCTGAAGTGACCACGGAATTGGGCTCAAAATCCCAGTTGTGACCAACTAGTTTGTACTTCATGACTCTGGGTTTTAAAAATTCATAACTTCTGTTCTTGTGAACTGACAATTTCCTTCTGCAAGCCTGTTGAAGTCTCTTGCATATTGTCACTTGCTTTAGTTTTGAAATCCGAGTTGATGATGCTTACTGCTCCCTGTTAGTAGTTTCTGACACAAGTCACCACTTCATCCTCTTCCCAGGCTTCTCGATAATCTTTTTGCTGCGTGGGCGTGCATTTGAACAGTTCTAATCTTTTTTATCCAGGCATAGTTGGAGAATCACCTACAATGGTTTGTTTCTCTTCCATGCAGACAGTCTTGCCTTTGGTGTATATCAATAATCTGTTTTTGGCACTTTGCTATTTACCAAGGCAACATAATCTGAATGCACAGCATCAATTTCTATGGGTTTATTGATGGCAGTCAGTTCTTCTTTATTAACATCTTCTTCAATAGAACATTAGAGCATTACAGCACTGTACATGCCCTTGGACCCACAATGTGGTGGTGGCCTATATAAACCTACTCAACAAACTAAACTTTCCCTATCTTCCACCCATAATCTCCCCACAATATCCAAATTATCTGAATGATTTTTCCAGTACTTGCTACTGGATGAGCAAAAATGTCTCTGTAACAATTGACTGGAATGCAAGAGCCCGGTCAATGCAAGAGCCCGGTCCCTGCCACAAAATCTGTGACCAATTCCCCAGATAATAATATAAAATATAATTGTTTGCAATATTTGACCCAGAGGTGAGGGTGGAGCTATAAATCTGTATGCTATCAAAACAGTATATTTCCACATCTACAAAAATGCCCCAGTGTTGACTCAAATGCTCTTACATGGTACATTGTTTTTATTTTCTGTAACACGTAATATTTATTTTTGTGTTTTTTGTGTTTTGTTTTCAGAATAAGCACAGGACTAACTATAAATATCCTGCATTCATCAACTTAAACCGAAATATCCCTGATGTTGCATCAGGAAGACATTGCTATAAGATTTTGTTTAATGATGCATTTATTCTCTCTCTCTTCAGATTGTTGGACCCAAGATATGTTTGGAAGAAAATGGGACCAAGCAGGTACTTAAAATAATCGACTGCAGATGCCAATTTTGAACTGAATCATCTGCTGGATACTTGGAAGGGATTATGACAATGTTATAAATTTGGCTTGTTCAGTTCGCACCATTATTCTGTTGCAGTATGTATTGAAAAGATAGCTCATTATTTAGTTGTGTAATAGTGGCATCAGTGCTGATCTGAATTACCCTTTGAATCTAATTTAGGGATGTATGCATTTTCTAATTGTGGATAAACATTGAATAATCGATGTTAACTTCAGGGGATCTGGGATAACTAGACTATATTTCATTGTTAACTAATCATTATGTGTAGTCGGTAATTTGGGTGAGTATTCAACATTTAAATGAGAGAAATTGCTTTTAAAGAAGAATTGTTGATGGAACAATAAACTTTGTTAGTAAGGTTCCATTTGGCTTTAATTGTAGGAATTGTTTATGTTCCAGTAAACTAACCTTGCAGCATTGTGGTAAATCATAAAAATCTGTCGACACTGCGGTTGAAGTAAAAACACAAAACACAAGCTTGAAATGTCGGTTCTATATTTTCACCTTTGCTACATAAAGGACACTGACCTGCTGAGCTTCTCCAGCATTTTGTGTTTTTACAGCATTGCGGTGTGAATGGATTCTTGGCACCTATAGATAGTTGAAGGCAGTATGATGCAGAATTCGCTGTGAAACTGGGGATGCGAGTTTGCCAGAGGTATTCAGAGTGGCTGGAGTTCATTATTAAGACACATTAGTGAACCATTTGCGTTTTTAAAACCTGGAAGCTTTTATGATCAGTTTCTGGTGATGCTAAAACATTCAAGTTTTTTCTTGTCATTAATATTCAGCTCATACCTTTTAATGAACTTTTGACCATTTGGGTAGATTCCAATACCATATTCACTAGCCTCCTCTGCCTTATCTATGTTGCCACATAATTGCTACTTTGACCTCTTAATTAGGCTACTCTTTGTTTGTCATTAGCCCATTTGGTAATGCCATCTCCTGAATCAGAAAGTTGTGGGTTCAAGTCCAGACAGACGAGCTGCATTGATAGAGAAACTGTGCTTCATAAGAGCTTGTGAAATTAAGCCCTCTTTTTTGCTCAGCTGGCATTTCTTTGAGGAAGATGAGGATCTATTCCTTCCATTAATATCACTAAAACTAATTGTAAGACCATTTTGATAAAACTGTTAATGAAGCATTGCATGCTGAAATTATCTCTAGAACGACTCCACTTTTGTGGTTGGGACATCATGAAGGATAAAAAGTGCAATAGCAATTTAAATGTTTCCTTGCTTCTTTCACCCTTCTGTACACTGTTATTTTTGGCATCTTGCGCCATCTATTGCATCAATATTATCAATTACATGAAGTGCCAAAAGCGCTTGTTTATTTAAGTATTTCTCATGATTTGCTCAGTCAATTTCTCATTTTGGCATAATTCTTCTCTGCTAATCAAAATGGAGGTGACCGCATTATGGGAGGGAGATTTCATTCCTAGAAACAAGTTCATATTGCTATGTCTTTTTTCCCCCCCTTAATACATTGTCAGTGCATGCATCAAGAAAAGCACGTTGAAAAAAATCAAATACGTGATTTTTTTAAAAAAAAATTACATTTTTTCCAAGTAAATTCTGCAAGAGTGACTTTTATTTCATACTCAAATTTTTGGGGAGTGATTTGCAAAGGTCACACTTAAAAATTTTTGGCGAGTGATTTGGGCGGCAGTTAGTGTTGCGATTAGTGCAACGCTGTGACAGCACCAACGATCAGGACTTGGGTTCGAATCCCACGCTGTCTGAAAGGAATTTGAATATTCTCCTAACGTCTGCGTGGGTTTCTTCTAACGGCTCTGAGTTCCTCCCACCATTCAAAACATACTGAGGTGTCTGTCAATTGCATGCAATTAGGTGGCATGGGCGGCCTTAAGGGCCTGTTAACATGCTGTACATCTAAATTTAAAAGCGTATATCTGTTACCTGAGTGTCTGCACTTCCTCTTATTTTGAATAGAATACTCATTCTTAAATTATTTAAGCAATTTTATAAATGCTCTTTTTACTTTGCTTTTATTTGAATATTTATGCAAGATGTCTGTTTCATTGCTAGAGCACTTAGGATTTCTCAAGTTTAATGTTTTAAAACATGATCGTCAGTTTTCATAAGTACTGTGGGTTTCCACATTTAGTCATCTTTAACCTTGGCCTGAATGCAAAAGGATAGTTAAGACAATATTTTGCTTGATTCAAATTATAAAATTGAGGCTTTGAGTTGATGTTGAAAGAAAACTCTTAATATGTACTGAAACAATCTGCTGGAGGAACTCAAAAGATTGAGGAGTATCTTTGGGAGATAAAGAATGGTCTATGTTCAGGCCCTTTATCAAGTCTGCCTTTTGGCTTTAGACTCCAGCATTTGCATTCTTGAGCATCCTTAATGGTGTACTTCGTTTGTTGGGCTTATTCCTTATCATTGAAGTTTCTCACTTGGTGCACCTGGGAGGAGTGAGGTGGGGGGGGGGGCTTCATGGCTGTAAAGTGCATTCACTCATAATTATCCATGAGGGACAGGGATACAAGCTATTTGTGGATAATAAAAAGCACCAGTATCTCCAAGGCTGCTGTCAATTACATAATGGCTGCAGTGAAGTACAGTTGCCAACCCATTCATAGATTTAACAACTACTGCCTAAATTTTATCTTGTTAGAATGTGCTTGGTGTGTTTTTGATTTTTTTGTAGCTTTGCAAGAAGAAAATAACAAGGTTGGATTATTTCTCACTATCCATTGGAGCTGGTAACTCTTTTTACCACAAAAACACCAAACACTGAGCACAAGTACCCATGTTTTTGGCTCTGAGCACATTGTAGTTTGCAATACATAGTATCTTTCACAAGTCCAATCACAAACTGTATCCTCTATTTCTTTATCAGCATATTCTCAACGGTGGATATGACAACATCACCAACTCCTCACTGATCATCAACCTGGGCACTTCAGGGGTGCCCTTTTTCTTATACACTCATGACTGCACAGCCAAATTTGACTCCAATTCAATCTATAGATCTTATGACGACATCACCATTGCTGGGCAAATAATGGGAAGTGGTGATTCAAAATACTGGATGGAGGTTGAAAATCTGGTTGTGTGGTGTGAGAACAACGATCTTGCTTTCAACATCAGAAAGACCAAGGAACTTATTGTAGACTTTAGAAAGGGAAGGCTGAGGGACTACCCACCTGTCTGCAGTGACAGGACAGGGGTGGAGAAGTTCCTGGGAGTCCTTGTGTAGGAAGACCTCTCTTGGAACATGCACATTGAATGAACTGTAAAAAGGCATTCAATACTTCTGTTAGCCAAGTAATCTAAATAGATCTGACTTGTCATCTGATGCCCGATCTAACTTGTACTGTGTAAAGTATACTGACTAGTTGCATCACAGCTTGGTTTGGATACTTGAGTTTCCCAGAAACACAGAAAGCTGCAGAAAGTGGTAAACCTAACCAAGTACATCATAAGTACAGTGGAACACCGATTTAACACGAACCCAGATATAACGCAGTCAGCCAGTGGACCATTTTTTCTCTTCTTTCCGGAATTGAAATTGTTTTCAGATCAAAATGGAATGCACTGTGAGAAGACAAAAAAAATATTTTTCAGTGAAAGATAAGCTTCATACACTTGACGTGATCAAGAATAAAAGTCATACCCAAGATGTACATGACCTCGGCACACCTGAATCAACAGTTCATGGTTGGAAATCTCAGCAAGTTACTTTGGAAAGTTGAGGAAGAGGTGGGACTAAAGGCCAAATGCTTGAATACAGCCAAAGATGTTAGCCTCGATGACTTCCAGTATAAGTGGTTTGTTCAAGCATGCTCAGAACCCCTTCCAATTTCCGAGCCTATTCTCAAAGCTTAACCCAAGAAGTTTGACCAGCTGATCAATGGAGAAACATTACAGTTCAAAGCTAGCAATGGATGGCTAGACTGGTTTAAACGCTGTCACGGGATTTCTTGTGTGGAGAAATTCACTCAACCAACAGTGCCACCATCAGCGAATAACCAGCAGAGCTAAAACCTCTCTTAGAAGGAGGTCACTGCACCAAAGAACAAGTATACAACTGGGACGAAACAGGCCTCTGTTACAAGGTGATCCCAGACTGCACACTATCTAGCAAAGATAACTCCCATCGATGTGAGGGGTTAAAAAAATGCAAAGATCGAGTGACATTTCTGTTTTGTGTTAAAAAGACTGGAACACCAGGTCAACGCGGCAGGGATGCCCACTATCACCTTTATTGTTTGCGCTAGCTATAGAACCACTAGCAGAATTGATAAGAATAGATAATAATATAAAAGGAATAAAAATAAAAGACAGGGAATATAAAATCAGTCTATTTGCGGATGATGTTATAGTGTACTTAACAGAACCAGAACTATCAATAAAAGAATTATATAAGAAATTAAAGGAATATGGAGAAGTGTCGGGTTACAAGATAAACGTAAATAAAAGTGAAGCAATGCCTATGAATAATGCGGATTTCTCAAAATTTAAGAAGGAATCTCCATTCAGATGGCAAATGCAGGCAATAAGATACCTAGGTGTACAAATAAACAAAAATCTCGGCCAATTATATAAACTCAATTATAATCCACTAATGAAAAAATTACAGGACGATTTAGAGCATTGGAAAGATCTACCACTAACACTGATAGGAAGGATAAACTGTATTAAAATGAACATTTTTCCAAGGATATTATACTTATTTCAGGCACTGCCAATACAACTGACAGAAAAATTCTTCAAAGAGTTAAAGAAAATAATAAGGAAATTTTTATGGAGAGGGGGGAAACCGAGGAAAGCACTAGATAAATTGACAGAATGGTATAAACAAGGAGGCTTACAATTGCCAAACTTTAAAAATTATTATAGAGCCGCACAATTAAGATACCTATCAGATTTTTATCAAACAAGGGAAAAACCAGACTGGACGAGATTAGAATTAGATAAAATAGGGGAAAAGATACCTGAACACATATTATATAAATGGGATGAAAAATTGGTACAACATAGAACTTCTCCAGTATTACATAATCTCCTCAATATTTGGAAGAAGATCCATGTAGAAAGAAATAAAACAAATTATCAATTACCAAAACTAATATTGACGCAAAATAAGCTACTCCCTTTTACAATAGACAACCTTTCCTTTAGAGAATGGGAAAAAAAAGGGATTAAAAGAATAGAAAATTGTTTTTCAGGAAGTAGATTCTTATCCTTTGAACAAATGAGAGATAAGTACAATATAACTGGAGATACAGCGCTGGCATATTACCAACTGAGATCCTACTTGAAGGATAAATTAGGAAGCAATCTGAGTTTACCAGAGGGAAGTAACCTTGAATATGTGATTACAGATACAATGTTAATCAAAAGATTTATAACAAATATGTATATTAAACTGCAAGAAAAGGAGAATGAGGAAACAAATGGTAAAACTAAACAAAAATGGGAACAAGATTTAAATATAAAGATAAAAAAAGGAAACATAGGAGAAATTATGTTCTGGAACGATGAGAAATACAATAAATACGAGGCTACGTATGATACAATATAATTGGTTACACAGACTATACATTACACCGCAAAAGTTAAATAAATGGGACCCAACAGTATCTGATAGATGTTTTCGATGTAAAAAAGAAATGGGAACAACAATTCATGCAATCTGGACATGTGAGAGAGTAGAAAAAATTTTGGGATGATCTCAATCAGATATTAAATAACATAACAGAAAACAATATACCAAAGAATCCAGAGATCTTTCTCCTAAGTAACATAAAAAACAAAGAATTTGGAATTGATTTGGAGGATGCACAAAAAAGATTTGTTATGATAGCCCTAGCCGTAGCAAAAAAATGTATTATGTCAACCTGGAAATTGGAAGATAATTTGAAAATACAACAATGGTATATAGAAATGAATAAATGTATTCCATTAGAAAAAATAACATATAGTTTAAGAAATAATATTGAAATATTCGAACAAGTATGGGAGCCTTACATTAAATACAATAGCGAAAACCTACCGGGGACAAACATTACCTAAGTTGATGGAAGGAGAAGGAAAGAAAAGAATGGACTCTGTAGAATTTCTGGTGTATTTTTGTTGAATGACAACATTGTCTGACTGAATTAATGCAACCTAGATTGTATACCTAAAATGGATGAGGGTGGGGGGGTGGCTTGGGAGGAGGGAGGGGGGGGGAGAAAAAGTCACTGTAAATGTGTGAAAAAGAAAAAGTGTATATCATGGCTATTGTGATTTATGGTGTGAAAAATAAAAAATTTAATAAAAAAAAAAGACTGGAACACGCAAGTTAAAACTGCTTTATGATTGGTGAATTTCACTTGCTCTGCTGTTTCCACCATGTCAACATGAAGTTGTTACCATTCGAGTACACACATAGCAGCAATGCTTGGATAACCAGTGTCATTTTTGAGGATTGGTTTTACATAATTTTGTCCTGCTGTCTGTGCTTATTTGCATAAGCAAAAGCTAGAACTCAAAGCTCTTCTTTTGCCTGAGAACTGTTCCGCCCAACTGCCAACCTATTAAGTTGCAAAGGAAAGATCTGAGTTTCGTAACTCCCAAAGAACATTACATCTGAGATCCAGCCCCTAGATCAGGGGATCATCTTAACATTCAAGCAGAATTATAGGCATGAATTAATTCGTGGAGTTGTAGATGAATCAACAACACTGGAAGAGTATCTGAAAATCATGACTGTTAAATAAGTTTTCCACTTAGGTGGGAAGTGCTGGGCAGCATTCAACTCCTCATGTATGGAAAAATGCAAGGAGAAGGGTCTGGGCCCAGCCTTTTCATCACAAAAATCCACCAAGGGAGAAGAAGATAATGACCAAGAATTCAGTGGCTTCACAGATGAAGAGGTGGGTGAGGTGCAGATGTTGTTCCAAATTAGCAAAGAGGATTTCCAGTGGTACTCTGCCAATGACAAATGCCCACATATGAGCATTTGACAGATTCCGAGATCATCCGTAACATTACTATAGCAGTGGTTCCAGAACCACAGGAGGATGACAATGAGGAGCCTCAACCCCCACCCCTAAAAGGGTCTGAAGCCATTGAGTACCTCGAGGCTAGCCTAAGTTGATTGGCCAGCTCAGAAGCATTTTGGATTTCACTGACTGCCAGCAACATGTTTTGTTCAGGCAATAAACACTCGATTGTTTTTTTAAGAAATAAAATGTTGATTGAAAGTGGTATGGGCCCATAGGACCCCAAAACCCAGCAGCAATAGAAATTCACCAAGACTAATGGTTACTTAAACAAAAGTTACTTTAAATTTTATTTAAACATAAAAACAGGATCACACTTTAACTTATCACTATTCACTTAACTAACCTAACCAACCCCTTCTAATTCTCAGCTCATGTGTATGTAATGTGTGTATAAGTTCAGAAAAGTTCTTTGATTCACAGTCTAATCTCATTTTTCACTCCTCCAAGTTCACTGGTATCAGGCAATTCTTATACTGGGCACAGAATTTAACATTTATGGGCCTCCACCAGGCTTTGGTGCTTGAAAGGTAAATGGTTACCTTGTTGGTTTTCAGAGAGAGATTTGTTGCTTGTTGGACACAAACTGATTCCTTCCTATCAGTTATTTCAGTGTCTTGCTGATGAAACTTGCTCCATCAGGGGTTTCCAGATGATAACCTCTTTCTTTCAGGTCACCACAGAGTTCCTTTTTGTTTCCCTTATTTCAAGGGAAACATTATTCAGCCAGCCATCTCCTCTAGTATGGACCACAAGGGCTCTGAATAGCTTAAGTCAGAACTCACAATGTGTCTTCCAAAATGGGTTTTTTTCCACAATGGGTTTTTTTTTCCACAAGCTTGCCAGCTTGTCCTGTTCTAGTCCCAGCTGCTGCTGCTGAACTATAGATATCTTTCTCGACCCAATCTTCTAAGTCTGTTCATCTGTTGCTTTCCAAAAAAAAACAATAATCCATTAAATGACTCCACAGCATGTCCAATTAACACCTACTTCACAAGTAGGCAATGCTTCAGAGTTTTTGCAAAGGCACTCAGAGCCTGGACTGTTTGGCTTAAGCCAAGCTCTGGCATTTTAAATGAGATCTGTATTGTGAAGTGTTTGTGACCTACACTTAAAAAAAAAACCTACAATTCATCTTTCAAAATCATATCTATACATAATCTAAAATATAACATAATCTGTCACAGTAAGAAATAAAAAATGATTGCAAATACAAGTGTTGTACATATGTTCTTTATTTTTTTGAAAACTCTGTTTTTCGTGACCCCGATTTAACATGACCCTGGTTTGATCGTGATCTGATTTTTTTTGACCCGAACCATCACGTGATAACGGGGTTCCACTGTATCCACTTCTTATCCATTGAAAACTTTCTGAGATGCTCCCTCAAAAAGGCAGCTAACATCATGAAGGATCCCATCGAACTGGTCACAATCTTGTTGTTGCTACTTTCAAGCAGAAGGTACCGAAGCCTTAAGAGAATGGTTCTGAAAGATGTTGCTGAGGTAGAAAATCAGCCATGTCAACAAGTAGCACAGGAGACTTTAAGGGTTGGACGATCACCTGCTTCTATTTCTTATGTTTTTATGCACTCATCAATTGATATTGTATTAATTAGATCATTGTCTTGCAAAGGTTTGAAGTTTGCATGCCTTTCACATCATATAAGTAAAGGCAGTTTTGTGAGGGTGGAAATGGTCCTAAGTGATCATGTAATAACCAAATTATTTGACCATTAGCAGAATACTATTACCATTTGTGTGTCAATTACTTCAGGTGATGGTGATGGGATATCATTTCGATGCATCTGTGATTGTGAATAATTGAAGGATTTGGACTAGGGATGATGTAAAAATAGAGTACAGACCCGTCATGAGTAATATTGTCAAATGAAAAATGTACATTTTGACTTTAGTTTGCAGCAGGAAAATGAGTTGTCATTAATTTTTTTTTACCAGCAGGTGGTGCAATAATACCAGATTGGATCAAACCCTTAACACCTTTGAACACACTAATTAATACTCTGGAAGAATCAGATTTGTAAATATAAGCATAGATTTACACCATATCAGCATGAGAAGGAAGAGCACAAAGAGGCCAGCAATTTATAATGAAAACAGAATACTGAAAATATTCAGCAGTTCAGCACCTGTCTTTGGAAAATAAACAGTTCCAAGAAAAATACCAAGCCAGGAAGAGAACGGGAATCATGAGCACTGGAGAGGTATATATCTGGGATGAGTAATTAAATGATGAGCCGATGGCACAAGACAGACAGAAGTTGTAATAGAATTAACTTAAAAAAATAAAATTTATCAAGAGCTGTCAAAGGTGACAAAGAGCAAGATTATGGTGTACAAGCAGAGACTGAGGACCACAGCACCAGAGGTGAAGGTAGTAAAAATATGGTCAAGGGAGACGGAGAAGTGCCTTTAGGACTGCTTTAAATCGGTGGACTGGACCACGTTCAAAGATTCATCTTCAAAATTGATTTCATCAGGACTTGTGTGGAGGTGCGTTTGCGCACATAACACAAGTTCCCCAACCAAAAGCCATGGATGAATCAAGGTGTTCGCAACCTGCTGAGGGTGAGGTTGATTGCATTTAAGACCGGTGATCTAGATCTCTGCAGGAAATCTAGGTGTGATCTCTGGAGGCTATCTTAGCAGCAGAGGCAATTCCAAAGAAAGCGAGAAACAGTAACTGCTCACCAGCCATGGCAGGGCTTGCAAGCAATTGCATCTTACAAGGTGGGCACATAACCGGATTGGGGGGGGGGGGGAAAGGGGGCTACTGTTCTCACCTTGCCTATCCAATATCTGAGTCCTTATCTCAATAGCTCAATAATGAATCTTCATCCCAGGGGTGCAGTGCTATGCTGCTGGGGCTCACTTGAGTGCCCCGGACTGCAGCTCCAGGCTGGCATCTCATCGGGCTGCTTTGCGGCTACTCTGGCATTTTGCTCAATGCGGGGTGAATGGGCAAAATGGCTGTCTTCGCCTTCCTTACCCATAATTCCCCATGCAGCTGGAACCCCTCTGCGTTTCCCTGGTGCTGGTAGAACAGTTCCAGCTGCGAGGGGGATTATGGGTAAGGAAGACAGATAACTATTTTGCCCATTCATCCCATTATTGAGCAGAGCTGTAGTGAGCGGTAGCCATGCTGATGTGTGGGCACAGATGGCAGGGACTGGCATGGAGCCCTTTCCAGCAGCTAGTTCCCTACCACCTCTGGCTTTGGCATCGGCAGACTTGGCGGTGAAGAAGCAGAGGCCGGGCAGCACAAGAAATTCAGCTGCACAGTGGCTGAACAGATAATGAAGTCAGTGGCCATGTTAAGGAGTGGTGCAGACTGTCGGTGGCTGCCATGAAGAAATCCTCACAGCTACAACCTGGAGCGCCACAACTTGCAGGTCAATTGTGGCATGTGCAGCTTGGTGAGCCGAGGCTTGCTGCTGCAGATAGCCGGCTACAGCACCTCGAGCTCATTCAGGCCCGGATGCTGCATAGATGAGCTGGCCATGGTGCCAGAGGCTGGGTGGCCCGCGGGGCTGTCACAGCCCACCCTGGCTGCATGCAGATAACTTCGCTGATCTCCCTGAAGCCTGCATGTTGTCGCACAGCTTGTTTTCTATGAGGATTGTTGCACAGAGGGAGCTGCCGAGAGCTGGATGCTGGCCAACTTTGGAAACATTTATGGGGTGTGATGGGGTTGAATGTTGCCTGTGCAGGTCAGTGGACGAGGAAGGGGGTTGGGGGATTCAAGGTGGCAGGTTGTTGATCAGATTGTTTGGGGGGGGAGGGAGGAAAGTGAAATAAAATGGGCCCACCAAAGGAAATCAGTTCCGGGCAAGCAGCATGGTTGTGAAAGCCGGCCTCTTGCCCTGTTTCCTGCTTCCCAAATAAACATCCATTGCCGGAATGTGGCGCCCAGTGATCAGGAAGAGGGGAGGGGTAAAGACAGATTGGTGTCTCGCATCCTGTATCCTCAACCTGTGTGTGGTGGTGAGGGGTGCTTAAAACGGAAACTGTTTGGTGGCAGTGGCGAGGTTGGTATATGATGTTTTTGTGTGTTTTTTTTAAAAATGGGCAATTTACCTCAAAATGCCACTGGGCAAAGGATAACATCATGATGCTTTACTACGCAAAGAGCTGAGCATCTTTTATGCTCGCTTTGTGAAGGAGAATGCAACGGTGCCAATGAATCGCTGTAGAAGCTGTGTGTCCTGTGATATTTGTCTTGAGGCTAACTTAAGACATCTTTCAAGAGGGTGTCAGGCTCTGATGGTGTATCTACAAGGGTACAGAAAATCTGTACCAACCAACTAGCTCGACTGTTCACAGACATTTTCAATCTCTCATTGCTGCACTCAGAAGTTTCCACCTGCTTCAAAAGGGTATTAATCATACCAGTGTCCAAGAAGAGCAGAGTGAGTTGCCTTAAGGTCTATTGTCCAGTAGCACTCCCATCTATTGTGATGAAATGCTTTGAGAGGTTCGACATGTCCAGAAGTAACTGCAACCTACATAAAGAATGGAACCAGTGCAATTCACTTATGACCACAATCAATTCACAGCAGATTCAATCTCACTTGCTCTCCACTCAGCCCTGTATCACCATGACCAGTGGTTCTCAACCTTTTTCTTTCCACACACATCCCACTTTAAGTAATCCCTATGCCATCGGTGCTCTGTGATTAGTAAGGGATTGCTTAAGGGGGTATGTGAGTGGGAAGGGAAGGTTGAGAATCACTGCTCTTGACCCAATTGCTATTGAAATATTTTGCTTTAGAAAAATTGTCATTGGCCCCATTTCTTTGGAGTTATGAAACCGTGCACAAAATGAGTCCATTAGGTACGATTAAAACAGTGGTTTTCAAACTTTTCTTTCCACCCACATACCTCCTTAAGTAATCCCTTACTAATCACAGAGCACCTATGGCATAGGGAATAGTTAAAGTGGTATGTGAGTGGAAAGAAAAAAGTTGAGAACCACTGACCTGGACAACAGCAGTGCATACATCAGGCTGAATTTCATCAATTACAACTCAGCTTTCGACACCATCATACCCTTAATGCTAGTCAACAAGCTTCAAAATCTGGGCCTCTGCAATTGGATCCTTGTGTTCTTTTCAGAAGACTACAGTCAATGCAAATTAGTAACAGCACTGACAATCAACATACACATCTCAAGAATTAATGCTTAGCCCTTTCCTTTGTTCTCTCTACACCCATGATTATGTGGCTAGGCACAATTCAAATGCTATCTACGTATTTGACAATGACACCACGGTTGTTGGCAGAATCACAGATGACAATGAGGAAGGGTACAGGAGTCAACTAGTTGAGTGGTGTTGCAACAATAACCTTGTACTCAAAAAATGTTACTAAAACTAAGGAACTGATTGTGGACTTCAGGAAGGAGAAACCAGGAGAACACAAATCGGTCCTCAGCAGTGGTAAGAGTAAAGAACTTCAAATTCCTGGGTGTCAAGATCTCTTAAGATCTATCCTGGGGTTTTTGTGTTGAAGCAATCACATAAAAGGTTCACCAGTGGATATTCTTTATTAGAAGTTTGAAGAGATTAGATATGTCACCAAAGATTCTTCCAAATTTCAATAGGTGTATCATGGAGAACATTCTGACTGGTTGCATCATCATCTCATGGAGGTTTCAATGCACAGGTCATGAAAAGGTTACATACAAAGAGTTGTGAATATGGCCAGAACCATCAACCTTCACTTCGTTTTAGACATCTTCAAGAGGTGATTTCTCAGGAAAGCAGCCTCTATCATCAGGACCCTGACCACCCAGGACACGTCCTCATCTCACTGCTACCTTCAGGAGGGAGGGACAGGAGCTTGATGATGAACATCCAATGGTACAAAACAGCTTTTTTTCTCTCTGCCATCAGATTTCTGAATGAACAAAGAACCACAGACCTCATTTTTTCTTCTTTTGCACTGATTTATTATTTTTTAAATGTAAATTTGTAGCAATGTTGCTGCAAAACGATGAATTTTGTGATACATATTCATGACAATAAATTTTGATTTCAGACTATTGGCATTAATCATTATTTTACAAAAAACTGGAAGCCATGATTTGGTTTTCCTTTCCACTGCCTAATCACTCTTAAGAAGAATTAAAGTTGAAGAAGTATTATAAATATAATTGTAATAGTTAAGTCATTTATAGTAAAAGTCAAAAAATCCAGATGCCAGAAATCTGGACCACCAGAGAATCTGGACCTCAAATTTTTAAAATTCGCGGGCTTTCCTATGCCTCAGATACACAGAAGTCACGGAAATGAATGCATAAATATTTATTTTTTTTACACTTGGTTAATTAACAAAACATTTTTTTTCATATAAAATGCAATCAAAATTTGTCTGCTCATTTCTTCTTTATTCTTCTTAAATTTGAATTTCAAAAGTACTGCCCAAGAATCTAGAAAGTCCAAAAATCCAGACCAACCCAATCCCCAAGCAGTCTGGATTTTCAGACTTTTACTATGTAAGTAGATGCTTTAATGTGTATATTCTGCATCCATTGGAACTCCAGGAGTGCATATTCAAAGGTTATTGGAAAAATTTGTTATTCCATAATCTGGATGAACACCATCCATGTGTTCTAGCTTTTTAAAAAATTTGTCTCAGAATACTGGCAATTTCAGCAAGTGCAGGATTTACCACCGCATCTAGTTGAAGAAGTTGATGATCAGCTGTTGCCTTGAATTTTTGAACCGCCAAGACATTTTCTTTCGCTGATTGCTGTGGTGTTATTCATACAGCAGCATCAAATTCAGTATGTTCTTCATTTCCTTGAGATATTTCACTGAATATGATCATTTGAATTAGCATTTAAAATCTTCTTAATCCTTTTGGAGATTGGGTTTGATATGAACATCCAAGTATTTATATCCAATAAAGTATTAAAGAGCAGATGCTGTTGAAGTTAGAGTGCCCTCCATAATGTGTGGGACAAAGGCACTTTTTGTTTTTGTTTCTTTTCCCCTGTAATTTGTAATCAAACAATTCACGTATGAGTGAAGTGCACATTCCAGATTTTATTAAAGGTTATTTGTATATATTTTGGTTTGACCATGTAGAAATCACAGCATTTTTTATACATGGTGCCCTAAAATGACAAGACTATAATGTTTGAGACATTTGGTTTCACAGGTGTTTGTGAACAGGTATGTTTAATTGCTTCATTGGTGCAGGTGTAAGAGAGCTTGGGTTCCTTGTGAGCTTTTGATCACCTTTGGAGTCGGTAGTTGCCACTTTTCAACATGAGGATCAGAGTTGAGCCAATGAAAGTTAAAGAAGCCATTATGAGGCTGAAAAACAAGAATAAAACAGTAAGAGTCATTGCCCAAACCTAAGGATTACCAAAATCAACTGTTTGGAACATAATTTAGAAGAAAGAATGCACTGGTGAGCTAATTGCAAAGGGGCTGGTAGGCCAAGGAGGACCTCTGCTGCTGAATACAGAAGAGTTTTCATTGTAATAAAGAAAAATCCCCAAAGTCCTGTTCAACAGATCAGAAACACTCTTCAGGAGACAGGTGTGGATGTGTCAATGTCTACTGACCGCAGAATGAACTGAAATACAGAGGCTACACTGCAAGATGCAAACCACTAGTTAACCTCAGAAGCAGGATGGCCAGATTGCAGTTTGGCAAGAAGTATTTAAAAGAGCCTGCAGAATTCTGGAAATAAGGTCTTGTGGACAGATGAGACCAAGATTCACCTGTATCAGAGTATGGCAAGAGTAAAATGTGCAGGCATAAAGTAACTGCCTGAGATCTAAAGCATACCACCTCATCTGTAAAATGTGGTGGGGTGTTTTGGCCTGGGCGTGTATGGCTGTCACAGGTAATGCCATATTTATTTCTTTATTGATGATATAACTGCTGATGGCAGTCGCAAAATGAATTCTGAGGTATATAGAACTATCGGCTCAAATTCGAGCAAATGCCTCCAAACTCATTGGACACCTCTTCATCCTACAGTAAGATAATTATCCCAAACATACTGCTAAAGCAACAAAAGAATTTTTCAAAGCTAAAAACTGGAAAATTCTTGAATGGCCAAGTCGGTCACCTGATCTTAATCCAATTGAGCATGTCACCAATATGGTCCCCTGAAATGAGGGGCGATGTACAAAAAGTGTTGCAATTTCTACAGGTTCAAACCAAAATGTACACAAATGCCCTTTAATAAAATCAGGAATGTGCACTTTAATCACATTGAATTGTTTAATTATAAATTTAAAACCGTGGAGCTCAGGGGCAAATAAAAGAAAACAAAATGCGCCTTTGTCCCGACATCATAGAGGCCTCTATATATTCGCATGTACAAAGCAGTCACAAATGGAAATGTAATGGCATAATTGATGAAAGGATTTCATAATGCCATGTGATCATACAGCTTTGAGGCAAGGTGAACCAATTCCTCAATAATAGTGTTATAATGTAATAAAACATCTTCAGGTTTCTACAGATATTTATCAAGCAAAGCTTAACATGGAGGCATGTGAGATGGACTGTGACAGAATCTTTGGAGTTCCAATGTTTAGACTCTCAGCTTTGAAAATTAAAACCAGTGCTATTGAATTAGAAAAGAACTGATGTTCTGGAGCATGACTGGTCTCTGCATAATCACAGAGATGAGGAAAGGCAAGGCCGATGCACTGTTTTTACAGAACCTTTTCTCTATAGTACTGTACTTCTGTTTTATTTGCATTGCCTGATGTCCTCAAAGATAGGTTGACTTTCCTGGATAGCACACAAAACAAGGTTTTTCCACGGTAACTCAGTCACACGTGGCAATAAACAGTTTTCTTCAATTTCATGCAGGGATTTAAGAGCTTGTCTGAACATTGGTACTAAGGCATTACCAGAGTGCAGTCAACACATCGATTGACGATGATGAGAATATGAAGAGTGGAATTTTCAATAAGCTCTGTTTTATAGAGGGGATAATTTGGGAGTGTGATTCAATTCACACTTGAATTATGTAATTCAGAACAACAGAAACATAGAAGCCATCTGATCAGTTGAAATGGGATGGGAGTTGAGCAATGTTATGTAGTAGATGTGAGCATACTTGATAGTAGAGCTGATAGTTTGCTAATTGTAGTCCAATCCAAGTGAAATGGGATGCCATGATCTTGAATGATCTGATTCAGCCTCAAATAATGACCTGAGGGAAGGAAGCAGATGGTGGTTAATAAATGGAGGAACAAATGAGGGAGACTAACTGGGTTTTTAGTTGAGCTGCTGCAGACTTGGGATGGCCATAAACCCCCCCCCCCCCCACCTCCAAGTGTTGTTCTCATTCATGGCAAGCCAAAGAAATCAGACTGAATATGGATCTAATTTCCTCTTTGGACGCAGCATTATAGTTCTGTGGTTTTGATCGGATATTACATAGTGCATATCTGTCATTTTACCCATAAATAAAGTTTAACTCCAATTGTTCTAAGTGTCTGGCCATTGTACCAGTTGTTTTCCAGAGCTGATAATGGTTTGAAAAGAATTCTGGCAAACCTTAGAGCCAATAAAGTTGGGCTAACTTTTTCACCCATTGTTTCAGACTTGCAATAACATTTCCTTCCGAGTTGGAAGCAAATTATATTAATTTGTAACAAACATGGGGAGATGGTCTCCACATTAAGTACCAATGCTAATCTCTGCTGTTTGTAACTAAAGGTAATTCATTCTTCCTTCGTCTTGGTGCTGATTTTTTTAATACCAACTGTTTGTTGCCTTTCCCAAATAAAATGTGACGTTGGGAGTTCACAGCATTCCAGTGAAACTTGAGTTTTAACAAAACGATAAAGATTAAATGTATTTGGGATTACCTAATAAATTGATATTTATTGCTTTAATGTACTGAATTTTGTGATGAACTAATGTAGCAGTTAGCTGCAGCACCTGAATTTATGTGGGTGAGAACAGGCTATAATATTGTGAACTTAATCTCTGCCCAGACATTTTTGCAAGAACTGCAGGTAAACAAATGGTGAAGAAAGGAGATGGATGAGAAAACCAAAGGTAGAATTACAAAGTTAGGCAGTCAACTGTCATGTGTTGGTGCATGGATTTGTCATTGATTTATTTGTGAAGTCATGCAGTGAAACAGGCTCTTTGGCCCAACTTGTTCATGCTAATAAAGACGCCTACCTGTGGTCATTCCATTTGCCTGCATTTGAACTTTATCATTCTAATCCTTCCCTATCGATGTACTTGTCTAAATATATTTTAAACTTTGTAATTGTATACCCCTCTACCATTTCCTCTGGAAGAATTTTCCATGTACCTACCATCCATTGTGTGGGAAAACTTGCCTCTCAAGTTCCATTTAAATCTTGCCCCTCTCACCTTAAATCTATATCCTCTCATTTCAGACTCCTATCCCCTGTAATGATAGGGTGCTAGTGATAATACTGACCAGTAGAGGGAGTCAAAGATGAATTGTTGCATCTGTGAGTAGATTCAAAATGGATGCCTCCATGAGTTTGTTTGCATACAGTAGCTAATAAAGTATAGTTGTTACAAAAGAACCCAAGCGTCTTTATTACAATAAAAGAAACATCACATACATTGGGAAAAAGTATATGATCCTTCACCTTATCTATAATTCTGATTTTATGTACCTCAATAAAATCACCCCTCAGATTCCCGAATTATAGGGAAAACAATCTCATCCTATCTGATCTCTCCTTACAAAAAAGTTTTCCAGTTCCAGCAGCTTCCTTGTGAATCTTTTATGCCCCTTCTCTATTTTAATCACATCCTTTCTATATTATGGTAACCAGAACTTCACTTAATTTTCCAGGTGCACTCTTACTAATGTCCTATTCAGCTATAATGTCATATCCAAACTCTTGATTTGTTCAATAAAGACAAGTGTGCACCACCTTGTCTTCCAGCTTTGTCACTTTCAGGGAAATATGCACTTGTATCCCTCAGTCTGTCTTTTATAGCCCTCCCCAGGGCCTTGTCATTCACTTTGTCCTGCCCCGGTTTAACTTCCTAACATGCATCACTCTGCACTTGTAAGAATTGTAGTACATAAGTCATATTGTTTCTTTGAAAACCAGGCATTACAAATAAAATAAAATGAGGTAAAATAAAATAAATTGTCCCCTTGGCACCTTTCCCTGTGACTGCAGGAAGTGCTACACTTGTCCTACACCTCCTCCCTCACTACACTTTGGGTCCCCAAACAGTTATTCCAAGTGAAGCAACACTTGTGATCTGTGGGAGTCATTAACTGCATCCAGTGCTCCCGTTGTGGCCTTCTCTACATCAAAGAGACAGGGCACAGACTGGGAGAAATTGCTTCATCGAGCATGTTCACTTTGTCAATATCAATGATGGGGATCTCCCAGTGGCCAACCATTTTAATTCTGCACTCATATCTGTCCATGGCCTTATGCACAGCTAAACCAAGGCCACTTGTAAATTGGAGGAGCAACACATAATATTCGGTCTGGGCTCTCTCCAATCAGATGGCATTAACATTGACCTCCACTTTCTACTAGACCACTCCCCCTTCTCCCCTATCCTTCTGTCTACTGTCCTCCAGTTCTCCACCCACTTCCCTCTCCATTCACAGAGCTATCCCCCCTCCCCCTGTCTCTCTGCCGCTCCCCATTTTATTCAGGCTCTTGCCTACATTTTACTCATACCTTGATGAAGGGCTCAGGCCTGAAATGTTGGTTATGCATATATCTTTGAGATATAAAGTTGGCTTTTTGACCTGCTGAGTTTCTCCAGCATTGTGTTTTTACATTAAAGAGAAAACTTGTTGAGTTAACAATCACTACTAATTCTTCCAGCTTCTGTTCAGTAATTGTGCAGCATAATAATGTTGAAATTATAAATCTGACACTAATTAGATTTAGTTTGTAGCTTAGGTAGTGGAAGAATGAAGAAGACCTGTCTTCTATATGCCTACCCAACCACATTATTCACCTGCTCTCACCCTTTAACTGTCAAAGATGTGAAATAAATGTTATTTTCTCCTTGATGGCAAACCTATTTGTGTATGAATGTGTCTAATTTTTAAAAAACATTTTATTAATGCGTCAGTTTTTTTTCAGACTTTCATTTTGGATTGCTGTCAAGTTTACATTTTTGCAAATGTCTGGTAATTTTCAAAATGTGTGCAGGATAACAAAAATCTTGTTTTAGATGGAGATTTGTAACCAGATATCTTCTTCATAAATTCAAAAAGGGTAGCAAGATGTTTATGTGGTATTAAAGAAGAGATGAACAAAAATTGGTATGATTTCTAATTGCCAGCTGTATAATATACAAGCTGTATAACTTTGCAACAAAAATCGTTTGCTTCTCATTCACACAGTAGTCAAGTTTACTTCCTTAGCTTTTTGTGGAAATTCATATCTTTTTGTTCATTGATTGTATGTTGCTGGACTCCTGTGTTACTGGCTGTCTTTGTATTCACATATTTGATTTATTTTGACAAAATAACAGTGATGTGAAGTTTAAAGTCTATTATTTTGGTTTGTTTTGTGTGCATCTGCTTTGTTCAATTTTGAATTGAATAGTCATATTTAAGTGATTTTCTGTAGTTATCTTCCCGTCTAGTTAATCAAGGATAAGTGCACTGTAATTTTATAACAAATCAAATATGTACTGTACTCTCCTTTCAATCAATCCTGCTGCTTGCAGTAGATTTGTAATGGGTAACTATATCCAGCAGAGGGCATTAAAAGCAGCTCTTTTAAAGTACTGCACAGTATCGGATAAAGAGCAACCACCATGTTGAGGACAACCAAAGGATATGACAGGATATAGGACAATTATGGATATGGAAGAGAAATAGCAGCGGAGTTTAAGGTGAGGTGTTGCACTTCGATATCAAGTGCAAAGAGGAAGTACTCATTTAATAATGGGGCCTTTAACAGCATGGATGGGGTTTAAAGTGCATAGCTCCGTGAAAGTGCCCATGTGAGTAGATAGGATGGGAAAGGATTGGGAGGGATCTTAAGTACAAGAAAAGAAAGTAGTGTTGCATCCATATAAAAGTTTGGCTCGACCATACTTGAAATACTGTGTGCGATTCCAGTCACACCATTACGGGCTTTAAAAAGGGTTCAGAAGAGATTTACCAATATACTATTGGAATTAGAGTGTCTGAACTATGGGGAGAGGTCAGACAAACTTGTTTTCTTTGGAATGCCAGATACTGAAGGGAGTCCAGATAGAAATTGCTAAAATTATGAGACACATCAGTTGGGTAGATGGGCAGAAAGTTTTTTCCCAGTGTGTTTATAAAAAAAAAATCAAATACAAGATGTATATTTAAGAGGAATGAGTGTGATTTAAAAGAATTGTGCAGGCCAAATTTATTTTAACACAGAGAATGATAGATGCCTGGATTTGTCAGGAGTAAAAGTAGAAGCAGACATAATTGTAGCATTTAAGAGACTTCTGAACAGGCACACAAATATGCAGGGAATAGTGAGACATGGATCATGTACAGATAGAGGAGACCTGGATTAATCCGGCATCATGTTTAGCACAGATATTGTGGGCCAAAGAGCCTGCCCCTGTGGGGAACTGTCAATGAGCAGAAGTCCCCAATGGGTTCTTCCAGCATTTCTGTGTTTACTACAATCACAGCATCTGCAGACTTTTCGTGTTTCACTTCACTTTGCTTGGAATCAACTCCAAGCCCAATGTGCACAGGACTTAGCAAGTTAAAGAAGAGGTGTGTGATTTGCAGGGCAGGGTGGAGGGGATTGGCTCACTAATTCTGTCAGAATCTGCTCCCACATGGCATCTCCCTGTTCATGTGGGACAGCATTTGACTGGTGTGCAGCATTTATGATCTGAAAATGATGTTGCTCAAATGCAGCACTCCTTTGCTCCTGGATGACACCCAAAATGGCTATTATTCCCCCCAATGTCAATTAAATTATAATTGTTAACCGTGGAACTAGATGGCAAGAGATCATGAAATTTTTCCTGAGGAGGAATTGGGAGAAAGGAGATAAGTGAGCAATGAATAGTAGAGTGTGAGGTAGATGACCAATTTGGAACCTGTATTTGATTTATTTTATGCAGAATTGTTTTACATGTTGATTCTGAATAAGTATCTTGGAGAAGTAATATGAAATAAATTAAACTGAAGCATTTGTAGCCATGAACAGCTTGAAATGCCTGGCAGCTTCCTCCTAAAATCTTCTATGTTGCAGAAGGTCTAGGATAAATATATTAACGCGATGGTCAAGCAAGTACACCAACAACTACTTTTTCAGAAGGCTAAGGAAGTTCGGCATGATCCCCTTGTCCCTCAACCACTTCTACAGGTGCACCATTTAAAGCATACTTGTTGGATGCATCACACTGTGGTTTGGGTCTCATCAACTCAGTGGTTCTCAACCTTTTCCCACTCGAATACCACTTTAAGTATTCCCTAAGCCATAGGTACTATGTGATTAGTAAGGGACTGCTTAAGGTGGTATGTGGGTAGAAAGAAAAAGTTTGAAACCAGTGTTTTAATCATTCTTAATTGACTCGTTCTGTGCACGGTTTCATAACTCCAAAGGAAATGGGCCAATTACAACTTTGCTTAAGCAAAATATTTCAGTAACAATTGGGTCTAGAGCAGTGATTCTCAACCTTCCCTTCCCACCCACAACACATCTTAAGCAATCCCTTACTAATCATAGAGCACTATGGCATAGGAATTACTTAAAGTGGAATGTGAGTGGAAAGTAAAAGGTTGAGAACCACTGATCTACATCTTCCACTGCCAATGAAAAGAAGTTAACATTTATCAGTTATTGGTATTTGTCACACTGTGAGCAATGTTGGCTCGTCCAGCGTTATTGGTATCTCTCATGCTGTGGCAATGTTGGCTAGACTTCAGTGGTTATTGGATTCTGTCACGCTGTGGGTGATGTGACATCCTTGCTCAGATGATTATTTAATCTAACAGGTTTCAGAGCCTGATTAAGGGGTGCTCTCGTGGTGTCTTTTACTTGTCTCTGAAAAGACAGGGTCTTGTTATTATCAATTCTGTGTTTCAAGAATTTTGTCTGGGGAGGAGCCTGCAGATGGAGTTAATTTTCCCAACACCCTGCTTACAATCGTGTTTTCCCAGAAGAATGCTTCCTTTCTGTTCTAGTTTTGAGACATGATGATAAATTTAACTCCCTCCAGAATGCAGGTCAGAGGTCTGAAGGTTGAAGTCCTCCTTGGCCTCTTCCACAGCTTCTAAAATTGTAATGGTGAGTGAGGGGGTAGGGAGTTGGTTTATGCATTGATGACAGGAACAAATGGATTGCACACTAGAATGTTGGAGAGGCATGAGATGTTCACCTATCCCACTGGAGAAGCTAATGAGACACCAGACTAGCTCGAACATGATTGAAAAAAAACACAAGAGGGAGTTCCTCTTCTAGTTTGCTATTCGAAAAGAAAGCGTATCACCACCTTTTACTTTAAGCAGGCCATCTTCTATTCATTGTCCTTACCTGAAGGCAATGTCAAAATTTGAGCCTCTGAGTAGGCTGACTGTTAGTGGAGTGATTTTCAGCTCTGGCATGACTGAAATTCACTGAGGTCTCTGACTATCATATTGAGACTGGATATTGAAACTATATTAACTACTTTTATTTGCAGGATGGTCACTGAGCGCCAGATTCCAAATGTTTGACAGTCGTTCTTAGTCCAGTGATTAAAGGGTCTGAAACAATCAGTTTCTTCTGATTGAATATTAACATATTCACATTCACATACCAGTGCTTATCAGCAAGTTGACATGTGGGTGGGATCAGGCCTTTGTCCCTGCAGTTTTCCTCACCAATTAGATTCCATGTGGATGCATCTTTTCTCTTTTATGTCCAACCCTGCTCTATTTTTTCCTATTCTTTCTCAGAGTACACTCCCTCCAACAGTAAACTTAATTGAATTAAAAATATAATAGATACACAAGCTCGGTGGATAATAAATATTCACAGTAATCCTTGTGCAAAAAAAGTTCAAATTTCAGATTTATTGTCAGAGTACATACATGACATCACATCTAACCCTGAGATTCTTTTTCTTGTGGGCGAGTCAGAATTTCTACTTATTGGCATGCAAAAAAAACCAGAACTCTAGAAAAGATGCGTAGCCAAAAGAGAGGTAATATTACAAGCTCCTATTTTAGTAAAATGGGATTATCACTGTAAGAGATAGTATAGACAGGAGGAACTGAATGGTCACAGTTAACATTTAACATTTCAAACAAGCACCATCCCAATGCAAGTCACAGCCCAGTGACAATATGATACATTGTATTATGAGCCCAGAAGACCCCAAAAACCCAGCAGCAATAGATATTCACCAAGGCAAATGGTTACTAAAACAAAAGTTGCTTTTAATTATCTTTAAACATGAAAACAGAATCACACTTTAACTTAGCACTATTGACTTAACTAACCTAACTTAACCCCCTTCTAATTCTAAGCACACGTGCCGGAAGTGATGTCATCAGTGTGGGTGGAGTAATGGTGCTGCCCAGCATTCGCATGTGGGGGTGCCCAGAGGGTTGAGAGATACTCCTGATTGGTTGCTGAGGACTGCAACATTCCTGGCGGGTTTAGAAAGGCACACTTGAATGAAGTGGCTATTCTTGCCGCATCGGGAGAAATGCAAGTTCCTCATGGGGCAGTTCTTTTGGAAGCCACTGTCTGACCCACACTGAGAACCGTAGTACTTAGAGCGATGGACTGCATCAGTGGCAGCGATCATCTCTTCCATGTGAGGCCCCCAGTGACTGCTGTTGTTGGCATTGACCAGGCTGGAGGATGAGGGAGGCGAGCATCAAAGACCTCTACATGATGAGCTGCATCATGTAGGGAGCGGACTACCTCCATGATCCTGGTAAGGGAAACATTAGTCTCCTCCAACAGTCTCTGTCAAGAAATCCTCGACCGCTGCCCTTGCGTGCAGACATCCCGGATGAGTTGCTCCACTTCCCCGGCACTCACCCCAGCTTTGATTGTGTACAGGCGTGGTAGCTCTTGCAGTGTCCCCAGGTAAGCATCCGCTGTCTCACTTGGCTGCTCTACCCTGAGGCTAAGCAGGTACCGGGTGTAGAGTATGTTCGTTGGGGACCGGTACATGCCCATTGCTAGTTTGAAATCCACGCAGTCTCGGATAGCCTGGAAAGTGCGCGGGCCCAGCTTGGTGTGTAGTACTGGTTTATATTGATGACCTCAACCTGTGTGTGGATGATCGGCTTGATTACATGCTTCTAGATAGCGAAGTATGCTGGAGCGCCTGGATGCTGAGGGTCGATATCCAGCCTCTCGAAGGTGAGGAACTTCTCCGTGGTCCTTTAACTTTAAGCTAATTAAATTGAGTGCTGGTGTATGAATGATTCTGATGCAAAGTCCACAGGCTTTAATTAGCTGAGACTTGTACACTCCTGGATCCACTTATCTGACTGCTCCCAAGGGGGCCGGCTCAAGTCTTTATATGGGCTGGTGATTGACAGCAGACAGCTGGGGCTATCCATGCAGGTTGCCCCCTGCAGTAGGCTGACAGGAGTGCAGCCGTTGTATCAGAACACTACATCATTAATTCTGGGCATCAAATTCCAAAGGCCTACGCTTCAACTCTGAATTTAAAAGATTGAACTTTAAGAAACTTTCTAGATTTAGGCCTGGACTGTAATCACACACACACACACACACACACACACACACACACACACACACACACACACACACACACACACACAGAGTTGGGGATGGATTTAGGTTAAAACTATAGTTCATAGTTTAAGAGATAAGAAATAAAATTAGTGTTTTAAAATTAAACACTGTCTGGTTCATTGTCTATTGCTGCTCGTTATAAACAGTTTGTAACAGTAAGCAAAGAAATGTTAACAAACTGCGATACAGAAAATCATTATTTAATAATAATATCCAAAGCAAGTTTCCTTAAATGAGTCTCCAATTGAGTTTGTTGTTAAAGAATCTAATGGTGGAGGGGTATCAACTGTTTGTGAACCTGGTGCTACAAATCTTGTGGCACCTATACCATTTTCCTGATAACAGCAGCGAGAACAGAGCATGCCCTGGGTGGTGTGGATCTTTGATAATTACTGCTGCTCTCCAATAGCAGTGCTCCATGTGTATTTTCTTGATGTTGGGGAGAATTTGGCTGTGATGTACTAGGCTATGTCCACTACATTTTGCAGGGCTTTCTGCTCAGAGGTATTGGTGGCCCCATACCAAGCCATGATGCAGCCAGTCAACACACTTGCAATACAAAAGTGACTTGCAATTGTGCAGACAGTGCTTTGGTGGCATTGGAGCAGTTGATAATTTGTGTAACAAAAGCTAGCTTTTAGAAAGAGCTTGTTCTTGAACCTAGAGATGCTGGTTTTCAGGTTTCTGTACCTTTAGCTTGTGACCAAGGTAATGGGGATCCTTTCTGATGTTGAGGCAGTACCTCACATAGTTGTCTCCATTGAATGGGAGGTCAGAGTCAGTGAAAGATATGCATTCAATATATGAATTGTTTTCAAATTATATAGATTGCAATGCGCACACAACCTATTGAGAATTTTGTGTAGTGTTGTTCCTTGAACTCAATGCTTCTCCTGTGACTTCAAAGTGATTGTGTATTTCACTTCTGAATATTCTGAGAGCCTTTGAAGTACAGTATAATTTCTTCACTGTCTGGGGTTGATGAGACCAGCTATTCTCAACCCTCTTTATGGCTGTAGCCCCCTTAGGACTCTGCTCAAAGTTTATGGGTCACCTTCCTTATGAAGCAGTCAAGGTTTGGTTTCTTCTGTAATTCTCAACTACTGACTATAAAATACATAAAACTGTTTATGTTATATGAGGTGAAAAGTAAATAAGACTTTTACTCTGCCGTGGTCCCCAGGGCTCCCTTTGAGAATGGCTGGTTCGAGTATTATTTCTCAAAATAAAGTTTGAGCAACAAATAAAGCGTTTTCAGGCTTGGTAGATGGCATACAAATAAATGCAAGCACTTAAACAACAAGTTGTACTCAGGTTTTTAATTGAAATCACCATCATATTGTGCATTTTGTTTGATATTCTGATTAGTAAGGGATTACTTAAGGTGGTATGTGTGTGGAAAGAAAAAGTTTGAAAACTGCTGATTTTGACACTCGATTCTGCTAGGGTCAACAAGTCTCCTATGTTTGAATAGAAGGAGAAAGAGTTGTGTTTGTATCGCATCTTCAAATGATTTTTAGTATCTCCCACAGTGCTCTACAGCCAATTAAATAGTTTTGAAATGTCGTCACAATTATAATTTTGGAAACCGAGCAGCTTAAATGTTCTGTGAACAACTAAATGACTATGACTGGGGATTCTGTTCCAGCAATTTTGGGTAAAAGATTTTGGAGTGATGCCATGGCATTTGTGATACTCATCAGTTTTACATCTTTTCCAAAATGTGACATCCTTGGTCCTGCTCTGAAGAATTACCTGGATTTTATTCTCAATAACAAAACTGAGACTTAAATCAGAATCTTCTTAGAGTCAAGGGGACTTCTTACAGAACTGTAACAGTTCTCTGTAGAATTTAGTGTATGTATGTATGTGAATATGTGTATGTGTGCACATATGGATGTATGTGAATATGTACCCACTGCAATTTGCCTGTCATCACAATCGCTCCACAGCAGATGCAATATTGCTGGCTCTCCACCTAGAAAACAGCAATTCATAAATACGGTTGCTCTTCATCGACTATAGCTCAGCCTTCTACATCATTATTCCTTCTGTGCTGGTCAAGAAGGTATAAACTGTGGACCTCTGCAACTGGATCCTTAACTTCCTCTTTGGAAGACCACAGTCAGTACAAATGGGAAACGTCTCTTCCTCACTGATTATCAACACAGGCGCCTCTCAGCATGTTTAGCTCACTGCTCAGCTCATTTATACACCCATGACTGTGTGGCCAGGCACAATTACAGTGCAAAATACAAATTTGCTGATGACACCATGGTTGTCAGCAAAATCACAATCAGACAATGAAAAAGCATACAGAAGGGAGATAGATCAGCTCATTGAGTGGTGTCACACCAACAACCTTGTGCTCAACATTAGCAAAACCAAGGAGATGATTGTGGACTTCAGGAGGAAATCAGGAGAACACGACCCAGCCCTCATCGAGGGCTCAGTAGTGGAGAAGGTCAAGAACTTCAAATATATGGGTGTCAACATCTCCTAGGATCTGTCCTGAAGCCTCCAAGTTGATGCAATCAAGAAGAAGGTTCGCCAGTGGCTATACTTTGTAAGGTGTTTGAGGAGATTCGGTATGTCACCGAAGACTCTCAAAAACCTTTACAGGTGTACCACGAAGAGCATTCTGGCTGGTTGCAACACTGTCTGGTATGGATACACCAACTCTCAGGATAAGAATGGTTGTTAACTCAGCTTGCGACATTACAGGCACCAGACTTCATTCCATTGAGGACATCTAGAAGAGGCGGTGTCTTAAAAAAGCAACTTCTATCCTCAAAGACCCCCAGGCCATGCCCTCTTCATTCTGCTATCATCGAGAAAAAGGTACAGGAGCTCAAAGACGAGCATTCAGCGGCACGAGGATAGCTTCTTCCCCATTGCCATCAGATTCCTCAATAATCAATGAAGCAAAGACACTGCCTTACTTTTCATACACTATTTTTTAATTTATTGTTGTGAGATGGTTTCTCTCAATGTTTATTCAATTATGCTGCCGCAAAACACCAAATTACATGACTTGAAGATTACAATAAATTCTTGTGTGTAGATGCGTATATGTGGGTGTGTCCATGGGTGTATATACTGTATCTGTCTGTGTATGCATATGTATGTTTATGTGTCTGGACCTTATGTGCTCTGTATTGTGTGTGTGTGTCTAAGAGTGCACTGTGGTCCAGAGAAATGCTGTTTTGTCTTATTGTTTATGTACAATTAGATGTTATTAAACTTGGACACTACTCTGTTTTGACTGAGCTGATGTTCTTTCAAGGTTCATATTGACTACTTCGTTTTCTTGCATGGTTAGCATTCCTTGTAAGACAAAAAATGAGGTCAAATCAGTCTAAAGACTAAGCTGATGATATATCGTGTTATTGTTGTCTCCACCTTACCTTTTGCTTGCAGATCAATATGATCTGTCTGCACAAAATTCCTCACTTCACATGAAGTGTCAGGATGAGATTCCAGACAAACCTCACCAGTGTCTAGACATTGTTGAAAGAATCACCAAACCAACTGAATTATGATGAACTGACCTTGGGTGAACTGCCATATTGTTGTCAGAAATATAGATTCAAAGAACATTGCTAAGAACTTCAACATTGACATACACTACTGGGAAGAAGCATAGGTGTACCCACAAAAATTTTAAAAGTGATGCTCGTTCATCTGAGGAAGCTAGAACGGAGGAAGCAATTGGAAGAAAAGAATGTCAAATCAAGAACCACCGATTCTACTGCACCCCCTACACCTCTGTCACGTTTCTACACATCACAACACAGAAGGGTAGATATTGTGGCCTTAATAATGAGTGGTAAAGCAACCACTTAAAGAAAACCATTCCTCAATAAATGATGCAAACGGTTCTTGTATCTTATCAGAATTCTTTCTTGATATTTATATTGCTTTGGTCCCTTCTATCTACCAAAGTGACCCACTTTGCATTTCTAAGTATCGAATGTTGCTGTTTAGAATTATGACTGAACTGTGTTCATTGAATTACTATGATTATTGGAACTCCTTAAAGTTGGCTTCATCTACTCATGAATATCAACTTTCTACAATAAGTAGCTTCTCTCGCTCTCTCTCACTCGGAAGCCAAAACAAATCCTTACTTATAGACCAATGAAGGAAATTCCATTGTTCAGATTTGAGGATAGAGAGTCCCAGCTTCTTACAGTGCAAGTGATAGGCACAGGGTAAAATGAATCTAAATACATACAGTATTGCTAATCAAATTCCATTACAGAACAAAGGTCTGCAATCATTCCTCATGTTCCTCCTATGGCCAGCCTCAATGGTCAGCCAACATCTCTCTCAATTTAAATTTATAATAGGATTAAGATTTATGATAATTCAATCTCATGGTTTCTTGAAAATTCTCTTCAGTTTCTTCAAAAGGTGCATGTTGTTGAAGGTTGAGTTGTTCATTTTCCTGAAAGTATTGAAAATAGCATAGAGTGGGGAAGAATAAGTAGATTTTAATTTTTTTTAATTAATTTTGAGTTTTATCAGAAAAACAAAAAAAGCAGTAAATCAATTACAGATTTGCAAATAATAACAAGGTACAGTCGCAATACTAAATCCAATAAATGATAAAACATACAATATTGTAGGAGGTAAGTAAGAAAAAAAATGGAAAAAAATTCAAACCCTCAACAATCAAGGGAAAGATTCATATTGTATGTTGTGTTAAATCCGAACAAGCAGCCTCGGGATCCAAACAAGCACGCCACGTGATATTCATCTTTGCACCTAATTCGTCAAATTATGGAAATGACCTATAAATGGTCCCCAAGTCTTATCGAAAGAAATATTGATTTTCATGATCTTATGCCTAAATTTCTCTAGATTTAAAAAGGACCTAATATTTCATAGCCATTGATGATGTGTAGGTGGGAAGTCATCTTTCCATTTTAACAGAATTGCTCTTCTTGCTAATAGAGTGGAGGATGCTATAACCTGTCTTTGATTTGAAGATAAAATAATATTTATATCTTTAGAAAAACCAAATAGTCCAATTATCGACATGGATATAAAGTGATCCTAAATATGATTGAAACATTTCTAAAAATGTCAGTCCAATATTTATGCAAATTAGGCCAAGTCCAAAACATATGTAACGAAGAGGCATCAAATGTTTGACATTTTGTCACAAAGTGAACAGATATCGGAATAAATTTGAGCAAGTTTGACTTCGGAGAAATGTACACGATGTAGCACTTTGAATTGACTAAGATGTTATAGGCCCAGAGGACCCCAAAACCCAGCAGCAGTAGAAATTCACCAAGACAAATGGTTACTTAAACAAAAGTTGCCTTTAATTATCTTTAAACATGTTAACAGGATCAAACTTTAACTTATTACTATTAACTTAACTCTACCCCCTTCCAATTCTAAGCGCATGTGTATGTAACGTGTGTGTAAGTTCAGAAAAGTTATTTGATTCACAGTCCAATCTCACTTCTCACTCCTCCAAGTTCACTGGTTGCAGGCAATTCTTATACTGTGCACAGAATTTAACATCTATGAATTTCACCAGGCTTTGGTGCTTGAAAGGTAAATGGTTATCACTCTTGTTGGTTTTCAAAGAGAGATTTGTTGATCGTTGGACACAAATTGATTCCTTCCGATCAGCCATGTCAGTGTTTGCCGAAGAAACTTGCCCATCAGGGTTTTCCAGATGATAACCTCTTTCTTTTAGGTCACCACAGAATAGTTTCTTTTCTGTTTCGCTTATTTCAAGGGTTTCAGTCCTAGCTGCTGCTGCTGAACAGTAGAACTAAATTCTTTCTCTCTCTCTCTCTCTCTCTCTCTCTCTGGAAAAAACCATATGACTCTCTGAGAACAATAAAAACTGCACTCAAACTGCGTCACCAGACCCAATCTTCTGAGTTTGTTCATCTGTTGCTTTCCAAAACAATAATCCATTACTCCAATGCAGGTCCAATTAACACCTGCTTGTGAAGTCCTTATAGGCATTCTTCAAAGTTTTTGCAAAGGAACTTGGAACCTGGTCGGTCTGGCTTGAGCAGAGCTCCAGTATTTTAAATGAGATCTGTTTTGAAGTGTTTGTATCTATGTGTGACCTAACTAAAAACCCCACAGTTTATCTTACAAAAAGCATATCTAAATACAACATAAAATATAATATAATCTGTCACAAAGACTGCCTAGTGCACAATGGTGAATCATAAATCAAGTCCAAAATTGAAATCCATTCTTCTTCTGAGAGATATTCAGATCATTCTCCCATTCAATTTTAATTCCACTTAAAGAAATTGCTTTCATATTCAATAGTTTATAATGCAGATATCATGCGTTTGTGAGTAAATTGTAACTCGTAGATTTCATTGATAAAATTGGATTTTTTAAATGTAAAAATCTGGAGGTTGTCGGCTTAAAATAATTGACAAAAGAATTTGAGCCCAATTGTCACATAGGATTTTTAGATCTATAGCACTCCAGAAAATGCTGAATAAAATTAAGCTGAAAATTTGCAAATGTAATTGGACTGAGATATGAAGAGGATTATAATGCAGATTTATGATTAAACTAAGAAAAACTGGGGTACAAGACAATATTGGACAGCATTTTTCAGAGTTTGCATGTGCTAAGCTGTTTTTCCCCCATTATAAAGCATTTTTGGATAATAATAATGAATTCCAATGATTTAAGTATTATTTCTGTTCATCTACATTGCTTTCAGCTTCAAGCTAACAGCTATTTTAAACACCAGGTTAGGAGGATAGCCGATTCAGGGAGATTGTTTTATTTGATATTGCCACCTGGTAACCAAAGGTCAGATGTTTTGTTCAAATGTACTTGCTTATTTCAAAGTCAAGAAGAAGAAAAGCTCTGAGATGTAACCTATTTTTAACACTGGACCTTCTATCGTTGAATTATGTTTCCCTGTTGAAAATTGCACACAATAAGGAACACTTTTTCAGGAACAAATAGAAGTGATATGAATGGGATTTGATTTAAAAAAAATGCGAGTGCATAAAATTTACTCCAAATAATTTTGGAAGTTGGATCTATTATAAAATGACTTTTTAGATTAATACCAAAAGATTGGAGCAAATTATGATTTTAAGATACTGTTTGTTGTGCAAATGTTTGAATCAGTGATTTAAATTAATTCTGTCAACTTTTAAAATGGATTGCTGAATGTTAATTGAATTAAAATTATGATTTCTGAAGTTTTTCCTTTTAATTTGAAGTGTAGAAAACATCTTTTGAAATCAGATGTATGGTAAGTTCCTCTATTAAATTGTACAATAATCGTAAAGTTTACATCTTGGTGATTGTGAGATGCCACAACCAGTTTTTAACTTAAAAATATTCTTTCATATCTGCTTGTTGGAAAATCTGAGTAAATCTGATAAAACAAGAGGTAAAATGGTAGCTGTCAATTAATTGTAGTGTGAATTTGTATACATGATCTAGTTCACATCATTTAAACCATCCATCTGCAAGCAGTTTGAGTTCTAAAGTACACTGGATGTGGTGCATGTGATGTCATAAGAAAAAAGCAATTATGATTGGATCCAACCATTGATCTTTACAGGTAGTTTTTATGAGAAGGTGGTCGAGGTGAGGGTGGCTTATGAACTAACTAAACCCAGCTGAAATGAATTGTGAAGCTATTTCTCAGGATTGCAAAATATGTAAAATTCCGTTTGAAGGAAATTTCCCCTTTTAATTTGTAGGCAGACTTATTTTGGTCAATGCGAGAGTGCAGATGCTGACTTGAATGTGAAGAAGCTGAAACTGAAAGGGGTAGCATAGAGTTAACTGTCAGTTGTGCTGACGCGTGATGACTTAAATGAATTGCTGTATTAATATACTTTGTTAAATCAGACAGAGAGATTTAGCACACCACTGACCTGTACCAGCTGTATAGGCAGCTCGGTGCTGTATGGCTTCACTGCTGGCTGCGACACTGAACATGGGGGCTTTCTTTCATCTGGTCAGGCGCAAGTTCAAAAGGCGTCGGAAGAAGAGGTCAGAAAGGAAAGGTAGATTTGAATTTCTATCTTTTCAGTGAAGGTGATTCTTAATGCTTGAACATAGACTCGTACAAAAGATTTCTGTAATTTTGTACTTTGCGTATCTGTCTGAGGAGTTCAGTTGTTTGTTTTCTTTCCAGTTAATATTTTTTAAATCAAGCAGAATTTGCTGAAGTATATTTCGGCACATTTATGGTGATTGAATTAAACTTGCAAAATTGGATGCAATGCCGATGGATGTTTGCTCCACTTTTATTTGTCCGCTTAACAACTTTCAATATTGGAGCTGATTCTGAATGAATTCTAAATGTTCTTGTACATAATTACATCTAATTTTTGTGTTTAGTTGTGAAATAAAATTATTTTTCAAATTTTTGTTTGCTCTAATTGGGTTAGAATCTTGAAATATTCAGAAATCCTCCCTGATTATATTTTATTGAAATCATAAAATATGATTTTATGTTCATATTTAAGCTTGTCTCATTAAGGATTTAATATTTGACCTTCGAAAAATTAGTGAAAGACAATTTAAACTTTTGAATGAGGAGGAGACCTGAGATTTGGATCAGAAAGCATCTTGTAGAATTTGGCTACTGTGGTTCATTTAGTTTGGGAGGTGTCGAAATGGTGATGAAAAACTGCAATTTGAGGTTGTCATTTGAAGTTACAGAGTAGATCTCTAATTGAATAATAAAAGGGATAATTTGAAACAAGCCATATAGTTCTCAAAGGCAAGAGTAGAATGGATTGCATCTGACCATGAACATGGTTAAATAACCATGGGAGAATCTCTTTTTTTGCATAAATTATGCTGTTGAAATTACTTTAGTTTGACTATCCAGGTTGAGCACAGTCAGATGATATATTACAAAGAAAACACTCAAATAGGAGTTCACAAGATGTGTATTCAATGCTCCATATTTCAGTGTGGTTTTTAAATAATATATTTTTTTAAGCTGTTGCCTTCTTTAAGCAGCTGAAAGTTATTGTGAAGTTTTTTTTGTGTCAAGAACTTCTGGTTTCTTGTATTATTTGAAATATAATTATTTGGTTCTTGAATCATTTTTCTTGAATTATTATGAGCTTTTAAAATCAAAGCTTGTGGATGTTTTGAGTTCTGACTTGGAAGTTTCTCAAAGACGTAGCAGATTAGAGCACTTCTCATCAAAACTGTTTATGTTAGTATGTTCAGCAAATAATTTTATCTTTGCCTATTGATTGTGAAATGATTTGTTGCTTTTTATGAAAGTGAGGACAAATTTTGAATTTATGCAAAGACAGGCTTTGTAATTAAGTTGGCGCTGAAAATAATCAACTTAAGCTATTGTAAAGAAACCTTGTATCATTTTTAAATTCCAGAAATGGATTTTTTTTTTCTGCTAAATTCTTCATTTTGAAGTCATAAATTTAACAGTACAGGTACATGGTTACAAGAAACATTGGGAATTAGATCTGTACTAGTTAAAAAGGGCTTCTAAACCTAATCCCAGTACTAGGCCTGTAAACCTGTGGATTATGCCTCTTCAATTATGTATTTTGATACCGTTTAAATATGGTGAGAGTTGCCATGTCAGAACTAACTTTTAGTTTGATATATAAACTTCAAAGGAATATAATGGATAACTTTCCGACCATTATTTTGTCATGATCCTGAAATGAGTGGAGATTAGTGAAGCATGCACTATCTCTCACCTTCTCTCTGTGTCTTTAAATGTCTAACAAGCAGATGGGTAATTCTGTACGATTCTCAAAATTAGAGAAAAGAGGTTGGGTACATCTGCTTGAATCCCATTTGGATCTTGATTTGAACAGCCATGTGGGACCAACAGATGCTGCATTTTTACCTGTAAGCATTTTTTTGTTAAAGGATAGTGAATTGACAGAGAAATGTAGGTCGATCACTATATTTAACAATGTCTCTAATTTGGGAAAATTGTCCAAATATTTAATGGGATATTCATTTAAAGGATGCTTAGACCCGAAAGATTGGATAATTATTCATGTATTATCATCTGGCTGCTGCTCCACTTGGAAAATAATCAAGTTTCAATTCAGGAATAAGGACCAGCTTGAAAAGACATTTGGTGCTTTGAATCTTCAGAGGGTATTAGAGGAGGCTTAAACTTGAAGCACCAAAGACTCCATGAAGGTTGTATTTAAAAAGGAACAAATCACTTGAACAGAAGTAAACGGAACCCAAATTGCAGTACCTAGTTTAACTTTGGCAGGCGACCTTTGTATACAGATACTTCCCGACTTGCAACCTATGTGATGTACGTCTATCTGCACATATGACTGAGTCTTCAATTGGCGTATGCGTGGTGGGTTTGTGTATTGGAGTTCAGTTGGTGCATCCAATTGAGTTAAGGGCACAAATTCAATGTAGTCAGGGTGCTTAACTCTTGCACATGTGCCAGCTGAACTCTAATACACGAACCCTCCGCGCATGTGCCAATTGAAGGCTCACATACACATACAGGTATCAAGTGCCCAACCTATGTACCCCAGGATGCCGATTAACAAAGTAGGTATGCACATTTTGGCTCTTACATGCCCTGTATCCCTGTTATAGTTTGTGAAATATAACATTTGATTTTAAAATTCAGTGCTCCACGCGCACGGGGAAAATTCCAACTTGCAACCATTGTGAGTTGCGACCGATTCCTTTGGTCCCAATTATGGTTGTAAGTCGGGGAGTACCTGTACATTGCCCAGCAGTTACCAGATATATGTGGATCAATCCACTACAAACAGTACAGGAAGAAAGTGTGGAAATTGTAGTGTTTGTTTGTTGGTGATTGAGAGTAGGTTTTGGAATTGTTAAAATGGATTCTGTTGTCTTTTCTGCACCTGTAGTTCAATGTGAGATAGAGGATGATAGGGTGGTGAATTTGATGGGCATGATTTCTTGTAGAATTTGGTGTTCAGATATCCAGAGTACATCTATTACTAATTTTGCATGTGAACTCCCAAATTGCTTGGGGGAAAAAAAGGACCATAGAGTGAGAAAAATCAAATTGCTCGAAGTCATTTACAAGGTTAGCTGAAGGTATTATTGTATGAAACATGCAATGAAGTAGGCTGAAACAACAAAAACAATTGGGGTTTAACTGTGGCTAAACTTTTTGACAATGTGGAAAATATTTACTTGAAAGCAGCATGTTGTTAACAAAGTGAAGAAAATGCCAAATTAAATGTTGATTTAGCCTTGGGCTCAAACCTGATCTGACATTATTAAGATGGATCAAGTCATGTTCAGAATATGTATTCCATGTTGAACGCTGCTTTTTTAAGGGTATTGCTTTATTATTAACGAGCAGTGAATCCAAAAGTGGGAAAAAAATACAAATTTAGCAATAAGTATTTTTATCCTTTTGGTGGTGGCTCGTACAAGAGAATTATAAAATATTGTTGGTTAAACAAAGGATTACTGATTACTTCTTTCGGGAATAATGTATCTCTTATGATTCAAGGGCCCTTATGTGAGGCACGTAATGAAATTAGCAGTTTTAAAAATGATAAGTTGTAAGATTGAATGCATGGTTCCACTTTGGATAATTATCCTTTTGGGATGTTTGGAGAAATTTCAGAGCGGCTCGTCAGGATTAATGAACAGGTTCAACTGAAAGTTAATGCAACTTTTGTATTGCCTGTGGAGAAAATGAGCTTAACGAATGAAGGAGACTTTTTTGTATCTCAGCTATAGGATGCTTGACATAAAATTGATGCATATGCATTATTTTTTTAACCTGTGCCATGCTATGGTCACTTAGTTCTAATGGTGATGTACTTCTTTCTGAGACACAAGGTGAAAGGTTCAAATTCCACTCAAATAAAAATGTTCTAAATTAATAAAATGATTATTTGACTCTCATCAGGAATTGAGGATATAAAAAATTCAGAACATATTTATTGAATATTTAAAAGTTACAAAAAAAAAGGCCAGTTGAATTAAAGCTATCTAACCTAATTTTCATTTCCCAGCACTTGATTAATACCTCCGAAATTCTTGGCTCTATCAATATCAACAAGCACTTAAATATAGTGAATGTTCCAGATCTACCATCCTTTGAAGGAATGAGTTCCAGATTCCGATCAACCTGTGGGTGAAAGAAAATATCTTTGTCTCCCTGCCAATTCTTAAATCTATGTCCCTTGTTTTTTGACAGCTCAGTTCAGAAAGAATTATCCTTGTACAATCTTCTTTTACCACTCACAATTTCATGCACCTCATTAAGATTCCCCTGCTCCAAAAAAGCAGTTACAGCTGATTCCATCTCTTCTATATTGCTACAATTTTCCAGTGTTTGCAATGTAGGTGCACAATGATGCAACCTCAGAACTGCAAAAACCCAAGATCAACCCTAACTTCTGTTGTTGCCTGGGTGAAGTTTGAATGTTCTTTCTGTGACCATGTATGTTTCTCCCATTACCCATATAGACTGGTAGGTCGGTCAAATAGCTTGTGTATATTGGCCTGATTGTTGGTAGGTTATTTGAAAATTAGAGTGGAATCAGTGAGAACAGATTACAGAGAAATATGTATTTGTTTGAGAGCTTGTGCAGAAGGCCATTTGGGCCATTGAATCCTTTCCATACATTTATATTTCCTTCTACCATCCTCTGTCTGCCCTCTTCTTTCCTCCAAATCCCCAACCCCTTCTTCTATCACAGCATAGAACTGGAGGTAACTCTCAAATTGTGGCCCATCAAGAATTGTATAGAATTTCTAGCCTACATTCTCTGCTCCTTTATTCTGTGCCTTCCATACTGTGGCATGCATCACACTGCTAATTAAAAGGTTTCGTGTTCTAACATGTTACCCTTCTTTTGGTATTTGGTACCCTTGTTTTGGTATTTGGTACCCTTGTTTTGGTATTTGGTACCCTTGTTTTGGTATTTGGTACCCTTGTTTTGATATTTGGTACCCTTGCTTTGTAAATGGCTACTTGGTTGCTAAACTGCTTGATGATGCAGGACTTGAAACACTGTTTGCCACAATTAAAATCCGTGGTCCGACAAGCAGGGTTTTGGTAAACATGAGATTTCAAACCATAAATGGACAAATATACGATACTTGACATGTAAACAAAATTCTTCAGTTGAATTTTATTTTCTGTCTGACTGAAGCAGTTTCAGCTTCTTACATTTCTGTATCTGCGATATGGAATGGGCTTTACGAGCACTCCCTTGGGCAGAGTAACCCAAGGTCAACTTGATTAAAATTTCACCTTATTGAAAAACCCGAGGGTTTAGCTTGACACCATGGCAAATGTGCAAAACAATTTGTCTCCAATAATTTTGAATTTTGGGAGGTGGGAACTTTGCCATATCAGAGCAGCCAACAGAATACAAATTCATTGTTCTCCTGAGGTATTAAGTGTGGTTGCTCTGCTTAATTAGAAAGCTCAGTGACTGGAACGGTCGACTATGAAGGGTGAGGTGAATGGTGATTGCCACTAAGAGCCGTTCTTACAGCAAAGAGGATCGTAAGTTTATCAAAGCGGAGACCCAGAGACTGCTTAAAGAGGGAGTAATTGAACCTAGTAAGAGTCCGTGGCGGGCTCAAGTGGTCGTCGTGAAAAATCACACTAAGAGACGACTGGCTATTGACTACAGCCAGACAATCAACCGTTACACTAACCTGGATGCCTACCCCCTGCCACGCATCAATGAAATGATTAATCAGATAGCGCAATACAAAGTGTACTCCACTATCGACCTCAAAACAGCTTATCACCAATTCCCCATTAAGAAAAGGGAACGGCCCTATATGGGGTTATACCAGTTTAAAAGGGTACCTTTTGGGGTCACTAATGGTGTGTCCGTGTTTCAGAAGGAAATGGATAAAATTGTTAGGACGTATGAGTTTCAGGGTACATTTCCCTATCTGGATTACGTCATTATGTGTGGGAAAACACAGGCTGAGCACGACAACAACTTAAAGAAATTTTTAGCAACAGCTAAAGAACTCAACATTGCATTTAACGAGGACAAATGTGTGTTCAACGCGACAGAGCTACCCATTCTGGTCTGCATTGTCCACAACGGCGAAATCCGCCCCGACCCAGAAAGAATGGCCCTCCCCTTAAGAAGTTACCATCCCAGATGTATGGGATTCTTTTCCTACTACTGCAAATGGGTTCGGGACTACACCACAAAGGAAGTTTGTTTGACACTAAATCTTTTCCTCTCTCTCCAATGGCCTTGAAGGATTTCGAGATAATTAAAGCTGATATTGCCAAAGCTGCACTCTTGTCCATTGACGAGGATGTCCCATTCCAAGTGGAAATTGATGCCTCAGATTGTGCCTTGGCAGGGACACTTAATCAAAAGGGCAGACCTGTGGCATTCTTTTCCCGCACGTAACGCGGACCTGAACTTAAACATCCTGCCTTTGTAAAAGAAGCCCAGGCTATTATTGAAGCAGTTCGCTACTGGAGACACTTTCTAGCTGGCAGAAAATTTACTCTTGTCACTGATTAGAAATCTGTAGCCTACATGTTCAGTACTAAACACAAAAGTAAAATCAAGAACGATGAGATGGCACGCTGGCAATTGAACTCTCAACTTGTAATTATGAGATCCAGTACAGACCGGGCAGGTTAAATGATTCCTCTGACGCATTGTCATGAACTGCTGCCGGTGCTCAGCTTGAGGGGCTAAAAGAGATTCATAGCAGACTATGCCACCCAAGGGTCATGAGATTCTTCCACTCTACATAAGGGCTAACTCTCTGGAAGAAGTCAGCAAACTGACTAAAAGCTGTCCTCTTTGTGCAGAATGCAAACCGCAATACTTCAAAGCTCCGGAGGCCACTCTCATCAAGGCAACCCAACCTTTTGAGAGGATTAGATTAGATTAGGGGTGTCAAACTCAAATTCACAGAGGGCCAAAATTAAAAACTTGGACTAAGTTGAGGGCCGAACTAAATATTTATTGAAAAGTTTCAACAACATCTGCATGTTTTCTCTTCTTTCAACATATGTAATGTTAAACTTTAGGATATAACTTTAGGAGGATAATGTTACAGGTCAGGAGTAGGTAGCTCAAGTTCACCCTTTGCTTGACCTGAGGGAAACATATTTGGTCCCTGTGGATATGTAGTCAGCATTCACAGGCTGTGTCCATTTTGGCCTGCATCAGGACTCAGCATTTCCTGCTCACTCCTCAGGCTCTAGGTCTCTATTCACCCTCGACCCACCATCCCTCTACCTGACCAGTCCTTTACCCAACCTCTACTCACTCTTCACTCCACTCGCTCTGCCTCTACCCACCCCATCCTATAGACACCCCTCTACTGCCTCTCCCCTCAACCTGTTCCTCCCTCTACCCGTCTCTCACCCTCTAATCACCCCTCCCCTACTCGCCCTGCCCCTCCCCTTTTACCTCTTCCCTATCCACCCCTCCTTCTACTCATCTCTCCCTCTAACTGCCCCTCGCACCACCATAACTTCCCCTGCCCATTACTCCTCACCTACACCCTCTGCCCACCCCTGCTTACCCACCCACTCAGGCCCAGCGCGCTGCCGATCAGCCTTTGGGGACAGCCACCATCTCTCTCTTCACGTGCAGGGCCGAACCTGCCGTCCCTGGGGTCCGCGCGGGTGCAAGCGCTGAGGGCCGTCCGGTGCCAGTCACGTGGGGCTCGCGCTGCCCGGGGGCCGTGTGCAGCCTGCCATGTCCGTGCGCCGACAGGCAATCACAGGCGCTCGCCCATCCGCCGCACCGCTCGACAGGTGGGAGAAGTGATTGGTTGTGCGGGGAGCCTTCCAACTGGCTTGCCGGCTGATGACATCGACAGACTTCTCGTGTTACAATTTCTCGTGTTACAATGGGGAAGGATGTGCAATGAAGGGGGAGGATGGTGGGGGTGACATTACCAAAAAACAGCATCGGCTCTCGCTGCAGGGCGGGCCACCTCTAATACATTTTTGAAATGATCTTGCGGGCCAAATATAATTATATCGCGGGCCAGAGTTTGACATGTGTGGCTTAGATTTTAATGGGCCTTTACCTTCCAACAACAAAAATGTATATTTCCTTACTGTAATTGATGAATATTCCAGGTTTCCCTTTGTGATACCCTGTCCTGACATCTCATCAGCGTTTGTCATTAAGTCACTTGACAGAATTTTCAGCATTTTTGGTTTTTCCAATTACATTCATACCGATAGGGGCTCAGCATTCATGAGCGCTGAACTGCGGCGAGCCCTTCTACGAAAGGGGATGCCAGCCGTATCACGAGCTACAACCCGCAGGGCAATGGGCAGGTTGAAAGGGCTATTGCTACAGTCAGGAAGACTGTTAATCTTGCTTTAAAAACACATGGTTACCCTGTTACCCAGTGGCAGGAAGTGCTGCCTGAGGCACAACATTCTATTCGGTCTTTATTTTTTTACTGCAACAAATCAAACATCTCATGAACGTATGTTTGCCTTTCCTAAGAAATCAGGAACTGTGATGGACTGGCCAGCCTATTTATCTGAGCCTGGAACTGTGCTGCTGAAGTGCCATGCTCGGGCACGTAAAACAGACCCCCAGTCCAACCAGTTCAGCTACTGCATACTAACCCCAACTACGCTCGTTAAATTCCCAGACGGGAGTACTGACACTGTACCCCTAAGAGATCTGGCCTCGCCTGGTTCGCCCCTTCCTCGCCACCCGACTCAGAGTGAGCCTGAGAGATTGGACTCGCCCCCCCCCCCCCCCAGCCTGTGACCCCAAGTAAGCTTTCAGATGGCCATGCTGTGGCTCCACTGCCTCACGCTGGCTATTCTGGAGTGGGTCCAGAAGTCAGTCCTTCCCATACTACAGACCCAGGACCTGTACCAGTTCCCAAGGTTGCAAAGGAGCCACCTGTTTTGAGAAGAAGCACCAGAATTCGTAAACAATCTGATTGACTGACATATTCATAAAACATCTCATTATATTTTGATTGCATGCTAGATACTGGAGTATTTTGGCTGTTAGAGTATCTCAAGGCCAAACATAGTATTCATGTATCACTTGTTTCAGTCTTTCCTAGCAGCTGTCCTTTTGATTTTAACCTTTCTTCTGCCGGGGGGGAGACTGAGGTGAATGTCTGTCAAGCTGCCTGTCTCCCCTCTGCCGAGGCTTGCTGTACTAACATTGGCTGTGCATTATCTCTACTGTTAAGGACACTCCCCTTGGAAATAACTATATATGCACCTATTGTCTTTTATTATTGTACCATGAGTTTCTGTTAATAAAAGCCATGATTATTGTTTGACCACATCGTCTTTGTCTACTTCATCAACTGGCACTTCAAGTTCAGCCTTTATAATGCAACATTTTCAATTCATTGATAGATCAAAGCTCACCCCAACGAAACAACCATCGTGGTTTAATTTTGTGTATGGAAAATAAATGCTGATGTGCTTTGCATTTCTAAAGGATTGGAAGTTTTATGCTGAAATACATGCTGATCATGCTTGAAATATCTATTTGGTTGCAAGCCATTTTGGAACTTCCGAGATAGTTGAGTGAGTTATAAAAATGTGTCTTTATACTTTTGTAACTACTCCCCTTCTATGTGCATTTGACTGTGCAGTTGAAGTTTACCATGATATTTGTGCATCAAAGGTAAGTACTCAGCTCTGCATTGAATATTTATAAAGGTTAAAATGTGCAAATATGTAAATTAAAAGGAAAACTAATCACTGCAAGTTTAGAGATCTGATTGTTCACACCTAAAGCAATAGATTTTACATTCAACCAACTTTCTGTCCAGCCACACAGGCAAACCTTGTGTTATGGGGGAGGGGAGATATTTGTAGAAAATGGGTCATTGCAATTTTTTTTGAAATGTGAAGCTGTATCAGTTTGGAAAAAAAATTGTGCTGCTTTATTTACTTTGAATTCCCCATAAAAATTACATGAGAGTGCATGTTATTGTTTCACCAAATTCTCAGTTGAAATTTGTAAATTCATTATGATTAAGGGAGAATTTCCATAATTCGAACAGTTTTCATGCTGGGGTCGCCTGTATTTCTTATTTCAAAGATTTGTTTGAATTCTAACTAATTGCAAGTTTGTTTCATTTTGAGAAACAAAATCTTTTTTTTAATTTTGGGGGCACACAGTTTACATTATTCTTTTTTCTCATTTTCTCTTCTTCCTTAATCTGAGCCTTGTCTCAATGTCAGAATGTTATTCCAGATGTCGGTTGCCTTCTGCTCCCTTGCATGTGAGGTCTTGCAGTTTATTTCACTGGCAGCTGCGGTCAACCCTGTCTGCTTATATGATTTTGGCAAAATTCATGAATTGAATACTGAGTGGAAGCAAAAACTTTATTTTAAACCCCACCCCCAGACATAGATTTAGAATTCTAGTTGCCTCTTAACACTCTCCTTGCAGGTCAACAACCCTTGTACAACTATGACTTGATTATTCTTCTAAATTGTAAAATTATTCAAAGGACAATATAATTAAAAATGTTATTGGCTTGAGGCAGTATTTTGTACAGATTTTGCCTGGAGTGTTGTAGTTGTGTGATAAGGGAAAGGAGAAGAGCTGGGGAAGAACTAAAGGCTGAGTCGAGGAGTAGACAGCCTTTATGAAGCCAGGGCAAGAGGATGAGGATACGAGTTGGCATAAAGGGAAGTTGTTGAAAATCCTAGGCTGTCTAATCAATATGCAAAGGGGAGCTTCTGAAGGGTCTTGTCTCCCAAATTTGGGGGAAGAGTACAATATGGGGGAAGATGGCATGAATATATTGGCCTGAAGAGCTTGTTACCATGTTGGGAAACTGGCCCCTTTCACACAGCCATTAAAAGACAGGAATTAACTGTCTTTTAACTGCTTCACCTACCACACAACAAAGGTGGAATGGGCATCATTTTCATCCTATGGCTGATACAACCAAGGTAGGTAGTATCAGAGCCTATGTGCCTTGCAACGGCTTCTGTCGAAAAGGGTTTACACAGGACACCGGCGCTGTCATGCTACAGGTCCTGCAGGTTCTGGGATGCTGGCTTGCTTCTGTAAAAGGTCGCACTGACCCAGCATTTCTTGGTTCATTGTGAACGACCCAAGCTGCCTTTTTTAAAAATATTTTATTTTTGTTTTTTTTCTCAGAAAATATACATAGTGACTCTTTAAATATTCAATATATTAAACTTTTTCTCACAAATGCAACAAAAAAAACCAAAACAGTCCCTTCTCGGCCCCCCCCCTCCCGATACATGCACTGTCAGAGCTTACATATATTTTAAGTATATAGAGTACAGTTGGGCATATTGTTTTTGTAGATATAATAGTTACTTTTATACCTTTTTTTGTTCCTTTTTATAACTGTATCTGGGTCCCTATGTAGTCCTTATTTGGCTGTTAAACCTTTACAAAAGTGTCATATTTATTCTTTAAGTTGTATGTGATTTTTTTTTCCATTGGTATACAGCTGTTCATTCTCGCACTCCATCATACTATAAGTAGAGGGGAATCACACTTCCAAGTGATCGCGATACATTTTTTTTGTTAATCACATGGTAAATGAGATTTGATATTTGGTCAATTTGTCATTCATTTCCATGAAATTACTTAATAGATACAGCTCCGAGTCACCCGTGAAGGCCACTCCTGTTATCCTGGTTAACTTTTCTGCGATTTCTTGGCAAAATGGTCAAGTTGCCTTTAAAGACAGGTTGTTCTCATGCCAATTAAGTGAGTTTTCTGTGTAAAAGGCCTTATGATTTTACGACTGGAAAATATTGACCAATCTGATGAATATCATTTCAAATTTAAAATAGAAAGACATTGTGCAAAATTAGTAGCTGCATATGGTGTTGAATAAAACCTCAATGTATTTCTCAGTGAAATTAGGCCCATTTTAAAAGTTTTTGATTCATGAAGTCAGAGACACAGAGCACAAAATGAACCCTTTATTCCACATGCGCAACGACTATCAAATAGTATTCCCATTTTGGGTTGAGTTGGCATTTTTGCTTCCTGACAGGATTCACAAGTCAATATTAAATAAATTAAAAACAAAAAGAACTGAAAATATTCCCAAGAAATTGACATTGCAGGTTGATGACTTATCATCAAGCTCATGAGTCATTGAGTATAGTTGAGTCTCCAGTTCATGAGTGGTTTGAATATAGAATGCACTTCAGGGATCAAATTCTGTGATCTTTACATAACTCCAGCCCCACAGCAATAGAGTTGACTGGTAATTTTCTTTTGAAATAGCCTAGCAAGCCACTGAGTTGTACTATGGTTGCTGTGTTAAAAGGAAAAATTAATTAAAAAAAAAATCATTCAGGACACCAGAAATCAAATGTGGTGAAGTGACCTTGCCAAGTTCTGTCTAAATTGGGAAGTTGTCTCACAGATTAGTCAAGTGACGGCCTGACATACTGACATACTTGTAGTCACAGAATCATAACTTGGCTGGACTCTTTAGAATTCAGGAGTGAGTATGTCTTCATGCAGTGGCAGAACGAATGATGTTTTCAGTAGTGGAAGAATCTTGGACCAAAGGGCACAGCCTCAGAATGAAAGGAAATCCCTTAAGAACAGAGATGAGAAGTTGTTTAAGCCAGAGTGGTGAATCAGTAGAATTTGTTGCCACATATCGTTGTGAAGGCTAAGTCATTGGTGCAATGCAGATAAGATTGGTAGCCACGGGAATTAAGACAAATGTGACCAAGGAAACCTGAATACCAACTGCCATTCTCCCTCAGCTGATGAAACAAACACTTTTTCGAGCTGAGGGACTGAAAGTTGTCTGGTCACCTGATGTAATATGGATTGGGGACCTCAGCATCCATCATGAAAAGTAGCTGACTATATGCCTGACCTGAAGCCATAGCTGCTAGACCAGACCTTTGGCAAACACCAAACCAACATGAAAAACACAAGTTCCTTTTGAACACATTGGTTAACCTATTGCCTGTTTTAACACCATTGGGACTGCCACACAAAAGTTGCTGGAGAAATGCAGCGAGTCAGGCAGCATCCATGGAATGCAAGAGAGAGTCAATATTTTGGCTCGAACTCTTCATCAGGAATACCAAGAAATGGGCAGAAGCCTGAATAAAAGGATGGTGGGTTGGGAGGGGGAGATGCACCGGCTTGCAGCTGATTGGTGAATTAAGGGGGAAGCAATGGGGTTAGGAGTTGATGGGATAAGATAGGACTTCAAGAACTGAGTTACAGGGAAAAGTTAAACAGGTTTGGACTATTTTCCCTGGAGCGAAGAAGAATGAGGGGAGATTTGATGGGGTTATTTAAAATTATGAGGGGTATTGACATAATAAATGTAGGTAAGTGTTTTCCCCTAAGGATAGGTGAGATACAAACCAGACGACATTGGTTAAGGCTGAAAGCGAAAAGGATTAGGGAGAACATTAGGGGGAACTTCTTCTCACAGAGAGTGGTGGGCATATGGAACAAGTGACCAGCTGAAGCAGTGAATGCGGTCTCAATTTTAACATTGAAGAACAATTTAGACAGATACAGAGATGGGAGAGGTATGGAGAGCTATGGACTGGGTGCAGGTCAGTGGGACTAGGCATGAAAAATAGTTTGCCATAGACTAGAAGGGCCAAAAAGCCTGTTTCTGTACTATAATATTGTGTGGTTCTTTGGTTCCAATAAACAAAGGGTCGAGGAAGATGCAGTCTGATAGAAGGAAGGAAGGGGTTGGGGAGCTAGAAGAAAAGTGTGGATAATGGGGAGATAGAGAGGGTGGGAAAGGGGAAGAAGGAAAAGAGGAATGCCGCTGGAGAGATATGGGAAGGGGCAGGGGAGGGGGGGTGGTTGAAAAAACAAGGGTGGGGGGGGGGGTTTCCCAAAGTTGGAGCTCGATTTTGATGTCATTTGGATGGAGACTGCTAAGATGGGAGATCTGCATCACAATGGATGGAGCAAAGGTCTCAATGAAGCGATCCTCCAATCTGTGTTCTGTTTCTCTGATGTATTAGAGGTCGCTAGTAAATGATCTACAGGTCCTGTTGCTTCATTTTGGGGCTCTGAATGATGGTGAGGGAGGAGGTTTGAGTGGAACCTTGGTGCGGTCACAGAGATGTATACTCTGAAAGTCTGCAGAAATGATGATTGTCGTAAAAATACAGAAATGCTGGAGGGACTTGAGGAAGGGCTCAGGCCAGAAACACCGATTATATATCTTTACCTCCTAGGTACGCTGCAAGACCAACTGAGTTCCTCCAGCATTTTTGTTTTTATAGTGATAAGCGCCAAAGGGGTGATTAATGAGAAGAAATACATGGACCAGAGAGTCACCAAATGACCAATCCCTACGGAGGATCTTGGACATTTTGGCCTCCACAGTTTGGTATCCACAATTTGGCACTGGACATTTTGCAGCCTATAGTTTGGCACTGGACATTTTGGTGCAAACAATTGGATTTCACTACAATTTATTCACTTATTATACAAATAAAAACTTGTGTTCATGTGATTAATCATGTGATCATCACAATTTAAGTGTTTATCGAGTGATATGTAAAATTGTGTACTCTTTCAGTTGATGAACTTGTTTGTGTTTGAGTTGTCTCACGGTTCACTTGATGGTAACTTTGATGTCTTGGATCATCATCAGGTTTGTTTATATTTAGTGTGCTACTTCACCCTATAATGGCTAGCATTTTAACATTGAAAATAAGTGTAGGATTAGGCCATTTGGCCCCTCAAGCCTACACCACCATTCATTATGATCATGGCTGATCAGTACCTGGTTCCTGCCTTCTCCCCATACCCCCTAATCCCCTTGGCCACAAGGGCCAAATCTAACCTACACTTAAATATTGACAGGGAACCGGCCTCAACTATTTCCTGTGGCAAAGAATTCCACACATTTACCACTCTCTGAGAGAAGAAATTTTTTCTCATCTCAGTCCTAAAAAAATCCCCTTTATCCTTAAACTATGGCCCCTGGTTCTGTTTTTTTTCCCCCCAGCATTGGAAACAAAGTACGAGAGGCAAAGAGAAATTCACTCATAATGGTTATCTTTATATTTTTGTTAAGTGCAATAAAACAGATGATTTGATTGTGTTTTGGCAGTAAATAAATATGCATGCAAAGCACAAATCAATACAAAAAATGGTGAAATGATTTGTGAAATTGATCAACACAACTATGATTCCTATGCTGCAACAGTCAAAGTAGGTTAAAACCAATGTGAAGCACCGTGTTCGCAAAACTTAAGAATTTATTAACTTCTTGTTACTTCCATAATTCTTAATCAGTTTTTGGCAGATGTGTCACAGGCAGTCCAAGGAGCCATTTCACGTCCTGATTCCTTGAAAAGGACTATAAGAAAGGAGCGCAGTAAAATGTATCAGGCACCTCCTTATCCAACAAATTTGTTCGACCTAGAAATTCCAGCTAGTTTTAAGATCTATGAAACTTGTAACAGCAGTGAACCATTTCTACTCTGAGATCATGAGCTGTCTGATCGCAGGATTTTGACTTTTGGTAGGAAAAAGAGCTGTGAAGAAATCTTTGCAGATTCTGATGTCTGGTTTGCTGATGGAAGTTTTAATCTGGCCCCATCATTATTTTCACATGTATATGTAATATTGGGTAAAGAAAACATGGTGGAGTTCACCCTATTATTTATGCACTTCTTACTTGCAAATAAAGGGTAGCTTTGATGAGGCTGTTCAAACTTGTTAGAGCAATCTTGCCAAACATTGCCCTAAAAAGCATACAGTAGAGTGTGAATTTGAGCAAGCTGCCATGTTAGAAATGAAAAGCTTTTCCAGATTTCAGATTTATTGTCAGAATACATACAGGACATCACATATAATTCTGAGATTCCTTTTTCCTGTGGGCACAGCAGAATTACATTAATTGGTAGTGCAAAACATTAACTGCACACAGCATGAACATGTAAACAATCAAAAAAACTGTAAACAGATAATGAATACAAATAAATTGTGTAATACAGGGAGAGCAAAGAAAATCAATAAAGTGCACAAGTAAGTGTCCTTAAATTAATCCCTGATTAAGTTTGTTGTTGAGGAGATTCTGCTTTGTCGGTTTTTGGTTTCTGCAACCTGCAGAAAGTCATGAGCACCATTTTTTAGCTATCTTTTTTAGGTAATTCCATGGGTGGAGTTAAAAGGCTGGCTCTATCGATTGAATCATAATGTTCATAAGCATCTAAAGTGCATCGGAGCAAGTCAGCACGATAATAAGCATGCAGATTTCATACTCAAAGCTAAAATGATCCTCTCTCTTAGTTTTGTACCATTGAATGACATTGAAACTTGTGTTGATGCACTTGAAGACTTTTTGCCAGATGAACTCCAGGAACTCTTACATTGGTTTGAAGATAATTATATTGGACGGCCAAATAGAAATAGGCATGGAAGACACACAGCACTGTTTCCTATACATATTTGGAATCTTTATGAGAAAACCTTAAGTGGAGAGGATAAAACTAACAACTGTGAGGAGGCAGCTTACAGATGAATTTATGCGGAGCTAAGGATATACCATCCAACCATTTGGAAGTTCTTAATAGTATAAGGAAAGTTCAAAGGGGAAGGGATAGTTATTATGAATAACTTGTAGCTGGCCACTCCCCACAGTGTAAGATGAATAAATATTTATGTGCAGAACAAAGAATCCTAAAAATAGAGTCTTCATATGGAGAGAAAGAACCTTCAGAGTATTTGCAAGGCCTTGGCCATAATTTTGACTTAATCGATTAATTTTGTCAATAAACAACTTTCATAAAATTAATGAGTGATACTTTTTAAATAAACAATTTTGAATAAAATTAATTCAATCATTATTTTGGTTCATGCCAAAATGTTCAATTCCGCCTTACGGAATGTGGAGATGGGGGAAGATGTGTCTGGTGATTGGATCCTGTTGGAGGTGACAGAAATTGTGGAGAATAATATTGAATGTGGAGATTGGTGGAGTGGTAGGTGAGGGTGATGGGAACCTTATTTCTGTTATGTCAGAGGGGATGGGGCAAGAGCACATGTGTGGGAAATGGAATAGATGGAGGTGAGGGCTGAATTGATAGCAGTGGGGAGAAACCACATGTACTGAAGAAGGAGGACATCACATGTCCTGAAATGAAAAGCCTTGTCATAGGAACAAATTTGAAAAACATGAAGAACTGGGAGAAAGGAATTTCCGGTACTTACTACAGGACCCCACCACCAGACTCATTTTTCCTTCTCCTCCCCTATCAGCCTTCCTTTGGGACAGCTCCTTTTGTGAATCCCTTGTGCACTCTTCCCTCCCCACCCATCGCCCCCCCTTCCCCCATCACCTTCTATTCTGGTGGCAGAGGTGTCATACCTGCACCCACACTTCCTCCCTCACCATGGTCTGAGGTCCCAAACAGACCTTTCATGTGAAGCAACACTTCACCTGTACCTCCAATTTTGAACCCATTTACTGCATCCAGTGCCCCCTCTGTGGCCTTCTCTACATTGGAGAGACCGGTTGCAGATTAGAAGATTGCTTCTCCCAGCACCTCCTCTCCATCTGCAACAAAGGTGACCTACCCGTAGCTAATTCTGAGTCACACTCTCAATCTCACATGTCTGTCCATGGCCTTTCACACTACCCCACCCTGACCACCCACAGATTGGAGGAATAACACCTCATTTTTCGTCTCGGCACTCTCCAACCCCAGGGCATGAACATTGAGTTCACTGTGTTCCACTAATCAGCTTGCCTTTTCCCCCCTCCCCCCCCAACTAGTTATTCTAGTTCCTACTTACTTTCTCTCTCCACCTAGCCTAGACTCCTTCCCCCCCATGATGTTTCTCCCCCCTCTCCACCTATCATCTCCTACCTTCACCACCCCCTTCCCCCTTTTGTTCAAACATCATGTTCCCCCATTCCTTGATGAAGGGATCAAGCCTGAAGCATAGGTGAAGTATTTTTAACTTTGCTACATAAAGTCACCTGCTGAGTAGCTCCAGCATTTGTGTGTTTTTGTCATCTTCAAAAGCCTAATTGCCTATCTTGGACATTCAGTTGTTTACCATCATCAAGTCTCACACCATTAATGTTCTCGTCACTTGTGACCAGAAGCTCAACTGGAAATGCCACATAATTTGAGAACTGTAGTAGTTGGATATCCTCTAGTGAGTAACTCATCCCCTCCAACCCTAAAAATCCTTCCATCATTTATACAGTTAAGGTACTTTGCACGAATGGGTGAATGCAATTTGAATAAAGCTTGAGAAATTCAACACCATTTTGGACAATGCATAATCCTGCAAAGCACCTAATAATTCATTTCCTCTACCCCATCACACTGTGGCTGATATATATTCTTTATCTGCAATATGTACGTTCTGGATGTTGAGGATGGAGCGGAGACAATGCTGGTGGAAGCGTTCTAGGAGCTTCTCCGCTCCATCCTCAACATCCATTGGAGCGCTTACACCCCTAACGTCGAAGTACTCGAGATGGCAGAGGTCGACAGCATCGAGTCCACGCTGCTGAAGATCCAGCTGCGCTGGATGGGTCACGTCTCCAGAATGGAGGACCATCGCCTTCCCAAGATCGTGTTATATGGCGAGCTCTCCACTGGCCACCGTGACAGAGGTGCACCAAAGAAAAGGTACAAGGACTGCCTAAAGAAATCTCTTGGTGCCTGCCACATTGACCACCGCCAGTGGGCTGATAACGCCTCAAACCGTGCATCTTGGCGGGCAGCAACCTCCTTTGAAGAAGACCGCAGAGCCCACCTCACTGACAAAAGGCAAAGGAGGAAAAACCCAACACCCAACCCCAACCAACCAATTTTCCCTTGCAACCGCTGCAATCGTGTCTGCCTGTCCCGCATCGGACTTGTCAGCCACAAACGAGCCTGCAGCTGACGTGGACTTTTTACCCCCTCCATAAATCTTCGTCCGCGAAGCCAAGCCAAAGAAGAAAGAAGATGTACTGCATTTAGTCACAGATAACTGATGGTGCCTCACAATGCTGTGACAATCTCTTCAGTGTCACAATAAATGTGGATTTGTAAATAATCCTGTTGTTTCTTCATCATAGTTAGGTGTTAATCCTGGAATTCTTTATCCAATACTATGGTCAACACTCTCCCCTTTCTCGTTCTCTGTGTCTCCATCTCAAGACTCTTAACTTTTCTACAGAAAACCCACCAACCCCCATAATTAGCTCGATGACATTGCTTCACAACCTGTCCCCTGTAAGATAATCTATTTCTTTCTCTTAGTTCCTTCATTTCCGTCACATCTGCTCCTAGGATGCGGTCTTCCATTCCAGATCATCTGAGATGTCTTCCTTCTTTAAAAAAAAGTGGCTTCCCCATCAACTCAACCCTGACCTGCATCTCCTCCATTTCTCATATCTGGCCTCGCACCCCCTCCTCCCCTCGAGTCAAAAGGACTGGATTCCTCTCGTTCTCATCTCCCACCCCACCATCCTCAGCATCTAACACATGAACCTCCACAATTTTCGTCACCTACAACATGATCCTACCACCAAACACTTCTCCTCTTCTCCCCTCTTTGCCTTCTGCAGGGACCAGGGACCACTCCCTTTGTGACCGCTCATCCTTTCCCACTAATTACCCTCTTGGTACACAAGTCCTGTAAACACCGGAATTGCTACATCTGGTGCTCTTGTTGTGGCCTTATCTATGGCTGTCAAGGGAAGTCAAAGCCAACATAAAAGCAAAAGAAAGAGCAGGCAAGGAAGCAAATATTCATGGGAAAGCAGAGGATTGGGAAGCTTTTAAAAACTTTGAGGTAACTAAAAATACTCGTAAGGAAGAAAAAGATGAGTGTGAAATTAAGCTAGCAAATAGTATCAGAGAGGATATGAAAAGCTTCTTTAAATATTGTATATTTTGGCATATGTCAACCCCTTTTTGCAGCATCATTTTAAGGGTTTTATGGTATAAGTAGACCCCCATTTTCTGGCTGCTTGAGGTGCCCCATTGATGTTATATATGTCGACCCCCAAAGCTTGCACAAATGCCTAAAATGGGCTATTGACTGGCGTATACGTCGAGCTTCTCCCCCCCCCCCCCCCCCCCCGCACCAAAGAGATCGCTCATATTTACCTGCTGGCTGTTGGCAAGAGGTGATTGCTATCATGGATGCTCCATAGATGCAACGTAGCATACAACAAAAATATGAAGCAAGCTTTAAGTTGAAAGTGATAGAAATGGCCAAGAAAACCCACAACTATGATACTGCAAGAAAATTTGATGTCCATGAGAAGTTGGTAAGAGATTGGAGGAAGAAAGAAGAGACTTTAAAAAAAATACCAAAAGGGCAATATTCTTTGAGAAAAGGAATCACTTGTTGGCCAGAGCTTGAAAATCACATTGAAGAATGGTTACGTGAATAGAAGTAAGATTGCTACATAGTCACCCGAAATAAAATAAGAACATTTGCACTGGAGTGGGCCAAGTTGCACCCAGACCTCAGTGATGATCTTGAGGCTACAGTCGGCTGGTGCAATCATTTCATGACTAGGAAAAATCTGGTATTATGAAAAAAAAATTGCACAGAAACTACCAAAAAATCTTGATCATAAAATTGTAAGTTTTCACCAGTTTATTATACGGAACCAGCTTTGCGGACGAAGATTTATGGAGGGGTGTGTCCACGTCTGCTGCAGGCTCGTTGGTGACTGACAAGTCTGATGCGGGACAGGCAGGCACGGTTGCAGCGGTTGCAAGGGAAAATTGGTTGGTTGGGTGTTGGGTTTTTCCTCCTTTGTCGATGGCATAGGGATTACTTAAAGCGGTATGTGAGGGGAAAGAAAAAGGTTGAAAACCACTGACTTAGTTATGGAGAATGGACAGAGAAGTGGCAAATGAAATACAATGTTGGAAAGTGTATGGTCATGCACTTTGGTAGAAAAAATAAATGGGGATATAATTGAAAATACCCATATGCAAAGGGTTCTGGGAGACATCTTGCAGGTCAAAAAGAACTTGCAGGTTCTTTTTTGAAAACTTTATGTATAGTCAATAATAGATAATACAATCAAGTACAATGTAATACATATTTTAATCCCATAAAACCCCCCTCTCCCTATCCCCCAACCCACCCCACCCCATCACCCTACTAGTGTACCCCCCCCACCAAAAAAAAGAAAGAAAAGATGGAGGAGAATAATTAAAACAATATTTTTAGATATGTGTCATGGTTTGGGACCACACCACCCATGTATGGGAAAATATTTTAACAATTAATATGCATCCAATCCATGTACAGGCTCCAAATTTTAACTAAAAAAGGATAATTATTTCATAAATTATATGTTATCCTCTCTAAAGGAATACATGACCTCATCTCCACATGCCATCGTTGAATATTCAATTGAATCTCATTCTTCCATGTAACTGCAAGACATTTCCTAGCTACTACTAAAGTCATCCTCAAAAAAGCAATTTGGGATTTATCTAATTTCAACTCTAAACACAATGATTTAATATTACTCAATAAAAATATCATAGGGTCTAATGTAATTTTAAATTTAAACATAATTTCCAAAAATTCTTTAATTTTATTCCAAAAGAGTTTAACTGTCTCACATAGCCAAACTGAATGTAAGAAGGTTCCTCCTTATGACATCTAAAACATGAATCTGAAGTGATGTATTTAAATTTCTTTAATTTGTTAGGAGTTAAATATAAATTGATAAATAAAATTATAGCGAACCAATTTATATCTCACATTCACAATCTTAGTCATATTATCTTCACATATCAACATCCACTCTTCCGGGGGTATAGTTATCCCCAAATCTTTCTCCCATTTCACTCTATTCTTATCTACATCTGGCTTGGGAGTTTTAGCCTGCAATAAGTTGTACATATTCGATATGAAACCATTCCTAGTACCATCAGTAATTAAACTCTCAAATTTATATTTTCTCAGAAGACATGAGGTACACCCAAAGTTTTCTAACAATAAAGCTTTAACGATGATAAGTTTTAAAAAAAAGTACTCAAAGGTACATCATATTTTTTTCTCATTCTTTGAAAAGAAATAAAATGTCCTGCCTCATTAACAATCTTCTACCAATTTCACTCCTTTTTGTTCCCATAACTTCAGTAATTGATTATTAACAGTAAATGGTAAAAGTGTATTTTGAAATAAAGGTGTCTTAGCTGAGACTTTACCTTCAGTGCCTAACTGTTCATTCTTATTTATCCATAACTCAAGCAGATGCTTCAATACCGGTAAGTTATAAATATATAATCACTGAGAATTCCATCGATAAATAAATTGATCCATCCTCTTTTCACCAATCTGAGATAATTCAATAGTGGCCCAAACCAAAGGAGTATCCACTTGAAACATTCTATTTATAAATTTTAATTGAGCCGATTCATGGTAGTGTTGAAGGTTAGGTAGTTGTAGACCATCCGATGCATATTTCCATGTAAATTTTTGTAATGTAACTCGCCATTTTGTCTTCCACAAAAATTTTTCTTATCAAGGAGTTAATAACCTTAAAAAATTTATAAGATATCTTGCATGGAATAGATTGAAACAAATATTGAATTTGAGGAAAAATATTCATCTTGATACAATTCACCCATCCTATTAACGCTATTGGTAAGTCCTTCCACCTATTCAAATCATCTTTAATTCTAGTCAATAATGGTAAATAATTCAATGTAAATAAATGATCATGATTGTTATCAATAATAATAGCCAAATATTTAATACAATCAGACCATCTAAACTTCATAATATGTCTACATGATGAATAATCCACCTCCGCCATAGGCATAATTTCACCTTATAACCAGATAACATTCCATACTGTTGCAAACATTCATGTAAGGTCTCCAAAGACTAAAGGATGAGTTAAATATATCAACATGTCATCTGCAAACAAATTTATCTTGTATTCATTAGAATTCACCTTAATACCTGTTATTGCATTATCTTGCCTGATCATCTGCGCCAAAGGTTCAATAGCCAATGCAAACAGAGCTCGTGACAAAAGTCAACCCTGTCTAGTTGATCTAGTTAATATAAAAGGTGAAAATATCTGTCTATTCGTCACCACTCTCGCAGTAGGACTTTTATATAAAGCCTTAACCCAACTAATAACAAGAGGCTCAAATTTAAATTTTTCCAGAACCTTAAACAAAAAGCCCCACTCAACTCTATCAAAGGCCTTTTCGGTATACAAAGAAATTACCATCGATAGGTTGGGTTGCTGCCATGAAGAATTAATCAAAGAAATCAATTTTACTACATTACCTGCTGAATAATGGTTCTTAATAAAACCTGCTTGATCCATATGAACTAAATCGGATAAACATTTTGCTAGTCCCTTAGCCAGAACCTTGGCTACTATCTTATAATCCACATTTAACAAAGAAATAGGTCTATATGATCCCACATTCAAGGGATCCCTACCCTTAGGAATCAAGGTAATAATTGCTTAGAAAAAAAGTTTGGTAAAGAATCAACTTTAGCCACCTGGTCTAAAACATCCATCAACAAGGGAACTAACAAATCTTGAAACTCCTTATAAAATTCAGAAGTAAACCCATCGTCACCAGGGGATTTACCACTTGGTATATTTCGGAGAGCCTCTGCTAATTCACTGACAGTAATTCTGTAAAACCTCATTAGAACGCGGTAGTTGGGGTCCAAGATTTAATACCACGTTACAGCCGAGTCATGGTACAGCTGCATGTATGTCATGATTCAGGAAGCAGGAAAACAGAAAACTGTGACTCAAACCCTATCATAAGACCTTTAAACTCCATATATTAACATACACATCCTATAAATGAGTCATAAGAGTCCATTTTTGAGTTTGTGGCTATTAGCCACTATTAGCCTGGCTCCTAAAATCAATGTTTGGGGTCCACAGACACCCGCGCTACAAGCGATTCTGTGGATTAACGAATCACATTCTAACAAGGTTTCACTGTACTAGTTTCTAAATCCTTTACATCCCTATCATTTAAAGTAGGCAGGTGAAGCAGGCAAATGCAAAGCCGACATTCATTTCAAGAGGAACAGAGTGCAGGGAATAAGAGCGGGGATGTGATGTTGTGGATTTATTAGGCACTGGTGAGACTTCACTTAGTGAGTTGTGAACAATTTTGGGCTCCTCATTTAAGAGAAGATGTGCTGACATTAGAGTGGGTTCAGAGGTCGTTTTCAAGGATGATCCCAGGAATGAAGGATTATTATATCCACTGTGTAATTGGATCCTGGATTTCCTCAATTCCAGATCACAATCAGGAAGGATTGGTAGGAACATCTCCTCCACAATCTTGGCTGAATGGTGCACTAGCAACAACCTCACACTCAATGTCACCAAAAACAAGGAGCTGATGTTATCTTCAGGAAGAGAAAACTAAAAGTGTACAATCGAGTGATCATTAGGGGATCAGAGATGGAGAGGGTGAGCAAATTTAAGTTCTTGGGAGTCACTATCTCAGGGGACCCAACATATTAATGGCATTGTGAAGAAAGCACGTCATCACCACTACTTCCTCAGGACTTTGCAAAGATTTGGTATGACATTGGAAACCCTGGAAAATTTCTACAGATGTGTGGTTGAAAGTGTTCTCTCTGGCTGCATCAAAGTCTGATATGGGAACACCAATACCCTTGAGCGTAAATACCAGGCAAAACCCTCTGCACCATCAAGAACACTGGAGAGCTGCAGCAATCATCAAGGATCCACATCCCCCAGCACATGCTCTGTTCTCACTGCTGCCATCAGGAAAGAGGGATAGGTGCCACAAGACAGGTACCACCAGGTTCATCCTCCACCATCAGACTCCCTAACAACAAATTCTAGCAGGGACTTATTTAAGGACTCTTACTTTTCCACTTTATTGATTTTGTTGTTGTTCTATATTTCATAGACAGTTTGTTTACATTTGTTTATTTGTTTACATGTGTACATTGAGCACAAGTTGCACTATCAAGAAGTGGTAATTCTGCCTCGCCTGCAGGAAAAAAGAATCTCATGATTGCATATGTTGTCATGTATGTACTCTGTCAATAAATCTGACCATGAGGAGCATTTGACAGCTCTTGGCCTATACTCGTTGGAATTTAGGAGAATGATGGGGGATGTTGAAAGCCATGTGGATTTAGAAAGGTTGTTTCCCATAGTGGGAGGATCTAGGACAAGAGGGCACAACTTCAGGATTGAAGGGTGCTTGCTCAGAACAGAGATGCAGAGGAATTTCTTTAGTGAAAGTGTGGTAAATGTGTAGAATTTGTTACCACTGGTGGTTGTGCAAGACAAGTCAATGGTGTATTTAAGGTAGATTAATAGGTTCTTGATTAACCTGGGTAGCAAAGGTTCAGGGGAGAAGGCTGTGCTGTGGGGCTGAGTGGGAAAGTGGATCAGCTCGTGATGAAATGGAGGGGCAGGCTCAATAGGCTGAATAGCCTATTTCTGCTCCTTTGTCTTCTGGTGGTTTTGTTTGTGGGCCTGTGCTGCTCCCTGGGCCCCTTCCCCCACTATTTTATTCAGGCACTTGCCTGGATTTTGCTCACACCTTGATGAGGCCCAAAACATTGATTACGTATCTTTGCTACATAAACAATGCTATGTGACTTGCTGAGTTTCTCCAGCATTTTTGTGTAAATTATTCTGGGAGTACGTTCATCTGAACAACAGCAGTGGAGCATTAAGGTCTCTGACCACCACCTTTTTAATAATTATTTAGGACAAATAATTAATAATGTCTTGCCAGGGAAGCTCACATTTTGTCAAACAAGAGGAAGTACCTGGAACTGTATTTTGTCGCATTACTTGTATGGCAGGCCTTAAACTGTTTTCAAGATATAAAAGCAAGGAGAAAACCATTTGGTTTTCAATGTTAACTTCAAGACAAATTAGCTTTAGATGTAGTGGGCTTATTGCTGAGAAATCTGTTTGTCTGGCTCTGAACTACAGTAGAACATTGCACGGTTTAGTCCCTGGTGCTCACATGGCATTTTGTTAGATTGCTTGAAACAGGATGTATCTAGAAAAGAGAGAAAATAGATGAAATATGCCTTAAGTTAACAATTGTAACATCACAAACAATGTGGAGATTAAGGAAGAGGAAGTGTTGGATCTTCTTTCAAACATGAAGATTGATAAGTCCCCAGGACCAGACGTGATATACCCAAGGTTGCTGTGGAAAATGAGGGAAGTTTTAGCTCGAGCAGTAGTTATGATCTTTGAGTCGTCTATGACTGAAGGGGAGGTGCAGGATGATTGGAGAATGGCAAATGTCGACCCCTTGTTTCAAAAATGTAATAAGGAGAATCCTGGGTATTGTTGATCTGTGAGTCTTAAACTATTGGAGAGCATTCTTAAAGATAAGATCTATGAGCATTTGGAGAAGTACAGTCTACTCAAGAATAGTCAACTTGACTGTGAAGGAAAGGTTGTGCCTCAAGATCCAAATTGAATTTTTTTGAGGGGGTGACGAAAGAAATTGAGGAATGTAGGGCGGTAGATGTGGTCTATATGGATTTTAGCAAGGCATTTGACCAGGTCCCCCATGAGAGACTCGTTCGGAAAGTCATGAGGCATGGGATTGATGGAACTTTGGCTGTGTGGATAAAAAAATTGGCTTGTAGGAAGAAAGCAGAGAGTGGTCATGGAAGGAAAGTACTCTGCCTGGATATCACTGACTAATGGAGTACCACAAGGATCTGTTCTGGGACCCCTGCTCTTGGTGATTTTTATAAATATCCAGGATGAGAAGGTGGAAGGATGAGTCATTAAGTTTGCGGAGGATACAAAGTTGGAGGAGTTGAGAATGGAGCTGAAGGTTGTCGAAGGTTGCAAGAGGATATAGACAGGATGCAGATTTATGCAGAGAAGTGGCAGATGGAGTTCAATCCATATAAGTGTGAGGTGATGCATTTTGGAAAGACAAACCAGAAGGCTGAGTACAGGGTTAATGTTTGGTTACTTCAGAGTGTGGATGAACAGAGGGTCCAAATCCATATATCCGCCGCACATGTTCATAGGATAGTTAAGAAGGCCTATAGGATGGTGGGCTTCATTAATACGGGGATTGAGTTCAAGAGTAGAGAGGTCATGTGGCAACTCTACAAATCTCTGTTAAGACCACACTTGAGTATTGTGTTCAGTTCTGGCTACCTTATTATAGGAAGCTTTGGAGAGGGTGCAGAGAAAATTTATTGGAATGTTACCTGGAATGGAAAATAAGTCTTATGGGACAAGGTTAGCAGAGCTAGGATTTTTCTTTTTGGAATGTGGAAGAATGAGAGGAGACTAAATAGAGGTCTACAAGATTATAAGAGGCATAGATAGGATGGACAGCCAGCGCCTGTTTCCTAGGGCAGGAATAGCGAACACTGGAGGACATGTGTACAAAGTGAAAGGGAAGGAAGTTTAGGGAGTCATAAGGGGTAAGTTTTTAATGCAGAGTTGCCTGGAATGCCTTGCCAGGGATGGTGATGGAGCCTGAAACATTAGAGGCATTGAAGAGACTCTAAGACAGGTACATGGATGGAAGAAAAATAGAGGGTTACAGAGTAGGGAGGGTTTAGTATTTTTTAAAAAAGGAATATGGGTCAGCACATCAAGGGCTGAATGGCCTGTACTGTGCTGTATGTTTAATAAACAAGGCTTTGTACAACTGAAGCACATCTTGCTATAGTTTGTGAAAAAGCCTCAGTCTTTGTAGCCTTTGTGATTGATTTTTCTACTTACATATGAGCTTTTAATCATAATTGTTTTCAACTCTCAAATCATCATGTTCCTCCACAATTTAGTTTCTCACCATTTACACAATATTTTCTTGAGTCCTCAGTTGATGACTTTTCTTTTACCCAAATTTGAACTTCATTTATAATTTTTAAAAATGCTGGAAAAGGTCAGCATGTCTGGAATCAAGCATGTCAAGTGCAACAGAGGTAAAAGTTTTAGGTTACAACCATTTTGATCCCAAGCCCTCGTGAGAAGTTGACATCTTTGAACAGAGAGAAAAGGAAAATCTGTATCCTGCTGTTGCAAACTCCAACTTGTGTCTGGAATTTTGGACGTTGCTCAAATTGGAAATTTCTACGTTGATTTTAAGGAAATATTGTCATATAATGTTCAAATGCAATGACAAAGATGATGACTTAATTGCCCAGTTAATATGGAACAAGCATAAGATCTTTGAAGCTGTCTTTTATCGATTAGTATTTCATTAAAAATTACAGCACAAATTAAAATGATATGCATAATCATTTTTAATGATTAATATTATGCATCACAAAGTTGAGTTGTGAGTTTTGAGATATCTAGTTTTGATTTTTATGCTCTGATGGACCTTGCCTGCTTTTTACGACAAACCTTTTTGTATATTTCTGCATAAATTTTGATGTCTAATGATGACTGCTTTCAACCTGAGGTAAAGATTCTTTAATTTCCTTGTTTGGATTTAAAGCATCTGAAGTTTTGCAGTTTCATATAATCATTTAACTGCAGTTTTCACTTTAGAATCAGAATTTATTGTCATGAACAAGACTTGTAATTCATTGATTTGTGGCAGTTTCATAGTGCAAACATTTACATAAATCCCTTTACAAAAATAAATAAAATTAGTGCACAAAAAGTCAAAGTAAGGCAGTGTCTTTGGTTCATGGATCATTCAGGAATCTCATGGCAGCAGGGAAGAAATTGAGTGCACGTCTTCAGGCTCCTGTACCTTTTTCCCAATGGTAGCAGAGTGAAGAGGGCATGGCTTAGGTCGTGGGGGTCCTTGAGGTAGAGGATGCTTTCTTAACACACTGCCTCTTGTAGATGTTCTCGATGGAGTGAAGACTGGAGCCCATGAAGTCGTAGCCCAAGTTAAGAACCCTCTGGAGTTTTTTCTCATCCTGAGCATTAGTACCTCTGTACCAGACAGTGATGCAACCAGCCAGAATGCCCTCCACAGTACACCTGTAGAAGTTTTTGAGTGTCTTTGGTGACATATCATATCTCCTCAAACACCTCACAAAGTTTAGCCACTGGCGAACCTTCTTTGTGATTGCATCCACATGGAAGCTCCAGGACAGGTCTTTGAAGATGTTGACACCCAGGAATTTGAAGTTCTTGACCTTGTCTACTAGTGAGCCCTTGATGAGGACTGGTTCATGTTCTCCTGACTTCCTCCTGAAGTCCACAATTATCTCTTTGGTTTTGCTAACATTGAGTGCAAGGTTGTTTGTTTGACAACACTCAACGAGCTGATGTATCTCCCTCCTGTACACTTCCTCATTGCTATTTGTGATTCTGCTGACAATCATGATCTCATCAGCAAATTTGTAGGAACCATTGGAATTGCTGTATGTGTGTGTGCCTAACCATCCAGTCATGCTTGCATAGTGAATAGAGTAGTTGGCCAAGCATGCATCCATGAAGTGCACCTGTACTGATAGTCAGTGAGGAGGAAAAGTTGTTTCAGATTCGTACTGGCTATGGCCTTCTGATGAGAAAGTCAAGAATCCAGTTGCAGAGGGTGGGGTGGGTGCAGAGTGGTGCAGAGGCCAAGGGTTTGGAGTTTGTTGACCAACACTGATGGAATAATGTTTTTGAAGGCTGAGCAGTAGTCATCGAAGAGCATCCATATGTATGAGATGCTGTTTTCTAGTGATCCAACTCTGAGTGGAGAGCCTGTGATGTTGTGTGGCACAATTGCAACAATAGGCGAATTGCAGTGGGTCTACTCCTTTGTTTAGGTACATGTTAATTCTGGCCATGACCAACCTCTCAAAGCATTTCATCATGGTAGATGTTAGTGCTACTGTACGAATGTCGTTGAGGCAGCTCACACTACTCTTCTTGGACACCAGGATGTTTGATGACCTTTGGAAGTAGGTGCAAACCTCTTATTGCAACAATGAGAGATTTAATTTCTATTCACATTTTAATTCTTCTGCTAAGTTATAATACAGGATTGCAGTTTCAAATTGATTATATTTGGTAATCTGCAATGGTAGAATAAAATATTTTTGAGTTTGTAAGATCATCTGGACTGCAAGAATATCTTCGTTAGGCTGTTGGTCATTGACTACAGCTTGATGTTCAACATCATCATACTGGCAAATCTCTTGATTAAATAAAGGGATCTTGGACTCTTTTCATCCCTCTAACTGGATCCTCGATTTTGATATCAACAGACTCCAATTAATGAGGGCTAGAAACATCATCTCTTCATTGACCATCAACGTGTGCACCTCAGGGCTACATGTTTTGTCCCCTTCTCTATTCCACACGCAGTCGTGATCGCATAGACAAGTTCGGCTCCAACGCAGTCGATAAATTTACGAGTCAGATTTGAGGGTGGAGATCGAGAATCTGATTCGGCAGTGCCAGAACAACAATCTTGCTGTTAACATCAACAAGACCAAGGAGTTTATTGTGCATTTTAGGAAGACCATACTGAGGTACCACACACTTATTTGCAAGGATGGGTTAATGGTGGAGAGGATTAGTACCTTCAAGTTGTGGGGATACCACATGTTGGAGGACCTCACACATCGAGGCAACCATGAAGAAGGCAAACCATTATCTCTGCTTTCCAAGAAGTCTGAGGAGATTTGGCATGTCAATCGCAAAAGAAAATTGACTGGTGACACCATGGACACAGAAGGTTGCAGAAAGTAGTAAATATCAAGTAAATCATAGGCTCTTTCTTCCTTCCCATTGAAGACATCTGTGATAGCTACTGCCTCAAGAACACAACCAACATCAGAAAGTACCCTTATCACCCTGGTCTCACTGCTACCTTTGGGCAGAAGCTAGAGAAGCCTGAGATCCAGCACCTCGAGGTTCAAGAACAGTTTTTCTCCAATCGTGTCATGCTTTTGAATCTCCATTACTACTTGAACCATAAATGGGGCAACAAAAAGACCTGTCTTGCACAATTGAAACACCACTTTTTTTCTTGCACTAACTGTTGATTTGAATATTTATCTTTCTTTTATTTTCATTATCTCTTTCCATACTGAGGTCGTTGATTGTATACTATTGTTTTTGTTTTATTCAAAGTGCGTTTGGCAGCAAGCAAGAATTTCAGCACACATGTACATTGTACTTCTGTGTATGACAATAGATTTAATATATATGTGTGTTGTCAATGATTGCCATTCATTTATCTGAACAATTTAACTTGATCCTTATAGTTCTCCAACTGTAGTTACTGACTACTTTGAAATTCTTTTTTTTTTTTTTTTTTAAATTTTTTTATTTTTCACACCATAAATCACATTAGCCATGATATACACTATTTCTTTTCACACATATACAGTGACTTTTTCTCCCCCCCCCCTTTCCTCCCAAACCACCCCCCCCCACCCCCCCCTCTCATCCATTTTAGGTATACAATCTAGGTTGCATTAATCCAGTCAGACAATGTTGTCATTCAACAAAATTACACCAGAAATTCTATTGAGTCCATTCTTTTCTTTCCTTCTCCTTCTATCAACTTAGGTAATGTTTGTCCCCGGTAGGTTTTCGCTATTGTATTTAATGTAAGGCTCCTATACTTGTTCGAATATTTCAATATTATTTCTTAACCAATATGTTATTTTTTTTCCTAATGGAATACATTTATTCATTTAAATTTGGTAGTTTCTTCCTTTTAATTTGGTTATGTATTCCATTAATATTTAAAGACATATAGTTCAGCGTAGCCCTTTTATATTTTGTTTATCTTCTCTTTCCGTTTTTCCATCATTACCTTTCCTCCTTTTCCATTTCTGTTTTCTTATTTTCAACTCTTCATAAGACAACATTCCTACAACATCTAACATTTTCCTTATTCTCCTATTTCTATCTTATTTATCCCCAATCTCCCCTTCACCTCCTGAGTTGTCCTTTATCCCTTGTCGGACAACCACATCTCCCCTCTCCATTTGGATTTGCGAATCCACTCGCAAGCGTCAACTGATTGTGCAGTGACCGCTATTGCCCCCCACCCCGCCTCCCCCAGAAAAGATTTCACTTTTCATATGTCACAAAGGTCCCTCTTTTAATTCCCTCCTTATTCTCTCTATTCCATTACCTTCCCTTATTAATTCTTGTCTATACTATCTATATTTTCCTCTAAGTACAGATACATTCATGTATGCTCATTGTCTCTATTCACTCTTATACCTCTTTACCTGCATACATATCAATCGTGATCATTTTTACTCTCATTACCCGTCTTCATCCCTCAGTCTATTTTTGTCTTTACCCACATACATATCAGTCGTGATCATTTTAACTCTCATTACCCGTCTTCCTCCCTCAGTCTATTTTTGTAATTGTTCTGCAAATTTTCGTGCTTCTTCTGGATCCGAGAATAGTCTGTTTTGCTGTCCTGGAATAAATATTTTCAATACCGCTGGATGCTTTAGTATAAATTTATACCCTTTCTTCCATAAAATCGCCTTTGCTGTATTGAACTCTTTTCTCTTCTTTAGGAGTTCAAAACTTATATCTGGATAAATGAAGATTTTTTGCCCTTTATACTCCAGTGGTTTGTTGCCCTCTTTTACTTTTTCCATTGTCTTCTCCAGTACCTTTTCTCTTGTAGTATATCTTAGGAATTTTACTACAATAGATCTTGGTTTTTGTTGTGGTTGTGGTTTAGAGGCCAATACTCTATGTGCCCTTTCTATTTCCATTTCATGCTGTAGTTCTGGACATCCTAGGGTCTTAGGGATCCACTCTTTTATAAACTCCCTCATATTCTTGCCTTCTTCATCTTCCTTAAGGCCCACTATCTTTATGTTATTTCTTCTGTTATGGTTTTCCATTGTATCTATTTTTTGAGCTAGTAGTTCTTGTGTCTCTTTAGTTTTTTTATTAGATTTCTCCAATTTCTTTTTTAAGTCTTCTACCTCCATTTCTGCTGCTACTGCCCGCTCTTCCATCTTGTCCATTTTTTTTCCCATTTCTGTTAAGGTCATCTCCATTTTAATTATTTTCTCCTCTGTGTTGTTTATTCTTTTTCTTAAATCCTTAAATTCCTGTGTTTGCCATTCTTTAAATGATTCCATGTATCCTCTAATAAGAGCAAGTATATCCTTTACCTTGCCTCTCTTTTCTTCTTCTATTTCACCATACTCTTCCTCTTCTTCTTCCTCTGGGTTGACCATCTGTTGTTTCTTTGTTGCCCTTTCCTCCTCTTCTATTTTGTTTCTATTGTCTTCTGTGGTCTCTTCTTGCTGCAGGTGTTCTGCAGCTGTCGTTGCCGGCTGTGGAGATCGACTCCCCAGCTGGTCCCCCCTCCCGTCGGTGTGTTTTTTGTCATTCGCATCGCGCATGCGCGAAACTTCGCGCATGCGCGGTTGCGCACTTTTGTTCGGCTCTGCGAGCCATTTTTGTAGTCCATTATTTACCGACCTGAGGGAGCGGGTTTCTCTCTCCGCAGCGGGCCTCTTCGGACAGGTAAGGCCTTCACCTTTTTCCTCCTTTGTCTTCTCTTCCTCTCTTCTTACCGTTGCTTTCGACTTTTCTTTTTTTGTCGCCATCTTCTTTCCACCTTTATACTCACTTTTCTGTAACTTTTATTTCTGTGCCTTTGTGTTTTCTCTTGTTTTTCCCGACTTTTCTGGAGAGGGCTGGAGTTCACCGTCCGGCCACTACTCCATCACGTGACTCCTCCGACTACTTTGAAATTCTTGATGTAAAATGTTCAAAAGCCAAAGAAATGTTTTAACTTAATGTAAAATTTCAGTGCTAATTTTGTGTCTGATTTCATGCTCTCTTGTGATAACATTATAAGAATAAGCTGTAACTTCCTTTAACTTTTCTGTATTTGTGTAATTAAATAAACAAGTAACATTTTTAAAAACTCTCCATAAAGTATCCAGCTGCAGAAATAAAATGTCTTCAACATCTTGATAATTAACAAGAACATTGTTCCTTCAAGTGATTTAAATTTATTGTGAGCATTTGATTTACTTTCTTTTTATCTTTCTCACCAGTATTTTTTTTGTATTTACTAAACAAACAGATTCTTTTCTTAAGCTGTGGAATTGTAAAAGGAGCTGTTTAATCATTTTTCCTTTGAATTTTATTTTGAATATGCAATCTTGTTTTATTTCCCACACAAATTGATGTCACCTAACTTAAATACTGATTAATACCAGATATGACTTTTAAATTCTAAAATATTTGGGCACCATGTGAATACAATGATAATTGTAATAACTTTATTGGAAAATTGATGTTGAATTATTTAAATTCTTTCTGAATGCTGGGGCAGGCTGGAGGCATTGTACTCCTGTTTCTTTTGAATTTGGAACTATGGTGCCAGTTTGTGTACCTGCAATATGATTAAATTGCATTTAAAAATTTGAATGGAGGCAAGTTGAACCTCAACAGGATATCACAGCACATATAATCAATTCATTCCTTTCAGATAGTGGGGATAAAGAATTTTAACTTGGCAAAATTATACTACAATTCTTTTTTTCTGTAAATACTTTCAATTCATTGCTTGGCTTCTTGTAATAGATCAGTTAACAAATCAATGCAAACAAGTGGTGTGACATTAAAGAAATGAGAACCACCTTGAAGGCTGGAAAGGTTAATGTAATTTGCATGTTTTGAGGCAAGAAATACAAAATTTGTGAGTTTTCTTCCCTATGGTAAAGTTGAACTGTAAAGTCATCAAAAAAATGGTTTCCATTAATGCCAAGAGAATTCTCTTTCTGTTCTCTGCCTCTTTCCCAAGGGATGGTTATAATTTACTTCTATTTTCACTATACAAGTGCTCCAAAAATATTTGCATTTACTATTAGCTGCAGGCAGTTTCTCCAAATTTTTACAAAAGCCATGTGTACTACACAGTTGATTTATAGATGGAAATCAGTGCAAGCAAGCAAAAACAAGTTAAAAAATCTTTCTGTTCAAATAATTCTAAATATAATCTGAGCTTTATATATAAATTAAAATTCCTAAATTATTGTTAAAACATTCCATTTAACTCTTTCTTGTAAACACATAGAACAGTACCACACAAGAAATGGCCCTTTGAGTCATAATGTTGGTGCTGAACATGATGCCAAATTAAACTGTCTTTTGCCTCCATATGATCCATATCCCTGTGTTCACTGCATATTCATGTATCTGTCTAAAAACCTATTCAAATGCTACTATTGTATCTGCTTCCACCATTTTCCCAGGAGGCTCATTCCAGGAGCCCAGCTTTTAGGATTAAAATGTCCGAAAGTTTGAACCCTACTTCATTTTTGTATTGTACAAAACCAGAGCAAAGATATTTTGAGATGAGAAAGACAAGCATTTCAATTCTGATAAATTACAATGTTAAGTTTGATTGTCCATTTATTGGGAATTCAAGTCAAGCCTATTGTCATCTGATTGTTCAAATACAATCTGATAAAACAGAGTTCTCCAGCCCTCGGTGCAAAACACGAATTAATCTGCTTGGCACTTTGGTATTGTCTAATCTCCATGATAGTACTCATTTTTATATTGTGAATACAAATTCCCATTTTTGTTTGTATAAGCAGTACTCCAGGGTGCTGCATTAGAGAATTGCCTTGAAAATAAATTTCAACCTTCAGCTTGAAAATCAGGCTGGGAATAGGATCTGGGTTGAGAATTAATGCATTTTCTCTGATCAATATTACACAAAATATCACATGAATCCCAAGGCCATTTAGCCTTTGGTTTCAACCTCTTGCACGCCTTCTTTCCTCTACTTCAACTTAATAATAGAAGCATGTACTTGCATTCATAACTTAAAATGTTTCAGCCTAGAATGGAGTTTTGATGAAGTGTTCCTGCCCATATTCTTGACCATTTATTTTCTCCCATGAATGCTGTTAAGCCTGTTGAGTTCTTTCAGCAAACTGTTTTGGAAAAGTAGAAATTTCATTCAGTTATTCAAAATCAGGTAAATGGCAGATGAGTCAGGAGAGTTGTAATATTCTAAAAGACAGAGAAACAATAGCAAAGGATTCCATGTTGTGGAAAATGAGCAGATAAGTGAGATTATTTTGATAACTTCATCTAAGAATCACCACAGTGACTGAATGGCCTCCTTCAGAGTTCTGGACTTTCAGAACTGTTGTGAATAACTAGTGTTATCGAAACAAACGTTGAATGCATTGTACTTAATCCAAATTATTGCTGCTGGTAAATGGAGTACAACTTATGTTTTTGTTGATGTCATTTGGAACTGAAGACAGTTATCTAAAAACTTGGAAAATGAACTATTTAACTTTCAATATTTGTGAACTTATTAATATTCTATTTTTCACATACTTTAGAAAAAAAAACAGAATTTTCAGAATTTTAAGTCATAGAGTTTATTGTGAGGGTTGATGGGCCTTCGTGAGTTCTTGAACGGCTTGCTTTTCAGCTTGTTAAATGTGGACTAATGTTGCTGTATTGCACAGTTCTTCCAAACCCCAGTTGGAATTGCTAAACCTCTGCTTGTTTCCATGATACAGCGTAGGCAACAAAGTGGAATTGATATTATGGTTACAGAGAGGAGAGGAGCTTAGGGACCTTGGTATAAATTAGACTTGTCAAAATGATTTTGCAGCAGCTGGCTCAAAAAGCAAGGTAGAACTAAATGTGCCAAAATATAAATGTAAAAACATTTTATTGTTTCATTTCTATGATTTGATTTGCCTGCATGAAATTTATCAATAGAGGTTTCAGATGGACCAACTAGATTTCCTACGTATGTATCGAATTTCATAAAAAAAGTTAATGCTGTCTTGCTGCAGAATTCTCTTGAATAGATTTTTAATGAAGATATGATTTGTCCATATGTATGCAACAACACCCAAGAAAAATGTTGATAGCAATGTCTGAAAATAAAATGGCAGTGGTGCCACAGCTGTTGTAACGGCAGCACTTGCTGCTGTTGTGAACCCGGAGAAACGGAGAGACAGTGCTGCTTCTTTGGGTCCTACCATCCAGTCCAAATGCCAATGGCTCCATACAAGCTTTAAAAGGCCTATTAAAGAAGCCCACTATTTTTTTTAAAAATCCAAGGGATCTGTGCTGGGCAGCACCCCATGAGGGGTTTCATACATGGGGAAGCAGCGGACTGATGCAGGCACCAGAAATGAGGCAAGCACCCCGTTGAGAAGAAGAAGCCCCTGTTGTGAGCGGCACCAGGCAATGTTTTCTTATGCTTGCTTCATGATATACTATGAGCTCTGATATTAACCACAGGTCCAGTTAGCTGTCTTGGAGATTTAATACAGTACACCTCCAATTATCCAAAATGGTTGGGACCAGGCCAATTTCAGAAAAACGATATTTTCATATAACTGGTCATTTTATAAAAACAGCCCAGTAGCAACTCGCTTGTAACAGTGTTTAAACAACAACAAACAACAAGGGAAGGCTTTTTAAGCCTGAAATAACATTTAAATCTCACCAAAAAAACCTGAACAAAATAAGATAAATCCAACACCAAATCTCAAAATTTTACTCTGTGGTTTTTCCAAAATTCCAAATTTTCTTTCAACCTGTGGCGTCAGTTCAGCTCTGAAAACATTTTGGATAACTGAGGATTTCTGATTGTTTTGGATATCCTCATTTATTCCAAATTTTTCAGAGGTGAAATTACATCATTTCAGTGTCGAAAGTTTTTGGATAAATGAGGATTTTTGACTTTAGGAGCCAAATAGACATCACTTCTTGGTCCAAAAAATTTTTGGATAACCCAATTTCAGATAATTGGAGTTGTACTATATATGGTTTGGGCCAACAATCTGCAACAGAACTATTCCAAGTGATGACTGGTCAACCAAAGCTGAAAATTGTCCCAATACTTTGCTCAATCTTTCTTGCTGCAATGGTGAAGCAACATCACAAACACCAGTCTTCACTCCATCAAGGACATAGACAAGAGGCGATGTCTTAAGAAAGCAGCCTTTATCCTCTGTCTTAAGAAAACAGCTTCCATCCTCAAGGACCCCCACCACCCAGGCAATGCCCTCTTCACACTGCTACCATCAGGGGAAAAAGGTACAAGAGCCTGAAGACAACCAGCCAGTAGCCCACGGACAGCTTCTTCCCCTCTGCCATCAGATTTCTGAATGGTCAATGAACCATACTTTCTCCTATTTTTTTGCACTATTTATTTATTTTTGAAATGTAATTTACAGCAATATTTGTACTGTAATGCTGCCACAAAGCATTGAATTTCGTGACATGTTCATGACAATAATTCTGATTCAGATTTGAATTCTCACTATTGTCTTCAGATTGAAGGTACAGAAGCCTGACAACCAGCAATTCTCGGTTCATGAATAGTTTCCTTCCACTGTCTAAGGCCCTGCCTGTGTGTAGAGACATGGAGATTCTAATTCAAAAGGGGAATACGTGCAAGTTCATCTCTAGGATGCAACTCCTATTCCAAAGTGAGGACCCGAAACTGGGCTTACACAAGTCAAGGGAATCGTGAGAGACAAGCTTGGGCACAACAATCCATGAGTGGTGCTGGTCAGATTTGTACCTGGACAGCATGACAGCAGTTATTAATGCCAGGTACAGATTGGTACAATACAATTTCCTGCATCAGCTATACCTTACACTGCAAAAATTATTTAAATCTAAATCAGAAATTTATGTAATATGCTTTAGGTGTGGTGTGGAGATTCTAACCTTTATCCATTCAATCTGGCTGTGTACAAAGGTGAGATCCTTCTGGGAGGACCTGGGGAACATTCTGAAAAAAGTTACAAAGGTGGATTTTCCACAGGATCTGTCTGGAATTGTACTTCATGGGAAACATTATGGACATGAGTTTTAAACTGTCCAGATACGAAATTCAGTTTGTGACGGTTGCCTTGTTGGTAGCCAGGAAGTGTATAGCAGTCACGTGGAAGTCTGACTCCCAACTAAACATTCCATCATGCAATGGTATACAGAAATGCAGAGTTGTATTTCCCTGGAGAAAATCACATAATTTGAGGAGGAAATATGGCACATTTATTAGGGTGTGACGACCTTATCTGCAACACTTTGGTACGCAGATATAATTATACCCATTCTGAATAAAGGAAACGCAACAATCCATGCCAAAAGTGAAATGATTGAGATCAGTGAAGTGGGTCGTGGCTCAGATGACGTGCTCTTGCATTTTGTTCCTTACCTTTTTCATTTTAAGTTTCTTTGGGTTTTTCTTAAGTTCCCTTAAGGGTTTGTGACTTTACCAATATTTTGTTCTTTGTATTTGTTTAACTTATAAAATCTTTTTTTTTGTATTAAGGTAGGGGAAAAATAGACTCTTATGTTTTATACTATTTTTGAAAGAAATTGCATTGCTTGTTTTGATTTGTATGGGTCCTTGAAAAATCAAAAATAAAATATTAATAAAAAGTAATTTATTTCCAACAGCTATCAGGCTCTTGAACCTTCCCTTCTATTAGTCATGGAATAGTCCACCTCTGCACTATTGTAATGCCACTTTTTCCTTGCAGTATTTTAACTGTCAATATTTCTCATCTCTTGGATTATTGCTTTTGAATTTAACGTAAACTATTGTGATTGTTTTATTTAAACAGAGTACCTGTTTGTACATGTGTACAATAAACCCATTATCATGATCAGACTTCACTCTTCCAGACATATTGTAGTGTGTAGCAGATATCCTACACGAAAGAAATTATTGCCAGGCATCTTCCACTCAGTGAAAGCATCATCCTCAACCTTGAGGTACTGTCTGAGAAGGAGATACCTTATACGAGATATTCTGATGAAAGGTTACATGAAACATTAACACTTTTTTCTCTCCACAAACATGAGTATTTCCATTTTTTCTGTTTTTATTTCAGATGCTAAAACATATTTGGAATGAACATATCTTGAATTCACTCACTTTCTTTTGTCAGACAAAATTTAAAATTTTCAGGTTGTCTGATTTTTTTTTAATATATATCATGTTGTTTATTAAATCTGGCTTCCATTTCACAATGTAGTAAATTAATTGGTGTGCTTTTCCATCACAGTCAGCACATGACTTGTGAAAGTCACAGTCAGTTTTCTGTAGCTTTATTTCTGCCTTAAATTCATGTGGAATAATTTAACCTGTTAACTGGGTGATCAGCTAACTGAGTAATGAGGATATTACTGTCAATATATTTTAGTGTGATTTAATTGGCGACCACAACTGGAGTATAACTTGTTATAAAACTGAGAAGTCCTTTGTATTATTGTTGGTGTTCATTGTGGCTGAATCAGTGACTGGTGTTTATCATTGTATCTTTTAAGGATCAGTGAGTCTAGGTTAAAAGTTTGATGGAAAAATTTGTACTTTGTCATGTGTGTATGTATATTTTTTTTGCACATTCTAATTCTGGTAGAAAATTTTAGTTGAATTTTGCTTGTCCTTGTAAAAATGGGGAGATTGGAGAATGAAGTAATGACAGATTTAGTTGTGATTTCACTTGAACATGTGATTTAAAACAAATATTTGTTTTAGTTTTATCACTGTTCCCGTTTGTTAAAATTGGATTTACTTTCGGCATTTTTAAAGGTGAGATGTGTTTAAAAAAAGTTAAAATTACTTTAATTGTTAAGAGTCATGCTGGCCAAATTGATGTTCTGAGCTTGTTGCTTTTCCCTGCACTTGGTCCATTTCTTTTTAAGTCCTTCCTAACCTTAAATCTATCCAAATGTCTCTACGTTATCTCTTCAACATTTTCCTCAGGCAGCTTGTTCCAGATGCAGACCAACCTCTGAGTGAAAAATGTTGCTCCACAGGTCCCTTCTAAATTTATCTCCTCTCACCTTAAACCTATCTCCTCTAGTTCTAAAATCATCTGCTCTGGGGTAAAGACTGAGTGCTTTAATTTTATCCTTGCCCCTCATGTTTTTATAAACCAACATAAGTCTTGCCCTCAGCTTCCTCTGCTGTAGGGAATAAAGACCCAGTCCCAACAACATCCTGGTGAATCTCCTTGCACCTTTTCCAAATTATTGACGTCCTTCCAATACGTAGCAACCAGAATTGCACACAGTTTGCAATCTTACCAATGCCTTATGTTGTTGACTCATGGTCCTAACTTTTGTACATTGTACAGCTGTATCATGAGGTAGAACATAGAACACTACAGCATAATACAGGCCCTTCGGCCCTTGATGTTGTGCTGACCCATATATTCCTTAAAAAGAAAAATATTAAACCCTCCTTACACCGCAACCCTCTATTTTTCTTCCATCCATGTGCCTGTCTAAGAGTCTCTTAAATGCCCCTAATGTTCCAGCCTCCACCACCATTCCTGGCAAGGCATTCCAGGCACCCATAACTCTGCGTTTTAAAAAAAATATTACCCCTGATGTCTCCCCTAAACTTCCCTTCCTTCACTTTGTACACACTTTGGTGTTTGCAGTTCCTGCCCTGGAGAAAAACATGCTGGCTGTCCACCCTATCTCTGTCTAACATAATCTTGTAGACCTCTTTTGTCTTCCCTCCTCCTCCTATGCTCCAAAGAGAAAAGACTCAACTGTGCTGACCTTACTTCATAAGACTTAATTTCCAATCCAGGAAACATTCTGCTCAATCAACTCTGCACCCTCTCCATAGTTTCCACATTCTTCCTATAATGAGGTGACTAGAACGGAACACAATATTCTAAGTGTGGTCTCTCCAGAGATTTGTAGATATGCAATATGACCTCTCTACTTTTGAACTCAATCCCTGTATTAATGAAGCCCAACACCCCTTAGGCCAAGGGTGGCCAACCTTTTACATTCCATGCATGAATTTTTTTCATGCATGAGTTCAGATGGCCCACACAATTCTTGTTCCCCCATTTAATTCTTGTAAAAATATGTTAATACAGACATATTTAGCATTTTTACATGATATATTGATTTAATATAAAACAAGTTATACATTACTTACCTTAATGAGACTTTTGAGTCTATTTTGATTTCACTAAAAATAATTTTAGATTTATTTTCAGTAAAACTCATTTCTTACTCTAAGCTGTGTGAATTTCTGTTATGTATTTTTTAATATTTTATTTTTGTTTTTTCCATAAATATACATATCAAAATTTTCCATTTTCAAGAGATATATTTATTAAAAAAAACTTTTACACAAAAAAACACAATAATTCCCCCCCCCCATCACAATATAAATCCATAGGGCTTTCAGTTGGGTTAATAATAGTGGCAGCTTTTAAAAATTATATTTGGGCTCCTATTTAATCCAAATATGATTGCCATATTTTTATATGTCTTATTTAGATTATATGTGATTTTTTTTTCATAGGTATTCAACTATTCATCCCTGTCTTCCATCTGTAGAGGGGAGTCAGATTTCCACAGCTAAAGCTATTTTAACAAATGAAATTTCGAATTTAGTTAATTTATTACTTATTTCAATAAAATTGCCCAAAAGATAAAGTTCAGGGTCGTCCATGAAGGCCACCCCTGTTCCCTGTTAGTAATTCAGTAATATTCTGCCAGAAAGGTCTCATCTTCACACACGACTACATAGCATTTAAAAACATTCATATTTCTATTCCACATCGAAAGCATATATTTGATACTTCCGATTTTGATTTATTTAATTTCTGTGGTGTGAGGTATAGTTGGTGTAGGAAATTATCATCTTTATCTTGCATTTATAATTGATGTCATTGCTATCCAAGCACCAATCAGACCAACATCTATCCATTATTGCAGCTCCTAAATCCGATTCCCATCTCCCTCTCGATCTCTGTGAACCTGGTTTTGCACTTTCATTTTGGAGAGCAAAGTACATTTTAGATAAAAATTTAGGTGTATTTCCTAGCCAAATCTTTTTTTCCATCTCACACATTTCAGGTGGGGCCAAGTTTGGTCCCCATCTGTTCGTTGATGCATCGAATAACCAGATAATACAAATGCTTTACTGTTAAATTCAACAATACATGTATAACAGGAGCCCCTGGAAATGGCATCTGTCACTAGCCAAGCTCCGTCTCCTTTTTTAACTAGCGTTCTGTGCGGGGACTCGCACATGCACAATAGTGTCATGTGAAATACAGTAGCTGCAGTGGGTACAGACAGCCAATAGAAGCGGCTGTCTACATCCCTTTCTTGGGCAACCCCCTTCACATGTAGGTGTCATACATTACAATAATTATAGTTCAGCAATGAACAGTCAGCCCAATTTAATCCCAATATTTTGGGTTGGGCTTACAAGTGCGCCTGAAGCGAGTTATGTAGTAGCTATTGGTGGAAGTAGATGCATGGGGTGCTTCAGCTTGAAAGGATGTACTATCTGTGGTTTTGGGGTTGCGGCCATTTGTTTCATGGATTGTTACTGAGGGAATTCCGCGTACCCCGGGTTCATGTTCCAGATCCTGGTTTGGAATGGTTCAGGATGGAGGTGGCTGGTTTGTAGTTTCATCAGGAATGGGTGGCTCCCTTACAAGTAGGATGTGTCGACGGTTTCTCCGATACACCCTTCCTTTTGATTTTACCAGGTATGACCTGGACTCCTGGCAGCTCCTTTCCACTATGCCCTTATGGTCGTAGCCCTGCAGAGTCTGCATCCTTATGACTTGTCCTTCTGCTAATGGCATGAGCAGTTGGCTATTTCTGTAATAGCATCTTTTCTGCGTTGGCCTCCTGTTCAGCAGTTGGGATTTAATTTCTTGCGAGTTCTTTAGCTGAGGCTCCAAGAGTCTCCTTACCGTAGGCAGAGTCGTCCGAGTCTGCCTGGACATGAGTTGTTGCGCTGGAGAGCCCAATATGGTGTTGCCAGGGATATTCCTTGGGTTCAGCAGGTTTAGGAACACATCAGTATTTTCCCTGTGGAGCTTCTCCATGAGTGGCTTCACTCTCCTCACGGTTCTTTCAGCCAAGCCGTTTGACTGTGGGTATTCTGGGCTGCTAGAGATATGGTTGAAATCCTATGTTGTTGCAAAGTGTCTGAATTTCTCACTGGTGAACTGGGTGCCATTGTCCGTTAGTAGAGTATGGCGTGCCCCATGCACTGAAAAATGTCTTTTTAACTTGATAATGACTGCCGACGAGGTGACATTGGGTGAAAGGTCTATCTCAAACCATCCAGAGTATGAATCAACAAGAACCAAATACTGTTGTCTGTGCCCTTCAAAAATGTCTGTTTCTATGGTTGACCAGGGGAGGTTCAGCACCATGTGAAGTGCAGCAGCTCTTTCTGTTGGTGTGGTCTGGTGCTATTACACCCTGAACAAGCTTGTACCTCTTGATCTGTGTTCTCAGTCATCCCTGGCTAAAAAACTATGACTCTCGCCCTGCGTTTGGTTGCTTCTGCACCTGGGGAGTATGTCACCTCCGTGCAGGATGTTGACATAAATGTTTTGCAGTGAACTCGGAACTACTGCTCTCAAGCCTTTCATTATTATTCCGTCATCGATGAATAATTCGTGCCGGAATGGGAAGTAGGGTTGCACTTCAGGTGGTAGACAGTGCAGCTTGTCAGGCCAGCCGCCCTTGAGAAAAGTGCTCAAGGTCGTCAAAGTTGTACCTTCAGCCGTGTGGTGTCTCAGTTCATCCAACTGAGAGGAGGAGATGTGCATTACTGTCATTATATCAAACATGTCCTCTTCCTCAGTTTGTTGGATCGTGCATTCACTGGGAGTACGAGATAGCGCATCTGCTAAAAGCATTTATTTTCTGCACTTGTAAATTAAAGTCACTGAAGCCTGAGAATTATTCTCTGTAATCGTGCAGGGGCCGCATGGATGGGCTTTTTCAGAATTGTGACCAGAGGTAAGTGGTCAGTCTCTATGGTCACTGGTTTGCCATAAATGTAGTCGTTGAATTTTGAGCAGACGAAAACTGCTGCCAACAACTCCTCTATTTTGGTGCATCTGGTCTTCGTGGTGGTGAGTGACCTGAATGCGTAGGCCACTGGTTTTCCATCTTGCAGACATGCTGCACCCAGACTGTATTGTGATGCATCACAGGTTAGCATGACTGGTCTTTGTACATCATAGTACAATAGAACAGGTGGGCATGATGTATGCCTTTTTAATGCGTGGAATGTGTTTTGTTGTTGCTCCTGCCAGGGCCAAACCACGTCTTTATGCTTCAACTGCCTTAGCGAGGTGGTAAGATCACTGGTGTTCAGAATGAATTTGACCATACCCAGGAAACGTTGTAGCACTATCTCGTCTGTCAGAACTGGCATTACACTAATTGCTCTAGTCTTTGAAGGGTCTGCCTTCTACGTAAACATGGCCTACATAACCTGTCTGGTTCAGGTGAAATCTGCAGTGTGGGGTTGAGCTTAAGATGAACCTTCCGGGCTTTGTCAAGTACCTTTTTAAAATTTGCAATGTGTTCTTCCAAATCTTTGCCAATTGCACAGGGATACCCCACAAAAATTTGCTCTATTGATCTTTGAAATACTTCGCTGGCTGAATTGATTCCAAATGGCATTCGCAGAAATCGGTATTGGCCAAAACTTGTGCTGAATGTGGTCAACAGTGATGACTTGTAGTAAAGTTTGATTTGCCAGAAGGAATTCTTTGCGCCCAAAACTGAAAAAAAAATGGTTGCGTAGGCCATCTGCGCGGCAACTTCCTCCACAGTACGCATTGAATGGTGTAGTTGTTTTAAAGCTGCATTGAGGTCTCTCGGATTGATGCATATCCTGATCTACTGTCCATCTTTTTACTTAGCAGCCACAATGGAGGACACCCACTTGGTGGGCTCGAATACTGGGGTAATCCTGCCCAGGTCTTCCATCCTGTCCAACTCAGCTTTAACCCTGTCATTCATTGCTATCAGTATATGGCGTGCTGGAAGAACCACAGGCCTCACTTTTCGATTGAGCACATGAAGTATGTCACTGGCAGTTTTCCCAGTTCTTTCGTAAAAAGGTCAATGTACCCAGAAAAGATTTTGTGCATCAGATCATCTTCGGCTGGACTTGTCTGGTATACCTCTCTGCTGAACGAAACAAGATCTATGTCCATGCTTGTGCTCAGTCCTAGCAGAGGCAGGATGTTTTCTTGGACTCTGAAGAATCTTAGTATGTGCAGCTGTCCTTGAACGTAGCACCGCAGGCGCACTGTGCCATCAGTTCTAACTTTGCTGTATACTAGACTTGTGGACTTGGACTTCCTCAGTAGGATGAAGGTTCTTTGTGACATGATGTTGCACTTGGCTGCAGTGTCAAAACTTTCCTTTACCATCGATCTTCATTGTCACAAATGCTTCGTTATTCCTTCTGATTCTTGTTGGTTCTCCTGCCATCTGCAGAGCCAATCCATCAAGGTAATACTTGTCATCCGAGTTGGTTTGTCCTTGCTCAGGTTCCAACTGGTTAATTTTCCTTCTGTATCTGGTTCTTGGGGTGAGTTGCTGCCTAGCTCTGCAGCATCTGCTGAAATTCTTCCATTTCTGGCATGCTCTGCACTGCTGGCCGAACGCCGGCATATCTCTCATCTTGCCACATGGTCGCTGCCACAGTTGCTGCATTCCGTCCTGGGTGAGAGGGTGGCAAGGCTTAGTTGGCTTTGTATTCTTCTGGCTTCCGGCCACTGCCTGATTGCAGGTCTCGCCTGGACTGCGTCTATGTTCGTGCCTTGGTGCTGCAGAGGGGCTAGCTTTCTGCTGTTCTCTTTTGTGGTTTCATCGGCCAGACACTTGGAGAAGGCCTTTGCGAGCTTTAGTTCATTGTCACACAGCAGTGCCCTTTTTGTGCCTTCATCACTGATACCGCAGACCATCCTGTCTTGAATGAACTCCTCACAGAGTGCTCTGAAGTCATAGGTCCTTGCCTTGATTTTTAGATCGCTGACATACAATTGAATCGACTTGCCAGGCCTCTGGTTTCTGGTATTAAATCGTTGTTCTTTTGTGGATTACACATTTCTCAAATTTTTCTTTTTAAACTCTCTGAGCCGTTTCTTGACTCAGCAAGGCTGATAATGATACTCCTTTCATGCATCTCATTTGCATATATGGATGACCTTTCCCTTTCAATGGCCTCGGAGCCCGTTAAATTTAGTTAAATGTATACTTTGATTTGGGCAGACTTATCATTATGCACTACCGTGATGAAAATGTTGTATTCTTGTTCGAATATGCGCCAATTCTCGGCCACATTGTTTTCAAACATGAGTGGGTCAGGCCTTCTGAATCCATCTGCCATTATGGTGCAGTCACAAATGTGTTGCAAACTTTTCACTTGAGGGCTTCAGGTTCAGACTTCTTACGCCATGTTCGTTGATACATCGAATACCCAGACAACACAACACAAATTGGCAACCTCTGATGAATTCTTTACTGTTAACTTCAACAAAACCATGTTTAACAGGAGCCACCAGCCAAGCTCTGTCTCCTTTTTTAACTAGCACGCTTTGCAGGGACTCGCGCAGGTGCAATAGCATCGTGGCGAGTACAGTAGCTACAGTGGGTGCAGACAGCCAATAGAACAGGGGTGTCAAACTCAAATTCACGGAGGGCCAAAATTAAAAACTTGGATTAAGTCGAGGGCCGAACTAAATATTTATTGAAAATTTTCAACAACATCTGCATGTTTTCTCTTCTTTCAACATATGTAATGTTAAACTTTTTCTTATTAAAATAAATGTTTAATAATAGTTTTGGATAAACTCTTTCCAGAAGCATTAACAAATGAGAAATAAAATATTCAATAAATAATATTTCTCTATAGAGGATTTGTCAAATGTTGCTAGTGTGCTGTCGAATAGTAAAATCTGAGGGCTATTGAGATTCCTCAAACATCAAATGGGTGACTGATTGTGGGCATGAACTCTAGCAGGGTTATTTGCCATGCCCTTTTTCCATTGGTACAGATATCCTTTGATTTACACACTTTTCAAGTTTTATGCCTAATGAGCTTGTAACCAGGTGCAGGACCATTTTTAACCAGGAATATATTTATCACTGTGACATGAAACTATTGGAAGATCGTTTTATCCTGAGATTAAAGTTCATAATACTTACTCAGGCCTGTGTGCAGGAAGGCGGGGTTTGCGGCCGATCGGGTTGGACAACGACAGTGCGGGGGCATCGGCTCTTGCTGCAGGGCGGCATCTCGGCGGATCAGCGGCCCCGTCACCGTGAGTCGCGGGTCGGCCTGCGGCAGGGAGGGGGAGTGGGCAACGGTCCTGGCGAGGTCAGGCCCCCCCTGAGTTTCTGCCAGACCCCCCTTGACCTGCTGAGTTTCTCCCGGACCCCTCTTGACCTGCTGAGTTTCTCCCGGACCCCCCTTGACCTGCTGAGTTTCTCCCGGACCTCCCTTGACCTGCTGAGTTTCTCCCGGACCCCCCTTGACCTGCTGAGTTTCTCCCAGACCCCCTCCCCTTGACCTGCTGAGTTTCTCCCAGACCCCCTTCCCTTGACCTTCTGAGTTTCTCCCGGACCCCTCCCCCTTGACTTGCTGAGTTTCATTCAGACCCTCCTTTGACCTGCTGCGTTTCTCCCGGATCCCCCTTTAACCTGCTGAGTTTCTCCCTTCTGGTGTTTTTACGAGAAACACAGACTTTCGCTCATACATTGATGAGGGGGATCAAGGGCCAAACATTGTCAGGTACCTCTCTGCTGGATAAAGGATACGGTTTAACCCGCTGAGTTTCTCCAGTGTTGGGTTTTCACGAGGTAGAGTCAAAGGGCCGAAGGGCCTGTTTCTGATCTGTAATGTTCTACGGACTCTGCTCTTCTTTCCGTGCCGGTGTCCCAGGACCTTTCCAGGGCAGTCACCACGCTCAGGACCGCGCTGGGATCCCGGTCAGTGGTGGAGGAGCAGGTGAGCACGGCTAATCCCGATCCAGCCCACGCCACTCCCAAGATTGGCGGGGGGTTCCACCCTACCTGCCCGACCAGCCTCGCTCTCCACGTGTACTCCGGGCACCAGCCGCTGGTCCAGTGGGAAGGCGCAGGGTGGCCGGTGGCCAGCGCCCCCATCGCCCGGCGGGGAGCCCCAATCTTCCCTCCAGCGTCCCGATTCCATCTGCAGCTCTAAGAAACGCTGTGCCACTGGGGTTCCGGGCGCTGGGAAGCGGCTTTGGCTTCCCCTGACACCGGCCAGGCCGCGCTGCGGTGGGGGGGTTGGCGGGGGGACACAACAGCGTGTTTATAAAACCACCCACCACTACTTTTCAAGGACCAGGATTTTTCTCTCTCTCTCTCACCCTGGGACACAGCGATTACTGTGCATGCGCTATACTGGCGCGGCGGCCAGTGGGCCACCTCTAATACATTTTTGATATGATCTTGCAGGCCAAATATAATTATATCACGGGCCAAATTTGGCCCGCGGGCCAGAGTTTGACATGTGTGCAATAGAAGCAGCTGTCTACACCATCTTTCTCTTAAGAGCAATCTTAACTGGAGAAAGCAAAAGAATGTCCCATTAGCTACTCCATACTTATTTCTTTATTGTTCAAAAGACTTATCTTATTCCTTTGTCATACCATGAATACAATATTTTGTTATCCAGATTCATAAGCAGTAGTACATTTTTACAAAATGGTTTCCTCAGTGATATACCTGTTTTTCCTGATACATTCATTTATTTCTTGCCATATTCAAATTGTGTATTAATATAGGATTGTTGTTGACTTAACATTCCACATAACGTCCTTAATTGTCTCCTCTTTTATTGAATTCAGTTGCATTTGAATCCACGAAGGGGGACTATTTTCTTCAAAGAAAGATGATAGAAATCTTGCTTGTGCTGTTGAGGCCTTTTCATTGTCAGCCTCCAAGCTGAATGAAAAGGTATTTCTTACTTACAGGCCCAGGGAAATGTGCTCCAATGTCCTCTTTCAGCCTAGAGGCGGCTGGGGTGTTGATGCGGCGTTCAAGAGGCATGGCTAGTGGTGCCATAACGCCATACATATGTGCTGATTAATGGCCGATCGATACCCATAATCCCCACGCAGTGGGAACCGTTGGTTGACTGAGTAGTTCCCACTGTGTGGGGGATTATAGGTAACAGAGTCAGCCATTACTCGGCAAAGTGTCAAACAGTCCCAAAATGCCAAGGTTGTTCTACATGCAAGATGTGTTGGCAGCAGCAACAAGAAATTTCAATTTTCACCTGTGTCTGCTCATTGAAACAGGCTGTGTAAGGGTGTGCATGACAGCCCTGGTGTTTGGTCTGGGTCTGGCTGCCAGTGTTTGGCCAGGATGGGGGGGGTGCATGCAGAATGGTGGCAGTGGGAAGGGCTGAGCGGTTGGAGGGGTGCTGACTGGGACATCACTGCCGCCGGCTGCCTGTGCCCAGCAGCAGTTAAGGTGGTAGTTCCTGGGTTGTGGGCTGATGACATCAGCAGCCCGCCCCTTTAGGGTTGCTCCAAATAGTTCCCCGTCCCTAGATCCCTAGTAGGGCCTTCACCTCGTCCTTGACACTATGGTCGGGGATGATCACTTGAGGCACATCAAATGCGGACGTGCCGCATTCATGGAGGTAAGTGGAGCGAGGTAGAGGCGGATAATATATGCCTTTCCACTCACTCTTTTCTCCACCATGAAAGGACCTATAGATAATACTTCTTAAAATCCAGGAGTCTAAGTCCTCCCAATTTATAGTCCCTTGTTAACTTTTCCACTGCAATTCTTGGTACTTTGTTATTCCATAGGAATTTTCTTATACATTTATGTAATAATTTAAAGAAATTTTTAGTTAGTGAAACAGGCAACAATTGAAAGAGATACAGTAGTCTTGGCATTACCTTTATTTTTATATAATATACCCTTCCTATTAATGTAATTGGCAGATCTTTCCATTTCTGAAAATCTTTTTTTTCTAATGGAGAGGTATAACTAAGCATATAAGTTCTATAAATTATTATTTGTCATTATTCCTAATTATTTAATTCCATTTTTCTTCCATTTAGATTTATTGCCTTATTGGTATCTTACATAATCAAAATTCTGCAATGGCATTATCTCACTTTTATCCATATTTATTTTATATCCTGATATTCTTCCATATTTTTCTAATATCATTTGTAATCTTATCAATGATTCAGCTGGGTCACCATCATCATCAGCAAATAAACTGATGTTATGTTCTTCCTGTCCAACTCTGAAGCCCTTAATATCCAGATCTCGTATAATCTCTGCCAGAGGTTCAATAGGTAGTATGAATAATGATGGAGATAGGAGTCACCCCTGTCTACTCGATCAACTGAAGGGAAAAAAGGAACATTAAATGAGCACTTACCTGTGCGAAGTTTGATGATTATTATTCGAGCAATGGGAGTCGCTGCGTCAATGTGAGATCCCATTCGTGCATGCGCAGCCATTCCTTTACAGTCCAGAGGGGAGAAGCCATTGAACTTAAATGAGCTAAACTAGACAAACCAACCATAACACAAACCTGTGACTGAATGTTATTTATTACATAACAAACAACTTTATCTGTAAACAAAAAAAAAAGGAGGGTGAGTTGGGCACAGTGACTCAACAACTGCTATTGCTCGAATAATAATCATCAAATTTCTCACAGGTAAGTGCTCGTTTAATGTTCCATTATTCTTTGCAATATACGTTGGTTTGCCAATGTGAGAGTTTGTAGCTCAGTGGCTTATCCCCTTCGGATGGGCTGACAGATCATAATCAGTTCAATGGGTCCCCTCTCTGCAGCCTTTGTCAATCTGCTGCGTGTAGGATAGAAGCCGTAAAACTCTGCCCCTCTGAATTGAAAGGCTTATTGTAGAACCTCATTACTCCATCCAACCTGGCGGAGGATATCCTATATAGGACCCTCGGCCCTATTGGCTGCCAAGGTTGCTGCTGCTCTAGTTGAATGGGACCCAAACTGAGAAATATCCACTCCAGCCACTCTCATGACCTCCTGCAGCCATCTGGCCAACGTCAGGGAGGTAGCCCACTGATGCAGTTTTTCAATAACATATAAAGAGGTATTTCTCATTTAGTCTAATATGTTTTGTACATACAACATACCTTTTTAAACAATCCATGATTGTCTTCTCCGTATGCATACAACAAAAATTTTGTCCCACTTCTCCAAAATTTCTGTAACTTGAATGCTTACACAGTCTTCCTTCCAACAGATATCGTCCATATGAATGCAAGACAAAGTTTGTACCCTCTGGGCCGATGTCAAGGCCACTAGCGTTATCAGCCTATGGGGCAGGCTACGTAAGTCTAAACTGGAAGTTGGTGACAACAGTCTTAAATAGTCCAAAATAATCTTTACATCCCAAATTTCTTTATATCTGGAGATCACAAGTGAAACATTCCTTTCGTGAATCTTTTGATCAGGGGGTGGTTCGTCATCTCATGCTCAGAGTCCTGGAGTGTCAAGAAAGCAGCCAGTACACTCTTTGCTGTATTCACCACGCTGTAGCTGTCCTCATGCACACAAAACATATCGGTTAGAAAGCTCAGTACACCTCCGATAGAGGCTGACTGTTAATTCAATCTGATTTGGGCACAATACTTTTTCCATTTCCCCATATAGGAGGCATACTGTTTTTGTGTAGACTTTCTCCAAGATGCCTGCACGATGTCCAGAGTTCTAGGCTGCAGAGTGTTTATGACAACCCTCGCTCTCCGATCCTGCACCCTAACAGACTTAAGTGAGACAATGGATGAGATATTTTTGACACCGGTTGGATTAGCAGATCTTTGTTTTTTTTTGTGAATGCCAATGACCTCCCCACCATAAGCCTAAGGAATACACGGAACCAACATTGAGAAGGCCAATTTGGCACTACCAGCAATCCCGTGGCACCGTCTTCCTGTATCTTCAGGCACTTCAGCACCAAGGCGAATGGAGAGAAAGCATAAAAGTTGTACTTTGACCAATCTAAGGTAAAAGCGTCAATGACCTCTGCTTGGGGATCTGGCAGCCAGGACATAAACCTCGGAACCTGAGCATTAAGCCTGGATGCAAACAAATCTATCTCCGACATACCAAAGGTGTCTGCTAGCAGTTTAAAATATTTCTTACCCAGAATCCTCCCAGTGCTATCATTGAATTTCCTGGACATCAGGTCCACCTGGGTGTCTATCCAATCCAGCAGGTTTGTGGCGGTAACCCTATTGTTTCTTTGAATGCACCAGTACCAAGTCTCAATGGCTAACTTGTTTCTGGAAGGAGATTTGAGACCTCTGATATTATTGAGGTAGGCCACTGCTGAAGTGTTATTCAACCTCAGCAATACATGAATGTCAGCTTCCTTCACATTGAAAGACTTTAGTGCTAAAAAGCTCACCAGCATTTCCAAATGATTGATAGCTGATTTTGAGGCCTCCCTGAGCTCTGTGCCTCCAGCAGAGAACTTTAGATTTGTGACTCCCCAACCTTTGTCACTAGCATCTGACCTGATCTCCAGGTCCACCTTTCTGAGCTCAAACCTCACGTAAGCCAGGAAGATATTGTCGATCCACCATGCCAGGTTGGATCTAATCTTACTTGTTAGCCTCATGAACCTGTCAAAATGTCCCCTAGCTGCCTTAAGAGCTGATATTTTGTCTCTTTCCAGGAACCTATAATTTAGCGGACCATATTGTATCGCCGGGAAAGTCTCCACCAGTTTCCCAATCAACCTGGCCACCTTTCTTATGGAGGGACGAGACACTGTCATGAGCCCTCTGCAAGCTGTCCTAATCTCTTTCATGGGTAACTTTCAATAATGAAGCCGAGGAATTTTAACCTCTTAGTAGGCACCAGCACTGAAATCTTGGGATGTATAAGAAACCCTACTTAGCTTAATAATCTCGAGGTGGTTGCTACTGCCCTTTTTGTTTCCTCAAATGATTTGCCCACGATAAGGGTATCATCTAGGTAACCCATTACCATGTGACCCTCTTTCCTGAGCCTTGCAAACATCGACTTCATTAACACGGTAAATGCCCTGTGCGCCAAGCTCAGCCCATTCGGCAAGGCCTTATACTGCTATAGCTCTCCCTTCCAGGTAAATTTCAAGAATTTCCTGTACTGAGGGCAGATCATAACTGAATAGTATGCGTCTTGCAAATCTATCAAGACCATGTAATAGTCTTTACATAACAACAGCATCACAGAATATATGTTATCCATTTAAAAATGCCTATATAAGACATATTAATTAAGATCCGATAGATCCAGTATCACTCTAGTGCTGCCACTTCTTTTGAGTCACGTGAAGATGTTTGATACAAACTCATATTTTTCATGGCTACAACCTTCAATAATGTTTTTCTTTTTTAATGCCATGATCTCGACTTGTATAGCCTCTGTTAGTTGTGGACTGTGTATGTATGTATTTAGACCCTTCCTCCTTATAGGAGGGGTTTTCTGGGGATAAAATTTGATTTTGCACCCCTTCACTGTCTGCTGAATAGAAGCATCAGTGGAATAGCGTTAATCGACCACCAACCATTAAAGCCTTTTAATTATCAAGTGCACTCAATTATAATTGCATAGCATTCACTACCTCGACACGCCTTGTCTGCGGGCTGTTCCATTCTGGGACCACCTCCACGAAGCACTTTGAGCGGGAAAGTTCTGCTGTCGCTGTCTCCACAGAGGGTGTTGCTCTAAAAATGACCTGCTGGCTGTTGCCGCTTGGAGTGGGAAGCTGCTTTGGATAACCCACTTAAATTCCCCTGCATACCTGCGATAGGGGTGAAACATAACAGGTTCTCTTGCCTGTGTTCTCAAACCTCTGACCATGCTAGCTGCTGCCTTCTGGTGCTCATTCAAATCTTTCACCTGTTTACTGAGATGATCACCAAATAGAAATTTTGTTACAGGGTTAGATGACCTGCTCAAATGAGCTTATCTTAGATTTAGGTTGTGCTTAATCAGTTCCTTCCTGAAGTCATTCAGTTCATAGTTTGCATGGGATAACAGTCCCAGACAGTCTTGTTGGGTCTCCAATCAATCTTGTGAGAGCGTTTGTGCAGTGAGCCCTGTAGTTTTGCAATTTCATGCCTTTTACCCTTGTGGGAACATTCAAATTGTCCCATATCGCGGGGTTTACCTTGGGCACCTCCAACAGAGGGCAGTTACCAGGACAGGGGTGCTTCTTGATGGATTCTTCTAGTACCATCTCCTGAAATGCATTCGATGCCATATAAATTAATAGCCCTGTAATATCATCCTCTAGCAGCTTCGGTACTGCAAACTTGGCGGCATTAGTCGGTATATTGCTCTTATTCTGACTGGCCTGAGCAATGTATGGGGATTTGAGTGACACAGTGTCCATTAATGGCCATCCATCATCGTCCCATGCATAATCATAAATGTCCTCCCCCTACGCTGATGGTGTCGGAAACTTACTCACCAGTTCTTCCAGTTTATCCAGACAACTTACAATTTTGTCACTGGTCAAGGGCTCTGCTGTCTGGCAGGCCTTACTCTCTGACCCTAATCGAGTGGGTGTCCATCATACAGAGACCATGCCCTTCTTCGTGCTTTTTCTGCAGCTGGCAGTTATTCTCACCTGTCGAGTGGGCGGTTTCGTTACGTGATGTATTAGGTTTAAATCAGGTCCTATCTGCTCTTATGTGGGGTACTCCCCTTTGCTGCTGCTCCATGTACTGAGGTCCATTTGCCTCATGCAGCTCTCCTCTTGCAGTGGCATAATGGTATCACTGCTTCCTTTTTGAGACTGACTTCCACGAAGCCAGATCAATGCAGCCAGACTTGGATCCCACCATCAGCAAAGGTAGATCTCTGTCGCCTGAACCCACCCCCAGCAGAGGTAGATAGGCATTGCTGCTATTGTTTTCAGACACCAACTTCCACGAAGCCAGATCAATGCAGCCAAACTTGGATCCCACCATCACCAAAGGTAGATCTCTGTCGCCTGAACCCACCCCCAGCAGAGGTAGATAGGCATTGCTGCTATTGTTTTCAGACACCAACTTCAACAAAGCTAGATCAGTGCAGCCAGACTCGGGGCCTACCTTCAACGAAGGTAGGCCACTGCCGCCTAATTCTAGCCCCAACAGAAGTAGATCAGCCCTGCTGCTCCTTAGATAGGACACTGCACTCTGCAGGCAAACTGGATTTTTTGTGCTAAAGAAGCGCAACAGGGGCTCTTCTTGGACGCCTTCCTCCTTGGGCTCTTGCCATCCTGCCTTTGCCCCAGCTCCTCATCGGGACCCAGGAACCTCCTGCCGGTTGTCCCGAACTTTATCCAGTTCACTTCCATCTCTGAAGAGCTACATTGGGGCCTCCCCTCATTAGGACCTGGGATCCTCCCACCGGGAATTTTTACCGCTTACCTCCTTCTTCGGAGGGCTCATTTGGCTGTTTTACTCAATTTTTGTGGATTGTTCTCCTGCGATCTCCCTCAAGGCTCTGCTCCTGCAGGCCTTACTACTTTAGTGCTTTTTTGGGATCGCTCTACTGTGATCTCCCACTGATTCAGCGCTTTTTTACACTTGTGCTAAAAATACGTGCTGCTCCTCACAAGTCAATGGATGTAATGGCTGCGCATGCGCGGATGGGATCTAATGTTGGCGAACCAACGTACATTGTGAAGAATAATACATGGCATTTAGCTATAATTTTAGCTTGTGGCCTATGATAGAGTTTTATCCAATTTATAAATTTTCTACCAGCACCAATTTTTTTCCAATGCTTTATGTAAGAAAAACCATTCTAGTTAGTCGAATGTCTTTTCTGCATCTAAAGAAATAGTTATGTTTGGATTCAACCTTGATTTTGACATGTATATTATATTGAATAATCTACTTCGACCAATGGTTCTCAATAACTCCAAAGACTATGTTACCTGACTAATATGCTTTTATTACAGTGGTTCGCAACCTTTTTCTTTCCACTCACATCCCACTTTAAGTAATTCCTATGCAATCAGTGCTCTGTGATTAGTAAGGGAATGCTTAAGATGGTATGTGAGTGTGGAGGGAAGGTTGAAAATCACTGCTCGAGACCCAATTGTTACTGAAATATTGTCATTGGCCCATTTCCTTTGGAGTTGTGCAAATAACAAGTCAATTAGGTACAATGAAAACAATGGTTTTCAATCTTTTTCTTTCCACCACATCCCTTACTAATCACAGGGCACTTATGGCATAGGGAATATTTAAAGTGGTGTGTGAGAGGAAAGAAAAAGGTTGAGAACCATTGACCTAGAGTATTTGAAGAACGTCTTCCTTTAACAAATCCCACCTGATCTGGATGTATTAATGTTGGTAAATACTCACCCAATCTGTTGGCTCGTGCCTTTGCTATAATTTTATAGTCTGCATTCAGAAGTGATATTAGTCTGTATGATGACGATTTTAATGGGTCTCTACCTTTCTTCGGTAGCACTGTAAGTATAGCAGTTGAAAATGTTTCCAGGAGGCTTTGGATATCCACCGCCTAGACCAACACATCCCACAAAAGAGGCATCAACAAATCTTTAAATTGTCCATTGAACTCATGAGGGAACCTATCTTTCACTGGGGATTTATTAGCTTATAAAGTACCCAGAACTTTCACTATATCTTCCCTTGTAAAAGTCATCCTTTTCTCTCTCTTCTAGTTTAGGAATTTCAACATTTGTTAAAAATTTTTCCATCTTGTTTTCATCTCCTACCAATTCTGATTTATATAGTTTCATATAGTATTGTCTAAGTGTATATTTTCTATCTTTTTGATTATATATTATAGTATCAGTTTCTGCTTCAATGGCATTTATCATTCTGGATGACTCCTCTGCTTTAACCTGTCAAGATAACATTTTATGTGCCCGTTCTCCTGATTCATAATTTTTTTGTTTAGTTTTTAATTTTTTTTTCATTCTATATGCTTGTAGTGTATTATATTATAACTTTTTATCCTCTAATATTCTGTATTTTTCTTGTGTTCCTGATATCTGATATTCTTTCTCCAATTTTGTTATATCCTTCTCTGGACCTTCTAAATCTCTTGCATATTCTCTTTTAAGATTTTTTAGTATAAGAAATCATTTATTCCCTCAAATAAGCTTTAAGTGTATCCAATATTAGAAAACTTTTGTCAGTGGAAGGAAGATTGTTTTCATAAAATATTTCTATCTGTCTCTTAATAAATTCACAAAAATCCTTCATTTTTAATAATGTAGCATTGAGGTGCCACCTATACATACTTTCTTGCTTTTCCATTATCATAATAGTTAACGTCTGATAAAAGTCTTGCCAAATACTCAGTTTTTACCACTTTACTTTGTAACTGGACAGACATTAAAAATAGGTCAATCCTTGTGTGTGAATCTTGTACCCTTGAGTAGAATGAGCAGTCTCTTTCTAAGGGGTTGAGCTGCCTCCATATGTCAATTAAAATTAAATCTTTCAAAAATGTTACTTTTTTTATAGCTTTCACCCTTGTTCTTGCTGATTTGTCCAATTTTTGATTGAAATTTCCAATTAGCATATTTTGTCTTTTCCCTGAGGTTTTTAAAAAGATATCTTTCACAAAGACTTCATCATCATAATTTGGGGTGTCAGTGTTCATAAATGCCCTTGATTCTGCATAAATTTTGCAGTGTGCCATCACAAATCTTCTAGCTTGGTCAGTTAATGTCTCTTCTATTATTATTGATATATTTTTATTTATTAAAATCACTACACCTCTTAGTTTTGATCCAAATAAAGACAACATTACTTGTCCCACCCATCTTTTTAATTTTGTGTTTTCCAACTTGGTAAGATTTGTTTCTTGTAAAAAAGACTATATCTGCCCTTTTAAATTTTGTTTGGGACTAAAGGGACTTTGTTAGCACTTACACAGGAACAGCAATTGAAAATTCACTGGACAATTCAAAATAATAGTTTTTTAATTAAAAACATAACAACATAACATTACTTACTTAACTCTAAATGTAACCCCACTATGTGCAAATGTAAATGTATGTGTTTGTGTATGTATAATTAAAGTCCCACTCTGAAAAGTCTATCTTTAAAAGTTCAACATCATTTTAGTCTTGAAGGTCTTAAATTCTCAGTTCAGAAATAATTACAGAGCTCTTTCAAACATCGTATCTTCAGGCCTCTTTACACATTATGTGGCTATTTTCTTCCATGATTAATTCCAGATACACATGGGTTAAACAAATGTGGTTATCTTCATCCACGATGGATTCACAAACCAGACAAGGGTTAAATGAAGTGGCCATACAAAAATAGATCCAGTTGAAATTTGTCCACTTTTCCAAAGAGATACCAAAATGGTCTTCTTTATTTCAAAAGCCACTGATTCTATGTTCCCCTTTCCCCAGGAGTAACACACACAGCAGCACCAATTCTGGTTATTGTATCTCAACCCTGTCTTTCACAAGGTTTAAACCCCCGTGTCACACGGGGTTTAACTTCTGAACTCTCCAAACTGAACTCTTCTAAAATGGAACTCAAAATGTCTGAATTTGGTAATATGTTTCTCCAAATCATGTGACTGTAAAATCATCACCGAGGTGAGTCTGTATTCTTGGAAACCATATGACCATCCGTTGTATTTCTACCAAAATTCGGATCCCTTTTGAAAACTATTCCATATCCATTACAACCTCTGACTTCATCTCTGTTCAAGCGAGCTTATGTGGGCTTTGATCAAAAAGAGATGGCTTCCTTCAGCAGTTCTTGAATAATTAAGTTCTGCTTGAAATCCATTAGCTCTGTCTGTCCAAGACACTGCAACTCCAAGAATAAACACTCTTCTCTGAGTACAATAGTGTATTTGTAAATCTGCTGTGACCTGTGTGTGAGACCCTGTACCAGTATTTTACTTCTATAATTTACTTTACTAAGACATTTTTATATATGAGAAATATAGCTTAACATTAAATTAAAGATTAACATAAATCTGTTACAATGCTAAGATCCATTTTCTCTTCACCCACCTGTTAATTCCATTAACATTAAAACTAATACATTTAAATGTTCTATCCATATTCTTCTTTAAAACAATATTTTTTAACAGTAAAATCTCTTTAAATCTTTAAATAATAGTGATCCTTCCCCTGAGAGAAAAACTCACATTGTCCCTGCTCCGACGGTGATGTATACATTGAGCCCCAAAAGCCCATGGAAAAAAAAACAGCGTAATCTCTTGAGGAACAAGAACCCTTCCATTTAATGCTATTTTTTTTTTTGCAGACACCATTCTCCCATTTAGACCAGTGCTCCACCCTGCTATCACTCATACCAATTATTTTTCTTTTAATAAGGTCTTTGTGAGCATTTCTATACACTTTTGAATACAAGAGAGTTTAACAAAACATTTTTTTAAAATACTACTTTTAATACTTTCACAGTTCCATTATAAATATTTTCACAGTGGTGATGTGAGAATGGAAGAAACACAGCCACCACGTTGAGGGTCTTTAACGATTGGTTTTATTCAGATTCAGCACACCCCTTTAAGGGCAGCATGAGCTCAGTCACCTGATGCATTGTGACATCATAATTGCTGCCCAGGGTGCGCGGAGGAAGGGATGCTGGAGTCAGAAAGAAGCCTCTGACGACACCATTTCCCCATGGCTGCCCCGCCATATGGCAATACAAATGGGGCCAGTTCGCCATGAGGATGTGTGCCGCCACACAACCCCCCCCACCCCAAAACTGGCTACGCGTCCTGTCACCCTGGCACCGGCTGTCTGCACCAGCTGTGATAAGTCCAGATGGGCTGCCTTCAGGCGGTCCACCATAAAAAGTTACTCTCTCCCCCCCAACGTCCAGGGTGAAGGTTCCATTTTACTGTTGCAAGACTTTGTATGGCCCCTTGTACGGTCGCTGTACCGGTGCACCTTGTGGTCCCCTCTGCACAAAAATGAACTGGGACGAGTCGAGCTTTTTGGGGAGATGAAACGGCCGGGTGTCGGGGGTGGGGGAGCTAGGGAGGCCAGTCACCTGCGTAGGTCCGCCAGCAGGTTTTTGTCGGTGGATGTGGTGTCAGGGTCTGGGCTGAAAAACTCACCTGGCAGGGAAAGCAGTGCGCCATAAACCATCTCCGCTGCTGAAGCCTACAGGTCCTCCTTGGGTGCCATCCTAATCCAGAGGTGGAACCAGGGTAGTATGTCCCCCCCAGTCTGGTCCAGAGAGTCTGGCCATAAGCAATGCCTTCAGGTGCCCGTGGAACCTCTCCACCAACCCGTTGGACTGTGGGTGGTATACACTGGTGTGGTGGAGCTTGGCCCCCAGGAGTGTTGCCATCTGAGGGCAGATGTGAACTGCACCCCTCTGTCCCTAGTGATGTGCGCCGGGACTCCGAAACGAGCAATCCATTGGCTGACCAGAGTCCTGGCGCACATCTCCGCAGAGGCCTCCTTAATCGGGACAGCCTGTGGCCACCTTGTGGCCCGATCCACCACTGTGAGGAGGAAAAGAGCCTCCTTGGATACCAGCAGGGGCCCGATGACATCAACGTGGATGTGTTGGAATCTGCGAACCGCCGGGTCAAAGTTCTGGATGGGGGCTTGCGTGTGTCGCTGGACCTTGGATGTCTGGCACCTGGTACAGTTTCTGGCCAGTTCCGCCACCTCCTTCTTCAGCCTGTGCCACACAAACCGCTTCGCAATCATTTGCACGGTTTTTACCGCTGGGTGAGCGAGGTCATGGATCAGACTGAAGACCTTCGCCCTTGAGTGTGGTACGATCACCAGGCGTGGCGTGCCAGTTGAGACGTCGCAGAGAAATGTGTCCGGGCTGCTGGGCACCCAGACATCCTTGAGTTCGAAGCCTGAAGTGGCAGTCCTCAAGGCCTGTGTCTCTGCATCGTTCCTCTGTGCCTGAGCCAGTTGCTCGTAATCCAGGCTGGGCACGAGAGTGTTGATGGCAGGATGGGAGAGCGCATCCGCCATTACATTGTCCTTGCCGGCCCCGTGTCGGACGTCGGTCATGAACTCAGACACGTGCGAGAGGTGGCGCCCTGTCTGGCAGACCATGGATCCTTGGCCATCACCAGTGCTTGAGTGAGGGGCTTGTGATCTGTGAAGGTTGTGAATGGCCTGCCCTCAAGGAAGTAGCAGAAATGGCGGATGGCCAAATACAGTGCCAGGAGCTCCCAATTGAAGGCGCTGTATTTGAGCTCTGGCGGGCCCAGCTGCTTGCTGAAAAAGGCCAGCGGGCGCCATTGTCCATCGAGCCACTGTTTCAGAACTCCCCCCACTGCTGTAGCTGAGGTGTCCATGGAGAGCACCGTGTGTGCCTCTGGCCGTGGGTGCACCAGCAGCGTGGCGCTGGCTAGAGCTTCCTTTGTCACAAAAAAAGCCCTGTCCATCTCCTCTGACCATGATAAAGTCATAGGTCATGGGCGCGAACAATGGGCGCATGGTGTGCACGGCTCTGGGGATGAAACTATGGTAAAAGTTCACCACCCCCGCGAACTCTTGGAAGCCTTTCAGGGAGGAGGGTTTGGTGAATCGTTGAACAGCTGCTACCTTCTCCAGTGCCAGCGTGGCTCCATCCACTGAAATGGTGTGCCCTAGAAACTGGAGGGACTCCTTGGCGAACTGGTATTTGGCCATGTTGACCGTGAGACCGAAATCCACCAGCCAGGCAAAGAGTGTGCGGAGGTGGGCTATGTGTTCGTTGTGGTTGCAACTGGCAATGAGAATATCGTCCAGGTAGCTGAACACAAAGTCCAGGTCTTTTTCAACTGAGTCCATGAGGCGGTGGAACATTTGGCCTGAATTCTTTAGACCAAAGGACATACCTAGGAACTCGAAGAGGCCGTCTTACCCACGTCATCTGGATGCACCGGGATCTGACGGTATCCCCGCACAAGGTCAAATTTGAAGAAAACCCGTGCGCCGTGGAGGTTGGCGGAGAAGTCCTGTATGTGGGGCACCTGTCGGTAATGGTTGCGTCGTTCAACCGACGGTAGTCCACACTCGGTCTCCAGCCCCTGGACGATTTTGGGACCATCTGGAGTGGCAATGTCCAGGCGCTGTCCGAGCGCCAAACGATTCCTGGAGCCTGGAGAACTCCTCCTTTGCCTGCTGGAGCTTCTCGGGTGGCAGCCGTCTGGGTCTAGCATGCAGTGGGGGGCCGTGTGTGGCATTGTGGTGAAAGACCCCATGCTGGGGCAGGGCAGCTTTGAACCATGGCTCTAAGATGGCGGGGAATTCGTGGAGGATCTTGTCGAACTCATCCCTCGTGGCGGCTACAGTGGCAATTTCGGGCCTGTGGGCTTCTGCTGTGTCCAGTCGGATGGAGTGGAAAATTCGGGCATTGACCAGCTTTTTGTGGTTCATGTCAACCAGTAGGCCATGAGCTCTGAGGAAGTTGGCTCGTCGGGGTCACCACTGTGGCAGTGTGAGCCGTGGAAGAAACATGGCCACCACATTGAGGGGTCGTTAACGACTGTTTTTATTCAAATTCTTCATGCCCCTATAAGGACAGCATGAGCTCAGTCACCTGATGCATTGTGACATCATAATCGCTGCCCAGGGTGCGCGCTGGAAGGGATGCTGGAGTCAGAGAGAAACCTCTGATGACACCATTTCCCCATGGCTGCCCCACCTCGTGGCAATACAAGGGGGGCCAGTTCGCTATGAGGATATGCGCCGCCACATCACAATCTTTTTCCTTGGCAACCTGAATCTTTTTTATACAAACTTCACAAAAATTATTCCACCTCATTCTTGGGCTTGAAAAATCACCGGTTCCCTTCTGTTACTTCGACCCTCAAAGCCGCAGGATAGATCATTGAGCATTTCAAGTTTTTAGCACGTAGTTGTCTTTTCACATCTTCAAATTATTTTTTCTGTTTAATCAAGGTTGGGCTAAAGTCTTGAAAATATAATATCTTTTCATGATCAACCTCAGGTGGGCCATTATTCTGCTTAGAGTAATCATAGGCTGCTTCCAGAATTAGCTCCCATTCTTGGTAGCTAAAAAGTCTCACCAGAACTGGTCTTGGTCTCTGATCGCCAGCTCTTCTGGGTCCAAGTTTTCAGTGAGCACCCGCAATATGAATTTTTTCCCCATATTCCTTCCTTTAGTCCGATAATTCAAACATTATTCCGTTGACTAAAGTTCTCCATGTGATAAATTTTATCAAGCAGTCCTTGTTTATCCACCTCCCATTCTTTGGCTGTTTTGTCCAAAGCCCCAAGTTTTTCATGCATTTTTGTCAATTCAGTCTCTGCTCGATCCATTCTCTCCATCAGGTCTTCAACCATCTCTTTTATTTTGGTAATTTTCTCCATCATTATCTCTCATTATCGTTTTAACACTTATCGGTTATTTATATTCTAATTTTTTTCTTATTTTATTGGCCCGACTCCCCAGTTTTACCTGGTTCTACCGGTCCTTTTGCCATTTTTACACTGCTTCCTTTTGGACTTTCATTCGATGTTCCTGGTTGAATAGCCAACTTCTTCAATCTTTGTTCTTAGTTGCCTTGGCATCTTTGTGCTAGTTTTATCAATTTTTGATGAAGAAAATCTTGATTTTCAGATTTTGACCGTCTATTTCGTACTGTTCACGGAGAACACAACCAAAACATGTCTGTCTGTCTGTCTAAGTTCTTTGCATGGCCACACTCCCGAAGCTTGATACTCTTGACAACCTCAACGGTGGAACCATCAATGGTCAGTTGAGCGTGGTCTCCCCGGGCCCTCCTGAAGTCGACAATCATCTCTTTTGTATTATTAAAATGTTCAGATACAGGTTCATTCTACACCAGTCCATTAGTGACTGCACCTCATCTCTGTTCGCTGACTCGTCATTCTTACTAATAAGGCCATGGTCATGTCGTCAGTGAACTTGATGATGTGGTTCGAACTGTGTTTAGCTGTACACTTGTGGGTCAGCAGAATGAACAGCAGTGGACTAAGCATGCAGCCCTTGGGGGGGGGGGGGGGTGGGGGGGGGAGGACACACACACCTGTGCTCAGTGTGATGGCCTTGGAGGTGCTGTTACCAATCCTGACTGCTTGAGGTCTCCCCAATAGAAATTCAAGAATCCAATTGCATGACTAAGTGTCTTTGAAACACAGTTGCAGACAACATTATACTTCACTCTTTCCATCCCTGGTGAACCTTATACTGAGAAACTGAACAAAACCTTCCTTCTGTGTGATTTGAGGGAATATAGTTTCGGTAGACAATTCATTATCTGTATTTCAAGTCCCATTGACTGCTAAATGTTGATTTCTCTTATTTAAGATGATTGAATTTGGGCATCTATTTTTCCTTTAAAACTCACACTTTTTTGTCTAAATTGACCTTGTGTTTATATAGCATCAAACCATTTTTACTGATCAATAATTGGTTAAAAATAAGCAACATGTTAGATAATATAAAATGAGCATTGTAACTCTAGCAGGTGATTGATCAGATATTGCTTATTTCCACTTTTGTAACAATTATATTCATTAAAAAAATACAATGTTCTTTTCCATCTAAGAACTTATTAAGGATGCTGCCTTATTTTGTTATCATGATCTTTTATGACTGCTGCATGCTAAATGTATGTTATATAGATCAAGATGTCAAAGATTAATGGGTGAATTTTAAGCTGCATTATACAGATCCACAATAGCAAATTTAAGTCCAGAATGAATTGCAGGACTTGGCTTCAAGGGTAATTTGTTTCATCATCTAATGATCACACTCAGAAGTCTCCTGACCGTGCTTAAAAATCCCTTGGCAGTGCTTGAAAATTCTTTGCACGTGCTTCATGGTCCCTTGATCATACTTCAAGGTCACTTGACCGTGCTCAAACTCTCTTGGTTGTACTTGAAAATGTCTCAACCATAGAGAAGATTGAGAAAATTTGTTGCGATTTCTAACACGAACAAATCTGATGTCCCAAGAGTGCTTTTGGGTTGATATAAATGTAGCCCTCCTGGAAATGGTCTAAGCAGTGTTGTGAGGAATTATGAACTTCAATTGGACATTTCTTCTGTTTTTTATATTAGACCTAATTGTCTGATGGGACCAGAAATGTGGCAAATTGTCTGGAAAAAGGTACAAAACCCAGAAACGGTGAAGGATTTGATATTTTTAATGGGTAGAATTTTTGAAAATGTCAATTTTGTGGCAAAGCTTTTTATCAAACAGTGAAGTTAAATGGAACAAAGCACCACATGGAAGCATGGAAAAATACAACAGGAACAGGTCTATTAGGTTCACCATGTCTGCCGATCATGATGTCAAACTCATCCCATTTGTCTGTATGTAGTCTTTCTCCCTCTGTTCACTGCCTGTGTATGTATTTGTCTGAATACCTCTTAAACATTGTTATCGCACCTGCTTCTATCACCTCCCCATTCCAGGCACCAACTACTTTCATGTTTTTTAAAATAAAAATTGCCTTCTAAATCTCATTTAGAAGTAACTAATTTTCTGATTTACTCCAAAAAAAGTCAACAGAGGCTATTAATCTGCTTATTTTATCAGCCCTCAGTTCAGTTTTGGAAACTGTGGGCAAGTAGGATTTAACAAATACCTTGAAGAAGGCATCAGGCCAAAAATGAAAGTTATATATCTTTAACTCCTATGGACTCTGCGAGACCTGCTGGGTTCCTCCAGCATCTCTCTGTTTTTACTACAATCACAGCGTCTGCAGATTTTCATGTTTCACTTCACAAATTAAAAGCTTGGTTGTCAGCAAAGTTGTAATGATCCAGATCAACAAGGACAATGGAGTAACTGCAGATTCCCTGGAAGGGTATAAAATTGTACAACATGAAACATAGTTTGGTAGATGTATTCATTTATATTTTCAGGTTTTCATTTTCAACTGGGAATGTGGAGCATTCTAATTATAGATTCCCTTCACATGACCTCTTTTGCTTGCTACATCCAATAGAGCAGGGGTGTCAAACTCAAATTCACGGAGGGCCAAAATTAAAAACTTGGACTGTCGAGGGCCGAACTAAATATTTATTGAAAATTTTCAACAACATCTGCATGTTTTCTCTTCTTTCAACATATGTAATGTTAAACTTTAGGATATAACTTTAGGAGGATAATGTTACAGGTCAGGAGTAGGTAGCTCAAGTTCACCCTTTGCTTGACCTGAGGGAAACCTATTTGGTCCCTGTGGAGATGTAGTCAGCATTCACAGGCTGTGTCCATTTTGGCCTGCATCAGGACTCAGCATTTCCTGCTCACTCCTCAGGCTCTAGGCCTCTATTCACCCTCGACCCACCATCCGTCTACCTGACCAGTCCTTTACCCAACCTCTACTCACCCCTCACTCCACTCACTCTGCCTCTACCCACCCCATCCTATACACGCCCCTCTACTGCCTCTCCCCTCAACCTGTTCCTCCCTCTACCCGTCTCTCACCCTCTAATCACCCCTCCCCTACTCGCCCTGCCCCTCCCCTCTTACCTCTTCCCTATCCACCCCTCCTTCTACTCATCCCTCCCTTTAACTGCCCCTTGCACCACCATAACTTCCCCTGCCCATTACTCCTCACCTACACCCTCTGCCCACCCCCTGCTTACCCACCCACTCAGGCCCAGCGCGCTGCCGATCAGCCTTTGCGGACAGCCACCATCTCTCTCTTTACGTGCAGGGCCGAACCAGCCATCCCTGGGGTCTGCGCGGGTGCAAGCGCTAAAGGCCGTGGCGACCGGGAGAAGTGCGCTCGCGCTGTGGAAGGGCCGTCCGGTGCCAGTCGCGCGGGGCTTCTGCTGCCTGGGGGCCGTGCGCAGCCTGCCATGTCCGTCGCGCCGACAGGAAATCACAGGCGCTCGCCCATCCGCCGCACCGCTCGACAGGTGGGAGAAGTGACTGGTTGTGCGGGGAACCTTCCAACCGGCTTGCCGGCTGATGACATCGACAGACTTCTCTTGTTACAATTTCTCGTGTTACAATGGGGAAGAATGTGCAATGAAGGGGGTAGATGGTGGGGGTGACATTACCAAAAAACAGCATCGGCTCTCGCTGTAGGGCAGGCCACCTCTAATACATTTTTGAAATGATCTTGCGGGCCAAATATAATTATTTGGCCCGCGGGCCAGAGTTTGACGTGTGCAATAGAGTAAGTCATTATTTGGAATTCTAAATGGCATATCATAAGAAAAAGCTGTAATTTTTGAGTCTAGCTGTTGAAGTATTTCTAGCCCTGGAGTTGATGATGTGCTAATTATTATCAGATTCAAAATCAGATATAGGGTTTCTGCCATGCTATTTATTTCCACTGCTGGTCTTATCCATTCAATAATCGTGACCAGCCCAAATATTTACTTACCTCCCCATACCCAAAAGCATTTTTACCAGGAATTTTGTAAACTTTATAAATTCAGTTTTGCTCTCTGAACTGCATCAATGTAGGCTTAACTGATTTATTTCCAATTACATAAATTTCTTTAAGTCGAAGGGTTAGAGTGACACGTAACTGATGATAGATTTGCATGGTCTGCAGTTTTTCAGGACAATCTGTAATACTGATATTTATTTGAAATGATGTGATTCTTCTGCACTTTTGATGCTTTTCTTCACATGCTGATATGTTTTGATTGTTTCTCAAAAAAATGATTTGAATTAAAGTAGAAATGTTTAGTAGTTTTGTTCTGGTCCCATTATTTTTGGTAGCATTTGAAATCTAGCAGCAACTGATGTGAGAGAGCAAGAGGCCTTCAAACATATTTGATAGTTCTGTTCTGATGATGTATCTTTTGACATCATTGGTTGCCTTTAAGTTATGTATATTTATCCATCTGTATTGGTCTAATTGTATCAGTGCAGAACATTGAAATTCTGTATTTTTTGGAAAATGACATAAATACAAGCCAGGTGACAATGAATTGGCAATGATTCAGATTGAAGTATTAAAAATCAAGTCTTTTACTTTCACAGTCAATGGAGTTGACAAATTTTGCTAATCAGAGTGCAGTGCAGTGATAGTGATTTTAACAAATTCCTGGAAAGAAGAATTGGACCTAAATGTAGTGGTAATGCATAACAGTTGGGCAAAAGATTATGGGACAAGCATCGATAAATTAAATCAAAAACTCTGAATTTATTGTTTGCATACATCTCTTGAAATGGTTGAATTTATGCTGTCATGTCCTCATTCCTCTTTGAGACAGCATCATTCCCATTCCAAGTATAAAGTCAGTATTCCACTAATCAAGCTCTAGTTTTTTTTCCCCTCTTTAGCAGTGTCGAATAACACATTGCAGTTTGCCAACCAGTGGAGTTACAAGATCCACTGAGCAGGGGAATTTGATTTCCAGATAACAACAAAGGATTTATTCAATCACTATGAATCATTGGGCACTGAATGCTATTATCATTATGAGGAGTTGCATCTTCTCATTGATCAGGGCATCTGCTTCATAATTGATACTACATATTTTAAATCCTTTTGTAAAATAATAGTTTCAATCGGTGATTAAAATTTAATACAATCACTTCTAAAATAAAATATGCTCCTCAGGTTTTATGCTACTATAGAATTGGCATATTTTTGTTTCTTATATTTTGAAATCTAACTGTTCTTTACTTCACCTTTTTTGTAGGAAACCATAGCAAGTCCATGGCTGAAGGTATGTGATGAATTTTAGCAATTTTCCTCAATATTCTTTATGACTTTTATGAACATACCTGTTCTATACTATGAGATGCTCTGTTATCATGAATTTATTTGTGTTTGCAGATTGTGCTAAGGAGGTGGAAGTAGGATCATTTATTAATTTTTGAGTCCATGACGATATTGGCATCTCATATTGAGGCACACCACTCGTTATTCTTGGTTATAATCTGGCTGAGGCAGTGGAATTATTTTATGATGAAGTGAGAAAGCTTAACTAGAGAACACAAAACTTTAAGGGAAAATCTGGAAGTTACGAAAGTCATAGGAGCATTGTTAGATAACCTTTGAAGAAGAGTGAGTTCAAGTTTATTGTCACTTATGTCTGGTATAGTGAGAAGAGTTCTTCCAACAGCAGTTCAGCAAGTCAACTCCAACATGCATGTAACTATAGAACATAGAACACTACAGCACAGTTCAGGCCCTTCACCCCTCAATGTTGTGCTGACCCATGTATTCCTTAAAAAAAAGTACTAAACCCTCCCTACCCCATAACCTTCCATTTTTCATCCACCTATGTGCCTGTCTAAGAGTCCTTAAATGCCCCTAATGTTTCAGCCTCCACCACCATGCCTGGCAAGGCATTCCAGACACCCTCAACTCTCTGTGTGAAAATAAAAACAAACAAATGAAAAAAAATTACCCCTGATGTCTCCTCTAAATTTCCCTCCCTTCACTTTGTACACATGTCTTCTGGTGTTTGCTGTTCCTGCCCTGGGAAACAGGCCTTGGCTGTCCACCCTATCTATGCCTCTCATAATCTTGTGGACCTCTATTAAGTCTCTTCTCATCCTTCTATGCTCCAAAGAGAAAAGTCCCAGCTCTGCTAACGTTGCCTCATAAGATCTAATCCGGGTAACATCCTGGTCAATCTTCTCTGCACCCTCTCCATAACTTCCACATCCTTCCTATAATGAGGAGGTGACCAGAACTGAACACAATATTCTAAGTGTGGTCTCAACAGAGATTTGTAGAGTTGCTGCATGACTTCTCTACTCTTGAACTCAATCCTCATATTAATGAAGCCCAACATCTCATAGGCCTTTAACTATCCTATCAACCTGTGCAGCGACCTTGAGGAATGTATGAATTTGGACCCCAAGGTCCCTCTGTTCATCCACACTCTCAAATAACCAACCATTAACCCTGAACTGAACCTTCTGATGTGTCTTTACAAAATGCATCACCTCAAACCTATCAGGATTTAACTCCATCTGCCACTTTCCTGCCCAACTCTACATTCTGTCTATGTCCTCTTATAACTTTCAGCTCCATCCACAACTCTGCCAACCTATGTAACATTCACAAACTTACTGGCTCATCCTTCTGCCTCTTCATCCAGGTCATTTATAAAAATCACAAAGAGCAGGGGTCCCAGAACAGATCCTTGCAGTACTCCGCTAGTCACTGACCTCCAGGCAGAATACTTTCCTTCCACTGCTATTCTCTGCTTTCTACCCGCAAGCCATTTTCCATGGATTGTATGCCTCACGACCTTTTGAACGAGTCTCTCATGGGGGACTTTGTCAAATGCCTTGCTACAATCCATATAGACCATATCCACCACCCTATTGAATTTCATCCTCATCAATTTCTTTTGTTTTCTCCTTAAAAAACTCATTTAGGCTCGTGAGGCATGACCTTCCCTTCACAAAGCTATGCTGACTCTCTTTGAGTAGACTATACTTCTTTATATGCTCATAGATCCAATCCTTAAGAATCCTCTCCAATAGTATGCACACCACTGATGTAAGACTCACCAGTCTATAATTCTCAGGATTCTCCTTTTTACCTTTTTCAGACATAGGGACCACATCTTCCATTTTTCATTCCTCCTGTGGCCAAAGAGGACTCAATGATCTTAGCTACTGCTCAAGCTATCTCTTCCCTCACTTCCCACAGCAACCTAGGGTTTATCATGTCTGGCCCCAGGAACTTATCAATCTTGATTTTTTTTTTAAGATTGAGAGTATGGACTTAATTTAGGAATTTTTTGGTTATAACAGTTTTTCCCTCGCTAGTCCCATTATAGATAACCATCTTTTTCAAATGTCTGTGTTAGATGCAGGCTTTTGGAAATGGTACAGATTTGGTATCAAAAGTTATAAAGATCTTTTTATTCAAGATATCTTTGCTTCATTTGAACAATTGTCAGCTAAATTTAATATTTCTAATAAACATTTCTTTAGATATTTACAAGTTAGAAATTTTGTTCAGTCAAAACTATAGGATTTTCCTCGAAGCGCAAATTCAAATATTCTTGATACCTTTTTTAATTTACAGTTTGTTCATGGTGGATTAATATCATGTATTTATAATGATTTATTGTGTTTAAGATCAGCCTCAATGGCTGGGATTAAGAATGATAGGGAGCATGATCTCAATATAATGTTTTCAGATGAAAACTTGTACTCCGCTCTTAGTTTGTTTCAATGATTGTTCATTTTGTTCAATCATTGTTTATTACAATTTAAGGTGGTACATAGAATACATATATCTACACTTAAATTATCTAGTTTTTATGCAGATGTTGATCCATTATGTGATAAGTACAAAATTTTTGAAGCATCATTGATCCATATGTTTTGGGAGTATCCCAATTTAAGAAGATTTTGGGAAAACGTTTTTCAATCAGTAATTTTTAAGATCAAAATTGAACTATGCCCTTCAATTGGCTTGTTTGATTTTTCGTGTGAACTGGATATACTTGAGTTTGCATCTCAAGGAGTTGTGGTCACTCTTATCAAAATGCTCCCCTACTGAGAGGTCCATCACATGACCAGGTTCATTATCTTGAATTAGATCCAGTATTAACTCTCCTTTTGTCGGCTGGTGCATATACTGTGTTAGGAATCCTTTTTGAACACACCTGATAAATTCCGCCCCTCTATCCCTCTTGTAGTCAGGAAGTGCCAGTCAATATTAGGGAAATTGAAATCGCCTATAACTACAACCCTGTATTCCCTGCATCATTCCAAAAGCTGCCTGGTTACCTGCTCCTCAGTCTCCCAAGGACTATTTGGGGTCCTGTAGATTAGTCCTAGCACAGTGATTGCTCCCTTCCTAATTCTGAATTCCACCCACATCGTCTCAGTAGACACTCCCTCTACAGCGTCCTCCCTTTCTATAGCTGTGATACTACCCATGAACAGTAATGCTACTCCCTTACCTCCCATCCTATTTATTTTAAAACACCATATCAAATTAGTCAGATATTACTCTGTGTTTTGACCAAGGGTTGGTATAATGTAACTCAATTGGTTTCTATCCAGAATTATTTTTAAGAAATAATGTTAAATCAACAAATATGGATGGATTTTTAAAATTACATTTATATTAATTTGTGATGATGTATATGTTATTTACATGCCTTTTGTTATATTAGTAGAGTTTGCATGTAGGATTATTATGTTAAATTCAATAAAAATATTTTTTAAAAAGAAACACCTGAACCCTGGTACCTGCATCAGCCAATTCTGCCCTTCCTCCACCCATGTCTCTGTAACAGTCCAACATTGTAGTTCTATGATCCGTGCTCTAAGTTCATCCCCTTTATTCTTAATACTCCTGCGTTGAAATAGATTCATTTCAACCAATCTAACTGGCTGTATTTATGTTTTGTTCCCTGCCTGTCCTTCCTCACAAACTCAGAACACATAGCATCATGATCTTGACCTTCTGCCCTATTCTCTGCACTTATATTCTGGTTACCACTCCCTTGCCAAACTAGTTTAAACCCTCCCTAACACTCTAGCAAACCTCCCTGCCAGGATATTGTATAGTCCCTTTCTAGTTCAGGTGCAGCCCAACCTTTTTGTATATGTCAGACCTTCCCCAGAAGAACTATGCAAAGTAGGAGAGCAAAAGTACTATTCTATTACATGGTATAGTGTTACAGTGAAAAGATCAGTCTGTACATATCAAGGGCCGTACTGGAGCACTGTTGTGAGATTAATTAATAAACTTGACGGTTGCATTGCGGAGACTGTCCTCAAACCGTTGTGTGGTTTCTCCTTTTTTTTTAAACTTTATTTATGTAGTTCAAAAAACTATTAGTACATAACATATACAACAATTAACCCTAAACATGAATGTTATTTTTTATATATAGAAAAAAAAAGAAAAAAAAAGAAAAGAAAAGACACCCCCTTCACCCAACTCTCCCAAGGAGAGCCATAAAGAAAGAAAAAAAAGAAAAAATATTTAAAAAAATTAAGCATACATATTAAGATCTAATCAATTTAAATTGAAATATAAATATTCTGAATATAACAACCACTTATTAATTTTAAAAAACCTATAATTATCATGCAAAACATATGTAATTTTTTCCATTATTAAACAATATTTCATCTCATTATGCCATCTATTAATATCAATCATATTTGTATCTTTCCACATACTAGCAATACATTTTTTTGCTACAGATAAAGCTAAATATACAAAAGCAAGTTGAAACTTATCTAATTCCAAACTTTTCAAAGGTTGCAAACTACCCAATAAAAACACTGTCGGATCTAAAAGTATTTTAATCTTATACAGGTATTCTAAAAACAATTGAATTTTCTTCCAAAAAGATTGTATGTGTATACATGACCAAACAGCATGAAAAAAAGTTCCAACAAAATTACCACATCTAAAACACAAATCTGATTCATGAAAACCATACTTTTTTAATTTTTCAGGTGTTAAGTATAATTGATGTAAAAAATTATAGTTAATCATTGCATAACGTGCATTTATCAATCTAGTTACACTATCATAACAAATATCTAACCAATAACCAATCATCCTCAGAAAAAATAAAACCAATGTCAGTTTCCCATTTACGTTTAGACCTATTCCAACCCTTTTTATCCATACTATCCTGTAATATTTGATACATAGATGAAATATAACCCTTCTCTGGTACCTTCATAAGAAAAATCTCAAATTTAGTCATTTCAGGTAAAATCATATCTCTACCAAACATACGTTTTACCAAAGATCGAATTTGGTAATAAAGAAACAAAGAGTTCTTATCAATACCAAAACTGTCCCTCATCTGATTAAAAGATAAAAATTTACCCTCTTTAATATCATTTTATTTTTCTTAATCCATAGCTTCATTAAATGTTTTAGTATAGGAACATTATATTGCTGTAACTAATTTATATTCCATCTAAACAAAAATTGATGTATTTCAAATTCAGAAATATTTGCCATCTCAATTTTGGCCCAACTTGCAGGCCGTTCCAAATCCATCAAGGAACTAATACATTTAAGTTGGGCTGCTTCATAATAATTTTGAAAATGTGGTAAACGTAATCCCCCTAACTCATATTTCCAAGTTAATTTATTCAAAGCTACTCTCGAAAATTTACCTCTCCATAAAAATTCCCTAACCATTTTATTCAAATCTCGAAAAAAAACTTATCAAGTAAATACGGAATAGATTGAAACAAGTATTGCATACACGGAAAAATATTCATCTTAATTGTATTTATTCTACCCAATAAATTAATAGGTAATCAAATCAGTTTTAATTTTTTTATTAACAGAACATAATTTAATTTATATAAAGATTAATAATCAACATTCAGAGTTATACCCAAATATTTAATTCGATCAGTCCATTTCAAATTAATAATATTCTTATAAACTGAATAATCTCCTTCACTTATCAGTAATATTTCACTTTTTCCCAATTAACTTTATATCCAGAAAGACATCCATATTGTATTAAATACTCCTTCAAGTGCAAAAGTGACTGAGCTGGGTTTATTAAATACACCAATACATCATCAGCAAATAAATTAATTTTATACTCCTCATCTAAAACTTTCATAGCTTGTATCTATGTATTTTGTCTTATCAGCTGTGCTAAAGGTTCAATCACTACGCAAACAAAGCTGGAGATAAAGGACAACCTTGATGAGTTGATCGAGTCAATTTAAAAGGTTCCGAAATCAAGCCATTCGTCAATACTCTAGCTACTGGTTTACTATATAAAGCCTTAATCCAACCAATAACATTTCTCCAGAACTTTAAACAAAAAATTCCACTCAACTCCATCAAATGCTTTTTCCGCATCTAAAGATATCAGCATCGGGTGGTCTGAAGATTGTCGAAATCTATCAATCAAACTAATCACGCGCAAAATATTATCTGAAGCATATCTATTCTTTATAAAACTTGTTTGATCCATATGAATCAACTTGGGTAAAAATTTAGCCAATCTATTCGCTAATATTTTAGCTATTATTTTATAATCTACATTTAACAACGAAATTGGTCTATATGAAGATACTTTCAAAGGATCTCTATCTTTCTTTGGAATTACTGTAATTAAAGCACTAGAACAAGACTCAGGTAATTCATAATGTTCTCCAGCTTGACGTAATACATCCCCAAACACTGTAGAGAAATCATCATAAAAGATTTTATAAAATTCAACCGAAAATCCATCATCACCAGGCGATTTACCGTTTGGCATTTCCATCATAGCCATTTTAATTTCCGAATCAGTAAATGGTTCCTCTAACTCCTGTATATCTGCATCCTCTAATATCGGTAAATTCAACTGTGATTAAAAAAAAAAGATCAATCGATCCAATTTCTTGTTTTTCTTCAGATGTATATTTTATAAAATGAACAAAATTCATCATTAATCTCTCGAGGTTTATGTAATAAGAGAATTCCGTCTACAGCATTAATAGTCCTCAAAACCTGTTCTTTCTTTAATTGCCATGGCAATACCTTATGTGCTTTCTCTCCCCATTCATAATACTGTTGCTTAGTCCTATTAATCACACATTCAAATTGATAAGATTGCAAAGTATTATATTCCAATTTCAACCTAGAAAATTCTATTTTCTGATCTTCAGTAGCATCTTTCTGAAATTCCTTTTCTAACTCAGCAATCCGTTTCTCTAAGTCAAAACTGATTTAATTGATTCTTTTTCATTTTAGAAGTATAACTAATTATTTGTCCTCTCAAATAAGCTTTCATAGCATCCCATAATACACATTTACTTTGAACAGAATTAGAATTTTCTTTCAAAAAAAAATTAATTTGTTTTTTCAAAAAATCAATAAATTCCGTATTTTTTAACAACATAGTATTAAACCTCCAACGATAGGCCACTTGAATTTTCTCAGAAGTTGCATATGTAAAATATAACAAAGAATGATCTGAAATCACCCTACTTTTATATTCCGCTTGTTGTATCTTCCCTTGTAAATGTGTCGATACTAAAAAAAAAGTCAATCCTTGAAAACGATTCATGTCTAAATGAATAAAAGGAGAAATCTTTCTCTGTTGGATTAAGATATCTCCAAATATCTACTAAATTCAGATCTTTCATCAACGCTTGAACCTGAACTACCATCTTGGATTTCTTAACTTTCTTCGGAGATTTATCCAATTAAGGTTCCAAAACACAATTAAAATCACCACCAACTAAAATATTATCATTAGCCTGACCCAAATATAAAAATGCATCTGAAATAAATATTTTATCATCTACATTTGGAGCTTAAATATTAAATAAAGTCCAAAATTCACTAAAAATCTTACAATTCAATTTAAGAATACATCCTGCCTTTTCCTCCATTGATTGTCATTCAAACAATAAATTTTTATGTATCAAAATTGCTACACCTTTAGCCCTAGAATTAAATGAAGAATATACATGCCCAACCCAGTACCTCTTTAATTTCATACTTTCCTTCAGATTCAAATGTGTTTCTTGTAAAAAAGCAACATCAATTTTCATTTTCTTAATATACGCCAAGACTTGCTTACGCTTGATCTTACTATTTAAACCCCGATCATTAAAAGTAGCAAACCTCAACTTTGGCATATCTACTATTGTTACTAAATACCAATAATATCTTTATATGAAAACTCAAATCAACGAATATAGGCCCTCCAATAGGAGGAAGAAAAATCACAAATTAAAAACTAACTAAAATGAAAATTTAAAAAAATTTAAAAAAAACTCTTCCCCCCCAAAAAAAACAACCAGAGGCTGATGACTAGTAAAGAACTTAGAGTAAATCTCTCCCTCACCTGCCAAATAATGAATAACATCAAAATATCATAATAACAAAGAAAAAGTAGAATAAGAATAATTAAATTCTTCTATTCATCCAAGAGATTCCAGTCTCGGAGATCCCATTTCAGAAAAAGTTGGACTCTTTCCATTCCCGTTTTTCCCATTTCTGCCATTTCCAAAACAAGCAGATTTTTCTTTAAGAGACAATGGTGGACTACATTTTTGTCCTCTTATGTCTGGCAATGAATCAGCAAAAATCATTGCTTCACGATCATTCTTAAAAAACCGAAATTGATGATCTCCATAAAACACCTTCAACACTGCTGGGTAGCGAAAAGTAGACTTATAACCTTTATGCCACAAAGCTTCTTTAACTAGGTTAAATTGACGTCGGCGTTGAATGACCTCTTGACTCAAGTCAGGATAAAAAAAACTCTACTATTCTGAATCAATAACGGAGTTTGTCGTTGTCTCGCATTTTGCACTGCTAGTCGAAGTATTGCTTCTCTGTCCAGAAAATTCAAACATCGAATTATTATCGGTCTCGGTGGTTGACCAGGTAAAGATGTTCTTCTTAAAGCTCTATGAGCTCTTTCCAATACCAAGCCTCCAGAAAAAAATTCTTGACCTAATACTTGTGGGATCCAGTCTTTAAAAAAACGAAGAGGATCTTGTCCTTCCATACCTTCTGGCAAACCAACAATTTTCACAATATTCCTTCTACTTTGATTCTCCAAGTAGTCTATTTTCCTCTCTAACTCCTTCTCACGTTCTCCCAATTCTATAACTGATTTTTCAACCTTTAACACTTTTTCTGATTTGAAACCACTTGCTATTTACATTCCAAAAAAGCAGACTGAAATTTTTTAAAATCTTCACAAGATGCTTCCACACGTGCTTTAACCGTATTCAGTTCTGAACTTATACTAGTATTCATTTGAACCATCTCATTCATTAAAGGTTGAATGACAGGATTTAACTGCATACACTGTAACTCAGAAAAGCTCAGCCCTGCTTTCTCTAACGTAGTGGCAGAGCTGGGTAACTGCAGCTCCTGCTGCAACTCAACGAAAGGCATTTTAGAGGTTTTACTGTGGGTCTGGACTCCCAGCGACGGCACCCTGACTTCCTCTGGGGGTTGCCGCTGGTCTCCCCTGCAGATCGTTGTTTTTGCGCAAAATCACGGAGGAAATCGATATCTTCAGGTTGAAATGCTTCCTGATGCATTTCAAACAATGGAGTCGACTTCCTGCATGCTCCCTCCATTAAAATCGAGAGGCTTCCAGAATCGGGATCCACTTCTTGGGAACACGCACCTTCCTCCAGAGAACGGGTAATTCCAGTGCCATCCTTCACTTGGTGAGGAGTAGACATTTTTTTTTCAGCTCCCACAGGCAGTCTTTGTGGTTTAGACACTGAAGAAGTTAAACCTGAAGCTATATCAAGTCGTTTAGGCCCCAAATCTTCAGCACTTCAAAAATGTAACTTCTTCTGCACTTGAGGTTTAATTTTTTTACCATTAATGGCCATAGTAGTTCCTCAATAGTTTAAACTAAAATTTTAAAAGTTTAAACTTGAAAACAAGGGGTTAAAAATGGGTACTTAAAAGTCCGGCCAGAGAGGTTGGAATTACACGTCTAGACTCTACGCCATCTTGCCACGCCCCCGTGGTTTCTCCTTCTTGATCCCTTTCCAGATGGGAAGAGGGAGAAGAGAGTGCATCTGTGGTGCATTCTTTCAATTGTGCAAGTGTAGAAACTGTTGAGAGATGTAGAGCACAGACCACACTTCCTTAGCTTCCTATGTAAGTAGAGGTATTGATATGCTTTCTTGACTGTCATATTAATGTAGTTGGTCCAGGGCAGTTCACTGGAAGTGTTAACTACTAAGAACTTGAAGCTATCTACTTTTGCCACTTCAGCACCATTAATGTGGACAGGTGTGAGGACCACTCCCTCTCCTGAAGTCTGCACTGAGATCACCTCCTTTATCTTGCCAACATTGAGAGATATGTTTTCAGTTAAGATTGGAATAGATTTTGAGTCTTGTAGACAAACCATTCAAATGATTAGGAATTTTATTTTGTGCACTGGGCATGCAAGAATTCTGAAGTTGAGCAAGATCAGATTCCAAGAGGACACAATGAAGTTGAGGTCAGAGATGATTATGTTCCGTCCCTTTAAAATTAATGATATCTCAGAACTTCAAATTCACGGAACATCATGTAATTCCATGTAACAACATATTGATAACAGATCCACACTTCCTCAGCAAACAGAATTTTTATTTTGCCTTGTTTTCATGCAAGCCTGACACAAAGTTGAAAGGATCATTCTCAATATATGTAAATTCGATATTTTTTTTCTGTAAAATTGCAAAAACAAAACTGTGGAAACAAGTTGAGTCTACAATAGCAGCAATCGATGGAAAATTTTATTAAATTTCAGCACATTTGTACAGCTTCAGTTTTATTTATGTTGCAGATTCAGAAGATGGTAGAATAGAAAGATGTTGGGAGAGATATATACAAAGGATGGGGAATTGATACAAGATCATTTGATGGTCAAGCCACAACCAGCAGTCAAGTTACATTGCATGTCATTGAGGTGATATTCTTTCATGAGAACATTTTCACACTAAATTGGGTGGCCATACAAAAATGCCATATTACAACCTCAAAATCTGCTGAGTTTTGCAAGCACTGGGACATGGACAATCACTCTTAACATTGCCTTAAATTTTATTGCAAAGCTTTAACAGCAAACTCTGCTGTAGGCAAAATAATTGTTTATTGTGAGCACACTCATCCTCAAACAGATATCTTGTTCATGCAGTTTCCATAATCCTTTCTTCTGAAACTCTTGTGTTGACAAATACAATTGCATTTGAACGGCACAGGTTGTTTAATGTTTAAATTATTGGACAAACAATGGAAAGGCATTGACTCCAAAGATGAGATTGAAAATTTGAAATTTCACAATTCAGGTTGGCATTAAATAGTTTATCATTCTGAAAAATAAAAGCTGTTACGAGTGTCTATTAAACCACTAAATTACAGTAATCTGGCTCATTAATTTTGAACAAGCAAATCTCCCGTTTATAACTTAGTATGCTGGAATCTCTGGACCCATTTAAATATGATTTACTCATCACTGAAAACTTTCCCTTCACTGTACTGTATAAGCACTTTCACAGAGGGCTGCAACAGTTGCAGAAATCAAACGACCACTTCAAGTGGTCTCTTCCTGCTCTCTTCATGGATCCTTCTAAAGCTTGATGGAAAAAAAGTATGCTTCTTTACCTCATTTTAGTTCCAACCTTGCATATAGAAAATACTGAGGACAAGGATGCTTAAGTTAAAAATCCAAACATATTTCAAAAATACAGCTTCAAACAAAGAAATATTTAATGAAGATGTCACAGCCAGATCACTTTGTTTTTAAACATGTAATTGTTTATTGTCATAAAAGACCATCAGATGTTGGAGCAAAAGTAAGCCATTCAGCCCATTGAGTCCACTTCATCACATGAACCAAGATAACTATGAAGAGCTTTAATTTGCTTGCTAGCCAGGAAGTCAACCTACTTGCTTGTAACTAAAAAAAACAAAAGTGCAGGTCATAATGTTACAGTAAGTCAGAGTGCAGAGTATAGTGTTATCAAGACAACTTAGACAAGTGGATGTTATAGAAAAAAGTGTAGTTAAAACAGCACAAGGGGACCATCTTTACCAATGAGAAGTCCATTTAAGATTCAGGTGACAGCAAGTAAGAACTGTCTTTAAATCTGTTCGTTCGTGTTTTCAAGCTCATATTCCTTCTGCCTGACGGAAGTGGGGGGAAAAGAATGTGACTGGGTGGATTGGGTCCTTAAATGAGTTGGCTCTTTTCCCAAGACAGCAGGTATGACTTGATGGAGGAGAGTTTAATTTACATGATGGCCTGAGCTGTGTTCATACCTCTCTGCAGTTTCTTGCAGTCTTGTTCAGGAATTTCAATACCAAGCTGTGATGCATCAAGACACATATGTAAAAATTGCCAAGAGACCCTGGGGACATGCCAGATTTCCTCATGCTTCTGAGGAAATAGTTGTTGGGGTGTGTTATGCGAGGAACAAGTTCGACAGGTCCAAAAAGCATAGCTCGGCACAGATCAAATGTGATAAATCTTTATTTGCCCACGAGGGAAATTCACCACAGGGAGTCACATTCACTTCCGTACACTCACAAAGCAATTGCATCTAACACAATTAAACAATTTATAACTATAAACTGCACTGGATATCAAAACACAGTCGAGGAAAAGGCAACAATAGCAACCATCCCTCGACCTATACAGGTGCGGCACCGACATTAAATAAAGAAGAAAGGTACGATGATGATTAATCAGTGTGCACCACACCCATTACTGCCACACACCTTGGTGTTGATTCTTCAGCCTCGGCTCTGGCTCATGAGCTGGCGTGGAGTTCAGGTTCATTCCTTTGGGAAAAGAGAGCCAACTGCTGCATGTGTCAGGTTTTATACCCCACTGCTGGTCAGTGGGATCAGCCCAGGTGATTAGAGCCAGTGGGAACCTATGTGATCTTTTGAAGAGGCCATTTACAAGGTCAGTACTGGGGATGGGTGGTCTTGAACTTGATTTACAAATGTGGTGGCTTCCAACCAGGTTCTTGCCAGAGAGGTCACATGAACCTCCACACTACGGGGTTCTTTCTTGTTTTAACATCATCGCGGTTCAACAGAGATAGGCTCTTCCCTGATTCTTCCTAAGAAGAAGCTCTCCATCATCTCGCCTCATCACCATTGATATATTCAGCTCGGAGTGTTACTCTGACACCATGTTATCAGGCTCTCTGTCTCCTTCCTGTACTTTGCCTTGCTATTGTTTGTAATCTGGGCCACAATGATGGTGTCATCTGCAAACTTGTAGGTTGAGTTCGAGGAGTGTTTGGCTCGGCCGACACAAGTGCATGTGGAGTATAGTCGGGGGTGAGTACACAGCATTCTGGGCACCACTCTTTAGGATTATCATGGATGAAGGTGTCACCAATCCTCACTGCTTGTTGTGGGGGGTTTGATTGATGAGTTTGTTTGGGACAAAAGTGTTGAAGGCAGAACTGATATCAATAAATAGTTGTCTTTGTTAAACACAAAGGTGAAACTGCTTATGTTCTGAAATTTATTCAAAGGCTGCAAAATTACTGTCCTGTTTATACCACAAAATGTTAACTTAATGTGATTTTTGTGTTACTGATTTGTAAAGTTCTTGTTTCTTATGAAGTTATGTAATATTTTAATGCTTTGGTCTTTTGTTACCTTCTGTTTGTTAGCATGATTCTTTTTTAAAATTTGTGGTCCAAACAAAATCTGTTTCCAGTCTAAAAAAAACTAGACTACAGAAGTACCCAAGATAGAAATAGACAGAACTAAGCAATTTCTTTTTGTGTGGTCCAATAAATACAGACATTGAAGCAACCAAAGCATTTTCCTCGTGTGTGTTCATGCAATAATACTTAACATTGTAAATGTGAAATTATATCAAATCTCTAGTGAATTTTTATGTCTTTTGATATTAGGGAAGATTGTTGGTTTCTAGAAGAGTCTTTGGATCTCTTTTAGACAGATCTCCAGCTGATTATAGATTGTTTGGTTGTGAACATTTTGAGAGAAACACATTTGACTGACAATTCAAACTTACCTGAGTTTTAACTAAAAAAATTCTGAAGATGAAAACTGCCTTTTTAAATTCCATAAAGTACTGCATTTCTCTCATTCTTCTGTGTTTTGACTTCCTACTTCCAATAACAGTTATAAAGAAGAAAGTAAGTTTCATCATTCACCATGTGATAAGGACATGGATAGCCTTTAAGATTAAATGGGACATTATTGCAACAATCCAAGTGAATAAGTGGTACAGTACTCAGAAAATAAAGCAGTAAAAGGCTTTCATGAATTGGCTAGTAGAAAGTAGAATACAAGAGACGAGAAACATTCCCATCAAAAATGAGTGGCCTTAAATACAAATAAGGAATATTTTGTTTGAAACCTTGCTGCTGTGAACCACAAATGAAATCTATTGAATATATCCATCAATTCGCATTTTTCTTGCCATCAAATTCCTTGCTACAGTTAACAATTTGTGGTTGCTTTGATATCACTCAGGTTGCAGCTGTAAATATATATTTCAGCATAAAAGTTGATCTTCAGATAAGTTGGGTCCCCATTTTCATGGTTTTATCGTTTATCGGCTGTATGAGTCAACCCTCCAATTTTCTACAAGGAATGTGCCAAAATCTGGTGTCCGGGCCTCCCAGCAACAACCCAAACTTTGTAACAGCACTCCAATCACCAAGTAACAAATCTGTAAATTAAGCAAGCAAGTTAAAAATAAAAACAGTTTAAAAAATCTTTTGCTTCTGGCTGGAAAGATGCCAAATGGAGCTGGGCCCAAGTCGTTGCCGACTCCATTCTCAACTTTGGGTACATTGCCGTCTGCATTGAAGAAGTTGCCTCACTGCCCAAGTGTGCTCAGTGCAGGAACCACAGCTATGCGTCGGCTCCTGGCAGGTGCAGGGACCTCGGGCCCAGGCAGGTCTGGGGATCTTGGCCTATCGAGGAGGTGCATGGACCACAGCCTACTGGGAAGGAGCAGCGGCTTCAGCCTACCGTGCAGGAGCAGCAACCTCAGCTCTACAATTGTAAAATGTCTGGATGGATTATGGTGGCACTTGTCGATGGGGAGGTGTCGGGGAGTGGCGGCACTGGCTGTGGGGAGGTGCTTCTGGGTTGTGTTGTGCACAGAATCTACATCAAGCAGCTTTTTGAGTTGAATTTAAGGTCTCAAAAGTGTATCTGGCATATAAGTCGACCCCCCCCCCCCCCCCCATTTTTGAGTGATTGTTGAGGGTTTCAAGGCTCAATTTATATGCTGAAATATACAGATTTATTTGTAGATGTATCCCAAAGGTATTCTGAGATGCCTCCAAATCACACAATCAGGAGCTACTGAAAAATGTCTATAATAAACCTTTGTACTTTAATATTGGTTTGAACAAGGGAATTATCTAAGAGCTATGTATGAACAGTTGCCAGGTTTAAAATAAATAAATTGAGAAAGAAATTACTAAATTTGAAAACTTATTGAATTAACTAACCTGCAAATGTGCACTGTTGGTTTGTTAGTGTTCATGAGAGGCAGCCTGCCATTAATCACATTCTGATGTAAGTGATTTATCTCTGCCAAGGGCTGGTTGTGCCCTCTGCACTCAGCCATGTATTTCAAGCATATTTTCACATGAATTGGTGGATTGCCTTGGGCACTTCATTAAAGGGCAGAAAAATATTTGATATGACTGTCAGTCTTTCAGAAATCAAACTTCAGAATAGCCAATGGTAGAAGGAAAATATAGCAAGACAAAGGAGCATATGATTTTTATTAAAAGGTAACAGATGAGGTTCCAAGTAACAGGAGATGTAAAAAACAATTTACATTGATAGCCACACCAGGCATTCAGGCCATACAAGCCTTCAGGCATTAATAGTTATCATTAATGATGATAATGATATGTTAGCATGGTATATGAACTATTAAATAACTACTGTTCAGATTGCTTTTAGTTCTTGAAATTGAAAAAAAATCATTGTGATATTTTAGTAGTGTATAAAGTGCAGTACATGACCACTGTAAATATAAATGCAGTGAGGCATTTCAATGAATGTGTCCCTGATGTGCTCTATAGTTTTCCTGCAGTATATTTATAGTGAGAGAAATATGACATACTGAAATTGAAACAAATGGGCAGCTAAATGCATATTACATGAATTCTGTCCAAGTCCAAGCCTTTTCAGAGATATATGTCATGTCTATTTAAGAGAATAGTTCACAGTACATTTCTGGGTGATGATGGGATTCAAATATTCTTAAGAAGAATTTAAACAATTCTTTTCTCCTTGAAAACTTTAAAAAAATGTATACAATTGCATGAATACCTTCAACCTGCTGAGTAGATCGGGCATTTTCAGTTTTTATTTCATATTTTGTGCGCATAAGCTTCAATTTAAGGACATAAATTTAAAAAAACTCCAGTAAAACTGTTATCATATCCGATCATATCCTTTTTCTAAAATATTCCATCAGAATGTAGTTTGCAATTTTTGCATGTTTCTCTAGACCTACAGAGATATTCAGAATGTTAAAAATACTAAAAATAAATCTGTAGGAATGAAGATATTTATTCAGAGTTGTGCAATGGAGTCTCGTGGAATATGGATCATTAATAGAGAAGACACTAAACATTGGAGAGGTATCAATGGAATACAAACTGGTTAATTTGATACTCGTATCTAAAAATATTGAAGTAAAAAGAAGATGTTGTGAACTGAAACATTGGTTCTTTGTAAAATTATAGAATTCTTTCAGGGGAAAATTTTCTTCTACCAAAGTGTATGAGCTTTATCTGCCACCTCTTTGCCCAATCTCCTCATCTATCCAAGTCTCTCTGCTGCCTTTTGGTATTCTCAGAACCACCTTCTCTACCTATTATTTTGGTATCATCTGCAAATTTAGAGACAAAGCCCTCTATTCAATATAATTTATATCTAATGTAAACAGAAATGGCCCCAACACCAACCACTGTGGAACTCCACTGATAACCAGTAGCTAACTAGAAGAGGATCCCTTTATTCCTACTCTGTTTCCTGCCAATCAGCCAATTCTCTAGCCATGCTAATATCCTTCCTATAATTCCATGGGCTAACATCTTGTTTAGCAGCCTTATATATGGCACCTTGTAGAAGGCATTTTGAAAGCCCAAATACATAACATCCACGACATCTCCCCTGTCTATCCTACTTGTGATCTCTTCAAAACAATTCCTTTCAGGAATCCATGCTGACTTGGGTTTATCTTTTCATGCATCTCCAAGTATTCCGTAACCTCATCCTTGACAATCAACTCTAACAGCTTCCCAACCACCAACGTCAGGCTAATAGGTCTATAATTTCCTTTCTGCTGCTTTACTCCCTTAATCAGCAGAATGACATTCATGATCTTCCAGGAGCCAATATTCCAACCTTTTGACTTCTTCCTTACTTTTCTGGCATAATTTTGTTAAAAGCTTTTTGCAGTGAAATCTCTGAATATTCACTCTTCCCACTTGACAAGTTTCTGATCCATTAATTTAATTTTTCTTTTCCACTTTGACTTTTTTAAGTCTCCTGCAGGATCTCCATTGAAAATCAGAGAAATAATATACCATCTTTTTATTCGGCATTTTTCCACACGGTGTTGATTTCAACAAATATATACTTTGTTATTCTTAAGTTATTCCTATTTTCATTGTCTCTGGACCCATGGAGTTTTTGGAAATTATAAATTTGAACTTGATAATTGTCACATGAACCAAAAATGTAGTGATAGAGGTTGTTTTATAAGCAGGCCAGTTGGACATCCCATACCTAGTACAAGTAAGACGTAGTACAAAAGCTGCAGAGATATAGAGGGAGATAAGTTGGTGTGAAGCAAAAGCAACATAATTTTATTATTTTATGGTTTGCTCAGGTGTCTGATAATGGTGGGAAAGAGTCTGTCCTTGGTGACGTTTGATCTTATACTTGTGAACCTCCTTTCTGATGGGAGAAAGATGAAGAGAGTGTGATTAAGATGGGATGAGTCTTTTAATATGATGGCTGTTTTTCTAAGGCAGCGGGAATTATAGATGAAGGAGATTGGGTACATGTAATGGCCTGAGATATGTTAATAATTCTCTGCAGCCTTTTCTGGTTGTGAATGGAGCAATTCCTTCATCATGTCATGATGCACCTTGATCGAATGTTTTTAATAATCCATCTGTTGATAAAGGATGCAGGTGATGTACCAAATTTCCTCAGGTTTCTGAGGAAGAGAGCAGCACTTTCATGGTCGTTGCTTCAATTTGGTGGTCCATGTCAAGTTACTGGAGATTTTTACCCCCAGTAGTCTATCATCTCCACCTCAACTCTGTTGATGCAGACTGGAGGATGAGCTTCATTTCCCTTCCAGATGTCTAAAACCAGCTCCTTGGTCTTGCTGACGTTGAAGGAGAGATTGTTGTCCTAGCACCAAGCTATGTTCCTCTATCTTACTTCTTTGTTGTTCGAGGTCCTTCCTACAATAATGGTGTTGCTCTATAAATTTGTAGAGATGTAGTCAAGTGTTTGGCAACACACTCGTGTACAGCGAATATAATAGGGGGTTGAATACATTATCTTGTGATGTCCTGGTATAGAGGATGATCGTGGAGAAGATGCTGTCACTAATTCTCACTGATTGTGACCTGTGGGATAGAAAGTCATGGATCCAATTGCTGAGAGGTGTTTTGTGATCAAGGTCATGTGTATTTGGTTTGTATTGAAGGCAGAAAGAAAATCGATGAATAAAAGGGTGATGTTGATGTCCTTTTTCAGATATTCCAGGCCTGAATGTAGGGCCAGGGAAAGGACATCTGCTTTGGATTTATTATGGTGGTCTGTAAAATAGAGTGTGTTTAGATTGACTGGTTATTTGGTCTTTTTTGCCCTGCATCCAATCACATATCTTCATGTTCGTTCTTTCCTCTCTGCCTTCCTTTTCTGTTATTGAAAAAAATAGCAATAAAACAAATTTATCATTCTTATCATGGGTCCATTGACCTGGAAAATTAACTCTTGAGTTCTCCACTGATGCTGCATGTTCAGCATGCTGAAAATTTCCGGCATGTCGTCTTTTTATTTATGTAAATGGCTTGTTTTGAAACACAGTTTTGGTGATTTGATATTGAACATAGAAATTTACAGCACAGTCCAGGGCCTTCAGCCTTCAGTGTTGTGCCAACCCAATAGCCCACTCTAACAACCACATAGAATTTCCCTTCTTTCTTAACCTTCTAGTTTTCTCATTTATTGCACAGTGTTTCTCTTCTGGATGACGTTTTTATTTCTTAGCTAGGTAAAGAAATCCAAATTTAATCTGTGTTCTGAATATGAAAGTCCTTGGAAATGGTACCCCAAAGTCTCTCACCTCAGCAGTTTCGGATCAGGGTTTGTTTGATATTGATAACTAATCCAAAGGTGGGATGTTGTTTTATGAAGTATTGTAAATTTTTACTATTTAATGGCGTTTTTGCTCCTTATATCTTTGTTTTGTGTGCCATATCAAAAGCACTTTAGACAATGCCATTATATGCATTTATTTTTGAAAGTCTAATTGAATTCTGAATTGTTTTACTCAACCAAATGTGAGTTACCCGTGGTAACAATGTGGTGCACCAACAGAAATTATGATGATAGCCTGCTATAGCTGGAGTATGTCATGTGAAGGTGAATAAAATGCATGCTGGCCAGTGTTCAAAACTACTAATCAGAATGGGAATGAATTTGGTCACAGGGAAAATAATTTTGTTAATCTTGAATAATTTAACTTCATATGATGAGTTCAAAGGAAGTATGAAGTAATGTTCTGCTTGCTAAACAGTTTACCTGTATCTCATTTATTTAACTGTGGATTTCTTATTTTTGTACTTCATTGAATTATTTCAATATTTCTGCTGTAGGGTATTATCAAGGATAAATAGAGTCAATTTCATTAAAAGATCACCATGGATAAAAAAGATAGCTAATGCATTTCAGATAGCTTGTACCCACTGTGTTCATGCACATATTGAGCCTCTGCATTTTTACTGTGTCAAAGACCACATTTAGTAAATGTGTGAAGTTCGACAGTTAATATCAGTATTACTATAAACATTCAGTTAGAATCGAGGCTTAAGATTAATGGGATAAGTAGGTGAACATAACTTTGTTCGAGAGGAAGTCTAAGTGAGAGCAGCTGAATCATTATCTGTAGTTCCTGATCTGTAAGTTCAGGAATCTATAATGTGCTGAATTGTGAAGATGAGGGAATGTTTCACGAGCTCAAGCGTCTCATCTTTGTCATCTTAACTGTTCAGGTTCCATGAGCAAAACAACTCAGTGCACCTTCTCCAAAAGAAAGTTAAAAGCTGCAGAACTAGAAAAACAATTTGTATGTTTTGAGGTATTTTTTTTAATTCATAAAGTAAAATGAAGAATCATGATATGTTCTATGCATTGGAATGCAGCCTGTCCTTGTCCAAACTGGTGGTGCAGACTGGGGGTAAAAGGGACATTCAGGTTGATGTGGAGTGTGGAATTAAAATGGGAGCTCAAAATGGCCATTGCAATGGAGTGCATACCCTGTCCCCTAGCCCTCTGTTTCCCAATTCCTTTTCCTTCCTCCACCTGGTTCTACTGGGTCCTCTATCCCCTTCCCCTACTGATGCCATCTGCCCACTATCCCTCCCATATCTAATTTCACTCATCACCTTCATTGTTGTCTCCACTTATCATCTCCCTGTCACTTTCTCTATCTTTCTCCACCTCACCTTGGCTCCATGTACCCACTAACCCCGCTTCACCTGGATTCACCAATCATTTGCCATCCCCCTCCCCTTCCTGTTTTCTCTACATTTGAAAGCTTCACTTCCCATTCTGACCAAGTGCCGCTGATCTAAAATACTAACTCTGTTCCTTCCTCCACAAATGCTATGGGAGCTGCTGATAATTTCACTCGGCAGCTTTTTCTGCTTTGGTATTAAAAGTTAATAGTTTTGAACTTTAGAAACAAACAAAATAAATCAATAAATGTATTGCTCTCTGTAAGATGAAGAACAATTAACATTTCAAGGCAATGACATATTGGGATTTGAGTCTGATGGACAGAAAGGGAAGAAAAATTAAACACTTTTGAGCTGGGAGGGGAAGGTGAACAATGAAAGCTCAAAGGCAGATAATCTTTGTGGCAGTGCAAGCATTTCATTTATTTAAACACTCTGAAAATTGTTTTTGTATGATCTTGCTGAACATAGATTTTAATAGTTACTGCTGGATACTTGAGTATTTTCACCAAACAATTTTGAGACAAATAATTGTACAATTGTTCAAAATTCTTGGTATTGGAGTGATGGAGCTTCATACCTATACAGCTTGAAAAAAGGCAATTCGTTCCAACTCATTTATACTGCCCATATTGCCTTTCTGAGCCTGTCTTACTTGTCTGCGTCCTTTTAACCTATTCCTATCCACATAACTGTCCAAATGTCATTCATCATGTACCAGCTAGAATTCTTTTATTTTTTTTATTCCTTCATAAACTGATCAACTTTTTTTACATAGAGGTATCGAGAGAATTTTCTTCCATTGCCGCTATTGAAAGATTTCAACAGACTTTAAAGGCTAAATCAGATTATCATTATATGAAAAATACTAGGTCTTCTACGTAACAATTACATTTCCAAATTCTTTCAGTCCAATTATTTAGATGATTCCTGGCATTTATTCTCCAAGTAAATCATGCCTTTTGATTATTCTTTCCGAAAACTCCATTACAATCTATGTATTAAAGGGAACGGGTTTTTAAAAAAAAAGTTGTGGCATGGTTAGTGGGACACTATTTTAGCACCAGATTTTTTCTGGTATTCCAGTTTCCTCCCACCATCCAAGACGTATGGAGTTGTTGGGTTAGCTGGGTGTAATTGGACAGCATAGGTTTTAAGGGCCAGAAAAGCCTTATACTGTTTTATATCCTTAAAATATTTTTAAAAATGAAAAATTTCCCATGACCTGTTTGTTTTCCATCATTTTTTTAATATATATTGGTTTTTATGGACTCGTAAAGCAATTCAAACAATCAATAGAATCTTTTTCAACAGAGTGTATTTAACTCCCAACCCTCCCTTGATCCCAAACATATAATCATACAGGTTATACAAATACTAGTGGGGCTCACAGCCCCACCAAAAACTGAAGAAAAAACAACCTAGATGACTAAATAACATAGGTAAGGAATAAAAAAAACTAAAAAAACCTTAAAAAATGCACATCGCCTGCACCATGTCCCATTTCCTTAACTGCACTTCTTTCCCTGCGGGGACAGATTTTTATAGTGTCCATATTTCAAAGAGAGGGGGACCTAGTCAATGCCCATGCATTTCAAGTAGGGTTGCCATGCTTTAATGAATGTGTCATATTTCCTCCTCAGATTATGTGATTTTCTCCAAGGGAATGTAATTCTGCATTTTCATATTTTTTTGTGTGGTTTTTAATTGGGAGTCGGACTTCCATGTAACTGCTATACATGTCCTGGCTATTGACAAGGTGACCTTCATGAACTGAATTTGATATTTGGAAAATCTAAAACTCACAACCCCAATATCTCCCAGAAGGTACAACTCCGGATCTTGTGGAAAATCCACCTTTGTAATTTTTTTCAGAATGTCCAGCAGGTCCATCCAGAAGATGGACAGAGCCAGGTGGAATGGACAAAGGTTCCAATCTCCACACCACACCAAATGCACATTTCCGAATTTTCTGGCTTTGATTCATGTAATTTTTTTGGTGTGAGGTACAGCTGGTGGAAGAAGTTGTATTGCACCAAATGCATCTGGCTTTAATGACCCCAGTCACATTGTCCAAGCATAGGTCTTACCACCACTCTTCATTGATTGTTATGCCCAAGTCCGAATCCCATCTCTCATTCAACCTGTTTAAGCCCGGCTTTGGGCCCTCACTTTGGAATATGTAATACATCTTAGAGATAAATTTACACACATTCCCCTGTCGAATTAGAATCTCCATATTACTACATCTTGGTAGGGTCATAGACGGTCCTAATTTTTCCCTCAAGAAAGATCTTAATGCAGATGGTAGAAGTATGTTCTGTTAGACAAATCATATTTGTTCCTCAATTGTTTGAATGACGTGAGCTTCCTTTGTTTGTAACAGTCCTCGATACACCTGATCCTTTTGTGGCACCAGGTGTCCAGATCTTATTACCCAGAGTCAAGGGTATCAACTTGTTTAGGAGATATCCCCACCTTTCATCCAATATATTGATTTATTCTTTGCCATATCTGAAGTACATGCTTTAGTATGGATTTAACTATTTTATTTGAAATTAATTTAGTGTCCCATTTGTATATAAATTCTCCTGCCATCTTGTCACCTACTGTATTTAGTCCAATTTGCCCAGGAAGTTGTGGGGGGGGGGAGCTCAAAGAATGAGGTGATCAACCTTGTCTGGGCTGTCCAATAATATTTTTGAAATCTGGTAATTTTAACTACCTCCCCCCGGCCCCTACCCCACCCCACCCCAATTGTAACCACATGTCAACTTTTCCATGGAGATTAAAGCCATTTTAAAGAAACCCCATGGCAATGAAATGGGTAATGATGGAAAAAGATACTGGTGTCTTGGCATCACCTTCATTCTGACACAGTTAACTCTGCCCACCAGTGTTATGGGCAGAGCCCTCCATCTATCATGGTCCTCCTCAATCTTCTGGAGCTAAGGGAGACAATTAAGTTTGAACAAGTTATGTAAATATTTATATATTTTTATCCCCAAATACTTAATGCCTTCCTGTGGCCATTTAAATTGACTTCCCTGCTGATATTTTCTAATATCCCTGTTTGTCAAAGGGATAATTTCACTTTTGTCCTGATTTATCTTATACCCCAAGACCTTCCCATAATCCTCCAATGTAGTCTTCAGCCTGTCTAACAACCCCCCCAGGGTTTTGTCAAATACACTAAAACATCATCAGCAAAATGGTTGATTTTGTGCTTCACCTGGCCCACCGAGAACCCCTTTACGTCTGGATTCAACCGAATGACTTCTGCCACTGGCTCCATTGCCAGTATAAACAGCGCTGGAAACTATGGACAGCCCTGCCTACTAGACCTACTCAATGGAAACACTGGAGACATTTGCCCATTTGTAATAATTTTTGCTGGTGGTTCATAGTAAAGTGTCTTCACCCAGTTAATAAAGGTTTGACCCAATCCAAATTTCTCCAGTACCTTGAAAAAAAGTTCCACTCCAGTCGGCTGAAGGCCTTCTCTGCATCCAGAGATACGGCCACTCCTGGATCCACCCCCAACTGTGCCAGATGCACTGTTATTAAGCAGTCCAACTATATTGTTTGCTGACTGCCTCCTTTCTACAAATCCAGCTTGATCTGGATTTGATAATTTTGGCAAATATTTTGCCAACCTGTTAGCCATTGCTTTTGAAATGATTTTATAGTCTGTATTTAATAATGAGATAGGTATATACGAGGCAGAGTTCAATCGATCCCTGCCTTTTTTGGATATTACTGTGAAGATTCCTGTTGAGAAAGATTTTGGGAGGGTATGCGTCTCTGCCACCTGATCTACCATCCCTATAAGAAGGGGCATTAGCAAATCTTTGAATTCTTTATAAAATTCAGTGGGGAAACCCATCCTCTCCCAATGATTTGCCATCGTGTAAAGAGCTCAGGGTCTCTGCGATCTTCTCTTTAAAGAAAGTGGAATTCAGCCCCTCTTTCTCTTCCTGATCCAAATTTGGTAGGTCCAATGAAAGTAAGAAATTGTCTATTTTGGAGAGATAACCCCTTTATTCCGATTTATGCAATTCCTTGTAAAACCTTCCAAATGTGTCATTTATTTCTTTTGGTATATATGAGATCTTGCCTTCCCCTGTTAGAATAGTATTAATTGTTCTTGAGGCCTCTTCCACCCTCACCTGCCAGGACAAGACTTTGTGGGCCTTCTCACCCAGCTCATAATACTGTTGTCTAGATCTTAAAATCAACTTTTCCGTTTTATATGTTTGTAACGTATTATATTTGATTTTTTTGTTATTCACCAAATTTCTGTATTTTTCTTCCATACCTGCTCTTTGATAATCCTTTTCCAATTGACCTCTCTCTTGTTCTAGGGTGTTAACCACCTTCATTTGCCCCAGGATGTTTGTATATCCAATGACCTGGCTCCTTAAGTAAGCTTTTAATGTGTCCCGTTTTAGGAAGTTATCCTCAGAAGAGGGACAATTTGTCTCACAGAACAATTCTATCTGGGTCCTGACAAAGCTACAAAATTCTAGTTTTCCCAACAGCAGCATATTCCAACGCCATCTATACATTGAGGCCTGCTTATTTGGCATTATAATGGATAAAGTGAACGGAGAATGGTCTGACAGAAACTGCACCATGTACTCGGTTTCCACTATCCTACCCTCCAATTGGACTGATGCCAAAAATAAATCAATTCTACTGTAGAATGAGATTCAACTTAGCCACCTGGCCCTTGTTACTTTCTTTGTTGACTTGACCATGATCGGATCCAGACAAAAATTAAAATCCCCTCCAATCAAGATGTTCTCACATCCTTCACTTACTTTCAAGAATATATATCTTGTGTAAATTTTTCGTCATTGAAAGTTGTGGCATATATATTCATATATGTGTCCAAGATCCGAGTATATTTGACAACGTATCATTACAAATCACCCCACCAAGTCCGCAACCACTTTCTTGACCACTATTAGAACATTCTTCCTTATCAAAATGGCCACTATCCTGATCCTGAAATTGAAGGAAGACATTGTCATCTCACCCACCCACCCACTCTTTAATTTTAATTGCTCTTGTTCGGTGCGGTGCGTCTCCTGCAAAAACGCTATGTTCACCTGTATCTTTTTTAGGTGAACTGACACTTTTTCTCTAAATTAACACTATATAAAGAAACATAGCCCTCCCGTATTCCCCACACTTCCAATATTTACAATCCATTCTTCCCCTGAATCCCTCTTTCCCCTTTATTTACATTTATATTTAGTCTTGTTGTAGTGGCAGGGTTCTTACAAAGTCCTTTGCTTCCTTTGGTTCCTTAAAAATCCTTCTTTCTTCTCCTGCCCTTAATATCTTCAGTGTTGCCAGGTGAAGGAGAGTTCAATTTCTTTTTGTTTCAAACTCTTTTTTACCAGATCAAACTCCCTCCTGTGTTTCAACAACATCGTACTTATGTCCAGATAGAATAAGACCTTCCCTGCCCCCCCTCATATTCCACTGGACCACCCCCCTGACTTTTTCCCCAACCACTGCCACCCTCAAAATCCTCCCTCTTGATAGCGCAGGAGTCTAACTGGGATAAAGTGTGGCCCTGGATGTGGGGCAAGAGACTAATGGGTCCATTATATGTCCAAATTGTTTCCTATTTTTTTTCCTCCCCAGTATGTTTGGTATCCTATTTTGTAGGAACTCCACCATGTCTCTCCCCTCTTTACCTTCCTTCACCCCTACAATCTTAATTGTATTCCTCCTATTAATATTTTCTAACATATCTATTCTCTCCTACATCTTTACCCTGTGCTTTTCCCACAAAACCATTTCATTCTCCCCTTCCAATCTTTTCTCTAACCTTTCAATTCTCTCCTCTGTTTCCATTACCCTTTCTGTTAAGCTGTCTAACCTTTCTTTAATTACTCCTTGCCCTGCCACCAACGTCCTTAGACTTTTTTATTTTCCCAATGGCCTCTTGTATTTCCCTGGCAAAAGGCATCAAGCCCTCTGCCTCTTTTGTCAGTCTTCCATCACCATGTGTTGTCTTTCTTTCTTCCCCTTGCTGCTCTTCATCATCTTCCTCCTCTTATAACTCGCTCTCCGACTGTAGGCCACCCCACTATGTCTTTCCTGCCACTCTCCCTCTTACCGCATTGCCCCTAGAGTCCACCAGGCCCGATACCTTGGACACTCTCCAACACTCTGGTCCCGACCTCCTCGTACTTGCTGGTTGGAGCATTCTTACCAGGTAAGTCCTTACTTTCCCTGGTGCCTCTCTTCCCAGCCCATGGACTCCTCTTCTCTGCCACCGCCGATGTCACTGTGGTCTCTAACTCTGTCCGACTCCACCGGTCTCGCACCTCCAGGTTTCCCTCCACCTCTGTTGTTGCCATCATCCTGACCTCAGCCTGGCTCTGCCACACTCGTGTCTCCTGCCACCATTGATACTGCCACTGTCTCCTTCTCAGCGCAGGTTCCCTTACCTCAAGCCTCTGGGCTCCCCGTCTTCGCCTATGTCACCGCTACCTCTGTTGCCATCCTCTCTATCCCAGCCTGGGCTGGGATGGGTGGGGGGGGGGGGGGGGGGGGGGAGGGGAGGTTTCTAAACCTTAACATCTCTTTTTTAAATCTTTTTAACAGGGAGCTCTCCAACCTCATTATGCCTATACTGCTGCCATTTTCATCATTTTGACAATCTTTTTTCCATCATTCTTCACAACCCTCCAAATTTATTTCCATACAGATGGAAATAAACCATTGATTTGTGAATACACTGGGCCTCAAGAGTATCTGAGGGAAGGATTTTAATAACTGTTAAAATAATTGTTAAAAGATTAATTTGAACAGCATAAATTAAGCAACTACACCTTAAAATCCATCTTACCAGTTTGTTTTAATAGGGAGAATTGGAACAAAAAGTGATTCAATTTGCCAAGGAGAGGAGAAATGAGATTATTGGGCCTGCTTGTGTAACATATCACAGTCTGAGATGTTGTACCATTATATATTTCAAATTTAAAACTACTAATTTAACATTAAGCTTTCAAATTGACTGTACAAAGGTCAGCTTGGATGGAGGAAATTTGATATTTAGACAATCTGGCTTCTGCTAGTTTTTAGCAGGTGCCTTTATTGAGTGAGTTCCTGACCTGCGTCCAATTGACCTACTTTCTTGTTTAGGGCTGTAGATAACATGCAAACTGACAACTCTTTGATTAACATTATTTGAAATACTGTACAGTCTAACTTATCACAGCAACTATAGACAGGAGATAAACATTCTGCCAAAAGTGAGGCTCCATATAAAATATAGACATTTAAAGATCAATTTTGTACATAATTTAGTGGCTCAAACTATTATCCAGGGATTCTGCTTATTTGAATAACATTTTTTTATTATTGGATGGACTTCTGAACTCTCAAAATGTATGTGAATGTTGATTTTATGTTTTTATGATCAAATGTACATCCATCAGGCATGCTTAACAAAAATAAACCTTTGTTTCAATATTTAACACTTTAATATATTCTCCAATTCATCATACAACAGGAAGAGACATAAATTACACCAATTACCTGCTCCAGCATCTGTAATTGGTTTTGATGATAGCTGATCAAAATAAGAATGTGTGTTTTAAGTGATTTGTATATTTGGCATTGCTCCTTGTCACAGCAGAGATCTCCAAGCAATAATTCTATGGAGCAGAATTCTGGATAGTAATATAAGACTGCTTCAGCAATTTATCAATTGTGTCAGACTGCACACAACCTTTATTAGAATGTAACTGAAAACTGTACATAGACAAGTTGAAATAATTGCTTTTTTTATTTTGCAGCTTTTGATGAGCATTCAAGCAGGATACTATATCCATATTTGCCAACAATTGGTAGTTGGGAAAGAAAGGAATGAGGAGGATATGGAGAAGCTTGCAAATGGATGGGGCAAGAGAGTAACTGAATGAGCAAAATGATGGCAAATGGATATGATGTGGGATTATTTACTTTGGTAGAAAATACAAAAGCATCTGAGATCTGAATTAGCAGGGAAACTGATACAGCTTAATCAAATGGATTGCAGCTTTGTTAATGTAAATGAGAGCATCTGAACTAGGATTTGTCAGACTATGTACAGAAATCAGAAAGACGTGGTACAGATCTCCCCAAGAAGTCCAGGTTTGACCTGCGGAAAGCTATCTCAGCAACAAAGAGGCAATTCTGAGGGAAACTAGTAACAGAGCCAGATACTCGCCAGATATAGCTGGAAGTGCAGCCCATTACATCCTACAAGGCAAAGCCGAACATCATAAATGGCTGTGATGATTCAATACCTGATGAGCTGAGCACCTTTTATGCTCGCTTTGAAAAGGAAAATTCAACGCTACCAATGAGAATCTCTGCACAAGTTAATGACCCTGTGATATTTCAAGTTCAAATTTATTTATCATCCTATTGCACAACTTCAACCCTAGTCCTCAGTGCAAAACATGCAAACAAACACACAACCAGACATAATGTACATACAGACAAGTGATACACATGCTGGACAAATATACATATACTGTTTATAAATAAATAAATATTGTTTAATAAATAGTAGCATCTCGAATGGTTAGTGTGAGCAGTTAATTTAGTCGTTCAGCATGCTCGCTGCCCATGGGAAGAAGCTGTTTCTCATCTTGGTGGTACTGGTTCTGATACATGTATCTATTTCCCTATGGGAGTAGGTGAAAAATGCTGCGTGTGGGATGATAAGGGTCCTCAACTATTTTGGGTGCCCTGTTCAGATAATGATCCCAGTAGATCACATTGAATGGGGCGGTGGGGAGCTGGTGGAGTGAGATCCCACTGAAGCTCTCCCTCACTCTTGTGGTCCTGTGGATTCCCTTCAGCGACCATGATATACTGTGATAGAGCTGGACAGGATGCTCTCGACAGAGCTCCTGTCGAACATTGACATGATTATGGCTGGTAGCCTTGCCCATTTCTGTCTTCTTGGGAAGTACATTTGCTGTTGCACCTTCCTGGCAAATGAGGAGGTGTGTGTCTAGGATAGGTCACTAGTTATGTTGTCTCTGAGAAACTTGGTGCTCTCTATTCTCTCCACTTCCAAGTTATTAATGTGTAGTGGAGGGTGGTCATTCCTGGTCCTCCTGAAGATCACTGTCATCTCCTTCGTTTTGTCCATGTTGAGACTTAGATTGATATTCTTGCACCATATCACGAGATTTTCCACCTTTTATCTAGTGGAACTCATCGTTGTTGCCAATAAGGCCAATTACTATTGTGTCATCCTCAAACTTGATTACTCCGTGGGACCTGGATGTGGCATTGCAGTCATGAGTCAGTAAGATAGACAGGAGCTGGCTGAGCACACAGCCCTGAGGTGTGCCAGTGTTCAACGTGATGGTGCTCTATGTTCTGCTGCCGAACCATACAGACTATGCTCTTTCCCTAAGGAGGTCCAGAATCCAGTTATATCCAATTGCAGCGAGGGGTGTTGAGTCCCAGTGAAGACTGCTTCTCCACCAGGCTCTGGGAGTGGTTGTATTTAACACTGAGCTAAAATCAATAGGGTGTGAGGTGTTGTACACCAGGTGAGTTAGGACGGAATGGAGGGACAAGTCTATAGCACAGTGGTTCTCAAACATTTCCTCCCACACATAAACCACCTTAAGTAATCTATGACTGGATGCCATAGGTGCTCTGTGGTTAGTAAGGAATTGCTTAAAGTAGTATGTCAGTGGAGAAAAAAAAGGTTTAGAACCACTACTTATTGCATCATCAGTGGAATAGTTTTTACTATAGGCAAATTGAAATGGGCCCAGTGTCTCTGGAAGATGCGCTTTGATACATTGCATCACCAGACGCTCAAAACATTTTATAATGGTGGAGGTCAGTGCCACAGGGTGGTAGTCATTGAGGCCACATCCTGATCTTCCTGCGGACTGGCTTAGTTCGTTTTGCTTGGAGTCTGTATGCCAGGGTTTGCAGGATGGATATGTGATCTGAGTAACCGAAATGGGGGCGAGGGGCAGCCTTTTATGTACCAGGGATGTTGCTGTACACCAATCCAAAGTGTTCTCTCCACTGGTGGCAAAGTTAACATGCTATTAAAACTGTAGTAAGACTGCTTTCAGGTTGGCATCATTGAAGTCATCAGCTACAATCATGACACCTTAGAAAGGACGTGTGGGCTTTGCAGATGGCACTGTAAAGCTCCTTCATGTCTTCACGTCATTAACCAAAGGCAGAATGTAGACTGCAGCAATCAGCATGGCCAAGAATTCCCTGGTCTGCATTTCACCATCAGGTGCTCCGTCTCTGCTGAGCAGAACATATTCACAACAGACATTTGTGCACCAGGTCTCACTGATATAAAAATAGACTTCTCTCAAGTCAAATCAAAAGCAGCAGCGTCTCTACCTGCCCTGAAAGAGATGAGGCCATCAAGCTGGATCGCTGAGCCTGGAAAGGAGTCCTGGAACTATATTTCTTTCTTTTTAAGATATTGTTATTGATATTTAATATATAAACAATTCAACTGTACAATTATGCAATGTGCAATACATTTAAAATATTGGAAAAAGATTTCAAATGTGAACATAATTCAAAAGACAAATGCACATTGTCATTTAGTGTAGTAAAACATAACAGTAAACAAAAAAAAACAACCCAAAAGAAAGAGAAATAAAAGAAAGAAAGGAAAAATGAAGTTAAAAGTTCTTTTCAAATTAATTATAAAATTATTTTTCTTCCTGGAGTCATATTTCTATAATGAACAGAGCACAGAAACCCTGCAATTCTCTCTAGTTCAGATGCAGCCTCAGGTAAGATCTCCAGATTGTCAGGAGAGCGGTCTGAAGGGGTTAACTCTCAGTCTAACCCCGATACCGGCCCGCTTTCCACACTCTGCCTTCTCCAGCTGCGCCTCCCATGTGACTCCCATGATCTACTCCATGGTTTGCTGCAGTTTGTGTTCCCTTCTTCAATAGGTTAAAACTGCTCAGTATCTTTTCAATCCAATCCACTAGTTTGAAAGTCCAGTCATATTTCTTCATTTTGTTATTGATTCCCGATCATGCACAGTACTAATGGGGTTGAGGATTTCACCATTATGAGGAGCTAAAGTAGTCGCTGCAACCGCGTGCTCTGCCATTTATTTGTCTCTGAGACCAACGTCAGAATATTCTTCAAGAGGATAAACCTTTGTAAGGCGTCAGGCCCTGATGACGTACTTGGCAAGATGCTAAAAATCTGTGCCAACCAACTAGCAGGAGTGTTCATGGATATTTTCAGTCTCTCATTGTTGCAGTCAGAAGTTCTTACCTGCTTCAAAAGGGCTTCAATCAAAGAAAAGCAAAGTGAGCTGCCTCAATAACTATTGCCCAGAAGCTCTCGCATCTACTGTGATGAAATGCCAGAATCAACTCGTACCTAAGTAAAGATCTGGACCCATTTCAATTCACTCACCACCACAGTCGCTCCACAGCAGATGCAAACTCATTGGCTCTCCATTCAACTTGGACCACCGATACAACAGCAAGACATACATCAGGCTATTTTTCATCGGTAACAGCTCAGTCATCATCCCTTCACTACTGATCATTAAGCTGCAAAACCTGGGCCTTTGCACATCCTCTGCAACTGGATCCTTAACTTTCTCATTGGAAGACCACAGTCAGTATGAAATGGAAACATCTCCTCACTGACAATCAAACAGACATATGTCAAGGATGCATGCTTAGCCCACTGCTCTACTCGCTAAACACCCATGATTGTGTGACTAAGTACAATTAAAATGCTTTCTACAAATTTGCCGATGACACCATGGTTGTTGGGAGAATCTCAGACAGCAATGAGGAAGTGTAAGATAGGTCAGCTAGTTGAATAGGGTCATAACAACCAGTGCACACAATGTTAGCAAAACTAAGCTACTGATTGTTGACTTCAGGAGGGTGGAAATCAGGAAAATACAAACCAGTCCTCATTGAGGGATCAGCAGTGGAAAGGGTAAAGGATTTCAAATTCTGGGTGTCAACGTCTCTGAAGTTCTATCCTGGGGCCTCCATTTTGATGCAATCATGAAAGAAGTGAGGAATTTAAGGACATTTGGTATGAGACCAAAGATTCTTTCAGATTTCTCCAGGTGAACCGTGGAGAATAGTTTGACTGGTTGATTACTGTCTGGTCTGGAGGTGCCAATGCACAGGACAGCGAAAGACCGCTGATAGTTGTGAACTCTGCCAGCACTGTCATGAGGTCTCAAGAAAGCAGCCTCTCTTATCAAGGACCCTTACCACTTAGGTCATGCCTTCTTCTCACTGCTACCTTCAGGAAGAAGGTAAAGGAGTCTGAAGACAAATGCCCAATTATCCAGAAACGGCATCTTCCCCCTTTGCTATCAAATTTCTGAACTACAGACACTACCTCACTTTCTCTTCTTTTGTACTAATTTATATATTTTTTAAAAATGTAATTTATAGCAACTTTGCACCAGTAGTGCCATAAATAATGAATTTTGTGACATGTTCACGTTAATAAAATCTGATTCTGAAATCAAAATAAAGATTGAGAGATTAGGAATGGACAATAATATTTCATTTTAAATTATTTTTTTTAAATCTCCAGGAATAATGGCAATCTGTAGGATACCACAAAAAGTTAAATTCTGGTGTCTGAGATGATTTTTGTTTGGCTGTAACTTAGAATTATCACATGAATTAACAGGTATCTATCACACAGGTATCACTACTTACTTCTCCCATGTACTTGTAGTTGACTTGTTTTGATAATATGCCAGGATACCGCAGTTTATGGAAAGGGAACACCTCAGGCAGCTGCTGCAGGGTTTCTGGATTTCACTGCAGATCTGCAGCTGTTGGAAGTTGCTGTCACATTTAGGCCTTAATTAGCCAATTTCCACAGAGCAATTTCACGTAGGGAGCACTTTATTTTGTGAACTTGCATTCCTCGCATTGCATATTTATATCATGCTTCTTGGTAAAATACATTAATATATCAAACTTTCTTTCCCCTGCAGCCATTGTGCATCTTTCAAGGTAGAAGTAATTCATTTTGTTTTGAATTCTAGCAGCTAAGAAAGATGGATTCATTGAGGATGGAAAGAGGAACATCCTTCAGTGGTGTTTCTTAAATTTTACACTCCTGTTGCAGGTGGTTTGGCTAGCAGTGTTTCCTCCACAAAAAAATGATCTCTACCATGATTCACAGATAGGTTCCAATTTAACTCTATGATCCAATCTGCAATGGATACAACAGTAGAAATTGCAAATATATCCATGGGCATAATCAAATGCCAGAAACATACAGCAGGTCAAGCAATATCTTAGAAAGAAAAATTGAGTCACTGTTTGAGGGCATTGTCCCTTCAGAACTTGAAATGTGAGAAAATGAGCAGATTTATCATGCCAAAATGGGGAGAATGAACAAGAGGCTTATCTGTGTTAAGGTGGAGAGCAAAATTTAGACTGCACTCCATAACAAACATTTCCTCTTCTCTTCACTCCTTTCCCTTCTGTAACTTAAAACATTTCACTTTTTTGGTTGCGACAAAGGGTCATGGGCTTAAAAAAATCTTTGTTTCCTCACAGATGCTGCTTGACTCTTGATTGTTTCTATTTAGATTTAGCTTAAAAAATAGACTTGAAGGGAAATAGATTTTGCATTTTATATAAGATGACAGGTAAATGTTAAATAAGAAAGTCTGCAGAAGCTGGGGTTGAGTGCAGTACACAATAGTGCTGCATGCTGCTGAGTTTTTCTATCACGTGTATTGCAACAGGCAAATATGGTTGATTTAGGGGGCTATAAACACAATGAAATTTGTGAACTACAGGGAATAGTTTTGAATGAAAGTAGATGACAAAGTAGATTTTACTTCAAGGAAATGTAAAATTTGAAGTTTTTGCTTAATTTTCTCGAATTAGATCCAGTAACTTTATTTAAAAGTTTATATATAGTTCCAAAAATGTTGTTTCTTTTCTTCTCAAATTTGTTGACTGAAATTTAAATTCATTTGTAATGGCTAAATGGCAATTGACACATTTGCTTCTAATCAGTTTATGTTTGTTGATTTAGTGGGCTTGTATAATTAAGATAGCTCTTTTCATTCATCATGTATTGCATCTTATGAGTTGCAATTTTGATTTCAACATTTAGTAATTTTATTAATAGTTTCAGATTTCAAAAAAAAAACAGTTGTTTATGGTCCAATAAAGGTTTCAGTTTTGTATCTCCCACATTGCATTTAACAACAGTGGTATTTGTTTAAAAAAAATATCTGTTATTCTAATTCCAGGCAGAACTCAGTGGAGTAATGTATTTTCAATTGTTACAACCTAGACCACCAATAGAAATTCACCAAGGCAATGGTATCTACAAAACAATAATTTTTATTAATATCTATTAATAATATAAAATTTTACTTAATTCTAAACTTAACCCCACTATGTGCAAATGTATTTGTGTGTGTGTGTGTGTGTTGTTGTTTGTTTGTCTGTATGCATGTTGTGTCTGATTGTGGGTCTGTGCGTTTTGCACCGAGGACCAGAGAACGCTGCTTTGTCGGGTTGTACTTGTGCAATCAGATGACGATAAACTTTTTCTCTCTTTTTGCCTTTCAATATGCTCCTTAAAACTACCACTTGACCAAAGTTTTGGTCATCTGCCCTGCCTTTTTCTTATATTTGATGTTAACTTTTAATCTAGTGTATTCGTGTGAGGTTTCAAAAACTTGGAGGTGAAAGCCTCTGAGTGCTTAATGATAAAGAATATAATTGGAAGGTAGGAAAGATGAAAGGGGGAGCACTGTAGCATAAAATGCCCTCAGTTTTGTGCAGAAAGTAAATCTGTGACGCTACTGTGTGTCATTGATCAAGCTAGGATAGAGTTCAATGACAATGAAGTGTATAACTTATTTGAAATTTAATCATTTATTTGGGGCAGTGTGGTTACAGCACCAGTTACCAGGGTTCAAATCCAGCATGATCTGTAGGAGTGTGTATGTTCTCCCTGTATCTGTGTGGGTTTTCTCCAGATGCTTCAGTTTCCTCTCACTGTTCAAAACTTCCCAGAGGTGTAGGTCAATTGGATGTACTGTAATTGGGTGGCATGGGCTCGAAGGCTAAAAGTGCTTATTACTGTGTTATATGTCTAAATTTAATTTTTTTTAAAAATTGCAGAAATCTTTACTTTTTGGTCAGTAGCCAAGGCAAGTAGCCAATTCCTCTCACTTTGTTGACCTCCACAGAATTATTCTGTTAGAAGTTTATTTGCATACCAAAGAAATTTTGCTATCCATTTATTTCTCACTTTCAGGCATAGCTCTAAATGTGTCAGTTGGAGATACCACAATTAAAAAGAGCTTTCCTGAGCATCAAAGTTCTCCAGTTTTTTTCCTTGTGTGTCCTAAGCCAGCTAGATCAACACATGTGATCTGCAGATAATATTTATCTTCCATTCTATTTAAACACTCATTTGATGTGGGAAATTTTTCATCATGCAGAGAGATGGAGTGATGACTGTTAGTTGCTCCATGTCACGGACTTTGAAGACTTTTGTTTTATTTGTCTGTAATCTTGTACTGCTCTTTGAAGATGCAATTGCAATTTTGGATTAAGCAACTAATGTGATTTCATTTCAACTCCAATTCAATTAGCCTTTTTATTTGGCTATAGTTTTAAAGTTTTCCTTAATGCCAATGGAATACTGTAACTAAAAAAAAGTTAGCAGATTCTCACGGATGGAACAGTTCTTTGGAATACAGCCTCTATATAATTTTCTTCACTAAAATAGATTCCTAATATTTTAGCCTACTACTGTCAATGTCAATTTGGCTCAGCTTTGACTATTCCATCAATGTTCAAACTTTTGCCCGCCACAGGATATGGGAGGACACTAGGTTGAATTATGCTATGTGAACTTTTATAGAATCATATGAGGTCCTTCAGCCCAATTTATCCATGTCAACCAAAATGTCCCGCTCAGACTTGTCCCACCTGCCTTTAAACCTATCCCATCCAAATTTTTCGTAAATGTTACAATAGTACTGCCTTAACCATCACTTCTGCAACTCTTTCTGTACACTCGCTACCCTTTGTGTAAAGAAAGAAAGTTACCCCTTGGGTTTTCCTCCCTCACCTAAGCCTATCTCCTCTGATTTGCTAATTCCCCCCATTCTTGACAAAAGACCCAATCTATTTTTCTGATCATGATTCTGTGAAGAACTGCTGGTTGGATGCAGTCTAGTGTGGAAATGTGGAGCAAGTTGGAACACAAATAGTTGCATTCCCAGGCTCACGCTTTGGTGCAAGTGTATTCTGTTATGTAGCCAAAGAACTGGATGCACTTGATTTCTAACCCCACAGCATTGCATCAAGCATGACTGAGGCCAAAAGTGTGATGCCTTCACCAATCTTTATTAAAATGGTGTTTTAAGTTTTTTAAACCTTTTTATTCAAATTATATTAATGTTTCTAATTCATTTTCATTACTTAAATATACTTAGATCTCAATTTTCATCTTGTAATCTTTTATATTTCTTTCTAAGGAATCAAAAAAAGTTTCATGATAACTTCCATTATCTTGCAGATAGATCACTTGACTATCAACAGTCGAAAAACCAGCAGAAATATTTTAATCAGGATGTGGATGATGAGGATGGTGAAAACATGAGTAAGAACACTGACTATTTCAGTTTATGCACACAGGACTACTTCTGTCCTTTATTCTGATGAAGCAAAGCTTTGTTCTTTAAATTGAAAATCCATCAGTAACCTTTACATACTAGCCCAATTTTGTGTTTGGTAAACTGATGCTTTCTTGTCACTTTTTCAGAGTTCACATCAGCTAGCAAAGTGAGATGTGTTCTTCTATTTCGTGCATATTTAGATTTTGTGTGGTACAAGCAAAAAGAAAGGTGGAGGTCAAACATATTTTTGATAGAGTTGTTTGTTTTAGGATGCAGTTTGTGACGAAACTCATTGTGACCCAGGCTCTTTCCTCTCAGTGTACTTGGTGTCTGAAATCTCACAAGTTCAGTCATTTACCCCAATGTTCATTGACAACAGGAAATAGTATCAAAGAGAGATTTGAATGAGTGGTATTATCAAATGTTGTTGAAAGGTAATGTATCAGACACGTGTAAAGATTGCTGAGTACTTTTGGATAGCAGCAAGAAGCCCACCTGCCTTCAATTGACAAGGCTGACTCTGAGCTAAGTGGTAATTGGACATTTGCGACATAAATAGCATGAAGTGGCAGAGCCAATGGGAATACTGGGGAAAAACTGGCTGAGCCGTGGCACAAAGCTTATGAATCCTAAGTGTGTACTAAAATTTACAAAACTATTAAATATTTAAAAAGCATTTAAGAGATATTAAAACACATAAATTGTTAAAAACAATTAAGTAAACTTTGTTGATCCGGAAAATTTAAAAAGCCCAATACTTAACTGAACCTTTGTAACAATGCTCTCCACTGATGTGCACAGGCCAGTGGTGGAGTGGTTAGTAAACCATCAGTCAGCATCTGCCGGTCTGTTTGGAGTCTCCACATTTGTGGATGTTTGCCAGGCATCCCTGATGTTTGCCTGGGAAGTGCCATCAGTTTCACCTCGAATTGTGGGCAATTTCGCAAGAGAATCCAAGCAAGTGAGAGGCTGTTTCACTTAGGTTGTTGCAATGCAAATGTTATAATTTTCCTAATTGTCCTGAAGGAGGAGAAAATATGAAAAGCAAAATTGAAAAAGAAACTGCTATTTCTGCTTGAACATTTTAAGTGGTCTTAGAAATATTTAATCAACAAAGAGAACTGCTAAATTGCAATAGGTTTTGGCAAGCATTGTTGCTCAGATAGAATAAAGGCAAACCTTGGGTTACATTAGGGTACATTCCTGAGAACTGTCTGCAAACTGATTTCTGCGTAAATCAGAAATGTCCATTTCTACAGTAAAATATGTAATGCTCCACGTGCACTTGTTATTTTTCATTCATTTCAGTGGCCAATCGCCCTAACACTACCCATAAATAAACTATTACAACGTATGTTGTAATAAAAACATTTTATTATTATTATCAACTTAAATAATTATTGAAAAATGTATGGGAGAATTTGCATAGATTTTAGTAAGTAGGTCACTCATATCCTGGGAGCCATGTATATACAATTTTACATCTCATATTTACAGTTAAACCTTTAACTAGTAAACAAAATATAACTTTTTGCTTGAAATTGATTATCTGCTTCACTGTTTGATATTTTTAAATATAACAGATGGTAGATTTCTAAATTAAAACCACTGTTTGTTGATGAAACTGCAATCTGCATTGTGGAATGGTAAGTATTTGGAAATGCATTGGGTTAAGTGGAAAAATCAAACATTCCGGGAAGATTCATTCCTGATTATCAAGAAAAGTAAATGCACCATCTACATATTTGGCTTTTTTTCTTTCAGGTTTTCTATTTAAAAATGGATATTTACTGTTTTTGGACATATTAATAATAATTCTGTTATATTAAATAAAATGTTTGCCTTCCTCCAATCTGCTGACATGGCTAAATTCACAACATCCTGCTGAGATGGTAGACTATCTCCACCTAACTTTATGATGTTCAACCAATTGTTGTGTTAACTTTGGGTATTTCAGCTTTCTTTATCCTCAATTATTTGCAATAGTATGTAATAAAACACTAATTTTGTTCATTTTTTTCTGTTCTTTAAATTTCCTTTGCAGATTTTAGCAACTTCTATCCCTCTCCTTTTTATTCCGGGTCAGCGATCCTCTTCCTAAGTATCTTCATGCCACCGACAATCCAGTTGGATATGTAGGAGGATGAGACCTTTAAACAATTCTGCACCAATCATCCTTGAACTTGGATAATTTGGATCAAGCCATCTCGTTAGAAATTGGATGGAAAGTTATTAGATGGCATTCAGTATATTATATTTGTATTGAAGGAAATTCATGTTATCAGGGACAAAAAGAATGATCACAATCCTAAACAGTTCATATTTTTTTTCCATTTGTAAGCAGAAAGCCTGCTTCTGATGGTGTGCTTTGATAATAAATAAAATTATGATATATGTCATTATTGGTTTAAAAGAATAACTGAAACCTGGAACTGAGGTGAATTATTTCCAGTCCAACAACTAGAATGTAGTGACTCCATAACTTCCTCATCTACTCCTCCCTCCCCACCAATCATCCTCTTGGCACCTACCCCTGTGACCACAGGAGATGCTCCACCTGCGCCCTCACCTCCTTCCTCACCACCATTCGGTGCCCTAAACAGTTCTTCCGAGTGAAACAACACCTATGAACCTGCAGAGGTCATCTTCTGCATCTGATGTTCCCGTTGTGGTCTCCTCTACATTTGAGAGACTGGGATTTGTTGAGCACCTCAGCTCTGTCTGCCACAATAGCATGGATGTCCCAGTGGCCACCCATTTCAATTCCCCATCCAAATCCCTTACTGACAAAACTGTCCATGGTCTGATGCACTGTCAGACTGAGACCACCCGCAGATTGGAGGAACAACACCTCATCATCTGTCTGGGCACTTTCCAATAAGATAGCATTAAAATTGACTTATCAAATTTCCATTAGAACCCCTAATACTCCCTAAATCCCCCCTTCTTCTTTCCTCTAGTTATTCCCCTTTCCCTCTGTCTCCTATCACAAAGCCAAAATCATATCTCACCTTTCCTCATATCCAATTAACACCTTTTGTTGATTGGTCTAGACTTCTCCCCTTCCCATTCTTCCACCGTTCTCTCTCAGTCTTAATTGAGATGCCTGACTGCTTTTTGCTTTTACCTTAAAGAAGGGCTTAGGCTCGAAACATCAGTAATATATCTTGACCTCTGGATGCTGTGAGATCACCTGAGTTCCTCCAGATTTTCTCTGTGTTTTTACAACTAAAATGTACTAAGTGAGGACTGCGAGCAGTCAAATGAAGTTCCAGCTGCTCCATGTACTGCCCTGATCCAGTTCCAGAAGTGGCATTTAACAATCTGATGCAATACCCGATTCAGCACAGGTTGAATGTGAATTTCATTTAATGTATATAGGCTTGACCCTAGGATGGAATACATTTTATTTTACAATATTACAGATCAAAATTAGTTGCAGCTATAGAGACATACCCTTGTACATTAAGCAATTTTAGATCTTGGGTTCAGTTAAGTCTATAAAAATCCCCTTCCAGTTGACCATTATTTAATTATAAGAAAATTCTAACTGTCCCAATTAGTTTTGGAATGAAATTAATTCAAGGCAGAAAAAAATGCACACTTCCCTTTGTACTATAAAATCTTTGTTTTATTGACTGATTTTTTAAAAATTCTATTTATCAAACCTCTCTTGCTCAAATTGCATTTGGTGAAATTGATTCCATCTTGCACCCCTTATCGGTGACATCAAATACTATCTATTCTAATTAACTGAATCGGGTGGAACCCTACCTGTCCATAGAAATTACTGTTAACAATTCATGAATGAAATTAGGATTCATGTTTAAATAAATGCAAATTTGATTTAGCCTGAATGAATTAGCACAAAGTTTAACTGACTTGAAGTAATATTGGGAAAACAAATTATTTTATTCAACATTTTTATTTCTATACCTGTGTTTATTCCTCTGTTAAAGTTGGTAATGGATGCCAGAGGAAAGCTTCCTGCACATTTGTGGAATGAAAATTAGTCTAGCAATAATCATCTAAATTTGTGAGCACTAGATAAACCGTTCACCTGTTTGCAGCAACAGCAAGGACCACCCCCCACCCCCAGTGCCCAACCACTTTAATTCCACTCACCATTCCACACTGACTGCCAAATTGAACCGCCCACATGTTGGTGGAACAACACCTTGTATTCCGTCTCGGCAATCTTTGACCACATAACATTAATATTGACCCAATTTCTGTTAACCCCGTTCACCTCTCTCTCTCTCTCTCTCTCTCTCTCTTTCCCTTACCCCTCTGTCTCCCTCCTTCAGTTCCCTACCCCCTTCCCTTCCTTCTCTAATCACAGAGCTATCTTTCTTCGCCTTCTTCCCTCTCTACCTATCACTTCTTAGTTTCTCTCTCTCTTCTGCCTTTCACCTGTCAGCCTGTGCACCTCCCCTTCCCCCACCTCTTTATTCAAACGCCTTCCTGATTTTCGACACTCCTGATGAAAGACTCAGGCTCTATATGTTGACTGCCTTTTACTTCCTATGGATGCTGCGCTATGTGCTGAGTTTCTCCAGCACTTTTGTGTTCTGCAACTTAGACTTCCTCATCTTTAAGTTATCTCGTAGTTTCTTGAGGTCTACATTGTATATGTTCCTGGCTAGATGAGCCAGATGTTTAGAAATGTCAAAATGTTATGGATTTTACTGTGCAAAAATAAGGGGATTCTATTGCAGCCTTGCTCTGATGTGAATTTTGGCATTACATGTCAGATATTTGTGGCTTAAGTTGTTGATGGACATGCCATATGGATAATTTCTCTACAATGCCATTGTGATCCATATTGCATTTTGTTACGAGTTAATTATATATTTCCTACAGACAACATTTTAGTGACCCTGAATTTGCAATCTTTAGCAAAGCAAGGGACTTCTTGCTATTCTCACAAATACCCAGCAATTTTGGCGTAAAATTTAGTCCATATTAAAGAATTCTCACAGAAAGGAAACAACGAGGGAATTTTACTTAATATTTTAGTTGTAAGTTGTAAATGATTGTTGCATCCATATCTGCTTAAGAGTAAGTTGAGGGTGAAATATTTTAAAATTCTTTATTTTGAAAAGCTCATGAAATTATAGAGACTGCAACTGCAGTATATATTGCAATACTTCTTGAGCATTTTTGAATCTTTATACAGTACTCGCCTTTAAATACAGGTACACAATCCTTTATCTGGATATTTAAAATCCAGAAATCAGCATTTTTTTCCTGGTGCTGGTACAGCAGAGGGAGGGAGAGAGAGAGAGAGAGAGAGCAGCACAACTAGGTTGGGCGGGGGTGGGGGAGACAGAAGCGTGACTCGGGTGGGCGGGGAGGGGAAAGAGACGACAGCGCGACTGGAAGGGAGTGGATACGACAGCACAATTCAGGTGGGCTTAAATCTGGGGCGGCTGGCTTTTGTTCTAAAATCCGGAAAATCCAAAATTCAGAACACACTGTCCCCCAAGGGTTCTGGATAAAGGATTGTGTACCTGTAGTTGACATTTCTTTTAAATGGTGAGTTAGATATTATCATTCACATCTTTTTTGAATATTTTATTTTAATTTTCATAGACTCATCAAACAAGCATTGTAATCTTTTTTAACATTCATATAACATGCAGAGTCTGGTTTATCCCCCCATCCTCGTACAACTGAAAGTACTATCAATTAAATTACTTCGATAGCAAAATGAAAAATACCCCATAAATTCCTCCTCTTTTCCCCCTCCCAGTTTATCTTTACCCCCCCCAGCACCAATAACCAAGCTATTTGTGTCAATCCCACAAATGCACCCATCTACCACTTGTATCTCCGTCCCTTTCCTTGAGCTCCCCAAATTCATTCTTACTTATAATATACATTCATCGTTAACATTAACATTATGAAAAAAAGCACATATTTCCCCACAGTTATAATATTTACTGTCTATCTTTCCCCTGATTCCCTCTTTCCACCTTTACATTTACGTTTAATCCCGAAGCGGTGGTAGAGTTCTTACAAAGTCCATTACCTCTCTTGGATCCTTAAAAAAAAGTTTATTTCCCCTTCCGCCTTACTATCTTCAGCGGTGCTGGGTGAAAGAGGGTAAACTGGTTCCTTTTTGTTTAAGGCTCTTTTTAACCAGGTCAAATTCTTTCTGTCAAGTTACCCAGCCTTTCTTTGATTGCCCCCTGCCCTGCCATGTGTCTTCAAAGTTCTTTTTATCTGGCTAATGGCTCCAGTATCTCTCTGGAAAAAGGAATCAGGCCCTCTGTCCCCTTTATTTGCCTTTCACCTCCCTGTAATACCCTTCTTTTATTCCCTCGTTCTTCCTCCTCCTCCACCTTGCTTTCCGACTCCTTCACTTACTTTTTGTCTCCAGGCCGTCCTGTCATTCTATTTTCCCACCAAATCCCCTCAGGCCGCACTGCTCCTGGAGTCCTTCAGGCCCGCCACCTCGAACGCCCTCTGACACCTTGGACCCGACCTCTTTGTGCCTGCTGTTTGGAGCGGAGTTACCAAGTAAGTCCTTGTCTTCCAGTTTACTTTTTCTTCCAGCCCAGCCCGTGCGGTCTTTCCACTGCCACCAGCATTGTCACCAACTCCACTTTGACTTGACTCCTCAACTATGGGTCCCCAACTGTTCCGTGCCTGACAGCTCTCCTGTTGCCGCCTGTCTCACCGTCCACTCCTCGACTTGACTCCCCTGACCTTGGGTATGACTTTGGGCCTCACCATCTCCTGCTCTCGCTGTTTCGGTCGCGTCCTTCCCCCAGCCCCCTCGAGATCCAACCTTATTGGAGCCACCTGTCTCTCCTTCCTGGGTGAGTCCCGTTCCCTCGGCAAGCTTTGTGGCTCTGTTGTTATGGGGCCATCTGTCTCTCCTTCCTGGGTAAATCCCGTTCCCTCGGGAAGCTTTGTGGCTCCGTTTTTACTGTCACCGCTGCACTGGGTCAGCCTCTCCACCATGTGGTGAGTATCTTCCTCCATCCTGTCTTTGTTTTTTTTCCCCATCTTTTTACTTTCCCTTCTCACTCTTTATTCATATTATTGGCTGTCTTCCTTTTTGGGGTCTTTTTATTTTAGGGGATCTTCTTGTATTTATCCTTCTCTTTTCCTTGGGGAGGTCTTGGATCACCCTACAAGCCTCTCATTGCAATCTTGGATCTGTCATTCACATCTTTAACAGTTAAATTGCAACAGCTGGGGAAGGAGCTTTGCATAACTTTACAAAACTAAAATGACTCAAGAAGGTTTCCCAGAACAGAACTGAAGCTTTATGATAATAGTTTTTGAGATGATTGACTCAGTGCAAATGCCATATTCAAGTCCTTCACAGCAAAAATAATCTCTGCTATTTGTGTAATAGCACAATGCAAAAAAGTGCTGCAGAAACTCAGCAGGTCACGCAGCACCCACAGGAAGTAAAAGGCAGTTGAAGTTTTGGACAATCAATTGAAAAAAATGCTGATTTGTGCTTTATTTAAACCGCTAAATATAACTAATTAATATTGAAATGTTGAAACATTTGTTTTTATTGTTCCAGCTGCTGTTGTCTCCCACGCATTTAAATGGAGACTCTTGTGCTTCCAAGTTTGACCTTGATGCACTATCAATTACTAAAAAGACTAGAGTTACAGAACTATAAGCTTGTATTTACAATAAACTGGAGGGTCATCGGATGTTGTGATCCAGGCTTTCTGGAGAGGGGTTATGGTGTTGGAGTCTTTATTCGGGGGGGGGGGGGGGGTGGCGAGACATGAGTTCAGTGGGTGAAGCCAGATTAATGAGAGTACAGTAGTTCACCACAAACCTGACACAAACTGCAGTAGCATAAAAAATTCCTGCTTAAATCTGGAAAAGTTCAAACTGCCCTGTTGGGTCCTAAGAGAAGTTGATTGGTGCAGTAGAGCATAAAATGCAGCTGCTGGTTTAGGCCCATAGTAAGGAAACTTGATTATATCCTACCATCCATGCTGACGTGGGAATAGAAACTCTGGGTCAATAGTTTTAGCCATCTTTACATTAATGCTGTCTTTTCCCTCTGCTTCATCACTCCCAATAACACAAAGAGGTTAAGTGTGACAAGAGCATTTCATTTTTATTTATTCAGTTCTTGAATTTCTCAACTGTTGTTTGTTGTTTTAATTTTTTTCGGAAAATTGCAAATATTTGCCTACCTTGAGTTGAATAAAGCTGAAAAAAAAATCAATTCCCAGCCTTTTCTGAATTAGTTACTTCTGCTCTTGTTTTCGAGATGTAATTAGGTCAGAGAACAGGTCAATTTTACTGTCTGTATTTAACTACCTTTTTATCAGTTGTAAAAGAGGCCTTCTTTGGGAAATTTAGCTCCGAGTGCATATATTAACTGCAGCAAAACAACCAAGTTTATAGTGTAATTTAGGCATCCCCAAAAACCATGAGGTGAGTTGAACCAGTGAAAACAGCTTAAATTTATAAACTGTTTATTTTTAAAATCTTTTCCTACAAAAACACAGAAAGCCACTTGCATTGAGTATGAAATCAAATGTATTCAGAAAATCTCCCCCCCCCCCCAACTAAAGTTCTGACATTTTGATTGACCAAAATTGTTGAAGATATTTAACAATTTGGACAAACTGCATCAAATACCGAGCACTCAGTAGTAAATAACTGAAAGCATCACAGGAACTAAACAAGATGCAATAACCCATTTGCAAAGGTGATTTAGTGTAATAACTTGCCTGCAGCACATTTTTCACACAAATGTTGGTAATACATCCATGTAAAATTGACTTATATTTTTTAACAGTTTTGTTTCTTATAGAAGTGATTATTAATTTGATCAAGAATATTCTTCTTTTTCAAGATGCCTTTTCCTTTAATGCGTTGCCAGAGTGGGTATTCATATTTGTGAAACTTCCTTGTATTTCTCCATACCTGTCCTTCAGTAAGCATGGGTGTATGAATTTAGGGTTTTTGGTCAATTATTAAGTCTGAACAAAAATCTGTAAGTAACTAACCAAATGTTATTAAAATTTATATTGAACCAAGGGCACAAGTTTCATGTTAAACAACTCCAGCATAATAAATAAGCTTAGAATTAATTTTCTGCCATTAGCCAAAGGGCATGTTCTAAGTGTGAAGACCAAAGCATGCAGGAAATTGCAACATGGTAAATATACTATACTTTTGTTCACTATTACATGATTTTTTTTTGGTTTGGGTAGTCGTTTATGAGGAAGAATTCAGCAATTGAACCTGTGGAAAGGAAAGTGATCAAATTCAGATCACACATCAATCATAAAATAGCTTGTGAAAGCTCATTTATAGACTGTTAAAAGTAATTTAATTGCTAGTGCACTTACTCCTTCATATTTCATTTTTCATAACTTGATCCAGTTATTCGCCAATTCACCTGACCCCCCCGCATCTGCAGAATTTCTTGTTTAAATTATAGAAAATAGTTACTGCGTGCTATCAAACTTAAAGGCAATATCTCAGCTATAGGCATGTTAACGTTTTTTTTCCACCATTTGAAAATCAGTTGTATTTGAAGAGGTATTCAATTGCATATGAAGTTTGAATGCAGATTTTGCTTTTTGAACATAAATGTCTCATTATCTATTCATGTGAACATGCTTACTGAAGTCCGTTTCATTCATTTGCTGTAAGTAAGCAGACTTGGTGTGAATTACCATTGTTATTCTACTAATTTTTCTACCTCTTTTGTCTTGTGATTTTATTTGTTATTGTGATTAACCCCAACTATTATATCCTGCTGCATTCTTAAATTTCAATGCCTAACATTTGTTTTCTTGAAAATCGTCTCTATATTATCCAAAATAATAATTTACTCATCAGTAGGTGAACACCTCTCTTGCCTCCTTGATCCAGGTATTCATGCAAATGGCTCACGTATTCTTGCAGCACATGTTAAATAATATGCATTTGTATCATGTACCTGAAGGCATATTGTCAATGTATAAAATATACATCTTTCAATTGTTGCACACAAGTATTACTTTTGGAAAACTGAGCTGAAATTCATTCTTGATACATCTTTTGTATTGACAGTATCTTTATAAAAATCCATGACCAAGTCAACATCACAACTTTCAGATATGCCAAGGTGTACATGTAAATACAGGAAAATTGGAGTCATGCTTCTTTGTGATTAAATAAATGTAATTCACTATTTTCTTCCAGAACACTTGTCCATCTGTTTTATCCCTTCCTGTTCCCCTTTATTGGTATTAGGAATTCCCACTCTGGCATTACAGCTTTTTTTTTTGAGCTCCAAAGGAGTAACCTATGGACCTTTTGTTGAAGGATGTTATAAATGAAAATTTGACTGATATTTTATCAGCTTTGTGAATGGAATGAAGTGATGTGTATGAAGGAACCCTGTAGTTTATCAACCTGCCCCACCCTCCTTTAGTATACATGTATGGACATGCTTGGACAATAAGTACTACCTAATATCTGATTGTTAATCAAACAGGTAGCATATTGTGCAGTGCATAAAAATTCTTATAGTTGTGTTATGTACCTCATTAGATAAATAACCAGTATTCAAGCCAAAGAAGCATGAAGTGGTATGATTTTCTGTTTTTTTTTAGGTGTGTGCTACGATGATACATCTTGAGCACATCATGTTGTAAAAGAACGCCACAGAATTTCAGATTTAAATAAAATACTAGGGGCGGCATGGGTAGAGTAGCGGTTAGTACAACGGGATTACACCACAAACGAACCGTGTTCGAATCCGGCGCTGTCTGTTCTGAGTTTATACGTTCTCCTGTGTCTGAATGGTTTTCCTTTGGGTTCTTTGGTTTCCTCCCACTCTTCAAAACGTACGGGGGTGGTAAGTTGATTGGGATATTTGGGTAGCACGGACTCATGGGCTGGTCTAAATTTAAAGACATCATTACTGATAACCTATATGCTCACTGTGGAACTGAACATTGAAATCTTGCGCAGTGATAAAGGTTTTTAGAAGGACAGACAGTGGAGCTGAAATAAATTCAGCTTTTTTTTCCGTAAATAATATTTTTTAAATTACCTGTAATTCCTACTTTTGGAATGTATTTGATTGTTTTATTTAAACAAATCTCTAATTACATAACTATTAAAAGTTTTATGATAAAATACTTTTCTGGCCCCCTGATGGCATTGGCCATTGATATGGTTGAACACAGCTTAGTTATTCCTGAAATTATTGTGGACTTCATATAAAAGACCTGGAGAAAAGCAGCCAGTGAATCATTACAAGATATTTGCATTAATATTCTTGCACTTATTCATGGGGTAGCCTGACAAAGAAACAGGAAACCTGGTCCTCTTCTTGAAAATATTAAGTTGCATCTTGGAATAAATGAACTGAAGTTGAAGAGGAAAAATTCTGATTGCAGCTTGTTATTTGATATGTTTAGCCAAGAAATTGATTATTGAGATCCATGCATGTGTTAAGTTTCATGTCACTTATACTTAAAAGTGAAGAGGCAGTTTAATGTTTTTCCTTGTGTTATATATTTAATAATGAGCGTAGAACTCTGTACCATGATAATATGGAGTATTAATATTTCTACTCTTCCCACTACCACCCCTCACCCATCCAAATTAAAGTTATCTGCTGCTTTTACCCTTGAAAATTCATTACCATTTTGAGCTATAGGTTGTTAATTCTTTCAGATATTTTAATTGTTAAATCTTTTTTTTTTACATTCACATATTAGCCTAAAACTAAACTCTCCCATCCCAAAATGAATGTCAGACACATCACTCATTCTGTTACAAAGAAAGATGAGGAATCTTTAAATTTTGCATTTACAAGATCCTACAACGAAGGTGTTGTAAGTTGCTCTTTCTGGGCACTGCAGGTTCAAGCAGCACTGACGTAAAAGAAAACCGTAATCTGGAGAACGTCTCTCTTAAAGAAAGCAATCAAACTCCTGATGAGACGCAGCTTTCAAATGGCAGCAATTCCTCCATTAACAGAAAACGGCCATTGGAAGAAGGCAGTAACGGGCACTCACATCCAAAGTTCCGTGCAAAGAAGAGGAAGAAAACACCAGGTCCCATTTTGCCAAAGAATGCACTTATGCAATTAAATGAAATTAAACCAGGCCTCCAATACAAGTTGCTATCTCAATCTGGCCCAGTCCATGCTCCTGTTTTTATCATGGCTGTTGAGGTCAATGGACAAAAGTTTGAAGGATCTGGGCCCACTAAGAAAAAAGCCAAGCTACATGTCGCTGAAAAAGCTCTGAGGTCCTTTGTCCAGTTTCCAAATGCTTCTGAGGCCCACCTGGCTATGGGGCGCATGCTGAATGTTAATACAGACTTTACATCAGATCATTCTGACTTTCCAGAGACTCTTTTTAATGGATTTGAAACTCCAGCACAAGGAGATGATCCTTATCTTTTGGGGTCCAATGGAGACGGTTCCTTCAATTCAGGTGACTATAATTCTTTTAACATCTCTTGTGATGCTGGAGGAAGTACTATTGGTCAATCAGCTATGATTGGTCCATCTCCCTTTGCCGTGACCAGTGGAAAGAACCCAGTCATGATCCTGAACGAACTGCGCCCTGGACTCAAATATGAGTTTGTTTCTGAGAGTGGAGAGAGCCATGCCAAAAATTTCATCATGGCAGTGACTGTAGATGGGCAGACGTTTGAAGGGTCAGGGAGAAACAAGAAGTTGGCAAAGGCTCGTGCTGCTCAAGCAACTCTTCAGACTCTGTTTAACATGCAACTGGACTCAACACCATCACGGCAACCTATTCTTAGTGAAGGCCTTCAGCTTCACCTGCCTCAGGTAGGAAACTTACTTTTGAACTTCGCACATTCTGACATAAGTCGGTGTCTTTTCAAGCGTCAAATACATATTTTAGTAGAAAAAAAAGGAAATAGAAATGTTAAATATATTCTTTGCAGCAATTAGCTGCACCATTCTTAATAAAAGAGGGCTGGAAAATAAAAAAAATGTAGCATTTGCTGGAAATCTGAATCTAAAAAGACTGCAACATGTGTGAAGAGATGAATGTTTCAGGTCAGGTTAGATCAGGATCCTCTGTCGGAGCAGGGAAAGAAAGGAAAGCATGTTAATTTTAAGTTACAGAGAACCAAATGAATGGGACAGAGGAACGAACATTTGTGGCATGGCTAACCATGCCATAAAGACAAGTAATTCAGTTTATGGGGCTAAAGAGTGATAATACAAATAAAGATGTAAAATGTTGCAAAAGTCAAGTTTCATCTTTAAAAAGTCTTCCTTCTTTGCTACCAGACTTAATATCTATCTATTTCCTGCACCTCTGGCCTCATCACCCACCTCCCCCCCACCCCCACCCAAGTCGCTCAACTGATTTGTCTTAGTTTTTCTCTCTTTTCCAAGAACCTGCATTTTACAAAATATTATGCTTCTTTGTATCATCACATTCTAATTGTCACATTAAACCAGCAACCTGGTGACCTCTTCAATTTATCCCCACAGCAAACCTGCTTTGCTCTTTCAGGCATATACTCCCTTTGTCCTAGCCATCCCTCACCTACTTTCTCTGAAACTTGAATCGAAATTGCTTTATGTATTTCACAGTTCTGTTGAAGAACCTTTGATTTTCTCTTTCCATAACTGCTTCCTGACTCACTTCGTGTTTCTAACATGTCCTGCTTTTATTACAAAGGGGCATAGTGTTGTGGTACATACTAATTGGAAGCTTTCCAGGCACATGTCAAATTGACAAGCAAATTGTTTTGTTAGTTCTGCATATTTTTATTGTCATTGCAAAGGTTTGAGCAGGAATTCTTTTTGCTGCCTTTTGTATTTGCTATCTTATCAGTTGCACCTTGAACTAATGTATGAAGAAATATTTTGCTATTTTTTTGCTCCTGAAGGGTGTACAATTTCAATACTTGCTTTTCCAGGTAAGAAGTTTTTGAATCTTCAAAGTGATGAATACTTTAACTACAGATTTGTCATTCAAAACTGCTTCTTGAACACTAAGATATAATGAGAAATAAATGCATGGCTCAAATCTTTGAGATATTTGCTGCTGACACCCGTTGTTAAAATTCAAACAGTTGCCACCTGTTTGCTGTTACCATTTTTGTTTTGTTCATTCCTTTTCTAATTGGTGAACGCGCTAAGAGTCGACATATTCACATATGGCTCCCTCTTGCACCTGTGCCCATCAATCAATTGAAAGAAGCTCTGATTTTTATCCCATCCCTTTATATGGTAAAAATTCTCTTGTCAAATCACGCTGGTTTTTCTGTACTACTTAAAATAGCTCAAGGAATTTGTAAAATATTTCATATGTGTATTTCCTTAAGCATGGCAGTGTGATAGTTACTCAAGATTTTTATTTTGTTTTGTGAACCTGAATCCCCAAATCCCTCTTGAATTGGGGGCCTCCTAAACATGTGTGAAATTAAAAATTTAGTCAAAGTTGGAATTTGTGGAAAAGCTGCTGCCATTTTTAATGCTTTGCAGAGACTGAGGCAGGAATTGTGGAACACCTTTGTTCAAGGTTCCAATGCTTATTGCAAATTAAGATGACTAATTCTCAATAAAACTTATGGAAGATTCAAAAATAAAATATAAACAATGAAATGTGCAGAATAAGGGAGAACCCACATAAAGAATAGGGATTCATTTCAGCAATTCTTCTTGTGTAATGAGGATGAAGGCTGTGGAAAGGTCATCCAGTGTGATCACCCTGGCAGAGAAGAGGAAAAGAATAATATGGTAGTTGTCAAATGATCTATGATTAGGGAGTCAAATAGCATCCTTGCTCATTACGATCATGGTACATTGTCTCTCTCTTGCCAGGTAGAGAGACATTTCACAAAGGCTTCAAGAGATATAAAAAGGGAGTAGGAAAGGCCAATCATTGTGGTCCATATTAGGACAGACAGCATTGAAAGGAAGAGGCAGATAGCACTGTCTGGAGAGTAGAGGATTATTACCAGTGCAACATCCAAATTGATATGGGAATATGGATTTATTAAAATGAACTGGAAAAAATGTGCCTGAAAAAATACTATAGATAAGAGGGGTTCCTTTTCAGGGAACACTGATGTTAGTTTTAGAATAAAAAAGAATTGTACCATTGGGATTTATACCAGCTGAACAAGACAGGGAGCAGATTCCAAAAGCAAGGATGCTTAGGGTGATCTCATGTACCAACACAGGCACATTAAACTATGATGCACAGTAAGCCAATAAATGTTCCCTTCAAGGGCCTATATTACAATATTCTGTGGCACACAGTGTATCAAATCTTGCCTTGCATGATTTTGCATGTTCTCCCTGCATCCTGTGTGAGTTTTCTTCCACATTCCAAAGATGTATGGGCTTTGTAAGTTGATTGGTCTCTTAGGTGTATTTGAGCAGTGCAGCTCATGGGCCAGAAAGGCCTGTTACCATCCTGTTTTTATAAAAGTTTAAAAAAATACTTACTCCTCCCATTCTACAATTATGGAGCAAACAGAAGAGCAGGTAAATTATCAGATCTTGGTGGGGATGTTGCTCAGCAAAGAGAGGGCCACTCACAGAGAGTGGTTTAAAGTGTTGGTTGTTGAAAGGGAAGGGACTTGATGTTAGATGGAAGTGTTAGATGGAAGAATTGAGAGAAGTTGGAATTGACTGCTGGGAATGGGAGATGCTGTTTTGATGGTGATTAGCTGCTTCAACCTTTGGCAGGAGCATATTAATTGATGCTTTTGTGAAAGTAGGGCTGAAGTTCATGAGTAACCTCATGAAAGTATTTTGTTTACCTAAAAGACTGATTAATTCAAAATAAATTTCCTGCATAATTAATTATATAGAACTTTATTCCAGTTGTGTTTGCATTCTGTTTAGCACCATTGTTAGTGTCGAGATACCTGTATATTAAGAACTTCAAAAGACATAATTACAGATTTAAGAAGCTACGTGAAGGTATCAAACAACAGGTTTTTCAAAACCTATTCTATTGTATGAATGTTTCACAGTCTGATAACTTCTTCGGCCAAATACATAAGGCATATATGATTGTTGGTGAGGATTCCATGCTTTCAGCAACAATATTTTGAAAAGAAGTGGTGTGGAAGAGTATAGAAAAGTCAGAGACGTTTCTCTTAGAACTATAAAACTAAAGAAAAGTGAAGCAAGTATTGTAGCTACACCAGGGGAAAAAATAATGGGTGAGTACAACATTTAGACTCGGACAGACTAAGACCTGTGGCCCATATAAACATACTTTACACTTATTATGAAGACTATAAACATCAATTGATCTCTAGACACAAGTTCAGTAAATGACATGGTTAGATATTTGAAAGTAGGATGGTCAGGTGTAAACATACCAGTCAGGTATAAATCATATTTTAGAAGGTGAACAGAAGTTTCAACAATTTGGGATAAAATTACAGCATGATTGAATTTTGGAAGAGTGAAAACGTGAAACCACTGTTCTTGATCTACATTATGCTGACTTTCTTTCAGCGAAACAGAAAATTCCCACAAATTGAGCAAATTTGGTAATAGTTGAGCAAATGGGAAATATTGGAAAATAAATTTTCTCAGATCAGAACCAATGAAGTGGCAAGAGTTACAGTTGCCAAATAAAAGGAATGTAAAACGAAAGAGGCAAAGATTTTTAAAAAAATCAAACTGAAAGAAATGTAGAACTAAAACAGAGTTGGCAACTGATGGAAGAACAGAGATTGCAAAAGATACAAAACAGAGCTACAAAATAATAATATGTAAAGTAAGTTAACCAGGAAGCCAAAGTGAACACACACTTTTACTATTAAAATAAGCAGGACTGTAATCTCTGTCAGGCTCTAAGTACTAGGCATCGGCATTTAGAAAGAGCTTGGGAAATTATAGTACTTGCGGTGGAAATGATCAGTCCTGAAAATTCACTACTTCGTTTCATTATTTCCTTCAATATTTTCCTTATTAAATTTGGCAATCTACTCTATAATTTCACATGCATTTTCTCAGGACATTATCTTTTCCCTCTAACGACGAAGTAGTGAAATTTTCAGGACTGACGATTTCCATCCCAAGTACTATAATTTCCCAGGTTCTTTTTCGTTTTCCAAGCTTTAATTAAAATTGGAAAATTGTGCATGGCACTGCAATCTTCAACAAAGGTGACAGATACTGTTAGTCAAACTGTTGTTAAGTTACTTGCATGACTGAACATCTACATCAGAATCAATTTATCAAAAGAATATCACGCATGATGATCCTGATCCAACTTTCTGAAATAATGGAATATCTTTCGATTTCAGTCTAACATAGGTAAAGATGATGACTGACCACCTTTTTTAACTCAGCTAGAAAACTGGCTGAGCAGCAAAAGACATCGAACATAGAACAGAACAGACCCTTTGGCCCACAATATTGTGCCGATTGATATGTCTATGTCATAATATTGAACGATTGCATATTGTGATATGGAAAACAAGTTCAGAAGGTCCAAGAAGTAACGAGTCTGAACATGGTTCAATCACAAACAAGGATCTTTATTTACACTCAGGAGGTGGGGGGGGGGGGGGGGGGGAGGGGTGGTATTGCAACAGGGATCACACTCACACATACAGTCAGAAAAACTGTACACACTTCATACGCATTGGAAGCAGCTAAACAACCAATGCTTGCTACTTCCAACAAATTGCTGTTAATCATGGTTCTTACAGCTACACGCGAGGACAAAACAAACAACTACCCGCCATCCCTCACTAACTAGTAGGCAAAGTATCCCATTTAACTATAGAATATAATTACACTGATAATAATGAATTAGGTACAACAATCGTTTCTAGGAATGCACCACAATAGTCCACCAGCACCACCTTACAATTGTCGCCCACGGCTCGCAACCTGGAGTGGAGCTAGGGTTCATTCCCAAGAGAAAAGAGAAAGAACTGATCTACGTGGTGAGCTTTGTACTACAGCCTGCTGGAGGGGCTGAATCAGTTATGCCCAAATGAGGCAAAGTATTCAAAAGAGCCAATCGTAAGGTGAGACCTCACTTGTGTGTGAAAGAACCTTGATTAACATGGGGAAATGACTTTCAACCTCCAGGAGTAAACACACAGAAATTCCTTTGTCCCACCTGTTGGATAATTGTACGGATAGCACAAATGAATCAGATATCATGTGAAAAGTTGGTTCTCTGAAGAATTGATGTTAATAATGCAAAGTGATACAGTCCTACTTTATAGGGTGTTGTGGACAGTTCCAAACTGGACCCAATTTTATAACTTGATAATGGGTTTTGATTCAAAATGTTGACTGACCCATGTATGCTGTCTGGCCTACTGAGTTCCTTCAGCATTTCTTTGTCTGCTCAAGATTTCAGCATTTGTAGTCTTTGTGCTTTCCAACTTTTCTGTTTGTCATCTAATTGAGTCCATTGATAGGGTGTAGTTGCAGTAATTTCCCAGCACTTCTTGAACAATTCATCTTTGGAATGTGGACTTCAGTACTTAGGGCTATCCTGAATGTTCTTTAGAAGATGCTAATGAGCCACCTCCTTAAAACACTGGGATCCTTCTTGTGATGATATTCCAAAAAAAATGCTGCAGGTAAGGGAATGTTGAGGGCTAAAGCTCCTTGTCAATAACAGAATCGGATTGAAAGGGATCCTGCAGTTTTTGATGTTCCCATGCTTCTGCTACCCTTGACCTTTTTGATGGTAAGAGGTTATGGGTTTGGAAGATCCTTACAGAGTAGTCAAGGTGGTCAATTGCAGTTTGCTGCAAGTATGTATTATCCATGCAATCTTTTGTACTTATGATCTCATTTTAATTTAATGTATACTATTGTATTTATTTTTGTCTTTAAGATGAACCTGTATGGCTGCAGCAAGTAAGAATTTTAGTACAAATTTACATTGTACAACATGTATGAAAATAAACTCATTATCTATATGTGAAGTAATGCATTTGGAGAGGAGCAATCAGTGAAAGGAATATACAATGGGTAGCAACAAAGCAGTGTGAAGGAACAAAGGAGCTTAAGAGAGTAAATTTTCAGATTCTTAAAGGTCAAGAGAAAAATCAATAAAATGATTAAAAAGATATCTTTACTAACTAAGGCTTGGATTGTGCGAGCAGGGAGGTCATGTGAGAACTGCGTACAAGACGACAGTTTGAATACTATTGACATTTCACATCAGCATATTACAGCAAAGATGGGTGGCGATGGAGAGAATGCAGGGGAGATTTGTGTTGCCATATCCAGAACAGACCAGTCAAAAGCTCATGGATGTTGATTTAAAGTAATTGGGGAAAAAATAAAATATTTGAAGTTTTTTTTACATTGAAGATTTCCTGAAAGGTAGGTGGACATAGAAACCTACATCACATATAAATGATTCTTAAAATTACATGAAATCTACTTGTAGAGCTGTGACATGCATGGTTATGGAAGAGAGAGGCAAGTTAGAATGAGGCCTTGTAGCTTTATTGTCATTCATTTTCTCTAATTGGAGTGTTCTCCTTGCATTAGTTTTTCCAGGGCTTTTTGAGGCCTTAATGTTGCCTTGAGGTCATAGGCAGGATCATCGTGCTCTTGAAATTCAGTCATTTGCTCAGTGTTTTAACCAAGGTTGTAATGTGGTCTGAAGCTGAATAGTCACAGTGAAACCTGAAATAAGCTCTAGTGATCAAGCACCGTGAAAATACGTCAATATTACCTCATTTTAGTGCTGTTTGAAAGTGATTGAGCCTATTTAATCAGATGGGATTTGGAAACAGGTCGTACATGGCAGTTTTTAAGATTGTTAATTAGATGCCTGTAATTTAATTGTACTGAGATAGTTTGAGTAGAGGCGCAACCAGTTCTGGTGCACAACACTTCAGCACAACAGCTGGGATGTCATCTGGCTATGTCATTTTTTCTACATTCGGCCCTCTCAGTTCTTTTTTTGAAATCATGAAGAATGAATGGAATTGACCAAGGACTGGATTTTGATGGCGAGGGTCATTGCACAAAACTATGTACTCAGAGTATCTAACTGATCAAATATGTTATGCTTCATTCACACTCTTGGTGCTGCCACCATTGAGAATAGAGATGCTTGTGCAATCTCTTTCCCATTTATTTGTCTGCCTGCCATCCATGGCCGGATATGTGGTTGTCCTGCAGAACTCTGATTTGTTGGTTATGGGATGGGTCTTTTTATTTGCTGCATTCGTTTTTATGTTCGGTTTGTGTGTGGTTTCTGTTGCTAGTTTTCAGTTATGTCATATGCTGTAGTTAAGCTTTGCTGCATTTCCAATTTCATTTGGCTTGACAGTAATGATATGTAAGAATATGCTAGGCTGCAGGGTTATATACTGTTCCTTCTGTTGGTCATGGTCCACTGTGTATCATGGCCATCCAATTTTTGACTTGCTAGATCAATTCTGTATCTATCTTGCATCACAATTACAGTGTTGCATATCATAATGGAGGGTGCCTTCAGAGTGAATATAAGATTTTGTCTCCATAGGATCTGTGCAGTGTCACTTTTACCAAGGCTTTCATGGATACATGCATTTGCTGTGGCATTTTGAGATTTCAATGAATTTGATGGCTAGCAAAGTAAAGAGGTGTGACTTAGCTGCCCTCAAAAGATTCTGAATGAAACATGAAAGCCTGCAGATGTTTGTGATTGAATTAAAAGCATGGAAATGCTGCAGGGCCTCAGCAGACTCATGGTGTCCCAAGAAGGTAAATATATATAACCAATGTTTTGGGCTTGAGCTATTCTTTAAAGTATGAGGAGGGAAAAAGCAGGTAGGCACTTGAATTAAAGGCCAGGGAAAAGGGAAGAATGGACAGGGGGAGGAGTACAGACCAAGAGTCAAAAGTTGTCGATTGGATATATATGGGACACAGGAGAGAGGAAAGGTGAAAATTGACAGGGGAGGTTGGGTGGGGGGGGTGTGGGGGTTGTTTTTGTGGAAGTAGAACTGGGAGAAAGGAGGCAGAGGGAAAGGGAAGAGAGAGAGGAGAGAGAGCGAGATAAAAGGAGTCCATTTTGTCATTTACAGAAAAATTGGATAGGTATATGGATGGGTGGGGAATGGAGGGTTATGGGCAGGGTGCAGGTAGGTGGGACTAGAGGAGAGTACTTGGTTCAGTGTGGACTAGAAGGGTCGAGATGGCCTGTTTCCGCTCTGTAATTGTTATATGGAGACAGGAAAAGATGCTGGGGGGAGGGATGGTGGTGTGGTGTTAATGGAAACCAGAGGAGTTGATATTAATGCCATCCGGTTGAGGTTTCCCAGACAGAATATGTTTTTCCTCCAATTTACAGGTGGTCTCAGTTTAGCAGTGCATGAGACCATGGGCAGACAAGGAAATGTGGCCTGCTAATGCAGCAGACAGAGCCAATGTGCTCACTGGGGCAGAGAAGACCACAACGGGAGCATCGGATGCAGATTCACAAGTGAAATGTTGCTTCATTTGGAAGGACTGCTTGGGGTCAAGAATGGTGGTGAGGGAGGAGGTATGGGCACAAGTGGGACACCTTGGATTGGTGGGAAGGGAGGAGTGGACAATGGAGTCACAGAAGGAGCAGCCCCTCCAGAAGGCGAAGAGGGGAGGAGAAGGGTGTAGAGCGCGTCGAAAGAACCAAAGACTTGTTGATCCAAATCAAGGCCTTTATTAACTAAAAGACTGGAGCATATCACATGTAGGTCAACCAGTCCAGAATGACCTGGTCTGGCTAGGAGCAATCCTTTAAGACCTGCCAGTAGGTGTGGCTACTCTCTCAGCCAATCGCAGTCATCCTACACTACAATCTGTACTATCACAAAGGGAAGACGTGAAAGATGAAAGTCTGCAGAGGCTGAGATTGTACTAAAAATACAGAAATGCTGGAGGAACACAGTGTCCAGGAGGTAAACATATATTACCGACAACGTGAAGAGAAGATGAGTCTAGTGGTGGGATCAAATCATAGGTGACGGAAATGGGGGAGGATGATATGTTGAATGTGGAGGTTGGTGGGGTGGCAGGTGAGGACAAGGGGAATCCTATCCTTGCTGTGTGAGGGCGTGGAGGGACCAGGTTAAGAGGTGAAATGCAGATAAGAGCTGAGTTGATGGTGATAGAGGTGAAGCCATGTATATTAAAGAAGGAAGACCTGGAATGGAAGACCTCGTCCTAGGAGTAGATGTGCCAGAGACAGAGCAATTGAGAGAAAGTAATGGAATCTTTACAGGGGATAGGGTGTGAACAGGTGCAGTCAAGTTAGCTGTGGGAGTTGGTTTGTAACAGATGTCTGTTAAGAGTTTGTCTCCTGAGATGGAGACAGAGAGATAAAGGAGAATATTGCTAGAGGAAAGTGCTCAAAGGAAGTCTGCGGCCATTATGGGCTGAGATATGTCAGCCAAAGTGAAGGTCCGCTTAAAACAACTCGTGCGGGATGGTTCACGTCCCATATGTGCATATGCTGCTATTGTTGGTGGGAGTGAGGGACGGTCCTGACTTTCTGATGTGGGTGTCTCAGTTCAGGGGGACGCAATTCACTGAGCTCCATCTGTGTCCACAAGGAAATGCCACCCTGAGTGCTGGTCCCAGAGATAAAGGAGGCTGTCTTGGCGGCTGACTGTTGTAGCTATCAGTGATGGCCAGCCCCAGTGTTTCCCGGATGCGGGCTCCAGGACCCCATTTCTGATGATAGAAACACCAAGTTTGAGTCTCCACCTGCTTTGGCTGTTGCTGGTCTCCTTGGTCGAGTGGGAGAAAGAGACAAATCGCTGGGCGTGACACAGCAACTAAGTGAATGGATGTCCCGCCATATTACTTGGCATGTCATAGGACATTTGCAAGGGCTGTTAACTTGTGTAGGTCACTGAAGTCGTTGTTCATAAGGATTAGGCAGATGACTTCCAGCATCCATTAATGCCAGCATACCATTCAGGCCTTCCATGCAGAGCAGCCATGCCACTTGTTTGTAGTGGAAAAAGCTGAAGGTTCAGATAAAGAGTGCCTTAATTGCCTCATATATGTTGGTGGCTGGCAGCTGATGTAAGAAGTCAATGATTCATCCAGCAGTCTCCTGCTCGAGTGAACTGACCACATAATACCTTGTGGAGTCTGCAGTGATCTGCCTGATCACTGCCTGGGCCTCAGCCTGTTCAAACTGGACTAGCGGTGTGAGGTAGAAAAGGTTGGCAGCTTCAGCGAAACTGCATTCTGTGCCCTCATGTTGTTCATCGTGGGGTCCAAAATGCCATTTTGGACTGTTGTAGACTATGTGCTGTGCAGTGAATGAAAGAAAAACCACACGGAAGTTGTGAGTGAGTTGAACCAACCAACTGATTTTACTAGAACTCTCCGAGATCTACAACTAGTTCTATGTGAAAGCTTTCCTTTCTTCAATCTTAAGCCATGATTTTTGCATGTGTGGATGCTTATAGTAGAGAGAGGGATGTTATAGGCCACAAACATTCAAGATGCTATTACAACATCATTGTTAAGAAGGGATGTTGTCTTGGTATGAACTGGACAGTATTCAGCACCTGTCTTAGATTTGGACTTGCTACTTAGTCTTTTGGTGCATATCTAGCTTGATCAGTTCTGGGGATCAGTGCTACCAATCTAGACTCAGTATGGGACTTTGAACTACAAGTGTATGGCTCCCAGAATGTGGTGACATAGGGAGACAAGATGATGAGGAAAGTGTATGGCACGCTTGCCTTCATCAGTCAGGGCATGGAGCACAAGAGTTTGAACGTAGAGTCAGGCCCTGGGGATTTATCCACCATTATTTGAATTAATGGTGAACAAGACATTGGTGTGACCACTCTTGGGGTATTTGGTGCATTTTTTGACACCTGGCTTTAGGAAAGATGATATTAAGCTGGAAAGAGTGAAGAGAGATTCACAAGGATGAACCTGGGACTGGAAGGATTAAGTTGTAAGTGAGACAGGGACTTTATTCCCTGGAGACTAGGGACAAAGATAAGGTGATGGTCACTATCATTTTCCCAAAGTAGAAGATTCTAATATTCGTCGACACAAGTTTAAAGTGAGAGGAAAGATTGAAATGGGATGTGAGAGGCAAATGTTTTACTCAGAGGATGGTGGGCGTAAGGAAGGAGCGGCCAGTGGAAGTGGGAGAGATAGGTACAATTATCATGCTTAAAAGGGAGTTAGACAGCAAAGTTGTCCAAAGCAGGTAAATGAGACTGACTCAGCTCGGCATCTTGGTTAGTATGCGCCGTAGGAACTGTTTCTATATTCATACTGTGCTAGTGTACATTTCTTTGTTCATAGTTTTCAGTAAATCTAGGTCAGTTAAGTGGAATGCTTGGCCACATATATTCATGTAAATTCAAATTTCTTAACTAAAACATGGTTTTGCCACGGTTTGGTAGTTCAATAAGCAAAATACAGGTAAGGATTATTTATATTAGGTTCTTAATGGCAGATTATTTAAATTTTCCATTTGCGATTGATTTGCATTTATGTATCCAATTTTTAAATCCAAGTTTATGAATTACAAATGCAATAATCTCCCATTCTTTACTTATAAGGTAATGTCAATGAAATTTCAAACTAATAGTACAGTTCCTGAATCTCAGGGCTTTGAAAGTTTATGGGTTACACTTCTGTCATTTCTTTGTGTCCTAGAATAGAAATGGTCAGGTCAAGGCAATTTGTCTGTCTAAAGCTCCTCCATATTTTGTTCCTCTGCATTGAATCAATTTTGTTTCTTTTTTTATTGTTTTTGGATCTTGCCTGTTACTAGTATTTAACCAATTCCCTGTGTTGTAAATGCTGATGCTTATTCAATACATCTGCCATGATCCTGTATATTACTGCATCAATTAGAGGAAGAAGCTGATTTGAGCAAGAGAGATCAGGTGACCTGACGAGTGGCAGCAGTTAGAATTTAAAAAGGGGAGAGGCAGCAGCTAGAAACTCATTGGAGGAAGAAGCTGAGTATCACTGTTTTCAAGCAAGGATGTGCAAGGAAAGTGGAGGACCTACAAAGGTGAATTTTTGAGAGTCCAGAGTTTGTATGTTCCTGTCAAGATTAAAGGTAAGGTTAGCAGGCATAAGGAGGATATTGGAATCTGGTTCGGAAGAAGAGATTGGTGTATAGCAGATACAGGCAACATCAAGCAAATGTACTTGAGGAGAATTTAAAAAATGCAAGAAAAACCTCAAGAAAGAAATCAGGATGGAAAAAAGGACATGAGGTCACTTTGGCAGACAATGTGAAGGAAAATCCTAAGGGTTTCTACAGGTATATTAAGAGCAAAAAGATAATAAGGGACAAAATTGGTCCCCTTGATGATCAGAGTGGCCTGTCATGATAATGAATATGTATGAGATGTACCAGAAGTCACGTGGTATGAGAGAGAGATAAGAGCACAAGCAGGAGAACAAAGGAAACTGGAAAATAAAGACCCTGAGAAGTTTACCTGATAAAACTTGTGTTTAATGTTTTATTAACTTCACATTTCGGACCACAAATGTGACATTGGCGATGAGGATGAAAGAAGCTTGAAGAAAATTAAAGACTAAACAAGATTACAGAGGATTACAGACAACTTCAAGGTGATAAGAATTTTCTCTTTGACTCAGTACTTTTTTCCTCATGGCTGGTGCAGACGGTGACTTTCTTACACATAGTGGAATTGCTCATTTTGACCCAACGGGAGATGCAAGCACTGTAAGTGTGAAGTGGAAGGCATGGCTGGAAGAATTTGAATCCTACGCTGACAGTCGTGGCCTATTTCTAGATACCGGTACAGTTGAACAAAAAGCGCAGAGAAGGGCATTACTTCTTTTCACTGCTGGACCCGCTGTTCGGGAAACATTTAAGACACTTTTGAATACTGGAAGAAAGGATGAGTACCGGAAAGCGGTAGATGCATTAAATGCACACTATGTAGTGACACCGAATGCTACATTTCAACGCCATTTGTTTCGGAGAACGAGACAAGAGATGGCCAGACAATTGCTCAGTACGTGACGAGACTACGCCAGCTAGCTGTTGGATGCAATTACATGCCAGCTGATTTGGACAACCAATTATTGGATCAAGTCGTACAGCACTGCAGATCAGATAAACTCAGAAGACGTCTACTGGAACTCACCGATGCTTTAACCATTGCTGCTGCATTAGAGGCTGTTGAAGGGCAATTTCATACCATGACCCTGAAAGACAACTCAAGCCAGCAAATTAAGAGGCTCTCACATCGCCATAATCAGCCAAGATATGCGTCGACACAGGACGTGGAGTGTTATCGATGTGGAAACCGAGGTCACTTTGGAAAAGACCCATATTGCCCGGCCAAAGGCAAAGTTTGCAGAAAGTGTGGAGGTAAGGACCACTTTGCAAAGAAGTGCAAAAGCAAGTCCAATGCAGACCAGAAGAGGAAGAGTACAACTTCCAAAGGCAAAGCCTGGGGGAAAGGAAAGTATCCTGGAAAGAAAGATACCATTCGCCAGATAGACGGTGACGATGATGATACCCAGGAGGAACAGAGTTGTTACCAATTTACGTTGAATGAAGTACATCATGAGAAGGTCCCAGTGATCATTGGTGCAGTGACAGTGCAGGTCATTGTAGACTCAGGCAGTGACAGTAATGTGATTGATCGACATTTACGGGAGAAGTTGAAAAGGAAAAAGATCATCTGTACCTCAGAGAAGTGTTCCAAGAAACTGTATCCATACAGTTTTACTGCAACTGTTGAAGCTGGAGATAAGTACACCGAAGCAGAGTTTATGGTCATAGAAGAGAGGGGAGAACCATTGCTGAGTAGAAGCACAGCGCAAGACCTGGCAATACTTTATATTGGAGCTTGTGTCAATTCAATTCAGTCATACGAGGATATGAAGCAAGAATTCCCCGCAGTCTTCCAAGGAGTAGGAAAGCTGAAAGGTCGACAATTGAAGCTAGCGGTAGATGAAACGGTCAAACCCAAGGCACAACCAATGCGCCGAACTCCGTTTGGACTTCGTGGGAAAGTCGAAGCCAAAATTAAAGAACTGATCGAACAAGACATTATTGAACCGGTGGAACATTCGATACAATGGGTCAGTCCTGTAGTGATTGTGCCCAAACCAAAGGGTGACATAAGACTATGTGTTGACATGAGAATGGCCAATGAAGCTATAATTAGAGAACGACACCCTATACCAACAGTGGAGGAAATACTTCAAGAACTAACTACCAGTAAGATATTCTCAAAAATTGATCTGAAATGGGGCTATCATCAATTAGAGCTGGATCCAGGTTCCCAAGATGTAACAACATTTGTGACTCACTGTGGATTGTATCGTTACAAGAGACTATCATTTGGAATTAATGCAGCTTCGGAGATCTACCAGTATGAAATCCATCGAGTGATTCAAGGCATTCCTGGAGTTGCCAACATTTCTGATGACATCATAGTCCATGCACCAACGAAGGAAGAGCATGACAAACGGTTGAGGCGTGTACTATCTAGACTACAGGAGGCAGGCCTTACCGTGAATGGAAACAAGTGCCAGTTCGGTGTGTCAGAAATGGACTTCATGGGACACAGACTTACATGGGAAGGACTAAACCCTGCAAAGGCCAAGGTGAAAGCTATTGCAGAGGCACGTGCACCTCAGAACGCAACAGAGGTGAGGAGTTTCCTGGGATTGGTCAATTTTTGTGCAAAGTTCATTCCTAATTTCGCTATAGTGGGAGAACCACTAAGGAAACTAACCAGGAAAGGTGTACCATTTCATTTTGGATCTGAGCAGAAGAAAGCGTTCACAGCGCTGAAGCAAAGCCTGACAGATGCAAAAACTCTTGGATATTACGATCCGGCGGCATCAACCAAAGTCATAGCGGATGCCAGCCCGGTTGGTTTAGGAGCCGTGTTGGTCCAGATGCATGATGGAGGACCAAGAATCATTGCCTATGCCAGCAGATCGTTATCAGATGTGGAAAGAAGATACTCTCAGACAGAGAAAGAAGCACTCGGACTTGTATGGGCCTGTGAGAGGTTCCATGCATATTTATACGGCATTGAATTTGAACTCATCACAGACCATAAGCCATTAGAGGTGATCTATGCACCTAGATCCAAACCATGTGCCAGAATAGAAAGATGGGTACTCAGACTACAACCCTACAAATATAAAGTAATCCACATTGCAGGGAAAACAAACATTGCAGATCCGCTGTCCAGATTGGTGAAGGATGGTGGTCCACAATCCAAGTCAGAATTGGGAACAGAAACAGAGAGCTTTGTACGCTTCGTAGCTATTCAGTCGACACCGAAAGCTGTGACTACGAAGGAAGTCGAGAGAGAATCCGAGACGACCAGGAGATGAGAGACCACGATGCTGAAAAGAAAGGTGCAGCAAAGCTGTACACAGATTCGAAACGTGGAGCCAAGTACTCAGACATCATGCCAGGAGATAATGTTCTAGTGAGGCATGAAACTGGTGGTAAGCTAGACACACCTTATTACCATCAACCCTATACTGTCGTATCCAGAAGTGGCAGTATGGTGACAGTCAAGTCTCCGACTGGAGTCCTGTATAAGAGAAATGTATCAGGTGTAAAAAGGTACCAGTCCAGAGATACATCTAGCGAAGAGGTTGAAAGGCCAATACGAGATGCTGAAACTGAGAGAACTGATGATGTTCCAGAGGCAGTTACCAGCACTCCTGATGAAGTGACTAGAGCGCCAGAAACACCCGAAGCCGTGGCAAGCAGTATTTCCGACGCTGAGAGTGAACAACCGAGAAGCGACAACAATATCGCTGGCAGGCCGAAACGAAACCGGAAAGTGCCCAAACGATATGAAGACTTTGTGCCATAGTTTTAATAAGAACTTTGGGACAGTATTTAATCTTATATCATAAAGTGCATGTATGAGTGCTGTAGGAAGTAAATTTTATGTAGTTGAGTTATAGTATTACCATTAGTTACGATGTTTGTATGTTTCCGAGGGATATTGGTAAGTGAAGGTAAAGTTTATTTCTGATTAAAGGAGGGATGTCATGATAATGAATATGTATGAGATGTACCGGAAGTCACGTGGTATGAGAGAGAGATAAGAGCACAAGCAGGAGAACAAAGGAAACTGGAAAATAAAGACCCTGAGAAGTTTACCTGATAAAACTTGTGTTTAATGTTTTATTAACTTCACATTTCGGGCCACAAATGTGACATGGCCAGCTTTGTATGCAGCCAGAAGAGTTGAGGAAGATCTTAAATGGTTTTTTCTTCAGTATTCACTCAAGAAGCAGGCACAGAGCCTTGGGAAGTGAGGAAAACAAGCAGTGAGGTCATGGAGCTGATACTGATTAAAGAGGAGGAAGTGCTTGCTGTCTTAAAGCAAATAATGGTGGATAAATCCCCAGGGCCTGACAAGATGTTCCCTTGGACCTTGAGGGAGGCTAGTGTAGAAATTGCAGGGGCTCTGGCAAAAATATTTAAAATGTCCTTAGCCATGGGTGTGAAGGGTAGCTCACATTATTCCATTGTTCAAAAATAGGCTCCAAAAGTAACCCTGGAAATTATAGGCTGGTGAGCTTGGCGTCAGTAATAGGTAAGTTATTGGAAAGTGTTCTAAGAGATCAGATATACAATTATTTGGATAGCCAGAAGCTAATTATGTATGATCAACTTGACTTTGTGTGTGGTAGGTCGTGTTTAACCAATCTTACAGAGTTTTCTTTTGAGGAGTTTACCAGGAATGTTGAGGAAGGAAAGGCTGTGGATGTTATCTACATAGACTTTAGTAAGGCCTTTGACAAGGTCCCACATGGGAGGTTACTCAGAAAAGTTCAGACACTTGGTATTCATGGTGAACTAGTGAACTGGATTTGACAATGCTGGATAGAACAAGCCAAAGAAGAGTGGTGGATAATTGCTTCTCAGACTGGAGGCCTGTAACCAATGGTGTGCATCAGGGATTGGTGCTGGGACCATTGTTGTTTGTCATATACATCAATAATCTGGATGACAGTGTGGTAAATTGGATCAGCAAGTTTGCAGATGACACTAAGATTGGAGGCATTATGGACAGCAAATAAGGTTTTCAAAGTGTTACGGAATAAGTTAATAAATTTATGATAAATTATATCTGTAAAGGGTAAGATTTTGAGGTTTGGTTATCAGGTGACATTTCACAAACATCTCATTTGCTATGCAAGGGTAGACTTTGTGTCTACAGTTGGCTTGGCAGAGACAATTGGAAGAGTTTCACAAGTAGGTGTGAATGGACCAATATGTTTGAACAGTGTCCAGGCTCAGGAACTGAGAACTTTTTTACTTTTAAACTGGTGCCAAAATTTTAAATGTCTGGTTGAAGTTTGTTGTCCTAAGAGGGGCCACGTGGTTTTGCAAACAGAGAAAATATTCATTGTTTGTCAGAGTATACTGCAACAGTTTGTGGTGAAGGCTGCAAGTTGGCAGACCTGCTGCAAGACCCCATTTCGAGATGGGGTGAATTCTGAGTTCAGCCTATTCTAAATCTCTGTTGTCAATTGCAGAGATTGTGGCTGGTTATAGTGTTTATCATGGAATAGGGGATAAAGGAGAACTCATTGTGGTAACCTAGAAGAAGAGATTATCTTTTGGAAAAACCCAAGAGGGGTCAAGATTCTTTGGTAAGACACTTCAGTTGTTGATTGAAGGAGATCAATTTGTGTGTCCAACAAACAATGAATATCTCTGAACCAACAAAGGCCTTCCTAAGTTGTAACATGTTAAGTTAAAGCATCAGAGCCTGGTGAATATTATAACTGTTCAATTCTGTGCACAGTATGGAAGATTGCCTGATACCAGTGATCTTGGAAAAGTGAATGATTGAACAGTGAAAACGAACTTTCCTGAACATGTAAACATTACATACGTGTGCGCTTAGAATTAGGAGGAGGTTAAGTTAATAGTAATATGTTAAGTATTGATCTTATTATTATTAAGAAAATAAAACCAGTTTTGTTTAAGTAGCCATTGTCTTGGTGAATTTCTTTTGCAGCTGGTTTTTGAGTCCTTTAGGCTCATAACAAAAGCTTGCAGAGGGATCTGGACCAGCTGGAAAAATAGACTGAAAAATGGCAGATGGAATTTAATGCAGACAAGTGTGAGGTGTTGCATTTTGGAAGGACAAACCAAGAAAGGACATACACGGTGAATGGTAAAGCACTGAGGTGTGGGGTAGAACTAAGGGACCTGGGAATACACATATATAATTCCCTGTCACAAGTAGATAGGATTGTAAAGAGAACATTTGGCTTATTGACCTTCATAAATCAAAGTATTGAGTATAGGAGCTGGGATGTTATAGTAAAGGCCAAATTTGGAGTATTGTGTGGAGACTTGGTCACCAAACTACAGGAAATATATTAATAAGATAGAAAGAGTGCAGAGAAGATTTACTAGGATGTTGCCTGGACTTCAGGAGCTAAGTAACAGTGAAAGGTTAAACAGTTTAGGACTTTATTCCCTGGAGCATAGAAGAATGAGGGGAGATTTCATAGAGTATTTAAAATTATGAGAGGGATTGACAGAGTAAATGTTGATAGGCTTTTTTCCACTGAAGGTAAGGACATGGGTTAAGAGTGAAAGGGGAAATGTTTGGAGGGAACGTGAGGGGAAACTTGTTCACACAGAGAGTGGTGGGAGTGTGGAACCAGCTGCCAGCTGAGGTGGTGAATACTGGCTCAATTTTAACAATTAATAATAATTTGTACAGGTATCTGGATGGGAGAGGTATGGAGGGCTGGGTACAGGTCAGTGAAACGAAGCAAAAAAATGGTTCAGCACAGACAAGTAGAGCTCTTTTGCTGAGCTGTAGTGTTCTATGGTTCTATAGTTCTAATTCTCTTTTTAATTAGTTCACATCTACCTAAACAACTTAACATTTGTTTTTAAAAAAATCCTGTTATAGCAAACATTTTACTATTTATCCTTGTGAATTCTGTTATTCTTCCAATCTGGATGACCAGCCATTTGTATAATACATTTCCTTTTCCAGTGTTGCTTGTCAAAACAGAAGGAGCTTTTCCATGCTGGAATATGTATTAAGCTTGCAATGTGATATGCACATTTGTAAATATCTCTCACTATTATCTTCATCTAATGTCTCTCCCTTCCCAGGTGTGCCTTCCCTTTTAAATTCATCGTTTGCATTTGATATTTCTCCTCAAAGGTCATGTCATGCCTTGATGTACTTTGCAATTTGTGTTCTCTGGGATTAGTTGAAGCCATCAGCAAGACGATCATTAAACGATGAAAAGATAGGCATCAGGCCGTTCAGCAATAAATAGAGTTCAATCAGATCTGGGTACGCTGTGGAAGATAAGAAGGCATGTGACAATGCCCTTCACTGTAAATACATTTCTGTCACAGTAATTCCAAATGTGTATGCCAAACAACAAATATGCTTGTGGATAACTGTTATACTCCACAAAATATCAATTGTTCATCATTAATGTTATAAGACTACGTGAAAGCAAATTATTATCATTCAGAAATTAGGAACTTATCTATCCCATGCCAAAGAATGTCAAATCTTGAATTTGGTAATTCTTCTGATGCCTTTACAAATAGTTTAGTTGAACCATCTTGTATTCTGTCCTGAAGACAGCATCACGAGCTCTGAGAAATGCCGTGACTCTGCATTCAACCATGGTTTTTCATTAGCCCTGATTGTGAAGCATTTGATCTCAATAGCAACCTCCATGCAATTGCTGATGTACCCAGTCATGAGCTCATGTGCTCCTCGACGTTTACATGACTGTTGTGGGTGGCCACCTCCCTGACACAGCGGGCATCTCAACAAAGGAAAACTTAATGACAGTCCTGGAGGTAGGGTGGAACATACGTGGTTGTACGTTCTGGGTGCCAATTTCCTCTGGGAGCACTCCCTGGTGGTCAATTTGAGAGGGCAAAGTCTATTCATTTCCATGACATTCAAATCAATTGCCTTGTGCCATGCCAAATTGACTGCATCCCACCTTGGCTCGGTGACCTTCTCCCACAACAAGTATGCCAGTATCCTAGCTGATTTCCTGGACATCATAACCCCACCCCCCCCCCCCCACCCTGTTCACAATGGCCAGCCCCAAGCATGAAGTGCAGCACCATATCACCACCACCGGACCACCATTCCATGTACACGCCCAGAGGCAAGCTCCAATTGGCCAAAGACGAGTTCTGCATGATGGCAGAAACAGGCATAGTTCGCCGCTCAACAGGCCATGGGCATCCCTGCTTCACGTGGTCCTTAAAACATTTGAGGCCTGGAGAAACTGTGGGGACTACCGTCATCTTAACACGGTCATAATAGCTGACCAGTACCCTATTCCTCACATCCAGGACTTCACGGCAAACTTAGATGGTGCCAAGGTATTTTCCAAGATCGACTTGGTACACGGCAACCATCAGACTCTGGTCACCCAGACAATATCCCTAAGATGGCTCTCATCACCCTATTCAGGATCTGAGTTTTTGTGTATGCCTTTCAGCCTCAAGAATGCTGCCAAGCTTTCCAAAGGCTAATGAACACGGTAGGTTGACTTCATGTTCATCTACCTTGATATCATCATCGCCAGTGCTCTCGCCAGGAACATCACTCATATCTCTGACAGCTTTGCCAGACGCTCGGCGAGCATACCCTGCCAATCAACCTTGCCAAGTGTCAGTTTAGCCTCACTTCCATCAACTTCCTTGGCCTCCGCATCAACCAGCATGAAGCGGTCTTGTTGCCGTCCATGGTCGAGGCCATTTGCATGTTTCCCAAACCCTCTAAGCATCCCTCAAGGTATGGCTCATGGGCCCAGACTAGATGGACGAATTGCTGGGGGTCATGCTAGCTATATGCCCTGCCCCAAAGGAGGACCTGGCACCTTCTTTGGCTGAGCTGGTGTATGACACCCCACTAACGGAAGCAGGGGACTTCATCCTGGCAGCATGTGGACATCAAGAACCACCCACGACCATGTTGACGTGCCTCTGTGAGAAAGTGGACTCGCTTTCTTCAGTCCCAACGTCCTGACATGGTCTTACAACCACGTACGTTCCACCCTACCTCCAGGACTGTCAGTAAGTTTTCCTTTGTCGAGATGCCCACTGTACACCTCTGTAAAAACCATACAAGGGGACGTTCAGAGTACTACAAATCAATGCCACGGATTTCATCTTCGACATGGGCGACAGACCCGAGACTTTCTCTGTGGATCGTCTCAAGCCAACAAACCAATGCAGGTGTCACAACCCTACCACAGAGGGCGTCCACCATCATGTCAAAACCCACCTTCAACTAGACAACCTAACTACCTCCAATACGCCGGTTTGTGGGGGGGGGAGGGGTTCACGTAGCGGATTGCACCACTTAGATCTCGAACCGTCATTCAGAGATTCAGGTTATTGCGGGAGCGGGTGCCTGGCGTGAGATGGTTGGGAGAAGTGGACTGGTAGTGTGAGGCTAGGCAGTTGCTTTTCCTCTCTCTGAGTCAGCAGGTCGATTCGCTTTTTCAACCATGGATAATGACATTTGAACTGAACCGTTGAATTATTAAACTTAATGTTTGAACCGAATTGTTAAACTCAGTGTTTGTACAACCCACAAATGAATACAAGATCATGTATTTTTAAATGGTAAGTATTTGGAAAGTGTTCGTGTTCAGAGAGAGTTGAGTGCCTGTGTATATGAATCACTGATAATTAATTTGTAGATGCAGCAAGCAATTAAGAAGGCAAACAGAATGTTAGCTTTTATTGCAAGAAGACTGGAGTACAAGCGTAGAAATGTCTTGCTCTAATTATATGGAGCTCTCCTTCGACGATATGTTGAATGATTTGAGCACGTCATGTTTCCCCAGCTACAGGAAGGTTAAACTTGCACTTGAAGATGTGCCGCAAAGATTCATCAGATTAATTCCTGGGATGGCAGTTTTGTCATTTGAGAAGAGATTAAATGGACACTTTCCTGAGTTTGGAAGAATGAGAGTTATAATTATAACTCACAACATTCTTGTCGGTTTTTGACACTTCATCGAGGTCTGCGCATGCCACGATGGTGAACTCTTCTTCCATCTCTCTCTCTCTCTCTCTCTCTCTCTCTCTCTCTCTCAATGCAGGCATGTTGCCTTCTTTGACTAGGGTGTGTAGAACTAGTGACCACCATGTCAGCCAGAAGTGTGCAGTCCAGTGATCATTGTGGGAGAGGGTGAGCAAATTTAAATTCCTGGAAGTCACCATCTCGGTGGACCTTTCCTGGACCCAACACACTAGTATCATTGTGAAGAAAGCACGTCAGCGTTTCTACTTCCTCAAGAGTTTGCAGAGATTCAGTCTGATGTTGGAAATATTGGCACGGTTGGCATAGCGATTAACAGCGCCAGGGATCGGGACTGGACCTGGGTTCGAATCCCACGCTGTCTGTAAGGAGTTTGCACATTCTCCCTGTGTCTGCATGGGTTTCTCCAGGGGCTCCAGTTTCCTCCCGCTGTAGGTTAAATGGATATAAATTGAGCAGCAAGGACTTGTGGGCCGGAGTGACCTGTTACCGTGCTATATGTCTAAAAATAAATGAAGGGTTGGCTTTTCAGAACAGAGATCAGAAGAAATAGTGAGGATTGTGAATGTTTGAAATTCTTTACCTAAGAGCACAATGGAGGCTCAGGCACCAAGTATATATTCAAGGAATAAACCACTTTTTAGATTTTAAAGTTGTCAAGAAATATGGAGTTAGTGTAATAAAGTGAATTGGGGGTAAATGTCAGTCAAAATGTTATTGGATGGCAGAGTAAACATCCTGTTATGGCGGATCACCACTAGGCAGGCGAACCGGCACCGCTTGTAAGCCACGTGGCGGGGCAGCCGGCCAAAATGGCGTCATCGGGGGGGGTGTTTTCCCTTCCTCCCAGCACGGGACTCAGAAGCCCGCGCTGGGGGAACCACGTGATGCCCGGGTGACATCCAGGCTGGGAGTATAAGTGCAGCCCAGCAGCCTGCAATAAACTAGTCTGCTCACTGACCTCAACCCGTCTGGTCGTGTGTGTTATTGCAGGAGCAGTGTAGCTGCTGCTACAATTGGTGACCCCGACTAGTTCAAATGTCTTTGAACCCATCCTGAGTGAGCCTGGGATCAGCGCTATAGCCGTGAAACTGCCTGAATTCTGGGTTCAGGAACCAGAGTCCTGGTTCGGCCACGCGGAGGCTCAGTTTCACCTTCGCCAGATTTCGTCTGACACAACCAAATTCTACCATGTGGTCACTGCCCTGGATCAGGCCACCGTCAGATGCGTGCTGCACCTCGTTCAGCACCCACCCGCCGAAGACAAATACGAGACCATCAAGCGAGTGCTTACCAGGTCCCTCGGACTATCCAGGCACCAGCGTGCCGCTCGGATGTTGCACCTCGACGCCCTGGGGGACAGGTTCCTGATGGAGCTGATGGATGAGATGCTCATGCTCATGGGTGAGCACACTGACTGCCCACTCTTTGAGCCCATTTTCCTCGACCAGATACCTGGGGACATCTGGCCGCTGCTGGTCCAGGAGAGCTTCACCAACCCGAGAAAGGTCACCCAGAAGGCCCAGGAGCTATGGCTCGCACAATTCCCTGAGGGCTCAGCTGGTCACGAGGCATGGGCACGACCAAGCCAAGCCCACCCCTAGCGCTGCGGTAGAGCATCCGTCTCCTGCAGGGGCCCCAAGAACATAACCAAGGCCACAGCATCCACTCCAGGCCTCTGCTTCTACCACCAGCGTTTGGGAGCCAACGCTCGGAAGTGTCGTCAGCCCTGCTCATTTCAAGGAATTGACCAGGCTGGCTGCTGTTAATGGCTGTGCCGTCTGGCCAAGGACACAGCCTCCTCTACTTGCGGGACTCAGTCAGCAGCTGGCGGTTCCTCGTTGACACTAGAGCCCAGATCAGTGTCATCCTGGCCACGGCCATCGAGTCCAGGAACCGACCTCGTGGACCTCCCCTCCATGTGGCCAACGCAACAGAAATCCGGACAAGACAGTCCACTTCCAGATTGGCCAACAAAGTTTTCACCGTCTCGTCCCTATCGACCGCCATCCTGGGTGTAGACTTCCTCCTTGCACATGGGCTTCTGATGGACATTCGAGGTAGGCACCTGGTGGATGCCCGTACCTTCAAGGCTGTTCGCCTCGACGCCTCCCGCTCGGAGCAACCACAGATGGCCACGATCAGTACGCCCAGAGACTAGTTCCAGCGAATCCTGGACAAGTTCCCGACACTCCTCAAGCCACAGTTCTCCGCTGCCTCACCGCGCCACGGGGTGTTCCACCACATCCCCACCCAGGCCCCACCGGTTCACGCCAAAGCACGCTGGATCCTGCCTGACAAGCTCCAGGTGGCGAAGGAGGAGTTTTCGCACCTGTTGGAACTGGGGATCATTCGGCAGTCCGACAGCCTGTGGGCTTCGCCACTCCACCTAGTCCCTAAAGCCTCCAGCGGCTGACGTCCTTGCGGAGACAATTAACGGCTCAATGAAGCAACAGTTCCTGACCATTACGCCATCCCTCACATCCAAGACTTTATGGCCAACCTGCACAGTGCGAGGATTTTCTCCAAGGTTGACCTGGTGCGCAGATATCACCAGATCCCGGTCCACACTGAAGACATACCTGAGACACCATCATCACCCTCTTTGGCTTGTTCGAATTCCTGCGCATGCCATTCGGGCTCAAGAATGCCGGTCAGACCTTCAAGTGCCTCATGGACTCTGTGGGCAGGGACTTGGATTTTGTCTTTATTTATTTGGACGATATCCTCGTCGCCAGCAAGGACTGGGTGCAACACAAGCTCCACCTACGTGCCCTTTTCTCCCAGCTGGCTGGCTTTGGCAATTCCATCAACCCGACCAAGTGCTAGTTCGGGAAAGAGTCCATACAGTTCCTGGACCATACCATCACACCCGAAGGAGCCACCCCCAATGCTGCAAAGGTCGCTGCTATCAGGGAGTTCCCAAGCCTGGACAGCCTCAAGAGGCTGCAGGAGTCGCGGGTATGCTCAACTTTTAAACTGCATCATCCTGGGAGCTGCGCGCCTCATGCAGCCGCTATTCGCCCTCATCGCAGCCAAGCACAAAACGCTCGCTTGGAACCAAAGGATGCCCTCGCGAAGGCCATCATGCTCACCCATCCGCACACCGACCTGCATGTGGCACTCTCTGTCGATGCCTCTCCCACAGCCGTCAGTGCCGTCCTGGAGCAGCAGGTGAATGGACATTGGAAGCTGCTGGCATTCTTCAGCTGCCTGCTCCGCCCGCTGGAATGCAAGTATAGCGCCTTCGACCGAGAGTTACTGGGCATGTACCTGGCGTTGCGGCATTTCGGCTATTTTTTGGAGGGGAGGATTTTTACCATCTTCACCATCCACAAGCCTCTCACCCAGGCGCTCACGATGGTAAAGGATCCCTGGTCGGCCTGCCAGCAGCGTCACCACTCCTTCGTGTCGGAATTTACCACCGAGATTCGGCACAAGGCGGGGAAGGACAATGTGGTTCCCGATGCACTTTCGTGACCGGCCATCTCCGTGCTGACGCCCAGTCTTGACTTTGACCAGCTCGCCCTGGACCAGAAGTCTAATGAAGAGATGAGGGCCTTCAAGGCCACCATCACGGGCCTGCGGTTCCGAGACTTCCCGACTCTGAGCGGCGAAGGCACCATCCTGTGCGATATCTGCATAGGCACCCCGCAACCAGTGGTTCCCCAGCAGTGATACAGGCAGATCTTCCATGACATCCACGACCTTCCACATCCATCCATCAGGTTCACAGTCCGGATGGTGGCAGAACAGTTCATATGGCATGAGCTGCGGAAGTAGATCGCGGGCTGGGCCAGAATATGTACCCATTTCCAGATGTACAAGGTGCACAGGCACACCAGGCCGCTTGTACAGGAGTTTGATCACGTCCGGGAACGGTTCAGCCACATTCACGTGGACATTGTCAGGCCCTTACCCATTTCCCGGGGCAATCGTTACCTGTTTACGATGGTGGACCGCACCACTCACTGGCCCGAGGCGATCCCGATGCCGGATGCCTCTGCTGTCTCCTGCTCCCAAGCACTATTGCATGGTTGGGTCGCCCGGTTTGGCATCCCGGGTCACCTCACCAGCACCTCACCACATCTGCGCTCTGGGCACAGTTCGCCAACGGGTTGGGGATCCAGCTACACCGGCCTACCACCCGCACGCCAATGGACTTGTCGAACATCTGCAACACCACCTTAAATCGGCACTCATGGCCCGCCTCACCGGTCCCAACTGTGCGGATGAAATGCCTTGGGTGCTCCACTCCCAAGGAAGATCTGCAGGCGTCATCAGCTGAGCAGGTCTACGGTGCACCGCTGGCACTACTTGGTGAGTCAGTCAACGCACCTCACAATCCCCAGCGGTCACCGCACAAATTACTTCCTCACCTCAAGACACACTTGGACTCATTCGAACCCCCACCGCTGCCCAGGTGAACTCACGTTCCCGGCAAACTGCTCTCTGCGGAATACGTTTTCATTCGGCAGGGCCCGACCGCAGCACCTCTGCAGCGATCAAACGAGTGGCTGTACAGGGTTGTACAGCGTTCCGGCTCTACATTCACGCTGGACATTGGCGGCAGGCAGGAGCTGTTTACCGTGGACAGGCTGAAGCCAGCGTACCTCGATCCCACTGAGCCCGTGGTCGTAGCCCAGCCCACGAAGCGAGACCGCACGGCGAAATAAGACATTAGCGCCGGTTCTGGGGGGTGGGCGGCTGTGTGGTGGCTCACCACTAGATAGGTGAACCAGCCCTGCTTGTAAGACGCAGCGGGGCAGCCGGCCAAAATGGTGGCGTGGGGGTTTTTCCCTTCCTCCAAGCACAGGGCTCAGAAGCCCGTGCTTGGGGACCACGTGATGCCCGGGTGATGTCAGCGGTTCTCAGTCAGGTCCGGGGTGGGAGTATAAATGCAGCCCAGCATCCTGCAATGAACTAGTCTGCTCACTGAGCTCAACCCATCTGGTTGTGTGTGTTATTGCAGGAGCAGTGGAGCTGCCGCTACAATGGTTCCTTTTTCTCAATATTATGTTTTTACTGTGGGTTATGATGAGAAGTAATTTCCTTCCAATAAAAGTAGAATGTTTGAAGTATTAAACAGGTCAGCAACATCCCCACAGTGTATTTCATCAATGTTCTGTTTTTATGTCCAGTAATTAGGGTGACAGAGTTAGTGTAGCTGTTAACACAATACCGTCACAACACCTGTGATCAGGGGGCGTGGCAAGACAGACGTGTGATCTCGACCTCTCTGGCCGTACTTTTAAGTACCCGTTTTTAACCCCTTGTTTTCAAGTTTAAACTTTTTAAATTGTAGTTTAAAGTATTAAGGAACTGTTATGGCCATTAATGGTAAAAAGATTAAACCTCAAGTGCAGAAGAAGTTACATTTTCGAAGTGTTGAAGATTTGGGGCCTAAACAACTTGCTACAGCTTCAGGTTTAACTTCCTTAGTGCCTAAACCACAAAGATTGCCTGTGGGAGCTGAAAAAAAATGTCTACTACTCACCAAGTGAAGGACAGTGCTGGAATTACCCGTTCTCTGGAGGAAGGTGAGTGTTCCCAAGAAGTGGATCTCGATTCTGGCAGCCTGCCGATTTTAACGGAGGGAGCACACAGAAAGACTACTCCATTGCCTGAAACACTTCAGGAAGCATTCCAACCTGAAGATATCGATCTTCTTGATTTTTTGAAAAAACAGTGAGCTGTGGGGGGAGACCAGCATCGACCCTCTGAGGAAGTCGGGGTGCCATCGCTGGGAGTCCAGACCTGCAGTAAAACCGTTAAAATATCTTTTGTTGAGTTGCAGCAGGAGCTGCAGTTACCTGGTTCTGTCACTACGTTAGAGAAAGCAGGGCTGCATTGTGGAAGACTTGTCCACATGAGCTTGTTTAAGCCTGTTGTTATGAGTTCAGAAGACCCCAAAACCCAGCAGCAATAGAAATTCACCAAGACAAATAGTTACTTAAACAAAAGTTGCTTTTAATTTTCTTTAAATATAAAACAAGATCAAACTTTAACATAGTACTATGAACTTAACCCCTTTCTAATTCTAAGTGCATGTGTATGTAATGTGTGTATGTTCAGGAAAGTCCAATAATTGATTTTTTACTTCTCCAAGTTCACCAGTATCAGACAATTCGTATACTGTGCACAGAATTTAATGTTTATGAATTTTCACTAGGCTCTGGTGTTCAAAGGTAAATGGTTACTGCTCAGGAAGGTTCTTGTTTGTTTCAGAGAGTTATTTGTTGCTTGTTGGACACACACAAACTGATTTCCTCCAATCAGTCATGCTGAAGAAACTTGCCCCATCATGGATTTTACAAATGATAACTTCTTCTTCCAGGTCACTACAGGGTTCTTCTTCTTTCCCTTATTTCAGGAGAAACACTCTAGCCCGCCATTTCCTCTTGTAAGGACTACAAAGGTTTTCAACAGGCTGAACTTGGAACTCACAACCCGTCTTCAAAATGAGGTTTTCAACAAGCCTGCCAGCTTGCCAGGTTGCAGCCTCAAAAGCTACTGCAGAAATTACTTCTCTCTCTCTCTCTCTCTCTCTCTCTCTCTCTCCTCTCTCTCCCTCTCTCTCTCTCTCTCTCTCTCCTCTCTCTTTCTATCTCTCTCTCTCTCTTCCCCTCCCCCCCCCCCCCCCGTAACAAAACTTCCACCCAAGGCTCCAAACCCAATCTTTGAAAGATCTTTATCAGCACTTGAGCCTGGACTTTTCATTTGTACCAAAGCAGTTCCATTGTCTTTGCAAAAATCACTGGTTCAGCTTCAGCAAAGCTCTTGCATTTTAAATGAGATGTGTTTTGTTACTCTGTTTGTGAAGTGACCTACACTGAACCACCACAATCTATTCCTTTTTAAGACATTTATATATAATATAAAATAACCCATAACACTGTCAATAGTGAAAGACTGTAGCTTCCCTCCAATGTCCAAAATACAGGTCGACCTAATTTGTCTGAGTATCCTATAAGGTCCTTTGTAAAGATTGGCCAAGTGTTTCCCTATGGATGCAGACACTTGCAGTTTTTGAGATTGTCAGGCACAAAGGAAGCATGTTCTCCATGCGATGGTGGTATAGGGGTCAATTTTCCTACAGTCTCCCTTAGGCTGGACAACAGTTCCTTAGGATCATCGTCGGAGTTGGAATGATAGTGGAGAACTCCCCTGGGACCACCAATGGTGCGCTGTATGCGAGCTCCACAGACGAAGCTTGAAAGTCCTCCTTTGGTGTTGTTCTAATGCCCAGTAATACCCAGGGCAGCTCATCAGCCCAGTTTGGGCCATCTAACCAAGCCATCAAGGCTGACTTGAGATGTCGATGAAATCTTTTCACCATTCCATTAGCCTGGGGATGATAGGCATTCATTGATGAATTGTTGCACCGAGCTAACGAGACAAGGCCGTCCACAGCAAGGAAGTAAATTGTGGTCCTCTATCTGAAGTAACATGTACTGGTAAACCAAAATGATACACGCAGGAACTGAGGAACACCCAAGCACAAGTGCCTGTAGTAGCATCTACTATAGGCACGGCCTCGGGCCACCGTGTAAACCTGTCTATTACTGTAAATAGGAAGCAGACCAACAATGTCAACGTGGACATGAGCAAAACAATGAGTAACTGCTGGAAAGGACTGCAGTGGTGCCTTAGTATGCCGCTGAACTTTTGCTTTCTAGCAGACAATGCAGGACCTCGCCGTTTGTGTAATGTCTTTTTTAAGACCATGTCACACGAACCTGTCAGAAACCATACGAACGGTCAATCTAATTGATGAATATGAGAGACCATGCACAGAGTCAATTACTCGACGATTCCATGATGCTGGAACTACTGGGCGTGGGTGTCCCACTGAGGGGTAGTATGCCATGAAGTCCAAACTGGACATCTTTCAATTGCAGGTTTGTGATTGCACTCCGATAATGGTCATGACTCATGGTCATGTTCTTGGACTGTGGCCAAAGTTGTGTTGTCAAATCCTTGATCTACAGACAAAATCTTTGAATGGGACAGTGCATCAGCTATTACATTGAATTTTCCACAAAATTTCTGGAAAGGACAGAAATGAATGATAATTTCTGTTGTTGTTGCGCTGACCTGGGCTCTGCGACCTTGGAAAACACAAATGTTAAGGACTTTTGGTCAGTGTACATAGTAAAATCTCTGCCCTCCAAAAAATAACAGAAGTGTCAAATAGACAAGTAAATGGCCAAAAGGTCCTTATCAAAAGCACTGTTTTTCCTCTCTCCTTCATGATGGTGGCTGAAGAATGCTAATTGTTTCCATTGCTGGTTGACATATTGATGAAGTGCACCTCCTCTGGCCATACTGGAAGCGTCTGTAGAAAGGGCAGTGGCTGCATTTAAAACTGGGTAGTTGAGTCAGCAAATCCTTCATCTTCAAGAAGGCATTGTTTCCCTCTTCAGTCCAATGGATGGTTCAGGGAGTAAATCAAAAAGAGGTTTCATAATATGAGCTGCTCCCAGAAGAAACCAACAGTAAAAATTTACCATTCGCAAGAATTTCTGCAGGTTTTTAACCGTAGCAGGTTTTGAGGATTTGGTAATGGCCTCAACTTTAGATTGCAGTGGGGTCACACCTTCCTGAGTAATCCTATGCCCTAAGAAATCAGTCGTTTCTTGTCCAAAATTGCATTTATCTGGATTGATGATCAGTCCAAATTCTTGAAGACAAATAAAAAGTGTCCAAAGCTGTTCCAAATGTTCTTCCTTATTCGTACTGGCCACTAAAATGTTGTTGAGGTAAATGAAGACATTGGTCATACCATGTTCTAAAGCATCCATCACCTGTTGAAATGATTGAGCAGCATTCTTTAATCCGAATGGCATTCGTAAAAATCCAAACAACTCGAACGGGGTAATTATTGCTGTTTTTGGAATGTCTTCTGGCTCTACCTGTACTTGGTGATAGCCACGCACCGTCTATTTTGGAGAAGATCATCACTTCATGCAAATTAGTCAAGAAATCGTGAATATGAGATATCGGATAATGATCCAGAATGGTGGCATCACTAAGCTGCCTGTAACCTCCATTGTGTTTCGGGACCATATGTAATGGAGATGCCCAGGGACCGTTAGACCTACAAAATATGCGTAGTTCCTCCATCTTGGCAAACTCTTCCTTAGCTGAACATAATTTCTCTGGGGGCAAGCGATGTGTTTTAGCATGGATAGGTGGGCCCTTGGTACAAATGGGATGAGTAACACCGTGTTTTGCAGTGGAGGCAGAAAATTGTAGAGTAGTCATCTCAGGGAAATCTTCCAACAGCTTGGAGAATTCATTTACTGGTTTACTTGATGTTTGGAGGTGCAGAGCAGAGGAATGGTTTGAAAAGTAGTTCCATCTATCAGCTGACGCCCTTTTAAGTCGACGAGGAATGAATGAGCCAAAGAAAATCTGCACCAAGCAAGGGTCGGGATACTGGTGCTATAATAAATAACCAAGTGTATAGATGATTCTCAAACTTGGCATCCATCTTCCTGATGCCGAAGGTTGGAATGTTGGGACTGTTAACTACTCATAGTTGCAGGTCTGGGGTAAGATGGCGTGTGTCAAAACTGGTGAGTGGAAATACACTAACTTTTTTTTAAATTTTTTATTTTTCACACCATGAATCACATTAGCCATGATATACACTATTTCTTTTTCACACATATACAGTAACTTTTTCTCCCCCCCCCCTCCTCCCAAGCCACCCCCCCACCCCCCCCTCATCCATTTTAGGTATACAATCTAGGTTGCATTAAGCCAGTCAGACAATGTTGTCATTCAACAAAAATACACCAGAAATTCTACTGAGTCCATTCTTTTCTTTCCTTCTCCTTCCATCAACTTAGGTAATGTTTGTCCCCGGTAGGTTTTCGCTATTGTATTTAATGTAAGGCTCCTATACTTGTTCGAATATTTCAATATTATTTCTTAACCTATATGTTATTTTTTCTAATGGAATACATTTATTCATTTAAATTTAGTAGTTTCTTCCTTTTAATTTGGTTATGTATTCCATTAATATTTAAAGTCATATAGTTCAGCGTAGCCCTTTTATATTTTGTTTATCTTCTCTTTCCGTTTTTCCATCATTACCTTTCCTCCTTTTCCATTTCTGTTTTCTTATTTTCAACTCTTTATAAGACAACATTCCTAAAACATCCAACATTTTCCTTATTCTCCTATTTCTATCTTATTTATCCCCAAACTCCCCTTCCCCTCCTGAGTTGTCCTTTATCCCTTGTCGGACAACCACATCTCCCCTCTCCATTTGGATTTGCGAATCCACTCGCAAGCGTCAACTGATTTTGCAGTGACCGCTATTTCCCCTCACCCCGCCCCCCCCAGAAAAGATTTCACTTTTCATATGTCACAAAGGTCACTCTTTTAATTCCCTCCTTATTCTCTCTATTCCATTACCTTCCCTTATTAATTCTTGTCTATACTATCTATATTTTCCTCTAAGTACAGATACATTCACGTATGCACATTGTCTCTATTCACTCTTATACCTCTTTACCCGCATACATATCAATCGTGATCATTTTTACTCTCATTACCCGTCTTCATCCCTCAGTCTATTTTTGTCTTTACCCACATACATATCAATCGTGATCATTTTAACTCTCATTACCCGTCTTCCTCCCTCAGTCTATTTTTGTAATTGTTCTGCAAATTTTCGTGCTTCTTCTGGATCCGAGAATAGTCTGTTTTGTTGTCCTGGAATAGTATTTTCAATACCGCTGGATGCTTTAGTATAAATTTATACCCTTTCTTCCATAAAATCGCCTTTGCTGTATTGAACTCTTTTCTCTTCTTTAGGAGTTCAAAACTTATATCTGGATAAATGAAGATTTTTTGCCCTTTATACTCCAGTGGTTTGTTGCCCTCTCTTACTTTTTCCATTGTCTTCTCCAGTACCTTTTCTCTTGTAGTATATCTTAGGAATTTTACTACAATAGATCTTGGTTTTTGTTGTGGTTGTGGTTTAGAGGCCAATACTCTATGTGCCCTTTCTATTTCCATTTCTTGCTGTAGTTCTGGACATCCTAGGGTCTTAGGGATCCATTCTTTTATAAACTCCCTCATATTCTTGCCTTCTTCATCTTCCTTAAGGCCCACTATCTTTATGTTATTTCTTCTGTTATAATTTTCCATTGTATCTATTTTTTGAGCTAGTAGTTCTTGTGTCTCTAGTTTTTTTATTAGATTCCTCCAATTTCTTTTTTAAGTCTTCTACCTCCATTTCTGCTGCTACTGCCCGCTCTTCCATCTTGTCCATTTTCTTTCCCATTTCTGTTAAGGTCATCTCCATTTTATTCATTTTCTCTTCTGTGTTGTTTATTCTTTTTCTTAAATCCTTAAATTCATGTGTTTGCCATTCTTTAAATGACTCCATGTATCCTTTAATAAGAGAAAGTATATCCTTTATCTTGCCTTTCTTTTCTTCTTCTATTTCACTATACTCTTCCTCTTCCTCTTCTTCTTCCTCTGGGTTGGCCATCTGTTGTTTCTTTGGTGCCCTTTCCTTCTCTTCTTTCTTGTTTCTATTGTCTTCTGTGGTCTCTTCTTGCTGCAGGTGTTCTGCAGCTGTCGTTGCCGGCTGTGGAGATCGACTCCCCAGCTGGTCACCCCTCCCGTCGATGTGTTTTTTTGCATGTGCATCGCGCATGCGCGGTTGCGCACTTTTACTCGGCTCAGCGAGCCATTTTTGTAGTCCATTATTTACCGACCTGAGGGAGCGGGTTTCTCTCTCCGCAGCGGGCCTCTTCGGACAGGTAAGGCCTTCACCTTTTTCCTCCTTTGTCTTCTCTTCCTCTCTTCTTACCGTTGCTTTCGATTTTTCTTTTTTGTCGCCATCTTCTTTCCACCTTTATACTCACTTTTCTGTAACTTTTATTTCTGTGCCTTTGTGTTTTCCTTTGTTTTTCCCGACTTTTCTGGAGAGGGCTGGAGTTCACCGTCCGGCCACTACTCCATGAAATACACTAACTTTTGAACCTGTGTCCACCAGAAATTTTTGCTGGGACAATTGGTTCCATACATACAGTAGGCTTTCAGGTTTTTCACCAACTGCTACAGCCCTTTCTGGCAATTGGCCTGGGCGTTTCCCACAAATGAGCAGGGTTGAAGGCACTTGTGGGCAATTACTCCCCAATGCCTGTGATAATAACACCAAGACGAGGTGTTCACAGGCTGCTTGCTTGTCTTGAGGCGTTGCCTGCTTGTAGTGAGCGATGTGATAAGAGCATTAGAGTGTGGCATGGGGTCAGTATTGGAGGTGTTGGTTGTGCAGACTTGTCTTTACTTGCTGTACCATTGGAACATCTGCCTCTGCTGCTACATCCCTTGGGTTTTCAAATAAACTCTTGGATAACAAGAGCCTAATATCATCTGGCATTTGCTCTAAAAAGAGCTGCTTGAATAACATCTTGGGCTTTTCGCCAGATGCCAGGAACAGCATTTCATCCATTAGTTCTGAAGGGGTGTGGTCTCCTAACCAATTGAGATGTAGTAGTTTGGCTGCCCTTTCCCTACGGGACATTCCATACACCTGTAATAAAAGTGCTTTTAAACCATCATACTTACTGGTACATGGTGGCCCCATAAGAAGTTGCCAACCCTCGTAGTAACAGCCTGATCCTGGGCACTGACAAGTGGTGTCCAACTCAACTTTGCGAAGGTGAAATTTGCTTCAGCCTGTTGGAATCACAGTTCAGGCTCAGCTGTCCAGAAAGCTGGTAGCTTCACGGCTGCAGAGTCCATGTTTGTCCAAAAATACATTTTTTGGACTTGTCGGGATCACCAATTGTGGCCACTGGAATCAAAGTGAACATAGCAAAATAACCACACAAGGTGTTTCTAGAGTGAATCAAACGGATTTACTCCTCACAACCTGCACAACCTTTTAAAAGCCAGAATCACATACTCAACACGCACTGACGTCATCACACACTGATGTCGCATAGCCGGTTCGATGCCTTCTGGGAATTGTCGCGCCACTACATGGTTACCATGCTGTATGTCTAAATTTAATTTTTTTTAATTAAAACATTTAAAATCTCCAATACCATGCTTTTGGATTAATCTGTCTAATGATATGACCACCAAAGTAGTGCTGTTGACTAAAATCTCAGTAAACCTCTGCCTTTCATTCTTCTGTTATATATGGCTATCTTAACTTTCTTTCAACTTTATTTCAGATCTCCAATCTTCATCAGAGAACTTTGTTAATGCCATCGTTATTCATTTATCTGAAAGGATTGCCGAAAGCTCGGTTAAGTCATGTTTCTTAAAATGCACTCCCCTTTCTCAATATGTCTTGGTGATTTAATCCTGTGCAGTTCAATGTTCATTTTGACAAGAGATGGTTTTAAGTGAGAAACAAAACATGGACACTTATCATAAGGGCCATCACATTGGTTCGACGCAAAACCCTTGAAAACCTGAACAGCAAAGATGCATACATCAGGATGGTTGTTATTGACTACAGGCCCTTTCAGGTGGGTCAAATGCTCTTGTGTAAAGATGAAGATTATACCCCCTTGCAGCTAAATACTTGCCTACCTCCATGTGCTGAGAGCGCCTCCAGGCCGCCGATGCCAACCATCCTCAGGGAGGGATAACCTCACCTGAATGTACAGCCATGCTAAACAGCTGTTTAGGGGCAGGCTAATGAGTCATCAGCCCGCGACCCAACTCCCTGCTACCTGTCAGCCCCCTGCTCTGCTACCTGACAGCCCCCCACCCTACTGGGGAGGGGCAGCTGGTGGGGGCTGTCGGGCAGGGAAGGTTTGCGGGGGCCATCGGGGCAGGGGCGACCGTCGGGGCAGGGGAGGTCTGCAGGAATGTTGGGGGGCGGCTGGTGCAGACTGTAACAGCCTGGCTGACTGCTCTGGCACCTCACTGGGCACTTCGATCTTCAGGGCCGCTATCTGTGGTTCAAAATGCGGCATAGCAATGGTGGTCTTCCCTACTCATAATCCCCCCCACACAACTGGAACTGTGCAGGATAACACAGAGCAGTTCTACCTGCGTGGGGAGCAGTGGTGGGGGGGGGGGGGTTATGGGTAGGGAAGACTTGCCATTCCTATGCCACATATTTGACGGTGGCACTGTGGCACCAGTCTCCCCACCTCCATCAGATCTGGAGAGCGCTACGAGGCACCTCTGGATATGAATGGGATGCTGGAGCAGACTTTTAGGGCTGCTGCCTGAAAGGTGAGTTTGTAGTTTTCAATCCGCTCCTGTCACCTGCCTCAAGGCGGAGAGTTCACCTGAAATGGACTTACAGTTTGCCATCCAATGCCATCATTCCCATAAAGGTACTCAGCAAACTCCAAGACCTGGGCCTCAACACTGTGAAATTGGATCCTGGGTTTCAAGTTAATTTAAATTTATTGTCAGACTACATACATGACATCACATACAATCAGATCCTTTTTTCCTGTGGCTTAGGCAGAATTTCAACTTATCGGTAGTGTAAATTAAACTCAAGAAAATGATACATTTACAAAAGAGAGAAATGTAAACAAACTGACCATGCAAATACAGGGGAAAAAAAAATTCAGCAATAAATAATATGCAAAGGAAGAATCCTTAAATAAGTCTTTGATTCAATGTTGTTTAGGAGTCTGATGGTGGAGGGAGGGATAACAACTGAAACTGGTGGTATGAGTCTTGTGGCACCTATACCTCTTTCTGATGGCAGTAGCGAGAACAGAGCATATCCTTGGTGAAGTGGATCCTGGATAATTGTTGTTGCACTGTGGTGGTACACCACTGGCCTACTGCAGGGGGCAACCTCTGTACCTACAGGAGTGTAAGGGGACAGGACAACACCTGGCCGGCTGTCAATCAGTCAGCCTGAATGGATCAAGCCCCACCCAGTCGGGTGTCAATCACCCTCCGGGATATAAGCCTGCGCCGGCCTCCCGGGGCCTCACTCAGAGTTACTGCAGCCACAGCCAGCCTGGCTCTGTGGAAGTCTTTGTGGATTAAAGCCTGTTGTTCAGTCTTTATCTTTGTGCATTTCTGATTCTGGCTAACAGTGCACCACATGCACTCTGATGGCAGTGTTACACGTGGATTTTTCTCAATGGTGGAGAAAGTTTTACCTGTGATTAGGTTGTGTCCACTAGCTATTCTCAGAGGTGTTGGTATCCCCATACCAAGCCATGATGCAGCTGGTCAGCACACTTTCCACTACATATCTGAAGTCGGCCAATGTTTCCGATGTCATACTGAATCTTCTCAGACTTCTGAGGAATTAGAAGTGCTGAAGTTCTTTCTTCACAATGACATTAGTGTGTTGGGTCCAGGAAAGGTCCTCCAAGATGATGACTTTCATGAATTTAAATTTGCTCACCCTCTCCACCTCTGATCCAACAATGATCACTGGACAGTACACAGTGTTTGATTTCCCTTCCCAAAGTCCACAATCAGCTCCTTGGTTTCAGAGGCATTGAGTAAGAGGTTGTTGTTAGTCCACCATTCAGCTTCATTTTCAATCTCCCTCCTGAATGCTGACTCATCAATCCTTTTAATATATCCCACTACTGTGGTATTGTTAGCAAATTTATAAATGGTATTTTTGTACCAAACCACACAGTCATAGGTGTAAAGCGAGTCATCCATTTTCAACACGAGACTAAATGTAATCTTGGGGAACAGCATATCATTTTCCTTCTGGACAGCTTTAAACCTAACACCATAAACATTGTTTTTTCTAACTTTAGGTAACCCCCACCTACATTGGATTCCACTGATTCCATCTCTTCTATTCCTACTCCTGTACTTGTTTTTTTGTCTTACTTTTCTACTATCCTCCTACTAATGGTTTCTCCCTCTACCTGTTTCTCTGCTCTCTCCACTAATCATATATTCTGTCCAATACTGTATCACCTTTGGGCCTCTCCCTGGCTCCTTTCCCCCTTTATAAATCTAATTTCACCTATTCTATCTTAGACTTGATAAAGTGTTGACTCCCCATAGATGCTCTCTGACCTGCTGAGTTCCTCCACCAATTTTTTCTGTTCAAGATTCCAGCATCTACAGTTTTCTTATTTCTTTCTTAATCAGTTGTTGGTGTAGAGGGTACAAATGGTGGGATGTTATTTAGACATAGAATATTTTAGTGATGAAGTGTTTGCAATGTATGAAGAAACCATTGTGACCAAAGAACAAGTAGGATTTTTTAATCCGTTGGTCATGTTGGGAATGTGCTGTTGTATTATTATAAACTGCCTAAATTTAAGTGTTTTTTTCCCTAATTAGTCTTGCAACAACAGTGAGGTTGATTTAAATTATGAATTTACATTAATAAGATGCAAACATGAATAAAACTTCCAAATGATAAAACATGGAATTAAAGATGCAGTCCAGCTGCAATATGGATGATTATTGAAAAGATAATATTGCATGAGTGCAAACCATTTAATATGGATCACCTTATTCCTTTAGTCAGGAGAAACCTTTCAGCACCGTTAGTGTGAATAGCAGCTGGTTAATTGTCCAATTAAATCTAGGTTATTAAATATTTATTTAATTTCCCATGAAATGTGTGCTTGGCTCCTCTTCAGTTAGTTAGGAGTCTGAAATGATAAATTCACAGCTTGAATTTTATTGCGAGTTTTATTATATTACTTTCAACACCTTGTGCAATTATGGTACACCTGCCACATTTTCCAACAACACTACATGAACAAAAAATGGTTTTTATTCAAACATCAATTAGTTGTTGCTTTTGCAGCTGGTTATTATAATTGTTCACTGTTCATACTGCAGATTTTTTATTGATTGGGCAGTTAGAGATTGTAATATACCTCTGCACTCGTACTATAATATGGGAAGCTGCATGTTAGGGGATCTTCCTATTCTGTGTAACTGGATTTGAGATTTCATTTCTTTCTGTTCGTTATTACTTTAACTCGAGTCAATCTCAGTATTCACTAAATATGAGAAAAAAACATGAAAGTCTGCAGACATCATGATTGAAGTAAAAACACAAGCTGGGGAAACTCAGCAGGTCAAGCATTATACCCTATCTAGCAAAGATAAAGATACATATCCAAAGTTTTCAGTTTGAGCCTTTCATCAAGGTATGAGCAAAATAAAGGCAGGCACCCGAACAAAATGGTGGAAGGGAGGGGCAGGCCCCCAGGCAGGAGGTCATAGGTGCATAAGGGAGGGAAGATAACTCTGTGAATGGAGAAGATGGGGGGGGTGGTGGAGAGCTATAGGAAAAAAGACAGAAGGATGGGGAGGGAGAACAGGATGTGGGCTAGAAGAAACTGGAGAAGTCCATGTTAATGCCATCTGATTGGAGAGTGCCCAGACAAAAAATTAGATGTTGCACTTCCAATTTACAGGTGGCCTTGGTTTGACAGTAAGTGAAGCCATTGTCAGACATGTTAGTGCGGAGATGGGGCACAGAATTGAAATGATTGGCCACTGGGAGATTCCTGTCATTGATGCAGACAAAGCAAAGATGCTTACCAAAGCAGTTACCCAGTCGGTATCCAGTCTCCAATATAGAGAAGGCCACACGAGAGCACTGGATGCAGTAGATGACTCCCGCAGATTCACAAGTGAAATGTTGCTTTAAGTGTTTGGGGCCCCGAATGGTGGTGAGGGAGGATTTACGGATGCATATGTGGTACTTCCTGCAGCCACAAAGGAAGGTGCCAAGGGAATGATTAATGGGAAGAGATAAGTGGACAAAGGTGTCATGGAGGGAGCAGTCCCTATGGAAAGCAGAGGGGGGAGGAGCAGGGAAAATGTGTCTGGTGATGGGATCATGTCAGTGACAGAAATTGTGGAGGATAATGTGTTGGATGTGGAGGCTGATGAGGTGGTAAGTGAGGGCAAGGGAAATCCTGTTTTGGTTGCGTCTCATGGCAGAGATGAACGGGAAATGGAGGAGATGTGGGTAAGGAGTGGTGGAGAGTAAGCCACATTTATGGAAGAAGGAGGACATCTCAGATGATCTGGACTGGAATATCTCATCTTAGGAGCAGATACAATGGAGACAGAGGAATGGAGAGAAAGGAATAGAATCCTTTCGGGGACAGCATGTAAAAAGTGTAGTTCAGGTAGTTGGGTAGGTTTGTAAAAAAAATGTCTGCAGAAAATTTGTTTCTCGAGAAGGAGACAGAGATGAAAAAAGGGGAGAATGTCACTGGAGATAGAAGTGAATTTGAGCTAGACTGAATATTCACTTTACTTTTATTCACACAGAAAAGGGGAGTGGTGAATGGAAACAGACCACTCGCACCACCCTTAAATCAGATTACAGCTTGTTTCCAACTTACGACCTTTGCGACATGACCATCCACACAAAACCAAATTTTAAAAGTGTGTATGTAAATAAAATATACAACATTTATGCAGTTTATGTTGTATTTCACAAACTATAACAGGGATGCAGGGCATGTCAGAGCCAAAATATGCATACTTACCTTGTTAGTCAGCATTCTGGGTCCCAGGGCTGAGTGTGGCCATCTTGATTCCTGTGAGAATGCGCGAGTCATCAGTAAGCGCATGCACTGTGGGTTTGTGTATTGGAGTTTGGTTGGTACGTGCATGAGAGTTCAGGATGCAATTTCAAAATCGTCAGGGCACTTAACTCTTGCCCATGCGCCAACTGAACTCCAATACGCGAACCTACCGAAGGTCCATGCCCTCACACAGGAGTCAAGATGGCTGGACCATGACCACGGAATGCCAACTAACAAAGTAAGCATAGACCAGAATGTGAAAGGATTTTCCGAGGTTGATCAACAAGTTCAGGAAGCTTTATATTATTATTGTCAAATGTATGATGAAAAAAAGATTTAATTAAAAAGTTGGCTTTAAGACTTTGGTACTCCACGCACTTGGGCACAATTCAGACATACATCCATTCTGAGATACAACCAATTCTTCATTCCCCATTACGGTCGTAAGTTGAGGACGAAGTGTATAATAAAATATACATGTTCCCAAATATTTGTTTTCCACAGGGTTTTCTGATCAAGTTGCATCAAAAGACATTCAAAAATTGTATTTTTACCTTATTAAAGCAGCAGAATTTTCACCAATGATCAGTTGAAACAATGAAACTCAGAGCAAGTAGTAAGGGAAAGCAAAGTAAACTAGAATCACAAGAAGGACAACTCCCCTGAGCCCTAATTTGTTGGAATCCTTTTAGTTTTGAACACTCTTCATCCCCTGTACTTCAAAAAAGGGATACCTGCTCATTTTACAATACTGAGAACTTGTGCAAATCCTTGATACTCTGCACTAGTTTTCAGTTTTGCTGGGAAGCTGATACAAACTTCTGACTTTTGAGTTGCTGCATGCTCCGCTGAAAACCTGGGGGCTAAGAACCTGGCACGAAGACCTGTCCCTCAGTTGGTGCACAACTGCTCTGGGTCCCGAGTATTAATGCCTTTTTCATGAATCACCACTTCTTGGTGTGGAGATGCTACCTGATAAGGCTGTTGCAGGGCAGGATAAACAGTGTGGCTACTCAGCACTGATGCATGTGGCTCAGGGATCACCTTGGCTGCCACAATCAGTGTAACCTGTTGCTGTGGAGTGGAGCTATAGTTAGTTACCATAGCTATCGATAGATCACGCGGTCTCTCATCTCCCCAGCTCAGAGGTTTGGTGGTAACTAGCTCAATAGTTATTGTTGAGCTCATTGACATAGAGGGAGCATTGAACTATGCATGCAAAGAGATTATTATGAGATATTTTTGTCATTTACATTTGTACAATATACAGATGAACTGAAATTCCAACTTGCTGCAGTCAGACAGCTGTAATACAAATTATATTATTACAACATGCAAAACAGAAAAATAGATAATAAATCTTAAAGATAGATAAATATTCACAGTTGCAGTTAGAGCAAGAAGAGAAAATATGAAGTGTGAAGACTGGAGCTTCCATCATATCCAACAAGATGGGGAAAAGAGAGATGTTAGGATTGAGGTAGTAAAAGCAGCTACCAGTTCCCCAGCAATGGGCTCTTGCTGTGCTGATCAGAATGAAGCTCTGATCACATTTCTCAGCCCTGAATAGTGGGCCAGCATCAGTCCTTGTTTGCAGGCAGCCTCTCTGCATCAGGCTGAGGGGCAATTCATTACTGTGAGAGAGGCAGCAAACGGCAGGGTTCACAGATTTGCGTGCTTAATTGATGGAAATTTTGACCTGACAGACAGACTGAGGTGGTTGGGAGGTAAATAACAACACAAAGAGAGAACGGTTGGAGGCAATGTTGGCTAGAAATGGGAGATTGAAAAGAACTTAAGAGATGGATATTGATTCAGATCCAGGACAAGGAAACACCTTGTTGAAACTTGATTTTCACCAGAAAAGGGAATGTGGCAGATATACTTGTGCAGATGGTCTCAGTCATGGTGTCAGAGAGGTCTGAGTTCTTTTTCTATGTCTGAGATAAGGATGTTCACGAAAACAATGGTGACAAAAAGATCATGGGGCTTACTTTCAATTCCATTGGGATCATGGGGAAAAATTATATTGATCTGGTGCAACAATTGAAGCAAAACAATGTCTTTCATATCCAAACAAAAAACAAAAAGTTCCCAGTACAGCATGGTTAAAATCCAATCTGTCATGGAAATGCTGAAGCAGGTATTTAGTGCTCCATAAAATCTGCATGCCTGCTTTCCTTTTAATTATAGTACTCATTGGAGAGAGCTGTTTGTACTGGAGAATGAAGCTCCTCCCATTTAAGTGTTAACAGCAAGCATTCCCAGGTCAGTTATAACTCAGTCAGATGCATAAGAATACCCCTTCATAAATCCTCTGCTGCATAGTTTCCAAATTATCACACCATGCTGTAAGCTCGAATGAAATGAAATGGGCAATTAGTGTTAAATTGGTGATAAACCACATCATTAAGATGGTTCAAATTTATATTTCTTTGGAGCCAGTTATCAAATAGATTATTTTTCTCATTGTTCCAGGCTTGGATTAAAATCTGATCCAAGATGTGGAAGGCTAGTTGCATCTGCTTATACATCTTGCATGTAAAAAAGATTTATAATTAAAATTGAAGAAAACATATTGTTGATTTGAAAAAAATACAGCTAGAAGAGGAGTAGGTGATTGTCAGATCATGTTATATGGTGATTGTAAACATATTTCAACATTGTCAGGATTCTGCGTATGACAGATCAATGCAATATCATTTTTAATTGCATCCTTAATTTTGAAATTCCAATCAGAATGTAGTTTTGAGTACATGGAATGTTGCAGCAGAAAAAGTGTGGCTGGGAGCAATGTTCTGTGAAGATAGCTGTGACCTAAATGTTTGACCTCATTCCTCTGACTAGGTGCTGGCAGATGCTGTGGCTCGATTAATAGTGGACAAATTCAGTGAACTGACTGACAACTTCACCTCTCCTCATGCAAGAAGGAAAGTTCTTGCTGGTGTTGTTATGACAACAGGTACTTTACAACTTGTTTCACTTACTTTTGCATGCAGGTTTCCTTTGGAGTAGAATAGATTGCATAAATAAATATCTTCAAAAGTTGAAGTTTGTGATGATAAATTGGTGAAATTATAGGTCTCTCATCTCATGCGATGATTGAGGTGCTGAACACAGGAACATTTAATGTGGTAAGTGTATGAAAAAGAAATGTAAAGAGAAAACTGCTGTTAGTAAAATGTGGTAGGTGGAGCAGAGTCTTTTGTGGAACATAAAGCAGTTGGGCCAAATTTGCTGTTTCAGCTGCAAAATTCTCTGAACTTCCTGAAAACTCGGACTCCTGCAACTGTTCTGCAGAAGATTGCCAGGGATAGCGAAGAGCATATTTACAGGGAATTTACAAAGATGTGACGATGTTGCAGAATGGTAATAACAGGGGGCTTTAACTACCCAAACATAGACTGGATACCTGTAAAAAGGACAAAGTGGAGGCGGCGGGTGATAGATGTAGCTTTTGAAGCCTTCAGGAGAACTTTGTTGAGAGGCTTCTGACCCAACAAGAAAGGTGTCATGACTAGACTTGAAATCTAATAAGCCAAGGGTAATGGGTTTCAGTGGGGGAACATCGAGGGAAGGGTATCATGAGGTGATATGAAAAGAAATGTTGACCACTTAGAACAAAAATAATCAGTTGAAGAAAGAAATGCATTAGATGTGCACATTAACTGGAGTTGAAGCTTGTCTGGTAAAAAAAAAATATAGTTGGACCAGTGCAATACACAAACATGCTGGAGACATTCAGCAAGTCATGTGGCATTCATAGGAAATAAAGGGTAACCAATATTTCAGGCCTGAGCTCTTTGTCATGTATAAACCAAAACAGGTTTAAAAAAGAGAAGAAAGGAAGGAGTAAGGGGAGGAGTACAGGCTAACAGGTAGATGCAAATGGGAGGGTAGAAGAGAAAAAAGCTGAGAAGTGATGGGAGAGGGTAGTTTTCTGAATGGAGAGAGAAGGGAAAGGCTGGGGAGTTGAGGGAAAGGACATGAGGGATAATATTGAAAAGAGAGCGACTGGAGGAGGGGGTTAATGAAAGTTGGAGAAGTCAATGTTAATGCCATCTGGATGGAGAGTGCCCAGATGGAATAAAAGGTGTTGTTCCTCCATTTTGTGGGTGGCCTCAGTTGGGAAGGCTTCAACATAGTTTCACTGTACTCTGGAGACTTTTGGGAGAGGGGAAGAAAATTGAAACCAGAGGTCTGTGGATGACCAAAAAGGTGGAGAATAAAATTGAAAAGATAAAGCCCATTGTTTCCCTTCTCTACTTTCATATGTCACTGGTGTTAATTTGTTGTTGAGTGGATTTGGACTACGACATCGTGGTGGTGATGGATCTCATCTAAAGGGAGATGATCGTCTGAAAAGTTCTAAAAATCAGAATAAATTACTTGGAATTCACACAATTTCCATTCTTACAGTTACATGTTGCAGTTGAATTGATAGGTTCCAAGAAACTATTGAAGCATATTTCAATGCATTTGAAAACAATTCTTTATATTTAAGCAAAACAAATCTCATTGATGTCTCTGCAGACTTATCCTCTGCCCACTTCTCTGTTCTCCCCACTGCCATTGCTCTTGCTTGCTTCAGTCTTCCCTTTGCTCTTTCTCCCTCTGCATCTTCCCCCCATAACATTGCTCCTTCTTTTCTTGACTTTGCTTTTGGCCCCAGTGGAGTTTGCATCATAGAGATATAGTGATGAATCTATGTAAAACGCTGTTTTGGCCAAAACTAGAGAATTGTGCCCAGACCTGGACAGTTCATTTTAAGAAAGCTGCAAAGGCTTTAAAGAGCCTTTGACTGGAGAAGCTGGAATGGGACAGAGTAGGTTACGAGGAGATCTGATAGAGGCATTTACAATCATAAAGGGTTCAGAGGACGAGAAGTAGAGAAAAATTACATTAAGTGAAAAGTTCAAGGACTTGGGACGTAAAATGAAGAGGAATGTCAAAAGGGAATTAAGGAAAAGTGTATTTAAATAGCTAGTGGTAAAGGATCATCAATGTTATGCAGGGATAATGGATGAAATGAGATTTGTAAGGGCTGATGATAGAGAATGGAATTCAACTAGCATACAGCCAATAAAAACTTGTCAGGCTGAATGACCTTTTCCTTGTAATCATTCTGTGACCACATTCTTGAATTTAATTCTAATAACTTGTGAATTGTATTATTGTTGATAATTTTCTATACCTGCCCCCTAAGGGAAAAGATGCATAACATAATGTCAGTTTTATTGTTGTCTGGATTTTAAATAACATATTTATACAGGTATATGAATTCCTTCAATTCTAAAATACTCTGTCGAGAGCTATGGAATACAATGTTCATGCTGCTCAAGAAGATATCTGTGTGACTGATGCAACAGCCACCAGAGGTTTTTTTTGCCTTGCACAGAAAAAAATGTTCCTTGTGGCCTGTCAATTCTCTTTTATATGATGTGCTTTTTATGTAGTAACATAAAATATTTAAGTAAATGAACATGACAAATTATAATTGCACAGCTAAAGCAGTGTTATCTGCAGACTGTTATATGCTGCCTTTAAATAGGAAACTGATTCATGTCATGTGGAAACATACATTTATTTCTCTTGCTGTGAAGAAGCAAGCTCTTTATAAGTGCTATCTAATTGGTCCGAGTCACTGTACTTTTATCATAGCCTTGCAATATATTTTTCTTTTCAATTATTTATCCAATTTGCTTTTAGAAATTATTATTGAAATGTCCTTCCACCACTTTTGAGCAAATAAAAGGTTGCTTTGTGAATTTTCTTCCCTTTTATTATGTAATGTGTTTGTCTCAATTATTCTACATTTTGGTTAGTAACAAAGAGTTTAATTACAAACTTTATTGCCGCTGGAAGCAACTCCTTATTCTACTCCAACAAAATCTTTGATGTTATTAAATACATCTATCAAAAGTGCCTTTTATCTTCTCCACATCAATGAGAATAATAGAATTTTGTCTAATCACTTAACATTTGAAATCCCTCCATGCCAGATACTATTCTCGTGTATCCTCTTGAAGACTGTGTCTTCCAGAAATTCAGTGCCCAGTTATTGCTGTGATCATTTCCATGTTGTGGAGTGTTTATATTGTAATAAAGCAAAGATTTTTTATTAGATTTAATTCTGTACATAAAAAGATACTAACCAAATACTGATTGTGGAAAATTTGTGTTTAGAAATATATAGTGGCATAACTGAGGCCAATTGGCACTGATTTGTTGAAAAAGGAGCAAGTTTTTTTTAAATGTTATTAGACTTGTTTCAATTTGAACTAATGAAGAGTTCTTTTTACGTTGATTTTCAGGTGTTCCTGGAGCTATCACATGATCTTTGTCCATACACAAGCTTATTTTTAAAAAAACATTACATTAAAAAAATTAACTAGTAGGCAGCATTGGGAATGATATGCCCTATTCATCATTATTTTATAATTATGGACACTTCATTTTTTGTTCACTCTGATTCATAAAATAGTGGCGAGGGTGTACAGGTACACAATCCTTTATCCGATCATCTAAAATCCGGAAAGCTCCAAAATCTGGCACGTGGGGAGAGAGACGGCAGCGCGAGTCGAGCGGGTGAAGGGGGGAGACCGGCAGTGCGAGTCGGGCGGGTGAAGGGAGGAGACCGGCAGTGCGAGTCGGGTGGGCGAGAGACCGGCAGTGTGAGTCGGGCGCATGAGGTTGGGGGGAGGAGACGGCAGCACGACTCGAAGGGGGTGGGGTGGATTCGGCAGCACATTTCGGGTGGGCTTAAATCTGGCTTTCCGAAATCTGGAAAAATCCAAAATCCAGAACACCCTGTCCCCCAAGGATTCCAGATAAAGGGTTGTGTACCTGTATGAGAATAAATGTATCAGTTAGATACTGGTAAGAGGAGTGTAAATAGAAACATGTAATAGTTTGCTTCAGGAAAGGGACAACAGCATCTTCCGAAGGAAAAATGGAGATAGATTTTTAGTAATAGTGGTGTATGACTTGGAGAGAAAAAAGGACATTGAAATAAATTTTGTACTGCTGTAGGGCTGGTCCAGTGCAGATGCAGTATGCCAACTAGTCTTCCCTGGTATGAATTTGGATACTCCCAATAATGTACTATATTGACTAGTTGTTCCTTGCTTTTTGCCCTCCACTCTACTTGCTCCACACCCCCATCCCTCTTCTGAAATCAGGAACTGACGTCAAAGATGCCAGGGTTATATGTGTTGCCACTGGAACTAAATGTATCAACGGCGAGTACATGAGTGACCGAGGCTTGGCTTTGAATGATTGTCATGCTGAAATTGTTGCACGAAGATCTCTCATTCGGTTTCTTTATTCCCAAATGGAATGTCATTTAAGGTGGGTGCAGTGCCGGATTAACATAGTAGCAAAAGTAGCAAATGCTAAGGGGAATTGCTGTCTTGCTTTGTTACTTTAAGTTCTATGAATTACTGACTGGGTGCTTAACTCAAGCATTTTTGTTTTCATTTTTGTGCAGCGGCAATGGGATACCACAGTTTGTGTTAATAACCCTCGATTAAAGGCAATGTTAGCCAATTATCACCTTTAATCGGGGTTCTTAACACAAAAGATGGGAGTGTGGTATTTTATAGCCACTGCACAATTTATCGATTCCCAATGTGAAAGAAATGGAGACTGAACAGAAGTATTGGGGCACACTTCTAGAGCGAATACATTTGAAATCGATACCTATGTGTAAGTAATTCTATCAGTGTTATATAATGGCTATTTGGGTTTTTAGGAGGGGGGGAAATTGGTGGGAAACATGAAAGCTTATAGGGGTGGTAGCAAAAATTATTATAATCTTTCATCAAGGATGCAACCACTGAATATATATGGTGATCTGAGAAAGCTGGCATAATTTTGTTAAGAATAATTAAAAATATTTCAAATTTACCAAAACCGATGCAGGGTCAGTGTTAGAAACTCTCTCGGGGAGCAAGGGTGTGTGCAGTGTCACACTTCTCCCTCATTGCATATGTGCCAGCCAGCATTTTGTGTGGTGCCATCACACTTCCCCCCTCACAGCGCATGCACCAGTCAGTACAATTTAGGGCCCCTTTATAATATATGCTACAAGCCCCTCATTACCTTAATCTGGCCCTGGGTGGGTGGAATTCAAAAATCACATGCTCTTCCAGGTTTTATAGACTTAATTTGCTGTTGTGAGTTATTAGTTGCAGGTAATCATAAAAATACAATGCTGGAGAAACTCAGCAGGTAAAACAGTGTATTATATAGAGCAACAATAAAGATACATAACCAATGTTTGGTGTTGATAAAGGGCTCAACCCCGAAACTGTTCCTGAAGCTGGTGTTACGAGTCTGCTGACACCTGTACCTCTTTCCTGATTGTTTCAATGTGAATAGATCATGTCCTGGATTGTGTGGATCCTGATTATTGCTGTTGCTCTCCAACAACAGTGTTCCATGTAGATTTTCGATGGTGGGGAGAGTTTTGCCTGTAATGTACTGGGCTTTCTGCTCAGAGGTATTGATGCCCCCATACCAGACCAGGATGGAGCCGGTCAGCACACTTTCCACTACACATCTGTAGATGTTTGCCAAGGTTTCCAATGTCATACCAAACCTCCACAAGCTCCTGAAGTGTGTTTTCTTCACAATGACATTAGTGTGTTGAGTCCAGAAGAGCTCCTCTGAGCTAGAGACACCCAGGAATTTAAATTTATTTATATTGTTGTTAACCATTTTTTTCCTTTCCTCTCTGTTCTCATCTTTCATAACACATGCAGAGGTTTATCATTCTGCTCTTTCACTGCTCCCTGAACAAAGACCCTTAAACAAAGACACTCCCAACCCTGAAGTCCACTCATTCTACAATTTCTGACTCAAATACTTCCATCATCTTTCCACATTGATGTGATCTACTGTTTCCTCAGTCTAATTTGTAATGAACTGCTAATAACCTGGCCCTCGTGCTGGCTCACATTAGCAGTTATTTCCTCTTATTCTGTTTATATCTGTAATCGTGTGGTCTTCAAACCCCTTTCACAAACTGTTCTGGTTATTCCTACAATACATTGTTTTACTTACCCAAAACAGAATTCACTCAAATTCAACACCAAATCAAAGTCACAAATTATGCTGTCTAAGGTTGTGATGCTTTAAGCTCTGTGTGACCTTTTGATATTCTTTCATTGCTGAATATTCATTCACCATGTAGCACACCATTTCTCCTTCTCAACCTTTTCTCCAGCCTCCTCAGACTTCAAATAGTCCAAGATGTGGTTGGATTTTTCCAATGTCATCTCATGGTTTGCTCATCTATTACCACTGACCTCTCCCATCTAAAGAGTCATGAATCTGGAATTCATTGCCACAGACAGCTGTGGAGGCCATGTCAATGGGTATATTTGAAGCAAAGATTGTTAAGTTCTTGATTAGTAGGGATATCAAAAGTTATGGCAAGAGGATAGGAGAATGGGGTTGAGAAGAAAAATACATCATCAGTTATTTGAATGGCTGAGCACTCAATGGGCTGAATGGCCTAATTCTGCTCTTTTTACCAACAATCAGAACCACTGCTCTTAAGATGAAAATACTCATTCTCTTGTTTAAAACCCTGCATGGTGCCTTATCCTTTTCACTGTCTTCCTAAACATTTCTTTCTGCTGACCAGTCTCTTGTGAATTTGACTTCCTTGTCTTCTTCACCTTTTTACTTTCCTTTAATATCCTTATTAAGTCCCAACTTTTGCCTGCTCTGCAATCTCCATCTTTGCTTCTGAATCTGTTTTTTTGTTCATTTTTTTTTAAAGTATCTTGGGTTTAGAATACATTAAAACTTTGTAAATGTATGAAGACAAAAGAGATGACAACCCTGGCCCGTGGTCTCCTCATCCTCCTCATCCACCCATCCCCATCCCTTGGCAGTTTACCCTGGTACTGAAAAAAGTATAACACTTGTTCCTTCACCTCCCTCACTATCATTTGGGGACCTAAATGGTGCTTCCAAGTGAAACAGAGGTTCACCCTTTCACTTCACCTCTTTCAACCGAGTCTGTCGCTTCTCCATTGCTACGGACAGGCCAGATGCAAATTGGAATAATCACATTTCATATTCCACTTGGATAGCTTCCAAACCAATGCTATGAATGCTGAATTTTACAATTTTCCTATTTTAAGTAACCCACAACTCTGGTTTTCTTTTCCCATGCACACTCACCTGTCCACCAAGTTTTCTTTTCCCTTTCCTCCCCTTTCCCATCCCCTTACCTCTCTCCCCTTGGTTCCATCTGCTTATCACATTCTCCCTGTGGGGATCCAACTTTCATCCCATCCCCCTTGTACCATAATCCTCCACAATCTCCATCATTACTGGAGCACCACTGGGCTGTTTTCTTAACCGACTGCTCTACCCACTTTGCACTTATGACTGTGGCTTGGTAGGACAATAACACCATCTACAAATGTGTGGACAATACTCCTTTTACAAATATTCTGATGTTTTTGGAAAATTTGTAGGAACTTTATTTTAATCTTTTATGTTTAGGTATGGAGTAAATAGTATAAAATTATAGTATAACTTATTTCAATTTACTTTTTTTAAACAGTTAACCTGGCACACAAAATAAGCAAGGATAGATCTAAAGTATTTTAGTTTGCATCATATGTTAGTCGTCGAGTGTTAGATTTGAATAAATTATAAAGTAACACATTTCTACATACATTTTTATTAGTTGTCTGGTAAATAAGATTAAGAGAGGATAGATCTAATGAATTTTATATTGTAATGTTGTAAAAACAGTACTTTGTTTTCCTTTAAAGCAACAAGACAGAAGACCACCAGAAATCCATTTTTGTCAGGTGTGAAGGAGGTGGCTTCAAAATTAAGGAAAATGTACAGTTCCATCTTTACATCAGTACGTCACCGTGTGGAGACGCCCGCATCTTTTCACCACATGAAGCAGCTGTAGAGGGTAAGGATTTTTTGTCCGTTGATGTGGCTAAAATATTTGAGAAGAAGCAACCTTAATTTTGGACATTTGCTGGCTTTTTTAAATGAGGGCAGTAACCTCAACAATTTCTGGATTTATTTTAATCTTCACTTATTTACTGGCAAATTAATTCAGAATATGTTGAGATGATGGAGATTCTGTTGGTGGTATTGCAGGAAAAGTGAAAAATAAACAGAAATGAATGTTTCAAGTTGGTGATCCCACTTCAGAGTGGCAATAAACCTCCGATAATCTGACATCCAATTGTTAGGAAATCCTGATAATTCGGCATTAGATTCTTCATTAAACTGCAATGTGAGCCAGAAGTCAGTGAAAGACAGGTGTGCAGCCAAAGCCAGAAGTTTAGAGTGTGGCTTGGACACGGATCCAGACTGTAGGCTGGGTGTGTGGCCAGAGCCGGGATGGGGTCTAGAATAGAAAAGGTCAAAAACATGGGGTTAGTTTGTGGCCAGATCCAGGGTCTGGAGTGCTTGTTTATTCTGTAGCTCACTAGGTTCATTTCTTATGCTACGATGTAATAAGTAAAACAAGCGAACTGAAGGTTTGATTGGGTATTAATAAGAGCAACATCCAGTGGTCTGAAAAATCTGCTTGTCTGCCACTATCCAAGACCCAAGGGTATTGGATTATTCAAGTTTTACCAAAGTAAGAGTAAAATAGAGTACCGACAATATTTTAAACAACTATCAATTTTATTATTTTTGGTTACAACTGGGCTTGAATTTTGCATATGCCATTTCTGACCCAGGCAACACTTTGTAAATGCACAGGTTTTAAGTCCTTTCTTAAATGAGACCAGTAAAACAAACATCTTTTGAAAATTCTCTTTCCATAACAGACAACTGTTAGTGCTGCAAATCAAAATAAGTATTAGTCTTGTACCCTACCAGTAAATGCTGATGGTTCCATTTGGAACTGCCAACATTCTCGAAAATGAAAGAAAATTAGGGGATTCTCACATTATTTGGTCAAATACAATTACCTTAAATTTATTGGCACTTTCTCTGACTGGCTCAACACTAAATCTGTTCGCTCATTTCAATGCAGTTCACTGAGTTGCTCAGATTCTGTAGAATCTACTTTAGAGAGTTCATTTCATAGGGCCTGTACCACAACAGGAAGGCCGGGAACACTCGATACAGCAAAGACGATGGAATCATACAACACTTGTAGTACTGAAGACTTGGACTTGAGAACAAGCCATAATTTCAAGGGCACCTTTCTCTCTCACAGGGATTTATAGAATGAGTTGTCAAAGGCAAGTGGTTGAGGCAGGTAAAATTGCATTTAATAAACCTTGATACAGTTACATGATAGGAAAGATTGACAGGGTATCTGGCCGAAAGGTGGCAGATTAGCAGAGGGGGGGTCTATCTGGGGAGACAAGTTGGTAGGCATGGACAAATTAAGCTCCTGTTTCTGTGCTGTAAAAGTTGATGAATACATCTGTCAGATAGTGTGGAAAATTGTCCAAGGGTGTTCTGTCTATTAAAAAAAATAAAGTAAATCTAATCTGGCTAATTATTGCCTAATCATTCTACTGTTGATCACCTGTTTTGCCATTCTGCACCTTGTTCTCCTTACCAGCTCCCAATATGGGTTTTGCCTGGATTATTTGGCTCCCTTTCTTAACTCAGACTTGGTCAAAACATGGACTAAAGAACTGAATTCCAGAGAATAATCACCCTTTATGACAAGACCAGATTTGTCAAGGGAACCATTCCAGGGAAAACTGTGATCGGAGTCCTATTTTCTCAAATGAAGATGGTTGTTGGAGGTCAAACATCCCAGCCCAAGGGCTTCAATGTAGGAGTTCCTCATGTTTCAGGTCAATCTATTTTTAGTGACCATACTTACTTCCATCATAAGATCAGAAATCATGATGTTCAGTCATCAGCAAGCAATTCCATTCACCTCTCCTCAGTAAAGGAAGCAATCTTTGTGTTCATTTTGCATGAGCTACATAATATGCAGGTGTGGAGCTGGTAAGTAACATTCACATCACAAAGTGCCAAGCAATGAACATCTCGAACAAGAACGAGTCCCATCACCTTGATATTTGTTACCATTGCTAAATTCCTGCTGTTAACATCTGAATGTTCAACTCAATGAAGATGTTGCTGGCAATATTATCAATTCCAAATTGCTACTGAATTGAGAAGGCAATTAAGAATGAAAGTTAAGTCTTTAAAAAGGATCTTCACCAGAAACATTGACTGATCATTTCTTTCCATGGATGCTGCCTGACCCTCTGACTTCCTCTAGCAGCTTCTTGTTTGCTTCAGAATCTTACCAATGTGCATTTTCGGAATTGAAACAGTCCATGCCAGATGGGTTAAGGAAAGCAGCTTTCCTCCCCTGATGTGTTTTCAGGAGAGCCCAGTATCTTCATGGTTCTGCTATTGAAACTATTTTCCTTAAATTCCAGACTTATTTAATTGTTCAAATTTAAATTCCCTTGTTGGTTCAATGGGATTTGAACATATTTTTCTGGATTAGTAGTTATTAATTTAGCCACAACTCTACAATACCCCGACAAGAACAGATGAGAGTTCGAATATCCTATGGCGTGTAGCTCACCTTCTGAATATCCTAAAGACTTCCAACATCTACAAGCAACAGGTTGAAATACTCTTCTTCTCCACTTGTCTGAACAAATGCAGCTCTAACGACTCAAAAAGCTTGACACCATTTGTAATATGCCTTAACTAACATAAATGAAATGTTTAGTACACCTGAAATGAATTGGGAGAAGTAACTATGAATCTATTTTGTAAATTGAACTTCCCAAAGTTTAATGCAGACTTTAGTACACATTTGCTGTCATTTCACTTATTTTTTGCAAATGGCAGATCAGGGAGACAAGCACCCAAATCGGAAGGCTCGAGGTCAACTAAGGACAAAAATTGAATCTGGTGAAGGGACAATTCCAGTTCGATCCAGCAACACCATTCAGACATGGGATGGAGTGTTACAAGGAGAACGTTTGCTCACTATGTCATGTAGTGATAAAATAGCCAGGTCAGTAACACCAATTTGTTGATGTTTATTATGAGTATGCATTATGGAGTTGAGCTGGAATTTCCTCAATGGTGGGAACCATTAGTGGTTTAAAGAGCTGCTGTGCAAGTGGTTGGTGTCAAGTTTTATGTTAAACCCCTCTCCCTCCTCCACCACCACCAGAAGCACTCCAATCACTGAAATTCATTATGCACAAGATTCAAGGCATTGTGTGATAAAGAATTCATTGTCTCTGAATTGCGTGAAGAATAGTGGGGTGCAGATCAAAGAGTAGCAAATAGAATGGATAAATGAGGGAACTGTGGTTAGACATTAAAGAATTGAGAGAAAGGGAGCTATTATAACTATCAATTATACTGACCACCAGTTACTCATGAAATTGGGCAAGGTCTGTGGCTGACTCCTGAATCGATAGGGATAGATGGATGGCAAATTACTTAAGAAAAGGCCAAAAGGGAATTGGAAACAAAGTGAGCTCGTGCTTAGGAATGGGGGATTGCAGGCTGAGCATCAAAGAAAGAACTTAATAGGATCTACTTGCTAACTGATTGGCACTTAAAACTTGAAGGCAGCGGATGAGATATGATTTCTCCTCTTTAACCAGTGCTGCAGACGGATCTCCTTTTGACTGAATGTTTCTCCAGTTGTGGGCTTCAATTGGGTCAGATTTTTGCCTTCCTAGCCATATCATGCAAAAGGATGTGGATCAAATTTCATGAAGTGAACTGTATGCTCGTGTATGCTCATGAACTGTAGGCTCTGAGTATTGTATTTTTATAGCTGTCATTTCCATGTTTCCTTCATAAACTGATATTTCCAATCGGGAATATCTTAAGAAACAGTCACCTCATTTAAAACCTGAACTGGATGACAAACCAGCCAAACCTCCTAAAACCATCCCATTTCATGGGCTAAGCTGTGAAGAGTTTGTTATTTATTGTCTTGCAGATGATACAACAGTGGAAAGTTCCTTTGTGCATCAATTTGGAAGGCTTTGTTTAGTTTCCAGTTTTTACTGTTGTTTTCCTTTGTACTTTGGAATATAAATTGTCAAACTCGGAATGGAATTGTATTTAGGGTTATTTTATTGAACACTTTTGAATAAGTGAATTTTCTATTGTTGAAATCCTATATTTGGTTCTTAATTCAGTATTTTCTTTTTAAGTTGTGGAAATCCATTAGAATGCATCATATGACTTTCTTCTATTCACAAAAATTAAGATATATATAAATCAAATTTATTAATTGACAGGTATTGTGAATGAGTTCATATATCTGAACTAAGATTCAGTATTTGATACTCTTGTTAGAAGGAACAGAAAACATGATTACTAAATAAGGGTTTCCTCACCTATTACTTTGTGTAGAATGCTCTTGTGTCTGGTTTACAGAAGTTGATGGTACATGCTCACTGGAATAATCTAAAGCGAATAGAAGTTAAGAGCCAAAAGAAGTAACTTGCACTACTTTCTCATATCTTGAGTTTCTCATATATTCTCATGACTTAGACGGCATCTGTTTGGTCCGTTGAGTCCTTGCCAGCTCTCAGAACATTCCCATTAGTCCTATTAGCCTACTTATTTCACCTGTAAATCAACCCATTCTCTCTCATGCCAATAAATTCATTCCTGATTCTCCTGTCACCCATGTCCTTGGACAATTTTTAGGAGAAAACTGATCTACCAATACATCTTTGAAATGCAAAAGGAAAGTAAAACATTCACTGTCTGACTTGAACTTGGTTCACTGGAGGTGGGTAAGGCAGCTCCATTATCTGTTGAAGCCGCATGCCACATTATATCAACGTTGCTGGCACTGGAGTGATTCCAGTGCAAGTACATAACACATTGTTTTAACTAATGCCTTCTGTATGTTTGTTATCGGGTGACTCTTAAAGTATACTTGATCACTCAAGTAGATCCCTCCAAATTTAAGTAGGGATATATTTGAATTGGATGCAATTTGGAAAATAAATGTTCAGTGATTCTTGAGGGCATGTGATTAGTAAGTAAGTTGAGCCTTTGTTCTTTGTTTTGAAGAATGATTGTTCAGCGAGACTTGGTGGATGCTGAGAGGATGTCTCCCTCAGGAGGAATCTCAAAGTTTCAATTAAAAGTTTCTAACAAGATGAAAATAAGAGGGAATCTCCGCTAAGGATCTTGAATCTTTTGAATTCTTTACTCTTTAAGGACCCATTAGACTGAATTATTAGGCCCTTTCAAACTGCCATGTAAGCGACCTAGTTACATGATGATTTGAAAAGGTCCAACCGGGTCCCTGACCTACCTCAGAGGTGGTCAGAGAACCCAGTAAAACTTACCAGGACGTCCTGCTTGTAAAGGAAAATGGCAGACCTGGTCATTCTGGTGTTGTCAGCGCTTGTGTGCTGGCATCACAGGGAAACCCCTAGCTGAAGTGCCTGCCGTGATTGGGGGAGAGGGGGATCACTGCTGCGGGGCCTAGGGTTGGGGGGGAGAGGTCGCTGTCTTGGTGGGGGGGGGTAGTAGAGTAGGAATCCGCAAACTCTTGCTGCTGCGAGTGCCGCTCCGGTTTGCAGTGATGGCTCAATGTTTGCGGCAGTGGGACGTTGCTAGGGCGGGGGGCACACACACGATTGATGGGGTGGGTGTTGATTGATGGTGGAGGTGGCCACTAACAGGAGGGGGACTGACTGGGGGAGGGGGGTGGTGACTAATGGGGTGGGGGGGAGCAGGGGAGACCGATTACCGATAATTCCCATGAGTGCGTGACGTGTCACTTACCGCGTCATCGAGGAGATGGGATCTCCCTTAAATCGCTGGGTTGGTGATTTAATGGGTTGATCCCCCTGTGATTTAAAATGTACTTCCAGAATCTTTGTCCCAGTAATCACACCCAGGTCCCAGGAGGGCTACCCAGGTGCTGCAATTTGAAAGGGGCTATTGAATGCATTCATAGACAATAAAGTCTAATTTATCCAACTGGTTACTCAGTGGTTACGAGGAGCATCATGAACAGAAGCTTGATATTATGTGTTAATTGCAGTGATGCGATACAATTTACGGCAGATTGGAAGCGGTTTTTATGCACCAAAGCTGTGTAATCATATGCTCGTTTTTTTTAAAAAGGCGAATTTACCTTTTATGCAGAGGATGGAAAAGGCGGATAGCGCAGTCCTTTTATGTAGCCCAGAGTAGTGCACCAGCTTCTCAGGGCAAAACAGGTGGGATGATTCGCACAGCAGCCTCCCTGCGATAACCCAATTGCCCTGCTACCTGACAGCAACCCCCCCCCGGCCGCCCTGCCACCTGACAGCACTCCATTGTCCCACTGCCTGACAGTCCCATTAGAAGCAAGTGGTAGAGGAGTGGGCGGCATGAGGGAGCAGTGTGAGGGAGCTGGATGAATTGGAGTTCGCCTGCTGAATCTGCCCTCTGAGCTTTTATGAAGGTAAGTGAAGCAATGTAAAGATGGAGAATATCCACCTTTACATTTGCTTTTTGTTTAAACTATAAAAAGGAGAGAGTGCAAATACCTGTACATAGCAAGGAAATTCAAATCTCTCTCAGAATGTCAGGGCATGTACTCCCACCACTCTTCCCTGACAGTGCCCTTGCATGCACTCCTCTAAGTCTGCTATCTCAAACTTTCGCTGGTCAATCCATGATTTGAATTCCCATCTAGGTACCAAAAGCTATAGCAGTTGATTACTGAATTTTCTGGGCATTTGCAGTTGCACCCTCTTGAAAAACTGTTACTAAACATAAGTACAAGGACAATAGTCCTGCTGTCCCTCTAGAGTCTTTATGAGTATGATATTGGTTGTAGCCTGGAGGTGAGCATGGTTTTGTTTGTAAATTAGCATCACACACCAGTTAATTTCCTTCCACAGAATGTACAAAAGTGCCTCAGGTAAGCATAGGAAATCACATAGCATATTTTGCAATGCTCAGTGTTTATCTTTGGATTTTTCTTGCAGATAATGAGTGAGTTACTGCTCCCTAATCAAAGAGTTAATGTTGCAGCCCTTGCATACTTAGTGAAGCAGTGTAGAAATTTCTATTTTCCATGTAATTGAGCATTTATCATTGAATACACCCTGAGGCAATGTGATTTGTGGTGTGCAGTACTTGTGCGACATCAGATAGCATAGTCCTTCAGCATGGGGCAAATAGTCTGTTGTTGATTGGAACTGGTGCTCAAAGGTATATGCAAAGATGACAAAGACAGATGTACTATGGTACTGAAGGGCAGAAGCAGTTCTAAAGTGTTCTTGTGCCATAGAAATAGTACGTTGAGGTGATTGCAGAAACAAAAATGACATGAGGAGGCAACTACCATACCACTGAATGAATAAAAGAAGTACATGCTGTTATGAAACAGATTATAGGAAGTCCTGTTCGGCTCCGAATCATGGGTCCTCTACCGGCATCACCTACGGCTCCTAGAACGCTTCCACCAGCGTTGTCTCCGCTCCATCCTCAACATTCATTGGAGCGCTTTCATCCCTAACGTCCAAGTACTCGAGATGGCAGAGGTCGACAGCATCGAGTCCACGCTGTTGAAGATCCAGCTGCGCTGGGTGGGTCACGTCTCCAGAATGGAGGACCATTGCCTTCCCAAGATCGTGTTATATGGCGAGCTCTCCACTGGCCACCGTGACAGAGGTGCACCAAAGAAAAGGTACAAGGACTGCCTAAAGAAATCTCTTGGTGCCTGCCACATTGACCACCGCCAGTGGGCTGATATCGCCTCAAACCCTGCATCTTGGCGCCTCACAGTTTGGCGGGCAGCAACCTCCTTTGAAGAAGACCGCAGAGCCCACCTCACTGACAAAAGGCAAAGGAGGAAAAACCCAACCAACCAATTTTCCCCTGCAACCGCTGCAACCGTGTCTGCCTGTCCCGCATCGGACTTGTCAGTCACCAACGAGCCTGCAGCTGACGTGGACTTTTACCCCCTCCATAAATCTTCGTCCGCGAAGCCAAGCCAAAGAGAGATAGGAAGTCAAGAGAGGAGCCAAGCAGGTTGGGGATTACTATGTAAAAGAGATGTGTCTGCATTGATTCTTTACAGAATCTGACGACTATCATTCATTTGAGCTGGTATGTTGACAAGAAGGAATTCCATCGAGCCAGAAGTCTTGATGAATTTTTTTCTCATTGGAAGACTGTTCAAAAGTAATTTCTTAATAAACAGGCTGGATTCTCACCTGATGAAATTGCTAGTGTAGTCTGACAAAGATGTAACAATGAACCTTTGCATTAAGGATAATAAATGTCCTTGAGACCGTTTTAAACTTTCGGCAAGAATTATATGAACATTTTTATGAATCTGTCATCTGGGAGAAGCACACTTGGGAAGTCAGGGACCTTGAGGATCTCATTAGTTTTTCCACTTGCCCATAATATAGGAATGCATTTGTAGAAATATCTTGAGGTCTGTGAGACTCAATCGATTTAGAATTCCTTTATCTGGAAGGGGGTATGCGGTGGGCACATATTTAATTAGAAACAGGAGAAGGTCATCAGTCCATCAACCCTGCTTCTCCATTTAATAAAGTTGTGACTGTCTGGTTGTAATCGCAGTTTTGTTTTCTGTCCACTCCCATTTGCATGTATTTCTGGCTGAATCTAATTAGTTTCAAAATATGGCAAGAGCTAGGAGAGAAGTTAGAGAAGCACCTGTCAAGTTCTGCAACTCAATCCAACAAACAGACTGGAATGGTCCAGAATGCCATGATAGGGGTAGTTGCTGTGATATGAGCCCAGAGGACCCCAAAACACAGCAGCAATAGATATTCACCAAGACAAATGGTTACTTAAACAAAAGTGGCTTTTAATTATCTTTAAACATGAAAATAGAACCACACTTTAACTTATCACTATTGACTTAACTAACCTAACTTAACCCCATTCTAATTCTAAGCACATGTGTATGTAATGTGCGTGTAAGTTCAGAAAAGTTCTTTGACTCACAGTCCAATCTCAATTCTCATTCCTTCAAGTTCACTGGTTGCAGGCAATTCTTATACTGTGCGCAGAATTTATCATTTATAAAGTTCTCCAGGCTTTGGTGCTTGAAAGGTAAATGGTTACCGCTCAGAAATGTTCTTGTTGGTTTTCAGAGAGATTTGTTGTACGATGGACACCCAGCCACTTCAGTGTCTTGCCGAAGAAACTTGCCCCCTCAGGGTTCTACAGATGATAACCTCTTTCTTTCAGGTCACCACAGAGTTCCTTTTTGTTTCTCTTATTCCAAGTGAAACATTAGACAGCCAGTCCTCTCCTCTTGCATGAACCACAAGGGCTTTGACCAGGCTGAACTAAGCACTTACAACCTGTCTTCCAAATGGGGTTTTCCACAAGCTTGCCAGCTTGTCCTGTTCCAGTCCCAGCTGCTGTTACTGTTTGTAACACTGTAGAACTGATCTTTCTCCTCTCTCTCTCTCTCTCTCTCTCTCTCTCTCTCTCTCTGAGAGAAAACCTGTTTGATTCTCTTTGCTTGCAAAACCACATGACCCTCTTAGAACACCAAGTTCCCCTCCAGGCAGAATGCGGCTCTGACAAGCCTTTTCACCTGATACCTTTTTGTAAACAACAATCCATTAATGAAGTCTCCTGGGCACTCTCCAAAGCTTTTGCAAAGGCTCTGAGGCCCCGCATTAGCAGAGCTCCAGTATTTTAAATAAGATGTGTTTTAAAGTATTTGTATGTTACCTACACTAACAACCCTTGCCCCAATTTACCTCCCAAAAACATATCTGTCACAGCTGAATTTATAGATAAAGTGAAAACGTTATTTCATATTTTGCTGCTGATGAGAGAATTGTTCAAATGGGCAATCTTTAAGGTGTTTAGTCTTGATTAATCTTCTTGATGTTGAAGCAAACTTTAGTGAGACCAAGTGTTGTCTTGAATCTTGTTACTTACTGATCGCCCTCAAGATAGAACCATTTGCTAACCAATACTAATTTTCAAGTCTGATTCCCTGCTTGGGAGTTCCAAACTGAAGTAAGGAATACATTGCAGATGTAAACTTCCTTGTGTTCGTTCTCCTTTCGAAACAGAATCCCATTTCACTGCACTCTAGTAACATAATTGCCGGTCCTAATTCATCTCTGAAAAAAGCTCTTAATTGAAAGTAGCTGAAGATTATGTTGTTAAGAATATTATATCTATTTTTTTAACTGCTCAAATGACATAAGTTGCCCTTGCATGTAACAATCTTCTATATACCTGATCCCTTTCTGGGACCAGATATATAGAATCTTATTATCCATTGTTAAAGGAATTAATCTATTTTGAGTCAAGGGCAACTTTGGAATTTTTTTCCTTTTGATCTAATTAAATTATTCAATTTATACCAAATATTCAAAATATGCTTTGTTAGAGGTGCTTCTTTTCTGACTTTGTACAGTTCAATTTCCACCCATGAAGGCTTGTCTCTTTAAAGATCTTGGCAAGAAAAGGAATTAGGTCCTCTGAAGTGGATTCCAAATCCTGACAGTTCCTCCTCTTTTCCTGCTTTTCTGTTTCTTTCTCTCTTATCTATTTTCACCTTCTTTCTTTTCTGTTTTTGTATTTCGGGATTTTGTTGGGTGGGGGGGAGGCGGGATGGGACTGTTTGGAGATATGGACAACTTGTACCATTGATTTTTCCTCATTTCATTTTATGTATTTAGGTAATGGTTATTTCTTGATCCATGTTTGACCACAAAATTAAAATAAAGTATTCAAAAAAAAAATAGAACCATTGCTATTGTCTGTCCCCTTTGTAGAGGGGATCGCACCAAGGTAAGACAATTATGCCATCCATGCCTCAATCTTACAGGTCAGCAGCCACCTGGTCTTTTGGATGTTTTCTGACCGCTCTGCATGGTGCACTTGTTCTCAGGCTACCCTCAATTGTTTGATGTTGTGGATGTTGTTCATGGTTTGGAAAAACAAGTGTTGACAGCTCCTGCACATGACAAGTATAAGAGCATCAATTCAGTGCCACCATGAGTGGAAGGATCTCAAACTTGTGTAGCATTGTTGCTTTCCTGGCTCAAGTACAGAGCCAATGTGATTCCTTGTGATAACCTTTTGGGTCAACTAAGTGATCATATTGGAGTTAGATTGGCAATCTGCAATACGAGTGGAGGGTGGATTTGAATGCAGAAAACTAAGGTGCTCAATTAAAACATTAATTACTGGTTGATAATGAGACTAAATTTAATCTGTGTAAAATATGTTTACATTTCACATAGGTCATTAAATAACTGATTTTAAATGGGTTTGTGATAGAAAGATTTAGGAAAATAAATATTCCAGATTGGTTTTGATATACTTCATGATTTAATAGTAGATACCACTGTGGATGCTTTCTGAGGCAAGATATTGTGGTGTTGCTCCATTGAACACAAGCTGTTTTGTGGTTAAATTATAATTTAATATTTCACAGTTCTTTAAATGCACAAGATTTCCATTAATGATTATTGAAATTTGATTTGATTGCTAAGTTGATACTTCATTCAGCTATCTGAAGGATTGCTGTGCAGACGCAGTGTAAAGCTTTTGAAGCATTATTGAAATTAAGAAGTGTATAATGTAAGTGTACAAAAATTGTGCCAGCCATATTGGTAGTAAAAATTTAAATCTATGGCTTATTGTTACCGTGACTATATTTAAGCTATTTTCAGATACATTAATTTATCGAGACAATTTAGTTTAGATCAGCAGTCATACTGCACAATACATTGCCAACAGAGAAGAGGTTTTTGATGTTTAGTGCTGTTGTATGGGTTCATGACAGCTCTCTGCTTATTTTTTTGAAAAATAATGTTCCCTTTATTTCAGGTGGAATGTGCTTGGAGTACAAGGAGCTCTGTTGACCCATTTTATGAAGCCTATTTACTTTGCCAGCATTATCCTGGGGAGTTTATACCATGCTGATCACTTGTCTCGTGCAGTCTACCAGCGAATTGGTGATATTGAAAATCTTCCAAGCATATATACTCTCAACAGGCCTCTGCTTAGTGGTGAGTTCACTCTGTCTTTTTATGGTATCAGCAGTTAATCTAATCACTTATTGGATTAAAACTGATGTTTGAACACACAATTCATATTTACAGAGAATTTATTTGATGTCCTGTGAGCCCTAAGTTTGTTTTACTGTAATATTGCATCCAAAGAGTATATTTCACTTTATAGAATGCAATCTTCCAATCAGCAAATTTTGTGAATCTTGTGCAGGATGAAGTATAGAGGAGAATGTGGTCTCGCAATGTTAAATGAAGTGGCCACTTCTCTCCTCAAATTGCAGTAGCAGCAGCTGTAAGATGGAGGAATGTCTGGTTGAGCACCGTTGTTGTTTGCCCAAAAGGTCTGCTGAAAGATTAGTCTTTCATCTGTGAAAAAGCTTCATGTTCAAAAGGTCTTGTAACTCCATGATCAAATCAGCAACTATTTAATCCACAAATAAAGTATTGCTGGCAAGAACAAGTTAGAATAGCAAGGTAGACTAAATGAATTATTAAGAGTTGCTTTTGCAGTTCAAGTTGCAGAATGAGAGATTTCATTTGTTTATTTGGAAATGGTTGGTAAACCTCCAATTTGTGCAGAATGTGAAAGCTAAAATCAGTAACACTGACCCATATTTTAAATGTACCCACATTAAAACAGTAATTGAACTAATGGATATTCTAATCGTATGTCATTCATTTATATGTCCCAAGGCACATTGCTAATATTGACCATAACAATGAAAAGTTATGAACTAGTATTCACTGTTATCCATATAACATTGCAGGTGGGCTGCATTGGAACTTCAATTTTTTTATAGATTTCCATTGAATGATCATTAAATGCTATTTGTCTGATTTTTTTTTTACTGAAAATTACTTTTGAAAATTGGACTCATTCTGTATGTGAGTTATGTCAAATTTGTGTGAGGAGGCTTCCTACAGTTTCTACTTTAAAACATTGAAAATTGTTTTTGATTATGTTGTCACATTTGATGCAGTACAGAAAATACACACCAATAAGAGATCATTAAAAGATGGACTATAAAAGGATGTTCTTTTGGCATAAAGATCTAGGACAAATCCATTACTTGTCACGTTAATGTCAAGAATGCACCAAGAGCGAGACTTTTGTTTTCGCTTTGCTCTTTTTACATCAGTTGGATTGTTAGATTCCTTGCCTTGCATTCTCTCCTGCTCCCTCCAACCAGGAAGTGTGTATTTTTATTGTGCTTGACTTTTATGGAGAGTGTTGGTTTAACTAAAAGCAAGTTAAAGTGAGAGAGAGAATAGAATTAGTCATGTGAAAAGTTAGATGTGTATTGATCCAAAGTGCATATTTCTCTCTGAATTTATTTCCTCTCTTTATAAACTGACTATTTAAATAAACTCTTTAATGTTTTCAGTAATCCTCCTCGATGGTTCCATTTGTGATTTTTTTCAAAAAAAATCAATCTAACCAATAGTTCGATAACCTAAGTCCTAAACAAGTACTCAGAACAATGTCAAGGAAAATGGGTGCTTATCGTAAGAATGTAACAGGTATAAATAGATGGTGTCCAGAGGAGAATGCCAAGTTTCTCAAGTACTGTTGGTTTGCCCTCATACAAGCAAGCGTCTGTCTTTGGGAAAAGTATTTTTTTACTATTTTAATCAAAGAAGAATTGAAGTTTCTCTGAGATTTTTTTTCCCCCTTCTATGTATTTCATTTGTTTGGCACTGACTCCAGTATTCTTCCAGTTGTTTGTTTTCAACACACTTGCACACCATCAATATGTGTTGCACCTTCATAATATAGCTAGTGTCCAACACAATCTGAACTCTCCCTAAACCTTATATTTGGCTTTGTTACCTTTAGATAATTAAATTTATTTGCAACATAGTACAAGCGAATTTCAGCCATTGAAACCCTTGTTGTCCAATTATACCCAATTAACGTACCAATCCCATATATTTTTGGAGGATGGTGGAAACTGGAGCACCCAGAGAGAAGTCAGGTCACATGGAGAACATGCAAACTCCTTATAGTCAGCACCAGATTCGAACCTGGGTTGCTGGTGCTGTAAGAACATTGGTCTAACCACTATGCCAACTGCACTGCACATTGAATCCATGCAACTTATTCAGTTTGCCATGCTATATCCTTCTCTGCTGATTAATACAATTATCACCACCCTGATGTTCACCAATTTCCATTGGCACCTGGCTAAGCAATGTCTCCATTTTAAAATTCTTATCCTTGTTTTCAAATGTTCCAAGGCATCATCCCTAATCATCTCTTCGATGTATTCTGCTCCCACAACCCTTTGAAATGGAGTCAAAGAGATAATTATAGTATTTTAGTTCTGGCCCTCATGATTGTCCTATATTTGAATCACTCCATCATGTCTACGGCTTCCCACCCAAAGTTCTGGAAACACCTCTGAAAACATTCTTTTAAATCTGCAGGGTTCCCTTTAAAATCAGTTCTTTGCTGCACTAATATCCCCTTACATAGCTTGATGTTTTAAATTGGAACAAATTGGCTAATTAAATTGCATGACTTGCCCACAGAATTTGAACCACTTCAACCTCCACTTGCTTCTGTCCCCAAAATCCTTTACTAACTGTTAACTCTTAAATATTGATTCATAGAACAGGAAAACTGGATATTCTTTTCATAAATCTTTCTGACCTTACTCTTTTTTTTAATTTGTGCTTTGAAGGTAGCAATTAGCTATATTGCACAGATCTGTCTAAAATGTGTAAAATTTGTGTTAGATATTGAAACTAAAGTTAAGAAAATTCAACAAAATTTCTATGGGGAATGTATTCTTTGAAAAGTTTATTGTAAGTATTGTGGACTGAACACAAGTTATGATATTAAGAAAATAAATATTTCATTTGACTTTTTTTTAGAATTTATTTGCCTTGATTCCTCTTCACTTTTATGTGAAGCCCAAGATTTTTATTCTATTACATTTTGAGTATGACCTTTATGAAGTAATGACCCTTGAACCTTTGTCTGGTCAGAAATAAGATGAATTTTATCCTCATGGGTAGCTGTTAAGAGATTGGAAAGATTACCATCTTTCACAGTATATAAAACCAAGTCTTTGCAGATAGGTCAATCATCATATCTAAAAATGGTCTAATTTGTCACCTCACAAAATGTGGCAAGAATGCCAAACAAGGAGATGGACAGCTTGAAAAGTAACCTGCTACATTGAATGGAAAGATTGGATTTAAAGGAATAGAATTCAGTCAACTATGTAGAAATGGTGACTGTTGTTGATTCATCCCAGAGCATTTTCAGAAATTGGTAATTATTTTCCTTATTCTTGTGATTAGTAACATTCTTTACTTAGATTATTAATGAACATGAGTTTTCATTGAAAATATAAATATGAATTCATTTGGAAATGCCTTTTTATAGGAAGTAAGAAAGAATTACTGTACCAGCCACACTGGTTCAAATTTGGCACTCTCTGAAAGGAAACCCATGCAGAGACAGGGAGAACATATAAACTCCTTACAGTCAGCTGGCACTGTAACAATGTTGTATTAACAATTACGTCAATTATGCCTATTGGATTATATAATCAAAAGGAAGCTATTTATTAAATAACTGTTCATGGAGATTTGTCTATACTTTCAATAAATTATACAATAGTTTCACATTTCTGTGGAAAACTTGGAATTTTTTATGGTTTATCATTATTTTTTTCATACTTAGGAAAATTTTGCAACTCTAATTTTTATTTTCAATTATGTGTTTTTTTAATATTTTATTTTGATATTCATAGACTCATAAGAATTCAAACAAACAATACAATCCCTTTCAACACTCATATAGCCTACAGAATCTGTATTTATTCCCCCGTCCCTATCCCCAATACAACTGAGAATATAGTCATATATTGTACAGATACAAATACTGGTGGGGTCCATGACCCCTCCAGAGACCTGGGAAAAAGCTAGGAAAAAACAACCAGGGTGACTAAGTTACAAAAGGAAGAAAAATTTTAAAAAACTAAAAACAAAACTAAAATAAAGCATGTCATCTGCGTCATGTTTTACTTCCTTAATCCCACTCATTTCTCTACTGGGACGGATTGTTACAGTACCCACAATTCAAAGGGGGGGCCTATCGAATCTGCATACCGATGTATTTCAGATAGGATTGCCACACTCTAATGAATATGTCATATTTCTTTCTTAGATTGTACATGATTTTCTCCAGGGGACTGCAGATCTGCATTTCCATATTCCATCGTGTGGTATTTAATTGGGAGTTGGATTTCCAAGTAACCACTATGCACGTCCTCGCTGCTGACAGGGTGACCTTCACGAACTGAATTTGGTATTTGGACAATCTAAAACTCACATCCCCAATATCTCCCAGAAAGTACGACTCCGGATTCTGTGGAAATTCTGCCTTTTGTCAATTTTTTCATAATGTCCCCCAGGTTCACCCAGAAGGTGGACATAGCCACATGGAGTGGAAAAAGATTCCAATCTCCATTCCATACTTAAAGCACATTTCCAAAATTTATGGCTTTGATTTATGTAATTTTTGTGGTGTAAAGTACAGCTCATGCAAGAAGTTGTATTGCACCAACCTGTATCTGGCCTTAATGACCCCAGTCACACTGTCCAGACTCAGGTCTTGCTACCACTCTTCATTGATTGTTGTGCCAAAGTCCAACTCCCATCTCTCTCGACCTGTGTAAGCCTTGCTTCGTGCCCTCACTTTGAATATGCTATTAGTTAATGCTCTTGCAATGATTTTATGATCTATATTCAATAACGAGATTGGTCTATACAAGGCGGGATTAATGGGACACTTTTTTTGGGATTACTGTGAAGATTGATGTTGAAAAAGACTCTAGGAGGATATGCATCTCTGCTGCCTGATCCACCATCTTCATAAGAAGGGACATTAAAAGATCTTTGAACTCTTTATAAAATTCAGCAGGGAAACCATCCTCCCCCGGTGATTTGCCAGCCAGCAAAGAGCTCATGGTCGGATTGATTGTTCTTGAAGCCTCTTCTGCCCTCCCCTGCCAGTCAAAACTTAATGGGCCCTCTCTCCCAGCTCATGGTACTGCTGTCTAGACCTTCCAGTTGGGCTATCTCTTGTTCTAAATCATTAATCTCCTTCATGTGCCCATTTTTGATGCTCTTGGTATATCCAGTTATCTGGCCCCTTAAATAAGCCTTCAGTATGTCCTATATTAGGAAGTTATCCTCAGTAGAGGGGCAGTTCATCTCACAGAACAATTCTATCTGAACTCTAACAAAGCTACAAAATTCTAGTTTTTCCAACAGCAATGTGTTTTCAATTATGCGTTGATGAAAAATCTTAGCATTGAAATGAGTTCTGCTAACATAAAAGTTGACAGAAAATATTGTTGGGACCCAATTTGAGACAAGAATGAAATTTAGAAGGATGGAGATTTTTTCCAAGTTGGTTCATATATTACCTGATGTCTCTTTAGGAATATTGAACATTTGTTAAACTTGCCTAATGTCAATTCATGCATTTATAGCTTTCATAAACTCTACTCAAACTTCTACATTTATAAATTATGATATTTGGAAGAGAAATTCCAAATGTAATCATGTGTGCTCAAGAGTATTCCGCAAGATGGGACAACAACTGTTTCAGGTTACCGGCCTCAGGCAATCTTGACAGAAGTAATGAAGTTTTCAAAGCCCGTGAGACTTTGATAAGACAATCTTCCAGCTGTGTTCCTTGCCAGTCAGCCAGCTGGACCAAACTCCTGATATAGTAATTCAGGAGAAAAATAGAAGAGCAACCTGGGTAAAACGGTCTGGGATCCAGACGCATATACCATGTGATTTATTGAATTTGGTTGAGGGTGGGAAGCTCGTTGCTGGGAATTTCACAGTTGCTGCCTGACCTGCTTAATGTTTGTAGCATTTTTCAGTTTGTATTTTGAAAATGTCTACATTTTTTTTATTGTTTACTGTGATAGAATATTGTCCACCTGTCTGGTTGAGTTCATCTCCAACATTGTCAATGTGGAGAAAGCAGCCCCCTTGATTCCCACCCATTTCTAAAATATACCCACTTCACTGCCAGATTACATTTGCTGCAGTGTTTAATGTTGATAAACTACTTTCCATAAGCACATGATTTTTATCACGTAGAAATAAAAAGCAGCAGAAACCTGGGAATATCTAGAGGCTTGCACTAGCAAATTTTCCAGATACGCTTCAAATAACAATCTCCTTCAGTTTGGTGATAATTATGCAGTTTTAGCACAACCATCCTCTATTCATTGCCTCTCCTGACAAAGGCAAATACCCTGTATTGCTTTCTGAATAACATTATCTACTTGTACTGCAACCTTCAAGGCTCTGTGAAAAGTAACGCATACAAAGTCGCCAAGAGCAATAGGAAGCCAGAAGATTGGGAAAACTTTAAGAAGCAACAAAGAACTACCAAGTGAGCAATAAAGAGAGGGAAGGTAGACTGAGAAAGGATTAGCACAAAATATAAAAATGGATAGTAAAAGTTTATATAATTATATAAAGCACAAAAGGGAGAGTAAAGTGAAAATTGGTCCCTTGCAGGATGAGAAGGGGGAATTGATGTTGGGTAATGAGAGAAAATGGCTTTGAATAACTATTTTCAAAGGACATATGTTATGGATGTGCATCTTTTGGCGGGCAGCAACCTCCTTTGAAGAAGACCGCAGAGCCCACCTCACTGACAAAAGGCAAAGGAGGAAAAACCCAACACCCAACCCCAACCAACCAATTTTCCCCTGCAACCGCTGCAACCGTGTCTGCCTGTCCCGCATCGGACTTGTCAGCCACAAACGAGCCTGCAGCTGACGTGGACTTTTTACCCCCTCCATAAATCTTCGTCCGCGAAGCCAAGTCAAAGAAAGAAGAAGAAGGAGAGAGGACCTGGATGTAAAAGCTATCACCAAAGAGGTAGAACTCAGAAAACTTAAGGATCTAAAGATAACTAAATACCCTGGTCCTGATTGGATTCATCCCAGGATACTGAAAGAAATGGCAGCAGTTATACTTGAGCAGGGGTTCCCAACCTGGGGTACATGTACCCCCAGTGGTGCATTTGCACTCTTTAGGGGGTACATTGGGTCTGAGAGAATAACCACTACTGTACAATACATGGTGTTGTAATCTGCAGTCAGATTGCACAATGTCGTGGTTTTTTTTAATCCTTAATTTTTAGGGGTACACGCGAACATATAAAAATGCTCAGAGGAACAAAAAGGTTGGGAACCCCTGTACTAGAGGCTTTGGTGATAAATTTACAAAAATACTCTGGGCAGGTCCCAGTAGATTGGAAGATGGCGAATGTCAGATAAGAATGTAGGTAAAAGGCAGGTAACTATAGGTCAGTTAGTTTAACATCTGAAAGTTATCATTAAAGAAGAAATGCCATTATTCCTTCAGTGCTGGTCAAGAAGCTACAAACTCTAGGCCTCTGTACCTCACTCTGTAACTGGATCTTTGACTTTCTTATTGGAAGATCACAGTCAGTACAAATTGGAAACAACGTCTCCAATTTGCATGCTTAGCCACCTCTCTACTTGTTATACACCTATGACTGTATGGCCAGGCACAATTTCAATGCCATCTACAAGTTTGCCGATGACACCACAGTTGTCATCAGAATCACAAACGGCAATGAGGAAGCGTACAGGAGGGAGCTAGATCAGCTCGTTGAATGGTGTAATGACAACAACCTTGCTCTCAACATCAGCAAAACCAAAGAGATGGTTGTGGACTTCAGGAGGACGTCAGGGGTACACGACCCAATGCTCATTGAAAGCTCAGTAGTGGAAAGAGTCAAAAACTTCAAATTCTTGCATGACAGGATCTCCAAGGATCTGTCCTGGCACCTCCACGTTGATGCAGTCACAAAGAAGGCTCGTCAGCAGCTATACTTTGTGAGGTGTCGGCACCAGACTTCACTCCATTGTAGACTTCTACATGAGGCAGTATTTTAAATAAGCGGCCTCTATCCTCAAAGAACCCCCACCACCACCCAGGCAATGCCATCTTCACTCTGTTACAATCAGGGAAAAGGTACAGGAGCCTAAAGACGAGCACTCAGCGGCACAAGGACAGCTTCTTCCCTGCTGCCATCAGATTCCTGAATAATCAGTGAACTAAAGACACGGCCTTTCTTTTTGTGCCCTGTTATTGTTTATTATTTTATTTTTATAGTGATGTCGTAAGATGGTTATAATATGTACATTTGCACTGTGATGCTGCCGCAACACACCAAATTACTTGACTTCTTCATGACAATAAATTCTGATTCTGAAGTAGCAAGGCATCTGGAGAGAAATGGATCCATCAAGCAAACGCAGTTTGGATTCAGCAAAGGCAGGTCCTGGTTGACATATTTACTGGAGTTCTTTGAGGATATAATGAGCAGGTGGATTTCGTCTACCTGAATTTCCAGAAGGTGTTCAATAAGATGCTGTATAAAAGACATACAGAAGATAATGATGCATGGAGTTGGGGGTGATGTATTATCATTGATAGAGGATTGGCTACCTAATAGAAAGTGGAGATTTGGGGTAGAGGGGTATTTTTCTGGTTGGCAATCAGTGGCAAGCGGGGTGCCACAGGGGGTCGGTGCTGGGCCTGCAACCATTCACAATATACATAACTGATCTGGAAGAGGAGACAGAGTGTAGTGAATATGTTTGCTGATTATGCTAAATTGAGTGGAAAAACAGAGGATATGCAGTGTCTGCAGAGAGATAAATATAGGTTAACTGAGTCGGCAAGAGTCTGGCAGATGGAATACAATGTTGGCAATTGTGAAGTATAAACATGGAAGGAAAATGAAAGATTCAGAATATTATTCAAATGGAAAGTGATTGTAGCATGGTGCCATGCAGAAGGATTAGGGAGTTTAGTTTGCAGGTGCAACAGGCTATCAAGAAGGCAAATGAAATGTTGGTCTTCATTGCTGGAGGGATTGTATTTAAGAGAAGGGAAGTTATGCTGCTCTGTACAAGATAATAGTGAGATTGCATCTGGAGTACTGTGTGTAGTTCTGGTCTCCTTACTTGAGGAAGGATATACTGGCTTTAGAGGTGATGAGGAGGAGGTTTAGCAGCTTGATTCCAGGAATGAAGGGGTTAGCCTATGAGGAGAGATTGAGTTGTCTGGGATTGTATTGGATAGAATTTAGAAGAATGAGAGGGGATCTTATAGAAACTTACAAAATTATGAAAGACATAGATAAGAGAGGTAGGTAAGTTGTTTACATTGGTAGGGAAAACCAGAATATGGGACATAGCCTCAAGATCCAGGGTGGTAGATTTAGGAAGGAGATGAGGAGGAACTGCTTTTCCCAGAGGGTGGTGAATCTTTGGAATTCGCTGCCCATTGAAGCAGTGGAAGCAACCTCCGTAAATATATTTAAGACAAGGTTGGATAGATTTCTACATAGTAAGGGAATTAAAGGATGTGGGGAAAAGGCAGGTAGGTGGAGATGAGCGTATCATCAGATCTCATTGAATGGCAGAGCAGGCTTGACTCGCTGCATGGCCTACTCCTGCTCCTATTTCTTATCTTCTTATTTTCTTCTGTTCTACTTAGTATCCAATCATTTACTGTCTGCTCTCTTGCTTTATTTAACCTCCTCAAATTCATTATCTTGTACTTCTCTGGATTAAATTCCATCTGCCACTGTTAGAACTTGGAACATAGAACACTACAGCACAGTACAGGCCATTTGGCCCTCTGTGTGTTGTATCCATCTCACCAATTTTTTGAAATTTTCTCCAGCCTAGAGCTGGTACTTGTTTACAATTTGACCCTTAGATAAAATAATTTAGAAAAATAAGAACATTTGTATTTCTCATCTTCTGGTCATTCCAGCATGCCACAAAGGTAGCTTTGATTGTTGTAATGCGGAAATGTAATAGTAAATTTGTGCAAAGTGGGCTTCATCAAACAGTAGTGCAGAAAAGGCATAATGAAATCTTGGTTTTTTTCCATTTGATACAGCTAAGTTTTTGTCTACGAATTTGCTGTGTCATTAAAACTGCCCCTCAATCTCTGTCCTCTTACCACTTCTGTGTCAGCTCATGTGGTACTTAAATCCTCTTCCTCATCTTTGTTACCCATGAATTTGACTTTTCTCATCCTTCATCGTTCCCCATTGGCCTCCAATCTTCTCCCAAAACTAAACTAAAAGGCCTGAGGATTGGGTAAGTGCAAATCTCTTGCACTCATTATGCTGCCCTGTGCTTAGAGACCTGAATTGTCTCCCATTGCAAAGCTGGCTTGGTTTTAAAACCTTCACTGTTGTTTTCATTATCTCTGTGCATTCTACTATGCTCTCCTTCCATCAATCAATTGATCTCTGCTATTCCAGTTCTAGCTCTTGCACACTTCCAATTTTAATCACTCCACCATTGGTAATACCAATTGACCTAATTCCTAAACAGTCTCTAGACCCCTTCTTCTTCCTGTAATTCTTTTTAAATCCAAGTCTGCTATCGAGAACCTTGATTTTTAAGAACTGCAATACAATTGCAAGTAGTTCTCATAGATATTTGTTTGGGTAACATTAACAAGAACACAAAAACTTTTGTAACTAATTTTTCCTTCCATTATTTCTGCTCCCACCCCCACCTCTGCCAACATTTTACCATACCTTAATGAAGGGCTCAAGTCTGAAATGATGGTTATGTATCTTTATTTTTGTTTTATAAAGTACACTGTTTGACTGGCTGAGTTTCTCCAGCATTGTGGTTTTACTTCTTTTCCTTTCTTTATTGGTTGCTTTGTAGTTCTTTGTTGTTTTTATAGTTTTCTCAATCTTCCAGTTTCCTACGGCTCTTGGCGACTTTGTACACATGAGCTTTTAGTTTGATGCTTTGCTTTATTTCCTTAATTATCCAAGCCAGGCTCTCCCTTTACTGCCCTTGCTTTTAATTGGAATATAATTTTGATATTGAACATTATAAAAAATGTATTTGTAAGTCTTCTACTGCTTCTCAACTGTCCCACCTTATAGGCTATATTCCCAGTTGACAACACCCACTGGTTTTAGATCGAACTATTACGCCTTCCATTTGTGTGAGAAGTTCATTTTACCTACATCATTGCACAGGACCAAACCTAAGACTGTCTCCACCAACCTGATTGAGGGAAATAGTATTGTCTGGACTCAGGATAACTCCTCAAAATTGTTGTGCACTCTTTTTCATCAAAGAGAGGCGGGGGGGTGGGGGGGTAGGTGGATATTCATGAAATACTGTACATCTAAAAAGTCAATTTCAATTATATAAAATATGTGGCAGAATGTTTTCATACATGCGTACATTTCCTAGTGAGCATATTCCAACCACATTCACTCAGCTAACGTGTTTGGAAAATGCAACCTAAGGTTGTTCAATTTATTAATATAGATTTCAAGTTTGTGATGGAGAACATTTGCCTTTAGAAGAATATTGTGATGTCTCAGATGCTGAAGATGTCCAATTTATCCAAGGCATATCCTTCCCAATATCCAAGTTATGATTCCAGTGCAAAAAAATCTTTCTAATTAACTTGTATTGCCATGAATTTTGGACTTAAATCTGCACCAAGTGGAATAGTGCTGATGTGGATATAGTAGACAGCTTTAAGTTCCAAGGGGCAAACATCTCCATTGACTTGACCTGCTCCCCCATGCTGATACAATGGTAAAGAAAGTGAACCAGAGACTCTCCTTCCTCAAAAGCTTTCAGCCGTCACCTGCATCCCTTAACAACAGGTGCACTATTGAACGCATCCTATCAGTGATCAGGGTGCATCACTGAGTAGTAAGTGAAAATATTCACTCAAGACCATAAGAAATTGCAAAGGGTTGTGAACACTTTGCAGGCCACAACACATATCCTCCCTTCCATCTCTAACTCCCACTGCCTTTGAAAAGCAACTAACATGAAGATTCATAAATGTGAGATCATGCACCACCATATTCTGTCCTGCTTTTTATCCAAGTCTCGAATGAACCCCAAATTATAAAATTATGTATTCTTTCTCTTTCTGTCTTTATTTCTCTCTTTAACCTTCTAACTACACTTTTGTTCTTTGTCTTATTTTTTTATACAGGTACACGATCCTTTATCCGGAACCCTTGGGATCAGTGTGTTCCGAATTTTGGATTTTTCCGGATTTCGGAAAGCCCACCCAAATTGTGCTGTATCCAACCCCACCCCCTTCCAGTCGCCCAGCCACCTCCCCCAACTGTGGTCCCTTGGCCGCCTAGCAGTCTCCCCCGACCGCTAGTCCCTTGGCTGTCTCCCCCAACTGTGGTCCCTCGGCCACCCGGACGTCTCCCCCGACCACCGGTCCCTGTGCCACCCAGCTGCCTCCCCCAACTGCGGTCCCTCAGCCGCCCAGTAATCTTCCCCCGACCGCCAGTCCCTCGGCCGCCCGGCAGTCTCCCCTGACCACCAGTCCCTCGGGCGTCTTCCCTGACCACAGTCCCTCGGCCGCCTGGTGGTCTCCCCCGACCACCGGTCCCTCAGTCGCCTTCCCCGACCGTCGGTCCCTCGGCCGCCTCCCCCAACCGCCCAGCAGTCTCCCCCGACCGACAGTCTCTCAGCCGTCTCCCCCGACTGCCGGTCCCTCGGCCGCCTCCCCCGACCGCCAGTCCCCCGACCGCCAGTCCCCTAACCGCCCAGCAGCCTCTCCCAACCGCCGGTCCATCAACCACCACCCCCAACTGCTCAACCGCCAGTCCCCCAACCGCCCAGCAGTCTCCTCCGACCGACAGTCCCTCAGCCGCCTCCCCCGACCGACGGTGCCCACTTGCCGGATTTTGGAGCTTTCCGGATTTTAGATGTCAGGATAAAGGATCATGTACCTGTACTAAGTATGTCTACTGGTCCGCTTGCATAATAATTGCTAACACTGCATTTTGATACATGTAACAATAAACTTCAATTTGAAACTTTGAAATATATTTAGTGAAATTTAACAACTTGTATGAAGGTTTTGCCATTTTATTTCAACCAGGAGTTATTCCACAAAATAGTCAGAACCTGTGTTGAGAGCAATACACAAATGTGTTGGAGCACACAGTAGGTCATGTAGCATTCATGGAAGAAAAGGGTAATCAATGGCCTTCATCAGATATAAACAGAAACAGGCAGGTGCCAAAATAAATAAGGTTAGAGGGAGAGATGTTGGGTGGAGAGGAGGGAGAAAGTGACCTCAACTGCATGTCTGCGGCTGAGACCCCATCCAGTGGGACCAGACAGCATACCTGGTCTGGTAAGGAGGGACTGCTCAGACCAACTGACGGAGGTCTGTAGAGACATTTTCAATACGTCACTGCAGTCCATTGCGACCTTATATTTCACGACAGCCACCATCATCCTAGTACCAAAGAGGGCGATAGTAGCAGACCTCAATTACTCCCACCCAGTGGCACCGACTTCAACCATTATGAAATGTTTAGAGCATCTGGTGAGGAATGCATCAAAGCATATCTCCCAGAAACACTGGGCCCATTTCAATTTGCCTACAGTTGGAACCATTCTACTGATGATGTGACAGCCTTGTCCCCACACTGCCATGACCTACCTGGAGGACAAAGCCTCATGTGCCAGGCTGCTGTTCATTGATTTCAGCTCCACATTTAATACGATTATTCCCCAGAGGATGGTGGAGAAGCTGTCTTCACTGGAATTCAACACCCCTCTGTGTAAGCACAGTCGGTCCGGGTCAATAGCAGAAGTTCATTCATCATTACATTGAGCATTGGCGCACCTTAGGGCTGTGTTCAGCCTGCTCCTACCCATGCTACTGACCCACAAATGCAGCTCCAGCAGAGTTATCAAGTTTGCAGATGACACATTAGTAGTTGGCCTCATCAACATAAACTACAATGATAGAGTATATAGATATGTTTTTGGGAGATAAATTTGGGCAGGTTTTTTCAGTATAGGTCACAAACAAGCACTTTAAAACAGATCTTATTTAAAATGCTGGAGCTCTGTTCATGCCAGACATATAGGTGCCTAGAGCTTTTGCAAAAGCTTTGGAGAGTGCCCAAGAGACTTCGTTGTTTACAAAAAGGCAACAGATGATAGAACCTGTCAGAGCTGCAGATTGTCTGGAGTAGAACTTGCTGTTCTAGGAGGGTCACGTGGTTTTGCAAGTAGAGAGAGTCAAAGAGGTTTTTCTCAGAGAGCGGGAGAGAGAGAGAGCAGTTCTACAGTTTTACAGTCAGCAGCAGCAGCTGGGACTGGAACAGGACAAGCTGGCAAGCTTGTGGATAACTCCATTTGGAAAATGGGTTGAAAGTGCTTAGTTTAGCCTGGTCAAAGACCTTGTGATTCATGCAAGAGGAGAGGACTGGATGTCTAATGTTTCACTTGAAATAAGAGAAACAAAAAGGAACTCTGTGGTGTCCTGAAAGGAAGAGGTTATCATCTGGAGAACCCTGAGGGGGCAAGTTTCTTCGGCAAGACACTGAAGTGGCTGATTAAAAAGGGATCAGTTGTGGGTGTCCAGCATACAACAAATCTCTCTCTGAAAACTGACAAGAACCTTCCTGAGTGGTAACCATTTACCTTTCAATCACCAAAGCCTGATGAACTTTATAAATGTTAAATTCTGTGCACAGTATAAGTATTGCCTGCAACCAGTGAATTTAGAGGAATGAGAATTGAGATTTGACTGTGAACCAAAGAACCTTTCTGAACTTACACACACATTACATACATGTGTGCTTAGAATTAGAAGGGAGTTAAGTTAGGTTAGTTAAGTCAATAGTGATAAGTTAAAGTGTGATTCTGTTTTCATGTTTAAAGATAATTAAAAGCTTTTGTTTAAGTAACCATTTGTCTTGGTTAATATCTATTGCTGCTGGGTTTTGGGGTCCTCTCGGCTCATAACACTACAGAGAAGAGGTGAAAAATCTTGTGTTGTGGTGCAAGAATAACAACCTGAGTCTATGTGGACAAGACGAAAGAGATGATTGTGGACTTCAAGAGGATGAGGGATGACCATCCTCCATTACACATCAATAACTCTGTAGTGGAGAGAGTAGAGAGCACTAAGTTCCTTGGAGTTCACTTTAGTAGTGACCACTCATGGGCACACAAAATTTCCTCACTTGTCAGGAAGGCACAACTGCAACTGCACTTCCTGAGTGGGCCAGGCTACTGGCCATCATCCTGTCAATTTTGTACAGTAGCTCTACCGAGAGTGTGGCTCTATGACAGTATGCTACATTTAATGTAGAATATTGGATCTGAGGTCAATTCACAAGACCATAAGAGCGGCAAAGAGAATCACTGAGGACTCCCTCCCCCCCCCACCCCCTCCCCACCACCCCTTCGATGGGATCTGTCAGGAATGTTGTCTGAAGAGTGCTTGCAAAATTGTTAAGGACCCCTACCACCCCACACACAGCATCTTCCAACAACTCCTGTCAGGAAAGAGATATAGAAGTAATAAAGCCAGAATTGCCAGGCTGAGAAACAGCTTCTTCCATGAGCAGTGGGACTGCTGAACGACAGATGAACTGCTCATACATTCTTCTGAAACTACTATTTATTTAATAATATTTATTCATTTTTATATACGTACTGCATATAATATACAAGTGTGCAAACCTATGGAGAGGATTCTAAAGGATAGGATCTGTGAGCATTTGGAGAAGTACAGTCTACCCAAGGGTGGTAAGCATAGCTTTGTGAAGGGAAGGTCATGCCTCACGAGTCTAATTGAGTGTTTTGAGGAAATAACAAAAGAAATTGATGAGGGTAGGGTGGTAGATGTGGTCTACATTGGATCTTAGCAAGGCATTTGACAAGGACCCCCACGAGAGACTCATCCAGAAAGACTTGAGGCACAGGATCAGTGGAACCTTGGCTGTGTGGATAAATAATTGGCTTGTAGGAAGAAAGCAGAGAGTAGTAGTGGAAGGAAATTATTCTGCCTGGAGGTTGTGGATTAGTGGAGTAGCGCAAGGATCTGTTCTGTGACCCCCCGTTGCTCTTTGTGATTTTTATAAATGACCTGGATGAAGAGGTAGAAGGCTGGATCAGTAAGTTTGTAGATGACACAAAGGTTGAAGGGGTTGTGGATGGAGTTGAATGTTTTTGAAGGTTACTGGAGGATATAGACATGATGCAGAGTTGGGCAGAAAAGTAGCAGATAGATTTAAATGCGGATAAGTGTTAAGGTGATACATTTTGGAAAGAAAAACCAGAAGGCTGAGTTAATGATCGGATACTTAAGAGTGTAGATGAACAGAGCGACCTTGGGGTTCAAATCCATCCATACATCCCTCAAGGTCGCCACATAGGTTGATAGGATAGTTAAGAAGGCCTATGGAATGCTGGGGTTCATTAATGGGGGCTTGAATTCAGGAGAAGTGAGGTCACCTTGCAACTCTCCAAATCTCTGATAAGACCACACTTAGAGTATTGTGTTCAGTTCTGGTCACCTCATTTTAGGAAGGATATGGAAGCTATGGAGATGGTACAGAGGAGACCTACCAGGATGTCACCTGGATTGGGGAAACAAGTCTTATGAGGCAAGGTTAGCAGAACTGGGACTTTTCTCTTTGGAGCGTGTAGAAGGATGAGAGGAGACTTAAACGAGGTCTACAAGAGAGGAGACAAACGAGGCATAGATAGGGAGAACAGCCAGCACCTGTTTCCCAGGGCAGGAATAGCAAACAGCAGAGGACATACTCTATGTACAAAGTGAAGGGAGAGAGTTTAGGGGAAACATCATGGGTTGTTTTTTTCACAGAGAGTTGTGGGTGCCTGGAATGCCTTGCTGGGGATGGTGGTTGAGGCTGAAACATTAGGGGCATTTAATAGACTCTTAGACAGATGAAAGAAAAATAAAGGGTTATGGGAAAGGGAGGATTTAGTAGTTTTTTAAGGAAGGAATATATGGGTCGGCTCAACATTGAGGGCTGAAGGGCTTGTACTGTGCTGTATTGTTCTATGTATGCGGTGCTTAATGTCTATTCAGGTAATGTCTGAATATACATCCATCGTCCATGGTCCCATAAGGTTATAATAGAATTCAGAAATCCTGATTGGAGAACAGGATGTAGTGGATGTAACTGGACGTACACAGAAACTTCCCACTTACAACACATTTATCTCATGTCTTTTGTATACAAGGGCTTATATATGTACTGTAGATACTGTACTTTCTGTCTATCGTGGCTCCCGAATGCACCAAAACCAGTGTCTGATCACAGCAGCAAGAGGCAAAGGAGTATTGATTTGGAAGTGAAACAAAAGGTTATGAAGCAACACAAAGGTGGAAAAACAGTGAATGCTATTGCTCGCTATTTAGATATGTCACACTCGACAATCACGACGATCCACAAAAACAAAGAAAAAATTCTCCAAGCTCTTAATGGATTGGTTCCAGTGAAAGCTACAAGGCTAATAAAAATGCAAGAGGGACCTATATCAGATATGGAGAAATTGCTAATGTCATGGATTGAGGACCAAACACAAAAGTGAGTCCATCTCAGCACGTTGACGATCACTGCTAAGGCACGAAGCTTGTCCAGAAGCTTAAAGAAAAAGCAGGACCAGACTATGATATCGAATTTAGTGCGAGTTTTGGGTGGTTCAGGGGCTTCAAACGTTTTTCGCTGCGTCATGTGAAAGTGAGTAGTGAGTCTATGAGTGCTGATGTGAAGGCAACAGAAGAATTTGTTGAAACCTTAGATAATGAGGGCGATGAAGAACTCCTAGAGGTGGTTCCTGAGGAACTAACAATTGAAGCGTTGCTAGAACTAGAGCAAGAGAGAATAGCTGAAGAAGAGGCAAGGAAAAAGGAAACTGCAGAAGGCAAAGAAGAACAGGTGCAGAAGATATACACTGTTAAGGGATTGGCCAAATTATTTGCAGACCTTAACCGCTTGCTGAGGAGTGTTGAAGAGATGGACCCAAACACTCAGCACTTTTCACTGATAGAGAGGAAATATGAAAAGAAAGCATATTAGGCAAACGACACTGGATATATTCCTGAAGAAGCCAACACCTCCCCAAGATGAGCCTCAGCCAGGTCCTTCAGGCATTACTGAGTGACAGTTCATCAATGGAGGTTATTCGACCTGAAACTTTTCCATGAGCAAGTTAAGAACAATGATGTGGATGATCCTGATCCACTGTGATATAGGCTAAGAAAGTGTTTACATGAAAGTTTAAAAAGTGAAAAAATATTAAAGTTTAATTTAGCGTAAGTTCAGTATCCTATATAGCTTTGCTACTATATACAGTAATATGGTGTTCACACAGCATCCACATCGCGTAACGCCCAATTTCACAGAACATACAGTGGACGTTTAGCGCCGCAAACCTGTAATATGTGTGCTACATCTATATATGTGTTTACATGCTTTTACACCAAGGACCAAAGTAAGGCTGTTACATCCATTTGTACTTATACAATTGAATGACAATAATAAACTTGAACTTGACAGGAAAGGGAGTACAGGCTAATAAGTCACAGGAGAGAGGGTAGAAGGGAAAAAAGCTGAGAAGTGATAGGAGAAGGGGACTGAGGGCAGCTCTCTGATAGGAGAAGGAAGGTAAAGGGGTGGGGAGTAGGAGGAAAGGACTCAGAGGGAAAGTGAAAGAAAGAGACCCAGGAGAGGGAGTGAATGGAAATGAGAAAAGTTGATGTTAAGGCCATCTGTTTGGAGACAGCCAAGATGGAATAAAATAAGGTGTTGTTTCTCCAATTTGTGGCTGCTGAACTTTTCAATGTATGAATACAAAATTCCATTATCGTTATTGTACAGCCTGTGAGTGAACATGGAGTCCTGCTTCATTTCATAGTTTAAATATCTGATCATATTCACACGCAACTTGTTTGTCTGTTTTTAGGTATAAGTAACACTGAATCACGTCAGCCAGGCAAAGCACCAAATTTCAGCGTCAATTGGGCTGTAGATGACTTGGCCTTGGAAGTCATTAACGCCATGACAGGAAAGGATGACATGGGGCGACCTTCACGGCTGTGTAAACACGCTCTGTACAGTCGCTGGTTACGTTTACATGCCAAGGTAAGAACACCCCTCAAACGATTCAAATTTTAAAATAGCATTCCATTCCAATAGAGTTTTTCCATTTTAAATTGCTCCAAAGCACTGTCTTCCATGGCACTCTTATCTGGTAAACTTCTGTCATGTTCTGTTAAATATGTCTTGGATAGCTGCACCATTGTAATAATTTTTCATTCACACTACACCTCATTCAGGACCATGAGTTTTCCACCTAACGACCTTGCACCCTGACCCACTCGGGTTTGCATTATTGATTCTCTTGCTTATTTGAAATAATCTCAAGCCTAGCCAAGCTAATTTTTCTAAGAAACCTTAAAGCAAGTACAGGGAGACTGATACATCAGTTGAGTCCATTTTGTATATGGTGTAAACATGCAGCTGGAGTCTAAACTGGTAGATTTTTGGTGCACACATTTCTTCTGATGGTGTAGGTTCTTTATGGAAAAGGTTGATGGAAGGTGCAGTAAAATTACTGCATTCTGTTTAATGATTTGCATGATAACTGTGCTTGCTTCAACTACACTAAGCAATAAATTGTAAGAAATGACCCACCAGGCCAAAATGTGGCACTCAAAAATTGTTCTAATCATATGAAAAAGAGGGGACCAATAAGATGGAGATTCGATCTACACAGCTAATTTTAATCTGGAATGCGATGTCTGAAGTGAAAAGTTTAATAATGTATTTTAAAAGGGAATCTGACATTTAATCAAATGATTTTTCCACTAACTGCAGTCATGTAATTTATATTAAGTTGTAGCGATACGCTTGAAGGGAGTGGGCAGAACCAGCTCTAACAGCTCCTGTCTTGTGACACCTAGACACAACAGCCTCCTATCTACTGGCAACTAGCCACTACAGCCACGAGGCATAGTGACTCAGCAGCACCTGTAGGTCTACTGAGAAGTCCTGGCCTATTCAATGTAGCTATGTCATGAAGTTATTAGCACTTCAGATGTCATGATGCCAGGTCAGATGTTGTGTGTCTATATTAAACCTGATAACACTAGTAAATGCTCTTCTCTTTGCTTGCTAACAACTTCAGGTGTGGTCTTGTTATTTCAACATGATGGTGTAAGAGCACAAACATCATCTGCCACAAAGTCTTATTATTTGTATTCTTATTGGAAGCTTTTTTGATTCTGTTTGAGAACCAGCTCAGGAAGAAAGACATAAACAAGCATCTGCAATGGCCTGCGAGCAACTCATGAGCTAGCTGTGCTTCTCTCAACATGATAATGTTACACAGTGGTTTATATATGCACATTTTTGTCCTTTAAGTTTATTCTTAATCTCTCCTGCTTTATGGAGCAGTTATGCAACATGACACAATGAAGGCTACCTTTTATATAAAGATAAGACATAGTCTTAACAAGGGTCATGCAACAATCACTCCTGCTAATGAACAGCTAAAACTGAGTATTATTTCTGTTGCTACTTGTGAATGACCTAGCTAGGACATTAGGTTGAAATCTCATGTGAAGCAGACTAGGTGGGGATGGAGACATGAGACTGCAATTACTAAAATCTAGAGCAAAAAAAAAAACAAATTGCTGCAGGAATTCACATCAGGCAGCATCCTGAAGTCCTGAAGCAAGGTTTCAACCTGAAATGTTGATTGTCCAGTGATATTGCCTGACTCCCTGAGTTCCTCCAGAAGTTTGTTCTTTGCTCCAGATAGGGATGGTATCTTCCCTTCAGTGAATGATGTTTTGTGAGCTAGTTGTGTTGATTGGGGGGAGTCACGTGATGGAGTAGTGGCCGGACGGTGAACTCCAGCCCTCTCCAGAAAAGTCGGGAAAAACAAAGGAAAACACAAAGGCACAGAAATAAAAGTTACAGAAAAGTGAGTATAAAGGTGGAAAGAAGATGGCGACAAAAAAAGAAAAATCGAAAACAACGGTAAGAAGAGAGGAAGAGAAGACAAAGGAGGAAAAAGGTGAAGGCCTTACCTGTCCAAAGAGGCCCGCTGCGGAGAGAGAAACCCGCTCCCTCAGGTCGGTAAATAATGGACTACAAAAATGGCTCGCAGAGCCGAGTAAAAGTGCGCAACCGCGCATGAAAAAAAACACACCGACGGGAGGGGGGACCAGCTGGGGAGTCGACCTCCACAGCCGGCAACGACAGCTGCAGAACACCTGCAGCAAGAAGAGACCACAGAAGACAATAGAAACAAGAAAGAAGAGGAGGAAAGGGCACCAAAGAAACAACAGATGGCCAACCCAGAGGAAGAGGAAGAGTACAGTGAAATAGAAGAAGAAAAGAAAGGCAAGGTAAAGGATATACTTGCTCTTATTAAAGGATACATGGAGTCATTTAAAGAATGGCAAACACAGGAATTTAAGGATTTAAGAAAAAGAATAAACAATACAGAAGAGAAAATAAATAAAATGGAGATGACCTTAACAGAAATGGGAAAGAAAATGGACAAGATGGAAGAGCGGGCAGTAAACCGTAACAGAAGAAATAACATAAAGATAGTGGGCCTTAAGGAAGATGAAGAAGGCAAGAATGTGAGGGAGTTTATAAAAGAGTGGATCCCTAAGACCCTAGGATGTCCAGAACTACAGCAAGAAATGGAAATAGAAAGGGCACATAGAGTATTGGCCTCTAAACCACAACCACAACAAAAACCAAGATCTATTGTAGTAAAATTTCTAAGATATACTACAAGAGAAAAGGTACTGGAGAAGACAATGGAAAAAGTAAGAGAGGGCAACAAACCACTGGAGTATAAAGGGCAAAAAATCTTCATTTATCCAGATATAAGTTTTGAACTCCTAAAGAAGAGAAAAGAGTTCAATACAGCAAAGGCGATTTTATGGAAGAAAGGGTATAAATTTATACTAAAGCATCCAGCGGTATTGAAAATATTTATTCCAGGACAACAAAACAGACTATTCTCGGATCCAGAAGAAGCACGAAAATTTGCAGAACAATTACAAAAATAGACTGAGGGAGGAAGACGGGTAATGAGAGTTAAAATGATCACGATTGATATGGATGTGGGTAAAGACAAAAATAGACTGAGGGATGAAGACGGGTAATGAGAGTAAAAATGATCACGATTGATATGTATGCGGGTAAAGAGGTATAAGAGTGAATAGAGACAATGAGCATACATGAATGTATCTGTACTTAGAGGAAAATATAGATAGTATAGACAAGAATTAATAAGGGAAGGTAATGGAATAGAGAGAATAAGGAGGGAATTAAAAGAGTGACCTTTGTGACATATGAAAAGTGAAATCTTTTCTGGGGGAGGCGGGGTGGGGGGAAATAGCGGTCACTGCAAAATCAGTTGACGCTTGCGAGTGGATTCGCAAATCCAAATGGAGAGGGGAGATGTGGTTGTCCGACAAGGGATAAAGGACAACTCAGGAAGTGAAGGGGAGATTGGGGATAAATAAGATAGAAATAGGAGAATAAGGAAAATGTTGGATGTTGTAGAAATGTTGTCTTATAAAGAGTTGAAAATAAGAAAACAGAAATGGAAAAGGAGGAAAGGTAATGATGGAAAAACGGAAAGAGAAGATAAACAAAATATAAAAGGGCTACGCTGAACTATATGTCTTTAAATATTAATGGAATACATAACCAAATTAAAAAGGAAGAAACTACTAAATTTAAATGAATAAATGTATTCCATTAGAAAAAATAACATATAGGTTAAGAAATAATATTGAAATATTCGAACAAGTATAGGAGCCTTACATTAAATACAATAGCGAAAACCTACCGGGGACAAACATTACCTAAGTTGATGGAAGGAGAAGGAAAGAAAAGAATGGACTCAGTAGAATTTCTGGTGTAATTTTGTTGAATGACAACATTGTCTGACTGGCTTAATGCAACCTAGATTGTATACCTAAAATGGATGAGGGGGGTGGGGGGGGGGGGGGGTGGGGGGGTGGCTTGGGAGGAGGGGGGGGGGAGAAAAAGTCACTGTATATGTGTGAAAAAGAAATAGTGTATATCATGGCTAATGTGATTTATGGTGTGAAAAATTAAAAAATTAAAAAAAAAGATAGTTGTGTTGATTGATAACTTTGTAGCATGTTGTGAGCAAGCGCAGCGAAGAGACTGAGACAGCAGGCTGGTATCACAACTGCTTTATTTTGAATCTCGTGCTGCAGCCTTTAAGCCTGATCTAGGTCCTACCCCTGATGTACCGGCGATTGCGTTCCAATGACGCAAGTGCATATGCGACCTTCCAGTCTGGACCAGAAGAGACAGTCCCACGACACTATCCTTGCCGTGGCTTCCCCACTGACCATGCATGACAAGCAGGGCCAGTTCGCCGCTACAAGCATGTGCGTCGCCGCAACTTGTTAAATTTAATACTCAGCCAACTTAGTATTACTTCTTCAGAATCAACAATGCTCATGTATAGTTAATTCTGAAAAAAATGTTACTTGTCATTTGAAAGCAACATTCACTTTTAGAGCACCAGAGTATAAATTTGAACTGAAAAAGAATTAATTTGCAATCCCAATATTTGATATTGCATTCCTTCCAGTTGCTGTGACAAACAATCTCATGGGAAAGTATATAATGAAGAGTATTTTACCTTGAATTGCTTTATTTAAATGCCATTTTAATTTGTGTCTATTGGTATATTCAATCCGCTTTTTTCCCTCTTCTCCTCAACCTACATTTTTATTCAATCCCTACAGTTGCCATGTCTGCCTCAATCCAAGCAAGACAAGTCTGGATCTTACTATGAAGCAAAGCAGGCAGCTGTTGAGTATCAAGGTGCCAAGGAAATCCTGATCAAAGAATTCCAGAAGAGTGGATTAGGCATGTGGGTGAAAAAGCCCATCGAACAGGATCAGTTTGTTCTGTCTGTCTAAGTTCAGAGAAGTGTTGGGATTTTTAAGAATTGAAAGCTGCTGGAATTCCATGTCAGATGTATTTATTAATGTAACTTTAAACTAATTTTTAAAATTTTGTTTTTCTATAGTAAAAACATGTCCATTTTCTTGGCCAGTGGCTAGATTTTTAAAGTAACGCAAAATTGGGATACAGTGGTCCCCCCCTTATCCGCAGTTTCAGTTACCCACGGTCAACCGCGGTCTGAAAATATTAAATGGAAAATTCCAGAAATAAACAATTCATAAGTTTTAAATTGCACGCTGTTCTGAGTAGGGTGGTGAAATCTCACGCCATCTCATCTGGAACGTGAATTATCCCTTCAGTGCATCCATGCTGGATGCGCTACCCGCCCATTAGTCACTTAGTAGCCATCTCGGTTATCAGGTTGACTGTCACAGTAGCGCAGTGCTTGTGTTCAAGTAACCCTTTTAAAATATTGTTATTATTGTTCTATTTTATTATTAGTTATTTTTGTTAATCTTTTATTGTGCCTAATTTATAAATTGAACTTTATCATAGAAGAAAAACATAGTATATATAGTGGTTTCAGGCATTCACTGGGAATCTTGGAACATATCCCCAGCGGATAAGGGGGGGAACTACTGTACACAGTACTTGTTTTAATTGGTTTCTAAACGGAACAGTATTTGACATCTTCATTCAATTGTGCAGCGTCTGCCCCTTTTTTTAATCAGTTTGACTTTTTCAAATCATCAAAGTTCTAGAAGAACAGCTTTAACTTCAATATGTGTAAAAAGTTATGCAGGAGATAGTTGTCCTGAATTTGTCTTAATGGGTCACGTTATCCAATTTAGCACTCCTTACAGAGGGTATCATAAAAGGAGGGTGAAGATGTTGTAAATTCAGATGCTATAGTTATTGGCGTAATCCATGATGTGTATAAATTTTTGATAAGCAGAAGTCAAATCAAGCTGCAAATTGAGGTTCCAACCTGGGCACTCAAATTCATAGAAACATTTTGTCCTTGAGCATGATGTTCCAGACAATAAGATAATGTTTTTCTCTATACCATGGTAACATCGATCCTTTATCCGGAGACCTTGGGGGACAGTGTGTTCCGAATTTTGGATTTTTCCGGATTTCGGAAAGCCCACCTGAATTGTGCTGCCGTATCCACCCCCCACCCCCCGGCCGCCTCCCCCAACCGCGGTCCCTCGGCCGCCTCCCCCAACCACCGGTCCCCCGACTGCCGGTCTCTTGGCCGCCTCCCCCGACTGCCACCCCGACCGCTGGTCCCCTGACCGCCCAGCAGTCTCCCCCGACTGCCGGTCCCTCAACTACCTCCCCCGACTGCCGATTCCTTGACCGCCCTCCCTGACCGCCCAGCAGTCTCCTCCTACCAATGGTCCCTCGGTCACCTCCCCCGACCACCGGTCCCCACTTGCCGAATTTTGGAGCTTTCAGGATTTTTTAGATGTCCGGATAAAGGATCGTGTACCCATATTATCAAAAATATCAAACCTAATTTAAAATTAACAACTAATCTTGTGTTAAATGACATTTTAGAAAGTGAATTCAAAGTTTCTACTGTCCTCTCCTTATAGCAATGTTTTCTCTAAGTTCAGCCGTCAGTTCCCTGGTTCTAATTATGTTCAGGGCATAAGTTTCTCTGAGACTTCCCAACCAGTAAAAGTCATTTTCTTTTGTCTTCCCCATTAATTTCTTTCAATATCTTGTCTGCTTTGATCAACATGTGCCTACCCATATCCTTAAACTTCTAAATTTCAGGGAATGTATCCCTAATTTGTGAAACCTCTCCTCATAATTTAACCCCTAGAGTTTAAGCATTATTCTAGTAAATCTGAGCTGCCCTTTGTTTGACCACTTTATCCTTCCCAAAGGATAATGTGCTTTTATATCTGCCACACCAACAACTCATACTTTATGAAGTTGGTGATCAATAGCACTAAATGATTTTTCATTCCTCTGTACAATAAAGTTAAAAGGTTAAAGTCTGATGTGAAGAATAGTACTGCTCCCCCTAGAGTAGAAAAAATGTGATGACTCCGTAAGTAATTTGAATTATTATCGATTCTGTACAATTAACTATCCTACAAGTATACAAAGTTTGGGAATATTCTTAATTTTATTGGCTGCAGCATTTGTTTGTGTTCAAAATGAAGAACTATATAGTGGTCCCCCTTTATCCGTGGTTTCTCTTTCTGTGGGTTTCAGTTACCCACGGTCAACCGCGGTCTGAAAATATTAAGTGAAAAATTCCAAAAGTAAATAATTCATAAGTTTTAAATTGCCCATCGTTCTGAGTAGCATGATGAAATCTCGTGCTGTTCTTCCCTTTGTCCATTCTATCCACGCTGTATACGCTACCTGCCCATTAGTCACTTAGTATCCGTCTCAATTATCAGGTTAACTGTCGCGGTAGCGCAGTGCTTGTATTCAAGTAACCCTTTTTAATATTTTTATAATTGTTTTATTTGATTATTAGTTATTGTTATTAATCTCTTATTGTGCCTAATTTATAAATTAAATTTTATCATAGGTATGTATGTATAGGAAAAAACAGTATATATAGGGTTCTTCTATCTGTGGTTTCAGGCATCCGCTGGGGGTCTTGGAACATATCCCATGCGAATAAGAGGGGACTACTGTAATTTTTATTTATGAAGATGAGTACACTGTTTTTTACAGTTCCATCTTATTTAAGGTGATGCAATTTGTTTAATTGAGGTGATTCTTGGTTTACCCTTTACATTGTTTAGGCAAATTCAGCAGAGCTCTCTGATAAATTGTTTCACTGAGAGCAAATATTCAGCACTTAAAAAAGATCAAGACACAAAAAAAATATTTTTTGAAAATTTTATTGCAATTTGAAATATTTTTTAGCAAAGTTTAAATCACAGCCTAGCCTGGCCATGAAAGGAATGCTAAATGTCTATATATGTGCCTGCTGCTTTTTCCTGCTCTTTCTCCAAGCACAATGTTGATGTGCTTATTTTGATCTGTGTAAACTGGAATAGCATATGCTTCAATGCAAATATTCCTTACTTTAAACTTCTACAACTGAATGAAGGTAATCATGAGTGTAAAGGATCATATATTTACTTAACAGTACAGCAATTAATTGTATCCCATTAAAAGTTGACATCACGCATTGCAGAAATAAAAGGGGATTCAAGTGATTAGCTCACTTGAAAACTTGAATTGCAAGTGAAATTATCATTAATTAAGGGTTCTTTCTGGAACTGGAAGGATTTATTCTGTTTTTGAAAGCTCAAAGTTTGTGTTGTCAGTGTTTAAAAATCTAAAGTTATCGCTATGTTTTCATTTCAAGACTGTTGCACAGTGAGAAATTTTGGTGATGATACACTGAGAAAATATCTTGAGCATACATTTTTGTCCTTTATGGTAGTTGGTACCTTAGGTCAGGTATAGAAGATTGGTCAATGTATGATCTTTATGTTTATATTGTCATCTGGTTTCTTCTCCACACCTGTAAGTGTATTACTCATTGGATTTCTTAACCTTTGTTTTTCCCAGTGGATCATAATTGTTGTCTGGACTTACACTGAGAAATATTGCTATTCTTTCATGTCCGCATGGGCATGTAAATTTTGGCTGAGGGACCCGAGTATGCTGACATGTGAAACATACTCTCTGCTTGTCAGCCAAAATAAGATATGCTTAGATCAACACCAGTTTGTAAGTCCTAAGATAATGTGAAGTTTCTGTTTGATGGGATTTCCAAAACTTAGTCTTTTTGAATGCATTCTTGGCAGAGATATGATGTGTCCACTACTGACAATACTCTGTCATGGTCAAAGCCCTTTTTTTATTTCTCTTGTTTATGGTGCAAGACTTTCATTTGAGTCTTTGATTAACTGAAGGCACAGTTACTGCTAATAATGGACCCCAATCCTGGTTATCTTGGAATGAGAATGACGACAGCAACAGTCACATTTGGCAAAACTATCTGAATTATTTGAGGTTTTTAAAATTGGATATTTCATGAGATATAATTACTCATTACTATGACTGATTATATACCCAAATGTTTTACTAATTAAGACTTATTAATGCCATGGTTCCTATATTGAATTAATCCAACTGAAACCAACATTTAATTGGCAAATTATGAAAATGTTTCAGTTTTTTAACAATGTGGAATGGAAATGTGCTTGAGGTTCATATGTGTTGAGTATCCCTTCCTCAACAAACTATGATTGATTTTTATTATAAGGCAGAATAATAGTTCAGCATAGCCTAGAAGGGCTGAAGGCCCTGTTTTCTCTGCTGCAATGTTTTTTGGTTCTATAAGGATTTGTGTCCTGAATCCCTGGAAATGGCAGGTTGTGCTCATCTGCTTTTAACATAATGAGCAAATAACTAAAAGCTTCATGGTTTTGAATAGAACAAAGGCAATATGGGAATCCACACAGTGAGATCACACATTCTCTTTTTCTAATTTTTTTTAAAAACTTTGACCAGGCTGCTTACTCCAGGAAAATATCCAGAAAACAGCGTGAAATATGTGGCAAACTCACTCTCGATTCACAAATCCTTTTTATTGACAATAGTTTGTGCAGGCAGGAATCAGTAATGGACTGTAATAACTGATTAATCCACCCCCTGGTTCAGCTGTTGGGTCAAAGTCTGAAATGGAGCTGATATTTTAATGGAATTTGCGCTTAATGTACTCAACCTTTTGAACAGATTTAGGATTTGATCCACAGGTCAACTGAAGAACTTGATTCTTTCAGGGTACTTAGAAATATCCCTGCTGAGAAGGGACATGATGATCCTAACCAGCTGGAGGATAGAACTGTGTCTAGAAATCCAGAACCTTTCTTACCACATTTAAAACCTGTCTGAATCATCTGAACCTGCTCTGCTTTTGATCATAGATTGATTCATGGAATTTCTATTATCCATTGGTAGAGACTTTGATTGTACAGTGGTGTTGATGGATTTGGAGGTAATTGTCTCTGAACGATAAGAAGAAAGATATAAAAGGTAGGATTTGACTGAAAGCATTTAAAGATGCAATCTCAGAGCGTTAATGTTAGTTCTTTTGGATACAACATCAATCTGAATGTAGATTTCTAAGTCTAATATTTTGATAAACAAGGCAAATGGGTATCTGATGAAGAAAGGGATCACCTGCCATAACCTTCAGGTGGAAGTAATTTTACTGCACTATTAGTTATAGCATGCAGATTCAAACCTGTAGCAATCAAATTGACGACCCAACTTGTGTGCCTTTTGTGAGCAATATCATTTTACTTTTCTCACTTGTAAATTCAGTTAACTGCTGTTTACCACTTGTGAGGAGTTCGAAAACCAGGGGTCACAAATTTAAATCAGAAACTACCGAGAGGATATTGAGAATCTGGAAACTAGAAGCACAGAATTATTTAGCAAAAAGGCATTCAACCCATTCAATAAAAATCAGATTTTGCACTGCAATTTACAGTAATTATTTAGAATATTAATCAACAATAGCAAAGAAGCAGTATTCTTGTGTTTGTATCTTGAAATAGATCTGTTATCCCATGTCGCATCCTGTCTGCACTATGGGTATCATCAACTATGTACTTTGTCACAGTAGCTATTCCATACTGCAAGGATCTTAAGGTGATGAATTGTCTTGCATTATGGGAGTGTATTGTCAAGTATCTAACCTTTGCACATCATTGGTGATGGAAGGGTGACACATGTTTTATTGCTTCACAAAGAAATCTAGTGTAAATGTTCTTTTCTGTAAGCATATATTTGTCACCTTTTTATTTAAAAGGAACGGTCACTTAAACACAACTTGCATCGTCTTAAGTAAAGTAGTTTTGTATTTAGGTTTTTGAAACATCTCAATGAATTCATTGTTTAGTGCATTTTGTATATTAGAAATCAATTCCATTTGGTGTTACATCTTTCATGATAAATGACATTGCAAAAATAGAAATGTTAAATAAAATTTAGCCCCTGAAAAATATTTCAAAATGTATCCAAATTATAGTACTGTACAAACTGGCAGTTGGATAAAGTTATTGTCAAAATATTGATTTTTGCTGGATATTTTGGCCTGTTCGCTTTAGGAGGGGTCAAATCTTGTGCCTTTTCTGGTTTTTTTTTACACATGACCAACTCACCACAGAGACCCAAACATCAATAAGTTTATGATGCATCTATCATTTCACAAAGGTTTGCCACAGTTTAGTCTGCATGATGCTTCTGGGTTAGTGAAAGGAAAATTATGAGTTTTTCTGGTTTGGTGCAACTGAGGATATGGCCAGTCAGTTGTTCGCTGTCAATACCCTGAGAAAAAAACTAATATTGAGACTAACCCAGCAGATATCCTGCTTCCCAGGTCTGGCATTGGTCTAAATCAGCAAGGGTATTTTCTACCTCTGTGCTATCAACTGTCCTGATGGGTTTCTTCTGGAGTCCGGCAGCCAGTGAGACCTTCTGCAAACTTCTCACTCTTTGGCTAAACAGTGCTCCCATTCAACTGAATAGGCATCAATTCCCAAGAGAAAGATAAGTTGTGTTTTTGTTGTTAATTTGTAAGGTTTAATTATTTGCTGTTCTGTATGTGGGTTAAATAATTTTAATAGGTTTTCTTTTTTCTGTGCTATTTTTAACTTTAGTCATATTTTTATTTTGTATTATGAACGGACTGTTACTAAATATTTGTGAACATGAGAGACATTCACCACATTCAAAGGTCCAGAACACACTGTCAGCTTTGACAGGCTGTGAGTCGAGATGCTTTGATGCTGTCGAAATGTTTTTGTGAATCTGTGCTGTGCCAAGCTGCTGACAGAAAACACATTCAAACTAACACTATGGCCCTGGGCAGCCATTCGGTAATTTTGGGGAAACAGGGGATCCATTCAATTTAATGTGATGGTAAGAAAGCAAACAACAAAGAGCATTTTAATCAATGCAGAGAGTTTCAACTAATTTTAAGGAAAACCTATCTATAATCAAAAGTAATGATGGAAAGGAAAATCTATTACCATGCAAACTGACAGTTAGTCCACTTGACTTGTCCAACACATTCAGTGGGAAAAGTTTAACAACGGCAAAACACTCATGGAAACAATGTTGCTACCACTTTTTTTGAAGATCACACCAAAAAATGTGTTATGAGAAATAAAGAGACTGAAATCCAATAAGGCTAATCAGAAGACTAATTACTTGCCAGTCAGTTTCAGTGTCTGCAATCAGCCAAACTTGATGTGGACATGTTCAAACCATGCAACAAAAAAGTGATGGTATTATCAATACAGTCCAGTAAAGCAATGAAAAAGGGCACAGTTTTTCACGTCAGAGTTGTTTCTTCGTGTTGATGAACACAAGATAAACAATGGATTCAAGAAACCACTATTTTCTGAATTTTCAATATTAATTTTGAACTGATTTTCAAAAACCTCTATGTATCATCATGTGCATCTGTGAATAAATGAAAATTGCAGATCCGCACTAATTCCTGCTGAAGATCACCATTTAAGTAATCCCTATCACATTGGTGCTCTGTGATTAGTAAGGGATTTCTTAAGGTGGTATGTGTGTGGAAAGAAAAAGTTTGAAAACCACTGTTTTAATTGTACCTAATTGACTCGTTATATGCACAGTTCCATAACTCCAAAGGAAATGGGACAATGACAATTTTTCTCAAGCAAAATATTTCAGTAACGGTTTGGTCTAGAGCAGTGGTTTTCAGCCTTCCCTTCCCACTTACATACCACCTTAAGCAAACCCTTACTACTCACAGAGCACTGATGGCATAGGGATTACTTAAAGTGATATGTGAGTGGAAAGAAAAAGGTTGAGAACCATTGCAATATAAACAGTACAGAACAGGGTATATGATTGCAATGAGAAGAAAAGGCTCCAAGCAAGGGCAGCATAATGGCTCTGTTATGAGGTTCATTCAGGAGTCTGATGGCTGCAACAAAGAAACTGTCTAAGCCTGTTGGTGTGCACATTCACTCTCTTGAGCCTTTATAATACTGGTTATCTATTAGGAAGAGGTTATTTTGCACCTGCAGAAACTTCAGTGTAATTTATCATTCAGAGAAAATACTTTACAATTGTCAATTAATCAAACCTTCTTAGTGAGTGATCACACATGTAGCATTCAAGAGTTAAAGTTAAAAGCTGGGAAAAATTGTAGATGTGCATGAACAAGAGAAGGTGGGTACAGATGACCAAAAAAAACTTGCCAAGAAAATATATATACATGTTAATGTCCAATTGTTCATTGTCATGAATGATAGAATGGAAAATACCCATTGTAACAAAGCCTATTCAATTCCAGGATGGTGAAAATGCAATGCAACTCTCCCATGCCTGTTCACTTTTAAATCAGTCAGCATTAACCTCAGGAGATCAGCATAGAATCAATTAATTAAGCAGTACTTGCTGAAAGTAAATATGGTTTGGGATCATATTTCAGAGTTTTAAACTTTAAATGATTTTTGACAATTTGTCCCCCAACTTATCTTGAACAGATAATTTTGAAATCAAAGCATTTTTGGTGCACTGTAACATTTAGGACTTACAAACTTTCATCTTATTTTAAAATGCAATTATTGCTGATTCGGCAGGCAAAACAATCCATGGGAAACTGGCATCCAAGAGAAGAGAGCATTAGAGACATTGTACATTAGGAACAAGATATTCAATCTGTTCTATTGTTTTTACATGAATAGATATTTCACTAATTGAATCCAACTGGTATTTCCTCCTTCAACTTGTATTGCAATATCTCAGCATTCAACATTCTCATACTTCAATTGTGATGCACAACTGGAGGTATAGCTCAATTATACAAACATTAGATATACATTGTCTTCCACTTTTTGGAACTTACTGCTAAATATTTTCTTGTTACATCTGGCATCCAGTTTAGAGACATGATATTCATTTCACATTCATTAAGTTAGGAACAACAACAACAAACAACTAATTAAATTAACATAGCAAAGCGCAAAAGATGCTTCACAAGAATGTAGTCAAACAAAAATGTATATGTTGCATAAGGAAATACTGTGGCAGATGAACAATAATTTGGTCAAAAAGGGAGTTTTAAGGAGCATCTTGTCAGGTAAAGAGAAATAGATAAGACTGGTAAGAGGATTCCAAGTTTAAGACCGAGACAACTGCCATCAGTGATGGTGGGATGACTTTTGGAGGAGATTAAGAGGCCAAGAGTCGAAGAGCTCAGTTACTTTAGAAATAATAGAATGTGTCAGAGTGGTTAGATCCAGAGAAAACAAATACATGGGTGAGGTTTTGAGCAGCAGACAAGTTAAAGTTGGACAAGATCATATGGTTAGAGAAACAAAAATGGTGACAGCAAAGTTGTGTGGTCTGCAGCCTATCTCAGTCAAATTTGACATCAAGATTGTGATAGATTTTTTTTTGCCTATTTCAGAGATGTCGGATATGAGATGAGGATAATGAGTAAGTGCATGGGAGAGAAGAGGATGGTTTGGTCATCTTCAAGTGTGTTTAGAGAAATTTTACAGTTATTCTGCATTCTGTGGCAGACAAGCCATATGTTAATTTGGAGACCATTGAGAGATTATGCTAGAAAGTTGGAGCTGGATATCTCAGTGAACATGGAGTTCTGTGTCTTTAATACAGAAGGATATTTGGTATTTCGATTTGATGTTTGAGAATTCTAGATGACATTTATTACAATTACATTTGTTAAAATTAGAAATCCTAATGCTTATTTGGGATACAGGTATAGTAGAAATAATGAGGTGACGGGAAGAAAGCAAACTTGCCCTGTTCTGTGGAGGAAATAGTGAAAGATTTAACATGCTTTTTTGGATTTGTGCATTGTATTACTTTCCTCTAGCTCTGCTCTCCAGTACATTGTTCCTTCTACAAAAGAGTTAAATCTTGCATTTATTAGAGGAGTGATGTAAACCGGGTGTTCCATTCAACAACTTTAAACAGTGGCGGGATCCTTGACAGAGGTTATTTTTCACATTATATTTCAGTTCAGTACTTGTACATTACAAAATTTGGTTAGAACACACAAGTTCTGGAGGAACTCACAGATTCATACGAGGTAAAGATACATAATCAATGTTTTGAGCCTGTCCTCTTCTTCAGGATATGAGTAAAACATAGACAAATTCCTGAATTAAAAGGCTGGGAAGAAGGGAAGAATGGGCAGAGGGAGGAGTACATACCAAGAAACAAAAGCTGTTAATTTGATGTGGAGAGGAAGACAGGAGAGAGGAAAAGTGAGAATTGATTGGGGGAGAGGAGTGTTTCAGTTTCTGTGAAAGCAGAGCTGGGGGGAAAGGAGGCAGGGAAAGAGAGATGGAGCTTAGATACAGAGAAAGATGGGAGGGGGGTTCTAATGGAAACTGAAGAAGCCAGTGTTTTTTTTTTTTTTTTATTTAAATTTTTTATTTTTCACACCATAAATCACAATAGCCATGATATACACTTTTTCTTTTCCACACATTTACAGTGACTTTTTCTCCCTCCCCCCTCCCTCCTCCCAAGCCACCCCCCCATCCCCCCCCCCCCTCTCATCCATTTTAGTTATACAATCTAGGTTGCATTAATTCAGAAGCCAGTGTTAATACCATCCAGTTGGAGGGTGCCAGATGGAATACGAAGCGTTCTTCCTCCAATTTGCTGGTGGTCTCACTCTGTCAATGCATGAAACCATGGACAAACATGCCACCATGGAAATGGGGCGGGGAAAAAAGAATATACTCCATTCAAAAGCACATGAAACCATGGACAGACTCATTGGCATGGAAATGGGGTGGGGAATTTGAATGGGTTGCTATTGGGAGATCCCTGTTAATGAAGTGGATTGAGCCAAGGTGCTCAACAAAGCGATCTCCCAGTCTACATCCAGTCTCTTTGATGTAGAGGAGACCACAGCAGGAAGTATTACTTCTGATAGAAGGACTGTTAGGGGCCCCAAGCGTTGGTGAGAGAGAAGGTGTGTTCACAAGTGGAGTAAGCATTAAACTTCTTAATTCATTATCCTTCTTGGCACTCCTTTATGACAGCATTAACTATCCAGTGTTAAGATCAAAGTGCTTGATGTTTGAAAGAACTGACCATGTTGGGATGAGCATTGATTTTTAACCAGCCACTACGTGTGTGACCACATCCTTTTGTGATTTTGTAATCTTTCATCCTGTTTCTAACTGAGCTGATTGATGCCACCTGAAACTGAGCAGGTCAACATCCAGCTGTCTATCCCTTTGGATTTTTTGTCTATTTGAAAGTTAAATTGTCCCACATAGTACAATAATAAATAATTCCTCACTGTTAAACTAAATAGGGTAAATTATATTTTTATTGATTTAGATTTATCATGCTTTAATAAATTACTGAAATGAAGCTGCATCTGAGTAAAATACATATTACAGTAAAATTCATGTTATTCGGAATTCAAGCAACCAGCAAAAAAATTGTGGAAAAACAGTAAGTAAAAAAAATGAAAATTGGCAGTCAGTTCACCAATCCATGCAACACCACAATCTCAAGCAACCAGCAAATTAATCTATCTGGCATCTACCAATCCCCAAAGATGCCGGATACCAGGGGGTTTTACTAGAGTTACAGGAAAGAGAGGGATGGCAAAATAAATCATTTAGATGTTCAAAAGTTTCCAAGTTGTGTTTAGGGGGTTGTTCATCTTAAGATTCTATGGTAATGTTCCACTGTGTAATGAGCAGGTTATACTGTAATCACTGCATGAGTGCCAGCACTAATACTGTACCACTTCACATTAACAATCCCAGCATGTTTCTCTGTTCCATGTAGAAATGAAATAAAAATAAATTTACATCTGACTTTTAATATGTGTTGTTCGTGTTGTTTTTAGGGAATGTCGCACAGTTTGTTGCATTAAACACATATTGACATTCTGCATGCCTATAAGACTTGGGTTGGATTACTGTATTTGTCTTTGTGTACGTTTTCTGTATTCTTGTTCACTATAATAATAAATAAATCTGCACTTTATATGTGCTGTATGTGGACTTTATATTCAAAGAAAGTCCATCCAGTGTACTAATCAGTAGAAACTAAAGTTCTGGTGCTCCTACACTAACCAATGAATATTCATTGATATCCAAATAGATATCCAATATCCAAGTAGTTTTTAGAAGCTGAGCATCAACTTCCTGAGCATCAACTGAGCACAAGAAGTGATTGGTTACAAGTTCCCCTCCTCCACTCAACATAAATAACTATACTTGCTAAAACAATTTTATTTTACATTAACTCAGAACCACCTTTCAATATTTCCCAACTGTTGAGTTAGTTTATTAACATGTGATAGTAATCTATAAATAAGGAATGCTCATCTTAACTTCTTAATGACAAATACCCTGAACAATGTTCTTTGGATCATTCAGGTGTTCAGTTCCAGGGCCATGGTTAAAAATAAATAATGCCCCTTGGTCACATAATGCTTGGAAGGTTATTCCAAATATTTGTTACCATGTATATATAGAGGATTAGAATCCTGTGCTGGTCAATTACAATTTACAAGATATTACTTAGTCTCCCCTACTGTTTAAAAATAACATTTGGGATTAACTTTTATCGCGCTATTATTCTTCAGGTTTCTCGTTTCCAGGATGAAAACAACATTGTCCCATCGTGCCTCAGAACTCGTATTCCTGATGTTTGGGATCTCTCTGCTCTCGACCATCATTGGTTGACTGTCACCCTGGTTTGTCAACAGCCACTCTTGGACATCCAGTTGCGGTTTGTACCATTTGGTCATTAACTTACTTTTGCACATTCTGTTTTGGCTGTCTATTTAAAATATTCAGTTGACAGTGACAAATGCTCTGAATTCACTAGGTGCTTTCAAACTGCTTTGTAAAATGGGTTAACCAGACAATTTACCTGGTTAGTGCCCCACTCATGAGGCAGTTCAAAGGGTCAGACTACATCAGTGTCGTCCAAAGTCAACTGGGTCCCTGCGCTAACTTGGAGGTAGTCAAGGAACCAAGTTAAACTTACCCAGGACGCATCAACTGGTGACTTGAACAGCAAAATAGCGCCTATGCACTGGCGTCACAGGGAAACCCCAACTGAAGTGTCTATGGTGATTGGGGACAGAGAAAGGGGTCGCTGCCAGGGTCTGTGGTGGAGAAGGGGGGTGAGGGGGAGAGATGGAGGCCACAATCGTGGGGGGGGGAATGAGTTCGCTGCCATGGGGGGAGAGGTGCCACGATCAGCGTGAGAGGGGTCTCTGCCATGGGGCAGAGAGGAGAGGGGTCGACTGTCGCAGGGGCAGAGGGGTCGGCTGCCGCGGGTTGGGGGAGTGCGATTGATGGTGGAAGGGAGACTGACAGCTGATGGGGAGGGTGGGGGAGACTAGTTTGCATTATTGTGAGGGCAGGGTCCCCTTAAACACTTGGTCGGCGATTTATTGGGGCTGTCCCACCTCGGCTTAAAAGGTGTCGGAGGCACCTTTGCCCCACTATTTGCACCTGGATCCCAGGAGGGCTACCCGGGTGCTGCAGCTTAAAAGTACCTACTGAGACTTTTGATTTAAACTTTAGGTTTTTTCAGAACAATGTATGAAATGCAGTGTGAGGAGGCAATGAGGGATTAGTTGAAGAGGGGTGTGTTCAATTGAAACAATTGATTAGGGCTAAAAAGCAATTAAGTTAACAGATAGCGAGTATTAAAAGGAGAGACCGCTATTGGAGCGGCCAGTGACAGAGTGGGGCATCGACTTTGCAGCTTTGTCTCTGGCTTCGTCAAGCAGTGGCTGAGGAAGAGCTTTCTCCTCATAAGGTAAGGGTGGTAAGTTTCTTTAATTAATTATGTTTATTGCAAGAATTAAGTTATGGAGCCAGAAGTTAGGGCAGTCCATCGTTCCAATTGCAGGGTGTGGGAAGTCAGGGGTAGCATAAGTGTCTCTGATGACTACACCTGCAAAAGGTCCATTCATCTGCAGTTCCTGGGAGACTGGGTAGGGAACTGGAGCTGGATGAACTCGGGATCATTGGGAAGCAGAGGTTGTGCTAGATAGGAGTTCCAGGGAATCACTCTTAAGCGTTGGGAGGAAGGCAACTTTCAGGAGAGACAAGGGGAAGAGGCAGAGAGAGCAGGGTATCCCTGTGGTTGTTCCCATTAACAATAGGTATATCAGGGACAAGTTGTAGTGGTCAGGCGTCTGGCACTGGGACTAGACCCTCAGCTCAGAAGGGAAAAGAGGAATGCAGTTGTGATAGGGGATTTGATAGTAAGGGGGACAGACAAGAGGTTCTGTGAAAGAGATTGATTATCCTGGATGGTTTGTTGCCTCCCTGGTGCCAGGATCCGTGATATCTCTGATCACGTGCTCCTGATCCACGTAGGGATTAATGACATAGGCGGGAAGGGTGAGGAGGTCCTGATAGGAGAGTTCAGGGAGTTAGGAGCAAAGTGAAGGAGGGGACCTCTAGGGTTGCAATATCAGGATTGCTACCCATGCCAGATGTTAGTGAGGCGAGAAACACAGAGATAATCCATTTTAACACGAGGCTAAAGAGATGGTGCAGGAGGGAGGGCTTCAGGTTTCTGGATCATTGAACTCTCTTCCAGGGAAGGTGGGTCCTGTTCCAGTGGGCCAGTTTGCATCTGAACTGGAAAGGGACGAACATCCTTGCAAATGGTTTTGTTAGTGCTGCTTCAGGGGGGTTTAAACAAAATTTGCAGGGGTAGGGGAACCAGAATGTTAGAACTGTTAGTAAGGTGGAGGGCGATGAGAGTCATGCAAGGACTGGATGTAAAGACAGGGTTGTTCAGGAAAGAAATTGTCTCGCATCTACTTCAATGTGAGGAGTATCATTGGTAAAACAGATGAACGTAGAGTGAGGATTGCCACGTGAGATTATGACATTGCTATTGGTTGCAGGATTGGCAGCTCAATATTCCAGGATTCCAATGAGATAGAGGGCAAGGGAGGAAAGGAGAAGGTGTGCATAGACAAGACAGCACAGAGGATTTGTCTACAGAGGCCGTATGGGTGGAGCTGAGGAACAGGATGGGCATGAGCACGCTAATAATGCTGTATTACAGACCACCCAATAGTCTGAGAAAATTGGAGGAGCAAATCTGTAGGGATATAGCAGACCAGTGTAAGAAACAGAAAGTTGTGATCATAGGAGATTTTAACTTTCGGCACATAGACTGAGACTCTCATATGATAAAAGGACTGGATGAGAAGTTTGTCAAATGTGTACAGGAAAAGTTTCTACATCAATATATAGAGGTGCCAACAAGAAAAGGTGCAATACTTGGTCTTTTAGGCAACCAGGCAGATGAGGTGGCAGAAGTATGTACAGGTGAGCATTTTGGGTCTAGTGGCCATAATATCATTAGTTTTAAGTTAATTATGGAGAAGGATACATCTGGTCCTAGAGTTGAGGTTCTGCATTTGACCAAGGCCAATTTTGAGGAATTGAGGAAGAATCAATTGGAATAAGTTATTTTCTGACAAGGATGCATCCAACAGGTGGAAGGCCTTCAAGGATGAAATTTTGAGAGTACAGAGATTGGATGTTCGTACCAGGAATAAGGACAAGTTAACAGACATAGGGAACCTTGGTTTTCAATAGATATTGGAGAGCTGGTTAAGAAAAGGAGGGGGACTATATATGTGATATAGACAATGAGGAGGAAATGAGCTACTTGCAGAGTATAGAAAATGTAAGAGAATGCTTAAGAAGGAAATTAGGAAGGCAAGAAGACATGAAGGTGCTTTGGCAGATAATATGAGGGAAAATCCAGAGGGTTTCTATAAGTATATTAAAAGTAAAAAGATAATAAGGGACAAAATTGGAGCCGTGCAAAATGAGGAGATCTTAAGTTTTTGTATCAGTATTTACACAGGAAACTGGTACAGTGAATAAGGATGGAAGTGAAACAAATAAAAGTGTCATGGAATATATGGAGTTTAAGGAGAAGGAGGTTCTTACTGCCTTCCAAAGAATATAAAGGTAGAAAAAACCCCTGGACCGGATATGATATTACCCCACACCTTGAGGTAGACAAGTGCTGAAATTGCAGGGCCCCTGGTGAATATATTCAAAATGTCCTTAGTCACGGGGAGGTGCTGGAGAATTGGAGGGTGGCTCATGTTATCCTGCTGTTTAAGAGGGATTCCAAGAGTAAACTAGGCAATTATAGGTCAGTGAACCTGACATCAGTAGTATGTAAATTATTTGAAGGATTTCTGAGAGATAGGATATATAGTTATTTGGACCATCATCAGCTGATTAAGGAAAGTCAGCATGGATTTGTGTGTGGTGGGTCATGTTTAACAAATCATGTAGAGTTTTTTTTGAGGAAGTTACCAGGAAGATTGATGAGGGAAAGGCTGTGGATGTTGTTTACATGGACTTTATTTAGTAAGGCCTTTGACAAGGTTCCACATGAGAGGTTGGTTCACAAGGTTAGGACACTAGGTATACATAGAGAGGCTGCAAACCTGATTGCTGGAAGAAAACATAGAGTGGTAGTGGATGGTTGCTTCTCAGACTCGAGGTCTGTGTCAAGTAGTGTCTGTGTCAAGTTATTGTTTGTTATCTATATAAATGACCTAGACAATAACGTGGTGAGTTGGATCAGCAAGTTTGCTGATTACACAAAGATAGGAGGCGTTGTGATCTGTGAGGAAGATTTTCAAAGCGATCTGGACAAGCTGGGAAATTGGGACAGTTAATGGCTGATGGAATTTAATGCAGATAAGTGTGAGGTGTTGCACTTTAGAAGAGCGAATCAGGATGGGACGTACACAGTAAATGGTAGAGCTGCGCGGAGAAGCGAAGAGACCTGGGAATACATATACATTGTTCCCTGAAGGTGCCATTGCATGTAGACAGGGTTGTAAAGAAAGCTTTTGGTATCTTGGCCTTTATAAATCAAAGTTTTGAGTATAAAAGTTGGACTGTTATTCTGAAGTTATTCACGTTATTGGTGAGACCACACTTAGAGTATTTATGCAGTTCTGGTCGCCCAGCAGTGGGAATGATATCAGTAAGATTGAAAGAGTGCAGAGAAGATTTCCTAAGATGTTGCCAGGTCTTCAGGAGTTGAGTTACCGGGTAAGATTAAACAGGTTAGGACTATATTCCTTGGAACGAAGAATGAGGGGAGACTTGATAGAGGTTTATAAGATTATGAGGGGTATAGACAGAGTAGACATGAATAGGATGTTTCCTCTTAGATTGAGGGAGATAAATACAAGAGGTCATAGCTTTAGGCTGAAAGGGGTAATGTATAAGGGGAACATTAGGGAAAGTTTTTCACTCAGTGGTAGGAGTGTGGAATGAGCTGCCATCTGATGTGAATGCAGATTCAATCTCTAGTTTTGAAAATAAATTGGATAAATACATGGATAGGAGTAGTCTGGAGGGTTATGGGATGAGAGCAGGTCAGGGGGTGAGCTAGTTTTATTGGTCAGCATAGACCAGAAGGGTTGAATGGCCTGTTTTTTCTATGCTATAATGTTCTATAGTAACGTTATCGACTACTTTCTATTTCGTGTTGTCATCAATTTAACCAAATTTCAAAAAGTTTCAGGGACCCAAGTCTGGCAATTGGTAACAGTACTTGTCCCAGTTGTAAACAGTATGTCCATCAATTCTGGGATTCTTTGACTTCTTTCTGTCCTATACCTGTTGACTTTTCATCATCAAGCCATTGCTTGTATTTGATGTGAATCTTCAGAGTGTTAAACTTCATTACTGATATTTTGTGTACAACCTCACCAAACGCCTTTTGGAAATTTTAAATGCATATTATATGGAGATTACAATATTTGATTGAGATTCTCATTTTCTCAAATCAAGAAGTTTGCCCCTGCAGCATCTTCTTTATCTAAAGACTTTCTGACAGCTGTTTGTAAGTTCAAATTCCTATTGAATTAATTACCATATATACTCGTGTAATCGTTGGTACCATGTAATAGTTGACCCCCCCGCCACCCCTCCTTTTTGGGCCCAAAAATTGGGTGTTTTAGTATGACCCATGTAAAAGTTGCCCCAACTGCCTGCCCGGCTGAACTGACCAGGGATCCTCACCTTTGCTGCTGCACCCCCATCCCCATCCTCGCCTTGGCCGCCCACCCATCTGAACTCCTGACACCCTGACGATGGACTTACCATCAGGTCCTGGCCATCCGAGCTCCCGATGCCTGAATGACACAGCTACTTCACAAGGTCAAAAGTCTGAGCTGTGTAAAAATCACCCTCCCCCCTTTTGTTTTGGCCCGAAAAAGTGGTCCAAAAAAATTCGACAACTACACAAGTTTATACGGTATTTCAGATTGAGTTTCCCTTGTTTTCTGTAGCTCTGTTTAACAGGTACCACATTAGTCCATTTCCATTTAATTGCTGTGTATTTTTACCAGTGAATATCTGTGTTCGGTAGGCCTCTCAATATCTGGGATGACTTCAAACCCTGAGGATTAATTAACCTTTCAAATTCCTAGACTGTCATTTATTTACATACTTTTCTTTAATTATGCCTGTTTCCAACTTGGAGTGGAAGGATGTTTGCCAAGTTTTTGATATTTCCCTTGTGAGATCCTTGACCAAACATAGAATAATGCAGCCTGGAACCAGGCCCTTCAGCCCACCATGTCTGCACTGATCATGATGCTAATCTAACTTTTACACTACTTCTATTCCCTTCCTGTTCATTTCCTCAGAGAAAACAATCCAAGTTCGTCTAGCCTCTCCTTCTAGCAAATACACTCCATCCAGGCAACATACTGGTGAATCTCTCCTCCACCCTTCCCCAAGCCTCTACATTCCTCGAAGAATGTGGTGACCAGAACTGTACACAGCACTCCAAATGTGGCCTCTCCATATAGCTGCAAGATGACATCCTAACATTTAGCCCCAACTGATGAAGACAAACATGCCAATGCCATAGGCCTGCTATATCACTCTATCTAATTGTTTTGGCACTTACAGAGATCTATGGACTTGCACCCTAATATCTCCCTGAACATCAATGTGCCTTGGAGCTGTGCCATTTACTCCATCCTTTCCTCTTGAAATTGACCTTCCAACTCCATCTACCATTTCTCAGCTCAAATCTTGCTGCATCCTTTGACAAACGTTCTTACTATCCACAGCTCCACCAATTTTCATGTCATCCATAAACATTCATCAGTCTAATGACATTTCTATCCATATCATTAACATATATTACAAATTGCAACGGTCCCAGCAAAACTCTTACCAGAACATCACCGGTCACAGACCTCCAGCCAGCTGATCAGCCGTCTGCCTTCTATGACCAAACCAACTGTGAATCTGTTTTTACCAACTCACTATGAATCTCATGTGACTTGATCTTCTCATCCATCCTATCATGAGAAATCTTGCCAAATGCTTCATTAATGTCCACATGGACAACATTGACTGCCCCACCCTCATCAATCAGTGTCATAACTCGCTCAAGATATTCAATCAAATTTGTGAGACAGGTGGCCTCCCACACAAAGTCATGCCAAGTGTCCATAATAAATCCATGGTTTTCCAAATATGAGTAAATCTTAAATTTCTCTCATTTCTCCACAACTGGTGTAAAGCTAATTAGCCTATAATTTCTTGGTTTTTGTCCCTTTTACAATTAACAAATGAAGGAACCACATAGGCTATTCTCCAGTATTCAGACATCTTGCCCATGGCTAAAGAGGAAACAGATTTTTATTTCTTCAAGGCTCCAAACTCTTTCTGTAATTCCCTCAATCCCATCAGGCCATGGGGGCATCCACCTTTGTTTTTCAAGACACCCACCACCTCATGCTTCTTGACATGGACATCCTTTAGAATAGCCATTCTTGACCTATCTTTGGCTTAGGACTCTGCTCAAAGTTTATATGCCCCCTTTCCTGTTTAGTTGATTAGTTTCTTCCGTACTTCTCTCCTATTAACTACATTTAAAATATTTTATGATTTTAATCTGTGGGCCTCGTAAATGTACTGTGACCCTGAGGGAGGGCCGTGTGGCTCCCATTGAGAATACCTGCTTTCTTCTCTTTGGCTTGGCTTCGCGGACGAAGATTTATGGAGGGGGTAAAAAGTCCACGTCAGCTGCAGGCTCGTTTGTGGCTGACAAGTCCGATGCGGGACAGGCAGACACGATTGCAGCGGTTGCAAGGGAAAATTGGTTGGTTGGGGTTGGGTGTTGGGTTTTTCCTCCTTTGCCTTTTGTCAGTGAGGTGGGCTCTGCGGTCTTCTTCAAAGGAGGTTGCTGCCCGCCAAACTATGAGGCGCCAAGATGCACGGTTTGAGGCGTTATCAGCCCACTGGCGGTGGTCAATGTGGCAGGCACCAAGAGATTTCTTTAGGCAGTCCTTGTACCTTTACTTTGGTGCACCTCTGTCATGGTGGCCAGTGGAGAGCTCGCCATATAACACGATCTTGGGAAGGCGATGGTCCTCCATTCTGGAGACGTGACCCATCCAGCGCAGCTGGATCTTCAGCAGCGTGGACTCGATGCTGTCGGCCTCTGCCATCTCGAGTACTTCGATGTTAGGGATGAAGTCGCTCCAATGGATGTTGAGGATGGAGCGGAGACAACGCTGGTGGAAGCGTTCTAGGAGCCGTAGGTGGTGCCGGTAGATGACCCATGATTCGGAGCCGAACAGGAGTGTGGGTATGACAACGGCTCTGTATACGCTTATCTTTGTGAGGTTTTTCAGTTGGTTGTTTTTCCAGACTCGTTTGTGTAGTCTTCCAAAGGCGCTATTTGCCTTGGCGAGTCTGTTGTCTATCTCATTGTCGATCCTTGCATCTGATGAAATGGTGCAGCCGAGATAGGTAAACTGGTTGACCGTTTTGAGTTTTGTGTGCCCGATGGAGATGTGGGGGGGCTGGTAGTCATGGTGGGGAGCTGGCTGATGGAGGACCTCAGTTTTCTTCAGGCTGACTTCCAGGCCAAACATTTTGGCAGTTTCCGCAAAGCAGGACGTTAAGCGCTGAAGAGCTGGCTCTGAATGGGCAACTAAAGCGGCATCATCTGCAAAGAGTAGTTCACGGACAAGTTTCTCTTGTGTCTTGGTGTGAGCTTGCAGGCGCCTCAGATTGAAGAGACTGCCATCCGTGCGGTACCGGATGTAAACAGCGTCTTCATTGTTGGGGTCTTTCATGGCTTGGTTCAGCATCATGCTGAAGAAGATTGAAAAGAGGGTTGGTGCGAGAACACAGCCTTGCTTCACGCCATTGTTAATGGAGAAGGGTTCAGAGAGCTCATTGCTGTATCTGACCCGACCTTGTTGATTTTCGTGCAGTTGGATAATCATGTTGAGGAACTTTGGGGGACATCCGATGCGCTCTAGTATTTGCCAAAGCCCTTTCCTGCTCTAGACTATCAACAAACCTCTCCCCTCATTTCACCATCATCCATGTCCTCTTTGGTGTATATCATTACAAAGTATTCATTAAGAATCTCCTCCACTTTCTCTGGCTCCAAGCATAAATTTCCTTTTTTGTCCTTGAGTGGACCTATCTCTTCCTTGAAGAAGGTCTCATGCCCAAAGGGTTGGTTATATATCTTTACCTCCTGTGTACGCTCTGAGACCTGCTGAGTTCCTCCAGTGTTTCTGTGTTTTTACTAGTCACAGCGTCAACAGACTTTTGTGTTTCACTACCTTTTCCTTAAGCTTTTCTGTTGCTCCTCATAGATATGTAAAATGCCTAGAATTCTCCTTAATCCTACTTGCCAAGATTTCTTGGCCCCTTTTATACCTCATTTCTTTAAGTTCTCCACTGCTTCCTTTATATTCTTCAAAGACCTCATTTAATTTCAGATCGCTAAACCTAACATATGCTTCTTTCTCTCATTTTTAACCAAACTTCCAATATCTCTTGTCATCCAAGTTTCCCGAATCTTGCCAATCTCACAGGAACATATTAGTCCTGAACTCTAACAAGCTATCTTTTAAAGACTCCTGCATGTCAGGTGTGGGGTTTACCCTTAAACAGCCACTTCCAATCTACTTCAGTTCCCACTTAATACTGTTATAATTAAACTTACCCCGATTTAGCACTTTCAACTAAATCTTCATCCATAACTATTTTAAAACTTAGGGCATTGTAGCCACTAAATTAGGGTACTTTTCCATTGAAATTTTGATCATCTGGTCACGCACATTCATCAATGTCAGGTTTAAAATTACATCTTCTCTGTTTAAACTACTCACATATTGTTTCAAGAAACTTTCTTGGGTGTACCTAATAAATTCTGATGCATCTTCTACCCAGTATTAAGAATGTCTCAGTCAGCATTGGGGGGATTTTAAATCACCTACTGCACCACCCTGTGTTTATATCTTGCCATAATCTGCCAACATGCTCCATCTGTCCTTCAAAAGCTCCCACTGGCTGTTGGGAGACCTGTAGTATAATCCCATGATGGTGATTACACTTTTTTTATTACTGAGTTTTACACATCAAGCAGCACTGGATGATTCCGCCTCAGTGTCCTCTCATTGCTCTAGTTCAGCCATGCCATTCTCCTTCATCAGTTATGCAACTCCCCCACCTCTTTTACATCTCCCTCTGTCACATCTAAGCATTGAGCTGCCAGTCCTGCCCTTCCCTTAGGCTAATTCCTTCAATGGCTACAATGTCATAGTTCCATGTACTAATCCAAATTCTAAGCTCATCTGCCTGCATTAAAATAAATACATATTCTTAAAATAAATACATCAGTTCTGCTATGTTCATCACCTGGCCAAGCCTGTTTTTCCTGTAAGACTTAACTTGACTCTCCTCAATCACTCCAGCTGCCGACCTACTAGTCTGGTTCCCATACACTGTCACTCAAGTATTCTTTTCTTTCTTTGGCTTGGCTTCGCGGACGAAGATTTATGGAGGGGTATGTCCACGTCTGCTGCAGGCTCATTGGTGACTGACAAGTCCAATGCGGGACAGGCAGGCACGGTTGCAGCGGATGCAAGGGAAAATTGGTTGGTTGGGGTTGGTTGTTGGGTTTTTCCTCCTTTGTCTTTTCTCAGTGAGGTGGGCTCTGCGGTCTTCTTCAAAGGAGGTTGCTGCCCGCCGAACTGTGAGGCACCAAGATGCACGGTTGGAGGCGATATCAGCCCACTGGCGGTGGTCAATGTGGCAGGCACCAAGAGATTTCTTTAAGCAGTCTGTGTACCTCTTCTTTGGTGCACCTCTGTCTCAGTGGCCAGTGGAGAGCTCGCCACCCAAGTATAAACCCTCCTGTCAAAATCATTGAGAGTATTTACTCTCAAGTTGTCGTGTAGATAAAAGCTCTCACATGACTGGAGGGAGAACAAATGCTTTTATTAGCTTTCAACAACAGGTAGGGTTCACTTGTAGGCTTCAGAGGGATTCTGCATTTAGACGGGAAACCAGGGTTTTATGTGGGTAAATGGAGGTGGAACCAGGAGGCAGGGCCAATCATCAATACAGCACTCCCAGTGAATCCCAGTTCACTTCACAAGTATATCATGAATTTTAGTCAGAATTGTGCTCGCAACAATAAAGAAAAGATGGCAGGATTTGTACGATGCCTTTCTGACAAAACTTGCATCTACTGAAGTACTTTTGAAGTGTAGTCTCTGTCACAACAAAGTGCAGTTTTATTTGGAATGCAAGTTCCCAAGAATAGCAATGAGTTGTAAACCAGGACTTGCACATAAAATTTTACACATTAATATTTGAACTGCTAAATTGTTTATAATCACATGTAACAAGATCCAGTGAAAACCTTTGTGTGCTATCCAGCTAAGTCGACCCATATTTTGCCTGGTCTTACTCTTGACATCCTCTGGCTGATATTTCTTCAGTATTGCAGCTTCTGCTCAGTTCTTGTAAGTTTCCCTGATGTGCATTTCCTAGGCCAACTCCCAGAAACTGAATACTGATCAAATGAGGTGATGGTGGGGTGTTTCCAACTTCACTGTGATCTATTTCTGTACAACAAATAGCATGGAAGGCTGATTGGGCTGGAAGCCATCAGGCTGCCCCAAAAAAACAGGAGTCAATGGATAATCACACCTGCTGCAGCTTCATAACAAACCTTTCTATTTAGCAGGCAGATTACGCAAATCCACACCTTGGAATTCAACACAGGTCAGCCATTATCTTGATGGCTGCCACACAGCAACATACCACCTAACTGCTCCCTCTTGGTCCCTTTGTTGTCGACTTTCCTTACTCCTTACCCTCCCCCCACCATTTATTTCACATTCACATATGTTTATCTGCCTGATTCTAAAGGCTCCACATTTTCAATTCCAAATGTGTCTCTGTGAGGAAGATCAGCTGGTAATTCTCATGACCAAGCACTTAAAGGACCTTCAGCGATTATTTTACAATTTTGTCCTCTCATTTCTAATGGAAACGTCCCCAAAAGACTTGTCACGCTCTGGTCACTTGATTGATTGCAGTGCGAGTGGTGAAGGGAGGTGTCTTAGTGCAATTGATTTCATAAATATGGTAATTTAGAATAGCAACAGAATTTAATACATGGAAACAGGGACTGTGGTATGTTCTGTTTGGCTAGATTGCGATATAAATCCACTTCTGTTTTCAGAACTTTTATGAACCATCCTAAGAGTACCTGCACAGATCAAGAGAGAGAGTCAATATTTACAGTAAAGACTCTGTTGAAATAGAGTGTAATGTTTAGGTTTGTTATTTATAGTGAGGATCTGTGGAGGGAATAGAGTATAAGTATTTGTCACTATCCATAGAAATGATCTGTGGAACAAATAGTGTCAGAATTTTGTGTTGGTATCCACAGAAGGATCAGTTGGTGGAATACAGTGCTAGTATTTATTGTTGGTAATTACAGAGAGAAAGCGTCAGTATTTAGTTTATCGTAGTTATCACCGTGCCTATAGCTGTGAGAATTGTATCTAGAGAAATGAACTATGGCGAGAGTGTCATTGAATTAAATTGTTGATTGTCACATGTAGTGAAAAGCTGTATTTTGCATGCTATATAGGCAAGTCAACCTATACTTAAGTATAGCAGATAGTGCAACAATGGAACAGAAGTGCAGGGTATGGATGAGCTTTGGGAGGAGTGTAGAGAACCACCTTTTCAAAATGATTTTAAAACATGGGAACATGGGCCGGCCAATAGTAACTAGGTTCAATCAGATATTGGGGTTGTAGTGCTGGAGATACTCAGCAGATCATGCAGCATGTATGTACCTGGTTGTTCAACTCCACACAAGGTATGGTTACACTATGTGAAAGCTTCATTGACATTCAAGACTTTGCACTGTGGGTTTGAGCCTGCCAAGGGCTATTATGATATTCCTGAATACAGGTCAAGTACCCTTTATCTGAAATGCACGGGACCGGAAGTATTTCAGATTTTGGATTTTTTGGAATAATGTGTTGAGGGTAACTGAGCAGCCCAGTAGCATCAGCAGAACACCTATATCAGCTGTTAAACAACAACAAACAACGGCAGGCTTTCAGTCTCCACCTACAATGCTGGGTTTTGATCAAAAAATTACAGTACACTGTATTTTATTTTCAACACAATGATGTTGCTGGTCGCATTACACTCAAACGTGGCATTTTAGGTGGAAATGAATTTCCAATTTCACATGAAAATAATGTTTTGTACTTACCAAATATACTTGATCTCTGCTTACAAAAGAAGATAAATGCAGCACCAAATACCAGAAATTCTGCTGGATGGCTTTTTTTAAATGTTTCCCCCAGAGTCATCTGCCCCATCCGGCAGTGACGATGGTTGGTAACAAACTGGCCCCAACACAGGAACAGAGCCCCACATGGGCAAGTGAGGTCAGGTGTGGAATTTTCCACTTGTGGTGTCATGTCATGCTCAAAAGGTTTTGGATTTTGGAGCATTTAAGATTTTTGGATAAGGGATACCTTGTGTGGAGTTTAACAACCAGGTACGTACATGCCACATGATCTGCTGAGTATCTCCAGCACTTAGTGTATTACACTACAACCCCTGTATAACATTTTTTTCTCAAAGTCTTCCATCTCGGAGTTTTAAAGCAGGTCCGTGATGAGACACAGTGTTTTTAGTGATGGGCCTAGAGTTAGGTGTGATGGGGTGGGGGTGGGTGCAGGGAAGTTCCACCAACACTGGTTATATCACTGGCTTGGTAATGAGACAGACAGAGTGCTCACTCATTGGGGATTGAGCTGGTGCCAGGACACCATGCACAATGAATTCTGTGTCTTCCCCCTCCCCCCTGCTGCTCCTTGTCTCCTTAGGATCACTCCCAGCCTTCTCTATCAGATTACATTCCATCCTCTGCCCCTCCCTCCAACACTGCTACCCCTAGTACCCACCCTCCCATTCACACCCTCTTCCTTCCCCCATTCACCACAGGAGCAAGGGTACATGCTCAGCCTACTCCTCTACTCTTTCTACACCATGACTACATTTCAAATGCCATCTCCAAATTTGATGATGACATCACGGTTGTTGGCAGAATCACAGGTGACAATGAGGAAGTGTACAGGAGTGAGATAAATCACCCATTTGAGTGGTGTCCCAACAACAACCTTAGACTCAAAGTGAGCAAAACTAAGGAACTGATTGTGGACTTGAGGAAGGGGGAAACCAGGAGAACACAAACCAGTCCTCAATGAGGGGTCAGCAGTGGAAAGGGTAAAGAACTTCAAATTCCTGGGTGTCAGCATCTCTGAAGATCTATCCTGGGGCCTTCATGTCAATGTAATCATAAAGAAGGCTCACCAGCGGCTATACTTTGTGAGGAGTTTCAGAAGACTCAGTACGTCACCAAAGAGTCTTGCAAATTTATACAGGTGTGCTGTGGAGAACATTCTAACTGATTGCATCACTGTCTGGTCTGGAGGTGCCAATGCACTGTGCAGGAAAAGACTGCAGAGTTGTGAACTCAGCCATTACCATGATGGGCATTAGTCTTCACTTCATTAAGGGCATCTACAAGAGCTAGTGTCTCAAGAAAGCAGCCTCTATCATCAATGTCCCCACCACCCAGGCCATACCCTCTTCTCACTGCTACCATCAGGAAGGAGGTGCAGGAGCCTGAAGACAAACACCCAACATTACAAAAACAGCTTCTTCCCCTCCACCATCAGATTTCTGAACAGGCAATGAACTATATTTTTAAAAATAGTCTATTCACGGAAATGTCATTTATAGCAATTTTTGTATCTGTAATTCACAATACTACTGCCGCAAAACAACAAATTCCATGATGTTCATGACAATAGATTCTGATTCTGCATCTTGTTGATTGAGGCTGTCCTGACCAGACTGGAACGAGTCGTCACCCTGGTCTCTTTCACCTCCTACTTCCTCCCTTAGTCTCAGTGCAGATAATGGGACGTCCTCCTGTTTCTCCTACGTTCCTAGTAACAGGATGATCATATCCTTCATCCAGTCTCAACCATCACTCCCTGCATGTTTTTTTCCTAATGCCAGCATCCTTTATTCCTGGCACCTCTAAGTCCTTTATTCCTGGCATTGCAGTACTTTCTCATTCCTAGTGACATCAGGGATTCTGATTCGTGTTACTGCTAGACCCTTTATTCCTTCTGACATATCAGATCCTTTATCACTGGAGCAACACACAAAATGCTGTAGGAACTCAGTGGGTCAGTCAGCATCAATGGAAAGCTAAAGATGGTCAATGTTTTGGGCCATAACCCTTCATCAAGAATAGCAAGACGGGAGAAGTCGAATAAAAGGGTGGGGGTGGGGGGGGGGAGGAGAACAGGCAGGCTGAAGATAGGTGCATACAAATGGGAGGGGTGGAATTAGGCTAGGAAGTCATTGGAGGAAGGGGAAGAGGGCTGAGGAAGATAAAATCTGATAAGAGGAAGGAAAGGGAGGGGTTGAAGCTGGTGGTAGGAAGTTGTGGGTGACGGGCAGGTGGAGAGGGCAAGGGATGTGAAAGAGGAGGAATGGAGCCAGAGAGATAAAGGAAAACAAGAGGGGTGTGGGCTGTGGATACTGAAAATTAGAGGTTGATGTTGATATCATCTGGTTTGATCATTACTGGTAATAGTGGGACCTGACTCTCAACTTTGCTAAGCCCTGCTTCATCTACTAACATTTCTCAGGCGAGGCACTTGAGAGAGGTGGTCATCAGGCACGTGTGGAACTGAGAGAGAGAACAGCAAACTTCTGACTTGCCATCAATTATAGTGTTGGGTGGGCTTCACCCATTCAACTGGGAATTGCTGATCATCATATAGGTGAAGAGAGACGTTACTGCTGACACCCTATGTTTTGAAAATCTGTGCTGTAAAATCACAGAAAGATCATGGAATCCTTGTTAATTTGGAATTTAAACCAAGGGAAAATGTTCACATCTTACAGAATATAGATTTCAAGGTGATCTAATTTTAAATATTAAGTTCGAGGAACATTAGTGAGTGTGGCTTAAGAACATTATTTATCTTGACAGATTTCAAATAGGCAAAGCTACAAGGTTACAATTAGGAAGTCAAGAATAAAGATTTGAGCAGAATTACTTGATTCAGTGCCTATGTGAATAAATTATTGAAGAAGGACATTGAGGAGAAATGGATTAAATTACCATGTTCAGAAAACATTTAGGCAGGTACACAGATAGGAAAGGTGTAGAGGGATATGGGCAGAATGAAGGCAAATGGGACAAGCTCAGGTAAAAGCTTGACAAATTGGGTTGTAGGACCTGTTTCTGCACTCTATAAAATTCTTGACTCCATGAACCCATTGGACAACCACGTGCCAATTTGGGAAGATGTGTTACATGTGCCACCAATGTTTTATGATGCCAAAGCCCCGTGGCCTCAAATTATCTTTTTTCTCTTTGAAATACCATTACCTTGTGAATTTTTTAACATCCTATATCAGGTGTATTTTTTATTTTTAAATATTTAGATAGTCATGTTGGTTTATATTCTGAAAAGATGTTATAAAATCCTAACCAAGGGATCGAGTGGTGGTAGTAGTGAGGAGAGGGCATATAACTTGGATGTGAGGGTCCTTGATGCTTTCTTGAGACACCTTCTCTTGTAGATCATAATCAGAATGTATTGTCATGAACATGTCATGAAATTTGTTGTTTTGAGGGAGCATTACAGGTGAAAATGTTGACATCAATTATATTTAAAAAATAAATAAATGAGTTCAAAAGGAGAAAGTGAGGTCGTGTCTGTGTTTCATTGTTCATTCAGAAATCTGTTGGCAGGTGGAAGAAGCTGTTTTTGTACCGTTGGGTGTTCGTCAACCTCCTTACTGCGGGTAGCAGCGGGAAGAGGGCATGGCTTGGGTGCTGAGGGTCCTTGAGGAGAGAGGCTGCATTCTTAAGACACCACCTCATGTAGTTGTCCTCAATGGAGTGAAGGCTAATGTCTATGATGGTTGTTGTGTTCAGAATAGATTCAATGGGTTCAAAGAGAATCAAAGCTGGACACGTGTTATCAACAAACAATGATCTTTATTTACCCACAGAGGACTCACAAAAGGACACACTCTCATAGACTTACCAGAATAATGCACAAATTACTACACATTAGGTGCAAGTAAATTGCTGCTAGACATTCTGAACTCCCGTTTGGGAATGCAAGGGTTAAACCCACATTGCCCATCCATCCACAGGCACAGTCCAGCAATGAACAGTAAATTAATCACAACTAACAAGAAGGTATCCAGCATCAACCATGGCATGGGATCTGGGACAGGCCCATCACAGTCAACCCTCTGGTGCCCGCCTGTGGCTGGCAGCCTGGACATCAGTGATGGTCTCGAGGCAGCCACAAAAGAGGACGAGCAGGCTCCGTGTGTAGTTTTTCAATTCAGGGTTAATTTCCTTGATCTGCTCAGATCAATCACATGTCAGACTCACCTGTGGGTAGATTTAACAATTGATTGACACCGAGAGAACTAATCACTCATCAGCCTTACAGGTGGACAGATCTAACCCTTGATTGGCAGGTGAGGTCATTTCTAATCTCAGGCTTGCTGGAGAGGTCACATGACCCTCCACAATCCACACTTCATTCCACCCTTTGGAAGTCATATAGAGGCTAATACCTCGATGACATATCTACATTACACACAGCCCATACCCACTGATGGCCCACCAACTTCACCCCAGCCCCACAGGCCCACCAGTTTCCACTTGGGGTGTTGTGTTCAAGGGACTGGTCCCTGGCTTGTTTAATTTGTTCACCAACTCTCATGTGCAGCGAGTGAGTGGTATTTCCTGATTGACCCAGAATGTAAGTGCAAAGCTGCTTATCAACACCTTCATCTGCAAGCAGGTAGTCCAAGGCCATCCTGACTCCTCACTATGCTGAAGTGCCACACCCATCCCGTTGGCTGGTGTCTCCACCATGGTGACCATTCATCTGGGTTTTCCTTCAGATTTACAAGGCATATGGTGGCACGCATCCCAGATAGCAGTAGCTGACCATCCCATGGGCACCTAGGGGTCAACCTGGCAGTTGCACATCCAGGACATACCATTTATCCCCCAGGGAACACCCACCTTTGCTGGGCTGTTGGCTGCGGACCCTCTCGTGCCTGGATACTGTTCCTGCTCCTCAGACTAGAGCTGGTAGTACTGTCTGCACAAACATTCCCAAAAGTCATGGAGCTGGACAGTTCCCTCCTCCCCCCACTGTTTTCATTGTCGCAGGGATCAGTGTTCATGGCAGTTCTTCCGTACAATTCAAGTTGGTGGTTTCATCAGCCACGTGTACAACTACCACTTTTAGCACCCACAGATAAGTCATCCTGTGAAGGAAGGAAAGTGTGTTTGTGTGTGCACGTTTGTGTGCTCGTGTGTAGACAAGTAATTTCCATTACCCCCAGTAATGCCACCCAATGCTTAACTCCCAGTCCGTGTGCCTTATGTCTTCCCCCTTCTCGATGCCCCTTTTCCAGCTAGGAAATTTGATGCTCCACCTGCCCACCTCTCAGTAAGGGCACTCCATGGGACGGACGAACACGTACACACACACGCGAGGTTTACAGGGTTTAGTTAAATTAATTATTATTGTGCAAAAACATCGCAATTGTTCAGGTCCAGTTGAAACTCCTTGAGATCAGCTCACAGTGCCAATTGTTGTGTTGAGAATAGATTTGGTTGGTTCAAAGAGAATCAAGGGACTCGTTATCAACAAACAGTGGCTTTATTTATGCACAGGGGAACTCACAAAAAGGCACACACTCACAGACTAACCCAGAATAATACACAAATAACTGCACGTCGGGTCCAAATAAATTGCTGCTAAACATTTTCAACACCCAATTGAGAATGTAAAGCACAGCACACCAATGAACAGTAAATGAATTACAACTAACAAATATATCAAATGAACCTGGTTTCCAACATCGACCAGGACCGGGATCTGGGACAGACCCTTTACATTTGCCCTTCCAAAGCCCACCCGTGGCCAGCAGCCTGGACTTCATTGATGGTCTTGAGGCAGCAACAAAAGAGAATGAACGTGTAGCTTTTCAATGCAGGGTCTGTTCACATGATCTGCTCGAACTAATCGTGCTTCAGCCTCATCTGTGGGCAAATCTAAAATTGACACCCAGAAGACCAATCACACGTCAGTCTTATAGGTGGACATCTCTAACCCTTGATTGGCAGGTGAGGTAGCTTCTGATCTCAAGATCACTGGAGAGGTGACATTACCCTCCACAATCCATACTTCATTGGCACTGGACAAATTCATAACTATCTCATGTTTTCCTGTCCTGTGCATTGGCAACTCAATATCAGTCAGTGATGCAACTATGATACACCAGTAAAAATGAACAAAAGTCTTTGGTAACATACAAAATCTCAAACCCCTAATTAAGTATAACCGCTGGCAAGCCTTCTTCATGATTACATCAAAATGAAGGCCCAAGGATAGATCTTAGAGGTATTGACAACCAGGAATTTGAAGTTCCTTACTGACCCCTCGATGAGGACTAATTTGTGTTCTGGTTTCCCCTTCCTGAAGTTCATTATCTTTTCCATAGTTTTGCTAACGTTGAGTGCAAGGTTTTTGTAACATCACTCAACTAGCTGATCTCTCTCATGCCTGTACGCTTCCTCATTGCCATCTGTAAATCTGCCGACAATTCTGAGGAAGGACATACTAGCTATAGAGGGTGTGCAGCGCAGATTTACAAGGTTAGTTCCAGGGATGGTGGGGTTGACATATGCTGAAAGGCTAGAAAAACTGGACTTGTATCCGATGGAGTTTAGAAGGATGAGGGGGGATAGACAGGGTGAGGTCGGATTACTTGTTCCCAATGATGGGGAAGACGAGGACTAGAGGGCATAGTTTAAGTATACAGGGTAGGCCCTTTAGGACGGAGATGAGAAAACATTTTTTTACCCAGAAAAGTGTGAATCTGTGGAATGCTCTGCCACAGAGGGTGGTAGAGGCAGATTCGCTGATTATGTTCAAAAGAGAGTTGGATAAGACTCTAGTGGGCAAAGGAGTTAAGGGTTATGGGGATAAGGCTGGAAAGGGGTACTGATAGTAGTGATCAGCCATGATCTGTAAAATGGCGGTGCTGGCTCGACGGGCCGAAGGGCCTACTCCAGCTCCTATTGTCTATTGTCTATTGACAACCTTGATATCATTGGCAAATATGTAGACGTCATTTGAATTTTGCTTAGCCACACCATATAGTCATGTGTATGGCGAGTAGAGCAGTGGGCTAAGCACATACCCTTGAGGTTGTCTATGATGACTGTCTGTGAGGAGACCATGATCTTCTGATGAGTAAGTCAAGGGAGGCTCAGAGGCCCAGGTTTTGATGCTTGCTGACCAGAACTGAGGAGACGATGGAGTTGAAAGCCAAGCTGTAATCAATGAAAAGTAGCCTGATGTACATGGTGCTGTTGTCTAAGTGGCCCAGAGTTGAGTGGAGAGCCACTGAGGATGCATCTGCTGTGGAGGAATTCTGACGGTAGGCGGATTGCAATGAGTCCAGGCCTTTGCTTAGGTCTAACTTGGCCATGAACAACCTCTCAGGATTTCATCGCAATAGATGGGAGTGCTACTGGGCGATAGTTTCTGCTCTTATTTGGCATGGTATGATTGATGCCCTTTTGAAGCAGGTGGGAACTTCTGACTGCAGCAATGAGAGATTGAAAATGATTTTCAGGACCCTGCCAGGTATGCCATCAGAACCTTATGCCCTTCTGTCTCCTTACCTCAAGCTCTGCTTCCACAGAGCTAAAAATACCCGCCCCAGTCAATTCTCACCTTTCCTCTCCTGTCCTCCCATCCACATCCAATGAACACCTTTTGTCTATTGGTTTGTACTCCTCCCTCTCATCAGCCTTTTAATTTGGGCGCATGCCTGCTTTTTTACTCATATCTTGAAGAAGGGATACCTCCTAGGGATGCTGCGAGACCTGCTGAGTTCCTCCAGCATTTCTGTGTTTTTACTGCAATCACAGCATCTACATACTTTGGTGTTTAACCCCACTCTTCTCGGGGAACTCAGGGATTAGAGCATGATATGACAGAGACATGGACCCTTTATTGCTCAGTGGGATACGTTACACCATCTGTTATACCAGTAGGGTGGAGCCAATCTACAGTCATAACCAATAGCAAGCAGTCAGTATAATACATTACATCACTACATTCCACCCACCCCCCCCCCCACCTAAAATTAACCAATTTTAAGTAATAGCAAAAAAAATCTTAAGGGATAAAACACTACAGAAGAAGAGAAAATCAGTTGAGAAATGTTGCAACTAAAATTTATCGTGAGTAAGCTGTTGGGATGGCCTTGAAACTCTCTGAGACCAATGCAGAATAATTGGTGAGGGCTCCTGTAAGTTTACAGGAGAAACCTCCTTTTCAGGAGATGACTAGTAGCAGGTGTTGCTTATTAAGTCTCTGGGTGTAACAGACTGGATTTCAGGGACAGATACATGCTGTTCTGAGGAGGGCAAAGGAAAATAAGTGAGAGCAGGAAAATGGTTAGAAGCTGTAGGCAGAACCCCCCTGGTGAAGCAAGGTCCCTAAGGGAAACAGTGTCCTGTCTACCATCAGGGAAAGCAATTTGAGCTTATTGCGGATTAGCATGAAATCAGACATACACACTCGACTAAAGGGTCCACCTTGCTCTGTCTACCATGCTTTCTCAGTAAAACTTCTCTTGGTCTAGAAAACCAAGCCGGCAAGGTTGATCACTCTTTGACTTTCTGGGAAAAGAAAACAAACACTGATGAGGTGTTTCATTAGTTGATGGGTAAAGTACAGGTAGAGTTCAAAGCTTCAGGTAACACCTCTTGCCAGCGACTGGCGGGGAGACTTTTAGATTTGAGTCCCAGATTGTACCATTGCTACATTCAACTTGCCCATTTCCCCGAGGGCTATAACTGGTAGTATGACTTTGAAGAAGACCGCAGAGCCCACCTCACTGACAAAAGGCAAAGGAGGAAAAACCCAACACCCAACCCCAACCAACCAATTTTCCCCTGCAACCGCTGCAACCGTGTCTGCCTGTCCCGCATCGGACTTGTCAGCCACAAACGAGCCTGCAGCTGACGTGGACTTTTTACCCCCTCCATAAATCTTCGTCCGCGAAGCCAAGCCAAAGATAACTGGTAGTATGACTTGTGGCAATACCTCTGTCAAGAAGAAATTGCTGAAGCTCTGTCACTATGAATGAAATTCAGGTAACCAAAAATGCTAAAAATGGAATCAAGACATTTAATTATCGAAGCAGCGGAAACATCAATACAAGGAATAGCAAAAGGGAAATGAGATAATTCATCAATAACATTAAGAAAATAAATGTTTCTATTATTTGAAGGCAGTGGCCCTTTAAAATCTATGCTGAGACATTCAAAGGGTCTAGAAGCTTTGATCAATGAGGTAAGTGAGGGTTTGTAAAAACGAGGTTTGCATTTGGCACAGACAGGACATTGTGCTGTTAGGGTTCTCACATCCTCCACAGTATAGGGCAGATTGAGATTTTACACATAGTGATAGAGTCTGGTGAACCCCAGGTGGCACAGTTCTTCATGGAGAATCTTTAATCTGTCTAACTGCAGACTTGCACAAGAAGTGCAAGAGAGAGCATCTGGGGGATCATTGAATTTTCCTGGACGATAGAGTATGTCATAGTCCATGAAGGCAACAGATTTCTGATCAGTTAGCAAGGTAAACTTCATGCCAGCTAGAAAATGCCTCCAATAGCGGATGGCTTCTATAATTGCTTCCTTTTCAACGGGATGAGTGTTTCAATTCTGGTCCGTGCAGTGTGCGGGAAAAGAAAGCTACAGGTCTGCCAGCTTGATTCAATGTGGCAGCTAGAGCAAAATCAGATGCATCCAATTCCACTTGAAAAGGTAAATCCTCATCAATTGCAGACATGGAGGCCTTAGCTATATCTTGCTTAATGTTTTTAAAAGCTCGGAGCCTCATCACTCAGAGGAAAATTAGTGGTTTTAAAAAGTGGTCGTGCTTTGTCAGCATAATGTGGTACCCACTGAGCATAATAGGAGAAAAATCCTAAGCCACGCTTGAGGGCCTTTTGCGTTGTTGGAGAGGACAGATCCATGAGTGGTCGCATTCTCTCAGGGTCGGGACTAATTTCTCCCTGACTTACTACGTAGCAGTTTCTTTGTGCGGTACACACACTTGTCATTATTTAGAGTTAATCGCAAGGATTTGGCTACTTGTAGGAACCGTTGCAAATTTTGATCATGATTATTCGTGTCTTTGCCACAGATGGTAACATTGTCCAAATAAGGAAAAGTGGTCTGCAACTTATAGGTGTCGACTAACTTATTCATTTCTCTTTGGAAAAACTGATACTCCGTTAGTGAAGCCAAAAGGAATTCACTTAAACTGAAGGAGTTTGCCATCTGCCTCAAAAGCAGTAAACTTCCTTTCAATCTTATGGATGGGAACCTGGTGGTAAACTGATTTGAGATCAATAGTAGAGTATATCTCGTATTGATCAATTCGAGTGACCATGTCTGAAATGCGAGGCAGTAGGTATGCGTCTAGTTGAGTGTATCTGTTTATGGTTTGGTTGTTATCCACAACTATTCTAGGTTTTGCGTCATTTCTAACCACTACTACTTGAGCGCGCCAAGGATTTGTGCTGGGCTTGATGACGTTCTCCTTTAACATTGTATGTATTTTAAAGTTAATTCTGCAATAATTTGTCTTATCTTGTTCTAGTCCTGAGCAAGCCATCATGATCGTGAGTTTAGATGGGTATAACGCAGTCGAGGGGTGGATGTAACTGTCTGTACTGCCCAAGTCAAATAAACAGTTCATAGGCTGCCCATTTACCTCCACTTTCATCGTGGATGACTGCAGGTCATAGGATTTATCTTGATTTACTTTCATAGAAGCCAAGATTGGATCCCCTTGTGGCATTGGCATATAGGACCTTGCTTTGTCGCTGATCGATTCGCTGGACGATTCAGAAGAGGTCGACAAAGCCGAGGTCGGACTAGATGTCTCATTGACTCTCCAGCCCAGCATCGTGGCGTTATGACGGCGACTTTGCTTAGTATCAGCGCTTGGGTGCTTCTTTTCCTTTTCTTTTTTCTTCCTTTGCTTGTCGCGAGTGCCAGATGTCGACTTTCTAGCTTGGCAACCCTTTGCCCAATGGCCCTTCTTCTCACAGTTGGCGCAGGTATCTTGGTGTGCAGGGCACCGGTTGTGGGCATGTAGTGCCAAGCCACAGAAATAACACTTTAGGGACCGGGTTTTGCATCACGGTTTTGTCGGGCTCAGTAGCAAATCTTCACTACAGGTCAATTTGAGGGGCACCACTTCGACACCTCTTTCTTGCTCGAATGCTTTCACCCCTTGTAACGCAGTTAGGAGTATCTTCGCTTGTTGCAGAGCCGCATTAAAAGTCAAGCCCAGAGTCTCCAGTAGACGCTGTCTAATGTATCCGGAGTCCAGACCGTTTATGAACGCGTCTAACATCATGGACTCATGATGGGCTTCAGCCGTGTCGGCGGTGCAGGTACAGTTCCTGGATAAGAGCGTCTACGCTCTCTCCTGCTTGTTGCTTCCAAATGTGAAGCTGGTGTCTTGCATATAGGGTGTCCTGAGGCACATCATAGTAGATTTTAAGGAGATTCACTGCATTCTGATAGCCAGCTATCTCTCTGACCATGGAGTAGGGGACGTCTCCGAGGAGAGCCATGAAATGGTCCATTTTCTCAGCGTCTTGCACAACGTTATTCTTCCGCATGTAAGCTTCAAAGCACTGGATCCAGTGGCGGAACTTTTATCTGGCTCAGCTGGCATCTTGATCTATTTTGAGTCTTCCAGGATTGAGGGAAGTATCCATAATTTTTCTTCTGTTAATAAAATTGATATGCCAGAGACATGGACAAGACTTGTATCATACTATAGGCTTTTATTAACAGAAGAAGCCACCTCTACTGATCAGTGGGATACATTACACCATCTGTTAAACCAGTAGAGTGGAGCCAATCTACAGCCATAACCAATAGCAAGCAGTCAGCATAATACATTACATCACTACAGAGCAGCAACAGTGAGAGGCAAAGAACTGTTGACACTTGGGGCTGGAATCCTTCACCAATTCTTTTCCTCCCATGTTGGTGCTCAACTGGAAGAGTTTCTCCAACATTTTTTTTTGCTTCAAATTCTAGCATCTGCACAAGATTTGGTGATTTTATTGAAAGTGGAGAGGTTTGGTGAGGGTGCTAAATGAAGAGAGTGTTCAAAAAGTGTCTGATAAATGTACAAAATAGACTTTATCCATTGGCTTAATAGAGATGGTAAAAACCTGGAAAAATAGAGAGCACTTGATTTTCTGATGTACAAATGACAGGTGACATAGCTAATGTATAAATGTTTATATATGATCAGAATATGCACTTGCTTGTGTATTCAGAATGCAACTAGCAAAATATATTTTAATGCAGAAAAGCAGCAATATGTGACATGAGGTATTTTGGAAGGAAGACATGTGAAGCAGCAAAAACTAAATTGCTTGGGCTTTGATGCACATCAATCTTTGAAGATGGCAGGAGAAGTTAATGTTTTTTTTAAAGCCATTAAGCATTTCAAATTATTAATCAATGCAGGGAGTGGAGATGCATAGAAATTATGTTAAACTGTAAAGTGGTGGTTGGATCTCAGCTATAATCTGCTGTCCAGTTCTGAGCCTCACAGAGAAAGATAATTGCAAAGGCTTTGGAAGGATTTCCTAAAATGGCTCCATTGATCAATAACTTCTGTTCCGTGTGGACAGAGAATTTAGTGAGGGTGTTCACTGGAGCTCGGGAAAGTTAGGTGATGTTTAATTCAGGTGTTCAAATGATGAAGGCAGAGAAAATATTTTCGCAGCCAAAGAAAACAATAAGCAGACCATGTAGGTTAACAGTAATTAGCAAATAGATGATGAAATATTTTGGAAATATTTTACTGTGATGTGGAATCTACTGTCTGAAAATGTGGTGTAACCAGATTCATTGGCAAATTTCAAAGGGTTTTTTGGGTACTTCAATTAACGTGTTTTAATTAAAAAAAATTTTAGACATACAGCATGGTAACGGGCCATTTCAGCCCATGAGCCCGTTTGGGTGCCCAATTACACCCAATTGACCTACAACGCCCGGTACGTTTAGAACAGTGGAAGGAAACTGGAGCACCCGGAGGAAACCCACGCAGACACAGGGAGAATGTACAAACTCCTTACAGACAGTGCTGGATAGTCCAGATCGCTAGCATTGTAACAGCATTATGCTAACCATTACGGCAACTCTGCCACTGTAGTTTGGGGAAAGCAAAGTGGAGTTGGATACAGCTCATTTGAAGATCCAATACGAGTATGATGATTGAATGACCTTCTGCCCTTTGACAGAAGTGCGTTCAAAGTATATTTTTTTATAATTTTTTGTTTTTTACAGTGAACCATATCAACCAAAATATATACAAACGTTTCTCATTAAATATACACAGTGGCATTTTCTCCCTTTTTTTCCCCCCACCCTCCCTCCCCCCTTCCCGCTCCCCTCCAAAGCCAATAAATATTCAACATATACAATACAATAAAACCATAAAACAATGTCTTCACACAATGAAAAATAAACAAGAAAAATGCTTCATCTGTTTTTACACACTGAATCAAATCGTTTTGTCTTCTTATCATTTTAGGGGGTGGAGGTCCGAGGCAAGCTCTCTCGGTTATGTTCCCTGTATGGTTCCCAAATTTGTTCAAATAATGACTTTATTTTTTAAATTATGTTATTTTTTCCAATGGAATATATTTATTCATTTCCATGTACCATTGCTGTATTCTCAGACTTTTCCATTTTCCAAGTTAACATTATACACTTTTTTGCTTCTGCTAAGGCTATCCTAATGAATCTTTTTTGCACTTTATCCAATTTGAGGCCTAATTCATTACTACTTATGTTACTTAAAAGAAAGATCTCTGGAATTTTTGGTATGTTATTTTTTGTGATTTTATTTAACATCTGATTTAGTTCTTCCCAAAAGATATTCACTTTTGTACATCCCCAAATTGTATGTATTGTTGTTCCCATTTCCTTCTTACAGCGAAAACATCTATCTGATAATGTTGGATCCCATTCTTTTAATTTTTGAGGAGTGATATATAACTTGTGTAACCAATTATACTGTATCATGCGTAACCTTGTGTTTATTGTTAACTAATATGGCTACCCCTCTAGCTTTTGAATTATATGATGCTGCCGCTATGTATCCTACCCAGTCTCTCTTTAATTTATGTTCCACCAGTTAGATGCGTTTCCTGCACAAATGCTATATCTATTTTTTCTTTTTTCAGTAAATTTAATAGCTTCTTCCTTTTAATTTGGTTTATAGTAATGTTTATAGTCATATAGTTCAACATGACCATCTTATATCGTGTTTACACCTCTTTTCTGCTTCCTCACCACCTCCATCCCCTTTTTCCCATTTTCATCTCTCAGTTTTCCCTTTTTAAACTCAATATATGACAACACATTTAAAACATAAAATACTCCAACAATTCCCACACCCAATATGACCTTAACCCCAAATTGCCCCACCCCCCCGTAAGTTGCCCCTTATCCCTTGCCGGGCAACCACAACTTCCCTTTCCATTTGGGTTGCGATCCTGCTCGCAAGTGTCAACTGATTTCCCATTGACGGTCATTCTCTCCCCCCCACCCCCACCAAACCCCCCGAAAACATTTTTTTACACATATAACAAAGCTCTCCCTTTTTTCCCCCTTCCTTCCTTCTCCTCTCTTTTCCCTCTTTAGTTCTTTACATATACATTGTTTTTACATCTTAATATATATACTTTATCACCTTTCTTCATTCTTATTACATCACTTCATCTCTCCTTCTATCCTGCAAATGCTCTGCGAATTCTTGTGCTTCCTCCGGATCCAAGAACAGTCTGTTTTGCTCCCTGGGTATAAATATTTTAACCTCGGCTGGATATGTTAACATGAATTTATAACCTTTTTTTCCATAGAATCGATCTTGCTGTATTGAACTCTTTCCTCTTCTTTAAGAGTTCAAAACTTATGTCTGGGTAAAAAAATATTTTTGACCCTTGTATTCCAATGGTTTATTATCTTCTCTAACTTTATTCCTTGCCTGCTCCAATATATTTTCTCTTGTCGTATATCTCAAAAATTTTACTACGATGGATCTTGGTTTTTAATGTGTCTGCGGTTTCGGAGCTAGTGCTCTGAGTGCCTTTTCTATTTCCATTTTTTCCTGAATTTCTATCGTTCACAGGACCTTCAGGATCCATCCTTTTATAAATTCCTCCATGTCTGTGCCTTCTTCACCCTCCTTCAGGCCCACTATCTTTATGTTGTTTCGCCTACTCCAACATATCAATTTTTTGAGATAACAACTCTTGTGTCTCTTTAATTTTTTTTTGTCACTTTCTTCCAATTTTCCTCAAGTCATTTACTTCCATTTCTACAGCCATTTCCCGATCTTCCACATTCTCTACTCTTTTCCCTATTTCTGTCATGACCCTTTCTAAACTTAGCATTTTATCTTCTGTTCTTTTCATTTTTCTTTTAATTGCACTAAATTCTAATGATAATCATTCTTTTAATGCTCTCATTTGTTCTTCAAAAAAGGCTTTATCTCTACTCAGTCCATCTGTTTTATCTTCTATTTCTCTGTGAAGATCTTGGTCTTATCTTCCTCTCCTTCTGTGTCTATACTTGTGTTTGTGTCTTCTTCTCTTCTTTGTATCTGTGTCTCTTCTGATTCTCCTGATGAGTTGCTTGTATCACTTTGTCGGGCCTCTTCTTGCTGGGCCTCTTGTTGTTGATCCTCCCCTCCTGGGCTACTCATCTGTCGGGCCTCCTGCTGCTGCTCCTCTTGCCGTTCACCCCGTTGACTTTCTTCCTTTCCTGGTTCCTCACTCCCTCTCCTGCCGCCTTCCTCATCTCCAGCTGAGAGCCCTAGTGTCGGGAGTCCCTCAGCTGGTCGCACCGTGGTTGCCCGCTCCTTGGCTGAGCCCCCCTCCCATCGGTGTTTCCTTTTACCTTTGTGCACTGTGCACTTTTGTTTGGCTCAGAGAGCCATTTTTGCAGTCCACTAGTTGGGGGGTCACAACTCCCCAGGGCTAGCACCAACCTCGGAGATCGGGCGCTCTTTGCTACCACGGCTCCCTGTTCCTTCGTGCAGGTAAGGCCTTCTTCTTTCTTTTCCGGTGACTTTTCTTCTTTTTTCCCCAATGTTTTTACTTTTTCCTTCTTGGGTGCCATCTTCTTTCTCTTCTCTGCAACTTTATCTTCTATTTCTTATACTTTATATTTGTTAAGCTTTGTCTTTTCTTGACTTTTTTTTATTTTTTCTGGAGAGGGCTGGTTTTACCCTACTGGCCACTACTCCATCATGTGACTCCTCTGCTTTCAAAGTATATTGAGGATTTTTTTGGAATAGTTTTTCCTTAAATTCAGAAGGGAGTTTGCAACTTTTCTAATCCACTCTAGATTAACTGGATCAACTTTTAAAAGGCTGCATGGGGTGGCAACACAACAACTGGCTAAAATGGAGATGACTGTATATACCCCAACCCAGTCTGGAGACGAAACTGCTTTTGGTGACCAAGATGATTTTGTGCACATAATGTCTGTAATTCCAAACCCTTTATTATTTTCTGGAAGAATTACCTCTTATTGAAGAATTTCTGCATAAAGGGACTGTGTTTTCTGAGAAAATCTACCATGTTCTCTGCACAACCCATTCAGTTCAGATGTGGGATCTTGACACAAAATATCTACTGTATTTTTCCCTCTACTGATGCTGTCTGATCTATTGAGTTCCTCCCACAGTTTGTTTATTGCTCCAAATTCAAGCATCTTTAGTCTAAAATGTCTCTTAGCACTCTTCCCTGCCCTCAAGCTGATGGCTGTCTTCTCTTCCCTCTTTAGTCTTTATCAAGGGTCCCAACCTGATACATTGACTGACCATTTCTATCCACAATACTGTCTGATCTGCTGAATCCCTCCAGCTTCTCATTATTCATGACCCTAGCAGCCACAGTTCTTGCCCGACTTTGTGTTGACAGTAGGTATTCTAAATTTCAAGCAAAGAAGAAACATTCTCCTCAGGACAGCATGGACTTTAAGATGAAGGCCCGATCTAGAAAAGAAAATGTTCTCACCACTGCATCAACAATTTTCTATCCCCTGAAGCTCTGAAGGAAGCACTTGCTTGAGAATTACAAAGAAATATTAAAATAAACTCCATTGCTTGTTTTATTTCAATACAATTGAAAACCAATTTTTGTCCAGAGTGAAATAATGTGAGGATCACAATCCGGATGTTTCCTGGTGTTAGTCAGATAACCCAAACAAGATTTCTGTTTTAGAGGCACAAGGCTTGATCCTTGTTTCCAATGTTAACACTCCTTAGGAAACTTGGGTAATGTTGTGCTTCGGGCACATCTCACGTGGAACAAAACGTTATGCTCTCACCAGCACAGAAGATCAGGGCAGTTCCCTGTCATTTCCCAGTTCAATTACGAGCCCAGCTTTCAACCAAACCTTGGCATTACCCCATTCATATTGAGCAAAAATGTCTTGAATAATTATCCCCATCCCACACCCTAGGACCTAATAATCTTATTCTATTACGTGCTGCCCATCAAGTAGTTCCATTTGTTCCTCCCCATGGGTAATCTCGTGTCCCAGTAAACCATAAAATGCTACAGCACAGGAACGAGCCCTTTGGCTCATCTTGTATATACCAAACTATTATTTTGCCTCAGCTCACTAACCTGCACCCAGATCATAACCCTCCCATCCATGATCTTATCCAATATTTCTTCAATTTCAAAATCGAGCCCACACTCACCACTTGTTCCACGCTCCCATCACGCTCTGTGTGAAGAAGTTCCTCCCAATGGTTTCCCCTCAACAGTTCATCTTTCACTCTTAAAACTCGTCATCTAGACTTTACTGCCACTTCTGGACTTGTGGATTAGTTATTCAGGAAATTTGTGAAACAGCAGAGAGGAAAGACCAATCATTTTTTACGTGTGTTTGCGCTCACATTTTATCTTCAAATGACATGTGTTGATGTCGCCATCAACTGCTCTCCATTATATTATTATTCTATGATCTTGCCTGTTTTACAGGTGAGGGTATTGGTTAAAATATCTACCAGCATGCAACAGGAGTTGTTTGATGCAGTTAGAATGGTACATCCTGCTTCCCCAAACAAGATGCAAGTTGAGAAATAATGAAAGGTAAGAGCATTTTTCTTTCAAAAAAAATCCCGTGCTGCTCGTCTTCATTCTCAACAAGATATTGCAAGCATCGGCATCATACAAACTGGGCTCCTGGCTAATCTCCTGTGACCTTTCTGTGACCCCTGAGCAACATGGAAGCTCAAGCAGCAGATTAAAACAAAATGAGGTTAATGCAATGTTGAGGTGGGGTGATGAGGAGTTTATTGAACAGAGATAGACAGCTGGAGATGAAGCCATCAAATGCAAGCACTAAGCAGACCTTTGTGGCTGACGTGTCGCTCTGCAGATGACGGTTTCTCCACTTGTCTGATAGAAGTTGTGACTGGTGATTTGCTCTTTGATTATTTGCTGCGTTTCAGACAGACCAGGTGTTGTGAGCTGATACGATGGGACTGTCATATCACAAATGCAGCTAGGAAAAAGAAACAAAGGGATTGTCGAGATAACGCTTAATAGAGTGCCTGGAAACACAATGTCTGGGCCACAAATATACTTGCCTGATCTACACTATTTTCTCCATCATTATTTTCCAAACCTGTTTGATAGGCTTTAATATGAGAACATTTAGCAGGGCATTAAGGAAAATGCCAGAACTCCTGATAGAAAAATTCCATTAAAATACAATTTTTAAAAAGAATTAGTTTAAAATTTTAATAGTTGGCAATTTCAAACAGAATTAATTGTTGGTTGGGGGTTATTCAGTATGTTAATGTGATTGAGAAATAATTTGTGCAAGTCACCAGTAAAGTTGTGTGATGTATTTCATGTGCGCTCATCTCAAATCATTGTTTCAAACTGCATTTCATCCAGTGCCTCACAAGCCAGTAAAGAAGAGGGGGGCGGGGGGGGGGGGGGGTGGAATTGTTGGACAACAGCTTACAGTGAACACAGGCAAGATTATCTTAAAATAAAACTTTAGCAGCATGTGATTTAACCAAAGAGCTTAATTTCCTCTCAGCAACTACATAATCTCACCCTTTCAGAGAAATTCCCTCTGATTTCTTTCCCTCAGCTCCACTGCTACCCTCAATAACTTGCTTCTCTCCATCTCACTTCTGTTGAAGGGTCTCAGACCCGAAACGTGGACTGATTCACTTTCCACAGATGCTGCCTCATCTCTGAGATATTCCAGCATTTTCTCTTTTTATTTCAGATTTCTAGTGTCGGTCGATTTTTTTTTCTTTGATTTGCACAAGCAAATTGAGGTCAATCAAAGCAAAGATGCCACAATTTATTCAACTGGCCATGGAAGGTCTCATATGTTTAACACAAGTGGTTAAAGATATATTTCTATCTGAAAATCATCTACTGGATTATCATTAGATTACAGCTTTTTAAACTTTGTTCTTACTTTTTGGCCAGCCTTGAAACATAATCTTTCCGCAGATGCCACCTGACCTGCTGAGTATTTTATGGTATTTACTCACAGATTTGCTGATTTGATAATAGTGAAACATTGGATTATGATTCATGCTAGTTTCAGAAGTACTTGAAATAGTTGATGGAGCTGTCGGGAAGCCACTGGGATAGTAGTTTCCACCTCTCATAGGACACAGTAATGAAACCAACAGTGAAATGGAAGCTGTACAACTGCATAGATCAGAAAAGCCAAGAGCTACCAAGGGGGATTCATAAAGAGTAGACTGTGATATGGCTCATCGTCACTGTAACTGAGTTGGTCGTTCACCAAATGATGGTGGTGTCACAGTAATGCCAGATGTCTAGTGCTTTCAGGAATTTGCACCGTTTATAATTGCCTCTGATGCAGCGATGTTGAGCAAGTTGCAAAGAAGGCTCTATACTTTTAATAATGAAATAATTGAAAAACAAATTTAACTGATGTAAATTAAAAGTATTTTTTAAACAAAAGCCATTCCTTGCATTTACCCTACTGGAGTCATACAGCATGGATCAGGCCCTTTGGCCCAATTCATCCATGTTGACAAAGCAGGCTTTCTGGCCTGGCCCTATTTGCCTCCATTTGGTCCATATCCTCTTCAGCCCTATCTATCCATACATCGATCAAAACGTTTTTGGATTGTCAAAATTTTACCCATTTCTACGGCTGTGGTTCCAGATGTGGAACCACCTTCTGAGTGAAAAAAATGCTCCTCACATCCCTCATAAATCTCTTCTCTCTTAACTTCAACCTATGCTCTCTAGTTTTGGAATCACCTACCCTGGGAAAAATACTGTGAACTTTCACTTTGCCTTTCATTTTATAAAACTCTTTAGGTCACCCGTCATGAAGGTCTGCGATTTCATTCATATAAACGGGATAGCTCTCAATGCACTAACTATGCTTGTTGCTAAGATTGAGAGCCAGATGTGACATGCATCCATCCCCCTTGGCTCAGGGGTACACTGTGACTCCATGATAAGTCCAGAGGCAGAATGAGTGGCCAGGTGTCAAATGTTTTGCTAATGTCTGACTTCCAGACATTCTGCACTCTGTGGACAGATGTGGGAGCCCAGAATGCACATATGTGAGTATTGGAATCAGGTAGAATTTCTCGTTAGTTTGCCATCAGCAAGACCTGACCCAATAACAGTTTTTCTAGCATTATTAATGTGGCAAAACTTTCTGAAGAGCTTCAGAGGATCGATTATGATTCCTTTATCTTGTGCCAGTAATAAACTCTCTCTCGACTTCCTGCAGTCTTTGACATGGTTGCCCTCCTCCTCCAGCTCCTCTCCATTGTTGCTGGTTGTATCTTTGACCGTGTCGTTGAAATTAATAAATAACCTGATGTGCAAGACGGATAGGAAAATGTTGATTGAGCAGTAAACCATAAAACTTAGTGGTTGTAGATTTTTTTAAAAATATGCTTTTCTTATTATGGTTTATTAAACAACTTTTTGTTTATCACATACTAAATTAAGTATATGAGCCTAGATAAATCTTTTCCAATCTTTTTTTATTGGTTTTAATATATGCAAATACATAGGTACATTTGGTAGTATTAATAATAAAATAAATTAATATCAATTTACAAGTATCAAATAACAATGAAAAAGGTACGTATGAACCCATGTTATTAAATAGAAAAAAAATAAAAGAAAAACATATTCCTCAACTAAGAATCAAGCTCCTCCCTATGAGGGTTGCTGGCCAAGTTAAGGAGTCCACTACTAATAATAATAACTATGGGGTCATTTTTAAAAAAGCTGATAATTAATGTACAAATTTTGAAAAGGACCCCATGTAGCCAACTGCTACAAAGAAACACACACACTCACAGTGTGGGAGGTTAAGCTCTGAGATTTATTGAGGCTGGAAAGGCTCCTTTCATTCAGTTGGAGTTCCAGCCGTTTGTTTGATTGGCGGACATCAGCCGAATGAATAACAATAGCAGGTGGGAACATTCTTGCATGTGAATAGCCTTCATCCCCAGCCTGTTATTGATCTGTTAGCTGGGCAGCTTGGCCAAGCGCCGGTTCGCTACGTTAATGGACGTGTTACAGTGTGTTATGCTGCTGTTTACTACCGTGCGGGGTGTCAGCTCAATCTCAGCGGTCACCACACCCACAGAGAAAGAAAGTTAAGAGCCTACATAAATTTTGAACGAATGATCGCTGTGTATTGGAAATATCCAGGTGAAATTTATTATACATCACTGATTTACCAGCAAGTTTCAACCTCTCCATTAGAAAACCTCAGGTTGCTGTCCATATCATGTAATTTTCCAGCAATTATTGAGACTGCCTTTAAAATTATTTTGAAAAGCTTGAATAAGAAATGTTCAGCTGCCAGGATATTGAAGGTGCAGTCAAAATATGAATTTGAATCCATAATGAATTCTAATAGTTTATGTCCACCAAACCTATTATTAAACAAATCATTGGGAAGCTGAAGAAAGAAGCAAACTGCTGGGAAGGAACATAGTAGTTTTGTGTTGAGACCCTGTTTTGGGACTAAGGTGGAGATGGCCTGTTCAGAGAAGTGAGGGGTGAAGGAAGGTGGGAACTGCTAAGTGATAGGTGGATCCAGGTGAGAACAATGGAACATGGTGGAGGAGTGAAAGATGGCAATCGCAACGGCCTACAGCTCCAGACATTCAGGTTCAATTCTGACCTCGGGGAATGTCTCTATGGAGTTTGGACATTCTCCCTGTGATTGTGTACGATTCCTGTGGGTGCTGTGATTTCCATCCACATCCAAAAGGTGTGTGGGCTGGTAGGTCAATTGGCTGCTGTAAATTGCCCATGGTGTATAGGTGAGTGGTACAATCTAGGAGGAAGTTGAGGGACATGGGAAAATAAAATGGGATTTGTGCCTAAAGGTCAGGACGGACATGATGAGCCAAAGGGCCTATGGTGTATAACTTGCATAATCTTTCAGGTACCCGAAGATACCATTACGCTGAGGTATAAGGAACAAGCATTTCTTTTCATCACATCCTTGCATAGAATCAACTCACTGCTGTGCATCAATCCAATTGTTCATTACTATTTGTTGCATCACAAGCAGTAATTACATAAATTTCTTCTTCTCTGTTATTTTAATGTACACATGCCCTTGGGTTGTTTCTATCTTAGATTTTGTTAACTGTTGTCCACTGCTGAGCCATAGCGTGTTTCCATATGGTAAACTTCCCAACCCACTGAGGTCAGAGTGATCTGAGGTCACGTTTTCGTCCTCCCTGGAGACATTGGGTGGGGTAATGAGTAATCTAACACTGAGTTCAGTGAGGTCATCTGGTCGTCTCTTGATATAAGTAGCTTGGTGCTCAGTCACAGTTCCTATTAGACCTCCACACATGACAGATTCAGAAGTGTGTGTTTTCCATCTTACTGCCCGTTCTTCACTTCAGTCAAGACTCAAGAGGCTTCTGATTATAAGGTAAGAAGCATGATATATTTCTCCTCAAAAATTGTATATAAATTCTTTTTGCAAAGATTTTCATCGAAGATTTACCCTAGATGGGATTGTGTGACTGGAGTAGGTTGATGAAGGGCTCAAGCCCAAAGTGTTGGTTATGAATCTTTACCTTTGTTATATAAAGTACACCATTTGACCTGCTGGGTTTCTCCACCATTGTGTTTTTGCATTTACTGTAGGATATGTTTCAAGTTAACTTGGCTATTGCAAGCAAATGAATAACCTTTAACGTTCAAGGGATCGAATCGTCCCAACAGTATAGAAATATATTAAACATAAAATAACAGACCATGTATTTATGAATAGTAATTATTCAGACGACCACCCATTGTAAATTGCAATAAAATTAGTGTTTTCTTTTGTTATTTGTGCTTAACATGATTGGATATTAATTACCTCTGGAAATTACTTGGTTTTTTTATATAAACCCTTTTTAGATCTTTGGAAATCGACTCATTTTTGAGACAAACAATAATAATAAAAAAAACTGATAACTGTACCTGTTGTTAGATAACAATGTGTTTCTTACAGAGATCCCTTTGAATTGAAAATGTTGCTCAGTCATTGCCATGTTAGGCCTGAAGCTAGGTGGGCCTTAGACCAAAAATGGTTGAGAACCAGTGCTCTCGTCTGCTCCTCTTGACTTTTAAAACTTTGGTCTGAGCACTCTGCTGTCGTTAATCTTCTTCCCAATCATCCAGAAATTACATACTGCTGAGTTAATTCAAAGTCTTATCAATTGGCAAGGTGTGATGATTAAATACTGGCTTTAATGCTTTCCTCACTTCCCCTGCTTACAACAGGTCTTCTTTTGTTTGGTTTAGGCTGATTTACCCTTCAATGGTGCTTAATATAAATCTTAACCCAATGCACTATCCTTCCCAAACAATATTTTATTGAGAAAATTGGTACTCATTCATAATCCCAGTAGAAGTCAGGGCTTATTCATTCAGTAGTAAGTGTTATTTTATAAGACAGGTTGGGTGACTGCTTCACTGAATACCTGCGCTTTGTTTGTGGGTCTAATGTTATGAGTCTAGAGGACCCCAAAACCCAGCAGCAATAGAAATTCACCAAGACAAATGGTTACTTAAACAAAAGTTGCTTTTAATTATATTTAAACATAAAAACAGGATCAAACTTTAACTTATTACTATTAACTTAACAGCCTAACAATCCCCTTCTAATTCTAAGTGCACATGTATATAATGTGTATATGTTCAGGAAAGTTCTTTGATTCACAGTCCAATCTCACTTCTCATTCCTCCCAGTTCGCCAGTATCAGGCAATTCTTATACTAAGCACAGAATTTAACATTTGTGAATTTCACCAGGCTTTGGTGCTTAAAGGTAAATGGTTACCTCTCAGAAAGGTTCTCGTTAGTTTCAGAGAGAGATTTGATGCTCGTTGGACACAAACAAACTGATTTCCTCCAATCAGCCACTTCATTGACCTGCTGAAGAAACTTGCCCCATCATAGGTTTTCAAAATGATAACCTCTTCTTCCAGGTCATCACAGAGTTCCTCTTGTTTCCCTTATTTCAGGAGAAACACTCTAGCCAGCCATTTCCTCTTGTAAGGACTACAAGGATTTTAACAGGTTGAACTCACAACCTGCCTTCAAAATGGGGTTTCAACAAGCCTGTTGCAGCCTCCAAAAGCTACTGCAGAACTGACTTCTTTCTCTCTCTCCAAAGGATCACATGTTTTTTTTCTCTCTCAGTTTGCAAAACTACATGGCCCCTCTTAGAACAACAAACTGCCATCAGACAGATTGCTGGTGCCGGAATCAGTTCTGAGCCTGGGCATCTGTTACTTTAAAGACAGTAGTCCATTTACTCCGCAGCATCAGTCCAATTACCACCTACTTGTGAAGTCTCCATAGGCATTCTTCAAAGTTTCTGTAAAGTCACTGTGAACATGAAGTCTCTGCTTATGCATTGCTCTTGCATTTCAAATGAAATGTCTTTTGTGAAATGTTAATATCTGTTTGTGAAGTGACCTACACTAAACCCCCACAATCTATCTCTTTTAAAGACATATTTATATATAATATAATATAACCCGCAACACTAAAAACAACAAAAAATTACGATAGTATTAATTGAATTAAAAAGAGTCAACAAACACAAAGAACTAGATAATAGCTATTCATGGTTATCCTCTTCTGTTCGTACTTTCTCTCCCCATCACTTCTTTCTGAATGGTTTCTCCCTCTGCCTGTCTCCACCTCTCCCACATTCTGTTCTATACCCTATCACCTATTGGCCCTTCATATCTTCTTTCTCCCTTGCATAATATATACACAATAATACCTTCTTTTCATTTTAGTCTCATTAAAGGATCCCACTGTGAAACCTTGACTGACCATTTCTGCCCATGGATGCTGCCTCACACTGAGTTCTTCCATTGTTTGCTCAAGAATCCAATATCTGCAGTTTTTGGGTTCCTCTGCATGTTTTAAATAATGTTTTATAACACTTATGTTACTGTTAATGTATGCATACGATGTCAATCTTGTAGGTTTAAATTAGTGTTAGAATTTAACAAAAATAAAATACTCAGTTTAAAAAGTTGCTACCTTTTCTTTCTATCTCTTTTAAATGAGCTCTCTACTTCAATCCCTCTCTAATTTGTTTTCTGCACATAATTTTGTGTTTGCACTTTAGTTGGAAGCCCTGTGCATCAGGCGTGATTCTTCCCTGGATTCAAACGGTTGTGTTCTCTGTCCATGTCACAGATTTTAGGAGAGAGCTTGCTTCCTAATCAGTAAGATGTGATGCTGAGTCCCACTAAAATCTGAAACTCGGCATACAAACTTGCAGTTTAAGGGACTTGCCATTTACTGGTAATTAAGGATGAAGAAAAAAAGCAAGTAGTTTGCCAACCAAGAATTTCCATTTAACAAAAGTCAGGCAGATTTTAAGTGAATGTGATATGAAATTCAGTCTCACAGTTACAAGGTTCTTATCAGTGGAGTCAAGCTTGATGAGATTAAGTTAATCCTGAAACAGATTGAAACCAAACTGCCAAAGATTTTGCCATCTGTTTAATTGATAGGGGAAATACTAATACATTCAGGCATGTTGTTCACCTTAAGGTGAAACAGATTGGCTGTTCCTGGCAATGGCTACATAGGCAATGTTGGACGTGGGGACAAAAGATAAATGTGGGAAGTCGTGCCGAAGTAACAACCTGCATTCGTGCGCGTTCTCTTCAATAGGGATGAAATGTGGAAAGTCATTGTTGAAATTGTGCAGAGGGTTAGAATAGGAGAGGAGTATCGGGAGTTGGTTGGTAAGGAATGGCAAAGATAGGGTATGGAAAACTTAAAGGACAGACTGAATAGGTGAAGAGTTCATTGTCATAAGTTTACCTGTTATATTATACCTACAGAGTGAGAATGAGTGCGAGCACTTTAACAGGTTAGTTCTAGCATTCATATTTCTGAATAATTAGAAGAATGAGCACAGTTACAGAGTATAGTTACAATGAAAGAAGAAATCAGTTAATAGTAAACAAGGCCAGTTACATCTTCATTCAGAATTGTAATGGCCATGGGGAAGAAACTGTCTTTAAGCCTGTTGGCGCGTACTTTCACTCCCTTGAGTCTTCTCTTCGATGGGAGGAGGGAGAAGAGGGTGTGTCTGGGGTGTTGTGGGCCCTTTAGTGTATTGGCTGTCTTTCCTCAGCAGCGGGAGATATAGATGGAGCCATGGAGGGAAGAGAAGTTTGTGTGATGTTCTGAGCTGCATTCACTACTTTTTTGTACCTTCCAATCTGGAACTGAGCAGCTCCCGTCCACACTGTGATGCATCCCACATCTGCTTTCAAAGGTGCACCTGTAGAAATCATAGAGGGACAAGTAGGGTTACCAGTTTTGCCAAATAGAAATACAGTACACCCTGTTCAAATCTAAATTCAAATATTTTAATTTGCATGTTGTTAGGTCTGCTTTGTTCATGAATGAGTGAGACAAACACCAGACTGAGTCGAAATCAGGGTTCTTTGTTCTTTATTACCGGATTGTAACACTTGCGACTAACAATGTTAGTCGGAGAATGCATTCTGCCGTTATCAGCAAAATGGTGATTTTTTATACCCTTGGATACATGCTTAGAACATCATCATATCATTACTTGTCCAATGACTAAAACTGTTGCTATCCTTTCCCTGCTAGCTTCCTGCCTCTCAATCCATCAATGTCTCTCTTATCTTGTAAGTACAAGGATGCATTCACATCTTGTTACAGCCCTGTACAGGGTAACTCCTTACACATTCCCATCTCATGATGTTTTACCTTACAATGTACACGCGTGCATTGAGAGAATATTACGACAGGGGAAAAACCTCTTTGCTCAAAAATATTGGTAAATTTATTCAGGTTAACTTTATGCATGTGAGACCCTGTTGCCAAAATATTCCTTTCTTATTCAATTAAAATAGAGGTATTTAAATTACATCCCTTTAATTATATTTTACTGTTGACTTGGCTTTCATTAACAGGTCCTTGTTTTGCAGAACTTGCTTATAAAATTTCCTTGCACTGACAGTCTATGTTCCATTTACATGGTAACATAGCTTCTGCTGTGGTCACATCCAACTTATTTTGTTCTTTTGTCCATTGAGCTTTCATTAACAAGAAGCCATGTTCCACATTAGCATTATGAGCCGGTATGCTGAACATGTACTGGCATAAAATTAACAGCTGAGAATTGCTCTTCAAAGTTAATTTGTTGAAATGTATATTTCATGGCATAACTTGCTTTTACATTCTTCACGATTACATTGCTTCTCTTGAGCAACGAGTTTTTTAAACATTGTCCATGAACAAAAAAAGAACATTGTTTTCAATTCTTATTCCCTTTTTTTAACACTACACATGATGATTCCACTTGTTCCCATGCTGGAAGAGTAATTATATTGTCATAAGTATGTAAACGTATCAAATTCTTCAAGAGATGAAATCCATTTCACAGCAAAGTCTTGGCAAGGGCTTTAATAATTATTCACTTCAAGTTTGGATTTCTTTTTCTGTTCAAAAGTGATGTTGTCTCTTTTAAGACAAGCCTTGACACTTAAAGAGATAAACTTTTCATCATTTCTTTCTTTTACGCGGTCAACAAGTTCCCTTTTAAGCAATGAAGTACTTCAATAACGCTGTTTGCTCTTTTTTCAATTTGCATAATTCTATTGCTAAAGAGATAGTGAAAACTGTCAACAAGAAATCAATCGGCTTCATTCAATAGGTTATTGAAAAATTCAACAAGAATTTTCTGGACCTTTTCTTTGGAATTAAAGTATGATTTCAGTCCTTCAAATAAACTCAGGATTCTCTGAACTAAAATATTTAAAATGACCCGGTGGGTTTTAGAATGCGAGAGAACTGAAAAATACTGAATGCCAACAAAATCACAAAAATCCTTTAATCGCTCAGTTTGAACAGTATAAATGGTGAAGTAAGAAATCAATTTCATGACCAATTGCTTCAATGTCAATAGAAAGGACATCAGATGCAGATTGAGCAGCGCGATATAGGATATGAGTAGGACAGCGAACACCTTCCATAGAATCGTTCATGCTTTGCTTCAACTTTGAATAGAGATTGTTTTTTTAAATATTTAATTTCAGACTTACAAAATCCAATAAACAAAGCCATTCATGTATTCATGCATATCCAAACTCCATATTTGTCCCAATCACCTCCCACCCCTCCTCCCTCACCCATCACAGCAAATACATTCCAAACACTTGATCCCACTCATCCTCTATCAAGAGCGGTTAGGAAAAAAAAAATCACAATGGCAATGCCAGTCAAAGAAAAGAAATTCAAAAGAAAAAGAAAACTCAGGACATGAAAAGAAAAGGGCAGGTGCATTTCCCGCGCCGTCCTATTTCCAAAATCACACCTTATCCCTGTTTAAAAGGGGGGAAATCAATCTATCTGAGTACCAATGTACTGCAAGTAAGGTGGCCATACTCTACTGAATGTGTCATGTTTCCTCCATAGGTTATATGTGATTTTCTCCAGTTGAACACAACTCTGCATTTCCATCTTTCATCATGTGGTATTTAGCTGGGAGTCGGACTTCCAAGAAACTGATATACACTTCCTGGCTTCTGCCAAAGCAACCTTCACAAACAAAATTTGGAATTAAGTCCGTATAAACTGCACTTCTCCAATATCCCCCAAGAGGAACATCTCTGGGCCCTGTGGAAAATCCACTCATAATCTTTTTTATGAATTCCCAAAAAGGTCTCACCTTTGAGCACAGCCAGGTAGAGTGGACAAAAGTTCCCACCTCCGCACCACATCTAAAACACATTTCTGAAATCTCAGACCTTAATCTGTGTAGTTTCTGAGGTGAAAGGTACAAATGGTGCAGGAAGTTGTACTGTAAAATCCTGTATCTGGAGTTGACAACCCCCGTCACATTGTCCAGACATAGGTCCTGCCACCATTCCTCATTAATTGTTGTACCCAATCCGACTCCCATCTCTCCCTCAACCTTTGTAGGCCCGGTTTCGGACCATCAGTTTGGAATATGTAATACATCTTAGAAATAAATTTACACACATTCCTCTTTCAAATTAGAATCTTCATGTCATGACATTCAGGCAGGGTCATTGCTGGTCCAAAATTTTCTCTCAATATAGAACTTATTTGCAGATAACAGAAGATTGTTGGACAAATTATACTTGTTTCTCAATTGCTCAAATGACGTAAGATGCCCCCCTTCGTAACAATCCTCAATAAACCTGATCCCCTTCTGGCACCAGGTGTCCAGGATCTTATTACCCAGAATCAAGGGTATTAAATTATTCTGAGTCAGCGGCATCTTGGGGGATATCTCCATCTTCTATTCAATACCTTGTTTTATCATTGGGCAGAGTCATCCATCTGGCCAGGTCTTCCTCAGCCCTCCGGAGCAAAGGGATATAATAAAGCTTATGCAAAGTCCTTATCTACTTTAACCCTCAAGTACTTTATGCCTTCTCTTGACCACTCGAACTCAGTGTTACTGATACTGATCATAATCCCCTTTTGTCAGAGGCATAACCTTGCTCTTATCCAAATTTACTCTGTACCCCAAAACCTTCCCATAATCCTCCAGTATGGTCCTCATCCTGGCCAATGACCCTCTGGGATTCGTTAAAAATACCAAGACATCATCAGAAAAAAGGCTGATTTTGTGTTCCACCTAGCCCACCTTGAACCCCTTTATGTCTGGATCCCACTGAATGGCCTCCGCCAGCAGCTCCATAGCTAGTATGAATAGCGCCGGGGACAAAGGGCAACCCTATCTACTTGACCTGTTCAAGGAAAACAATGGAGATATCTGCCTATTTCTAATAATTTTGGCTCGAGGTTTATGGTGAAGAGCCTTAACCCAATTGATAAATGTCTGTCCCAGTCCAAATTTCTCCAGCACCTTGAACAGAAAATCCTACTCCCATCTGTCAAAGGCCATCTCCGCATCCAAAGCTACAGCCACTCCAGGGTCTGCCCTTGACTGTGCAAGATGTACAACACTTAATCCAGCTATGTTATTTGCCAAATGCCTCTTTTCTACGAAACCCGCCTGATCTGGGCTTGTTAACTCCAGCAGGTGTTTCACCAGCCTGTTCATCATGTGGTATTTAGATGGGAGTTGGACTTCCAAGAAACTGATATACACTTCCTGGCTTCCACCACTGGAACATAATTCCCTATCAATATAGCCACTTCCTTGGCTCCAGAACTGAAGGAAGATGACCCCACTTGACCCATCCACCCCTTCTTCAACTTTGTGTGTTCTTGGTTTGTGAGGTGGGTTTCTTGTAAAAATACTATGTCCACCTGTGTCTTTTTAAGATGTGCCAAGGCTCCCTTTATCATTCCATTGAACCCATTAATGTTCATACTTACCACCTTAATTATCTCATCTATCACCTCAGGGTCTTCCTAATATCTTTATCCCCCTTTTCTAATCTTCCTTTGGCCCATATCTTTCGACCCTTTCCCCCAAAGACCTTGGGTCCACATCCACCCAGAACTTGGGTAAATTAAAAAAAAAATTAAAAAGCTATCTTCAGCAAAATAAAAGTAATATATCCGCCCCCCCCCCCCCCCCCCATAATTCAACCTTTCCTCTCTTCCCACCCACTTTAAACTCCCACTTCCCCTCCTAGTGCCACTAACACTTTGTTTGGCTTCAATTCCCTTATCAAACCGAGGCATACCCACGACACCCATCTTACTCCATCCCCTCCCACGTCATCCCCAAGCTCCCCAATTATGTACATCTTCAAACAACAAAATGCTACTTTAGACAGAACTGATTTACATTCATACTCACCAGCCAACAGCTCTCTCCCCCGGCTTATTGCCCATCCTCCCTGGTGGCCTTCAGGGATTTGGCAAATCTCATCATCTCCTTTGCCTCAGTATAAAATTTTTTGTCCTTCCCACCCCCTCCCTCCGGGCAATAGCACTTCCAGTGTCACTGGGTGCAATAGCCAATATTCCACCCCTTTGCTTCACAAGACCTTTTTTACGTCATTCAATGAACTGTTTCCTTTGTTTCGGTAGCACCCCACTAATGTCTGAAAAGAACAATATTTTGCTGCACGCCCCCCACCCCTCACCCTTCCCCCTTCTGCCACTGCCTGGAGAACTGTTTCCCTATCCCTGAAATTTTCAAACTTGACCAAGACTGACTGAGGCTGATGCCCTGGACCTGGATTGAGGGGAAAAAAAGACCTCCAGGCCCATTCTATCTTCAAATCTCCCTGTACCCAAATCCAATCCTTAATAAACTTTATCAGATCATCCCCCTCCACCCCTTCCTTTAATCCCACAATTTTAACATTTTTCCTTCTGTTGAAATTTTCAAGCATATCTAGTTTCCCCAGGATTTTTTCCCTTTCCTTATTCTGACCCATCTAAAAATTCCACCTTTGAATGGATATTGATTACACCTTTAGGCAAACGCCCAATAAAATTAGTAATTGTATTATCTCCACCAAAAGCTGTACAATTTTTCTCATTAAATCCTAAATCAATAAGAGTTTCTCTGCAAAAGCTTGCTATAGTTTCTGAGGTCTCATCTGGAAGGGATTTTACTCAACAGCTTTACCATCAAGCCTTTTACTCAGGAAAAAGAATTGCACAGATAAAGGGAAAAAAATTTCTGCGTTGCGATTACTTGCATCCGTGGATATGCCATAAAAAGATATTTTCGACAATCTCTGCAGTGGTGTATGGAGCTTTTACATTTTTTATTATTGCAGTAGATTTTGTCCTGGCACTTGAAAATTTGGATGCAATTTTGGAATCAGAAAATACTTCCGATAGAGGTATGTTCATACGGTCATTTGAGGTGAACGATTGATAATGATGAACAGTGTGGAAGGCCATGACAACTCCTGCAGCTATAATTTTATCATCTTCTATATTTCTCTTGATCAAGATATTTGTTATTTTATCAGTTTCTTTTGTAGTCAAGGAAACCATACATCTCTAGTGCTTCATTGTTTATTTTTGCTGCTTTATATCATCATTTTCGATATTGAATGAACAATTGCATATTCCACAACTTTTCCCTTGTTTAATCAATGTCCATTCTTCAGAGAAAAAATCACAAAATTTAAACTTTTGTTTAGGCATCTTGCGGTTAAATTACAAAACACAAACGAAAAATATTTTGCTAGATTTCTGTAATGTGACTAATTGTACTTAGAGACAAGTGAGAAGTACAATAATAGCTGACAATCAATGGCCAGTAGATACAATAGTCCTCAGGTGAATCTGAGGCAAGACGGAAAAACCAGGGTTTTATATTGGGGTAGGTGAGGGTGGAGCCAAGGGAGGAGTCGGCCATCTGAACAAAGACAATGAATTCCAGTTCACTGCATTAACCCCTTCCTTCAGAATTGAGCCTGTGAGTGAAAACAGACCATTCATTCCAAAAAACGAATAGTTTCTAAATATTTACAAGTCTGTCGGGGTCTGGTAATTCTGGTCAAGCACTTCAGTACTGGAGGACTTTGGGTTTCCTGAACTTACTGGACCCCCTGTGGTACAGGGTCAGTGGGTCGAGAGCCCCGGCTCAGGTCATTGGGTGGATTAGACCACTTTCCGAGCAGTGTCCTCTGGTAGTTCCTGGCTCACTTGAGGCATCAGATCCTCAGTTCCAGTGGATGCCAGGTCTCTGATCAAGACGGTGTCCTCTCTGCTGTCAGGGTATGTCATGTAGGCATATGTTGGGTTGGCATGCAGAAGGTGCATCCTATCGATCAGGGGGTCTGTCTTGCCCCTCCTCACCTGCTTTCTCAGCAGGACTGGTCCTGGTGCCATCATCCAAGCCAAGAGAGTAGTCCCAGATGTGGATTTCCTCTGGAACATAAACCTAAGCTTGTGAGGAGTTGCATTGGTTGCCGTGCAGAGGAGCGACCTTATGGAGTGGAGCACCATTGGTAAAACTTCTTGCCAGCACGTCTGGAAGGCCTTTGGAACAGAGAGCCAATTTCACGGCCTTCTATACAGTCGCACTCTCTTTTTCAACTTGTCCATTCCCCTGGGGATTGTAGCTGGTCGTTCTGCTTGAGGCAATGCCCCTTACGAGCAGGTACTGGCTTAGCTCTTTGCTCATAAATGATGAGCCCCAGACGCTATGGATATAGCTGGGATTCCTGAACAGGGCAAAAATAGAGTGCAAGGCCCTGATGACCGTGGTGGTGGTCATGTCTGGGGAGGGGATGGCAAACGAAAAACATGAATACTCGTCGATGACGTTTTCAAAGTACATTTTTGGTTGGTGGAAGGGAGGGGCCCCCTTGAAATCAACATTAAGTCGTTTGAAAGGGTGAGATGCTTTTATCAGGTGTGCTTTGTCGGGGCAGTAGAAGTACTGCTTGCACACTCTGCACAGACCTGGCAGGTCCTGGTCATTTCCCTGATGTCCTCAACGGAGTAGGGCAGGTTGCATGTGTTGACGAAAGGAGCTATGCGAGTGATGCCTGGGTGGCCAAGCTCATCATGCAGTGACCACAACTGGCCAGTGTGTGGAGAGGCACAACTTCCTCTTAACAGGGCATCTGGAGGATCATTAAGAGGACCTGGCCTATATGCTATGTCGTAATTATAGGTGGAGAGTTTGATCCTCCACCTAGTGATCTTATCATTCTTTATTTTGCCACTTTTTGCCTTATGAAACATAAATCCCACCGATCGCTGGTCAGTGATCAGTGTAAGTTTTTTGCTGGCCATGTAATGCTTCCAGTGCCTCATGCCCTCTACAATGGCTTGAGCCTCTTTCTCTACAGATGGGTTCTGATGCTCATAGCCTTGTAGGGTGCATGGAAAAAAAGGCCAAAGGCCTGCCTGCCTGGTTAAGGATAACGGCTAGAGATACATCAAAGGCATCGCTTTCCACCGCATGCATGGTGGCCTTTGTGATGTAGCTCCGAACATAGTCGAAAGCCATCTGGGCTTCGGCCAACAATGGGAAAGAGGTGGATTTTAAGAGTGGGCAGACCTTATCTGCATAGTGAGGGAGCCACTGGGCATAGTAGGAGAAGAAGCCCAGGCACCTCCTTAAAGTTTTCATGGTCTTCAGGATTGGGAGGTCTAACAGGGGGCACATTTAATTGGGGTCAGGACCGATGACACCATCCTCCACCACGTAGCCCAGAATCGCCAGAAATTTCATCCAGAACACGCACTTACTGGAGTTGTATGTGAGATTCAGGGCCTTGGCCATGTGGAGAAACCGCTGGTGATTGGTGTTATGGTCTTCCAGAGAATGTCCACAAATGGTGACATTGTCGAGATAAGGGAAGGTGGCCTTCAACCCGTACTCGTCCACCATTTTGTCTATCTGTTTCTGGAAGACCGAGACCCCATTAGTTTTTTTTTTTGAAGTTCACATTCCAGATTTTATTTTAGACATACAGCACAGTAACAGGCCAAATCAGCCTATTCAAGGTTAACTGTGTACATTTTGGTTTGACCCTGAGGAATTACAGCACTTTTTATACATAGTTCCCCCATTTCTTTTTTTTTAAATTTTTTATTTTTCACACCATAAATCACATTAGCTATGATATACACTATTTCTTTTTCACACATATACAGTGACTTTTTCTCCCCCCCCCCCCTTTCCTCCCAAACCACCCCCCCCACCCCCCCCTCATCCATTTTAGGTATACAATCTAGGTTGCATTAAGCCAGTCAGACAATGTTGTCATTCAACAAAATTACACCAGAAATTCTACTGAGTCCATTCTTTTCTTTCCTTCTCCTTCCATCAACTTAGATACTGTTTGTCCCCGGTAGGTTTTTGCTATTGTATTTAATGTAAGGCTCCTATACTTGCTCGAATATTTCAATATTATTTCTTAACCTATCTGTTATTTTTTCTAATGGAATACATTTATTCATTTAAATTTAGTAGTTTCTTCCTTTTAATTTGGTTATGTATTCCATTAATATTTAAAGACATATAGTTCAGCGTAGCCCTTTTATATTTTGTTCATCTTCTCTTTCCGTTTTTCCATCATTACCTTTCCTCCTTTTCCATTTCTGTTTTCTTATTTTCAACTCTTTATAAGACAACATTCCTACATCATCCAACATTTTCCTTATTCTCCTATTTCTATCTTATTTATCCCCAATCTCCCCTTCACCTCCTGAGTTGTCCTTTATCCCTTGTCGGACAACCACATCTCCCCTCTCCATTTGGATTTGCGAATCCACTCGCAAGCATCAACTGATTTTGCAGTGACCGCTATTTCCCCCCACCCCGCCTCCCCCAGAAAAGATTTCACTTTTCATATGTCACAAAGGTCACTCTTTTAATTCCCTCCTTATTCTCTCTATTCCATTACCTTCCCTTATTAATTCTTGTCTATACTATCTATATTTTCCTCTAAGTACAGATACATTCATGTATGCTCATTGTCTCTATTCACTCTTATACCTCTTTACCCGCATACATATCAATCGTGATCATTTTTACTCTCATTACCCGTCTTCATCCCTCAGTCTATTTTTGTCTTTACCCACATACATATCAATCGTGATCATTTTAACTCTCATTACCCGTCTTCCTCCCTCAGTCTATTTTTGTAATTGTTCTGCAAATTTTCATGCTTCTTCTGGATCCGAGAATAGTCTGTTTTGTTGTCCTGGAATAAATATTTTCAATACCGCTGGATGCTTTAGTATAAATTTATACCCTTTCTTCCATAAAATCGCCTTTGCTGTATTGAACTCTTATCTCTTCTTTAGGAGTTCAAAACTTATATCTGGATAAATGAAGATTTTTTGCCCTTTATACTCCAGTGGTTTGTTGCCCTCTCTTACTTTTTCCATTGTCTTCTCCAGTACCTTTTCTCTTGTAGTATATCTTAGGAATTTTACTACAATAGATCTTGGTTTTTGTTGTGGTTGTGGTTTAGAGGCCAATACTCTATGTGCCCTTTCTATTTCCATTTCTTGGTGTAGTTCTGGACATCCTAAGGTCTTAGGGATCCACTCTTTTATAAACTCCCTCATATTCTTGCCTTCTTCATCTTCCTTAAGGCCCACTATCTTTATGTTATTTCTTCTGTTATGGTTTTCCATTGTATCTATTTTTTGAGCTAGTAGTTCTTGTGTCTCTTTAGTTTTTTTATTAGATTTCTCCAATTTCTTTTTTAAGTCTTCTACCTCCATTTCTGCTGCTACTGCCCGCTCTTCCATCTTGTCCATTTTCTTTCCCATTTCTGTTAAGGTCATCTCCATTTTATTTATTTTCTCTTCTGTGTTGTTTATTCTTTTTCTTAAATCCTTAAATTCCTGTGTTTGCCATTCTTTAAATGACTCCATGTATCCTTTAATAAGAGCAAGTATATCCTTTGCCTTGCCTATCTTTTCTTCTTCTATTTCACCATACTCTTCCTCTTCTTCTTCCTCTGGGTTGACCATCTGTTGTTTCTTTGGTGCCCTTTCCTCCTCTTCTTTCTTGTTTCTATTGTCTTCTGTGATCTCTTCTTGCTGCAGGTGTTCTGCAGCTGTCGTTGCCGGCTGTGGAGATCGACTCCCCAGCTGGTCCCCCCTCCCGTCGGTGTGTTTTCTTCCATTCGCATTGCGCATGCGCGAAGTATCGCGCATGCGCGGTTGCGCACTTTTACTCGGCTCTGCGAGCCATTTTTGTAGTCCATTATTTACTGACCTGAGGGAGCAGGTTTCTCTCTCCGCAGCGGGCCTCTTCGGACAGGTAAGGCCTTCACCTTTTTCCTCCTTTGTCTTCTCTTCCTCTCTTCTTACCATTGCTTTCGATTTTTCTTTTTTTGTCGCCATCTTCTTTCCACCTTTATACTCACTTTTCTGTAACTTTTATTTCTGTGCCTTTGTGTTTTCCTTTGTTTTTCCCGACTTTTCTGGAGAGGGCTGGAGTTCACCGTCCGGCCACTACTCCATCACGTGACTCCTGAGACCCCATTAGTGATGCCAAAAAGGGACCCTCTGGAACTGATAGAGCCGTCAATCTGCCTCAAATGCTGTGTAGGGCCAGTCCTCGGAATGGATCAGTAACTGATGGTATGCAGCATTCTGGTCAATGGTCGGATAGACCCGATACTGTGCAATTTCATCTACCATGTCTGAAATTCGAGGGAAGGGGTATGCGTCCAGGGTGTGAAATGATTAATTGTTTGGTTATAGTGAATCACTAGCCTGGACTTTTCTTCCCCTTTCATGACGACCACTTGGGCTCTGCATAGTCTGTTGCTAGGCTCAATTATGTTTTCTTTGAGCAGCAGTTATGTCTTGGCTCTAATAAATTCCCGATCCTCCACACTGTATCGTGTACTCTTTGTAGCTATTGGTTTGCAATTGGGAGTCAGGTTTGGAAACAATGGGGGGGATCAATATTTAGGGTGGAAAGAACACATGTAGCGTACGGCTTTTAGGACCATCCGCTCCGCACCGTGATTGGAGGAAGTGGGCCAGAGTACTCCACGGTCATGCTTTAAGGTGACACAGGAAGTTCAGGCCCAGCAACACAGAAGCACACAAATCCTTCAGTACATACAATTGGAACTTACAAAATTCCCCTCCCTTTACAGTTAGATGTACTATACAACACCCCTGGATCGTGGCAGAGTGCGAGTGCGAAGCTAGGAAAATATGATAGTCCGTCGGGTACATGATTAAGTTGTACTGCAGAGCTGTCACAGAGTTTATAAAGCTCTCATAGAGCCAATGTTTACTAAGCAATCAGTCAAATGTCTGTTTACCCTCACCCCCATCGTCAAGTTATTCAATTGATGAGGTATTGCCTGATCCAGAACGATCAATGCCAGTGCTCCAGAAACCCAGTCGCTCCCCATGCTGATGTCAACTCTTGCCTCTTGGTCCATGGGCAGACAAGATGGCATTGACCATGAGGTGTGCCAAGATGGCCACCCTCCATTATGATTTGACGCAGGACTAGGTGGCATTGACCTCAAGGCATGGCAAGATGGCCACCGTTACTTCCCGCAATGCTTCACTCCTGGTAGCAGGTCCCACCATGAGGCGCAGCAAGACGCTGGTGGCAAGTAGCATGGAGAGGCTGAGGCCGGCACTTCGGGACTCAAGCATGGGTCGAGCGATGATTCGGGGGTCGCCCTCTTTGGGTTCCCTTTAGCTCAGCAGACCTTCACCCAGTGCCCTCACTTACTGTATCCTGCGCACACAGAGTCATTTGCGGGGCATCAGGCACGGGGGTGCTGTGTCTGTCCACAGAAGTAGCATTCCCGGTCGTGCGTGGCTGAAATGGTCGGCGATGGGGCTGTGGGGGTCAACAGTGCCCCAATGACCTGGTCCTCTGAAAAGGTGCCACTTTCACCCGTGAGGTTATCAGCTCCCAGTTGGGCCTGCTCAAGTGCTTTCGCCAGCTCTAGGTTGCTGGCCAAGTCTTTCTTCTCCAACTCTAGCAGTTGCTGACTAATGTACCTCAACCTCACTCCTGCCACGAGGGTGTCCTGGATTTGTTTCTCCTCTCTCACCCAGGCCATGGCCTCTTTGTAGTGGCATTTTCTGGTCAGGGCCCACAGTTCAAGAACATAGTCAGCAAGCAACTCACCCGGACACTACCGACATTGAGAGAGTTGGTGCCTCATGTGGTGGGCCTTCAAGCCTTCAATGGTCAATTTGTAGACAGCACAGTCTCTAATGACATCATACCCTTTGGGGCCGACTTGAGAGAGAAGTGCCAATCTCCAGAAACTATCCGAGTTGGAGACATCTTGTGTAGCCGTCAGGTAGGACTGGAAGCATTCCAGCTAGGAGGTAAATTCCTTTAGGGCCTCAGGGGACAGAGGGTTGACCTGGAGCATGCCTGGCTTCAACAGGGCTTCCATATTGTTTCAAAGTTAAGCTATTAAAATTGTAACGTGACTGCACTCGGAGACAAGTGAGGAGTACAATCATGGTTTTAATAGCTTACAATCAATGGCTGGTAGCCACAATAGTCCTTGGGTGAATCTGAGGCAAGGCGGGAAAACCAGGGTTTATAATGGGATAGGTGAGGGTGGAGCCAGCCATCTGAACAATACACAGACAGTGAATTCCAGTTCACTGCACTTGACCAACGCACGAATTGAAAAAATCAAGCTTGGTTATTTCACTGATTCATCCCTAACAACTGCAAATGCATAACTAATGGGCTGGCTGGCTGGCAGCGGGTCAATGAAACGTGTCACGCGGGCTTTCGTTGGCTGCAGTGTCACAAATACTTGCTGTTTTTGGATGACTTCCTTCAACGTAATAATGGGGTTATTTAACGTTTTAGATTTAATGAAGTAAAATTCAAGTAGTACAAATAAAATTAATGAAAATTCCAAATCGTGCCGCTCTAAACTGCTGAATCTTTCAATTTATTTAAAAAAATATTAATGCAGGACATATAATGCATCCTGATAAAGTCAATACAGGACAAAATCATTATATACAGGACATGTCCTGGATGTACAGGACACCTGGCAGCCCTAGGGACATGCAAAGTTTACTTACTCTTCAAAGAATTAGTGGCATAGGTCTGCTTTGTTGACCATTGTGTCAACATGTTGCTCCCATGTCAGATCATTGGAGTTGTTTATTCCTTAAAACTTGAAGCTACCTACCCTTCCACATCAGTGCTATTAATGTGGAGGGGATGTGGTCTCTTCCCCATCTCCTGAAGTTAGTCAACATCTCCTTTGCTTTATTGACATTGAGAGGGAGAGAGATTGTTATCTTGGCACCATGATGCCACAAAGAGAAAAAAAAGGTGCTTATAAATATAAAAACAGAATGAATAAACAAATATTCACATTTGCTGGTGTACAATAAATATGCCCTAGCAGCACAGGCAGATCTTTAATGTCTAGTGTTCGGGTTTAATTACCTGACAGCTGTGAAAACACAGTTATTGAACCTAGAGAAGCCGGACATCAGTACCTTCTGCCCAAAAGTAGAAGAGAGCATAGCCTAGATGATGGGGATTTCTGATGATGTTGGCTGCCCTCTTGAGGGAGTGCCTCACTTAAATGTTTTCCATCACCAGGAGGTTGGTGCCCATGGTGAATGTGGTTGTATCTGCCACTTTCCACAGCCCTTTGTGCTCCTGGGCTTTCAAGGTTCAAAACTAGACCCTGATGCAACCAGTCAGTATACTTTCCATACAACACCTGCAGAGGTTTGATAGAGTATTCAGTGATGTGTCAAATCTCCTCATTGGAAAGTAGAGGCATTAGTGTGCCTTCTTGGCAGCTTCCTCAATGTGCAGACTGGACTAAAAAAAAGCCTCCAATATGCAGACTTCCAGGAATCTGAACTAACGAACTCTTCCCGCTGCTGCCCCACTTATGAAAACAGATGAGTGGTCTTTCAGCCTCCCCTTCCACAGTAAGCTCCTTAGTCTTCCAGATGTTGACAGCAAGATTGTTGTTCTGGGACCACACAATCAGATTCCTCATATATTCAAATCCTCATTACTCCTTTTTTAGCCAACAACCATGTTGTCGGGTGCTAATTTTTACATTTTATTGGAGCTGATCTTGACTTTGCAGTTGTGGGTGCATCGGGAATAGAGCAGGGACTAAGCATGCAGCCTTGAGGTGCCCCTGTGTTGATGGTCATTGAGGAGGAATGTCTGACAGTTGGGAGGGGAGTGGAGCATGGAAGAGAGATGTTACATTTAATCTCATGTTGCCAGAAACCTTCTCAGTAAGTTGCAGGTCAGTGTGAAGGGGTTTAAACAGGAATGATAATTCAAAATAGTATTCAAGCATGCCGGAGAAACTCAGCAGGTCATGCAGTATCCATTGAAGACAATAGGTGGTCGATATTACAAGTCTGAGCCCTTCTTCAGGAGTGCCAAAAATCAGACAGACACCTGAATGAGGTGGGGAGGAGGGGAAAGGGAAGGAGCACAAGCTATGGGTGATTGCAGGAGGTAGGGGGAAGAAGAGAAAAGGACTGAGAGGAAGGTGGCAGAGGGCTGAAAAAGATGCTCTCTGATAGAAGAAAGGAAGGGGCTGGGGGGCTAGAGAAAGGGAGTTAGAGGGATGAAACAAAGCAATGGGGGGAGGGATTAATAGAATTTGGGAAAAGTCTATATTGATGCCAAGATGGAATATAAGGTGTTGATCCTCCAGTTTTTAATATGGCCTCCCGATGGCAGTACATGATGCCATAGACAGACAGTGTGGCAATGGAGTGTGAAATTGAAGTGGCTGGATCCTGGGAGGTCCCTGCAGTGGGTCAGTCATGGATGTGGGCATTCTTTGTGGGAATAGAGTTTGTTGTATCTTCTGACATCGATACATCAAAGAGTCACTCTCCGAAATAAAGGCGACTAAGGATCTTCTGACACCCTTGAAGACCCAAACCTGACTGTGAATAGGAAAGGGCCAAAATCAGAAGCATCAAAGCAAAGAAGTTCCTGTTGTCTGAGTTCAGGGACTGGGGTGAAGTAGGTGGAAGGAACAAGTTACAATTAATCAGTTTCAAGAATAATACTTACATAGATGCTGTCCTGCCAGAGGTTGGCTGGCCAAATCAATGTGCATAGTTCTTAAAAACATAAAGGAACAAATCTCTTTCCTTTTTTTAATAAGTATATCTTTAGGATTTTAATATCGATTTTTTTAAAAAAAGGTTAATGCAAAAAAAAAACAAGGCTGGCTCTGTCTTGCTGTTTTGCCATGATCAATGAAAACATGCATTAATTTGTAAATAAAATAGAGGAGTTAATCCGTCTCAAAGTTAATGCCTAATGAAATTCCCCAGGTCAAAATTAATAAACTGCTGGGGGAACTCAGACAGGTCAGGCAGCAGGTGTGGAGGCAAAAGGATGGTCAGAATTTTGGGTTGAAGTCCTACATTAGTTCATAGATGCTAAACTTCATTCCATGTCTTACCCAAAGGAAGCATCCAGATGTGAAATGGCAGTGCCAATTTTAACCATGAGGGTCAGTGTACCAAAGCTGATGTTTCCCTCACCCTCTGGCCATACACACAGATTTGAAGTGTTCCTTTGTTGCATCAGGAGCAGGTAACTGCACCCACATTTTAAAATAGTTCTTCCAAGAAACACCCAGAAGACTGCAGATGCTAGATTCTGAGGCTGGAAGAACCCAGCAGATCGAGCAGCATCAGGGAAGAAAAAAAAATGGTTGACTTTTTGGGCCAGAAGCTCTCCAAGATGAGGAGTGCAGAGAAGCCAGTGCAAAGAGGACAGGACAGGGGCCCATGTGGGATTGGTGGCCCAGGTACAGGTGAACCATGATGGTCAGAGGCAGTAGAGTGGCAGATGTAAGATAGAATGAGAGAGAGGCAAGCAAAGGGGAGTGGCCAGTGTGTGAGTGGCTCTGGGTAGGAGTGAGGGTTTGGCTCACAAGGCAAAGGATCAGCTTGATTCCAGTATGGTAAGACCTTGGAAGTTAAATTAGGAAGAAAGAATGGATAGCTCAGTGGTTAGAGCCCTGGTTTTGTAAACCAGGGGTCATGATTTCGTTCCTCACTGGGGCCTCATTTCTGTGGGGAGCAATGGACAAAGTGGTGACTCTCTGTCTTCATTACAGTAGACAAAAGTTAAATAATTTCATGTATGTTACATTCTAAATGTATCATTACATGACAATAATGGAACTTCTACCTTAAGGGCAGTGGAATGCTCCGATTGCAGAATGTGGGGAATCTGGGACAGTATAATTGTCCCTGATGACGACACCTGCAAGAGGTACATCCAGCTGGAGCTGGATCAACTCCAGATCATTTGGGAGGCAGAGGCAGTCATAGAGAGAAGTTTCAGGGACACAGTCACCCCTAAAAGTCAGATGACAAGATAAATGGGTGACAGTTAGGAGAGGGAAGGAGGCAGGCTGTTCCCCTCAACAACAAGTATACTGTTTTGGATACTGTTGGAGGGAAACGATCTGCCAGGGACAAGCCATTGTGGTTACGTCTCTGGCACAGTGGTTGGTCCCTTGGCTCGGAAGGGAAGAAGAGGAGAACTATGGTAATTTGGGACTTGTTGGTTAGGAGAGCAGATAGGAGGTTTTGTGAATGAGATTGAGACTCCCAGATGGTATATTGCCTCCCAAGTGCCAGGGTCAGGGACAACTCTGTTTGAATTCACAGCATTTTGGAGGGGGAGGATAAACAGCCTGATGTTGTGGTCCACGTCGGGACCAATTACATAGATAGCAGTAAGGATGAGGTCCTCAAGAGGGAATATAGGGAGTTAGGAAAGAAGTTAAAAAGCAGGACCTCAAGGCTGGTAATCTCAGGATTACTGCCTTTGCCATGTACCAGAGAGGGTAGGAACAGGAAGTTGTGGTGGATGAATGCGTGGCTGAGGTGTTGGAGCAGGCGGCAGGGGTTCAGATTTCTGGATCTGGGGAAGGACTGACCTGTACAAAAGCAATGCTGCACCTGAACTAGAAAGGGACCAATGGGCAGATCTGCTAGAGCTGATGGGGAGGGTTTAAACTAGTTTGGCAGGTTGGGGGGGGGGGGGTGGGAATCAGAATGTGAGTGCAGAGATTAGGGCAGAAGGTCAAAAGCATGAAGCCATGTGTTCTGAGATGGTGAGGAAAGACAGGCAGGGGACAAAATATAAATGGAGCCAGTTAGAGGAGGTCAAATGTGTCTATTTCTACATAAGGAATGTTAGGAATAAAGGGGATGAATTTCGAGCATGGATCAGTACGTGGAACTACGATGTTGTGAGCATTACTGAAACTTGGCTGGAGGGCAAGATTGGCTGATACAGGTACCAGGGTTTAGGTGCTTTAAAAGGAATAAGATGGGAGGTAAGGGGGGTGGTGTGGTGGGAGTAGTATTACTGGTCAGGGATAGTACAACAGCTATAGAAAGGCAGGATGCTTTAGAGAGAGTGTGTGGAAGTCAGAGTGGGTGGAAGTCAGAAACAGGAATGGAGCTATCACTGTTCTGTGAGTAGGGTATAGGCCACCAAATAGCCCAAGGAGCAGATAAGCTGGCAGATTTTGGAAGGGTGCAGGAATACAGGGTTGTAGTTATGAGTGATTTCAACTTCCCTAATATTGACTGGCACCTCCTGACTGCAAGAGGGATAGATGAGGCTGAATTTGTCAGGTGTGCTCAGAAGGATTCCTGATACAGTAAGTGGACTGGTCAATGCGAGGAGAGGCCATACTGGATCTGGCTCTGGGGAAAGTGAGTCAGAGGAGGAGGAGCTTGCTGAAAGTGAGGAGAAGGTAAGCTATTAAAGTCGGGGGCTTACCGGGGCTTGGGCCTACTTGGTTCGGCTGGGAGTCGGAGGAGGAGATTGGAGAGAGTCGGGCTGTGAATCAGAGGAGGAGCTTGCTGAAAGTGACAGGGTTAATTGGTCAAGGGGCCAATAAAAGGAGTGAAAGGGGAGGGAGCGGCCAGCGAGGAGTGGCTCAGTGAGTGAGTGGAACAGTGAAGGAGTGAGACTTCCTGGCTTTGGCTTATCAGGCTTCGGCAAAAGCAGGCAAGGAGAAAAGGTAAGCTGAGTTATTTGCCTTCGTATTCAGAGTCATGCCAATAGGGTTAGTGGTCTGTACTGGGTGTCAGATGTGGGAACAATGGGTGACCTCCACCCTCCCAAATGGCCACATCTGCACCAGGTGTACTGAGATGCAGTTACTAAGGGAACGAATTAGGGATATGGAGTTGCAGATTGATGACCTGCGGCTTGTCAGGGAGAGTGAGGAGTTAATCGACTCAACTTTCAAGGCGATAAATACTCCAGAACCTGTGTCAGGTAAGTGGGAAACCGTCAGGGGGGGAAAGAAAAAAGTGAGAAAAATGGAGAGCACACCAGTGACTATCCCACTCAGCAACAGTTATGTTGTGTTGGATTCTGTTGAGGGAGATGACTGGACAGAAGATGGCCACGGGCACCAGGTCAATAGCAATGAGCCTGCAGAGTGGTGCAAAAGAAAAGGAAAAAGAGAAATGCAGTAGTTATTGGGGACTCCATTGTCAAGGGTACAGACAGGAGGTCTGTGAGCCAGATAAGTATACCCGCAAGGTGTGCTGCCTCCCTGGTGCAAGGGTACGAGATATCACAGATCGGATCCAAAATATTCTGAGAGGAGAGGGAGAGCAGCCTGATGTCTTGGTACATGTGGGTACAAACGACATTGACAAGAAAAGGGAGGAGGTAAAGAAAAGGGATTACAGTGAGCTGGGACGAAAGCTGAAAGACAGGAACGCTAGGGTGGTGATCTCGGGTTTACTACCTGTTCCAAATGCAAGTGATGAAAAGAATGTAAGGATAAGGAAAATGAACGTGTGGCTGAGGTGCTGGTGTACAAGGCAAGGATTTGGCTTCTTGGATCATTGGGATCTCTTTTGGGGAAGGCATAATCTTTACAAGAGGGACGGGTTGCACCTAAATCCAAAAGGTGTCAACATTTTGGCAAGTATGTTTGGTACAGCAGTGGGGCAAGGTTTAAACTAATTTGGCAGGGGTATGGGAACCTGAGTGATAGGGAAAAGGGTAGGGAAGATAAAGTAATGGCCAGGAAAAGTAATGTTGGGAGGAGAAAGTAAAAAAATCAGATGGTGCAGTGAGTTTTCGGGTCAATGATAGTCTTAAGAAAATTACAAAGAAAAATAGTGGACAGAAAAATCAAAAGAAAAGGTTACAGAAGTCACTAGATATTAAAAGGACAAAGAGCATAAGGGCACTTTATCTGAATACCCGCAGTATTAGAAATAAGGTTAGTGAACTTGAGGCGCAAATTGGTACCCATGCCTATGATTTGGTAGCATCACGGAAACATGGCTACAAGGTGACCCTAATTGGGAATTAAACTTTCATGGGTATCAGGTGGTGCAAAGAGATAGACAGGATGGTAAGGGAGGTGGAGTTGCACTCTTAATCAAAGGTGAGATCCAGGCAGTAGTGAGAAATGATATAAGATCTAAAGAGCATAATGTTGAGTCCTTTTGGATAGAGATAAAGAATAACAAAGGGAAGAAATTATTGGTGGGTGTTATCTATCGCCCACCAAATAACAATAGTTTAGTGGCACAGGAAATAAATAGAGAAATGTGTGAGGCATGTAATAATGATACGGCAGTAGTCATGGGGGACTTTAACTTCCACATAGATTGGGAAAATCAAGTTGGTCGTGGGAGTCTGGAAGAGGACTTCATAGAATGCATCCGCGATAGCTTTTTTGAGCAGCATGTTAAGGAACCCACAAGAGAAAATGCTCTCCTGGATCTAGTGTGCAATGAGATAGGTAGAGTAAATGATGTAATAGTCAGAGACCATCTGGGAAATAGTGATCATAGTATGATTGAATTTCTCATTCAGATGGAAGGGGAAATAGCTAGAACTAAAACTAATATATTATGCTTAAACAGGGGTGACTACCATAGGATGAGGGAGGAATTGGGCAGAGTGGACTGGGAGCACAGGCTAATTGATGAAACAGTTGAGGAACAGTGGAAGATTTTCAAATAAATATTTTGTAATGCTCAACAAAAATATATTCCGGTCAGGAAAAAGGGCAGCAAGGGAGGGAAAAATCAACCGTGGTTAACAAAGGAAATAAAGGAGAGTGTAAAATTGAAGGCGCAGGTGTACAAAGCTCCAAAGAGTAGTGAGAAACTGGAAGATTGGGAAAACTTTAAGAGATTACAAAGCGGGTAATAAGAAATGGGAAAAAGGATTATGAAAGTAAATTGGCACAAAATATAAAAACAGAAAGCAAAAAATTTTATAAATATATAAAACGGAAGAGGGTGGCCAGAGTTAACATAGGACCCTTGGAGGATGAGAAAGGAAAACTGGTAGCAAAAAATGAGGAAATGGCCGAGGCATTAAACAAATATTTTGTGTCAGTCTTCACGGTGGAAGACACGTCCAGCATGCCCAAGTGCAGAGTTAAGGATGCGAATGTGGGGAGGGCCTTGATAAAATAGTTGTTACTAAGGAAGTAGTGATGGAGAAACTAATGGGACTAAAGCCAGACAAATCACCTGGTCCTGATGATATGCATCCAAGGGTTCTGAAGGAAATGGCAGAAGTTATAGTTGATGCATTGGTGGTCATATACCAAAATTCCTTGGATTCTGGGCAGGTCCCGGCAGACTGGAAGACAGTAAATGTCACGCCACTTTTTTAAGAAGAGATGTAGGCAGAAGACTGGAAATTATCGGCCAATTAGCTTGACGTCTGTAGTTGGAAAAATGCTTGAAGCCGTCATTAAAGATGAAATAGTGAAACTTTTGGAACGTAAGGGTTCAATCAGGCAGACACAGCATGGTTTTAGAAAGGGAAGATCTTGTTTGACAAACTTGTTAGGATTCTTTGAGGATATAATGGGTGCGGTGGATAGAGGGGAACAGGTTGATGTTGTATATTTGGATTTCCAGAACGCGTTTGATAAGGTGCCGCACAAGAGACTTATCAGTAAGTTACAGGAAAGTGGAGTCCGGGGAAGTATATTGGCCTGGATTGAAAATTGGTTGTCTGACAGGAGGCAGAGATTCGGGATAAATGGGAGTTTTTCAGGTTGGCAGAGAGTGGTAAGTGGGGTGCCGCAGGGGTCAGTGTTAGGCCCACAACTGTTCATCATTTACATTGATGACTTGGAGGAGGGGACAAAATGTGGTGTAGCCAAGTTTGCAGATGACACCAAATTGAGTGGAAGAACAAATTGTAATGAGGATGTGGAGAGTCTGCAGAGGGATATAGTTAAGCTGGATGAGTGGGCAAAGGTCTGGCAGATGGAGTACAATGTTAGTAAGTGTGAGGTTATCCACTTTGGCAAGAAAGATAAAAGAGCTGAATATTATTTAAAGGGTGAAAAACTACAGCATGCTGTTGTGCAGAGGGACTTGGGAGTGCTTGTGCATGAATCACAAAAAGTTAGGTTGCAGGTGCAGCAGGTTATTAAGAAGGCAAATGGAATGTTGGCCTTCATCGCATGAGGAATTGAATTCAAGAGTAGGGAGGTAATGTTGCAACTGTATAAGATACTGGTGAGACCGCACCTGGAGTTACTGTGTCCAGTTCTGGTCTCCATATTTGAGGAAGGATATACTGGCTTTGGAGACGGTCCAGAGGAGGTTTACTAGGTTGATCCCTGGGATGAAGGGGTTGACTTATGATGATTGTATTCGCTCAAGTTCAGAAGAATGAGAGGAGATCTTATAGAAACATATAGGATTATGAAGGGTATGGATAGGATAGATGTAGGAAGGTTTTTTGAGCTGGCCGGGGAAACTAAAATGAGAGGACACAGTCTCAAGATTCGGGGGAGTAGATTTAGGACAGAGATGAGGAAAAATAGTTTTTCCCAGAGAGTAGTGAATGTTTGGAATTCTCTAACCAGGGAAGTGGTTGAGGCTGCCTCATTAAACATATTTAAAATTCGGTTAGATAAATTTTTACATGATAGAGGAATTAGGGGATATGGGGAGAAGGCAGGTAGGTGGAGTTAGGTCATAAATTAGATCAGCCATCATCGTATTGAATGGTGGAGCAGGCTCGATGGGCCATTTTTGGCCTACTCCTGTTCTTACTTCCTATGTTCCTAATGAACCTGGTCAGGTAATGGACCTCGCAGTGGGGGAGCATTTTGGTGAGAATGACCACAACTCCCTTAGCTTCAGCATAGCTATGAATAAGATTAAAACAGACAAGATGGGAAAGTGTTTAATTGGAGGAAGGGCTAATTATGAAGGGATGAGGCAGGAACTGGCAAGAATAAATTGGAAACACTTGTTCAAGGGTGAAAGCACAGAACTAATGTGGAAGAAGTTTAGGGACCACTTGTGATGGGTTCAGGATAGATTTGTCCCATTGGGACATGGAAAAGATGGTAGAAAAAGGTAACTGTGGTTGATGAAGCAGGTGAGACCACGTCAAAAGGAAGAAAGAAGTGTACATTAGATATAGGAAGCAGGAAACAGGAAGGGCTCATGAGAAGTTGATGGTAGCCAGGAAGGAGCTTAAGAAAGGATTTAGGAGAGCTCAAAGAGGGCATGAGAAGGCCTTGGCATGTAGGATTAAGGAGCCCCCACGGCATTCTATGCTTATGTGAAGAACAGAAGGATGATGAGAATGCAGGTGGGGCTGATAAAGGATAAAGAAGGCAACTTGTGCCTGGAGGCAGAGGAGGTTTGGAAGGCCCTAAATTAATACTTATACACAAATCCTTGATCAGGGTGAGGTCAGAATAGAACAGGCTTGTGTGCTGGAGAATGTGGAGATGAAGGAAGAGGAAGTGTTGGATTTTCTTAAAAATATGAAGATTGATAATTCCCAGCGGCCAGATGCGATATACCCCAGGTTGCTGTGAGAAGTGAAGGAAGAGATAGCTGAAGCAGTAGCTATGATCTTTGAGTCTTTGGGTGCAGGGGAGATGCAGGAGGATTGGAGAATGGCAAATGTCCCTTTGTTTATAAAAGGTAATAGGGAGAATCCTTGGAATTATAGTTTAGCGAGTTTTACATTAATTGTGTGCAAACTATTGGAGAGGAATCTTAAGGATAGGATCTATCAGCATTTAGAGAAGTACTCAAGGATAGCCAGCATGGCTTTGTGAAGGGAAGTTCATGCCTCACGAGCCTAAATGAATTTTTTTTTTGAGGAAGTAACAAAAGAAATTTTTTTTTAAATAATTTTTTATTTTTCACACCATAAATCACATTAACCATGATACACATTTTTTCCTTTTCACACATATACAATGTCATTTTCTCCCCCCCCCCTCCTCCCCTCCCACCCTCCCCACCTCCCCCCTCCCGTCCATTTAATGTATAAATCTAGGATACATTAAACCAGTCAGACAATGTTGTCATTCAATAAAAATACACCAGAAATTCCACTGAGTCCATTCTTTTCATTTCCTTTTCCTTCCGTTAACTTAGGTAGTGATTGTCCCCGGTAGGTTTTCGCTATTGTGTTTAATGTAAGGCTCCCATATTTGTTCGAATATTTCAATATTATTTCTTAAACTATATGTTATTTTTTCTAATGGAATACATTTATTCATTTCTATATACCATTGATGTATTTTCAAATTATCTTCCAATTTCCAGGTTGACATAATACATTTTTTTGCTACGGCTAGAGCTATCTTAACAAATCTTTTTTGTGCATCCTCCAAATCAATTCCAAATTCTTTGTTTTTTATGTTACTTAGGAGAAAGATCTCTGGATTCTTTGGTATATTGTTTTCTGTTATTTTATTTAATATCTGATTGAGATCTTCCCAAAATTTTTCTACTTTCTCACATGTCCAGATTGCATGAATTGTTGTTCCCATTTCTTTTTTACATCGAAAACATCTATCAGATACTGTTGGGTCCCATTTATTTAACTTTTGAGGTGTAATGTATAGCCTGTGTATCCAGTTATATTGTATCATACGTAACCTCGTATTTATTGTATTTCTCATCGTTCCAGAGCATAACTTCTCCCATGTTTTCTTTTTTATCTTTATATTTAAATCCTGTTCCCATTTTTGTTTAGTTTTACCATTTGTTTCCTCATTCTCCTTTTCTTGCAGTTTAATATACATATTTGTTATAAATCTTTTGATTATCATTGTATCTGTAATCACATATTCAAAGTTACTTCCCTCTGGCAAACTCAAACTGCTTCCTAATTTATCCTTCAAGTAGGATCTCAATTGGTAATATGCCAGCGCTGTATCTTGAGTTATATTGTATTTATCTTTCATTTGTTCAAAAGATAATAATCTATTTCCTGAAAAACAATTTTCTATTCTTTTGATCCCTTTTTTCTCCCATTCTCTAAAGGAAAGGTTATCTATTGTAAAAGGGAGTAACTTGTTTTGCGTCAATATTAGTTTTGGTAATTGATAATTTGTTTTATTTCTTTCTTCTTCCAAATATTGAGTAGATGATGTAATACTGGAGAACTTCTATGTTGTACCAATTTTTCATCCCATTTATATAATATGTGTTCAGGTGTCTTTTCCCCTATTTTATCTAATTCTAATCTCGTCCAATCTGGCTTTTCCCTTGTTTGATAAAAATCTGATAGGTATCTTAATTGTGCGTCTCTATAATAATTTTTAAAGTTTGGCAGTTGTAAGCCTCCTTGTTTATACCATTCTGTTAATTTATCTAGTGCTATCCTCGGTTTCCCCCCTTTCCATAAAAATTTCCTTATTATTTTCTTTAACTCCTTGAAGAATTTCTCTGTCAGTTGTATTGGCAATGCCTGAAATAGGTATAATATCCTTGGAAAAATGTTCATTTTAATACAGTTTATCCTTCCTATTAGTGTTAATGGTAAATCTTTCCAATGCTCTAAATCATCCTGTAATTTTTTCATTAGTGGATAATAATTGAGTTTATATAATTGGCCGAGATTTTTGTTTATTTGTACACCTAGGTATCTTATTGCTTGCATTTGCCATCGAAAGGGTGATTCCTTAGGAGTCACGTGATGGAGTAGTGACCGGACGGTGAACTCCAGCCCTCTCCAGAAAAGTCGGGAAAAACAAAGGAAAACACAAAGGCACAAAAATAAAAGTTACAGAAAAGTGAGTATAAAGGTGGAAAGAAGATGGCGACAAAAAAAGAAAAATCGAAAGCAACGGTAAGAAGAGAGGAAGAGAAGACAAAGGAGGAAAAAGGTGAAGGCCTTACCTGTCCGAAGAGGCCCACTGCAGAGAGAGAAACCCGCTCCCTCAGGTCGGTAAATAATGGACTACAAAAATGGCTCGCTGAGCCGAGTAAAAGTGCGCAACCGCGCATGAAAAAAAACACACCGACGGGAGGAGGGACCAGCTGGGGAGTCGATCTCCACAGCCGGCAACGACAGCTGCAGAACACCTGCAGCAAGAAGAGACCACAGAAGACAATAGAAACAAGAAAGAAGAGAAGGAAAGGGCACCAAAGAAACAACAGATGGCCAACCCAGAGGAAGAGGAAGAGTACAGTGAAATAGAAGAAGAAATGAAAGGCAAGATAAAGGATATACTTTCTCTTATTAAAGGATACATGGAGTCATTTAAAGAATGGCAAACACAGGAATTTAATGATTTAGGAAAAAGAATAAACAACACAGAAGAGAAAATGAATAAAATAGAGATGACCTTAACAGAAATGGGAAAGAAAATGGACAAGATGGAAGAGCGGGCAGTAGCAGCAGAAATGGAGGTAGAAGACTTAAAAAAGAAATTGGAGGAATCTAATAAAAAAACTAAAGAGACACAAGAACTACTAGCTCAAAAAATAGATACAATGGAAAATTATAACAGAAGAAATAACATAAAGATAGTGGGCCTTAAGGAAGATGAAGAAGGCAAGAATATGAGGGAGTTTATAAAAGAGTGGATCCCCAAGACCCTAGGATGTCCAGAACTACAGCAAGAAATGGAAATAGAAAGGGCACATAGAGTATTGGCCTCTAAACCACAACCACAACAAAAACCAAGATCTATTGTAGTAAAATTCCTAAGATATACTACAAGAGAAAAGGTACTGGAGAAGACAATGGAAAAAGTAAGAGAGGGCAACAAACCACTGGAGTATAAAGGGCAAAAAATCTTCATTTATCCAGCTATAAGTTTTGAACTCCTAAAGAAGAAAAAAGAGTTCAATACAGCAAAGGCGATTTTATGGAAGAAAGGGTATAAATTTATACTAAAGCATCCAGTGGTATTGAAAATATTTATTCCAGGACAACAAAACAGACTATTCTCGGATCCAGAAGAAGCACAAAAATTTGCAGAACAATTACAAAAATAGACTGAGGGAGGAAGACGGGTAATGAGAGTTAAAATGATCACGATTGATATGTATGTGGGTAAAGACAAAAATAGACTGAGGGATGAAGACGGGTAATGAGAGTAAAAATGATCACGATTGATATGTATGCGGGTAAAGAGGTATAAGGGTGAATAGAGACAATGTGCATACGTGAATGTATCTGTACTTAGAGGAAAATATAGATAGTATAGACAAGAATTAATAAGGGAAGGTAATGGAATAGAGAGAATGAGGAGGGAATTAAAAGAGTGACCTTTGTGACGTATGAAAAGTGAATTCTTTTCTGGGGGGGCGGGGTGGGGGGAAATAGCGGTCACTGCAAAATCAGTTGACGCTTGCGAGTGGATTCGCAAATCCAAATGGAGAGGGGAGATGTGGTTGTCCGACAAGGGATAAAGGACAACTCAGGAGGGGAAGGGGAGATTGGGGATAAATAAGATAGAAATAGGAGAATAAGGAAAATGTTGGATGTTGTAGGAATGTTGTCTTATAAAGAGTTGAAAATAAGAAAACAGAAATGGAAAAGGAGGAAAGGTAATGATGGAAAAATGGAAAGAGAAGATAAACAAAATATAAAAGGGCTACGCTGAACTATATGACTTTAAATATTAATGGAATACATAACCAAATTAAAAGGAAGAAACTACTAAATTTAAATGAATAAATGTATTCCATTAGAAAAAATAACATATAGGTTAAGAAATAATATTGAAATATTCAAACAAGTATAGGAGCCTTACATTAAATACAATAGCGAAAACCTACCGGGGACAAACATTACCTAAGTTGATGGAAGGAGAAGGAAAGAAAAAAATGGACTCAGTAGAATTTCTGGTGTATTTTTGTCTGACTGGCTTAATGCAACCTAGATTGTATACCTAAAATGGATGAGAGGGGGGGCTGGGGGGTGGCTTGGGAGGAGGGGGGGGGGAGAAAAAGTCACTGTATATGTGTGAAAAAGAAATAGTGTATATCATGGCTAATGTGATTTATGGTTTTAAAAAAAAAAAATTTAAAAAAAAGAAAGAAAGGTGATTCCTTCTTAAATTTTGAGAAATCCGCATCATTCATAGGCATTGCTTCACTTTTATTTACGTTGATCTTGTAACCCGACACTTCTCCATATTCCTTCAATTTCTTATATAATTCTTTTATTGATAGTTCTGGTTCTGTTAAGTATACTATAACATCATCCGCAAATAAACTGATTTTATATTCCTTGTCTTTTATTTTTATCCCTTTTATATTATTTTCTGTTCTTATTAATTCTGCTAGTGGTTCTATAGCTAACGCAAACAATAAAGGTGATAGTGGGCATCCCTGTCGTGTTGACCTGCTTAAGTTAAATTGCTTTGATACATGTCCATTTACTGTCACTTTCGCTAATGGTCCCTTATATAATGCTTTAATCCAATTAATATACTTCTCCAGTAAACTGAATTTTTGCAATACTTTAAACAAATAATTCCATTCTACTCTGTCAAAGGCCTTCTCTGCGTCTAAAGCAACTGCTACTGTTGGTGCTTTATTCCCTTCTACTGCATGAATTAAGTTAATAAATTTACAAATATTGTCTGTTGTGCGTCTTTTTTTGATAACTCCAGTTTGGTCTAGATTTACCATTTTCGGTACATACTCTGCTAATCTGTTTGCTAATAATTTAGCTATTATCTTATAATCTGTGTTAAGTAAAGATATTGGTCTATATGACACTGGTGTGAGTGGATCTTTCCCTTGCTTTAGTATTACTGTAATTATTGCTGTTTTACATGAATCTGGTAAGCTTTGTGTTTTATCAATCTGGTTGATTACTTCCAGGAGGGGCAGAATTAATAAGTCTTTAAATGTTTTATAGAATTCTATTGGGAATCCATCCTCTCCTGGTGTCTTATTATTTGGTAATTTTTTTATTATCTCTTGTATTTCTACTATTCCAAATGGCTCTGTTAATTTATTTTGTTCCTCTATTTGTAGTTTTGGTAGTTCAATTTTAGTTAGAAACTCATCTATTCTCCCTTCTTTCCCTTCGTTTTCAGTTCGGTATAATTGTTCATAGAATTCTCTAAAGTTTTCCTTAATTTCTTTTGGATTATATGTAATTTGTTTGTCTTTTTTCCTTGATGCCAATACCATTTTCTTAGCTTGTTCTGTCTTAAGCTGCCATGCTAGGATTTTTTGCGTTTTTTCACCTAGTTCATAATATTTCTGTTTTGTCTTCATTATATTTTTCTCCACCTTATATGTTTGTAGTGTTTCATATTTTATTTTTTTATCCGCCAATTCTCTTCTTTTAGTTATATCTTCCTTCATTACTAATTCTTTTTCTATATTTACTATTTTCCTTTCCAACTGCTCTGTTTCCTGATTATAGTCCTTCTTCATCTTGGTTACATAACTTATTATTTTCCCTCTAATGAATGCTTTCATTGCATCCCATAGTATAAACTTAACTTCCACTGATTCCGTATTTATTTCAAAATACATTTTAATTTGTTTTTCAATAAATTCTCTAAAATCCTGCCTTTTAAGTAACATGGGGTTTAATCTCCATCCTCCCCCTCCACGTCCTCCCCCTCCACGTCCTCCCCCTCAAAAGATGCTCACAAACTCAAGCTAGCATGCTGGAACATCAGAACCATGCTAGATAAGACTGACAGCCATCGACCTGAACGTCGGTCTGCCCTCATTGCACATGAACTCCTCAGACTTGACATCGACATAGCCGCTCTCAGTGAAGTCCGCCTGGCAGATGTAGGCAGCTTCCAAGAACGCGGCGCGGGCTACACACTCTACTGGTCTGGCAAGCCTTCGGATGAACGACGCCTATCTGGTGTAGGCTTCATGGTCAAGAGCTTCATTGCCTCCAAACTCGAAAACCTTCCGACAGGCCTCTCGGACCAAATCATGTCCATGCGACTCCCACTTCAAAACAAGCGTCACATCACCCTCATCAGTGTCTATGCTCCAACCCTCCAGGCGGAACCAGCAGAAAAGAACAAGTTCTACACCGACCTGCGCAACCTCATCCAACGTACCCCTACAGCCGACAAGGTTGTCATCCTGGGCGACTTCAACGCTCGTGTCGGCAAAGACTCAGAAACCTGGCCAGGAATCCTGGGCAAGCATGGCGTCGGCAAGTGCAACGACAATGGGCGCCTCCTGTTGGAGCTCTGCGCAGAACAGCGGCTTGTCATTACAAACACCCTTTTTCAGCAGAGGGACAGCCTTAAGACCACCTGGATGCATCCCCGATCCAAACACTGGCACCTCCTGGACTACATCCTGGTGCGAGAAAGTGACAAACAAGATGTGCTCCACACCAGGGTCATGCCTAGCGCGGAATGCCACACTGACCACCGGCTGGTTCGCTGCAAGCTCAACCTTCACTTCAAGCCAAAGCCCAGGAACAATAAAGCCCCCAGAAAGAGGTTCAATGTTGGAAAACTGCAGTCAGACGAAGCGAGAGGAAACTTCCAGGCAAACCTCAAAGCAAAGCTCGACGTTGCAACCCGCCTCACGGACCCGTCCCCTGAAACCCTCTGGGATCAGTTGAAGACTACCATACTGCAATCCACTGAAGAGGTACTGGGCTTCTCCTCCAGGAAAAACAAGGACTGGTTTGACGAAAACAGCCAGGAAATCCAGGAGCTGCTGGCAAAGAAGCGAGCTGCCCACCAGGCTCACCTTACAAAGCCGTCCTGTCCAGAGAAGAAACAAGCCTTCCGTCGCGCATGCAGCCATCTTCAGCGCAAACTCCGGGAGATCCAAAATGAGTGGTGGACTAGCCTCGCCAAACGAACACAGCTCAGCGCGGACATTGGCGACTTCAGGGGTTTCTACGAGGCTCTAAAGGCTGTGTACGGCCCCTCACCCCAAGTCCAAAGCCCGCTGCGCAGCTCAGATGGCAAAGTCCTCCTCAGCGACAAGATCTCCATCCTCAACCGATGGTCAGAACACTTCCAATCTCTTTTCAGTACCAACCGCTCAGTCCAAGATTCCGCCCTGCTCCAGCTCCCTCAACAGCCCCTAAGGCTAGAGCTGGATGAGGTTCCCACCCTGGATGAGACATATAAGGCAATCGAACAACTGAAAAGTGGCAAAGCAGCAGGTATGGATGGAATCCCCCCAGAAGTCTGGAAGGCTGGCGGCAAAACTCTGCATGCCAAACTGCATGAGTTTTTCAAGCTTTGTTGGGACCAAGGTAAACTGCCTCAGGATCTTCGTGATGCCACCATCATCACCCTGTACAAAAACAAAGGCGAGAAATCAGACTGCTCAAACTACAGGGGAATCACGTTGCTCTCCATTGCAGGCAAAATCTTCGCTAGGATTCTACTAAATAGAATAATACCTAGTGTCGCTGAGAATATTCTCCCAGAATCACAGTGCGGCTTTCGCGCTAACAGAGGAACCACTGACATGGTCTTTGCCCTCAGACAGCTCCAAGAAAAGTGTAGAGAACAAAACAAAGGACTCTACATCACCTTTGTTGACCTCACCAAAGCCTTCGACACCGTGAGCAGGAAAGGGCTTTGGCAAATACTAGAGCGCATCGGATGTCCCCCAAAGTTCCTCAACATGATTATCCAACTGCACGAAAACCAACAAGGTCGGGTCAGATACAGCAATGAGCTCTCTGAACCCTTCTCCATTAACAATGGCGTGAAGCAAGGCTGTGTTCTCGCACCAACCCTCTTTTCAATCTTCTTCAGCATGATGCTGAACCAAGCCATGAAAGACCCCAACAATGAAGACGCTGTTTACATCCGGTACCGCACGGATGGCAGTCTCTTCAATCTGAGGCGCCTGCAAGCTCACACCAAGACACAAGAGAAACTTGTCCGTGAACTACTCTTTGCAGATGATGCCGCTTTAGTTGCCCATTCAGAGCCAGCTCTTCAGCGCTTGACGTCCTGCTTTGCGGAAACTGCCAAAATGTTTGGCCTGGAAGTCAGCCTGAAGAAAACTGAGGTCCTCCATCAGCCAGCTCCCCACCATGACTACCAGCCCCCCCACATCTCCATCGGGCACACAAAACTCAAAACGGTCAACCAGTTTACCTATCTCGGCTGCACCATTTCATCAGATGCAAGGATCGACAATGAGATAGACAACAGACTCGCCAAGGCAAATAGCGCCTTTGGAAGACTACACAAAAGAGTCTGGAAAAACAACCAACTGAAAAACCTCACAAAGATAAGCGTATACAGAGCCGTTGTCATACCCACACTCCTGTTCGGCTCCGAATCATGGGTCCTCTACCGGCACCACCTACGGCTCCTAGAACGCTTCCACCAGCGTTGTCTCCGCTCCATCCTCAACATCCATTGGAGCGCTCACACCCCTAACGTCGAGGTACTCGAGATGGCAGAGGTCGACAGCATCGAGTCCACGCTGCTGAAGATCCAGCTGCGCTGGATGGGTCACGTCTCCAGAATGGAGGACCATCGCCTTCCCAAGATCGTATTATATGGCGAGCTCTCCACTGGCCACCGTGACAGAGGTGCACCAAAGAAAAGGTACAAGGACTGCCTAAAGAAATCTCTTGGTGCCTGCCACATTGACCACCGCCAGTGGGCTGATAACGCCTCAAACCGTGCATCTTGGCGCCTCACAGTTTGGCGGGCAGCAGCCTATTTTGAAGAAGACCGCAGAGCCCACCTCACTGACAAAAGGCAAAGGAGGAAAAACCCAACACCCAACCCCAACCAACCAATTTTCCCTTGCAACCGCTGCAATCGTGTCTGCCTGTCCCGCATCGGACTGGTCAGCCACAAACGAGCCTGCAGCTGACGTGGACTTTTTACCCCCTCCATAAATCTTCGTCCGCGAAGCCAAGCCAAAGAAAAAAAAAAGAAAAGATACATTCTTGGAGGGATGTCCTCTAACTTTACTGTCAATATTAAGGGTGAATGGTCCGATAGTATTCTAGCTTTATATTCTGTTTTTTTCACTCTATCTTGCATACGAGCTGATAACAAAAATAGGTCTATTCTTGAGTATGTTTTATGTCTAGCTGAGTAATATGAATATTCCTTTTCCTTTGGGTGTTGTTTCCTCCATATATCCAAAAGTTGCATTTCTTCCATCGATTTAATTATAAATTTGGTTACTTTGTTCTTTCTGTTAATTTTTTCCCCAGTTTTGTCCATATTTGAATCCAAATTCAGGTTGAAATCCCCTCCTTTTAATATCTTCCCTTGCGTATCTGCTATCTTCAAAAAGATATCTTGCATAAACTTTTGATCTTCTTCATTAGGTGAATATACATTGAGTAGATTCCAAAACTCCGAATATATCTGACATTTTATCATTACATATCTCCCTGCTGGATCTATTATTTCCTCTTCTATTTTAAATGGCACATTTTTACTAATTAATATAGCTACTCCTCTTGCTTTTGAATTATACGATGCTGCTGTTACGTGTCCTACCCAATCTCTCTTTATTTTCTTATGCTCCAATTCAGTTAAATGTGTTTCTTGCACAAATGCTATATCAATTTTTTCTTTTTTCAGTAAATTTAGCAGTTTCTTCCTTTTAATTTGGTTATGTATTCCATTAATATTTAAAGTCATATAGCTCAACGTAGCCATTTTATACTTTGTTTATCTTCCCTTTCCGTTTCTCCATCATTACCTTTCCTTCTTATCCATTTCTGTTTTCTTGTTTTGAATCCTTTATAAGACAACATTCCTAAAACATCAAACATTTTCCTTATTCTCCTATTTAAAACTTCTTTAGCCCCGATCCCCCCTTCCCCTCCTGAGTTGTCCTTTATCCCTTGTCGGACAACCACATCTCCCCTCTCCATTTGGATTTGCGAATTCACTCGCAAGCATCAGCTGATTTTGCAGTGACCGTAACTCCCCCCTACCCAGCCCCCCAGAAAAGATTTCACTTTTCATATGTAACAAAGGTCACTATTTTAATTCCCTCCTTATTCCCTCTATTCCTTTTCCTTCCCTTATTAATTCTTGTCTGTACTATCTATATTTTCCTCTAAATACGGATACATTCATGTATGCACATTATACATATACACACATATACCTCTTTACCCACATACATATAAATCGTGGTCATTTTTACTCTTATTACATGTCTTCATCTCTCTGTTTGTTTTGTAGTTGTTCTGCAAATTTCCTTGCTTCCTCTGGATCCGAGAATAGTTTTTTTTCCATAAGATCATTTTCGATGTTTTGAACTCCTTCCTCTTCTTCAGGAGTTCAAAACTTATGTCTTTTTAGTTCGCAGTCTTTTGTACTCTCGTTACACGTCTTCATCTCTCAGTCTATTTTGTAATTGTTCTGCAAATTTTCGTGCTTCCTCTGGATCCGAGAATAGTCTGTATTGCTGTCCTGGAATAAATATTTTCAATACCGCTGGATGCTTTAGTATAAATTTATACCCTTTCTTCCATAAAATCGCCTTTGCTGTATTGAACTCCTTTCTCTTCTTCAGGAGTTCAAAACTTATATCTGGATAAATGAAGATTTTTTTGCCCTTTGTACTCCAGTGGCTTATTGTCCTCTCTTACTTTTTCCATTGTTTTCTCCAGTACCTTTTCTCTTGTAGTATATCTTAGGAATTTTACTAAAACAGATCTTGGCTTTTGTTGTGATTGTGGTTTAAAGGCCAATGCTCTATGTGCCCTTTCTATTTCCATTTCTTGCTGTAGTTCTGGACATCCTAGGATCCTAGGGATCCAATCTTTTATAAACTCTCTCATATTCTTGCCTTCTTCATCTTCCTTAAGGCCCACTATCTTTATGTTATTATTTTCCATTATATCTATTTTCTGAGCTAACAGTTCTTGTGTCTCTTTAACTTTTTTATTAGATTCCTCTAATTTCTTTTTTAAGTCCTCTACCTCCATTTCTACTGCTGCTTCTCGTTCTTGCACCTTGTCCATTCTTTTTCCCATTTCTGATAAGGTCATATCTATTTTATTCATTTTCTCTTCTGTATTGTTTATTCTTCTTCTTAAATCATTAAATTCTTGCGCTTGCCATTCTTTAAATGATTCCATGTATTCTTTAATAAGAGAAAGTATATCCTTTATCTTTCCTTTCCCTTCTTCTTCTATTTCACTGTACTCTTCCTCTTCCTCTGGGTTGGCCATCTGTTGTTTCTTTGTTGCCCTTTTCTTCTCTTCTTTCTTGTTTTCGTTGTCTTCTACGTTCTCCTCTTGCTGCAGGTGTTCTGCAGCTGTCATTGCCGGCTGTGGAGATCGACTCCCCAGCTGGTCACCCCTCCCGTCGGTGTGTTTTTTTTCATGCGCGGTTGCGCACTTTTACTCGGCTCAGCGAGCCATTTTTGTAGTCCACTTTCTACCGACCTGAGGGAGCGGGTTTCTCTCTCCACCGCGGGCCTCTTCGAACAGGTAAGGCCTTTTCCTTCATCTTCCGTTGTCTTCTCTTCCTCTCTTCTTACCGTTGATTTCGACTTTTCTTTTTTCGTCGCCATCTTCTTTCCACCTTTATATTCACTTTATTTTGATTTTTATTTTTGTGCCTTTGTGTTTTGCTTTGTTTTTTCTGACTTTCCTGGAGAGGGCTGGAGTTCACCGTCCGGCCACTACTCCATCACGTGACTCCTCAAGTAACAAAAGAAATTGATGAGGGTAAGGCAATAGATGTAATCTACGTGGATTTTAGCAAGGTATTTGACAAAGGTCCCGCAAGAAAGATTCATCCAGAAAGTCTTGAGGCATGGGATCAGTGGAACCTTGGCTGTGAGGATAAAAAAAATTGGCTTGTAGGAAGAAAGCAGAGAGTAGTAGTGGAAGGAAAGTATTCTGCCTGGAGGTCGGGGACTAGTGGAGTTGCTCAAGGATCTCTTCTGGGGAGCAAGAGTTTGCTCTTTGAGATTTTTATAAATGACCTGGTTGAAGAGGTGGATGGATGCGTCAGTAGGTTTGTGGATCAGGAGGTTGGAGGAATTGTGGATGGTGCTGAAGGTTGTTGAAGGTTACAAGATGATATAGACAGGATGCAGAGTTGGGCAGAAAAGTGGCAGAGGACTTCAATCCTGATAAGTGTGAGGTGATGCATTTTGGAAGGACAAACCTGAAGGCTGAGTACAGGGTTAATGAACAGGTTCAAATTCATACATCTCTCAAGGTCACTGCACAGGTTGATAGGATAGTTAAGAAGGCCTGTGGAATGCAGGGATTCATTAATGGGGGATTGAGTTCAGGAGTAGAGAGGTCATGTTGCAACTCCACAAATCTCTGGTTAGAGTATTGTGTTCAGTTCTGGTCACCTCATTATAGGAAGGATATGGAAGCTATGGAGAGGGTGCAGAGGAGACTTACCAGGATGTCACCTGGATTGGGAAACAAGTCTTATGAGGCAAGGTTAGCAGAGCTGGGACTTTTTGGAGCATAGAAGGATGAGAGGAAGCTTAATAGAGCCAGCTACTGTTTCCAAGGGCAGGAACAGAAAACACCAGAGGACACACTGTATGTACAAAGTGAAGGGAGGGAAGTTTAGGGGAGACAACAGGGGTAAATGTTTTCTTATGCAGAGAGTTGTGGGTGCCTGGAATGCTTTGCCAGGGATGGTGGTGGAGGCTGAAACATTAGGGGCATTTCTTAGGCAGACACATGGATGGAAGAAAAATAGAGGGTAGGGAGGGTTTAGTACTTCCTTTAGGAATATATTGGTAGGCACAACATCAAGGGCTGAAGGGCATGCACTGTTTGGTAGTGTTCTATATTTTACGGGACAGGTGGAGGAAGATGATGGAGTGGGGGCTTAGAAGACAAAGGTTGCCTGTGCTTGAATCTGATCAGGAGAAGGTGAGAATGGTAGAATAAAGAGATGAAACCAAAGAGGGAATAGGGTGCAGAAGGATCTATTGGGGAGATGAGGTTGTCAGGGGATAGAATCATAGGGGGAGGGGAATACACGAGGTAGGTGGGGAAGGAATAAGAAGTGAGAAGACCAGAAATGGTACAGAAGAGAATGTCTTCCTACATTATTCTGTCTTGTAATCTCAAGCTAATTGATAAGAAAAGCTCATTGCACTTTGAATAGTGTTCAATTTCAATTGTCACTTTTAAAAGATGATCTCATTGTTTGTGGGACTGAATGTGTGCATTTAGAGCTGCCCTTTTTCGTAAATCCAATAATTAACTGCCTAGTTGCCTACAGAGTGCTTTGAGAGGTCACAAAGGGTAGCTTTGGAAATGGAATTGAGACCAGCCATTGTTACAGACCTGGAGTGAAACAAGAAAATCTGCCAATGCTGTGATTGTAGCAAATTCACAAAATTGCTGGAGAAACTCTATAAGCCCTTCACTGTCCCTCAGAGTTAAAGATATATAACCAGCGCTTCAGCCTGAGCTCTTCGTTAAGGTATAAGGGAAAAGCAGGCAGGCATCTGAATAACATCTGTCCATGGCCTCATGCATTTCCCAACTGAGACCACCTACAATTTGGAGGAGCAACACCTCATATTACAACTGGGCACCCTCCAAACAGATGGCATTAACATAGACCTCCAGTTTCTGTTAGCCTCCTTCCCCATCTCTCTCATTCCCTATTCCTTTGTCTCCATTCCTCCAGCTCTCCATCCCCTGCCTCTCCCTCTTTCCCTATCCCTCTATCTCTTTTCTTCCAGCTCTTCATTCACAGAGCTGATTCTTCCCATGATCAATTCTCAGCTTTTCTCTCCTACCTCCTATCGAGGCTGTTGGCCTGAGCTTCTCCTCCTGCTCCTTCTTCCCTCCTCCCCCTATCTTTTGATTCAGGCGCTTGCCTGCCTTTTTTTCTCATACCTTGATGAAGGGCTCGGGCCTGAAATGTTAATTATAGATCTTTGCTTCCTATGGATGGTGTTGGGCCTGCTGAGTTTTTCCAGCAATTTTGTGTATCTCGTTGTTGCTGTCCCTCGAGGTCGAGAATGATGGACTTCGTTCCATTGTTCCCACAGAGAAAAGATGCCTGTATGGGTATTTGTTTAACATGTACTTAATGTTGCACTCCAAGAAGCACACAACACTTCAGAAATCAACCAACAAATTCCAATGGCATGGAAACTATGACAATTGAAGCTGATGGATTTGTTGCAGCCTTCGTCCACCTTCACAGCCATGCAGGGTAACTTTGTCTGCCTGTTCCACCACTGAGGTCTTGGTTGGATTGTTCTTCGTCAGGGACTTCCCCCTCGACCTTACTGCCATGGGTGATTCTACCAGGAACATAGCTCCAGACGGCATCACTCTCAGGATCTCAGGACCATACAAGCTTCTCCACCACGACAAGGTGACAATCCAAGTCTACTATCCACTTTCATTATAGCCACTGTGTTCTATGTAGGGGCTTCCTGTGACCTGGAACACAAGAGAACAGGGCTTTATCTGGTATGGATTGTAGGTCAAGTCTTCAGAAGATAGCAAGTTTTTAACTAAGGATGAGAGTAGAGAAAGCAGAGTGAAGAATTAAATACAAAGGTAAGATTAGGGAATGTAAGCAAACAGCACTGGTAAGTTGAACAGGGCCAGACAATAATGTCAGGGTGACATAGTTAGAAGAGCAGTTAGTGCAATGCTATTGCAGTGCTCGCGTCCTGGGTTCGAAACCGGCGCTGTCTGTAAGGAGTTTGTTCATTCTCCCGATGTCTGTGTGGGTTTCTCTGAGTGTTATGGTTTCCTCCCACCCTTCAAAATGTACTGGTGATTGTAGGTTAATTGGGGTATTTGGTCAGCATGGGCTCGTAGGCTGGAAGGGCCTTTTACCATACTGCATACCTGAATTTAAAATGTAAAAATAAAAATTTTTAAATTTCTCCAAGTGGCTTTCAACATTTAAAAGAGTGAGATGCATTATCTGTCTCTGTGAATGAAACTGGCCTTTAGCTGTTTTGGCTTCATTGGTTAGTTATTGGGCATAAACTATTACCAAGGCTGTGTGACAGATTGAATGAAGCTTTATCATTAAGAGGCAATGGAGCAGATTTAACTGATAATCTCTCTGGAGGAACAAAAGTCATCACTGTAATGAAGTGTACATAAGGAGTGATAAAATACAGTAGGGAAGGTTGCCAAGAGAGTTAAAAAGCTAATGGAATCAGCAACATTACAGAGATGGTACAAGATGCCAAAGATCAGATGGAAAATGCTTATTTCAAAGTGGGGAGCAATAAGTTTTCACTGCTAAAATCAGCAAACGAAGTACAGGGCGGCGAGAGAGCCATCCAAGGGTTTATGTGGGCTGGGGTTCTGAATGAACAGATCCCGTTCAAAGGTCAGAGAATGAGGTCAAATATGAAAATAAGGAGTGCGTAAGAGAAAAGTGGTGGCCCATAACAGAAATACTTTTGTCTGAGTGAAGGGCTTTCTATCCCCTCAGGCAATCCCATGGGATTAAGGGTGGCTTGCTTCTAATCCACTTGCCAGCAGTTGAAGATGCCTGTGAGTAAACACTTTTGGCTTGGGGTAGATGTTGCGGATGGGGAACCTGGACAGAGTGAACTCTTAACTGACGGATTAGGAGATCCAAGATGGTTAGAGATTAGGATTTGGTCAGTAGGACAGAAAGAGTGAAGAACAAAGGGGAGCAGCACGAGGCGATCATGCATGGTCTAAGGGCTGAAAGCTTCATTGGAATGAATAATCGTGTTAAGCAAATGCTTCAAAATTGTTAGGTCTGCTTTATTCGAGAATGAGTGAGTCAGACACCAGACTGAGTCGAAATCAAGGTTCTTTGTTCTTTATTGCCGGATTGTAACACTTGCAACTAACAGTGTTAGTTGGAGAAGGCGCATTCTGCTGTTATCAGCAAGTGGTGTTTTTTTTATACCTCAGGATACGTACTTAGTAAATGATCATACCATGACATTGTCCAATGAATAAACTGTTGCTATCCTTCTCTGTTAGTCTGCTGCACATCATTCTTGTTATTGCCAAACTTATCTTGAGTGTACAAGGTCACATCTGCATCCTGTTACTCCTTAGTACTGGGTGACTCCTTCTCCGGTCCCATCTCATGATGTTTTTACCTTACAATATCCAGTATAAATGCAGGAGTCTTGGGAATAAAAGTGGAGCTCCCAAAGTTCCCTGTTCTTGTCCTATCCTACAATGTATTTACTTGATATGTCCACGTTCTATTGAAGCCTCTTCCCATACTGTTTCCTTCAACTACTTCTTGAGTGAGTGAGATACACATTCCATCCATTCTCTGTCGTAAGGTTTCTTGGGAGTTCCTCTTTATTGGATATCATGTACAATAAAATCTTGTATCATCTTTAGATTGAAAATTCAGGAGAAAGATTAAGCCAATGGTCTCTTTTTTTAAAATATAATCCTCTGCAGAGAGTTGTTAAAGTTTAGAAAGAAATAACACCACTGGTAGTGGTGGAGACAGATATCAATGCATTTTTAAAAAATAAAAGTTCAAAATGTCCAGGAACACAGGTGGATTAATGTTCAAGTAGCAGAGACACAGATGAATGACCAGGCTCCTGTGCTGGTTTTCAAGATTCCTTTATTGTCATGTAACAGTGGCATCAATAGAGGTGGTGTCACCACCTCCCCCCCAACCACCTCTTCCCATACCAGACCATACAGAATCCTTAGTAATGTTTATTGTACTAATAAATCATAAATCGTAATTCCAGTATATCACTGAATGTAATGGTGAGATAAACTAGAAAAATTAAAATTACACCTTTAAACAAAAAAACCAAATTAACAGTATATGAAAAAATTGTATAGTTGTAAAAATATAGAATAATATGTGATAAATATAGTTGTAAGTTGCTTAAATGTATTATTAAATTATATAAATATTAGCAGAATTGTTTCATAAAATCTTTCTACATTGAATTGCAACATCATTTGTAACTGAGCAGAAGCTTTTTTTGATTTTTCTCCTTCTCTTCCTTTAATTACAACTTTATTCTCAAAAAAGTTATTGATGTCAGTTCACAAATACTAATGACCACAATATTGTAGGTGAAACACCAGAACATTTGACAAAATCAGCGACTATAAAAACACCAGAGCCACCAAAGCAGCAGCGCGCGCTTGTAGCACGTGCAGACGAAACCACGTGATTCGAAGCATCGTTGTAATTGGGGAATAATGACAGCTGTGACCAGAGCACAGTAGAAGGTTCAAAAAGTAAATTAGCATTGAGTTTTATCCTTGTAGGTATATTGATACATGTCAGCTGGCCTTATGAGAAATGTTTTTGTTGTTATAGCTAATTACAGGGATGCTTTTATTAAAAAAATGATAAATTTCTGCTGAAACACTGTCCAAACATTTTATAGACAGTCATTTTGGTGTCACCCCCTCTGATGGTGTCACCTGGTGTGGTTCACAGCCCCCTAGTGACACCAGTGCCATGTAATAGTACAGAACATATAACATTACACGAAATTGCCGCCTTCCTGCCATCAGGCAGACAAGGACTCACCATTAGTGTCGTCCGGCACCTCTTCCAGTACGAGACAGAGAGAAGAGTTACTGAGTGTCCATGGATTTGTCTCCAGTGCTCCTGTCGTCTCTGCAGCTGCACAGATTCCAATACAATCCCTTGGCAACCCCAGCACCAGATACAAACCTATGACATGATCAAGAACCTTTAGCGCTGAAGCCCTTTGTGCCTTTGGCACCCTCTCGGAGAGGTTCAAAACCCTGTGGAATTTAGAAAGATTAATTATGGGGAAATCTCCTGTGTGAATGGGATTGGTCTGCGTACCAGCATACACTCAATCAGCTGAATGGCCTTTAATCAGAAGGAAACATGGAATACACAGGTGAAAAACAATTTGGTCAGACTGAACATGAATCGCAACTGATGAACATCTGTAGGTTTGGTTGACCAAAGCCACCTGAGCACAGCTGCACTTTGATCCATGTCATCCAAAAATCTTTTCTTGAACCATCTTCTTGGCCTCCATCAGATGTGATCAGCCATGCTAGTCACTAATTTGTTTAGCAGCATCAATGGTGGTTATGGAGGCCGATCCTGGAATGGCAGGTTCTGCATAGTTGCTGCAAATATTGGCATTGTTGAATTGTCCACTGTGCTCTTCACCACTACATCATAGTTACCAATCTGTAGCTGTACTACAAGGTTGTCTACTTTATTCCTATGCTGCGTGCATTTATATGCAAAACCTTTAGCCCTTTATTTGTTAAATTTGACTCTGTGTCCCTGTTGCATTGCAGCATATCCTCATGGCCATAATGTTGCCCTTTCTGCTCATCCTTCCACACAAACTCCCTACCAGCTGTTCCAACTTGTGCGCCAACCACCTCTTCCTCTGCTTCACTCTATTTCCCAAACCCCCTGAGAAACTTGTTGAAACACCGCATTCTAATTCCCCCCCCCCCCCACCCCCCGCACAACAGCATCACAAACCTCCCTACCAGAATATTGCTTCCCTTTGAGTTCAGGTGCAATCCGTTCCACTTGTGCAGGTCACCCCTTCCTCAGAAAAGGTTCCCCAGAAAAGGTTCCAATGATCCAAGAACTTGAAACCCTTTTCCCTGCACCATCTTCTCAGTCACACATTTATCTGCACTATCTTCCTGTTCTGACCTTCCTTCACTCGTGGCACCAGGAGTAATCCAGAGATTATCACCTTGGAGGGCCTGCTCTTCAGCCTCGTTCCTACCTCCCTAAGCTTAATTTGTAGGACCTCTGGCCTAATTCTGTTTATGTCATTGGTTCCAATATGTACCACAATCCTTCCCCTTAAAAATATTCTGGACCCACTCAAAGACATCCTGTCCTAATCACTTGGGGAGTAACTCTATCCTGGAGTTTCTTTTGCAACTGGCGAATCTCCTATCTGTGGCCCTGACTAACGAGTCCCCTTGGATATGGTTTTGGAGAGGATGAGGTGCTAGAGGCTGAGAAATTGTAAATATAGAGAAAGATGTTTTCTCTGGCTCAAGAGTCCAGAAATAGGGAACGGGAGTGGGGGTAGTAATAATCTAGGAAGAAAAAGTGGCCTATTCCGGACTGAAATTAGAAGGGTTCTTTTTTCATGCAGAAATTCCTCTCCCAGGGAGTGTGATTTGTTCAAACATTGTTGGATGGAAAATGAATTATGAGTTTTGGTGAACGATGTAGGAAAATGGCATTGAAGTCAGCCGTATCTAGATAAATGGCAGTAGAACTCAGGAATGCAGTTAGTAGAGTAGCATCTAGAGGGGAAAGAATTTTCACCATTTGGGGTTGAGACCCTGCATCAGGATTGAGAGTGGAGAGGAAATATAATATAAAGAGGAAAGGGGGAGGGGTGAAAGAGGGCTGGTTGGTGATGGGTGGACCAAGGAGGAGTGTGGGATGATGGGCAGATGGGGAGCGGAGTCGAGAGGCACACAGATACGTGAGAGGTGAAAGCAAAAAGACAAATGGCAGGTGGGGGAAGGGGACGGTAAAGGAGGAAACTGCTGCTGGACCATGATAAATATGTACACGGGGACTACCTGTGCTGAAGCCCAAGAAGTAAGGAAGGTGATCATGGGAACTATTAAGGAGAAATGGAATTGGATGGGACAGGTAATCCGGTGGGTGAAATGTATGGGGAATAGGTGGATGAAAATGGGTGAAGTTGAGGGGGGGAATGGAATTGGAGACAAAAAGTCAATGTATAACTGTACACATGTGCCACAGGTAAGTCACAGAACAAACTTGAAAGGCCCAATGGCTTATTCGTGTTCCTAATTCTTATGATCTTTTAATAAGGAACTTCCCAGCAACTTCAGGCTGGGATGAGCTCAGTTTGGCAATTTGACTAGCATGAATAATTTATGCATAAAGATTTGTTTCTGTGTTGTAATAACTCTAATCTCTGTTGTAAAAGGTGCAGGATCTAACGATCCAGATCAAAATTAACCATCCTTTAAATTTTAATTTAGAGAAACAGTAACAGGCCCTACGAGTCCACAAGCCCACACCGCCCAAATACACCCCTCTGTCCAATTGACCTACTGACTCAGTACACCTTTGAAACAAGGAAGGAAACCAGAGCATCTGGGGGAAAACCTCCACAGCCACAGGAGTCAGGTTGATGGCACTGTTAGACCGCTGCACTAACCATGTCACTTGAATGAGGAGATTTAATAAGCCCTCATTTATTAAAGGAGCATCATGTTTAACAAAGTAAACTTTTTGGTGAGTTGTATGGATCACCAAAAATGCTATTGATAAATTACTCTGGAAGCAGCACATAAAGATAGTTGAAGTGCTTAGAACCAGGAGACTGACTCAGGAGCAGGAAACAGTCTAGTGATGTATGAGACGCGCTCTACATGATGAGAGGAACATTTTCTGAACAAGGAAGGTGCAATGTGGTGCTTTCTGGGGTCAGAAAAAAGATTGCTGCTTTACCTGATAAATACCATGACATAGCAGTCTGTCCACCTGAGGCCATTTCAAAATGTGGAGATGACACAAGGGAGGAGGGTAATGAGGTAACTTGAGAGTCTGAAACATGAAACACAAAAGCGAAATGAATAGGCAGGCAGACAGTCATGGTCAAAAGGTCACGCAGCTTCAATGGAAAGAAATGGGCAATCAACGTATGGGGCCGGGACCCTTTCTTGAGACTCGACAAAACATCCCAAACTGATCTGTTGACTGTCCACTACTCTCCGTGGATGTTGTCGGATCCGCTGGGTCTCTCCAGCTCCTGCAGTTCTTGTGAATTTCTATGGTCAAAATGTGCTGGGTCCCACAACTGGTTCCCACTCCCACAGTGAGCACTTATTGGTATTGTTCACTCGCACTGCCCAGCACCCTGTTCAAGCTCAATTCAAATCCACAGCAGGCCTTCATTCCTGATCACATCCTGTCTCAGATCGCTGTGGCGGTACGTCTTCTGATCCTGAAAGTTCTTTTCCTCAGAATTGTAAGAAGTATATTTCAGCCTCAAAAGCACAGAAATTGTTTGATTGTCTTTTTTATTGTTCTGACAACAGATGTGAGAAATGAAGCTTGAGTATGAAAATGCTGGAATTGGAAGAAATATTCAGGAGACAAAGAGGACTTTACTTTGGAGTCAGGTAAATAGTTAAGGAATAGATAAACACATTTGATTGTAATATCTGAAGCAGAACAAATAATGCAGGTTTGTGATTGTGTGTCTGGAAGATTAATATACCACAATATCTGGGAAACCATTCCAACAGATTCTGCTGCTCCAAGCCAGCTGAGTTGAAAATATCCTGGGGCCAGAAAATAAACAGGCTGCTTTTAGTATTCACTAAGAGAAAGTGTGTCAGGTAAGTGTTGTTCAGTCTAAAGTAAACCCTGAGAGACTGTACAAAATTACATGCAAGCACTTCCCATTAATATCTGTCCTTGTTCCAATTTGCCTCTTACACATTGGCGCAAAGTATTCCGGCCTCTTAAGGCTCACTGTTGAGGGAAAGGACTCTCTGAATCACAAAAAGCACATAATTTGCATATGATATTTGCTGTCTTACAACATTAGCTGACTGCTAAGCTTTAAGTGAACTATATAGAGGAAATTCAGCATCAACCCAGCTGAATTGGTTGCAGCCTTTCCTTTGACACACAAAGCCATGGGCTCAGGTCTCACGCTGGGCACATCAAACACAACACTAAGGCTGCCAGAAGTGACTGAGGGGTACTGCATCGCCCATTAGCTTGGATGTGAAACGGAGTTGCCACCTGTTGAATTGAGCAATTGGAAGTGATCCCACAATGCTAACTTCAAGAAGAGCAGGGAGTCGGCCAATCTGTTTACTAATAGTTTAGCTATTATCTTATAATCTGTGTTAAGTAGAGATATTGGTCTATACGATGCTGGTGTTAGTGGATCTTTCCCCGTCTTTGGTATTACTGTAATTATTGCTGTTTTGCATGAATCTGGCATGTTTTGTGTTTCTTCAATCTGGTTCATTACTTCCAGGAGAGGAGGAACTAATAAGTCTTTAAATGTTTTATAGAATTCTATTGGGAGACTATCCTCTCCCAGCGTTTTATTGTTCAGTAATTTTTTTAATATATCCTGTATTTCAAATGATTTTATTAATTTATTTTGCTCCTCTTCTTGCAATTTCGGTAGTTCAATTTTAGCTAGAAACTCATCTATTTTGTCTTCTTTCCCTTCGTTCTCAGTTCAATATCGTTGCTCGTAGAATTCCTTGAAGTTTTCATTGATCTCTGTTGAGTTATATGTAATATGTTTGTCCTTTTTCCTTGATGCCAATACTGTTCTTTTAGTTTGTTCTGTCTTAAGCTGCCAAGCTAGTATTTTGTGCATTTTGTTTTCCTAGCTCATAATACTTCTGTTTTGTCTTCATTATATTCTTCTGCACCTTGTATATTTATAATGTTTCATATTTTATTTTTTTGTCCACCAATTCTCTTCTTTTTGTTGTATCTTCCCTTATTGCTAATTCTTTTTCTGTACTTGCTATTTCCCTTTCCAGCTGTTCTATTTCCCGATTGTAGACCTTCTTCATCTTAGTTACATAACTTATTATCTGCCCTCTGATGAACGCTTTCATTGCATCCCATAGTACAAATTTATCTTTCACTGATACCGTATTTATTTCAAAGTGCATTTTAATTTGTCGCTCAATGAATTCTCTAAAATCCTGTCTTTTAAGTAGCATGGAGCTTAATCTCCATCTATACATTCTCAGTGGGATGTCCTCCAGCTCTATTGCTAATAACAGGGGTGAGTGATCCGATAACAATCTAGCTTTATATTCCATTTTCCTAACTCTCCCTTGGATGTGGGTTGACAACTGGAACAGGTCTATCCTTGAGTATGTTTTATGTCTACCCGAATAATATGAGTATTCCTTCTCCTTTGGGTGTTGTCTTCTCCATATATCCAAAAGTTGCATTTCCTGCATCGATTTAACCATAAATTTGGTTACTTTGTTCTTTCTGCTAGTCTTTTTTCCAGTTTTATCCATCTTTGAGTCCAAATTAAGGTTAAAGTCCCCTCCTGTCAGTATATTCCAGATGTTTTCGTTGTAAGAAGGAAACAGGAATGTGAGAAAGTGGAAAAGTTTTGGGAAGATCTAAACCAGGTATTAAATAAAATCACAAAAAGCAACATACCAAAAAATCCAGAGATCTTTCTTCTAAGTAATATAAGAAGTAAAGAACTTGGACTCGATTTGGTTGGAGCACAAAAAAGATTTATTATGATAGCCTTAGCTGTAGCAAAAAAATGTATTATGTCAACCTGGAAATTAGAAGATAACCTGAGAATACACCAATGGTACATAGAAATGAATAAATGTATTCCATTGGAAAAAAAATAACATATAATTTAAGAAATAACATCACAGTATTCGAACAAATTTGGGAACCATACATGGAACACAACAAAGAAGTCCTACCGCGGACCTCCACCGCCTAAAATGACAGAAGGAGAAGAAGACGAAATGAACTGACCCAGTATCTAAAAGTAGAAGACACAAATTTCTTGTTTATTTTCATTGTGTGATGACATTGTTTAATAGGTTTAATGTATCATATATGTTGAACGTTGAGTGGGTGGGGACGGGTGTAGTGAAGGAGGGAGGGAAGGGGGTGGGGGGAAAGGGGAGAAAATGACACTGTGTATATTCAAGAGGGAAATGTTTGTGTGTATTTTGGTTAGTATGGTTCATAGTGTGAAAAATAAAAAAAAATTAAAAAAAAAAGAGCAGGGAGGATCTTTCTGTTTCTTTGACCAATATCTATCCTTACTTACTCGAGTGGCATTACAGAAGCAGGTATTTGTCCCTTTTTGCATTGTTGTTTGTGGGATATTGCTGTGCACAAACTACCATCCAAGTTTCTTGTGTTCTAACATTGTCTTCTTCCAAAGCATTTTGTTGGCTGAAAAATACCCTGGGATATCCCAGGACCTGAAAAGACACTACGGAAATGACGGTCTTCCTTTTCAAAGTCTTGGTGACCGTCAAGGAAACCAAGCAAAATAACATCGTGGGCAAGCATAGCTGGGTCCTTCCAAACAAAACCAGGACATAAACCTAATGAATTAATTGTTCTGGTTGAGATTAATGAATGGAGGATGAGGAGATGGAAATGGAGCGTGGTGAGTGAGCTTTGGCTTGTGATTCATTGGAGTTTATGAGACTAATTTTGGACTGAAGCTCATTAATAGTGTCATGTTCTGCTTGATTTTCCATTGCTGTAAATGAATAGATACTTCCTTTTATAATCCCTATTGACTGAATGAAACAAATCTCACCAGGAGATTACATTGAGATTTACTATTTTCTTACAGGGCTTGGCAGGGTGGATGGAAGAAGAATATTTTCCTTGCCGAGAGATCTTTTTTCATTTAGGATTGAGATGAAGAGAAATTTCTTCAAGAGATATGGCATTGAGCTAAAAGATCAGCCATGATCTTCGTGATTGGTCAGATAGTCTGCTTCCCCTCCTGCTCCTAATCCTAATCTTTTTGTTCATTGGCTAAAGATAAATGCATGGCCAAACTAAGCTTATTCTGCATGAAAATATTTCAAATGCTGCGCAAAGGGTGCAAGCTCCAAGGAGATCCAGGAATGAGTTCTTAATAATCTGAATGGATTTGGAGTGGTACTAAATTGTGGGTTCGGCGTGTTTTTACCGCAAGGAACCGTGTCCCTTTGATGCATCCCATGATATTGGCAGGGCTGGAACTATTTCATCTAAATGTTTTGCTGTTTCATCTATTGGGTTAAATTGATGTTTGATAGAAGCGTGTCAAAGTCACTGATGGCATCGTATTCTAAATATTTTCAAGTGTTTTATCCAACAATCTCTTCTCTGAATGAGGTAAGTTTTTTCATCATCTGTGGGACCTGAGCTTCCTCTGTGAATACTATGCAAAAACAAATTTGTTCAATGATCTAGGATGACATTTGTGGAAGACAGAAGGAGCAGTTCACCTTCTTTCACATTCTGTACATTGCGAAAAAGCATTATGCTATCATTGTCCCATTCAGGCACAAATAAATTCCCAGGAGGCATCCGTTTTCTTGTGGAGACCAATGATTGTGTGAGGACAAATTGAAGTATGCTCGCAATGGACAACGCCTTGTAGTACTTGGAGAAAGTAAATTTGAGTGTTTCAAATAAGGGTATAGGTTTGCGAAAATTCTGGCTAATTAAGGTTTTCTATTGCATTTTCTTGATGAATCTTTCCTTCTTGACGCTGTGCTCTTAATGGAAGTAATAGGAGCAGGAGCAGGTCGTCTGTCCTGTTGAGCCTGTTCCACTGTTCAATAAGATTATGGTTAATTTGGTCGTGGGCTCAGCTCCACTTACCTGTCTGTTACCCATTATCTTCAATCTCTCCGTTATTCAAATATCTATCTCAGGGAGAAGCAGTTCCTCCTCTTCTCCCCTGAAACTTGAGGCCTTGTCCCCAGTTCTCGTCTCACCTGCCCATGGATCCAACCCCCCTGCTTCTACCTGATTTATCCCTGTCATTATTTCATTCGTTTCCACATGATCCTTCTAAATTTCAATGAGGAAAGTCCCAAGCAACTTAATATCTTCTCAGAGGCTGATCTCCTCATCTCTGGAATCGACCTGGTGAACCTCCTCTGCATCGCCTCCAAAGCTAGTACATACTTTCTCAATTATGCAGATCCCAGAATATGGCACAGTACTCTATTTGCAGCTTCACCAGTATCCTGTACAGATGCAGCAGAACCTTGCTGCTCTTAACTTCAATCCCTCTAGTAATAGCTTACATTCCCGTTGCCACTTTGATTACCTGTTGCACCTGCAAACTAACCTTTTGTTATTCATGTACAAGCACTCCCAAGTCTCTGCACTGCAGCTTGCTGCAATTTTTCACCATTTAAATTGGATGTTGCTTAGAATAAGGATGGCTTGAGCAAAATGGCGGGGTTTCTGGAACTGCTGTAATAGCTCTGCTGGTGTTGGTGTGGACCCAGGAGGGCAGGCAATGCAGTTGCAGTGTTCCTCCGCAGGGTCCTACTGCCTGGTTGTGATGCTGATGGCCACGTTCAGGCTTTAAACACACTTTTAAAGGGATCACCATTATTTTATTTAACATTTTAAAATCAAGGGAGGGCTGTGCCCAAGATGGTGGCCCCAGTGCTTGCCAGCAGACCATGAGGGGATGCAGACTCCAGGCGGGCACCAGGCTGGGAGACCAACATCTGCTGAGAAAGAGATACGGGGGAGACGATCCAACAGGGAAGGTGACCATGGCAGCAGACCAGCGAGAGGCTCAGCAACAGAGGGACCCACGCAGGCTATGGGCTGCTGGAGTCTGGTTTGTAGGAGCCACTTATTGGGACTGGGATTCAAGGGGGGGGGGGGGGGGTTCAAAGTCCAAGAAGGGCTCCCGATTGGGCCTTGGGCACTGAAAGTTTCCAGACTGTATCAAAGGTTCAGATCTGGGAGCTTGGGTGTGCCAATGAATCAGACAGGAGACCATATGGCTGCTGGAATGCTGGCATCTCTGAGGTGACTCTCTTTTGCTTCTCTTTCTCTTATTGGGGGCACCAGGCTATGTTTGTGGCACCTCTTTGTGTGCCTTTGCAGCAGGCAAAAGTTGACAAATTTTGTGCATTAGTACATGACAATAAAGGGATCTTGTTCTGGCATAAGCTGACAGCATCACAATCTTGCCTTCTTGATTACCTGCTGCACCTGCAAACTTTTTCTGGATAGCTTTATCTTTGAGTAGAGAGCAATGTCCCACTCTCATCACCTATGCTATGTGTGTCTTCGAAAGAATGCAGAATCCCCATTGAATTCAGAAGGTCAAATATCAAATTCTCTTTTTATTATGTGCTGGGGAACAAGGAACGACGGTAATGCTCTAATTATTCCATTAGGGCTGAAACCGTCTGCCTCTGAGAACCAGATAAATGCTTTCATTTTTATGTTTTTCTGACAGATTTTTTTCAAGCAAGTAACTTCAAACATTTCCTGGAATTAAATAGGTCAATTTGTTCCAGCACATAAGACATAGTCAATTACCTGAAACAGTATTCCAGGAATTCCTCAGGGAACTGATATGAGTGACTGACTGGTATTCAGTGAGCAGACCTGCAATTGAATCTTTTTAAGACCAGAAGGCCATAAAGCATAGGCACAGAAATAGGCTATTCAGCCCATCGAGTCTTCCCTGCTACTTAATCATGAGCTGATCCATTTTCCCATTCAGCCCCACTGCCCGACCTTCTCCCCATAACCTTTGATGCCCGAGTTAATCAAGAACCTATCAATCTCTATCTCAAATGCACTTAACGACCTGCCCTCTACATCCACCTGAGGCAACAAATTCCACAGGTTTAATAACCTCTGGCTGAAGAATTCCTCCGCATCTAGGCGGATGCCGTTCAATCCTGAAGTTGTGCCCTCTTGTCCTTGACACTCTCACCATGGGAAACAACCTTTCTTCATCTACCCTGTCCGTGCATTTCAACATTCAAAATGTTTCAGTAAGACCCCCTCGTTCTCCTAAATTCCAACAAGTGCAGGCCAAGAGCTGTCAAATGCTCCTCGTATGATAATCCATTTATTCCTAGAATCATTCTAGTGAACTTCCTCTTCAACATCAGCATATCTTTTCTTAATGAGGAGCCCAAACCTGCTCACAGGTGGGGGCTCACCTGTGCCTTATTGTAGATAAGGAAAAAGAGGTTCTGCTGCATCTGATCAGGGCTGGAGAGATCTCATAACTGCCAGCTGCTTTCCCTGGGGCCAAGACTATCAAATTTCCTTACTGAGGTCCTCAGTGATTGATTCAGAGTCAAGTTCATCGATGACTGGTAGACAATCGATGGCGTCAATGGCTGAGCTAGCAACAACACTTACCCTCGATTGGAGTTCAGAGTAGTGTTCTATCCAGTGTTCCATCTGCTTGCTTTTATCGGTGATTATTTCACTGCAGGATGACTTCAGGAGTGCTGTCTTGCTCTGCAATGGGTCAAGAGCCTTCTTGATACCATTGTACATCAATCTGAAGTTGCTGTCACAGCTGTTGTCTGGATGTTCTCACTGAGCTGGAGCCAGTACTTATTTGAGCACTGCCTTGCAATCTGTTACACTCAGCAGCTCGAAGTGCCTGAAGTGTTAGGTCGGATGCTGAGCGCTTGTACTCTGTGAGAGCTGCATCCTTGGCTTCAATGACAGGAGTCATAATGTTGGACTTTGCCTCAAACCAATCACTGCTCTTTGTGGTCTTTCTTCCAAAGATAGAGAGTGCTGATTCATGGATGGTGTCGCAAAAGTATGACCATTGTTCTATTTCAGTATCTCCTTGTGAGGAGGTAGTCATTGCAGCCTGCACTGACATGGAAAAATGGTCAAGCTTTTCTGGCTGTTTCTTCTCTGTGGTGCTGATGCGAGGTTTTTCAATTTGTTTGGAGTGGTGGATTTTTTTTGGATCTAGTTTGATCTGTATCACAAGCAGCCCTGAGTATGAGCGGGTGATTAGTACAAAGTTGATGAAAGAACGTCTGGTGATGATCATGTCTTGTTGGTGCCAGTGTTTAGACCGTGGATGTCGCCATGAGACCTTGTATTGCAACTTGGTCTGAAAGGAAGAGTTAGTTACACACAGGCCATGATAGAAGCAGAACGCCAAAAGACGTTATCCAAAGTCATTTATTTGGCCAATTCTAAAGTGGCCAAAAGTTGTTATTGGCTCCCACTCTGGCGTTGAAGTCACCAAGAGAATGAATTGCTCATTACTGGGAATATTCCTGATAACAGCTTCTAATTTGCATTGAACATGTATTTTACCTCAGAGGTGGAGTTCAAGTGGCATACACACTGACGAGAGATACTGGGCCATGACTGGTGTGTTGGTGGAGAGTCATGCCATTCCGATACATTTTCTGGTGACTGCACCATTTGTAACAAGGAGTTCCGAACAGCAAAGCCCACCCCATGCTCGCGGGGCTCGTCTTGGTTCTTTCCCTGCCAGAAAAATGTGTAGTCCCTTTCCTTCAGTGTATCTGAATCCGCCAAACATGTTTCTTGTAGGGTAGCTATATCTTCTTTTAACCTCAGTAGCTCATTGTTAATGACTGCTGTTTTCACGCATCTTCAATATCCTTGAGGTTTTGGTCAAGTCCAGTCATCATTGTGCAGTCATTCCAATATCCCAGCTTGAGGAGTGTTGTCTTATTGGACGTTTTCTTTCTTGTCTGGTGCAGCTCTTTGTGGAATGATCCATTATTCTCGAGCACCCAATGAGGAAGACTGGCTGTGGTGGGACACCACCTTATTGGCTGGGGGCTGCCCAGCTTGAGGCAGGCGGTAGCTGTCCAGTGAAACGCAATGGTCTCTCCCACCATTGAAAGCAGCCCCCACGTCATGCTCTACACCACCCAAGCATTATGACCTATATCCAGTAATTACTACTTACTGTGTTTGTCTGGCACTATAAGGCAAAGTTGGAATGGCCTCTCCAGGGCAAAAGCTAGGGCAGAGTTGATGTGGAGATCTGTCTGTTGCTCGTGCAGTGGGACCCCCCCCCTCTCTCCATTACTAATAACAGGTGCAAAGGAATGATGAAAGTTGATACAGTTTGGTGCCAGCAGCATCACAGGAGTTTCTGAGCCGGTGCTAGATACAACAGTTAGCTGCCTTTGGGACTCCGTCTCCAGATTTTTCCTTTGGGTTTACATCCAAAGCCTTTCCTGTGAGCGGGTACAACCACAAGGCAGCGGAGGTTTGAAATCGGAGATTTTTCTCTCCTAGATGAGTTACCATCCGTGGTTAACGAACCCCATTTTCCCAGAGCAACTAGTTTCAAGGTGCCAATGGGCCTCCTTTGCCCCTTCTCCCATCAGTGAGTACAGCTCTGCTGGCCATAAGAACTATGAAGGCCAGGAGTTGGACTTGGTTGTCAGAGGCTGTTTGAGATGCCCACCATGAAGAGCATTTGTGTAGAAGCGGGAGCTTGGCTCCACTACTACCCTTCGGCTATGACATCCTTGAGAACCCGAGTGCTCTGTGGCCTTTCCTCTTTATTTCTGCCATTGAATCCCTGTCTTTAAACATTGCAATTGGTAGCATTGCCTCTTCACTGAGTCACTTACAATTTGTAGGAGGATTTTCTAACATTCCTCTCAATGATTCAGAAATCTGGAAGTGTTGGGCTAAGGAAGACCTTTCCCACGTTTTGTGCAGATGTTCCAAATATCAACCCAAATTACATGAATTTCATGGGATGCCAAGACATTGATATCACTGGCTAAACATAGAGTTGTATTGTTGTGCAGCAAAGAAACAGGCCCCTTGGCCCATCGTGTCTCTGTTGACCATCTTGTCTATCTGTACTAATGCCACTAGTCAATATTAATTTCATATCTCACCAGATGCCTCTTAAACACTGTTTCTATTCCCACCTCCACCACCAGTTCTGGCAACTCATTCCAGAGAAAATTACCCCATAGTTCTACTTCAAACCTACACCCCTTGGTTTTAGATATCTCTACCATGAGAAGTAGACTTGGTATCTTTCTCTCTGACTGTCATAACTTTATACACCTCCATCATATCACCTCTCAGCTTCCTCTGCTCCAGGGAAAACAGACACCACCAATCCAATCTCTCCTTGTAACTCAAGCCTCAACAAGCTTTTCTGTACCCACTCTTATTTAATCTCATCCAACCTGTAGTATGGTGATCAGAACTGATCAAGGTGCTAAGATATGGCACTGATGATCGCTCAGTGTTTTGTATCGTCATTTTGAAGGGAAGTTACAAGAAGCTTTCATTGTTTTGTGTCTGCGTTCAGAGGCCATGGTGGGGGGGGGGGGGGGGGGGGAGTTTCATTCTCTGAAGAAAGGTAGTTTCATGGCTGTTAATACAGAAGCCAGATTTTCAGCCAATCACTCACCAAAGTAATTGAATATTAATTCTACAGTTACAATGATAAGATTTGAAAATTTAAAAATAATTTCAAATGAAACCAGAAAATTGCTGGAAGTACTCAGCAGCTTTGTCAATATCCTCACTCTCTAACTGCTGCCATTCACCTGTTGACTGTGTAATTATGTTACCAGGCTTCCTTTGATGGTCACACCCAGCTTGTGTTGTGTCAGATAGTTATATTTTATATTGTATATAGATATGTTTTAAAGGAGATAAATTGTGGCAGTTTTTTTTAGTGTCAGTCACATACAAACACTTCAAAACAGATCTCATTTAAAATGCCAGAGCTCTGCTCAACCCAGACAGTCCAGGCTCCTTTACAAAAACTTTGAAGGATGACTATAAGGACTTCACAAGTAGGTGTTAATTGGACATACTGTGGAGTAATGGATTATTGTTTTGGAAAGCAACAGATGAATGGACTCAGAAGATTGGGTCCGATGCCACAGTCTGAGTGCAGTTTGCTGTTCGAAGAGGGTCATATGGTTTTCTCTGAGAGAGAGAGAATTCAGTTCTACAGTTCAGCAGCAGCAGCTGGGACTGGAATAGGACAAGCTGGCAAACTTGTGGAAAAACCCCATTTTGAAGACGGGTTGTGAGTTCTGAGTTTAGCCTGGTCAAAGCCCTTATGATCTATACAAGAGGAGAAGACTGGCTGTATGATGTTTCACTTGAAATGAGGGAAACAGAAAGGAACTCTGTGGTGACATGAAAGAAAGAGGTTATCATCTGGAAAACCCTGATGGGGCGAGTTTCTTCCACAAGACACTGACATGGTTGATTGGAAGGAATCAGTTTGTGTCCAACGAGCAACAAATCTCTCTCTGAAAACCAACAAGAACCTTCCTGAGTAGAAACCATTTACTTTTCATGCACCAAAGCCTGATGAAATTCATAAATGTTAAATTCTCTGCACAGTATAAGAATTGCCTGCAATCATTGATCTTGGAGAAGTGAGAATGGACTGTGAAATAAATTTTCTGACCTTACATTACATACACGTGCACTTAGAATTAGAACAGGGTAAAGTTAATGGTAATAAGTTAAAGTTTGATCCTGTTTTCATGTTTAAAGATAATTAAAAGCAACTTTTGTTTAGTAAACATTTGTCTTGGTGAATTTCTATTGCTGCTGGGTTTTGGGGTTCTCTGGCTCATTATAGTGTCCTCTTAGAGACATCTCTGCTCCTCCACCTTTCCTGTTGCTCGACAAGTTTCTCTCATTTTCTAAAGGAACGTGCTGAACCGGAAGCATTAACTCTGTTTCTCTTCCCACAGATGCCCCTGATCTGCTTGAGTGTTTGAAGCATTTCCTGTTTGGTAGTAAGGTTTGAATTCTTCTACTATCACATCACTTCACACTGTCAGCATCACCATCTGTTACCTTCCCTTGTGCATTAAATCCGCTTCCCCTTAAGCGTATGATTTATCTAAAAATGTGAATATTTATTCATGTTTATTTGTGTTTTATTTCCATGTTCTTTGTGATCTGAGCCTGCAGTAATAAGTTTCTTGCGTCCTGACTAATTAAAGGAAGTGAAAGAAGGAGACACCATGAAGAGTGGAAGGAGACCATTTGGCTCAATTTGTTCTGGAATTGGAGTAATTGAATCTTCTGAAAACAATGAAGAATATCGCCTGTGTACAAGACCTAATTGCTTTTCGAAAATGGTCATTGGCTGTGACACATCTTTGGCATGTCCTGGAAGGTAAGGTGGATCTGTAAATTTTGGGCTCCATAGAAAGTAATGACCATGTCTGAGTATGAAAGTTTATTGTTGTATACACAAGTACAATGAACCGGAATTCTGACTTGCTGCAGTCACAATTTAAAATGACTACCATATGCCATGAGACAAAAAAGGATATAATAAATATAAAAGGATGGATAAATATTCATTGTTGTAGTTAGTGGAACAAAGAAAGGTGATGTTTCAAAAGTGCGGACAGGTGCTTTTGGTGGTCCATGAGTTATTAATGTTTTTCATAGTACAGGGAGGTTCAAGAGAAAAAAAAACTGTACTTAAACTTTGAGGTGATAAAAACTGTACTTAATCTTTGAGGTGCCAGACTTCAGGATTCTGTATCTTCTACCTGAAGGTAGCAGCAAGAAGAGCTTGTGACCAGGGTCACCATAATGGAATGAAGGCCTTCCTAGAATGCATTATCTACAAAACATTATTGCAACTTTTTATTTATTTTTTCTTTTATTTACAGTGTGGTAGAAGCCGATTCCAGCCATTGAAACCCATGCTGCCCAATTACATTCAATAAACCTCCAACTCCCATACATTTTGGAGGGTGGGAGGAAACTGGAGTACCCGGGGAAAACCCACACAAGAGAGAATGCACAAGCTCCTTACAGACAGTGCTGGATTCAAACCCGGGTCGATGGCACTGTATTAGTGTTGTGCTAACCGCCACGCGAACCGTGCCACCCCATCCAGCTTGTCACTATCAGCGCCATTCTGAGCAGTATTTGTCATGGCAGAATCCTTGTGCCACAACACTACTGCTGATTCAGAGTTCTGTACCTTTTATTTACTTTTTCATAAGGTCTAATTGTTGCCGGCAATGACATTTACTGTTCACCCCTAAATGCCCTGAATTGAGTTGGAGTTAACATTGTTGAATTACAGTCACAACACCCAGATTTCTACTTTAAATTCCAAATTTATTAAATTAATTGAATTTAAATTTCCCATCTTCCATGAGCTTATGTGTCTGGTCCCAACCCCTGGATAGTTAACCGGTGATTGAATAACTGTGACCCTGTTTTTGTTGTTATTCAGTTTCAGTTTTTTTTAGCCGAAATTGCTCGTTGGTTTTTAGACTGCAGGCACGTAACGACACAATCAAGGAATTTTGCTGCTACAAGGGCAGTCTAAAATGGAATGTGCAGGAATTTTGAGTCAATTCCTGCCCCGTGATTTATCCTGCAGGACCCCTACAACTTTTTGAAGGAAACCTGCAGTGTAAATCGTACCGGAAAAATTTGTTGATGGTCATCCACTCGACTGCATGTCCAACCCCTGGGTCTGTTGCACTCTGGTACCTGCAGTCTAAAAAGATGCCTGGTGTGAATGACCACACGGGCAATAATTATGTTAATTTTTTTCAGCGATTTTCCTGACAAAGCGTTAATAATGGCTCATCATCTTACGTTGTGAAGTAATGAGGGATGTGAGGCCATTGTCTATCTGATTTGGCATGGGCTGCCAGTTATCAGATGAGTTGTTATTCTATGGACCCTGAACTCCTCAGGGTCTACAGAAATTACACAAGTGGGTGTATTTCCAGGAAAGAGCAGGGGGTATCTCCCTCATGTTCTGGTCAACATTTATCCTTTGACCAAATTCAAAAAGAATACATGACCTTATTATTTTATTGTAGAGGTTGTTGTGTGCAAATTATGTGCTGCATTTCTTGCGTTCTAATCATGACTAGACTTCTAGAATACTTTGGAATGTCCTCAAGCTATGAAAAGCGGTATGCAAATGCAACCTTTTAGTTTTCTGCGGACTGGATACCATTTGTTGTCACACTGTGTTAATGAGCATTGATCATTGTAAGTGTTGTTTCTGTTTGGATATTGAGTTGTTTATTGTATTAAATACTGTTTGCTGGCTTCTCCACTTTCCCCTAACTACCTTGTGGAATCATAGAGTTATAAAGTTGTACCACACTGAAATGGCCCCCTCCAGTCTATGTGATGGTTAACGAGATGAACCCCATTTGCCCGCAGTGCACCTTTATCCCTCCACTCTTTTCCATTCGAATAGGATTAATGGCCTGAGCTGCATTCTCAACTGACTGCAGGCTCTTGCGGTTCTTGGGCACAGCAATTCCTGCACCATGCAGTGATGCATCTGGACTAGATGGTACATCCAAAAGAGACCTTAGGGAGTATGCTGAACTCCTTTTGGCTTCTGAGGTAGAGTCATTGATGTGCTTTCTCCGCTTTAGCATCATGTTTGTTGGACCAGGACAAGATGGTGGTGGCGCTCATTCCTCAGAACTTGAAGTGCTCCACCTCAACACCATTGATGCAGAAATGGGCATGTGGTCTTCCACTCCTCCTCCCCCACTCCCCGCCTCCCAGTTTCTTGATGTCAGTGATCACCTCCTTTGTTTTGTTGAAATTGAGGAGAAGTCATCGTTCTGGCACCATTATTCCAGACTTGATCCACCTTCCTGTATTGTATTTGAGATTTGACTGATGACAGTGGTGTCCTCTACTAACTTGTAGATGGAGTTGGAGCAGTATTTGGCCATGAGTGAGTATTTGGTCCAACATGAGTGCACATGCAACCTCACCAGGCATCAGTGAGGAGGTGTTGTCACCAATCCTCACTGATTGTGGTCTGCAAGTCATGAAGTCAAGGGTCTCGATACAGAGGGGGTGTTGAGACCCAGGTCTTGGAGTTTGGAGTCGGATTGGGATTACAGTGTGGAAGGCAGAGCTGTGTCAATAAACAGGAGTCTGACGCTGGCCGGTATTGCTGCTATTCAAGTGTCCAGGGATTGGATAGCAACCAAAGGCCAGGGAGATGTGTTTCAATCCACCTTGCTCTAATTGAAAAGCAGAGTAAATCAAAACAATTGAATGGGCTCTGGGTGTTCCTGCACCTCTAGATTATAGAGTGAATGCACCCTTTCGTATCGTATACAACCACTTGGGTGCAGAAGAAGATTATCTAAGTTCAAGTTTATTATCATCTTCAACCAAATGACCAGACGTAGCTGCATTTCTCCTGATCACAATGCACATACATGCACATCATACATTTCTAACAGTGCATAATAATTACATATATACATAAAAGAATAATATAAAATAAATACAAATGAATATTCTGAAATAATTTACTCAATTTCATTAATAAGAGACCCACTGTTACTAAAGGGAAGCCATATGTTACAGACACCTTAGTAGCAATTCAATAAATGTTTGAACGCCAATTAAAATACTCTGAAAATGTAGAACTTCTTTGTTGCTTCCTTGTGACGATATTTTTGATTGACTAATTTTACCACTTTAAATTGCCTTCATGCTCTTTTGGCACCTTCTGGCTGCTGCAGTTAATCGTGTGGCCTTTGTTAACTGGGTAGATTAATATATCTGAAACGACTCTGTTCTTGAATCCAATTACATGACCAGCCTATGAAGGTCAAACTTGGGAAGGTGATGGCGTGACTTTGGGACATTCTGCATCTGAGTCATCAGTATTGCTGGCAATATGCAGTGTTTACTCTACCTGAGTAACCATTCCCAGCAGTTAATTAGCAGAGTCTCAAAGGGAACTGTGCAAACATGGATTTAGCCAGAAATCAAACTAGTGTTGGTGCTAAACATTACCATCACGTGAAACCTGCTGAAAAATTATTTTTTAAATACTATTTCAAAGTATTTAGTATTTAATAGTATATGTAAAAGCTAGCCAAAGCTTCATTAAACAGTTTAGTGGTTGTCTTTGAGAGTAGAATGTAGGGAGGGTTACAGGCTTGCTGCACTAACTCCATGAGGTGAATTCTCAGGAATCCTTAGAAATGGGAGTTGCCCCTCAGTTGGGTCTGTGGAATTAAATGTGCAAAGACGGCTTCACTTCCAATGCTTCCAGTCACGTGTGTGGATGCTGCAGGACAGTAACAGATGAAGTTCACTCTGCAAGGGCTGAACCTGGCCTGATAAAGAATGTTTAACAGCATGACAGCAGTCCTAATGGTACAAGCTCTATCAGAGAAGTTCCTGTTTGTGGCTTTTTCTAGCAGTCGTCGGCGTGCTGGCCTCAGTCGTGGTTTTGTTGGGAATGAGTACTGAAGAATTATTGAAATGCTGGGGTGGGGGGCATAATTAAAATGAGATTAAATAATTGATGAAAGGTCCGTCATGAAAGGCCTCCAACCATTGTTTTGTGAGGTTCTCCCCCAGTATCCTAGCTGGTAATTGTCACATTTGTGGCCCATATTCATTATCATGACAGTAATAATCTCTCGATTTCCAAAACAAAAAAAAAATTTGTAATTGTTTACAGCAATCCACATTGAAGGAACTAAATGCTTTGTAGAACACTTCTGTTCAGTCTTCAGTGACCCTGAACTTACTGTTTCCTTGTCATTTTAGCTCTCCCTCCTGCTCTCACGATGACCTCCACCTTTGGTTCCAGGAGTGGAAAGTGGGACAGAACCTCACCTTCCCACTTGGTTGGAGAGAAATTTGATTTCTTTTTTAAAATTTATTTTTAATTGAAATTTAAACAAACATTTCCATAAGATGCATCTCAGATATTTGCATATATTTCATATATTTATATTTGCCATGGTTTTCTACATAATATTTATCTGAGGTATACACTTATAGAGTGATTTCAGACACTAGCCTTCCTAATTTGTTAGGCTGGTTCCAAGGAAAGGTCATCGACCTGACATTTTAAGTTAGCTTTACTTTCTTGACTAATGCTGCCTGAGCTGAGGGCTATTCTGTTTTAATTCAGATTTCCAGGAACTCAGCATTTCTGTGCCTCCCAGTTCCAGCTCATTTTCCCTCCCTCATCTGTTCTCATTCATCTACCCCAATTGTTACCTCCTCTTGTTATTAACAAGCTTTCCCCCCTCTAAACTGGCTCCAGAACCATTCTTTTTTCTGGGAGAAAAGATGTTATCGATGTTTTGGTCAGAACCCTTCATCAAGAGCATTGACCAATGTGGCGATACACCACTGTATGCTGTTACTACATTACTGGCACTATGTCCATATGTACATTTGGCCCGCCTTCCCTCGGTGACTCCACCCTCTGGAATCTCCTAATAAAGGTGGTTACACCAAGTCCCTCCCTTAGCATGAGTCCTGGAATCAGGCCAGAACAGAAGCCTGTCGTCCTGCAACTCCAGTCTTTTGGTATTATTGATAGCCATATATAACCATATAACAATTACAGTACGGAAACAGGCCATCTGCGGCCCCTCTTGTCCGTACTGATTTAAGTGAATTCCAATAGTCCTACCTAGTTGCTCCCTGTCCATAGCCCTCCAATCCCCTCATATCCATGAACTCATCCAACCCAGCAGCAATAGATATTCACCAAGACAAATGGTTACTTAAACAAATGTTGCTTTTAATTATCTTTAAACATGAAAACAGGATCAAACTCTAACTTATTACTATTAACTTATTTAATCTAATTTAACCCCCTTCTAATTCCAAGCTCACGTGTATGTAATGTGTGTGTAAGTTCAGAAAAGTTCTTTGATTCACAGTCCAATCTCAATTCTCATTCCTCCAAGTTCACTGGTTGCAGTCAATTCCTATACTGTGCACAGAATTTAACATTTATGAATTTCACCAGGCTTTGGTGCTTGAAAGTAAATGGTTATCACTCTTGTCGGTTTTCAGAGAGAGTTTTGTCATTCGCTGGACACAAACTGATTATTTCTCATCAGCCACGTCAGTGTCTTCCTGAAGTAACTTGCCCCATCAGGGTTTTCCAGATGATGACTTATTTTTTTCAGGTCAAAACAGAGTTCCTTTTTGTTTCTCTTATTTCAAGTGAAACATTGGGCAGCCCGTCCTCTCCTCTTGTATGGACCACAAGAGCTTTGACCAGGCTGAACTAAGAACTCACAACCCATCTTCAAAATGGGGTTTTTCCACAAGCTTATCAGCTTGTCCTGTTCCAGTCCCAGCTGCTGCTGCTGAACTGTAGAACTGATTTTTTTTCTCTCTCTCAGAGAAAACCACATGACCCTCTTAGAACAGCAAACTGACTCAGACAGCCTGCAGCTCCGAACCTAATCCTCCAAGTTCTTTCATCTGTTGCTTTTCAAAACAACAATCCATTAGTGAAGTCCCTTGCACACTCCCCAAAGCTTTTGCAAAGGCTCTTGGAGTCGGCCTGTCCAGCTCCAGTATTTTAAATGAGATTTGTTTTTAAGTGTTTGTATGTGACCTACAATAAAAAGCCTGCCACAATTTATCTCCCTAAAACATATCTATATACAATATGAAACACCACATAATCTGTCACAGATTGTTCTTTGTCAGGGACCTCATCCTTGACCTTACTGCCATGGGTGATCCTACTAGGAGCATAGCTCCAGACAATATCACTTGATCACAGGACCAAACAAGCTTCTCCGTCATGACAAGGTGACAAACCACAGAGAAGAAAGTGTATTGTGGTACCCACCTTACTCTATGCGTGTGGGACATGGATGGAGAAGAGAAGACATGACATACAGCTTAACCACTTCTCCATGACTTGTCTGTGCAGAATACTTCACACATTAAGTGGTAAGTCCAAATTCCAGTCATGTTGATTCTGTCTCAGACAAATCTGTCAGCATCCACACACTATTTTTTGTGGTGTTCTTCCCAGATTTATCTATTGATGGGTCAAGGTTAAAGTTTAATTCTCTCCCTAATAAGATATGTCATTGTGTATTTGCTATCTTAAAAAAAATCCCTGTATGAATTTCTGGTCATCTTCATTAGGTGCATAAATGTTTAACAAATTCCAAGATACTGAATAAATCTGGCATATCATCATTACATATCTACCCGCCGGGTCCATTATTACTCCCCTGGCTTTAGAATTGTATGATGATGCTACTACATGACCTACCCAGTCTCTTCAGTTTGAGATGTTCTGCCTCTGTTAAGTGAGTTTCCTGTACAAATGCTATGTCTATTTTATCCTTTTTTAGTAGTGTGAGTAACTTTTTCCTCTTAATGTGGTTGTGAATTCCATTAATATTAATTGTCATATATTTCAATGTATTCATCCTATCAACCCATTTTTACTCTGTACCACCTCTTCAACCCCTCCTTCTCTCTTCCTCTAAAATCACATTTTTGAATGTTCTTATTCTTTACTATATGCATTGACACAATTAATAAGAAAATAACAAAAATTATAAAAAGACTAAAGAATTGTAGAAAAGAAAACAACAGAAAATCCACCCTTAATAAGTTGCCTTTGCTACCTTGCAAGACAACCACAATTCCCTTTATTTCTTGGGTTTTGGTCTATACCACAATTGTCAACTGATTTTGCAGTAGACTGTTCCTCCCCCATCCCCAGCCCTCCTGCAGAAAAATCACTATATTATTCTAAAAAATAAAACAAAACTTTTATATATAATCCAACTCTTAACTTTCAAACCTATTTATATACTTTATTTTTAACAGTCCTTTTGTTATTTTCTTTACTCTTTTTCCTGTTGCTTATTTTGCAATTGTTCTGCAAAACAACAGGCTTCTCCTGGATCCAAAAAAAGTTTATTTTGCCCACCGGGGATGAATATCTTCAAAACTGCAGGATGACATAATACAAAATTGTAACCTTTCCTCCAAAGTAAAGTTTTGTTAAATTGAACTCCTTGCGCTTTTTTTAAAAATCGAAGCTTATATCTGGGTGGAAGAAATTTTTTTCAGTGTATTCCGATAGTCTCTTTTTTTACTCTTCTAATAGCCAACTCCACTATTTTCACTCTTGTTGTGTATTGCAGTAGTTTTACCAGTATGGAACGCGGTTTATGCTGTGGTTGTAGTTTTGGTGCCAATTCCCTATAGGTTCTTTTAATATCTATTTCTTCTTGGAGTTCTTCTACTCCCAAAATCTGTGGGATCCATTGCTTTAAAAATTCTTTTGTATCTGCGCATTCTTCATCTTCTTTCAGACCTACTATTTTTATATTATTTTGTCTACTAAAATTCTATAAAATGTCTATTTTCTAAGTCGTGTGACTTCTTAATTTCTTTGTCTCTATCTTCCAGTTTTTCTCTTAATTCGTTCACCTCCATTTCCACACCTATCACTCTGTCTTCCACTCCTTCACTTCTCTTTTTCATTTCTGTCATTACATTCTCCATTCTTTGGATTTTTACATCTGTCTCTTGTATAGTCTTTCTCATAGCTTTAAGTTCAAACATTATTGTTTCCATTAAAGTTTTTATTTGTTTATCAAAATATTCTTTATCCACCATCTGGATTTGTTTTTTTACCTTGTGTTTTTTTCTTGTAGTTCTTTATCTTCTTCTTCCATGGCTTCTCTTTCTTGCTCCATGTCTTCACTCATTAATGCCTCTCCTGCAGCTTCTCCCATTATGATAGCAGCAACCTGCCGCTGGCGTCTGCTCTCTTCGGTGTCTTTTTTAGAATGCACGCTAACATTTCTTTTTCTTGCTCCGTGAGCCATCGCTCAATCCCACCTTGTAAGATGTCACCTCTGAGCTGCCCGCTTACTGGTTTCACAGCTCAGGCCATCCTCTTTGGGAGCACTCGCGGATTCTGGTAAGGCCTTCTTCTTTGTTGGTGGGCGATCTCTTTGTTGCTTCCTTACCTGTTGTTGTAGGTTTTTCTTTCTTTGGAGCCATCTTCAGGCTTTTCTTGTACCGTTTATTTAACAACTTTTTAATGTTCTATTTCAAAGCTTTGCTTTTTTGTCACTTTTTTTTAACTTTCTTTGTTAAGGACTGGTTTTACCTGACCAGCCACTACTCCATCACATGACTCCTCAAATGTATTAACCTGATTCATATGGAGCAAATAAACAAAACACCAACTGTGGCAATAGCTCTTGATGCAGAGAAAGCCTTTGATAGGGTTGAATGGAGTTATCTTTTTAAAGTACTACAGAAATTTAAATTACCAGAAAAATTCATTAATTGGATCAGGACACTATATAATCTATGGCAAAAGTGGTAACAAATGGATATGTTTCAGATTACTTTAAATTGAGTAGGTCAACAAGACAGGGCTGCCTACTATCACCTTCCTTGTTTGCTTTAGATGTAGAACTATTGGCTGAACTGATAAGAAAAGTCCCCATGATGAAGGGAATAAAAATAAAAGAGGAAGAACTTAAAATGAGCTTATTTGCGTATTATATTTAATGGACCCAGATAAATCAATAAAAAGATTATATACAAAATTGAAAGAATAGGGGGTAAAATCAGGATACAAGGTTAATAGCGATAAAAGTGAGGTGATGCCAATGAATAAAGTCAACTATACAGAATGTAAAAGGGAATCTCCTTTCAAATGGCAATCACAGGCCATATGTTACTTGGGTATCAGAATAGATAATAATTTAAATCATTTATATAAATTAAATTATCAACAATTAATAAGGAAAATACAAGAGGATTTAGAGAAACGGAAAGAACTACCACTAACTTTAATAGGGAGAGTAAACTGCATCAAAATGAATGTATTTCCATGCTACAGTACTTATTCGAAACACTACCGATTCCCTTGACAGGGAAATACATTAAAAAATTGAATAAATTAATAAGAAACTTCCTATGGAAAGGAAAAAAAAATCAAGAGTAGCTTTGGACAAACTAACATGGATATATAAACAAGGGGGATTACAGTTACCAAATTTCAAAAACTATTACAGGATAACACAATTAAGATTTTTGTCAAACTTTTACCAGGCGGGAGAAAATCCTGCTTGGCTTAAGATTGAGTTATATAAATTAGAGGAAAATGTTCCTGAACACTTACTTTATAAATGGGATGAGAAACTGGTGCAACATAACAACCTACAATACTATATCATATACTAAAAATATGGAAGAGAATACATCTGGAACAAAGGATGATAAATTATCAAATACCAAAAATGTTATGAATGCAAAACCCATTAATTCCTTTTACAATGGATAATTTATTCTTCAAGGAATGGGCAAGAAAAGGAATTAAAAGAATAAAAGATTGCTTTTTGGGAAATAATTTATTGACATTCAAGCAGTTAAAAGATAAACATGGAGTATCACATGGTACAATATTTTTGTACCAGCAATTGAAAACATATTTAAAGGAGAAGCTGGGAGCTAGTCTAAGGTTACCTGAGAGTAGTTGCTTTGAATATTTATTCACAGACACTGTGATATTAAAAAAAATGATTACAAACATGTATAGTAAATTACAAAACAAGGAAAATGATGAAGTAATATATAAACCCAAACAATGTTGGGAAGAAGACCGAAATATACATGTAAAGAATGAAATATGGATGGAACTATGTGTAGGTACCATGACTAATACAATAAACACACAGTATCATATGATACAATACAATTGGCTCCATAACTTGTATACTACACCTCAAAAATTAAAAGAATGGAATCCAACTCTATCGGACAAATGCTTTTGTTGAGAATGTAGAGAAGAGAGAATGGGAATGGTTGGGTTAGTGATGGTTGGTGTGGACTCAGGGGTCAGAAGGCCTGTTTCTGTGCTATATCTCCCCCTCTCTCTGGCTGTGTCTAGTTAGGCTGATTTCAGTCTTCTTGTGGTAGGAAAACAATGTTGAAGTTTTGAGACACAAACAATTGAGATGGCAGATGTTGAAAGTTGGAGCAACAAACAATCTGCTGGAGGAACTCAGTGGGTCGAGCAGTATCGGAGAGAAAAAAAGAACGGTCGATGTTTTAGGCCGGAACCCCCCCCCCCCCCCCCATGAAGTATTTTTTGAATGCTGAGACTTTATTCTTTTTCAACAGGAGTTGACGATTGCTCTCCTTGTATTGTGTCAACAGTTGCTTCCCGCTAAAGGGTATGCAAGGTTCTTTAAGTGAGGATGTATTATGGAATCTTTCAAAATTTGCGATCATCCTCAAATTATGCACGTTTCTAATTTGTGAAATCTTATTTAAATTGACTGAGAGATTTGTAAGTGCAGTGAAAAGTAGTTTTTCATAAACTGTTTCAGAAAATGTCAGAGAGAAGGTCACTTGTCACTCATACTGATTAAATCTCTGTCTGGTCTGCATGAACATTGCCTGATAATTAGCATGAGACTTTGATAACATCATCGTCACCAGCCAGTTGATTTAGCTGTCTTTGCTCCACAATGAAGAGGATAAATTCCATTGCATCTTCCAGCACAGAGGGAGGCCATTCAGTCCATTGTGTCTCTGCTAACCCCATGAGAGTTATTTTCCTTTGAAGCTCTGTCCAATTTTATTTCATGTTAAAATGAAATCAAGCAATAAAATTAGATATTGCTAGTGGTTCTCAGTAGATCAGACAGCACCTGCAGAGAGAGAAGCAGTTACATTTCAGATTGATGATGTGAAAGTCTGAGGATATGCCTGGACATACCTTCTCCTCTTGATCCCACTCCCCTTTAGATCAATTACTGATGTGATCATCTGTTAGCTTTGCTCCAATCCCTGGCAGTCTCCTCCGTCTCCATCCCAACATCCTCCTGCTCTCTTCGCTGTTTTCAGCTGCCCGTCCCTTTTTACAATGTCAGAGGTTTTTTCAGCTTTGAGCTTCCAGAGATCTTATTCTCTGAAGTAGGTTTTCAGTTTCCGGTTGCCTCGGCCTTTTGCACTTTCTGATGAAGACTCCTCCCACAGTAGAACCTGCCCTATTTGCTTGCCTGCTCTCATTCTCCATTTAAGTTCCTGCGTGAAATTTTTGGAAATCCTGTCCATTTGAGTCCCATCAGAATTGAAAGCAGCTACCGTTCTCGAACAAGAAAAGGGGAAATTGTAAGAATTGTTTAAAAAAAGCTTGCATTTTATATCTCAGAACATTAGTATCGGCGATAATGATTTCCTTGGGAAGCTAGCAGGGATCTTCCTGATTATTTGGAATCTCCAAGTGCACATATCCAAAGAAATGATAAACCGTGCACAGTAAAAATCAAAAATAGTTGAGGTCCTGTGGGTATGTGTGTGGATTCTGAATCTTGGAGGGTGATGCTAGGAACATAATGTCTCGAGAGGATGGCTTTAAACACATGCACTTGTCTATTCCACACTGTATGTACGCAGTCAATCCGCTTATACATCATTCATTTATATCCTATTTATATTCATTTCACCTGCAAAACAATTGATTCACATCCAAACATTACATCCAAATTTGTTCATGGCAATAAGTGTATTGTCATATATATTGTACAATGCACATATGCCTGAAGTTCTTACTTCCTTCAGCTGAGTAGATGTTTTAAGGAAAAACTATAAGAATAAACTAATTGAATTAAATTAAAAGAGACAATATTACATTAAATAGATAATAAATATTCACGGTAATAAAAGTGATCCAATAGTGCAGTCTGTTCATGATTATTGTGCCAAGGGGAGGTTCAAGGATCTGATAGCTGTTGGGACGAAACTATTCTTGGACTTAGAGGTGCAGGAATTCAGGCTTCTGCACCTTCTACCTGAGCGTAGCAGTGAGAAGAGGCTGTGACCAGGATGATGGGGGTCCTTTATGATGTTGGCTGCTTTCTTGAGGCACCACCTCCCATAGATGTCTGCAGTGGATGGTAAATCAGTTCCTGTGATGAACCTGGCTATGTTTCCTACTTTCTTCAGCCATCAGTGTTCCTGGGCACTTGCATTTACAAACCAGGCTCTGATGTAACCAGTCAGTATACTTTTCACAGTGCACCTGATGTAGAGGTTTTAGAAGATTTAATCTTAGTACGGTATCTGAATCGCTTTCATCTTCTCAGGGGAACGCATCATTGCCATGTCCCCTTTGTGAATGGAGTAGCTCTCATTTCTTGACTCAGTTCAGTCGAATGGTGCTTCCAGCTCTTCTGGAATACTCCCAAGGTCACATGATTCTTCCAAGTTTTCTTGCAACTTTCGTACAATAATTTACATGTACTCTTCTGATTCCTTCTGCTGTTTTCACAAGATTTCTTTTCTACCCACTGATTTCAACATTCATTCTAACATCCCATGTCCTGGCCAACAAGTTTTGATAAATCCCCACTCTGGCTGGGTTCCACTGTTTCCATTTTCACCTGCTCCCATTCTGCTCTTCTCAACCTTCCACCAGTGGCCTCTATCTCTACTCTTTTCTACAGCCCTCCCACCCTCATCTACCCTGATTCTTGTCACCTTGATCCCTTCGCCCTCTTTCGATGCTTGCTGTCTCCCTTCCCAGTTTTGTCTCGTCAAATGGTCCCGACTCAAAACGTTGACTGACCATTTCTCTCCGTGGGAGCTGCCTGACCTGCTGAATCCCTCAGCTTTTTACTCAGTGGAACTGCCAGACAAACTCAAACTTGTTTCTCTCCATAACTGGAATTGTAATTGTGATTCTGCCTCAAATCTTTTCTTTCATTTTTCCTCGCGTTTTGCCTGAACTGTCCTTTGAACCTTCTGCATATTAATAACTCAGCAAGAGTGTAAACCACTTTGCCGAACACTTTTCTGTGGGACTAAGCCAACCATTTCATTTTCTCTCACATGTCTGTCCTTGACCTCATTCACTGACAGGCTGAGGGCAAACATAAACTTGACGAACAGCACTTGGGCAGCTTGAAACCCAAAGGCAAGAACATAGTTTTGTCAAACTTTAGGTAACTCCATCTCTGTCTGGTCCATCTCTTGTTTGCCTGTTCTTACTTTTATCTTTAATCCCCCCCCCTCCCCGTCCGCCATGATCTCTCCCTCATCCTGTCTCTCCACCTCTCCCACATCCTATTCCCTCTTACCCCCCCCTCAGCTTCTCGCTCCCTCATTTTTGTTTCCCCCTCAATTTCCTTGATATCACCCCTTCCTAATTTAGTCTCATTAAAAAGTCATGACCTGAAATGCTGACTGACCATTTCTACCCGCGCATGCTGCCTGACCGCTGAGTCCCCCAGCAGCTGGAGTTCACGCTGTTGTGCCATGTGGTGGTGTTGTCCGAGCTCTGTTCTGATCTCCCAGCCATGGGAAATATCATTAAGCTGGAAAGAGTGCAGAAAAGCTGCATGAGGATGTTACTTGGACTCGAGAGCAGGGGGGCATTAGAGGTTAACAAAACCACGAGGGGAAAAATGAGGCAAACATTTTTTTTCCCAGTTTGGAGACTCCAAATGCTGGAGGGCATGGATTTAGGATGAATGAGGAAAGATTTAAAAGAGACCCAAGGGACATATTTTCTGCACAAACGGTGGTTGCTATATGAAAAGAGCAGCTTGTGGCCCTGATAGAGGTGGGGGCAATAGCAATGTTTAAAAGCCATTTGGACAGGTACAGTGACAGGAAAGGTTTAGTGGAGGAGAAAGGACCAAGTGCAGGCAAATCACACTAATTCATGTGGACAATTGGTCAGCAAGGACAAGCTGGTCTGAAGGATCTTTGCACCACATCATTTGATAGTGAAAAAAGGAAATGCTTAATAAAATCTCATTTGATAAAGGTATCTGCATAATCTTGCAGATGGTGTAATTGTTCACTAGCTCTTCACGAGATATTTATCCAACCCAGACCAATGCACAAAAATTGCCTGTTGCTTTTCAGCTGACCACGTTTTTACTGTGATGGTCTTAAAACCTGTCTTCTCAGTTTACTTCGTTTGATAACTCAAAGTCCTGATTCAGAACACGTTCCATGGACAACTCTTATCATTGGTGAATGTACTGTTTTAAGACTTCATTCGGACATTGGTCTGGGACATGGGGAGAACATACAGGCGGTGCTGGATTCAAACATTGGTTGCTGGTACTGTAGTACACTAACCATGCTGCCCAATTTTGAGTTTATTAACATTTTAGGAACTTTTTGGAGTTTGTAGGGGTGTCATAAATTGAGTGTTCGTAACCCGGGGATTGTCTGTAGTTTATCTCTTTCTGTCTTCTCCTGTTTTTGAATAAAGGAGTTACTTTTGCTATTTTCCAATCAAATGGAATCGGGGATTTTGGCAAATTAAAACTAATGCATCAACCTTCTCATGGCTTCTCAAATCTGGGGTGAAGTCTGTCCAGTCCTAAGGCTTCTCAGCTCCCCCACTCCACCAGTTTGCTGAATACTGCTGACTATGTGATTGCCAAGTCAGGCACTCCTTGGCATTTCCCTGACAGCTAGAGTGGCTGTAGGAGCCTTCTTTTGGATATGCTGGCTTTGTGATTTGTAAATTCATAACCTGGTTTGAAGTTGTTGAGAATTTTTGGAATATTTTTCTATTGGACCATAAAGTAATGGAAAAGCTTGTTCCAACCTATTTGTCGCTGGCAGGAAAACAAAAGCAATACGACTGGGCACAAATGGGATGGAGCTTCAATTTATTCCTCTCATAACAAGTGAATAGCAACATCAATACTGTGACCTATTTGCTGCAAACCATCCATAAAATATTACAATTATTTCTGTGCAGTTTCGTTGGCTGGTAAGGACCTTCCATTAATCTTCAACTGAGGAGTCCACATGACACAACACATCCTGCAAAAATGGAGCGTGGCTTCTGAATGTATGGTCTGGCTGGGCTCATTTTTTAGGGTAATGCAGTTTTCATTAGTATCCAATTTCTTTCAGTGAAAGTGTTGCAAGGAAACTGCTGAAGCAGTCCTTGTTCACCAGCTCAAGCAATGCTGTGGAGTGCAATAATGGTGTCTGGTAGGAGCTTTTCAGAACTGGAGTTTCAATATTGCTTTGGATGCCTTTGCTTTCTTTATTCAGCTGAAAAACATGTATTTCAGTTCCCAGTGTAAACTTTGCCTTCATCTGTCTACATTGTTAGGCTGCCTTTAGTTTTGATGGCCTCAAGATTCAGTTTGTTGTCATGTACAGAAAACACACAAAAATCTTGAGCAAACAGAGAAACTCTGCAAGTCAGAAATGAATAGAAATGGTCAGTCAATGTATGGGTCTAAACCCTTTATCAAGCCTAAGAGAGAATGTGTGAGATTACAATTATAAAGTGGGGGCTAAATGGGGTGAGGGTTAGAGAGGCAGCATCTGCAGTTTTTTAATCATTTTTTTTTGGTAATTTTATTTACAACACGATAGAAGCCAAATTGAAACCCGCGCCACCCAATTACACCTAATTAACCTACCGACCCTGTGTGTTTTTGGAAGGTGGGAGGAAACCACCTGGGGAAAACTCACGCAGACCACGGGTAAACGTGCAAACTACTAAAAGTCGCTAACCGTTCTCTACACAATAACCTTTCCTTTGTTTACCCTAAATGGAGTCACCAAACTAATCCAACACCATTGTTAAAATTAGAAAGTGAAGACAAAGAAGAGCCCCTTCAGAGAACTCGTGTCCATGGATCCTTCAATGTTACCTCCTCCTGTGCTGCCATAATATCCACAGTGTTGAACCTGAGTTCAAGGATTCCAAATCACTCTCAATCCCCGAAGCGGCAGGGAACCTTCAGCACCTGTGACAGTTCAGGAGAGAAACTCATTTTCATTATTGTCGTGTCCTCCCTCTCACCCACTGGCTTGATTCTTTATACACCTACCCCCTCCACCGAGCCACCTTGACTTGTTCCTTGAGATGAGGCAGCAAGGCTAGTGTAGCAGTTAGCGCAATGCCATTACAGTGCCAGCGACTCGGGTTTGAACCAGTGCTGTCAGTGAGGAGTTTGTACATTCTCCCTATGTTTGCCTGGGTGTCCTCCCATGTTCCAAACACGCACGGGGATTGTAGGTTATTTGGTGTATTGGGGGGGGGGGACACAGACACGTAGGCTGGAAGGGTCTATTACCATGCTGAATGTTTAAAAAATGTTGTCCATTGGGTCCCTAGAGCTTGTGCTCTCCATAGCTGAGATCGAGGATGACTCATACCTTATTTATGATTGTAGGGTCATGTGACCTCTGAGATTGGAAGTGACCTCACCTGTTAATCAAGGGTCAGATCTGCTCACCTGTGAGGCTCATGTGTGATTGGACCTTGCAGTTGACATTTGATTGGCCCTCCAGTTGTCAATCAATGGCTAGATCTGCCCACACGAGATTGGTCCTTGCATGAAAAGTGGATGGACCCTGCATTGAAAAAGCAGCACATGGAGTTTCTCCCCTTCTGTTTTTGCTGTTGCCTGGAGACTATCACAGGCCATGGGCAGCAGTGGAGGGCCAACTGTATGGGTCCATCCCAGATCCCAACCTGTGGGCAATGCTGGAGACCAGGTTCATTTGATATACTTGATGGTTATAGTTAATTTACTGTTTATTAGTGTGCTGTGGCTGCTGGTGATAGAGAGGGTTGGTGGGTACCATGTATTTAACCCTTGTGTTCCTAATCGGGACTTGAGAACATGATTTATTTGCACCTGATGTGTAGTTATTTGTGTATTATTGCTGTGTATGTGTGTGCCTTTTTTTGAATTCCCCTATGCATAAAGACCACTGTTCGTTAATTTGTGTAACTGAAACTGTATCTTCAGCTACAAAGGTACGTAACTGCACCTGCTTAGTCGACTACAAAGAGATATTGTAAAAGACCTAATGAGAAGCAACCGTGGATTCTCCGAGCCCAGACCACTGCACGGAGAGTCTGATGTGAACCTTGAAAACACTATTTAAAGCAAGAAAAACTCTGTATTAATTGAATGGATATAGCAGAAAGAAGTGGGTAGCAACAGCTCCTCCTTTATGCTCCCCACTCCTGCTAGCGATATGCAATTAAGGTTGTTTGTGTAGCTCATTTGTTCTGCTGTTGTTTTATCCTGAGGCAATACAGCACAGGTCGACTTTAACATTGGCGTAGTCGGCAGGGATGTATGGGGTGTCTAGGGAGGGGTAGCATCTCTGGTGGGGGGGGCCTGCCATGCCCTTTTTGGGCAGCTCATCCACCTTTGGTCCCCACCTGACACTCAGCTCTCACCTGTGGCTCCAAGTAGCTGTAGCATGTGCAGTGGCCACACCCTGGTAAACCGTCTCGGCAGACAGGCTAAACCAGGTTAGGGTATCCGACAGGTCTTTGACCCTCGGTGAGGTAGGGGATCTGTCTATCCTAGTGTGTGAAGTTTGGCCCTGGCAGATTGAGCAGAAGAGACCAATTAATGGTCCAACGGTCAAGAAGGCAGGCCCAGCAGTGTTGTGGAATCCTAAGAGCATGACAAGACACTTGGGCATCCAGGTCGTCCACTGCAGCAAGAGAGGTCTCCAGCCATAATGGTTGTCTGTGCCATTGATCAAGGTCTCTTGTGCCCAGAGAGTGGGATCCCCCAATGGCAATGGCTGTTCCACTTAAAACTCCATCACAAACAGGTTTCTGTTGTGAAATTTATCTCAGTTAACCCAACTCGTCAAGTCCTGCGATGATGGGGAAGTGGTGAAGCAACAGGTGGAGATGACCACTGGCAGGTGTAGTCACAAACCTGCACATAGGTGTCTTTGGACCAGTGGTCGTTCGTCTCTGTACCTGGGGCAGCAGAGATGTCCGGCAGCATCCAGAGTGACTGGGCAGTCCTTTTTAGGACAGCACTGCCTACCCTCACATGAGGGGATGTCCCAAACATTGCCTTCCTCCTCAACAGCATCTAATTAGCTAACCACAACTGGCAGATCATCTCTTTATGTACAAGAAAAATAAATCAAAGAAAACTCATTTTTGGAGCCAGGAATGTCCACACCTTGCTGGATAGAGACAAGGTGGCAAGGCCTGAAACCCAAACAGCACTCATTGGGGCTGAACTTCACCGTTATTGCATTGACATCGCTGCACTCAGTGAGACCAGGCTTGTAGACAAGGGTTCATTACAGGAAGCAGTGAGTGGATATACGTTCCCTTGGAAAGGAAAACCACAGACAGTCAACAGGATCCACAGAGTAGGTTTTGCAATCAAAACTGCTCTCCTGAAGAACAACCCTGTCTACCCACTGGAATCAATGGAAGTCTCATGAAGTTCCACTTTCCTACCGGCATATCACCATTGTCAGTGTCTATGTATCAACTTTCGTGAGTTCAGATGAAGACAAGGAAAGTTTCTCTGAGGACCTGGACCAGACTATTCGGAAACCCCCGGGAGTGATAAACTCGTCATCTTGGGTGACTTCAACGCTAGGGTGAAGATTGATAATGACGACTGGGATGGAGTCCTTGGGAGACATGGAGTGGGAAAACCAAACAGTAATGGCCTGCTGCTTCTGAGTAAGTGCGCCGAGCATAACCTGTCCATCACTAACACGATGTTCAAACTAGCAAACAAGTCCTAAACAACTTGGATGCATCCTAGGTCCAAACACTGGCACTACTTGATCTTCAAGACATCACCATCACCTGGGCCATGCAAGGTGCTGAATGTTGGACAGATCAGAGGCTGGTTTGGTCAGTCCTCAACCTGCACGCAGCCCCTTTGCATCGCAAACTATCAAAGACTGTCAGAGTGTCAACCAATATCGGCAGACTATGAGATTCAGATCAAGTCCAAAGTTTTCAAGATGTATTTAATGAAAAACCTTCCAGAAATTCACTACTTGTGGGAACCTGCTCTGAAAAATAGAAGCAGACTGCAACAACTCAGAATGAAAACCAGAGTGCATCAAGATTGGTTTGATGAAAACTATGAGACCATTTCAGCAGTCCTTCAGGCCAAGAACAAGGCCTATGCTGTCTGGGAAAATGACTTGTCATCTATCTCAAAGAAAGACAAGTTTAAACACCTGCAGTCCAAAGTATATGCGGAAATGCAAGACAAGTGGTGGGAGAGAAAAGCTGAGCAGGTAGAATGCATGCCACCAGAGAATTTCTCAGCACCATAAAGTCAGTTTATGGTCCTTCTAAATCAGGATGCTCCCCCTTGCTGTCATCAGACAGGTCGAGCCTAATCAAAGACCAGAAAGGACTCAAAAACCGCTTGGCTGAATACTTTTCCAACCTACTCAATAGGCCGTCCACAGATGATCCTGATGTCTTACAGCACATCCCTCAGTAGCCAGTCCTGGATGACCTAGACCCATTCCCCTCTACTGATGAGATCAATAAAACGACCTTGCAGACAAATTCAAATAAAGATACAGAGCAGGATGATATTCCTGCCGAGATCTGTAAAGCTCTAAGCCCAAATGCATTACAGGCGTTCCAAGACATCCTGGAAGACATCAGGATCACAGAGGAGATGCCTGTCAACTTCTGCAATCCCATCGGGGCTCTCTACAAAAATAAGGGAAGTAAATCAAACTGTGGAAACTACAGGGGTATCTCACTGCTGCCTATTGCAGGCAAGATGTTCCCCTGTATCCTCCTGAACAAACTTCTCACTGTCTCGGCAAGGAATCTCCTGGAGGCGCAGTGCGGCTTTTGGCCAGAATGGAGTACAGTGGACATGAGATTGGATGTGAGACAAGTTCTGGAGAAGTGCATCGAGCAGAGCAAGCCTCTTTACTCTGATTTCACTGACCTGACAAAGGAATTTGACACTGTAAACAGGGAGGCTCTCTGGATCTTCCTGAGATGTTACGGATGCCCAAGGAAATTCATAAAAATGATTCAGCTGCTCCATGATGGAATGACAGGACAAGTCCTCTGCAGTGGTGGCTCAACAGCTGCACCATGATGGAATGACAGGACAGATCCTCTGCAGTGGTGGCACATCGGCTGCATTTGCCATTTCTAATAGGGTGAAGCAGGATTGTGTACTAGCCCCAGTCTTGTTCAATCTGTTCTTCTCTTGCATGTTGAAACATGCTGTCCAAGCTCTGGAGGAGGGAGTGTGCATCAGGTATCGACTGGATGGCTCTCTCTTTGACCTTCACTGCTTGAACACATGGATGAAGAGCCTCTACACAGTCATTCAAGAAACCCTTTTTGCTGATGACTGTGTGCTCTGGGCGCACAAAGATAGTGATCTACAGTTAATGTTGAACAAATTCTACACTCTGCGGCCTGACCATCAACCTGAACAAGACAGAGAAAAGGAATCAAAAGAATAGAAAGTTGTTTTTTGGGAAATAATTTATTATCTTTTGAACAAGTGAAGTACAAATATGGTATAACTCACGGTACAATGTTTGCATACCACCAACTGAAAACCTACTTGAAGGACAAATTGGGAAGCAGGCTGAGGTTAGCAGAAGGAAGCAGCTTTGAATATGTGATTACAGACACAATGATAATTAAAAGATTTATAACAAACATGTATATTAAGCTGCAAGAGAAAGAGAACGATGAAACAAGCTGTAAACCCAAACAAAAGTGGGAACAAGATCTAAACATAAAGATAAAAAATGAAAAATGGGAAAAGCTATGCTCCGGAACTATGAGAAATACAATAAACACGAAGTTACGCATGATACAATCTAATTGGTTACACAGGCTATATATCGCGCCCAAAAAGTTAAATAAATGGGACCCAACAGTATCAGACAGATGTTTTCGCTGTAAGATGGAATCGGGAACAACAGTACATGCAATTTGGGCTTGTGAGAAAGTGGAAAAGTTTTGGGAAGATCTAAATCAGGTATTAAATAAAATCACAAAAAGCAACTTACCAAAAAATCCAGAGATCTTTCTTCTAAGTAATATAAGAAGTAAAGAGCTAGGCCTCGACTTGGATGAAGCACAAAAAAGATTTATTATGATAGCCTTAGCTGTAGCAAAAAAATGTATAATGTCAACCTGGAAATCAGAAGAGAGCCTGAGAGTACAGCAATGGTACATAGAAATGAATAAATGTATTCCATTGGAAAAAATAACATATAATTAAAAAAATAACGTCACAGTATTCGAACAAATTTGGGAACCGTACATGGAACACAACAGAGAAGGCCTACCGTGGACCTCCACCCGCTAAAATGACAGAATGAGAAGATGATGAAATGAACTGACCCAGTGTGTAAAGGTAGATGACACAATTTTCTTGTTTATTTTCATTGCGTGATGACATTGTTTAATGGGTTTTGTTGAACGTTTAGTGGGTAGGAAGGGGGGTGGGAAAAAGGGGAGAAAATTACACTGTGTATATTCAAGAGGGAAATGTTTGTGTGTATTTTGGTTAATATGGTTCATAGTGTGAAAAATAAAAAAATTTAAAAAAAAAAACCTGAACAAGACTGAAGTATTCCATCAGTCCATGCCAAACACCAACACCATAGAACCAAGCATCACTGTTGATGACAGCCAGCTAACAAATGTAAAACAGCTTCAAATACTTGGGGAGCATCATCTCAAGTGATAGGTCTTTGGTCAAAGAAATTGACTCCAAGATCAGGAAGGCCAGCCTCTGGGGAGGCTGCGTGCCAGAGTGCTCAATCAAAGCAACATTCGCATCTCCACAAAGCTGGAAGTCTACAGAGCTGTGATCATCCCTTCTCTCCTATATGGATGTGAGACTTGGACTCTGCTCTGATGTCACATCAAACAAATGGATAAATTCCACATGAGCACCCTCCCTTCTATCCTTGGCATTCGTAGGCAAGACTGTATTACACAAATTCCACCAGCATGGAGTCTCTGATCATCAGAGCCCAGATGTAGTGGGTGAGACACATTATCAGAATGAACGACCACCATATGCCTCACCAGCTGGTCTATAGTGAACCAAAGGTTATCCACACAAGCACTATAAAGACGCTGTGAAGGAAACCCTACACTACTGTGGCATCCAGCCAAGAGAACTAGAAACTGCAGCTGCTGACTGATCCCATTAGCAAGCTCTGTGCTATGAAGCCGACACCAGTTTTGAAGACCGGCGAAGCCAAAAACTGATGGAAAACCGTGAACGGCGTCACAAAGCAGCAGCCACGGTTATTACAAAAATGGACTCCCAGTGCCCCCATTGTGCTCAACTCTGCGCTTCCAGACTGGGGCTGCAAAGTCATCTTCGTGTCCACAGATGAACTGCACAACAATGTGTCTTCTTTGAACTGAAGAATGACCAATGTAATATGAAGTCAGCAGGATCTTGCTGGGACCATCGGGACACCTCGGTCTGAATAAGTGGCATGTGGAGTTCGAGAAGCAGAAAGAGAAAAACAAGGGCACCTTCAGATCCCTGGGAGAACTGAGGTCTCTCATCCGAGGTAGACCCGACTCCTTGCCAAGATCAACAAGGAGCCTAAAGAGAAAGCGCAGGGGATACACAAGTTAGTGTCTGGGGATGGGATAAATTTTAATTAGGAAAGCAGCCATAGTTGCCAGGATAACATAAAGATCAGTTCTGCAGCAAAACGGGGCAGGCACATGACAAGTTGCTGTCTGAAAGCTGGGATAAATTTTAATTAGGACTTGCGGCAGTACAATTCAGACCTGCAGTATGATAACATTATGGTTCAGGAGTTGGACAAGAGTGATGGGGGAAACCTTAGTGCAACAGATGTTATTGCACCCGAAAAAGCAGATAGAAAACTGACAATTGTCAGCTGCATTAACAAAGAGATTAGGCAATGAGGGATGGCCGGTTGGCGGTACGCGGTCCGTCAGGGAGATCGAGAAAGCAGAACAATTATTATGGGAAAAGGATGCAGGAAAAACGTGGAAGAAGTGGATTGGAGAATGGAAGGAATGGAAGGAACAAGGTTTGAAGGAATGGAAGGACAATTCAAGGAAGAAAGGGATAGAGATATGTACAAAGGAAGGTGCACCCAAGGATTGGGAGGTTTTAAAAGCTGAACGTGAATAGGATGGTAACCAGGGGTAAAAGTGAAGAAATGATGAATGTAAGGCACAGAGCCAGATGATTACAGCAGCCAATAACCAATCAGAAGACCCCAGGCATCCTGATAACGAGGATGAGGAATCAGGATTCCTTTTTATGGGCATGACCATCCCCTTATGTACTCTCACCTCAGATATAACCATATATAACCACTTACAGCACAGAACAGGCCAGTTCGCCCCTACTAGTCCATGCCGTAACAAATCCCCACCCTCCTAGTCCCACTGACCAGCACCCGGTCCATACCCCTCCAGTCCTCTCCTCTCCATGTAACTATCCAGTCTTTCCTTAAATGTAACCAATGATCCTGTCTTAACCACGTCTGCCGGAAGCTCATTCCACATCCCTACCACCCTTTGCGTCAAGAAATTTCCACTCATGTTCCCCTTATAATTTTCCCCTTTCAATCTTAAACCATGCCCTCTAGTTTGAATCTCCCCCACTCTTAATTGAAAAAGCCTATCCACATTTACTCTGTCTGTCCCTTTTAAAATCTTAAACACCTCTATCAAGTCCCCCCTCAATCTTCTACGCTCCAGAGAAAAAAGCCCCAGTCTGCACAACCTTTCCCTGTAACTCAAACCTTGAAATCCTGTCAACATTCTTGTGAACCTTCTCTGCACTCTCTCTATTTTGTTTATATCTTTCCTATAATTTAGTGACCAAAACTGTACACAGTACTCCAAATTTGGCCTCACCAATGCCTTGTATAATTTCATCATAGCCTCCCTACTCTTGAATTCAATACTCCGATTTATGAAGGCAAACATTCCAAATGCCTTCTTCACCACACCATCTACCTGAGTATCAGCCTTGAGGGTACTATTTACCATCACTCCTAAATCCCTTTGTTGCTCTGCACATCTCAATAGCCTACCATTTAATGCATATGACCTATTTAGATTTGCCTTTCCAAAATGTAACACCTCACACTTATCTGTATTAAATTCCATCAGCCATTTCTCAGCCCACACCTCCAGCCTTCCTAAATCACCTTTTAATCTACGGTAATCTTCCTCACTGTCCACAACACCACCAATCTTTGTATCATCCGCAAACTTGCTTATCCAATTCTCCATCCCTACTTCCAGATCGTTAATATATATAACAAACGATAGTGGACTCAGGACCGATCCCTGAGGAACTCCACTAGTCACCGGCCTCCAATTGGACAAACAATTTTCTACCACTACTCTCTGACACCTCCCATCCAACCATTGCTGAATCCATTTCACTACCTCCTTATTTATACCTAATGCCTCCACCTTTTTTCCTAACCTCCTGTGGGGAACTTTGTCAAAAGCTTTACTAAAGTTTAAATAGACAACATCCACAGCTTTCCCTTCATCAACCTTTTTTGTAACCCCCTCGAAAAACTCAATCAGGTTTGTCAAGCATAATCTACCCCTGACAAAACCATGCTGATTACTCCCTATCAATCCCTGTACCTCCAAATATTTGTAAATACCATCCCTCAGAACACTTTCTATCAACTTACCCACCACAGACGTCAGACTCACGGGCATATTATGATGCCACAAGCCCCCCCCCACTGGCAGCAAACAACTAGAGCACAGGTTGGACACAATAGCTGAGTGAGTAAAATCTCACGCAAGGAAGGAGGTCTGACGAGACCACCACGGAAGAGACGGAAAGCATGTTTCCCCTCCAAGTTCACGTAGACTCACGAGCCCCTATACTGCATGCCCTAGCTGCTCTTTGTTCCCCTCAGAGGTGGGTGGTTGATTTGCCACCACTACCACTCTTTTCCTATCTGCCAAATCCTCATGTTACTCGCTGGTATGGTCCATGTGGGCAAGACCAGGACAAAGTGCAGTTTTATCAGCCCTACGGAAGCTGTTTTATTCTTGTACAGTTAATTGGAGAGGTTGAAGGCCCTCCTGGGTCTGCCTTGATTGCCCAGGTTCCACAGGAATTATGGAAGCAAATGGCCTCTAACATCCCCATGTTACCTTCTCTGTAAACAAGGGATTGGGGGTGCTAACACAGCACCCAGTGGACAAAGTTGACCCAGGAAATTGGCATTGTCAGAGATTCCCACAGGGAACTTTAATATACTGGTGAGAATACCAGTATCTTGGAATTCTCACCTACCATCAGCCGAAGGAAAACCAAGGGGTTCCCAATTAAATTTGGTCAGCATCCCCCCACGAAGTTGGCCTTACTAATTGTCATCCAATATGCACCACCCTGAAGCCTGAGGCCCAGTTGCCCTCCATACCACAGTATCCATTAAAGGAAGCAGTGTGGGAAGGTATCATAGACCTTATCAACTCCCTGGTACAACAGAACATTCTTGTCCCCTGTCGCTTGCCTTGCAACATGCCGTTATTTCCGGTTCCTAAGCCAGGCCTGTCAGAATGGAGCTTGGTACAGGATTTGCAGGCTATCAATGATGTGGTGGCACCGTTACACCGAATTGTTCCAAACCCAGGAACTATCCTTGGCTTATATACGCAGCATCCACTATATTTACTATCAGTGACCTGATACTCTCAGCTTTTTTTGCTGTGCCCTTGCACCCAGACAGCCAGTATTCTCTTTGCCTTTACTTATGAAGGGCGGCAATGCACCTGGACTAGACTGCACCAGGGTTTTATTCACTCACCCACGTTATTCACAATTAAGAAAAGAAGCGTAACAAAAAGCCCAAAGCTGTGTTATCTGTCAAAAGAATAAAATAGGAACACCGTTCAAATGTCCCCCAGGACCAATGGGATAACCAAAGAGCCATTTGAATGCATGCAGATAGATTTTATGGTATTCTCCAGAATATAGAGTTTCAGGTATTTTCTGGTCTGATGGGTATTTCATGAAATAATACCTAGGTTTGGATTTCCTGCCAATGGGCCGTACTTCAAGGCCAAAGTAAACAATAAATCATGCCAGCATTTCAGAATAGGGAACAGTTCCACATCAACCACAGGCCTGCTGAAACGGAAGAAAGGGCTAACACTTGTATCTCATTGGCGGAGACATTGCTGCGACTGATCAGTCACGGCTACTCGGGCGACCAAAAAAGTGGCTTGTGCTCTCACCAAGGCGCCGCGATGTCACCAGACAAGGTGACAACCAATTCACCCGGAAGTCACGGCGACATCTCCACGATGTCTCCAGCAGTTGCTGAGACATTGCCACAACATCTCCTAAGTCTCCTTGGTTTCCAGCAGGTCTTAGCGACGTTGCGGACAAAATTAGTCTCCGCAACGTCACCGCAACTGATGGAGACGTCACGGAAACCTGCTGGAGATTGGAAAAAGTCTCCAAAAAAATCGAGCATGTTTGAATTTTCTGTGATTCCCCGGAGACCCGGCTAGTCTCCAGGAGACGTCGTGGAGACATCTCCGCAACCAGCAGAGACTCGAGTTGCCACCAGGTAACCACCTAGTCTCCAGGCCAATGAGGTAGGCACTTAATGGTACTTTAAAGAATAAAATGGCCAAACAAACAGAAGAAATGGGATTAGGATGGCTCTATTTGAAATGTGCCCAACCCTATACGTTGGTACCGGACTAACAGTGGTTGATATTTTATTTGGTCGCCCTCTCTGTACGCCCTGGGGAGCAAATAAACAAATTAATACATGTCTAGATTTGCACACCTTAAATGATAGGATGATCATATATGTTCAGGAATTAACTGACATTCTGAGACAACTGCACCCATAGGTATGAGAAGCACAAAGATGTGCTCATCCGAAAATGGGATAAATAAAAGTTATCACCTCACTGGAAGGGACCATTGCACGTGCTGTTAATAATACTGACAGCTGTAAAAATTGAAGGACAACCTTGCTGAATTCATTTGTTGGACTGTAAATCTTTGATTAAATAAGAATGTTGTGGCTAATACTGACAATTTTGGGTGTATGGAACCCAGAGGGGAGATTGTAGTAAACTTAGGAAAAAACACCTTTCTTTCGTTATGCTGAAAAAGTGTCACAAATGGCTTGTTGGGTCTGCATCTATACCCCAAACTGATCAAGGAGTCACTAAGTACTTGGTGGTGCCCTTAAATCGTAGTGAAATATATTCAGTGCAGTCCTTCTCCAACTGTATAGGAGGCTCTGAGCGAGAATGGTGTGAGGATATAATAGAAGATTGTGGCTGTCAGTGTTTTGAGGGATGGTCTGTCTGTAAGTATACCCACCAGCATATCAAACCTCAGCATTCCTATTGGTTATCCATACCTGTCCTGCCGCTGCCGGGCCTGGAAGATACCTTGTGCTACTGTAATAATCCCACAGGTGGAGACCCAATGAATGTGGGGTACAGCCAATGTAAAGAAAATCAGACTTTAACTTTGGGTTAGCATCTACCCCCCCTCCTCCCCCCCCCCCGCCCCCCCCCCCCCCCCACCATCTCCTTGACTGGCAAATGTTGTCCACAAGGAAATGTCCACCAACTTCAGTCGATGGAGCCAGATGGATTTGTGGGAAGAGAACTTATTTCTGGCTTCCTGGTGAAAGCTTGGGTGATGTTACAAAGAGAAATAAGAAATGGGAAGGGTGTTGTTATTTGGCTTACCCAGTGCCACATTTTCGCCTTGTTTTTAATGTAAAAGACCATCCAATACATCGCAAGGATAACCTGTATAATCAGGGAATACTGTCTCACCAGCGGGGCATTTCAGAATCTGAAAGATTCTGGATGGTCGCTTTTCCCTTGCATGGAACAGCCAGAAATTCAAGGGAAATTATTAACCGCCTTCCCTGGGGGGGGGGGGGGTTTGATTATGTTAAAGATCAGATGCAGGTAGCCAGTCCTGAGCTGAGGGCTGAGGGCAAAATCAAATGGCTTTGGATTACCTTTTGGCCGAGAAGGGTGGAACATGCGCCTAATTGGACAGGAATGTTCCACTTAGATCCCAGATGAGTCGGAAGATATTACTTCTCTACCTGAGCACATACAGCTTGAAATCTCGAAGCTCAATAAGATAGGTGCAGATCTGTATGACTTTCACTTAGGGTCTCCTGGATTGTGAAACTTTGGAGGACTGTTTAGTGAGCGGGGGGTGGGCACTTTAATGCATTATCTTATTATTGTATTTTAATTCTTATGTGTTTATGCATAATATCTAGTTGTTGTATCCACTGTACCAATCCTTCCATATTGTAGTTATGAAATGATAAAAGGAAGAATGTTGAAGGGGAGGGCAGGAAAATGTAAGGGTGCTCGGGGGCTTCTGTTATAGAAAATAAATGACATAAGTTTGTTAGTATTAACAGACAAAGGAAAGTGGTCAGACATCATGTAATCAAAACTGCAAAGCACAGCATAACTGAAACTGTACCTTCAGCTACAAATATACATGACCACACCTGCTTAGTCAACTACAGAGTTATTGTAAAAGACCTAATGAGAAGCAACCGGGGGATTGTCCGAGCCAAGACCACTGAATAGAGAGTCTGATGTCAACCTTGAAAACACGACTTAAAGTGAACGAAACTGCATTAATTGAATGGGTATCGCAGAAAGAAACATAGCTACACCTACTCCTCCTTTATGCTCCCCACTCCTGCTAGCGATATGCAATGCAGGTAGTCCTCAACTTATGACCATAACTGGGACTGAAGGATTGGTCATAACTTGGATTGGTCATGTTGGATTCGCATGTCTTAAATGAGGGGTTAAAGCAATTTTTAAAAAACATTTTCAACAAATTAATGCAGGATGGTAAAACATAGGATTCTGTCGACACCGTGGTTAAGTGAAAAAAACACACAAATGCTGGAGAAACTCAGCAGGTCAAACAGTGCCTTTATGTAGCAAATTAAAAGATTCAGAACCAATGTTTCGGGCTTGAGTCCTTCATCCTTTAATGAAGAATCTCAGCATATGTACAGTTTAAAAAAAATTATGGCCGTATGTGTGGGTGGACATAATTCTTATAAGTTTTAAAAAATACTTTATTTTTTTCATTTTTCCACAAATATATTCATACAGTCTTTAAACTTTTATACCTTTCAAATATATATAAAATATTTTCAAACAAAAGAAATAAGAAAATTTTCCCCCTTTTTCCCTCCCTGCACCCTGCAGAATAAGAATATAACTTTTCGTATTGTCAGAGTTCTCATTTCTTTCATAATTCTTTTTTTCTTTGAAGGGATACGTTTACAATTGGACCCCAACATAACCTAATTATGCTTGCCATATCTTAATGAAAGGGTCATTTATTTTTTAGGTTAAAAGTGATTTTCTCCATGGGTGACGTAGGTTGTAAGTTAAGGACTAACTGTAAAGGTTGTTTGTGTAGCTCATTTATTCTGCTGTTGTTTTATCCTGAGGAGATACATCATGATTGACTTTAACACACCTACATACCAGGAAAGAAGTAGTGGTGTCCATAATGCTTGGCTCAGGTGCCCATTTCCACGTACATCTCCAAAGCAACAGAGTAGGGCAGAGGTTCTCAACCTTTTTCTTTCCACTCACTTGCCACTTTAAGTATTCCCTATGCCATTGGTGCTCTGCGATTAGTAAGGGATTGCTTAAGATGGGATGTGAGTGGGAAGGGAAGGTTGAGAATCATTGCTCTAGACTCAATTGTTACTGAAATATTTTGCTTGAGAAAAATTGTCACTGGCCCATTTCCTTTGGAGTATGAAACCGTGCACGTAACGAGTCAGTTAGGTGGTCTTCAACCATTTTCTTTCCATGCATATCCCTTATTAATCAAAGAGCACCTTTAGCAGAGGGAATACTTAAAGTGGTATGTGAGTGGAAAGAAAAAGGTTGAGAACCACTGGAGTAGAGCTTAAGCCAGTCCCTGGCACAGCCAGAAGAGTGCTAATGTTGGAAGGAGAATAGGTTCCAGGGAAACAAGGTCATGGGGTGTTGCTGCTAGTGGAGCCACTGTCTTACAGCACCAGAGACCTGGGCTCAGTACCTATCTTGGGTGTCGTCTGTGCAGAGTTTGCACTGGTTCTACACAAAGCACCCTGTGGCCACATGGGTTTCCTCTGGACGTACCTGGTTTCTTCCCACATCCCAGAGATGTGCAGGTTGGCAGGTTAATTATCAGGTGAGTGGTAGACTGTGACAATTTAGCTAACATTCCTTGTTGGTGGGAAGTTGCTGAGCACATTTGCTACAGTGGCAAACTATATTTTGAAAGAAAAAATCATTTATTTTTCTTCTTGATCCTTAGTAACACCAGTCTTCACTCCTTGCAATGTTGAACAAGATTATGGAACTATTATAATGTTTTCCAGATCACTTTGTCGAGCATGGATGCTAATTCAGTGACTGTTTAATGAATAAGCAGGTTGTCACTTATATTCATAAAAGTGAGAAGCTACAGCAGAGAGAACAATGTATTTCCTTCAGCAGATCGATCAATAACTGCCATTGGTTGTCTTGTTGTCATGTTTCTGATTGGGGATAGCAGATGGAATGGCTGTGTGATCTGAGACAGATCCTGCCCTGCAACTGTGTGCTGGTCCACTAATTATTGTTATGCATCTCCCAAGAATTGCATAAATATAGGTTTAGGGATTTTGTTCCGACATTACTGTTGCTGGCCCTTTTGGTTTGCAAATCGTCTGAAGTTCTGAAAGGTCAGATTAGCTGTTCCTCATTGCTTGTAATGAGATACTGATGTGAGCTCAGAATGACCCGTGTGTTATGGCAAGTCCCTTTGGGTCTGAAAATAATGAGGGGAAGCTGGTCACGCTGAAGCTCTCCCATCACCTGTGTGTTCGCTGTTAAAGGGGTGATCACTTGGGCTTGGACAAGGAGTCTGCATCAGCCTAGGAGAGAGCAGCACCACTAATTGGAGCATGACTTCATTGCCTCTGTTCCCAAATGGCTATTCAGGGAGAGAAACAAAAATTAATGAAAAGTTGAACAATCCTGACGATCCCCAAAGCCTTTTGCAGAGACTGAAATGGATGGGGTGCTGACATCGCTGAAAGGAGAATACAGTGGTCAATTTGTGCAAACAGCATCAGGAAAATGAGCTGAAGTTTTCTGCATGTTGCTCCAGGGATGTTGGTCAGGCCTTCACTGAGTCCACAGTGGCCACCCATTTCAATTCCCTATCCCATTCCCTTGCAGACATGTCTGTCCATGGTCTCATGCACTGCCATACTGACACCACCTGCAGACTGGAGGAACAACACTTCATCTTCCGACTGGACACCCTCCAACCAGATGGCATTAATATTTCGTTAAAGCCACTCCCCCACCCCACCCCCCACTTCTTCCCCTAGTCACCTTCCTTCAGCTTGGCCTCTCCCTTTCATGTCTCCTTTTGCTCAAACGTGGTAAATTCTTACCTTGTTCCTTATCATATCCAGTTAACACCTTTTGTTGTTTTGGATTCCTCCCCCAATCAGCATTGTCTGATTTTGGAAACTTTCTGAGATCTCCTACTTCTGGTTCCTTCTGCTTAGGCCTCAGGCCCGAAACATTGGCATTATATCTTTGCTTTTTTTGGACACTGAAAAGACCGGCTGAGTTCCTCCAGCATTTTGGTGTGTTCTTACTACAATTACAGCATCTGCAGACTTGTTGTTTCACTTCATGGAGAATTTCCTTGCTCCATGCAGAATGTAGAGTCGCACTGAGCCGATACTACATTTATACTCATCCCATTCTCTCTGGGTTCTCTTCAACCTCCCCCCCTCCCCCCACCAGCTTCAACCACTCACCCACACACCACAAGCAAGTTCCTGGAGCTGATATGACCACCGATGCACACCCCTTGGGGATATGGGAGGAAACCGGAGTACCTGGGGTGGAGGAAACTCACACAGTCACAGGGAGAACCTGCTAGTGCCTAGACAGCGCTGGAGGCCAGGATCAAACTCGTTCCCCCAGAGCTGAGAGGCCGTGGCCCTTACAGCTGCGCCACTCTGCATTGGCTTGAAAGGATCCCTTGTGCACTCACCCAAAGGGATGGGCAGAGTCTAAGTTTAATGTCTTGTCTGAGAAATGGGGCTGCTGGCAAGGTATCATTCCCTCAGTACAGCAGGGGGAATATCAGCTAAGATTGAGATGGGTTTGAACCCACGTTCATTGATTCCTGTGCGACGGTGCAAACTGTTAAGCCAAGGCTGCTAATCCATGGCTGAGATATCCAGCGGTGTGTTAAATCTGAATGCACAGGAGCTTAGTGCAAGAAAACTGACAGCACAGCTTTTACTCTCCCCACTGGTGAAGGAGAGGCCCCAGATGTTAGGCGACATTCAACTTTCAGTGGATTAATTTGAAATGTTCTTCCTTGTTTTTGGTAATTAGATAAAAGGAATCCAGAGAAGCATTTCACGATCTGGTGGTGGGACAGGCAGTGAGACTGATGCCAAACAACTGTGGCAAAGTGGAGGGGAGGAGCAAGATAGAAGGCGAATGGCGATAGAAGTTAATAGAGTGAGGTGCCACATGCTTGTGAGAGTCTATTCCCTTGACTCTACTGTCCCCAATAACTACTCCATATCTCTTCTCTCTCCAGTCTTGAATGGCTCCCTGAACCATGGTGCCATGGTCAGGTTGATTTTAGATTTATTGCCAGCGGGCAAGGCAGAATTACCACTAATTGTTAATGCAAAAAAAACTGTACACAACCTACACATGTAAACAAATAAAGAAATGTAAACAAACTGCAATAGAGAGAGGACAAAAAATCAATAAATCGTAAAAGTCCTTAAACGAGACCCTGATTGAATTTGTTGTTGAGGAGTCTGATGGTGGAGGGGTAGCAGCTGTTCATGAACCTGGTGGTGTGAGTCTTGTGGCATCTAAACCTCTTTCTTGATGGCAGCAGCAAGAATAAAGCATTTACTGGGTGATGTGGATCCTTAATGATTGCTGCTGCTTTCTGATGGCAGCATTCCCTGCCAGTGTTCTCAATGGTGGGGAGGGTTTTGCCTGTGATGTCCTGGGCTGTCCACTACTTTTTGGAGGGCTTTACGCTCAGGGGTATTGGTGTCCCCATACCAGACTGTGATGCAGCCGGGCAGAACACTTTCCACCACACCTCTGTAGAAATTTGCCAGGGTTTCTGATGTCCTCACCAAACTCGCCAGGAAGTAGAAGTGCTGACGTGCCTTCTTCATGATGCCATTAGTATGTTGGCTCCAGGAAATATTCTCCAAGACAGTGACTCTCAAGAATTTAAATTTGCTCACCCTCTCCATCTCTGATCCCCAATGATCACTGAATTATGCACCTTCCTGAAGTCAACAATCAGCTCCTTAGTTTTGGTGACATTGAGGGCAAGGTTGTTGTTGGTGCTCCATTCAGCCAAGTTTTCAATCTCTCTCCTGTATGCTGACTCATCACCTTTCTACCATGGTATTGTCAGGAAATTTGTTGCTGGTGTTATTGTTATAACTAACCACACTGTCGTAGGTGTAAAGTCAGTAGAGCTACGAAAACAGCCCTGTGGTGATTCAGGATTGTAGAGGAGATGTTCTTTCCAATCCTCGCTGATTGGGGTCTAAAGGTGAGGAAATCCATGATCCATTTACACAGTGGGGTGTTGAATCCCAGGCCTTGGGGATGATGGATTTGAATATCAAACTGTCATTTAATAAAGAACTTCCTGATGAATGCATCTTTGATGACTAGGTGTTCCAGGGCTTTGTGTAGAGCCAGTGAGATGGTATCTGCTGTAGACCTGTTGCTCCAATAGGCAAACTGGAACGATTCCATGTTGCTGCTTAGACTGGAGCTGATATGCTTCCAATCCAGCCTTTCAAAACATTTCATCACTTGATCTAAGTGTTACTGGTCAATAGTAATTAAGGCAAATTACTACACTCTTCTTGTGTATTGGTATGATTGTCACCTGTTTGATGACTGTATGACTGCCTTTTGAAACACAGTGTCCAATTAACTTCCCAACCCACACGCTGTTGCGTTTCCCCACTCAAACTGTTTCCATTTATAACGTAAAACAGCCCCTTGGGCCATGATACTCAAATTAAACTAAATCTTGGCTACTTGCACATTATCCATATCTCTCTATTCCCCACATGTTCATCTGTATCATAAACCTCTTAAATGCAACTCTCTTATCTGCTTCCATCACTACCTTTGGCAGCCCATTCCAGATACCCACCTTTCCATGTATAAACTAAAAATTACCCACACATCTCCTTTAAACTCTCGCCCCCCCACACAGATCATCTAGCACAACCATTCTTAAGCTTTTTTTTGACTATGCCCCCCCGCCCCCCACCAAGGACTCTGGTCACTGTTTATGGCATCCCTTCCCTGTAAAGTTCCTCCGCACTTCTCTTTGACTGACTACATATAAATTATACAAAATATTTATGTTCTGTGAGGGGAAAAGAAAACCAGGCTTTTATTTAAATGTGCAGAGGCCTCCAGGAAGGGTGTTGGGGGGAGGGGCAGTGTAGGGTCTCTGTTTTGAATGGCTGTTCTAGTATGTGACATCTTAATCCTGGGAAAATCATAATCTAAAAACCTATCCTTTCTTTGCTTTTGTTCATTTTATAAACTTCTCTCAGGTCTCCCCTCAGCCTCCGGCACTCCATAAAGAAAAATCCAACTCAAGTTTTTCCACCTTCTCTTTTTACAGCTTATACCCTCCAATCCAGGCATGATCCTGGTAAATCACTTTCTTCTGTACCTTTTCCAAAGTTTCCACATCCTTCCCATCATTAGAGACAATGTCCTCTCACATCTTAGAAACCCCACCTTCCATCACCTCATATACACAGACTGGAGTGATCTGGAAAACAGGACAATTGGTCACAGATATTAATGGTTGCTCTTTCCTTTGTAATTACAGAAGTTGCAATTTATACACTGGCACTGAACTTTTCTAAAGGACCAACTTTTATTATGTTGTTGCCCAGAAGGAGCATTGATTATTTCTGAGAAACTGATTTGAGATATTGTAGAGCTCGTCGAAAGAATCAAAGACTTGTTGATCCAAACCAAGGCTTTTATTAGCAAAAGACAGGAGCTCTTCACAGGTGGCCGACCAGTCCGGAATGATCCGACCTGGCTAGGGACACAATCCTTTAAGGCCCAGACAGTAGGCGTGGCTAAGCTCTCAGCCAATCGCTGTAAGAACAGTCTAGATACTGTAACTATATACACTATATACATTGGTGATAGATCTGTACTATCACATTCACCCCTTCTTGGAGAACTGACCCTGGAAAAAAAACCAAAAAAAATGAGGGAGAGAATGAAAGGAAGGGGTAGGTCGTCGGTCGCGGTGGTTGGGCCCCGGCGGTCGTCAGCGATGGACGCTAGGGTGAGTACCTGGTTGGCCGCAGCGGGTCCCCAGTCGGTCGTGGTGGCCGCTTCGGCGGCGGCGTAGGCAGCGGCAGATGGGGAGTGGGCAGCAGCAGTGGTAGCGTCGGCCTTGGGGGTGTCTGTGGCGGCGGCAGCAGCAGCGGTAGCCACAGTTGGGACCGAGCCCGGGTTGAGTGTTCTGCACGGGGGCGAGAGACGGGCCAACACCATGGTTGCAAGGTGGGCTGCCCCTTCCGGGTTCGGCGTCTCCGTGACGTCAGGCGTTGCCGTGCAGGGGTGCCCTCGCTCTCATTGGATGAGAGCTCTGGGGAAGAAGAGTTTGAATGGGATAGTGGCGATTGAGCTTCACACGAGGCACTGTGTTTGCTGGCGGCCATTTTAGACCTACAGACTGCAGCAAAGTGGCCCTTTTTAAGGCACTTCTGGCACCTGGCTTTTCTTGCTGGGCACTGGGACCTGCTGTGCTTGTCCCTCCCGCAGAAATAACATTTTGGGTTCGCACGGGGCAGTGTAGCAGCAGCCGACAGGCCGTCAGTATCTCGGGGAGTGGTAGGGTAGAAGGGCACTCTACTCACATCAGAACGAGGGGCCCAGTCCCTAGAGAGCTCGGTGGACTTTAAGGCTGCATCCTCCATTGTGATTGCAATCCGGGCCACGTCCTCTAGTTTTTCTACCCCTTGCTCGAGCAAGCGCAGCCTCACTTCGTTCGATCGGAGCTCGGCCACATAGGCATCCCGGACGAGATCGTTTGTGATCTCGGCAGCAGTTTTGTCCACACAGTTACAGTCTTTGCCCAACACCTTTAATACTTGTAAATATGCCCTGCTGGACTCGCCGGGCTGTTGCTTCCTCAACGTAAGCAAGAGCCGGGCATGAACTCTGTTCATCGGTTGATCATACAGTTCTTTCAGTACCTTTATAGCTGTGGTGTAAGTGGTCTCATCCTGGATGTTCTCGTAGACTCTCAAGGACACCATAGACAGCAATGCTGTTAGACGTTGGTTATTCTCCTCTACCTAAATGAATCTCAGGAAGTTTTCAAAGCTCAGCAGCCAGAACTTAAAGGCTTTGAAGGCTGTAGCTGACTGTGGGTCGATATCAAGTTTTTCTGGCCGAGTCAGACGCTCCATCCCTTTCAAAAAAAAATCTTTTTTCTTTTTGCTAATAAAATTGTGGAGCTTGTCGAAAGAATCAAAGCCTTGTTGATCCAAACCAAGGCTTTTATTAGCAAAAGACAGGAGCTCTTCACAGGTGGCCGACCAGTCCAGAATGATCCGACCTGGCTAGGGACACAACCCTTTAAGACCCAGACAGTAGGCGTGGCTTAGCTCTCAGCCAATCGCTGTAAGCACAGTCTAGATACTGTAACTATATACACTATATACATTGGTGATAGATCTGTACTATCACAGATATATAGAGAGAAATGGGAGCTACTGAATTCATCATAGGAGAGCGTCACTGAAGGCAGGACAGATGAGAACGTGTCCCACAATTTACTGTGAACAAATCCTCTTTTAACAGGCAAACATCTGGAGGTGCTAATGGAACAATTCAACCCAGGGACAGGCCCTTTACTCCATGTGTCTGCATTGATCCTGATGCCAAAAACTAAATTAAATCCCAGCTGCTCGCACCTGATACATATCCCTCTACTCCCAGCATTTGCACATATCTGTCTGAAAACCTCTTACATAAGTACATAGGAAATAGGAGCAGGAGTAGGCCATCTGAGTCATTGAGCCTGCTCTGCCATTCAATAAGATCATGGCTGATCTGATTAAAGTCTCATCTCCACCTACCTGCCTTTCTCCCATATCCCTTAATTCCCCTACTATGTAAATATCTACCCATTGTTTGTCATCTATATCAATGTTCTGGATAATAATGTGGTAAATTGGATCAGCAAGTTTACAGATGAGACTGAGACTGGAGGCGTTGTGGACAGAGAAGAAGGTTTTCAAAGCTTGCAGAGGAATCTGGGCAATGGGATGAAAAAAGGACATACACGGTAAATGGTAGGGTACTGAGGAGTAAGGTAGATTAGAGGGATCTGGGAATGCAGATAGGTAATGCCTTGAAAATGGCATCACAGGTGGATAGAGTTGTACAGGAATTGGGATGTTATGTTAAAGTTGTATAAGATATTGGTGAGGCCAAATTTGGAGAATTGTGTGCAGTTTTGGTCACCCAACTACTGGAAAGATATCAATAAGTTGGAAATAGTGCAGAGAAGATTTACTAGGATGTTGCTTGGACTACAGTGAAAGGTTAAACAGGTTCAGATTTTATTCCCTGGAGCGCAGAAGAATGAGAGGAGATTTGATAGAGGCATTTAAAATTCTGAGGTGGAATAAACAGACTAAATGTAGGTGGGCTTTTTACACTGAGGGTCGGTGAGATACAAACCAGAGGACATGAGTTATGCTGAAAGGGGAAGAGCTTAGGGGGAACGTCTTCGCACAGAGAGTGGCGGGAGTGTGAAATGAGTTTCCAGCTGAAGTGGTAAATACGGCTCAGTTTTAACATTTAAGATGAATTTGGACTGATACATGGATGGGCAAGGTATGGAGGGCTATGGACTGGGTGCAGGTCAGTGCAACTAGGTAAAAATAATGGTTGGCACAGACTAGAGGGGCTGATGTGGTCTATTTCTGTGCTGTAATTATTCTATGGTTCTACCCAAATACAACTACCATATCAGCCCCTACCTCTTCTCCTGGCACCTGTTCTAGGCTCTCTGTGTGTTTTAAAAAAAAAAGAACACTTAAACACATGTCCTCCAGTATGTGACTTTTTTTACCCTGGGGAAAAACTGATGTTTACCTTTTTAATGCCACAATTTTTTTAACTTAATTGTCCTCAAGAGCAATCTATTTTCAAAATGTTTATTTTGTTGTTTCTTTCTGTCATCATCAGACTCATGAATGAACCCCATAATGTTAAAATGTTCTTGACTTTGTTCTGTATCACCTGTTCCCTCTCTTTGTAACTCTGCACTTCTGTAATGTTTTACTTGCTGAACTGTGTATGGGATTTCTAACTGGACTGCTCGCAAAACTAACTTTATTTCTGCCCCAGGATAATAAACTTTTTAATGTTTTAAAATTTTTTTGACCTTGCATGCAGTCGAGTACATAGTTAAAGAGTACGTACAAACATAAATCTATATTTATTCCATGATTATTACAGCCCAGTCCCCCAACCCCCACCCACCCAGGAGAGACCTAAAGAAAAAGATGTAGATATAAAGAAAAGTAAGAAAAAGGTAAAGAAATAGAAAAGAAAAAAAAAGCAGATTCGACTTTTGATCATAAGTTCATATTCGATTTAATTTTTCTTTGGAGAGGATCAACATAGGTCTCAAGGGCTAGGAAGAACACAACTAAAAATTTACACCAGAAATTTGTAAATATGGATGGCAAACTTATAAAAATATTTCTTAACTTATAGGTCATCTTCTCCAGGGGAATACAACAATATATCTCTGTGTTTCAATGGGCCATACCTCGATGTGAATCAGACTTCTAAGTAACTGCTATACATTTTCTGGCAACTGCCAGTGTCATTTTAACAAATTCTATTTGAATTTTAGACAGTTTCGGTTTAGGTCTTATCCCTGTAATGTTCCCCAGTAAAAACAATTCTGGGTTTTGTGGAAATTTAATTCCTATGGATTCCTTATTTCCTAAATCTACCTAAAAAGGTCTCACTTAAGAATGTGACCAAGTTGAATGTAGGAAGGTTCCTACCTCCTCCTCATCTAAAACATCTGATGTCTGATTTTAATTTATTTAATTTCTGTGGTGTGAGATATAATTGAGGGAAAAATTGCATTGTACTAATATTTATCTTACATTGATTGTATTAGTCATACTTTCCCAACATAGTTCAGACCAGGTTCCTTGCCAATTCTTACATTTAAGTCTGATTCCCATCTCTGCCTGGACTTATGAACCCCCTTGCTTGGGGGTTCCCATTTGAAGTAAGAGATACACTGCTGAAGTGAATTTCTTTGTATTCGCCTTTCAAATCACTATAGTTTGGTAAAAACATTGTTGGGCCCAATTTATCCCTTAGGTATGCTCCTATTTGAAAATAGCAAAAGATTACATTATTAAGAATGCCATACTTATTTTCTAATTGTTCAAATGACGTCGTTTGGCCCCCGCTCATAACAATCTTCGATGTATTTGATCCCTTTACAAGATCATTGTTCATTGTAAAAGGTATCAGACATTTAGTCTGTTATGATTCAAAGGGGTTTTGGGAGATAAGCCCACTTTGTTCCAATATCAATATTATTTTATGGCAAGTATTTAGCAAACGGGTTTCATTTTCACCAGTTAGTAATTTCACATCTCATTTATATAAAAAAATCCTCTGCCATTCTCTCTCCTATTTTATCCAATTTTATTTTCACCCAAGCAGATTTCTCTCCTTCCTCAAAAAGAGGGTAAGAAATCTCATCTGAGCCACTTGATAGTAATTTTTAAAATGAGGGAGTTGTAAACCTCCCAGTTCATATTTCCATGTTAATTTTTCTATGGTGAACCTCGACATCTTACCCTTCTAAAGAAATTTTCTGACATATTTATTCAACTCCTGAAAGAACATCTGAGATAATGGTACAGGCAGTGTTTGAAAGAGATATTTTACTCTTGGAAATATATTCTTTTTAATACAATTGACTCTTCCCACTAATGTTATAGGTAGGGCTGTCCATCTATACAGATCTTCAGATGAAGTACAATGTTGAGACGTGTTTGGTTCTACATTTTGGCAGTAGAAATAAACAGGCAGAGGACTATTTGGATGGGGAGAAAATTCAATCTTCAGAGGTGCAAAGACACCTGGGCATCCTCGTGCAGAGTTAATGCCCAGGTGGGATTGGTAGTGAAGAAGGCGAATGCTATCCTAGCATTCATTTCAAGAGGTATAGTATATAAGACTATACTATAGAGTACTATGTATAATTTTAGAAAGGATGTGATGTTGAAGGAGGAGGTATAGAGGAGATTTCTAGGATGATTCCAGGAATGCAAGGGCTAGTGTATGAGGACCATTTGACAGCTCTTGGGTTGTATTCGCTGAAGAATAGAAGAATGAGGGGGATCTCATTAGAGACGTCTTGAATATTGAAAAGTTTTGACAGAGTGAATGTGGATAAGATCTATCCCTTGATGGGTGAATCGAGGACAAGGGGTCATAGTCTTAAAATCAGAAGTTATCGAATTAGAACAGAAAGGAGGAAGAACTTTTTTAGTTAGAGGGTCGTGGATCTGTGGAACTCACTGCCGCACAAAGCAGTGGAGGCCAGATCACTGGGAGTATTTAAGCAGGAAATGGATAAGTGCCTCATTATTAAAGGTATCAAGGGATATGGGGAAAAGGCTGGAAATTGGAACTAGGTGTGAGCATAATTCAGCTTAGTGTAGAGTCACGGAACAGACTCGATGGGCCTAGTGGCCTGCTTCTGTTCCATTATCTTGTGAACCTTTTTAAGTAAAGGGTAATAAATAATTCAATTTTTAGTTATTATCTGTATGCATTCCTAGTATTTTATCCCATTTTCCGGTCATTTAAATGGGTATCTCTTTGACACTTAGTCTTCCAATTTGGAGTACAGTTTCTGTAACGAAGTTGCTGATTCTGTCAAATATATCAATATGTAGTCAGCAAATTAATTAATTTTGTATTCCTCCTGGTTGATCCTAAATCTCTTAATGTTTGGGTCTCAATGGATTTCTTCTGTAAGAGGTTCTATAGCTAAAATGAATAGGGCTGGAGATGGTGGGCATCCTTGTCTACTAGGTCTTGTTAACTGGAACGATGTAGAGATTTGTCCATTATTTGCTACTTTGGCTTTAGGCTCATTGTCTAATGCCTTAATCTAATTTGTAAAAGTGTGAGCTCGTCCAAATCTTTTCAGCACATTAAATAAAAAAATCCCACTCCAGTCTATCAAACACTTTTTCTACATCTAATGCCACAACAACACTCAGATCACCTCTCTTTTGTGCCAAATGATTTATACTAAACAACCTGCTTACATTATCAGCAAATTGTCTATTTTTCACAAAGCCTGCTTGGTCCACGTTTATCAATTTTGACAAAAATTTCGCCAGTCTATTTGCCAAGACTTTAACAATAATCTTATAATCTGAATTTAATAATGAAACAGGACTATATGATGATCTTTTTAATGGATCTCTGTCTTTTTCTGGTGTCACAGTAATAATTGCCATTGAGAATGATTCCGGGAGAGTATGTGTTTCTGACACCTGATCCAATACCTCCATAAATAAAGGGATCAACAAATCTTTAAATCATTTATAAAAATCAGAGGGAAACCATCTTCTCCTTCCTGATTATAAACTTGAATTTAAATGCATGCCAACTTGCAGTTAATACTCAGACATAGAATGTGATTGCAGATCATGAAAATGGTTTCTTTAACTTTTTTCAGTCTAACTCTGTTTCTTCTTAAACAGTGCATCTTTCTATTTTCTTCATAGACCTTTCTGTTCCAAAATCCAAAACAACTGCCCCTCACCTCCGTCTTCTTCCCTTTTCCACCAAAGCAACTATATTTTTCATTCTTTAATATTGGGTCTGAATTATTTTAAATTAGTTCTCCAATTTCAGGAAGCGATGCTCAGAAGTTAAAAGTTTGGGAACAGATTTGAAACATCATTGGGGAGCATTTAAATACCTGTAGCCAAAAATATTAACAAGTGATCTAAACATGATATATTATTTGTGACAGAGGTTGACTTTGGCAAATCAACCAATATTGATGATAAGATTCCATAAAAAAGTATAAAATCAGAAACTCCAAATTCAAAGTACAGTAAAACACCCAGTATCCGACCCCTCGATGCCGGATAAGTGAGCGGCATCCACCAGCTCTTCATCCTGGGCGATGTTATTGCTGTTTCACACAGCTGTATTCAAACACCTGCAATGAGCAAAGCATAAATGAGGCACTCCGCTGGCTGAATATTTGCTCTAATCTTCATCAAAGATTTATGTGGTCAGAGAATATTTACTTTTACAATTTTAAACTTACATATGTTTTACCTATTATTTTATTCTAATTTTAATTTGCTGGTTGCTTTAATTCCTGATACCAGGGGTTTTATTGTATTAATAATACACTGGATTCTGAGCACCAGTGTTGATCCTTTAACTGTGTGTGAATATTTCCTGGCAGTTTCTGCGCATAGCCTTGAGAAACTGGAGTTATTCACATCCCTCCCCCCCCCCCCCCCCACCCCATAACTGCTGTAGAAGTGAAAGGTCTACTAGAATGTGCAGGACTGCAAAACAGGGCTCATTTAACACTGAGGTGAGGCATCACTAACCAGAAGAGTTGTTTTTCTGGTTTAAAATAGGTTTGACTCATTCCTTTACAACTCATTTCATTTGTGGTTTAATAAATGTACCTCAATAATAGCAGGAATGAGGGATGTCAAATTGATTTTGCTGATCTCTTGAAGAAAAATGTACATTTTTAATCAAGTGTTTGGTCTCTCCGAGTCCTTTCTGATGCAGGTTATAACACATTGGAAGTGATACATGTAGTTCAGAAGATGAGTGGGGGTTGTTTAATAGGGATGTGGCGAGGATAGGTTACTGGGAAAATGCAGGGCTATGGGATTGATCTGCGAGCTGGGGGGGGGTTATGTGGCTGAATGGCCTCATTCTATGCCAGAAAAAATATGGGCAGTGAGGAGATGTACAAGCAGCTTTGTCCGCACCGTCACAGAATTTGTTATCTTTCCTGTCAGCAATAGCCCCATCTGTTTACATTGCTTCGATGGAGAAATACGGCTTTGTCTGGATTGTGACATTTTTACAGCATGGAAACAGGCCATTCAACCCAACTCTTCCACATTGTCTGAGCTAGTCCTATTTTCGTGCATTTGACTCACATCCCTCAAAACCTTCCCTATCCATCCAAAGTCTGTTAAATGTTGGAATTTTGCCTGCTTCTGACAAATGGTCCGTGTATGCACCACCCTCTATGTGGAAAAACCTGCCTCTTAAATAGAACACTACAGCAGAGAAACAGACCATTCAGCCCTTCTAGACTAAGCCAAACTATTATTCTGCCTAGTCCCACTGACCTACTCCCAGACCATTTCCCTCCACACTCCTCCCATCCATGTACCCATCCAAATTTTTCTTAAATGTTAAAATTGAGTCTGTTTACCAATTCAGCTGGCAGCTCCTTCCACACTCCCACCTCTCTCTGTGAAAAGTTCTCCCCAATATTCCCTTTAAAAACTTTTCCACTTTTACCCTTAACCCATGCCCTCTAGTTTTTTTTCAAATCTCACCTAACCAAGGTTGGAGGAGTTGTGGATAGTGTTGAAGGATGTCAACACTTACAAAAGGATACAGACAGGATGCAGAGTTTGGTGGAGAGGTAGCAGATGGAGTTCAATCCAAATAAGTATATTGGAAGGTCAAACCAGAAGGTGAAGTACAGGGTTAATGGTCAGATACTTTACAGTGTAGAGGAATAGAGGGACCTTGGGAGTCAAATCCATTCATTTCTCAAGGCCTATGGGATGTTGGGCTTCATTGAGTTCAAGAGTTGAGGGGCCATGTTGCAACTCTACAATCTCTGGTGAGATCACACTTGGAGTATTGTGTTCATTTCTGGTCACCTTGTTACAGGAAGGATGTGGAAGCTGTAGAGAATGTATTAATTAATTTTTATTGACATTAATCCTGAGTTATTTTACTTTAGCCACTTTGGGACTTCTGGATTGATCCTAGTGCTGCTACTGACATAAAGTGACTGCCGAAACAAATATATCCTCAGAACTAAGTACACTTTTTCAGATGGGCAGAGATTATGGCTGAAATCCAATGCAATTTTTCATTGAGATTTTCAAACTATAGACATATAAAATGGAAATGTACATTGAAAGTGAATTTCAGAGTTAGTTACTTGGAAATGGAGAGCAACTACAGCTCTATAAAACTAGCATAGCGGTTAGTACAATGCTGTTGCAGTACCAGTAACCAGTACCAGATAACCTCAACATGGTTATCCAACTGCACGAAAACCAACAAGGTCGGGTCAGATACAACAATGAGCTCTCTGAACCCTTCTCCATTAACAATGGCGTGAAGCAAGGCTGCGTTCTCGCACCAACCCTCTTTTCAATCTTCTTCAGCATGATGCTGAACCAAGCCATGAAAGACCTCAATAATGAAGACGCTGTATACATCCGGTACCGCACGGATGGCAGTCTCTTCAATCTGAGGCGCCTGCAAGCTCACACCAAGACACAAGAGAAACTTGTCCGTGAACTACTCTTTGCAGACGATGCCGCTTTAGTTGCCCATTCAGAGCCAGCTCTTCAGCGCTTGACGTCCTGTTTTGCGGAAACTGCCAAAATGTTTGGCCTGGCAGTCAACCTGAAGAAAACTGAGGTCCTCCATCAGCCAGCTCCCCACCATGACTACCAGTCCCCCCCACATCTCCATTGGGCACACAAAACTCAAAACGGTCAACCAGTTTACCTATCTCGGCTGCACCATTTTATCAGATGCAAGGATCGACAACGAGATAGACAACAGACTCGCCAAGGCAAATAGCGCCTTTGGAAGACTACACAAAAGAGTCTGGAAAAACAACCAACTGAAAAACCTCACAAAGATAAGCGTATACAGAGCCGTTGTCATACCCACACTCCTGTTCGGCTCCGAATCATGGGTCCTCTACCGGCATCACCTACGGCTCCTAGAACGCTTCCACCAGCGTTGTCTCCGCTCCATCCTCAACATTCATTGGAGCGACTTCATCCCTAACATCGAAGTACTTGAGATGGCAGAGGCCGACAGCATCGAGTCCACGCTGCTGAAGATCCAGCTGCGCTGGGTGGGTCACGTCTCCAGAATGGAGGACCATTGCCTTCCCAAGATCGAGTTATATGGCGAGCACCAAAGAAGAGGTACAAGGACTGCCTAAAGAAATCTCTTGGTGCCTGCCACATTGACCACCGCCAGTGGGCTGATATCGCCTCAAACCGTGCATCTTGGCGCCTCGCAGTTCGGCGGGCAGCAACCTCCTTTGAAGAAGACCGCAGAGCCCACCTCACTGACAAAAGACAAAGGAGGAAAAGCCCAACACCCAACCCCAACCAACCAATTTTCCCCTGCAACCGCTGCAACCGTGTCTGCCTGTCCCGCATCGGACTTGTCAGCCACAATCGAGCCTGCAGCTGACGTGGACTTTTACCCCCTCCATAAATCTTCGTCCGCGAAGCCAAGCCAAAAAAGAAAGAACCCAGGTTCGAATCTAGCGCTGTCTGTAAGAGTTTGTACGTTCTCCCCGTGTCTGCGTGGATTTCTTCTGGATGCTCCAGTTTCCTCCCACCCTTTAAAATGTACAGGGGTGTAGATTAATTGGGGTATTTGGGCAGCTTAGACATGTGGGCTGAAAAGGCCTGTTATTGTAATGAAAGTCTAAATTTAAAAAAAATTGAATTACTAATGATAGTAATCATTAATTACTTATTGTTTCATCCAAGATAGCACAGCCTCCCTTTAAAATTTACATAGAATATATACAGAGCTTCCAGAAGTCCACCTCCAGTTAATGGAACTTGTAACAGAAATGCTGGGAGCCAAGGTACACCTAATGAACTAAAATGATCTTTCTTTGTGATGTTGTTTGGGGAATAAATATTGAAGAGAGATCCTGTTAACAATTTTTTCTGCACATCCATAACTTCTCTTGCAGTTACAGTCTGTTCCAACTTATTCATTCTTGACCATCTGAAATTGGGTGTAGATTTTTAGAAATTTATTTTGTAACTTTACAATTTCCTCTCCTCACCACTTTCTCTCCCCTTCTTGACTTGCCCCTTGGCCAAGAAATTTTACTGCGTATCATTGTAATGTTTTGGTGCATTTTGCAATTAAATTTTATCTGGAAAATCAGGAATGGAGTATTTACTGTGTGGTTCCTGAACGATGGCAAATTGTATTATGATGCATCCAGAGGCGATACACATTTGGCTGCCACATCTGTTGAACCACGTGAACAGAAGTAGGCATTGTCAAGAGGAGCTACTTGACCAGTGCAAGGCCATTGAACCTGCTGCTTGGGACCTTCTGCATAGGTTTTTTTCTAGCTCTGCACTTAATACTCGCTGTAGGTTGCTTTCTACCCCTCCACTCTCCCGTGCCTCAGTCGTTTAGATCCTGATTCTTTTCTCCATATCTACACCCAGCTCAAGGTTCAGATCTGTCACCATCTTCCTCCCTGGCCCCCTCTCCATTTCTTTGGATTTGTGTGGCGTCTGAGCACTTCTCCACTCTCACCGTTACTTTTCTCGGTCAGTTTGCAGAGACGCCCTCTTTGCAGTTCTGCCCTGCCATCTGTCAAGGACACAATAAAATGCTTTAAATGGTATCCTCAGGCAGACCATTCCATTCTGTGAGGGGTGGGCCCTGATCACAAGGAACTGTGTGCTGATTATGTGGGGCTGTCAGACACCATTGGCTGAGCACGCCTATCCTAGCTTGGGGCAAACTCTGAAATCTGCCCTCATCTGATTTGCTATTCCTGTTTGTGTACTAATGATTCCATGTTCCAATGAGGTCATACTAAAATACAGCACGGTTAGTGCAACACTGTTATAGCACTAGCCACCTGGGTTAAAATCCGCCGCTGTCTCTAAAACGTTCTCTCCTTGTCCACATGGGGTTCTTCTGGTTGCTCTGGTTTCCTCCCACATTCCAAAGATCCACAGATGTGAATGGGCAGCACAGCCTAAAGGCCTGTTACGGGGCTGTATCTCTAAATTGAAATCAAATTAAAACTTGGTTTAAGGTTCTCCCTCACGATTGTGTCATTGCAGTGATCATCTTGGCTTGAGGTGTCTTCCTACAGGTCCAAACCTACTGTTTGTGGAAGTTGTCTGTGTGTTTTCAGCAATTGGTTTGCCCCAGTTTTTAAATGGAAGGGTAGCAGAGAATTGGAAAGAGGGTGGCGTATGATATATTGCTCATATGTTGGTGCGAGCATAGGGACAGGCCCTTCAACCCATGTGTCTGTGCCAAACAAATTAAACTGAATCTGCTTACTTGCATTTGCCAGAGTGGTGAACCTCAGGAATTTGCTACCATGGGCAGCTGTGACAGCCTGCGTGCATTTAAGGCAAAGGTTATGGGGAGAAGGCAGGGGTGTGGGGCAGAGTGGGAGAATGGATCAGCCCATGATGGAATGGCACAGCACGTCTTGATGGACCAAGTGGCCTATTTCTACTCCAGATACCCATTTGCCTCACATTCATGCACCTGTCTTTCAGACGTGATTATTGTATCTGCTTCCATTGCTCATCCTGTTTAAAAATAAATTTGGCCTGCACATCTCTCTCCTCCCCCCCCAAAAAAAACCTTAAACATGTCAGGCAAAGCGAGTGAAATGAACGGTGGTTAAGTGCTCAAGGGAATCATAACTTTATAATGTACCAAATTGTTTTGACGGCCAAAACACCGTGAACAATGGACATGTTTATGTGGACAGTCTTCTGCGGTGATGTGCCTGTCATTTATCCCAAGGGGGCAGAAGATGAAGTCAAATAGGTTTCTTCGGAGCTGTGAATCCCAATCTGTTGCCGTGCTGCCACCTAGTGCTGTAGGCCAGCAATGACAGTCAATTCAAACATCTAATCCACTGAGGCACAGGATCTATCTTCTGCAACCTGTGATTTATTATTGAAACTTGTTTTCTTTTTGCATCTTTGATAGGTGGCAAGACAGAACAAGGAGAGATGTCTCAGCAACACTCCAGGAACTGGATGCATGTCAGGCATTTCCTGGCCTGAGCAAAGATTTACACCTTCAGGAACAAGGGTTCCACAGGTAGGAGAGTTGATTTGAACCTTCCCTGCTTGGATCAGATAGATTATGAGAGAGGAGGTGGGGTTTGGAGGATTGGAAGAAATGGAGGGAGAGGCATAATTTGCTGACATGGCATTAGAGAGGGGCAGGATCAGACCACCCCGTCCCTTTTGCAGCCGGGCGTTGTCGCATCCTTTCTTCATGGTACTGCCCCTACTTACTCTGTGCCCTTGTCTCTCTTTTAGTGCACTTGTGCAGTGTGCATTAGTGCTCCTCATGGCAGCCTGAGTTTGTCTGTGAGGGTTTCAGACTGGAGCAAGGAGGAATTTCTTGGATTGATATTGTTGTTGTCCAACTGCCTGACTTTGACTTGTGGTGGGTGAAGGACAGACGCAGATGCTGGCAGGATCCGCCTGGGGAGAGGCAACTTTGAAGTTGCTGTTGTGCCTGCAATTGTAGGCAGGGTTCTCTTATGAGGCACTGATGTCCTGAGCACAGATCCTTGGTTTTGAATGGTCCCCCATAGATCCTGCTTGGAATACTTTTATTTTTCCAGTCTTGCCTGACCCTGGCATTAAAGCCAATCATCCCACTCGCATCTGACAGCAGTGTTTCAGAATAAGCTTTTAAAATAAATATACAGTGTCCTCCATTATATTTGGGACAAAGACACTTTTTCCTTTATTTGCCTGTGTGTTTCAGTTTTAAATTTATAATCAAACAATTCACGTGATTAAAGTACACATTCCAGATTTAATTAAATGATCTTTTTAAACATAGTCCCCTCATTTCTTGGCACCATAATATTTGGGACATAGTAATGGTATTTATATTAATCATGGTTAGTACTTGCTGCATATTCCTTGCATGCAATGACTTCTTGAAGTCTGTGAATCATAGACATATCCAGATGATGCTCAGCCAGGCCTCTACTGCAGCCACCTTCATGACCTTCTTTCAGGGACTTGTCCCATTAAGTTTTCTCTTCAGCATATAGGAGGCATGCTCGATTGGATTTAGATCGAGTGACTGACTTGGCCATTCATGAATTTTCCAGCTTTTAGTTTTGAAAGTCTCCTTTGTTGCTTCAGCAGTATGTTTGGGATCATTGTCTTGCTGTAGGATGAAGCGCTGTCCAATGAGTTTGGAGACATTTGCTCGAACTTGAGCAGATCAGAAGCTTCTATAATTTCAGACTTTTTATTTTGTTACTGCCACCAGCAGTCACATAATCAATGAAGGTAAATGCACCAGTTCCTGTGGCAGCCAGACATGCCCAGGCTACAACACCCCCACCACGTTTCACAGATGAGGTGGTATGCATTGGATCTTGGGCAGTTCCTTTACACCTCCACACTTGCTCTTGCCATCACTCTGATAGTTAATTTTGGTCTCATCTGTCCACATGATCTTTTTTCCAGAATTCTGCAAGCTCTTTTAATACTTCTTGGCAAACTGTAATCTGGTCATCCTGTTTCTGTAGTTAACTAGTGGTTTGCATCTTGCAATGTGGCTTCTGTAAGACTTCTGCGGACAGTAGACATTGGCACATTCATACCTGCCTCCTGAAGAGTGTTACTGATCTGTCAGACAGATGTTTAGTGATTTATATTCACGATGATGAGAATTCTTCTGTCAGTAGCAGTGAAAGTTTTCCTTGGCCATCCAGTCCCTGTGCGATAACTGAGCTCACCAGGACGCTCTTTCTTCTTAATGATGTTCCAAACAGTTGATTTTGATAATCCTAAGGTTTGGGTCTCTTATTGTTTTAATTTTTTGCTTTTGAGCCTCATAATGGCTTCTTTTGGAGTTTCATTGACACAATTCTGGTCCTCATGTTATAAAATGCAATGACAAACTTTGAAGGCGATCAAAGCTTAGAAGCAAGCCTAGCTTTCTTATACCTGCACCAATGAAGCAATTAAACATACCTGAGCACTCAAACACCTGTGAAGCCAAATGTTCCCAACATTATGGTGTCTTGAAATGGGGGACGATGCATAAAAAATTATGTAATTTCTTATTAAACTTTATGGTCACTGTGCCAGTAAGATAAAAAGCCAATGAAATACAATTAGCATCCAACCAGAAGTTTAAAAAAATAGTGCTATATACAAATAACTACATGCAAATAAAAACCAGTGCATTCAACAAGCAAACAATTACAGAAGTACCGACAGTACAATGTGAGTTCAGTACCACTCAGTGCAGTGATTTAAGGTTCAGCAGGGTCACAGCCCGGGGAGGGGGGGGGAGAGCATTTCTTGACCTGCTGGTTGGAGTTCAAAGGCTCCTGTAGTGCCTACCAGATGGGAGAAGAGTAAAATGTCCATAGTTTGAGTGGGGTCCATTCTTGATGATGCTCTTCACCCTGGCCAGACTGTTCCTGATAGATGTTCTCTATGGTGGGCAATTAAATACTGATAATCCACTGGGTAGTTTTCACCACCCAATGAAGTGCTTTATGATCCGATACAAGACAATTGCCGTACCACACTGAGGTGCTATTGGGAAGTAAATCAGTAAAAATCCATCAGTATCCTGGGACAGGGGTGTACTTTCTTTATGCTCCATAAAAATGAAAGGCACTGTTGTGCCTTTTCGATCAGAGTGGAAGAGTTCAGGGACCAGGTGAGATCATTGGAACCAAGGAATTTAAAGCTTGATACATGTTCCACCACAACTCCATTGATGTTCCAGCACACCTGAAGTCCACAATGATCTCCTTGGTCTTCCGAGTTAAATGCCAAATTGTTGGCAAAACACCACGCAGCCAGGTGCTGGACCTCATCCCTTCTGATCTGGCCAACTACCGTGGTGTCATCTGTGAACTTGATTATGGAATTCGAACCATATATAGGATTGCAGTCAGAGGTGAAAAGAGAATACAGGCGAGCGCTCAGCACATTGCCCTGGTTCATGATGAGATTGCCTAACTTAACAGATTGGGGTCTGTTCGTCAGGAAGTCCAATGACAGAGAGATGAGTTGATGCCAAGCTGATGAGGTTTGGAGGGAATGCTGAAATAAAGTCAATGAACAGCACTGGAGCTGTCCAAGTGGGTCAAGGCAGAGTGAAGTGCTGTGGAGACAGCACCCTCAGTTGACCTATGAATGATAGGCAAATTGATGAGAGTTCAGGGTGATGGGCAAACAGTATATGAGAAACTGATAAAAAATCAGTTTCTCAAAGCATTTTGCAATGATGAGGGTGAGTGCCACTGGACAGAAGTCATTCAAATTCATGGTAGTGGAACGCTTCGGCACTAGCACGATGGTGGCAATCTTAAAGTTCATGGGAACAACTGCCTAGGCCAGGGACAGATTGAAAATGTCCATAAAGACCACATGGCCAGACATACCATCTGGATCAACTGCCTTCTGTACTTGCCCTACTCAGGGAGGCCCAAACATCAGAGATGGAAAGTGAAAGAGGCATTTCATCAGGTGGAAGATCCACTTTGAAGGTGAGCTCCTTGTTCTCTTGATTAAACTGAGTGTAGAAATAATTAAGCACCCTCAGAGAGGGAGGCACAGCCAGAAAGGGGGTGCAGTACTAGATGGTTTATAGTCAGTAATGATCTGTAGGACATGCCGAGGAGTTGAAATGCTCTTTGATCTTTTGTTTGTTTAGCCTGAGGGATTCCCTTCCTTAGGTTGACCCTGGCTGAACCACAAGGTTCAGGGTCAAACCAAAATGTACACAAATAACCTCTAATAAGATCTGGAATGTGCATTTTTAATCACATGTGAATTGTTTGATTCCAAATTTAAAACTGTGGAGTACAGGGGCAAATAAAGGAAAAAATATCTTTGTCCCAAACATGTAATTTTGTATAGGTGATGTGTTATGGCTGCTTGGGGGATGGAAATTCTCCTTTATGGAATTCACAAATTACTTCCCAAAAAGTTGAAATAGGAATTAAAATTTATTCCCTTGGAATATTTGAAAAATGTACAAAAAATAAACCTTTTTCCCGCAGCCCACCCTGTAATGTTTGCCTGTAGATTACAATGTGCAGGTTGTTGCTAAAATTGTAGGTTAACATCAACATGGAGATAACCTGACAGTCAGTCTGAAAGCATGGTCACTTTGGGAGAGAGAATTCCTTCATTCAGTTTAACATCAAGTTCAGCCAAATAATGCTGACTGAGGGTGATGGTTATTGTCCATACGTGGACAATACACTGCTTCCTCAGCAGTGTATTATTCACTTGCTTTGTGACCACTGCCACTTGGAAACACTCTGGTAATCTATACTGCGCCCCACTGGTAAATTTTAAAGATCACCTTTCCAGAGGAAGGAGCCCCAGTCTCTTCAAATTTCTGGAGAAGCATCACTTCCAAAGTTGCATTGACTAAATCAATCTCAGTAGTACAATAAATAACATCTGAAAAGGTTTGTCTACCATTTCTTGATGTGGTCACTGAGAGTTCTGTTGCAATTAGCAAGCCACGATTAGACTGAGGAGCTGAAATAATTAGATTGTGCAATTTTTTATTTCAAAAATAGTATACAAATTGCTTTTATAAATACTGCATCAAAAGTCACGACGTTTGCCTGGGAACTGCTCAATGTATGAGAAACATTAAGCTTCTCATGGTTTGGAAATGTGATGACTGAGCTGGAATGGAAACTTAGACAGAGATGTCTTAGTAGAAAATAAGTAATGAACAGGCTAGTTGTTATTGTTGCCCAGTGATGTGAGTACTGGTATTTCAAAGAGGAGATTGGAAGTATCATACAATCCTAGATGTTTACCCTTCAATTCATTGTAACTTCTAACCACAGAACATTTAAAGATGGCCCAAAATAAGAAAACAATGCAAATTTTATATTTTGCAATGTAAATCCAATGAGTTAATTGCAGAATGAAAGTGTAAACTTGTGTTTAACCAGGTTTTCTGAACTCTGAAGCAGTAACACAGATAATGTGTTTTTTTTTTGGGGACAATGTTGATTAATCAAATGGTTGTTATTTAATTTTTTTTTAACAAAAATATTTAAGCATTAAGGTAGGCTTCACTTGCTGTAGAGCACATGGGCGTTGTGTTTCCAACCAAATTAAATTCGTAGCTATACTATCACAGATCTGAAAATTGTGCAGCTAAGCTGACATTGGTAACATTTTTTTTTATTTCTACAGCGTTAACATTCTAATCCAGAGGTGAAACGTAGCATAATTAGAAAAGAAGGAATTTTTCTGAAGATAATGTTTGACTGAAAGTCCTCAATTTTTCACAGTATCCCCATGAGAGCAGACAACAACCTGTGTGGAATTTGCTTCAAGTCCTCGGCAGAAGATCCCACTTTGGGAACTCCTATGAGAAGAAGGCACCAGTGGCTGCTGGGGAATTACATACTGCCTGCAAAAGGTGCGCTAGGCCTTTTGTGAACATCACATTTGACTTTCTTGGAGCCATCTGGATAATTTATAATGACTGAGGTAATTCTCTGGCACTGAAACCCAAACATGCTCAGTAGATGATCTTCCAATGCGTGGGCTGCTCACATTCCTGTTCTTGGTCACCACACAGTCTGTTGTAAGTAGTTTTTGGGTCAAAGCCAAGGATTTCCCTCTCCTCATGGATACGGAAGGAGAAGGTTGAGACTGATGTTCCAATGAAAAATCTGCAAAGGTACAAAATTGAATTGAGAGGGGAAAGAAAGAAGAGAGGAGGGAAAGGGGAGGCAGTGGGGAGAACAGGAGGGAAAGAGTGAAGGGGAATGGTAGAAGGGAAAAGAGAAGGAGGGAAGACAGGTGGGAAAAAGATGAGTTGGGAGAGAGGGATTGAAAAAAGAAAAGGGGAAGAGGAGGAGGGTAGAGGGAGATCAGGGAGAGGTGGTGTGGGCAGGGGCTGGGGGCTCAATACTCACCTTGTCCAAAATAACTGACTGCATTTGGCGTACTGGCATGGTCTCCTGACTTTAAAGATACAAATACAGATTGGGTGATGGCATTGCAGAGCACCTGTGCTCTGGCTGGAGGTCCAAGCTGGAATCCCCAGTTGCCATTCATTTCAATTCTCCTCACTGTTCCTACAAGACACATCTCTGCCTAATACCTCTTGTCAGGGTGAGGCCAAACATAAAGCTGAAGAATATCACATTCCTCCTGGACAGCCTTAAACACAATGGCATGAACGTTGAACTTTTCTCATTTTTGGTAATGTCCCCTTGTCTGGTTCTACAGTTCCAACTCCCATTCTCACTTTTCTCTCTCTGTCTGCCTGTCTCCTCACCTTCTGTCCGATACTATATTATCTTTTGCCTCTTTCTCTCCCTGCCAAATTTTTCTCACGTATTTTTTGTTAACCCCAGTCAACCCCTGCTTCTACCTGGCATGAGCACAGATCCACTGGTCGATGATGGCGATCCCTCCATCTTTGTACAACTGGAGCTCCTCTCGGCTTGGTTCAAATCGAATCATTTTCGGTAGAAGGCTTCTCATCTCCTTCAGGTCTGAAACAAATGCAAGGATGCAAAATTAGGGATGCCTAGGTTGGGAAAAAAAAACTGCACTCCATCTCAAAGCCAATTCCTCACATCTACCTCAATCAATAGACTTCTGTCTTCAACCAAGTGTAGTAATTCTTATCTGCCTTCCCTTTCCAGAACTCTGTCGTGTCGCTGAATTGTTTCATCCAACAATAGAAGCAAACTGGAATTTTGAATGAATGAATTTTTTTTATTGCCATGTGTACCAAAATACTATCCAGTCAAGTCAACTCATACAGCAAGCAATAATAAGACAGCAGTGCAGGGTATGAAGGAAGTACACAAAAATCATGCAAAGGTATCATCTTTTGCCAGTATGAGAGCCACATCTATAGGGAACGCAACCATCGGAGAGCAGCAGCAATTATCAAGGATCCACATCACTCAGCCCTGTTCTCACTGCTACCATTAGCAAAGAGGTATAGATGCCATCAGGTGCTACTCCTCACCAACAAACTCAATCAAGGACTCTTAGCATTATATTGATTCAAAAACCAGTATTTCACAATTTGTTTACATGTGGACGTTGAGTACAGATTTTTTTTGGCACTACTAAGTGGTAACTCTGCCTCACCCACAGGAAAAAGAATCTCATGGTTGTATAGTATTGATGTCATGTATAAAGTCTGACAATAAATAAGTATGGAGTTATAAACAGATGTATCAAACTTGGATTTAATGGAGCTTTTAGTTTCCAGCAAACCCTCCTTTTGATCATCAACCAGTCTTTCCTCCAAGCATTCTGTCTTTGGCCATTTCAGAGCAATGAGGAAGAACATCAGTGTACATAATAATTACCACAATTAATGGAATCTTAGCTTTTATCCTTGGTTAAATTGTGCGACAAGCAAGTAAATATAATATTTTGGGTACTGCATCTCAGAAAGAACGTACACTATATCCTTGAGTCATGGTGACATAGTGAACACAAAATATTACAAGGATCCGAAGAATTAAATCATGAGTGACATGAAAGTTGATCACATTGTTGGTAATGGGGAGGATAATGATCAGTTGGTGAAATAGGCTGGGCAATGATAGACTGAATTCAATCCCAGTAAGTGCAGGTGATGTACTTAAGGACTATGGCTTGGACACACAAAATTAATGTTAAGATCTTGGGGAGTTGCTGGGCTGTAGGACTCCATGAAGTTATATAAACTACATTTGTATATCCTTCAAATACAAATCTTGTTGAGGTCAGATAGAGGAAACTTTTCTTTAAGTGAGGAATACAGAAAAGGAGTTAGGTAATCAAGCTAAAAGTTTTGCAATTTGAGGGTTATGGAAATCAGATAGTTAAAGCAGACATCAATCAAGTGACTGGTGCTCCCAAATGCAACCTGAAGGAGTAATAAGATGGAGTATTTTGAGCAGGGAATATCTGACGGGCGCTGACCTGACTAGACAACACTGGAATTATTACCGTCCTCAACAGCATCTGTGGCCACAAAGACTTTGTCCAATTTCAGCTCTTTCATTAGGCTGTTAATCTTCTTGGCTGTTGCCTTGATGCTCGGAACATCCTTTCTGTGGCCCCAGATAAAGTCCTTCCTCCTTAGATGCACACCCAAATATGGGCCACCTTTGGCAGTGCCCAATTTCACCTGTGGCAGAGGCATTAAAAAGCTTAGGGTCAGATATCGTAAAATGCACCACAGTACAAAAAAAGATGTTTGATTACAAAGCTGTGTTCTCTGGTTCATAAGCACAAAGCTTGGAGAAAAAAAAGACTTGCAAAAATACTGTTGTAACAGGAGGAATGAATGAACTACAGATAAATATCTGGGAACCACAGGAACAAGTGGTGGTGGTGATTACAGAGACAGTGGCTAAACCAGAGGAGGTGGTGTAATCCTTAATCTCTCATTGATACAAAATGTCTTTTTTTCTATCCTTGCTGAATCATTGCAACTCTTTGCCAGCCTTTGTACGACACACAAAGGAATCTCGATACCTGTGACAATAATAAATAAATCTGTCAAGAGTATAATGGAAGAAATGCAGCAAAAACCCACAAGCAGAAATGAACGACATTATCTTCAACACTGCCATCCCCTGAAAGCTGATATCCATTCACCCCTGGTGAAGGACTATGTAACCTTCACTGTGAATCTCGCTCCATATTCTTATATCTCATGCTGATCACAACCCACCTTCATCTTGATCCAATCCTCATTATAAATAGTGTTGTCCAATTCATCTGTAGAGTTTAGATACTTTGCCCTAAACTCATCTCCAACTAGACGTAGATGTTTGGCAAACACCATGCTTCTCCGAGCCTGTGAACAGCAGGAAAGACAAAACCTAGATTGGTGAAGCTCTTTCCACAATCCTTGAATGACCCAAACTATGTTTTGGCCAGGGATCTGCTTTTGAGTGACCGCGGCTACAATAAGAGAAAATTGGCAGCCAGTTTGAGCAATGCCTGTTCTGTAGACTGCAAGAGTGGGAAGGGGTAGTGAAACATAGTGGATAATTTGGTCAAACATAGGTTGAGCTTGCGTAAAAGATACAAAACAATAACATAATTGGTGGATTTCTGATTACAAGAAAATTGTGGAGACTTGCAAAAATAGATAACAATAGATTCAAGGTGTGTGAGACCTGGTGGAGCATGGATCATGGCTTTGAAGAACCATTGCGCAAAAACATTTTCAAAACTGTAAAAGATCCCGAGACACCTCATATGAGCACATTTGACAAAATTTTAGGAGAGGGTGAAAAGTGCCACACTTTAAATAAAATGTTTAGGGAGTAAAGTCAAAAGAGGTTGATAAAGCAGACTTACTATTAAGGCCAATATGGCTGATGGCAACACTGTCATTATGTACACTGAAACTGTTAGTGGCCATGCATTAGCAAAGCACCATTTTTCTACGATTTAGGAATTTTAAGCGACAGAGGTGTTCTCAGGGGAGAATATCTACTGCTGAAGATAAATCACTAAACTGCATAATTATAGTACTCACATCCCAGTAACTTTTCCCTGCGTAATGGTCATGAAGGAGGTTCTCTGCTCTGTCTAACATTACAGACCTAGAACACAATCAGAAACCTCTTCAGGAATCCTTGCACATCCAACATTGTAGTCAATGGTCCATTTCGAATTTGCCATGCCCCAAATGTATCAGAGGTTACAAAAATTTAAATAGTTAAAGAACTTAAAAAAAAATAGAATTCAGACATTCTAAAATGCTTGCAGCAATTGAAAATGACCTGAATTAGGGTTAATGTACAAATTGCAGCATCCACTATTCACACAGCATATTCCTACAAATACTTTTCAATATTTTTATTGGTTTCATCAAATAAATGTTACATTGGCAAATAACATTAAAATAAAAATTAACAAATCTTATATAGTATTAAAAATGGTACTGAAACCTATGTTACAGTGAAAAGTTAAAAAAAAACCCACTATACTAGTTATCTAATTATCAATCGCCTCCCTTTGAAGCCTACTGGCTAAACACAAACAGGTCCACAATGGGGGTCAAAAACCAGAAACTAAATTAATCTTACAAATTTTGAAAATAATTGAGAAAGGAACTCCATGAAGAAACAAAGCTAAGTTTCATTTCAGTCGTGGAACATTTAATTTTTTTCCTAAGTCAAACATGCCATCACCTCAGACAACCATGGAGTGTGAGTGGGAAGGGCAGCATCTTTCCATCGCATTAATATGGCCATTCTAATGATAAGGGAGGTGAGGGGAACTACATGGGATTGTGAAGCAGGCAATATCAAATTGTTTGCCCACTTATTCCAAAGAGAGCAAGAAAGGATTTGAAGTCAAAGTAATATTAAGAACTAAAGACAAGGTACGAAATACCCCTTCCCAAACATTGGAAAGAGAAGGACATAACCAGAATATATGATACTGTGTACCTTCTTCAGTTCTTTTTTGGATTCATCACAAGGCAAATTGAAGTACTTCAGGATGGATTAATTTAGAAATTAAATCCGCCAAAAAGTATTATCTTCTTTCAATACTTGGAGCACCTTTACCTTTTTTGGCCTCCAAATTAACTGATAATTTTGCTGTGAGACATACACTGAGAATCTGGTTTCAATTTGGGAAACATTTTGGGTACCATAGATTCTTATTAATCAGTCCTATTTTAGGTAATTCCTTCTTTTTATCTTTGGTTCAAGACATCAGTTACCATCATTGGTCATATTTAGGTATCCAATCCTTTTTAGGCATTTTTACTGACCAAAATCTTGCTTCTTTTGAACAATTAACCACAAAATTTATGTCTCTAGATAGTACTTTTTTCGTTATTCACAGATTTGGAGCTTTTTGAATTACTTTTAAATTCTAGCAACAGTTCTCTGGACAGAATTAAAAAACTTTGGGAACAGAATTTTCAAGTTATTTCCTGAAACTACGTGGAATTCTATTCTGAAACGAGTGCATTCATTCTCTCTTTGTGCTAGACATTATTAGAATTTAAGGTAGTACATCAAACCCACTATTCCAAATTCTATTCTAATTTATCTTCTACATGTGATAAATATATCACTGAAGAATATTCCTACAAATAGAAATATAAGTACATGACTAAAAGATCACCAGGATCTCTATTTTCTCTATTGACCACCTGTTCTCATGAACTGGAGCTCATTTTTGTCTTCTACCTTCAAAGTTGGCCTTGCCCCAATTCTGAATGATAACTTGCAGTCCTGCCCTGTCTTTCTCCATAACTATCTTGAGCCTCATGGAATAATGGTTGCTGGTCCCCACATCAACAAACATTTCATCCATTTACCTTTCCCAATTTCCAAAGACTAGATTAAGCGTTGCTCTCTCTGGTGTGGGATCCTTTACACATTACTGGAGGAAAGCCTTCTGAACACATCAAGCATGTGAGTGAGGTCAAAAAAAGGGGACAAGAGCTGAGCGCTTACATGAGGTGTACAGCGGGGGGTAAAGGGGGCGCATGCCCTTTGCGGGGGTTTGGAAAATTACCAGTTTCAAGCTATTAAAAAACTAGTCATTTTTAACAAAATCAATTTTTTTCCTCCACAGTGAGCACAGTATATCAGGCAGCAGACAGACACTACCATCTGTACCCAGATGCCCCTTCCAGATCACCAGCCAGTACCTGCTTGACTTATGCTCAAACCAGAGTGTCTGATTCTCCAGGCCCCAAGCAGTTCCCTTGCCCAACTTGCATCCAATCCCCAGGCAGAGCCCCGCCCCAATCTGCACCCAATCCCCAGGCAATAACGGCACCCTTGCATCAGATCTCTAAACTGTGCGATCCCTTCCTGTGCCCAGTACCCAGAGGCAGTGGATTCAGAAACCCTTGGCTTCTCTTCTATCCCCAACCCTCTGGAAGGCAAGAGGCTCCTTCCACGGGATAGCCATCACCTCCCTCGCCCACGGGCCCTTACTGCACCATCCATTCGCAGGCCAGCATCCCAGCGTCATCATGTGGGCTCAGGATTTCCTTCAGTCATTCACGCATAAATTTTATTGAGGGATTACATATAATCCATAATTGATGCTAATACCAATATTCACAAAAAATGATTTTATTTGTGAATTTAAAAAAAAAATCAGTGGCTATATAAAATAAAAGGCCATGGCAGGGGTTAATATATTTGCATAGATACAGTCAAGTTTTAAATAACAGAAAACAGGACAAATAATAGGAACATTGGAAGTAGGAACAGGAGTAGGCCAAAAATGGCCCATCGAGCCTGCTCCACCATTCAATACGATCATGGCTGATCTAATATATGACCTCACTCCACCTACCTGCCTTCTCCCCATATCCCCTAATTCCTCTATCGTGTAAAAATTTATCTAACCGAATTTTAAATATGTTTAATGAGGCAGCCTCAACCACTTCCCTGGATAGAGAATTCCAAACATTCACTACTCTCTGGGAAAAACTATATTTCCTCATCTCTGTCCTAAATCTACTCCCCTGAATCTTGAGACTGTGTCCTCTCGTTTTAGTTTCCCCAGCCAGCTCAAAAAACCTTCCTACATCTATCCTATCCATACCCTTCATAATCCTACATGTTTCTGTAAGATCTCCTCTCATTCTTCTGAACTCGAGCGAATACAATCCTAGACGATTTAATCTTTCATTATGTTAACCCCTTCATCCCAGGGATCAACCTCGTAAACCTCCTCTGGACTGCCTCCAAAGCCAGTATATCCTTCCTCAGTACTCCAGGTGCGGTCTCACCAGTACCTTACACAGTTGCAACATTACCTCCCTACTTCTGAATTCAATTCCTCTAGCAATGAAGGCCAACATTCCATTTGCCTTCTTAATAACCTGCTGCACATGCAACCTAACTTTTTGCAATTCATGCACAAGCACTCCCAAGTCCCTCTTTTATTTTTTATCCCTCTTTTATTCAGCTCTTTTATTTTTCTTGCCAAGGTGGATAACCTCACACTTACTAACATTGTACTCCATCTGCCAGACCTTTGCCCACTCATCCAGCTTAACTATATCCCTCTGCAGACTCCACATCCTCATTACAATTTGCTCTTCCACTCAATTTGGTGTCATCCGCAAACTTGGCTACACCACATTTTGTCCCCTCCTCCAAGTCATCAATGTAAATGATGAACAGTTGTGGGCCTAGCACCGACCCCCTGCGGCACTCGACTTACCACTCTCTGCAAACCTGAAAAACTCCCACTTATCCCGACTCTCTGCCTCCTGTCAGACAACCAATTTTCGATCCATGCCAATATACTTCCCCGGACTCCACATTCCTGTAACTTACTGATAAGTCTCTTGTGCGGCACCTTATCAAACGCTTTCTGGAAATCCAAATATACAACATCAACCTGTTCCCCTCTATCCACCACACCCATTATATCCTCAAAGAATCCTAACAAGTTTGCCAAACAAGATCTTCCCTTTCTAAACCATGCTGCATCTACCTGATTGAACCCTTACGTTCCAAAAGTTTCACTATTTCATCTTTAATGACGGCTTCAAGCATTTTTCAAACTACAGACGTCAAGCTAATTGGCCGATAATTTCCAGTCTTCTGCCTACATCCCTTCTTAAAAAGTGGCGTGACATTTGCATTCTTCCAGTCTGCCGGGACCTGCCCAGAATCCAAGGAATTGTGGTTTCTGACCACCAATGCATCAACTATAACTTCTGCCATTTCCTTCAGAACCCTTGGATGCATATCATCAGGACCAGGTGATTTGTCTGGCTTTAGTCCCATTAGTTTCTCCATCACTACTTCCTTAGTAACAACTATTTTATCAAGGCCCTCCCCACATTTGCATCCTTAACTCCGCACTTGGGCATGCTGGACGTGTCTTCCACCGTGAAGACTGACACAAAATATTTGTTCAATGCCTCGGCCATTTCCTCATTTTTTGCTACCAGTTTTCTACTCTGGCCACCCTCTTGCGTTTTATATATTTATAAAATTTTTTGCTTTCTGTTTTTATATTTTGTGCCAATTTACTTTCATAATCCTTTTTCCCATTTCTTATTACCTGCTTTGTAACCCCTTGTTGTCTCTTAAAGTTTTCCCAATCTTCCAGTTTCCCACTGCTCTTTGCAGCTTTGTACACCTGCACCTTCAATTTTATACTCTCCTTTATTTCCTTTGTTAACCACGGTTGATTTTTCCCTCCCTTGCTGCCCTTTCTCCTGACCGGAATATATTTTTGTTGAGCATTACAAAATATTTATTTGAAAATCTTCCACTGTTCCTCAACTGTTTCATCAATTAGCCTGTGCTCCCAGTCCACTCTGCCCAATTCCTCCTTCATCCTATGGTAGTCACCCCTGTTTAAGCATAATATATTAGTTTTAGATCTAACTATTTCCCCTTCCATCTGAATGAGAAATTCAATCATACTATGATCGCTATTTCCCAGATAGTCTCTGACTATTACATCATTTACTCTACCTATCTAATTGCACAACACTAGATCCAGGAGAGCATTTTCTCTTGTTGGCTCCTTAACATGCTGCTCAAGAAAGCTATCACAGATGCATTCTATGAAGTCCTCTTCCAGACTTCCATGACCAACTTGATTTTCCCAATCTATGTGGAAGTTAAAGTCCCCCATGACTACTGCCGTATCATTATTACATGCCTCACTTATCTCTATTTATTTCCTGTGCTACTAAACTATTGTTATTTGGTGGGCGATAGATAACATCCACCAATAATTTTTTCCCTGTCATTCTTTATCTCTACCCAAATGGACTCAACATTATGCTCTTTAGATCTTATATCATTCCTCACTACTGCCTGGAGCTCATCTTTGATTAAGAGTGCAACTACACCTCCCTTACCATCCTGTCTATCTCTTTGCACCACCTGATACCCGCGAAAGTTTAATTCCCAATTAGGGTCACCTTGTAGCCATGTTTCCGTGATGGTTACCAAATCATAGGCATGGGTACCGATTTGCGCTTCAAGTTCACTAACCTTATTTCTAATACTGCGGGTATTCAGATAAAGTGCCCTTATGCTCTTTGTCCTTTTAATATCTAGTGACTTCTGTAACCTTTGCTTTTGATTTTTCTTTGTAATTTTCTTAACACTATCATTGACCTGAAAACTCACTGCACCATCTGATTTTTTACCTTCTCCTCCCAACATTACTTTTCCTATTTTACTTTTCCTGGACATTTCTTTATCTTCCCTACCTTTTTCCCTCTCACTCAGGTTCCCATACCCCTGCCAAATTAGTTTAAACCTTGCCCCACTGCTGGGACATTTGCAAGTGAGTACAATCTGTTAATTTTGGGGTGCAATAATGATTAAATGTGAGGCTTCCTGTCTTTGCTGAGTGAAATGAAGAGTCTGCTTTCTCACCTTCCTGATTCAAGGCAAAAGCATGAAACATCTGCATTGAGACATGGAGAGTTTAACTTCAGTGGGAGTTAGAAAAGTCATTTTTAAAAAATGGTGAAAAACTATAAAATGGCAGAGTTCTTGTTTCTTGTATACAAAGGAGAGAATAATTGTATGTAAATAGAGTACTTTTGTTGGCAAAGGTATACTGGCCTTTACTGTAGAGAGAATGGAATACGAGAGCCAGGAAGCATCGTTGCAACTGTGCAGACACTCAAAGCTGATGGTGTCATAATGATAACGAGTTTAACGTTATAACTATTATACAGAATGAAAAGATATGCTAACCTTCATAAGCAAGGTCTGGAAGACCAGGACAGGAAATGGGTGGGGGAATGGGATTTCTCCAGGATAAGCCTAATGATCTTCTGTGTAATAGGAAAATGCAAGACACTTCCTCATGACATAACCCCTCCATCCAAAGAATCAGCCTAGTGAATCACTTTGATCAACCCCCAATGCTTACATATCCCTCCTTAATTAGGAGACTAAAACCATTAGATGCACTCCAACCATGGTTACCAAGACTCTGCAAGGTTGTGGCAACACTTCACTATTATTACCCTCCAAATCTTTTGCAATATAGGCCAACATTTGCTTTGATAACTACTTGCTGTACCTGTAAGCTCTTTCTGTTTCATATAAATCCCTCTGCACAGCAGCAACATTTCAGTCTCTCCCCATCAAGTCATTTGCTGTAACCTTTTCCAGAATCAGGGTTGTCGGTTGACGAGTCTCAGCCATGGAACACGTGTTTCTCCTGCACAGATGCTGCCTGACCTCTTAATATTTTCTTGTATTTTGTTTTTATTTCAGATATCCTATGCCTCCAGTCTTTTTGATTGTAATAAATAAAATTCTGCTTTCCTTATTTTCAATTGAGAGATGCAGCACGGAATTCTGGCCCACGCTGCCCAATTACACCCATGTGACCAATTATCCGTACGTCTTTGGAACTCAGATGGAAACCAGAGCACCTGAAGGAAACTCACGCCAGCCATGGAGAGAATATACAAACCCCTTACAGCAGCCCTGGATTCAAATTCGGGTCATTGCCACTGTAATCTTCTTCTTTGGCTTGGCTTCGCGGACGAAGATTTATGAAGGGGGTAAATGTCCACATCAGCTGCAGGCTCGTTTGTGGCTGACAAGTCCGATGCGGGACAGGCAGACACGGTTGCAGCGGTTGCAGGGGAAAATTGGTTGGTTGGGGTTGGGTGTTGGGTTTTTCCTCCTTTGCCTTTTGTCAGTGAGGTGGGTTCTGCGGTCTTCTTCAAAGGAGGTTGCTGCCCGCCGAACTGTGAGGCGCCAAGATGCACGGTTTGAGGCGATATCAGCCCACTGGCGGAGGTCAATGTGGCAGGCACCAAGAGAATTCTTTAGGCAGTCCTTGTACCTCTTCTTTGGTGCACCTCTGTCACGGTGGCCAGTGGAGTGCTCGCCATATAACACGATCTTGGGAAGGCAATGGTCCTCCATTCTGGAGACGTGACCCACCCAGCGCAGCTGGATCTTCAGCAGCGTGGACTCGATGCTGTCGGCCTCTGCCATCTCGAGTACTTCGATGTTAGGGATGAAGTCGCTCCAATGAATGTTGAGGATGGAGCGGAGACAACGTTGGTGGAAGCGTTCTAGGAGCCGTAGGTGATGCCGGTAGAGGACCCATGATTCGGAGCCGAACAGGAGTGTGGGTATGACAACGGCTCTGTATACGCTTATCTTTGTGAGGTTTTTCAGTTGGTTGTTTTTCCAGACTCTTTTGTGTAGTCTTCCAAAGGCGCTATTTGCCTTGGCGAGTCTGTTGTCTATCTCGTTGTCGATCCTTGCATCTGATGAAATGGTGCAGCCGAGATAGGTAAACTGGTGGACCGTTTTGAGTTTTGTGTGCCCGATGGAGATGTGGGGGGGCTGGGAGTCATGGTGGGGAGCTGGCTGATGGAGGACCTCAGTTTTCTTCAGGCTGACTTCCAGGCCAAACATTTTGGCAGTTTCCGCAAAACAGGACGTCAAGCGCTGAAGAGCTGGCTCTGAATGGGCAACTAAAGCGGCATCGTCTGCAAAGAGTAGTTCATGGACAAGTTTCTCTTGTGTCTTGGTGTGAGCTTGCAGGCGCCTCAGATTGAAGAGACTGCCATCCGTGCGGTACCGGATGTATACAGCGTCTTCATTGTTGAGGTCTTTCATGGCTTGGTTCAGCATCATGCTGAAGAAGATTGAAAAGAGGGTTGGTGCAAGAACATAGCCTTGCTTCACGTCATTGTTAATGGAGAAGGGTTCAGAGAGCTCATTGCTGTATCTGACCCGACCTTGTTGGTTTTCATGCAGTTGGATAACTGATATGCTAACCATGCTGCCTCCCATGCTTCCTATAAATAGATAAACTCACATGCCCATTTCACCTCAAGTGAAATCTGTTGCCTACTTGCTTAACCTGTCTTTATCTGTCAGCAGATTCTCTGCATCTTTGCTTACTTGCCGACCTATCTTTGTACCAGCTGCAAAATTTGACTACACTACACTTCAGCCGATCACTTAAATCTTTCATAAATAATATAAACCTTTGAATTCCCAGCACCAATTTCTGAGGCACCCCACTAATTTTATCTCAGAAATGGTTTATTCAGTCCTCTGTCCAGACCATTGCTGAGTTCTTACCTTGTTCAGTAACTTATTATTTGGCACATTATCAAGTTACTTCTAAAAATTCAAAGACTGCATTACTTTACTAGTTTCTAAAACTACATCCTTGAACTCAATCTCTGACTCACAGCATTTGGTATCAAGTTGAAAGCAAAGGCAATGAAGTGTTGTAAAGAAACTAGTAGCCAGATGATTGGGAATATTTTAGAAACTAGCAAAGGGGAGAAAAATGGAGAGAAAATGCATTATGTGAATAAGCTAGCAAGAAAATTGAGAACAGGTAGTAGGAACTTCTATAAGTGTATAAATGAAGAATGTTAGTTAAGATAAACATTGCTCATTTGGAGGACGAGAGAAGGAAATTAGAATTAAAATGACATCGATTAAGTATTTTGCATCATTCTTTGCTAGAAGATACTTGAGGGATTCTAGTTAATAGCAGAAAATCTGAGTGAGGAGCTTAAAACAATTACAATTGCTAGAGAAAAGATACTGGAACTGAAGGGTGAATGTTTGCCCGAACTCGATAGCCTGCACCCTCAGGACTGAAAGTAATTTGATACTTTGGTTTTGATCTTCTGAAATTCTCTGGATTCTGGTAAAGGTTACAGTAAATTAGAAAACTGCTCTTTTTAAGAAAGAAGGTAAACAGAAACCAGCTTGGCTGAATTATGTCACTGGGAAAAGTTTGGAATCCATTATTAAGAAAGTAGTAGCAGGTCACTCAGAATATTGTAATGTGATCGAGTCAGTTCCCTCTTGATCTATTTTCTAAATTCACTTCAGCCAACCCTACCTGCACACCATTGCCACAGCCTTCATTTAAACTTCAAACCTCAACTCTCAAAGAAAACATGAAATTCTATTTCATGATCACTCTTCTCCAGTGGATTCTTTATTTCAAGGTTGTTAATTAATCATTTTTCATTACACATGATCAGGTCTAAAACAGCATCTTTCCTGATTGGTTCCAGTCATTGCTCTTCAAAACAGCTCTGAGTATACAGTGCAAGCTCATCCTTAAGGCAGAGACAACCAATACATACAATCAGTGGGGCTTGCCAGAATGGGAGGCAATATCTTTAAGATGCACAAGATCCTGGGATACTTGCAAACCTGTGTTATTTGGCTGGACTTTGTAGAATTAAGGGAGACAAGAGTGGGCCATTTAGAACTTCGGAGAAACAGGTTTGTGAATTTTGAAACAATCTGTTGCACAACACGTGTGCAAGCTGAGATGTTTAAGTTAGATCATAATAATTGCTTGGATTCCAAGAGAATCAAGATCAGGTATAAAAATGTACAAGGCAGAATATGAGCCAAGACCTTAATGAAAATTAGGAGGGTGGGTAGGGTGGCCAAATGCCTGACTTTAACCAGTGCTCTTGCAGCTCGAAATGCATTAAATGAATGCAACACGTTTTTTTCCTCCACCAGGTCACTAGATCTACATGATGTGGAGGCTCTCGATCACCATAAGACTTAGTAGCAGAAAAAGACCATTCAGCCCATCGAGTCTGCTCCACCACTTGTTTATGAGTTGGTCCATTTTTCCACTCAGCTCCACTGCTCAGCCTTCTTCCCTTAACTTTTCATACCCCAGCTAATCAAGAACTTATCAATCTGTCTTAAATAACCCAATGACCTGGCCTGTGACAACAAATGCCACAGATTTACTACCCTCTGACTAATGAAAGCCCTGCGCATCTCTGTTCTATGTGGACACTCTTCAATCCTGAAGTTGTCCCTTCTTGTCCTAGACTCTTCCCATCATGGGAAACAACCTTTCTACATCTACTCTGTCTTTCCACATTCAAAATGTTCAAGTGAGATCTCTGCTAATTATTCTAAATTCCAATGAGTACAGGCCAAGAGTTGTCAAACACTCTTCATATGATAACTCTTTCATTCCTGGAACCATGCTAGTGAACCTTCTTTGAACCCTCACCAACGAACCACATCTTTTCTTAAATGAGGAACTAAAAATTGCTCATAATACTCCAAGTGAAGTCTTACCAGTGCCTTATAAAGCTCCAACATCATATCTCTGCTCTTACATTCTATTCCTCTTGAAATGAATGCCAGCATTTCATTTGCCTTCTTCACCATTGACTCAACCTACAAGTTTATCTTCAGGCTATCCTGCAAGAGTCCCTTTGCTTCTGGGTATTTTCAATTTTCTCCCCATTTAAAATATAGTCTGCCCGTTTATTTTTTCTGCCAAAGTGCATGACACACTCCCAAATGTTCTAATGGTAGATTGACAGTTTTGTTTCATTACACAACAATAAATAAATCTCCAAAACACAAGGGTAAATATATATATATATATATATATATATAGTATTTGGTTCCTGTATACAGGTCACTCACTCACTGTGCTGTGGTGTTTCTCAGAAGGACCAGTGCCATGATGGAAGCTGAACCTTGCACTGACACGCAGGCGACGCTGAGGCCCCTAGTCTCCTCGTAACCCCAAAACCAACCTCTGCCACAGAGAAGAAATACAAGTCATGGTTAGCAGCATACTAACTCCCTGTCCTTCCATGGCCGTTTTCTTTTTGTCAGAGTCAATTTATCTAGAGTGACTGGTTCCGTGTTATGCCAAGAATGGAAAAGAATAGCTTGAATTGATGTACAAGGCACCCCAAAGCACTTTAGAATGAATAATTAGAATTGCAGGAACTGTTATATTGATGGAAATGCACGAGTTTCATCTCTGATTGATACCAAGTTAGAAGTTCCTCTAACATCGATGATAGGCAATGACAGTATTGGGTTCAGTTATCAGTCATAGCTAAGTGTATCAGAACCATGAGTGTCTGCATGTCAAGCCCTAAACAGGACACCTGTACATTCACACATCATGATTGGTACAGCTTTCCTGCATGCCATTGGGAAGCTGTAATTTGTACATTTCATAAGTATTTCAGTTATAAAGACAAGATGAGATTTATAAATTACAAGATCCAACTCTACAGACTGGCATATCTTTGATGGAAACTTTGATGTGACTGCACTGTCTGCTTTTTTAAATACTGGGTCAGTGGCTTAGCCAAACAGACCATCTTTGCAGCTTAATTTGCAAAGGTTAAAGGTTTGTGTTGTTATGGTACAAATGGAAATCAATAGTGGTTAAGACCAAAAATGTCCAAATGCTTTCCTTATGATGCCAAAAAAGAATCTGTGAGCAAAACTGTAATTGCTTGATCTTTCTCGGAGGGGATAGAAATGGTCAGAGGTTTTTCATGTGGGAGACTGCTACCTTTTTACTGGGCTCCAAGATAAGTACTCAAATGGGAAAGATGCTTTCATGGTATCGTTTTGAATCAATCAGATCAGAGATCATGATTTAATGCATGTTGCTTTCTGGATTTCTGCTTCCAAAGAGATCCAAAGCTGCTATTTGGAGTATAAATTTTCTAACAAGCTCAAAAGTACAAGAAATAGAGAACCACCTGGGTTCCCTGATGCAACATATCACTGAATAAAGGCTCAACTGTAATGAAAAGTTTAATGAGAGAATAGCAGTTCTAACCCAATCACAGGAAAATAACTTGTTAAAATGAAGATCACTAATATGTGATGTCAATTACATTTTCCTGATATGGACTGTACTTTGATTTTCATACATTACATAATGTTATCTGCCATATGGAGGCAGCAAGGAAATATATAAAAAAATGAAATATCATCTCTGGCTGTAACCCATTTGGGTCCTCAACTATCCTAGTCTCACTTTAAATATACTTGTGAACCATTACGTGCCCTGCACATTAAGTAAATCTTTTGATTTTTGAAGTTCAATGTATGAGCAGATAAATAATTGTAGCCTATCCATTTCATCAACTTTAAAACCAAGCCATTAATCTCAAACAAAAACAGAAAATACTCTCATACTTTAAGATTATGCACCATTTCTGCAAAACAAAGTCAAAGTTAATACTTTATACCTGATGACGGATTGTTAACAATAACTGAGAATGTTGGTAACCTCTATGAAGTTTTGAGGGACAAGGATTTGAACATTTAGGATTGAGGTCAAGAAAAAAATTCTTCACCCTCCCTCCTTAAGGTGGAGAAACTTGGAAAATTTCTACCAGAAGATTGTGGTCAGTTGCCTTCTAATATTTAAGGATGAGCCTGGATTCCTGAGGAAATCAGCTGATACAAGAATCAGGCAGAAATGTGGAGCTGAGGATGAGAATTAGGTATGATCTTATAAAGTGGTGGAACAGCACATTCCCCCTCCTAATTACTTTTCTTATGCCATTTATTGCAACAGATGCAACCGATTCCTTTCATCTTTCAATGTGCATAATATGATGACAAAGAACAATTATCACCAATGGTCCAAATTCTAAAATTCCACAAGGTGAAGCTAAAGAAGAATATGACAGTAAAAGAGCAAGAAATTAAAATTATGAGGGGCATTGATACGTTAGATAGCCAGTGAGTGCATCTAAAACTAGAGGGAGGCTTATTAGAGTTTAAAGGATGGGAAGAGGTAGCCTTCGATAATGGAAGATTAGGAAAACTTTACAAAACAACTACTAGGCAATAAATAAGATTATGCAAGTAAACACAAAATGGTTAAAGTGAACGCAAGTGGCTTGGAGGGGAATATCAGGTAATGCAGATATAGCTGAGGCCCTGAATGACTATTTTGTGTTGGTCTTCCACCACCATCCTGGCAATGCATTCCAGGCACCCACAACTCTGTGTTTAAAAAAAAACTTACCCCCCTGATGTCTTCCCTGAATTTTCCTCCCCTTACTTTGTAAAGATGTCCCCTGGTGTTTCCCCTCTGCTCCAACAACCCAAGCTTGACCAACCTTATAGTTCATACCCACTAATCCAGGCAATAACCTGGAACTGATCTTCTGTACTCTTTCCAAAGCTTCCACTTTTTTCCTTTAATAGATTGGCATGATGGTCTCCTTCTGTGCTGTATGATTTTATAAGTCACACCAAGCATGTTGGGAAAGCTCCAAATATTACAAGAAAAAAAATGAAAAGGAAATGCAAGAAGCTTACATACGAGTTTAAAATAAGCCAATCACCTGTAAAATCCCTGTTTGTCGTTCACATATGCAAGATCCTCGATGCAAAGCCGCTCATCCACCTTTTCTTCCCAGTGGCCTTCCGTCCATCCTTCTGCATATCCTTGCAGAACGTAGATTTGCTGCAGGAACGGTCCACCGGACTCTGAGCAACAGGGAGACGGATTGGTAAACAGAGATCCAACTTTTAAAATAAGTAAATTTCAACCTAGACGTACCCTTGATGCTAGAAAATACTGCAGATGAAATTTCAGAGAAACAAAATGACCTGTTTCTTGTGGGCTTATTCAAACAATATCTAAATTTCCAAAATGGCACCGACTTTGAAAGGAGTATTATTCTATTCAGATGTGGTTATATTAAATTACAAGGCATCATTAAACTTAGAATCAGCAAATAATTGACAAGTGAACTTTTGCTCACGTCCGTCTATTCTATCTTGACAAGAAAAGAAGCTGTTCAGTAAAATAATTAAAAAAAAAGCAAGAAGGCAGGAGGAATAAAAGATGCACAGATAAATCAGGCATTAAGCAGTGACTCGGGTTATAGCAGACCACAACACTCGGGTGAAAGGCAGAATTGAAAAGTGGAGAAATTATGCTAAACGTGGTTAGGCCACGGAAACGCACAAATCCAGATGCTGGAATCTTGAATGTATAATAAGCTGCTGGAGGAACTATTGCCTGACCATTTCTATCCATGGATGCTGCCTGACTTGCTGAGTTTTCCCACCTTCTCATGACAAACTTAACATTGTTATAGAGAGAAGGGTTCTTCTGTGAGCAAACTACCAGGTGACGTCTAACATTCATACAGCTGCATAAAGAGCACAACTTCTCCTCGATTTGAAGGAGGGAGAAGGATGTGTGCCTGGGATGTGATGGGTCCTGGTATGTTGGCTGCCTTTCCTAGGCAGTGGGAGATGTATGGATAGACCATATTTGGGAGGACTATGCCCATCTTTGGTTCTGAGGCAGAGTAGAAGCAACAAGTATTTCTCAATATGCTGTGCTATTTTTACTGCCAGGAAAGAATGAATGCATTAGATCTCTTTTCTCTTGAAAAGGTAACCTAACTAAAGTCTTTAAAATAAGAAATGTTTTGATCAAGATGCAGTGCTTGCTGCAACACAAGACTGCATCTGAAAGGCATTGTTGAATAAAACATTAAAACAACCCAAATCAAAATGGACCAGGAAGCTCTCATTAAAGTAAAATTAGATTTCTTATTTATGTTTTAACAAAACCAACAGACAACCAGACTTTCCTGAGGCACATCAAGTTGACAGATACCTGCAATGAACTCCTCGTATTCAATGACAGGGATGTTCTTGTTTAGGCTGGGCACATCAAAGAATGCAGACCATGGAATGCGAACTTGTTCAAGGCCTTTACTTTGCCAATGGTAGAGGTGCCCCCAGGGAGGAAGGACCAAAACCCATGCTTCATTCTTCAACAGAGTCTTCATCAAGGACGCCATGCGTAGATAAACATCTCGCCGAAGATTAAATCCTTCAGGTGGATTCACATCGTATAACAAATACCTAAGGGCAGAAAATGGTTTTGTAACACTCTGTACTTCATGCCCATACCATTGCCCCTGAGATTGTGTGTCAGGATTTATGAAGAAAGAAATTGACTTGGATGACTTCTATCACACTATGAGCAAAACCAAGGTCAATCCACATGCAAATTAAATAAGAAAATCTGCAGATTCTGGGGTTCAGTGCCACACACAAAAGTTCTGGAGAAACTCAGTAGGTCATGCAGCATCCATAGCAAGTCAAGGGTGACCAATGTTTTGGGCCTGGGCTCTTTGTCAGGTATAAGAAAAAAACCAGACAGACACGTGAATAAAAAGATAGAGGAGAGGAAGGAGGAAGAGTGCAGGCTAACAAATAAGAATGAATACAGATGGGAGGGTAGAAGAGGAAGCTGAAAAGTGATGGGGGAGAGGGCAGGGGGGTAGCTCTGATACAAAAAGGGAGGGAAGGGATGGGAAGCTGGAGGAAAGGAGACAGAGGGATAGGGAAAGAGAGAAACATGGGGCAGGGGAAATTGGAGGTCGATGTTAATGCTGGATGGAATACAAGGTGTTGTTCCTCCAATTTGTGGGTACCCTTGATTTGATAGTAGATAAGCTCATGAATAGACATGATGATGTGGCAATGATGTGTGAAATTAAAATGGTTGGCTTCTGGGAGGTCCCTACTGTTGCAGCAGGCAGAACAATACACACATACATGCACGCGCGTGAGTGCACATACGCATGCATGCACATATATATGTATATAAAACCCTGTTTCTGTAGCCATGTTAGTCTAATAGAAATAAAGGATGAAAAAGCATCATGTCTCCGAGACTTAATTGTATGAGTGCATACAGTGGCGACGAGGATGGGATAATGAAACAAACCCTACACATACTTCATGCCCCAACTACAAGAAGGAAAACAGAAGGTAGAAAACAACTACTTAACAACCCCAACAAATTCGCGCCAAAAGTGCGACAAGATGGCGGAGGTAAAGTTTGGGGAATTCAATGAAGTATAAGAAAGTTGGGATAACTACGTAGAACAGTTTAATCACTACTGCGTAGCCCACAATATTGTGTGGAAGGTCAAGTAAACCGCAAACATGCCCTCTTCCTCAGTATAATGGGCAACAAAACATTCAACCTCCTTAAGACCTTGCTGGCCCTGGAGGATCCAGGAACGAACACATTCAATGAATTATGCACATCTCTAAGAAACCATTCAAGCCCCAAACCACCAATTATGGCAGAAAGGTAACGATTCTATGAAAGGACACAAGACCAAGAGAAACAGTAAGTGAATATTTGGCATTGTTGTGCAAACTGGCAGAGCACTTTCATTTCAAGCAGTTTCTAAATCAGGCACTATAAGACAGATTAGTAATGGGGCTGGCAAATCGCCAAGCAAGGCAAAAATTACTAGCAATGGATGAAGATGTTACGCTATATATTGCATACAGAGTTCCCTGCAGCTCTGAAATGGCAGATAAAAACTTGGATGTGGGTCAACAAGACCTACTGGTCAGTAGGTCTTCCCACCAACAATGCTTCCATTGTGGGAAATACAATGACTGACCAGAAAACTTTTTCTTCAAAAATTCTAAATGCAACCATTGCAAAACAGAAGGACATATTGAAGCAAAATGTTCGCTTCTAAAACACAAACAAACAGGCAGCTAAAGTCAAAACAATTGCAGAGAGAGAGTCAACCTAGCAAAGATGATGATAACAGCCCAACGACGGACCTTGAGTGGTGGAGCACTCAAGCTCCTGAAATTTAAACTCCTGAGATATTACACATCCGAGGAATAAATGGAGGACACCCTCTGAAGATGGAGTTAGGCACAGGAGCAGAGGTGTCCCTAATACCGTTACATGTAAAGGAACACTTGCTACCACACGTCCTGGTTAAAACAACTGAAATAACTCTAAGATCTGGTGCAGGAGGCAGAATCGAAGTGTTTAGAAAATGTACGGTCCAAGTACAATACAAACAACAGCAACCAAAAACACTCTCTCTCTACATCGTAGATACCCAGGGACCAGCACTTTTCGGAAGAAACCTTCCAGCCAGAACTTGACCAAATCCTCAAGAACCAAGCAGTGGTTTTCCAACAAGAATTGGGGAAAATCAAAGGTATTCAAACCAAACTGCAATTAAAGGATAATGCAGAACCAAAATTCTTCAAAGCCAGAACAGTCCCATTTGCTATGAAAGGTAAAATTGAGGCTGAATTTAACATGAAGGCATATTAGAACCAATACAATACACCAATTGGGCAGCGCCCATCATACCCGAATGAAAATCAAACACCGAAATTCACATTTGCAGCGATTACAAAATCACCATCAATCCATCACTCAAAATACCCGAACAATCCATGCCCAAGGCAGAATAATTGTTCCAAGCACTAAATGGAGGACAAAAATTCACAAAACTAGATTTGTCACAAGCATATCAATAGATAGAATTGGCAAAAAAAAATCAAGGGAATATGTGACAATCAATACCCATCTGGGACTATTCACCTACACATCTGCCTTACGGAAGTTCAGCAACACCTGCGATTCTTCAAGCACCAATGGACAAATTACTACATGGACTCTCAGTTGGATGTTACCTCGATGATATCATCACCACGGGCCGAAACGACAGTGAACACTTACAAAACCTTGAAAGGTTTTATCCAGACTACAACAGGCTAATAAATGATTATGAAAGGACAAATGTGTCTTCATGTGCCCTTCAGTAACATCGACAAATAGGGGGTGCAAATGAATTCAACAGGAACAGAAGCCGTTCACAAGGCTCCATACCTAACCAACAAATCGGAATTACAGTCCTTCTTAGGACTTGTTAATCATTTCCAAAAACATATCCCTAATATGTCTACATTATGCAGTCCGCTGAACCAATTACTCAAGAAAGATCAAACGTGGTATTGGAACACAGAAGCTAAGAACACAGTCGATCAACTAAAGGAAATACTAATGTCAACAAATAAGGTGCTCCTAGTCCCACTGGATGCTTCACCAGTGGGACTAAGAGCGGTACTATCCCAAGCGAATGCAATTATGCCCAACTAGAAAAAGGATTGGCAATAAATTTTGGTGGAAAAAAATTCCACCAATATCTTTACAGAAGAAAATTCACCTTTGTCACAGACAAGAATTAGTTTAATCCTGGGGCCACACAAAGGTATACCAGTATTAGCTGTGGTCAGAATTCAAAGTTGGGCCATGCTACTAGCGGTTTATAACTATGATAGAAAACATAAACCAGGAACACAATAGCCATGCAGATACCTTATCACACATGCCACTACCCAAGACAGAACAAAGAGAATAAATTTTTAAATGGACAGCAGCCATCAAAGAACAACTTCAGCAACTGCCCATCACAACCCAGATGATCGCAAAGGAAACCCGAAAAGAGGCAACATTAAGCAAGATCCTATACTTCACCCTTAATGGGTGGCTCAAACCTGAAGTCATTCCAGAAGATCATGCCACCATGAACTCAAAGAAGGATATTTACTATGGGGTACCTGTACAATTATTCCAGCCAAATGGCAAACTACCATGTTATCAGAAATACACCATTCGGGAATGGTACAAATGAAGGCATTGGGCTGGATGCATGTCTGGTGGCCCTCCATAGAGAGTGACACTTACGGATTATCTCATGAATTAATTACAGACAATTGGCCTCAATTTACATCGGAACATTTAAAAAAATTTATGTGCATAAACAATATGAGACATATTTGTCCGCACCCTATCACCCAAGTACTAATGGAGAGGCAGAATGTGTTGTTCAAACATTCAAAAAAGCAATGAAAACCATGAAACTTCTAAATGCCTCCTGGACACACAAAATTGTAGATTTCCTATTGGAATACAGAAACACGCTACATTCTACCACAAAATGCACCCCAGCAGAACTAATGTTTGGCCGCAACCTGTGGACCAGGCTGTCCATAGTTCATCCAGATCTAGGTCTTCGATTGCAAAAAAAAAGCATCACCACAAACCTCATGTAGAACATTGGAAGTGGGCGAGAGAGTTCTGGCACAAGATTATAAACAATATAAAGACCCATGGGTGGTAGGAGTAATCTTACAAAATTTGAGCCCCTGCTCATACTCTGTTCTTGTGAGGGACCGATTGTGGAAGAAGCATTGACACTAAGATCCATGAACTGCCTCATGAGCTGGAGGAGGTGGAACCAGACTTGCCCCTCAGGCCGAGTGGGGGGGGGGGGCAGAGATCGTTGTGGAGCGGAGTCCAGTAACTGAGACACGCAGCCAGAAGGGCAGCGAAGACGGGCATTCACCACCGACTATGGGTCCCCGAGCAAGGACTGGCACAGCAAACCTCGCCGAGACGGTCCAAAAGAGAAAGAAGACCACCTGAACGCTTTAAGGACTATGTGCCTAATTATTATTAAATACTTTCCCTTTTCTAATTATAATGACTCATGAGATGTGTTCTGATTGTTGTTAGTTCGAAGGGGCCCAGTCAGCATTTGTCACACAGGGGAAGAGTGTTGGGTAGAAGCCCGCCCTCTGCTGGTATATAGATATATAACCCTGTGTGTCAGTAGCCAGGTGAGTCTAATAGAAGTAAGGGACGAGAAAGCACCACGTCTCCGAGACTTAATTGTGTGAGTGCATACACAACAATTTGAACAGACTATTTAATATAGTTCATTTGGCTAAGCCCAGATCAAACCAAAGTATAACTGTATCTCTAGATGCAGAAAAGGTATTTGTCCGGCTAGAGTGACTGTTCTTATTTAAAGTATTAGAAAAGTCTGGAATGGGCCGAGTATTTATCGATTGGTTAAAAACTCTACCGTCAGCTACAGACCAAAATTATAAGGGCAGATGTCATCAATATTTTGTCCCTTCTCTTCCCCCTCTCCCCTCCCTTCTCCCCTCCCCTCATTTCCCCCTCCCCTCATTTCCCCCTCCCCTCATTTCCCCTCCTCTCATTTCCCCCTCCCCTCATTTCCCCCTCCCCTCATTTCCCCTCCCCTCATTTCCCCCTCCCCTCATTTCCCCCTCCCCTCATTTCCCTCTCCCTCTCCCACTCCCCCACTCTTCTTCGCCACCTCTCCCCTCCATGACCTGCGCTGCTGAGCTGCAGACACGTCCCCGGGAGCCGTCTGTCCGGGGCTGAAGGCTCCTCCATTCCCTGCTTGCCGAGCGCGGCTCAGCGGCTCCAAACACACCAAGCAGACGAGACAAAGACGGCAAGAGGCGACGAAACGCAGCCACGACCCGGCCATCAGAGCGGGGGCCGATGATCCGCTGTGCGTCGCTGATCACGCTCCCCCAGCCTGGGCTCCCTGAACCGGAAATGTGTGTCGGTGTAACCGGTCCCCTGTGTGGCGCAGTGACGGATCGGGGGGTTGGCGATGGCGGGGACGGCGCTGAAGCGACTGATGGCCGAGTATAAACGTGAGTGGTGAAGGGAGAGGGGTGTCCTCGTCATTGAAAGGTCGGGACCGAGTGCTCAGGCTTTGGCAGCTGGTGACCGGGGGCCGACCTGACAGGCCGGGATCTCCCCTCCCCCCCTCCGGTCCCCTCCCGCGGCTCTGGGCCCCGCTCTTCCAAGTAATTAGTCAGTGTTAATGAGGGAAAATGAGTGTTTGAGAACTGAGGGAAAACCAGGTTTGTCGCACACCCGGAGTCCCCCGCCAGGATTATACAGGCTTCAGTTTCGACTCGGGATCCTTTTCTCTGGGTTGATCGAGTGGTGAGAAAAAGACTGTATTTGAGCCCCACTCTGCATTGCTCCTCGACGTCGTATTAATCGTGATTCAGGTCCTGGTAATAACTTTCCCTGTCGCTGAGTCAGAATTGTCTCTTGAAGGTGGTGATGATGTCCTTCCCTTAGCATGTGCTTCTCACTGATGAGAACAATGGATGTGGGACTGAAGCTCTTCAGGTTTTTGAACTTTTGCAGCTATACCATCTTTTCACAGCCTTATTTCTTAATTGGGCTCTGGCCGGGGTGTGGGGGTGGGTGGGGGGGGGGGGGGGGTGGTACATTGGACAGAATCGGATGATTTATTTTACTAAAGTGGTGGTTGTGGGTGGAGTTTGTGGATGTAGTTTTATGTATCTGGTCATCAAGGTCAGAAGCTAAAATACCATTGAGAGTGGGTTCATGTTAGATTGTGCATAGTTTTTAAAAAAATGGTAAAAGTTCTCAAATTCATAAAAAGTGTCAGAACTGGGTGGGGAAATAGACGAAAATGCTGTGAGCAAAGTATTTGAACCAAATATTGCAGCATACCATTCTGAATCTAAAACAGTACCCATGTTTCTGAAGGTTATGGGGGGTGGGGGTGGGGGGGTGAAGGCTATTTGTGGAATGCCAAGAGTTCATTAATGGGGAAATAGTGTACATTAGGTGCAGGGGTGGAAGTAACACGGAGATTGGAAAAGTAGGAGGTTCAAGAGCTGTTGAATAAAAACTTTTCTTGAGACATGATGCATTGGACTTCAGGTCAAGGTATGCAAGTTGTGTTGTACCTTCCACCTGAGGGGAGCAGCAAGAAGGGGTTGTGACTAGTGCGATTGGGGGTTCTTTTTGTAAGAACTGGAGAATTTTGTTTGTGAGGCAATATTGGTTCTTTTTTTTGAGTATTAAAAACTGAAGGGAGGTTTATTGAAATTCAATGAAGTGCACAGAAAAGGGGTCAGTGACTGGGGGGTGGGGGGGCATAAGCTGAAGAGACAAGATTCCTTTATTGTCATGTAATAGGACAGAATGTATATTACATGAAATTGATCTACCTTCCTCAAATCAAAGAGTCTTCATTAGAGTAATCTGGCACCCATTACAGTACAAGAGAAAGAGAAGCAAAAGCGAGTCCCTCGGAGTCTGTGAATTTGTCTCCAGTGCTCCAATAATTCTACTTCTATAGATATCTAAATTTGAGGCTTCAAGATTGTGTGCTGGGCAACTGCATCAATTGATTGGAGAATTGATTTGATGATGGCAGAGTGAAGAATTCTCTGCACTAGAAACTTTCTTGTTACTTCATCAGATGGGACTAGGATTTAAAGTTCATTTAGGTTGTACGGTGAAATAATAATAAAGGTTGTGAACTCTAGTCTTAAGTGTAAATTGAATCTGCATTATTCCAACTCCATCTACTTGTGACGAACAACTGACACTGGAGATTCTGATATTGGATGTGGAAATACTGGATAGTGTTAGCTGATGAGGAGAGAGAAGTATGTGAATGTATGCAAAATACTCAACCAGCCATGGGCTTACAGGTGATTTTTAGTTTTGGATTCCAGCATCTGCTGTGTCTCCAATTTACAGAGAATCAACAACGACACAAATCCTCCCATGCATTTTTTCTTCTCCATAAATTTTGTGCTATTTATTAGTTTCTGGTTACAGCCTATATTTCAATAATTTAATTATAGGTAGTGTTAGAGTGAATATTCGATGAAAAGAAAAAAAAATTCTCACATGTGTACATAGAACAATATGATCTGGGTTACAGTTGAAAACCATTTTCTGATTAGCATAGAAATTGGCTTATGGACAGTTCTCAGGAATGGAACCCTTGCATTACTCTGGGACTGATTATGATAACAAAGGGAGACAATTATTGTGGATATTGTTGAAGACAAGTAGCAAGATCAGTTCTATCAGAATGTGATGATCAAATTCACTGGCTGTAGAGGAAATGGAGTAGATTCAATTGTGACTCTCGAGAGGTTAAGAAAATGAAATGAGGGCAAAATATTTTGTGGAATGCAGGTGCCATCTTGGGAATGGGATTGTTGATTGATAAAAGGGATTGGAGTCATGAGAAAGGGTGTGGGAAAAGATGATACAAGAAATATTGGTAAAATAGGAAATGGTGAAGAGATTTGGGACTTTTTAACCATTGACAAATGAAGGCTGGGTTGGCCTTTTAAAGGTCTAAAATTATCATAAATTTTTTGGAAATGCATGCGAAGTGGAAGGTTCCCCCTCCACCCCCCCAAATGGAAACAATCTCAAGCCTATCGTTTTTTGATTATCTTGAAAATACTTCTGAAGTATGGTAGCAAATTCCATATACAGGTACTTCTAAATGAAACCAATACAGTAAAACCCCTGGTAACCAACACCTATGGGGATTGGTAGATGGTGTATAAGTGTATTTTGCGGTGGCTTAAGACTTTTACAATGCCTAACTAATCCACCTGCATTGAGAAAAAAAGTTAAAAAGATTAAAAATACTATACTGTACTTAATACTGAACAAACTTCATTTGCATGAATATATAAACCTTAAAGCATTTTTACTTTATTTCAGAATTTATTGTCATGAACAAGTTACGAAATTTGTTGCTTTGCGTAGCATCACAGACCATTTATATAAACCATCTTACAATAATAAATAAAATTAGTGCATGAAAAGTCAAAATAGGGCAGTGTCTTTGGTTCATTGATCAGGAATCTGAAGGCAGCAGGGAAGAAATTGTTCTTGCTCAACTTCAGACTCCTGTACCTTTTTCCTTATAGTAGCAGAGTAAAGAGGGCGTGACCTAGATGATGGCGGTCTTGAGAATAGAGACTGCTTTCTTAAGATGCCGCCACTTGTAGATGTCCTCAATGGAGTGATGTCTAGTGACTGTAATGTCACAGGCCAAGTTAACCACCCTCTGGAGTTTTTTCTTCTGAGCGTTGGCACCTCCATACCAGACAGTGATGCAACCAGGCAGAATGCTCTCCATTGGAGTGCAATGGTTATACGGTAGAAGTTTTCAAGAGTCTTCGGTGACGTACTGTATATCCTCAAACACCTCACAAAGTATAGCTGGTTGTGAGCCTTCTTTGTGATTGCATCAACATGGAAGCTCTAGGACAGATTCTTGGAGATGTTGACATCCAGGAGCTTGTTGACCAGCACTATGGGAATAATGGTGTTGAAGGCTGAGCTGTAGTCAATGAAGAGCAGCTGTATATATGAGTACCATTTTCTAGGTGATCCAGACCTGAGTGGGGAGTCAGTGATAGTTTCAGTCACATTTGCAGGTTCCTCCCCCTCCAAGGAGCTGACTGAAAGACCAACAATAACATGATAGATAATTAACTATCCCCACCAAGTTGACCGATGAAGCCTCTGACCGGGGCGACTCTTACTAAGCTGAGATAAGGAGACACTTGTAAGAGATTCACCCCAAAGCGATCTGAATTAACCAGCTCTTCATCCTGGGTGATGCTATTGTTGTTTCACACAACTTTATTCAAACAGCTGCTGTGAGAAAAGCACAACCAAGGCATTTTGCTGCCTGAATGTTTTCTCCCCCCTTCACCAAATTTTTGCATTACTTCAGAGAATATTTTACTTTTACCATTTTAAACATACATTTTTTATCTATTTTATTCTTATTTATTTTAATTTTTAAAAATTTATTCTCCTTGATTTAAAAAAAAAATTGAGCATTGCTTGAGGCTGCCAGTTGCTTGAATTCCGGGTATCTGGAGTCTTACTGTAGTATAGATATACTGAAAGGAAAGGTTAGTAGCAAAATGAGGGGAAAAGGGAGAAGAGAGTTGAGTTGATAAGTTTAGACGGGTAAAGTTTTGCAGCATCTCCAGACTTGTTTACTGTCTGTATTCTTTCAATCTTGACTTAGACCTTAGTTTCTCCATGGCATTGACATAACTGAAGTTCCTCATTGATGGAATCTGTTGAATAGATTTCTTCTGCATGCTATCAAAAATGTCTTTCCCAATATGTGACCTTCGAACTGGATTAATAATAAATTTTATACAGAATTTTCTTGCTCCTATTCTTTGTTCTTCCGTTTCTAAATCCCAGGACCCCATATTTTAAAATATTCTCTTGAATCTGCCCCATTATTTCAACTGATCATGAACATAAACCTTCCAAATCCCTGCTCTTTTATCCCCTTTTATAATTATAGCCTCTTGTTTATGTTTTTATTCTTTCTATCAAAATGTAATTTTTTTTCTCTGCATTAAATTTCATGCGGCATCCACCTGCCCATCTCACAACCCTGTCCATTACCAGTCCTCCTCGCAGTTCGCTACACCTTTTTCTCCACCTGTCCCTCCTCCACCTGGCTCCAAATGTCATCAACCCCATCTCACCTTTGCTTGCCAGCTCTTGCCTCTCTCATCTCCCTTACTTCTTTAAACTGGCTATCTCATCTTTATATTTTCAGTCCTGATGCAGGGTCTTCATCTGAAACATTGATGGTCTCTTTCCCTCCACAGATGCTTCCTGACCCACTGAGTTCTTCCATCAGTTTGTTTTTTTTTTCACTCCAAATTCCAGCATCTGCAGTTTCTTGTGTCTTCCAATCACTGTGTCCTCTCCCAATTAGAATTTCGTGTCCATTGTATCCACTGTCGAAATGTAATGCATTTCAGTCGAAGCAATGGTTCTATACTGACCCTTCTGCACTTCCTGCATCTGAAAAGCAGCTTTCTCCAGCCACTACTCTGATTCCTGTTGCTTTATAAGATTGCTCTTGCAGTAAGTTAAGATTTTATTGGCAGACATTCTGAAAAGAAATAATTGCAGCAAGCAGCATAGAGGAGAGTATTTCCATACTTTTTTAAAAAAAAAAATCCTGTTTGCTTCATTTTCAAGTTCCATTATATTGCATTAAGAGCTTTGGCACCTTTGTGGACCTTCAGAGGACTCTGTTCCTTTTTGGGTCTTTGCATCAAAATCTGAATCTCTGTTCGTGCATGACCTCCCTGATTAATGCAGCTCTGCAGGAAACGACTGAGTGTTCAAAGCAGCTCAGGCCATCATGGAAACCAACCTACCCTCCACTGACTCCATCTAATGTTCCTGCTGTTAAGAGAGAGCTTTTAAAAATTATGAAAGACTCATTCCACCCCAGTCATACTCTCTTTCATTCCCACCGTGCTTGGGGGAGTGGGGGCGATTGGTGGGAAGGGAGGAGAGGATGAAGGGGTCGGGAGGGAGAGATCCCTATAGCGGGCCAGGGCAGATGTGCGGAGAATGGATTCAAGTGAAGGCCAAGTTAATGGTAGTAGAAGGGAAGCCATGTTTTCTGAAGAAGGACATCTCAGATGTCCTTGAAGCTGATGTAGTGAAAACAGATAAATTGGGAGAAAAGAATTGAATCCTTGCAGGAGATAGGCTGGGAAGAGGTGCAGTCAAATGTGGGAGTTGGTGGGTTTATAGTAGATGTCCGTAGTTGGTTTGTTTTCCAAAATGGAGACAGAGCGATCAAGAAAGGGGAGAGATTACCGGAGATTACTTTGAGGTCAGTATGGAAGTTGGCAGTTTGTTGTGGGTACAGGAAATAACAGCAATGTAGTCATCACACTTGCAGCATGGATTAATTTCAACTAACAGCTACTTTGCATCAAAACAGTGTGACAAATTTCTGAAGTTACAGTTACATAATGTTGGTACTTGTGTGACTATCTGATTTCCTGTGAGAATCTGCCCTTCAATTACATAATTAATGTTGTGTCAAGAACATGAATAGTTTGCTGATCTCTCTCTATAGAAGATGAAGTGAAGATGTATAATCTGATTGCATGCCATTCTTACAGTAAAGGCACTAGAGGGTGCTGCTGCACATGTTTTATCTTGGGGTTTCATCAGATCACTGTTGCTTTTGGATTATTTTCACCAGGCAGGTTTATTTCAGTAATATTTAGAGAAATCCAATTCTAACATATGCCAAACTCTCCTTCTTTCTCATACTCTCACCAATTGTGCCGTACACTACTTTTTATTACTGTGGCAAGAGTGTCTGTCAAGTTCTTGCTTTCTGCTAGAAATTATGGTGAACGCATGAATGATCGAGTAGAATTTCATTCCTTCTCGACCTCTCATGGCTGTAGCTAAAAGTTGAATGTATCATGATTGCTGAGAGTTTCCTAGTTTATAAATGTTGATTCTTTACTTCCTTTAGGTCCCCTGTTGCCCCTCATGTCCCTCTTCCCAAGTCGATAATCTTTGGTTTATTCCATTTTCGTTTGAGAGCATTAGTCTAAGCCTGATCAAGATTCAAAATTCTTTTATTGTCATGTAATATTGCAAATATGCATCATCTGCTGTAAGGCAGATTTGCCCAGCACCCTCATGGTCAAAGAAAGAAGCAAAAAGAGTCTCTTTGGAGTCGCTAAGTGTCTGTGGATTCTTCTGAAGGCTCCCATAGCTTCTCAGATGCACAGACCCCTGTTCGATCCATTGGCTACCCGAGCTCCAGATCCAGACAAGATCAGGAAACCTTCAGCACTCGAGGCCCCTTGGGAGCCCCTTTGCCATATCATGGTACCCCTACAGCCAGTCTCTAGCAGTCTGCAGCCTGGTGTGAGTCCTTTGCTCGCAAGTCGCCCGTAGCCTGCATGGGTTCTTTGCCTCGAGTTGCCGATAGCCCGCTGCCTCTGGGTTCTTAGCCACAGTATGCCACTGTGGTCATTGTCCTGCAGAGTTGTCTCCTTTTCAAATGGGGAATGTTTTCTGGTGCTCTGTGTCAGTCCTCTGCTTCTCCTTGAGGCCACTGCCAGCACGAGTGCTGCCATCTTGGACCCAGACCCCGTGGTTGCAAGATTCTAAAATAAAACACTGTCCTTTAATAACCTGTATGGAACTCTTGGTTGTAGGACTGGGAGATAGGACCCCTCGGCAGAGTGCTGTGTCTCCGCTTCCCGTTCTCCCCAGCGGCAGCACTGCTGTTATTATCAGTTCTGGCAGCAGTGCCATTTTTTTCTAAGCAGTTTTTAATTGTTCAACTGTAGTTGATGTCATGAGGTTGCTGATAAGGTGCTGAACTGAACGCTTGAAGGTTGGTGCTGCCATGATGCTAGTAATGACAGCGGCAATAAAGGAATAGTTAATATCCAAGTTGGGAGGAGAATGTGCCCTGTTCCAGTGTTGGTGTATGCTGATGTTAGTGGTGGGTCAGTGAACTGAGTGGCTTTTGAGAGTGGATGCACCTAGATTTAATTACTGAACCATGTGGACCCTCAATATTTTGCCTCCACTCTGAGTGCCTCTGCATTTCTAAATTTGGTGCTGTTAAGTGTTGTGCTCTTTCCCTTTATAAGATGGCTGACTTGCTTCATCCAAAAGATATCTTTCTGAGCAATGGAGCATTCCCTCAGTACTGCATAGATCAGTGGTTTTCAAACTTTTTTCCCCCACTCACATACCACCTCAAGTAATCCCTTACTAATCACAGAGCACCTCTGGCACAGGGATTATTTAAAGTGGTATGTGAGTGGAAAGGAAAAGGTTGAAAACCACAGGCATAGATTATAAATCCTGGAGTGCAATTTAGATGTAGGATGTGGAAACAGGTCCTTCAACCCAACTTGCCCATTCTAACCAAAAAGTTCCAATTTGCCAGCATTTGGCCATATTCCTTTCAACCATTCAAATGTTTGCCAAACATTGCAATAGTACCTGCTTCAACCACCTCCCTTGTTCCATACATCCTCAGTGTTTGTATGTGTGTATATATATATATATATATGTAAAGTTACCCCCCCCCCCCAGCTCCTATTAAATATACCTCCTTCCATCTCCCATCCCTATTTTAAATGGGTCCTCTGGTTACTCATTCCCCTGCCCCCCCCCCAAAGAAAAATTCTGGGCAAAACACTGCATTTACCTAATCTATTTCTCTTGTGACTTGAACCTATGACCTTTTTGGAAAATGGCAAATTAACTGCAGATAAGCTCATGACTAGATGTTAAAAATATCATTACAAAATATTTTTACATTCAGACTGACGTTCTATTAAATAGCAATCAACAGCGTATTTAATTGGACAGATTTGGAGCACCTAAGAAATCATTTGCCCTATTTGTACCAAGTTAATCCTGGTGAAAATGACCATTGATTGAGATGATGAAGTTGGTTCTCTTGCTCATCCATTGCCAGAGTGAGGCTAAACATAAACCAGCAAATGGCATTCCTCTTGGAAAGGAGGTAAATGGGATGAAGTTAAAATAACTTGGACTAGATGGGCTAAGTGGCCTGTTTCTTTGTTGTATTGTAACGTTCTGTGACAGCCTAAACATTGATTTTCCTCCCCCCCCATCCAACTCTATCATTTCCACTGTTTCCATTTTTCTTTTCCTTGCTTCCTGATGGCACTTTTCTCTTTAGTCTTGGCCCCTTTAATGGTCCTTTCTGTCTACCACTCCCACTCTTCTTCTGTCCAGTACCTTATCACTGTGATGGATTATATCATATTTTATATAGATATGTTTTTTTGAAGGACATAGATTGTGGGGGTAGTGTAGGACGCAAAAACTTCAAAAAACAGATCACATTTTAAAATGCAAGAGCTTTGCTGAAAGTGAGCTGTGCAGGCACCAACCGAGAGCCTTTGCAAAGATGATAAAACAAGGAGACTGCTTTGCTGAAGAATTTCAAAAGCAGGTGTAAATGGATTATTGTATTGAAAGCAATAGATGAATGGACTCCGAAGTTTCGGTCCAGTGCCGCAATCTGTATAGATGCAATTTGCTGTTCTAAGAAGGACATGTGGTTTTGTAAGGAGAGAGAAAGAGAGAGACATGGGGAGAGGGGAGGGGGAGAGAAGGGTGAGAGAGGTGACCTGCAGAAGAAGAGGTTCTCATTTGGAAAACCCTGATGGGGCAAGTTTCTTCGGCAAGACACTGAAGTGGCTGATTGGAAGGAATCAGTTTGTGTGTGTGTCCAACGAGCAACAAATCTCTCTGAAACCAACAAGAACCTTCCTGAGTGGTAACCATTTAAGTACCAAAGCCTGGTGAAAATTCATAATGTTAAATTCTGTGCACAGTTTAAGAATTGCCTGATTCCGGTAAACTTGGAGGTGTGAGAAGTGAGATTGGACTGTGAACCAAAGAACTTTTATGAATTTGTACATATTACATACATGTGCGCTTGGAATTAGAAGGGAGTTAAGTTAGTAGTAATAAGTTAAAGTTTGATCCTGGTTTTATGTTTAAAGAAAATTAAAAGTAACTCTAACCCTAATGTCTTGGTGATTGCTGCTGGGTTTTGGGGTCCTCTGGGCCTGTAACATCACCTTGGCCTCCACCCACTCTCTTTATGTACTTGATATCTCTCTTCCCACTCTAGTCTTGCTTAGTGATCCCAACCTGAAACGTTGGCTGTTGTTTGATGTGATGAGTCCCTCCGGTTTCTCTTTGCTTGCGTAAGATTCTAGAATCTGCAAGTTTTGTTTCACTCGTAATGAAATGTTAATTGGTTCTGATTAAAGGATGATCTCCATTTTGGATTGATAGAAAGTGCACATGAACATTTTCTCTTTGTTTCCTTGGTGTACAACCTGCTGCCAAAATATACCCATACATGTGCTACTTGAATGCTGAACTTGAGTGGATAATTGGCTTCTTTATTTCTCTACCTGTTGTTGGAGAACTGTTGAGAAGTTGAGAAAGAACAGCTTTACCTCCGAACGACACTGTGAGACCTGCTGAGTTCCTCCAGCATTTCAGTGTTTTTACTTCAATCACAGTGTCTGCAGACTTTCATCTTTCACTCTTCTCCATGTTATCTCATGCCAGTGGATTACCTGGAAGAATATGGCCAGCCATTGGCACAATATATCAACAAAATGGCTCACCTTCATCCTAAAATATATAATAAATTGCTTGCTATTCTAGGTGAACAACAGTTGTTGAGCTAATGCTGGTAATGAGGTCAATTTTTCAGTCCACTTCAAATGAAATGACATTTCTGAATTCTGACTTCGTATTGGTTTTGGACCTTCTGAACTGCCTAACCTATAATGTACTTTCCAGGACCTTTTTATTTTCAAATGAAGTTATGGTATCTCTGTGATCCTATTTGACTCCAAAGGCAAGCTAATGGTTGACTTGGCTTATTGGTGTTATGCCTCTTTCTGATTCAGAAGTGAATGGATTCAAACCCTTAATGTTTCCATCACCAAATGGGGCTAAAAGCAGGATCATGCTGGATTTCTTCATGCTACAGAAAGTGTTAACTGAGATTATACCTCCTGGAGAGATATAATCAGATAAAAGTAGGAAAATAAACAAGCTTATTTGGGGGTTTATGTGTGTATGTCCAAGTTCAGATCAACTTCAGTTCTAGCATTATTACTCAGTTCCATGTGCTTTATCATCTCTTTTATCTACCTTCTGTTATTCACTAATGCTTTTACCTCTTGCTCTGACCTTTATCTCTCCATTTATTCTTTTAATTTTTTTCTCCCCATCTCTCCTGTTTTTATAACTTGTTTTTACCTAATTCCAATTCTGATGAAAGGTCATGAACCTGAAATGTTCTTTTTTACTTTCACTTTTTTCTATTTCTTCCCCCCCCCTCTCTCTCTCTCCCCTCCCCCCCCCTCCAAAATCCTGGAACCTGCTGATAAAATTGACTTTATCTTTTGATATTTATAAATTCATTTTCAACTTCTGAAGGTGTGAGAGGTACAGGCTGTGGAACTCGCACCCAGTTAAACTAAAACCAAATAAGAAGTCCTATCAACTAACAAAACCTGTGTTGTCTTTCCAGTTTTGTGCTTATTCTTATCTTCTGTTGTGGCAGCATAGCACACTGAGGTACCACTCAATTTCTATGTGCTTGCATGTCAGCTTTACAAAGCATGATGCTCTTCCAATTTTAGTGGCAGCTATATAGTTGGTGAAGAAGGTCACCTTTCTTCCTTTTAAAACACAAGGAAGAACAGTGAATTCAAAGTTGGGTTTAAAGGTTTATTCTTAAAGATCTCATTTTACCTTTTGTTATTGCTTATCACAAAAAAAGCCCTATTTTTAGTATTAATTACAATGGGATTACTTTCCATTCCTGTCTCTCTACCTCCCTCACTACCTCGACCCAGAACCTGTAAATGGAATGCAACTTTCCCATTCAGACCCTGAAAGATGTTATTAAATCCAGACTGAGTGCATGTTAGATCACATTTTGACTTTCACCAAATGCAATGTGAGCATTTGGGGGTACCAACTTGCAGAGGGAGTCTTGTTGCTACCTTTCCATATGAAATACTAAACTTAGATGCAGTAAAAGATGAATGCATTTTTTTCATTACCTTGAGAGCTAATGTGCCTAGTCTCTCGATCTCTCCTCAGAAGAGGAGAAATATTTTTGTATATTTGGAATACCCTCATTGCATCTGTTCTGTTTGGAATGCAATGTGCCTATAAACATTGCAATGTATTCAGGCTTTGGCAGCGCTCTATGTACATTAAAGGTAATGTGAAGGGTTTTGTAGTCATTAGTAAGTTCCTTTAGCATGCAATTAATTTTTTTTTTAAAAAGTCCACAAACTCCTTAGGAGGATTCTTCCAGAACTAACATTCTGAAGGACCCATCCCTGTCATTATTGTCTACTCAACTCCTGTTTGGGAGAAGGTTCAAGAGTGTGAAATCGTACACCAACCAGGCACGCACATCAACAGGCTTAAAGACGATTTCTTTCCCACAGCACTCAGGGTCTTTAATAAAATTGTGCTATCATGCTGTCCTTGGGACTAATTGATCTTTCACTGTAACACGATACCCTCTAATTGTAGTCTTGCTCTTCTAGTTTGTATGGCTCTAGCATGTAAGAGTTGACTTGCTGGACTGATTGCAAAAGAATGCTTTTCACTATCACTTGACAGTAAATTTGAACCTGCATTTGGACAGGCCTTCTGCATGGATTGGAGGGTGGTAAATTGATAAGTCTTGTACACTACTAAAATTGCTCTCATGTCATATTTGATATGGAAGGAAAGATTTAGATTTCTGTAGCTCCTTTACCAGTGAAAGTGTGTTCTAAAAATTTGTCTTGTTTGCCAAACAAGATGCCACATAAAAACCAGAGTTGAAGACTGGGCAATCTGGTTTTGTGCTGTTGATTGCAGAAGCGACTCAGGAAATCTGTGAAATAGTGGCATGGGACATTTAATGCTCTTTCATAAGCCACTTTCAGATGGCCAATTGCCCCGCTTGTAAAGCCGCATATTTTGGCAATATGTGGCTGTTGGGAGGCCACGTGAATGCGCAGGAGGCGTCTGCGAGGCGAACTTTGTAACCCTTCTCCTTGAGGGATAATTGCCGCAGCACAATAGTCTTCCCAGCCATCTGAATGTAGCCGCCTGAAAGCGGCTGCATTCGGGATGACAGTCAGCTGGCGAGCACCTGACAGCTCCTCTCCTAGTTGCCCCTTCTCCCGGCACGGGATGTCAGGGCAGGGGCAGCTGGTGCAGGCTGTCAGTGCGGGGAGGTCCCGCCCACAGCCCAATATCAGCGATAGCCACTGGTCTTTGAAATGACCCGTCAGTCTTTTACATGACTGCTTAAACTAGTTCCTTGTTATCCAGGACTTGGTCAGAGTAAGATGAAAAGAATAACTATGAAGACACCTGGAGCAGTGAAGTCTGTATCAACCTGGGAGCCTCAAATGTTTAACTTCCAAACTGTGCATTAAATCTGTATCCAATTAAAAGCTACGTTCCGTGTATCTTAATCCCCTTGACGATACCTATTTTAATGTATAGGTAAAAGAACAACGCTGAAGAAACTCAGCAGATCAAACAGTGTCTTTTATATAACAAAAATAAAGGTACATAACCAACTTTTCGGGCTTGAGCCCTTTATCAAGGTATGCACAAAATGTAACCCAAGACGAGTATACATGACCACATAGTTTTCACAGAACAGGGATTATGAAACGTGAACAATTTTGACCACAAATCATTTAATTAAAAAAAAAAAACAATTACACAAATTAGACATGGGAATTATTTGAGCTGGTTGGACTTGCAAATATGTATAAATTTTTGTGTCGCTTTCCACATTCCGAGCATTCTCCGGGCAATCACGTTCCTCTTTCATTTCAATTCCGAGAAATTCCATGGACCCTCTTATTTTGATGCATGGCGAATGCCCCACCACCCCCCCCCCCCCCCCACACACACACCAGCAGACGGGTTGGAGCTGTCGAATGAAAATTACATATAAGACTCAGCATTTGGGTGGGTTCTAGTCTACACCACAGGAGGCCTGATATTGGACTGTGGGGAGAGAACGGGGTAGCAGGACCAGTGTGGGGATGTCCGCCCCACAGTGTGGGGATGTCCGCCCCACAGTGTGGGGATGTCCGCCCCACAGTGTGGGGATGATATCGGGCTGCGAGTGGGACGTCCCCTGGCTGGCTGTCCCAGCTCTGACAGCTAGCCATCCCAAATCTGACAGCCTAAGGGACAGGAGCCAGAATGCACTCAGATGTGCATCCCGGTGCAGCTGTCCCTTCAGGTGGCCAGCGCTGTGCTTTTAGTGCTGCCACCTGAATGACAATTCAAAGGGCCGCTTCCTCTTCTTCAGGTGGATTCTTAGCGGAGAATCCACCTGAAGAAGCCTATAGAAACTCACAAGGGAACCTGCTCCTAATTCACTCTTTTCTTTCTCCTTTAAGGATTGTTTGGAGCCTGCTGGTTAGTGCACAATTAAATCCACGCGGCTCCATCATATTATAATTGTTACATGCCGAACTTGGACTATATAGGATACCATCAGTTTGGATTTTTCCAGACGTATTTAACTTTGTCCATTTATGTAGTTTCTTAAATAACTTGATATCTTGTGAGGTGATATTTGCTTAAGCTAACTCTTTGAACTCTATCTGAGCTATCTTGTAAAATATGTGACTACATGTTTCACTACTTTTTGATGTATTCATGCCTTAATTCTTGTATGAAAATATTTTCTTCAATCCACAGCAAAGGAGTTTATGGGCCTGCTGTTCACTGTATTTTAGTACGTTCAAGTGCCACATTGACACTTGATACTTTTTTTCTGTACTTGCTGATTTCCACCTCTCCTGTACTCCTGAGGCAATATGAACAGGTCTGGAGTTTGATCATGTTTTTGAAAGCTGGTGGGCAGAATTACTGTGACATACCTGACACTTCCAGATCACTATTACTTCTCAATTTGCCCCAAAGGGCTCCTGTACTTCTCTACTCTGGCCTGCTTCAACATTTAAATAGCTTATTTGATCCCTTTCACTTGTGCCAGTTCTTTTTAAAAAAAAAAAATATATATATATTTTCTGAGCTCGGGATTTAGAAACACCAATTATTTGCAAATGTATCTGCATAGAATTGGAGCAGACAAAGAATTGCCAGAGGAACTCAACAGCATCCACAGACAGAAATGATCTGTCATTGTTTTGGGCTGAACCCTTCATTAAGACTAAAATAGAATAGGTAAAATTACACAAATAAAGGGGGAGGAAGCTTGGAGGTGACAGCATATCGAACAAAAGGTGTGGAGTTGGAGAGAGAGGTTTCCATCTCTATCTATATTCTCCATCTTTATCTGTATTCTCCATCTCGATCTCTCTTCCCCCACCCCCCATCTCTCCACCTTCAATTCCTGTCCTATAATTCCATTACCTCTGAGGTCCCTCCCTCCACCACCTTTCCCCCTTTATATGTGTAATTTCACCTGTTCTTTCTTAGCCTTGATTAAGGGTCCAGACAAAACAATGACTGATTCTTTTCTACTCACAGATGGTGTCTGAGCTGCTGAGTTCTTTGAACAGTTCTTTGTTCAAGATTCCTGCATTTACAACTTTTGTGTGTTCTGTGTAGAATTAAATCCTGTTTTATTGCTTCATGTCTGCTCTGTGATGCTGTAGCAGAACTGTTCTGCTCGGTTGCTCTACAGTCAAGACATGTACAATTTGCTGACAATACCACAGTAATGGGTTGTATAAAGAAAGGTGATAGCTCAGTATTCAGGAGGGAGATTGAAAACTTGGCCGAATGGTGCACCAACAACCTTGCCCTCAATGTCATCAAAACCAAGGAGCTGATTGTTGACTTCAGGAATGGAAAACCAGAAGTGATCATTGGGGATCAGAGGTGGAGAGGGTGAGCAAATTTAAGTTCTTGGGAGTCACTGTCTCAGCAGCTTTCCTGGACCCAACACATAATGGTATCGTGAAGTAAGTGTGTCAGTGCCTCTACTTCCTCAGGAGTTTGTGGAGGTTTGGTATGACACCAGAAACCTGTCAAAGTGTGCTGAATGGATGCACCTTGGCCTTGTATGGGGACACCAATACCCCTGAGCGTAAAAACCCTCCAAAAGGTAGTGGACCCTGCCCAGGACATCACAGGCAAAACCCTCCCCACTATCGAGAACATCTACTGAGAATGCTGCCGTCGGAGAACAACTGCAATTATCAAACACCCTCACCACCCAGCACACCCTCTGTTCTTGCAGGAAAGAAGTATAGTTGCCACAAGACTCGCACCACCAGATACAGGAACAGCTGCTACCCTTCCGTCAGATTCTTCAACAACAAACTAATCAAGGATTCATTAAGGGGGGCCGTCACGTGATGCTATAGCATCAGATTGGATAAACCCAGCTCTCCTGAACAAAGTTTTTTTTTAAAAGTGAAAAGAAAGGAAAGAGACAGAAGGAAAGCAATATTTAAATCAACAGAGAACACACTAAGGATATCTCCAAAGAAGAATAAAGCTACTGCAAGCCTGTAAGAAGAACAGCAAAAAGCAAACCAAGACAAAGAAGAAAGGCTTTCCTTGAAGATGGATCTGGGGGCTTCCCAGAAAGTAGTGACCTGTTCAGCGAAGTCCACAAGATGGTGCGACGTTGAGCCGCCTCTAAAAATGGCCGGAAGTCCCAAAAGACTTGTGCGAGGAGTCTTGAAAGTGCAGAGCCATTAAAATGGGGACAGTGCTGTGAGTTGGAAGTAGCTATCAACTACTCTAGCTTCAAGAAGAATCAGACAAAGAAATGGACTCCTTCAAAGAAGTAAGTTCTACAATCGGAAGAAGAAGAATTAAAAAGAACCATGAGACTGCTAGAGGCTAGAAAGGGTAAAACTGTTAAGTCTCTTTCTACATTCTTCTTTCTTTGGCTTGGCTTCGCGGACGAAGATTTATGGAGGGGGTAAAAAGTCCACGTCAGCTGCAGGCTCGTTTGTGGCTGACCAGTCCGATGCGGGACAGGCAGACACGATTGCAGCGGTTGCAAGGGAAAATTGGTTGGTTGGGGTTGGGTGTTGGGTTTTTCCTCCTTTGCCTTTTGTCAGTGAGGTGGGCTCTGCGGTCTTCTTCAAAGGAGGCTGCTGCCCGCCAAACTGTGAGGCGCCAAGATGCACGGTTTGAGGCGTTATCAGCCCACTGGCGGTGGTCAATGTGGCAGGCACCAAGAGATTTCTTTAGGCAGTCCTTGTACCTTTTCTTTGGTGCACCTCTGTCACGGTGGCCAGTGGAGAGCTCGCCATATAATACGATCTTGGGAAGGCGATGGTCCTCCATTCTGGAGACGTGACCCATCCAGCGCAGCTGGATCTTCAGCAGCGTGGACTCGATGCTGTCGACCTCTGCCATCTCGAGTACCTCGACGTTAGGGGTGTGAGCGCTCCAATGGATGTTGAGGATGGAGCGGAGACAACGCTGGTGGAAGCGTTCTAGGAGCCGTAGGTGGTGCCGGTAGAGGACCCATGATTCGGAGCCGAACAGGAGTGTGGGTATGACAACGGCTCTGTATACGCTTATCTTTGTGAGGTTTTTCAGTTGGTTGTTTTTCCAGACTCTTTTGTGTAGTCTTCCAAAGGCGCTATTTGCCTTGGCGAGTCTGTTGTCTATCTCATTGTCGATCCTTGCATCTGATGAAATGGTGCAGCCGAGATAGGTAAACTGGTTGACCGTTTTGAGTTTTGTGTGCCCGATGGAGATGTGGGGGGGCTGGTAGTCATGGTGGGGAGCTGGCTGATGGAGGACCTCAGTTTTCTTCAGGCTGACTTCCAGGCCAAACATTTTGGCAGTTTCCGCAAAGCAGGACGTCAAGCGCTGAAGAGCTGGCTCTGAATGGGCAACTAAAGCGGCATCATCTGCAAAGAGTAGTTCACGGACAAGTTTCTCTTGTGTCTTGGTGTGAGCTTGCAGGCGCCTCAGATTGAAGAGACTGCCATCCGTGCGGTACCGGATGTAAACAGCGTCTTCATTGTTGGGGTCTTTCATGGCTTGGTTCAGCATCATGCTGAAGAAGATTGAAAAGAGGGTTGGTGCGAGAACACAGCCTTGCTTCACGCCATTGTTAATGGAGAAGGGTTCAGAGAGCTCATTGCTGTATCTGACCCGACCTTGTTGGTTTTCGTGCAGTTGGATAATCATGTTGAGGAACTTTGGGGGACATCCGATGCGCTCTAGTATTTGCCAAAGCCCTTTCCTGCTCACGGTGTCGAAGGCTTTGGTGAGGTCAACAAAGGTGATGTAGAGTCCTTTGTTTTGTTCTCTACACTTTTCTTGGAGCTGTCTGAGGGCAAAGACCATGTCAGTGGTTCCTCTGTTAGCGCGAAAGCCGCACTGTGATTCTGGGAGAATATTCTCAGCGACACTAGGTATTATTCTATTTAGTAGAATCCTAGCGAAGATTTTGCCTGCAATGGAGAGCAACGTGATTCCCCTGTAGTTTGAGCAGTCTGATTTCTCGCCTTTGTTTTTGTACAGGGTGATGATGGTGGCATCACGAAGATCCTGAGGCAGTTTACCTTGGTCCCAACAAAGCTTGAAAAACTCATGCAGTTTGGCATGCAGAGTTTTGCCGCCAGCCTTCCAGACTTCTGGGGGGATTCCATCCATACCTGCTGCTTTGCCACTTTTCAGTTGTTCGATTGCCTTATATGTCTCATCCAGTGTGGGAACCTCATCCAGCTCTAGCCTTAGGGGCTGTTGAGGGAGCTGGAGCAGGGCGGAATCTTGGACTGAGCGGTTGGTACTGAAAAGAGATTGGAAGTGTTCTGACCATCGGTTGAGGATGGAGATCTTGTCGCTGAGGAGGACTTTGCCGTCTGAGCTGCGCAGCGGGCTTTGGACTTGGGGTGAGGGGCCGTACACAGCCTTTAGAGCCTCGTAGAAACCCCTGAAGTCGCCAATGTCCGCGCTGAGCTGTGTTCGTTTGGCGAGGCTAGTCCACCACTCATTTTGGATCTCCCGGAGTTTGCGCTGAAGATGGCTGCAAGCGCGACGGAAGGCTTGTTTCTTCTCTGGACAGGACGGCTTTGTAAGGTGAGCCTGGTGGGCAGCTCGCTTCTTTGCCAGCAGCTCCTGGATTTCCTGGCTGTTTTCGTCAAACCAGTCCTTGTTTTTCCTGGAGGAGAAGCCCAGTACCTCTTCAGTGGATTGCAGTATGGTAGTCTTCAACTGATCCCAGAGGGTTTCAGGGGACGGGTCCGTGAGGCGGGTTGCAACGTCGAGCTTTGCTTTGAGGTTTGCCTGGAAGTTTCCTCTCGCTTCGTCTGACTGCAGTTTTCCAACATTGAACCTCTTTCTGGGGGCTTTGTTGTTCCTGGGCTTTGGCTTGAAGTGAAGGTTGAGCTTGCAGCGAACCAGCCGGTGGTCAGTGTGGCATTCCGCGCTAGGCATGACCCTGGTGTGGAGCACATCTTGTTTGTCACTTTCTCGCACCAGGATGTAGTCCAGGAGGTGCCAGTGTTTGGATCGGGGATGCATCCAGGTGGTCTTAAGGCTGTCCCTCTGCTGAAAAAGGGTGTTTGTAATGACAAGCCGCTGTTCTGCGCAGAGCTCCAACAGGAGGCGCCCATTGTCGTTGCACTTGCCGACGCCATGCTTGCCCAGGATTCCTGGCCAGGTTTCTGAGTCTTTGCCGACACGAGCGTTGAAGTCGCCCAGGATGACAACCTTGTCGGCTGTAGGGGTACGTTGGATGAGGTTGCGCAGGTCGGTGTAGAACTTGTTCTTTTCTGCTGGTTCCGCCTGGAGGGTTGGAGCATAGACACTGATGAGGGTGATGTGACGCTTGTTTTGAAGTGGGAGTCGCATGGACATGATTCGGTCCGAGAGGCCTGTCGGAAGGTTTTCGAGTTTGGAGGCAATGAAGCTCTTGACCATGAAGCCTACACCAGATAGGCGTCGTTCATCCGAAGGCTTGCCAGACCAGTAGAGTGTGTAGCCCGCGCCGCGTTCTTGGAAGCTGCCTACATCTGCCAGGCGGACTTCACTGAGAGCGGCTATGTCGATGTCAAGTCTGAGGAGTTCATGTGCAATGAGGGCAGACCGACGTTCAGGTCGATGGCTGTCAGTCTTATCTAGCATGGTTCTGATGTTCCAGCATGCTAGCTTGAGTTTGTGAGCATCTTTTGAGGGGGAGGACGTGGAGGGGGAGGACGTGGAGGGGGAGGACGTGGAGGGGGAGGACGTGGAGGGGGAGGACGTGGAGGGGGAGGACGTGGAGGGGGAGGACGTGGAGGGGGAGGACGTGGAGGGGGAGGACGTGGAGGGGGAGGACGTGGAGGGGGAGGACGTGGAGGGGGAGGACGTGGAGGGGGAGGACGTGGAGGGGGAGGACGTGGAGGGGGAGGACGTGGAGGGGGAGGACGTGGAGGGGGAGGACGTGGAGGGGGAGGACGTGGAGGGGGAGGACGTGGAGGGGGAGGACGTGGAGGGGGAGGACGTGGAGGGGGAGGACGTGGAGGGGGAGGACGTGGAGGGGGAGGACGTGGAGGGGGAGGACGTGGAGGGGGAGGACGTGGAGGGGGAGGACGTGGAGGGGGAGGACGTGGAGGGGGAGGACGTGGAGGGGGAGGACGTGGAGGGGGAGGACGTGGAGGGGGAGGACGTGGAGGGGGAGGACGTGGAGGGGGAGGACGTGGAGGGGGAGGACGTGGAGGGGGAGGACGTGGAGGGGGAGGACGTGGAGGGGGAGGACGTGGAGGGGGAGGACGTGGAGGGGGAGGACGTGGAGGGGGAGGACGTGGAGGGGGAGGACGTGGAGGGGGAGGACGTGGAGGGGGAGGACGTGGAGGGGGAGGACGTGGAGGGGGAGGACGTGGAGGGGGAGGACGTGGAGGGGGAGGACGTGGAGGGGGAGGACGTGGAGGGGGAGGACGTGGAGGGGGAGGACGTGGAGGGGGAGGACGTGGAGGGGGAGGACGTGGAGGGGGAGGACGTGGAGGGGGAGGACGTGGAGGGGGAGGACGTGGAGGGGGAGGACGTGGAGGGGGAGGACGTGGAGGGGGAGGACGTGGAGGGGGAGGACGTGGAGGGGGAGGACGTGGAGGGGGAGGACGTGGAGGGGGAGGACGTGGAGGGGGAGGACGTGGAGGGGGAGGACGTGGAGGGGGAGGACGTGGAGGGGGAGGACGTGGAGGGGGAGGACGTGGAGGGGGAGGACGTGGAGGGGGAGGACGTGGAGGGGGAGGACGTGGAGGGGGAGGACGTGGAGGGGGAGGACGTGGAGGGGGAGGACGTGGAGGGGGAGGACGTGGAGGGGGAGGACGTGGAGGGGGAGGACGTGGAGGGGGAGGACGTGGAGGGGGAGGACGTGGAGGGGGAGGACGTGGAGGGGGAGGACGTGGAGGGGGAGGACGTGGAGGGGGAGGACGTGGAGGGGGAGGACGTGGAGGGGGAGGACGTGGAGGGGGAGGACGTGGAGGGGGAGGACGTGGAGGGGGAGGACGTGGAGGGGGAGGACGTGGAGGGGGAGGACGTGGAGGGGGAGGACGTGGAGGGGGAGGACGTGGAGGGGGAGGACGTGGAGGGGGAGGACGTGGAGGGGGAGGACGTGGAGGGGGAGGACGTGGAGGGGGAGGACGTGGAGGGGGAGGACGTGGAGGGGGAGGACGTGGAGGGGGAGGACGTGGAGGGGGAGGACGTGGAGGGGGAGGACGTGGAGGGGGAGGACGTGGAGGGGGAGGACGTGGAGGGGGAGGACGTGGAGGGGGAGGACGTGGAGGGGGAGGACGTGGAGGGGGAGGACGTGGAGGGGGAGGACGTGGAGGGGGAGGACGTGGAGGGGGAGGACGTGGACCTGTCCTCGGGCCTGCGCAAAGGAGCTTTTAGGTGGAGTGCAGTGCGCGCAGTACTGGCCCCACCCTTTACACCCATGGTTCGTGTGCCGTGGCCAAGCAAGCTGGGACGTGGCAGCGAGGTCCTTGGGTCGGAGGTTTTATATCGGAGTGGCCTTCTCCTATGCAGGTTTCTTACCCGGGCTGGAGGGGCCTGCCTCCCCTCCTAGGTCGGTCCATACTGCCCGGACCGGGGCCTCCGTCTGCCTCACTCGACCGAGGCCGGGGCCGCCGTCTCCCCCTTGCTCCTGCCCGTATCGGGGCCGCCGCCGTCTACCCTTCGCCCGGACCGGGGCCGCCGCCGTCTACCCTTCGCCCGGACCGGGGCCGGGGCCGCTGCTGCTCTCCCTGTGCCTGGACTGGGGCCGCCGCCTCCCACTCCCTGTCCGGACCGGGGCCTCCGTCTGCCTCACTCGACCGAGGCCGGGGCCGCCGTCTCCCCCTTGCTCCTGCCCGTATCGGGGCCGCCGCCGTCTACCCTTCGCCCGGACCGGGGCCGGGGCCGCCGCTGCTCATAACAATTGCATAAATCAATGAAAGAAATAAAACATTGGAGCTGTGGTACTGAATTCAGAAGCTAGAAATAAACATGTATAAGTAGTAGTAAGTATGCAAAAAAAATTGAAATGGAAAAAGTTTTAAGGAATAGAATTTGAAATTGAATTAATCAAAGAACAAATGGGAAATATGCAAACCAATTTTTCCAAGGTTCAAGATCAATTGGCCCAAAAAGTGGATGTTTAGGAGAATTTTAGTAGAAGAAATAATATTAAAATTGTTGGACTTAAAGAAGGGGATGAAGGAGACAATATTAAACTATTTTTACAACGTTGGATTCCACAAAGTTTTGGAGTTAATGAATTTCAGGGAGATATTGAGGTCGAGAGAGCACATTGAGCTTTAAGACTTCAACCGCAACCAGATCAAAAGCCACGTCCAATACTGGTTAAATTCCTTTATCAATAAGAGAGAAGGTTTTAGAATTGGCAGTGAGGCAAGCAAAGGAAAGACAAAGTCCTTTAGAATAGGATGGAAATAATTTTTTTAAAATCCAGACATAAGTTTTGAATTGTTGAAAAAAAGAAAAGAATTTAATCCAATTAAAAATATTCTATGGAAAAAAGGCATTTTGAGATATTCAGTGTCCTTGAATATCTTTGTTCCAGGAGATCAAAACAATTTTTTTGTTGAACCAAGAAAAGCAAACCAGTATGTTGATTCTTTGCCAGATATTCAGTTGTGAAGAGATGATTGCTGAGCAGCAAAGTGTGATCTGAAGGACATTGTGAATTACAATATATGTAACTGATAAGGGATGATCTGTAAATAAAATTTGGGAGAGCTGGGAGGGAGGGGCTGATAGCTGCCAATTCATGCGTGCATTTGTGGTGCAAGCCACTGTCCGTAATATGGAGGGGGGGGGGGTAATGTTGTTTGCTGTGTTAATAACATTAGTAGGATGTGATAGTACAGATTCTATCACCAATGTGTCTTTGTACATATGTACAGATGGTAGTGTAGGATGACTGTGATTGGCTGAGAGTGTCGCCACACCTACTGGCAGGTCTTAAAGGATTGCTCCTAGCCAGACCAGGTCATTCTGGACTGGACGACCTACTTGTGATATGCTTCAGTCTTTTAGTTAATAAAAGCCATGGTTTGGATCAACAAGTCTTTGGTTCTTTCGATGTGCATTACATAAGGGCTATCTTTTTTTCTTCCTTTACATACTTTCCTTTCTTTTTTCCTTCCTTTACATAGTTTCCTTTCTTTTTTCCTTTTTATTTTTCATCTTGAACAATAATAGCTTTGAATATATCAAGATAGTAAAATTAAGAAATGGAAGAGATGGGGTATGGGTGAGTTATGGTATAATTATTATAATATTCAATGGGTGAATCATTAAATTTTGTAAGTATTAATATTAATGGGATTAAAAATCTGGTGAAAAGGGAAAAAAAACTATTGTTACATATATTTAAAAAAAAGATGAAAGTGGATATAGTTTTTTAACCAGAGACACATTTGATTGAAACTGAGCACCAAAAACCGAAAAGAGACTGGGTAGGATATATTGTAGCGTCTTCATTTAATTCGAAGGCAAGAGGGGTAACAATTTTGATGAATAAAGCCTTCCAGTTAAGATACAAAATGTTATTACTGATCCAATGGGTAGATATGTAATGGTAAATTGTCAAATTTTTTCAGAATTTTGGACCTCTTTGAATAAATATGCACCAAATATAGATGATAAATTTATTCAGGAAACATTTTTGAATTTAGCAAATGCTAATGAAAATGTGTTTATAGGAGGGGACTTGTCTTGATCCATTGTTGTATAGATCTGGTAGAAATGTTATTAGAAATAAAGCAGCAAAAGTCACACTATCATTGATGAAAGATATGAGATTAGTAGACCCATGGAGGAGAATTCATCCAAGAGAAAGGGACTATTCTTTTTATTCGAAGAGACATGATTTTTATTTTGGAATTGATTATTTTTTTTCTTAATATCAGCACAATTGCAGGGAAGGATTAAAAAAAGTTGAATGTAAAGCAAGAATTTTGTCAGATCACTCGCCTTTATTCGTAGCAATATCAATGGAAGATCGAGAAAAATCGATTTACATATGGAGGCTTAACTCAATGTTGTTAAAAAGGAAAGATTTCTGAGAGTTAATTAAACAGGAAATAAGAATGTTTAATTAATTCTAATTCGGTAATGAATAAGTTTGTTTTGTGGGATGCGATTGAAGGCATACTTAAGAGGTCAAATAATAAGCTATACATCTAAAATTAAAAAAATTATATGAATAGAGCAATTAAAAAAAACAGAGTTCAAAAAGGATTACATAGACAAACAAGGATAAAAGTATTGATAAATAAGAATTTACAGTATACTTTGCAAACATATAAAATAGAAAGACACATAATGAGAACTAAACAAATATATTATGAACTGGGTGAGAGGGTACATAAGGTCCTTGCATGGCAATTAAAAACAGAGCAAATATGTAGGGCAATTATTGCAACCAAGAAATAATCAAATCAAATAACCTATAAATCACAAGAAATAAATGAAAATTTTAAAAGGTTTTATAAAAAATTTACATTAACCAGAATCTCTAAAGGATGTAAATAAAATAGATTTTTAAAATCTCAAGTAAATTTACCTAAATTAAATCTAGAAAATCAAATAGTATTGGCTGTTCCATTTACTTTGATAGAAGTTAAAGAAGCATTGGGTTCATTACAAAATAATAAGTCCCTGCGAGAAGATGGTTTCCCCCTGAATTTTACAAAGCATTTAAAGAGTTATTAATTTCTCCTTTTATGGAATTATTAGGTCAGGTGGGAGAGATGCATGATTTACCAGAGTCATTTAAGATTGTAATAATAACTGGGTGTGAGAAAGATCTGACTGCAACATCTGTCACCCCATTGATCACTAGGGATAATTTGGCTGAGCTGGCTGGCTAGGCCTTTCACTCACAGTTCCATGTGCATCGTTACCCCCCCCCCCCCACCCCCCGAAGTTCAGTGCTCGATCGCAGAGGATGGCCCTCTCGAAGAGGACCGCTCCGTCAGTCTAGGGTATATGACGTAGCTACTCTCCTGCTAGTCTAAACTCCAAAGATTGCAATAAGTGATTCCAAAAAAAAGGAAAGATCCTTTAAAACCATCATCATATAGACCTATTTCATTATTGAATGCTGATTATAAAATATCTAAAATGCTAGCAAATAGAATGGCTAAATATTTACCTAAATTAATAAATATGGATCAAACTGAATTTGTTTTTAAAAAAAAAAATCAGTAGATAATGTGACAAGATTAATGAGTATGATACATTTGGCACAGATAAGAGAAGAACCAAGTATAGCAGTTTCTTTAGATGCTGAACAAAGCATTTGATAGGTTAGAATGGGATTTTTAAAATTTAAAGTATTAGAAATTTTTAGGATAGCACCTGCGTTTATTAATTGGATTAAAGCTTTATATAATGGACCTAAAGCAAAAGTGATAACAAATGGGCAAATATCAGAATCTTTTTTCAGGATGTCCTTTGTCACCTTCATTATTTATTTTAGCAATAGAACTTTGGACAGAATTGATTAGATCTGATAATGATATAAAACATTTTAGAATGGATAGAAAAGAACATAAGATCAGTTTGTTTGCAGATGCTGTTATAATATATTTGAACCAGAAAGATCATTACATAAACTTTATTTAAGATTAAAGGAACATGGTGTAGAATCTGGTTATAAAATAAATTGTGACAAGAGTGAAATAATGCCTATGGTTACAGCAAATTATACACACTGTATGAATTAAAGTTAGTTTAAATTGTAAACAGATGCAATTAAATATTTAGGTATTAAAATGGATAAAATGTACATAATCTATATAAATTAAATTTTAAAAATTATTATAGGGCAGTGCAACTGAGATTTTTCTTTACCTTCTTTGAAGAGGGAGAGAAACCAGCATGAATTCAGATAGAAATGAACAAAATAGGAGAAGAAATTTCAGAACATTTTATATATATAAATGGAACGATAAGTTGTTAAGTGGAGATACTTCTTCGTTAAAACATTTTAAAAAAAAAATGGAGTAAAAATACATTTAGAAATGGGAATGAGAAATTATCAATATCAAGAATGATATTAACTCAAATAAACTTATGCCTTTTATAATAAGTAATCAATTTTTTCCTATTTAGTTTTCAGGGTACAACTTTAATGACAATTCAACAATTGAAAACAAATATGGAATACAAAAAATTCTCTTATTATCAATTAAAGCATATTTAAGGGAAAAATTAGGGCCAGTTCTGTTATTTCCTGAACAAAGTTATTTGGAAAATTTAATTACAGAAACGTCTATTAAAAAGTTTATTTCAATTACATATAAAACTTTACAAAAAGATATGTACAAACAAGGAGTTCATAAGTCAAGTCAAAGATGGGAGATAGATTTAAATATAAATATTCAGGAGAAAACTTGGCTAGAACTTTGTTGAGACAGTATAACCGATACGATAAATGTTATAGGATGGTAAAATATAATTTTTTACATCAGTTATACTTTACTCTTCAGAAATTAAATGGATTAAATTCAAAATTTTCAGATAAATGTTTTAGATGTAATCAGGATGTAGGTACTTTGTTACATTCTACCTGGATATATCCAAAATTAATATCTTTTTGGATAGAACTGGGTTTATTTTTAGAATAAGTTACAAAAGTCAAGTTTCCACATGATTCAAGTATTTTTCTACTTGGGAGTATATTTGATACATAATTGGAATTGAATTTAAAAAAAATTATAAAGATTGCCCTAGTAGTGGCTAGGAAATGCACAGCAGTAATGTGGAAATCTGATGTTTATTTGGGGATGGATAGATGGCATGCTGAAATACATAGTTGTATACCACTTGAAAAGATTAAATATAATTTACTGAATAAATGTGAAGATTTGTGAACCAGGAATTAGGTTGTAATCACCCAACCGAAGTCTTCTGATTCTTTAAAATCAAGATATGCTTTATAAATCTTTATTTTTATTCAATAATATCCAGATGTTTTCTTCTTTCTTTCCTTTTTTTCTTTGGGGCTGAATTCTATAGGGGGAGGGAGGGGAGGAAAGGCGGTTCAAATCCTTGTGTATTAATTATTAGTATTTTGAACAAGACAATTATGTACAATTTTAATGCATATGTGAAAATTTAAGGAATCCTGTGCACTTTATTGATTTTGTTTCTCTATATTGCAGTTTTACATTCATTCTGTTTATAGTTTATTTACTTACATGTATACGCTGTGTACAGTTTTTCTTTACACTACCAATAAATGGTAATTCTGCCTTGCCTGCAGTAAAAAGAATCTTGTGTATGTGTACAATAAATCTGAATATATCCTCCAGTTTTAAAATGACAAGCCATTGCTGCACTGATTAGTTTCAGTCCTTTTTAATTTAAAAAAAAATTGTAATGCCTTACAAGTATTTCATTCCTTGCACAACCTGATTGCATTTCTCGTCTAAGTTGTTTTCACGAGAGCTTGTCTGATTTTTAACTAAGCTGTATTGTCATGTCTGTCAGTTGTTGTTGCTTTTATTGAGTTGTAGAATCAGGCATGTGATGCAGATGTAAGTTCTTCACTCCATTGTGTGTGGTGCCAGTGGGGGTGGGAGAACTTCCCTGCACCTTTCCCCAAGGCCCAGCATAATTTTTTCTGTTTATCGTGTGTATCAAATTCTCTTCTAAAATGGCGAAGAATCTCTTTCCAATGCCGATTCCCTGATGAAATTCAGATGGTAAAACTTTGTTGCAGAAGAATACTGTTTATCTTTTCTTTGAATACTTTGTCAGGTATGCAGAGATGTAGTGAAAAGCTCAGATTTGTTTGCTGTACAGACAGCCTGCCAGAAAATGGGCACTCTCTGGAACTTAAATCTGACAAAACTATACGGTAAGCAAAAGTCAACTGTGACAATATTCAAACTGGATTTCAAACATTTTAAAATGGAGGCCAGTCAAAGCCATTAAACTATTAAAAAAAACCTAAAGCCACTCTAATTAAAATATTCAAGTTAACACAACTGCTCAACCAGAATATAACTCACTTTCCCCACCACCCTGCCCCTGAGTCATTACTGCTCATTCAAATTGATGATCTTATTGATCTTGACCCACGTCGAACCTGACAAAGGATTAGTCAGCAGATTACGGGTTCTAGGAATTTAGCAGGTCAAGCTGAACCAAGGGACTTCATGCAGAGTTTTGCCAGACGGTTTGCGACACCTGAATTTGTGCTGGAGGAAAAGATTGGAGTTGTACCTTGCATAAAAGATGATGGATGTTCTTTGTTCTTTGTCATCCCAGCTCCAGGAGCTCTTCAGGGTCCAGCTGCCTGTTCATTGACTTGACGCCATGTGATCTGTGCTGGAAACATTCACTAATGATTGCACAATAATCATTTCCATCATAAATCTGACAGACGAGGTTGTTCATGCCTTTCAAATTTTGCACGTGCTTGTGCCACCAAAGTGGTAGGCCATGACTCCCTCCAGTGAGAATGAGTCTAACAATCTGGCCTCTTTTTGAAAAGCAAAACATTGCAGATAATTGCAAACCGAAATAAGAACCAAGTGCTGGAACTGTTCAACAGGGCAGGTAGCATTAATGGAAAGAAAAGCATTGTTAATGTTTCAAGTTTGAAGAAAAGTTAAAATCCTGCCAAGGTGACCTGAAGCTTAAGTTCTGTTTGGCAACTCTTGCATTTTTTGTGGTTGCTAATGGAGTGATTTTACAGTTCAAATCAATCCCTAGCTCCTTTCACACCCTCAGGAAGTAAACAAAATTTTCAGTGCCTCTATATAGTACTTGACAATAAACATTATATTTCATAAAGAGCATAACACATGAAAGTATTCTTTTTTAAAAATTTTTAATTTTTCACACTATGAACCATATTGACCAAAATACACACAAACATTTCCCTCTTGAATATACACAGTGTCATTTTCTCCCCTTTTCCCCCCTCCCTTCCCTCTCTCCTTCACCCCCCTCCCCACCCACGCAACATTCAACATATATGATACATTAAACCCATTAAACAATGTCATCACACATGAAAATAAACAAGAAATTTGTGTCATACTTTTACATACTGGGTCAGTTCATTTCATCTTCTTCTCCTTCTGTCATTTTAGGTGGTGGAGGTCCGCGGTAGGACTTCTCTGTTGTGTTCCATGTACGGTTCCCAAATTTGTTCGAATACTGTGATGTTATTTCTTAAATAATATGTTATTTTTTCCAATGGAATACATTTATTCATTTCTATGTACCATTGATGTATTCTCAGGCTATCTTCTAATTTCCAGGTTGACATAATACATTTTTTTGCTACAGCTAAGGCTATCATAATAAATCTTTTTTGTGCTCCATCCAAATCGAGTCCAAGTTCTTTACTTTTTATATTACTTAGAAGAAAGATCTCTGGATTTTTTGGTATGTTGCTTTTCGTGATTTTATTTAATACCTGGTTTAGATCTTCCCAAAACTTTTCCACTTTCTCACATGCCAAAATTGCATGTACTGTTATTATCAAACAAGGGAAAAACCAGATTGGACCAGATTAGAACTAGATAAAATAGGGCAGAAGGTACCTGAACATATACTATACAAGTGGGATGAAAAGCTGGTGCAACATAGGAATTCACCAGTACTGCACCATCTGCTCAACATTTGGAAGAAGATTCACGTAGAAAGGAATAAAACAAATTATCAACTACCAAAATTAATATTGACGTAAAATCAACTTATCCCTTTCACAATAGATAACCTTTCCTTTAGAGAATGGGAGAGAAGAGGGATCAAAAGAATAGAAAATTGTTTTTCAGGAAATAAATTATTATCTTTTGAACAAATGAAGGACAAATATGGTATAACTCACGGTACAATGTTTGCATACCACCAACTGAAAACCTACTTGAAGGACAAATTGGGAAGCAGGCTGAGGTTACCAGAAGGAAGCAATTTTGAATATGTGATTACAGACAGAATGATAATTAAAAGATTTATAACAAACATATACATCAAACTGCAAGAGAAAGAGAATGAGGAAACAAGCTGTAAACCCAAAGAAAAATGGGAACAAGATCTAAACATAAAGATAAAGAATGAAACATGGAAAAAGCTATGCTCCGGAACTATGAGAAATACAATAAACATGAGGTTACGCATGATACAATATAATTGGTTACACAGGCTATACACCACGCCCCAAAAGTTAAATAAATGGGACCCAACAGTATCAGATAGACACATGAAAGTATTCTTGAAGCGCAGCAGGAAGCCTCACTGGTAGACATCCCTCTGAACAAAGTTCACAAAATTTAAAAAAAAATTACTGGGAAAATAACACAGAATGATTGCACAATTAACTTGTGTAACAATCAGGCCATTTGTGGAGCAGATGCTGGAGATCTGGAGTAAAAAAAAAACACTGAACAGTTGGAAAAACTCAGCAGGTCGGGGAGCATCTGTGGAGGGAAAGAAATAGTCAACAGATCCTGTATCTGCACTGCTGCCTGACCTGCTATGTTCCTCCAGCTGTTTGTTTTTTGTTTGCTCTGGATTCCAACTTTGCAGACTCTTGTCAACAAAATGTGAGTGAAGCAACAATGTCATATAAATGAAATATTCCACCCTTCCCAAGTAAAGTGAAGGAATTGCCAGTGGCAGGCAGTATATTGTCATCGAGTCACTGCTGGCCATACCATGGTTACCTGATTACTGGTTTCTCTTTATACCCTTTCTTCCACCCCTCTCCCAGCATCTGCCAAAGTCTGAAGTATGTCATAATAAGCTTTGATGGCGCAATGATTCCTAATGTAACCTATTTATGTTCCTTTGCAGAATTAACACTAAATCCACCAGAAGGAATTGTTGCAGGTAAGTAATGCAACATTATACAACTTCCAACAACTCCCTCTTCCTTTTGTCCGTCTGTAAATCAATTTGCTCTCGCGAAAAATGTATACCATGTGTAGCTGTGATTTATGCATTTCTACTATTGGTCCTTTGACTCAATTCTAATATCCATCCTGAAGCAGTATTTTTTTAAATTACGTATCTTCCCCTTCAATTTAATTTTTTTGGTATTATTATAACAAATTTTTAAAAATTATTTTGCATATCATAGTACTTGAAAAGTGCAATATTTAAATTTTCTATTTTTCCATGGTTCACAGGTCCAATCAGTGAGGAGAACTTCTTTGAATGGGAGGCTTTAATCATGTAAGGTTAAAAGTTTATAGTTTCACCCCATCTCTGCATTGTTCAAACTAACCTAACCCATTTTGTGGATGTCCGTTGGTGCTTTACGGAGCACCTTGATGGGATGCATAGAGCTCCTATGATACGCTTTTGGGACAAGTAGACATCCGTACAAAGCAACTGTTGGACATAACATTCACCTCTCCGACCACAAATGAAGCTATCAGAAGCTAAAATTAATATGATGATCTCCAGTTTCTTGTTGTGTATAATTCATGACGCTGGACATTTACCTTCAATAGTGTTCATGAGCGTACATGGATCTATCTGGTGATTAATGTATTATTTTTTGTTTAAAAATTATTATTTTTTTAAAATTTAGATGTGCAGCACGGCGACAGGCCTTTCTGGCCCTCGAGCCTGTGCCCCCCCCAAATACACCAATTAACCTACAACCCCTGTATGTTTTTGAAGGGTGGGAGGAAACCGGAGCACCTAGAGGAAACCCATGCAGACACTGGGAGAACATACAAACTCCTTACAGACAGCAATGGATTCAAGCCGGGTCACTGGCGCTGTAATAGTGCTGTGCTAACCGCTTCGCTAAGCATGCTGCCAGCATAATTGTGAGGTTTTTAAAAATTTTGTCCATACCTTGATGAAGGGCTCAAGCCCGAAATGTTGGTTATGTATCTTTGCTACTTAAAATACAGTTTGATCAGCTGAGTTTCTCCAGCATTGTGTTTTTAATTGTGAGGTTTACTTGATGGCTGATAGACAACAAATCTAATGAATCAATTTCATATTTAGTGCATGGATGAGATATCTTGGATTGCAATCTAGAATGAATAGCTCTCTTGATGTATGCTAGGAAAAAAAAAAATTACATCTTCATCTCCTCCTCGTGGATCAGGGTTAAACATCCCACAATTTATCTAAAATGAATTCACAATGGTGCTTTAAGAGTGATTTAAATATTGTTAATTAATTGAAGGAATTTTTCAATGATACTGGAAATGACAGACAGCATTTGGGGAGAGGGAAACTGAACATTTTAAGCTGATGATCAAACAATGACTTTAACTTAAAAATAATTGATGTTAGAGTTGCAATTTCTTACTATATTATAACAGATGCAATGCGTTATAACTGGAAAAACAGGAATAGATTACCACTGACATCAGGGAAACTGCTTTAGCAAATTCTGAGAGATAGAATCTACATGGCAGGGGAAAATTAGGGAGAGCCTGCATCATTTGTGCATGGGAAATTATCTCTTGAGTGAAATAAATTATTTTTGAGCAAGGTGGACAAAGGTAAGGCACTTCATATTATTTATTAGAATTTAGTTGAGCGTTGGATAAAGTCCTTCATGATAAGTTGCCATGGAAGGGAGGACATACAGGATAGGAGGCCAATTAATCAACTGGCTAAAAAAGCTGGCTTAGTCATATGAGTCAGGGAGTAGAGGCAGTTTTTCAGACTGGAGGGCTGTGATCAGGCGTGTGTCTCAGGATTTGGGACTGGGACCCTTGCTGGTTTGGACCCTTAATGATTTGGACAAAGATGTTTGTGGCAAGTTGAGTAAGTTTACTAATCAGACAAAATTATGTGCTACGGTAGACGGTGAAGAAGGTTATGTGGACTTGCAATGGGACCTAGACCAAATGAGGAACTGGGTTAATGAATGTCGGATCCAGTTCAGCTTGGAGTGCAAGGTAAATCACACCAGGGCAGGACTTGCTCTATTAATGAGTGTTATGGAGCAGGTACATAGATTTTTAAAGATGGCAGCATAGATGGTCAGTGTAGCGAAGAAGGTGTTTGGGATGCTTTCCTTCATAGGATGAGCATTAAATAAAAGTATTGGGACATCATGCTGAATTTATACAGAATGTTGGTGAGGCCACACTTGTTCAGTTTTGGTTGCTGAGGTATTGGAAAGTTGTTACAAAGTTGAAAAGGGTACAGAAAAGGTTTACGAGGTTGTTGGCAGAATTAAGGAAGTTGATTTCTAGTGAGAGACTGGTCTATTTTCCTTGGAGCGTTCGAAGTTGAGGAGAGATTTTTTTGCAGTCTACAAAATCATCAGGGCCATTGATGGGTTGAATAGTGAAAGTCCGTCTCTTAGAAAATCTAAGAGGTTATAACTACAAGGCAAAGGGGGTGGGATTTGGAAGGAACGTGAAGGGTGGTGAGATATAGAACGAGCCGCCAGACAAAGTGGTGGAGGAAAATATATTAGTTTCCTTTGAAACAAAAACTTAGATAATTGCATAGATGGGAGGGGATTGGATGGGTATAGGTTGAATGCAGGCAAGTGGGATTCAAGCAAGAAGGAACGTTGATCGGCACAGACAAGCTGGGATCGTTCACAACCCACTCTTGTCACGAGTGGCATGAGCTTGGAAAAGCTTAAACTACTTGTGTATGTACTTGCTGATATAAAAATGATTGCTGCAGAGAGAAGCCATGGAACAAGATTGAATCGCTGTATTTTAAGAAAAAAGAATTGAATCGGCTCCCACATCCTGTAAAGATTACAAATTAGACTTTAAACATTAATTTCAAAGAAAATTACAGGCAGTTCCCCTTATTTCAATTGTCAATCAAATCCAAAATTAATCGTTCCTCAATTAACATTATTAAATTGGGATATTTGGCCATGATTGCATTGTTGTTTTTATGAACTTATTACAAATTATGTTTGTGAGTAGGGGAAAGATTTAAAAGGTCCTGAGGGGTAATTTTTTCCACACAGGGTGGTGCATCAATTAAATGAGTTGCCACATAAGTGGAAGAGGTGAATACAATTACAATATTTAAAAGATTTTTTTTAATGATGATTTCTCTACAGTGTTTGGGGATGTATTACATCAAGTTGGAGAACATTATGAATTACCTGAGTCTTGTTCTAGTGCTTTAATTACAGTAATTCCTAAAAAAGATAGAGATCCTTTGAAAGTATCTTCATATAGACCAATTTCGTTGTTAAATGTACATTATAAAATAATAGCTAAAATATTAAGCGAATAGATTGGCTAAATTTTTACCCAAGTTGATTCATATTGATCAAACAGGTTTTATAAAGAATAGATATGCTTCAGATAACATTTTACACGCGATTAGTTTGATTAATAGATTTCGACAATCTTCGGATCACCCGATGGTGATATCCTTAGATGCAAAAAAAGCATTTGATAGAGTTGAATGGAATTTTTTGTTTAAAGTTTTGGAGCAATTTAAGTTTGGTCCTTTTATTGGTTGGATTAGGGCTCTATATAGTAAACCTATAGCTAGAGTATTGACGAATGGTTTGATTTCGGAATCCTTCAAGTTAACTCGATCAACTCGTCAAGGTTGTCCTTTATCACCAGCTTTGTTTGCGTTAGTGATTGAACCTTTAGCACAGCTGATAAGACAAAATATACAGATACAAGGTATGAAAGTTTTAGATGAGGAGTATAAAATTAATTTATTTGCTGATGATGTATTGGTGTATTTAATAAACCCAGCTAAGTCACTTTTGCACTTGAAGGAATGTTTAATACAATATGGATGTCTTTCTGGATATAGTTAATTGGGGAAAAAAGTGAAATATTACCAGTAAGTGAAGGAGATTATTCAGTTTATAAGAATATTATTAATTTGAAGTGGACTGATTGAATTAAATATTTGGGTATAATTTTGAATGTTAATTATCAATCTTTATATAAATTAAATTATGCTCCATTAATAAAAAAAATTAAAACTGATTTGATTAAATGGAAAGATTTACATATTAATTTAATTGGTAGGATAAATACAATTAAGATGAATATCTTTCCGCGTATACAATATTTGTTTCAATCTATTCCGTATTTACTTGATAAAATTTTTTTCGAGATTTGAATAAAATGGTTAGGGAGTTTTTATGGAGAGGTAAATTTTCGAGAGTAGCTTTGAATAAATTAACTTGGAAATATGAGTTGGGGGACTACATTTACTACATTTTCAAAATTATTATGAAGCAGCCCAACTTAAATTTATTAGTTCATTGATGGATTTGGTACGGTCTCCTAGTTGGTTTAAAATTGAGATGGCAAGTATTTCTGAATTTGAAACACATCAGTTTTTGTTTAGATGGAATATAAATTTGTTACAACAATATAATGTGCCTATACTAAAACATTTAATGAAGTTATGGATAAAGAAAAATAAAATGACAGGCTCTAGGAGTAAATTATCGGCTTTGACTCCGTTGTATAATAATCAACTTATTTCTTTTTCAATACATAATCAAAGTTTATTGTATTGGAGATTTAAAGGTGTGAAAAATTTGGGAGATTGTTTTAAAGAGGTAAGTTTTTATCTTTTAATCAGATGAGGGAAGATTTTGGTATTGATAAGATTTCTTTATTACCAAATTCGATCTTTGGTAAAATGTATGTTTGGTAGAGATATGATTTTACCTAAATGACTAAATATGAGACATTTCTTATGAAGGTACCAGAGAGGGGTTATATTTCATCTATGTATCAAATATTACAGGATCGTATGGATAAAAAGAGATAGATCTAAAATTAAATGGGAAGCGGATATTGGTTTTATTTTTTCTGAAGATGATTGGTTAGATATCTGTTATGATAGTGTAACGAGGTTGATAAATGCATGTTATGCAATGATTAATTACAATTTTTTACATCAATTATATTTGACACCTGAAAAATTAAAAAAGTATGGTTTTCACGAATCAGATTTGTGTTTTAGATGTGGTGATACGGTTGGAACTTTTTTTCATGCTGTTTGGTTATATATACATATACAATCTTTTTGGAAGAAAATTCAATCTTTTTTAGAATACCTGTATAAGATTAAAATAGTTTTAGATCCAACAGTATTTTTATTGGGTAGTTTGCAACCTCTGAAAGGTTTGGGATTAGATAAGTTTCAGCTTGCTTTTGTATATTTAGCTTGTTCCGTAGCGAAAAAATGTATTGCTAGTATGTGGAAAGATACAAATATGATTGATATTAATAGATGGCATAATGAGATGAAATATTGTTTAATAATGGAAAAAATACGTATGTTTTGTGTGATAATTATAAATTTTTATTAATAAGTGGTTGTTATACTCAGAATATTTACATTTCAATTTATATTGATTAGATTTTAATATGTATATTTAACTTTTTCTTTAATATTCTTTCTTTTTTCTTTATGGCTCTCCTTAGGAGAGTTGGCTGAAGGGGAGGGGTGGTTCTTTTCTTTTTTTTATATATATATATATATATATAAAAAACGTTTATGTTTAATTGCTGCATATGTCATATATTTGTTTTTTGAATGAATAATTAAAGTTTAAAAAAATATTTAAACGACATTTGGAGCAGGTAAATAGAACATTACAGCACAGAAAACAATCCCTTCGACCCTTCTAGTCTGTTCTGAACTATTATTCTGCCTAGACCCACTGACCTACACCCAGTCCATAGCCCTCCATACCCCTTCCATCCATGTACCTGTCCAAATTTTTCTTTAATGTCAAAATTGAACCTGCATTCACCACTTCAGCTGGCAGCTCATTTCACCACTCTCTGTGTGAAGAAATTCCTCCTGATGTTCCCCATAAACCTTTCCGCTTTCACCCTTAACCCATGTTCTTTGGTTTGTATCTCACCTAACCTGAGTGGAAAAGGCCTACTTGCATTACTCTGTTTATACCCATCATAATTTTGTATAACTCTACCAAATCTCCCTTCATTCCTGTATGCTCTCAGTAATCAAATGCTAACTTGTTTAACCTTTCCCTGTAACGCAGTTCCTGAAGTCCGGGCAATATCCAAGTAAATCTTATCTGCACTCTTTCAATCTTATTGATGTCTTTCCTTTAGTTTGGTGACCAAAACTGCACACGATACTCCAAATTTAGCCTCACCAATGTCTTATACAATTTCTCCATAACATCTCAACTCCTATACTCAATACTTTGATTTATGAAGGCCAATGTGCCAAAAGCTCTTTTTTTAAAAGTTTGTTTTCATCTGATTGTACAAGTACACCTTGACAAAACCGTGTTCTCCGGTCTTCGGTGCAAAACATGCAGACACACAACCAGACATGGGACGCATACAGACAAACAATATGTATGCATGACATGGATTTCATCCATGCAAACAAACAAATAAATAAATACTCTTTTGTACAATGCCTTCCATAATTTTTAGGACAAAGACAAGTTTTTCCTTTATTTGCTTCTGTGCTCCACAGTTTTAAAATTGTAATCAAACAATTTGCATATAATTAAAGTGCACATTCCTGATTTTATTCAAGGGTATTTGTATGCATTTTGGTTTGACCATGTAGAAATTACAACACTTTTTATACATAGTCCCCTTATTTCACAGAACCATAATGTTTGGCATATTTGGCTTCACAGGTATTTTTGAGTACAAAGGTATGTTTTTTAATTGCTTCATTAATACAGGTATAAGAGAGCTAGGCTCGCTTCTAAGCTTTTGATAATTTTTAGAGTCTGTAGTTGCCATTATTCTACATGAGGACCAGAATTATTCCAATGAAAGTCAGGCTTCTATGATGTACATTGGCACATCTCTGGTCCTCGTGTAGAATAATGACAACTACAGACTCCAAAGATGATCAAAAGCTTAGAGGCAAACGTAGCTCTCTTATAACTGCACCAATAAAACAATTAAACATAATGAGTACTCACAAACACCTGTGAAGCCCAATGTCCCAAACATATGGTGCTATGAAATGGGGAGACTATGTATATAGCCTCTCCCCTGCTTTCGACCTACGTGACTTATGACTCTCCAAAAATAGATCTATAAAACAATTATAGCACAGAAACAGCCCTTTTAGTCTGTGCTGAACCACTTTTTCTTGCCAAGTCCCACTGACCTACACTCAGTCCATGACATTCCATATCTCTCCCATCCATGTACCTGTCCAAATTTCCCTTAAATGTTAAAATCGATCCCGTATCTACCACTTCATCTGGAACCTTGTTCCACACTCCCACCACCCTCTAAGTGAAGAAGTTCTCCCCCGTGTTTCCCCTAAACTTTTCTCCTTTCATCCTTAACTGATGTCCTCTTGTTTGAATCTTACCCACCCTCAGTGGAAAAAACCTGACTACATTTACTCTATCCCCCTCATAATTTTAAACACCTCTATCAAATCACCCCTCATTCTTCTGTGCTCCAGGGAATAAAGTCCTCACCTGTTTGACCTTTCCTTTCCCTGTAACTCCATCCCTGAAGTCCAGGCAACATCCTAGTAAGTCTTCTCTTTACTCTATTGATATCCTTCCTGCAGTTAGGTGACCAAAACTGCAATACTCCAAAAGCGGCCTCACCAATTTCTTCTACAACTTTAACATGATATCCCAATTCCTGTACTCAATACTTTGATTTATGAAGGCCAATATGCCAAAAGCTTTATTTACAACTCTATCCACATGTGACACCATTTTTAGGGAATTATGTATCTGTATTCCCACATCCCTCTGTTCTACCTCACCCCTCAGTACCCTACCATTTACCATGTATGTCCTTTCTTGATTTGTCCTTTCAAAATGCAACACTTCACACTTGTTTCCATTATATTCTATCTGCCATTTTTCCACACACTTTACCAGCTGGTCCAGATCCCTCTGCAACCTTTGAAAACCACCTTCGCTGTCCACAACACCAACTGTCTTAGTGTCATCTGCAAGCTTGCTCATCCAATTTACCATATTATCATCCAGATCATGGATATAGATTACAAACAACAATGGTCCCAGTACCAATCCCTGAGGCACACCTCTAGTCACAAGCCTCCAATCTGATAAGCAATCATCCATCACTACTCTCTGGCTTCTGTCAAGCCATTGTCAAATCCAGTTCACTACTTCAGCATGAATATCTTGCATTTGAACCTTCCTGACTAACCTCCCATGCAGGACCTTGTCAAAGGCCTTATAAAAGTCCATGTAGACAACATCCACAGCCTTTCCTTTGTCAATTTTCCTGGTAACGTTCTGGGAAAACGCTATTAAGATTAGTTACACCTGACCTACCATGCGTAAAGCCATGTTGACTATCTCTAATCAGTCCCCGGCTATACAAATAATTGTATATCCGATCTCTTAGAACATCTTCCATGAATTACCTACTAGTGATGTCAGGCTCACTGGCCTATAATTTCCAGGGTTATTTTTAGAGCCTTTTTTAAATAATGGAACATCATGAACTCCCCTCTGATCCTCCAGCACCTCACCCATGGCTAAGGACATTTTAAACATGTCTGGTTGTGCGATTTCTACACTAGCTTCCCTCAAGGTCTGAGTGAGTATCTTCTCAGGCCATGAAGATTTATCCACCCTTATCTTTAAGTCAGCAAGCATTTCCTCCTCTTTAATCTGTATAGGCTCCATGACATCACTGCTTGTTTTCCTTACTTCCTATGACTTTCTGTTTCCTGAATGAATACTGAGGGGGGAAAAAAAATTGAAGATCCCTCCCCCACCCCCATCTCTTTTTGCTCCATACAAAGCCAACCACTCTGATCTTCAAAGAGACTAATTTTGTCCCTTTCGCTCTTAATATACCTGTAGCTAAAGCAACCTCGTGTCTTTTAGCCTTCCTGATTTCTTTGAGATTTTTCTTGCATTTTTATATTCAAGTCCCTCATTTTCTCCATGCTGCCTATACCTGTAACACATCTCTCTCTTCTGAACCAGATCACCAATATCCCTTGAAAACCAAGGTTCCCTATACCTTCTAACCTTGTCTTTGATCCTGAAAGGTACATACATACTCTGTACTCTCAAAACTTAATCTTTGACCAAAAAAATACTGTATAACTTAAAAAAAAAATTTAAATATAAAAATAATGCTTGGTCGTACATCCACCATTGCTAATGGCTGTGTGTGTACGATAGTGACTCAGACGATATCCAGCATTCTGTACGTCATAGCATCTCTCTCAGTTCTCATAATTAAAAAGAATGCTGTACAGGTGGAGTGGACTGTCGGGAGAGCATGGGTCAGTGGGATCAGTGTGGGGACTGATAGTGGGCTGTCAGGAGAGCGCGGGGCAATGGGATAAGTATGTGGACTGATAGCAGGCTGTCGGGAAAGCGTGGGGCAGTGGGTTCGTGTGGGTACTGATTGCGGGATGTTGGGAGAGCACGGGGAACTGAGATCACTGTGGGGACATAGCAGACTGTCAGGAAGGCACAGGGCAGTGGGATCAATGTGGGAACTGATAGCATGGATATTACATGCCAAGCTAACATGCGTCTGATTTGCGCCCATTTTGAGATCCGAATGTTTGTCAGAACGAAACTCTGACGTATGTTACTGAATGGCTGTAAAAAGTGCTGTAATTTCTATATGGTCAAACCAAAATGTATATAAATAACCTTGAATAAATTATGGAATGTGCACTTATAATTACATGTGAATTGTTTGATTACCTCTGAGCTCCAATTTTAAATTTGTAATTAAAGGAAAAAAGGTCTTTGTCCCAAACATTATGGAGGATCCAGCACAGATCCTTAACGCACATCTCTAGTCACAGGCCTGCATTCGGAGAGGTATTCATTCACTACCACCCTGTGGCTTCTCCTGTATAGTTAATGTCAAATCTAGTTAATACCTCACCATGAATACTGAGCCACTGAACTTTCCTGACTAGCCTCCCATGTGGGACCTTGTCAAAGGTCTTACTAAAGTCCATGTAGATAACATCCACAGCCTTTCCTTCATCAACTTTCCTGGTAATCTCCTTGAAAAACTAAGATTGGTTAAATCCGACCTGCCATGCTGACTATTCCTAATCAGTCCCTGGGTATCCAAATACTTGTAGAATACCTTCCAATAACTTGCCAACTACTGATCTCACGCACACTGGCCTACAATTACCTGGGTTATATTTGGACCTTTTATATAAAAAAAATAGGACAATACAAGCTACCATCTAATCCTCTGGCACCTCACCTGTGGTTAAGGACACTTTAAATGTATCTGCCAGGGCCCCTGCAATTTCTGCACTAGCCTTCCTCAAGGGATTACCTTGTCAAGCCCTAGGAATTTATCCAACTTTATTCACTTTAAGACCGCAAATACCTTCTTCCCTTTAATCTGTACATGTTCTATGACCTCGCTGTTTGTTTGCCTCACTTCCCTATACTCTAAAATACAAATGCAAAGTACAAATACAAATGCAAAAAAAAGACCCCTAAGAACTTTTTTCCCCCATCTCTTATGGCTCCATACAAGAGGACCAATTTTGTCCCTTTCTATTATTTTGCTCTTAATATACCGACAGAAGCCCTTAGGATTTTTTTTCACCTCCAAAGCAAATTTTTGTCTTCCTGATTTTTCTCTTGGTTATTTTTTTTTAATGCTCTTTTTTTTAATACTCCACATGTACCTCATTTGCTCCCTGTTGCCTATATCTGCTATACACCTCTCTCTTGACCAGATTCCTAATATCTCTTGTTACAGGTTATATTATATATAAATATGTTTTTAAAAGAGATTGGGGTGGTTTAGTGTAGGTCACTTCACAAACAGATACTTACATTTCACATCTCATTTGAAATGTAAGAGCTTTGCTGAAGCTGGACATTCAGGCTCCAGTGATTTTTGCAAAGACAATGGAACTGCTTTGGAAAGAATTTCCAAAGCAGGTGCAAATGGAAAAATCCAGGCTCAAATGCTGATAAAGATCTTTCAAGGATTGGGATCGGAGCCTTGGGAGGGGTTCTGGTTTTTACAAGCAGAGAGAAAGGAATGAAAAACCGTATTCTTCTCATAGAGAGAAGTCGATTCTGCAGTCGCTTTTGAGGCTGCGACATGGCAAACTGACAGGCTTGTTGAAAGACCCCATTTTGAAGAGGGGTTGTGAGTTTTGAGTTCAGTCTATTGAAGACCTTTGTAGTCCTTACACAGGAAATGGCTGGCTAGAGTGTTTCTCCTGAAATAAGGGAAACCAGAGGAACTCTGTGGTGACCTGGAAGACAAGGTTATCATTTGGAAAACCCATGATGGGGCAAGTTTCTTCAGCATGATACTGAAGTGACTGATTGGAGGAAATCAGCTTGTGTGTGTCCAATGAGCAACAAATATCTCTCTGAAACCAACAAGAACCTTCCTGAGCAGTAAACATTTAATTTTAAGCGCCAGAGCCTGGTGAAAATTCATAAATGTTAAATTCTGTGCACAGTATAAGAATTGCCCAATACCAGTGAACTTAGGAAAGTGAATGACTGGACTATTAAAGCAAAGAACTTTCCTGAACACGTTACATACATGTAAGCTTGGAATTAGAAGGGAGTTAAGTTAATAATAATAAGTTAAAGTTTGATCCTGTTTTTATGTTTAAAGAAAATTAAAAGCAACTTTTATTTTAGTAACCATTTATCTTTGTGAATTTCTATTGCTGCTTAGTTTTGGGGTCCTCTGGGCTTGTTACACCTTGTAAACCAAGGTTTCTTATGCCTGTTAACTTTGCCTTTAATCCTGACAAAAACAGACAAACTCTGAACACTCCAAATTTCACCTTTTGAAGGGCTTCCACTTACTGACCCTATCCTTTCCAGAAAACAATCCACACTTTCCTTTCTCTTTCTTTAATTTAGAATCTCAACCCAAGAATCAGACCTAACCTTATCCATAATTATCTTGAAACTAATAGCATTATGATCATTGGACCCAAACTGTCTTCCAACATGTACTCCTGTCACCTGTCTTGTCTCACTTCCTAATGGGAGATCCAGTATTGCACCCTCTAGCGTTGGTACTGATGTATTGACTTAGAAGTTTTTCCTCAACAAATTTGACAAACTCTAAGGCATCCTGCTCTTTCACAATATGAAAGACTCAGTCAAAATGTGGGAAATATTTAGAGGGATATGGGCCAAACAAGCAAATGGGACGAGCTCAAGTAAGTGTGTAGTCACATGGATGAGTTGGGCTGAAGTGCCCATTTATATGTTCTATAATTCTGACTATAATGCAAAGGTACACCCAGAAAAGAATGTGCTTTAAAAGCATTTTAAAAAATATGTTTAATACTTTAGATAGAAAAACAATTGTTTTTGTATGGTATGCAGACAGATTTATCTGATGTACAAATCACATGACACCTCAATTATTTTAATCTAGTGTTTACCTGTTCAGATGCTGTATTTCGGATTCATTTAAAATGGTAGTTTTCAAACTTCTTTCCACTAACATTCCACCTTCAGTAATCTCTATGTCATAGGTGCTTTGTGATTAGTAAGATTACTAAGTGGTTAGTGAGTGGGTGGGGATGGGAAAGATTGAGAACCACTGCTCTAGACCCAATTGTTACTGAAATATTTTGCTTGAGAAAAATTGTCATTGGCCCATTTCCTTTGGAGTCATGAAACTGTGCACATAACGAGTCAATTAGGCACGAATAAAACAGTGGTTTTCAAACTTATCTTTCCACCCACATACCACCTTAAGTAATCCCTTACTAATCACTAGATTTGCAGGGGGATGGGAGCAAGAGTGCCAGAACGGATAGAAGTGTGAGAAGGGAAAAGATGATGTGAAAATTTCATGCACCATTATAAGTCAGCAGGTTGTATGTGGTAGAAATGTTTTCAATGCAAGTATTGTATTATAGGTCAGTGCGACTAGTAGTTCAATGCTGTATTATTCTATAGTTCTAAAGCTCAATATAATTAACTCAGTCAGCATGGTTTTATGAAGGGTAAATCATGTTAGATAAATTTGCTCAAATTATTTAACCATATGATAAGGAACTTTGATAGGGGAACAGGTAGATGTATATTCAGAAGCCATTTGGCAAGATGCACCAAAGTGGCTGGTGTATAAATTATGAGCTGTAGGTATTAAATTAAGTGTGTAAATGTGGCTTGAAACTTGGCTGTCATGCAGTGAACAGAGTTGGAATAAATGGTGCCTTTTCAGGCTGGAGGGACATAGCTTGTGGATAACTAGGGCTGTAGATAGAGCTTTAAACTAAATAGTGGCAAGGTGGATGCAAGGATTTGGAAACTCTTAAGGTGAAAGAGAAGGCAAGCACAGGACCGGTTATGGAAGTGTCCAGAATGATTGGGGGGGGGATATGGAAGGTGGATAAAAGGACAAAGTTTAGAAAGAGATCATTTAAACTTTGGCAACATGGAGTCAATGAGAGCAGGATGCTGAACACGGTACTGAAGGTGTTGTATTTGAATGCATGCATTGTACGAAACAAGGTAGATGAGCTTGACAGGTACGATGTTGAGGGAGTGATGGAGATGTTGCTGAAAGAGGATCACAGTTATCATCCAATATACATCCTACAGAAAAGACAGGCAGGTGGGCAGATGGGATGGGGTGGCTCTGTTAGTTTAAAAAATGAAATTAAATCCTTAGCAAGAAGAGACCTTGGATCAGAGGATGTAGAATCCTTGCAGGTAGTTGGGAAACTGGAAGGGTAAAAAAAAAGTCCCTGATGGGAGTTGTATACAGACTTTGAAAGAAAGGCAATGTTACAGTGGTCATTACATACTTTGTATGTAAATGATTTTTATGATGTAATTGATGGTTTTTTGGCCAATTTGCTGATGATACAAAGATAGGTGGAGAGACAGGAAGTGTCGAGGAAGCAGGGAGCCTGCAGAGGAACTTTAACAAGTTGGAAAACTGGGAAAAGAATGGCAGATGGAAAACGGCATGGGAAAGTGTATAGTCATGCACTTTAGTGGAAAGAATAAAGGCCTAGATTATTTTCTAACTGGGGAGAAAATTTAGAAAGCAGAGGTTGAAGGAACTTGGGTATCTTTTGTGCAGGATTTCCTAAAGGTTAACTTGCAGGTTGAGTCAGTAGTAAGGAAGGAAAATTCATTTCCAGAGGACAAGAATATAAATGTCATGATAGGGTTTTGTAAGGTTTTGGTCAGACCACATGAGTATTGTGAGCAGTTTTGGTCCCCATCTCAGGAAAGTTGTGCTAGTGTTAGAGAGGGTCCAGAGGAGATTTATAGTAATGATCCCAGGGGTGAGAAGATTAACATATGAGGACCATTTGATTGATCTTGGCTTGTATTTACTGGAGAATAGAAGGATGGGGGTGAGGGGGAATCTCAATGAAATATACTGACTATTTAAAGGGCTGGATCAAGTGGACGTGTCGAAGATGTTTACAGTAGTGGGAGATCTGAAAGCAGAGGGCACATTCTCAGAATAGAAGGATGTCCCTTTAAAACAGAGATGAGGAAACATTTCTCCAGCCAGAGTGTACTGAATGTGGACTTTGTTGCCACGGACTGCTGTGGAAGCCAAATCATTGGATTAGATTTAAAGTGGAGGTTGATAAGGTTGACATGATTAGTAAAGCCATCAAAAATTATGGGGAGATGATAGGATAATGAGATTGAGAGGAAGAATACTTCAGCCATGGTTCAAGATTATTCTTTTCAAGATTATTTTATTATCAATGTAATAAAGCAGAAAATGTGTTTATTACATAAAATTTCCTTTACCATAAGGCAGGAAAAGATTTGCTTTCAGCAAAAATTGCCCAGTGTCTCTTGAAGCCAGAGAAGGAGAAGCAAAATAGATTTCATCCCCCTGCCCCCAATCCCACCAAGTCATGAAATGTCCATGGCTTTGCCTCCAGCTCTCCCGCAGCCACCCAACCTATGGTCCATATAATCAGTGCCCCGAACTCCAGGTATACAACTCTGATGTAATCAGGAACACTCCAGCACCATCTCTCATCTTGGTTCCCATACCTGGTATCCCCTTCAGCCAGTGTTGAGCCAGTCTCCAGCAGTCCGCAGCCTGGTGTGAGTCCCTTGACCGCAGTCACCGGCAGTCTACAGCAGCTTGTGTAAGTTCGTCACCTCAAGTCACCAGTAGCCCACCACTGCCTGTGTGTTCTATTCTTCAGCCTCCGAGCCCCTCACTGGTCTTCCGCCATGGTCACTGCACCATGGGTTGTCTCCTCTGCTTCTCCTTAAATGGGGTGGGAGAGTGGTCTCGTTTTTCTGGTACCCTGCTCCAGTCCTCCACGTCCCCAGAGTCTGCAACCCCTTGTGGCCACTGCTGATCATTGGTGCTGCCATCTTGGGTCCAGAACCCAGGGTTGCAGAATTTTAAAATAAACCACTGTTGGCTCCTTTAACAGGCCATTTAAAGCCTATGCAGAGCTGACAGCAGTCGGACTGGGCAGTTGGACCTACGGGGGAGAGCTGTGACTTTGCTCCCCACTCTCTGCAGGTCTGCACCAGCGGCAGCACTGCTGTTACAACAGCTCCGTTAGTGCCGCTTTTTTTCCAATGGTGAATGCTGAAGTGCTCCCTCGTATTGTCATTAGATTGTCATCCTTGGTAATGTACTTGAGTCAGTGGAGTGGGATATGAATTAAGGACATTATGATTGGTGAAAGAGTTCTACTGCTGATATGATTTTTGAACAGTTCAAGACTTGTGCCATCACACATCACTGGAGGCTCAGTCCTTTGGTGAGTCTCCAAATGTCAGAACTGCTGGTACCAAATGTACAGTGTATTTTTCATGAAAATAAATTCTATTTGTTGACTTTGAACAAAAAAATGTCATAATTATATGAAAAGGATAGAACTGCTCTTAACTAGAGTATTGAAATTAGAGTTTTTAAAAAAACTTTTTCTCTTGTCTGCAATTGCAGTAAGGGGCTATTGAGGTGACTGGGTGGAAAGAAATGCATTTAATGAGGGAGTGTGCTAGCTTTCCAAACAAAAATGGGTTTCAAAGGCACTCGTTAGGCTTATTATAGCTAAGGTTAGCTTTTAAAGCAAGCTTCATTTACAGTGCCAGTAACTTGAGATGTTTGAAGTTTAGACTATCCCTGGGTTATGGTCACCCCCCCCCCCCCACTCAAATATGAACGAGCTTCCATAATGTTATTAAATTCAGAATTCTGTTTCTTTGAACAGCAGAACCTGTTTCCTCTCTTTCAGTACTTGTCCTTTCTTGTCTGCATGGTTTGCTTTTGATGTCATTAATCACCACACTATGGAGGAATTGTTACCATGTTTGATTTTTTTTGTGTGTATTTCCCAACTTGCAGAGAAAATTGAGATGGGCATTTATAAAAATGGAACCTGTTTGTTCGCTAGTGGCACTGTCTTAAAGTGGGATGACCTTCCTGTGATAGATGAACTCTGGTTCGACCCCATTTAGAGTCCGTTTTGGACACTATACCTGAGAAAGGATGCATTGGCCTGGGAAGAGATGCAGCACAGATTGACGAGAATGACGAAAGTATGAAGGTTAAGTTATGAAAACACTTTGCCTGGATGGTCTGGTTGAGATGTTTGCACAATTAAAGGATTTGGCATAGTACATGGAAACTATTTTGTCCTGTGGGCAAGTCCAGAATAAACGAGCTCCACCATAAAATAGAGTTCACTATGTGATGATGGCTGGAAATATCTTTGCACAAATAGAATGGAAAATTCAGTTGTTGCCAGGAATCAGTGAAGAATTTTGTAAGTGAAATTGATTGAATGTTGTTGAGTAAAGGTATTAAGGATTATGAAGACTGGGGGCTGAGAAGTGCAATGTAATTGAAGAGACTTAGTTGGAGTTGAATTATCTCTATTTGCTGTTGGCATGTTTGAATGGAAGTGAAACACCACTAAATATAGGTTAGTGCAAAGACTGATTTTTATTAACTATTTGCATTATAACTAAATGACAGAACAGGGTTGAGGACAAATTCCCTATTCTTGATCCTGTGGGAGGTAGGGAATTCTTGATTTAATCAAGTGGCAAATATTTGCTCATCAGCTGACCATTTGTCCTGGGCAATCATTCTAAAGAGGAACAGCCAAATGATGTTTTTATTAGAGGCCTCATTAATAATCCTTCTGATGGAAGCTAAAAGCATTGTTGCTGCCCTGCCAATCGATGAGACACTCTAGCATTGACGTTCTATGCAAGCTAATGTTAAACCACTAAACGAGACATTTTGCATTGAAAATATCCTTTCAACAATTTTTGGCCTAGATTTCCAACTCGTGCAAGACAACCAAACTGTGACCTCCAGTAGCTTTCAACAGTAGCAAGAGTAATATTTGTGCTATTGTCATTGTGCTCCTGTGTGGCTGCATCAAGCAAGAATTTTGGTGCATTATACATTGTTCTTGTGTATATGACAATGCACTCTCATTCTGTCCAGAAGCATTGAGTTAACAGTGGCTAACTTTAAAGCATTTTTGTCCTTGCTGTTCCAGGCATTTCAGCTCAAAATCTGGGATGATACACATGTTAACCATGCAACTACCAATGGAGATGTTCCTTTTCAGGTCCATAATAAACGGAAGCCCTCACACACTTGTGCAGTGCTAAATTATTCCATGAGCCTCTTGAAGTATAGCATTGGAGTTGTCTCTGGCATACCAAGCTTATGTTAAATGATAGCAGCAATCCTCAGGGCCCCCTCAAGCCCTCACTACCATTCAGAAAGATGATGGCTAGGTTGATCTTGGCCTTTGCTCTACTGCACAATTTCAGGCAGTTGGCCAGATCCAATTCGTTATTTTTGTCTTCTCTCTCTCTCTATAAATGCTGCCAGACTTTCCGAGAATTTCTAGTGTTCTCTGTTCTGTTGCAGATTTTCAGCAGTTTGCTTTTGAATCGGGTGTAAATTGCAGGATTAAAAACTGGCTCAGAAAATACAGAATTTACAAAAGAACAACCCTCTTTAACTGAATTCATGAAAAGCAATAAAAATAAGTAGTTTTGGGGGAGGGAAAATTAAAACACTAATGTATGATTTTTAAACCAAAATGGAGGTAAGATCATATGAATAAGGTTGAAAGAAATTGAGCCTCTTGCTGTCTATTTTCACAAGTATATAAAGAAATGTAGAGTAATGGGAAATGGCAACATTTTAAGCGTTACACTTTGTATATGTCAACACAGTAGAATATACAAAAAAATTGGTCTACGACTAAAAAAAGAGCAGAAATGAGGGAAGAACTTTAAGAATTTGTAATAACTGTGAAAATTTACTGATCAGCAGTTATTCCTATTATCGTGCCATGCTCCCTGGACCTCTGTGTCCAAAATTCGTACAATAAATGGTTGCAGGAATTGTAAGTGCATTGGATTCTGGCTGATTGGAAAACTGTAAACTTATTGCCCCTCAAAAGGGAGTCTAAGTCAAGAAATTACAGGTCAATTAGCTTGATATTTTTTTTTCCATTTGGGGTAATTGCTGTATCCAATATTAAGGGAGCAGTGGCAGAGAATTTGGATATAGTTAAATATTTTTAAAATGTAAAGTTTGCTTTCCTTTGCCCTCTTGATCGAGAATCAGACTGAACTCAATGTCCAGTGTCAGACTTTGCTGTTACAGGAATGTGGAAGATTTTTTTTCTCCTCCATAATTCTCACATGATTGGGCACTGCCATTGATTTTAGAGGAATCCAGCTGTGAAACCCTGTGACGATTCCTGTTTCCAAATCTTTCAACTCCTGGACTCAGGGCACGTCAATAATTGAAAGGACAGCGAACTGAAATGCTTAGCTGTTTCCTCGTCCACGTATACTGTCCATCTTGCAGAGTATTTTCAGCATATCTGCAACATTTCAAATTCAGATTATACCGTAACTAGCCACTTGCTGTTAGACTGTGAGCAAATTGGTTCATGCCTTTGGTAAATCAGTGACTAAAGTTTTTAAAAACCTAGTTGACTAAGTTGCTTTGATATGGACGTAAAGGGTGCTTTCAGAATGTACTTCTCGACCATCACAGTAATCAATTTGTACACTGTTGTGATCAAATTAAACTGTGAGATAAATCAATAGATAGCGCTGGACACTGAGGACGGTGGTTATATGGAATTAGCTGCCAGAGAAAGTGGTAGTTGTGGACAATTATGTTTAATATTTACCTAGGTATCCATACAGTTCCAAATAGTCCTCATCCTCTATGTGAAAAAGCTGCTCAGAATCCTTTTAAGCCTTTCCCTCTTATCCAAGAAAAAACTTGAGGGTTAAGGGCCTAATGCAAGCAAATGGGACTAGCTTGGGTAAAATCTCAGTATGCACGAGTTGGGCCAAAGGGCCCATTTGCATGCAACAAAACTGCATGATTATGATGGGGGAGAGGTTGCAGAAAAGATTAACCTATACCAGAATTGTAAAGATATACTCATCAAGCAAGGATGATAGATTCCTTTCAAAAATAGAAAAAAAAAAATTAGGTGAGGGCACAGAGAGAGCGAGCTTCTACTTGTGGGCAAGAGCAAAACCATATTAAGATTATCAGTAAGAAATACCACGGGGAAATCAAAAACCAGATAGTGAGAATGAACAAATTACTTGGTTAAGATGGCTCATATAAATATGTTTCAAAGAAATCTAGAGTTATGCCAATAGTTGAATGGGATAAGGTTTGTAAATACCTGCTTGAAGCATTTGGGCCAAGTGTCTTCTGTGCTGTATATTCTCCAAAATGCATATCTCCCTGGTCTTGATTTAAAAAAAAATGTAAATCTAGGATATTATTGCTTTTGGCAGCCTTTTGCTAGCTCTCAGGCTTCATATAGGCAAAACCATAAAATGTTACCCTTTTTAACTGCATTGTTGAGGTGAGTCTTGTTCTTTTGAATATATGACGGTGATCTATTTATGTGGTGCGTGGAGTTGTGTTTTTAAATAAAAGGCAAACTTTATGTCCTTCATCTATCCTATGAATTGCCTCTCAGTTCATATATCGAGGTTTTAATTTAGGCTTTCTAAGAACTCTCACGGTCCCTCCTGCAAGTCCACTATTCTGCTTTAAGATAGTTGATCTGAAGCCAGTCTAATTACAGTAGTTGACAAAATAACTCTAGGTTCAGAGCTGGGTAAAAATCAATCTGGAAAGGGGTTGGAGGCCAAAGAGATTATTGGTACAATTTGTGAATGGCAATTTCAAATGAAAAAGGACTACCATGTTCTCCTTAAAACAAGAGTTGAATAAACCTGACACCTAGAAGCATTCTTCTGATTTGTGATCTCATGAGCTGCAAGCAAGCTAAACATGATCTTGTTCTGTTAAAATATGATACCATTGTAGTTGAATCTTAGCAACTTCAAATAAGTGTGGGGTGGGGAAGTAGGAATGGATATGATCCCTGTAAATCATTTGTGCCATAAATCTGTCTCCCATTTGTTCAATAGGGGCCCCGAGGATACGTGTTTTGAAGGTGGCGTGTTTCCAGCTATACTAAGTTTCCCACACGATTACCCATTGAGTCCACCAAAAATGCGTTTCACCGGAGAAATGTTTCACCCAAATGGTAAGCCATTCTTTGTATACTCCTGATGGCTTCTACTTCTCAGTTGGAAAATGGGCTGCAAAATAGCAGATGAAATTTAAGGTAGACAAATGGAAGGTGTTGCGCATTGGATGGACAAGTTAAGCAAGGGCATATGTGGTAAATAGGAGGGCACTGAGGAATGCAGTAGAATTGAGGGATCTGGGAATACAGATACATAGTTCTCTGAAAGAGGTTCCACGGGAAGGTAGGGTCAAAAAGAGAGCTTTTGGCACATTGGCCTTCACAAGTCAAAGTATTATGTATGGGATGCGCTATCAATAACTCCAAAGACTATGCTACCTGACTGATATGCTTTTATTACAGTGGTTCTCAACCTATTTCTTAACACTCACATCCCATTTTATGTAATCCCTATGCCATTGGTGCTCTGTGATTAGTAAGGGATTGCTTAAGGTGGGATGTGAGTGGGAAGGGAAGGTTGAGAATCACTGCTCTGGACCCAATTGTTATTGAAATATTTTGTTTGAGAAAAATTGTCATTGGCCCATTTCCTTTGCAGTTAGGAAACCGTGCACATAACGAGTCAATTAGGGACGATTAAAACGGTGGTTTTCAACCTTCCCTTTCCACTCACTTATCACCCTAAGCAATCCCTTACTAATCACAGAGCACTTATGGCATAGGGAAAACTTAAAGTGGTATGGGAGTGGAAAGAAAAAGATTGAGAACCACTGTTTTATTACCATAAAGAGTAGGCATATCTCATGTTGCTGACCCAAGAGCCAAGCTTGTTCTGGGGGAGGGGTTATGGTGTTGCTGCCTTTATTAGGGGAATCAAAAGGGACAATCGGCAAGGTGTGGGCCAGCTGTACACAAACAGTATTAATAGTGGTTCCACCATATTCACCACCCACCCCCCCCCCCCTTAAAAGAAGTCCGGCAGGGTGAAATGTGTTCTATGTCCATCACAAATTCAGTCTGTCTGGTGGTCTTGTCTGCCGTCGTGACCATTGTAGCACCTGCTGTGGCTCAGCTGTTGTGTGGTCTGGTCATTGTCGGTGGGTTGTGTGTCTGACAACTGAACTGACACAGTTGGGGCTGGGGTATGGTATGTGGTGGATGATAGTGGGAGAGGTGGATGTACCCGTTGGTTGGCTGGAGTCCTGGGGTTTTCTGCACGTGCCAGGTCCTGGAAGGACATAGAGTCCTTGTGCCCGTCTGGGGGTTGGCAAGGAAGAGGTGGGCCCTCTCAACCAGTGGATCGGACTTGTGACTTATCACATGCTTCCAGAGCAGGACTGGCCCTGAGGATGTCAACCATAGCATAGTCCCTGATTATGGACATCCTGGGGAAGGGAAACTACCTTTCATGTGGAGTGGTGTTGGTGGCAGTGCACAGGAGGGATCAGATTGCATGGAGCGCTTTGGGGAGGATCACTTGCCAGTGGGAGGCAGGCCGGCCTTTTGACCTCCAATCTAGGTGGATGCCTTCCAGATGATGGCCTTCTCCCTTTCCACCTGGCCATTCCCTCAGGGGTTGTAGCTGGTGGTCCTGCTCGTGGTGATACCTCAGGTCAGCAGATATTGGCGCTGCTCATCACTCCTAAAGGAGGGCCCCGTATGCTATGAATATAGTAGGGGTATATGAACAGGGTGAAGAAATTGTGCAAGGCTTTAATAATGGTGGCTGGTCAGGGAATGGTAAACAGGAAATGTGAGTACTCATCAATGATGTTGAGGAAGTACACATTGTGATTCAAAGAGGGCAGGGGTCCCTTGAAATCTTGCTCGGGTGCTCCAATGGGTAGGTGGCCTTAATCAGGTGCAACCTGTCCGGCTGGTAGAAATGTGGTGCAACCTGTCCGGCTGGTAGAAATGTGGTGCAACCTGTCCGGCTGGTAGAAATGTGGTTTACACTGCGCACAGTCCTGGCAGTTCTTGTCATCGTCCTGATGTCCTCAACTGAATAGGGGAGGTTGCGGGCTTTAACAAAATGGAAGAACCTGGTGACCCCAGGGTGGAAGAGGTCATTGTGGAGTGTTTGTGAACAGTCTATTTGTACACTGGCACAAGTTCTTCAGGACAGGACATCCAAAGGCTTGTTGAGCTTTCGAGGCCATTACAAGATACAATAGTTATAGGTAGAGAGTTCGATTCTCCACCTCAGAATCTTGTCGTTCTTGATTTTATCCAGCTGCTTGTTATTGAACATGAAAATGACTGCACAAGGGTCAGTCAGCAGAGTAAATCGTTTGCTGGCAAGATAGTGCGTCCAGTGCTGCACCGCCTCATCAATATTCTGGGCCTCTTCCTTGATGGAGGACCGCCGAATCTCGGGGCCTTTGTGTGGAGAAAAATGCTACGAGTCTGCCTGTCTGGTTAAGTGTGGCAGCTAGAGCAAAATTGGTCGCATCGCACTCAACCTGGATCGGGATGGCTTCATTCTCAGTGTGCATCGCACATTTGGTAATATCGCCTTTGATGTGGCTGAAGGCCTCACAGGCCTCTGCTGACAGGGGAAAGGAGGTGGCTTTTGAGTGGGTGGGCCTTATCTGCATAGTTAGGGACCCACTGGGTATAATAGGAGGTCTTCAGGGACTGGTACTGGGCTCAATGATTCCCTCAGTCAGGAGCTTCCTCACCTCTGATTTGATAAAGGCCTTGTCCCCAGCACTTTATTGCCTGCTGTTGGTGATGGGCTTACAGTTGGGCGTGAGGTTAGCGAACAAAGGTGGGAGGGAAATCCCGAGGGTGGAGAGCCCGTAGGTCGTGCACAGAGGGTGGATCGCGGGTTGCAGTTTAGACAAGTTTCAAAAGGAGGGCGGGCAGTTTAAAAGCTGTTGGTTGCAAATTGTGAGGGGGTGATGGGGCCTGTCATATTCCATGGTGGCTCTTAAGGTGACACTGAAAGTCCAACCCCAGTAGTACATCCGCGCAGAGCTGCGGCAGCACAAGGAGTTTAAAAATTTTCCACTCTATGCTATGTATGGTCAGCGTCACTATGCAGCTGCCATGGATCTCTGCCGAGTGGGACTTAGAGGCCATGGAGACTCACTGCTCTCACCACGGGGGAGTAATACTGCACTGTGTTGGGGTGTAGGAAGCTCTCTATGCTTCTGCTATCGAACATGCAGCTTGTCTTGCATCCATTTGCCTCTATGTCCATCAATGATCTGGCAAGCTAATAAGGGCTGCTTTGGTTGAGCATAACTGAAGCCAGAGTAGCGTCGCTGTCTGATCCGCTGGACTGGCTCGTGGTCTGGTAAGATGGCGGAGTCTAAGATGGTGGCTCCCATGGCCAATGTGTGGTGCTGTTGTAGTTTGTTGGTAGTGAAAGATGTCAGTAGATCCTGCTGCCCGCACACAGCGCTGTTTGGGCTAGAAGGTTGCTTGTATTTGCAAACCTTTGCATAGTGTCCCTTCTTCCCACAGCTGGAACAGACCGCGTCCTTCGCTGGACAGCGCTTCCTGGGATGCTTCTGCTGGCCGCAGAAGTAGCACTTCGGGTGCTCGCCGGCGGCTGTAGTCAGGTTGGGACGTGGGGTGGTCTGCGATCCTGCGTCCCAAGATGGTGACCCTCGCGTTCCCCACATGGCGGCTGTGTTATTGGTCAAGATAGTCCACGTAGCAGAGGGCTACTTCCAGATTTTAGCTAGCTCGATGGCTTTCTGTAGCTTCAGCTCACCCTGTCCTAGCAGTCAGTGAATGCCTGCTACACAGGCATCTCAGATCAACTTCTCCGTGTACTCTTCTGCTGATACGGGCTTGCAGCTGCAGTCCCACCCAAGGTCTCGCAAGACCCTAAGGTAATCATCGATCGACTCCCCGGATTGCTGCTTACTCGTGGCGAGGACGTGCCTGGCGTAGACCTCATTCACACCTGGGCCAGGTACTGGCCTTTCAGAAAGTCCATTGCTTCAGTGAATGTCTCACAGTCTCTGACCATCGGGTAAATGCCAAACCCGTGAGAACATTAAGTGCAGCTTGGCTGCATCGGATTGGACAATCGCTTAAGAGGCCTGCAGCAACGTGTTGAAGCAACATAGCCAGAGTTTGAACATGTCAGATGCTTCCAGTGATCGTGGGTCGATTTCCAGCCCCTCTGGTTGCAGCAACTTGTCCATTCCAAAAAAATTATGGTAATAAAATTGATGCTCTATCAATAACTCCAAAGACTAGAAGTTACCTGACTGATGGGCTTTTATTACCATAAACAGAAGGCACGTCTCATGTTGCTTACCCGAGACCTGAGCTTGTTCTGGGGAAGGGGTTATGGTGTTACCGCCTTTATTAGGGAAATCAAAGGGGAGGAGTTATAGGTAGAATCAGCAAGGAGTGAGCCAGCCATACACATACAAAGAGTATTAACAGTGGCTCCAACACAAGGAGTTGGGATGTTACGCTGAAGTTGTATAAGACATTGGTGAGATGAAATTTGGAGTACAGTAGAAGTCTTTAAAAAAAACGGATGGCAGAAATCCGGATCACTTGAGAATCTGGACTTTTTGAAACTCCCAAACTTAAAAAAATTAGCAGGCTTTTATGTGTGTGTGCGCATGTATAAGCACCACAGATGCACAACAGCAACAAGCGACCATGCTTGTTGACTTTATTTTTCTTTAAAACTATTCATTTTGATAAATGGGGCATGCTGTGTTTGCTAATGAATGAACGATCAAAATTTACCTGTTCATCTCTTCTTTATTCCTCCTTAAATTTGAATCTGGAAAATCCCAAAATCCAGACCGAGCCAATCCCCGAACCGTTCAGATTTTCTGACTTCTACTGTATTGTGTGCAGAAGAGATAGAACTACAGAAGAGATATCAATAATATTCAATGAATGCCAAGAAGATTTCTAAGATGTTGCCAGAACCTGAGGAACAGAGTTGCAAGAATCAGCGGAGATTTGATAGAGGTATACAAAACCATGATGGGTATCGATAACGTAAATGCAAGTCGGCTTTTTTCTTCTGAGGTGAGGAGAGATGAAAGACTCTAGGATATGGGTGAAGGGTGAAAGGGGAAAAGTTTAAAGGGAACATTAGGGGGAACTTCATGCAGAAAGTGGAGGGAGTGTGGAACAAGCTGCCAGCTGAATTGGCAAATGCAGGCTCAATTTTGACATTTCAGAAAAATTTGGACAGGTACATGGATGGGAAGGGTATGGAGGAATGGGGTCTGGGTGCAGGTCAGTGGGACTAGGTAGAATTATAGTTTGGCACAGACTAGAAGGACCTGTTTCTATGCACTAGTGTTTGTTCTGTGGTTCTAATAGGAAGGTTTTGCTTCTTGTTTGTTGGGAATCTACATCATGGGACAATTTAATAAGTTGTGAATATTTAATTGTGTCAAGAGGTGGCCTTTCACATTTGATCATTGATTTATTGCCACAGTTTACCCTGATGGGAGAGTTTGCATCTCGATTCTGCACGCACCAGGTGATGACCCCATGGGGTACGAGAGCAGTGCAGAACGATGGAGTCCTGTGCAGAGTGTTGAGAAGATTCTCCTTTCTGTTGTCAGTATGCTGGCAGGTAAAACTTGTCGGTTCTTCCAAGATCAGAAGGGGCACCTGGTATTTTTTTTCAGATATTTTGCACCATTCTGAAATTATATTTTTTATCACATTTTTTGGATGCCACGTGCTCTCCTTGTTTGGGCATTATAATTTTACTGTCGCTTGCTAACCTCTTGTCCTTGGAAGCTGACACCTATGTCCATTCTCCTTTCTTAAAATCCTTAAATATGTAGTATTTCCAATTTTTGCCTGTATCACCTGAATTTCCTGTTTGAGGCCCTTCGATTGACCTCCCTCATTCTATTGTCTTCATCACGAGATAATCTAAAATTCTGCCCATACATGAACTTGGCCAATCACTGTTTACCTAGGGTCTTTTGTGCTTTCTGGCCTTTTTAGTGATGTGCAACTCTTAAGCTCCTCATCTTTTTTGATTTCAAATTTCTTTCATTATTCTCATCACTCCATATTCTTGTATTTGATTTGTAGATACAACACCAAAGTTTTCTCTTGTACTCCTGTGCCTCTGGTTATAGTCAACATTCTAGACATGCGGTTGCTGTCATTTTATTCGCTACTTACTTTGCTTCTGACATTCTTTCCACAGAGCCTAATGATGAAAGTGGGGCTAATGTGGATGCCTCGAAGATGTGGCGTGATGACCGGGTACAGTTCTGCAAAATTGCCCAGCAAACTGTGCGGAAATCCCTTGGACTGTGATTGGAAAGCCCTTCAAATGGTCTGGGAATTGTCTGCCATATTTAATGATTCTTTGCACAATGCAGTTTATTTTCTTGCTCTTTGTATCCAAGGATAAAATTAAGATTTTCCTGTTTTCTTTGGAGTTCAGACTTATTTGGCCCTGCTTCTCCAGACTATTGAGTGGCTTTCATTCCTGAAGTAGTGTTTTGTTTTCCATTTCGGATGCAAACAGTTGAACTTACTTGGAAGGAATAACTGAAGAGGTAAAAATAGCAGCTGCAAAAGACATGTGGTAACATGAGTTTTGTTTCTCCAACATGTTACTGTTAATGGAAAAGGTAGTGGTCTTTATATTGGACTCCTGCTTAATCCTGGGGACAGTGATTAGAGACTGTTTATTTCCTGCCATTTAATTAATCTCTGTTGTATGCAGGCAGTTTCAGATACAGGATCATTTTGTTTCCTCTTGTAAGAAGGTTTCCATGGCTGTTAAGGATGCACAGTATCTTGCAGAGATCAGTGAAGCATGGTTTAACATTAGCAGTGAATGGAATCTCATTTACCAGGTGATAATTATATGCTCCTGTCTCCTGACATTGGCACACTTATGATTTCCACGAAGGCTTACAGTGAATAAAAACATTGTTGGGCAGGAAGCTTTTAGACATTTAAAAATCAGCACTTAATCCACATGAAACACCAAATATGTGGTGAAAATACCTTCAGTCCACCAAGAACATTTTAAATTATTGGTATCCTACCAGCAGAGAAATCTGATGGAGGTACTTGTCTTCCATTCAGGGTAGAAGGGGAGTGTGTACTTATGTGCGCACTTTCTGACGTGTTTGGATATTATGCTCTGGAATGAAAAGACTCTGCTTCTGCTTCATGGCCTTAACAAGATCCAGAGAGAATTCAAACTAGTTGCATTCATGCCATAGAATTACCAGGCAATGACCAGCTCCAGCAGAGAGGGTCTATTCAGTGCCATTATTGAATTCCATCACCATCAGACCGAAACTGAACTGGAACAGAAATCCTCTGGCTGCAAGAGCAGTCAGATGCTCATCTCCTGTGGCTTTGCCAAGTGCCACAGATTCTTTCCACCATCTTTAAGGTAGAAGTTGGGACTAACGTGGAATACCCTCTACTCGCTTGGATGAGGGCAGCTGAAATGCTGAAGAGGCTTCAAGAGACAGCAGCCCACTTGATTTCCCATCGTGTCCCCCACCCTCAATGTTCTTTCCTTCCAACTGAATGAAAGCAATCAATCCATAAAGCTCATTGTAGTTATTCATTCTGGTTACTCCAACAGAAGTCTACCAATGGAATATCAACACCAGGAGTTTCCATGCCACACACCATCATGTCTGAGAAATATTACACCTTTCCTTCATCACTGAGTCTAGCTGTTGGAAATCCTACCCTAACAGCAGTGGCCATGCCTTCACCAAAGGGATTGCAGCGCATAAACTTCTCGAGAGGAATTGGGGTGGGCCATTGAACGATGATCTTTTCACTAAAGTCCAAATTCTGAAAATGACAAAAATGAAAGATAAAATTGCTTAATGCTTCCCCCACCTCCCCCCTTAGAAGTAACAAGATGCTTGCCTGACTCTTCAGTAAAGTAGTTTCAGTGGATAACCCTGAATGTTGCTGGTTGTACTCTGAACCTCATTGACTTGAAAATGTCCCATTGTCACTGCCTACTCAGCAGTAAAGTATGTTGTTTACTTTCTTTTGACACTCCCTCAACATCAAGAGCAACTAATTTGAAATACTTTGTATCAACATGTATGTTTCATGTCATATGTATACTTTGGTTATTTGATAGTGTGCAATTCCTTGCATTAGAGTGGCCTGAATGGTTGGAATGAGTCCACTCTCCGATCTCACATACAACACAAGCTGTACAGGATTACTGGTAATTCATAGCATTAAAATAGGCTACTTGGTTTGTACCATGTATTATCTTCACATGAGCCTCCCACATGCACTACTGCCATTCTTAATTCATCTCTATCAGCTCATTCCTCTAGTCTTTTGATCATCATGTCCTGCAAATTCATGCATAGTTCAAATGCAGCAATATGTATCCTAACAACTGTATAAAGTAGCAAGTTGCTCATTCTTTGGATGATGGAAATTCTTCTGTTATAACTGGTTCTCCAAGATGTTCAAAAATTGGTGTTAAGATATTGGACCAGAATGGAAGAATTTTGTTCTACAACTTGACAGACTCAGTTTCAAATGCATAAGTCTTGTATTTCCCTGGTGGTGATGTCTGTTCTATAAATGGTGCAAAATATCACAAATTATTATTTTGTTAGTGCTGTCACTTTAAACTTTTGCTCTTATTATTCTCGGGGTCCACTTGGACAACTCTTGGGTTTACCTGGCTGACCAATTAAAATAGAATGAATGTGCCAGAGTCCCGCACATTGAACGATCAGGCAAACAGCCTGGGTATTCCAGTAGTAGAATTACCACAGTTGACAGCACCATTTCAATGGTACTGGTATTTTGTGCATTTAGAATGGCAATAACAGCTAAAGCCTATGCATGAGTATTTGTAGCAGTAGGTTAATGGAATCGGCATACATCTGTGACTTTACTACAATAAAGCTTTTTGCTAGACACCAGTGGATATGACATTAATGTTGATTAAAGTTTAATAGAGTGCCTTGTGGTTTTAGATTGTTGAGAATATATTTTCACCTCTTCTCACATTCTTGTACTGGCAGCATTTGTCCCACTTATCACCCCTTCCACTCTGTATGAATCCTTTTCCACTATCAGACCTCTTTCTCTTGCCTTTCTCTCTGTTTGTTTGAGACCTTCCAGTCATCTGCCTCTATGACGTTGTTCACTCCTCCCTGGTTCACCAATTTTCTTCAGGCCCCCATCTTTATTATACTGGTCATCTCTCCTCTGCACTTTGTCTTGATGAAGAGTTCCAGCCTGGAATGTTGACAGTTCTTTTTCTCCCATAGATTCTGCTCCACCAGGGCATCAAAGTTATGGGGAGGCCAGGCAGTGGGGCTGAGTGGGAAAATTTTCAAATACAGCACAGTGATAGGGCCATTTTGGCCCACGAGTCCCTACTGCCTAATTTACACCTAATTAACCTATACCCTTGGTACATTTGGAACAGTGGGAGGAAACAGGAGCCCCCCCACCCCAGGGAAAACCCACGCAGAAACTGGGAAAACGTACGAACTCCTTGCAGATAGCACTGGATTCAAATCCCAGTCCCAATCTCTGGAGCTGTAAAGACATTGTGTTAACCGCCTCAACAACTGTACCAACCCAAAATGGATCAGCTCATGATTAAGTGGCGGGGTTGGCTCGATGGGCAAAGTATTATTTCTCATGGACCTGCTGAGTTCCTCCAGCAGATTTTTTGTTGCTCCAGATTCAAGAATATGCAGTTTCTTGTGTGTTCCTGAGAAAATATTTCAGTTCTGTGACTGAACCATTATGAACTGCAGTACAATATTTTGAGATTGTGGAAACTGCATTTACAATATGCTTGGTTTATTCCCGTTCCTTTATTTAAATGTGTCAATTGAAGGAATTAAAGCACATCTGCAAGCTGATTTTTACAATTCCAAACAAAAATAATGGATTCTCCTATATTCAATTTGAAGGGTTGAGCACTTCACAATACAAAATTATATTAGTGATTGCATTGGCTTTTGACAATCTTTCTTCAAAGATGCAAGAGTATCAATGAGAAATTAGGTAACAGATGCATTGCTTCTAATATAACTATATAATAGTTTATGGCATGGAAACAGGCCATCTTAGCCCTTCAAGTCCACGACTCATGGAAATGGGATTCTTGCATTGGATTGGTATTGATGACCTGAACTCTGGAATTTGAAAAACACGTGTCTTGGATGTGTTGGGCCAATCGCCATTTGTCAAAAAGAGAGAGAGTCTATAAGAGTGTCTGCAGTAAAAGGTATTCAGCAGTTCTTGCAAGTTTATAATTCAACTCCCAGTCTATTCTATCATTGAATTAGACAAGATGAACAGTGTCTCAACTCAATTTACTCACTTTACTCATACCTTCTCCTTAGAAAAATCTGTATTTTTAGTATTTTCATTCTTGCTTTAATAATTTATTCCTAATGATAGCTGCAGTAAATTTCATGAAGTACTGTGACCTTTATTAAAGAATATGATAATGAACTTCACATAACAAGAAAAAGATGCAGGAGTAAGCCATTCGGCTCATTGAGTCTGCCCTGCCATTTCATAAGATCTTGGCTGCCCTGGCCATGAACTCCACTCCACCTACCCGCAAAAATCCATTTATCATGAATATATTCAATGAGACAGCCTCCAGTGTTTCCCTGAGCAGAGAATTCCACAGATTTTCTGCTCTCTGGGAAAAGCAGTTCTTCCTCATTTCTATCCTAAATCTGTTCCCTCACATCTCAAGGTCAAGTCCTCTAGTTCTAGTCTCAAATCGGTGGAAACAATTTTCCTGCCTCTATCCCTTGAATCTCCTTTGCATCACCTTCAAAGCCAGTATATCTTAAATAAGGAGACCAGAACTGCACACTGTATTCCAGATACTGTGTCACCAGTACCCCGTACAGTCGCAGCAGAACCTCCCTGCTCTTAGAATCCGGGAAAATCAGTCCCTCTAGCAATGAAAGGCAGCATCCCATTTGTCGTCTTGATAACCCATTGTATCTGCTTGCTTTGCAGTTGCATTATTTTAAATTTGAATTGCTTCATTGTTTTTAGACATTGAAATCGAATTGCTGTTTTAGTCTAAAAAGATTCTTTTCCCAGTAAATTCAGTTTAATTGGTATTGTATACTAAATTTTAATGAATCACAGTACCCATTCACTTAACATTTTCTGGTCATTACAGCATAACCACATGATCAAATCTTGGCTACTTACAGTAAATGGTATAAAAATATTTTGATAACATGGTTTACACTCAGACAATAAAGGTAATTAAATTGGCCCTTCGATGGGTAAATGGAAAACGCATAAAAGTTCTTTCATTGAATTCAGACTGTGGAAATAGCCATTCATTTAAACTGCTTGATGTTGTTTGCTCTTCATATCTCCTGCCTCTTACTTTATTTCTCCCTGCCAGTATATTGTTGAAAGCCTTTTGCTCCATTTACTTACCTTCCTGCTTATTATTGCCTCTGGACTGATTGGTGTGTCTAAGCAGCATGTTGATTGAAAGTGTCATGACCATCTGTGGCCATGTTACAGGTGAATTCTGTTCAGTCTTCAGGCTGAGCCTATGAGTTTTAACTTGTTTTCACCAAAAACAGATGAATAAAATTATTGGTGAATTAATGCATATCCATCACCTACATAAGGGCTGGAAAATTTGGTGTATAGATCTGTTTCAAAATACAGATTAAATGTATTAATTTATATGTTAAATGCTGTAAAATTGTGTGGCCATTTACAGCAGTGTGAGGGAAATCTCAATCTAGAAAATACTAGAAGTGCATAGTGGATCAGACAGCATCAGTTGAGTTAATAAACTCGAATGATCAATTATAAGACAAATTTCCACCAGCAATATTTTTCTTTTGCAACAGAATTACCTGATATATTTGTTTTTGAAAATCAGCCTGTTGCGTAAGAGGTATCTCAATACTAGGTGTTCTGCTGTGACTGTACGGGGTACTGATGAGACAGTATCTGGAATACAGTGTGCAGTTCTGATCTCCTTATTTAAAACATACCAGCTTTGGTGAAGGTATCTCAATACCAGGTGTTTTTGTGCTATTGCATAAAAGCACATTGTTAAGCAAAAACTCATGACGTAGCAGGGTGAAGGTTTTTTAAATGGTAGTAGAAAATCAATCCAAATGAACTGGAGGATAAATGGATAGATTAATTTTACTATTGGATTACTTTTAAATTTAGTATTTTCTGTTTTAAGTAGCATATTCTATATCCAGTGCAAAGAGATAATGATTAGTTTTGTAACTTTTTTTATTTTGACATTTGTCAACTCTCCTGAACTTGATAATTGCTTGTTTGTTCAGCTTTTTCTTTCCCTAATACACTGTGATTGAATTTCTTTTAGTGCCCTGTAGTACCTGAAATTCTATGCCCAGATTTACAGTTTCTCATTTTCACAAATCTCTCAACTAAATGCAATTTGGCCAGCCAGTTATGCAATTGGATGGAGCCCCTTGAGGCATCCGAGATTAAATGATTAACTTGGATTTTCTATGCAAGATAACTTCCCTGCTTGTCGTTGCCCAGGTGGCTGTTTTGAGAATAGTAGGTAGGGAATCATGACATGAAACTGCTCAGATGATGAACACTTTCCTGGCTGATTAAGTAATCCTGTAGATAAATGAGAATCCAGATTTTGTTTATTGTTATGCAAATAGAACAGTTTTTCCTTTATTCTGGAAAGGCACAAACACAGGTGCTATCAAGATGAGAAAAAAGCAGGAATTCCTTCAGAGACATTAAGGTCCACTGCCTCTTCTAATAGCATTGCCTCCTACACTCTCTAACCAATGGGCTCCTGTCCTGCCTAGTGGTGGACCTGAGCTTAAGACATCCAAGTCACACATCCCTGACCCCTGGTTCTGAACCCCACTAGCATTTGGCACCTGGGGCTTTTTGGGATCTGCTCATTATCAGCCCATCATGAATCCTGGTCCTGATACCTTGTTCTCAGAAACAGACACCAGGAGACTGCAGCCTGGTGTGATGCCTTCGGCTGCCGAGTCCCAAGCTTCATCTTGGTATGCTGCTGTGACTTCCTACTCTGTGGGGTCCTCTTCTTGGTGGGGAGGTGTTCTCCCACTCTGATGCTCTGCACTGGTCCACTGCTCCCTCATATCCCATAACCTTTGAGATCTGGGCTGCTGAATGTGGGACGTTGTCAAGTCAAGTTAAACCTGCACATGGCCTTTGGGTGGTATGTCTGCAGCAGCTACGGTAGCACTGCATCTTGGTGAGAAATGGTGGAGGTATTTGATGCAGTGTTGCATCAAGGCTACTGAAAATAAAAGCTTCATGTTGGAAGTAATGTCGGTGGGCACACAAGGTTGCCTGGTTAACAGGAAATCCAAATAAGTCATGAATGGGTCTTTATCTAATGCAGTGAATTGTTTGCCACAAGGTCATTACTGGTAACTACACACTATATGTAAATGTAGGTCTAGAAGATTATGAATGACGTGGTTTGGGAGGACAGCTAGTACCTTTTTCCTGGGGCCACATTAAACTGAGGATGTCTGTTTAAGGTGAGTAGAGAAATGTGCAGGGGAGATGAGTTTTCTTTTACACAATGAATTGCTGGGCGTGGTGGTGGAGGCTGGTTACAATAGGGACATTTAAAAGAAAGACAAATTGGACAAATGGGTGTGAGGTAGGGAAGAATGAGATTGTTGAGTAGGTTGGCACAAAACTGGGCTGAAGAGCCTGATGGCAATCAAATCAGCCAAGATCTTGGTGAATGGTGGAGGAAGTTGAGGGGTTAACTGGCCTACTAATTTAATGCATGGTGAAAGTGTACAATAGAGCAAAACAACGCCTTACATAAAGTTTTTTAAAAAGTTAAATTTGCATGGGGACTTGGGCTAGAAATAAACAATTGTGTGCTGCGATGGTTAGGGACAGAATTCTTTGCATGGTTTATTCAATTACTGAATTATTGCCAGGTTAGAAAAATATATAGTGATTTTGATTCTCTGCCAAAATCCATAATTAATAAGGGACATTGAAAATCGTTCTACAGCTAAATGAAAGCAGCTAACAGGTGAGAGTGGCAAATAAATGACTGGTCAGTTTAACTTCCATTTGTCTGAAAGTTTTGTACAATCCATAAATTTATTATGTAAATTGGAAAGTGGTTGATATTCCATCTCTAAGATCAATTCTCCAAACTAGTTCTGCCTGTATCATTTCCACCTCCCCTCCTTCCCCATTAACACGAGTAGCAAAAATAATATACCAAACAATAGTGTCCATAAAGGTGGAGTTGCAGTCGGATAGTTGCTCTGTTAAATGATGCATGGAGGATGGGTTGGAGAGCTATTGTTTGGAGCGTACAACTTCTGGCAATGAAACTCTATCACATTAGTTAGTATCAACCACCGAAATAACATTCTAGTCAGCCAACAACCACACAGTTTTTTTGGGAATTCCTTGCTGTCTCCTTTGGGGGAAAATGCCCCAGCTTGAAAAATGATGTTTTTAAGTAGCAAATATCACAAATTAAATTGAAATTGTGTCATGTTGAAAATTGGTTTGGTACAACTGCAGTTTGTGGTATTATTATCCCAGTAGATGTAATTTACACATATGGCTACACTTTAGAAGTAAAATTGCTAAGGCAGTGAAAGGTCTTGTATGGATGTGTTTTTCTCAAAAAGATCATGTTGTTTACTGAAGAACCCTTTCATGGTAATAATAGCATTAGTTGAAACTTGATAAGTGGTGTTTCAGCTATGCTCGACCTTTTTTTTGGGGTTATGGCCCCCTTAGGATTGTAAATCTTTTGGAATCCCATCCAATTGAGTCACGTTTTGGTTTCTTCCTTACTTCTCTCCTACTGACTGCAAAAATAAATAAAAATATTGTCATGTAAGGTGAAAATAAAGCAAGACTTTTGAATGTGCTGTGGTATCCTAGCATGAGTGGGGGGGGGGGAGGAGGGGGTATGATGGCAAGTGCTGGAGGGTAGGGCCCCAGTTGACATGAATAGTATAACTACCTGTACAGCAAGTCACAGGATTTAAGTCCAATATCTGGCACCTTCAAAGAGATATTTGGCATCTTTGCAAGAACATTGAGGGCTGGGGAATTTGAGAATGAGCAGAGGATAACTAATGCCAAATGTTGAACATTCCTAGTTTGGAATATCTGCTATTCCTCAAGGAAAAGGAAATGGCTTTACAGGGATGTGAAGGCAGAGACCAGCAAAGAAAAAAGGAATGCTTAAAGACTAGGGGTTCCACAACTCGCTGACAGCGATGGCACTCACAGGGTCTTCATCACTCTCGCAGTCATCTGCCTTGATATTCAAGCCCCCACCTCGGCTGAGAACAGAGATGAATTAATCAAGGACCAAGAGATTGGTCAGCATCCACTGGAGCAATCTTAACCTTGCCTTTTGAAGTGAATGTTATTGACATCATTGCACATCAACATTTTAAGTCGACTTTAGTTCCGCTCATGACTGACAAGGTCACACTCCAACTCAATAAAAAAAAATAGACCTCAGGAAGAGAGAGAATTCCTGCAGAAATTCTAAAACTTGGCAGTGAATAAGCTCCAGTCACATTCACAATCTCATTGTCCACTTCTGGAAAGAGGGATACTGGGGACTTTTGAGGTACCGTGATCACAACTGTCTTCAAGGAAGAAGACAACTGAAATGAGGTACAAGAGCGGAGTTAAGGTCTGGCCATCTTCCCTCCAGGAAGTCATCACCAAGATCCTTCTCTGACACCAGTGGTTGGAATGCTGTTACATGAATCACTTTGTGGATTCAATTCAGCTGGATCTACAGTGGACAGGATCAACATCATGCAAGGACTAAGGGAACATCCACTATGCTTTTTTTTTTTGCTTCAGTTAAGCTTTTGACTCCATCTATAGAACCCCTTCCTCAAATTTGCCACTCACAAGTATTGTTTCCTTTTACAATTTTCATGGTATGAAACTTCAATGATTAGGTGGGAAGGGTTTATTTTTTTTTAAATTTTTTATTTTTCACACCATAAATCACATTAGCCATGATACACACTTTTTCCTTTTCACACATATACAGTGACATTTTCTCCCCCCCCCCCTCCTCCCAACCCACCCCCTCCCATCCATTTAAGGTATACAATCTAGGTTACATTAAACCAGTCAAACAATGTTGTCACTCAACAAAAATACACCAGAAATTCTACTGAGTCCATTCTTTTCTTTCCTTCTCCTTCCATCAACTTAGGTAATGATTGTCCCCGGTGTGTTTTCGCTATTGTATTTAATGTAAGGCTCCCATATTTGTTCGAATATTTCAATATTATTTCTTAAACTATATGTAATTTTTTCTAATGGAATATATTTATTCATTTCTATATACCATTGTTGTATTTTCAGATTATCTTCCAATTTCCAGGTTGACATAATACATTTTTTTGCTACGGCTAGAGCTATCTTAACAAATCTTTTTTGTGCATCCTCCAAATCAATTCCAAATTCTTTGTTTTTTATGTTACTTAGGAGAAAGATCTCTGGATTCTTTGGCATATTGTTTTCTGTTATTTTATTTAATATCTGATTGAGATCTTCCCAAAATTTTTCTACTTCCTCACATGTCCAGATTGCATGAATTGTTGTTCCCATTTCTTTTTTACATCGAAAACATCTATCAGATACTGTTGGGTCCCATTTATTTAACTTTTGAGGTGTAATGTATAGTCTGTGTATCCAGTTATATTGTATCATACGTAGCCTCGTATTTATTGTATTTCTCATCGTTCCAGAACATAATTTCTCCCATGTTTCCTTTTTTTATCTTTATATTTAAATCTTGTTCCCATTTTTGTTTAGTTTTACCATTTGTTTCCTCATTCTCCTTTTCTTGCAGTTTAATATACATATTTGTTATAAATCTTTTGATTAACATTGTATCTGTAATCACATATTCAAGGTTACTTCCCTCTGGCAAACTCAAACTGCTTCCTAATTTATCCTTCAAGTAGGATCTCAATTGGTAATATGCCAGCGCTGTATCTCCAGTTATATTGTACTTATCTCTCATTTGTTCAAAGGATAAGAATCTACTTCCTGAAAAACAATTTTCTAATCTTTTAAGCCCTTTTTTTTTCCCATTCTCTAAAGGAAAGGTTATCTATTGTAAAAGGGAGTAACTTATTTTGCGTCAATATTAGTTTTGGTAATTGATAATTTGTTTTATTTCTTTCTACATGAATCTTCTTCCAAATATTGAGGAGATGATGTAATACTGGAGAACTTCTATGTTGTACCAATTTTTCATCCCATTTATATAATATGTATTCAGGTATCTTTTCCCCTATTTTATCTAATTCTAATCTTGTCCAGTCTGGTTTTTCCCTTGTTTGATAAAAATCTGATAGGTATCTTAATTGTGCGGCTCTATAATAATTTTTAAAGTTTGGCAGTTGTAAGCCTCCTTGTTTATACCATTCTGTTAATTTATCTAGTGCTATCCTCGGTTTCCCCCCTCTCCATAAAAATTTCGTTATTATTTTCTTTAACTCCTTGAAGAATTTTTCTGTCAGTTGTATTGGCAATGCCTGAAATAAGTATAATATCCTTGGAAAAATGTTCATTTTAATACAGTTTATCCTTCCTATTAGTGTTAGTGGTAAATCTTTCCAATGCTCTAAATCATCCTGTAATTTTTTCATTAGTGGATAATAATTGAGTTTATATAGTTGGCCGAGATTTTTGTTTATTTGTACACCTAGATATCTTATTGCCTGCATTTGCCATCTAAATGGAGATTCCTTCTTAAATTTTGAGAAATCCGCATTATTCATAGGCATTGCTTCACTTTTATTTACATTTATCTTGTAACCCGACACTTCTCCATATTCCTTCAATTTCTTATATAATTCTTTTATTGATAGTTCTGGTTCTGTTAAGTACACTATAACATCATCCACAAATAGACTGATTTTATATTCCTTGTCTTTTATTTTTATTCCTTTTATATTATTATCTATTCTTATCAATTCTGCTAGTGGTTCTATAGCTAACGCAAACAATAAAGATGATAGTGGGCATCCCTGCCGCGTTGACCTGCTTAAGTTAAATTGCTTTGATACATGTCCATTTACTGTCACTTTCGCTAACGGTCCCTTATATAATGCTTTAATCCAATTAATATACTTCTCCGGTAAACTGAATTTTTGCAATACTTTGAACAAATAATTCCATTCTACTCTGTCAAAGGCCTTCTCTGCGTCTAAAGCAACTGCTACTGTAGGTGCTTTATTTCCTTCTACTGCATGAATTAAGTTAATAAATTTACAAATATTGTCTGTTGTGCGTCTTTTTTTGATAAATCCAGTTTGGTCTAAATTTACCATTTTCGGTACATGCTCTGCTAATCTGTTTGCTAATAGTTTAGCTATTATCTTATAATCTGTGTTAAGTAAAGATATTGGTCTATATGACGCTGGTGAGAGTGGATCTTTCCCTTGCTTTAGTATTACTGTAATTATTGCTGTTTTACATAAATCTGGTAAGCTTTGTGTTTCATCAATCTGGTTGATTACATCCAGGAGGGGCGGAATTAATAAGTCTTTAAATGTTTTGTAGAATTCTATTGGGAATCCATCCTCTCCTGGTGTCTTATTATTTGGTAATTTTGTTATTATCTCTTGTATTTCTACTATTCCAAATGGTTCTGTTAATTTATTTTGTTCCTCTATTTGTAATTTTGGTAGTTCAATTTTAGTCAGAAATTCATCTATTTTCCCTTCTTTCCCTTCGTTTTCAGTTTGGTATAATTGTTCATAGAATTCTCTAAAGTTTTCCTTAGTTTCTTTTGGATTATATGTAATTTGTTTGTCTTTTTTCCTTGATGCCAATACCATTTTCTTAGCTTGTTCTGTCTTAAGCTGCCATGCTAAGATTTTGTGCGTTTTTTCACCCAGTTCATAATATTTCTGTTTTGTCTTCATTATATTCTTCTCCACCTTATATGTTTGTAGTGTTTCATATTTTATTTTTTTATCTGCCAATTCTCTTCTTTTAATTGTATCTTCCTTCATTGCTAATTTTTTTTCCCTATATTTACTATTTCCCTTTCCAACTGCTCTGTTTGGGAAGGGTTTATTGATGTAAAGTAGGTTTATATAGGTTAGCACAACATGGTTTGAAGGGACTGTACTGTTCTGATGCCAATCTTCAAATGGATGTAGCATTAAAAACAAGGTGGATGATCTTGCAGTACAGCTACAGATTGGAAGATATGATGTGGCCTTTATTTACTTGTGGCTAAAGGATGGATGTCATGGGGAGCTGAACATCCAAGGGTATCAGAAGGCTAGGTAGGCAGAGGGGATGGCTTGGCTCTGTTGGTAAGCAACAATATTAAATCATTGGAAAGAAGTGATATGGAATTAGAAGAGGTAGTATCCTTGAGCGTTGAGTGGTAAAGGTAAAAGGACCATAATGGCAATTGGATACAGGGCTCCAAACAGTAGCCAGGAAATGGACTAGAAAAGGCATATCAGAAGGACATCATTATGGTAATCATGGGGGATTTTAATATGAAAAATGGCTGGGAAAGTCAGGTTGGTGTGGTATCTCAGGGAAGAGAGAGTTTGTGGAATATCTATGGGATGCCTTTTTGGAGCAGCTTGTTGAGTGCACCAAGGATTGGCTGTTCTGGATTGGGTGCTATGTAATGAACCAGAGGTGATTGGAGAGCTTAAGGTAAAGGAACCTTTAGGAAGAGGTGATTACAACATGATTCAGTTCACTTTGAAATTTGAAAAGGAGAGGCTGAAGTCCAATGTGTTGGCAGTTCAGTAGAGTAAAGGAAAGAGAGAGAGAGTAACTGGCCAAAGTCGATTGGAAAAACACAGTAATGGGGAAAACTTCTTGGGTGGACTGGAGGAGTTTCTGCCAGAGATGAGCAAAGTGCAAGACGGGAACATATCAAAAAGAAAGAAAATTGTGAATGGAAAAATGTGACAATTGTAGCGATCAAGGCAAGTTAAAATGTAAGTAAAAGCAAAAGAGAGGGCATACAAGGAGGCAAAAATAGAGGGAAGAAAGAGGACTGAGACTTAAAAAAAAACAAGAGAAGACAATGAAGAAGTTGATTAGGAAGGAAAAGAGAAATTATGATAGGATGTTAGCAAATAACATCAAAGAGGATATTAAAAGCTTTTTTAAAATATATAAAGAGTAAGAGAAATATAGGTATAAGACAAACAGAAAATGATGCTGGGAGATGAGATGGCAGAAGAACTGAATATTTTGGATCCATCTTCACTGCGGTGGACATAATACTATACTGAACTCGCAAGGATCTCTGGGAAGTGAAGTGAGTGCAGTCAAGATTATGCGATAGCTATCCAAATATCTTTTAAATGTCAAGGATGAAATTAGAGTACTTAGAAGCGCCTGACAGGATAGGCCCAAGTCAGCATGGTTTCCTGAAAGAAAAATCACGCCTGGTAAACCACCTGCAATGTTTTGAAGAGATCACAAGTAGGAAAGATGGGAGATGCAGTGGATGTTGTGTATTTAGACTTTAAAACAGCCTTCAACACAGTGTCACATATGAGGCTCCTTAACAAGATAAGAGCCCATGAAATTATAAAAAGGATACTAGCGTGGTAGAGCATTAGCTGGTCGGCAGGAAACCGATGGGAATAAAGAGATCCTATTCTGGTTGGGTACCAGTTACCTGTAGTGTTCCGCAGGGGTCGATGTTGGGACAACTTTTTACGTTGTATATCAATGTTTTGGACTCTGGAATAGGTGGCTTTGCGTCCAAATTTGCAGATGTTACCAAAATGGGTTGTAGGGCAGGTGGTGCTGAGGATAGGGAAAGCCTGCAGAGAGACTTGGATTGATTAGGAGAATGGGAAAAGGAGTGGAAGATGAAATACAGTTTTGTAAAATGTACAGTTATACTCTTTGGTTGAAGAAATAGACTGGCAGACTATCATTTAGATTGGGAAAAAATTCAGAGGTGCAAAGGGTCTTGGGAGTCCTCATGCAGGATATTCGAAAAGTTCACCTCTAGGTTGAGTTGGTGGTGAAGAAAGCGAATGCAATGTTGACATTCATTTCTAGAGGAATAGCAGAGATGTAATGTTGAGACTCCATAAGACACTGGTGAGATCTCACTTGAAGTCCTGTGCACCATTCTGGGCACCTTGAGAAAGGATATGCTGGTGTTGGAGAGAGTTCAGATAGGTTTCACTAGAATGATACCAGGAATGAAAGGGTTAGTATACGATGATCGTTTTCAGCTCTTGGACTGTATTCATTGGACGACAGAAGGATTGGTGGTGGTGGGGGTGCGAAGGAACCTCATAGAGACATTTTGAATGCTGAAAGGCCTGGGCACAATAGATGTGGCAAGGTTGTTTCCTATGGTAGGGGAGCCTTGGACAAGAGGGAACAACTTTGGAATAAAAGAGCATCGATTTCAAACTGATGCAGAGAAATTTCTTTTGTCAGAAGGTTGTGTGTCTGTAGAACTTGCTGCCACAGGCAGCAGTGGAAGTGAGGTGATTGGGTGTATTTAAGGCAGAGATTGACAAGTATTTGATTAGTCAGGGCATCAACAGTTATGGGGGAAGAAGGCCAGGGAGTGAGGCTGAGTGGGAGGATGGATCAACTCATGATAGAATGGCAGAGCAAATTCGATGGGCTGATTGGCCTACTTCTGCTCTTGTATCTTGTTATTTTGTTGTTTAATGCTGGTCTTCACCAATATACCTCTCAATCTTTCTCATAGCAGTGTTGCTTTTCATCTCCATGAACTTCCCACAGGAGTGGAGCACATCTTCCAAACTAATGGGAAATTAACAACTACATTGCAGAACCATGGTTCCCTGAACCTTCATAGTAAAAGTGCAGTATGTAGAATGACACTTGTATTTGCACCTGCGCTGAGTTTTATCACTAAAACATGTGAGAGTATGGACATTACACTCAACATCTTCAGAACACTGCTCCTTGACCAAACTTGCCCTCACACTGCACTATACTGCTCTCTGACAATGAAGCTTCATGGGAATCTCTTAGCTGGAGAGGTAGGTGCTCTTTTTATTCCCATTGGGGACTGTGAGAGAAGGCTGTTAGAGGAGCACAGAAGACTTTAAAAAGCAATGGGAGAGGTGTTCATTTAAATTTCTCATTGGCTAATTAGCTGTAACCAATAAAAAGGGGAAGCTCAAGCAGAGTGACCAGTGAAGAGAGCCCTTTGTGTAAGTAGACAATGTTAATAGTGGGAACAAGTCTTTGGCTCAAGGCTTTGGCGAGCAGACACAGGTGAAGAGAAGGGCAAGGATTTTGTAGTGGTTATTTATTCAGGTGCCTTGCCATTTAGTGTGGGTGATCATGTTTCTTCATCTGTCGCAATTTCTGATCCTCCGAATTGTAGTTGTTGCCTCCCCTGTTCTCCTTCTGTGAAGGCTCCATCTTTGAGCTGAGACTGAAGTCGATGTTGAATTCATGGGAGAAATGCTGAAGTGGTTTCCCATTGCCTTCTTCACTTGCAGTGTCCATATTGGACCGATAACCCTGGCCATTGATCAGCAGATTCATCTGCCCAGCATTTTTAGTTTTCCAAGCATAAATACCAATCTACTTGTAAAAGCCATCCACCATCTGCAATTCATGGCTTCATGTAACCCTGATTGGGAGGCTAATCAAGTACACCTTACCCACGGGTGACCTGTAGGCTATTGGACTAAAGGAACACCTTACACCTCCTTTTGCTAAGCAATTGCATAGCACTGATACCATGTAATATGAAAATCACCAAATTAGAAGTAATTAAATAAAATGGGCCTGCAGAATCAGGTGATGTATCTGCATGATGTGGGAGCTGGCGGACCCTGTTGTATATCTGCAGCAAGTGTTGGTTGCTTGAAGAATTCAGGCTCAAAATTGATAACCTGGAATCTGAGTTTCAAACACTGTGACACATCAGGCAGGGGAGAGGTACCTGAACACTGTGTTTCAGAAGGTAGTCACACCTATTATAATGGCAGCCTGAAATTCAGCCTCTGGTCAGGGGCAAGCGAGTGTGACTGTATGTGAGGGAGGTAAGAGACAGTGGTAGAGGAGCCTTGATCTTGTCTCATAAGTCTGAGATTCTTGCTCCTTGTGTGGATAGGAGTGGGGGCTACAGGAAGGATGAGCAACCTAGGCGGCACCGTGCTTCAGGAAGCCACTCACTAGTGGGGAGAGAAGAGAAATGTGGTGGTAATATTGCCTGCCTGATGCCTGGGTTCAGGACATCTTATCTGACCTGCAGAGGAATTTGCAGTGGGATTCAGTTGTCTTGGTCCATGTGGGTACCAGTGATGTCAGTAAAACCAGGAAAGGAGTTTTGCTAAGGGCGTTTGAGGAGCTAGGGACTAATTTTTTTTTTCCAAAAAGTTGCTAATCTCTGGATTACATGAGCCATGTGAAAATTGGGGCAGGGTCCAGAAGTTCAGAGAGTTGAATGTGTGGCTCAAAGATTGATGTGGGAGAAGTGTGTTCCAATTCATGGGAATTTGGGATCAGTATTGAGGAAGGAAAGGATTGTTCAAAGGGAACAGGGTTCATTGAACTGTGATAGGATCTGGGACTTGGTGAATCAAGAGGGACCACACAAACTTGCCAGGTCCATGATGGACATCCAGGTAAATAGGCGCACAATGAACTGTTTGATAGCGGGAGTACAGAAAGCTTTATTCATCCCAATACTGCTGTGCTTATTCTTCAAAAGTATAGCCAATCAACTACAAGATATTATTCACATCCAAATCCCATACAGTAGACGTCCATGGGGTCTGTGTAGTGACTTAGACCATTGGAGGCACAGTTTGCAAACACTTCAGGCTTCTCATCATGCAGCAGCTCTGTGCCCTCGTTGCTGGGGCTGGACTTCCAGTGTCAACTTAAGAGCATTATATTGGAGTTTGATGGGCCCCATTCCCCCCTCACCATTTTCAATGAACAGTTCCTAGGCTTCCCTCTGTGCACAATCTGTGGGCTTTTGACCCTCAAGGTCGACCCTCAAGGTTACCCCTCCACTGCTGTTTGTGAACCTCACCCCAGCTGGAAGCTGGTGGTCACCAGGAGCAGGCATAACTGTGCTGCAGACAAAGCATTCATCAAGTTGGAGGTTCAGCATTTGTTGTGTGATGGCATCGTCAAGGGGCGCAATAGCACCTGGAGGGCCTAGGTGGTATAGTAAAGAATGGGGAAAAGAACAGAATGATCATAGATTAAACCATCAATTGGTACACACAGCTCAATGCGTGCCCCCTTCCCTGCATATCCAATATGGTTAATCAGATTGTGCATTATCTGGTGTTCTTCACGATTGAACTGGTCAGCCCATCACCAGCTCCTGATCCACCCAGAGAGCTGCCAGAATACCGCGTTCTAGGTGGATGGTCATCTCTACCACTTCCTTTGGGTCCTGTTCACCATCACCAAAGGGATCTCCATTTTCCAGCAGGAGATGAATTGCATGGTGGACCACTATAAACTGCAGGCTACTTCTCCATACCTTGATAATGTGACCATCTGCAGCCATGACCACGATGCCAACCTCTGAAAATTCTTTCAGAACCTTATAACAAGGAGAAATGTGTTCCAGACAACCCGACTAGCCATTCTCGGCTGCATGGTCAAAAATGGCATCATTGGCCCCGACCCCGACAGTATGAGCCCTCGACTGGAGCTACCCCTTCCCCCACACCCTCAGAGCCTTGAAGAGCTCCTTGGTTTCTTCTACTATGCTCAATGTGTCCCCAATTATGTGGACAAGGCTCGCCCATTGGTCAAAGCCACCTCTTTTCCACTGTCGGCAGAGGCTCACACGGTTTTTGGCCGTATCGAGGATGACATCACCAATGCAGTGATGCATGCTATAGATGAGTCCCCAGGTGGAGGGTGATGCAACTGATTTCGCCCTGGCTGCCACACTTGACCAAGTGGTCAGACCTGTCACCTTCTTACACCCTCTCCAAGGCCCTGAAATCTGCCACTCCCAAGTCAAAAAGGAGGCCCAAGCCATCATGGAGACAGTACACCACTGGAGGCACCACCTTACTGGCAAACAATTTGCCCTCCTCATGGACCAGTGGGTGGTCACCTTCATGTTCAATAATAAGCAGAGGAGCAAAATCAACACTGATATAATCCTCAGGTTGAGAATTGAACTGTCTACCCATAATTACGATATCCTATACCGGCCTGGCAAACTTAACGAGCACTTGGATGCCCTATCCTGTGGGACGTGTCAGTATCCAAATGGACAGATTGCAGAAACAACCTCTGCCTTCCTGGAGTGACTAGGTTCTTCCATTTCATTAAAGCCTGGAACCGACCATTCTCCACCGAGGAAGGCAGAACAATGACTAAAAACTGCCAGGTCTGCGTCGAGTACAAACCACATTTCTACTGCCCTGACAAGGCATACCTGATCAAAACTACCCGCCCCTTTGATCACCTGAGCATTGACTTCAAGGGGCCTTTCCCTTCCTCACCATCATCGATTGAATACTCTCGCTTCCCTTTCGCTATCCCCTTCCCGGGCATGACACGGTTACAGTCATCAAGGCCCTCTTCTATGTCTTCATGCTCTTTGGGTACCCCTGCTTCATCCACAGTGACCAGGAGATCTCATTCATGAGTGATGAGCTGCAGCAGTACCTGCTGGCCAGAGGGATCGCTACGAGCAGGCCCACCAGCTCCAACTCCAGAGGGAATGGGCAGGTGGAAAGGGAGAATGCCATGGTCTGGAAAACCATCTTTCTGGCACTGTGGTCATGGGGCCTCCCCATTTCCCATTGGCAAGAGGTCCTCTCAGACACGCTCCACTCTGTACAGTAGCTCTGATGTACAGCCACTAACAATGCGCCTTATGAATGCGTTTGCTTTCCCTAGGAAGTCTATGCCTGCCTGGCTGACCTCCCTGAGACTGGTCCTGCTTTAGAAGCATGTCAGACAACCTAAGACAGATCCACTTGTCGAGAGGGTCCACCTCCTCCATGCAAACCCCCAGTATGTATACATGGCCTTCCCTGATGGGCGCGAGGACACAGTCTCGATCAGTGATTTGGCACCATCGGTCGCCCCTGTAACTGCTATCAATCACTAACAGACACTCTTCCCCCATTCCTATCTTGGAGATCCCTGAACCTGTTGCTGACCGCACTCTACCCCCAGCAAATGTTGTCACCAAGCACACACTCCCCCTCCCATCAACTATCCCTTCCACTTGGAATGTGTCATTACCAGTAATGCTGGTAACGACAGACCAACCCCACAGGCTGCTCAGGGTGCCACGGCTGCACCCCAACCATTACCCTGTTGTACACAGTGGCAGAGGTGATCCCCACAACAGACTTCACCTGTAATATAATATTTGCTTTTTTCTCACCCCAAAAGACTTATTAAAAAGTAGAGGTGAATATAGTAAACTACTGTTATACTGTAATTGACTACTGCTGGCTGGACATGCCTCCTGAGACCTATCCTACCCATAACCCCTTTGCATGCTCCCCATTCACCCTGCCATGATCAGTAGATGAGGTGGGTGTTGCTCCAGTCTATAGTCAATGAAAGCCTATCAGTTTCTCAACCTCGGTCTTTTGTGGTAATTGATGGTGCATCAAACATGTCATGAAATTTTGTGCTTTGTATCAGCATCATCGTGCAAACGTTCATATTATAATCATCTTATGACATGAATATTTAAAAATGGTTCACCTGTAGATTACCAGGGTCTTCGGTGACATACTGAATCTCCTCAGACAAAGTATAGCCTCTGGCGAGCCTTCTTTGTGATTGCATCAACATGGAGGCTCCAGAACAGATCTTTGGAGATGTTGACACCCAGGAATTTGAAATTCTTGACCCTCTCTACTGCTGAGCCCTTGATAAGGACTGGGTCGTGTTCCCCTGGCCTCCTCCTGAACTCCACAATTATCCTCTCGGTTTTGCTGACGTTGAGTGCAAGGTTGTTGTTGTTGCACCATTCAACGAGCTGATCTGTCTCCCTCCTGTTCGCTTCCTCAAGAAACTACTCCTAATACAGGTAATCTTCAAAGAAATTCATTTGTATACTACAGTTTCCTTTTTCAACGTTCATTTTTAAACATAATTTCAAGCACTACATGTGTTTTTTTGTAGTGAAAAACGTTTGTTTATATTTTTGTCATGCTTTGACTTTATTTTTCTTTGAAACTACTTGTTTTGATAAATGAAGCATGGTGTATTTGCTATTGAATATTTATTGTCAAAATGTACCTGTTCATCTCTATTCTCTTTGAATTTGAATTTCAGAAGTACTGCCTGAGAATCTGGAAAATCCAGACTGTCCCAATCCCTGAGCAGTCTAGATTTTAGGGCTTCTGTATTATGGATGATTCTAATGTTGTTCCTACACTTGGTGTTGTTTAAAGACACAAGATATGCTTCTTCAGAGTTGTATGTCCCAAATGTGAGTTCAATGAGGTGGAATTCAATTTGGAATAATTTGTCTTCTGGGATAGTGGAAGGCCTTCTGAGGTTGTTGATAAAAGATAGGTATATGCCTAAGACATAGGGGTGTGATAGCATTCAATGGAAGGATCTGTAACACTTACTATTAGTTTTGCCATTAACCCCCAAACTATTACTTGAAAGGCAGCCTTGTGGTCTTGTGCCCTTTTAAAGAGGACCGTAGGCTGTTAAAGTATGCTGAATCACACTTATCTTTCCAACAGCCAGACAAAAACATAAGGGATCATACAAATTAAAGGAAGCAATTAAAACCCTTTCATTCCCACCATCCATACAACTTAAAGAACCCTGATATCCCCTGGTGTGCTAACACTCTTCCTCGGTTGAGGTGTAGTTTAAAGAGCTAAGATCTGATTTTTAAGAGTTGAATGCCCCATCTGTCGTCGCTTCGAGGCAAATGTTTGTTACACTGAAATAAAGGATACCTGATGTTTTCAATGTGATAGTTAATACCTGCACCTGCAATAAATCGGCATTCATGAGAATATCATTGTAGTGATAGAGTGCTACCACCAGGAGGAGTCAGAGATGGAGTGTGCAGCATCTGGGGAATGTTGTTTCTTGCGAATGTTGTTGCATCTTTAGCAGATTCAAGATGGATGCTTTCCCATGAGGTCTGCATGTGTGTTCTGTTTTTAATGCTGTTTGCTTAGTTAATAAATCTAGTTGTTTTAAAAAGAACACATTTATTTATTGTAATAAAAGAAACATCACAATCATTAGCTAAGATCTTGGACTTTGGAAGAGGATTAAGGGATTCATATTCTTAATTAACTTACACGAGCATCAGGATAGAAGCAGTTTAATCTACACAAGTACTGTCTGCATCCAAGATGGTGGCGCAAATGATCAGCAGCTGCTCGAGGGGTTACAGACTCAGGGGAAATGGAGGACTGGCATGGGGCACCAGAAAACAGGGTGACCAACCTCCATCTGAGAAAGAGAAGCAGAGGAAACGACCCAAGGGACGGTGACCTCGGGAGCGGACCAGTGAGGTGACACAGACCACGAGCTGTTGGTGACTCGAGGAGAGGAACCCACATAGGCTATGGGCTGCTGGAAACTGTGGTCAAGGGACTCGCTCAAAACTGGCTGAAGGGGTACCAGGTATTGGAACCAGGATGCGAGAAGGTGCCAAGGGCGCTAAAGGGTTCTTTATCGTGTCGGAGTTTCGAATCTAAAACTCAGGTTGCCGATGGTTTGGACTGGACTCTGTGTGGCTGTGGAAGTGCTGGAGATGAATCCACGGACACTCAGTGACTCTGGCGGGATTCTCTTTTGCTTCTCTTTCTCTAACTGTAAGAGGTGCATCAGGCAACTTGGTGTAATATGACAGTTTTTATTACATAGTAAAAAATTGAATCTTGAATTGAGACAATTCATCCAAAATTGAAATTCATGGTAATAATACAGGAGAAAGCCCAAAATTATCTTGTAAGTAAAGAAAAAACAAAAAAGCTGGAGGAACTCAGCAGTTCTTGCTGTGTCCGTAAGAGGTAAAGATGGAAAACCAATGTTTTGGACAGGAGAACACGCAAAATTAATTTTTAAAAAATTTAATCTTGCACGTGCACCACAGTAACAGGCCATTTTGGTCCACAAGTCTGTGCTGCCCAATTTGCACCCTTTAACCTACACCCTTGGTTCATTTTGAATGGTGGGAGGAAACCGGAGCCTTCAGAGAAAATCCACGCAGATGTGGGGAGAATGTACAAACTCCTTATAGACAGTACGGGATCCAAACCCCAGTCCAGTCCTGATCACTGGCGCTGTAAAGGCATTGCGCTAACCGCTACGCCAACCGTGCCACTTGACAATTGAACATGGATAAGAGGACAGTAGAGGAAAGGTGAAAACTGATTGGGGGAGAAAATGTGGCTCTGTGAGTGCAGAGCTGGAGGAAGGGAGACAGAGGGGAAAGGGGGAAAGACTAAGCTAGAGGAAAGGAGACGGGGATAGGGAAAGAGATGGGGCAGAAGGGAGAGTAGCTTACACAAAACTGGAGATCGATGGAGGATGCCCAGATGGAACACGAGGCAATGTTTCTCCAATTTGCACCAAACCCATGATCTCCATCCCAGCAACTAACTATGGGCTGTGGTGCATGGTAACACCACCAATAGTTGCCCCCATCTAAGTTACCATCCTGACGGGAAAATATTGCTATCCTTCGTTATTGCTGGGTATGTAATGGAATTCCTTGCGCCCTGAGCTCCCCCCCCCCCCCCCCGCCCCCAGCTCTGAGTTAGAACCATCACCACAATGGCCCAAGGTGATGGCTCACCACCATTCTTTCAAGGGCAATTAACTATGAGCAATAAATGTCGGCGTTAATGGTAGCACCTAGATTCAGAGAAAAATATTCAAAGGTGGAAAATAAAAGACAATTGATAAAATAAACATTTTGCAGGATTTAGTGTGAGCAATTAGATTCCTCTACAAAGAACCAAGGTTGACAAAGTGGGCTGAATGGACTCCTTCTGTGACTTGTGTGATTCTGTGAATCATTGACGTCATTTTCTCCAGGTTAATGCAGACACTTCTCCCATCGGGCATGGTCCTGATTTAGTGAAGGGGGAGGTGTCAGAATGTTTTGAATTGGAATCCCTCAGCGGCAAGTTAAACACTGCAATTTTGCTATATTTCTTGTGTAGAATTGAGAGAATTTGGTTTTGTCGGGTAGGGGTTCCTCCTATGGTCAAGATTTCTTCATGACAATAAAAGTTTGTTTTTGCTCTGTTTCAAGTCACCTGTGGTGACAAGGAATGCATATGTCTCCCCACTCGTAATCTCCAATAAATAATATTCATATGGTGACATTTAGCATTCCCACTTTATAATAGTAACTGATTTTTATTGGTTTAAAACGCTTTGGAATATTTTGAATGGAACATGAAAGGGGCTAGGTTAATGCATCTTTCTTCTGCCTTTTTCCCTGACCTCAATTGATGTGAAATGAGGTTGGTAGGAGAGATACTTTACAAATAATCCATAAATTGGATGGTAGTATGAAATAAGGGTTTACATCTAATTTCTTCACCTGTACAGGTTTTTCTGTGTTCCTCCTTCCCAGCCCAAGGGTATGGTAGGGGAGGTAGAGCAGGAAATTGTCAGCGTTGGAAGTGGAAACGAGCAGATCTTCAAGATGAGGTGTTCAAAGATTAAGTGTGAAAATTGGACCACATCCCTGCTCCCACCCTCAGCTGGTAGCAAGGAGTGGGATTACTTACAGCAGCAGTTTGACAGCTGGATGAGCTATTTTGAAGAACATCTGGTTTCATTAGTTGTTTACATTATTAAAATTACTCAGGCAGAATGCTGTTTGATCTGTTGCCATTAGCACGATGCCACACACTTTTGATGGTTGAATAAAGAACAAAAGTAATAGTGTAAGCTGAATTAATGACTTAATATTAGCGTAGTACAAAGTACACTATGTTCTCAGGAGCCACCGAGACCTACCTGAGGTGGCTTCAGGATGATGTATCTGTTGACTAATCTTCTAAGACAACCCAAAGGAGAGGACCTGTAGCTGATTCTGCTGATGCATTAAATGATAGGAATCATTGCAGCTCAGAACAAGGGCATTCAGCCCACTGAGTCTGTGCTAGCCCTTTGTAGAGGAATTTAGTCTCTCCAATTTCTTCACCTTTTCCCCCCCCAAAGCTCTGCATACTTCATCCCTCTAATTTTAATTTTATTCGCATTTTGGGATTTCTGCCAAAGACTGGTCAAACAGCTGTGAATGTCCATTGCTGGGGCTGCCTTTCTACTCTTGGTTGTTGACATTGAAGTCCTAATAATGTCTACATTTTAGAGAGTGGTTCAAACAATTTGTGAATGCCTCCAGGTATTTGCACAGACTGTGGCAGGTTATTCGCTGAAGCACAGAATGATAGGGTTGCCTGTAATGGGTGTAACATGACATATTCTCACCCTGCATTTGACCATACCAGTCCATATTGTCTTCACTTTCTTTCCTCCTAATTAAACCAGACTCGGAGGCTGGCCTTCATCCCATTTCCACCAGGTTGCTGCTAATGTTAGAATGAGGTCGTCTTCTGGAGCTACCAAGAAGGCAGCTGTTCAGTGTGTACATTTTGTTCCAGGTTGTTCAACTGTATGGTGTGGACCTACGGGATTAGCCCAGCCCTGCCTTAACACTGCACAGGCATGCAACGTGTGGGCCTTTGTTCTGCTTTAAGGTGTGAGCAGGTCTTCTTTCTGCCAGAGAGGCGTGATTGTTTAACTGAGAAATGCAAATCTCATCTGACAGGAAGCTGTGTAGCAAGCAGTGAACTGCTGGAGGGGCTTGATGGATAAATTAGCATCCACTGGTGGAAAGAGTCAATGTTTGGGTCAGGACCCCGATCAAGATTTTGAAGAAGTTCCGTGGGGCCTTTTTCTGTGCTTATCCATTTGTAGGATGGCTACTTTCCTTGCAGTTAAGCAAGAAAGTCTGCAGATGGTGGTGGTGGTGGTGGGGGAGGGAGGGGGGTCAAGTGCAACAAAGAAACATGCTGGAGAAACTCAGCAGGTCGTGCAGTGTTCATGGGAAGTAAAGGGTAACCAATGTTTTGGGTCTGGACCCTTCGTCAGGCATGCCCAGGCCCAAAAGATTGATTACGTTTTACCTCCTATGGATGCTGTATGACCTGCTGAGTTTCTACTACATTGTGTATTTCTTTCTTTGCAGATTGTTCTGCAGGGAAAGCAGTGAATTCCTTACAGGGTTTCCTGTAAGGCCTTCTCCCATCACAACCTGGCTGGGAAGCATAAATGTCCAGGAGCACAGAGGCCGCAGAAAGTGGAAAACTGGGTTCAAATCCAGTGCTTATCTATAAGGAGTTTGAATGTTCTCTCTGTGACCTGCGTGGGTTTCCTCTGAGTCCTCTTGAGTCCTCCTGTTTCCTCCCACCTTCCAAAAATGTACGGTTGGTAGGTTAATTGGATGTAACTGGGTGGCATGGGTTTTATGGGGCCTGAAGGGTCTTCTACCATTCTGTATTATTACTAAAATAAAAAAAATATAATAACAACAGGTTTTCCTGGTTCTGGATAGAAATGGTCTGAATTATTACCTGGAAAACAACAGGTTTTCTACTCCTGTGATCACATGGCCCATGCCCTTTTAAGTAAACATCACCATTAAAGACCTACTTTTTACTCATGTGTATTTGTCTCTGCACCATTTGGAATTCCTAGCTACTCCCATAGCTATGGCAGTTTTGTACTCCCTTTTGAAATGTAAACTCTGAGGTATTTAAGACTTTGGGTTGAATGTATTTGTTGGCAGGCCTGTCAATGAATCAGTCTTGCAACCAGTGACCAACAAACTGTCAAAGTTACAGTGACATGGCATTCTTTAATTAGCAATCAAGTTACAGATCGTTTGTTTCCCTGTGCTTTTGATTGCAGGTTCCAAATCTGTATCTTCTAAAATCTCCTGAGGCTGCAAAGGTAAAATGGTTTGGTGATCTTGTAAACAAGAGACTGCAAAATGCTCAAAGCTAGAGTGGGGCAATTAGCACCAGTAGGAAGTAAAGAATTGTCAACATTTTGGATTGCAATCTTTCATCAAGACTGAGAGCGCATTTCCCAGAGCAGTTCCACCTGCGTGGGGGATTATGGGTCATGAAGATGGCCATTGCTCGGTGTGTATGTTTGATCTCATGGCAACAGCCTGCGCTATGGCACCACTTATCCCCATCTCCATGTTCTCCGGAGGATGTCATGAGGCGTCACTTTTCATAAAAGCAGTGCAGGAGCAGCCTTTTAGGGCTGCTTCATAAAGAGGTAAGTTCAAATTTTCTCCGTGGATGGAACTGGCTTTGAGGCGAAGGCCTGGCATAAAAACATCTAATGAGGTCAGGATGGGAAGGTTGAGATGGGTAGATTGGTGAATCAGGGAAGGGTGAAGGTTGATGGACAGATGGTGAGGGGAGGAGTTGGGAGAAAGAGGCAAGAGAGAAAAAAAATGAAGATGAGTCACACAGAATGAAGGTGATGGAAGGTAATCAGTGACTACCAGTTCTAGAATCAAAATAAAGAAGGCTATAATGGTGATAAATAGAAACTATTCATGGAGAGATGGGCAGATTGGACCGGATGGAACTGAAGGTTAGCAAAATATGGATAGAAGAGAATGGAACCAGCCAGAGGGTGGGGTTTGGGTAGGGATATATGGGAAAAGGGGCAAAGTTTGGGGGTGGGAAGAATGGAAGAGATATGGATCAGAATGATTATTTGAACTTGAGAATTCTATGTTCATACCATTGAGTGGAATATAAGGTGCTGTTCCTCTAGTTTACATTGGGCCCCACACTAGCAGTGAAGATGGACAGGGCAGAGAGGGAATGAGAGGGGCATTTAAAATGGCATGCAGCCAGGAGCTCAGAATGGGCATTCCAGACAGAACAGATGCAAAATGGTCCATGTGTGGGCTTGGCCTTACCAACGTAGGAAGAGACCACAGCAGGAGAGCAAATGCAGTAGACAAGGTTGGGGGAGGTACATGTGACTTTGGTTATAAAACAAAGGTACTTGGATGGAGATGGGTCACAGATCAGTCACATTTTTTCTAATGATAAAATTGCTGAGGACCTCTTCCACCCGGCACACAGCATCTTTCTGCTGCTCCTGCCGGGCAAAAGAAATAGAAGTATCAGACACAGCACCGCCTGGTTGAGGAACAGTTACTTCCCATGGCCAGTGAGGATGCTGAATGATCAAAGGAACTACTCAAACTAACCATCGGAGACTCGCATATTCCTGAAATAATAATAATTTATTTGTATATATGAATACTTGTCCCACATATGTATTGTTTTTACGAATGTTGTGTCTAGTTGTGTATCTGCGTGTTTTGAACCAAAGACCAGGGAACACTCTTTTGTCGGGTTGTACTTGTGCAATCAGATGACAATAAACTTGACTTTGACTACACGATTTTGTTGGACATTTTTGTCTCTTTTCACACCAGTGAAACGCTTAAATGTTTTACTGATGCTATTATAAATGATTATAAATGCAAGTTGTTGTTTTAGCTGTTTTTTGTGACCTTACAAAAGACCTTAGTTGACAATACTCGGATTGCCCATGGTTAGATTGAACTGAAGTCTTGTGCAGCTGGAGTGGCTGCGGACACTTGGTGATCTCTTTTGCTTCTCTTTCTCTGACTGTAAGGGGTGCTGGGCAATGCAAAAGGCAATTTTGTGAAATATTACATATCTGTTTTATAACATGACAATAAATAGTATCTGATCTTTTATTTCTTTAAAATATTTAATTGATTTTAATAGAAAAAACCCTTTATAGATGATTTCTAACTGATTACATAGTTCAATTTGAAATATAAATATAACATATATAAATTATAATTCAAAATGTAAACCATAATTATCAGGCAACATATCTTGCTCAAAACCTCGGATTCTGATGTTAAACAGAAAATAATAAGATGGAATTAAGAATCCCATATAGGGACTATAAATTTTTGTCCTATTCTATAATGTGTCCTTATTAATTGGTTTTCTCTAGAAATAAAGAAAGCAGAAAGAAAAAAAGTAAAGAACCCCCCCTCCCCTCCCCCACTAATCCTACTTCTCCCACTAAACAAGGTTAACCTGCATATAGTAAGTAGACCTGAATCGAATTGCGACTCTCAGACATCAGACAGGGAATCCTCAGAACATTCACACAACAAAATCTTCAAGTTGTGATAGTAATCTGAAAATGGGCCCCACATCTTGCCGCATTCAACCTTGACATTTTTAATACTATATCTAATTTTCTCCAAACTTAAGTAAAACATAATATCATACAACCTTTGCATATGCGTACGTTAAGAATTATCTTTCTATTTCATCAGAATTGCTCGTCTGGCTATCAACAAGGTAAAAGCTAGGATTCTCTTTTTGAGTTGAAGTCAAGGGTGGAACATCTTCTTGAGAGAAACCAGACAAAGCAATTAAGGGGATGGTTCTCATTTGATCTTAAAAAAAAAATCACTGGTAAAGTTTGGAAAATTTGTTTCCAAAAACTATTTAATTTGGGGCACTCCCAAAACATCTGAATCAGTGAAGCTTCAAAGATTTTACATTTATCACATAGTGGATCATTACCAGAATAAAATAGAGAGAATTCAACTTTTGACATGTGTATTCTATGTACCACCTAAAATTGTAACGGACGATGTTCATTAATCAAATTAAGAGTGGTGTCCTGGTCCTCATCTGAAAATAATATATTCAAATCCTGTTCCCATTCATTCTTTTTTTGCAAGTTAATTGGCTGTCCCTTTATTTTTTTTCCACAATATGAACCATACTGACCAAAATACACACAAACATTTCCCTCTTGAATATACACAGTGTCATTTTCTCCCTTTCCCCCCCTCCCTTCCCTCCTTCCTTCACCTCCCCACCCACTCAACGTTCAACATATATGATACATTAAACCCATTAAACAATGTCATCACACAATGAAAATAAACAAGAAATTTGTGTCATCTACTTTTATACACTGGGTCAGTTCATTTTGTCTTCTTCTCCTTCTGTCATTTTAGGTGGTGAAGGTTCCTGGTAGAACTTCTCTGTTGTTTTCCATGTACGTTCCCAAATTTGTTTGAATACTGTGATGTTATTTCTTAAATTAAATATTATTTTTTCCAATGGAATACATTTATTAATTTCTATGTACCATTGCTGTATTCTCAGGCTATCTTCTGATTTCCAGGTTGACATAATACATTTTTTTTGGTACAGCTAAGGCTATCACCAAATCGAGTCCAAGTTCTTTACTTCTTATATTACTTAGAAGAAAGATCTCTGGATTTTTTGGTATGTTGCTTTTTGTGATTTTATTTAATACCTGATTTAGATCTTCCCAAAACTTTTCCACTTTCTCACATGCCCAAATTGCATGTACTGTTGTTCCCGTTTCCTTCTTACAGCGAAAACATCTACCTGATACTGTTGGGTCCCATTTATTTAACTTTTGGTGTATAGCCTGTGTAACCAATTATATTATATCATGCGTAACCTCGTGTTCATTGTATTTCTCATAGTTCCGGAGCATAGCTTTTTCCATGTTTCATTCTTTATCTTTATGTTTAGATCTTGTTCCCATTTTTCTTTGGGTTTACAGCTTGTTTCCTCATTCTCTTTCTCTTGCAGTTTGATGTATATGTTTGTTATAAATCTTTTAATTATCATTCTGTCTGTAATCACATATTCAAAATTTCTTCCTTCTAGTAACCTCAGCCTGCTTCCCAATTTGTTCTTCAAGTAGGTTTTCAGTTGGTGGTATGCAAACATTGTACCGTGAGTTATTCCATATTTGTCCTTCATTTGTTCAAAAGATAATAATTTATTTCCCGAAAAACAATTTTCTATTCTTTTGATCCCTTTTCTCTCCCATTCTCTAAAGCAGGGGTGTCAAACTCAAATTCACGGAGGGCCAAAATTAAAAACTTGGACTAAGTCGAGGGCCGAACTAAATATTTATTGAAAATTTTCAACAACATCTGCATGTTTTCTCTTCTTTCAACATATGTAATGTTAAACTTTTTCTTATTAAAATAAATGTTTAATAATAGTTTTGGATAAACTCTTTCCAGAAGCATTAACAAATGAGAAATAAAATATTCAATAAATAATATTTCTCTATAGAGGATTTGTCAAATGTTGCTAGTGTGCTGTCGAATAGTAAAATCTGAGGGCTATTGAGAATGTGGGAGAATAACATGATTCCTGAAACAATCAAATGGGTGACTGATTGTGGGCATGAACTCTAGCAGGGTTATTTGCCATGCCCTTTTTCCATTGGTACAGATATCCTTTGATTTACTCACTTTTCAAGTTTTATGCCTAATGAGCTTGTATCCAGGTGCAGGACCATTTTTAACCAGGAATATATTTATTACTGTGACATGAAACTATTGGAAGATCGTTTTATCCTGAGATTAAAGTTCATAATACTTACTCAGGCCTGTGTGCGGGAGGGCGGGGTTTGCGGGCGATCAGGTTGGACAACGACAGTGCGGGGGCATCGGCTCTCGCTGCAGGGCGGCATCTCGGCGGATCAGCGGCCCCGTCACCGTGAGTCGTGGGTCGGCCTGCGGTAGGGAGGGGGAGTGGGCAACGGTCCTGGCGAGGTCAGGCCCCCCCTGAGTTTCTGCCGGACCCCCCTTGACCTGCTGAGTTTCTCCCAGACCCCCTCCCCTTGACCTTCTGAGTTTCTCCCGGACCCCTCCCCCTTGACCTGCTGAGTTTCTCTCGGACCCCCCCTTTGACCTGCTGAGTTTCTCCCGGATCCCCCTTTGACCTGCTGAGTTTCTCCCAGACCCCCTTTGACCTGCTGAGTTTCTCCCTTCTGGTGTTTTTACGAGAACCACAGACTTTCGCTCATACATTGATGAGGGGGATCAAGGGCCAAACATTGTCAGGTACCTCTCTGCTGGATAAAGGATACGGTTTAACTCGCTGAGTTTCTCTAGTGTTGGGTTTTCACGAGGTAGAGTCAAAGGGCCGAAGGGCCTGTTTCTGATCTGTAATGTTCTACGGACCCTGCTCTTCTTTCCGTGCCGGTGTCCCAGGACCTTTCCAGGGCAGTCTCTGCGCTCAGGACCACGCTGGGATCCCGGTCAGCGGTGGAGGAGCAGGTGAGCACGGCTAATCCCGATCCAGCCCACGCCACTTCCGAGATTGGTGGGGGGTTCCACCCTACCTGCCTGACCAGCTTCGCTCTCCACGTGTACTCCGGGCACCCGCCGCTGGTCCGGTGGGAAGGTGCAGGGTGGCCGGCGGCCGGCGCCCCCATCGCCCGGCGGGGAGCCCCAATCTTCCCTCCGGCGTCCCGACTCCATCTGTAGCTCCAAGAAACGCTGTGCCACTGGGGTTCCGGGTGCTGGGAAGCGGCCTTGGCTTCCCCTGACACCGGCCAGGGTTGGGGGGTGGGCGGGGGGACACGACGGCGTGTTTATAAAACCACCCACCACTACTTTTCAAGGACCAGGATTTTTCTCTCTCTCTCTCTCACCCTGGGACACAGCGGTTACTGTGCATGCACTATACTGGCGCGGCGGCCAGCGGGCCACCTCTGATACATTTTTGATATGATCTTGCGGGCCAAATTGGGCCAGAGTTTGACATGTGTGCTCTAAAGGAAAGGTTATCTATTGTGAAAGGGATTAGTTGATTTTACGTCAATATTAATTTTGGTAGTTAATCATTTGTTTTGTTCCTTTCTACGTGAATCTTCTTTCAAATGTTGAGCAGATGGGGCAGTACTGGTGAATTCCTATGTTCCCATTCATTCTTGATCCCAGTCACTGAGGCTGTCCATCAAATTATTGTAAACAGTTGATATCAATTCACCATGGGAAAACTTCAAATCAAAAAGTACATCAAAACAATTATTTTGGGAATTTGAGAAAAATCAAAGTCCAGACTGAAGAAAATGCCTAATTTGTAAGTATCTAAAAAAAAAAGCCTATTAAGTAGTTGCTGTCAATTGTTTGAAAGAAGCAAAATGATCTCGAATGAAAAGATCCTTGAAACCTTTTGTGCCTAATTTGCTCCACTCCTTAAAACCTGTGTCTAACAAGGAAGGTTGAAAATGATGATTATATATAATAGGGCTGGCAAGAGAAAAAACTATGACATCCAAAAAGTTTCCTACATTGTGCCCATATTCTCAACCTGTGTCTCGTTATCGGATTATCCTATAATTTAGAAAAGGGTAAAGAAGAACCTAAAATTGCCACGAAGGGTGATTGACTAAATTATCAAAATGTAATAACAAATTGCATTTATTGACAGCACAATAAAAAAATGTGAAATTTGGAAGTGATAATCTCACATTCCTTTAAGTCTTTTGAAGATGATCTTTTTTGTATGAGGTTGTTTCCCTTGCCACATATGCAAGGAAATAATCAAATCTAATGAATTGAAAATGGATTTAGGAGTAAAGATTGAAAAAAAATACAAAAATTTAGGTAAAATTTTCATTTTAATTGCATTAATATGCTCAATCATGGCAGGAGTGACCATCCCAATAATAATACTTTGACCTGATTAAATAATACAGAAAGATATCTGATCTGACACTGCTATATACATTCTTGGATTTGGTGTTCATAGTATTGGGCTCCACTTAGTTTTCATCTGCCAACCTACTCCTGTTATTTCCATAATAACAACAGAAGCCAAATTTTAAATATAATTCATTACTTAAAAGCTTTCAGGTTTTTGATATGCAAAAGTGAATTCTTTGGCTTCATACAAGTGACATGCATTTCACTGCAGTGTTGAGCATAGTGGTATGGTGGATTTATCACATAATGCAGTAGTTCTCAATCTTTCTTTACCCACAGAACCACCTTAAGCATTCCTTTACTTATTGCATACAGTATCATAACAAACTTGCAGACCATCGGTGTCAGGGGGGTGGGGTGAGCTGGCAATCTCAAGTCCCTTCCCAGGCAACCAACAGGATTTTAGCTTTGTTCTAGCTTAAAGATTCTCAAGGTGGGGCATGGGGTTTAAGAATATTTTGGTGGGGTGTAGGAATATTTTGGGAAATAATTAAAAGTTTGGTTTGAAAAAATAAATTTGTTATGTTGGTGAGAAAGATGTGACTTGACAATACTGTCAGTCCAACACAATTGTGGTAACTTCCAAGTAAAATCATTTTGTTCTTTTTATTTTCATAACTTGTTTTTGCTCTTCTGTTGTTATCCTTGGTTAACATTTATAATTATATTTTTGCTGACCGGTCTTATCATCATCCATCCAAATTATCTCATTGACAACGAGGATTCCAAATTATCTCAGCAATCATGTCTCTGTCCATACCCCTTTACTTTTTCAGTTCAGTAGTGAATGAGACCTGTATCTGTGTGTATCTTTGTGCACTAGTATATTGATGGGTGGGGTCTGCTCCAGGTGCCAGCCTGAGGGGGATGCCAAAATCAGAAAAAAATAGGGACCCCAGAAAGTAAAGCATAAAGCTAGCACAGTTTGGATGCATTCTCTGCAAGAAAAAATGTCAGAAACCATGCTAGTGTTTTTTTTCATGTTTTTTAGGGTCAGTATTCTTCCTTTGATTCAATCATTACTTTAATTACATTTTTCAATTCTAAAACATAATAAAATGTTGATTAATCTGTTTAAGGGAACTCGCGCTGTTGTATTAATCTGTTTCAGGGAGCTTGCGCTGTTGTATATTCAAAGTGAGCAGACCAAGCAACCAAAAGGTTCGTCAATATTCAGTGGAGTTCTTTAAGTTTGGGTTCATACCTGCTGTGTGTGATGAATGTGCATCTTTTTGCCTATTATACCAACAGACTTTGAGAAATGAATCAATGAAAGCAGGCCATCTTGAAGCTCTTTTGAGGGTAAAACATCCTAACCATGTCAATTCAAAATTGGAATATTATTCGCTGCACAAACTACAGCCCTGAATTGTACCCTTGAAGTTAGCTCTGAAATTTCTCTGCTGATAGCAAAACATGGGAAGAATCATAAATTGGGGAGGAACTGATTAAACTTGAAATATTGTTTCTGAAAACAGATCTGCAAAAGGATGACAAAGATGTCCAACCAATGCCATTGCATAATAGTACTGTCTGCAACAGAATAGGTGGCATGGGTCAAAATGTTAAAAAACAGCTTATTGAGAAGTTGAAATCATGAAAGTTCTCAATACAGTTGGATGAATCTACCGTTTGGAACAGTAAGGCTCTGTTATTGGCATACGTGAGATATATTGATCGGTAAAAGTTTCAAGAAGAGATGTTGTTTTGTGAATCATTAGAAATAACTACTATTGCAGTTAATATCTACAGCAAGCTCAAAAATTATTTGGATGAAAATGAAATACCAAAAGGAAATATTGCATCTTGTGCTGCAGATGGTGCACCTGCTATGATGGGTTAAAAAACAGGATGAAAATCCAAACATGTTGTTTGTGTATTGTGTTATCCACTGAAAAACTTAGTGGCCAAAAAAATTTCCCTTGTTCTACACAAGATGCTGCATTCTGGGATAAAGTGTATCAATGCCATCAACGCTAATGCAAAACATGAACATCTGTTTTGTTTTGTGTCGATTAAAAATGCAGAACATGTTTGATTATTGCTTCACACTGAAGTAAGGTGGTTGTCAAAGGGAAACTTTGTCAAAGGGTTTATGGAACTGTTTGATCTCCTCAGCAAGTTTTTGAAGGACAAACTTGAAATGAAGCTTTTGCTAATAGATGGCAAGGTTTTGTGAGTTACTTGATGATCATTATTTACCAAATATGACGCTCGTTGATGCAAAAACAAAGATGTTTAGATTCATGATACTTCTAGAATTACGCCAAAGGAATATTTCTCCAAGAAATTTCAGTCAGTTCTATTAGTTGATTAAGTGTGAGGTACCTAATGCTGTTACAAACGTCATTGATGACCATTTGAAAATGTTGGTTACTGACTTCAACGATAGATTTTGTGATTTAAAGGTAATGGATTTTTCCTCTTGGTTAACTCAGCCATTACTGGTGGACTTATCTGAAACCTAAGAGGAGTTATCTGAGTTGCAACATGATGAATCTGAAAACTCTTCAAATTGAAAGGAACCATGATATGACTGTCTAATGAGATCAAAAAGAAATACCTAAACTTGACTACTTTAGCAAGGGAACTATTGATACATTTTCCATAGTCTTATTTAGTAAAATGTGGCTTCAATGCTGTTAGTGATTTGCTACAAGCTAAAAGAAATCAATTGGAAATTACAAAATGGGGATATTTAAGGTCAAAACAAACTGAATTAGTCCCTCGAATCAAAAAAATCTGCATCCAGTGTCAGGGGCAAGGTTCCCACTGAAGTGACGACAATTGTTGAATATGTGTTTGAGGTGGTTGATGTATTGAAGTAGTAGTTGAATATGAAATATGTGTTCCAGTGTGTTCCTGACCATGATATACTTGCAGTAGGTGATTTAATTAAAACTTTTGAATATATAACTTTTATCTGCAAATGGTGAGGCATACGTTTTTTGAAAAATTAAGGTGGGGCCAAGGGCAAAAAAGGTTGAGAACCACTGTTCTTGCGGGAAAATCTTTTGAGAATTTTTGACTAGTCAACCAAACAGTGTAGGGGTCTGGCTGTTGCTCTGGCCTCCTACACAGATTCCCCAATGTCATGGACCACCTATAACAAACCCATAGACCATCACCAGTCCACGGACTGTAGGTCAAGAAACAGCGGCACCCCTTTTCATATAACCCACTACTGTAGTATAGTCAGCAAATTGGTAGATGGTGTTATTGTACCAAACCACAGTCATAGGTGTAGAGTGAGTAGAACAGGGGCTAAGAATGTAGTCCTGTGATGCTTCAGTGCCGATAGATATTGTGGAGGAGATGCTCTCACCAATCTTCATTGATTGTGTTCTGGAGGTGAGGAAATCCAAGATCCAATTACACAGTGGGATTTTGAGTCCTAGGTCTGGGAGTTTGCTGATCAATTTTGATAGGATGATGGTGTTAAATGCTGAATTGCAGGTGATAAAGGGCATACTGATATGTGCATCATTTTCTGTCCAGGTGTTCCAGGGCTTTGTGTAGAGCCAGTAAGATGGCACCTGCTATAGACCTGTTTCAACAATAGGTGAATTGGAACAGATCCATGTCGCCGCTCAGACAGGAGCTGATGTGCTTCAACACCAGCCTTTCAAAACAATACATCACTGTTGATATGAGTGTTCGAGGTCAATAGTCGTTTAGGCAGATTACTACACTTTTCTTGGGCATCGGTTCGATTGACAGCTGTTTGAAACAGGTGGGTACCACATCCTGCCAGAGTGAGATGTTGAAGATGTACAAGATGGTCAGCACAGGTTTTTAATAGATGGCCAGGTACTCTGTCCAAACAAGATGGTTTCCTCCAATTCACTCTCCTGAAGGCACACAACTCTGCAGATTCTTGTAGGCTTGGGCAGAGCGGTTCCTATCCCACAGTGATGCAACCTGACAGGATACTTTCAATGGTGTTCTTGTAGAGGTAGTTAAGGGACATGGGCAACATGATGAATAACTCAACAATGTTGTAGATTTGACGGCAAACAGAATGAAATATTTAAAACCCTTTAGCACCTAAAAAATAATCCCATTAGTGGTTTGGGAAGAGGCTCGAGATTGCTAACACCTCCCCTGCCTATTAGGAAAGGTTGAGTAGTCTGTGTTATGAGCCCAGATGACCCCAAAACCAAGCAGCAATAGAAATTCACCAAGACAAATGGTTACTTTAACAAAAATCATTTTTAATTTTCTTTAAACATAAAAACAGGATCAAACTTTAACTTTTTACTATTAACTAACCTAACTTAACCCCCTTCTAATTCTAAGTGCATGTGTATGTAATATGTGTGTAAGTTCAGAAAAGTACTTTGATTCACAGTCCAATCTCACTTCTCATTCCTCCAAGTTCACCGGCACCAGCCAATTCTTATACTGTGCACAGAATTTAACATTTATGAATTTTCACCAGGCTTTGGTGCTTAAAGGTAAATGGTTACTGCTCAGGAAAGTCCTTGTTGGTTTTCTGAAAGAGATTTGTTGATCATTGGATACAAACAAACTGATTCCCTCTGTTCAGCCATTTCAGTGTTTTGCCAAAGAAACTTGCCCCTTCAGGGTTTTCCAAATGATAACCTTCTTCTGCAGGTCACTACAGAGTTCCTTTTGATTCCCTTATTTCAGGTAAAACACTCCAGCCAGTTATTTCCTCTTGTATGGACCACAAGTGTTTTCAACAGGCTGAACTCAAAACTTACAACCCATCTTCAAAATGGGGTTTTACACAAGCTGCCAGCTTGGCATGACTGCAAAATCCAGTTCTCTCTCTTTCTCTTAGACAAAGCCTGTTTGGTCTCCTCTCCCTCTGCTTGCAAAACCACGACCTTCTAGAACAGCAAACTGCAACCAGACAATTGTGGAACCGGACTCAAACTTCTGAGTCCATTCTTCTATTGCTTATTAAACATTAATCCATTACTCCGCAGCATGTCCAACTTATGAAGTCCTTTATAGGCATTCTTCAAAGTTTTTGCAAAGGCATTTGGAGCCTGGACTGTCTGGCTTGAGTAAAGCTCTGGCATTTTAAATAAGATCTGTGTTGTGAAGTGTTTGTGTTTGTTTGTGACCAACACTAAACCCCCCACAATCTATCTCCTCCAAAAAACATATCTATATATCAATATAAAATATGATATAATCCATCACACCTCATGGTCAAGTCAAGTTACCTTTATTTATCGTTCATACCATGCTCACACAGTAAAGATGAGATAGCATTTCTCCAGGACCATGGAACATATTTACATAAATATAAGTTGGAATAGAAGTTAAAATATTAAGGAATATACAGTAACAGTCCACAGTACCCAATCCACATATGTTCTGGGATTTCAGGAATCTGATGGCTTGGAGAAAAACCTGTTACCTAATCTGGACACAAGGTCTGGAGAGCTGCAGTACCTCCTACCAGATAGCAGAATGGAGAACAGTTTACAAGAAGGATGTGTGAAGTCCTTCACAATGCTTATTGTTTTTCACCTGCATCGAGTGTTGTAAATGTCCTTCATGGAAGGAAGAGAGCCCCAATGATCTTTTCCGCTGACTTCACTGTCCTCTGCAGGGCCCTGTAGTCCGAGGTGGTGCAGCTTCCAAACCAGGCGATGATGCAGTTGCACAGGATGCTCTCAATACATCCTCTGCAGAATGTAGTGAGGATGGAGGAAGTTGAGGTGCTGCTGGGCTTTCTTGGCTCTTGATACTCTTGACGACCTCAACGGTGGTGCTGTCAATGGTCAGCAGAGCATAGTCCCCCTCAGGCCCTCCTGAAGTCGGCAACCATCTCTTGTTTTTTTTTAAACATTCAGATACAGGTTGATGGCTGTGCACCATTCTATTAGCAATTGCACCTCATCTTTGAACACTGACACGTCATCCTTACTGATCAGGCCCACCATGGTCATGTTGTCAGTGAGCTTGATGATGTGGTTCGAACTGTGTTTAGCTGCACAGTCGTGAGTCAGCAGAGTGAACAGCAATGGTCTAAGTCCACAACTCTTGGGGGGGGGGGGCATGCTCAGTGTGATGGTCTTGGAGGTGCTGTTACTGATCTGGACTACCTGAGGTCTCCCTGACAGGAAGTTGAGAATCCATTTGCAGAGGGAGGTGTTTAGATCCAGCAGGCTCAACCTCCTTATCAGATACTGAGGTATGATTGTGTTGAATACAGAACTGAAGTCAATAAACAGCTTTTGAACATATGTCCTTGTTTTCCAGGTGGGTGAGGGCTAGATGGAGGGCAGTAGTGATGGTATCATCCGTAGAGTGGTTGGGTCTATAAGCGAACTGCAGGAGGTCCAGAGACGGGGGCAGCAGGAGCTTGATGTGCCCCATGAAGAGCCTCTCAAAGCACTTCATGATGATAGACGTGACTGCGACAGAGGGGTAGTCATTGAGGCAGGACACAGGTGACTTCCACCAGATTTTATGTTCATAAATTATGTCTACAGCACTGGGACAATGGTAATGGCTTTGAATTGAAACCATGGCGCTTCTCAGGGTGATATGAAAGATGTCGGTGAGAATATCTGCCAGTTGAGCCGCACATCCCTTGAGCACTCAGCTGGGAATGTTATCCAGTTCAGCAGCTTTCCACGGGTTGACCTTGCTTAGATCTCTCTTTGTCTTGGCCACTGCAAAGCACAATACCTGGTCATTTGGAGGAGAGATGGACTACTTCGCTGCAATGTCATTATTTGCTTCAAATCATGCATAGAAGTTGTTCAATGCTTCTGGGAGGGAGGCTTCACCAGCCCTGGCAGATGATATAGTCCTGTGGTTGGTGGCATTTTGGATGCCCTTCCACATGCGTCGCGTGTCCTTGCTGTCCATGAAGTGACCATGAATGAGCTGGGCATGCTCACACTTTGCTTCCCTGATGGCCTTACACAGCCTGGGTCTTGTAATAGCTAGGGCTACCTTGTCATCCGCACTGAAGGTCACGTCTCGGTTCCAGAATAGCACGCGCACCTCCACTGTCATCCATGGCTTCTGACTGGAGTGAGCTATGATGGTCTTGGGCACAGTGACATCATCAGAACACTTAGAAGGATGAGGGGGGTATCTAATAGAATGATATAAAATTATGAAAGGAATAGATAAGATAGAAGTAGGGAGGTTGTTTCCACTGACAGGTAAGTCTAGAACTAGGGGACAGAGATGCAAGATGTGGGGGAGAAGATTTAAGACTGGAATAAGGCGGAACTTCTCCCAGAAAGTATCGAATCTATGGAATTCTCTGCATAAAGATTCATTAGAAACTGCATTATTAAATCTATTTCAGATGCACAGAGAGCATTTTGAATAATAGGAGAAATGAGGGTTATGGGGTAAGTGGAGCTGAGTCCATGGCCGGTTCAACCCCATGATCTTATTTAAACAATGGAGCAGACTCAGCTAGCTGCTCCTATTTTCAGTGTTCCCTTTTGAAAGCATCAAATGACTCTGCTGCTTCTCTTTCTGGCAATGAATTCCATTAAAAGGTAACTTTATACATTCTTTTTCAATACGTCTTCAATCTCTGGTTCCCAAACTTTCCACCGGATATAAACAAGATATTTGGGTTCAATGCAGTACACAAAAGTGCTGCAGGAAGTCAACGGGTCATGCAGCATTCATAGGAAGTAAAAGTTCATCCGTGGCTCAGGTCTGAAACATCAACTGCCCTTTATTTCCTATAATTCCTGTGTTTCTCCAACACTTTTGTGTATTATTTTCCACCAGGAAAATCAATTTCTTCTCACTCAATCAGTTCAGATTCCATGATCACGAGCACCTGAATTAAATTTCCTTTCAACCTTCCTTGTTGCAAAGAGAACAGCTTTTTGTGGTTTATCTAAGCAACTGAGGTCCCTCTTCTCTGTTTCCATTCTAGTAAATCTTTTCATCACCTCCCTTTAAGGCTTTCACATCCTTTCTAAAGGGTCCCTTCCAAAACTGGGAACAGTTGAACAGTTCTCCATTTGTAGTCAAACTAGTGCATCAGCAGGCCTCCTTGCTCTTGCACTCTCTCAGAATCCCAAATACTTTCTAATTTGTCCTCAGATTTTATGTACATAAATTATGTCTACAGCGCTCTAGAATGCTGCCTCTCATTCTTCCAACAGCAGGTGCATTGAACTTCATCTGCCATGAGTCTGTCCATCAACTTGTCTGTGCACCACTGGGAGTTTAACACTGTTAGGTTGTGGTCATTGTGGTGGTGTAGCCTTTGTTTGACTTCTGCACTTACTGCTGTAATATATGTCATGAGCTCTTTACCAATTTTCTGTCTCAGCAAGTGTTTCTAATTGAAACCACATTTTTCAGTTTCATTTAAAAATGTCATTTACTGTGGTGTATATTTTTTCTTGTGGCTTAGAATGAGTGGGTTAAAAAAAAACTCAGCCGTTTTTAAAAAATTCCCCAAATTAAATAATGATAAATCTTCACCAAGTGATTTGGGGGATTTTGCTCAAATTTCCTTCCTAAACTCTGTATGAATCTTATTTTTGGATGATTGTCGATTTTGGTCATCCACCCACAACTTGACCCTATTTAGTCCACTGAGAGTCTATGCAAAGCAGTGGGATGTTGGTGAAGCCTTCTGTCCAAATCAAGGTGAATGTACGTGTGATAGTACAGATTCTATCACCAATGTGTACATGTACAGATGGTAGTGGACGAAAGACCTCAACAATGAAGACGCTGTTTACATCCGGTACCGCACGGATGGCAGTCTCTTCAATCTGAGGCGCCTGCAAGCTCACACCAAGACACAAGAGAAACTTGTCCATGAACTACTCTTTGCAGATGATGCCGCTTTAGTTGCCCATTCAGAGCCAGCTCTTCAGCGCTTGACGTCCTGTTTTGCGCAAACTGCCAAAATGTTTGGCCTGGAAGTCAGCCTGAAGAAAACTGAGGGCCTCCATCAGCCAGCTCCCCACCATGACTACCAGCCCCCCCCACATCTCCATCGGGCACACAAAACTCAAAACGGTCAACCAGTTTACCTATCTCGGCTGCACCATTTCATCAGATGCAAGGATCGACAACGAGATAGACAACAGACTCGCCAAGGCAAATAGCGCCTTTGGAAGACTACACAAAAGAGTCTGGAAAAACAACCAACTGAAAAACCTCACAAAGATAAGCGTATACAGAGCCGTTGTCATACCCACACTCCTGTTCGGCTCCGAATCATGGGTCCTCTACCGGCATCACCTACGGCTCCTAGAACGCTTCCACCAGCGTTGTCTCCGCTCCATCCTCAAAATTCATTGGAGCGCTTTCATCCCTAACGTCGAAGTACTCGAGATGGCAGAGGTCGACAGCATCGAGTCCACGCTGCTGAAGATCCAGCTGCGCTGGGTGGGTCACGTCTCCAGAATGGAGGACCATCGCCTTCCCAAGATCGTGTTATATGGCGAGCTCTCCACTGGCCACCGTGACAGAGGTGCACCAAAGAAAAGGTACAAGGACTGCCTAAAGAAATCTCTTGGTGCCTGCCACATTGACCACTGCCAGTGGGCTGATATCGCCTCAAACCGTGCATCTTGGCCTCACAGTTTGGCGGGCAGCAACCTCCTTTGAAGAAGACCGCAGAGCCCACCTCACTGACAAAAAGCAAAGGAGGGAAAACCCAACACCCAACCCCAACCAACCAATTTTCCCCTGCAACCGCTGCAACCGTGTCTGCCTGTCCCGCATCGGACTTGTCAGCCACAAACGAGCCTGCAGCTGATGTGGACATTTACCCCCTCCGTAAATCTTCGTCCGCGAAGCCAAGCCAAAGAAGTGTAGGATGACTGTGATTGGCTGAGAGTGTAGCCACACCTACTGGCAGGTCTTAAAGGATTGCTCCTAACCAGACCAGGTCATTCTGGACTGATCAACCTACATGTGACATGCTCCAGTCTTTTAGTTAATAAAAGCCTTGGTTTGGATCAACAAGTCTTTGGTTCTTTCAATGTGCTACAGTAGGAAAATCAAAACTGCTCAGTACCTGCAAAACCTAGATGAAATGAATGAAACTTCTTTCCCCTTCCTGCTGCAGCACACCAGTCTGGGGTCAAGCTTTTGTTTACTTCTGACAAGTGTTATTTACTGCCATTTGTTTACTGATGGTATTGGAATAAAATGTGAGGGGGTGATTAGAATGGGCATCACATCCTGTGAAGCAGACAAAATGCTGCTGAGAAGAACGGTTCTGTATCAGCCAATTCTGGTTCTGAGGGCCAGTCGCCTTTTAATTCTGCTGCTCATAAGCCTTTGTGCAAGATCGATGATGTTGGGCAAGAATTCAAAACTGCTGTGGACTGAATCCCGTATTGATGGAAAATAGTTGGGTCATAGTAAAAGAAGGTACATGTATTTACATGATTGGTTTCATGGAGTTCCCTAACAAAGATAAAAATACTTTTGAAGGACTGACTGTTTTAAAGTAGAAAGGATGGTAGTTAATTTATACGGAGCAAGTTTCCACAAATAAAAACAAATGTGATACTGATTAAATTTTCTATTTTAGTGACTTGGGTTGGGAGATAAATTTCTCAAGGGCAACTGGAAGGTTCAACTTTTTTTTAAAATGGGGAAATTAGATTATTTAGAGCTGCCTGAGAATTCTTGCTGACCCTGAGATTAATATCTTGGCCCAAGGATGGCACTGCTGAAGGTGGAGCCCTTCCTCTGTACTACACTTAGAGAAGTAGCTTTGACAATAATTGAATTGATCATGTCATGTGTACCAAGTTACATTAAAACACTTTGTTTTGAGCATTGTCTTGGTAAGTCCACTCATACAGCAGGTAGTATAGTAATAACAAATAAACTGTTAAGTAAGCCACAGTGTACAAGTTGTCTGGAATAAGGGAAATAGTTCAGGGCATTGAGAAAAATACAGTTTAAAAACCAATGCACTGGCATCATATTTTGCCAGTGGCAGATCCATTTAAGAATCTGATCTCAACAGGAAAGGAACTTCAGTGTGGAAGTTTGTATTTTCAAGCTTCTACCCAATAGGAGAGGGCAGAAGAGAATGTTGGAAACTTTCCTGTGACAGCAGGAGGTGTAGACAAAGTTGGCGGTGGGGAGAAGGGCTTGCGTGATGGCTGAAGCCATGTTTTTAACCACTTCCTGCAGGGTCTTGGGCAGAGCAGTTCCTGTATCAGACTGTGATCCATTGGACAGGATGGTTTCAATTGTGCATCTGTAAAAGTTGATTAAAGACCCTCGAGACATGCCAAAAAAGTGGAGCCTTTGGTGCACTCTCTTGGTTCTACTAGGTTAGGTTGATGGTAATCTATATTCCTAAGAGCTTGAAATTCTCCATCATTTCCACCTTCAAACCATGGATCCGTGCAGGAATGTGTGCTTTGTCTTTTTGAAGTCGGTGACCAGCTCCTTTTTTTTTTAGCTAACATTGAGGGAGAGGTAATTTCCTGACACCCCATCACCAGATTCTCTCTCTCCTTCCTATCCTCTTGTACTTAAATAATGTGTTCATGTCTCTGGAAAGGAGATGAAAGTCCTATCCACAAAACAATAATCACTCCAGCAACTGCCTGACTGAAATAAACCACATTCCTTAAAAAAAAACACCAGTTACAATCCTGCCCCAGTTTAGTGCATTTCTGGGCAGATCTGGACTTGTGTACAAATATTTGACTTGAAATAAAAAAAATCATTTTGGAAGTAATTTTGTACTTCTAACTAATTAAGTATAAGAATTTTGAATTCATTTCCTTGTAATAGTAGGTGTTCATCGCCTTTGTAGATGAATTAAAAGATGTAAATAGTAGTTTATCAACAGCTGAAAGTCATTCCTATTCCTTATTTATTCTGTTAATAATATTGAATTCTGATTTTTGTTTCAACAGTTTGGCCCTCAAACAGAGCACATGTTCTTTGAATGGTCTGCCTAAAGTTGTTAGTATTTCTCCCATACTTGTGTTCCAGCAAATTAGTTTAAGGCCTTGTTCAGTAAATGCTTGATCACACGGTATGCCAAGTGCATTAAGGAATTAATTGCATTTACTTCTTGTGTTTCCTGACATTGAGGGATGACTGGACTGCTGCTTCAAATAAATTCACAGTGACAGAACCTGCAAACAGCAGTTTAATAATGTTCAGCTTATCTAGTTTTAACATTGCTGGTTGAAGGGTAAATATTAGCCAGAACAACTGGAAGAGATCTTTTGCTTTTTAATATATCTCGAAGGTTATTTCCCCCTAGTTGTAAGGGAAAGGAGTGTATCATCAATTCTGAAATGCACACAGTACTGTGATTCCTTGGGACTTGCCAACAAAATGTACTCGAGCCTCTGGATTTTCACTTGTCACCGGGAAGAGCATCATTATTGAACTGAGGTTAGCAGCTGGTAAGCTTCCTGCATGAAATATAAATTGGCAACTATAGCATCTGCATCTTTGACCCTTTCTTGTTCGCCCAATTTTGCACTCCATTGGGATGTTTTCCTTGTGTGACCTTAACTAATTGTATGACCTCAACTTGCACAACAGCAGAGATTGACTGGGACTGAGCAGACTGATCCCTGTTTTGTAATTCACCTCGTTTGGCAGACCTTGGTTGAGCAATTACACTTTTGCCTCTATGTCAGAAGCTGGCAGGTTCAAGAGCCCAAAATCTTTGTCTTCCTCCTGGAATTTTCAAATCACATTTGAATATTAGAATGTAATGCTGCTCATCTGTAGATCATAGACTTGCTGCCGCAAAACAACAAATTTCGAGATTGGTTCATGACAATAAATTCTGATTCTGATCTCACAATTATACCCCACTACCAAGCCACATAGAAACAATGTGTGTGTATATGTATGTATACACACACTGTCATTCTGTGGAGAGAGGAGTTTGTTAATCCTGTTTAAATTTTATGCAATAAATATAATGGCTGCTTAAGGTTAATTTATAAAGAACAGATCAGAATAATTCTCATGTATTAACGCAGCAACTTGCCTGAAGGAAGAATAGTAAATATGATTCTTTTCAGTGGACCCTGACATCTGATTTTCTTGCGGTGCACTTCAGACATTATTCCAGAAAAGCTTTGAAAGTATTCATCTGTGTTGTTTAAAAACATTTATTATGTAGTTACTAATTGGAACCAAGCTAAAAATTATTTATTTTTGATGGTGGTCCAAATGTGATCCAAAGCATCAAAAGGCCAGGTTTTGTTCTAACCTGAAAGTCACACCCTCAATAAAATCCATAAACACAGCGATGGTTGCTAATCTGTTCAGAGGCAGCCTGTTTTCAACACAGAACGAGCAACTCATTGGGCAGATGGAAGCACCTCCATCTTTTTGACTCATTCTGTACTCAAGTATTTTGAAGTTTCGAAGTCTAATATTTTTGATAGTGACCCTTAGTCTAGTATTAATCTGCACATTTAGAAGAATTAGAAACAGTCGTCTTGTGTCTGACACCCTCATTTTGAATCCACAGCAATAATTATGAAGGTCATCCCACCTCATTGCTGCTTGAAACAATTCCATGTGCATTTTTGCTCCACTTCCTGGTGGATGTATTCCAGAAAACCACTTGTGGACTAAAGCTGATGGGAACAGGTTGTATCAAAGCATCGCCACAATGCTGGAGAAACTCAGCAGGTCAAACCTTTTGAGTTTTGCCCATTAATCTTTTTAAAAGCTTTATTTATTCGTTCAAAAAACATATATAACAATTAAACATGAACATGAACATTTTTTTTCTAAGAAAAAAAAAGAAAAGAACCCCCTCCCCCCCTTCAGCCAACTCTCCTAAGGAGAGCCATTAAAAAAAAAGAAAGAATATTTAAAAAAAAGTTAAATATACATATTAAAATCTAATCAATATTATTATTTGAGACAGTTGATATATTTAAAGAAGTTGAACAAAATTACTCTTTGCTCTCCCTTGAAAAGCAGAGATGAAAAGAAGCTGTTCAAGGGTGGCTGGATTGTACCAGTGAGAAGGTGGCTGATGCAATCACTGGAAATAGGTTAAATTAGTAAGGTCAGCGAGAGGTCTGCACTGGGAAGAAATTTCACCGTTGGAACTGGTGTGGTCAGAGTTGAGAGTAGGAATGAGCTGTCCTCCTTTCATTTTATAAAATGAAAACATCAGAACTGAGTTTTGGTAAGGTATCAGTGGCAGAAAACATCAAATACTGATGTAATCGTTTGATTGTCTAAGCGTCCTACTTCAACTCTTAATCTAGTACCACTGACCAAAGTAATGGTTGGGGTGGGAGTTGACCCACTCTTGAAGGGGTGGCCTCTTAAAGCTGAAGCCTGTAGATGTTGCTGGAGTTGAGAAGAATTAGTTTTATTTTTATAAATTGATGAAGCTCTGCTTATTCTGGCCCTGTTTGATTGAATTTTACAGCATAGAAACAAGGCCTTTGACCCAATGTCCATGCCAACTAAGGGGCCTCATCTGAACTAGTTCAATTTGCCTGTTTGGCCCATAGACCTCTAAACCCTTTCTATCTGTGTACCTGTTGAAATGTCTTTTAAATATTGTAATTGTAACCACCTTCACCACTTCCATCTACCCTCCACCCTCTGCGTGGTGAAACCCCCTCAGCTCCTCTTTAAATCTTTCACCTTAAATGATATAGACTCCATGCTCAAGAATAGAAAGCTTTGTGCCAGCTTCTATAATCTTACATTGTAGAAGAGTGAAGCAGGCTTTTCGAGGATTCATACTACCAAGTGAAATGAGACTGCTTGGAGTGAATTGTACTTCGTGAATTCTTTAATTATATAATGAAGGCAATATGCTCTTTTCCCAAATTTGAGCAAAAGGCCACAGAATACCTTGAGCTGCTTCCCATGGATGACATGGTTAGTACAGTGCTTTTAGAGTGCATCAACCCAGGTTTGAATCTGGTATTGTCTGTAAGTTCTCCCCATGTCTCCATGCATGTCCTCCAGGTGCTCAGGTTTCCTCCCCCCCCCTTTCAAAAATGTACGGGGGTTGTCATTTAATTAATGTATTTGGGGGGTGCACAGCCTTCTGGGCCAGGAGGGCCTGTTACCATGCTGTATGTCTAAACTAAACCCAAAAGATCATACCAGTGGGAGCCTTTCACCCCAGCCTACCTTTGGCTCAATTCAAAGTCTTCTTCCACCATGCTTTGTGGAAGAGCATGTTAAAGATATGTGGCCCTCCCAGAGGAAAAAAAATATCTAGTCACTTCTCGATCTTAAAACCTTTATTTTAAAACAGTGACCCTTAGTTCCAGATTATTCCACAAGATGCAAATATCATCTCAACACTCACCTTGCAAAGACATCTGAGGGTCTTGTGTTTCAATTTAGCCACATTCATTTAAACTTCAGCCTTTTATCAAGCTACAACCCAGGTATTAGGCTAGTAACTTTCCCCTGAACGGAGTTGAGATAAGGTCACTGTATTCAAAGAATGGAGACCTATATCCTAAAGGGTGGTGAAGGCAGGGACCTTCAGTGCATTTAAAAAGTTCCTGAATGTGCACATTAAGTGTTGCACATTAAGTGTAAGGCTGTAGCGCAGTTAGCACAATGCAATTACAGTGTATTGACCTGAGTTCATGTCTGTAAGGAGTTTGTATGTTCTCCTCATGTCTGTGTGGGTTTCCACCAGATAGTCTGGTTTCCCACCACCCTTCAAAAAGGACAGAAGTTGTTGGTCTATTTGGGCAGCATGGGCTTGTGGCCCAGTATGGCCTGTTACCTTGCAGTATGTCTAAATTTAAAATGTTGGACACCTACAATACACTCAGTGCTTTTTTTTTCTGGCCAGCATTTAAAGCTTGATGTAATTTTGTAGGAGTGTATATTTCATCATTTGCTGTCAGTTCAGCCATTTGCAACATGTTGCATTTTAAGTTGCCATAATAGCAGTAATTGGGCTGAAAGTTTAAGCCAATTTCAATTAAACATAACATCCAAGGAAGGAGAAAACAAGTGATTGTAATTCAGGCACTTTGCCTCTGAGCATTTTGTCTTGAGCCTTGTACTATGTTGAGTTTCTCTGTTATATCCCACCAGGAAGTATATTCTGAACCTCACTCAACACCTGGAGTGTTTCTTCCATTGCATTTTAACAGAATTTATTCTCAAGTATGTAAGCCGACTCCACAATAATATAATTTTCCCCACCTCATACCCATAATCCTCTATTTTTCTTACATCCATAGGCCTATTTAAAAGTCTTTTGAATGTCCCTATTGTATCAGCCTCCACCAGCTCCCAAGGCATTGCATTCCAGGCACCCATTACCTCTGACATCTCCCCTAAACATTCCCCTATTCAACAGATGTCCTCTGGTATTTGCTATTGTCACCCCAAGAAAAAGGTATTAGCTGACCACCCTATCTAAGCCCCTCATAATCTTATATGCCTCTATTAAATCAACTCTCATCCTTTGTCATTCAGAGGAGAAAATTTCTAGTTCTGTCAAACTTGCAAACTGGTTCATTTGCTTTCCATGGTATGAAATGAACATATCTTGAACAATGTCATTGGATGTAAAGCTATTAGAACGTCTCAAAGTGAATGTAAAAGGTTCTGTAGAAATGTAACTCCATATTGTCTGTGGAAGCAGCAGGTGCTTACATGAGAGAATGCAAGGTCGTGGTAGGTTCTGTCTGAATTGATAAACAGTGGAACCAGATGGAGGTGAGAGTTAACTAAAGATGAAAAAAAAACACTGGACAACAAAGATTTTGCTTCCTGAACACTTTTGTGGATTTTGGGCTACTGATCACGAAAATCACCTCTATATTTTCCTACCACATACTGCTTTTTAGATATAACCAATTTTTCTGATATCCTTTCATATTTTAAGTCTACTTCAAGCATACAAAAACATGAAGGGCAAAATGTCATTGAAAATTAATTTTCTGCCTTCGCACTTGGACTACTTCCCTGCTGATCTTGGTGAAGTCAATGACGAACATGGTGAAAGTTTTCACCAGGATATTGCGACCATGGAAAAGTGGTATCGGGGCAACTAGAATCCATCACTGCTGGCTAACTATTGTTGGACATTGACAAGAGAGGCATCAGATGCTGAATACAAATGAAAATTAGCAGCAAAATATTTTTAGGTCAGTTGAAATAACGCAATGTATCAACATCATTATGTGATTAAACATTCTAAATTCTATAAAAGTTAATTAATGTTTCTTCAACTTCCTACATGATAAAGCAAATCTGAAATCATCTTTGTGTTCAGTTTGAAGTTGCCCATCATATTCCACAATTTTTTTCAGGAAGCAAACCTTTTGAAAAAATTGTTACCGAGTGAAATCAATGTTTATGTCATTATGTCTAAGGTAGTCCAGGAGGAATAAGATGTGTTGTTCCTCAAGTTTACATTTGGCCTTACCCTGACAATGAATGAGGCCAAGGACAGATATGTTATTGTAGGAATGATTGAGGGAGTTGAAATGAGGAGGCTCAAGTTTAGACCCGCAAACAGAGCATAGGTATTCGGTGAAGTGGTCACCCATTCTGCATTGGACCCATCAATGTAGAGGAGATCAACATCGAGTACACCATGCAGTAGATCAGAAATATTAAGCCTTGATCTCTTGCCACAGATGCTGCCTGGACAGCTTTGTGCATTTAACCATTTCTGTTTTTATTTCAGATTTCCAGCATTGACAGTTCTTTAAAAAAGATTCACTGGTTGGATCTCAGTACAGTGAGGAATTCTATGAGAGGCACTGCTGGAGCAAGTAAAACAACCACAACCCACTTTCCTTTGTATGAGGTATGAATGGAACTTGAACTGGTGTAGGATGTGTCACAAACACAGAATAACTTTATTACAATTAGTCATTTTTATAAGGTCGGAAACACAGCAGCCAATTTGCAAACCAAACTCCCATAAACAAGAAGGTACACTGCCTGGGAAATCTGATTTTAGACACTTTGACAGGGGGAAGGAAAAAGCTCCCTGTTCTATTTTGAAATATGATGTTTGGGTTTTTTATGTGCACCTGAGGGGAGCATTTGGATGTCAAATGTAACATCTAATTTGAAAGTTTACTTCTCTGACAACTCAACAATGTTTTGGAAGAATTGGCATGGTTGCAGGAGAGATTATATGGTAACAGAGAATGCATTAACAGCCCAGAATATGTTGTAAATACGCTTTGTCATTTTGAGTGGCAAAAGGGCATAATTCTTCTCCCTGAACTTTCCCTAGATATCATTTTGTTTTGAGAGGAAGTAATTTACCTGGATAACAATGAGTGGTCTCACCCAAGTTGATTAACAATTAATATAATGTTTGTATACATTTGAAGTACTTTATTTAAATAAAAGTTAACAACAATTTACTTTGAACATCAATATTAATGAGTGGAGATAAAGGTTTGATTTGATATGCTTTGGATCAGCTAAATATATATCAATATGAAGATTGTTACTTGGCACAAGGCACCGTTAATCTATATTTATCTGTTCATGTCTACTAACAGCGTATTTAATTTATATTTTAATCTGACATGTAAATGATTAAAATAGTAAATGAGTTGGTGAACAACAGCAGGAACAAAATATGTGTTTTTTTTTCTGTCAACTTCATGGGTGTTTTAATGCAATGGAAATTAATGGATAAACTGCATCATCCGCTGTCTTTCTTATTCTTGGGATGTTGGTATCACTGGCAAAGATAGGGAGTTCCATAATTTTCAAATGGTGTTGATGAAGGAATGGGAAAAGTTTGGAAAATATTTATTGGTAAATAACTTTAACCTAGTAGATTAACCTCAGAACTGACATATGAAGAAAAAATAAGACCATAAGACATAGGAGCAGAAATAGACTATTCAGCTCATCGAGTCTGTCCCCATTTAATCATGAGCTGATCTATTTTCCAACTCAGCCCTACTGCCTGGCTTTCTCCCCATATCCCTTGATGCCTAGGCTTATCAAGAACCTATCAATCTCAGTCTTAAATACATCCAATGGCCTGGCCTCCACAGCTTCCTGTGGCCACAAATTCCATAGATTTATCACACTCCAGCTGAAGAAATTTTTAAGTATCTCTGTTCTAAGTAGATGCCTTTCAATCATGAAGTTGTGCTTTCTTGTCCTAGATTCTCTCACCATGGGAAACAACCTCTACAATAGATAATCTAGCATTCTACTTGTTGGAATTTAGAAGAATAAGAGGGAATCTTGTACAGATATATAATGTTCTGACGGGACTGGACAGGTTAGGTTCAAGAGGAATGTACCTGATGTTGGGTAAGTCCAGAACAAGGGGGGGTCACAATCTATGGATAAGGGGGAAGCCATTCATGACTGAGATGGGGAGAAATCCTTTAACTCAGAGTTGTGAAATTGTGTAACTCCCTATCACAGAAAGTTTTTGGGACCGGTTTATTATATATTTTCAAAATAGCCCTTATGATAAAAGGGGTCAAGGGGTATGCAGAGAAAGCAGGAACGGAGTACTAAGGTCACATGATCAGCCATGATCTCATTGAATGACGATGCAGGCTCAAAGGGCCAAATGGCCTTTGTTACGAACTAACTACCTCTCAACTTTGTTAAGGAGTAAAGGGACATTGTTAGCACTAACAAAGGGACAGCAATGATAAAAAAATCACCAGACCGTGGTAAATTCAAAATAATAGTTTTTATTCAACTATAATAACATGACATTTCTTACTTATCTCTAACTTTAAATTTAAACCCCCACTATGTGCAAATGTAAATATGTGTGTGTTAAAGCCCCAAACTCTGAAAAGTCCACTTTAAAACTTCAGCATCATTTTGGTCTCGCTTGAAGAATCTTAAATTTTCAGTTCAGAAATAATTATAAAGTCCTTTTAAACATTATATTTTCAGATCTCTTTAAACTCACAAGTCTTGATAAACTGCCTTTCAGAGATATTCTTCAAACAAGAGTGACCATCTTTTGGGCACAAATGAGAAGTGGTCTTACTTATTTAAAAGCCACTTGTGTTGTATCTCCTGTGAGCAGGATAATACACGTCCTGTCTTTCCAGGAGGTCAAGTTTTCTGTCTTCAGTTTTCTTTCACGATGAGGCTACACTTAAAAGAGCAGTCGGAAAGTGACTGATTTCAAAGCCACTTATTCCGTGTTTCCCCCTTTTCAGGAGTAATATTGGCAGCTTTCCCCCCCCTGCAGGAAATATTGCTGCTTTCAATCCTGTCTCAACAGGACTGTAAGTTTCCTTAAACTAAACTCTTTGACTTCCATTTCAATAATATATTTCTGGCAAATCTCTTGCATCATTTGTATGTGACATCATTTCTATCTTTGAAATTCATTACATCTTTTCACACTGATGTGCTAAGAGCATCCAAGTCCACTTATGCCTCTGTGATGTCTGCCCACATGGACACAAAATGACTGTGCATTTATACGGTGCTTCAGAAATAACGCCTATTGTATTTAGTAGCTCAAGAACCAACTTAAATCCTTTCATTTCTTGGCTCAATTTCCATCAGCAGCCATTCAGTCTCTGCAAATGGCTCTCCATCTTCCATCTCAAAGAACCATGTGTGTTTAAAATGCTTATGTGTTGTCTTTGTGCTGAAGCCAGCTACCAACTTCAAAGAGCCACGTGTGTCTGTAGAATGTAAATAGCTCTGTCCACCTGTGGTGGTCCACCACTGGCCTACTGCAGCGGGCAACCTCTGTACCTGCAGAAGAGCACGGGGACAAGACGACACCTAGCCAGCTGTCAACCAGCCAACCTGAATGGACCAAGCCCCACCCAGTCGGCTGTCAATCACCCTCTGGGATATAAGCCAGAGCCGGCCCTTCGAAGACACTCTCAGAGCTTGCAACAGCACTCCTCACAACTAGCTCTGTGGAAGTTTATGTCAAATATATTTTGTGTGTTTGCTTCAGTTCGATAGTGCACCACACCACCCAAAACGAACTTTTGCTAAGATATATATACACGTCTGAAATATAGTTTTAACGTTAGACTAAAGATTAATCATAGCACATTTTTCACAACCTTCTCCTAAACCTGAATTCTACGATTCTATAATAATAGGTAAACGAATGATTTAAAAGTAAAAGAATAGAGTGGTGCATCCTGCCATTTGTGGCTCACCTCTTACATCCACTGGTTTGGACACCAAAGGGACTGGATATGCTCCAGGACAAAGCAATTCAACTAACTGGAAAACATCCACCAACTTAAATATCAATCCTTCCCTCACCGGTACACTGTGGTTGCAGGAGGTCCTATTGACAGAAAGCACAGTGGAAGTTTGTCACCCCATATCCACAGTCTTCACTCCCAACAAAGGAAAATAATTATTGAGTTAAACACCATCGAAACGGGGGCTTTGGCCCAATGATCGTACAACCATTAAGCAGCGATGTACACAAATCCATTTTATTCTCCCTACATTCTCATCAACTCTTCCCAGATTCTACCAGTCACCAACAGGGAGATTTGCTGATGTCATCACTGTAGTTGGCCAATTAATAGGTAACGATGAGTCAAAATATAAGATGGAGAATCTGGTTGCACGGACAACAATCTTGCTCTCAATGTCAGCAAGACCAAGAAAATGCTTGCGAACTTTAGGAGGGAGAAGCCAAGAGACCACACTTCTGCCTTCATTGGAGGGACAGTGAAAGAGAGGGCTAGTAGTTCTTGGGTGTCAACATGTGTGGGGACCTCTCCTGGGTGCAGCACATCAAGGCAACTGTGAAAAAGGCACGCCAGCACCTCGAGTTTGAGGAGGTTTGGCATGTTCTACAGGTGTTCCTTGGAAAGTATACTGAATGGTTCCATCATGACCTAGTTTGTCAAGGTGGCAAAGGACTAGAGCAGGTAGAAGACTGGAACAAGGTGTCCAGGAGGAGGAAGATGTTTTAAAGTGGAGAATGGATCTGTAATGGGGGATGGTGGAAAATTATAGTTGTGGAAGTATGCTCGGAGACTGAGCTTACGGAAGAAGAGTTCAGCGTCATGGTGTGGGCGAAGGGGGACAAGTGGCCCCTACTGAGGACAGTGCATTGCGTCCGAGAGGGGAAGTTCGGAGGGGGATGGTGAAGACCAGGCAGGGGTTAGGGGGAGGATCATTCCGAGAGGAGAATGTTGGAGAGGATGAACCATAAACTACTTCAGGTCCACCAAAGATCTTTCAACACTCCAGGCACAAAACATTTTCTGCTCTACTGGCTAACTCTGAATTTTATTATTTATTTTCTCTTTTTATATTTATTATGTTTTTGTTTCATTGTATGTCTTAATTATACTTTAATTGCTGCTCGTGTGTTTTATGTAACTGAGAACCTCCATCAAGCAAGTCTTTCCATACATTGTGTATGACAATAAAACTCATTTACTCATTCTTAACCAGTTAACCTCCAACCCACATGCCTTTGGGTTGTGGGAGAGCACCTGGAGGAAAGTTTTGTGGACAGAGAAAGGATGCACAAATTTCACCTAGGCATCACCAGAGATCAGGACTGAATGTGGGTCTCTGCTGCTGCAAGGCAGTGGCTTGACTATTAGTGCCAATGTGCCATTCAAGCATAATAGGTCAATAGGGAGACCATCAGTGCTGCGACTCTCCGAAACACAAATCATCCCGTTGGAATGTTGCAACACTTCTGAAACAGTGGTGCAAGTCGATTCAATTGTAACTTTCACATATTAATTTACATTTTTGTGAAGGAAGAAGTTGTTGAAATAGAGAAAGGTGGTAATAATCAGACGGAGTAACCAAAACCTAGCACAAGTGCACTGATTTGTTCCGGAACCTTCATCTGCCTATAAGTGCTTCCAACTGTTTAAATCGTTATACAAATCAATAATTAATTAGAAATTTAAAATGTTTAATTTATTTAATATAAACATTTAAATTTAGTTAATTAAATAATCAGAACATAGCACAAGTACACTCATTTGCTCTGCAATGTTTTTTCGTGTAAGGGCTTTCAACTGCTTAAATATCATCACAGGAAAAATAAATATATGTGTCATAATCCATAGTGAGGAACATCTTCATGCACAGCAAGAAATCGAGTAAAGCTACAGAATAGGAAACTGCATAATTGCTGTTTGCAATTTTTCCCTGTTTTTTTTTGTCTCCCATTAGATTTAACTGAGCCAGCTGGAAAGTTTAATAAACAAAACTGACATGAGGACCTCATGGTGTTAAATGAATCCGAGATTAAATGTGTTGTACAGTATATTCCAGTAAGCTAGCCTGCCAGAGTGAAGGGCTGAATGTTTCGACCAGAGGGTATTTTTTAAGAGAAACTGTCAGGTAGTGTTGGGATATGTAAAAAAAAGCACAACTTGTACTTCACAATTTCAAAGTCCAACAGCACCAAATTGCAAATAAATTACTTTTGAAGTAGTCATTGGGAAATTCTGTCCCACACAGTAAGTTTCTTCGAATAGGAATGATAACCAGGTTTAGCTAAAGTGCTGGAGATGCTCAGTAGGTTAGGCAGTGCACATGGAAAGAGGAATTGGGATAACATTTCAACTTGATGATCTTTCATCGAAACTTCTGATGGTGGGTGAACAATGGAACTCTGTTTCTCTCTGCACATGGGCTGCCTGACATGCTGAGTATCTACATAGTTGTCAGTTTTATTTCTGATTTTCAGCATTTGGCTTTTGGATCTATTTTTAGCTGCTGGTTGAGGAACACGTATGTGTGGTGGAAAACATACCCTGCTTTGTTGTACAATAATACCATAGATTTATTTTTTTAAACTTTCTAGGAGCCTTGTTTACACGACCCATTCAAATAGAATGACAGTCAGAGGTGTTTTTTTCTCTATTACATCAGCCAGGATCTTTCTGTTCAAGTCCTTGGAGCCACAACCTTCTCACCCCACAGTTATCATCTATGACTTACAGTGAACATGTCTCCAGTTCAAATGGCAGACAATGCAAGGTTGATGATTCCCATTAGGACGGCACGTTTGGCTTAGTGGTTAGGGCAACGACTTTAGAGCACCAGCAATTGGGGCAGGGGTTTGAATACTGTGCTGTCTATAAGAAGTTTGTATATTCTCCCCTTGTCTACGTGGGGTTTCCTCCCACCATTTGAAACGTGTTGGGGGTTGTAGGTTAATGGGGTGTAAATTGAGCAGCACGGATTCATGGGCCGAAACGGCCTATTACCCCGCTGTGTGTCTAAATTTAAAGTTAGTCCTAGTTAAAAACCTACAGTTGCAATAGTTACTTTTAAATACACTCTGCAAAGTCTTTTGGCACTAATCACTAAGGTGATTTTACAACATTTTTATTTGTTTTTCAGTATCTGGGCACTGCAGATAAGTTGGGGATTTATTCAAAGTTCATATTTATTGTGAGAGTACATACATGGTATCAAGTACAACTCTAAGATTCTTTTTCATGTGGGGCAGGCAGAATTTCTAAATTACTGGTAACTGTAAACTGTATTCTAGAAGAATGAAATGTATGCAAAAGAATGTTAGCAAAACATGAAAATACCGAAATTCATTAATAAATAATGAGCAAAGTTAGAGTCCTTAAGTGAGTTTGTTGTTCAGAAGTCTGCAAGGTGAAGGGGGAGTAGTTGTTCCTGAACCTGGTGGTATGAGCCTTGTGGCACCTAGACCTCTTTCCTGGTGGCAACAGTGAGAACAGAGCATGTCCTGGGTGATGTTGATCCTGGATGATTGCTGCTGCTGCTCTCCGACAACCACATTCCATGTAGATGTTCTTGATGGTGGGGAGGGTTTTGCCTGTCATGTACTGAGCTTGTCCACTACCTTTTTCAGGGCTTTCAACTCAGAGTAATGGTGCCCCCATGCCAGGCAGTGATGCAGCTGGTCAGCACACTTTCCACTATTTTGCTAAGGTTTCCAAAGACATACGGAAGTGCTGCAAACTCCTGAAGAAGAAGAAGATTATTGGTTATTGCTGATTGACATCGAGAATGTAGTTGTTATCTGTGCAATCCTTCAACTGAAGGTACTATCATTCAACTCTTGAGGAAGTAGTTCCAGGACTTGGACTCAGAGACGATGAGGGGACAGCCAGCTAATTTGGCGCAGTGATATTCTCAGGAGCCTGTAGAATTTGTCCATCTTGTTTCCACACACAGATTGGTGCAGCCACACATGAAGGTGGTCATCAGGACAAGAGCCACATTGGCGACCTTGTCCCCATTGTCTGGTGATTTGTAAATGGCCATTTGTTGGATTTATTTCATTTTGGATCCCCATCCAAACCAAGTCTTTGGTGACTGCCAGAGTGAAGGTGTGGGGAATGGGCCACACCTGTGCCATATACAGCAGTACCCAGTGCGCCTCACACCTGACAACCCTGTTATTGAGAGGGAGTGTCACATGCACTGACTCAATTTCTGACAAAGGCTTTCTCCTGGTCCAAGCTGACCAGGTAGGTGTCCATCCTCCTATCCTGAACGCAGGCAATGGTATCTCTGAGCAGCCTAAGACTATCTAAGATTTTCCTGCCAGGAACAGTACAGGTTTAGTCTGGGTGCATCACCTGTCCCAAAGCAGACTTGACTCGATGTGCTATGGCCTTGGGCAGGATTTTGTAGTCAACGTTTAACAATGAAATGAGTTTCCAATAACTGATATCTTTCTTCTCCCCCCTTCTGTTTGAAGATGATGGTAATGATTCCCTTCCTCACAATTTCCTCTAGGGCCAGGATATAGGGAGAAGGTAGTCCATCAAACTGCTAAATTCTTTGCAATGTGATACTTCCTTTCACTGTGGAGATGGGGCACTCTCCAGGAGACAGTCATGAATTATTATTTTCCAAGAGACTGACAAGAATTTATTATCTCCTCACAGATGTACAGGAATTTACTATTCCCCCCTCCCCCATCCCTCCCCCATCTCTCCACAGAATAACGCAATAAAATATTTGTATCAGCCTTGTGCTAATTGATCTTGAGTTGGAGTCCCAGTTGAAGGAGAGGAGTGTGGCCTGACACTCCAGGCAGTTCTGAGGGAACACTGCACGATTAGAAAGGCTATTTTGTTTTGGAAGACATGTGAAAGCAGGAGCTCCATTCAGCCCGAGGGAAGTAAAAGATCCAATAGCACTGTTCTGAAGCACATGATAAGTCAACTTGTTGCCTTGTATAACCTATATACTGCTCACACCCTGAAAGTATCTTTAATTATGCTTGTATTTTAAAGGAATTATTTGAAGTAGATAAATGTTAAATGGGCTGGCTTGTACTAATGAATCTGAATGGAATTAGCACCTAGCATTTTAAAATGGGACTCTGTCACCCCAGGTGAAGGAGATGGAGAATAAGGCATGGAGGCTGATCCTCATTATTATTCAATATTACCCACTTCCCTGAGGCCCTTCATGGTTGAATAGCCTTACTGGTCGAACCCTGTATAGACGAACACTTTCCTTATTCTAATATATCTTAATTTCAAAGTATCATCTTCCAAAAGCAGGAGCTACGATATTCCAAATTTCGTGCTCTTTATTCAAATCAATCAAACTCTGTGGCTGGTGCTTTATGTAGTTTAATTCATTGATAAAACGGGTAAACTTTTTGCATAGCTTCACATTTTAAGACTTTCAAAACGATGAATGACAAACCATTTACTGTATACTGATAGAGATGTAAAACATGTAAAGAAGCTCAAACTTTAAAGAGATACACAGAAAAATTCAAAGAAAATTTCTCATGCTCACACTTCCTCTACATGTTATCAAATAATGAGCAAGTCATTAGTCTGGGTGGATATTATGACATATTATATCCTAGTCACTATGGTAACACTGCAAACAATAGGCCTCTTAAAGAGATGGGCACAAAATTAACTAAGAGTTAAAAAAAAACACAAGGTTTTAACCTTTACACCTTGGTGTATTGCGATGGAAGAGGAGGCTAATGAGAAGGGGTCTTGAAGAGTTGGCATTTCTTTTTGTTTGCATGGTAATTGGCCTTTCCAACCCTTGGGCTCGTGTCACCCAAACACACCAATTAACCTACAAACCTGTAGGACTTATTTGGAAGGTGTGAGGAGACTGGAGAACCCGGAGGAAACCCAGGCAGACAAGTGTTGAGCGTGCAAACACTTTTTAGACTGCGCTGGGTGCTGGTGCTGTCATCCTGTTGCATTAACCGCTATGCTAACCATCTCTGTGGAACTAATGAAAAATTGGCAAGTGCCGATGAAGGAAACTGTTAAGTTTTTAAGTGCCTCCCACTGCCTCAGGCCAGCCCAAAGTATCTTGTGTCCATATCATATGCGGGAAATGTAGCAGACAATTGCAAATAAATAAAGGTCCACAATCAGCCAAGTGTGGGTCAAGGTACCCTGAATAATTTGAGCAAACCACAAGCTGCTGGTGGAACTCAGTGGGTTGGGCAGCATCCATGGGTAGAAGTGGTCATTCAATATTGTGGGTTTTGATTCTTAAGTAAATAGGGGGTGAGGTTACATATACAGTATAAGGGTGGTGGGAAAGGAGTTGGGAGGGACCAAAGGGTGAAAGTGCAGTGGACCAAAGGTGGAAGACAGGTAGAGAGGAAACCCCATGGGGTAGAGGGGCAGGGGAAGCTAGAGAGAAATGTAAGATCAGCAGTAGATAAAGGAGAAAACAGGTATTGGTGGGTGTTACCTAAAATTAGAAAAATTGATGTTTAAGACTGTTCAGAAGGAATATGATGCATTATTCTTCAAGTTTATATTTGGCCTTATCCTGAAATGGTTAAGGCCGAGTACAGACATATCTGTGTAGAGATGGTGAGGGGAACTGCAACAGTTGACTATTGGAATTTCAAGCTGAGACACCCAGTCTGTGTTGAAGAGACCACACCAGGTACACTGAATGCAGTAGATCAGGTCGGATGATGTGCAGATAAAGCTCTGCCTCACCTGGAAGGCCAATTTGTGGCCCCTAGGTGGAGGTGGATATAGGGACAGGTTTCTGTGATGACAGAGGGATGTGTTTGTCTTCGGTCTCATCCATTCATTGTCAGGGTGAGTCTAAATGTAAACATGAGGAAGAATATTTCATCTGCCTTCTGGACAGTATGAAATCCAGTGGCATAAATGTTAGCCTTTTCTAATTTTAGGTAAAGCCACTTCTATTTGGTTCCACTGTTTTCATCTCTTTACCCACTGCTGTTCTCCAATTGATCCCCTCCCCTTGCAGTGGTCTTTCCTTCTTCCTATCTCCCAACTTCTGCCCAATACACTATCACCTCTTAGCTCCTCTACCTCTCTTTCACCTCCTTGGTAAACTTGATATCACCTTTCCTACTTTAGTTTCGATAAAGGGTACCAACTCAAAATGCTGTTTGGCTATTTCTAGCCTGACCCATTGAATCTCTCCAGCTGCTAATTGTTTGCTCAAAATTCTAACACCTGCCATCTTTGTATTCTTCACCAGCAATATTTTCTCTGCTCTCTTCAAAATATTATGACTGAGAGAGCAGATAAAGTTTGGATTAATGTCTCATTTGAAATCTTGAATGTGACATTCTCTCAATATTTCACTCTAGTTCTGATTTTAACTCAAGTGCTTGGGGCAAGACAAACCCATGCCTTTCTTGGTCAGAGGCAAGAGTGCTGCTACATGCTTGAATGGTGCTGTCATTGGCACAAGCGTTCCATGATGGCAACAGTTGGTAGCATAATTCCCTCTGCACTGGAATGTTGTATGCTGAACTTAAAATTGAGTTCAAAATACTGGCGGAGGTTCCAGAACGGTACAAACCAAAGACCGTACCACACAGTTCCAGTGCTCCTGGTCTCCTCTACATTGGAGAGACTGGAAGATCATTTTGTTGAGCACCTTGGCTCAGTCCACACAATAACGTGGATCTCCCATTTCAATTCCCTGTCCCATTCCCTTGATGACGTGTCTGTCCATGGTCTCCTGCACTGCCAGATTGAGACCACCCGCTCACAGATTGGAGGAACAACTCCTCATTCTTCCGTCTGGGCACCCTCCAACCAGATGTCATTAAACACCAACTTCTCCTGTTTCAGTTAAGAACCCCTCCCTCCTTCTCCGTATCCTTCCCTCTGAGTTCCTCCAGCATTTCTCATGTGTTTTTACTACAATCTCAACATCTACAGACTTCTGTGTTTTACTCCACAGGACCACACCAGCAGAGGTGCCATAGGAAGATCTCCTAATAATTTGATTTTCTTTCAAGAGAACAATAAAAATTCTATGGCATTATTTCAAGGTGATGACCATTCCATGGACGTAACAAAGAGGAGATGAAGGGGCTGTGATAGTACAGATTCTATCACCAATGTGTATATATGTATAGATTGTAATGTAGGATGATTGTGATTGGCTGAGAGTATAGCCACGCCTACTGGCAGGTCTTAAAGGATTGCTCCTAGCCAGGTCAGATCATTCTGGACTGGTCGACCTACATGAGATATGCTCCAGTCTTCTAGTTAATAAAAGCCTTGGTTTGGATCAACAAGCCTTTGATTCTTTCGACGCGCTCTACAGGGGCTAAGCTGATCAGGCAGCATCTATGCAGAGAAATGGGCAGTAAACATTCTGGGTTTGGACACTGCATCTCAAAAAGGGTCTCCCCCTAAAAGTTGACTGGTCATTTCCCTCGAGCCTCCCTTTGTTTTCTCAAGATTGCAGTTTCTCCTGCTTTTTATTTTATTGGACATTCTGCCCAATATTCATCCGCCAAACAACATCACTGGAAGCAGATTAACTGATTGTTCTCGATGATATTTGTCAGATCTTGCTACGTTAATAATTCTTGCATTACAACAGTGACCGGACCACACACTTCCAACAGAATCATCATGAGCTGAAAAAGAACCCAATTTGTGAACTGCATTCGATACAGGTTTTCATTCAACACATACTTTCGAAGAAAAGAGCAATTAAGAATTTAAAATGTCCTTCATGTGTCTTGCATAATAAATTTACTGCCAGTTTTTCTTTCATTAACTTCTGAATCTGTCACAGGTGACTGATTCAATATTCATTGAAAAGTCAAAGTCTATCATCTGACTGTGACTTCCACCTTTGCCTGGGCCTTAAGATGTGCCTTGAACTGAGATTCACAGGTGGTGTGTTATACTGAGGGCTGGCTCCACCCCCATCTACCCATATATAACCCTGGTTTCCCACCTAAACTATGAGCCCCTCTGAAGACCACTGTAATACGCTACCCTTAGTTAAAAGCTAATAAAAGTATATGTTTTCCCTCCAGTCGTGAGAGCTACAATTTTATGAGCTTATTCCCTAAACGATGGAAGTGCTACTCAAGCCTTGTTTGCTGCTGATAGACCCCCCTGTCCCCCGACGTGGCTGAGGAGTTCATGTGCTGGCTACACTGCTTCCAGAGATGTCTTAAGGCAGTCCAGGAGGAATAAGATGTGTTGTTCCTCAAGTTTACATTTGGCCTCACCTTGACAATGGATGAGGCCAAGGACAGACATGTCATTGTAGAAATGATTGAGGGAGTTGAAATGAGGAGGCTCAAGTTTAGACCCACAGAGCATAGATATCCGGTGAAGTGGTCACCCAATCTGCATTTGGTCCCATCAATGTAGAGGAATTTCACATTGAGTACACCAAATGCAGTAGATGAGGTTGATGCAGTAAATCAGAAATATTAAGTCTTGATCTCTTGCCACAGATGCTGCCTGGACAGCTTTGTGCATTTAACTGTTTCTGTTTTTATTTCAGATTTCCAGCATTGACAGTTCTTTAAAAAAGTTTCACTGGTTGGATCTCAGTACAGTGAGGAATTCTATGAGAGGCACTGCTGGAGCAAATCTTTTCTTCTTTGGCTTGGCTTCGCGGACGAAGATTTATGGAGGGGGTAAAAAGTCCACGTCAGCTGCAGGCTCGTTTGTGGCTGACCAGTCCGATGCGGGACAGGCAGACACAATTGCAGCGGTTGCAAGGGAAAATTGGTGGGTTGGGGTTGGGTGTTGGGTTTTTCCTCCTTTGCCTTTTGTCAGTGAGGTGGGCTCTGCGGTCTTCTTCAAAGGAGGCTGCTGCCCGCCAAACTGTGAGGCGCCAAGATGCACGGTTTGAGGCGTTATCAGCCCACTGGCGGTGGTCAATGTGGCAGGCACCAAGAGATTTCTTTAGGCAGTCCTTGTACCTTTTCTTTGGTGCACCTCTGTCACGGTGGCCAGTGGAGAGCTCGCCATATAATACGATCTTGGGAAGGCGATGGTCCTCCATTCTGGAGACGTGACCCATCCAGCGCAGCTGGATCTTCAGCAGCGTGGACTCGATGCTGTCGACCTCTGCCATCTCGAGTACCTCGACGTTAGGGGTGTGAGCGCTCCAATGGATGTTGAGGATGGAGCGGAGACAACGCTGGTGGAAGCGTTCTAGGAGCCGTAGGTGGTGCCGGTAGAGGACCCATGATTCGGAGCCGAACAGGAGTGTGGGTATGACAACGGCTCTGTATACGCTTATCTTTGTGAGGTTTTTCAGTTGGTTGTTTTTCCAGACTCTTTTGTGTAGTCTTCCAAAGGCGCTATTTGCCTTGGCGAGTCTGTTGTCTATCTCATTGTCGATCCTTGCATCTGATGAAATGGTGCAGCCGAGATAGGTAAACTGGTTGACCGTTTTGAGTTTTGTGTGCCCGATGGAGATGTGGGGGGGCTGGTAGTCATGGTGGGGAGCTGGCTGATGGAGGACCTCAGTTTTCTTCAGGCTGACTTCCAGGCCAAACATTTTGGCAGTTTCCGCAAAGCAGGACGTCAAGCGCTGAAGAGCTGGCTCTGAATGGGCAACTAAAGCGGCATCATCTACAAAGAGTAGTTCACGGACAAGTTTCTCTTGTGTCTTGGTGTGAGCTTGCAGGCGCCTCAGATTGAAGAGATTGGAGCAAATAAAACAACCACAACTCACTTTCCTTTGTATGAGGTATGAATGGAACTTGCACTGGGGTAGGATGTGTCACAAACACAGAATAACTTTATTACAATAATCATTTTTATAAGTTCGGGAACACAGCAACCAATTTGCAAACCAAACTCCCATAAACAAGAAGATACACTGCTTGAGAAATCTGATTTTAGACACTTTGACAGGGGGAAGAAAAAAGCTCCCTGTTCTATTTTGAAATATGATGTTTGGGTTTTTTAATGTGCATCTGAGGGACACTTGGATGTCAAATGTAACCTCTAATTTGAAAGTTTACTTCTCTGACAACTCAACAATGGTTTCGAAGAGCTGGCATGGTTGCAGGAGAGACTATATGGTAACATGACCAGTGCTGTCTTCCACACAGATGAACTCAGGAGGTCTGCACTCGTTTTGAGGGTAGGAACGAAAGGGTATGCAGTCATGCGATGCTGCCATCGAGGTTTGAAGGCTCAATTCCTGAAGTCGCAAAACAAGGTCCTAGCAAGGTACTGACTTGCTATACATTGCCAACGGCCAGGAGAGACCATCAATGACTACCTGCTGGATCTGTGGATGCTTGCTAAGAAGTGCAGGTACGAAGTGGCTACGTGCCATGTTCATGAAGAAGAACAGATCCGGGACACTCTAATTGCAGGAGTCCGCTCGATGTACAAGAGACAGTGAGTACTCGAGTCGGGTAAGAAGGACCTGGCATGTTGAACTGGCCAAATCATTGGAACAGATCAAGCTCGAGAACAATGACCTCGAAGCTAGTGAACTCGCTTACCCAGGTGACCACTTCCAAGAACCAGCTGCTCCCACTACCCCAGCCCTAATGGCTGCCCTTTCCAGTGATAGTGAGTGCTCCAACTCTAGGGAGTGCTTTTACTGTGACAAGAGCCAGCATCCCTGTCTAAAAATTCGGTGTGTTCCAGCTGTTAGAAGAAAGGACATTGGGTGAAGGTTTGCCACATGAGGGGAAGCCAGGGTAAGTCCATGGCATGCACCACTCCTGGATGCGATTCCAGCGCCAAGCCATCTGCTCCAAATTCACCCAATCCCACTTGCTGCACTACATGCTGACAGGGTGGCAGTGAGGAAACGGCACGAAAAGGCTCAGCAGCCATCTTACTGTGATTCAAATTCAATCTTGGTGCCATTGTTGTCAGAGGAAGGAGGGTGGCCATCTTACCGTGCCACAAGGTCGAGACCATCTTACTCACAGTCAACCCAGGACGGTTGGGGCCACTCGAGTGAGGAGTATGGAGTCTCCGGGGTCCTAGCCGCAAAGGTTCTTGATCAGAACAGGCCTCACTTATAACTCTAGCAAGTGTGTGTTCAGGACTAAACGTCTGGCTATCCTTGGCTACATGGTGGAGAATCGCATCATTGGCGCTGATCCCGATAGGATGTGTTCCCTGTTCCCAGGACCACGAAAGCTTTGAGGAGATACCTGGTCTTTTTCCTCATGTTGTCCAGTGGCTCCTTCAATAAGCTAATAAGGTTCACCCTCTCTTAAAAAAGCCACTATTTTTCCCCTCTTGGCTGAAGCCCAAACGGCTTTTAACTTCCTCTGAAATCACATTGTGAAAGCCGCCATGCATGCAGTGGACAAGAATGTACCTTTCCAAGTGGAAAGCGATGGTTCGGCTGTAGCTCTGGCTGCTACCCTCAACCAGGCGGGTGGGTTGGTTGCATTTTTTTTCTCAGACATTATAAGGCCACGGAGCTCCGGAACCCATCGGTGAAAAGGAGGCTCAAGCCATTGTAGAAGCCATGAGGCTCTGGAGACATTACCTGGCTGGTAGGAAATTTACACTCTGCACTAACCAGGGCTCTGTGGCATTCATGTTTAATAATGTCAAGAGGGGCAAAATCAAAAATGAAAAGATTGCTAGGTGGAGAGTTCATTCTCCACCTACACTTATGACATTGCCTATCGGCCAGGAGCCCTTAATAATCCTCCAGATGCCTTATCCAGAGGAAGCTATGCCTCTGCACACACCGGCCAACTGTGGTCTCTGCATAATGACCTCTACCATCCAGAGGTTACCCACATAGCTCATTTTGTCAAGGTGCGCCATCTGACCAACTCTATGGAAAGCATTAGGGAAATGACCAGGTCTTGCCAGGTATGCGCGGAGTGTAAGTTGTATTTCTGCCATCCCACAAATGTGCACCTGATCAAGTCATCCAGACCCTTCAAATGGCTCAGTGTCGATTTTAAGGGACCTCTCCCGTCCATGAATGGGAACACTATCTTCCTCTCAATTATTGATGAGTACACCTGCTTTCTGTTCGCCATTCCATATCCAGACACATCCACTTTGTCAGTCATAAAGGACCTAGATTCCATTTTCGCCTCATTCAAATATCCCCTCTATATTCATAGCGACTGGGGCTCATCCTTTATGAGTGACAAACTATGTCAGTACCTGCTGGTGAGGGGCATCACATCCAGCAAGACTACGAGCTACAACCCCGCGGGGGAATGGGCAGGTTGAAAAGCAAAGCGCCGTGGTCTGGAAGGCTATCAAACTGGCCCTCAAGTCAAGAGGCCTTCCAGACTCACACTGGCAGGAAGTCCATTCCATTCTGTCTCTACTATGTACAGTGACCAATGTTACTTCTCACGAGCTCCTATTCAATTTCAAAAGAAGGTTGGCATCGGGAATTACACTCCCAACCTGGCTCACCACTTCTGGTCCAGTCTTTCTCAGGAAGCATGTGAGGAGAATCAAGACTAACCCCCTGATGGAAAGGGTGAAACTGCTTCATGCCAATCCCACGTACGTCTCTGCATCTTTTTTCAGTGTTCAGCAAAAGTGCCAGTAAATGTTCAACCGCAGATGATAAGCAGCAAAATATAGCACCAAACCATGTAAGGTGTTTTTTTCTCAAAAAAAGCGCGTGGCTGAAACTGCTGTAACGGCAGCACTGCTGCTGGTGTGGACCTGCAGGGACCTACCACCCAGTCCTACTGCTCTTGGCTCTGTACAGGCTTTAAACTGCCATTTAAAGGAGCCGAAGGTGGGGTCTGGGCCCAAGATGGTGGCGTCCATTTTCAGCCACAGAGGGTTGTAGATTCTGGCGGAGCAGTGGACTGACGCGGGGCACCTGTAACAGAGAAAACCCTGTCCCCTCCCCCACCAGAGAAAGAGAAGCAGAGGAGATGACCCTAAGGATGGCAACCATGGTGATGGATCAGCGAGGGGCTCTGTGACTGAAAGACACCCACAAGCGGTGAACTGTTGGCGACTTACAGGTTAGGAACCCACTTAGGCTGCGGGCTTCTGATTTACTATGCTGCACGCATTCTTGTTGAACACGATGCCATTCGCTATCCACTTCAGCAAGCATACAATGGGCCTAACCAAGTCATCTATTGCCAGCCCAAAAGTGATGTGATCCATTGGGATGGAAATATGACACTGTATCTGTTGACTGTTTAAAGTCAGCATACGTCGAACAGCTGACTACACCCCCCCACCCACTAAACCAGTGAAGGCACAAGACTACAATCGTCCTGTTAATTACCACCCACACTTCAGTATCAGGTGAAATCAGACCAGACAGTCAACCTGCCAGAGCATTATGTGGTGGAACAGATCCAGACAGTCGCCACCTCACATATCTCAAAGGCTGTGGTGGGGGTGGGGGGTAGAGTGTGGCTGTTGTGGCCGCATGCCCATACGTGCTTTGTGTAGGGCCATTGCTGCTGGGGAATCACCGGAGGCTACACTCAGGAGCCCACATATGCCTGCACAGGCTGATGAGAGCAGGGACAGCGTTGTGGTCACGTGCGGGAATCGGTGAATAAAGCTGCGCAGGGTGGGGTTAGAATGGAGAGTGAGGCTTGAACGGAGTCCTGTTGAATAAAGAAGATATGACGTGGCTTGTTGAGTTTAATAGCGTTTAACCCATTATTTTTGTGATGAGATTAAGTGGTTTCTACAAGTCAACAGATACTCAGTGACTCTGAGGGGACTCTCTTTTGCTTCTCGTTCTCTGACTGTAAAGGGCGCTAGGCAATGCTAGTGGCAAATCTTTGTCTGTTCACAGACTAAAGGTAATTTTATGTAATATATTTCTGTTTTATTACATGACAATAGACTATAAGTCAGAGGAGTAGGAATTCAGGCCATTGGTTCTCCCCGCCTTTTAATCACAAGCTGGTCCATTTTCCCACTCAGCCCCATGCCCAGCATTTTCCCCATAACCATTGATGCCCTGGCTAATCAGGAACCTTCAAATAGTATCTGGTCTGATGTTAGAATGCTAGAAGTTAACTTGCCTGAACCAACAAAGAGAAACTGGATAGACTCAAAGAGCCAAGCAGCATCTCTGGAGAGAAAGGGGTTTTTGAGAAAAGGGATCCTGACCTGAAAAGTTGACTGTCCATTTCTTTCCACGGATGCTGCCTGACCTGTTGAGTCCCTCTTGCTTCTCTAGGCTTGTTCAAGATTCCAGCTCTGCTGCTCTTGTTTCTTTAATCCTACTCGTGTCTGTTTCACTTATTCACTCCAAGTTAAAGTGGTTTGGCATTCAACATATTGAGGCTTATCAAGACAAATTAAAACACCTCATCAAGATGGCTTGTCTCCACTTCCATCACACTGACTTTCTCTTAGCTGAAGAAACCTTAATTCTTGTGTGTTTTGTCTAAACCTCGAGGGACTTCATGGTAGTCTTCCTAATTTGCACCCTCCACAAACTTCAGGCACCTTCTTTTGCAACATCCCATTTTTTTAACATCACCCATTCACTTGCTTTTTAGTTCTCTTTTGGGATCTAAACCATACTGCCCATCCCAAATTGCCCTTAATCATGCCCATGCACAATCGAAGCTGGGGTGACTGCTGGGGAAGTGGAGCAACTCATCTAGGCTGTGGTCGAGGGTGACTTGACAGAGACTATTGGAGGAGAATAATGTCTCCCTTGCCAGGATCATGGAGGTGGTTTGCTCCATAGAAGGGGCAGCTCACCACGTAGAGGCTTTCGATGCTCGCCTCACCCATCTTTCAGCCTGGCTGATGCCAATGACAGCAGTTGCTGAGGGGCCCCACATGGAAGAGATGAACACCACTGCTGATGCAATCCGCCACTGTAAGCACTGCGCATCCCGTTGTGGGTCAGACAGTTGCTTCTGAAAGAACTGCCCTGCGAGGAACTCGCATTGCTCCTGATGCGGTAAGAAAGGCCACTTCATTAAAGTGTGCCTCTTCAAACCCACCAGGAGCCCTGCGGCCCTCCATGACCAACCAAGAGCCCCTCCATGACCAACCAAGAGCCCCTCCATGACCAACCAAGAGCCCCTCCTGACTCTCTGGGTGCCCCCACGTGTGAATACCGAGCAGCGCCATTACGATGTCACTTCCAGCCCAGCTGTCCAACCACAATGCTGCCATGTGCTCACTATGGGCACTGACATCTTTCATCGTCTAATTTCCACCTGCACTGATGACATCACATCGACCAGCACAGATGATGTCACTTCTGGCTGGGTCACCAAACCATGCTGACACCACGTACATCTGCTGGATGCCGCCATCATGGGCCAGCCGACCCTCATCCACCCCCAACTCACCCGACTCGCCAACCAGACGACGTGGTCAACACGCGCATGTACAAAACTGCGCACTTGTTGCACTCCACACTCCTGCAAACAACCACTGGCCGCTATTGGCCACAACCGCTATTTGGAGCAGCGACTCGGACCCTGAGGCAGTCCTCGCATCCACCGCGCTAATGAAGGGCATTCTCTACAGACACAGGCATTGCTGTCAACGGGAAGGTAATAAAATGCCTGTTTGATAGCAGTAGTACTGAGAGCTTTGTGCACCTGAATATGGTCTGGTCAATGAAACTCAAAGTATAACCAGCGAACTTTGCTATCACTTTCACATCCCAGGACCAATCCATTATGACACTCGGGTGCTGCTCGATGAACTTGACAGCAGTGCGGGGGAGGGAGGGGGTGGGGAGATATACCAAGGTTCCAGGCACTGGTCATGTCCAAGCTCTATGCCTCGAGTATCTGGGACTAGACTTCAAGTGTCACCTCCACAGTCTGCATCCTCTACATCAGGGGTGTCAAACTCAAATTCACCGAGGGCCAAAATTAAAAACATGGACTAAGTCGAGGGCCGAACTAAATATTTATTGAAAATTTTCAACAACATCTGCATGTTTTCTCTCAACATATGTAATGTTAAACTTTTTCTTATTAAAATAAATGTTTAATAATAGTTTTGGTTAAACTCTTTCCATAAGAAGCATTAACAAATAAGAAATAAAATATTCAATAAATATTTCTCTCTAGCCTTTAAGCCAAGGATCGCACGTTGCCGAGAAGCATGCCAGGGAGCGGAGGTCTGCAGGGAGCCCTCCCCAGCCCAGCCAGCAAACCTGAGCGGCATCCCCCCCCTGCCCCCTCTCCCTCCTCCGCCCCCACCTCCGCCTGCCACAACCTTCGCCAACAACCCAAGGAGTCCCCGCTGGTCTCGCCATCTCACCGGGAATACCGTGAGAGCGGTGGAACTCGTCCGCGACCTCCACCCCAGCAAAAAAGTCCGATGCCCAGCACAACCCACCCACAGATGAAGCTCAAGGAGACGCGGAGGTGACCCACCACGTCCAGCCACATGGAGCTAGGCGGCAGGTCCGTTGGAGCTAGGCGGCGGGTCCGTTGGAGCTAGGCGGCGGGTCCGTTGGAGCTAGGCGGCGGGTCCGTTGGAGCTAGGCGGCGGGTCCGTTGGAGCTAGGCGGCGGGTCCGTTGGAGCTAGGCGGCGGGTCCGTTGGAGCTAGGCGGCGGGTCCGTTGGAGCTAGGCGGCGGGTCCGTTGGAGCTAGGCGGCGGGTCCGTTGGAGCTAGGCGGCGGGTCCGTTGGAGCTAGGCGGCGGGTCCGTTGGAGCTAGGCGGCGGGTCCGTTGGAGCTAGGCGGCGGGTCCGTTGGAGCTAGGCGGCGGGTCCGTTGGAGCTAGGCGGCGGGTCCGTTGGAGCTAGGCGGCGGGTCCGTTGGAGCTAGGCGGCGGGTCCGTTGGAGCTAGGCGGCGGGTCCGTTGGAGCTAGGCGGCGGGTCCGTTGGAGCTAGGCGGCGGGTCCGTTGGAGCTAGGCGGCGGGTCCGTTGGAGCTAGGCGGCGGGTCCGTTGGAGCTAGGCGGCGGGTCCGTTGGAGCTAGGCGGCGGGTCCGTTGTATCGGCGCCGCTGTGAATATCTAATTAACTTTCCCGCTAACTATATCGGTGACTGCTGTGCCTGCTGTGGAAGTGCTAAAAACTACTATGGTAGTACTTGCTGCTGTGCATGTGCTATACTTGCGCGGCGGCCAGCGGGCCAACTCTAATATATATTTAATATGATCTTGCGGGCCAAATATAATTATTGGCCCGCGGGCCAGAGTTTGACATGTGTGCTCTACATGGTCAGCAAGATAGCCCAGTACTGGGTTTTCTCCATGATTGACCTGAAGTCGGCCTATCACCAATTAAATTGTGAGCGCTGCTGTGCCAATAATTCTGATGGAAAGTCCACAGACTACAACAAGCTTTAATTAGCTTAAACCATACACACTAGGTCTCAATACGCTGCTGGCTCTACGTGTTTGACTGTTCCCAAAGGGGCCGGCTCGAGTCTTTATATGGGCCAGTGATTGACAGCAGACAGGTGGGGCCAACCTGCCAGGTTGCCAACCTGCAGGTACAATGGTTTCCCCCTGCAGTAGGCTGGTAGGAGTGCAGCCAGTGTAGCAGTTGTATCACCACAGTGGGTTTTCCCTGGGGGCTCGGTTTCCTCCCACCATTTGAAACATATATAGTTAATTGGTGGTAAATTGGGTGTCATGGACTCATGGGCCGAAATAGCCTGTTACCATGCTGTATGTCTAAATTAAAATAAATTTAAAAAAAAGGATAAGTGGAGGAAGGTTGATTCCACTTGCAGATGAGTTTAAAACGTAGTCTCAAGATTCAGAGGAATTGATTTAAAACCGAGATGAGGAGAAACTTCTTTTCCCAAGTGCAGTGAATCTGTGAACTACTCTGTCCAGTGAAGCAGTAGAGGCTGCCTTGTTGAATATATTGAAACATAACTGAGATAAATTTTTGCACAATGGGGCCATTAAGGATCATAGGCAACAGGTGGGTTATAAACACAGTTGACTGCAGGAGCTGAAATCTGCAGCCAGACAAAGGGAGGGAGAGGCAAGGAAAGCAAAGGAACCATGGAGGAAGATGAGTCGCACAGTGGAGTGTGTGATTAGAAGACAAAGGCTGTCAGGTGGATCCATAGTCAGATCAGCCATCATCTTATTTAATAGCAGGGAAGGGTTGATGTGCCATATGGTCTCCACCTACTCCTATTCCTCATGTTAAGAACCAGATTCTTTTTCAATTGTTACCCATTTCATTGCCCCAGGGTTTTTTTTTTAAAGATGCCCAATGAATGTGTCAGGAAGTTCCTGTGGATCAGTAAAATGGCTAGAATCTCTATGGAAAAGTTGATGTGAGACTATAATTTGGGGGGGCTTAAAATTACCTGAGTTCAAAAAATATTACTGGGCAGCCCAGGCAAGGTTTATTGCCTCACTCTTCGAGGGAGGGCCTCCCCCAGCCCCTGGGCACAAATTGAACTACATGTGGTAAGTGAGAAGATAACAGGAGAGTTTATGTAAATGGGACACAAAATTAATTTCAATAAAAATAGATATCCCCATACTAAAGCATGCTCTACAGATGTGGCAAAGAATAAAGCAATGTATTGGATTGAAGGTGGGGATAAACCCACAGCGTCCTTGACCCAGAACAACTTAATACCCTTGACTGGGAAATAACATCCTGGTCATCTGGTGCCAGAAAGGGATCAGGTGTTTCGGGGATTGTTATGAGCAAAGGCAGATCATGTCACTCGAGTAATTGAGGAACAAATTCTTCTTCTTTGGTTTGGCTTCGCGGACGAAGATTTATGGAGGGGGTAAAAAGTCCACTTCAGCTGCAGGCTCGTTTGTGGCTGACAAGTCCGATGCAGGACAGGCAGACATGGTTGCAGCGGCTGCAGGGGAAAATTGGTTGGTTGGGGTTGGGTGTTGGGTTTTTCCTCCTTTGCCTTTTGTCAGTGAGGTGGGCTCTGCGGTCTTCTTCAAAGGAGGTTGCTGCCCGCCAAACTGTGAGGTGCCAAGATGCACAGTTTGAGGCGATATCAGCCCACTGGCGGTGGTCAATGTGGCAGGCACCAAGAGATTTCTTTAGGCAGTCCTTGTACCTTTTCTTTGGTGCACCTCTGTCACGGTGGCCAGTGGAGAGCTCGCCATATAACACGATCTTGGGAAGGCGATGGTCCTCCATTCTGGAGACGTGACCTACCCAGCGCAGCTGGATCTTCAGCAGCGTGGACTCGATACTGTCGACCTCTGCCATCTTGAGTACTTCGACGTTAGGGATGAAAGCGCTCCAATGGATGTTGAGGATGGAGCGGAGACAACGCTGGTGGAAGTGTTCTAGGAGCCGTAGGTGATGCCGGTAGAGGACCCATGATTCGGAGCCAAACAGGAGTGTGGGTATGACAACGGCTCTGTATACGCTTATCTTTGTGAGGTTTTTCAGTTGGTTGTTTTTCCAGACTCTTTTGTGTAGTCTTCCAAAGGCGCTATTTGCCTTGGCGAGTCTGTTGTCTATCTCATTGTCGATCCTTGTATCTGATGAAATGGTGCAGCCGAGATAGGTAAACTGGTTGACCGTTTTGAGTTTTGTGTGCCCAATGGAGATGTGGGGGGGCTGGTAGTCATGGTGGGGAGCTGGCTGATGGAGGACCTCAGTTTTCTTCAGGCTGACTTCCAGGCCAAACATTTTGGCAGTTTGCGCAAAACAGGACGTCAAGCGCTGAAGAGCTGGCTCTGAATGGGCAACTAAAGCGGCATCGTCTGCAAAGAGTAGTTCACGGACAAGTTTCTCTTGTGTCTTGGTGTGAGCTTGCAGGCGCCTCAGATTGAAGAGACTGCCATCCGTGCAGTACCGGATGTAAACAGCATCTTCATTGTTGAGGTTCTTTCATGGCTTGGTTCAGCATCATGCTGAAGAAGATTTTTGAAAAGAGGGTAGGTGCTAGAACACAGCCTTGCTTCACGCCATTGTTAATGGAGAAGGGTTCAGAGAGCTCATTGCTGTATCTGACCCGACCTTGTTGGTTTTCATGCAGTTGGATAATCATGTTGAGGAACTTTGGGGGACATCCGATGCGCTCTAGTATTTGCCAAAGCCCTTTCCTGCTCATGGTGTCGAAGGCTTTGGTGAGGTCAACAAAGATGATGTAGAGTCCTTTGTTTTGTTCTCTGCACTTTTTTTGGAGCTGTCTGAGGGCAAAGACCATGTCAGTAGTTCCTCTGTTTGCGCGAAAGCCGCACTGTGATTCTGGGAGAATATTCTTGGCGATACTAGGTATTATTCTATTTAGGAGAATCCTAGCGAAGATTTTGCCTGCAATGGAGAGCAGCGTGATTCCCCTGTAGTTTGAGCAGTGTGATTTCTCGCCTTTGTTTTTGTACAGGGTGATGATGGTGGCATCACGAAGGTCCTGAGGCAGTTTTCCTTGGTCCCAACAAAGCTTGAAAAACTCATGCAGTTTGGCATGCAGAGTTTTGCCACCAGCCTTCCAGACCTCTGGGGGGATTCCATCCATACCTGCTGCTTTTCCACTTTTCAGTTGTTCGATTGCCTTATATGTCTCATCCTGGGTGAGGACCTCATCTAGCTCTAGCCTTAGGGGCTGTTGAGGGAGCTGGAGCAGGGCAAAATCTTGGACTGAGCGGTTGGCACTGTAAAGAGATTGGAAGTGTTCTGACCATCGGTTGAGGATGGAGATCTTATCGCTGAGGAGGACTTTGCCGTCTGAGCTGCGCAGCGGGCTTTGGACTTGGGGTGAGGGGCCGTACACAGCCTTTAGAGCCTCGTAGAAACCCCTGAAGTCGCCAATGTCCGCGCTGAGCTGGGTTCATTTGGCGAGGCTAGTCCACCACTCATTTTGGATCTCCCGGAGCTTGCGCTGAAGATGGCTGCATGCGCGACGGAAGGCTTGTTTCTTCTCTGGACAGGACGGCTTTGTAAGGTGAGCCTGGTGGGCAGCTCGCTTCTTTGCCAGCAGCTCCTGGATTTCCTGGCTGTTTTCGTCGAACCAGTCCTTGTTTTTCCTGGAGGAGAAGCCCAGTACCTCTTCAGTGGATTTCAGTATAGTAGTCTTCAACTGATCCCAGAGGGATCACGGGTCCGTGAGGCGGGTTGCATCGTCGAGCTTTGCTTTGAGGTTTGCCTGGAAGTTTCCTCTCACTTCGTCTGACTGCAGGTTTCCAACATTGAACCTCTTTCTGGGGGCTTTACCGTTCCTGGGCTTTGGCTTGAAGTGAAGGTTGAGCTTGCAGCGAACCAGCCGGTGGTCAGTGTGGCATTCCGCGCTGGGCATGACCCTGGTGTGGAGCACATCTCGTTTGTCACTTTCTCGCACCAGGATGTAGTCCAGGAGGTCCCAGTGTTTGGATCGCAGATGCATCCAGGTAGTCTTAAGGCTGTCCCTCTGCTGAAAAAGGGTGTTTGTAATGACAAGCCGCTGTTCTGCGCATAGCTCCAACAGGAGGCGCCCATTGTCGTTGCACTTGCCGACGCCATGCTTGCCCAGGATTCCTGGCCAGGTTTCTGAGTCTTTGTCGACGCGAGCGTTGAAGTCGCCAAGGATGACAACCTTGTCGGCTGTAGGGGTGCGTTGGATGAGGTTGCGCAGGTCAGTGTAGAACTTGTCCTTTTCTGCTGGTTCCGCCTGGAGGGTTGGAGCATAGACACTGATGAGGGTGATGTGACGCTTGTTTTGAAGGGGGAGTCGCATGGACATGATTTGGTCCGAGTGGCCTGTCAGAAGGTTTTCGAGTTTGGAGGAAATGAAGTTCTTGACCATGAAGCCTACACCAGATAGGCGTCGTTCATCCGAAGGCTTGCCAGACCAGTAGAGTGTGTAGCCCACGCCGCGTTCTTGGAGGCTGCCTACATCTGCCAGGCGGACTTCACTGAGAGCGGCTATGTCGATGTCAAGTCTGAGGAGTTCATGTGCAATGAGGGCAGACCGACGTTCAGGTCGGTGGCTGTCAGCCTTGTCTAGCATGGTTCTGATGTTCCAGCATGCTAGCTTGAGTTTGTGAGCATCTTTTGAGGGGGAGGACGTGGAGGGGGAGGACGTGGAGGGGGAGGACGTGGAGGGGGAGGACGTGGAGGGGGAGGACGTGGAGGGGGAGGACGTGGAGGGGGAGGACGTGGAGGGGAGGACGTGGAGGGGGAGGACGTGGAGGGGGAGGACGTGGAGGGGGAGGACGTGGAGGGGGAGGACGTGGAGGGGGAGGACGTGGAGGGGGAGGACGTGGAGGGGGAGGACGTGGAGGGGGAGGACGTGGAGGGGGAGGACGTGGACCTGTCCTCGGGCCTGCGCAAAGGAGCTTTTAGGTGGAGTGCAGCACGCGCAGTACTGGCCCCACCCTTTACACCCATGGTTCGTGTGCCGTGGCCAAGCGAGCTGGGATGTGGCAGCGAGGTCCTTGGGTCGTAGGTTTTATATTGAGGAATTGAGGAACAAATACAATTTGTCTAATAGAACATTCTTCTACTATCTACAAATAAGTTCTTTTTTAAAAGAAAATGTCTATGACCCTACCTAGATGTAGTAATATGGAGATTCAAATTCGACAAGGGAATATGTGTAAATTTACCTCCAAGATTTATTACATATTCAAAAGTGAGAGCCTGAAGCCGGGCTTACATAGGTCGAGGGAGAGATGGGAGTTGGACTTGGGCACAACAATCAGTGAAGAGTGGTGGTAAGACCTGTCTGGACAGTGTGACTGGGGTCATTAAGGCCAGATACAGGTTGGTGCAATACAACTTCTTGCACCAGCTGTACCTCACACCACAAAATTTACATAAATCAAAGTCTGAAATTTCAGAAATGTGTTTTAGGTGTGGTGTAGAGATTGGAACCTTTGTCCACTCCACTTGGCTATGTACAAGGGTGAAATCCTTCTGGGAGGACCTGCGGAGCATTCTGAAAAAAATTACAAAGGTGGATTTTTTACAAGATCTGGGATTTTATCTTCTGGCAGATATTGTGGGCATGAGTTTTAGACTGTTCAAATACCAAATTCAGTTCGTGGAGGGCGCATTGGCAGACTCCATGAAGTGTATAACAGTTACGTGGAAGTCTGACTCCCAATTAAATACCACACGATGGAATATGGAAATGCAGAGTTGCATTCCCCCGGAGAAAATCATGTACAATCTAAGGAAGAAATTGGACACATTCCTATATGAAATACGTCGGTACACAGATTTGACTAGTTCCCTCCCCTTTAAATTATGGGTACTGTAACAATCCGTCCCATCAGGGAAATGAGTGGGATTAAGAAAGTAAAACATGACACAGACTATGTGCTTTTCTAGTTTTTCATTTTTTTCCCTTACCTTTTGTTATTTAGTCAACCTACTTGTTTTACTTAGGTTTCTGCAGGCTTTTTCCCAGGTTTTTGTAGGGGTCGTGAACCCCACTAGTATTTGTATCTGAATAATTTATTATGACCGCATGTATTGGGGTCAGGAGGTGGGGTGGGTGGGGGGAGGTTGGTAAATACAGGCTCTTGTGTTATAGGAGTGTTGAAAGGAATTGTATTGGTTGTTGAATTTTTATGAGTGTATGAAAATCTAAAAATAAAATATTCAAAAAATGAACCACTTCCTTGAACTACTGCATCCATTTTGATGTGGATGAACCTATAGTGCTGTTGGGGAGGAACTTCCAGGTTTTAGACCTAGAAATGGTGATATGTTTCCACGTCAGGATAGTATTGGACTGGGAGGGGAACCTGCCATTAATGGTGCTCTCTATTTGCTCACTGCCTTTGTCCTCCACCTGGTAGAGGGGATAGGTTTAGGAGGAGCTGTTTAAGTGGCTCAGGTGAGTCATCACTGTGCTTTTTGTGGATGGTTCAGCAGCCATGGCGCATAGAGATTTTTCTATCAATGCAATACTTTGGTTGATCTTATGGCAAAGTCTGGTTGCTTTTCTTAAAAAAATAACTTCAATTAATTAAGTGTATATAAATTCCTCCTGGGATGTGAACTCATCATTCTGGCTTGTGGAGCTTCTCGGGCTGATAACTTAGCCACTGTGCCATCTGCTATCCTGTGGCTTTTGCAGGTTTTCAGATTGACATCTCCAAATTCCTGGCCTTTATGTTGAGGCCTCTTGCACATCCCATTTAACTGCTCCATATCGGTGGTCATCAAGCAGTCAGGTGCTGAGTTCTGAGTTGTTCTTGCTTTTTTCCTCCTTAAACCCCCACTCTTCATCTCTCACTCATCTGTTAGACACTCCTTAAAACCCTCCTCTGGCCAATCTTTAGTTACCTGTCCTAAAGTCTCTGGCCACCATCATAAAATCAAATTTATTATTTAACATCTCCAACCCGATGAAATAGCATCTCTCCACACCATGGTGCCCACACATACAGAGTACATAAAAATCAAATAAATAACCAAAATAAGTATCTAAATATTTGGGATGACTTTCATAGTTACAGGATACTATTCATCAGTCTCACAGCTACGGGAAGATGCTATTCCCCAGCCTGGTAGTCCAGATTTTGATCCTCCTGCACCACCCACCACCTTTTTGATGGTATTGGGTGGAAGATGCTGTGTGCTGCATTGAAAGGGTTTTCTAGAATTCCATGAGCCTTATTTAGACAAGCTCCCAGTAAATGTTGTCAATAGAGGAAAAGGAGACCCCAGTGTCCCCAACTTCCATGCCACTCGATGATGCAGCCAGCTAGGATGCTCCCAATTGTGCTCCTGTGAAAGGTTGTCAAGATGGGGGCCGGTAGCCCTTGTCATCCACAGCCTTATGAAGTGTAGGCATTGATCCATATTCCTGACTAATGAGGAGGTGTTGTGAGTCCAGGATAGGTCGACCTTTATATGCACACCTTAAAATAATAAGGAAACTGTTGGCCAATGCAATAGACAATAGACAATATCACAGCTCCAGCAGTATGGGTTCAATCCCGACTTCGGATGCTGTCTGTGTGGAGTTTGTGAGTTTGTCCTAGGGTGCTCCGGTTTCCTCCCGTATCTCAAAGTTGTGCTGGTTTGGAAGTTAATTGACCACTGTGAGTCATCCCTAAAGTCAATGGTTAAGGAGTTGATCATTATACAAAAGAGAAGAGATTACAGGGAAGCAAATGGGGGTACGTATTGACTTTGGGAATGGGAAGTCAACCTTACATGGTTAGCACATAAATGCAGCTGGTAATACAATAATAAAATAAAACTGTAGGGTGTAGTTTTACAGTAAGTCAAAGAATGCAGAGATTAGATAAGAGTACAGTTAAACAGTGCAAGAGCATCATCTTTGACTAATGAGAGATCCATTGAAGAACCTGATAACAGCAGGAAAGAAACTATTCTTGAATCTGGAGGTTTCTGTTTTCCAGCTCGTGTATCTTCCGGCAGTGGAAAGGGGGACACCGAGATTGGCAGATTTCCCCAGACAGCGGTAAGTGTAGACAGAGTTGATGGAAGGGAAGGTCGGTTTGCAAGATGACCTGTGCTGTGTTCACAGCCCTCTGCATTTTCTTGGATACAGCATTTTCAGTGCCAATCTGTGATGCATCTGGGCAGCAGGAATGCAGTGCTGCTTGAGCACTATTCCAGCTTCTCCATATAAAGAAAGGTCAATGCACCTAAGTACAAGCATTGCATGCTCAGTGGGAAGGAGAGCTACGTTGTCTGAGGTGCTGGCTTTTAGAGGAGCTTCATAGCCAAAATCCCATCTGACTTCTCAAAAGCTGGCAAGCTATACTGTGTCCTTCAATCTGATTGTATGATTGGATGTGCTGCATGCAAATTTTTGTCACGAGTCCTACATTATAACTGTTAATGTGTGTTATATTATTTTAAGATTTTTTAGAAGGGTTCAAAAGTACACTAGAAATGAATGTTCGTTATTGAGAGGAATCAAAATATACAGTAGAAGTCCGAAAATCCAGACTGCTCAGGGATTAGGTTGGTTTGGATTTTCTGGATTCTCGAACAGTACTTTTAAAATTTCAAATTTAAGGAGGAGTAAAGCTGTACTGCTTGTGAGGAAAGACTTACAGCGTCTACTGTATCTGCTGCATGGACTCTGCAATTTCATATAACCATATAACCGTTTACAGCACGGAAACAGGCCATGTCGGCCCTTCAAGTCTGTACCGGTTCACTAGCTCCTCCGCAAACTCCTGAGGAAGTAGAGGCTTTCTTCATGATGTGGCATTCTTCTCCCACATGTAAATAATGCAGAAAAACTATTTAAAGAATCATTTTCATTATATTTATTTTTAGAAAATATTTTCAAAACTTTAATGACCTGAGATGATCCAATTTGGACACAAATACACATCACAAACACTGAACTTCTTTTCTGTTAATCTAATAGAGCAATGACCAATTACTTTAAAAACAGTTTCTTTGTGATAAGATTATTCTGCACCATATGCGCATGCATGACATCTTGAAGACTGAAGCTATGGTTCTGTTCCACAAATTTAATAACTATTTCCATGGACTTTTCTGCAGTAGCTTTTTTTTAATATCGTAAATTGAAGACTTTCTGATGTCTCATGTTTCCATTAGAACAGTATTCCTCACAACACATTCTAGTTTCTTAATAATTTCAAATTTGTCACTCAATTTCAATGTGTTCTTCCTCTTCACACCTCAAGTTTTATCTACTTTATGATCCATTATTTTGGGATTTTAAACATGTATGCTATATAGGGTCACTGCTGTGCATCTGCGGAGCTTACGCATGCACAAAAGCTCGCAGAATTTAAAAAGTTTAAGAGTTTTTGGAAAGTCTGGATTCGTGGGTGGTCTGGATTTCTGGCATCTGGATTTTTGGACCTACTGCATATATGATTCATTTGTATTCAATATAATTAAGGTTCTTTTTTTTAAGAATGACTGGAGAAAAGACTTTGTTGTTTCCCTATACTTACCAGTACCTGAAAACTTGCTTTGTTGTGCATTAATATGGAAAGATTACTGCTTGGATTACTGAGAAATGAGTTCTAGATTGATTGATTGCAAATTCCTCAGCCATTTTGGAGAACAATACAAATTCCACGAATATTACACAAGGCACAAATTCCTTACAGCTAGTTTCCTGTTTTATTTCTCTTTGTTACTTGTTACAGAATATAGAAATCTACAGCATATTACAGGCTCTTCAGCCTACAATGTTGTGGGTGCCACAGTTACCAAAGTTGCTATCGCAGCCACAGCAAAGCAAGAATGCGTACGTCTCCCTGTGATCTGTGCACATTTTCTCCTGGTGCTTGGGTTTCATCTCACTCTTCAAAACGTAGCTTACCGGTAAGTGAGTGTGTAACATAACTGATTGTACTCAGATTCAAGTGAGGAGTACAAACATGCTTTTAATCAATGGCCAGGAGTCACAATAGTCCTCCGGTGAATCTGAGGTAAGGCAGGAAAACCGGTGTTTATATTGGGGTAGGTGAGGGTGGAGCCAAGGGAGGAGCCGGCCATCTGAACAATACATAGACAGTGAATTCCAGTTCACTGCAGGGTGAAATTGGGTTCTCCATTCTCAACTATTAAACCTTTTCAAGCTCCTGTTATGAATTTGATGGAGGCCATTTACGATCTACAACTATCTCAGAAAGGTTTAATACCTTTTGCTAAAATCAAGGCAAAGTTTCATTGCATTGTCCCCATGTCTTTTTAATTTTATCCAATGAACTGAGAATCGCTGGTAGTGTGTTATACAGATGGCTGGCTCCGCCTCCATCTACCATATATAATCCTGGTTTCCTGCCTGTGGTGATATATTTCCTCCATTGTATAGAGTTATGATTGACTATTGTATATATGGAGCTGGCCCACCCACTGTTGACTCATACCCTATGACTCCTTCCCCGTGGACCTGGGCCATAAAAGTCGAGCCACCTCTCCCTTCCCGCCATCCCTATACCTGGATCCGGGTCACTAAGGTTCTTCTGTACATTAAAGCCTATCATTCCCTCAGCCTAATCTTTTTGGTTACTGGTAATGCACTATACTGCCTAAACCCTGAACCCCTCTGAAGACCACTGTAAGACCCTACCCTCAGTTATAAGCTAATAAAGGTGCATGTTCTCCCTCCAGTCGTGAGAGCTTTTATTCATGCTATAACTTTGTTAGCTTATTCCCTAAACAATGGAAGCACCACTCAAGGCAGATTTGCTACTGATAGACCCTCTGTCCCCCGATGCAGCTAAGGAGTTCACATACTGTTTAGACTGCTTCCAGGCCTATCTGAAAACCACCAAAAGCGTCTTCCACACCGATGAACTCAGAAGGTCTGCACTCATTTCGAGAATAGGAACGAAAGGGTATGTAGTCATCAGGGACTGAACTACATGTGATGCTACCATTGAGGCTTTGAAGGCTCAGTACCTGAAGTCGCAAAATGAAGTCCTAGTGAGGTACCGACTTGCTCTATGTCACCAACCACCAGGAGAGACCATCGATGACTACCTGCTGGATCTGTGGACGCGTTCCAAGAAGTGAAGGCATGAAGTGGATATGGGCTGCATTCATGAAAAAGAACAGATCCAGAACACTCTAGTTATGGGGGTCCGCTCGAGGTATATGAGGTAGTGACTGTTCGAGTCGGGTAAGAAGGACCTGGCTAACCACGTTGAACTGGCCAAATCATTAGAACAGGCCAAGCTCGAGAATGATGACCTTAAAGCTGGCGAGCTCGCTCACCCAGGTGACCCCTTCCAAGGACCGGCTGCTCCCACTACTCCAGCCCTAATGGCTGCCGCTTCCCATGCTAGTGAGCACTCCCACAATAGTGAGTGCTTTTTTCTGCAGCAAGAGTCAGCGTCCCCGATTGTGTTGCCTGACTAAAGACTCAGTGTGCTCCAGCTGTGGCAAAAAAGGACATTTGGCGAGAGTTTGCAGCACGAGGGGAATCCCAGGGTAAGTCTGCGGCCTGCACCGCTCCTGCATCTGACTCCAGCCTCAAGCTGTCTGCCTTGAATTCACCCAAACCCACCTACTTGCTGACGGAAGATGGCAATGAGGAAACGGCACAAAAAAGGCTTGGCAGCCATCTTGCCACGACTCAAATTCAAACTCGGTGCCATCATTGTCAGAAGAGGAAGGAGGGCGGCCATCTTGCTGCACCACTAGGTCGACGCCATCTTACCAACGAGCACCCAGGATGGTGGGGACCACTCGAGTGAGGAGTACGGATTCTCTGGGGTCTTAACCTCGATGGTTCTAGATCAGGACAGACCTCACCAGCTCAGCAACTCCATAGTGACTGTGAAGGTAAACAGACATTCCACTAAATGCCTAATCGACACGGGCTCTACTGAAAGCTTCATAAGCTCACGGACTGTGCAAGAATATAACCTAAAGATATATTCTTCCAATTATCGCATATTCCTTGTGTCTCAGTCACACTCTACACATATTCAACAACATTATATAGTACATTTGTTGTGGGGGGGGGGGCGGAATTTTGTAAGATATGCCTGTATTTACTTGATGAATTGTGTGATCCGGTGTTGTTGGATTTGGACTTCCTGTGTCACCTTAAAAACGTGACCTTGGAGTATTCTGCACCCTACCCCTTGTAACGGTTCGGAACGGAGGGCTTCTAAAATCAGAAACCACATGCAGCCTCTCCACACTGAAGTTTAACCCCCCCACCCTCCCGCCCCACCTCTCTTCCCAAATCTGTCCTCAGTTGCAAACCTATTGCTAACAGGAGCAGGAGGTACAGGACAGCAGACCGAGATTTTATACAGTCTGAGACACAATGGCTGCTCGACTAAGGTATCATTGAACCTAGAACCATCCTGTGGAAAGCGCAAGTGGTAGTGGTAAAAGAGAAAAACAAGTCCAGGCTATTAATTGACTATAGTCAAACCATTAATCAGTACATGGTCCTGGACTCATACTGCACCCCCCTCGAATTTCAGACATGATGAATGATATTGTGCAGAATCAGGTGTATTCAACCATTGACCTGAAAGCTGTTTATCACCAGCTGCCAATCTGTTCCGAGAACAACAGTCGTCTATCAATTCTGGAGGGTCTTTTGGTATCACTAACGGTGTTTCTATCTTCCACAGGCAGATGGGCAGAATGGTGGATGAGTATGGGTTGAAGGCTATCTTCCCCTATCTAGATAATGTCACCATCTATGGCCATACCTTGGAAGACCATGACGCCAACCTCCAGAGCTTTCTTCACGCGGCGAAAGCCCTGAACCCCACATAACTCTAATAAATGTGTGTTCAGGACTAAACATCTGGCTATCCTTGGCTACATGGTGGAGAATGGCATAATTGGCCCCGATCCCGATAGGATGTGCCCTCTGTTAGAGTTCCCCATTTCCCAGGACCACAAAAGCTTTGAGGAGATGCCTGGGGTTTTTCTCATATTATGTCCAGTGGATTCCTCAATATGCTGATAAGATTCGCCCTCTCTTAAAAGCCACGGTTTTCCCCATCTTGGGTGAAGCCCAAACATCTTTAAACTACCTCTGAAATCACATTGCGAAAGCCGCCATGCATTCGGTGGACGAGAATGTATCTTTACAAGTGGAAAGCGATGCTTCGGACATAGCCATGGCCGTTACCCTCAACCAGGCAGGCAGGTTGGTTGCATTTTATCTTGAACATTACAAGACCACAAACCTCGAAACCCATCTGTGGAAAAGGAGGCTCAAGCCATTGTAGAAGCCATGAGGCACTGGGGACACTACCTGGCTGGTAGGAAATTTACGCTCCTCGCTGACCAGCACTCGGTCACATTCATGTTTAATAATGTCAAAAATGGAAAAATCAAAAATGACAAGATTGCGAGGTGGAGGATCGAGCTCTCCACCTACAATTATGACATTGCCTATCGGCAATGATCCTCCTGATGCCTTATCCAGAGGAAGCTATGCCTCTGCACACCCCGGCCAACTGCGGTCTCTGCATAATGACTCTGCCATCCAGGGGTTACCCGCATGGCTCATTTTGTCAAGGCGCACAATCTGCCCTACTCCATGGAAAACGTCAGGGAAATGACCAGGTCATGCCAGGTCAGCTTGGAGTCCAAGCCGCACTCCTGCCGTCCCACAAAGGTGCACCTGATCAAGTCATCCAGGCCCTTTGAATGGCTCAGTGTTTATTTTAAGGGTCCTCTCCCCTCCACAAATGGGAAAACTTTCTTCTTCTCTATCATTGATGGGTTCTCCCACTTCCTGTTCACCATCCCACATCCAGACACGTCCACTCCGTCAGTCATAAAGGCCCTAGATTCCATTTTTCCACTTTTCGGGTATCCCAGCTATATTCGTAGCGACCGGGGCTCATCTTTTATGAGTGACTAGCTACGTCAGTATCTGCTGATGAGGGGCATCGCATTCAGCAGGACTACGAGCTACAACCCCCGGGGGAATGGGCAGGTTGAAAAAGAAAATGCCACGGTCTGTAAGGCTATCAAACTGGCCCTCAAGTCAAGAGACCTTCCAGACTCATGCTGGCAGGAAGTTCTTCCTATGATTCTCCATCCCATCCAGTCGCTACTACGTACTGTGACCAATGTTACTCCTCACAAGCTCCAATTCAATTTTGGAAGAAGGTCGGCATCGGGAACCACACTCCCAACCTGCTTGCCACTCGTGGTCCAGTCCTTCTCAGGAAGCATGTGAGGAGTCGCAAGACCGATCCCCTGGTGGAAAGGGTGAAACTGCTCCACGCCAATCCTATGTGGAGTACCCAGATGGCAGGGAGGACATCATCTCCGTCAGGAACCTGGCACCTGCCAGAACAGAGGGTCCATTACCGTAAGTGCCCAGTGAGCTACTTAACTCATTCCCACCACCCCCAGTCAGGGCCTCAGAGAATCCAGTTCAGGAGGAAAGTGGATCATCCTCCACTGTAGAGCCAGAGACCCTGCCCGCCACTCCTCCCCCACAGGGGGACCAGGAGACTCAAGGAGCCTAAGCCCTTCCCCTGCTTAGGTACTCCACCAGAATCTCCAGACCCCTCCCAGACCACTTAAATTTGTAAATAATTGAATATTTTATTGAATTTTTTTTTTCTGAATCTATGTTCTCTGTCTTCATCCACGGACCCTAAATTCTGCAGGAAGGGGTGAATGCAGTGAACTGGGATTCACTGGTGGTGTGTTATACTGATGTCTGGCTCCGCCTCCCAGCTCCACCCCCATCTACCCATATATAACCCTGGTTTCCTGCCTAAACCTTGAGCCCATCTGAAGATCACTGTAAGACCCTACCCTCAGTTATAAGCTAATAAATGCATATGTTCTCCCTCCAATCATGAGCTTTTATTCACGCTACAGAGCAGGACCTCCATATTTCAATTTGTGAAGATTCTTGAAACTCTATTTTTATATTGGTTTACACATCATCTCTTCGCTACTACAATTTAAAGTTGTGCATAGTGTTTATATGTCAAAAGTTAAATGAGCTCATATTTATCCTAACATTAGCTCTTATTGCGATAGATGGAAGAATGAGGATGGTTCACTAATGCAGATGTTGTGGTCTTGATTGACCCTTGTTAAATACTGGGAAGAGGTCTTCTGTACTTTATCAATAATTATTAATGTAAACCTAACATCAGATTCTTTAATAGCCTTGTTTGGGATGGTTGATCAAAAGGTATTGAAATTGTCTGCAACTCAACGTTATATATTACCCTTTACCTCTCTTATTGCAAGAAAAGTAATTTTGATCAGATGGGAAAAATGCTGTCCCGCCCACTCATGATATCATGTCATTTTAACTTCGGAGAAAATTGGATGTTCAACAAGTGTTTTTAATTTATATTTTTTCAAATCTTTGGGGCACCTTTTTTGAATTATTTTCATAACCTTCAATGGTAATGATAAGTAATCTGTGTTTCTCGTGGATTTGCGTTTCTTTTTTTAAACTTTATATTAGCCATGCAGCTTTAGAATGGTTTAGGGTTTTTTTTAAAACTTCTCTCTTTTCTACTTTATTTTTGAATTAATAGTGTTGCAATAATGAAATGTTTTTCTGCTATAGTGAGTTTGCTTAATTTGTTACAAATGTTTTATTGCTCTGCCTCTTTTTTTGTATGTATTCTTATATAAAATCTAATAAAAATATTGAAAAGGAAAGGGTGAAATTGAGGGCAAATATTTGGAATCAACTTCTACCATATTGTAAATAAATAAAATTGGAGAATTAATAACCTACTCTAACAATTGTCTAACACTCCATTTTTTTTCATGCTATGAACTATCTAATAATCTCTTTAAAGATTCTATTGTACCTGCCTCCACCACCTGCTGTGCACTCCAGGCTCCCACCACTCTGTGTGGAAAAACGTATCTTACTTAATCCAAAGCATCTTAAAACTCTTCCCCTTGAGTTAGCCATTTCATCCTCTAACTATTCACACGACAATCAATGCCTCTCATCATCGAAGACACCTCTATCAGGTCACACCTCTCCATCCATCTTGTGAATGTTGTTTTTAACCCGGGATTTTGATCAGTGACAGTTCCCACATAGACCTGCGCTTTGCTTTGTTCAGTGAAATGCAAAGTTACTGAGGCTGATTTTATTGAGATAACAGCTACCTCCTGTGCGGTTGAGTGGAGACGATTGAGACTTGGCTTGATTTAAAAGGTGATTGTTGATAGGGGACAGCTTGGGAAAGTTTGATGGTTCAGATAGACTTTCAGGAAAAGCAGTTGTAACTCTGTGGGTGCAGCTTGGACTGATCTGTCCTGATCTAGGGGATCAGAGGCTCCTGATCGAGTTCTGAGTGTCTAGATCTGTCTTGGAGCTGCCAGTAATTAATCATTAATTTCCAGAAGCAGAGGGACATTCATGAAGTGAGCACATTTATAAATTTTAGTAATGGAGTACATTTATTTAACTTTCAATTTTGTTTCTAATTTAATTTCAAGATACAGTACCGTGACATTGGCCCATAAGTTTACACTGCCCAAATACACTTATGTGACCAATTAACCTACAAACCTCGTACAGTTTTGAAATGTGTAAAGAAACCGGAGTACCTGGTGGAAACCCACAGGGGTCATGGGTAGAATGTACAAACACCTTGGAGACCAACAGATTTGAACCCAGGTTGCTGATGCTGTAATAACCTGCTACATTAACCGTGCTGTCTTAATAGGACGACTTGAGCAGTTAAGAATCGTCCAGTTGGTGCAGGATCATGAAACACCATGAAGGTGAACATATGGCCCAAACAGTGGTGTGGATGGGGAATGGTGGAGGTTGGTGGCAGGAGCTTGCATATTGAAGACAGATCTGGAAAACTTTGAACCAGAGATGACACCCATTGAGGGTAATGGTAGCTGTCTGATAAAAATATTTAAGAAAATAAACAGCTATGTTTCATTGGTTATATTTCAAATTTCCTGATTATATAGAGGAAATTTGGTTTAATGGCTGGACACAGGGCATTCTTACTCCCCCACTAATTTTCCCTGTTATCATTCTCCTCACATCCCATCAATTGCTTCTGGACTCTGCTACTCATCTGCACCTTTGGAATACCATACAATGGTGAATTATCCTCCCAACCAATAGATCCTACCAATTCATGGTAAAGGTTACAGTTAGAGGGAAGAACACTGTTATTTATTATTTTTGTATTACTTTCAGAAGGGACTATTGCTGTTCCGTATAAATTATGAATGAATCAAGTCGGCATGTCTGAGACGACAGTGTGCCTTCAGTACTGGAATATTAACCATGGCTTGTGTCCTCAGGTCACACAGGTGGGACAGCTTTCTGACTGAGAGCCAAGAATGCAACCATCCAGAGCAAAGCAGATACCTTGGGTGAATTATTTGTGATATACAAAGGAACTACAGAAGTTCAATTCCATGTGTAGATTTAACCTGAAACTGACCCATCTAATTATGTTCAAGTTCAAACTTTAAATGGTCCATTTCAACTGGCAAGAATGAAAGGTGTATCTTTTTATAAGTCCTTGCACACCCTTGGACATTTTAAAAGTGATTTGCAGATAATTAGGTTATTCTCGTGGAGCTAACTTTAAAAGGTGAGAAATATAGAAAGGCAGCATGGTTAGTAGTTAGCACAATGCTATTGCAATGCCAGAGACCGGGGTTCCAATCCATTGCTGTCTATAAGAGATTTATACATTCTCCCTGTGTCTGTGTAGGTTTCCTTTGCGTGCTCTGCTTTCTCTCACTCTTCAAAGCAGTGTATTGGGTTTGCAGATTAATTGGTGTATTTGAGTGACATGGGCTGGAAGAGCCTGTTACCATACCATATTTCTAAATTTAAATCAATGAGAAAAACCTTTAGATTAATGACTAGATAGCCTGCTTCAAAATATTGCACACAGCTGAAAATTCCAGAACCCCTTCCAGCATGTTTGTGCATTGCATTCAACCCCAGCACCTGCAGACATTCTTCTTTCACAACAAGAATTCCTTCCTTTCCTTGCACTGTATCGAGTAGAACTAGGCACAGCAGCCAGAGTGAAATAAATTAAACCCAAATGTATTTCACTGGCGTTACACCTCGCAGTCCAACACTTCCACTACTTTCTGGAAGGAAGACAATTCAAAGTCTTTTTACATTTAATAAAGTGTCGGACCCATGGTCAGCTCAGCTGCAGAGGCACCTGTCATACGTGTCAGAATTCACCACCGACATCGAGCACATAGCTGGGAAAACAAATGTGGCAGCCAATGCTTTATCTTGCATATAGATCCTGTCTTGGGATAGATAGAAGCGCAGCAAGCGGACCCAGAGATACCAGCATATAGGACTGCGAGTCAGTAATCCACCTGGAAGACATCCCAGAAGGTCCAGGTAACACAGTTCTCCTTTGCGACGTATCCACCAGCCACCTCTGCCCCTTAGTACCCACAGCCTGGAGGTTACAAGTCTTTGATGTGGTACATAACTTGGCACATCCAGCCATCAGGACAACTGTTCACATGGTAGCCAGCAGGTTCGTGTGGTACAATCTCCAGAAGCAGGTCAGCCAGTGGGCCAGAATCTGCACACTCTGCCAGATGTCAAAAGTCCCACCCCCCCCCCCCCCCCCCCTCCACCAAGTCATTCGAGCAGACACAAAGAAAGTTCAGCCACGTAAACATAAACATTTTGGGTCCACTTCCAGTATCCTGGGGGATAGAATACCTACTCACAATGGTCGATCGCTTCACAAGATGGCTGGAAGCAGTCCCACTGACAAAGACAACGACAGAGGCCTGCGCCGCAAGCCTTGATAAACACTGGGTGGCAAAGTTTGGAGTCCAAGAACACACGACTACGGACAGAGGCCACCTCAAGCCTATGGACAGCACTGACAAACCTACTGGGGACACAGCTCCACCATAACCACAGCATATCACCCCCAGGCAAATGGGCTGGAGGAGCGGTTCCACAGACACCTAAAAGCAGCACTGATGGCTCAGCTCAAGGAACCTAACTGGAGCTTCTGTGGGTTCTGCTGGGGATATGCACAGTCCCCTAAAGAAGACCTAAATGCCTCAGCAGCAGAGCTAGTGTACAGATCAATTTTGGTCATTCCTGGGGAATTCATGCCAGCTGCCAAAGACCCGGACAAGCCACCCACAGCAACCCAGGAGAAGCTCAAGGAAAGACTGGGTACCCTGGCCCCAGTGCCACCCATGTAGCATGGGCAAACAAAAACTTTCATCCCCAAGGACTTGAGGACCTGCAGGATCATCTTTGACAGCATGGGATCCCATTGGGATCAATGGCCAGGTGAAGGACCGTGCAAGGTGATCAAACACAATGGATGTTGGAAATGGGTGGGAAGGAAGAGACATTTGCTGTTGACTGCCTCAAACCAGAACACCTGGATGCAAGCCAACCAGTCAACACACAGTCACCTCAGTTGGAAGGCCGCCCAAGCAAATGCAGACCACAACTGAAGACGACAGCACCTGCATCGCCGGTTCTGGTGGGGGGAGGTGGGATGGTCTTGTAACAGCCTGCAATCTGGCAAGCGAACTGGCCCTCAAAATGGCAGACTATCATGGTGAGCATGGAAAGCTCATGCACACCAAAGTCGTTCACTGGTCAGGAGCCTGCACGGCAGGAATCACGGCCAATTAAAGGCCAGCTCGCTGGTGACATCGCATCCGTCCACAGTGGTGGGTATACCGGGCCCAGTGGCAGGAAGCTAAGTCTATAAAAACAGGGCTGTGGAGATCAGTAAATCAGTCTTGACTTCACATACATCCATGTGTGTGTCGTTCTTCTCTCGCTCTGCAGTAGCTCCTTGCTACAGTATTAACAATTTAAAAAAACCACACCATCATGCAAGAAGTCTGCCCACTCCTTGCCTGTGAATTCCCCCCCTTTGCTTCCCACAGATGCTCACACTAAGCATACAGAAAATGAAGGCAGACAGGGATGGTGGAATCTGGAGCACTGCTCGAGGACCTCAGTGGGAGAAAAAGAATTGTTAACATTTTGGGCCAGAACCTTTCAACAAGACTAAGATTGCAGAGGAAAAATAGCCAGTATAATGAAGATAGGATAGAATGGGGTTGAACAGGCACCAGTGGGGTGAACCAGGGAAGGATGTCATTATTTGACAGGTGCCAGTCTAAGGGAGAGAGAGGCAAAGAAAAAAAGGAGTCAGATGGAAGATGAGTCACAGAGTGGATCGAGTGATGAAAAGAGTCAGTGATGAAATATGAGAAACGAAAAGGTGAGAATGATGTTACAATCAGATTTATGGGGAAGGGCAGATGAGACCAGATGAACTCAAAGTGGGGTGGAAGGAGAGGGAGAATAATGGAAGAAGATGGATCCAGAGAAGGAACGGGATGAGAATGGATGAGGGACTGGGTAAGTAGGAAAGTCGACAAAAGTGGCGTGGGGAAGAACAGAAGTGGATCGGAAGAAAAGAGAATGGACTGGTTGTCTGAAATTGGAAAATTAAATGTTCGTACCATTGGGCTGTAGACTGCCAGGCAAATGAAGATGGAATCAAGATCTTCTATTTTCTAAGACAGATGACAATGGGAAGAATTCATTCCGAATCAAGACCCTCAAACAGTAAGTAAAAAGCAGAATCAAAAGCAAAACCAGTTAGAAGATCCGAATTCCTTGTCATCCAACATTGGAGAGAAAAGGTATTGACTGTGCATAATCCATGGGAGGCAGTGCATCTTAGTCTGAGGAAACATCATTTTGTTTGGAGAAAGAGTCTTTGCATCATAAACAACAAAGACTTTGTGGCAAATGTTGGATTGCTCTGCATCAGTTATTCCAATTAACGTGTGCCTGGCGCTATCTAAAAAGGAACAGTTGAGTTTATATACATCTTATAAATATCCCGTGACATGTTATAAACAACGGAACCCTTTGATATGATGGTCTGTTTATTCTAAATATGCTTTTGAAAGGAAATTAGTGGTACAATAGAGAGGAGGAAGTATCAGGCAAGTTGAAATGCCAGAATAAGATGAATGAATGGATGATACCAGCATGTGAGATTACCCTCAATAAAAGATGAATAGGCTTTTTTTTCCCTTGAGAATATAAAAACCAGGATCAGAAGCAAGCTTTCACCTTTCAATAAGATCATGGCTAATCTGATCTGGGTCCCTGCCTTGACTCTGCTGTGGTCCAAAAATCTTTCTCAATGTTAACATTTTGAAGAAGCAGAGGAGCGAAATGATAGTGGTCTTGAAATTGACAGAACATTTTGAAAGAGGAGACATGAATATACTTTCACTTGTGAGAAAGTTATGAGGGCAGTTGTAGGGGATTGTGAAGAAACTTTGTAGTGAAAGTGGAGAGGATGTGGAACTTGTTATCATTTTTTTTTGTAATTTTTTTTATCGCACTATCAACCATATCAACCAAAATATTTACAGATGTATCTCTAAATATACACAGTGACATTTTCTCTTTTTTCCCCATCCCTCCCTCCCCACCCTCCCACCCCCTCCAAAACCAGTAACATATAAAATACAATAAAACAACATTTTTATGCAAAACAAAAACAAACAAGAAAGACGTATCATCTACTTATACACATTAAATCTGATGGTGTTTATCTTCTTATCATTTTAGGTGATGGAGGTCCGAGGCCGGCTCTTTCTGTTATGTTCCATGTAAGGTTCCCAGATTTTTTTCAAAGAATGTAACTTTGCCTTTTCAATTATGTTCCATTGCTGTATTCTCAGGCTCTCTTCCATTTTCCAAGTTGACATGATACATATTTTTGCCGCTATCATAATGAATCTTTTTTGTGCTTTATACAATTTGAGACCTAATTCTTTACTACTTATGTTATTTAAAAGAAACATTTCTGGATTTTTGGGTACATTATTGTTTGTGATTTCATTTAATATCTGATTTAGTTCTTCCCAAAATGTATTCCCTTTTGCACATGCCCAAATTGAATGTATTGTTGTTCCCATTTCATTTTTACAGCGAAAACACCTATCCGATATTGTTGGATCCCATTCTTTTAATTTTTGAGGAGTGATATATAGCTTTTGTGACCAATTATACTGTATCCTGCATAACCTTGTGTTTATTGTATTCTTCATAGTTCCAGAACATAACTTTTCCCATGGTGGAACTTGTTATAATTGAGAGTGGTGGAATAGCACACATGCATGTAAGGGGATGGGCATGTCAGTGAGAGTGAGCAGTAGTGTTACTCTGAGTAGTGGGAATCAGGTATTTGGACTAGGACTCATGAGGGTGCTGATGGTGAGCAGGACTCTCAAAGGACCTTGGGTGCTGACAGCTTCCTAATGGTATCAGGATTTTGGAGCCAGGAGAGAATGACTTGGATGCCTTGAGCTTGGGTTCACCACTGGACTGGTCAGAAGGCTGTGTGGTGTAGAGGTCATGGGGGCGCAGAGGAGACATGATATCTCTCTTTGTCATCTTATAGGGGTGTCTCGACTAGGGCAGCATGGTTAGCATAGAGGTCAGCATAACGGTGTTACAGCATCCACAATCAGGACCGGGATTCAAATCCTGCGCTGTAAAGAATTTGTACATTCTCCCCGTGTCTCCATGAATTTCATCTAGGGGCTCCGGTTTCCTCCCACCGTTCAAAACGTACCGGGGTTGTAAGTTAATTGGACAGCACGGGGTCATAGGCCAAAAGGGCCTGTTACTGTACTGAATGTCTAAATTCTTTGTGGGCCTTTCCAAGGCAAACAGATTTTAGTGTATTTACAGATGTGCATGACTATAAATCTTGAATCTTGATTTGAATTTGAACAAGTGGAAAAAAGGGTGGCACAGAACAAAAAATCTTGGTAAAACAAAATGTAAGAACTGCAGCACACAAACATGCTGAAGAAACTCAGCAGGCCAAGTAGGATCCAGAGGAAATCATTTCAGCTCTGAGCCCTTGGTCAGGAATAAGAACAAAAGCAGGCCTCCTTTTACTTCCTATGGATGCTGCTTGACCTGCAGAATTTCTTCAGCATTTTATTTTTGTTTCACTCAGAGAAATGCATTGTGGCTTACTTAGTAGTGGTGTAGAGTCTCACTTTCACTTATTTATTGAACAGCCAACCTTCAGCTGAATCTGCAAGCATTTTACAACTAAGGTATTAAGCTCATAGCAACTCACCAGTGTTGCGGTAGTATCCTTACGACTAACAAGCACACACTCCTCTACTTACTCTTTACAACGTTATTCACTTCTTTCTTTTAAATGACATTTAAACATGATCACATTAGAAGTTTGTATAGAGAGATAAATCAGTGCAGGACAATTTTAAATATAATTATAGCCATAGATAGAAACTAGAAAATTGGTGCAAAAGTCCATTCAGCCTTCGACCTGCATCAATGCGATCGTGATTGATCATGTGACCTCAGTCCCCTATTCCCGCTTTCTCTCCATATCCCTTGACCATTTTAGAAGTATGGCCACATCCAACTCCCTTTAGAATACATCTAATGAACTAGTCTCAGAACTTCCTGTGGCAGGGAGTTGCACAAGTTCACAATTCTCTGAGTGAAGATGTTTCTCCTTATCTCAGTCCTAAAAGGTTTCTCTTTTATCCTTAGACTGTGATCACCACCCGCAACCCCCCACCCCCCAATTCTGGACTTCCCTAACATCGGGCACATACTTCCAGAATCCACCCTGTACAGTGCTGACAGAAGTTTATACACACCAAAGAGATCCCGTCTCACTCTTCTAAATTCCAATGAGTATAACCCTAATCTAACCACCTGTCAGTTCCCGCCATCCAGGAATCAGTGTGTTGAAACTTTGCTGCACTCCCTCAATAGGAAGAATGACCTTCCTCAGATTAAGAGACTAAAACTGTACACAATACCCGGTGTGGTCTAATCTTGGGCCTATACAATTGCAGTGAAGACCTCCCTGCTTCTAAATTCAAAACCTCTCACTTTAGAGGCCACATGACATTTGTTTCCTTTACCTCCTGCTGTACCTGCATTCCAACATTCCATCCACCACCACCCTGTCTACTCACAGTTGAAGAGCTTACATCCATAATATATACACTATGACATTCTTAGACCAATTGATGGCCTCGAGTTCTCTGGTAGACTTCCTTTGCATAGTGTCTCTCCGCATTATCCTGGATTTTCCAGGGAATTGTGTCCCTGATTCATGGTAACTATGCACTGCTGGGCATGCTGGCAGATTTTCTTCCTTCCAGTGGTACCTCTGGAGGTCCAAACTCACCCAGAACATTCATTGGACTCTTCCTGACTTTCAGACTTCAACCCTGAACTATCTGGACTCCAGTGTACACATGTATTTGTGTTCTCAGACCTTCTCCTTGGAAGCTTTGATTTCTTGATCTTTCTGCTTCCTATCCAAGCACTTCAAATCCTCCTTCTCAACTTATTGCAATTAGGAACAATAGCCTGCATTAATTGATGGAAACCACATAAACTTTTTTGATGTTGGTAAGTGACCTTGCATTTTCTGCAATCTTGTGACCTACTGTTTTCTTTCTGTTGGGTGCCTATGGTTACTTGGGTTCCTGCCAGAACTGCCCTCACCACCCTCACAAGCAGGTCCTGATACCGCCCTCACAAGCAGGTCCTGATACCACCCTCACTGTGCCATAAGCTCTCACCTGCACGTTGATTGGACCAGAACGCCCCTGATGTGCTTCACAGTGTCATTTCCTCTGAAGCAGCAATTCTTGTTCCCTTCTTGAAAGTAAGGTCTCATGGGTTAAAGAGTTTAGCCTGAATTTGCTCATCATTTAGCCCGAGCACCAGAGTTATGTCTGGCTGTCTAAAATCCTTAGACTGATTGTGTAGTCCAGATTGTCACCTCTGCATCTGGCTGTGAGACTGAAGTATTTCCAATGTTGCTGGGTTGCAATGTCATGAAATGCAATGTTCTCCACATTTCATGTGGCCAATAAGATTGACACCTAAGTATTGGAAGCTCTTCTTTTTCATGAATATAACATTCCTGCTCATGGATCACTGCATTTTGTTCATCAACAGTGTCATCCAGAGGCTTGAAGAACACATCCAAGTGCTCCAAGTAAGTGCATCTCTTTTCCTTTCCTCCATTTCCTGAGCTATCTGATTTATGCCAGTTGTGCTGTTTCTGATATCCCTCCTGAGCTCTCTTACTGGTGGTAGTCTTGTGGATTCAAGGAAGACCTTCTGTTTCATAATTCTCATTCAAACCAGCCAACTCACCCAATCTCTTCTTTCTACAGCCTTAGACCTACATGTATCCTGTCTTCATTGCATCTATGGGTTCTTCAGAACCAGTCTGGAGCTGGGCATCACGTTCACTCATTCATTCACCGAAGACACAGAGCCACAGCAGTCAGTCTTCAGCTACAGGAATTTATCAAGAGATACAGTTCTTTAACCCAGCAACCTTAAGGTAACAGATAATAGCCACACAGCCTCGCAGACACAGAGAATGCTGGCTTTGCATCTATATTTGTATGAAGTATTCCTGACATCCCGAGGAAACCTAAGTTGATTCAGGGACAGGGACCTGTTCAAAATTAAAGTAAGAAAACACATTGCAGTTTAGGGAAGCATGGTTGGCATAGTGGACACTGGGGTTCGAATCCTGCACTGTCTATAAGGAGTCTGTACACTCTCCCCGTGTCTGCATGGGTTTTCCTCGGGGGCTCTGGTTTCCTCCCGGGGTGTAGATTAATTGGGTGTAAATTGGGTGACATTGACTTGTGGGCCGAAATGGCCTGTTACTGTCTGTATGTCTAAATTAAAAAAAAACAATGGTACTGGAATTCAACAATCTTAGGATCAGTATCGGAATGAGTTAAATTGACAATGCTCCTAAACAAAACTTAAGCAATGTTCTAATGCAGCAAATAATTCAGGGCATACATCACACAATGATTCCATCAGACTGGCTGGCGTCAACTCCTCTCCGAATATTTTTTTGACAAACCAAAATAATTATAAATTAAATTGAATTATTCAATTTAGTCAATATGATTGGAAGCATATACAGTATCCAGATTTTATATACTGTGCTGTAATTATCTCTACTAATCTAGAGTCAGTCAGAAATACTTTATTTTGGTCACTTTCTACTGCCCATCATTGGTCACTATGCAGAAGTATAAACTTTTGCTTCTGAAATTATGTCTAAAATATTATTCAAGTAATTTAAAGATGGCAGAATGTTAGACTGTTTTCTCCAAAGCTACAAGACAAAATATAAAGATTATTTAAGAATGATGTACTTTATAAAGTGCTCATTCAGAAAGATGCTCTTCATCCACGTATTTAGTATTTGTTTCAAGCAATTCCGAGTCGGGTACCAGGGAAATTTTAAAAAGAATTAAATAAAGTGATACGTTCTTGGTTTGACCATCACTCAGAATCTCATCAGAAACAACAACAGTGCGCAGAAATACAAGATTCACCTGCAGTGAATTCGTCCATCGTTACTGAATGAAGATCTACCGGGACCAGTGCCTGAAGAGGGCGCACAAAATCAATGAACTGGTGCGGACTCGAAAGGCCAACATGGCCTGTTACCGCTCCGTAAATGATTATATGGTTATTACAAGGGCCACAAACGCTGATTGACTCGAGGGCAGTTCCTAGGAAAGCAATGGATGAGAAAGGGTCACGATGAGGATTGGGACCAAGGGTGCAGGTTAAGGATATTCAGGAATGAGGCTTGGATCATTGTCAGATGACAAATGAAGTACATAGGCACTGAGGCCAGATCTACCAATGGAGCACCATGGGGTGTTGGGAACAGGTGTGGCGATGGAGCACCGTGGGGTGTTGGGGACAGGAGTTCACACAAAGAAAGTCAGATATGGGAATGAGATATTTTTTAGAGATAGAAAGCCATGGAAAATGGGACCAGATGGTGTGGGTGGAAACCTTGGGGAATGGGACCAGGTGTGTGGGTGGAGTATCATGCATTTGCAGGAAAATCCTAAGTGGTTAGAGACAAGTCTAGCCTGGGTCAGCACTAGTTCCCATTGTCTCACCTTCGATTTGGAGAAAGGCTTAGAGCTGAAGGAGAAGTTGTTCAATAAGAGAACGTGTTGATAACCAATCTCCTCAGGAACTGGTGTGGGCTTCCAAGACATTGAATGCCAAATAGTGTGTTTTGGGGGGAGGCAGGAAATGCTACACTTGCACCCACACCTCCTCCATCACCACCATTTTGGGCACAAAACTATTAACATGAATGTGCAGGGCTCATCTAGTGCATCTGGTGCTCCCGTTCTGGCCCTCTCTATTATCAGAGGGAAAAGACGCAGACTGGGAATTCACTTGGTTGAGCATCTTCTTTCTGTCTGTTGCAACAGCGGGGATCTCCCAGTGGCCACCCATTTCAATTCCCTGCCCTGTTCCCATGATGACATGGCTGTACATGGTTTCATGCATTGCCAAACTGAGACCACCTACAAAGTGGAGGAACACTGCATATTTTGCCTGGGCACCCTCCAACCAGATGGCATTTACATTGACTCCTGGTTTCTGTTAGGACCCCCCTCCCCTTCGTCCCTCCCTTTCCCCTATCCTGATGTCTCCTGTCCTCCAGTTCTGCTTCTCTCTCCCTTTCCATCTGTCTTCTGTCCTTCAGCTCTGCATTCACAGAGCCACCCCCTCCCCTGTTCAATTCTCACCATTCCTATCCATGTCCAATTCTAGCCTTTTGCCTGTTGGCCTGTGGTCCTTCACCTGCCTTTTCTACCCTTCTCCCCAACCTTTTTATTCAGGCTCCTGCCTGCCTTCTAGTCGTACCTTGAGGAAGAGCTCAGACCCAAAGCATTGGTTTATATATCTTATCTCCTATGGACGCTGCATGACCTGCTGAGTTCTTCCAACATTTTTTGTTGATTGCCTGACATGACTCAGGTTTGATTTGGAGTATTTTGGCACACCGAATCATTGGTCAGCTGTGCCAAGGATGGTAAACCCGTATTTTCAAATCTGTCACGAACACAGTTTATGTGTGCATTAAGAGTTAATAAGCTAATGAGCTGAGGTCTTAACAATCAATGCCAATGACCAAGTCGCTGATGTACTGAAGAACCTGTAACATCAATCTCCGCTGTAGCTGTTCTTCGCCCATAGGGGCAATTTTTTTTTAAGTGGGTGTACTTAGCTACAGATGCTGTGACAGCTAAATTCATGCTAATGACTTAGAATGGGACCAATCTGCTCCTAATAGCATCATGTTGGTTTACAAGCCTAGCTTCAAATGTAGAATTAAGTAGCACAAATAGCCCAAAGCAAACTCAAAAGGATTGAACAACCGCAAAGAATTTTAATCATCCCCATATTGCCACTTCCCCCAGTGAAGTCAGCTCTCGCTGATGTTTTCTTCTGGCCAAGATATGCCACGGACTTCTTGTGTGCGTGTTTTTTAATCTTTTATTGCGATTGTTATCAGAATTAAGAGCGGCATGTGAGTGATTATTACAGTTTAATTTCTCCTTTATTTCTGTTGGCTGCTTTTCAAAGCCACTCTTATAAATAGCCATAGCAACTGATATCCTCTGCAGATACAAATCTCTCTCTGTTTGAAATCTCTGTTAATTTCCCTACCCACTGAAGACACGGCAGATTTCACGCTCTGGAGTTCCACTGTAGTGACGAAGAAGAACAGGTTTTCCTAAGCTCAGGACCTCCCACGGCAACTTGCATCCAATTTTGCACAGAGCTCAGAATTGTAATGCAGGCAACCCAGTAAGATCCCTGGAGAGAAGGAACCGTGCAATGAGATAATAAATGAATGATACCACAAGGAGAAGAAAGCTCTGCCAATGTTGGTTCTTATGAAAGAGGTATTGAATTACTCCCATCACCTTGCGATTTCAACAGGAACTTTGGCTTAGCATAGAAGAAATCCAATACCTCTTTCCCTGGCTTCAAAGATCAGAGCTCTTTGCAGACTAACACAAGGCCTCTAATGACCAGCCACCCTGTTTTAAATGCTGGTTGACAGATAACTATTAACCAGCGTACAAGGAGAACTTCTCTGCTCTTCTTTGAAGTCGTGTCATGAAGATTTTTATGGCCACTTAGATGACGCTCCAGTTTAACATCTAATTGAAAGGCAATGTTCCACAAATATTGCATTGGATTGCAGACCAGAAAACATTAGACTGGCAGACAAGAGTGCTATCAACTGATAATCTCTCAATGAACAATTGCTCTGTTCACGATTAACAGTTGCAAGTACATCTGTTTGGGGTCAAGTTCAACATTTAATGCCATCATAGGTATGAAGTTTCAGGATTAGTCATGTGGAAACAATACACGCTCCTGGTCAGGTTAATGCCTGTGAGATTTTGTTTGTGTGTCATGGAGCCAGTTGATCAAAATGACAGGCTGGTTGTAGGAAAATTATCAGGGCAAAGGATTAATCTTTCAAATAGGACATTGAGTTTGAGAATGTTCAAAACAAGAAATTAACGTTAATGATGTTATGCAGTACATTGTAATTAAGCTCCAAGTTTTGTAAAACACTAAATTTAAGAAATGTTGTGTGTCTTCCATTTCTGCCAGTCTGTCTCCTGACTTTTGTGGATTTCTGTCCCAAGTCTTGAGGAAGTCTCTTGGATCTTGTGGATCTGAATTATGAAAACCTTCAGAACCTTATCCATTAAAGGCACACGGGGGTTCTCATCAGGAAATGCATGAAGAAGGAATCTCTTAATAACATTTACATTGGGAGTGACCAATTGAAAATGAATGAAGAATTCACATGAGCAGCTTCATCGACCTCAAAAGACCATCTGATACAACTTGTCAAAAGATTAGCAGTTCAAGAAGACCATGCATAGTTCAAATCTGCAGTCACCTTCCTTCACACATTGGATGACCACTTTACTTGACAGCAGGTTCAGTAACCAGGTATCCATGTAGAGACCATGAGGGGTTAGGCTTATCATTTCATTCACAAACTCTCTTCTGGCAGAGACATACCCTCACAGTGTCAGGGCAGATTTTGAGTTCAGTTCCTCGAAATGAAACTTGCATCCTGCTGAGTCAGACAAAAATATTAAGCCTAACAAAAGCCAATATCATCGGTGAAACTATTATTACATCATACTCTATGATTTGGATTGGCTTGAGGTGATGGTGACTTCCTACAGTGTATTTTTCATGTTTTTGGATTCCTTGGTCTTTGATAGTCCCATAATTAGATGAATTGGTGTGTGTCTCTTTGGAAAAAGTTATTGACCAAAGGTTTCATTGTTGACCTCTCTCTTCCAATCACCTAAGCTCTGGACTCCGACCACATCCCTTTTCACTGAACCTAGAAAGGATACAAACTCTTCATTCCCAAATTTATTTAATCTTGACTGTTAACTTTGCATGCAGAACTAATTGTTTATTTCTATGAAAGAGATTACATAATGGGCTGAGTAGCTGCCTTTTGAAACATATCATGATGTAGACCCAAGCAGTTGCTCTCAACTCCCTTCTCTGATAACGGATAGGCAAGTATTCAATTCATTTTATTAATAAGCTTTATATCTTTTCTCCAAATCACTTGCAACATTGTCCAAAGGCCTGATGATGGATTCTTTGTGACCACAGAGCACACATGGGCCACAGTTAACTCAACTGTTAACTGCTTCTATGATTTCTGTAATTGATAATTGAAACTGTTGGGGTTAAACACCTGATGAAATACCTGACAATGGCCCAGACCCAAAATGTTGGTTACAAATTACTGTTAGTGCAGTGATTAGCATAACGCTGTTACAGTGCCAGTGACCCGGGTTCGAATCCGGTGGTGTCTGCAAAAAGTTTGTATATTCTCCTCGTGTGTGGGGGTTGTTCAATTGAGTGTAATTGGGCACCACAGACTCATGGACTGGAAGGGCCTTTTATGTCAAAATTTAAATTTGTTTTAAACAGTTCTAATTTAAAAATTCCTAAGCTGACTTTCTCCAGCACATTTGTGTATTGGAGTTGTTGGAGGTTTTCATCTGCCTGCTCATCACATTGCTAAAACCTCCCATCAGAACTGGAAGGGGTCTCACCAATCTGAATTCTTCAAAGAGGTCACATATGTGTATCAAAGAGGGTAGGCCAGTAGATGTGATTTACGTGGATTATGCAAAAACTTTTTATAAGATTCCATGTGGGAAACTAGTTCAAAAGCCTTTGGGATCTAGGGTAAACTGGATCCAAAACTGGATTGAGAAAAAACGAGTGATGGTGGAGGGTTGTATTTACAATTGAATGCCCATGACTATTGGTGTCCCACAAAGACTGGGGCTGGGACTCTTGCTGCTTGTAATATACTTCATTGATCCAGATGTAGATCTGGAGAGGCAAGATCAGTAAAGGATGACAGGAAGATTGACCGAATTGTTAATAATGTGGAAGATAATCTTAGGGTTCAGAGAGATGTATCAGTATTTTAGAGAAATTGGCTGAAAAATGTCAGTTGTAGACAATTATGGAGTAATATAGTTTGGAAGCACTATTGTGCTTAGAACATGAATGGTGGATTTAGAGGGAGTATGATCATAGATCCTTGGAGCTGGTGAGATGGAGAGAATATGGTTAGGAAGGCTTTTATTTGATGGGACAATGAATACAGAGGTAGGGAGATCTTGCTCTGACCTTGGTCAAAATTCAGCTGGAGTACTACATGCAGTTCAAGTCAGCAAGTACTGGAAGAACATGATAGTTACTGAAGAGGGTGTTGCCAAAATTGGACAGTTCAGTTATGAGGAGAGACTGGAGAAGCTGGGTCTGTTCTCCCTGGAGCAGAGGACGTATGGAAGGTATGTGATTGGGATATTAAATGATGAGACCATAAATCATAGGAGCAGAAATAGATCATTGAGTCTGTCCCACATTTACCGGTAATCATGAGCTGATTGATTTTCCCACTCAGCCCCCATCCCAGCCTTCTCACTATAACCTTTTGATGTCCTGGCTAATCAAGAACCTATCAATCTCTGTCTTAAATAAACCAGATGACCTGCCCTTCACAACTGCCTGTGACAACAAATTGGTCGAAGAAATTCCCATGCATTTCTGTTCTAAGTGGATGCCCTTCAATCCTGAAGTTGTGGCCTCTTGTCCTAACCTCTCCCACCCCTTTCTACATCTACTCTGGACACACTTTTCAATATTCATTGAGATCTCCCCATATTCTCCTAAATTTCAATGAATACAGGCCAAGAGCTGTCAAATCCTCTTCATGTAACTCTTTCATTCCCAGAATTATTCTAGTGAACTTTTTTTGAACCCTCTCCAACATCAGCACATCTTTTCTAAATGAGAGGCCCAAACTGCTCACAATACTTCAGGTGAGGCCTCATCAGCAGTGCCTTTTAAGCTTCAACATCACATCCCTGATCTTGTGTTCTATTCTTCTCAAAATGCATTTTCTTCTTCGCCACCTCTCAAATTGCAAGTTTACCTTCAGGCTATCCTGCACGAGGACTCCCAGGTGTCTTTGCATATGGGTATTTTCAATTTTCTCCCCATTTAAAAAAAATAGTCTGCCCGTTTATATTTTTTTCTACCAAAGTCCATGACCGTACACTTTCTGATATTGTGTTCATTTGCCACTTCTCTGCCCATTCTCCGAACCTGTCCAAGTCTTCCTTCAGCCTCTTTGTTTCCTCTACACTACCTGTTCCTCCACCTATCTTTGTATCATTTGGCCACAAAGACATTTGTTCCATAATCCAAATCATCGATACACAACATGAAAAAAAGTGCCCTCAACACTGACTCCTGTAGAATACCACTAACAACTGGCAGCCATTCAGAATACTTGTATTCCAATTCTGCTTCCAGAACACAGCCAATGCTCCATCTAGCAGGTTTCCAGTTATGCCATGGATTTTTATCTTTTTAAAAATATTTTAATTTTCATTGACTCATAAAATTCAAGCAAACCATATTTTTTGTAAGCATTCATGTAACATACAGAGTCTGTATTTATTTCCCCCCCACCTCCACCCCCCTCCACTTTTGTACAACTGAAAGTGCAGCCAATTAAATTACATTGATACAAGTAAATTAAGTTAAAAAGAAAGTTTAAAAAAAACTCAAAACGAAATTGAAAAAACAACACGTCGCCTGCGCCATGTCCCACTTCCTGAATCACATTCATTTCCCTTCTGGAATGGACTGCTACAGTTACCCTATTTTGAAGAGGGGGAACTAATCAAATTGTTTGCCAATATATTTCAAGTAAGATCACCACACTTGAATGAATGTGTCATGTTTCTTCCTTATGTGATTTTCTCCAGGGGAATGCAACTCTACATTTCCACATTCCATTGTGTGATATTTAGTTGGGAGTCGGACTTCCACAAAACCGCTAAACACTTCCTGGCTACTGCCAAGGTGACCTTAACGAATGGTATTTGGACAGTCCAAAACTCACATCCCCAATATCTCCCAGAAGGTGCATTTCTGGATTCTGTGGAAGATCCACTTTTGTAATTTTTTTTTTTAGAATGTCCCCCAGGTCTTCCCAGGAAGATCTAATCTTTGTATATAGCCAGGTGGAGTGGACCAAAGGTTCCAATCTCCACACCACAGCTAAAACACAATTTTGAAATTTATGACTTTGATTTATGTATTTTTTGTGATGTGAGTTACAACAGGTGTAAAAAATTGTATTGCACCAACCTATATCTGGTGTTAATGACTCCAGTCACACTGTCCAGACACAGGTCTCACCACCACTCTTCATTAATTGTTGTGTCCAAGTCCGACTCCCATCTCTCTCTCGACCTATGTAAGCCCGGCTTCAGGCCCTCACTTTGGAATATGTAATACACTTTAGAGATAAATGTACACACATTCCCCTGTTGAATTAGAATCTCCATGTTACTACATCTAGGTAAGGTCATAGATGGTCCAAATATTTCTCTTAAGATCTTATTTGTAGATAGCAGAATAATGTTCTGTTAGACAAATTGTATTTGTTCCTCAGTTGCTCAAATGACATGATCTGCCTTTGCTTATAACAATCCTCGATACACCTGGCATCAGGTGTCCAGGATTTTATTCTCTCGAGTCAAGGGCATTAAATTTGCTTATAACAATCCTCGATACGCCTGGCATCAGGTGTCCAGGATTTTATTCCCTCGAGTCAAGGGCATTAAATTGTTCTGAGTCAAAGGTGTTTTGGAAGATTACCCCACTTTCAATCCAATACATTGATTTTTTTTTTGCCACATCTGTTGAGCGTGCTTTACTATGGGGTTATCTATTTTCTTTGAAATTAATTTAGTGTCCTATTTGTATATAAAATCTCCTTTCCATGGAGATTCTAGCCACTTTACTGTTCCACAGGAACCTCTTGACACATTCATTGAGCATCTTAAAAAAGCCCTGAGGCAATGAAATGGGTAACGATTGAAAAAGATACTGGAGCCTTGGGATCACCTTCATTCTGACACAGTTAACTCTGCTCACAAGTGTTATGGACAGAGTCCTCCATCTAACAAGGTCCTCCTCAATCTTCCATAGCAAAGGGAAATAATTAAGTTGGTATAAATTTGCACAAATCCTTGTCCATTTTTATCCCTAGATATTTAATGCCTTCTTGTGGCCATTTAAATGGACTTCTCTGTCAATATTGTTTATAAACCTTGTTCGTCAAAGGAATAATCTCACTTTTGTCCAGATTTGCTTTATAATCTATACCCGAGACCTTCTCATAATCCTCCAGTGTGGTCCTCAGCCTGGCCAACAACACCCCCTCCCCCCCCCACCCCCAGGATCTGTCAAATAATCAGCAAAAAGGTTGATTTTGTGCTCTACCTGGCCCACCCTGAACTGCTTTACGATGTCTGCATCCTGCCGCCAAATGACTTCTGCCAGCGGCTCAATTGTCAGTACCATCAGCGCTGAGGATAATTGACAACCCTGAACACAAGACCTGCTCAAAGGAAACACTGGAGACATCTGTCCATTTTTAATAATTTTTGTTTGGAGTTTACAATAAAGTGTCTTCATCTCAGTAATAAATGTTTGACCCAATTCAAATTTCTCCAGTGCCATGGACTGTTGTTATGTAGTCTCATGTGTGGCACCTTGTCCAAATACCTTCTTAAAATCCAAATATACAATATCCACTACATCTCCCCTATCTACCCTGCTTGTCACTTCCTCAAAGAATTCCTATAAGTTGGCCAAGCAAGATTTTCCTTTAAGGAAACCATGCTGACTTTGCCTATCCTGACATTTGCCTTCTCATACTCAATAGCCTCATTCTTGACAATTGAATCCAACATCTTCCCAATCACTGACACCAGTCTAACTGGCCTATGATTTCCTTTCCACTCCCTCCCTCCCTCTATTTGGACCATCTATGACCTTACCTAGATGGGGTGACATAGGCAATTTTACATTCCTCCTGGACCATGCCAGAATCTATAGATTCTTGAAAGATCATTAACAGGGCCTCCACTAATCTCTACTGCTACTTCTTTCAGGACCTGAAGGTGCAATCTATCTGGTCCAGGAGACTTATCCAAATAAGCAATTGGTGTAGTGTCCATGCACTTTAATCAGTTCCATTGCTCTGGTGAGGGGATGAGAGCATTGCTGGTTTAGTGTTATTGAAGCAGTTGACGGGAGTTTTGCGCGATTACATCACGCAACTGGATGACGTCACGCAATGGGATGACATCACGCAACGGGATGACATCACGCAACGGGATGACATAGTCAACACTAGAGGAGCAGGTTGGAGGACCTCCCGGAAGTGCTGTTGTGACGGCATCGGCGGATGAAAGGTAAGTAGTGGGGTTTGTAGTTGGTCGCAGTTGGCGGTGGGTAGGTCGTCGGTCGCGGCGGTCGGGCCCCGGCGGTCGTCGGCGATGGACGCTAGGGTGAGTGCCTGGTTGGCCGCGGGGGTGGCTGTGGCAGCAGCAGTTGTAGCGTCGGCCCCGAGGGTGTCTGTGGCTGTGGCAGCAGCAGTGGTAGCGTCGGCTCCGGGGGTGTCTGTGGCGGCGGCAGCAGTGGCAGTAGCGTCGGCCCCGGGGGTGTCTGTGGCGGCGGCAGCAGCGATGGTAGCGTCGGCCCCGAGGGTGTCTGTGGCGGCGGCGGTAGCGGCGGCCCCGGAGGTGTCTGTGGCGGCGGCAGCAGCGGTGGTAGTGTCGGCCCCGGGGGTGTCTGTGGCAGCGGCAGCAGTGGCGGTAGCCACAGTCGGGACCGAGGCCGGGTTGAGTGTTCCGCACGGGGGCGAGAGGCGGGCCAACACCATGGTTGCGAGGGTGGGCTGCCCCTTCCGGATTCGGCATCTCCGTGACATCAGGCATTGCCGTGCAGGGGAGCCCTCGCTCTCATTGGACGAGAGCTCTGAGGAAGAAGAGTTTGAATGGGATAGTGGCGATTGAGCTTCACACGAGGCACTGTGTTTGCCGGTGGCCATTTTAGATCTACAGAGTGCAGCAAAGTGGCCCTTTTTAAGGCACTTCTGGCACCTGGCTTTTCTTGCTGGGCACTGGGACCTGCTGTGCTTGACCCTCCCGCAGAAATAACATTTTGGGTTCGCACGGGGCAGGGTAGCAGCAGCCGACAGGCCGTCAGTATCTCAGGGAGTGGTAGGGTAGAAGGGCACTCTACTCACATCAGAACGTGGGGTCCAGTCCCTAGAGAACTCGGTGGACTTTAAGGCTGCATCCTCCATTGTGATTGCAATCCGGGCCACGTCCTCTAGTTTTTCTACCCCTTGCTCGAGCAAGCGCAGCCTCACTTCGTTCGATCGGAGCCCAGCCACATAGGCATCCCGGACGAGATCATTTGTGATCTCGGCAGCAGTTTTGTCCACACAGTCACAGTCCTTGCCCAACGCCTTTAATACTTGTAAATATGCCCTGCTGGACTCGCCGGGCTGTTGCTTCCTCGAAGCAAGCATGAGCCGGGCATGAACTCTGTTCACCGGTTGATATACAGTTCTTTCTGTACCTTTATGGCTGCGGTGTAAGTGGTCTCATCCTGGATGTTCTCGTAGACTCTCAAGGACACCATAGACAGCAATGCTGTTAGACGCTGGTTATCCTCCTCTACCTCAATGAATCTCAGGAAGTTTTCAAAGTTCAGCAGCCAGAATTTAAAGGCTTTGAAGGCTGTAGCTGACTGTGGGTCGATATCAAGTTTTTCTGGCTGAGTTAAACGCTCCATCCCTTTCAAAAAATTATTTTTGCTAATAAAATTGTAGAGCTCATCGAAAGAACCAAAGACTTGTTGATCCAAACCAAGGCTTTTATTAGCAAAAGACAGGAGCTCTTCACAGGTGGCCGACCAGTCCGGAATGATCCGACCTGGCTAGGGACACAACCCTTTAAGGCCCAGACAATAGGCGTGGCTTAGCTCTCAGCCAATCACTGTAAGCACAGTCTAGATACAGTAACTATATACACTATGTACATTGGTGATAGATCTGTACTATCACAATCCATTCTTAGACTGTTCAGCTTTTAGAACATCTCCCTTCAAATAGCAACTGAACTCGCGTCTCTTCCCTGATATCCTTCAACATCTGACACATTGTTAGATGAAGACTGATACAAAATACTCATTTAGTTCCTCTACCATCTCCTTGTTTTCAATTATTATTTCTCCAGCATCATTTTCTAGTGGTCCTATATCTACTCTCACCTTTCTTTTATTCTTTATATACTTGAAGAAGCATTTTGTATTTTCTTTGATATTATTTGCTAGCCTGCTTTCATACTTCATCTTTTCTCTCCTTATGAGTTTTTTTAGTTACCTTCTGTAAGTTTTTTAAAACTTCCCAATGCACTACCTTCCCACTAATTTTTGGTACCTTGTAAGTCCCCTCTTTTGATTTCACGTTGGCTTTGACTTACCTTGTCACCCACAGTTGTGATATTTTTCCATTTGAATATTTCCCCTTTTTTGTTGTGTATATATCTTGCTGCTTCCCCGTTTCTTGCAGAAACTCCATCCTTTGCTGCTCTTCCGTCTTCCGTACTCAAGTCCCCTTCTAATCAACTTTTGCCAGTTCCTCTCTCATGTCACTGTCATTCCATTTACCGACAGATCTGACTTGTTTCTCCTTCTTATGAACTCAATCATATTGTGATCACTGCTCCCTGATTGTTTCTTTAAACCAGTGGTTTTTAAACTGCCTCCCTAAACTCACATACCACTCTAAGTAATCCCTATGCCAAAAGTGCTCTGTGATTATTAAGTGATCACATTCCTGTCCCGCATCGGACTTGTCAGCCACAAACGAGCCTGCAGCTGACGTGGACTTTTACCCCCTCCATAAATCTTCGTCCGCGAAGCCAAGCCAAAGAAGAAACATTAGGTAGTGTGTGAGTGGCAAGACAAGGTTGAGAACCATTGCTCTAGACCCAATTGTTACTGAAATATTTTGTTTGAGAAAAATTGTCATTGGTCTATTTCCTTTGGAGTCAATTAGGTGCGATTTAAAACAGTGGTTTTCAAACCTTTTTTTCTTTCTACCCACATACCACCTTAAGCAATCCCTTACTAATCACAGAACACTTATGGCATAGGGATTGCTTAAGGAGGAATGTGAATTTAGGGGCAGTTTGAAAACCATTGCTCTAAACTCTCTAATCTCTGGTGCCTTATACAATACCCAATGCAATGTAGCCAATCCCCTCATGGGCGCATCAAAGAGCTGCTCTAAAAACCCATCTCATAGGTTTTCTATAAAATCTCTCTCTTGCAATCCAGTCCCCTCCTCGTTTTTCCAATCCAATCTACCATGACATTGCCCTACTGACACACCTTTTTTAAAAATCTGCTGTTGGAATTTATTGTCCTAATTGAGGCTATTGTTTGAAGGTCTCTATATAACAGCCAACAGTGTCTATTTTTTTAACCCTTACTATTTCTTAACTCAGGTAGGGTAGACCAGGAAATCTTTTCCCATCCCAGAGGGTGGATAAAAGTAGAGGATGTAGATTGAAGATGTGGGGGGGGGGGGGGTTATATTCATGAAAAATACAACACAGTCCTGGTGAAGACTCTGTCAGCCCTGATGAAGGGTTGCAGCCTGAACTGTCGACTGTTGTTTTTCTCCCACTGATGCTACTTGGCCTGCTGAGTTCCTCCAGCAGATTGTGTGCTGCTCCAGATTTCAGCACCGGCACTCTCCTGTGTGTTGCCAGTTGAATCTGCAGATCTGTTTAGCCACACCATGAATTTCTGACGTGTTACCTTGTCTGCAGTTTCTAATAAATGGAGAGAGTGTGGTGCCCTCTGCACTCTGACCAGATGTTGGACAATTTGCTTTCATACAGGAATCCCACTTTAGGTCTACTCTGAGTTAGCACACAATTTGTCGAACCTGAAGAACAGAAACTCCCTCTGTGTAGATAAGAGGAAAGGGGCAGCATGGTTAGCGTAGCCATTAGCTCAATGCTATTACAGCGCCAGTGAACCAGTTTCTAATCCGGTGCTATCTGTAAGGAGTTTGTACATTCTTCCTGTGTCTGCATGTGTTTCCTCTGGATGCTTCAGTTTCCACCTGTAGTTAGCTGCTACAAGCTATGGCTCTGTGGAGAGGTTATAGCTGTGTGCAAGTTAGCTCAGAAAGAACATGCTGTTCCCAGAGAGAACGACACGAACCCCAGTTGAGTGTAGTTAACACAGAGCTTTATTGGGCTCGCAGCCTTGCTTTTATTCTCAAGCTGAGGGGCGGATCAAAGCTCCCTCACTGCTGATTGGCACACTTGCGATTCGCTTTCCTTGGAGGGCAGCACTGCGGGCCTCATGCAGTCTGCTGGATCGTCGCGTTTATCCTTCATTTTGTGAGGTACCCTGAGGGGGCTACGAGAGACTGCCACATGACCGCCCCTCCCGAACTGGTGATTGGAACGCTGTTATTCTTGGCAGGCTGGTCTCTTTTACGGGAGTGGGAGAGTGGTCAATCGGCTGTGTAATGTCCAAATGGGCTGGTTTCAACCTGCCAATGGTAAAAATCTCCTCTCTGCCTCCGATGTCAGTTACACAAGTTGGACCATTGTGCTAGATGGCACGGTATGGCCCCACGTAGGGTCTCTGCAACGGGGGTCTGTGCACTCCATGTTTTATGAAAACGTGTGTAAAGTTCTGAAAATCTCTGGGGACAAATGTGTGCTGCTGGCCATGGGCTTTGGATGGTAAAGGGGCCAGGGTTCCCAACTTTTCACGGAAGCATGCCCTGGGGGGTTCTTTAGTTTCCCTGTTAGTGGCTGGGAATTCACCAGGGATGACTAATGGTGCCCCATACACCATTGGTGGATGAGACCTCCAAATCCTCTTTTGGCACGATTCGGATGCCTGAGAGGACTGAGGGTAACTCATTAACCTAGTTGGGCCCAGTGAGTCAGGCCATCAGGGCGGCTTTTAGGTGCCTGTGGAACCTTTCTATTAGCCCTTTTGCCTGGAGATGGTAGGCTGTAGTGTGTGTAGCTGTGTCCCAAATGCTGTTGCTAGGGCAGCCCAAAGACTGGAGGTGAACTGGACTCCCTGGTCTGAGGAAAGGTGCTCAGGGACCCCAAAACGTGCTACTCAAGTGTTGAGGAGTGCCCTGGTACATTTTGGTAGATATTTCAGATAGGGGAATAGCTTCTGGCCATCTGGTAGACCCGTCTACCATAGTGAGTAAGTAACAAGTGCTTTGGGAGATGGGTAAGGAGCCCACTATATCAATGTGGACATGGCTAAACTTGCACTGCAGAGGTTCAAATGTTTGGAGTGGGGCTTTAATGTGTCTCTAAACTTTTTAAGTTTGGCATTGTGTGCATGTTTTGGCCCAATTAATGATCTGCTTACGAAGGCTGTGCCAGATGTAACAGTTGGCCACCATCTTGACCGTGGTCTTGATGGCAGGATGGGCTAAATTGTATATAAATTCGAATATCTGCCTCCTCCATGTGGTGGGGATAATGGGACAGAACTTACCATTCGAGGTGTCGCAGGATAAAGTTGTATTCCCTGAATTGAAAGGAACGTCCTCGATACAGAGGCCGGTGATAGCCATTCTGTAGGCTGCAACGTCAGAATCCGAGTATTGTGTCTCAGCCAGGGCCTTGTAATCGATGCCTGGGGAGGTGATATGTTTGGATGTGTCAGCGCATCTGCCATGATATTCTCCTTGCCAGCAATATGTTCAATGTCTGTGGTAAATTCTGAGAAATAAGAAAGGTGACATTGTTGTCTGGCTAATCAAGGATCTGAGACCTTCCTGAAAATGTAAGTTAGTGGTTTGTGGTTATAAAACACTTTGAATTTCCTTCCTTCCAGGAAGAAACATAAATGTCTTATGGCCAGGTACAATGCCAGTAGTTCTCTGTCGAACACGCTGTATTTTAGTTCAGGTGGCTGCAGGTGTTCACTGAAGAAGGCTAGAGGTCTCCAGTGTCCATCAATTAATTGTTCCAATACTCCTCCGAATGCTATATTGGAGGCATCAACCTCTGTTTGTGGGTGTGCCAGGAGAGTGGCATTTACTAAAGCATTCTTAGCCTTTTGGAAAGCCTTTCAAGGTTCTGAATTCCATTTTGGGTGCCTGACATTAGAGAGAAAAGGGGTTGCATGATGTTAGTGCTGCTGATATGAATCTGTGGTAGAAATTAATCATCCCAGTGAATTCCTGAAGGCCCTTAACAGTTGTAGGCTGTGGCCTCTATCTTCTCGGGTAGTGGCCTAGTACCGTGCCTGTCAATGTAGTGGCCCAGAAAGCTAATTACCTCTTTTCCAAACTAGCACTTAGCTGGAATAGTAGTTAGTCCATACTCACTCAGTCTATTGCACAGTAGTCTTATATGAGTGGCATGTTCAGCCCGGTTGTGGCTGGCAATTAGGATGTCATTTAAGTAGATGAAAATTAAGTTGAGATCCTGGAACACGGCGCCCATTAATCGTTGGAATTTTTGGGCTGCACTTTTCAGTCCAAAAGGCATCCTTAAAAATTCAAATAAGCTAAATGGGGTGATAAGGGCTGTTTTCGCGATGTCCTCTGGGTGGACTGGGATCTGGTGGTAGCCTTGAATTAAATCTATCTTGCAGAAGATCTGTGCCCCTGGAGATGTGCAGTGAAGTCCTGAATGTGGGACACAGGGTAGCATTCAGGCGTTGTGGCATTGTTGAGGTGTCTGACATCCCTGCATGGGCTCCTGTGGTGTGCTATCAAACAGAAGCAAACACACAAAACATAAAGTTTATTCAACATAAACTTCCACTGAGCTGGCTGTGAGAACGCTGTTGCAAGCTCTGAGACTGGGCTCGAAGGGCCAGATCTAGCTTATATCTCGGAGGGTGATTGGCAGCCGACCGGGTGGGGCTTGGTCCATTCAGGTTGGCTGATTGACAGCCAGCCAGGTGTTGCCTTGTCCTCTGGTGCTCTTCTGCAGGTACACAGGTTGTTCCCACACCTCCACCCTTCTGTAGCTTTAAGGACCACATGGAGTGGGGAGGCCCAGGGGGTGTTAGAGTGGCATATATTGCCCAGCTCCTCCAAATTATGGAACTCCTCCTTCGTGAGGCTGAGTTTTTCTGGAGGAGGAAGCGCACTTTGGAATGAAGGGGCGGACCAGTATTAAGAATGTGGTGTCTTACCCCATGCTTGACCTTGGATGATGTAAATAATGGTGGGAAATTCAGATATGGTCCGCACATAATTATTGTCAGCCAGTGTCACCGAATGCAGGTGGGAGGTGACGGGTTCTTTCCCCTTTAGTTCGAGGGTCTGGAATGTTGTAGCATGCACTAATCTGCAGTCTTTAACGACCACTAGCAGTGAGTTGGCATAGGAAGTCCGCGCCAAGGAGTGGCTGTCGAACTGCTGCTAGGGTGAAGTTCCATTTAAAATGGCTGTTCCCAAAGTGGAGGCAGATAGCACGAGTGCCATAAATTCGTATGTCCGAATTGTTGGCAGCCTTTAGTTGTTGGCCTGTTGTGCCATTGTGGACATCAGTTATGGTTCGGGGGAGCATGCTGATTTCTGTCCCTGTGTCCACTAAGAAACAACGGCCGGATAGGGAATCTTGGACGTGGAGGCTGTTAAGGTGATCGGCTGATGCAGCCATTAATGACAGCCGGCTTTTGGCATTTCCCGGGAATGTGCAGGTGGTGAGACATCGACAGGCCTCTGCACCCCATCGCTGACGATGATGACAGTATTGCTGACTGGGGGTGTCCATTGTCCTCGTAGCTGGTCGTTTGGTTGGTCGGCAGTTGGGTCTTTGCTGCCTTTGCCTGCCCACGTACTGCAGTGCTGGGGTGGCGTCATGCGTGGAGTGCGAAGGCTGTTTCCCTCTCGGCCAGCAGGTAGTGTTTTTTCCACTACCTTCGTGGATGGCTGAAGTTGTCTCCCTGGACCATCATCCGGACGTTTTGTGGCAACCTTTCCAAGAACAGTTCCTTGAAAAGCGAGCAGGGATGTGACCATCATAGGCGAGCATGTTGCCTATTAGGTCAGATGGGGCCTGTCCCCCAAACCGTCTTTATGCAGCAGACAGGCTACGCGCTTGTGCTCAAGCAGCCCGAAGGTGCAGGTTAAAAGCTCTCAGATGGCATCGTACTTGCCCTGCTGTGGTGGCTTTTTCAAGAAATCTGTGATCTTGGCAGCTGCGGCTTGGTCGAGGTCACCCACCACGTGGTAGTAACGGGTATCATCGGAGGTGATCTTCCTCAGGGCGAAATGTGCCCCGATTTGCTGGAACCATACTTTGGGCTGTACTGCCCAGAAGGTCAGCAGCTTCAATGATAGCATGTTAATTGAAGAGTTTGCCTCCATCACTGGTCCAGAGTGCCGTCTAGTCTGTCGGGTTCCACTACTGTAGCTAGCTGCTACAAGCTATGGCTCTATGGAGCCTATAACGCAGGAGAGGTTATAACTGTATGCAGATTAGCTCAGAAAAAACACGCTGTTCCCAGAAAGAACGACACGAACCCCAGTTGAGTGTAGTTAACACTGAGCTTTATTGGGCTCACAGCCTTACTTTTATTCTCAAGCTGAGGAGTGTGGTCAACGCCCTCTTAGCGCTGATTGGCGCATTTGTGATACGCATTCCTTGAAAGGCCAGTTAGGCTCCTTTAGTTGTGGCCAATTGGAGGGCAGCGCTGCAGGCTGCGTACAGCCTGCTGGATCGTTGCGTTTGTCCTTCATTTTGTGAGGCACTCTGAGGTGGCTGCAAGGGGCTGACTCACACTCACCATTTAAAATGTATGGGGGTTCTAAGTTCATTAGTTTATTTGGGATGCATGGGCTCATGGGCTGGAAGGGCCTGTTACTGTGTTGTCCATCACTTCTGTGACCAGCAGAAGCCACCAGCTCCACGTCTTTCCTTGGAAACTGTCTGAAACTGAACAAGACTCTTCACAACATTGGTGTCAAAGTTGAACCTGATGATTGCCAGTCTTGATGTTCATAAGTAGACCGTGGGGTTAGTTTGGGCATTAGGGCAACTGAGTTCCTGCTGCAGTAGCAGAAAATATAAGGAACATGAAAGCACCTCTGTACCCAGGTTTGACAATGAAGAGCTAAACAGATGAAATTGAGCATGCCATGTTACTTGAGATCAACAATTGTGACAAGAGTTCACAGGGGTAGGACTTTTCTCTTTGGAGTGACATAGGATGAGAGATAATTTACTGTATAGACTTGTGTAAAAGTTGAACCCCACCCCCCCCCCCTTATTTTTGGCCCTAAAATCTGGTATTTTCCATATATGCTGTGTAAAAGTCGACCCCATCCCCATATCTTTGACCCCAGCAGCCCACCCATTGGAGCTCCTAACACTTTGACTGTGGACTCTAACTTAAGCCCCAGCCATCCATCCATCGGAGTTCCAAATGCTTATCTCCAGTTGTCCACCCATCAGACCTCCTAATGCCTCAACCGTGAACTCTTGCCTAGGCTCCGGCTGCCTGACAATTGGTGCTCCTGATGACTCAAATGCGGACACTCCTGGTCTCAGCCGTCCCCCTCCCATTGGAACTTCCGACACCTCAAATGATGTAGGCACATATTGCAGTCAAAAGTTGTATCTATGTTTTACACTTTTACATGATTATATATGGTAATAGAGGTATTCAAGATTATGAGGGCTTGGATAGCATGGACAGCCAGCACCATTTTCTTGGGGTGACAATAGCAAATACTAGAGGACATCTGTTTAAGGTGAGTGGAGAAAAGTTAGACCTGATGTCAGAGATGTGTTTTTTTTAATGTAGGGAGCGGTGGGTGCCTGGAATGCATTGCTGGGTGTGGTGGTTGGGGATGGTACAATAGGGACATTTAAAAGAAAGACAAATGGGTGTGGTATTCAAAAGCCTCTTGGATAGGAACATGAATGTAAGATAAATAAGAGTGTTATGGGAGTGAGTTTGGGAAAATTTAGATTGTTGTAGAGCAGGTTTATATAGGTTGGCACAACATAATGGGCCAAAGGGCCTGTACTGTGCTGTAATGTTCTATGCAAGAGGCAGACCATAGAACAGTATTCAGGGATGTCCCATGTACCATTCAGAATCGTGGTGAGGCTAATTCATAAACTATGCATGTTACTTGTCAATGGTAGAAATCTGATAAAGAATACAAGGAAATGACTGAGACCATCTATCTCCACTTCTTCCTAACACTGTGTATCATTTGTAAAGTGTAGTACCCGAATAGGGCAGACAACTTTAGCTGGGATTGAGGGAAATTTTTAAACTGCACAGGTTTATTATACAGAACTTACCAGTCAGGAGTAAGAAGGATACTTGACCACTCAAGCCTGCTCTGCAATTTAGTAATGTTGCCGCTGGCGCGATTGTACCTTGAACTCTTCTTTTCATCTCATGCTTATCAAGTCTCTGCCTTCCTTTGTGTCAAAAATATTCAAAGTGAGTTCAAAAACTCATAAACCTTTCACAGGAAAAATAAGTTACCTTGCCTCTGTCTAAGTGTCCCTCTGCCTGATAATTTTGAATTGGGTGCACATAATTCTACATTTTCTCTCAAGTGAAAGCTCCCTAGGATTTTAAATGTTCCAGTTAATTTATGGCTTTTCCTGCCTTTGTCTTTACATTTACAAAACCCAGATTTTTTCATGTTTTATGGCCTGATTTTACTAATATGAACCACTAAAGATTCATGTACCGGCAACTTCAGGTCATGTTTTTGTGCCATTTTTAGTTTTGCATCCTTTCAGAAATATTGTCTCTCCTCATTTATTCTACCAAAATATATCGCACCACACTTTCCAGAGTTATATTTCATTCTTCAGCAATGCTTCTGTAGAAACTTGGGTAGGAAGCCTCACCAATGACTCCACTTTCTTAGAAGATGGATGAGGTTTGGCATGTTGTGGATTGTTCACTGAACTTCTTGCAGGTTTACTGTGGAAAGTACTGACTGGTTACATCACAACCTGGTTTGGAAACTCGAGTTCCCAGGAATGCAGAAGACTGCAGAAAGTGGCAAATCTGGCAAAGCCCATCACAAGCTCTGACCTCCCATGCATTGCAGGCATCTGATGTACTATCTCAAGAAGCCAGCCACCATCATAAAAGACCCCCATTGCTCTGGTCACAACTGCTTCTCTCTGGTACCTTCAGGCAGAAGGTATAGAAGCCTAAAGTCCAGAACCAGTTTTTTATCCAACAGCTATCAGGCTCTTGAACTATCCCGACCATAAACTACTCTTGAACCACTGAAAGATCTCTCTGCACTATTGAAACATCACTTTTGTTTTGCAGAAACTGCAACTGTGAATAGTTATTTATCATCCTATATTATTATCTTTTTCTGTCTTGGCATATTGTGGTAACTTGTACTATAGTAGTTGAGGCATCATTACGTACCTGTTTAGCTGCAGCATGAAAGCCATTTGGTGCATCTGTACATTGTACTAATGCATCTGAAATTAAGCTCTCATACTCTTTCACACGCGCACTCTTCTCCGTCTGTGACCCTTTGAAGTGTATGAACATGGTTTGCTCCATTTGTTTCATTTCCAGGTTTTATGTCATTGAGAAATTTTGAAATTTTATCAGGAGCCTGCAAAATTTCTTTTTTTTAGCAAAGCTGGAGGGCAGGGCAACATCTTGCGAAGAAGTCCACAGAATGGAGAAAGAGAAAGAGCTGCCTTTAATCCCTTGTATTACATAAGCCAGGCATTTGGTCAACCTGCGACGACATGAGAAGGATAAGGAGAATGATGAGGGTGCGAGGTGAGAATGAACTAATTGGCATGTCAAATATGCTTACAATTGAACAGTAAATAAGACAATATTGTGTAAAGATAAGGAAGAATGAAAAGAAATTGAACCATAACAATAGTGGAAAGAAAAGGAATGTTTTATTTTTTTGTTCCTTTGCTGAGTTTGCTCCCTCAAAATCACACCAGAATGAATGATATTCCTCCCCCTCTCCTGTACTTTATCGTCAAGTTTGTTTATGTTTATTGCCAAGGTACAGTGAAAAGGTTTGTTTTGTGTGCTCTCCATCAGGCCTCTCTACCCTAAGCACAACAGAATAAAATACAATACAAAGAGCAGAATTCCAGTAAGAGATCAGTTGAGAGGAAAGGCAGTATTATTGTCACTGGAAGCAGCTCCCTAATCCCAATGATGGTTACTCAGTAACCTTAGCTCCTTTGATCTTTCCACAGGAACTGAAGTCAAGTTTTTGATTCTATTTCTCTGTTGCACTCTTTCCTCACACTTGGGGACACTACTCAAATTAAAGTTGCTCGTAATTTGATAGGGTGGTTAAGGAGGTGCATGGTGTGCTGGCCTTCATTAGTTGTGGGATTAAGTTCAAGAGCCGTAAGGTAATGTTGCAGCTCTATACAACTCTGGTTAGATCATACAGATATTGCATTCAGTTCTGGTCACCTCACTACAGAAAGGGTGTAGATGCTTTGGATGGGAGCAGAGGAGATTTAGCAGGATGTTGCCTCGATTAGAGAACATGTCTTTTGAAGCAAGGTTGACAGAGCTAGGGCTTTTCTCTTTGAAATGATGAAAGACGATAGGTGACTTAATGGAGGTATATAAGATATATACGAGGGACTTAGATAGGGTGGGCAGCCTTTTTCCTGGACCGATAATAGCAAATACAAGAGGACACCTGAAAGTTTAGGGGAGATGTCAGGGGTAAGTTTTTTTGGGTGCCTAGAATGCATTGCTGGGGATTGTGGTGGAGGCTGGTACAATAGGGATATTTGACTTAGATAGGCACATGATGCAAGAAAAAAAAAGGGTTATGGGTGTGAGGTAGGGAAAAATTAGATTGCTGTGGTGTATATTTGCAAAGGTCATCACAACATGGACCGAATGACCTGCACTGTGCTGTTTAGAGCTGAGTCATCAAGTTATGAACTTGCATTTTTTGGTACATGTTGTGAGCATAGTTTACTGAGCTCCCAGACATTTGGACCAATGATCATCAAGATAAATAATAAATCCCAAGACAGATTTTAAATGTTGTTGATTAAATAATCTGTGATTTAAAAAAAAAAATCTCAGTGATACTCATCATGAAATTACCATATACCATTTTGTTCTCTAATATCACAAGGCAAATAAATCTGGCATCTCCTCCACTAAGAAAATACGAAGGTCTTCCCATTGAAGAAGAAAGGTATTCTTAGTCCTTTCAATGTTGTGAAGTCCTCCTTGTGAATATTTTGGTCCAAACAGGGAGAGCTCTCAGATAGATGAGTGGGGTAACAACCTGACATTATCATACTCACAGCTGCTATCCTCCTTTGCAATAAAAACAGACAATGGGAAATGCTCAGCAGGTCAGGCAGCATCTGTGGAAAGAGAAACAGACTTAACATTGCAGGACAGGGTCCTTCATTGGAAATAGGAAGGAGAGAAAACAAGTTAGAGAAAGCGAGGGAAGGGGTTGAATAGAACGGAATATCTCTATTAGGATGAGACTGGGTAACCTAATGTGATATTTATTAGATAAAGCTTCTTTGTCTGTAATGTTGTGAATGATGATGACCTGGAGGGCGTTGCCTGAATGCGGAGAAGTGGAACCATCTGAGACTTTCAGAAGGGAACATCAAAAATAGGACCAGCCCTTTGAGCCTGCTCCACCATTCAATAAGATCGTGGCTGAACGGGCCGTAGACTCAGTGCCACTTAACACCCCCCATTCCCCATAACCCTTAATTCTCCTATTAAACCCCCATTCCCCATAACCCTTCTTTTCTTTCTTTTTTTTCTTTGGCTTGGCTTCGCGGACGAAGATTTATGGAGGGGGTAAAAAAGTCCACGTCAGCTGCAGGCTCGTTTGTGGCTGACCAGTCCGATGCGGGACAGGCAGACACGATTGCAGCGGTTGCAAGGGAAAATTGGTTGGTTGGGGTTGGGTGTTGGGTTTTTCCTCCTTTGCCTTTTGTCAGTGAGGTGGGCTCTGCGGTCTTCTTCAAAGGAGGCTGCTGCCCGCCAAACTGTGAGGCGCCAAGATGCACGGTTTGAGGCGTTATCAGCCCACTGGCGGTGGTCAATGTGGCAGGCACCAAGAGATTTCTTTAGGCAGTCCTTGTACCTTTTCTTTGGTGCACCTCTGTCACGGTGGCCAGTGGAGAGCTCGCCATATAATACGATCTTGGGAAGGCGATGGTCCTCCATTCTGGAGACGTGACCCATCCAGCGCAGCTGGATCTTCAGCAGCGTGGACTCGATGCTGTCGACCTCTGCCATCTCGAGTACCTCGACGTTAGGGGTGTGAGCGCTCCAATGGATGTTGAGGATGGAGCGGAGACAACGCTGGTGGAAGCGTTCTAGGAGCCCTTAATTCTCCTATTAACCCCCCATTTCCCATAACCCTTAATTCTCCTATTAACCCCCCCATTCCCCATAACCCTTAATTCTCCTATTAACCTCCCCATTCCCCATAACCCATAATTCTCCTATTAACCCCCCATTCCCGATAACCCTTAATTCTTCTATTAACCCCCATTCCCCATAACCCTTAATTCTCCTATTAACCCCCCATTCCCCATAACCCTTAATTCTCCTATTAACCCCCCATTTCCCATAACCCTTAATTCTATTAACCCCCCCATTCCCCATAACCCTTAATTCTCCTATTAACCTCCCCATTCCCCATAACCCATAATTCTCCTATTAACCCCCCCATTCCCGATAACCCTTAATTCTTCTATTAACCCCCCATTCCCCATAACCCTTAATTCTCCTATTATTCAAAAATCTACATTTAATGAGGAAGTCTCTCATGCTTCCTTGGGCAGAGCATTCCACGGAATCACTATTCTCTGGGAGAATCAGTTCCTCACATCTACTTCTCCAACTCTTTTGTCCCTGGTCCTTGTCTCAGCTTCCAGTGGAAACAACCTCTCTGCTCCAATCCTATCTATTCCTTTCATAATTTTTTATGTATGTGTACGATTACCCCCCCCCCCAACCCACTCCCTCTTCATCATCCTTCAAAATTCCACTGATGATAGACAAAGGCTATTCAATCTCTATTTATAAGATAATCCCCTCATTTCAATGGTGAAGAGGTTACTGCAAGAAAGGATTCTCTTCTGCTTCCCCTTCTCCCTTACTGTAAGGGGTGCCAGGTGACACCAATGCAGACTCTTTGTCTGCATCGAGGCAAGCAGAGGCGAATTTTGTGTAATATAACATGTTCTGCACTATTACATGTGTGATAGTACAGACCTATCACCAATGTATATAGTTACAGTATCTAGAGTATGTAATGACTGTGCTTACAGCGATTGGCTGAGAGCTTAGCCACGCCTACTGTCTGGGCCTTAAAGTGTTGTGTCCCTAGCCAGGTCGGATCATTCCGGACTGGTCGGCCACCTGTGAAGAGCTCCTGTCTTTTGCTAATAAAAGCCTTGGTTTGGATCAACAAGTCTTTGGTTCTTTCGACGAGCTCTACAACATGTCAATAAAGGAATCTTGAGGCTTTTGTTGAAGTACTGCAAGACCTTCCTCATCCGTTCCTTTCTGACTCGAAACTCACTCTAACAAGGCCTGTTTTATTGAATCGACACCCTCTTCAAGATCTGCTATGCTAAACCTCTGCCGCATCTAAACTGCACAGTCAACAGTAACTGTGGCCATAAATTATACTAGATTTGTCTCTATGAACTGACATTAGTATCAGCTTTCAAGACCAAGTCAGAATTAAAAACATATGGGTTGTTTAAGTTGAAAAATGGCAGCGCAGAGTCAAAATCCAAACAGGTTCTGCTTAACCTTTATAAATTACTGATCTGAGCTGGTAGTCTGACCTGTTCTGGGAAAGCTGTTCAGAGAATGCTGAGATTTACTGGAGTGACAAGTGTGAAAAGACGAGCTGTTCACCTCACATCAGAGAAAGCTAAGAGGAGGTTCAATAGCAGGGTAATATATCATAAAAGATCTTGATACTGTACTGAAGAGAACCTGTCTCCACGTACGGAGAAATTAGGAGCCAAAGGGTGCAGATTTAAGATGCAGTCATTTGCAAAGGGACCGGGAGGGAGATGAGGATGATTTATTCAAAGTTCTGATAATCTGAGGTGAGATCAGAGTTTATAGTCATGCATAAGTACAAATGTACGGAGATTCTAACTTGCTACAGCCACACAGGTACGCAAGATACACCAACTACAATAGAATAAAGTAAATTATCGAAATGTGTCAAGACACAAAAAGAGCTAATAAATATAAAAGGACTGATAAATAAATATTTATATATATTTCAATTTAAAAAGTGACATTTTAATTGTATTTTGGTGGTCAGGAGTAGTTTATAGTTGAGGGAGGTTCAAGCAGTTGGGGGAGAAAAAGCTGCCGTTGAACCATGAGGTGCAGGACGTTGGCGTGCCATACCTTTTGCCCGACGGTAGCAGCGAGAAGATGATGTGACCAGTGTGATGGGGATCCTTATGCATTGTTGGCTGCCTTCTTGAGGTAGCATCTCACATCGATGTCTTAAAAGTTTTCCGGGATACACCATCTGAAGCGCGAGTGGGAACAGATTCAGTCGCAACTCTCGAGCAGAAATTAGATACATTTTTCAGGGCCTCGGGGGGAAAGAAACTAAGAGGGAGTTGATTGGATAGCAAAACCGGTGTGAAACAATAAGAAGCTGAAGTGACTCAGTTGATCGGGCTGAAAGGATCAGTCAACGTTTCAGATTGGAACCCTCCATTATTTTCTGAAGGTTCTGTCATCTCTATTCTATACTTTTTGTGTTTCTTGGGTATGACGGACCGAATGGCTCCCTTACTTTGCTGATAATTCAATTAAATCATTTGCTTTTTTTAAAACAAATCTTTCTACTGCCTGAATCACCTGTTCTTTTAACCTCCTTGACATAGCATGTGCAGAAGAATTAGCTTTCTCATTGTTAAAAAGCTTGCTTGTATTTCTGAAGCTCCTGAACAGATTGCACACCTGCATTAAAAAAAGGCAGGAACATTGGTCAACAAAGCACCCCAGCTGATGGATGTGAGCCTCCTAGATGTGGGTATGTTTGAGCAGGAGTTCTGTGCACTTTAAGCTTTTTCTGTACTTCTTATGGGTTTCACATCAAAGGCAATATTAATATAATTGAAACGAGTGGCTGTAAATAGCTGCTTTCTTCCCAAAGACTGGTAGATAAATAGAGAGGCTGATTTAATGAGCCTCCTTGATCACACCCAGTGTAGGGGTTGCTGGCTCAGGGTTTAATTATAGGTCTTTGTGTTTCTGTGGCATTCGGCACTTTGAAAATGCACACTTCAAACATCACAATCAGTTTACCTTCTTTGGCACTGTTCAAGCCTGCGCTTTTAAATGTAGTCTGCCTTTTCCTCTAGGTTTTTGCATCTCAGGAAATTGCTCTGCTCCTTGAGCTTGATGGTAATCTGATCATCCCCTGCTCCCATGGTACAGAACCGTCTTATCATTGTGCACTGTTCCAGAGATGCCTCTTTGTGAAGTGAGGCAGAAAGGACAATATTTAACAAGGGAAGATGTAGTTCTATTGTCAGATGTTATCAGTCCTAATCTAACTGCTTGTCCTCTTTATGTTCAGTGGAATGTAATCTTGCAATATGAATCAAACTACACCAGAATACCTACAAAGAATGATTGGATAATTAATTCTTTTATTTTATCAAGCAAATTTTTTTTTGTAATAAGGCATTGTGATATATGCAGTGATTTCACAGTTTGACATCTCATCAATCACATTGTAACAATTATGACTGCCACGCTGTAGTGGGGCAGCTATGTGTGCAGTTCTGGTCACCGAGTTATAGGGAAGAATAGTGCACGATTCTGGTTACCCATTTCAAGGGAAGAATAGTGCACGTTTCTGGTCACCTCGTATAGGAAGGATTTCATTAAACTGGAAAGGGTGCAGAAAAGATTCATGGGAATGTTCCCAGGATGGGTGAACTTGATTTATGAGGAGAGGCTTGATAAGCTGAGACTCCCTGGAGTACAGGGAGTCCCTGGAGTACTCCCTGGAGTACAGAAAGCTGAGTGGGGAACTTTCAGAGGGCCATAGGTAAGATGTACAGTCAAGGTCTTTTTCCCAGGACAGTTGCATCTAAAACTTGGGGAATAGATGCAAGTTGAGAGGAGAAAGATTTAAAATGGATATGAGAGGCACCTTTTTCACACAAAGAGCAGAGGGTATGTAGAAAAAGCTGCCAAATGAAGTGGTCAAGACATTTAATTAATATTCCCCTTCCACCTTGACCACAGATTCCGTCTCCTCTCCAAATCAATGTGAAAAATCATACAACACTATGACACAGAACAGAACAGCCTCCCTAGTGGCCAGTATTTAACATTATCAGAGAAAGAGATAATCTCGGGGGACCATGACCTTGTAACCCACAAACCTGGTGATCTGGTTCTTGTATTTTAGCCACAGTATTATCATCAGTAAACTGCTTCTGGATTTTGACCGTGCTGTATAAAGTTGATGCCATATTTGCCTATTTGTGCACATTACAGTTGCGTACCAGACTGGTGCCTGGATGGCAGTACTGCCTTGTGAAGAAAGACTAAATAGATTGGGGTTCTACTCAGTGGAATTTAGAAGAACAAGAGGGATGTCATTGAGACATATGAAACTCTGACAAGACTGGATATGTTAGATACAGGAAGAACATTGCAAATGTTGGGGAAGTCCGGATAAGGGGGGAACCATTTCAGACTGAGATGAGAAGAAAGTTCTTCACTCAGAGGGCTGTGTGTTTGTGGAACTCCCTGCCCCAGAAAGTTGTTGAGGCTGGCTCATTAGATATGTTCACATGGGAGTTGGTTGCGGCCCTCAAGGGGTACGGAAAGAAATCTGGGAAAGGGTTTTGATGTCATATGATAGAGCCATGATGGTATTGAGAGGTGGTGCTGGCTCAAAGGGCTAAATATCCTTCTGCACCCATTTTCTGAGATTCTATATCATAAAACACTCTCATTAATGTTTATTTAATTTATATATATTTATGTTTAAAAAAAGCAATATTCTGGAGGAACTCAGCGGGTTGACCAGCTTCAGAGGATTGTTGATGTTTCAGACTGAAACCCTTCATTAAGATTGATGAAGGGTTTCAAATCAAAACATCAACAATCCTCTTTTCCCCCACCGATGTTGCTCAACCCTCTGAGTTCCTCCAATGGATTGGGTTTTTTTTTTGCCTCGGATTCCCACGTCCGCGCTCTCTTCTGTCTCCATGTTAAGCTATTTTTTGTCTCGGATGTTTTGTTCAGATTTTGATCCATTCTACCTTTGCTCTGCAACATTTTCACAACTGGATTCCCAGCTCCTTTGAGTGGAGATCAGGGACCTCACCCATTGAGTCAGGCGCTACCTGTGCCTAATGTCTGCTGTCTGTCAGGTGTCAGTTGTTTACTGAAGTTTTGAATAAAGTCCATGTCTGAATCGTGTTGAAATTACATGGACACATCACATCTCCAGCGAAGCCCTTTATGTTGAACTTTTGTCCACAGTGAAGTTCTCTTTGATGTTGACTTCTATTTGCAGATTTGTTTTCCCCAACTACCTCCGCCCCCTCCCCACCCAATTTCATGAACACTTTTACTTGTTTCATTCCTTCTGAATGAAGTGCAGATATACTTTAATGCTGGACCACACAAGAGGCACCTAGATCACCTAGATTACCCAGAGTAACTCAGACACTGCTTGTAGTCTAAGAGATGACTTCAAATTGCATTCTCCAAAAAAAAATGTTGCATTCATAAAGGGGAAGAATGTCAGGAAGAGGAAGGGAACCATCTTCCACTGTGTCCACGTCAATCACCTAATAATGAATGAAGTTAGCATTGTCTGCCAGGATCTCAGGATGTCCTGGGCTTTTCACAGCCAATGAACTACATTACTTACCATTGTCCTGTTAAGGGAAACATGACAGTGTGGGCAGAAAGGCCCTGGCAGACAGCAGTAAGAATAGTGACCAGATGTTCCAGTGGTACTTACAGCAGTGTGACCTTTGAGCCACTTATTGGTCACATGGTATGTCTTTACACTGTTCCATGCAACACAGATCTACAAACATTATTACAAATGTAACCATAAATGCATCCAAAGCCTTTAAAAAGTTACACTGAATAAATTTTCAGTAATAAAAACTACATTAAGTGAAAGATAGTTTAATCTATAAAAATAATGAGCAGAATATGAAAGGTAAGTAATCTAAAACTAAATGGCAGAGAAGGGGAAAGATTTAAAAGGGACCTGAGGGACACCTTTTTCATAGAGAGTGGTGGAACAAGATGGCAGAAGAAATGGTAGAGGCGGGTACAATTGCAGTGTTTAAAGGACATTTAGACAGATACATGGATAGGAAAGGTTTAGAGGGACATGGGCCAAATGCAAAGAAGTGGGACTAGCTTGGCTGGACAAGTTTGGTCCGTTTGGACGGGTTGGGCCGAGGGATCAGTTTTCGTGCTGTAAAAATCTGCGTCACCACAACTCCTATTTAATACATCTCAGATTGATGTATTGGTTTTCTCTGAGGCACGTTGGATTCTATGGTTGAGAAGGGACTGTGTGGTTTGGAGTGTGAGTCTATGTTGCTTTCCAGATTGCCAAACAAAGTAGCAGAGAACTGAGCAGAGGAAATTGCCTTCCCTGCTGGGTGCATAGAAGAAATTGTGTTCCCACCCCTCTTGAAAGATCTGTGTTCACCTTCATACTTTTGCCATTGCTTATGGCTGATTTAATTTTGCACAGGAGACTGCTGATGTCCACAAGAGGAGTCCATGTGGTGAATGACTGAATCAAAGTTTATTGTCATATGCATGAGTACGATGTACAGATGCACTAAAGTTCTCACTTGCTGCAGCCACACAGGTATGTCCGTGTTGTACCATCGGAGGTCTTAATAAACACTAGAAAGGCTTGTAAGTTTAACAGCACATTTCTTTACTCACATTCAGCTACTGGTATTGATACAATGTGTTTCACCACGCAAGCACCACTCTCAAGAGTGATGTGGCTCTTACAGTGTTAGTGTTCATGCTCTAGCATAAAATAGTCCCAGGTTTCCTCAGTATATAACATCCCTCCTTCTTAAGAAAGATAATTATTAAAATTTTAAAAATTTATTGATACTGCTTCTTTATCTGCAGTTGCAATTAAAAATTAACTATTCTATTTACACATTTGCAGTTCTGTATTGTTTTCAGCGGAATCGCAGTAGTGGTAGGATGTTGCTTCTCCACCTCGTAGACCCGGTGCAACTGTTTGGTTCTGCAGTTCTCCTGCTGCTTTGTGTGCAGTCGTTGTGGTGTTGTTGGATGGGGTTTCGCCTCGTGTTCCCTCACAAGATGTTGGAATTACAGAACCTGCTGATGCTTCTGGTGCTTTTTGTGTCAGATCTGGTATTGGGCGAATGTGAGTCCTGTTTCATCTCAGCTGTCTGCCAGATTCTGTCTCAATGATGTATGTCCTTGGTGTCTCAGCTTTTCGAACAATCTCTGCTGGACTCCAAGTTTTTATCCCTGGCTCTTGAACATGCATATGCTGCCCGGTGAAGAGTTCTGGTAATGGTTGTGCATATTTGTTGTAATGTTGACAACTTCCCTCATGTATGTTAGTCAACTTTCTTCTTGTTTCCTCTTGGTTGTCTGGTGGACAGATTTTGCTGGGTAGGGTTGTCTTGTACATTCTGCCATTCAGAAGCTCTGCTCATGTCGGCCCTGAAGGGTGTTGCTCGCAGCAACAGAAGAGCAAGATAAGGATCTTCCTTTGTCTCTCGACACTTAGTGAGAGTGCGTTTGATTATCTGTACATGTCTCTCAATGAATCCATGGCCCTTAGGGTAATGTAGTGATGGTGAACCCATATTCTGCAGCTATTTCTTTGAATTCACACGATGTGAATTGGGTCCCATTGTCACATATCACTTATTCAGGTATCCCCTGTACGTGAAGAACTCACGTACTGCAGCAGTGATGGTTGGTGCTCTCAGGTCCTTCATTTTCCTGATGAAGAGGAATTTGGAGTAGTATCTGGTCACATTAAGATACCACTCTTGGTTTTCTGCGAATAGGTCTGCTCCCACAGTGTGCCATGGCATGGCAGGTATTTCAGTGGGAATCATCTCTTCCTTTTGTTGTGTATTTCTGGCATGCTGGACATGTAGCCACCATTTTTTCGATGTCCTTGTACACATCTGTTCAGTAAACTGCTGACTTTGCTCTGTTTGGATTTCTCCATTCCCATGTGGCCTTGGTGTATTTTCTGGAGAATTTCTTTTTTGCATTTTCTGTGGTATTATCTGCCAAGACCCTGCCAGCAGTACACTGTTCTCCAGGGATATGTCATCCCTGACAGACCAATACTGACATATTGTAGGCTGTACCTGTTTTATCGTTTCTGGCCATCCCTGTATCACCTGTTGCGAGAGCACCTTGTCCTTTGCAGTTTCTTCTTTAATCAGGTTTAGTTTGTTACTGGTCACACTGACAAGGTGAAAAACCTTGATTTCCATGTCTTTCATTTCATATTTGGGTGAATGTGGGTCCTGCTTTATCTCAGCTGCCTGCCAGATTCTGTCTCAATGATGTATGTCCTTGGTGTCTCAGCTTTCATTTGGGGAAAGATGTGACAAAGCATTGGCGAGCACCATTTCCTTCCCTGGCCTGTACCTCAAGGTGAAGTCATAACATTGGAGCCGGAGGAGTAGTCTCTGAAGTCTGGTTGGTGCCTTGCTGAGGTTCTTTTTCTGGATGTGTTCCAGTGGACGATGATCACTCTCTACCACAAACTGTCTCCCATTGAGGAATTGGTGGAATTTTTTGCATCCATATAGAACTGCCAACAGCTCCCTTTCAATATTGGCCTATTGGGTCTCTGCTGTTGCCGGGGGTTTTGAGGCAAAGGCTATCGGTTTCCCTTCCTGCACCAATGCTGCCCCAAGGCCTCTGATGGAAGCGTCCAGTTGGAATGTGGCAGCTCTTTTTCTGTCGTAGTAGCTCAGTTCTATTTCTCTGCAGACCCACTTCCTTAAGTTTGTTGAAATTTCGTTGATGCGATAGTGACCACTGAAACTCCACATCCTCTTTCAGAAGCTCTCTCAGGTTGGCTGTGTGGTCTGACTTGTGTGGGGTGAAGGAACTCGTGTAATGGACCAGGCCAAGGAAGCTTCTTAGTTCCTTTATGTCCTTTAGGTGTTCCATTTAAGCAATGTCTGCTACCTTCTCTGGGCTTGGCCTGACCCCATCAGGTGTGTACACCATTCCTAAGAATTGGCACTCCTTCTCCTTAATGATGCATTTGTCTGCATTGAGTTTGATGCTGGCCCCTCTTTTCTCCATGGCTTCGTGTAGGTGAAGATCATGGGTTTTCCTGTCTCTACCAAAGATCTGAATGTCCTGTGCGATGCCGACAGCGCCCTTGCATCCCCTGTAGGTCTCATCTACCTTTTGTTGGAAGACATCTCGGCTCACCTTTAGGCCAAAAGGTAGGCGCAGGAACTTGTACCGGCTGAATGGAGTGTGGAATATTCTGAGCAATGCCAATTCTTCATCCAGCTTCATGTTCCAATATCCATTCTTTGCATCTATCTTGCTAAAGATTTTGGATCCTGTTGGTTCCGAGGTGATGTCTTCCAGCATTGATGTTCGATAGTGACCTCTTTTGATTGCTTGGTTTAAGTCGTTGGGATCTAGACATATCCTCAGGCTGCCATTCGGTTTTTCCTTTATAACAATGGAGTTCACCCAGTCGGTTGGCTTGACCACTTTCGCTATCACTCGTTTTTCTTCCATTTCTTCGAACTCCTGCTCTAGCCTTTATTTCAGCTCTATTGGCACCTTCCATGGAGCATAGATTAGTTGTTCGCATTCTGGGTCTATGGTTATGTGGTATTTGAAATTTCCAAAGCACCCAACTGTGTCATCAAAGCATTCAGGGTACATGTCCATGAGCTCGGCCCTGTTTGTGATAGGAGGGCGTTGCTCAAGCGAGATGTCATTATTGATCCACTTGGACATTTTCTTCTCCCTGATCTCATTGTTTATAGAGATTAGCTGTAATTCTTGACAACTATTCAGGCCCAGGATTGCTTGTCCGTCGGCGTCAACCACGAAGAATGTGCATATGATGCTCTTTCCTTTATGTCTGCCTTTTATTTGGACTCTTCCTACTTGTTTAATTATGGGGCCACCATAGCATGCAGTGTGACACTTATGGCTTCTAGTGTGCCTTCCTCTGGGTACCCATTCACCATGCTCTCGGGGAACATCTGATGGTACAGTCTGAGCAGGAGGACATTGCTTTGTCATCCAGTGTCCAACTTTATTTTCAAGTTGAATATTGTCGATTTGTTTCTGATGGATCTTTTCACTTGGATCATGGTGGGCAATTCACTTATTCCTTCCTTCCCTTTCTTGGATGTTTCATGGAGGAGTACTGTTTCGATATCGAGCGTCAGTGTGTCGGAGTCACTGCTGTTGCTTCCCTCGACGCGGTGTACTTTCCTTCTGTATTCTTGTTTTCTCTCTCTTTTCGTGCCAGACCTACACATCTTTTCCCAGTGATTGGCCTTCCCACACTTCCTGCACTTCGAACCATACGCGGGGCATTTCTTGTAGTCATTGAAGGGGTGTAGTCTGCTGCACCTCCTACAGTTCTCAGATGTCTGAAGCTTTCTCTGTGTGAACTGTATGGCATCGACCCTTCTATCACTGTGCTGCATGTGGCCTACATGGAGAAAGATTACATCTGCCTCCTAGTGGCCTCAAAGGCCCTAGCTGCATCCTTGGCATCTGCTAGTTTGAAGCTATCTTTTCCTATGAGAGCTTTCTGTACTTCAGATGAGCACTTCCCCAGATTAGTTGGTCGACTATTTTCTCCTCGATTTCTATGAACTTGCATTTCATAGCAATATTCTTTAGCCTTGTGAGGAAATTATCGACTGACTCGTCAGGCTCTTGTTTTAATCCCTGGGACTCCTATCGCTTTATTCTATGGTTCCAGATGAGAGGAAAAATTTTCAAATATCCTTTCTGGGTTATTTTCTTCCTCTTCAGCCGGCTCTCAGCTATTAAACATCTAGTCCTCACTTCCCTGTCTAAAGAAGGATGTAACTAACCTTTTCCTCTGATGTGATTCCCTTGAGGAAACCTTTGAATGGCAGGTTGCACTTTTGCTTGAACTTTTTGAAAGCCTCTATGACGTTGTCAGCTTCCCTGTCCATTACTGGTTGCATGCTACTGCTGTGGCCATTTTCTTCTCCAGCTCTGCTAATCAGATAATGGTGCTTTTTCTTTGTTCCCTTCTCTCCGTGTTTATTTCAATTTTTTTTCCATATGGTGTGGGTTTTGGTCTATCCCACCGCTGCCACCGTGTTATGTCCATGTTGTACCGTCGGAGGTCTTAATAAACACTGCAAAGGCTTGTAAGTTTAACAGCACACTTCTTTACTCCTATCCAGCTACTGGTTGTGTATTGTTGTGCTTGTGCACCACTCTCAAGTGTGATGTGGCTCTTACAGTGTTAGTGTTAATGCTCTAGCATAAATAGTCCCAGATTTCCTCAGTATATAAGAGTAAGATACATCAACTACGATCATATGCAGTACATTAAATTCCCACAATATCTCATGAGACAGAAACAGAGATAATAAATATTTTACATAGTTGCAGTAGTGATGTTTCTATTGTGCAGACAGATCTTATGGTGGTCCTGAAGCATTTAATGGTGAGGGATAGGGTAAAACAGGAGTTTCAAGAACCTGATGACTGTTGGGGAAAAAAAAGTCCTTGATCCTAAAAGTGCTGGTTTTCAGGCTCGAAGGTAAGAAGAGGTTGTGTCCAGGATGATGGGGTCCTTTATAATGTTGGCTGTCTTCTACAGGCAGTGCCTCACAGAGATCTCTTCAAGTGAAATGAGGCTGAGCCTATGATGGACTGGGTTAGACTTGAACTTAATAAGTGAATGAAGTTTCTTGTCATATGCATAAGTGCAATACAGATGCAATGAAGTAAATCACAAGATTCTGTAGACACCGTGGATGAAGTAAAAACACAAAAACAGAACACCTTATTTTCCGTCTGGGCACTCTCCAGCTATATGGCACGAATGTTGACTTTGCTGCTTTCCATTAAAGCTGCTAGTCTTTTCTTTCCCCCCTCCCCTTTTCCAGTCTTTCCTATTTTTTTCTCCCACACAGCCCTGCCATCCCTCCTTCCCCTCATGGCTGCTGTCCCCTCCCTCCTTTCTCCACCTATCATCTCCTCCCTTTGCCACTCCCCTCCTACTCTTGTTTGGACATTTGCCGGCATTTTCTCATACTTTGATGAAGGGCTCAAGCCTGAAACGTCGGTTCTGTATCTTTGCCTTTGCTACATAAAGGAGACTGTTTGACCTGCTGACCTTCTCCAGCATTTTGTGTTTTTACAGATGCAATGGAAGTCAGAATTGCTGAAGATTCCCAGGTACATAAAACACACAAGCAAAATTTATATATTTAACAAATAAGAAGGGGAAAAAAAAGGCACCAACATATTAAGGAACTGGAAATAGAAGAAATTTCAATTATGTTCTCATGTTGAGAATATGTAATTGGAAACATAGAACATTTACTTTGCTGTTATAAAATGTCATATTCAATACAGAAAATAGAGGTCTTGAAGAGCCACTGGGTTCAGGTTAGAGGGCCAAGAGATGCCATGGTGATATGACTGAGGTAATTAGTTTCTTCCGTTATGTTGAGGAATAAATTGGGGTGGGAAAATTTATTTGTTCTTCTTTGAGCTGTACTGTGGGATCATTGATGTCCACCTGATAGAGCACAGTGATATCGTTAAATGCTGGGTATGGTGCCATTTTAAGTTAATAATCTTGCAGATTGGGCATGTTTTCCAAGAGGATAGTAGTGGGTATTTATTCTAAGACACTGCACTGTAATATATAAAGATAAATGGAAGCAATTTTCTGGATGATGGTTGTTCGAAGAAGACAGCTGTGGTGTGGCAATATGGTATTATAGAGAGTTATTGAGTCATACATATGGTGTGGTTTATGATGATGAGAGTTTATTGTCATATACATAAGTACAATGTATGGATGCACCAAAATTCTTACTTGCTACAGCTAAACATGTATGTAAGATACACCAACAACAATAGTATACATTAAATTACCACAATATGCCATGAAAAAATAAATAATAAATATAAGTAGCTCATGGTCAGAGTTAAGGTAGTATGGGGAGGTTCAAGAGTCTGGTAGTTGTTGGCAAAAACTGTTCTTGAATTTAGAGGTGTTGGACTTCTGGCTTCTGTACTGTGACAGAATTATGATTAATCTTTAGTTAAAATATACATTACTTCTTAGTCAGGGAATAAGTGTGGGGTTGGACACAGGGACACAAAGACACATAATTTTTTGAGATGGCAGATGGCAAGCTATGTGCAGAGACAAAATGTCTGCTAATTCTGCAGCAGAAGCAGAAAAATGAAAAGCTTTATGATGGTTCTTGAGATACTGAGAACAATGGAGTATTTGCTTTATTAAAAACTCAGGAAAAAAACTGTTGGTCAAACCAAGAGATCATCTGTTGATTACATGTATTTTTAGAATTGAAACTAATTTAATAGAGTGCTGAGAGATGGCAGCTGTTCAAATAAGCAAGTTCTTGATTCAATTACCTGCCCTGACAGGCCAGAGTCTGTTGGCTCATGATTCATACTTTTGAAGAAGGCATTATGAACTTCAAAGACAGAAATTATGTCACATAATTGTGACATAATGTCACAAGATCTTATTGAAATAGTTTAAATGTTCTGAGGGTATCTCTTCTATTAGCCCATCAGACAGATTTCAACTGCTCACTGAATGAAGAACAGCCCCCAAAATCTCCTTGCCCTTATCAAATCCCTTGGTACCCTCTGGTTTCTAGGCACCCCTGCTGAGGGGAAAAATTTCTCATCACCTACTCTGGCAGTACCCTTCATAATTTTGTGATCATCAGTCATGTCTTCCCTTAGCCATCTACACAAAAAGCTTCAGCTTCATCCAGTTTCTCCTCATTAGTGAAATATTCCATCCCAGGAAAAGTCCTTCGAATCTGCTCAGTGTCTTGTCCAGTGTAATCATGTCCTTCCTTTAGTGACCAAAACTGTACCTGGTACCTTAACTGCCCTGTTCTTGCCTTCTCTGCCATTGTTAATGAAGGCAGGCATCCCATCTGTGACTTCACTATCCTACTTATCTGTGCTGCCACCTTCAGGGATCTTTGGACCTGTACACCAAAGTCCCTTTTGAAGACCCCAAAACCTTCTACTTTATTAGTCCTCCCAAAATGCAACTCTTCACATTTTTCATGATTAAATTCCACCTGCCCATCTTACCAACTTTCCAGTACTATTCTGTAGCTACTGATTAATTTTTAACATGGGCCGGTTGGGTCATTTGAGTGCCCAGGAACACAGAAGGCTACAGAGGTAGCAAACATACCCAGGCCCCTCACAGGCTCTGACCTCCCATCCATTACAGACATCTATGTGAGGTGCTGCCCCAAGAAAGAAGTTTTCTTTCCAACAGCTATCAGGCTCTTGAACCTGCCCTTGTTACACTAATCATGACACCTCAAAAGAACTGAAACACCACTTTTTTTTTCTTACACTTATAGTGATACGAATATTCATTATCGATCTGTTTTTTTGTATACATTATCTCTATTTAATTTAATGATAATTATTGGAGTTTTTTCTCCCTCTTAATAAAGTAACTGTTCAGCTACTTTTTTGGTGTTTATGTACATTGTACAATGTATATGACAATAAACATGTTAACAAGATGATCCTCCTTGCTATCAACAATAACATTACTTTTGGGTCACCTATGAATTTACTGATCATAATTCTTGCAGTCACTCCATATCATTAATGGATAAATTGTACAGCAAAGGTCCTGTGGTCACTACTGGCCACTGCCAAGACTTCCAATTATAAAAACAATATTTGACCATCACTCTCTCACCCGTTACCAGGCCAAATTTGGATCCAGGTTTCCAACTTCTGTGAAACTGGATGCGAAACAATGGGTTCACTGCAATGTTGAAGTTGTCACTCCCTGGAGTGACAGAGACGTAGTGGTACCTTACAGCTCCAGGGCCCCAGCTTCTACCTTGATGTCTGGTGCTGCCTATGTTGAGTTCACTCATTCTTCCTGTTTCTCCCTCTCTGCCCCGCTGCGTAATCTCCGATTTCTTGAATTGCGAGATTAATTGATTGCATAGTAAGTCACAGAATCTGGAGGAGTTGATGAGAATGTGGGGAGAGTGAAATGGGATTCATCTTGGATTTGAGGAAATGGACAGTTGATGGTTGACACAGACTGAGTGGCCTGAAGTGCCTGTCTCTGTATTGCATGACATATTGTGCCCTCCATAATGGTTGGGATAAACAAACTTTTTTTCCTTTATTTACCTCTGTGCTCCACAGTTCTAAATTTGTAATCAAGCAATTCACAGGTGATTAAAGTCCACATTCCAAATTTTAATCAAGGTTATTTATAAACATTTTGGTTTGACCATGTAGAAATTACAGCACTTTTAGTTCCTCCATTTAATGGCATTATAATATTTGGGACATAGCAATGGTATGTTTTAACGTAGTCATGTTTAGTACCTAGTACGCTCAAAGTCACCAAGAGAAGTGGGAAGCCAGAAAATTGGGAAATCTTAAAGAAGCATCAAAGAACCACAAAGCAAGCGATAAAGAGTGGGAAGGTAGGCTATGAGAAAATATTAGCACAAAATATAAAAACGGACAGCAACATTTTTAATAATTATATAAAGTGGAAAAGGGAGACAAAAGTGAGGTTGCTCACTTGGATGATGAGAGGGGGAGATTGATATTGGGTAATGAGGAAATGGCTTTGAATGATTATGTGAGTAATTCTTTATGGTGGAGGACATGTCGAACATGGCAAGGACAGATGCTATGGATGTGATGCGAGGTGAGGACCTGGATATAATAGTTATCACTCCGAAAACATGAGGGTCTGAAGATCGATAAATCCCCTGGTCCTGATGGAATGTATCCCAGGGGACTGAAAGTAATGGCAGAAATTATAGTCAAGTAATTGGTGATAATTTACCAAATTTCTCTGGACTCTGGGCAGGTCCTGTGGATTGGAAGATAGCAAATGTCATTACACTATTTAAAAAAGTATGTAGGCAAAAGGCAGGGAGCTATAGGCCAGTTAGTTTCACATCTGTAGTTAGGAAAATGCTTGAAGCTATCATTGAAGAAGAAATAATGAGGCTTCTGGAGTGAAATGGATCCATCAAGCAGATACAGCGTGGATTCAGCAAAGGAAGGTCCTGTTTGACAAATTTACTGGAGTTCTTTGAGGATATAATGAGTGTGGTAGATAGAGGGGAGCAGGTGGATGTTGTTTACTTGGATTTCCAGAAGGCCTTTGAAAGGTGCCACATAAAAGGCATTCACAAGATAAAGATGCATGGGGCTGATGTATTAGCATGGATAGAGGATTGATTAACCAATACAAAGCAAAGAGTTGGAATGCAGGGGTGTTTTCTGGTTGGCAAACAGTGGTGAGCGGAGTGCTGCAGGGTCGGTGCTGGATGCACAACTGTTCATAGAATATGTAAATGATATGGAAGAGGGGACAGAGTGTAGTGTCTCTAAGTTTGCTGGTGACACTAAATTGAGGGGAAAGGCAAATTTTGCAGAGGATACGGAGAGAGGGCAGATGGAGTATTATGTTGGCAAATGTGAGGTTATCCACTTTGGAAGGAAGAATAGAAGGTCAGAATTTTATTTAAATGGAAAGCGATTGCAGCATGCTGACGTGCAGAAGGACTTGGGAATGCTTGTGCGTGAATCGCAAAAGGTTGCTTTGCGGGTGCAACAGGCTATCAAGAAAGCAAATGGAATATTGTCCATTGTTATAGGGATTGAATTTAGGAGCAAGGAGGTTATGCTGCAACTGTACAAGGCACTAATGAGGCCATATCTGGAGTACTGCATGCAGTTCTGGTCTCCTTGAGGAAGGATGTACTGGCTTTGGAGGTGGTGCGGAGGAGGTTCACCAGGCTGATTCCAGGGATGAAGGGATTGGCCTATGAGGAGAGATTGAATCATCTGGGACTGTACTCGTTGGAATTTAGAAGAACGAGCGGGGATCTTAGAGAAATGTATAAAATTATGAAAGGCATAGATAAGATTGAGGTAGGCAAGTTGTTTCCATTGGTAGGGGAGACCAGAACCAAGGGACATAGTCTCAAGATTCATGGTAGTAAATTTTGGACAAAGATGAGGAGGAACTGCTTTTCCCAGAGGGTGGTGAATCTGTGGAATTCACTGCCCATTGAAGCAGTGGAGGCTACCTCAGTAAATATATTTAAGACAAAGTGGGATAGATTTCTACTTAGTAAGATAATTAAGGGATATGAGGAAAAGGCAGGTAAGTGGAGATGAGCCTATCATCAAAGCAGCCATGGTCACATTGAATGGCGGAGCAGGCTTGATGGGCCAGATGGGCTACTCCTGCTCCTATTTCTTATGTTCTTATTTGTGAAAATGAATGGTTTAATGGTTGTTCCAGACTGAGTGGGCTGATGGACCTGTTTCCATATTACATGACTTCTGTCTAACAGCATAAATCATTTAAGGCTATCTAGGAAACCACAAATTAACTAGTTCATAGAGTGGGATAGAGCAGAGAGCATTGACGTGTGGAGGACAGATCTGTGGGGATGAAAAAATTCTTCTTACAATTATTATTACTATTAATTGACTGCCCATTTCATTACGACAGCAGCAAAGCAGTAGACTCAAAGGACCAAATCACTTTTGGTGGGAGCTTCTCTTTCAGTTGCTCTGTGTAAGAATTAATCATGCTCTAAACAGGAATGATAGGAAATAAAAGCAGGAGAGACCTTTCAGAGTCTTGTGCCTGCTCTGTCATTCCATAAGCTCGAGGTTGAACCACTTTTCCACATCATCTCTTGTTAATCTCCCAAGATCTACTGCTCTCTCTTGACTCTCTCTCGAACACACTCTGACTGAGTCACCACCGCCCTCTTAGGCAGAGGCTTCCAAAGGTTTGTCACCCTTTGGACAAAAACATTTCTTCTCATCTCTCTCAACCCCCTCCTTATTTTGAGACAGTGACCCTGGGTTCTAGATGTCAACATAGCCAGGACAAATGTCAGCCCTGCAGGGTCCTGATGCAGTCATGACCTGAGACATCAGTGATTCCTTCCTTAAAATCTCCCCAACCCCTCCCACAGAACCTGCCTGACTCTCTGATTTCCTCCAGGTTTGTATTTAGTTCCAGATTCCAGCCCCACATTTTCTCCTGTCAAACCCTGCAAGTTTCAATAAGATTGGCTCTCAAACTTCTGGAATTCAAGTGAGTGTAGTATCTCATACAACAATGACACTATCCCAGGACCATCTGGTGAATCTTCCCATTCCTATCACAAGAATATCCTTCCTTAGGTAAGGAGCTCTAACAGCTACAATGTTTTCCAGGGGTGGTCTCATGGTCTCTCCACACATAATTGTAGCAAAATATCTCTACTCTTCAACTTAAATCTTCTTGCTTACTGTATGTGAATGTTTTCTTAGTGATACTCAATCCCTCTGAACACAATTACCTACATAAAAAATATTCTACCTTTCAATTTTCTTTTCTGCAGAAGTGAATTACCTCACTCTTTTCCATAAGGACATCCTTGCCCATCCACTTAACCCCTTGAAGCTCCTCTGCACCATCCTCACAGCCTGCAGTGCTGCCTAGCTTTGGATCACCAGCAACTCTCATCCAAAGTATTGATCTAGATTAGAAACAACTGAGCCTCAGCACTGATCCTGTCCAGAGCTTCTGGTCACAGTTTTCCAAGCACAATATCCTGATTATTCCTGATCTGTACCTTCTGTCGTCGATTTTGACTAACCTGAGTGGCTTTGTCCTGCTTAATGTCTCCTAATGTGCCACCTTACTCCAGTCTTTCAGAAAGTCATATCAACTGGTTTACTCCTTTCTATCCTTGTTATAACTTCAGAATATATGAATAGATTTTCTGAACATGATTTAATTTTCAAAAACCCATGTTGAATCAAACTAATCACAATGAGCCCATGGAGTTGAAGTGAGATGACCTTTTGCAAGCTGCTCTCGGCAGAACATTTCACATTATCAATACATACTCACAGCCAACTTGGGACAGTTATCAGGATTCCTAGTTTTAATCATTTGATTTTGGAAAGTTAGGATAAAATATAGTAGAAAATACCAGAAGACTTCTGTTTAAGGTGAGGGGAGGCAAGTTCAGAGGAAATGTCAGAGATAAGCTTTTTGCACAGAGTAGAGAGGGCCTGGAATTCAAGGGTGGTGGCGGAGGCTGGTATGCTAGGAACATTTAAAAGACTCTAGGGACATGGATGCAAAAAAAATGAGAGGGCTAAGGGTGAGGGGTAGGGTAGGTTTAGATTGTTGAATAGGTTTAAAAATATAGGTCAGGTAGCTCGAAAATGTGTAGCAAGTACATGGAAAGATAACATAGTGATTAATATAATGTGGTGGCATAATGAATTGAAAGCTTGTATTGTTATGGAAAAAATTACATATAATCTGCATAATAATTATTCTTTTTTTTGTTAATAAGTGGTTACCATATTTGGAATATATGCATTTAGATGTATTTTGATTTATTATATATTCTTAGTTTCTGTTTATATATTTTTGGCTCTCCTTAAGAGAGCTGGCATATGGGGTGGGAGGGTGGGTGGGGACATTTTTTCTGTTTTTTTTAATTGTTTTTTTATATATACATATATATATATATAAAATTGTTTTTATGGAATGTATGCTGTATTATTCCTAATGATCTTTCAAATAAATAAATTTAAAAAAAATATAGGTCAGCACAACATGGTGGGCCAAAGGGTCTGTACTGTGAGGTAATGTTCTCTGGTCTATGTTCTGTTATATTATTGGAAGGTCAGTATAAGTATCCTTTTGTTCTAGGCTGAAGTTCTTAACCAACACAAATATCTTCCTGTGTACATTCCATCCTTGCCGTCCAATTAAATGGGAACCATCTGTCTTAAATGGGTTGACTTTGTTCTTTCCCATGTAGCGGACTGCATAAAAGTAAATCCATTGTTCCTAAAGCTGGGCCTCCTGATCTACATAAATTTAATAGGTCATGTCTACCTCATTATGTAATGTGTCAAAGTCCATCCCTGAGCTAGCGTAAAGATTTGAGAGTTAACATTCCACATCACAGATGGTAAGTTGATGGTTTGATTTGTGTTTGCTAAGGGCAATCTTTAAAAGGATATCAAAATGATTAGGGATTCCATTCTTACTTTAGAGCCTGTAATATGATGAGGCTGGTTGGGGCTGCGGGAGGGATGTGAGGAGTTGGTGCTCTGTGATGTCTGACACTTACCCATGTAACTTCAATCAGAGACCCAGAGTTTCCATGCTTCATATTCCCTGAAGGGAGATATTTTAGTCCATCAAGGTGCTATTGGTTCAGGGAGCAATCATGTTCGTTTTGCTGGTAACCAATAATTCCTAGATCCTATCAACTCTCTCCAGATTCAATCATTCATCTACACGTCAAGCAGTTTGGAGTGGCAAATTACCAGGTAATAAACCAGGGCTGGTGTGAATGGGAGTTGTATGGTCTCTATGCAATATGATTTGACATCCTTTTAATGAAAAAATAAGCTTGAAGGTGAACTGGAATGTTCTGTAAATAAGTGCATAACTTTCCTTATTGTGTAGGACAGACAAATTAAAGATGGTCCTGTAACTAGAAGTGGTCACCACAATGGGACAAGAGGCCCAGAGTCATTTATAGGGTGGCTATAATGTATGCACGACATTCCAAAGGGATTTACAGCCATGAGAGTAGATTTTGAAGTGTCATCTCTGGTAGTGTAAGAAAATAACTATTTGTGCAGAAGAAGCTTCTCATAATATCAGTGAGTTAGGGGGATAAGGGATGTAGGTTTAGGAATAGATATTGTCCAGGTCACACTGAAAAGCTTCTCTGTGCTTCTTCATGTAAATGTCTTGGGATCTTTTATGTCCCACTCATTCCCAACCTTGCTGTATTTCCCACATAATTGCAGTGAATAACCTTGGAAAGAAAAACAACTCTGTACTGAACTTTAGAACATTCTGCAAGCGGTGACAGGACTTCTGATTCAGACCTGAATTTACTTTTATATTAACTCCAGGCACTGAGCTGAGTGAAGATGGCAGTGTTCAACTTTGTTCCAGAATCACAGTCCAGAATGAGCTGCGATTGAGGCAGGCTCAGAATAGGCAGATGTAGAGGAGACAGAATGAGGACGTAGAACTCATGTAGGATGGCGATGATGGAGAATGGGTATAATAATAGGATGGGTGGGGTAAGGATAGGTGGGGTGTAGGATGGGTAGGCGGTAGGGCAGGGTGTAGGATGGGTGTGGGGGAGGATGGCTGGTGTGCAGAATGATAGCGGTGTATGAGGGGTGGGTGTAGGATGTAGCCTGGAATGGACAGATGTACCTGCCAGTTAACATAGCAGCATTTAAAGGGCTTCTAGATGGATGCATGAAAATGCAGGAATAGAGGAAATGTTGGAGCAGCAGAGGAGTTGAATTTGGACATCATGTTCTGAGCAAAGTTGGGCCGAAGGGCCTGCTCCTGTCCTGCACAGTTTAACTGCTAACACCCTTGGATTAACCACTGTATACCTACCCTTTGGCCACAAATCTAATTAAGGTGCCAGGAGACACTGACTGGTAACCCCCAACTGCCCATCTTAAATCTCGTCGCTCTGGACAGAGAGGCCCTGGGTCTTTCAGCCTTTCTCATAATACGTGTCCCATAGAGGGTTCGCCCGGAGAAGGAGTTAAAAGGGTAAAGTCGGTCTGCAGACGCTGGGATTGTAGTGCAATATCCGAACGTGCTGGAGAAACTCAGCAGGTCACGCAGCGTCTTCTTCATCTGGGCAACTCCTGGAGAAGTGACGGTATCGTTCTGTGAGCTGATCCCCCCCCCCCCTCGCTTCGGCCCAAACTGTCAGCCGCTGTTTGCACGTTGAGCCTCTTCCACCTTCTGGCCGCAGTTGCTCTCAGCCGACCGAGCTCGGCGACTGGGCGGTGCTGATGCGGAGCGGGAGGAGTTTGCGAGACAAGGCAGCAGCGAGAGGGGAACTTCTCCGAGCGGATGGAAACCGGGGAGTTCTCTGCCCCAGTGGCCGCGGTGGGAGCTCCGGTGCCTGCCGCTGAGGAGCTGGTTTGCCCGTGGATCTTTGAGCGTTGCTGTGGACAGGCGGAGCGCTCCGATTCTCAGTCCGCCCGCCGGGACTGTCCCGTCTGAAAGAGGAGTCTGACAGAACCCAGTGTCCGAGCAAGTCTCATCATCCCTGTCCGCTCTGTGGAGCCGGCCAGGAAGGGGAGAAGGGCCGCTTCTCTCCCAGCCGAGGGGACGGAGATGGCCTTGGGGCTGGTTGGAGAGATGAGCCCGGCAGCGGGGCAGTTCCAACCAGGAGTCCTGAGAGCGCTCCCCCACCTCGGCATGTGATGAAGGAGGCAAGGGAGAGCTGCCCGAACGTCCTGGCGCTTTCGGAAAGGGATGGTTGGGAAGATTGGAGCTTCGGAGGGGAGCGTTCTGGTGCATGCATGCGACTGAGGAGGTCCCGATGTCCCCTTACCTGATGATCTGTGCAGTCTTGCACTTGGGAGTTGGCATCAACTTCGCTCGGCGGCAGGGACCGTGCACAGGTAAGCAGTGGAGGGGATGGGGTCTGAGAGAGCAGACAGGGACTCCAAGGCTGCTTGTCACAAGTGAGAAGGTGACTGCATCCTGTGGAAACTATGCAATGCAACTAAGAACGTTAAAAAAAAAGGGGCAAGAGTCTGCCGTCTGGCCTGACAAGCTTGCTCCATCAGCTGTACCAAGGCTGACCTTGCCAAGGACTCACCTTTTCCCATGTTTCCTTCAAAACTATCCATCGATCTTAAATGCAGTTAATGAGACAATCCCTACTGCTTCGTTCAATAGAGAATTCCTCTGAGAGAGGCAGTTCCTCCTTATTAATGACTTATATCTACTCCCAGGTATCTCGAGTCTATGTCCTTTGGTGAGAATGAGGAGTGACCAGCATATCTGCTGACCAATACTTTTCACTTCTGAGGATCAGGATTGAGGGTGACTTGTTTGTACCCTGGTTTAGGAGCATGAGAGTTTATTGTCATATAATGTACAGATGTCCCAGTTCTTACTTGTTCCAGCCACAGATATGTGAGGCATCAACAAAAATAAGATAAATTAACTTACAACAATAGGCCAAAACAGAAAGAGATAAAAGAAAATAAAAATAAATATTCACAGTTGCAATTAGGGCAAGAAAAAAGATTAACATTCACCTCTAACAGTGCGGCAGCCACCAAAAGAATACCATTTTCAAAGTATAGGATGACAATGGAAAGGAAGATCAATGAGCACCGAGCAAGGGTAGTGTGATGGCACTGTTCTGGGATTCCTTCAGGTACCTGATGGTTGTGGAAAATAAACGATCTCTAAGGCTGTTCAGTGCGCTTTCACACTCAAGCTTTCTCTCCAATGGGAGGAGGGAGAAGAGAGTGCGTCCAGGATGTGATGGGTCTTTCAGTAGGTTGTCTGTTTTTCCGTGGGAGCAGGAGATGTAGATGGAGGCCATAGAGAGGAGGGAAGTCTACACCATGTTTTGAGTTGCAATGTCAATGGTGCAAACAGATCTTTTGGTGGTCCTGGAGTAGGTTACAGTGAGGTTTTCCACATTCTGCATTCCTGCGGGGTCATAGGTGCTGATGAGGCTGATGAAGGTAGCAGAGATTCTTCCACAATTGAGGCAAGAGTTTCCCAATGAGCAGATGGTACGATCATTTATCAGATAGTGCAGCTCTTCCACCACTTCACCTGGGCTTCTTTCTCCTCCCAATACTCAGTCCCAAGGTTCTCCATCCCATGCTAATGCTCCTTCTCCATTTTGAGTGGCTTTGGTCCCAGGAGACTCGAGCACAACCTTCAATACATTTTTTTTGCTCTAGGTAATTCTCTTTTTGTGATAGAACTCAGAATAGAATGTGTGTGTTGGGGAGTCTGGTATCAAGGACCAGGGCACCAGTGGGTTCATGTAGATAGCTTCTTCCAATGCCCTGAGATGCTTGCTGTAGTTAAAAGCATTTTAAAATACATTTAGAAGAGCAGTAATCAATGCTGCCAAGGTATTCAATGAACTATCTGCAGGTTAATAAACAATACATTATATATCAGGCCAGAATTAGATACTCTACATCTGTTAGGTGTGCATGTAAGGACAAGGACAAACCAACAGCTGAGAGCATACAATATTGGCATTGGAGGCAAGGATGGGTCAAAATGTAAGAACATAATAAAACACTTTGAAACATAGAACATTACAGCACAGTACAGGCCCTTCAGCCTTCGATGTTCCTTCCAAAAAAAAATTAAATCCTTCCTACTTTGTAAACCCCTCTTTTTCTTTCATCCATGTGCCTGTCTAAGATACTCTTAATGGCAACCCTGGCAAGGCATTCCAGGCACCCACAACTCTCTGCGTAAAGGAAGAATAGGGCAAAACTGTGACAAATTTGAATGGATCAATAATATTTTGAGAATGAGGCAATGCAAAAGTTAAACTCAAACTCGGGTGTGGAAGATGTTTTCCATGTGATCTGGGTGGGTAATTGTGGTACATTTTGAGGATGATTCACACAGCTGATTCCATGCATTGGTTGTAGAGCAATGAATGTTTTGGGTGCTGGCTGCTTTGACCAAGACAGTATCAAACTTCTTTGAAGCTGAACACATCCTGTGCCTGAATTGTGACCTGCAAGAGGTGAGTCACACACTGCAAGATACCCATTTGCACTTGAGCCTCTAATTTTTTAGTTGAGATTTTGATCAGCAGTTCCATTCAGAATATTAATGTGAGAAAGTCAGTAATGTTAATGACATTGCATATTGAGGGTAGGTGGTTAGCCCCTCTCTTGTTGGAGAAGGTTAGTGTGGAGGAATGTTCTTTGCTATTGATCAATCCATGACTGTCAGTAGTTTTTGTCTTGCTATGTGTAAACGTGGACAGCTTCATTTGATTTGTAGATAGAACAGAGGAAGAGTCATTATTAGCGGCATACATGCAAATTATGGTACATCAAATAAGGCAGACAACATACTGTATAGTGTTCAGGTAAGAGAAAAGGAAATGATCTGGAGGGAGAAATATCAGTAAGAAACAACCTACAGTGTACAGATGTATGAGGGACATTGAATGAGACATTGAATTCAATGGTTTATTGTTACATTTATTGAGATGCAGTGAAAAATCTTGTTTTGTATTTTATCCAGGTAAGTCAACCTCTACTTAGTACGGCTGATAGTGCAAGAATAAAAAGAGGGTCACAATAAAGGAAAAGTGTAGATGTTAAAGGGAAAAATATAGAATTTTTGCTAATAGGGGGTCCATTCAAGATACTGATAAGAGCAGAAAAGAAACTGTCCTTGAATCTTGAGATGCATGATTTCATACTCGTATGTCTTCTGCCCAATGGGAGGGGGAGAGAAGAAAGTGTGACTGGGATGAGATGTGTCTTTTAATATATTGGGCTGTTTTCCTGAGGCAGTGAGAGATGAAGGCAGAGTCAATGAAGAGGAGGTTCATTTGCGTGCACAACTCTGCAGTTTTGAATGGTTTTGGGCAAAACAGTTACCATTCCAAACAAAGTGATGGTGAGAAATGGATGTATTTGAATACATGAATCAAAGTAAGTCAACACACTTTCTGAATAGTGGTCGTATCCTGTAGCATATAACTAAGAATTGGGGGTAATATCAAGTAACAAATCAGAATAGGACAATATTGAGTGACAGGTGAGAAAATGACATACCACAGGATGACAGGTGATAGAGACAAATGGGAAAATTATAAATTAAGTGCAATAGATGACCATGAAACATTATATATTATGAAAGATGAGAATGAGACTTCACACAGTGACACGAGAGTTTGCAGTATTACAAGTAAGAAAATATTCATAGACATTGTGGAACGTCAGAATGAGTTAACATACTACATGTATAGTTGGAAAATGAATGATCAAGAAGCATGCAGTGAGATAATTGAAATGGGGCACATTAAAAATGATAGTAAGAGAATGCACAGATGCATCGCATAGAATGCAACAACAATGGATTACTAGTTCAATGCATATTGTCACAAACTCAAGCAAATACATAGTGTGACTGATAGGAAAAGCACAACTTCCTATTTGTCATCAATGAAAGAATAAACTGTGTGATGTTAAAATTGACACTTGACACTGTTGCAAGTGAAAATGTGACAAAATGAGGCATTACAAGTGAGAATGAGGCAATACAAACCAACATTTGAGAGGAAGCAACACATATTAACCATGCACCATAAAGCTGTTCAAAGCTCAATGTGTTTATTGTCACATGCATAATTATAATGTACAGATGTAGATGCAGCTGAAGATGCAGATATAGGTGGAGATAGAGACACAGATGGAGAATACAGATACAGTTGAAGATTCAGAAACCGATGTTGTAAATGCAACAACATCAATTAATATTTGAACTTGCTTAAGCCAAAGGAAGTGTCAACTACCCATTTATGTTGCAATGAAAGGCATCACTGAGCATGCTCAATTATTAAAATTCCTGGTGTAGATGCTAGGACATAGCAGAAGATCACTCCCCATCACTGGCCTCCCAGCCCAGTATCTAACTGAAATATCTGTTACAGCAGCAAGACACTGCAGGGGTTCGGAAACTTGCATCCATGCACATTGTGGTGGGACGTTCAGGACCTCTGTACAGTGACAGAGCTACAATTCAGTGGTCCTTTTGAGTATTGCTGATTACTTAGTGGAAATTTCAGGCTAAAGTAACATAAAAATAATGCAAGTGAAAATTAAATACTACAGCTTGGGGCATTACAGTGGGTAGAGACTGCCTCCCAACGTGTTCAATCCTGATTCCCACTGTGATCTGTGGGGAGTTTGTACATTCTCCCTGCAACCACATGGGTTTCCTTCAGGTGCTCTGGTTTCTTCCCACATCCCAAAGGTATTGGTCACTATAAATTTCCCCTGGAGTGTGGTGTTACATGAGAGGAGAATATGAGGATAATTAAAAAATGAAATGATATTGGAAGATTAGCACAGACTTGGTGGGCTCAATGTCCTGATTCCATTGCTGTATCTGTGCACGACTATGAGGCCAGATGAGAATAGGATGATGTAGAAGGTGAGTGGTAACCATGATGCAATATATAATTGTTGAGACATCAGGGGAGAATAAAGTAATTCACAGTGTACTCTGCTAAATTAGATAATATACAGTTGGATAGATGGGAAGATAGAAACAGTGTGTCCTCATTGACCTGATCTGGATGAAACAAAAAAACACTAGCCCAAATGGCCCATAAACTGATATTTGGGAACCTGTCCTTAAATTGGAACAGGGGCCATCAGATTTGTTACACTTAACCTGGTTGAGTACAGCTTCAACACTCAAAACCATATAGGACATGGAACAACTCAACACCATGCAGGACATGGTTGCGTAGGTGAAAGGCAGTCCATCCACAACCATTCACTCACTCCACCACTGGCGCACAGCCGCAGCATTTGGACTGTCTACAGGATGCATGGCAGCAACTCGGCACTTTACGCAGCATCTTCCAAACCTCACCACCTCTTCCAGCTGGAAAGAAAAGGACAGCAAAAGCATGGGAATAGCATCATTTCAAAGACATCCTCCAGGTCACAGACCATCCTAGCATGAAAATATTATCACTGATCCTTCACCGTTGCTCCATCCAAATCCCAGAACTCCATCCCTGACAGCATTGATGCCCATAACTCAAGATCTGTAATGGTTCAAAAAGGCAGCTCACCACCACCTTCTCAAGGGCAATTAGGGACAGGCAATTAGATGCTGACTCAGTCTGGGAAGCCCACGTCCCTTGAATGAATTGAAAAAAGTTCTGAATGATGCTCACAGAATCACGCCTATCAGATGTTTTGCAGTCTTTTTCATCACTAAAGACTATCCAGGGTGCTGGATAGTCAGCATAAGATGGGCCAAAGGGCTTGTTTCTGTGCTGGATGGTTATTACGGATGTTCAACAGGACAAACGCCACCAGAAGTTGCAGCAGATTGATACACAGTTAGCAGAGATGAGCATATGGAGTCAAGGCATGTGGACATTTCTACCCTCTACAGGCATGACAAGATGACTGCATTTTCTAAAATGATGAGCCTACTTTGGGGTATTGGAACTGAATATTGAAAACTGTTAATACATCACTAAACTAGTTATCAATCCAAGCATGGAAGTGTAAGATTTCATATTCAGATTTCGCATTTCAGATTTATTATCAGAGAATATACATGACATCATATACAACTCTGAGTTTCTTTTTCCTGCAGGTGAGACATTTATTGATAGTGCAAAATAACCGTACTCAACATGCACATGTAAATAAATAAAGAAATGTAAACAAACTGTATAATACAAAGAGAAAAAAATCAACGAAGTGCAAAAGTTAGTCCTTAAATGGATTTCTGATTGAGTTTGTTGTTGAGGAGCCTGATGGTTGAGGAGCCTGAACCTGGTGCTGTGACTCTTATAGCACCTGTTCCTCTTTCCTGATAGCACCAATGAGAACAGAATGTCTGCTGGATGATGTGGATCCTTGATGATTGCTTCTGTTCTCCGATGGCAGCATTCCCTGTAGATGTTCTCGGTGGTGGGGAGAGTTTTGCCTGTGAAGTCCTGGGCAGTGTCCACTACCTTCCAATGATTACATTGGAGAAGGGATAATTTTGAGGAAATGAGGAAGGATAAACAGGCTTTTAATTTTTGAGGGATATTGGGGATCTGGTTCAGAAGAAGAGAGAGGAGTATAGCAGGAATAGGCAACATGGAACAAATGAGATACTCAAGGGATATCAAAAATGCAAGAGAAAACTTGCTTTTGGCAGGCAATGTGAAGGAAAATCCTAAGGGTTTCAACAGGTATATTAAAAGCAAAGGGATAGTAAGGGACAAACTTGTTCCCCTTGAAGATCAGAGTGGTGGACTTTGTATGAAGCCAAAAGAGAGCTTAATTTTTTTCCCATCAGTGTTCACTCAGGAAACTGTCAAGGAAGTAAGGAAAACCAGCAGTGGGATCATGGAACCCTTGCAGATTAAAGAGGAGGAGTGTTTGCTGTCTTAAAGCAAATAAAGGTGGATAAATCCCCAGGGCCTGACAAGATATTCCCTTAGATATTGAGGGAAGCTAGTGCAGAATTTGCAGGGGGTCTGGCAGAAATATATAAAATGACCTTAGCCACAGGTATAGTGTCGGAGGATTGGAGGATAGCTCATGTTGTTTTGTTGTTTAAAATAGGCTTCAAAAATAACCATGGAAATTATAGAATGGCGGACCTGACATTAGTAGTAGTTAAGTTACTGGAAGATGTTCTTAGGAATTGGATATACAAGTATTTGGATAGCCAGGGACTGATTAGGAATAGTAAATATGGTTTTGTGCATAGTAGGTCATGTTTAACTTATTGAGTTTTTCAAGGAAGCTACCAGGAATGTTGATGAAGGAAAGATTGTGGATGTCATCTACATAGATTTTACCAAGTCCTTCGTAAGGTCCAACATGGGAAGTTAGTCAGAAAGGTTCAGACGCTAGGTATTCATGGGGATGTGGTCAACTGTATTCAACATTGGCTACACAGAAGAAGCCAGAGAGTGGCAGTGGATGATTGCTTCTCTGACTGAAAGCCTGTGACCGGTGGTGTACTTCAGGGATTGGTACTGGGATTATTGTTTTTTATCATATATATCAATGATCTGGATGATAATGTAGTAAATTGAATCATCAAATTTGCAGATGACACTAAAATTGAAGGTGCAGTAGACAGTGAAGAAGGTTTTCAAAGCTTGCAGAAGGATCTGGACCAGCAGGTAAAATGGGTTGAAAAATGGCAGATGGAGTTTAATGCAGGCAAGAGTGAGGTGTTGCATTTGGAAGGACAAACCCAAAAAAGACATACACAATAAATGGGCACTGAGGAGTGCAGTAGGACAGAAGGATCTGAGAATACAGATACATAATTCCCTGAAAATGGCATCACAGTTGGTTGGGGTTGTAAAGAGAGATTTCAGCATATTGGCCTTCATAAATCAAAGCATTGAGTACAGGGCTGGGATGTGATGGTAAAATTGTAAAAAAACATTGCTGAGGCTAAATTTAGAGTATTGTGTGCAGTTTTGCTCACCTAACTACAGAAAAGATAACCCTTTTAAAATATTTTTATTAATTTGATAGATAAATATTACATGTATATATTGTTTAGATATTAATTAATTAGATAGCTTTTGTATAACGCAATACAGTATATATTATACATTGTCTTGTGTAATTCTTGAAAAAAGTGAATCCTCATGAGAATTTCACCTCATTCTAATATTGAGATATACATAGTGAATATCTAAATAGACCAATCTCTTCTAGTTTTTATTTTTTTTATTTTTTATTTTTCACACTATAAACCATACTGACCAAAATACATAAAGACATTTTTCTCTTGAATATATACAGTGTCATTTTCTCCCCTTTCCCCCCTCCCTTCCCTCCCTCCCTCTCCCCCTTTCCATTTATTTAAAGTTCAATCTATAAGATACATTAAACCCATTAAACAATGTCGTCACTTAATAAAAATAAACCAGAAATTTGTGTCTTTTACTTTTATATACTGAGTCAGTTCATTTCGTTGTCTTCTCCTTCTGTCATTTTAGGTGGTGGAGGTTCATGGTAGGATTTCTCTATTGTATTTCATGTATGTTTCCCATATTTGTTCAAATATTGTGATGTTATTTCTTAAATTATATGTTATTTTTTTCTAATGGAATACATTCATTTATTTCTATGTACCATTGTTGATCAAGTTGTCTTCTAATTTCCAGGTTGACATAATATATTTTTTTTGCTACAGCTAGGGCTATCATAATAAATCTTTTTTGTGCTCCATCCAAATTGAGTCCAAATTCTTTATTTCTTATATTACTTAGAAGGAAAATCTCTGGGTTTTTTGGTATGTTGCTTTTTGTGATTTTATTTAATATCTAGTTTAGATCTTCCCAAAATTTTTTCACTTTCTCACATGTCCAAATTGCATGTATTGTTGTTCCTGTTTCCTTTTTACAGCAAAAACATCTATCTGATACTGTTGGGTCCCATTTATTTAACTTTTGGGGTGTGATGTATAGCCTGTGTAACCAATTATATTGTATCATGCATAACCTTGTGTTTATTGTATTTCTCATTGTTCCGGAGCATAGCTTTTCCCATGTTTCATTCTTTATCTTTATGTTTAGATCTTTTTCCCATTTTTGTTTAGGTTTACAGTTTGTTTCCTCGTTCTCCTTTTCTTGCAGTTTGATGTACATGTTTGTTATAAATTTTTAAATTATCATTGTGTCTGTAATCACATATTCAAAATTGCTTCCTTCTGGTAACCTCATACTGTTTCCCAATTTGTCCTTCAAGTAGGTTTTTAGTTGGTGGTATGCAAACCTTGTATCGTGAGTTATATTATATTTGTCCTTCATTTGTTCAAAAGATAATAATTTATTTTTCAAAAAACAATTTTCTATTCTTTTGATCCCTTTTCTCTCCCATTCTCTGAAGGAAAGGTTATTTATTGTGAAAGGGATTAGTTGATTTGTGTCAATATTAATTTTGGTAGTTGATAATTTATTTCATTCCTTTCTACGTGAATCTTCTTCCAAATGTTGAGCAGATGGTGCAGTACTGGTGAAATCTTCTAGTTGTAGAAAAAAAACCTCATCCTGGGTGAGGACCTCATCCAGCTCTAGCCTTAGGGGCTGTTGAGGGAGCTGGAGCAGGGCGGAATCTTGGACTGAGCGGTTGGCACTGTAAAGAGATTGGAAGTGTTTTGACCATCGGTTGAGAATGGAGATCTTGTCGCTGAGGAGGACTTTGCCATCTGAGCTGCGCAGCGGGCTTTGGACTTGGGGTGAGGGGCCGTACACAGCCTTTAGAGCCTCGTAGAAACCCCTGAAGTCGCCAATGTCCGCGCTGAGCTGGGTTTGCTTGGCGAGGCTAGTCCACCACTCATTTTGGATCTCCCGGAGTTCGCGCTGAAGATGGCTGCATGCGCGACGGAAGGCTTGTTTCTTCTCTGGACAGGACGGCTTTGTAAGGTGAGCCTGGTGGGCAGCTCGCTTCTTTGCCAGCAGCTCCTGGATTTCCTGGCTCTTTTCGTCGAACCAGTCCTTGTTTTTCCTGGAGGAGAAGCCCAGTACCTCTTCAGTGGATTGCAGTATGGTAGTCTTCAACTGATCCCAGAGGGTTTCAGGGTATGGGTCCGTGAGGCGGATTGCATCGTCGAGCTTTGCCTGGAAGTTTCCTCTCGCTTCGTCTGACTGCAGGTTTCCAACATTGAACCTCTTTCATATAAGACAATCGAACAACTGAAAAGTGGCAAAGCAGCAGGTATGGATGGAATCCCCCCAGAGGTCTGGAAGGCTTGCGGCAAAACTCTGCATGTCAAACTGCATGAGTTTTTCAAGCTTTGTTGGGACCAAGGAAAACTGCCTCAGGACCTTTGTGATGCCACCATCATCACCCTGTACAAAAACAAAGGCAAGAAATCAGACTGCTCAAACTACAGGGGAATCACGCTGCTCTCCATTGCAGGCAAAATCTTCGCTAGGATTCTACTAAATAGAATAATACCTAGTGTCGCCGAGAATATTCTCCCAGAATCACAGTGCGGCTTTCGCGCAAACAGAGGAACTACTGACATGGTCTTTGCCCTCAGACAGCTCCAAGAAAAGTGCAGAGAACCAAACAAAGGACTCTACATCACCTTTGTTGACCTCACCAAAGCCTTCGACACCGTGAGCAGGAAAGGGCTTTGGCAAATACTAGAGCGCATCGGATGTCCCCCAAAGTTCCTCAACATGATTATCCAACTGCACGAAAACCAACAAGGTCGGGTCAGATACAGCAATGAGCTCTCTGAACCCTTCTCCATTAACAATGGCGTGAAGCAAGGCTGTGTTCTCGCACCAACCCTCTTTTCAATCTTCTTCAGCATGATGCTGAACCAAGCCATGAAAGACCTCAACAATGAAGACGCTGTTTACATCTGAGGCGCCTGCAAGCTCACACCAAGACACAAGAGAAACTTGTCCGTGAACTACTCTTTGCAGACGATGCCGCTTTAGTTGCCTATTCAGAGCGAGCTCTTCAGCGCTTGACGTCCTGTTTTGCGGAAACTGCCAAAATATTTGGCCTGGAAGTCAGCCTGAAGAAAACTGAGGTCCTCCATCAGCCAGCTCCCCACCATGACTACCAGCCCCTCCACATCTCCATCGGGCACACAAAACTCAAAACGGTCAACCAGTTTACCTATCTCGGCTGCACCATTTCATCAGATGCAAGGATCGACAACGAGATAGACAACAGACTCGCCAAGGCAAATAGCGCCTTTGGAAGACTACACAAAAGAGTCTGGAAAAACAACCAACTGAAAAACCTCACAAAGATAAGCGTATACAGAGCCGTTGTCATACCCACACTCCTGTTCGGCTCCGAATCATGGGCCCTCTACCGGCATCACCTACGGTTCCTAGAACGCTTCCACCAGCGTTGTTTCCGCTCCATCCTCAACATTCATTGGAGCGCTTTCATCCCTAACGACGAAGTACTCGAGATGGCAGAGGTCGACAGCATCGACTCCACGCTGCTAAAGATCCAGCTCGCTGGGTGGGTCACGTCTCCAGAATGGAGGACCATCGCCTTCCCAAGATCATGTTATATGGCGAGCTCTCCACTGGCCACCATGACAGAGGTGCACTAAAGAAAAGGTACAAGGACTGCCTATAGAAATCTCTTGGTGCCTGCCACATTGACCACCGCCAGTGGGCTGATATCGCCTCAAACTGTGTATCTTGGCGCCTCACAGTTCGGCGGGCAGCAACCTCCTTTGAAGAAGACCACAGAGCCCACCTCACTGACAAAAGGCAAAGGAGGAAAAACCCAACACCCAACCCCAACCCACCAATTTTCCCCTGCAACCGCTGCAACCGTGTCTGCCTGTCCCGCATCGGACTTGTCAGCCACAAACGAGTCGGCAGCTGACGTGGACATTTACCCCCTCCATAAATCTTCGTCCGCGAAGCCAAGCCAAAGAAAGAAAAGAAGAAAAAAACCCCAAAAATAAGACCAAAAGGAAGAAAAAACCCATACTAATCCAGCCTCTCGCACTAAACACATTCACCAGCAAATATTAAGTGTCGGCTCTCAGACGTCGGATGGAAAACCCCCAGAGCATCCTGCCTAAGTAATCAAATTATGATAACACTCCATGAATGTCCCCATATCTTGTCAAATTCAACCAATTCTAATTTTCTCCAAACTCAAACAAGACATAACCATTGCATACAAGTTGGTGCTCTGCTGTCTTTCCATCTTATCAAAATTGCTTGTATGGCCATCAATGAAGTAAAAGCTACTATTCTTTTTTTAAACTTTATTTATTCGTTCAAAAAACAAATAATATATGACATATACAGCAATTAAACATGAACTTTTTTTATATATATAAAAAAAAGAAAAAAGAAAAAGAAAAAAAAATCGCCCCCACTTCAGCCAACTCTTCTAATTCTTTTTTGAGTGAATTCAAGGAAATTCTCTCTTCTAGAGAAGAACCAAACAAAGCAATAAAAGGGCATGGTTCTAATTTAATCTTAAGAATCTGTGATAGAGTTTGAAAGAATTGTTCCCAATATTCTTGTAGATCTGGACACTCTCAGAACATGTGAACCAGAGAGGCCTCAAAACATTTTACATTTGTCACAAAGTGGATGAACATCAGGATAAAAATTAGATAATTTAACTTTGGTCATATGTAGTCCATGTACAATTTTAAATTGTATTAAACAATGTCATGCACAGATCAAGCCGGTAATCCAAATATTCATCTGAAATTGATGTATTCAAGTCTCATTCCCATTCATTCCCATCCCTGAACATATTCTTAGGTCCATCAATACAGGAAAGATATCAATAAGATTGAAAGAGTGAAGAGAAGATTTACGAGGAGGTTGCCTGGAATTCAGGAAATAAGTTACTGGGAAAGGTTAAACAAGTTAGGACTTTATTCCCTGTAGCGTAGAAGAATGAGGGGAGATTTGATAGAGATATTTACAATTATGAAGGGTCTAGACAGAATAGATGTAGGTAGGCTTTTTCCACTGAGGGTAGGTGAGATACAAACCAGGTGACATAGGTTAAGGGTGAAAGGGGAAAAGTTTAGGGGAAACATTAGGGGGAACTTCTTCACTCAAAAAGTGCTAGGAGTGTGGATCGAGCTGCCGTCTGAAGTGGTGAATGCAAGCTCAATTTACATTTTTTTTAGAAGATTTTAGGCAGGTACATGGATTAGAGGGGCATGGAGGGCTATGGACTGGGTGCAGTCAGTGAGACTGGGGACGATAATAGTTTGTCACAGACTAGAAAGGCTTGTTTCTGTGTGGTATTGTTCTATGGTTCTGCATGTTCTCCACCCATCAAGGAGTGATCTTGGAGTGAAGATAAGTTAACTGAAACAGCAAATGCTGTGAAAGTTCAAGTTTACTGCCACATGCACCAAAGTGCATTGAAAAAGTTTGCTTTGCTAGCATTCCAGCTGGACACACCATGCCTAGTGTAACAAGCAAAACTGTACAGAAGTGCAGAGTGACTTAGAAAGTTGGTATGGAGGAAATGCAACATAATTTTACTAGTGTGAGGATTATTCAGGTGTCTGATCACAGTGGAAAAGAGACTGCCCTTGAATATCGTGTCATGAATCTTCCTGATGGGAGGAGGGGTGGGATGAGTCTTTTGATATGTGGCTTGCTTTTCCAAGATAGCGGAAAGTATTGATGGAGCAGAAGGGAGTTTATGTGATGGTCTAAGCAGTGTTCATAATTCTCTGCAGACTCTTGCAGTCTTGGGCAGAGCAGTTCCCATCCCATGCAGTGTTGCACTCTGATTGGATACTTTGAATTGTACATTTGTAGAAGTTGTTAAGGGACATTGGTGATGTGCCATATTTCCTTGGGCTTCTGAGGCAGTCAAGGCACTGTTGCACTCTCTTGGCCATGTCATCAATGTGGGTGGTCCATTACAAGTTGCTTGAGATGTTTACTCCAAAAAACTTAAACCTGTCTCCCATATTCACCTGTGCATCATTGATGTGGACTGGAAAATGAGCTCCACCCTTTCTCCGGATGTCTACAGCCAGCTCCTTGGTCTTGCTTACAGTGAGGGAGAGATTGTTGACCTGGCACCAAGCCATACGTCCCTCTATCATTCTTTGACATTTCAAATTGTTGTTAGAGATCCTGCCTGTGAGGGGGGGGGGGGGGGGGGGGCGGGAGGTCATCTATGAATTTATTGATGGAGTTGGAGTGGTCTGGCCACACAGCCGTGAATGCACAAGAAGTATAGTAGAGGGGTGAGTGCATAGCCTTGTCATGCCCTGATGTTGAGGATAATTGTGGAGGATAGATCAATCCTTAGTGCTGTCTGGAGTTTGCACCTCTCCCTGTGACCATGTGGGTTCTTCCTGGTTACTCCCACAACCCAAAGGTGCGCTGGTCAGTGTGTCAATTGGCAGCTGAAGAAAGTCTCCTCAACTTGATAAGTGATTGGTGGAATTTGGGGCTGTTTGGGAATGTGGGGAGAAATAAAAAAATGTTATAACAAAGTTTTAATTGTTCTTAAAAAAGCGCTTACTTTGCAGTTTCCTTTTTGCATGCATTTTATCCTTAATGAGGGTTTGTCTGAATTGTGCCTGATGGTTGGTAGATATTTGGTGGGCTGAATTGCCAGTTTCCCTCTTGTGGACTCTATGACCATCGTTCCAATAAATCTCAGTCCTGGTATGCTGATGTGCTCTGAATGCTCTCATTAACATTAATAATTCTTTTTAGATCTGCAACCATTGGATCTCCTCTCAGAAGTTGCTGAAGCCCCTCAGATGGAGGTATATGGAATCAGGATGGTTCAGGAACATGGAGTGCGTGGACTGCGATTCAGTAAGGATAAGAAGGCAGTCAGCTTCTCGGCATCTCTCATCTTCAAAGCCTGTAATTACTTCCCAGTTGAATTCTCCATTGTCATCTCATTGAAAGTGAACAGCTTGACAGTAAAGGTACTTCCAAAATTGACCAATGGGATATTAAAGAGCTCCATGACATAGTACCCTTGCACTTTGCTTTGTTTGTTATTGTAGGAGACTAAACATTGAGGAATGAGTTGAATGCATTACTATGCAACAGCATAGTTTTGATATGATGTCTCTGATCCAGAAGGATTGTGGGGGGGGGGGGGGGGTGGGGGGTTCCAAGTCCCTATCCTGGAACAGGGGATGTCCTGTGTGCTGTTGGAAGACAAAGGATTCAATAGCACTATTTAAGAGAAGGCCAGGATGATTTTCTCTGGTTTAAAAAAGATTCTCAGGCCTGAAATGATAGTAATATATCTTTACCTCCTATGGGTGGTTTGAGACTAGCTGAGTTCCTCCAAGATTTCTGTGTTCTGGTTTTCTCTGATGTCTTGGCCAGTATTTATTCCATGCCTAAAATGACAATGATCAGATCATCGGGTCAGTTAGTACAATTGCTGTTTGCAGGAATTTAGTGCGCGTAGTTTGGGGCACAATGTGAAGATAAATACGGAGGCCTATTGTTAAAAAAAATGTAAAGAGATTCTAAATGATTATAAATGGGTCAAATATGTGAGCAAAGGTCTGGCAAATGGAGCACAATGTGGGAAAAAATGTGAAAAATAATAAATATGTTATCTGCACCGTAGGAGATTGTAGGACTGAGATGTAAAGGGATCTGGGTATCACTGCATGACTTACAAAAAGCTAACATGTGGATGCAATAAACAGAATGGTTTTGTTTATTACAAGGAATTGAATACAAAAGGGCATTGGTGAGAACCCGTGTCATAATTTTCTGGGACGTAAAGTCATGTCACCTGCGCATGAAACAAAGAACGGGAGTCAGAATGAGTTTTGAGTTCCTTTGCTCACTCTTTAACATATTTTCTGGGAGATGAATGTGATAACATACCTCCAAATTTTGGTTCTTGTTTTGTAAATTCACTGAGGCTGAATTTCCATAAACTTAACCGGGGAGGAGGGGGTGTCACCTGTGTTGGGCTCCTTATTTAAGTAAAGGTGTGAATGTATTGGAAACATTTCAGAGTTCACTGAAGCAATTACTGGATTATCTCAATGAGGACAGATTAGACATAAATGTGTCTACTGGTGATTGGAAGAATGAGTGGTAATTCAATTCAAATATAAGATCCTGAGGAGGTCCTGGAAGAGTATATATGGAGAGATGTTTCCTTTTCTTGGAAAGAGTGGTTCTAGGGCAGCAGTTGCAAAAACAATAATGTGTTGTCCATCTAAAACAAAGATGAGGCATGCTTTTGTTCTTTCTCAGAGGGCTGTGCATCTTTAAAGGGTAGTAGAAGCAGAAACATCAAATATATTTAAGACAGGTTGATAGATTCTTAATAAGTTGGGGGGGGGGTGGTGGTGTGGTGGTGAAGTATTGCAGGAAGATGCTTTAGAGAGGGTGCAGAGTAGATTCACCAGGATGTTGCCTGGATGGGAGAACATTTCACATGAAGCAAGTTTCAAAGAGCTGGGATTTTTCCAGCTGCGCTGGATGGGTCACGTCTCCAGAATGGAGGACCATCTCCTTCCCAAGATCGTATTATATGGCGAGCTCTCCACTGGCCACCGTGACAGAGGTGCACCAAAGAAAAGGTACAAGGACTGCCTAAAGAAATCTCTTGGTGCCTGCCACATTGACCACCGCCAGTGGGCTGATAACGCCTCAAACCGTGCATCTTGGCGCCTCACAGTTTGGCGGGCAGCAACCTCCTTTGAAGAAGACCGCAGTGCCCACCTCACTGACAAAAGGCAAAGGAGGAAAAACCCAACACCCAACCCCAACCAACCAATTTTCCCTTGCAACCGCTGCAATCGTGTCTGCCTGTCCCGCATCGGACTTGTCAGCCACAAACGAGCCTGCAGCTGACGTGGACTTTTTACCCCCTCCATAAATCTTCGTCCGCGAAGCCAAGCCAAAGAAGATAAGATTATGAGGACAGCCAGCTCTTTTTTTGTGGGGTGACAACAAATACCATCTGTTTAGGGTGAGTGGAGGAAAGTTCAGAGGAGATGACAGAGGTACATTTTTTTTACATAGAGACTGGTAGGTGCCTGGAATGTGTTGCTGGGGGTGGTGGTGGAGCCTGCCACAATAAGGACATTAAAAAGATTCTTAGGTAGGCATATGGAGGAAAAATAGAGGATTATGGGTATGAGGTAGGGAGAAAATAGATAGTTGTGGAGTCAGCTTACATAGGCCAGCACAATATCGTGAGCTGTAAAGCAAATACTGTGCTACAATGTTCTATAAATCAGTGGTTCTCAACCTTTTTCTTTCCATTCACATCCCACTTTAAGTAATCCCTATGCCATTGGTGCTCTGTGATTAGTAAGGGATTGCTTAAGGTGGGATGTGAGTGGGAAGGGAAGGTTGAGAATCACTGCTGTAGACACAATTGTGACTGAAATATTTTGCTTGAGAAAAATTGTCATTGGCCCATTTCCTTTAGAGTTATGAAACCGTGCACATAACAAGTCAATTAGATACGATTAAAACTGGTTTTCAAAATTTTTCTTTCCACCCACATCCCACCTTAAGCAATCCCTTACTAATCACAGAGCACCAATGGCATAGGGATTACTTAAAGTGGGATGTGAGTGGAAAGAAAAAGGTTGCGAACCACTGCTCTATATTCTACTGTGCGCAGATAAGATTATGGAATTGTGGCATGGATCAGATGAGCCATGATTGTAGCAGCTACTAATCAGACTGACCTACTCTGCTCATAATGAGATTGACTGGATGCTTCCTTATTGCAGCTCCAAAGATGCTCAGTCCCAAACAGAAATGGCTAGAAATGCTTTCATGTTAACTGTGTTTCTATCTCTTCAGACACTCCCTGTGTTGCTTGTTTTCTTTCCGAGTTCCAGATCCACTGTATTTTGTTGCCCACACGAAGGTCGTGGTCAGAGAAATAAGGCACAAAAATTGCCCCTTTGGCCCACTGAGTCCATGCTGACCATTGGTTTACACTAATCTTTCATTAATCCTGTGTTTTTTATTCTCCCCACAATCCCAGAAACTGCCTCCAAATTCTACCACTTATCTACACACAATTTTACAGTGGCCAATTAACCTACCAACCCGCATGTCTTTGGGATGTGGGTAGTGGAGATTGAAACTGGGTCTCTGCTGCTTTTAGACAGTGGAACTACCAGCTACGCTGAGGTCACAATGGTTTGAGAGGAAGGAAAGCTTTCCTTTCCCCAGCAGTTTCCTGTCACCGTGACTATGGGAGAGCAGTGCCGCAGCTTTTGAATGTGGAACTGTTCACATACTGCCACGCAGCATGTTGGGTCTGGCCAAGAGGAACATTGGAGGCCTTCAGGGTCTTTGGTGTGTTGCTAATGCATTCCCATCCATTCTGCCAAGAGATCCTGTGACAGCTTGGTCTGTATTTGCTGAGCAAATGGGTTAGATGAGAGAAAGCAATTAGAACATGTTTATTGTCATCTGACTGTACATATATAACCAGGTGAAACAGCATTCCCAGCTAAATCAGTGCTATCTGTTTGCCTTTGTCCACTTAGAAGAAAAAAATGTAATTCAGTGGAGCAAAAGGAGGTCATGCCAATCTAAAGAGTGGCAGGAACACCAGAGAGCCATGTAGTGGTATAGCAAGTAGAGCCACCCCCTCCCAGCACCAAAGATCTGAGTTTAATCCTGATCTCTGGTAATGTCTGTGTACAAGTTTCCTCGTTCTTCGCGTGACACTGTGGGTTATTCCCTTAAAATGTAAATTTTTTACAGAGAGAACTCATGCATGGGGAAACCCCTGATGGTTTCCCCCAGGTGCTCCATTTCCCACACCCCAAACAAGTGTTGGTGGGTTGGTTAATTGACTGATGCAAATTGCCACTTGTAATTGGTGAGTGGTGGAATGAACAGGGAAGATAAAATGAGATGAATGTAGAAATAGTGCAGATGTTTGAAGGCCAGGGTGGGATGAAGAACCTGTTTCTTTGCTGCTTCTGCATGTGAAATCAATTGTAACAAAAACTATCAGGGGTTTCCCCATGCATGAGTTCTCGGTAAAAAATTTACATTTTAAGGGAATGAAGCACGAAGGAGATAGGAGTAGAGACAAATTAATCTATCCTTTTATTTGAAACCAAAGTGTCTGATCAAACATGATTTGCCCATGGGAAGGTCTTACGATGGACACTGATAATGGGGTGAAGGGGAAGTATTGCATTTGCTTGTCATTGGATGTTCCTTGCTCCTATTTGGGAGAGCAATCGGGCCAAAGCTAACACTGCATCTGAAGGATCACAGCAGTAATAGTGCTAGCCTCAGACTGGAGGTGGGAAGATTGCAATGGTCATACACCGGCACAATGATGATAGAAGTGTGTGGGGCGCTGGTGTTGATTTATCAAGGAAAGGGGCCTCGGAGACACATTGGAAATCTTGCCTGCTCATCATGTGAATTATTATTGCTTCCTAGAAGAATGAGTACATACTCGCATTGCTCCAAGAGGACTTAAACCACTTGCTGCTGGGACTGAGGATTTCGCCTGACAAGGTCCACCTGGAGTTCGCCCTTAGCGACCTGCCCAGCAGTCGCAGGGAGCGGGTAACCTTCCAGGATGTCTACCTGGCTGACCGCCAGTGGCACACCTTAGTGCTGGCTGTGTCGGCCAATTTTGTGTCTCTTGCTGTGGACTGCTGCCCTCCAATTGACATGTGAGTAACTTTCCATTCCACTCTGGCCAAGGGTCCAGCTGACATTCAGCCCATTTGTTTGTAAGTTACCCAACCCCATCTACTGATAACACTCAATTCCCATCTACTGACGATAGCCAACCCAATCTCAGAATGACACCCTTTCTTTGTTATATTAAACATATTGTAGTAAACAATACAGAATCGAATAGTAAAAACAGAAACATCAACGTATTGCAATGCATGAAACAATGTGCCTTTCTCCTCAATTTGGAATAATCAAAAAGAGGAAACAAATTGTTATTGACACCCCATTTAACCTATCCTAATGACACCCAACCTGCATCTTCAAATGACACCAAACCTCCATCTCCTAATGACACCCAAACTGCATCTCCTAATGACACCCAACCTCCATCTCCTAATGACACCCAACCTCCATCTCCTAATGACACCCAACCTCCATCTCCTAATGACACCCAACCTCCATTTCTCAATGACACCCAAGCATCATTTCCCAATGACAACCAGCCACCATCTCCTAATGACATTCATCCACCATATCCTAATGACACCCAACCACCATCTCCTAATGATACCCAACCTCCATATCCTAATGACACCCAACCTCTATCTCCTAATGACACCCAACCTCCATCTCCTAATGACACCCAACCTCCATCTCCTAATGACACCCAACCTCCATTTCTCAATGACACCCAAGCATCATTTCCCAATGACAACCAACCACCATCTCCTAATGACACTCATCCACCATATCCTAATGACACCCAATCACCATCTCCTAATGGCACCCAACAACCATCTCCTAATGGCACCCAACCACCATCTCCTAATGCCACCCAACCACCATCTCCTAATGGCACCCAACCACCATCTCCAAATGGCACCCAACCACCATCTCCAAATGGCACCCAACCACCATCTCCAAGTGACATCCAACCTGCATCTCCTAATGACACCCAACCTGAATCTTCTATTGACACCCAACCTCCATCTCCTAATGACACCCAACCTCCATCTCCTAATGACACCCAACCTCCATTTCTCAATGACACCCAAGCATCATTTCCCAATGACAACCAACCACCATCTCCTAATGACACTCATCCACCATATCCTAATGACACCCAATCACCATCTCCTAATGGCACCCAACAACCATCTCCTAATGGCACCCAACCACCATCTCCTAATGCCACCCAACCACCATCTCCTAATGGCACCCAACCACCATCTCCAAATGGCACCCAACCACCATCTCCAAATGGCACCCAACCACCATCTCCAAGTGACATCCAACCTGCATCTCCTAATGACACCCAACCTGAATCTTCTATTGACACCCAACCTACATCTCCTAATGACACCCAACCTCCATCACCAAATGACACCAAACCTCCATCTTCTAATGACATTCAACCACCATCTCCAAATGACACTCAAACTGCATCTCCTAATAACACCCAACCTGAATCTTCTATTGACACCCAACCTACATCTCCAAATGACACCCAACCTCCATCACCAAATGACACCAAAACTCCATTTCTCAATGACACACAAGCATCATTTCCCAATGGCATCCAACCACCATCTCCTAATGGCACCCAACCACCATCTCCTAATGCCACCCAACCACCATCTCCTAATGCCACCCAACCACCATCTCCTAATGACACCCAACCACCATCTCCAAATGGCACCCAACCACCATCTCCAAATGGCACCCAACCACCATCTCCTAATGACACCCAACCTGAATCTTCTATTGACACCCAACCTGGTGGTTGGTTGTCATTGGGAAATGATGCTTGGGTGTCATTGAGAAATGGAGGTTGGGTGTCATTTAGAGATGGTGGTTGGGTGCCATTTGGAGATGGTAGTTGGGTGCCATTTGGAGATGGTGGTTGGGTGTCATTAGGAGATGGTGGTTGGGTGCCATTTTGAGATGGTGGTTGGGTGTCATTAGGAGATGGAGGTTGGGTGTCATTTGGAGATGGTGGTTGGGTGTCATTTGGAGATGGATATTGGGTGTCATTAGGAGATGGAGGTTGAGTGTCATTAGGAGATGGTGGATGAATGTCATTAGGAGATGGTGGTTGGTTGTCATTGGGAAATGATGCTTGGGTGTCATTGAGAAATGAATGTTGGGTGTCATTAGGAGATGGAGGTTGGGTGTCATTAGGAGATGGTGGTTGGGTGTCATTAGGAGATGGTGGTTGGGTGCCATTTGGAGATGGTGGTTGGGTGCCATTAGGAGTTGGTGGTTTGTTGGGTGACACCCAACAAGCACCATTTAATTCTGTGGTAGTGGGAATTTGGCAGCCTAGAGGGCAGTGAGCAACAGGACAGATGTAAAAGAACTGGCAAAAAAAAATTGAGCTAGGAGATGAGAAGATATTTTTGAACAGAGCTTTTATAATCTGGAACACAGAAGGTGCTGGAGAAACTCAGTACATTTCGCAGCATCTAAAGGAAGTAAAGGGTATCTAATGTTTCATGCCTAAGGCCTTTGTTTCAATGTGTATGAGCAAAAAGCCGAATATGTTGCCCGATTGAATGGTGGAATAAATAACAGCTTCTGGAGGGGAATGAGGTTTTACATTGAGAATTTCAAGATCTTGGAAATGAACCAGGGAGTGAGAGTTTCAGAGTACCTGTAAAGCCAGTAAAGGCATGATGAACTGCATTGGAACAGTGAAGGATATGTTGTATGGACTAGACTGTGTGAAGCATTATTGTGTGATCGAATTAAGATGATTTTCTGAAATGTGGAACATCACCTTTTATTTTTCTCCCTTTCTCTCTCTCTCCTTTCCTCTATCCCTCCCACCCTCCTCCCTCTATCTCCTTTCAACATACTCCAACACATACACTCTCACTCTCTTTGTCTATCTCTCTCACACACTCACACTCGCTCACTCATTCACTCACACTCTCTCTCCCTTCCCCACCCTCTCTTTCATCTGACTGTATCTTTTTCGGTTTCTCTCTCAAACATATGTACACACATTCCCACTCTGTCTCTGCTTCTCTTTCTTTCATCTCCCTCGCTCTCTTTCTCTCTATACATGTCTCTCTGACCCATTTGCTAGGTAGATGCTACATTTCAGACATTTGTCTCCTCAGTAGGATTTGGCTCACTTTTACCCATTTCCCCCCCCTCTGGTATACGTCCTAATGGGAAACATACTTTCAACAGGTATCTGGATGTTCCTTTCCCGGATTACTTAGGTACAGCAAGATCTCGATTTTACATTGGGAACAGGAGGAGAAGGAAAGGACTGTTTTCAGTAAGTGTGTAAGGGAAGGGTACAGATCAGAATTAAAGTGCATCAGCTTTCTCTGACCATGAAATGCAAATACAGTAAAACTGTCCAACTATTCAGAAATCTAACTGGTTCAGCCTCTGGCTCACTGGGTGATGCTTTGCAATTTCTCCCCAGTCCCACCCTTCCCTTGGAGACACTGGGCCCTGCGCATCCCCATGTTCCTCCAAGGCTCAGTAGGGTCCCAGTTTCTGTGCTCCCAGGAGAGTGGGGCTCCAGTTCCTGTGCTCCCTGGACAATGGGGCTCTAGTCCTGTGCTCCCAAGATTGTGGAACCCCAGTTCTTGTGCTCCCAAGAGTCAGTGGGGCCTCAGTTCCTGCATTTTCCTATCAACTACTAGAGAATTTATTATAATATTGTGTAGCATCAAAAAATACAAATTAAATGTGTGTTGAGGAATTAATAATTATTACATCCAATAAACCTGCTGGTTCAGCACCTCCAAAGTCCCCAGAAAGCCAGATTATTGGGGGTTTACTGTAGCAAAATAAAGATGGCTTTAAATTGGGGGTGGCACAGTTAACATAGCGGTTAGTGCAATGCTATGATGCACCAGTGACGTGGGTTTGAATCTTGAACTGTCTGTATGGAGTTTGTATGTTCTCCCTGTATTCTTGTGGGTTTCCTCTCACATTCCAAAGATGCATGGGGTTTGTAGGTTAATTAATCACATTGATACATTTGGGCAACGTGGGGTCATGGGCCAGTTGCTGATTTTCTACTTTAAAGTTTTTAACATTTAATTATGAAATTGGATTAGACTTATTTCTGCTGAACTGAAACACGGATGCAGGTAACACTAGTGAAACTTTGCAAGAAGTCATGAAGATATTTGAAATTTAGCTTGAAGTGGCTTTGGGTTGGTTTTTACCCAGCAATACAGTTATACATGTGGGGGCCTCACTCAATTCTGTGCACCTCCCTATATTCAGCATTGGTGTTAGCTCTTAAAGGCATAGTCCAACGAGGAACAAATTTCTCTCTGAAACCATCAAGAACTTTCCTGAGCGGTAACCATTTAACTTTAAGGCATCAGAGCATGGTGGAAATTATAAATGTTGAATTCTGTGCACAGTATGAGAATTGCCTGATATTGGTGAGGTGAATGATTGGACAGTGAAACAGAGAACTTTCCTGAACACATACACATGCACTTAAAATTAGAAGGAGATTAAGTTAAATTAATAGTTATAAGTTAGATTGATCCTGTTGTTAAGTTTAAAGAAAATTAAAAGCAACTTCTGTTTAAGTAACCATTGTCTTGGTGAATTTCTATTGTTGCTGGGTTTTGGGATCCTCTGGGCTCGTAGTAGAATCATCTTCTGTGGAGTATCCTGTGGAAGGTATACTTTCTGTAGTAATCTGAGCCTTCCCAGAGAGCTCTCACTCATCAGAAACATAGGGATGTTGAAGCCAGCCACTTCAGTCACTCGGGATGGGATTTATCTGTTACATTCACTGCAGATGGACACGTCAAATAAGGTGTGGAGGCTCGTGAGCATCACCAGCCTACTTCTGAATAGTTGTTGTGACTGGATAATATTGTCATATACATTGTACAATGTACATAGGCTGCAAAATTTCCTGTGTGACCTGCTGAGCTTTCCCAGCACATTTGTGTATTGCAGTTGATCCTGGTATCAGCAGATTTTCTTGTTTAACACTGAAATTCTTACTTGCTGCAACTGAGCAGGTTTTTTGTTGAAAAACCCCCCACAAAACCACTAAAAAATGACAATAAAATACAATTGAATTAAAAAGAGACAATAAATGCAAACAGTAGATAGATAATACATATTTAGTTAGCCTCCTGCAGAATAAATGGCAACAGGGCAGGGAGTCTTTTGTAGTGTTGGAGCAGTACCTGATTTAATGTAACATTAAGGTTCCCTTTGTAAAATATATGATATATTTCAGCTTTTGCCTGCTGTGAGGCAAACAAAGACTCTCCATAGGCCCTGCAGTCAACATTAGTGTGATTAGGCAGCCAAATCCACCAAGTACCCCCTGTCACCCTGGTCACAACCTCTTGTCACCACTTCCTTTGGGCAGAAGGTACAAAAGCTCCAGGTTCAAGAGCCGGATAGCTGCTGGAAAGAAACTGTCTTTAAACCAAGAGGTGCTGGCCAAGGTGATGGGGGTCCTTTATGATGATGGCTGTCTCAGGGAGTCCCAGCACTGTCACCTACTTCATAGCAGGATGCAGAGGCTGTGAGCCCTTGACTTGATCCTGCTGCTCTCCAGCTCCTGCCTCGTGGATCTCCTGGTTTCTCCATGCTGTTCTTCTTCCAGTGGCAGCAGCTATCTGACTGCCAAAGACTGTGTGTCATGCAGGGCATGATGGGGGTGGGTGGGAGTGGGCAAGGTCTGTGCATCAGCTGCAAGATAACCCTGTAGACCGATGGATGCTGAAAGATCCCAACCCCAGGGAACTGTGATGCTTCCTGCTGCGTTCCTGCTGGTCATTGTATTTGCTTGTCACTCGTGTGGTTAGAAAGTGCATATAATGTGACGAGCCAGTGCCACAGGGGCCTGCTTTTGTCCCTGAGGACTTGGACTTTCAGCTGCAGCTGATATGGGAAATCTCCAGTTGCCTCAGGACGAAGGATTTATCTGAAGGAGGAAAGCAAGGAAGCAGGCCCTTCAGCCCATCAATTCTGTGCAGCCATCAAAGAACTATCACTGCTCATCACATTTACTAGACTTGGTCTGTGACCTGTCCCCATGATAAAATTCTTCCTGTGACCCACTCATTGAAGAAGTGGCTACCTGTAATCAGGGAGGGGAGCAAGACTGGCATGCCTTGGTGCCCAAGATTCCCCTCCTTCTCACCCAAGAGACTGCCTGCTTCTCATGGAAATCAAAGCTGATCACTCCTGGCAGTCAGAGTGCCTGGCCAACTGAAAATTACAGCAGTTAATGGCAGGGGTGATCTTGACCTTGAGCAGACAAGGCATGTCTTCAGATCTCCCATAAGTGTGGTCAGGTGTGGCTCTTAATGAATAAATCAGGTCTTGGTAGGAAGTAGTATCTCTGAGAGCTCTTGATGGATAGGCTTTTCCTTCTCCCCTGAGCTCCCCAAGATTGGGCAGTGACAAAGGGAAGTATTTCCATGACCTGCAGGAAAGGTTGACATTCCAGTGATGCTGGTTGTGGTTTGGAAGTTGTGAGTTTAGCAGTCATAGAAACATAGAAGATAGGAGCAGGAGTAGGTCATTCGACCCTTCGAGCCTGCTCCGCCATTCAACGAGATCATGGCTGATCTTAAAGTTCAGTACCCCGTCCCTGCCTTCTCTCCGTAACCTTTAATACCCTTATACTGAAGAAATAGATCTAATTCCCTCTTAAATATATTTAATGAACCTGCCTCCACTGCTCTCTGTGGCAATGAATTCCACAGATTCACCACCCTCTGGGTATAGAAATTCCTCCTCATCTCGGTCCTAAATAGTTTGCCTATTATCCTCAAACCATGGCCCCGGGTTCTGGATTTTCCCATCATTGGAAAAATCCCATCTGCATCCATTCTGTCCAGTCCTGCCAGAATTTTATATGTCTCTATGAGATCCCCTCTCAATCTTCTAAACTCCAGGGAGTACAATCCCAATTTGCGCAATCTTTCCTCAAAAGTCATTCCTGCCATTCCAGGTATCAGCCTGGTGAATCGCCTCTGCACTCCCTCCATTGCAAGAACATCCTTCCTTAGATAAGGTGACCAAAACTGCACACAGTACTCCAGGTGGGGTCTCACCAAGGCCCTGTACAGCTGCAGTAAGGTATCCTTATTCCTACACTCAAACCCTCTTGATATTAAGGCCAACATTCCATTTGCTTTTTTAACCGCCTGCTGTAACTGCATGCTCGCCTTCAGAGACTGATGCACAAGTACCCCTAGGTCTCTCTGCACTTCCCCATCTCTTAATCTATTGCCATTCAAATAGTAATCTGCCCTCCGGTTTGTATTACCAAAGTGGATAACCTCACATTTATCGACATTGTAGTGCATTTGTCATGTATCTGCCCAGTCCTTCAATTTATCCAAATCACACTGGAGCTTCCTGACCCCCTCTTCCATGCACAAAACCCCTCCTAGCTTAGTGTCATCTGCAAATTTGGAGATATTACATCCAATCCCCTCATCCAGATCATTAATGTAAATTGTGAACAGCTGGGGTCCCAGTACAGATCCCTGTGGTACCCCACTGGTCACCGCCTGCCACTCAGAAAACGAGCCATTTATCCCAACTCTCTGTCTTCTACCTGCCAGCCAGTTCTCAATCCACATCAATACTTTGCCCCCAATCCCATGAGCCTTGATTTTGGAAGCCAGTCGTTTATGCGGGACCTTATCAAAGGCCTTTTGGAAGTCCAGGTACACCACATCCACTGGCTCTCCATCTATTTTACCTGTCACCATCTCAAAGAATTCCAAATCCATGTTGACTCCGTCCGATCCCTTCTCTGCTAGTCATATGCTCCGCTATTACATCCTTAATAATGGATTCCATCATTTTGCCCACTACTGATGTAAGGCTCACCGGCCGACAATTCCCCGCTTTTTCTCTACCCCCCTTTTTAAATAGTGGGGTAACATTAGCTACCCTCCAATCCATGGGTACTGATCCTGAGTCTATCGAGTTCTGGAAAATAATTCTTAAAGCATCTGCTATCTGAATGGCCACTTCCTTGAGTACCCTAGGATGTAGATTATCAGGCCCTTGGGATTTATCTGCCTTCAATCCCATCAATTTCCCCAAGACCATGTCCTTAGAGATACTGATTTCTTTCAGTTCCTCCCTTGCATTAGTCTCTATGTTTCCCAACATCCTTGGGAGGTTATTTGTATCCTCTCTTGTAAAAAAAGAACAAAAGTAAGAATTTAATTGGTCTGCCATTTCCTTATTCCCCATTATATATTCCCCTGATTCCGACTGCAAAGGACCTACTCTGGTTTTCACGAATCTTTTCCTCTTGACATATTTATAAAAGCTTTTGCAGTCGGTTTTTATATTTGCCGCAAGCTTACTTGCGTAATTTATTTTTGCTCTCTTGATTAATCCCTTTGTCCTCCTTTGCTGCATCTTGAACTGCTCCCAGTCTTCGGTTGCGGTACTTTTTTTGGCCAATTGATATGCTCTCTCTTTGGACCCAATGCTATCTCTAATTTCCCTTGTTATCCACGGTTGAGTCACCTTTTTTGGTTTATTTTTATGCCAAACCGGTATAAACAATTTTTGTAATTTCTCCATTAGATCTGTGAATGCTTTCCATTGTCTATCCACAGTCAACTCCCCCATAAACACCACCCAATCAATCTTACTCAACTCCCGTCTCATACCATCATAATTCCCTTTATTTAAATTCAGGACCTTACTCTCGGTTTTAATTTCATCACTCTCCATGTCGAGTGAGAATTCGATCATATTGTGATCGCTCCTACCCAAAGGGCCTCATACAACAAGATTGCTGATTAGCCCCTTATCATTGCATAATACCCAATCTAAAATGGCCTGCTCCCGAGTTGGTTCCTTGACACATTGGTCTAGATAACCGTCCCGTAAACATTCAAGGAATTCCTCCTCCTCTGTATTTTTACCAATTTGACTAGTCCAATCTATATGCAAATTAAAGTCTCCCATGATGACAGCTGTTCCCTTATTGCACGCTTTTCTAATTTCTCTTTTAATGCCTTCCCTCACCTCTACACTACTATTTGGAGGCCTATATACCACCCCCACTAACGTTTTCCGCCCCTTGCTATTCCTCAGTTCTACCCATATAGATTCCGCATCTTCTGAGTTAATATCCTTCCTGTCAATCGTGTCGGTCCCTTCTCTCACCATCAATACTACCCCACCCCCTTTTCTTTCTTGCCGATCCCTCCTAAATATCGTATACCCCGGGATGTTAAGTTCCCAGGCTTGCCAACCCTGCAGCCATGTTTCTGTAATCCCAATCAAATCATATTTGTTTATCTCAATTTCCACAGCCAATTCATCTACCTTGTTCCGAATGCTTCTTGCATTAAGATATAAAGCCTTCAGATTTGCTTTTTTCACCCTCCTTGCTCTTTCTGATTTTTTACTTTCGCTGCCTAACCTAACTTTTCCTGTTTTATCCTTTCTGTCCTTTGGCCTATCATACAGGTTCCCACCCCCCTGCCAAATTAGTTTAAACTGCACCCGACGTCTGTACCAAACCTAGCTGCCAATATATTGACCCCTTTTGGGTTTAGGCGTAACCCATCCTTCTTGTAGAGATCATGCCTTCCCCAAAAGAGATCCCAATGATCCAAGAAGCCAAAACCCTGTCCTTTACACCAGCCCCTCAGCCACACATTCATTTTTCTTAACCTTCCATTTTTGTCCTCAGTTGCACTTGGCACAGGTAGCAAACCAGAGATCACCACCCTGGCTGTCCTATTTCTTAGTTTCTGTCCTAGCTCTCTGTAATCATTTTTAAGTACTTCCTTTTTATCTATGTAATTGGTACCCACATGTTCCAAGACATCAGGCTGTTCACCTTCCCCTTTTAGAATTCCCTGGACCCGATTTGAGATATCCCGCACCCTTGCACCAGGGAGGCAGCACACCATGCGGGCATACCTATCTGGCTCACAGAATCTCCTGTCTGTATTTCTGACAATGTTGTCCCCAATGACCACTGCATTCCTCTTTACCTTTTGGTCCACCATGTCAGGCTCAGTGCCAGCGACCTGGTTACTGCTGCCAGCTTCTGTCAGGTCATCTCCCTCAACAGCATCCAACAAAATATACCTGTTACTGAGAGGGATATTCACAGGTGTGCTCTCCATTTTCCTGGTATTTTTCTTCCCACCCCTGACAGTTACCCACTTACCTGACACATCTGATCTTGGGGTATCTATGTCCCTGAAAGTTGAATCTATCAACTCCTCACTCTCCCTTACCAGCCATAGGTCCTCAAGTTGCAGCTTCAGTTCCCCAACTCGGTCCTTAAGGAACTGCATCTCGGTGCACCTGACGCAGCTGTGGCTATTTGGGAGGGTGGGACTCACCCATGGTTCCCACATCTGACATCCAGTACAAAGCACTAACCCCATAGGCATGACTGAGCTAAAATAATGCCACTTACCCTTCTCCTTGCCTGCTTTTGCCTAAGCCTGTTGAGCCAAAGGCTGGAAGTCCCACTCCTTCGGTGCCCCACTCACTCAGTGCGCCGCTCCTCGCTGGCCACTCCCTCCCCTTTTACTCCTTTTACTGGCCCCTTGACCAATTGACCAATTAACCCAGTCACTCTCTCCAAGCTCCTACTCCTCTGACTCACAGCTCAAACTCCAGCTGCTGCCTCCTCAGACTCCCAGCCCGATTTGAGTAGGCCCAAGCCCCAGTAAGCCCTTGTATTTAACTGCTTACCTCCACGTCACTCTCTCCGAGCTTCTCCTCCTTCGACTCCCAGCTCGAATTTACATATAGATTGGACTAGCCAAATTAGTAAGTCCAGCTATTTATTCTACTCACCCTCTGATGCTGTCTCTTGGCTCCTCCTCCTCTCACCCGACACCAGGCACTGACTCACTGTCTCCTCTGACCCTGAGTCTGACCTTTCCTGGATTTTATTGCTGTGTGTAGCTTGAATAAAAGCTCTCATGACTGGAGGGAGAACAAATGCTTTTATTTGCTTATAACTGAGGGTAGAGTCTTACAGTGATCTTTAGAAGTGTTCTGGGTTTAGGTGGGAAACCAGGGTTATATGTGAGCAGAGGTGCACCAAAGAAGAGGTACAAGGACTGCCTAAAGAAATCGCTTGGTGCCTGCCACATTGACCACCGCCAGAGGGCTGATATCGCCCCCAACCGTGCATCTTGGCGCCTCACAGTTCGGCGGGCAGCAACCTCCTTTGAAGAAGACCGCAGAGCCCACCTCACTGACAAAAGACAAAGGAGGAAAAACCCAACACCCAACCGCAACCAACCAATTTTTCCTTGCAACCGCTGCAACCGTGTCTGCCTGTCCCGCATCGGACTTGTCAGCCACAAACGAGCCTGCAGCTGATGAGGACATTTACCACTCCATAAATCTTTGTCTGCGAAGCCAAGCCAAAGAAGATGTGAGCAGATGGGGGCGGAGCCAGCCATCGGCACAGCACACTACCAGTGAACCCAGTTCACTACATTCATCCCTTCCTACAGAATTTAGGGTCTGTGAATGAAGACAGAGAACATGGGTTCAGAGAAGAAAAAAAGTCAAAAAATATAGTTAATTACAAATTTACAGATTTAAGTAGTCCAGTGGTCTGGAGATCCTGGTGGAGCACCTGAGCACCGGTAGGCCTTGGACTCCTTGAGTCTCCTGGTCCCCTTGTGAGGGAGAAGCAGCAGGCTGGGTCTCCAGCTCAACGGTGGAAGGGGATGCACTTTCCTCCTGAACCGGATCCTCAGAGATCCTGACTGGGGGTGGCGAGAATGAGATCCGTGGCTTGCAGGGCACTGTTCTGGTAGGTGCCAGGTTCCTGATGGAGACTGTGTCATCCCTGCCATCTGGGCACTCCTCATAAGTGCACGTGGGATTGGCGTGGAGCAGTTTTACCCTTTCCACCAGGGGGTTGGTGTTGCTTCTCCTCACGCACCTCCTGAGAAGGACCAGACCAGGAGTGGTGAGCCAGGTTGGAAGTGTAGTTCCCGATGCCGACCTTCTTTTGAAATTGAATAGGAGCTCATGAGGAGTAGTGTTGGTCATGGTACATAATAGCAACTAGATAGAATGGAGTGCCATAGGGAGGACTTCCTGCCAGTGTGAGTTTGGAAGGTCTTTTGACTTCAGGGCCACTTTGACAGCCTTCCAGACTATGGCGTTTTGTTTTTCAACCTGCCCATTCCCCTGGGGGTGTACCTAATAATCCTGCTGGATGCGATGTCCCTCACCAGCAGATACTGACATAGTTTGTCACTCATAAAGGATGAGACCCAGTCACTATGAATATAGCTGGGATTCCCAAACAGGGCGAAATGGAGTCTAGGGCCTTTATGACTGATGAAGTGGGTGTGTCTGGACATGGAATGGCAAATGGGAAGCGGGAGTGCTCATCAATGACAGAGAGGAAGAAAGTGTTCCAGTTCGTGGAGGGGAGAGGTCCCTTAAAATCAACACTGAGCCGTTCAAAGGGCCTGGATGACTTGATCAGGTGCACCTTTGCGGGACGGCAGAAGTGCGGCTTGCACTCCACGCTGACCTGGCATGACCTGGCCATTTCCCTGACGTCTTCCATGGAGTAGGGCAGATTGTGTGCCTTGACTAAATGAGCCATGTGGGTAACCCCTGGATGGCAGAGCTCATCATGCAGAGACTGCAGTTGGCTGGTGTGTGCAAAGGCACAGCTTCCTCTGGATAAGGCATCTGGAGGGCCATTAAGGGTTTCTGGCCAATAGGCAATGTCATAATTGTAGGTGGAGAGTTCGATCCTCCACCTCGCAATTTTGTTATTTTTGATTTGTCCCCTCTTGACATTATTAAACATGAATGCAATATCGGGCTGGTCAGTGAGGAGTGTAAATTTCGTACTGTGGGGATATTATACACACACACTGTTCTGTGCTGTTCTGTATATAAGTGGCTGGCCCACCCACTATGACTCGATCCCTTGTAACTCCTCCCCCTGTGACCTGGCCATAAAGGTCGACCTCCCTAACCCCTTCCATTCATTTGAGCGCATGGAGTTGAGCCAGCTGAAATCTAATGTGTATTAAAGCCTATCGTTCCCCACTCGGCCTTTGGAGTCATTGATAGTACATATCACTTACCATCCAGGTTCTGTCTCCTGTGCCTCACGGCTTCTGCAATGGCTTGAGCCTCCTTTTCCACAGATGGGTTCTGGAGCTCCTGGCCTTTTAATGTCTGAGATAAAAATGCAACCAGCCTGCAACTGGTTGAGGGTAACAGCCAGGGCTACATCCGAAGCATTGCTTTCCACTTGGAAAGGTATATTCTCGTCCACCGCGTGCACGGCGGCTTTCGCAATGTGATTTCAGAGGTAGTTAAAAGCCGTTTGGGCTTCAGCCGAGAGGGGGAAAATAGTGGCTTTTAAGAGAGGGCGAACCTTATCAGCGTATTGAGGGATCCACCGGGCATAATTTGAGAAAAAACCCCAGGCAACTCCAAAAGCCTTTGTGGTCCTGGGAACGGGGAGCTCCAAAAGAGGGCACATCCTATTGGGATCGGGACCAATGATGCCATTCTCCACATAGCCAGACATTTAGTCCTGAACACGTACCTGTTAGAGTTATAAGTGAGGTTCGTGGCTTTCACCGCATGGAGAAAACTCTGGAGGTTGGCGTCGTGGTCTTCCAAGGTATGGACACAGATGGTGTCGTTTCGAGGTAGGGGAAGATAGTCTTCAACCCATGCTCATCCACCCTTCTGCCCATCTGCCCCTGGAAGATAGAAACCCCGTTAGTGATACCGAAAGGGACCCTCCAGAATTGATAGAGACGACTGTTGTTCTCGGAACAGATTGGCAGCTGGTGATAAGCAGCTTTCAGATCAATGGTCGAATAGACCTGATACTGCACAACCAAAATTACAGGGAGGGTGTATGCTTCCAGGAGTGTATACCGATTAATAATTTGGCTATTGCCAGTTACTAGCCTGGACTTGTTTTTCCCCTTTTACCACTACCACTTGCACTCTCCACGAATTGGTGCTAGGTTCGATGATACCTTAGTTGAGCAGACCTTATGTCTCAGACTTTATGAAATCTCAGTCTGCTGTGCTGTTCCTCCTGCTCTTGGTAGCAATAGGTTTGCTGTCTGAGGACAGATTCAGGAAGGGAGGTGGGGGGGTGGTCGATATTCAGTGTGGAGAGGCTGTCTGTAGGTTCTGATTTTAGGGGCCCTCCTTTCTGAACCGTTACGGGGAGCCGGGGGGGAGGGGTCCAGAATACTCCAAGGTCACACTTTTAAGGTGACACTGGAAGTCCAGACCCAACAACACTGGAGCGCACAATTCATCAAATATGTACAGGCAAATCTTACAGAATTCCCCCCCTTCAAACCACAAATGTACTGTACAATGTTGTTGAATATGCGTAGAATGCAAATGAAATGCAAGGAAAATGTTATCATTGGAAGGATGCATCTTCAGGTTGTATTCTTGCACAGTCCATGAGTTAAGGAAGCTCTCAGCAGAGCCTGTGTCAATTAGACATTTAGTGGAATGTCCGTTTACCTTCACAGTGGTTATGGAGTTGCTAAGCTGGTGAGGTCTGTTCTGATCTAGAACCATCAAGGCTAGGACCCTGGAGACTCCATGCTCCTCACTCGAGTGGCTCCCATCATCCTGGGTTGCCCGTTGGTAAGATGATGATGACCTCGTGGCGCAGCAAGATGGCCACCCTCCTTCCTCCTCTGTTGATGGTGGCACCAAATTTGAATTTGAGTCGCGGCAAATGGGTTATATGTAAGCAGATGGGGGCGGAGCCAGCCATCAGTGCAAAAACACTACCAGTGAATCCCAGTTCACTGCACCATGCATGCTGTTTGTAGGATATGAAATATACAGAAGCTCTTCTACATGTGGCGGAAACACTCCTGAACCAAGATTGATCAAACCGTGAGCAGCATGCATGCATGCAGGTTCAGAGCCCCAGTTCTCATACATCATCTATTCATTTATCGAAGCATGTGTGAGGATAAGTTTTAAACTCAACATCTACAAGACTGAGGCAGTAGACAAGTGGTACTGGAGAAACCTTTCCAACACATTTGTGTTTTGCACTTGACCCCAACATCTGCAGAGTTTCTTGTTTAATGAGATCAAGGTTCTGTACCACCCACACCAACTGGATTTACTGATATCAATTCATTATAGATAATTGTCACTGCTATCTGGCAATCAAGATTTGAAACATTGACTGTCCATTTCTCTGTATGGATGCTGCCTGACCTGCTGAGTCCCTCCAGCTGCTCACTCCTTGATGAGTTCCAGAATCTGCAGGTCTTTGTGTTTCCCAGGGGAAAAAAAAGTGGAGGGTGTCACATTCCTCAGGTCATTTCGTAGAATCCTGGAAATCTGATTGCATGGGAGTCAGTCTTGCAAAGGCAGAGATCAGCGATCAACTTCATCATTGGGTTCCTGGTGTCAGCGCAGCCTTTGGCCTGTTTGAAGGTCAAGGCCTCAGATCTGGCACCAAGCTTGTGGTTTTAAGGATATAGGAAAATAAAAAATAGAAGCAGGAGTTGGCCATTTGGCCCATTGAGGCTGTTCTGCTATTCAACAAATTCCAGACCAATCTGGCCATGGTCTCAGCTCCACTTACTCATATGTTCCCCTTCATTCTCGTATTCTTCAAAGTTCTATCTTCAAAAACCAATCTATCCAATGATCATGGCCTTCTCTATGCATCTGAGACCTGGACTGTCAAAAGCATGCACCTCGAGGCAAATACACCGTCAAAGCTGTCTTCAGAAAACTTTTCAAATTCTCTGGAAAGAAGCCAGGTGGGCTGACATTCCTGATATGGAGCTCCGGTTACTTTTTGTTTGGCCATTTGCATGACTGGCAGCCAACCCAAAACAGAGTTCTCTACTCCAAGTTCTGCCACACAGGAGCTTGCCAGAAGGACAGAGAGATGTGCTCAAAATTTTCTTGGAGAAGTGCCACCTCCCCATGACTGCTGGAAACCTCTAACCCATAGCCACTCAAAAGTGGAAGCAGGAGGATTTGGGATGGCTTGTGTTGGAGGGGAGAAGTGGGTGCATTTTGTTACACACTGATCACTGGGGTAGAGGGGAATGAGTTACATTACACACATCAATGGGGGACCCAAGCACTGAGTACAGGAGCAGTGACATCATGGTACAACTCCACAAGACATTGATGAGGCCGCACTTGGAGCATTATGGTCCGTTCTGGTCACCCAGATGTAGGAGAGACATTAGTAAGCTGGAAAGGTTGTGGAAAAGATTCATGAGAATATTACTGGGTCTGGTCAGCTTAAATTATTGGGGGAGGCTGGATAGACTGGGACTTTTCTCCCAGGACCATTGGAGATTAAGAGAGGATCTTATAGAGGTTTAAGAATTCATGCTGGGCATAGATAAGGTAAACATTCTGACTCTGTATTATGTTGCAGGGGTTACTGAGGCAACTGGTGCTGTTGCCGGGATCTGATGCTACCCAGAGGATCTGCCCTAATCCAGCTCCCAGGTTAGCAGTGCTCTCTATCCCACGGATGCTGACAGAGCTCCCACTGAAGCCATCAGACAATGACGTTTTGAAACACCCTTATGGTAAGGAGGAGAAGGAAGGGGTTATCATGAAGAACAGACACTTGGGACTAAATGGGTTTTTATCCTGTCTGTGGTTAAATGTCTGTGAATTGCAACTGAGAACAGGTGTTATCACAGGGTGTTAGAGGTGACAAGTGACTTGGGGCCTTGGCGACTATTGTTCGGTACATCTTCCTTATAAATGTATTTACAACGTGGTAGAAGCTGATTCTGGCATTGAACCCATGCCACCCAATTAATCTGCCAATCCCGTATGCTTTTGGAATGTGGAAGAAAACCAGAGCACCTGGAGGAAACCCACACAGTAAAATGTATCTACACCTTTCAGACAGTGCTGGATTCGAACCAGGGTTACTGGCACTGTAATAGCATTGCGTTAACTGCTACACTAACCATGCTGCCCCAATCTTGCCTCAGACAACTGAAAATGTATTCTTTCCCAGGGAAAAATGTGAATAGGACCATTTCCAGGTCATTTTGCATCTCTCTGGAAATTTGACTGCCTGTTCACTCATCTTGCATCCTAACACCATTCCTATACCAGGGTGGGAAGGATAATGCTAATCCCCATCAAGATTCCCCATCCAGTGCTTCCTTACGAGGGCTAGTTCAACTTGGACTACTTCAGATGAAGTTGAACCAGGAGAACAAGCACAATGTGGTCATTCTAGTATACCAGTCCATGTGTTCCAAGAGGTAAGGTAATCATATCTTCAAAATTTGGGCTTATTCCACAAGGCTCAACATTCCTTTCCCAAATTACTAAAAGATTTAGCCCTGTAACTAGTGGATACATTGGTTATTATTTTCCCGAACTTGGTAGCTTTTGGATTAGCAAATATAGATTTGAGGATGACCGTTGTAATTCTATGGTTTAAATCAAGAGGAAAAAAAAACATAGAAACATAGAAGATAGGAGCAGGAGTAGGTCATTCGGCCCTTCGAGCCTGCTCCGCTATTCAATAAGATCATGGCTGATCTTAAAGTTCAGTACCCCGTCCCCGCCTTCTCTCCGTAACCCCTAATTCCCTTATACTGAAGAAATATATCTAATTCCCTCTTAAATATATTCAATGAACCTGCCTCTACTGCTCTCTGTGGCAATGAATTCCACAGATTCACCACCCTCTGGGTAAAGAAATTCCTCCTCATCTCAGTTCTAAATGGTTTGCCTATTATCCTCGAACCATGGCCCCGGGTTCTGGACTCCCCCACCATTGGAAACATCCATTCTGTCCAGTCCTGCCAGAATTTTATATGTCTCTATGAGATCCCCTCTCAATCTTCTAAACTCCAGCGAGTACAATCCCAAATTGCACAATCTTTCCTCATAAGTTATTCCTGCCATTCCAGGTATCAGCCTGGTGAATCGCCTTTGCATTCCCTCCATTGCAAGAACATCCTTCCTCAGATAAGGTGACCAAAACTGCACACAATACTCCAGGTGTGGTCTCACCAAGGCTCTGTACAGCTGCAGTAAGGAATCCTTATTCCTATACTCAAACCCTCTTGATATGAAGGCCAACATACCATTTGCCTTTTTAACCGCCTGCTGTACCTGCATGCTCGCCTTCAGTGACTGATGCACAAGAACCCCTAGGTCTCTCTGCACTTCCCCATCTCCCAATCTATTGCCATTCAAATAGTAATTTTCCCTCTGGTTTGTATTATCAAAGTGGATAACCTCACATTTATCCACATTGTAGTGCATTTGTCATGTATCTACCCAGCCCCCCAATTTATCCAAATCACACTGGAGCTTCCTGACCCCCTCTTCAGTGCACACAACCCCTCCTAGCTTAGTGTCGTCTGCAAATTTGGAGATATTACATCCAATCCCCTCATCTAGATCATTAATGTAAATTGTGAACTGCTGGGGTCCCAGTACAAATCCCTGTGGCACCCCACTGGTCACTGCCTGCCACTCAGAAAATGAGCCATTTATCCCAACTCTCTGTCTTCTATCTGCCAGCCAATTCCCAATCCACATCAATACCTTTCCCCCAATCCCATGAGTCTTGATTTTGCATGCCAGTCATTTATGTGGGACCTTATTGAAGGCCTTTTGAAAATCCAGGTACGCCACATCCACTGGCTCGCCCCCATCTATTTTACCTGTCACATCCCAAAGAATTCCAATAGATTTGTCAAGCACAATTTACCTTTTGTAAATCCATGTTGACTCTGTCTGATCCCTTCTCTGCTAGTCATGTGCTCCGCTATTACATCCTTAAAAATGGATTCCATCATTTTTCCCACTACTGATGTAAGGCTCACCGGCCTATAATTCCCTGCTTTTTCTCTACCCCCCTTTTTAAATAGTGGAGTAACATTAGCTACCCTCCAATCCATGGGTACTGATCCTGAGTCTATTGAGTTCTGGAAAATAATTCTTAAAGCATCTGCTATCTGAATGGCCACTTCCTTGAGTACCCTAGGATGTAGATTATCAGGCCCTTGGGATTTATCGGCCTTCAATCCCTTCAATTTCCCCAAGACCATGTCCTTAGAGATACTGATTTCTTTCACCTCCTCCCTTGCATTAATCTCTATGTTTCCCAACATCCTTGGGAGGTTATTTGTATCCTCTCTTGTGAAAACAGAACTAAAGTAAGAATTTAATTGGTCTGCCATTTCCTTATTCTCCATTATATATTCCCCTGATTCTGACTGCAAGGGACCTACTCTGGATTTCACCAATCTTTTCCTCTTGACATATCTATAAAAGCTATTGCAGCTGGTTTTTATGTTTCCCACAAGCTTACTTTTGTAATTTATTTTTTGCCCTCTTGATTAATCCCTTTGTCCTCCTTTGCTGCATTTTGAACTGTTCCCAGTCTTTGGATTTGAACTTTTTTTAGCCAATTGATATGCTCTCTCTTTGGACCCAATGCTGTCTCTAATTTCCCTTGTTATCCACAGTTGAGTCACCTTTTGGTTTATTTTTACGCCAAACCGGTATAAACGATTTCTGCAATTCTTTCGTTAGATCTTTGAATGCTTTCCATTTTCTATCCACCGTCAACCCCCCCCCCCCCCCATAAACACCACACAATCAATCTTACTCAACTCCCATCTCATACCATCATAATTCCCTTTATTTAAATTCAGGACCTTAGTCTCGGTTTTAATTTCATCACTCTCCATGTCGAGTGAGAATTCGATCATATTGTGATCGCTCCTACCCAAAGGGCCTCGCACAACAAGATTGCTGATTAGCCCCTTTTCATTGCATAATACCCAGTCTAAAATGGCTTGCTCCCATGTTGGCTCCTCGACATATTGGTCTAGATAACCGTCCCATAAACATTCAAGGAATTCCTCCTCCTCAGTATTTTTACTAATTTGGCTCGTCCAATCTATATGTAAATTAAAGTCTCCCATGATGACAGCTGTTCCCTTATTGCACGCTTCTCTAATTTCTCTTTTTATGCCTTCCCTCACCTCTACATTACTATTTGGAGGCCTATATACCACCCCCACTAACGTTTTCCGCCCCTTGCTATTCCTCAGTTCTACCCATATAGATTCTGGATCTTCCAAGTTAATATCCTTCCTGTTAATCGTGTCGGTCCCTTCTCTCACCATCAATGCTACCCCACCCCCTTTTCTTTCTTGCAGATCCCTTCTAAATATTGTATACCCTGGGATGTTAAGTTCCCAGGCTTGCCCACCTTGCAGCCATGTTTCTGTAATCCCAATCAAATCGTATTTGTTTGTCTCAATTTCCACAGCCAATTCATCTACCTTGTTCTGAATGCTTCTTGCATTAAGATATAAAGCCTTCAGATTTGCTTTTTTCACCCTCCTTGCTCTTTCTGATTTTTTACTTTCGCTGCCTAACCTAACTTTTCCTGTTTTATCTTTTCTGTCCTTTGCCCTATCATACAGGTTCCCACCCCCCCTGCCAAATTAGTTTAAACCGCATTTGACGACTGTACCAAACCTAGCTGCCAATATATTGACCCCTTTTGGGTTTAGGTGTAACCCATCCTTCTTGTAAAGGTCATGTTTTCTCCAAAAGAGATCCCAATGATCCAAGAAGCCAAAACCCTGTCCTTTACACCAGTCCCTCAGCCACACATTCATTTGCCTTAACCTTCCATTTTTGTCCTCAGTTGCACTTGGCACAGGTAGCAATCCAGAAATCACCACCCTGGCGGTCCTGTTTCTGAGCTTCTGTCCTAGCTTGCTGTAATCCTTTTTTAGTACCTCCTCCCTCTTTTTATCTAAGGGAGAATACAGGTTGGCTGGTGTAACTTCAGCAGTGGAGAAAGTGGTAGAGGTATTACAAAGGAAGGGACAAATATTTTGAAAATGCCAGTGGGAATTAATGAAATCAACGTGGAAATCATGTTCAATAGCCTTGTTAGATTTTTTTTTGAGATGTAAATTGGAGAAGAGAAACCAGCAGTTATAGAGGATTTGGATTTCTGAAAACTTGCTAAATTCCCATTAAAAGTTAGAAGCCTATGGGCCAAATTCTGAGACAAGCTTAGGTCGAGAACTTGGTTGGCATGAAAAAATAGAGCCGAAGAGCCTTTATCCAAGTTGTAAAACTCTCTGATTCTAAAACACCAGTGTATGAAATTGAAGTATTTGAGTTTAATGTATTGGCATTGATTTAAAATAGGTTGACAAGCAATAAATAGAGACGAGGAATACGTGGACCTGTTTTTGGGTGGAATGTGGTAACCAAGCAAGCTTCAACTATTCACTGTGTAGGTAAATGACTTGGATAAGGAATCAACCATACTATTTCTTGGCTTGTTGGTGATTCTAAATTGGGTTGGGTTGTGAATTGTTAGGAGGAAGGAAAGAGGCCTCAGCGGGTGACACAGACAGATGCGGTGTGAAGAAGGAATTTGGTATGCTTGTCTTCATTGTTCAGAGTAAGGCAGTCATGTACAGTACTTTGGTGTGACTGCACTTGGATTACTGGGCATAGTTCAGGTCACCCAGCTATATAAAAAAAGATATACAGAGTAATTGAGCTTGAAAGAAAGCAGAAATGCCTGGAGGGCTTGAGTTATAGGGAGAGGCTGGATAGGCCGTGGGTGGGGGACTTTCTCCCAGGAGCGTAGAAGGCTGAGGTGTGATCTTATAACAGTTTATAATGTCATGAGGGACATGGATGAGGTAAATATAGACAGGTTTTTTTTCAGGATAGGGGTGTCTAACTCCAGGGGGCATAGATTTAAGGTGGAGAGGAATCTGAGGGGGAAACCTTTTTCAACAGAGGGTGGTCAGTATATGGAACAAGCTGCCAGAGAAAGTGGTAGAGTCAGGTACAATTACGATGTTAAGAATAATTTTGCACAGCTATACATATAGGGGAGGTTTAGAGGCATTTGTGCCAAATGAAGGCAAGTTGCTTGGGTGGATAACATGATCAGCATGGACATGTTGAACTGAAGGCCTGTTTCCATGCTGCACAACTACAGCAACTTAGACAAGTTGAGGGAGTGGTCAAAAGCATGGCAGATGCATAAGATGAATAAATGAAAGGAAGAACAGAGATTTAAACAATGTTAGATTGGGAAATGATGATACCCAGAGACTTGGGTATGCTTGTGGATCAGACGTTGAAAGCAAACATGGCAGGTATAGCAAGCAATGAATGTAAATGATATGTTCACCTTTCATAGCAAGAGGATTTGAGTACAGGAGCAAGGCTATCTTGCTACAGTTATACAGGACATTGGTGAGACTGCACCGTGAGTATTGTGCACCTCCAGAAGGAGGTTCACCAGAATGTTTTTTTTGGTCATGGGAGGACTACCATATGAGTGATAGGGTTGACTTTTGCTTGAATTCACTGGGGTAAGAAAAATGAGAGGACATCTCATGGAAATTTGGTTTCAGGAAGGTTGTTTCCCTTGGCTGAGGATGTATAGAACAAGGGATCATGGTGTCCAGTTACAGGGCAAGAGATTTATGACTGAGAAGAGGAAAAAGGGAAGTGAACCAGTGGAATTTGCTGCCACAGAAGGTTATGGAGGTTGTATAGCTGAATGTATTTAAGAAGGAGATCAATAAATTTCTAGATGCAAAAAACACCAAAAGGAATGGAGAGAGAGTTGAGATATGGCATCAAGATAGATTATCATCGTTTCTTTCTTTTTAGAATGCCTTTATTGAGACTAATAAAAAAATGCACACATATATGCACATGTAGACAAAAAATTTGAACATTTCAAATAAAATCTTGATTATACAAAATATAAATCGTGTGCACCCTTTAGATCAAACCCATTACATAAAAATATTTAAAAAGAAAAAGGAAAAGAGAAAAAAAACCCATATTAATCAAACCCCTCCCTCTAAATAAGGCAAACTTGCATAATATACATAGGAAGAGAAGGACGACCCTCGGAGATGAGACTGCGCCTTTTAGCAGCATCCAAACACCCCAATTCTTTAAATTACAGTGATACTCCGTGAATGGGCCCCATGTCTTATAAACATTCACCTTTACATCTTTGACATTATGTCTGTTTTTTTTTAAACTGAGGAAGGACATAACCTCCTGAAACCAATGAGTATGGGTAGGTGAGATACTTTCTTTCCATTTCATCAGAAATGCCCATTTAGCTACAGATAGTACAGACCTATCACCAATGTATATAGTTACAGTATCTAGAGTGTAATGACTGTGCTTACAGTGATTGGCTGAGAGCTTAGCCACGCCTACTGTCTGGGCCTTGAAGGGTTGTGTCCCTAGCCAGGTCGGATCATTCCGGACTGGTCGGCCACCTGTGAAGAGCTCCTGTCTTTTGCTAATAAAAGCCTTGGTTTGGATCAACAAGTCTTTGGTTCTTTCGATGAGCTCTACAAGCTATCAATGAGGTAAAAGCTAAAATTCCCTTCTGAGATGAGGTCTACAATATTTCCTCTTCCTGAGAAAATCCATACACAGCAATTAAGGGCATTGGTTCTAATTTGACCTTAAAAATTATTGATAAAGTTTGAAAGTAATTTTTCCAAAAACTTTTTAAACTAGGGCAAGTCCACAACCTGTGTATCAACGAAGCCTCAAAAAATTTACATTTCTCACTTAATGAATCAATATCAGAATAGAAGCGAAATAACTTTTGAAATATGTACTCTGTGTACAACCTTAAATTGCCCAAACAATGTCGCGGATAGGAAGAGGATTCATTAATCAAATTTAGAACAATATCCCAGACCTCATCTGGAAGTGACAAATCCAAGTCACGCTCCCAATCACTCTAGATCTTTACTAGTGAAACTGCTTTCAAATTACCATAAATAATTAAAATTGTGCTTCTATTAGGAAATTGAAAGTGAAAAAGTAAATCAAGAATGTTTGTTTCAGAAATCCATGAAAAATCAGACTGAACAAACTGTCTGACTTGTAAATATCTGAAAAAATTACTATTGGGTAATTTTATTTTACACCCAATTGTTCAAAAGAAGCAAAATTATTTAGAATAAAAAGATCTTTAAAATTATTAATCCCCAGTCTACACCACTCCTGAAACCCGCATCTGATAAAGAAGGTGAAAAAAATGATTAATTATAATTGGACTGGCTAGTGAAAAACTATTGATTCCAAGACATTTTCTAACTTGTGCCCATATTCTCAGCCCATGTCTCATTATTGGATTACTTGTTAATTTAGAAAAATAAGAAAGTAAGAAAGACCCTAGGATTGCCAACAAGATTATCATCTATGATATTATTGTATGGTAGAGTAGGCTTGAAGGACTGAGTGGCCTACTCTTGCTCCTTTTTTTCCCCCATGTTTAAATCTCCCTCTTAATCTGGACTCTGGTCCACCAAGAGCCCCAGTGGTTGATGCTTCTCCCACAATGCCAGGGTCCCATGTCGTCTCCCTTCATCTGCCCAGACACTCTCCAAGCTCCAATGCTGCTCCACTCACCTCGGCCGCACATCCCAAAAGGCCCAGTGGACACTGACTGTCCTGAACTTGGCACCTGAGTAGGAACCCGAGTGGGAAAATGTACAGCAGATCTTTGCAAGCTGGGTCCAACAGCTCGGCTAAATACAAACATGACTGGAAAGTCAGATAAAGAAGGAAGTCGGCAGACACTGGGATTGTTGTGCATTAGGCAAAAACGCAGGATAAACTCAGCATGTTACACAGGATCTGGAGGAAGCAAAAGGTAACCAACATTTCTGGCCTGAGCCCTTCATCAAGGTATGAGTAAAAAGTAAATAGGCACCTGAATAAAAAGGGTGGGGGAGGAGAGGAGAGGATTTCTTAAACCTTTATCAGATCCTCCCTTAATCTCCAATACTCCAGGGAGAAAAGTCCCAGTCTATCCAGCCTCCCCCAATAAGTTAAGGCATCCAGTCGCAGTAATATTCTCATGAATCTTTTCCACAACCTTTCCAGCTTACTAATGTCTCCTACATCATGAAATAAACCTGTCGAAAACTCCATCCTTTACTGTAATTTGTTGTATTAAAATCTTAGTTTCATCTAATATGAAGGAGAAAGTGTCAATTACTAATTATTAGTATCCTTGACAACAGTTAAGGCTACAATATATTTCAAAATAACTTGAAGAATGCATCAATAAATCACTGTTAGTGTCAACAACCATGGCTAAGCTCCTTTCACTACAGTTAAAGCTTAACTTCTAAATAATATTTCACTGAACAGATGCTGTCACCAAGGGAAGCCAATGGATAGGGACCCCCACCCCTCCTCCAGATTGCCTTCATGTCATACTCCAGCCTGAATTGGAAGTGTATCGACCATGCCTTGGTGTCTGGGTCCAAAGCTGGGAGCTCACTCCTCAATAGCCTTCACCAGATGGACTGCTACTGCTCAGATAGCCTTTCCAAGGTCGGCCGCAAATGCTGCATTGCCTGTGCTGCTCAGAGCCTGAATGTACAATAACAATGGTGGATGAGATCCTACCAGAGTTTTGTATACCTGTTAAAATGCCTCCAACCCTTTATTGTCCCAACCTGTGTGATGTAATATCCGATGTATGTGCCTGTCCACTCACTCTTCCACTCCCTGTGATTGCGCCACTGTATAACTTTGCTTGTCTGCTCTTTGGCAGGAGAAAACACTCCAATCCATTGGGGTCAATGCAGGTGACCTTGCATTTCCCCATTTTTAATTCTCTCTTGCCACAGTTATGCCTATTCACTTCACATCTCCTTTGCAAATCTCTCCTCCCAACTACACCTTAGCACAGATACTCTCTCTGGAATGCCTGTTCCATTGATGATGGTGGACCATCCCAGCTGTTTGGGCAAAGACGTTTTTGTTTCCATTTGCAATCTTAATTCAGATCAACTCCCTTTCTCTGGCTCTCTTGCTCATTCTTCCCCAGACAACCCGTGAGTAGGATATTCTGAGCTTCCCCCAGGTCATCATCTCCACCAATTGCACTCCTCTACCACCTCCGTGGGCCTGAGTCAGATCTCTCTAATGATGGTGGCTTCCAACCCAGGTAACAATGCACTCCCTCGCTCCAGGGTGTATCCAAAGTCCTTTGCCTTGGAAATACCAGTGGCTCTGCCCCTCCCTCCCTGTGTCATCTCGAGCTCTGCATATCTTTGGTTGATTGATCATCACTAGTTGTCATTGCCCTGCCCTTGGCATTGTGCCAAGTTGCCTTGTTGGATCGCTTTGTTGAACACCTTGGCTCTGTCCGCCACAATAGCATGGATCTCCCAGTGGCCACCCTTTTCAATTCTCCATCCCATTTCCTTGCTGACATGTCTGTCCTCAGACTCAGGCACTGCCAAACTGAGACCACCCACAAATTGCTTTGACTGAGCACCTTCCAACCAGATGGCATTAATATTGACCGTCTGGATTCCTACACCCAGCCAGTATTGTCTGTATGGTGAGATTTCCTGCTTCTGGCTCATTCTGCTTATTCTTTGAAGAGGGGCTCAGGCCTGAAATGCCAGCATTATATCTTTGTCTTTTATGGAAGCTGAAAGACCGGCTGAGTATCTCCAGCATTTCGGTGTGTTTTTACTTCAATCACAGCATTCTAAAGAATTTCACTCTGCCAAAACCCACATGCCTGGGAAATCGCCAATGTTTTGTTCACTCTTTAAACCAGCCACTCTCTATCTCAAGAGGCTGGATAATAACCCATCTTGGGTTATTTTATTCTGCTGCAGGCAATATAAATTCATTTTATCTTTCGCATGGCATCGCAGCATTTCTTCAAAGGGTTTTCCTGTAAGACGCATACAGGATGCCTTTGGTGCAAAATTCGATTGATTGTTCCTGTTTTGGAATGCATGGAAAGCTTTTGGTCCCCAAAAGAGCATCTGAATATTTGGCACATCCACTGGGCAAATTGTTACAGGCACTTTATTGATGAGATTGGCACCAAGCAGCATACAGTGCCACATTTCAGAGGGCAAACTTCCAATGGACATCCTCTCTGTGCTCTTAATGTCAGACGTCAGTCCAGCAACGAGGAGATTGGGATGTTCGGAGAGTGATTTTCCTATCTGAATCCTGCTGAGGAGCAATGATGGTGGCACCTGTAAAGGGGCCCTGGATGAAATATGACACTGTTCCAGTCACAGCTGTAATGTTGGAGCTGCAGTCTCGGTCTGGTCTGCAATCTACAGGGCTGGGCAAGGCAGGATCACTCCGAAACCAAGGCTGCTAGATGAAGCATGCCTCTTTGGGAAGTCCCTGCCAGAGTATTGTGACACAAGCCGAGAGTCACGCAGGGTGTGGAAGTGGAAGGGTTGAGCCTCCCTTGGGCTGAGTTTGCTCACCCAGGATAGCTGCACACAATGTAACAGGCATCCTTTGGCTTGGCTTCGCGGACGAAGATTTATGGAGGGGGTAAAAAAGTCCACGTCAGCTGCAGGCTCGTTTGTGGCTGACCAGTCCGATGCGGGACAGACAGACACGATTGCAGCGGTTGCAAGGGAAAATTGGTTGGTTGGGGTTGGGTGTTGGGTTTTTCCTCCTTTGCCTTTTGTCAGTGAGGTGGCATCCACACACACACAAAGTAGTCATGTGGATTTCAGAGTTTGAATCCCACCATGAACATTTCATCATTTGAATTCAGACCATTGAGTAAATCTGAAATTAATAAGAGGGCAATAATGATCATCGGAGCTGATGTAAGAAAGAAAGGTTCCCAATGATTCTTTGGCATCCTGACCATGACTCACATCAGTGTGGTCAATCCTTTGTGGGTCACAGATTCAGCTGTAGTAAGCTGCAATGAGAAAGACCCTCAAGGGATGGTCTTGGTTTGTCAACACACAGCCAGCTCGCTCATCATTTAAACTCCTCCTGTCTGGGATTGTGCCAAAATTAAGAGTGTTGTTGCACAGGCTGATTATGCAACTGAATTACACGTTTCCTGGACCTTGAGTACCATCCACAGGTTTGTCCAGCTCTCAGTAGGAGGGACACAAAGGATAGGGTGACATCATTGACATGCTTGATATTAACTCTGAGCCCCAGGAAACCTTGTAACACCTAAAAGGAAGCTGGATGTCAGTGACCTCTTCTAGCTCTCTTTCACTCTGGAAGAAACACAGGATGTAAGAGGGCGGGATGTTTTCATGTGGTCAATATGGAGTTACCCAAGGGCAAAAGGAATTGTTCTGAAAGACCAAATCTGTTGATACCTGCAGCAGCTTGACACAAGGCGACCTTGGGTGGTGCAGAACTAAATTGAACGGTGGGCCAGAACAGCTCAAATCAATTCCTCGAGTCTATAACCCTCTCTGCTGGGGTATTCTGATGTGCCCCTCACTTAGAGTGGTGGTAAACTGTGGAAGTAGAGCCTAGTGACCCCATAACCAACAGGTCCAGCCAACACTTTGCCTTCTGACTCATGGAGGAGATTTTGTGAATTTTCCTGTTCCCGATCGCAATGATATCACAGATGTTGCTTCCACTTAGTGAAACACCACTACTGCCATGTTCCTTCTTAATGCCACTTAACTTCCTTAGCTGGAAACATATCACTGTTCCATTGTCAAATAGCAATACACAAACATGCTGGAGAAATTCATACCTGACGAAGGGCCAGAGACAATATGTATGTTACCCTTTTCTTCCTATGGATGCTGCATGACCTGCTGAGTTTCTCCAGCCCATTTGTGTATTACACCAAACCCCAGCATCTGCAGACTTTCTTGTTTAACTCTATTTTCAAATTCCTGAATTTTCTTACTGAACAGCCCAGAGGAATTCCTGGACTTGAGGAAATACAACATGGAAACAGGCCCTTTAACTCACTAAGTCTCTGCTGATCTCCAAGCTCCCATTTACAGTGATCCCATTTTTACTTTTCCCCACATTCCCAGCAACTTCCCGCAGATTCTCCAACTCACCTACAATTTTTAGAAGGCTGATTTGCCTGCTAACTTGCACGAGTTCGGATGAGGGTGGAAGCTGAAGCACCCGGAAGAAGTAAATGTGATCTGGAGGAACATGCAACCACTGCACAGACAGCATCAGGGCTGGGGATTGAACTCAGGTTGCTGGAACTGTGAGACTATGCCACTTTCCCAGCTGACACAACCATTACCTTTCCCAAGGACAGTTATCGAAGAGTAAGAAATGCTGACCTCTCCAATCACTCACAACTGTTGAAAATGAGTAAAATCATTGATTCAAAGAATGATATAAACAGGCCATTCAACCCATCTCATCCATGCTGACCAAAATATCCACCTATGCCAATCCCATGGACCTGTGTTTGGCCTGTTTCCCTTATCTATGTACCTGTCCAAATGTGGTTTAAATTAGCTATCCTCAACCTTTTTTGAGGTGCACCCCCTCCCCAAAGACACTGCATAAAGGCTGCTTCCTTGTGAAGCAGTCATACTTCTCTCCTACCGACGACATCAAAAACACTAAAAATATTTATGTTGCATGAGGTGAAAAGAAAATAAGGATTTTACTTAAATGTGCTATGACCCCTGCTGAGAATGGCAGGTTTAAATATTGTAATTGTACCTGTCCCAGGATATCCTCATGTGGTTCAATGTTGCATTTGTCGGATAACTTTCCTGAGAAGGCCTTCAGAGTGTTTTATTATTGTTAAAGGGCCACCATATATATAGCCACATTTTTGGTGACAGTGTATATGTAGGGAACCAAATAGAAAACAAGAGCACTTGGACCTTTTGGAGTCGGTCATCTCTGTTTCAATGTTGCAAGCTCAGCTGGTTGGGCAGCAGCCATAGAGAGTAAAACAGAGTCAGTGTTTCGCTTCTCATCAGCACAGGTTTTTGACACCGTGTCTGCAGTAACTGCAGTAACACATTCTCTTGTGTTGAATTCAGAAGCAGATGTGAAGCTGATGGTGGGGGACAATCCTCCCTGCTCTGTGAATGAATTCAGCCACCTCTGGTTTGATGTCTTCAACAAAAGCTTCTTTATCTGTGACGGCAAGAACTGGGTATCAATCGTGAAAGGTAAGAGACAATTATATTAAAGGTACTACATTCATTTTGACTTGAATTGTTTATTGTCATTATGTACTGAGGCACTTTGCTATCCATGCAAGTTAACTTGTACATAGTACAGCAGTGCAAGGATAAAAACCGGGAGAACATTAGGCAAGATAAATTCCAGCAGGAAATCATTAATTCACAGAACAAAGGAAGCTACAGTGACTGCTCCCAGTAACAGCAGCAACATGTCACCTAAAAAATGCAGCGAGTGGAGGGTAGTTGGACTAGATGTAATCCTGTGCAAGAATTAATCTCCGCTATTTAGACCCTGTGTGATCACCAATGATAGACTTTCAGGTGCTGGAACCTGGGGGGCAACACAACCTGATGGAAGAACTCAGCAGGTCAAGCAGCATCAGTGGGAGACAAAAAAGATGGTTAACATTATGGGCTGGTTCTGTTTTCAGTTGCCAAGCTAGAACTTTATGAGCTCTATCACCTAATTCATAATAACATTTGTGATAGTACAGATTCTATAACTAATGTATATACGTACAGATGGCAGTGTAGGATGACTGTGATTGGCTGAGAGTGTAGTCACACCTACTGGCAGGTCTGAAAGGATTGCTCCTAACCAGACCAGGTCATTCTGGACTGGTCGACCTACTTGTGATATGCTCCAGTCTTTTAGTTAATAAAAGCCTTGGTTTGGATCAACAAGTCTTTGGTTCTTTCGACGCGCATTACAATGTTGTTTATATCTTTGAATTAAGCGCTCATATTGATATGTTTGTAATGTATTATAACGTAATTTTAATTTACTTAATGCTGCCTTTTTATCTTCAGTACAATTTTTCTGAAACTCTTTTTCCAATTCAGTTCTCTGTTTCTCTAACTCCAAACGTCCTGCCAAATATTTCTTTTATTTCTTTCACTGAATAACTAATAATTTGGCCTCATAAAAAATATGCCTTCAATACATCCCATAAAATAAAATTACTCCGTACTGAATTCATATTTATACTCAAAAAATAAACAATTTTCTCTTTAATAAAGCTAACAAACTCGGGTTTTTTCAATAACATTACATTAGATCTCCTGCCAGCTCTTCAGCGCTTGACGTCCTGCTTTGCGGAAACTGCCAAAATGTTTGGCCTGGAAGTCAGCCTGAAGAAAACTGAGGTCCTCCATCAGCCAGCTCCCCACCATGACTACCAGCCCCCCCCACATCTCCATCGGGCACACAAAACTCAAAACGGTCAACCAGTTTACCTATCTCGGCTGCACCATTTCATCAGATGCAAGGATCGACAATGAGATAGACAACAGACTCGCCAAGGCAAATAGCGCCTTTGGAAGACTACACAAAAGAGTCTGGAAAAACAACCAACTGAAAAACCTCACAAAGATAAGCGTATACAGAGCCGTTGTCATACCCACACTCCTGTTCGGCTCCGAATCATGGGTCATCTACCGGCACCACCTACGGCTCCTAGAACGCTTCCACCAGCGTTGTCTCCGCTCCATCCTCAACATCCATTGGAGCGCTTACACCCCTAACGTCGAAGTACTCGAGATGGCAGAGGTCGACAGCATCGAGTCCACGCTGCTGAAGATCCAGCTGCGCTGGATGGGTCACGTCTCCAGAATGGAGGACCATCGCCTTCCCAAGATCATGTTATATGGCGAGCTCTCCACTGGCCACCGTGACAGAGGTGCACCAAAGAAAAGGTACAAGGACTGCCTAAAGAAATCTCTTGGTGCCTGCCATATTGACCACCGCCAGTGGGCTGATAACGCCTCAAACCGTGCATCTTGGCGCCTCACAGTTTGGCGGGCAGCAACCTCCTTTGAAGAAGACCGCAGAGCCCACCTCACAAACAAAAGGCAAAGGAGGAAAAACCCAACACCCAACCCCAACCAACCAATTTTCCCTTGCAACCGCTGTAATCGTGTCTGCCTGTCCCGCATCGGACTTGTCAGCCACAAACGAGCCTGCAGCTGACGTGGACTTTTTACCCCCTCCATAAATCTTCGTCCGCGAAGCCAAGCCAAAGAAAGAAGACATTAGATCTCCAACGATAAGTTGATTGCATAACTTCAGATCCAGCATAAGAAATAAGTAACACAGAGTGATCAGACACAATTCTACTCTTGTATTCAGCCTGAGTAATTCGAGCTTGAAGATATGCTGATATCCAAAAATAAATCTATTCTGAAAAATGAATCATGTCGAGAAGAATAGAATGAAAAATCTTTTTCTGTCGGATTTAAGCTTCTCCAAATCTCAACTAAATCCAAATCCCTCATCAAAGATGCCATTTGTACGGCTGCCTTCAATTTTTAAAATACTTTTCGGAGATTTATCCAATATCAGATCTAAAACACAATTGAAGTCCAGTGTGCTTGCCTATTTAGATTTAAAAGACAGTCTATAATTCATTCTCACATCTGCCATGTAACTTGCCTCCCTATATAAGAGTCACCAGGGATCACAACACTGACCTCTCTGCAGTATCATAAAAAGAAATAGACTCTACGGCAAACACAATATCAAGACAAATGTCCCATTGTTCATCGATAATTTTCTGTTAACAATGGAAGGAGAATGTGACACAAATTGGGTGTCTGCCAAATCCCTGGAAATAATTGCTATGTGGATTGCTAAGACTATCTCTTAACACAGATCTTAAGATTAACAATCAGCCTTTATCTTTGAGATAAACCTAAAGATGGATTCCTGAGTGCAAGCAACATGCAGAAACAGCCAAAGATTTTAGTTAAAAAAAAATAAAAAAAAATCATTTTAGACATGGTAACAGGTCCTTCTGGCCCACGAGCCTGTGTCACCCAAATACCTACAAACCTTGTACACTTTTGGAGGGTGGGAGAAACTGGAGCACCCAGAGGAAACCCATGCAAGTCATGAGGAGAACATACAAACTCCTTATAGACCACAGCGGATTTGACCCTGATCGCTGGCTCTGTAATAGTGTGGCGCTAACTATGCTATCCTTCAAAGCACCAACCCTGTTCTGTCGATTAAGTGGAGAGCTACACAGAGTGTAGCTCGAATAAAAGCTCTCACAACTGGAGGGAGAACATAATCTTTTATTAGCTTATAACTGAGGGTAGGGTCTGACAGTGGTCTTCAGAAGGGCTCAGGGTTTAGGCAGGAAACTAGGGTTATATATGGATAGATGGGGGCAGAGTCAGCCATCAGTATAACACACCACCAGTGAATCCCAGTTCACTGCATTCACCCCTTCCTGCAGAATTTAGGGTCTGTGGATGAAGACAGAGAACATTGATTCAGATAAATATTTCAAAAAATATACAGTTATTTACAAATTTAAGTGATCTGGGGTTCTGGAGATCCTGGTGGAGCACCTAAGCATGGGAGGGCCTTGTGGGGGAGGAGTGGTGGGTGGAGTTTCAGGCACTATGGTGGAAGGGGATGCTCTTTCCTCTTGAATCGGATCACCTGAGGCCCTGACTGGGAGCCATGAGAATGAGTTCTGTGGCTTGCAGGGCACTTGAGGCAACGGACCCTGGTGGGTGCCAGATCACTGATGGAGACGGTGTCCTCTCTGCCATCTGGGTACTCCACACAGGCGTACGTGGGATTAACGTGGAGCAGTTTCACCCTTTCCACCAGTGGGTCGGTCTTGTTTTATCTCATGTGCTTCCTGAGAAGGACTGGACCAGGAGTGGTGAGCCAGACTGGGAGTGTAGTTCCCAATGCTGACATTCTTTTGAAATTGAATAGCTGATCATGAGGAGTAGTGTTGGTCACTGTACATAGTAACAACTGTATGGAATGGAGCGCCACAAGAAGAACTTCCTGCCATTGTGAATCTGGAAGGCCTCATGGCCAGTTTGACAGCCTTCCAGACCACGGCATTTTCCTTTTCAACTTGCCCATTCCCCCAGGTGTTGTAGCTAGTAGTCCTGCTGGATGCGATGTTCCTTGCTATCAGGTACTGACATAGCTCTTTGCTCATAAAAAATGAGCCCCGGTCACTATGTATATAGCTGGGATACCTGAACATGGTGAAAATGGAATCTAGGGCCTTTATGACTGACAAAGTGGACGTGTCTGGACACGGAACAGTGAATGGGAAGCAGGAGTACTCGTCAATGACAAAGAGGAAGAAAATGTTCTCAATCGTGGAGGGGAGAGGTCCCTTAAAATCGACACTGAGCCGTTCGAAGGGCCTGGATGACTTAATCAGGTGTGCCTTTGAGGGGCAGTAGAAGTGCGGCTTGCATTCTGTGCAGACCTGGAAAGACCTGGTTATTTCCCTGACATTTTCCGTGGAATAGGGCAGATTGCGCACCTTGACAAATGAACCATGCAGGTAACCCCTGGATGGCAGAGCTCATTATGCAGAGACTGCAGTTGGCCAGCGTGTACAGAGGGACAGCTTCCTCTGGATAAGGCATCTGGAGGGTCTTTAAGGGCTCCTGGCCGATAGGCAATGTCATAATTGTAGGTAGAGAGCTCGATCCTCCACCTCGCAATCTTGTCATTCTTGATTTTTCCCCTCTTGACATTATAAATGCGACCAAGTGCTGGTCAGTGAGGAGTAAATTTCCAACCAGCCAAGTTGTGTATACAGTGCCCCAAGGCTTCTACAATGGCTTGAGCCTCCTTTTCCACAGAGGGGTTTCTGAGCTCATGGCCTTGTAGAGTCCAAGGTTGGGGGGAGCGACTAGGCCTATATCCAAAGTGTCGCTTTCCACCTGGAAAGGTACATCCTCGTCCACTGCGTATATGGTGGGTTTTGCAATATAGTTTCAGAGGTAATTAAAAACCGTTTGAGCTTCAGCTGAGAAGGGGAAATTAGTGGCTTTTAAAAGAGGTCGAACCTCATCAGCATATTGAGGGATCCACTGGGCATAATATGAGAAAAACCCCAGGCATCTCCTCAAAGCCTTTGTGGTCCTGGGAATGAGGAGCTCCAACAGGGGGCGTAACCTATCGGGATCAGGGCCAATGATGCCATTCTCCACCACGTAGCCAAGGAGAGCCAGACGTTTAGTCCTGAACACACTCTTGCAAGAGTTATAAGTGAGGTTCAGGGCTTTTGCTGCATGGAGAAAACTCTGAAGGTTGGCTTCATGTTCCTCCAGGGTATGGCCACAGATGACGACATTATCAAGGTAGGGCAAGGTAGCCTTCAACCTGTTCTCATCCACCATTCTGTCCATCTGCCTCTGGAAGATAGAAACCCCGTTAGTGATACTGAAAGGGACCCTCTGGAATTGAGAGATGACCATTAGCCTCAAATGCCTTATATGGACAGTCCTTGGAATGGATTGGTAGCTGATGATGAGCAACTTTCCGGTGATCATCAAATAGACCTGATACTGTGCAATACCATTCACCACGTCTGAAATTAGAGGGAGAGATTATGCATTCAGTAGTGAGTACCGATTAATAGTTTGGCTATTGTCAATTACTAGCCTAGACTTGTTTTCCCCTTTTACCACTACCACTTGCGCTCTCCACGGGCTGGTGCTAGGTTCAATGATACCCTAGTCAAGCAGACGTTGTGTCTCAGACTTTATGAATTCCCAGTCTGCTGTGCTGTACGTCCTGCTCTTGGTAACAATAGGTTTGCAGTCTGGGTCTGATTCGGGAAAGGAGCTGGGTGGTCGATATTCAGTGTGGAGAGGTTGCATGTGGGTTCTGATTTCAGAGGGCCCTCCAATCTGAACCGTTATGTGGGGTGGGAACCAGAATACTCCAAGATCATGCTTTTAAGATGACACAGGAAGTCCAAACCCAACAGTACCAAACCACCCAATTCATCAAGTACATACAGACAGATCTTTCAAAATTCCCCCCCTCAAACGACAAATGTTCTATACAATGTTGTTGAATATGTATAGAGTGCAAATATGCGATAATTGGAAGAATATATCTTTAGGTTGTATTCTTGCACAATCCGTGAGTTTATGAAGCTTTCAGTAGAGCCTGTATTGATTAGGCATTTAGTGTCTGTTTACCTTAACAGTCACTATGGAGTTGCTGACCTGGTGAGGTCTGTCCTGATCTAGAATCATAGAGACTAGAACCCCGGAGACTCCATACTCCTCACTCGAGTGGCTCCCACCATCCTGGGTTGCCTGTGGGTAAGATGGCATCAACCTTGTGGTGCACCAAGATGGCCGCCATCCTTCCTCCTCTGATGATGAAGGCGCCGAGTTTGAATTTGTGTCTCGGAAAGATGGCTGCCGAGCCTTTTTGCACCGTTTTCTCGCAGCCACCCTCCTTCAGCATGTAGCGCAGCATGTGGGTTCGGGTGATTTCGGGGCAGATGGCTTGGGGCTGGAATTAGATCCAGGAGTGGTGCAGGCCGTGGACTTCCCCAGGATTCCCCTCGCATGGCAAACCCTCTCCCAAGATCTTGCCACAGCTGGAGCAAACTGAGTCTTTATCTGGGCAACAAGATTGGGGATGCTGGCTCTTGCCGCAGAAAAAGCATGGGAGCGCTCCCTATCATGGGAAGGGAGCGCTAGGGCTGGGGTAGTGGGAGTTGCCGGTCCTTGGGGGGGGTCACCTGGATGAGCGAGCTCGCTAACTTCGAGGTCGTTGTTCTCGAGCTTGGCTTGTACCAGTGACTTGGCCAGTTTAACATGGCTAGCCAGGTCCTTCTTACCCGACTCGAACAGTCGTTGCCTCATGTACGCTGAGCGGCCCATAGCTGTTTAGTACCTGCACTTCTTGGCAAGCGTCCACAGATCCAGCAGGTAATTATTGATGGTCTCTCCTGGCCATTGGTGACGTAGAGCAAGTCGGTGCCTCACTAGGACCTCGTTTTGCGACTTCAGGTACCGAGCCTTCAAAGCCTTGATGGCAGCATCACATGACTGCATACCCTTTTGTTCCTACCATGGAAATGAGTGCAGACCTCCTGAATTCATCGGTGTGAAAGACACTTCTGGTGGTGGTCAGGTAGGCCTGGAAGCAGTCTAGCTAGCACATGAACTCCTCAGCCATGTTGGGGGACAGAGGGTCCATCAACATCATAGCTGGCTTGAGCAGCGCTTTCCTCTTCTAGAGAATAAGCTAATAAAATTGTAACACAAATAAAATCTATCATGACTAGAAAGAGAACATAAGCTTTTATTAGCATAGCTGAGGGTAGGGTCTTACAGTGATCTTCAGAAGGGCTCAGAGTTAAGGTGGGAAACCAGGGTTATATCTGGGTAGATGGGATGGAGCCAGCCCTCGGTATAACACACCACCAGTGAATTTCAGTTCACTGCACAGAGCTGGTTGGATCTTTTGGATCATATGGAGATACCAGAATGGTGTTTACACAAGCCCATGGTTGCCCCGACCTGTGCCAGGATATGGAGTTCTTCTAACTGGGTGCAGTTATAATTTCTTTTTGCTGACATCAAGATATCAGTCTTGGCCTCATTGTTGTGATCTTGCTTCTGAATTGGAAAGCCATAGGTTCTGACTCAGAAGATAGGGTGGTGACTCAATCTCACAGTCTGTAGAACTGATGCCCTACAACTCTTGTGACTGCAGTTCAGGAGGTTGCCTGTTCTCCCGTGACCACATGGATTTCCTCTGGGTGCTTTGGTTTCCTCCCATATCCCCAAAAGGTGGGCGGGTTACTGCTGTGAATTTCCCCAGCGAGCGGTAAACCCAGGGAAGAATTTAAAGGAAAATGGAGAGAATTGAATGGGATATGTGTGGTATTGGTATGAATGGTGGTTGATGGTCAGTATGGTTAAGTGGGCCAAGGTGTTTGTCTCCCTGCCGTGTGACTCTGTGACTTGATCCACTCTAGAATGACACTCCACATGAAATGTTCTTCAGTATTAAATGGAGGCCTCAAGGAACACAGAATATCCTGTTAAGCTATTTGGATCCTCTCTCTCGCCAGTGTTCCAGCCAATAATTAACTCTCGATGAACTGCTTCAAAACAGACTGGAAGGGGACCCAATGCAAAATAGTTAGAATGCAGGAAGTAAAATTAGAAAAGAGCAGAAATTTTCAGTGGGCCAGTGGGTACTGGGGAGAAGGGAAGGCAAGCTAGTTTTTAATTTAGCAATACAGTTCTCTCCCAGAGGAACTCAACGCCTTCTATGACAGTAACAGAGAAGAACCACCCCTTCGTACCCCCCCCCCCCCACATCCTCTGATGATCCCATCCCGTCCATATCTAAGGATGATGTGGGTGCTGCCTTCATGAGAGTGAATTCGAGGAAAATATCCGGCCTGGATGGAATACCCAACTGAGTATTAAAAATCTGTGCAAAGATGCACACATCAGGATGCTCTTTATCGACTACAGTTCAGCATTTAACACCATCATCCCCTCAAAACTAATCAGCAAACTGCAAGACCTGGGTCTCAACACCCCACTGTGTAATTAGATCATGGATTTCCTCACCTCCAGACCCCAATCAATGAAGATTGTAAGAAATCTCCTCCACAATATCCACCAGTACCAGAGCACCACAGGGCTATGTTCTTCGGCCCCTGCTCTACTCACTTTACACCCACGATTGTGTGGCTCAGTACGACAATAACTCCATCTACAAATTTGCCGATGGTACCTCAGTAGTGGGTTGTATAAAGGAAGGGGATGAGTCAGCATAAGGGAGGGAAATTGAAAACTTGGTTGAATGGTGCATCAGCAACAACCTTGGGGGGCGTGGCAAGATGGCGTAGAGTCTAGACATGTAATCTTGACCTCTCTGGCCAGACTTTTAAGAACCCGTTTTTAACTCTTTGTTTTCAGGTTTAAAATTTTTAAAACTTAGTTTAAAGTATCAAGGAATTGTTATGGCTATTAATGGTAAAAAGATTAAACCTCAAGTACAGAAGAAACTACATTTTCGGAGTGTTGAAGATTTAGAGCCTAAACAGTCTGCTACAACTTCAGGTTTGCTTTCTTTGAAGCCTAAACCACAGAGATTGCCTGTGGGAGCTGAAAAAAATGACTACTACCCACCAGGAGAAGGACATCGCTGGAATTACCCATTCTCGGGAGGAAGGTGCGTGTGCTCCCGATGTGGATCCTGATTCTGGCAGCCTGCCGACTTTAACGGAGGGGGCACGCAAGAAGACAACTCCATTGCTTGAAATGCCCCAGGAAGTGTTCCAACCTGAATATCTTGATCTTTTCCGTGAGTTTTTGAAGCAACAACAGATTGCGGGGGGAGAACAGCGTCACCCCCCCCCACCCCGAGGAAGTTGGGGTGCCGTTGCTGGGAGTCCAGACCCGCAGTAAAACTGTTAAACTGCCTGTTGTTGAGATGCAGCAGGAGCTGCAGTTACCTGGTTCTGGCACTACGCAAGAGAAAGCAGGGCTGAGCTTTTCTGAGTTACAATGTAAACAGCTAAGCCTTATCATTCAGCCTATTCTGAATGAAATGTCTCAAAGGCTCAGTTTTGAACTGGATACAGTTAAAATACGCGTGGAAGCATCTTGTGAGGATTTTAAACAATTTCAGGCTGCTTTTTTTGAAATGTCAACAACAAGTGGTTTCTAATACAGAAAAAGTGTTGGAGGTGGAAAAATCCATTGAAGAATTGCGAGAACGTGAGAGGGAGTTAGAGAGGAAAGTAGATTATTTGGAGAATCAAAGTAGAAGGAACAATGTGAAGATTGTGGTTTGCCAGAAGTTATGGAAGAACAAGATCCTCTTCGTTTTTTTACCGAATGGATTCCACAAATACTGGGGCAGGAATTTTTCTCTGGAGGTCTGGTATTCGAAAGAGCTCATAGAGCCTTAAGAAGAAGACCTCTGCCTGGTCAACCACCGAGACCTGTGATAATTCAATGTTTGAATTATTTGGACAGAGAAACGATACTTCGTTTACCAGTGCAAAATGCAAGACAACGACAAGCTCAGTTAATGATTCAGAATAGTAGAGTTTTTTTCTATCTTGATTTGAGTCAAGAGGTTATTCAGCATGGCGTCAATTTAATCCAGTTAAAGAAGTTTTGTGATGTAAAGGTTATAAGTCTACTTTTCGCTATCCGGCAGTGCTGAAGGTGTTTTGTGGAGACTTTCAATCTTGGTTTTTTGAGAATGAGTGTGAAGCAATGAGTTTTGCTGACTCGTTGCCAGATGTAAGAGGACAAAGATGTAGCTCACTATTATCTCCTAAAGAAAAATCTGGTTGTTCTGGAATTGGAAGAAACGGCAGAAATGGGAGAAATGGGAATGGAAAGAATCTGTTTCCTTGAAATGGGGTCGCCGAGTCTGGAATTTCTTGGATGAATAGAAGAACTTTTTTATTTTTATTTTCTTTTTATGTCATTACGATATCTTGTTGTTATTCTTTGTTTGGCTGGGGAGGGAGAAATTTGCTCTATGTTCTACTAGTCATCAGCCACTGGTGGGTAATCCACACCCAACTTTTGTTTAGGGATTACTACCTTTTGGTAGGTTTTTTTTTCTTTTTATCTTTTTTTTATTTTCATTTTATTTAAACTTTAATTTGTGGTTTCTTTTTCTCCTATCGGAGGGCCTATTTACATTGATCTGAATCTTTATATATTGATATTATTAGTTTTTAGTAATATTAGTGGATATGTCAAAGTTGAAGTTTGCTGATTTTAATGTTCGGAGTTTAAACAGTCCGATTAAGCGTAAGCGTATTTTTATCAAGTTCGATCTTTGGTAAAACATGTGTTCGGTAGAGATATGATTTTACCTAAAATGATTAAATTTGAGACTTTTGGCATAATGAGATGAAATATTGTTTAATAATGGAAAAAATTACATATGTTTGGCAGATAACTATAGTTTTTTTATTAATAGGTGGTTGTTATATTCAGAATATTTACATTTTGATTTATATTGACTAGATTTGAATATGTATGCTTTACTTTTCTTTATTTTTTTCTTTTTTCTTTATGGCTCTCCTTAGGAGAGTTGGCTGAAAGAGGGGGTGGGGGGGTTCTTTCCTTTTTTTTAATATATATAAAATATAACGTTCATGCTTTGTTTATTGTTATATATGTTACTTATTATTTGTATTTTGAATGAATAAATAAAGTTTTTAAAAAAAACAACAACCTCGAACTCAATGTCACCAAAACTAAGGAGCTAATTGTTGACTTCAAGAAAGGAAGGCCAGAGGTATCCAATCCAGTGATCACTGGGGTATCAGAGGTGGAGAGGGTGAGCAAATTAAGTTCTTGGGAGTTACTACCTCAGAGGATCTTTTCTGGACCCAACACACCATTGGCATCATGAAGAAAGCACGTCAGCACCTCTGTTTCCTTAGGAGTTTGCAGAGATTTGATATGACATCAGAAACCTTGGCAAATTTCTACAGATGTACGGTTGAAAGTGTAATGACCAGCTGCGTCAAGGGAATACCAATATCCCTGAGTGTAAAGCCCTCCAACAGGTAGAGGAGCCAGCCCAGGCAATACCCTTCTCACTATTGAGTACATCTACTGAGAATGCTCCCGTTAGAGAGCAGCAGCAACCGTCAAAGATGCTCACCACCCAGCACATGCTCTGTTCTCACTGCTGCCATCAGGAAAGAGGTCCAGGTGCCACAAGACTCGCACCTGGGTTCAGAAACAGCTGCTCCCCCTCCACCATCAGTCTCTTCAACAACAAACTCAATCAGAGACTCATTTAAGGACTCTTTCTTGTGCACTTTATTGATTTTATTTTTGTTCCCTCTGTATTGCGCAGTCAGTTTGTTTACATTTGTTATCTGTCTACACTTCTATGTATAGTTTTTCTTTGCACTACCAGTCAGAGGTAATTCTGCTTCGCCCACAGGAAAAAAGAATCTTAGGCTTGTATGTGATGTCATGTATGTTTTCTGACAATAAATCTGAAACTGACATCAAGGTAACAGGTGCTTTGACCCATGCTGCTAATATACAGCATCTGGCCAGATAACCTACTAACCCCTTCTTCATTTGCAAGAAGTGTATGTAGCTGCAGCTCCTTATGGTCTGGGGAACTGGAGCTGGATAAACTCCAGATTATAGGCAGGAGTTACAGAGAGGCAGTCTCTTGAAGGAAGCAGGTGGCTGATGACTGTCAGGAGAGGAAAAGAGAGAGTAGGCTGACAGTGCAGGGTACCACTGTGGCTGTTCCCCTCAATAGCACTGTTCTGGATATTGTTGAAGGGATTACTTAACAGGGAGAAGCTACAGTGGTCAGGTCCGAAGACTACTGTGAAACCCTACCCACAATTTTAAGCTAATTAAAGCATTTGTTCTCCCTCCAGTCATGAGAGTTTTTATTTGTGCTACAATGTCCCAACTAGATGGAATGCAATACTGAATCTCCTATTAGGGAAAAAGACAGGGGAGGTGATGGAAGTGTGTGTCAGGGAACATTTTGGTTCTCGAGATCATAATGCCATTAGATTCCAAATAATTATGGAACAGGATAGTTCTGGTCCTCGGGTTGAGATTCTAAATTGAAGGAAGGTCAATTTTGATGGTATCAGAAAGGATCTGGTAAGTGTGAATTGCGATAGGTGGTTTTCTGGCAATGGTGCACTTCGTAAGTGGGAGACCTTCAAAGGTGCAATTTTGAGAGTACAGTTTGTATGTCCTTGTCAGTATTAAAGACAAGACTAACAGGCATAGAGAAGTTTAGTTTTCAAGTAATATTGAAACCCTGGTTAAGAAGAAGGACGAGTGTAGCATGTATTCACAGTAAGGAATGGATGAGGCAATTGGAGAGGATAAGAAATGTAAGAATACACTTAAGAAAGAAACGAGGAGAAGTAAAAGAAGGCATGAGGTGGCTCTGGCAGAGAAGTTGAAGGGAAATCTGCAGATATATCTTAAGCAAAAGGATAGCATGGGACAAAATTTGTCCTCTTGAAGATTAGAGTAGTCGTTTATGTATGGAGTGAAAAAGGTACAGGAGCCTAAAGACGAGTGCTCAGCAGCACAAGGACAGCTTCTTCCCCGCTTTCCAACAGATTCCTGAATAATCAATGAACCAAAGACACAACCTCACTTTTTGTGTACTATTATTGTTATAAACATTTTATTTTTTTATAGTAATGTCATAAGATGGTTATAATGTGTATGGTTGCACTACGATGCTGTCGCAAAATGCCGAATTTCATGACTTGTCCATGTCAATAAATCCTGATTTTTATTCTGAAGAGATGGGGAGAACTTAAATGTATTTTTTTTTGGGCATCTGCATTTACTCTAGAGACTGACACAGTCTATGGAAGTGAGGTAAAACGGCAGTGAGTTAATGAACCTGATACAGATCATTGAAGAGGAGAAAGTGTTTGCTATCTTAAGGCAAATAAAGGTGGATAAATCCCCAGGGCCTGACAAGATATTCCATTTGACTTTAAGGGAGGCTAGTTCTGAAATTGCAGGGTTCCTAGCGGAGGTGTTTAAAATGTCCCTAGCCGCGGGTGTGGTGTCAGAGAATTGGAGGATTGCTGTCAGATGTTTAAGAAAGGCTCCATGAATAGTCCTGGTTATCGTAGGCCGGTGAGCCTGACATCAGTTGTGGGTAAGTTATTGGAAGATGTCTAAAAGACTGGATATATAACGAGTTGGATAGTCAAGGACTGATCAGGGAAAATCCACATGGGTTTGTGCATGGTAGATCATGTTCAACCAAATGAAGAAAGAAGAGCAGTGGATGTTGTCTGCAAGGACTTTGGCAAGGGCCTGCTTGGGAGATTAGTCAAGAAGATTTAGGGGTAAAACACAAGATTTTGTTGACACCGCGGTTAAGTGAAAAAACACACAAATGCTGGAGAAACTCAGCAGGTCAAACAGTGCCTTTATGTAGCAAAGGTAAAGATGGAGAACCAATATTTCGGGTTTGAGACCTTCATAAGGTGTGGAGGAACATGAGAGGTGTCTGAACAAAAGGGGGAAGGGTCATTTAATATCAGGATGTGGGAGTAAATTGGATAAGATATTGGCTTTGTAGGAGAAGCCAGAAAGTGGTAGTAGATAATTGCTTCTCAGACTGGAGGCCTGTGACTAGTGGTGCGCCTCGGGGGTCAGTGCTGGGACTATTGCAGTTTGTCATCTATATCAATGATCTGGATTATAATGTGGTAAACTGAATTGCAAGTTTGTACATGACACCAAAACTATGGGGGTATAGTGAACAGCGAGGAATGTTTTCAAAACTTGCAATGGGTTCTAGACCAGCTGCAAAAATGTGCTGAAAAATGGCAGATGGATTTTTGATGCTCACTCAGTTTTGTTCTGGCACTTCCGCAGCTAAAAAGAGACTAGATTATGTCGAGGATTATCAAAATCTGGTCACCAACTCGGAAACATTGGATGTCGAGATCTTTGAGATCCCCTCTGTTGGACTCTTTGCTGCCACAGCCAATAAGAAGACTCATCCAGGATCGACAATTTTTAAATGGTCAGAGGGGAAATTTGAACCATATCAGAACATCACAACATATGAAGCCCAGGCTTGGAAACACTTCTTCATTGGTTCACAGGTACAAGAAAGTTAGAAGCAGGAATAAATTGTTCAGGACAATTAAAGCTGGTTCTTCAGTGATAGATCTCAAAAACTAACAGTGATAATGTTGATGCATCATACTATTTAAAAATTGATTTGGCTATTTTCATCTGAATGCAGTATGAGATTCAATACACAAGTCAATTTGGTGAGAAAGGAAATCAGAGCAAGAATGATGGTTGATCACCCTCCCTCTGGAAGGATATAATTCCAGAAGACAGAAAGCAACAAAGGTTACCAGATTGATTCCTGCAAAGCTGGTTTTGTTCTATGAGAGAAGGGCCAGCGCCCTCAGAATTTAGGAAAATAGGGGGTTGTCTCATTGAAACAAAGCATTTTAAAGGGGTTTGAGATTCTGATTGCTTCCACCAAACATCTTCCTCTCTCCCCTTTCACCATTTCCAAGGGACCATTCTACAGCTTTCCGTTATTTGGGTTCCCCCTCTGCCAACGAAGATTTCTATCCAAGCCAGTCTCATTTGCCTGCATTTGGCCTAGATTCCTCAACAGCTATCCCATGAACAAATGCCTTTTAAATGTTGCATCTGCCTTCATTTCACAGTTTCCTGTCTTCCATTGCTCTCTCTAACTTCTCTTACTGGCCTATTGGTCAGATGAAGCAAAAAAACAATCTGTTGGAGGAGCTCAATGAAGAGTCCCATCACGAAACATTGACCACTCTCCCTCGGAGCTCTGAGTTCCTCCAGCGGATTGTTTGTTTCTCCTGATTCCAGCATTTGCAATCGTTTGTGTGTTTATCATTCCAATGACTTCATCTTACAGCTTATCTCCATGGAACTCCTGGCCAAGATAGCCATGGAGAAGCACTGTAGATGAAGTAAGGTAAGTAAGAGATAAGTCCTATCCTCTCTGAACTTAAAACTTCTTCTCTTTCCCAGTTTGAATGAAGGAACCTCAACCTGAAACATTCACTCTGTTCCTCCTTCAACAGATGCTGTCAGACTAACTGAGCATTTATGTCTTTATTTCCCTGGTGGGGGGGGGGGGGGAGTTACAGTCCCAGAATAAGGGATTGTTCATTTAAGGGACAGAGATAAGAAGAGATTTCTTCACAGAGAGGATGGTGAATCTTTGGAATTCATTACCAGAGGCTCAGACATTTGCAATATTCAAAACAAGGGATCCACTCATATTTATACATTGAGGAAAATTAGGGGAAATAAAGTTATTGGAGGAAGTGAAGGGGGAGGTCAGTCATGGCCACATTGAAGTTTAGCAGGGTTAGGTAGTCAGTATCTGCTGCCATTACTTATGACTTGAATGATTTCTGTTCTGTATTAGGTCCTTGGATTTGATCTAGGTTTGAAATGAATTTGTGTAGTTCTACTTCATATCCCTTCATGAAGCTGGCTAAAGGCACGACTTTTGTATCTAGGTGATGGCCAATCTGTGTCATTAATCTATCTCCATTTAATGAGCCATGGAGCACAGAAACAAGTGCTTATACCCAAGGAGTCTCTGCCAACTGTCAAATAGTCAATCACACACACTTTTATTTTTTATTCTCTCCCTTTCCCCACTTTCCCATCAAAAACCCCCAGATTCCACCACTCGCCTACATACTTGAGGCAGGCAATTAACCAACTGACCCAAAAATCATTGGGATGTGGGAGGAAACTGGAGCAGCCAGCAGAAACCCATGTGGTCTTAGGAAGAGCATACGAACTCCACATTCACAGTACCTGAGGTCAGGATTGAACCCAGGTCGTTGGTGGTCTGAGGCAGTAGCTCTCCCAAGCTGCACCACTGTGCTGCAACAGACTAATGCATGGACTCTTTGGGCGCATTCACTGTTAACCTGGAGCCACATTGACCTTCTTGCACACCAATAATCCTCTACCTTTTCAGGTCTTTTTGGTGGTGGCCAACTTTGAAAAGAATGACCAGAACCAGGAGTATTCGGTTGTCTACAAGTGGAGCCGGAGGAAGCTGCTGTTTGTTTTGTACCAGAGGTTATCCACCCACAGTGCCCGGGATTGGGAGGCCTTTCAGATCAACGGGGAGACTTTCCTTGCTGTGGCCAACCATCGCAAAGGTACAGTTTAATGGTCCGTAACCAAAGGGGAAATTTACTTCCTAACTGTTAGAATGTCCACCTTTATTTTCAGAGGGTTGGAACACAAAGAGGTGGAAGCTGAGTGGCAGATATGTAAACACATAGTTTTAAATTTAAGTTTATTTGTCACAAAATACCTTGTACAATGGGAAAGGATTTTTTTGCGAGTAGACTCACAGACCATCTCTCACATATATACAGTTTGTAGAGTATGGGATTACAATGAGAAGGATCATTTAGCACCAAGCAAGGGAAGCGTGATAGCACTGTCATGGGGATCATTCAGGAGAATGAAGGCTGCAGGGAAGGAGCTGTTCTTAAGCCTGTTGTTCATGCATCCACACACCTGTGTCTTCTCCCTCATAGAAGGAGGGGAAAGTGAGTGTGTCTGGGGTGAGGTGGGTCTTTGGCTGCTCTCCTTGGCAGAAGGAAATGTAGATGGAGTTGAAGGAGGGGAGGACGGTTTGAGTAATATTCTGAGCTGCATTCACAGCCTTCTACATCTTCTGCTGATCTTGAACAGTACAGCTCCCATACCACCATGTGATGCATCTGGCAAGTCTGCTTCCTGGTACACTTGCAGAGGTTGTGGAGGGACAAGAGGAGAAAATGCTGAACATTGCATTCTGTGCCATTGAGTTCCAAATTCTTGTCTAATTATTTTAAATGGTGTAAGAGGATCTGCCTCCACTAAGCAGTATCTGTGTGATTTCAATCACGACTCAAAGAAAAAAATCCTCAAATCTCTTTTAAATCGCCTCCCTTTACCTTCAACCTGCACCCTCTGGTACAGATACTTCTGCTGAAGGAGGAAACGTTGTCCTATCTATGTCCCTTTCATATTGTAGACATCAGTCAGGTCCATTCCAAAGAGGAAAAAACCCAACCTTTCTGGCATCTCCCCCCACCCCCACCCCAGGAAACATCTTGTTGAATCTCCTCTGCACCCTCTCCATCACTATCACATGCTTCCTGCACCATTGTGACCAGCACTTCACATAATCCTGCAGCTGCAGCCAGAGGGTTGTGTGGTTGCCTCCCTTCCCTCCCTGCTCTTGCGTTCTGTGGTCTGGTAGATGGAGGCAAGAATCACGCATGGCTTATTCAACACTTTATCTAATTTTGGGATTCTTGGCCATGTTTACTGAGGTCCTTCTGTCCCTCAGTACTTCTTTGAGTTCTGTCATTCATAGAATACAGAATATATAACATTAGAGCACAGTACAGGCCCACAACATCGTGCCTACCATTAAATACCTACACAAAAACAAAACAAATGTCTCCCTACCTCATCACCCTCTATTTTTCTTTTGTCCATGTGCCTGTCCAAAAGTCTCTTAAATGCTCCTGTTGTTACAACCTCCACCACCACCCGTGGCAATGCATTCCAGGCACCCACACTCTCTGTGTGTAAAAAAACTTCACCCTGGATATCTCCCCTGAACTTTCCTCCCTTCACTTTGTACAGAGGTCCTCTGGTGCTTGATACTCCCATGCTGGAAAAAGGTGCCAAATAAGTAATCATTTCCAATCCAGCCAACGTCCTGGTAAATCTCCTCTGCATTCTCTCTATAGCCACCACGTCCTTCCTGTAATGAAGTGTCCAGAACTGAACACAATATTCTAAGTGTGGTCTCACCTGAGATTTATAGATATGAACATTACCTCGTGACTCCTAAACTCCAATTAATGAAGTCCAGCATACCATAAGCCTTTTTAACTATCCTATCAACCTGCACGATAACCTTGAAAGATCTATGAATTTTGAACCCAATGTCCCTCTGTTCTTTCACTACCATGACCATGCACTCAGCCTTCCAAAATGTGCCACCTAACACTTATCCAGATTGAAATCTATCTGCCACTTCTTGCTCAACTCTGCATTCTATCTATATCCTGTTGTAATCTATGACAACCTTCAACACTATCCACAATGCTTCCAACCTTCGGATCATCTGCAAACTTAACTGACTTCTTTGTGCAGATCATTTATAAAAATCACAAAGAGTAGGGGTCTCAGAACAGATCCTTGCAGAACTCCACTAGTCACTGACCTCCAGACAGAATACTTCCTGTCCAAGACTACTCTCTGCTTTCTACAGGCAAGTCAATTCTGAATCCATAAGGCAAGTTTCCATGAATCCCATGCCTTATGACTTTCTGAACGAGTCTCCCATGGGTGACTTTTTCAACTACCTTACTAAAATTAATACGTACCACATCTACCACCCTACCTTCATTAATTCCATTTGTTACCTCCTCAAAAAAATTTCAATCCCTATTGCCTTTTTTAAACAAGGAGACAACATTTGCCATCCTCCAGTCCTCCGATTCCTCCCCTGAAGCCAAAGAGGATGCAAAGATCATTGCCAAAGCTCCAATAATCTCTTCCCTCTCTTCCCATAGTATCCAGTCCTGGGGATTTATTAATCCTAGTGTTTTTAACATCCAGCACTTCCTCTTTTTTTTCTCAACATGGTCCAGCACATAAGCTTGTTCTTTTCTAATCTTACCTTGACCAAAATCTTTTTCTCTGGTGAATACTGAAGCAAAGTATTAATTTAGGGCCTCCCCAACCTCCTCCGCCTCCAGATACATGTTGCTTCCTTTAGTCTTGAGTGGCTTGACATTCACTCTTGTAATCTTTGTGTTCTTCGCGCAGGCATAGAGCCACCTTTTTTTTTCCTTTAATCCTATTTGCCAAGGCCTTCTTAAGCCTCCTTCTAGCTCTCCTAAGTTCCTCCTGGCTACCATATAAACTCATGAGCTTTTCTTGTTTTTTGTTTCCTCAATTTAAAGTATACATCCTTCTTCCTCTTAAATAGTTGCCTCAGCTGTTTTGTCAACCATAGCTCCCTTTTCCAACCATCTTTTCCCAGTGTGACAAACTGATCCAGAACCCTGTGCAAGTGGTCCCTGACCAACCTCCACATTACTTCTATGCTTTCTCCTGTGAAATTCTATTCCCAATTTACTCTTCATAGTTCCTGCCTCATCCCATTGTTATTAGCCCTTCCCCAATGAAACACTTGCTGATTTTGTCTGCTTTTATCTTTGTCCATTGCTGTGCTGAAGCTCAGGGAGTTGTGGTCACTCTCACTGAAATATTCCCCCACCGAGAGGTCTGTCACCTTGAGCAGGTTTGTTACCTAGTACTAAATCCATTATGGCCTCTCCTCTAGTCGGCTGGTCCACATTGTGTCAGGAAGTCTTCTTGGACCAGAAGAAACTTCTTTCACTGGCAAGTTTGTCCTAACTCCTATTGTAATGGGTCCATTCACCAAGGCTGATTTTAACATAACTCTGTGCAAAGAAGCCCCGATACTTCTAATCAAATTTATTTCACTGGTGTCAGACTCTTCACCAAATTCCAAAACACTGTCTAACTCAAGTGATTGTGCAGCCCCAATATCTCGCAAGATTTTCACTGGCACTTGTTTAATGCTTCTTTAACTGAAATCAAACCCTCAGTAACAAAAGGTTTGAATACACCCCTAATTTTATCAGTAAATTTTGATCCTCCTTGGTTTTTTCACCTCCTCTCACTTTGAATACAAGTATTCAGTGCTACCTCTTTCTCTCTCTTCTTTTTCAAGACAGATCAACTTGCTATCACCTTCTTACAGTAGTATCAAAGGGGACCCAAAAGTTTTTTCCTTTACCAACTTCCATTCATCTTTACCCCTAATACTACTTCCAAATTTAATCTCCACCTTAATTGGATTATCCATAGTGCACTTTTGAAAAATTTTGCCTGGCATCCACTTAGCCTTAGATGTTAAAGCATATTCATCTGCTAACCTTGCAGACTCCTACCATGTATTCACCTCCTTCTCATCCAGGTGTTATGGGCCCAGAGTACCCCAAAACACACCAGTTATAGAAATTCACCAAGACAAATAGTTACTTAAACAAAGGTTGCTTTTCATTATCTTTAAACATGAGTACAGTTACAAACTCTAACTTATTACTATTAACTTAACTTACACCCCCCCCTTCTAATTCTAAGTGCACGTGTATGTAATTTGTGTGTGTAAGTTCAGAAAAGTTATTTGATTCACAGTCCAATCTCAATTTTTACTCCTCCAAGTTCACCAGTATCAGGGAATTCTTATACTGTGCCCAAAATTTAACCTTTATGAATTTCACCAAGCTTTGGTGCTTGAAAGAAAAGTGGTTACCACTCAGCCAAGTTCTTGTCAGTTTTCAGAGAGAGCGATTTGTTGCTTGTTGGACACAAACTGATTCCTTCTGATCAACCACTTCAATGTCTTGCCAAAGAAACTTGCCCCATGAGGATTTTACAGATGATGACCTCTTTCTTTAGGTCACAACAGAATTCCTTTTCTTTTTCCCTTATTTCAAGTGAAACATTATTCAGCCAGCTATTTCCTCTTGTTTAGACCATAAGGGCTTTGAACAGGCTGAACTAAGAAATCACAACTGTCTTCAAAATGAGTTTTTTTTCCACAAGCTTTCCTGCTTGTCATATTCCAGTCACAGCTGCTGATGCTGAACTGTAGAACTGAATTTTCTGTCTGTCTGTCTCTCTCTCTCAAAGAAAAGCCTGTTTGACTCTCTCTGCTTGCAAAAGCACATGACCTTCCTAGAACAGCAAACTGCACTCAGACAGTGGAACCAGACCTAATCTTTGAGTCTGTTCATCCGTTGCTTTCCAAAACAATAATCTATTACTCCACAGCAGGTGAAGTCCTTATAGGCATTCTTCAAAGTTTTTGCAAAGACACCAGGAGCCTGGACTGTCTGGCTTGAGCAGAGCTCTTGCATTCTAAATTTTTTGAAGTGTTTGTATGTGTATGTGACCTACACTAAAAAAAACTTGCCACAATTTATCTGCTTTAAAATATATATATAATATAAAATATATCATAATCTGTCACATAGGTATACTTTAATATCATCAGGAACACATTTTAATTATTATTAATTCTCTCAATTGATTATAATCATTGTTTACTGTCTTTGATGTGCACCACTGGTCAAAACACACAACCATTTTATAAGCAAAATCTATTTAAGGTTGGGTTTTTGATTTTTTTAAATTCCTGAAGTTCTGTCTGTAAGCCTCTGGAACTAACTCATAAGCCTGGAGTATAGTGTTGTTCAATATTTCATAATTAACGGCTTGCTCTTTGGTAAGGGCCGAATAAGCTTGTTGAGCTTTCCATTTAATTACACTCTGTAACCTAAAAGACCACTGGTTTTGTGGCCAATTTAAGTTCACAGCCACTTTCTCAAAATTTGGAAAATATTTATCTATCTCGGCTTCCTTAAATGGAGGAACTAACCTAACTTCTCTCCTGGCCATAAACCCCTCACCATGACGAAGAATTGTTTCATACTTTATTTAAAATAAAACCACTCAGGAAACATATCACAATATTTCAACTTAATCCAAATATATGTGGTATTTTATAAAAATTTAAAAAGAGAATAAAGAAATACAAAAGAAAGAAAAACCTCCCCCAACCCCCTACAAACTTAAAAAAAAGAAAGAGCGTAGAAAATGAGGGTCAAGAAAACCACAAAAGGAGCACTTCACTTATATATCAGCCTCTATAAATATTTCTAAGAGAAAGGGAATGTTTGAGATTCATTTAAATTTTATTACTAACAGTTTGTAAATATGGGCTCCATATTTTACTAAATAATGACCAAGAATTTCATCTCGGGTTTCTTCTTTTCTCCTGTCACTTTCCACTCTAATCTTCCCCACCTCATGTAGCCTAATTTTCTCCTCTGCCTCTGGTTCTAATATCTTCAGTTTCATTTCCATTCTCTTCTGTTTCTCAGCTCTTTCTATTCCTAATCTCTTCTGCTCTATTTCTATGTCCAATTTCATTTGTCTCTTGGCTGCCTCCAATTCTATTCTCTATAATTCCAACTGTATTTTCTCAGAAATTTTACTCTTGGGAAACTGCTTTAACACCTCTTTGTCAAACCTTCCTGATTCTATGTATTATTTTGCAATTTTCCTCCCATTCTCCACCTTTTTCATTCATGGTTCTACTGAAACAATTACCAACTTGTTGGCAATAGTCACCAACTCGTTCACTTTAGCTGTTTTCAAATTCTCTTGCAAGGGTAATGCCAAAAATCCCTCTATATTCATGGCTGCCTGTTGATTTCACACACACACACACACACACACACACACACACACACACACACACACACACACACACACACACACACACACACACACACACACACACACACACACACACACACACACACACACACACACACACAGGCTTTTAATTCTCGTTACTAAAAGAATTTCCTAGACCAGACTGGAATTCCTTCAATCATCAAACTCCAGCTTGATTTAGAATCAGATGATTAATCACTAATCAATTGGCTTCTAAACTCCCAAATTTGTTTGAATCCCTGACGATCCCCCACTTTGTTACATCTCAAACCAGCAACAACAGAAGGACGCAATCCAAAAGGGTTAAGTTTTAACTCTAACTTTATTAATAACTATTAATAATATAATTTATTAATACAATAAACCCCACTATAATTATCTATAGCAAATATACAGATATCATATGTTTATAAACTATGTGTATGTGGAAAAACCCAGACCTTTCCAGCCTGTGGCCAATATTCAAAAAGGAAAAATCTCCAAAACCCCAGGTCAGCCTAGTCAAGTAAATCAGTCCATAAACACAGTCCACAGAATTCACTCTCAAAGTTCAATGTCCAAGGTCAGTTCTTTAGCTGATAACAAAGGATGCTGGGGATGTTGCAGTAAACTTACAAATCCATTTGCAGGCTTCCTCTGGTAACTTCCCTTGGTTCTCGAAGTGTGGTTTTGAATAACCTCACTTATGAGGCATATGCATTTCACACAGCTCTCCAAAATCTTTCTAACAAGAAGATTCAAAGTGACCTTTTAGTCACACTCAAATTCAGTCTTTTCCCTGAGAAGGGGGTTAGCCATGACCATTCTCAAATACAGAACATGTGGTATCTCAGTGTTCACAGCTGGATTCTTCTTTGTTCTCAAAGGTTCCAGGCAATTAATACATTTCTTTCTCATATCTCAACGTATTCTCTCTCTCTCTCTCTCTCTCTCTCTCTCTCTCTCTCTCTCTCTCTCTCTCTCTCTCTCTCTCTCTCTCTCTCTCTCTCTCTCACTTTCTCTCTCTCTCCCCCTCCCTCCCTCCCTCCCTCCACAGCTCAACCTTGGCAAATCAGCAATTAGCATAAATCCTTTGGAAGTCCATAGTCCAAAAGGTCATGGTCCACCATAACATTTGGGTCCCTCTCCATTTCAAGAGCAGCCTGTCCTTTTTGTACAGGTCAGACCTTCCCCAGAAGAGATCCCAATGATCCAGAAATCTGAACCCCTGCACCAACTCTTCAGCCATGCATTCATCTACTGCAGCTTCCTGTTCCTACCCTCTCTGGTGCGGGGGACACAGACAGTATTCCTGAGATTACCACCCTTGAGGTCCTGCTTTTTAACCTCAGGATCTCATCCCTACTCCTCTCTATGTCATTGGTACCATCGTGGACCAAGACATCTGGCTGCCCACCCAACTGCTTGAAAATGTTGTGAATTTGATTTAAGATGTCCCTGACCCTGGCACTGGGAGGCAACATACCATCTAAGAGTCTCAATCTTTTTCTCAGAACCTCTTGCATCCTGTCTACATTCTTGGCTTATTGGTCCACCCAAAGTGAAACACTTCACATTTTTCAGGATTAAGTTGCATCCTGTAATGCCCATCTAAATAACTCAACATTATCATTCTGCCTTTCTCTCATCAGCAATACTAATGATCATGTCCTCTGTAAAGTTGGCACTCATACCTGATCCATTTCCTCCCAGATCTTCAGTGGATATAACAAATAGCAAGGGCTCCAGCACACAGAAAGATTACACCTTTCCAATCAAAAAACAACCCAGTCCATCACCCCCTGTCTCCTATCACCAGGCTATTTAGGGATCCAATTTTCTAAAATAAACATGGGTTTTTCCCTTTGAACCAGACTCCTGTGAGGACATTATATTATACCAAAGGCATATTTAGTAACCTGGTACTTGTAACAAGGAACATTACAGTACAGGAACAGGCCCATGATGTCTGCATTGAATATGATGGCAAGTTAACCTAAATCTGCTGCCTGCATGTGATCCATATCCCTTCATTCCCCTCATAGTCATATACCTGGCTAGAAGCCTGTTAAATGCTACTATTGTAACTACTTCCACCTCTAGCCCTGGCAGCCTGTTTCTGTGTTTTAAAAAAGAAACTTGGCCCACACTTGTTCACTGAACTCCCTCCAGTAAACACATCCTTCAGTATCTGGAAAATTCCAAGAAATACATTCAGATCAGTCACATGTAATCTCTCGTTCACAAAATTATGCATACTTACCCTCATTCATCTTTGCCCTGTCCAAATGCACATTAATTCTGTCCTACAGAATTTTTTCTCACCATTTTCACGATACTGATTTTGGACACACCAGCCTGTCATCATCTGGTTTTATTCATGGCACCTCTCTTGAATAAACATACTCCATTTGCTGCTCTCCAACCATTGGGTTCTTTTGGTGTGGCTTGAGAAGATTTGATCATTTCTGTCAGTGCCCAGGCAGCCTCCACTCATGCAGTGTTGGAGGCCCTTAGTAGGCCCCAGAACTTCTCCACCTGCTAAGATACCTCAACCCTTTCAGTAATACATTTATTCTTGAATTCCACCGTGCCTGAATTCTGAATGACAATGCCCTTCTCCTTGATGAGCACACATGAAGGGTATTCATCTGAGATCTCATTCTCCATGATTCAGCTCCATACACACATTGCTACTTTGATCCCTCATGCTCCCACCCACTTTGCTTGATTATCTTCATGCCCTCAATATTCTTCAATTTGGGTTGGGGATTCCACATGCAGAAGGATTTTATATACTTTGTGGGGGTGCAAGACAGATTATATGAAAAAAATTAAAACAAATAAAAACCTGCAGATTATAAAAACCTAAAATAAAAACAGGAAGTGAACTCAGCTTGTCTGCCAGCATCAGTGGAAGGAGAAACCAAGTCAGCATTTCAGGTCATAAGCACTTCGACTAATCTGTTAGTTTTATGATGCAGAGAAGGTGGGGCAGGCACAGCTAAGGCAAAGATTATATCTCTGACCAGGTGAAGCCAGGATTGCTGTGGGGGATAAACTGCTGAATCAACCATTGATTGTTAGATTAATGAGAAAAGTTAGAGAGAACATATCAAAAGAAATGTAAAATTTGTCAAATGCAAAACTGCATAAAATGCTCATCTGATTAGGCAGTGCCAGTAAAGAAAAGAAAACAGAGATGAACTGTAGAAGAACTGTCCATTTCCTATACTTTGATCGAAATGATGCATTGGATTCAAAGGTTAAGCAAGAGGATGGGCTGATTTGTCAGCTGCAGTTACATAGAACAGATCTGCAATTCCCTGTCATGTGCAGTTACATAGAACAGACCTGTAATCCTCTGTCATATGCAGTTACGTAGAACAGACCTGTAATCCCCTGTCATATGCAGTTACATAGAACAGACCTGCTATTCCCTATCACATGCAGTGGCATAGAATATATTTCCAATCCCTTGTCTCATCCATTTACATAGAATATAGAAAATATGGCCCTTGATGCTCTGCCAACCTTCAAGTATATACAGTATTCTACCAAAAATAATACTGAACCTTTCTTATTTCATAACCTTCTATTTTTCTTTCATCCATGTGCCTATCTAAGAATCTCATTAATACCTCTAATATTTCAGCCTCCACCACCATCCTGGCAAGGCAATCCTCGGGTATATAGCATCTGGTCCTGGGGACTTAGCAATCTTAATTTTTTTTTTAAGAAGATTCGGCATTTCATCTTTTGTAATCTCAACATGGTCTAGCACAAATTCTGACTTCACCTTAATCAAGGTCCTTTTCTCAAGTGGTTACTGAAGCAAAGTATTCATTTAGGACCTTCCCAACCTCCTCTGCCTCCAGGCACATGTCACCTCCCTTATTCTTAAGCGACCCTATCTTAATTCTCATTATCTTTCTGTTCTTCACATACACATTGAACCCCTTGGGGTTTTCTTTAATCCTACCTGCCAAGGCCTTCTCTTGCCCCCTTCAAGCTCTCCTAAGTCCTTTCTTAAGTTCCTTCCTGATTATCATATAATTCTCATGAGCCCTTCCTGTATTTTGCTTCCTAAGTCTAATGGATGCTTCCTTGTTCCTCTTAACCAGCTGCCTCACCTGTTTTGTCAGCCACAGTTCCCTTTTCCTCCCATCTTGTCCATGTCTCGGAGGGACAATCCTATCCAGAATCCCGTGCAAGTGGTCCCGAAATATCTTCCACATTATTCTGTGCTTTCTTCAATTTACTTTTGCTAGTTTCTGCCTCATCCCATTGTAATTAGCCCTTCCCCAATTAAACACTTTCCCATTTTGTCTGCTTTTATCCTTGTCTATAGCTCTGCTAAAGCTCAGAGATTCATGGTCTCTATCACCAAAATGCTCCCCTACCAAGAGATCTGACATCTGACCAGGTTTATTACCTAGTACTAGATCCAATATGTCCTCTCCTCTCAGTGGCTGGTCCACATACTATGTCAGGAATCCTTCTTGGATATACCTGGTAAATTCTGCTCCATCTGTCGCTCCTGCAGTCAGGAGGTGCCAATCAATATTGGGGAAGTGAAAGTCTCCCATAACAACAACCCTGTAATTTCGGCACCATTCCAAAATCTGCCTACTTATCTGGTCCTGAGAGCTAATTGGGGCCTATAACTTTCTCCCAGTACAGTGTTTGCTCCCTTCCCATTTCTGACTTTCACTCACAGTAACTCAGTAGTTACTCCCTCTCTAGCATCCTCCCTTTCTATGGCCCTGACTATCCCTGACTAGTAATGCTACTCCAACACCCCCCCCCCCCCAAACTAACTCTCTCATAAGCTTCCATCCTATTTCTTTTAAACTCTTAATCACTGGTACCTTAATCAACTAATCCTGTCCTTCCACCAGCTACATGCTCTAAATTCATTTCCTTATTCTTAATCATCCTTGCATTGCAATAGGCACATTTCAAACCCTCCAACTGACTATATTTATACTTCCTCTCGTCTGTCCTTTCTCACAAACCACAAAACATTGCACCATCCTTTCCACCTTCTGCCCTATTCTTTGCATTCACATTCTGGTTCCCATCACCCTCCCAAAAATTCTCCAACAGCTCTAGCAAACCTGCCCACCTGGCCCTGCTCCAGTTCAGGTGCAGCCTGTCTTTTTTGTACAGCTCATATCTTCCCCAGAATAGATCCCAATGATCCATAAATCTGAACCCCTGCCCCCTGCTCCTACATTTCAGACACGCATTCATCTGCTGCAATTTCCTGTTCCTACCCTCACTGGCGCACGACTCAGGCAGCTTCCTTCTTTACAATCTCATCCCTATTCCTCTCTATGTCAATGGTACTGATGCAGAGCATGACTTCTGGCTGCTCACCCTCCCACTTGAGAATGCAGTGGACTCAATCAGAGACGTCCCTTACCCTGGCACCTGGGATGCAACAAACCATCTGAGAGTCTCGATCTCTTTCACAGACCTCCTATCTGTAAGACTGACTATCGAATCCCCAATCACTATTGCTCACCCCTTCTCCCCCCCCTTCTCTTCATTGCTGAAGGGCTAGACTCTGTGCCAGTGACCTGACGAAATGAGTTGACCCTGGTAGATAGTCCCCCACAACAGCATCCAAAACAGAATATGTACTGTGAAGAGGAATGGTCACAGGGGTGCTCGACACTGCCTATTCCTGTCTTTTCCCTTTTAGGTGTGACTGTCACCTTATAGCTCCTGTCTATCATACCCTCTGCCTCCCGAATGATCCAGAGTACATTCAGCTCCAGTTCCCAAACTCGATCTGTAAGAAGCTTCAGTTGGATGCAGGTGTAGTCATCAGGGACATTGAGCTCTCCCAGATTTCCTACATCCTTCATTCGAAGCTTGGCATAGCTGCCATCTCCATGACCTATTCTATGTTATATGGAACAGACCAGAAAATCCTTGTCACATACAGTTACATGGAACAGACCTGCAATCACCTGTCACACGCAGTATGCATTCCCTTAAATAAACGCATGAAATGTTTAGCTGATTAAAAATTATGAAAGCGCAACAATGTGATGGTCAAAAGTAAGGGTGATGGAAATCTGGAATATTCAACCCCCAACATTTTTAATGCCAGGGATCCACTGGAAATTCTAAAACATAAGATCATCAGAATGTAGTGCAGTAGAATTAGCATGGGAATCAGAGCAGGTATAATGGAGCTGTGACATTAAACACTGATTCCAGTGCATTTAACCCAGCAATAACTAATACAGTCAAAAAAAGATCAGACTCCCCATTTGTCATTGGGAGGCCAAAGTTATGTTTCTCTGAACTTACCATTAATAGCCTGAAACTTAGCTGTGTACTGTGGGATGCAGGCTAAACCAGTCTGATGTGACACACCTGAAGCATTTACAGTATCTTGTAGACCTGCAAGGTCCAATACCAGCCCACAAGAGACCCAGCAGTAGTTCGGCAGACTTCTTCTCTTTTATATAATTACTTGAATTACTGGTTCTTAAAACCAACAACTGGTTCAAATTTTCTTCCACTGCTAAAGAGGTTGGATGAAATTATGATTTAAAAAAAATTCTTGGAGTACTTTCTTAACAGACTCAAGTCACTACATCATGTTTGCTAGGGTGGTTGTCAGTTGGGGTTAGATAAATCTGCTTGCCGAGACCACCCACATAACCCAACTACCATCACGCACCTACATAAGGTCATTCTTGAAAGTGCGGACATCCCACTTGCCCAGAGGTAGCCCCCCCAGAAGCTGCAAAGATCTCTGCCATGCATGTGCTGCCACATCTTTTCTGCGCTGGTTGATAATCAAGTTACCTGCAAGAAAGGGCAAACAAGCTGAGGTTGCTTTGATGGCTCAGAATCGTGCTTTGTTTTGTATGTTGAAAGTGGCAGACGTGATGTACGTGTCTTTCTTGGGTGTATCATCTTTGAAGTAATCACCTCTGTTTCCCGTCAAACTTCAGTGAAAACTTGAAGCAGAATATGTCTGCGTCAGTCATGGCCTTTGGGCCTGCGGGCTTGCCTCTCACATTATTGTAGGCTGGCTTGTTTCTGTCAGATCTGCAAAATAATTATGAAAGGAACAAGATGCCTTGTGCAAAGAGAATGTCAAAACAAGCCACACAAAATCAACTGAAGGAACTCAACAGGCCAAGTAACATTAGACCTCAGGTCTTGGTGAAGAGTTTTGGCCCAAATCGTCAACCATTCTTTTCCCATTGATGCCTGTTTGATCTGCTGAAAGATCTGGCTTCAAATTCCAGCATCTGCAGTCTCCTGTGTGTCTCTACAAAAAATCAAGGGCGTTTATATGGTGGCTTTTATATTGCCGCAGGGTCCAATGCACTAAATGAGCTGTTTTATTTTGCGAGATACAGCACTCTGGCCCATGAGCCCACTTTGTCCAATACACCACATGACCAATTAATCTATTAAGCCCATACATCTTTGGAAAGTGGGAAGAAACTGGAAGAAATCCAAAAGACATAGGGAGAGAGATTCAAACCCGGGTCGCTGGTGCTGTAATAGGTTTATACTAACCACTACACTAACCATGCCCAACCAGTGCACGAACCGTGCCCAACCAGTGCACGAACCGTGCCCAATCACTACACGAACCATGCCCAACCACTATACAAACCGTGCCCAACCACTGCACTAACCATGCCCAACCACTGCACTAACTGTGCCCAACCATTGCACAAACCATGTCCAACCACTGCACAAACCTTGCCCAACCACTGCACTAACTGTGCCCAACCACTGCACTTACCATGCCCAACCACTGCACAAACCATGCCCAACCACTACACTAACCATGAGATATAAATTGCCACTTTCATTGAAGATTTTGTAACAAAGTGTGCAGAAAATTACCATATATTTCAGCGTATCAGTTGACCGGAAGATAGGTTGATCCCCCTTTTCTAGCCTCATTTTAATGGTTTTATGGTATATCGGGCATATGTTGTCTCCCCCGCCACCCCCCTTCCCAATTTTCAGGCAGTCTAGACCTCCCAGCAACAATCCAAAATGTTTAAATACACCCCAATCACCAAGTAACAAAGCTGTAAATTAAATTTAAAAAAAACCCTTGGCCTACTGGGCAGGAGCAGGAACCTTAGCCTACCGGGCAAGAGCAGTGACCTCAGGCTCACGGGTAGGGCGGGAACCTTGGGCTCTATAATTGTAGAATGTCTGGGTAGGTTATGGTGGCATCCAGCGATGGGAAGGAGTCAGGGAACATTGGTGCTGGAGAGGTGCTTCCATGGATGACTATATGCCGAATCAGTGTCAAACAGTTTTTGACCTGAATTTAATTTCTCAAAAGTATATCTGGTGTATAAGTCAACCCCCATTTTTTGAGTGATTTTTGAGGGTTTCATGACTTGAATTAAACACCAGAATATATAGTATCTTACAAACTGCCATGGCTGTGTAACGCGATCAGATTTGCAAGATAAACGTTGAAGTACCTTTCAAGTGACTGGTTCTATTGTTGCAAAAGTGTTGCACATTGCAATATACTAACAGGCAGATCATCTGTTTGTTAGTGCTACTTGAGTGATAATTATTGGTGTGGAACCTGAGGGTACAAATTGTTATTGCTAGATGTGCATAATATTGCCTGCATTCAAGAAGATGAGGGGTATGGGGAATGGGCATAGAAGAGGAGTTGAGACCAACATAGATAACCCATGTTCATATTGAATGGTAGGGCAGTCTTAAGGAACTGTGTGATCTCCTGCTCCTGTTTGTGTCCTTGTGTTGGCTGGAAAATATAGTCAGGACCTGGGTTTAATAACATTAAGGGGGACCACCGCCCACCATGCTGAGCTGAAGTGATAACTAACAACTCCGTCTTCACCCACTGCTTCCAGGAAGCTGCCGACATATTAAATGATCCACCACCCCACCCCCCCACCCGCTTCAATCAGGAAATGATACATGAGCTTGAAAACACAAACCACAATTCCCTGCCCCACTCCCATGCTGATGTGTCTGTCCATGGAGGAACAACACCTCATATTCCATCTGGACATCCTCCATGCTCTTTGCCTTGATGAAGGGCTCAGGCCTGAAATGATGGGGTATATCTTTGCTTCCTATGGATGCTGCAGGACCTGCTGAGTTCTTCCAGCACTTTTGTGTATTAACTACAACCACAGTATCTACAGACTTTCTTGTTTCCCTTAAGGTTTAAGGACTCTTTCCTGCTGTTACCAGATTCTTGAGTGGACCTCTCCTTGACAAAAATAATGCCCTTGCTCTGTTTAAATATATAGTACTTTTCTCTACAGCACTTTGTCCTGGTAACTCCTCACCACTTTGGACCATAACTCCTTTGGACCTGCTGTAACACCACACCCTGCACTTTTTGCATTGCTTTACTGCAATAAACTCTCACCTCACCTCTCATCTCTACTTGCTGTGTACTGCTGATTAACGTATTGTTGATTAAAGTTTTTCACTGTATTTAGGTACATGTGACAATAAAGAGTTCAATTTGATTAAAGCTCTGTATAAATCTCTGGAAGGGGATTTAAACTCAAAAGCAGAAAAAAACGCTTTCAAATGAGAAAATACAAAAGGTCTAATGCAGCTGTACTGCTCAGGAAATTTTCGCAGCTGGCAGAGATGCTGGTCCTACTCTTAGTCTGCGTGAGTGCTGCAAAGTCGTCAATGTCAAGTACGGGTGAGAAACCAGCTGAATTCTCTTGAGAGAAGAGTGGGGAAAATTTGTCTGCCTTCTGCCTCATTCCTTGTTGGGGTCTGGGTAAGTCTGGTGAATGTTTTGATTGAGAGATACAGGATGGTAATAGGTCCTTTTGGCCCACGAGTACACCCATTTGACCAATTAGTCCATCAACTCTGCATGTTGTTGGAACGTGGGAGGAAACTGGAGCAGCTGGTGGAAAATATATGAAAGTCATGGGGAGAGCGTGCAAACTCCTTGCAGACTGTGCTGGATTCGGAGGACATTTTCACAAAACTCACCCCCAGTCCTGCCCATAGAAGACAACTGAGCATTGGGATGGCGACTCACTCTTTTAAGTATCACTAAAGATGGACAGTTAATCACATGGTAGACCAACCACAGAAGCTGCACACTAAGGCCACTGTGTTTTCAGAAGCCACAACATTTAGAAACAATGTCAAAACACTAAATTTATTAGAAATTACCAAGAGACCCAACCCTCATCTCTCCCAATCAGGTCCATCTGCATACTTCCTCACATTGGGATCCTGTTCCCTTCACCTACTCCTCCACTCACCACCCCCTCCCTAATCTGGAGGCACATGACTAAACCTCTTTTCACCTTGTCCTGTGTAAGAATTCCATTTCATTCTCTCAATTCCTCCATCTCCATTACATCTGCATCCAAGATGAGGACTTCCATGCAAGATCATCAGAAATATCCTCTTTCTTCAAACAATGTGGCTATCCCTCTCCTACCATCAACTCAGCACTCATCCACATATCCTCCATTACCTGCACATCTGCCTTGGCTCCCTCCACTCCACCCCCATATGCCACAAGGACAGGATTCCCTTTGTTCTCACCTACCACCCCACCAGCCTCTGCATACAACATATCCTTCTCTGCCATTTCCACCACCCTACTACGTGATCCCACCACTAGACATATATTTCCCTTTCCGATTTCTGCAGGGACCGCTCCCTCTGTGATTCCCTTGTCCATTCCTCCCTCCCACCAATCACTCCTTGCCACCTACCCCTGTGACTACAGGAGATGCTCCACTTGTACCCACACCTTCTCCCCAAACAATCCTTCCAAGTGAAGCAACATTTCACCTGTGAATCTGCAGGGGTCATCTACTACATCCGATGGTCCCATTGTGGTCTCCTCTACATCAGAGAGATTAGGCAGAGGCTGGGAGATCACTTTGTTGAGCATCTCAGCTCTGTCCACCACAATAGTGTGGATCTCCCAGTGGCCTCCCATTTCAATTCCCCACTCGATTCCCTTACCAATATGAATGTCCATCTGGCAATGTGAGTTAGACCACCCACAAATTGGAAGAATAGCACCTCATCTTCTGACTGGGCACCCTCCAATTGGATATTATTAATATGGCTTTCGATAAACCCACTCACCCCACCCCTTCCACATCCTCCCCTCACCCTCCCTGACTTCATCCCCTGTCACCTTCCCCCAGCTCTGTCGCTTCCTTTCCTGTCACCTTCCACACAGATGAGATAGATTGTCACCTCTCCCTTATCATATCCAATGAATACCTTTTGTTGGTCTGGATGCCTCCCCCAGCCGGCACTGTCTGAATTCTGAGATGTTCTTAAATTTCCTGCTTTTGGCTCATTCTGCTTATTCCTTGAAGAAGACCTCAGGACTGAAACAGCAGCAATATATCTTTGTCTTTCACGGAAGCTGAAAGACCGGCTGAGTTTCTCCAGCAATTCGATTTGATTTACTACAATTACAGCATCTGCAAACTTTCATGTTTCAGACACTCATCACCTCCCTGTTCTGTCAGACTCCATCATATGGAGCCCTTCATCTACCCATCATCCCTCCCCACCTGGATCCATCTATCACTTACCAGTTCCAGCTCTTCCAGCCCTCCATCTGCCCATCCTCCCTCTTCACCTGGATTATTTTTTTTTGTTTTGGGCATTTCTTAAGGCATTATATTGTACCTTGCTAATGCATGGTTTTGTTTGCCTAGAGGGTCACCGACAATTATAGCAACCATTCCTCTGGATCTTACAAAGCAGTGTACCTGTCAAGAGCTTTGATTTATGTAGCACCTTTAAAATTGTATGATGTTCAAAAGCAGCCTTTGCCAAGGAGACCACAAAGGTGTTGTTTAGAAATGCAAGGGCCAAAATTTTTGACTTCTAATAGAAATAGAGGCAACAATTGAATTGTTGTCACGTGTACCAGGATACAGATTGTTTTGCATGGTATCCAAGCAAGTCAACTCGTACTTGCGTACAAAATGTAGCGCAGGAATAAAACTAAGGTGCTGAAGATAGTGTTTTGGAGAAAGGTACCATTAAAATAGTGCAAAGTTTATGTTGAGGTAACTTTGAGGACAAGAGATCCATCTTTTGCATGTCTATTCAAGGTTCTGATGACAATGGGAAAGAAGCTGTCCTTGAATCTTGTTGTGTTTGCTTTCAAGCTCCTGCATGTGCTGCCCAATGGGAGAGGGGAAAAGGGAGTATGGCTGGGGTGGGTGTGCTCATTAATATGTTGGCTGCTTTCCAAGGCTTGGAGGTACAGATGGAGTCATTGGTGGGGAGGTGGGTTTGCGTGATGGCCTGAGCTGTGTTCACAGCTCTGCAGCTTCTCGTGGCAGTTTCCACCCCAAGCTGTGATGCATCCAGATAAGATACTTCTTTATGGTGTATCTTAAAAAAATTGGAAAAGCCACTGGGAGCACACTAGATTTCCTTCACCTTCTGAGGATGTAGAGGCATTTTGCAGCTTCTTGATTGTAACATCATGTGGCTGGACCAGGACATTTACATCTTGAAACCTAAAGCTCTTGACCATCTCCATTTCAACACTATTGATACAGACAGGGACATATGCCCCACCCTAACTTCTGAAGTCAAATCCCAGCTGACATTGAGGGGGGAGGGTTGTTTGTTAATATGACCCCATGCTGCCAGACTCGCTCTCCTTCCTGTAGACCATCTCGCCATAGTTTGAGCAGTATTTGGCCATGTGGTGTGTTTGGATGATAATTGCCCAGAGTTTTCCAGGGCCACAAAAAGCAAGGATAGAAAGTAATTCGCCTTTTCCTATTTATAGCAAAAAAAAATCTGTTAATCTGTGATTTGGCTATTTGAAAATCTGGATAGTTTAGCGTCCGGCCAATCAGGTCATCTTCACTGCATTCCCTCTTAACTCGCCCCATTCCTGCTCTCCCTTGAAGCTCAATGAATTCACAGGAACATTTAAACTGAGAATCATCTAAAAACGAAATGCATTGGAGAATCAATAGCATCCAATAGTCTGGAAAATCTACTAGTGAACCACCACCAAAGTGCTGGATTATCAGAGTTTACCTCAGTGGCCACATTCATAAATAACCTGGTGGTGCATCAGGTATCAAAATTTGTGCTCCTCCCATCTGAGGCTCTTGCTCATTTCCCTGATTACTCTCACCTCACCATCGGTGGCATCCCTTGGCAACCTGGCTTCGAAGATTTGGAATTGCCTTCCCACGTCTCCCTCTCTTGAAGTCTCATCACCTGCCCTAACAGTTATCTACACAGCTCAGCATGAAACCCATAACAATGCCTCTATGTGAAGTGCCTTTGGATGCTTTACCTCAATAAAGGCACTCTATGACTGCAGAAGTTAAACAAGAAAGTCTGCAGATGCTGGGGTCAAATCCAATTGACAAACGAGCTGGAGAAACTCAGCAGATCATGCAGCATCCATTAGAAGTAAAGGGTAACCAATGTTTTGGGCTTGAACTCTTCATCAAGGTATGAGCAAAAATACAGGCAGGCGCGTGAATAAGAGCCCAGGCCCAAAACATAGGTTATCCTTAATTTCCTATGGACACCGTGTGACCTGCTGAGTTTCTCCAGCTCATTTGTGATTTGCACTATAATTGGAGAATAACAGAAGAAACTGCAGATGCCAAAAATCAGAACAGAAACTGTTTTCTGCAGAGAAGTGGCCGTATGCACCATTTACCAAATGCAGTCACTCAACCTCTCTTCTGGGACAGCCCCCCCCCCCCCCCCCCCCAGGCTGTGACCTCTCCCAGTGAGAAGAGGGTGCAAGAACAACTCCATCTGCAGTGGAGTCCAGCAGACTTGGAATTACATTGCCCATCCTTCACTGTCGTAAGGACAAAGCCCTGGAACAATTTTCTGCAGCGGCTTTGGGAATACATTCAAAGCACACTGAATTCCAGGAGATGGGAAAACATGTGAAACAAGGATGTCCACAGATGCTATGATTGTAATAAATACCCAAAAGTACTGGAGAAATTCAGCAGGTCACGCAGTGTACACAGGAGTCAAACAAATATAACCAATGTTTCAGCCCTGAGCTCTTCACCAAGAACACCCCTTGTTCAAAAAAGGGAGAAAGACAGAGGTGGCGAACTCTCTATCAGAGAGTTTAATGTTAGCAAGATGTGAGAGTCAGTCATCAAAGAGAAAATATCAAATCATCTAAGAAAGCTCAGAGTGATCAAAGCTGGTTAATACAGTTTTATGAAAGGTGAATTGTTTGACAGATTTGTGCCAATTCTTTGAGAATGTGACAGGACAAGTTGACATAGGAGAACCTGTAGATGTGATGTATTTTGCTTTCTGAAACCACGTGTCAGGGTGCCACATAAGAGGCTGGCATGCACATCAAGAGCCTGAGTTATTGGAGGAAGTGTGGCAGCATGCATTGAAAACCATCTGTCACAGAGAAGACGAGGGGATTTAACTGATGGATCACCCCAGGGGTTGGTTCTTGGCCTTCCATTGTTTAAGTTTCCATCAGTGGCCTGGAGGAGCTGATGAAGTGCAAGGTTTAAAAGTCTGCTGAAGATATGAAAATAGATGGAGGGCATGTTGTGATTCTGCAACAGTTTGAGTCATTGGTTGAAAAAGCTGGCTAACAAAGTTTAATGTGGTGGGTTATTGCCTAAATAGAGAGAGACTGCAAATAAGTGAAATTCAGAATTTTCCAGTGCTTGAATCACAAAAAGTTAATGGACAGGTCCAGCAAGTCATTAAGAAATCAAACATGTTGCCCTTTGGAGGTTAAGATCAGAGAGGTTTTGTTCCAGTTCAGCAGGGTGTTGGCAAGGCCACACCTGAAATACTGTTCATAGTTTTACCCCCCCTTACCTAAAAAGGGATATAGTAGCATTGATTCACTTGGCTAATTCCTGAGACAATTACGTGGAATTTCAGAAAAGATATTTTTACATTTCTGGAAGAAAATTCCATTCCATGGTTTTCTGGGTAAATCAGAACAGGATTACAAGTCAGAACAAAAATCAAGCATGTTTCAACTTTTCCTTTATTGTTGATGTTTGTCAGTTTTGACTGTCAGTATTCCATAGAAATTTAAAAAAAAATGGTATAGGTATGTTGAGCCATTGACAGTATCTGCCACAGTAGATGGTATTCAGATGCAGATCAGTGATGATGGAATTAATCCTGTTCCAATAAGCTGACAATAGCACACAAGGGACAAGAAAAAAATGGTTGAAATTGATGTAAATTGTTAATCACAATTGATCCTTATTTCATACAGGATGATGATTAAATAAGCAAATTAACTCCAGGAAGCAATCAGGTTAACGGACACTGAACATTCGAGCACAATACAGGCCTTTCAGCCCATAATGCTGTGCTGACCTATGTAAGCCTATTTCACAACAATCATACCTCATATCCATTTTAGAGACTCTTAGACAGGCACATGGATGAAGGAAAAACAAAGAGTTACGAGGTGGGGAGCATTTTGTCTTTTTTTAGTAGGTACAGGGTATATGGGTTGCCACAACATTGTGGCTAAAGGACCTGTACTGTGCTGTAATATTCTATGTCAGCAAGTTTTGGAGTGACCAAGGATGAGAGGTGACTTATTAGAGGTAAGTTATGAAGAGCTTTAAAAGGGTGGACAGCTCGTACCTTTTTCCTGGGCTAACAATGGGAAATTGTTCTCTTGCACACACATGCCTATCTAAAAGCCCATTGTACCAGCCTCCACCACCACCCCTGGCAATGCATTCCAAGCACCCACCTTTCTCTGTGTAAAAGTACTTAGCTCTGACATCTCCCCTAAACTTTCCTCCACTCACCTCTGGAATTTCCCATGGTTAGCTCAGGAAAAAGATACAAGCTGTCCACCCTATTAAAGCCCTTCATAACTTACCTCTAATAAGTCACCTCTCATCCTTGGTCACTCCAAAACTTGCTGACATAGAACATTACAGCACAGTACAGGTACTTCGGCCACAATGTTGTGGCGACCCATATACCCTGTACCTCCTAAAAAAATCCAAAATGCTCCCCACCTTGTAACTCTTTGTTTTTCCTTCATCCATGTGCCTGTCTAAGAGTCTCTAAAATGCCCCTATTGTTTCAACCTCCATCACCACCCCTGGTAAGGCATTCCTGGCACCCATAACTCTCAGTGTGTAAAAGAAATACCCCTGATGTCTCCCCTAAACCTTTCTCCCATCACTTTGTACAGATGTCCTCTGGTGTTTGCCTCTCTTACCCTGAGGAAAAAAAGTGCTGTCTCTCTACTGTATCTATGCCTCTCAGAATCTTGTTGATCTCTATTAAGTCACCTCTCATCCTTCTTTGCTCTAAAGAGAAAAGTCCTAGATTTGCTAACCTTGCCTCATAAGACCTATTTTCTGATCCAGGCAACATCCTGGCAAATCTCCCCTCCACCCGCTCCATAGCTTTCCTGTAACGAGCTGACCAGAACTGAACACAATATTCTAAATGTAGTCTCACCAGAGATTTATAGAGCTGCAACATCATCTCAGCATTCCTGAACTCAATACCACTGGCCGCCTTAACTGTCCTATCAACCTGCACGGCGACCTTAAGAAAATTATGGATTTGAACCTCAAGGTAACCCCTGTTCTTTCAGACTGGAGTCAGAATTCTTCAAAAGCTGCCTTGACAAATGTTATAATACTGAACTAAAATTTGTTCCAAGTCCCATTGCCTTTCACTAATGTCCCTTGATACTCTGCTTGACAATCTGGTGTCTGCAACAGTGTCTACAAGCAATTTCACCTGAAACATGTCCCACATATCCTGCAGGTAAAATGCCAAGATACCTTCACATAGCACCACATCTGCTGAGGAGATTGTCACCTTTCTCAGGCTTTCTGGAATGGGAAACAAGGTCATCCACAGGAAGCTTGACTATTTTATCTTCAGTGATATCCTTTAGAGTATTGATTATCAATTTATCGTGCTTCATTCGACATGTTCTCCAATCCAGGCAACATCCTGGTAAACCTCCTCCTCTCCCTCTCCAAAGCATCAACATCTTTCCTGTAATGAGGCGACCAGAATACTCCAGGTATGGTCTAACCAGAGTTTTACAGAGCTACAACATTGCCTCTGACTCATGAAGACCAACACACTATGCACCTTGTTAACCATCCTATCTCGTATAGCATCCATAGGGGATCTATGCACGTGGACTCCTCAATCTCTCTGTTTCTCCCCACTGTTAAGAATCCTGCCATTAACCACGTACTCAGTCTTCAAGTTCAGCCTTGTCTGATAATTGCATCACTTCACACTTATTTAATCATACTCCATTATCCAAGTAGATGATAAATGTAAAAACATATCACAACAATTTGAAACCAAGACATTACATTCTTAACATTAAATGTTAACAGCTGATCCAGTATTGAGACATTGCTAATTTTAGAAGGTCAATTTAAGGCAGTACAATGGGACGAGCATCTGCTTCACAGCTCCAGAGATCCAGGCTCAATCCCAATGTCGGGTGTTATCTATGTAGAGTTTGCATGTTCTCCCTGTGAACACTGGGTGCTCCAGTTTTCTCCCACATCCCAAATAATTCATGATTGGTGGGATGTGGGGAAATCAACTATCCAATTACACCAATCCTACATTAACCTCTCCCCACATTCCTATCAGCTCCTGCCAATTTCTCCAATTTACCTACACACTAATGAACCAGTTAACAGAGTTCAATTAACTCATCAATTCAGTGGGGTTTTGCTCCTTGAAACTCACTGGGGTCTTACTGGCCTGTAGTTTCCTCACTCTTTAAACTCGTTAGATCTACTGGCATGTTTCTCATTCTATTGGGTAATATGTGTAATTTCAAAAGAGGTGTGAATTAAAAGTGCATTGGGTGTTAATACAATGAAATCCCTGTTATCTGGAATTCAAAATAAAATAAATAAGAATAAATAAAAATTTAAATAGAAGTTTAAAATTGTAAAAGTACATGTTCTCTGAAGTAATAAGATGGGAAAAAATATTCAGCCAGTGAAGTGCCTTGGTTGTGCCTTGCTCATATCAGCTTTTCGAATAAAATTTGAATAAAGTTGTGTTTGAATAAAATGGTATCGCCCAGGATGAAGAGCTGGTTGATGCCGCCTGACTTGAGCCCATATATTAGAAAGGATTTTTCTGTAAACTTGGCAGGGAGGGGGGTGTTTGCAAGGGTTAATTATGATGGAGGCATGGTGATAGCACTTAGTGGAACACTGATACAGTCCCAGCAACTGGGGTTCAATTTTAAATTTAAGTTTTGTAAGTTACGGGAATTACCTGATCAAAGTGAACTTTACATAAATATTGACAATACTGATTTTTTTTCAAATTAAATTTTACACTGTCTTTTGTCTTTTAAACTGTTTATTTTTAATGCTGATGTATTAGTTAGGCATTGTAAGAGTGAGTCTCAAGCAACTGGAGAACTCACTTTCTGGCATCTACTAATCCCTATAGGTGCTGAATACCAGGGGTTTTTAAGCTTACTTGAATAACTGATTTCTATGGAAACCACATACAAACCAATTGGCTTCTGTAATGCCTCCAGGGAAACAGCACCCACACTTCAGTGGATGCAGAATGCTTTGGGCTATTGCATGCAGTCGGTTGCTTATACAGTAAGCAGGAAGCTGTTCATGGTTACATGTCCTGTTCACCTTTGCTGATACAAGAGTTCCTTCAGTGGAGGAGATGAAGGTCGGGGATCCTTATCCTTGAACTTGATGCCATCTTGCTTCTTTTTAGGAGACAATCACAACATTGACAGTATTATTTACAAGTGGAACTCCAAGTCACGCCTGTTTGAAAGAAACCAGACCATTCCCACCTCAGGTGCCTACGACTGGGAATTCTTCACCATTGGACCCTACTCTTTCCTTGTTGTGGCGAACACCTTCAATGGAACCTCAACCCGGATCTACTCCCGGATCTATGTCCAACTGGGTGGAATATTCCGACTTTTCCAGTCAATACTGGTAAGTGTCCAGTTCCTCCCTTCTTCGAGCAGACAGGTGCTCTCAAAGTGACAATAGGCAGGGGAATTTCCCATTTTCCTGGCAGGTTGGTAGGAACTGGAGGAGACTGGTGAGAAAACACATCACTTATTTACATCTTGACTGATCTAAATCCTCAGAATTAAATTTTAAATTTAGACATGCAGCATGCTAACAGGCCATTTCAGCCCACAAGTCCGTGCTATCCAATTTACACCCAATTAACCTACACCCCCAGTACATTTTGAATGGTGGGAGGTAACTGGAGAAAACCCACACAGACACAGAGAGGATGTACAAACTCCTTACAGACAGTGCAGGATTCAAACCCTGGTCCCAATCGCTGACACTGTAAAGGCATTGCATTTTTATGATCTATGACTCAAATTAAATTCAAATGTTTATTGCATGTGTGGCAGGATCCAAAGAAAATCTTTATTTTGCATGCTATCCAGTAAATAAAAACAAAACATGTAAAGGGTGGAGCTACAGTAAAACAAAAATGCGGCATGTAGCATCACGTGAGACGACATACAGGAGATAGTATCCGGGATACACATCACCACAGGTCTGCAGGCCTGCACCGCTCATCCTCTGGTCCTTGTCTGATCTGTATCTCCTCCCTCTCTCCCTGCCTTGTTTACCTCCTCCCTCATTTCTTCAGGGAGATGTCTGCACGCTTCCTGGTATCACTGTCTTGGGGAGATATCTCACAGTAACTTTAAGACATCGCCACAGTCACTGGTGTGTCTCCCCCAGCAGATGACCCCTGAGGGAGAGAGACAAATGATTGTGGAGACATCTCCTGAAGGAGAGACAGAAGTGACTGGTCATGTCTCCTGAGAGAGAAACACCAGTGACTATGGAAACATCTCCTGAGGGAGAGACACCAGTGACTGACTGTATAATATCTCTTTGAGGCAGGGAAACTAGTACAAGTGCCATTGTCTCTTGAAGAGAGACATTAGGTACACTGTTGACATCTCTGACTGACTTTGCAGATATCTCCCTGGGGCAGGATACCAGTGCATGTGCCATTGTCTCCGAAGGAGAGACACCAGTGATTCTCAATATCTCTGAGTAACTCTGCAGATGTCTCCCTGAGGCAGAGATATAAGTCAGTGTGCTGACATCTCACTCAACTTGCGACACCAGTAATGGTGTAAGTATCTCCCTTCAGGAAAAGCTGAGACAGACGCACACGCTAATGATGACATTTTCCTGAGACATTTATACTGTAGCAGAAGCTGAGTTGTCAGCTTCCCTCTTCATCTTTTCCATGGCCTTTGGCCATCTCACGTCCCATTGCCGATGAACAGTCCCGCTCTCTGGGATATTGAAGCAGGAGAAGTCACAGGTCCACAGGCCTGCACAACTCATCCACAGGTCCTTGTCTGATCTCTTTCTCCACCCTCTCTCCCTGCCCTGGTTACAACTCTGCCACACCCCCCCCCCCCCCCCCCACCACTGCCATCCCTGAACCAAAATATATCTATGGCTCTCATTTGAGAATGACTCTATGGGGGTTGTGCGGTTAAACAAAAAACAGGCAGATGTGGGGGCCCAGTGCGATACACAGAAGGTGCTGGAGAAACTCAGCAGGTAACACAACATCTATAGGAGGTAAAATGTAACCAATGATTCGGCCCCGGTATATTTGACAACATACTTTGATGAAAGGGACAGGCCCGAAACATTAGTTACCCTTTAATTCCTCTAGATGTTGAATTTCTCTGGCACATCTATGTATTGCAATCAGGGTCGTGTTCTTCATAAACAGTTAAGAATTCCCTTTAAGGCCCAACCTTCAATCATATAACTAAGAGACAGAAGAGAATTCCTTTCCTAACCTGCCACATCCATTGGCCATCAGAAGGAGGAGCCTCAAAGATTATCTAACACAAAAGGCTGAAGAACATGCAAGAATCTGCCAGCAGTTTCTCCCTGAGTTCCCCAGCACCACAGTTAGTTTTGCAGTTACTTACGTAGCTGCACCTCTAGCCCACCTTTTCCAGCCTGGTTATAACTCTGCCATCAGTCCAGCAGTACAGAAAGGCAAGACAAATTTGTTTAATGTCCAGTCATCTACAAAGCTGATAAAAGGGTGTTGCACTTGGCGGGCTTGGTGTTGAGAAGAATTTTCCCAGTCCTCTGTGGAGTTTTGCTGGTACCTGGTCAAAAGGAGGTGATGAGAATATCCAGCCTTGATAGGGTGGGCAGGACATTGCTGCTTTGGAGGGTATGAGTTAGGTGGAGGGCTTTCAATAAACTTGTATTGTTTTCTCTGGAGTGTAGGAGGCTGAGTTGTGAACTGATAGAAGTTTATAAAATCAAGAGATGCATTGATAGGGTGGAGAGTCAGAATCTCTTCCCCAGGGTAAAAGCATCACTCACTGGAAGGTATGGGTTTAAGGTGATGATGCACCATCAATAACTTCAAAGGCTAGAAGTTATAGAGAAACTGATAGGCTTTTATTCAAACAGAATGAAGATATGTCCATGCTGGTTGACTGTCCTGGACTCAGGAGGGGGCTGTGGCAAAGTCGCCTTCATCCAGGGGTCAGTGGGAGGCGTGTCCTAACACATCCAAACATATATACAGTGGTTTACCACATTCAACCCTTGTTTTAGAAAGAGTTTAGTGGAGTGAAGTGTTCTTACATATTGAGTCTTTTGGGTGGTCTGGTCTGCCACTGTGATCATCGTAGGCAGGTCTGGCTGTGGTGCAGGTGTTGAATCTTGGTTGGTCTGGGACACCTGTATGTTGCCATTGGTGTCAGCTTGGTGGATGTGTGGTGCTGGATCTGACATGTCAACCACGGGGGCAGAGTAACATACTATGACACCGCTGAATCGTGGAAGGGGGTGCGGAGTGGTCGGCAATGGTCTCAGGGTCTCCAGGTCCTGAACAGAGACCATGACCTCATACCCATTGTGGTACGCCATGTAGTCATATTGGGGGTTGGCATGGAGTGGATAGATCCTTTCGACCAGTGGGTCAGACTTATGGCTCCTCACATGCTTTTGGTGTAGGACCGGCCCTGAGGATGGCAGCGTGATTGCTGAAGCGTGCTTCCTGGGGAAGGAAAACATCCTTTCATGTAGAGTGGCATTGGTGGTGGTACATAGGAACAATCTGATTGAGTGGAGGTATCTTGCCAGTGGAGACTGGAAGGCCTCTAGATCTCAGGACTAGGAGGATGGCCTTCCAGACGGTAGCATTCTCCCTTTCCACTTGCCCATTCCCTTGGGGGTTGTAGCTTTTGGAAATGCCTCTGGCCAGCAGAGGACCCTCGGTCACTATGAATATAGCAGGGGTACCTGAACAGGATGAAGAGATTGTGCAGGGCCTTGATGACTGTGGCATTGGTCATGTCCAGGCAGGGAATGGTGAATGGGAAACATGAGCGCTCCTCAATGATGTTGAAAAAGTACCCGTTGCATTCAGAGGAGGGGAGGGACACATTGAAATCAATGCTCAGACATTCAAAGGGGCTCTTTCAGATATGCTCTTTCTGGTCACTAGAAGTGTGGTTTGCACTCCGCACAGACCTGGCAATTTCTGGTCATGGTCCTGATCTCCTCAGTGGAGTAAGGTAGGATGCAGACTTTGATAAAGTGAAAGAATCTGGTGACCTTGGGGTGGCAGAGGTCAATGTGGAGGGCTTGTAACCAGTCTATTTGTGTGCTGGCACATGTTCCGTGGGATAGGGCATTTGGAGAATCATTGAGTTTCCTGGGCCAGTACAATATATCATAATTGTAGATGGAAAGTTTGATTCTCTACCTCAATATCTTGTCGCTTTTGATTTTATCTTGCTGCTGGTTGTTGAATGTGAAAGCAACTGCACGTGAGTCACTCAGCAAGGTAAATAGTTTGCTGGCGAGGTAGTGTCTCCAGTGCTGTACCGCCTCAACAATGGCCTGGGCCCTCTTCTCGACAGAGGAGTGTTGAATTTCATGGCCCTGGAGGGTGTGGGGAAAAAAAAAGACTACTTCCCGTCTGGTTAAGGGTGGCAGCTAGGGTGAAGTTGGATGCATTGCTCTCCACCTGGAATGGGGGTGGATTCATCCACCGTGCATCGTAGCCTTGGAAATGTCCACCTTGATGTGGCTGAAGGCTGCACAGGCCTCTGATGTCAAGGGAAAGGAGGAGGATTTGACGAGGAGGCGGGCATTGTCCACATAATTGGGGGTCCACTGGGCATAGTAGGAGAAGAAGCCCAGACACCTTTTCAGAGTCTTGAGGCTGTAGGGAAGGGAGAGTTCCAAAAGAGGGCGCATGCGGTCAAGATCAAGGCCAATGATTCCGTTCTCTACAATGTAACCAATGAGAGTGGTGGTATAAAGAGAGACCCTGTGGATCCAGGGGATGGTGGGAGTGGAGAGAGCAGTGGGGTGAACGGTATCCCTTGTCTGCCATATGCCACTTCCCTACCTCTGCCAGTCACGTTCCACCCCTGCCTGCTTCTCCAGTTCTATGTGCGGTCCCTACCTCACCTCTCTGACCTTGCTCTTGTTCTAACTTTCATCAGTCCTGATGAAGGGTTTTGCCCTGAATCATCGAACACTCTTTATTTTCCCCCGCTGAGTTCCACCAACAGACTATGCTTGGCTTCAGATTCCAGCATTTGCAGCCTCCTGTGTGTTCCAATAATTCTGTAAGGCGACTCACCAAGGGATGGACACTAAAAACCATCTTCCCCTGTTAGGGTCTGGGGCTCTGTTCCCTAGTTCTATCTCACTTGCCAATGGATACAACCTTCCTGCTTCCATTTTATCTACTCCTTTCATAATTTGATATGTTACAGTCAGATTCACTCCCTCGCCTGTTTTCATTGTCATTGAGCCTCTGTTTGAATATCCGAAGGGGCTGCTCCTCAAGATTTGGCTTCATTTCAGTCCCACCCTCCTGATTTACAGTCACCCAGTGAGGAAGGGGGTGGGTTGGTTGGAGGTCAGCTTGCTCCTGGGATTGGCCAAGCTGGGCGTTTATGGACCCAAGCAGCGGGCAGTCGAGGGGACATCCTGGGCTGACTGTCTGCCCATCCTACAGGGTCACATCTGTTCTCGTGTGTCCCTGGAGCAGGAGTATGTGGTGTCCACAGGTATGATGGGGGATTTCTGGGACTGGTGGGCGCCACAGGAGCTCAGGTGTCTTCTGGATGGTAATGTTCATAATATAATTTGACCTGTAAATAGTGTGTAACTGAAATTTTATATTATATAAATGTGATTTCTTGTAATCACTCAATAAACTACCTTTGTAAAAGGGAAAGAAGACTCCCTCTACAAGTAGTAGAGGCTGCAGGTGAGGACACACTTGTAGAGGGAGTCTTTTTTCCCTTTTTCAAAGGTGGTTTATTTATTTACAAGATGGATTTGTGTCTAAATTTGCAGATCATACCAAAATAGGTGGCTGGGCTGCAGAGAGACTAATGGATCGATTGGGAGAATGGGCAAAGAGGTGGTGGATGAAATACAGTGTTGGAAAATGTACGGTCATGCACTTTGGAAGAAGAAATAGATGGGCAGACTATTCCCTTTTGTAATTTAGAGAAAATTAGGAGGTGCAAAGGGGCTTGGGAGTCCTCGTCCAGGATACCCTAAAGTTTAACCTCCAGGTTGAGATGATTGTGAAGAAGGTGAATATACTGTGTACAGCTTTAGGTGCCGTATTTGAGAAAAGACGGAGAGGGTTCAGAGAAGATTGACTAGAATGAAAGGGTTGGTATAATGAGGAACAATTGTCAGCTCTTGGATGGTTCTAGTTGGAGTTCAGAAGGACGAGGAGGGACTTCATAGAGGCATTTCGAATGCTTAAAGGCCTGGAGGGAGTAGATGTGGCGAGGATGTTTCCCACGGTAGGGGAGTCTAGGACAAGTCTAGGGAGTCGGGATAAATGGGCACCAATTTAAAACAGAGATGTGGAAAAACTTCTTTAGTCAGGAGGTCATGAGCCTGCAGAACTTTTTGCCACAGGAGGCTGTGGAAGTAAGGCCGTTGGGTGTATTTAAGACAGAGATCAAGAGAAATTTTATTTGTCAGGGCATCAAGGGTTAGAGGGAGAAAGCCGGGAGTGGGCTGAGTGGGAGGACGGATCAGCTTATGATTAGAATAGCAGAGAAGACTCAATGGGCCAATGGGCCTACTTCTGCTCCTATATCTTGTGGGCACAGTGCCTAAGTGAGTGAGAGAGCAGATGTTTTAAGTTGTTTAAAACAAAATGTGATATAGTTTCAGTTACCCAGCTGGTGTCCTTTAATTCTAATTGGTCAATTGCACCAACTGAGCTGAGTATTCTTTAGAGATACAGGCCCTTCTGGCCCATGAGCCCATTCCGCCCAAATACACCCATATGCAGACACGGGCAGTAACTCCCGACAGTTAATGCCAGAATAGAACAGTGTGACGCCAACCACGCTGACCTATTTCACAATGACACGCTGTTCAAAAACATGATTCAGAACTCAGGGGGAAAAAAATCAACCTTTCTTTCTCCTTCAGACATATGGTGCTACAGACTGGGAGGTTTTCCATGTTGAAGGCAGAGTCTTTTTGGCGGTTGCTAACAGTCAGAGCTACCATTCAGGGGCATTGAGTGGAATCAACCCTTTCAACATCAACTCCACCATCTACGAACTTAACATCACTGCCCAGATGTTCGTCAAGTTTCAGGACATCCTAACATACAGGTATATCATGGGGTTCTGGCATGGCAGGACTCCCTATCCTCTCTACCTTCATGGTCAGATGCCGAAGTGTGTGCACAACAGTGAGATAAGTTCCAGTCAATTTGTCTCCTTGACTCTGATTGACGGAGACCGCTTGGTCAAGAAGAACAACACCATAGCATCTTTTACATTTATCCAAGCCAGAAAACAGTACCTTGGTAGCTTGAGGAAAGCTTCGGGAAATGAGGAGAGATTTGATAGAGGTATACAAAATTATGAGGGGGATAGATAAATTAAAGCAGGCCTTTTTCACTAAGATTGGGTGAGACAAGAACTAGAGGACATGGGCTAAGGGTGAAAGGTGAAATGTTTAAAGAGAACATGGCAGGGGGGGGAGACTTCTTCTCAGATAGAGTGGCGAGTGTGAAATGAGCTGCCAGCTGAAGTGGTGAATGTGGGCTTCATTTAGATCATAGAACATTATAGCACAGTACAGGCCCTTCAGCCCATGATGTTGTGCCGACCTATGGAAACGTACTCCACAACAATCTAATCCTTCCCTGCCTCACACCAATAGCCCTCTATTTTTTCCTATATCCACCCAACATTTGGACATTTAAGAAAAATTAGGATAGGTATATGGATGGGAGGGTATGGAGACTATGGTCCAGGTGCAGGTCAATGGGACTCAGCAGAATAATTGTTTGGCTAGTTAGATGGGCCAAAGGACCTATTTCTGTGCTGTTTCCATCAGCCATGAAGAGCAAGAGCAGGTGCAACAGGCTGAATGACCTTCTATTTCCTACACATGGTCTTTGTCTTTGTGCCATTAGAAAGAGCATCAGTAGGAGGCTCCCAGACTTGCCTCTCAATTTAGTAAGAACCTGTTCTCAGCTCCACAACATTCCCTGACCCCACTTTCCTAAACTGTCTCTGTGGCACAGCAGGTAGGCCGCTGCCTAACAGTGCCACTGGTACTCTCTGTGTGTGCAGTCTGTACCTTCTCCTTGTGACATTTGGATTCCCACCCCCCCCCCCCCCACACCTCTGGTGCTCCCCATTTCCTCCCACGTCCCTCAGACATGCAGGCCAGTGTGTTCATCGGCTGCTGTAAATCATCCCCCAAAGTACTGGTGAGTGGGTAGAATCTGAGGGAGTTTGATTGGAACCGGAGGAGAATTAAAAAAAAAGTTGGGGTAGGATTGGAATGAATGGGTAGATAGTGCTCAGTGTGGACTTTCTGTGCTACATCCCTCTGTACAATCTTTGCCCTGACCACCACTTAAATGGGATTCCTCCATCATGAGGCCACACTCTTCCACCAGTGGAAGCATCTCAGATCATTTCAAATTAACCTCCTCTCCTTCTTCCGAACTCCAGAGAACAGAGGACCAATGTACTCAAACAATCCTCTCTTTCTCAGGAATCAGTTCACACTTTTCTGTCGCTGAGGCAGGGAGAGGTTGATTCACCTCTTTGTGTGTAGTGGGAGCTCAGCCTGGAGAACGTTCAGCCTGGCTTGAACCCATAACCTCCTCATTCCGCTGACATCCTTAGATACTGGAATGTTATGTCACGTGCCCCACTAACTTGTACTATTTCACATCCCTTGCGCACCAATCAAAAGGTGCAACTAAGCACTTGTTGACTAATCAGATGAGAAAGAGTGGGGAAACCCCAGGGATTGAGCTCACACTGTCCTAACAATTATTTTGATTATTTTGTTTCGAATGTTAATCACCCCCTACTCAATCTGGTCCCACGGTTTCCATCTGTTTACGTTCTCCTGCTCTTACTTTTCCCTCTAACCTTATCCTTTCCCTTCCAGTGTTCTATCCCTCTCCCACCATCTGTCCAGTACACCTTCACCTCAGCCCCTCCCCAGCTTATTTGGCCTCCTCTCTTTTCTCAAACTTTTAAATATGATTTCACCCCTTTCTGCTTTCACCTCCAGAAAGGGACCCAACCTGAAACATTGACTTTCCCTCTCCCCTTCCCTCCCTCCATGGATGCTACCTGACCCACTGAGTCTTACAGTCTCCCCAGCAAAACATTAGGGAGATTTTCACATCCCCAACTCCCAGACTGATACCTTTGCCTGGAGTTGTCTGGAGGTTGCCATTCCCAACGACTTTGATGAACATTTTTTTGGAATATTTTATTTTTAATTTTTTTCAAAAATATACATAGTAACATTTTAAATATACAATATGTTAAACTTTTTCTTACACAACAAACAAAAACAAGATAGTCCCTCCCTTCCTCCCCCCCCCCACCCCGTACATACAGATCTGTTCACCATCAGAGCTTAGATATATTTGAAATATATAGAGTTCAGTAGGGGAAACTACATTTTTGTATGTATAATAGTTACTTTTATAAACTTTTTTTCCCTTTTTATTTACTGTATCTTGCCCCTGACTTTGAACATTGAAGCAAACAAAACTGCTGTCCACCTATCCCGAATTAAAGGTAGCAATGCCGCTGCCTTTGTTCAGGCCGCAGGTGACATCAGGAATGGCGTCACATCAGGAGTCAACCCAAACAACAGGAGAGATCACCAGGTCTACCTGGTGAAAGAGCCCTTCTGTTATCCCACACATGGCTCCCTCAGAGCTATCCGGCAATCTTCTGCTTCTGGTCTCATCTCTTTTAAAAAGTTGTGTTTGATTCTTTGTCCATCCTATATTGTAATGAGTTGTTTTAGAATCTCCCGGGCAAGCTCTGGTAGGGTCTCACTTGAGGAGTTGCTGTGAGGACGGAGCTTCGGATGGGAGGACTCTGAACCAGTGACCAGCTTGGTGAATGGCAGTACTGCCTGGTGGTGGCAGAGTTTCAGCATCAGGAATGAAAGAGTCAAACAGAGTCAGAATTTATTGTCAAGAACAAGTCAAAGTTCGAACATTCATATTGTAACTATTATGCCATTACTATAATAAATTAAAAATAATAGTCCATGAAAAGTAAGGCAGTGTCTTGATTATTCAGGAATCTGATGGCAGTGGGGAAGTAGCTGTCCTTGTGCCGCTGAGTGCTTGTCTTTAGAACTCCTGTACTTTTTCCCCAATAGTAGCAGAGAAAAGAGAGAATGGCCTAGGTGTTGGGGGGGGGGGGTTCTTTGAGGATAGAGGCTGGTTTCTTAAGATACCTCCTTTGTAGATGTCCTCGATGGAGTGAAGTCGCAGGCCGAGTTAGCAACCCTTTGGAGTTTATTCTTGTCCTGAGAGTTGGTGCCTCCATACCAGGCAGTGATGCAACCAGCCAGAATGCTCTCCATGGTACACCTGTAGAAGTTTGAGGGTCTTTGATGACATATCAAATCTCTGCAAACACCTCACAAAGTCTAGCCACTGGTGAGCCTTTTTTGTGATTGCATCAACATGGAGGCTCCAGGACAGATCCTCCGAGAGGCTGACACCCAGGAATTTGAAGGTCTTGACCCTCTCCACTACTGAGCCCTTGATGAGGACTGGGTCGTGTTCCCCTGACTTCCTCCTGAAGTCCACAATCATCTCCTTGGTTTTGCTGGCGTTGAGCGCAAGCTTATTGTCAACGAGCTGACCTATCTCCCTTCTGTACACTTCCTCATTGCTGCTTGTGATTCTGCCGACAACTGTGGTGTCATCAACCAAGCATGCTGACCAAGATGGCTTCTGGGCTGACCCCTCTCGTCTGAATTTGGTCCATATCCATCTAAGACGTTCCTGTCGTCAATCTGTCCAAATGTCCTATCTGCATGAAAATTGTGAATCTGTCCAAATGTCCTATCTGCATGAAAATTGTGCTTGTTTAACAGTTTCCTCTGGCAGCTCATCTTAGACACAGACCATCATCTGTCTGAAAAAGTTGCTCCTCAGGTCTCTCTTCATCTCTCCCTTTTTACCTAAAATCTACATCCCCTAGTTCCAGAATCATCTACCTTGGGGAAAAAGACTGTGAATATCGACCCCTTATCATTTTATGAACCTCTATAAGGTCACTCTTCAGCCTCCTTCACTCTAGGCTATAAAGTTCCAACCTCTCCAGCCCTCATGTCCCAACAACATCCTGGTGAATCTTCTCTGCACCCCTTCCACAATTCTCAGTCTATATTGCCTGGAAGTTCACCCATGGCACATTTTTAAAATTTCCAGTGCGGTGGATTTGAAAATTATTTTCTATTCTCAGGGTGAAATATAGATACCATGGTTTTCAGGACAAATTACATCTAAGTTTGATATTTCAGCTTGAATTTACAGCCACCGATGATGCGTTCTCTGCATCAGATACACAGAGTAAAGTTGTGGCCTCTACAACATGTATTTAGGGTGTTGTGGGGACGAATCATTCCACGAATTGAAACCTCAGCCTGAGTTGTGCTGCATTGATTTGGAGAGGCATCCCTGAGCAAGTCCTCGACAAGAGCTGAGTGCCTTCCCTTGCTTATATCCCTCTTTTCCTTCTGGATTCTCATCCCCCTACCTAACTTTTGAACCACCTACCTGATGGCACAACCTCCCCAAACGATCTCCCATCTCCTGCCACTGATCCTATGACCATCTGGTTCCAGATCTGATGGAACATTACAACACAGGAACAGGCCTGTGCTAAACACGTTACTCAAGTTTTAAACTGAAACTCTGCTGCTTGCACTCGATACATTCCTCTCCATTGCCCGCATAGTCATTTGTCTATCTGGAAGTCTCTTAATTGCTACTACTGTATCTGCTTCCACCACCACCCCGGTACATTGTTTCAGACACCCTCCCGTCTCTGTGTTTAAAACAAATCATGACTCATGCATCTCCTTTATATTTTCTCCCCCTCAACTTGCATGCATGACTTCTAGAGATCTTTCCTCAGCCTCCTACACTCCAGAGAAAACAATCCAGGTTTGTCCAACCTCTCCCCATAGCTCTTAACCTCCAATCCAGGTAACGTCCTGGTAAATCTCTTCTGCATCCTTTCCAAAGCATCCACATCTTTCCTTCAATGGGGTGACCAGAATTGTACACAATACTCCAAATGGGACCCAACTTAAGTTTTATATGGCTGCAAAAAAATTTCCTTACTTTCACTCAAGATCTTGACCAATGAAGGCAAATGTACCATATGTGCAGCACAAGGCTTGTTTGCCTTCATTGGCAGGACATTGAAGCACAGTGGTACAGTCGAACTTGAACATGAAGCATCCTGGGGGAGCAAGCCCTAGTGGCACATGACTAAGATCTGTACCACAGCCTCATCACTGCTAATCTTTCTCTTGCAGTGCAGTTGACTGGGAGTTCTTCAAGGTGGGTGATGACAGCTTCCTGGTTGTGGCAAACTCATTTGATGGCTCCAAGTTTTTTTTAAACAGTGTTATCTACAGGTGAGTTCATCCATCTGAATGGAAGTCACAGCAAGTTCTCCATGCTCCCTGAACCAAGCTGACTCTCGTCCCAACAGCAGGTTGATTTTAACATTCTTGTCCTTTTTCCCAGATTTCAGAATTGTCTCTGCTCCTCCCCATCCACCCAAAACCATTGCAACCTCCGTGCATTTCAATGGCTTAACTCTGACTTCAAGTTACTCCAGCACTGCCTACCCTGTTTCAGTTAGCTGAGCCAACAGTTTGGGAACTTTCTTCCTTAAATGCCTCAGATGCTTGATCTTCAAGATTCAATTTATTGTCATGTAATAAAAAGTGTCATATTACACAAAATTGCTTTTGTCTGCTGTAAAGCCGATAGATTAGCCATTGGCAGAAATTGCCTGAAACACCTCTTAACAGTCAAAGAAAAAGAAGGAAAAGAGAGTTTCTCCAGAGTCATTGAGTGTCCGTAGATTCGCCTCCAGCGCTTCTGCAGCCATATAGAGTTCAGTCCCAAGCACTGACAACTCAGGCTCTAGATCCAAATCTTCAACATAATCAGGAACCCTTCGGCACTCCATTGCATCCCGGTTCCAATACCTGGTACCCCTCCAGCCAGTTTCCAGCAGTCCGCAGCCTGGTACGAGTCCTCCGACAGCAGTCTCCAGCAGCCCACGGCCTCCGTAGTCTCCTCACTTCGAGTTACCAGCAGCCTGCGTGGGTCTTTCAGCAGCAGAACCTCCTCACTGGCTCACCACTTGGTCACCATCCCGTGTGTCGTCTCCTCTGCTTTTCCTTCTCAGACAGGGATGGTCTCCCCATTTTCTGGTGCCCTGTGCCAAATCTCCATTTTCTTGAAGTCGGTAACTCCTCGTAGCTGCTGCCGATCAGAGGCACCGCCATCTTTGGCACAGACCCCACCAACTCCTTTAATGTGCCGTTCAAAGCCTGTGTGGAGCTGATGGCAGTTGACTGGGCAGGTGGACCCCATGGGAGGGCTGTATCTCTGCTCCTTGCTCTCCATAACGGCAGCCCTGGTAGCGCTGCCCTTTTCCAGTATTTCCTGTGCTTCATTCCTTTGTCGTTGAACCAACCTCTTTGGTTACTTCTTATCTGGCTCCACAACAGATTTAAAAAAAATTAAATCAAGGGATACAGCACAGTGATAGGCCCTTCCAGCTCACGAGTCTACACTGTCCAATTATACCAATCAACCAATTAACTTACCTACCAACGTGCATGTAGAACCATAGAACATTACAGCATAGAAACAGGCCCCTTCGGCCCTTCTTGTCTGTGCCGAATCATTTTTTTTTCCTAGTCCCACTGACCTGCACCTAGTCCCTAGCCCTTCATGCTTCTCCCGTCCATGTACGTACAAATTCTTCTAAAATGTTGAAATTGAGCCTTCAGCTGGCAGCTTGTTCCACACTCCCTGTGTGATGAAGTTCCCCCTTTGTTCTCCCTAAACTTTTCCCCTTTCAATTTTAGCCCATGTCTTTGGAATGTGGGAGGAAACCAGAGCACCTGGAGGAACCCCACGTGGACAAGGAAAACATACAAATTCCTTAAAGACAGTGGAGGGTTTGAAGCTGGCTCACTGATGCTGTAATGAGCAAGCTGTCCTGCTAAATGTTTGTTGCCTACACTCCTGTTTAGTGGTTTGGAATCTTGCTACATTGCATAAAGACAAAGATTAAACTCGCACTCCAAAATAAAATTGGATGTGGTCTCAGAGATGTCATTTCCTTGCAGGTGGCAGGGTTACGAAAGTTTTGTCCCTGTCCATCACCTCCCAACGTATGGCTGTACAGACTGGGAACAGTTCAACACAGATGAAGGCTCATACCTCATCTACTCCAGTGCAAAGGAGCGGATTTCCAAGGTGCTCAAACTGAAAGTCTATTGACGCAAGAGGTAATATGGTTCCAGCTTCACAGATCAAAGGGAAACAGAACTGAACTGCCTGAAATTGAGGACCAGTGGCCCCACTGGTCATTATCTAATTTCACTCAGGTTACAGGTCAAAAGGGACAATCTTGTTTACTTGGTGTGATTTTATTGTCAATCATTGATCTGCTTCATCCCAAGCCAACATGGTTAGGCTCAGGAACTTTCACAAGGGAAGAAAGTTCACAGAAGAAAACTTGGGCCAGGAAGCCATACTGTGGCTACTAGTGCAGGACTCTAATTGGTGAAAGAGTTTTAAGTAATTTTTTGAATGAACCTGTTACTTAGTTTACCTCCTGTGTGACTACACATCCCTGATTAGGAAGAAATGACTGATTTCAGGCTCTATCTTGTAATGACTGAAGGTGACTGTCAATGATCCACCTTCCTGGATGCACAAGCAACTTGTGCTGAGCATGTCTATTTATTTATGCACATCTATTTCATTTTTTGCACATCCCCCCCCCGCCCTCCTTTCCCCACAGTGTTGGTAAGGTTGGATTTGGAGAGAAAAGAGCAGCAGGCCTCCCCAGTGTCACTGAGACACCATCAGTAAATGATAAATGTCTCATCTGGTTCAACATTTCTAGGGGACCAAGTCCAAACTACAGGAGCACTTCGATGGAAAACAATGAGTTGATTCGGGAGAAGTTGGGAGGCCCTGACCGGAATCCCTCACTCTTGGAGTTTATTACTGAAAAGAACATGTGTATGGAAAAGAAGAAATATCTGCTTGCTCTTGGGAGAGTCTTGTGATCAGCTGACTACCAGATACTATTGGAACCATTCTAACAAACAACTGAACTGAGCTGGGCTATAACATAAAACCGATTGCAATTCCAAACAGTTTCCCCGAATTCACTGGGGAAGAATTCAATACTCGATTGTCAAAGGACATCTGGCTTGGAACCCTGTAATGGACCGATACTTCAAATTGCAGCCCAGGTGTAATCCGGTCAGGTGACAAAAACAGGGGTGAAGGAGAACCTTTAGCTTTTACAGTAAATTGTACAATCCACCAAAGCCCAGGATTCCTTTTGTCTTAAAACACTGAACAATACTATTTGGTTTCTCTTTTGACTTCAAGTGGTCATGAATGAAGGAAGGTTAGCTTATTTTTGATTGCGGACTCGAATTCCTTTTTATAAATGTTGCAGTCTGAGACTTGGTGACCCCCTGCACTGTTGTCACCGGAGTAAAGCATGAAAGTCTGCTGATGCTGTGATTGTAGTAAACACACCGAAATGCTGGAGGATCTCAGCTGGTCTTTTCAGCATCTATAGGAGACAAAGATATATTGTCGACGTTTTGGACCTGAGCCCTTCTTCAAGAAATGCTGGGACATTTCTCCCTGGAATGAAAGAGTTTGAGAGCTGATGTTATGGAGGATTATAAAGTCATAGAAAAGATTGTTTGGTTTCCCCCATTCTCCCCCCCCCCCCCCCCCCAGGGTTCTGAACTCTGAAAACTTGAGGGTATAAATTTAAGGTGAGAGGGGAAAGATTAAAAGGGATCAGAGGGGCAATTATTACTCACAAGTTGGTGGCTATGTGGAACGAGCTGTCATAGGACGTGATAGACATGGGTGCAATTACAACATTCAAAAGAAATTTAGCCAGGTAAATGGTTAGGAAAGGCTTAGAGCAGGGGTCCCCAAACCTTTTAGACTATTGTCCCCTTCATGGGATACTTGATCCCTCATCATCCCCTAGATATGGAATCCCAGCACTGGACGTGGTGGGGAAAGGGTGATGGCTGCAGTGCTGGGGGTGGGGGGGTGCTACCAAAGGTACAAAGAACACATACATCTTTCTTCTACACTCAATCCATCCTCCCGTTCGCTCAAACTTATTCAAAGGCCAAAGCCAAATGGGGGCCACCAAAGCCCACTCTCATGAAAGGTTGGCCACCACTGCCATAGGCCATATTTTCTGTTGATCTGCCCCACTTTCCATCACAAATGTTCAATCAAACCCCGGCCAGGAGTTGATATTGACCCTAGTGATTTAGAGCAATATTGGAAAACACAGACAAATGGGATGAGCTCAGATAGATAATTTAGCATAGACAAGTTGGGCTGAAAGGTCTGTCCCCATGCTGAGAAACTGACTCCACATACTTTGTAGATGGTAGGAATGCTTTGGGGAGTGAGAAGGTGAGTTTCCCAGGCAACCTGTGCCCTCTTGTGATCAGCATTTACATGGTTGGTCCAGCTGTTTTGTTGGTTCATGGTAACCCCTTGATAAGTAATGGTGTGGAATGCACAGAGGATGTACACTGCCTAGACAGGGCCTCACTGCCAGGCATTAGTGTGGAACCAATCTCCCATCTCTTGGCACAGAGGATGCACACTGACCAATGTTGGTGTGGATCAGTGCTACCACCCACCTCACAGCACAGACAACATGCTCTGCCCAACATTGGTGTGATGACACAAACAGCCCGGCATTGGTGTGGCACACAGAGCTAATTCCCACCTCACAGCACAGACTCAGCACTGCCCAGAATTGGTGTGAGGACACACACTGCTCGGCATTGGTGTGGATCACAGTGCTACCACCCACCTCTCAGCACAGAGGGCGTGTGCTGCCTGCCATTAGTGTGGATCACAGTGCTACTAGTCACCTTGGCACAGAGGACATGCACCGCCCAGCATTGGTGTGAGGATGCAGGATTGGCACTGCTGTGGCACACAGTGCTACCACCCACCTCTTGGCTCAGTTCTGAATGTTCTGCTCCTTACGTTCTTGGTCACAGTGCTCACCCTGTTATTGAAGGAACTGTGAATGGAATTGAACCGTGTGATTATCAACAATCAAACCCCACTCCTGACCTCACTGTGGAGGGGTGAAGGTCATTGATGAGACTCCTTAGGATGGTTGGGCCTTGGTCTTTGCCAAGAAAAAGTCTGCAATGTTGGCCACCAGAGAGAGGCTGGAAATTACCTGGTTAGTCAAAATGTGTCTCTATTCTTCAGGTTATTCAAGGCTCCTTTCCTTGGTTCTTGGCTGCCTTGCCCACAAGGAAAGTCTCTCACACTTTCTGGAACCCACCACCCCTGTTGTCGACCACAGGGAGAGTATGGAAGTGCCACTCCCTGCAGCATCCGTTTGGCATCAGTCACTGCCCTGGCTTGGAAGCTCACCACCTTTGTGCCTTTGACACTTGATACACCAAGTGTATGAAAAGTTCTGGAGATAAATAGTCCTCGCCAGTCTCAACCTCAACATTACTGAACAGCTTATTTGTAAGTGCTGCCTGACAGTACTGTTAATAACTCCTCTTCCAATTACTGAAGATTGACTCATGGCAATAAATGGCCTGAATGAGTTATTCTGATTCCCATGAACTGGGAACTGTTCCCCATTGCAATGATGTATCAGAAGGGAAAATTCACAATTGCAGCCCAGGAGAGTGGAGACACAGTACTGCTCCGAAAGGTTCAACTGCCCGGTCCTAATGCTGGTGGTGGCTCCATATAAGCTTTGAACATTCTGTTAAAGGAGCCAACAGTGGTTTTAAGTGAAATTCTGCAACTGCGGGATCTGTGCCCAAGATGGCGGTGCCTGTGCTTGGCAGCAGCCTTGAGGGTTGCAGACTCTGGATAGCAGATGACTGGTGCATGGCACCAGAAACAAGGAGAACATGCCCCTCCCCCCATTGAGAAGGAGAGCAGAAGAGATTACCCTAACGGAACAGTGACCATGCTAGCAGACCAGCGAAGGGCTCAGTGGCTGAAGGCTGGAGGTGGGATTCGAGAGGGTACTGTGGGCAAGAAGAAATCCTGAAGAGCCTCCAGCGCTGAAGGCTTCTTGATCATGTTGGAAGTTTGGATCTGGAGGTTGCCAATGGATCGAACAGGAGTCTGTGCAGCTGAGGAGGCTGTAGGAGGGCTGGAAGCATATCCACAGATACTTAGTGACTGAAGGGATTCTCTTTTACTTCTCTTTCTCCCTTACTGTAAAGGGTGCCAGGCAACACTAATGGCAACTCCTTGCCTTATGTCAGGCAGAATGTTATTACCTGACAATAAAGGAATCTTGAATCTTGAATTGTATTGTGCGAAGTTGTTACAAATACAGTAAAACCCCCAAAATCTGGCACCTACAGAGAATGGTAGATGCCAGATAAGTGAATTTTACGGTTGCTTGAGATTGCATTCTATGATTGGCAACTAACAGCTAGGGGGCACCAATTTTAAACTTTACTGATTTATTTCCCACATTTTTTGGCTGGTAGCTTGAAACTGCTGGTTGCTTGAATTCCAGAAAACATGGACTTTACTGTATATTGTTTGCTACCATAAAACTATTGGGAACTCTAGAACATTATGTAAATTGTAAACTTCCTCTTGACACTACAACATTGTAAAATACTTCTTTGTTATTATGTTGCATTTTCCAGCATCATTATATCTTGTGCTGGGCACTGATGTCACTGTACTGTACATAACCAGCATACCTTGATGAGTGGCTCAGGGCCGAATCTTTGCTTCTTATAGATGCTACGTGACCTGCTAAGTTTCTCCAGTACTTTTGCCCTATCACTCTGCAATCACAGCATCTGCAGACTTTCCTGTTTAACTGAGATTTAATAGAAATACTGTATATATGCATGCATTAGTTGATACCGAGTAAATGCTAACCCCTATTTTGGAGGAAGAATCTGGTATTTTCCATATATCGCATGTAAAAGTATTTTTGGCCCTGACTCCCCGCCCACTGAAGCTCTTGAGGCCCCGACTACGGACTCTTACCTAGGCCTTGCCTGCCCACCATCTGAGCTCCCAACACACCAAATGCGAACTTACCACCTGCTCCCAGCTGCTAGCCCACCCATCTGAGCTCCGCACACCCCAAACGAAGCGGGTACTCTCTTTGGTCAAAAGTAGTGTGCGTGTGATGGTCAACCCCCTGAATTTTACCCCATACATCAGTCCACTAAATGTGACTATTACACTGTATATAAGGTAGTTTAAAAGAAGGACGATATAAAACCACTACTGTGTGGACTCGTGGCATTTCTCAGTTGGTGATGGCCTAGGAGAGACATATAGCAGAAATACAATGCTGGAGAAACTCAGCAGGTCAAGCAATGTACTTTATATCACAAAGGTAATGAAACATAACCAATATTTAGGGCTTGAGCCCCTTCATCAAGGTATGAGCAAAATGTGGACAGGAACCCGTGTTATGCTCAACCTGCAGAAAGCTTCCCTTGGAAATAAAAATGGACATCTTGAATATCAGATTGAAGGTTGCTAGGAATTTCACAACACATCAGATTGTTCTCAGAGAAAAGAGGAGATATAACACCGATGTCGAACATAAGAAATAGGGCATAAGTCAGCCATCTGGCCCAGCAAACCTGCTCCATTGAACACTGTGAGGGGTGTTGACAAATGTGGTACAAATGTTATTCCAGGTAAGTGGGGCGCACACATCTAATGCACCTGGCAGAACAGAGGAGAGAAACTTGGTTTGTTCTTTCGCACCGTGAGCCATGATCCATCACACCAATGGGATGGGGTGATAGGAGTGATCAAAGGGAAGTGGTTAAGTAAGTTGGAGGGAGGTAGGCTGGGCCTTGAGGGGAGTGGGACACGGTGGAAGAAGGTGAATGAGAATACCTGAACAGCTCTTTCAAAGAGCTGATACAGACATGATGGACTCTTTAGGTGCTGTAAGCCTTAGGATTTTGATATTCTACCGTAGAAAGCAAACTATTTATTTTACATAAAATATATTCTTGAAATGTTATTGAATTAAAGGATGAATAAAGATGAAAGAAATCTTACTGTGTTTGGTTATTGATGCTGTGATCAGGGGATGTGCTCAGGTGGTGGGATTTAGCCTGGTGGTTCTGTTTACCACAGTGGACTCGATGATTTACATGGGTCCTAAATCCAATAGAAATCATTCATGGGCACATACACTGCCCTCCATAATATTTTGGACAAAGGCATTTTTTTTTCCTTTATTTGTCCCTGTGCTCCACAGTTTTAAATTTGTAATCAAACAATTCACATTCCAGATTTTATGCAAGGTATTTGTGTACATTTTGGTTTGACCATGTAGAAATTGCAGCACTTTTTACACATAGTCCCCTCATTTCAGGGCATAGCAATGATATGTATATTAAAGTTGTCATGCTTAATTCTTTGTTGCATATTCCTTGCATTCAATGGCTGCTTGAAGTCATGGATATCACCAAGTGCTGAATATCTTCTCTGGTGATGCTCTGCCAGGCCTTGACTGCAGCCATCTCCAGCTCTTGGTTGTTTCAGGGGTTTGTCCCGTTAAATTTTCTCTTCAGCATATGGAAGGCATGCTCAATTGGATTGAGATCGGGTGACCGACTTGGCTATTCATTGATTTTTTTTTCCAACTTTATTTAAAATGTTCAGAAAAAAACATACAAATTACATAATATAAATAACAAAAACAAACTACAACTACCCCTCCCCCACCCCCACACCCACCCTCAGCATACGCGGCAAGGGGAGCATACAAAGAGCAATAAAAACACTTTAAGATATTACTAAACCCATACAATTCAAATAAGGTGACCAGATTTTAATAAAAATGTCATAATTATCATACAAACTGTTATTTTCTCCATATAAATAGAAGATTTAAACTCCTTTTGCCAACAAATTATATTCACCTCAACCTCATCCATCCATGAAATAGCCATGCATTTATGCGCTACCACCAATGCTAGACGAAGTAAAGCTGTCTGAAACTCATCCAACCCCAAATCAGTAAGTAGGGCAGTACAACCCAACAGGAAAATTTTTGGATCTAATAGAAATTTAATCTTTTTGAACAATTTTTGAAGAAATTCCCTAATTCTTTGCCAAAATGTTTGAACCTTATCACAAAACCAAACTGAATGTAAAAATGTTCCTACACATACTCAACATCTAAAGCACACTTCTGAATTATTAAATCCATATTTTTTCAACTGATGCAAAAAGTTATAATTAACCATACTATATCTTACATTAAGCAATTTAGTCACTCCATCATGACACATCATCTCCCAATCAGCCTGATCAATATGACAAATTAAATCACTTTCCCATTTGGTTCTAGATTTATCTAAATTTATTTTATCCATTATGTCTTGCAACAATGCGAACATCTCAGGAAAAAAAACCCTTATTTAATGAATGAGAAATCAAGAACTCAAATTGTGTTAATTTAGGAATTTTCATCTCTCTTCTGAAATTATCCTTCCCTAATGTTCTAAGCTGATAGTACACAAATAAAGAATTCACTGAAATTCCAAATTTCTCTCTAAGTTGATTAAAAGATAAAAATTTATCTTCTTCAAAACAATTTCTCAATAATTTTATTCCCTTAATCTGCCAATCTTTTAAAAATATATTATTCAGTGAAAAAGGAATCAATTTATTTTGATATATTGGAGCCTGGACCAATAATTTACATTTCATAGCTGTCAAATTCCTTTTGGTCTAAATCTCTAACAAGTATTTTAAAATTTTTAATATTTAATATTTTAAAATATTTTAAAATAATAAGATTCTGAAATACTAGCCAATTCTATCCTCGCCCAAGTAGGAGGATATGAAACATCCAACATACGATTAATAAATCTTAATTGGCCAGCTTCATAATAATTTTGAAAATGAGGCAATTGTAGACCTCCCAATGCATATTTCCAAGTCAATTTATGTAATGCTATTTGAGCTAACTTCCCCCTCCATAAAAACTCTCATAGTACTTTATTTAAATCTTGGAAAAAATATTTAGAAAGTAAACAAGGAATCGACTGAAAAAAATATTGAATTCTCGGAAAAACGTTCATCTTAATACAATTTACTTGACCTATTAATGACAAAGGTAAATCCTTCCATTTAATCAAATCAATCTTAATTTTTCTCATTAACAGTACATAATTTAATTTATATAATGATTGAATATTTACATCAATCATTATACCCAAGTATTTAACTTTATCGGTCCAATGAAGTTTAGTAAACAAATCATAATTTGCATCAGAAATTGGTAACATTTCACTTTTAGCCCAATTCATCTTATATCTTGACAATACACCATATTGTTCTAAACATTCCTGCAAATGAATTAAAGAATGTTCTGGATTAGTTAAGCTATTCATTGATTTTCCTGTTTTAGCTTTGAAAAACTTCCTTGTTGTTTTTACAGTATGTTTGGGATAGTTGTCTTGCTGTAGAATGAAGCAGCATCCAATGAGTTTGGAGGCATTTCCTTGAACTTGAGCAGATAAGAATTTTCTATAAACCTCAGGATTCATTTTGCTTCTGCCATCAGCAGTTACATCATCAATGAAGATAACTGCACCATTACCTCTGGCAGCTCTACATGGCGAGGCCATAACATGCCCACCACCATGTTTCACAGATGAGGTAGTATGCTTTGGATCTTGGGCAACTCCTTTATGCCTCCACACTTTGCTTTTCTGATCACTCTGACAAAGTTAATCTTGGTCTCATCTGTTCACAAGACCTTTTTCCAGAATTCTACAGGCTCTTTTAAATGCCAAATGTACACATGCAATACAAGTAGTTGAGATTTTTGGGCCAATTTTTCCGATCAAATTTGTGGGGTTGACTTTTACATAAGTCATACTTTGACTGTGCTAAGTACCTGCATCGTTCAAGGTGTCAAGAGTTTGGATAGCCGGGACCAGGTAATAAGTCCATGTTTGGGATGTCATGAGCTCGGATGAGTGGGTGGCCAGGGAGTACATTAACTTTTTTTTCAAGAATTAATTAAATACATAAGAAATTTTCTTTGGAAGGCTAAGATGTTGAGAGTTTCTTTAGACAAACTGACATGGAGGTTTGAGTTAGGAGGTTTACATCTACCAAATTTTAATAATTACTATAAGGCATGTAATGTAGATAAATATTGAGAAATTGGTAAAATGAGAGTAGGTTACATACAAACATACACATATTTTAAAACTGATCTTATTTGAAATACTGAAGAATTCATATTCAGTGGACTTTACAGAAACAATGGAGAATGCTATGCACATTTCACAAGTTGGTGCTAATTGAAATGATGTCATAAAATGAACAGACCATTGTTTTGGACTGGAGACATTGGCTTTTTGCAAGTTAGTGCTCACAGAGGTCACTCCTGGGTTTTGTTTACCTAAAGGCAACAGCTTGACCAAGAAGGATAACTCCTGTGGTTTGCTGAAGAAGGTGGGGGTTTAGTGGAAAGTGAGAGAGTCACATGGGCTTTCTAGCAGTCTCAGTTGGAAAGAGAGAGAGAGAGACAGAGAGAGAGGTGAAACAAGCTCTCTCAGCTCGTGTGTGTGACACTGAAAGCAGCTGAACAATGCAAGCTAGGAAGCTTGTTGGACCTGAAGAAAAGCTCTAGATCAGCAGATGACTGGAAGTGCTATCTGTTTGATGTTTCTCTTGGAATAAGGGGAACAGAAAGGATCTCTGTGATAGCCTGAAAGAAAGAGGTTATCATCTGGAGAACCCCGATTGGGCAAGTTTCATCAGGAAGACATTGAGGTGACTAATGGTGATACCTCAGTTGTGGAAATCCTGGAACAACAAATCACTCTCTGCAAACCCTATGAGAACCTTTCTGAGTGGTAAAAATTTACCTTTCGAGTACCAAAGCCTGGTGAACTTTATACATGTTAAATTCTGTGCACAGTATAAGAATTGCCTACAACCAGTGAACTTGGAAGAATGAGAAGTGAGATTGAACTGTGAACCAAAGAGCTTTTCCTAAATTTACACACACACATCATACACGTGCACTTAGAATTAGAAGGGGGTTAAGGTTAGTTAAGTCGAGAGATAAGTTAAAGTTTGATTCTTTTTATCATGTTTAAAGATAATAAAAACAATTTTTGTTTAAGTAACTACTTGTCTTGGTGAATGTCTATTGCTGCTGGGTTTTGGGGTCCTTTGGGCTCGTACAGGCAGCTCAAATGCGATTTTTGTCTTTTCTTTGTTTGATGAGGGAGAAAAGCCAGTGTGGATTAAAATAAAAATTGATAAAATAGGAGAGAAAATAAAGTCAAAAGACTTTATATATAAATGGGAATTGAAATTAATCTCTGGGGAAAGGGAAGCCCCTTTGTTGAAACATTTGATTAATATCTGGAATATGGGAAACAACGAAATTGGAACGAGAGGAGCTGTCCTGCCTAAAATGCCCGTGATACAGTATTGACTTATTCAATTTTCGATGGATATTCAAGTTTTAAGTATTTGGTCTCATCAAGGAGTTAGATATATAAAAGATTGTTATAAAGGAAGGAATTTAATGTCATTTGAACAATTAAAAAATAAATATGGTATACAAAATAATACTTTATTGTTTTTATTAATTAAGGGCTTATTTAAGAGCTGAATTGGGTCCAACAATGTTATTACTGAAATGTGGTGATGTGGAAATGTTGATAAGTGATAGATATATAAAGTATCTCAGCTATGTACACTTTATTGTAGAAGGGGAGTCCCAAACAGTGTCCAGACAGTGACAGATCTAATTATTAACATTGACGAACAAAATTGGTCAGATCTATGCTGAGATAGTACAAACACTATAAATGTTAGAAATAGAAGGAAATCAGACTTATCAGACCAATGTTTTAGATGTGGTCAGGAGAGAGGAACTGTTTTTACATTCTACTTGGTCCTGTCCTAAAGTGAGATCTTTTTGGTTAAATTTAGCAATTTTTTTTAAGGTTACAGGAATTAAATTCCCACAAACTCAATGTTATTTTTATTAGATAATATTGAAGGGATAAGACCAACATTGAAATTATCCATATATCCAAAAGAATTCATGAAGATTATGTTGGCAGTAAGAAGAAAATATATAGCAGTAACATGGAAATCAGACACTCACCTGGGAATGAGCGATGGAACGCAGTCATAGAAACATAGAAGATAGGAGCAGGAATAGGTCATTCGACCCTTCGAGCCTGCTCCACCATTCAACGAGATCATGGCTGATCTTAAAGTTCAGTACCCCATCCCCGCCTTCTCTCCATAACCTTTAATACCCTTATACTGAAGAAATATATCTAATTCCCTCTTAAATATATTTAATGAACCTGCCTCTACTGCCCTCTGTAGCAATGAATTCCACAGATTCACCACCCTCTGGGTAAAGAAATTCCTCCTCATCTCGGTCCTAAATGGTTTGCCTATTATCCTCAAACCATGGCCCCGGGTTCTGGATTTTCCCATCATTGGAAACATCCCATCTGCATCCATTCTGTCCAGTCCTGCCAGAATTTTATATGTCTCTATGAGATCCCCTCTCAATCTTCTAAACTCCAGCGAGTACAATCCCAATTTGTGCAATCTTTCCTCGTAAGTCATTCCTGCCATTCCAGGTATCAGCCTGGTGAATCGCCTCCGCACTCCCTCCATTGCAAGAACATCCTTCCTTAGATAAGGTGACCAAAACTGCACACAGTACTCCAGGTGGGGTCTCACCAAGGCCCTGTACAGCTGCAGTAAGGTATCCTTGTTCCTATACTCAAACCCTCTTGAGATGAATGCCAACATTCCATTTGCCTTTTTAACCGCCTGCTGTAACTGCATGCTCGCCTTCAGAGACTGATGCACAAGTACCCCTAGGTCTCTCTGCACTTCCCCATCTCTTAATCTATTGCCATTCAAATAGTAATCTGCCCTCCAGTTTGTATTACCAAAGTGGATAACCTCACATTTATCGACATTGTAGTGCATTTGCTATGTATCTGTCCAGTCGCCCAATTTATCCAAATCACACTGGAGCTTCCTGACCCCCTCTTCAGTGCACACAACCCCTCCTAGCTTAGTGTCGTCTGCAAATTTGGAGATATTACATCTAATCCCCTCATCTAGATCATTAATGTAAATTGTGAACAGCTGGGGTCCCAGTACAGATCCCTGTGGCACCCCACTGGTCACCGCCTGCCACTCAGAAAATGAGCCGTTTATCCCAACTCTCTGTCTTCTATCTGCCAGCCAGTTCTCAATCTTCATCAATACCTTGCCCCCAATCCCATGAGTCTTGATTTTGTAAGCCAGTCGTTTATGCGGGACCTTATCGAAGGCCTTTTGGAAGTCCAGGTACACCACATCCACTGGCTCTCCCCCATCTATTTTACCTGTCACCATCTCAAAGAATTCCAATAGATTTGTCAAGCACGATTTACCTTTTGTAAATCCATGTTGACTCTGTCCGATCACTTCTCTGCTAGTCATATGCTTCACTATTACATCCTTAATAATGGATTCCATCATTTTGCCCACTACTGATGTAAGGCTCACCGGCCTATAATTCCCTGCTTTTTCTCTACCCCCCTTTTTAAACAGTGGGGTAACATTAGCTACCCTCCAATCCATGGGTACTGATCCTGAGTCTATCGAGTTCTGGAAAATAATTCTTAAAGCATCTGCTATCTGAATGGCCACTTCCTTGAGTACCCTAAGATGTAGATTATCAGGCCCTTGGGATTTATCTGCCTTCAATCCCATCAATTTCCCCAAGACCATGTCCTTAGAGATACTGATTTCTTTCAGTTCCTCCCTTGCATTAGTCTCTATGTTTCCCAACATCCTTGGGAGGTTATTTGTATCCTCTCTTGTAAAAACAGAACTAAAGTAAGAATTTAATTGGTCTGCCATTTCCTTATTCCCCATTATATATTCCCCTGATTCCGACTGCAAAGGACCTACTCTGGATTTCACCAATCTTTTCCTCTTGACATATTTATAAAAGCTTTTGCAGTCGGTTTTTATATTTGCCACAAGATTACTTACGTAATTTATTTTTGAACTCTTGATTAATCCCTTTGTCCTCCTTTGCTGCATCTTGAACTGTTCCCAGTCTTCAGTTGTGGCACTTTTTTTGGCCAATTGATATGCTCTCTCTTTGGACCTAATGCTGTCTCTAATTTCCCTTGTTATCCACGGTTGAGTCACCTTTTTTGGTTTATTTTTATGCCAAACCGGTATAAACGATTTTTGCAATTTCTCCATTAGATCTGTGAATGCTTTCCATTGTCTATCCACAGTCAACTCCCCCATAAACACCACCCAATCAATCTTACTCAACTCCCGTCTCATACCATCATAATTCCCTTTATTTAAATTCAGGACCTTAGTCTCGGTTTTAATTTCATCACTCTCCATGTCGAGTGAGAATTCGATCATATTGTGATCGCTCCTACCCAAAGGGCCTCATACAACAAGATTGTTGATTAGCCCCTTATCATTGCATAATACCCAATCTAAAATGGCCTGCTCCCAAGTTGGTTCCTCGACATATTGGTCTAGATAACTGTCCCGTAAAACATTCAAGGAATTCCTCCTCCTCAGTATTTTTACTAATTTGGCTAGTCCAATCTATATGCAAATTATAGTCTCCCATGATGACAGCTGTTCCCTTATTGCACGCTTTTCTAATTTCTCTTTTTATGCCTTCCCTCACCTCTACATTACTATTTGGAGGCCTATATACCACCCCCACTAACGTTTTCCGCCCCTTGCTATTCCTCAGTTCTTACCCATATAGATTCCGCATCTTCAGTGTTGCGTAGCTGCGTTCCTCTTGAGAAGGTTACTTATAATCTGAGAAATAAATGATGTATTTTTGAAAATTTTGCACCCGTATTGACAAATTGAGGGAATTAACTTATAGGTGTTTTTCTTAAACTTCGAAAATCTTGTTAACCTCCTTGGAAGTATTAAAAGATATAAATGATTAGAACAATATGGTGAAGGGTGCCCACTGGCAACCAGATTTCTATTCTTGTCTTTATCTTTATTTTTTATGCTTTTTCTTATTTTCATTTCATTTTTCTTGGGGTTTTGATTTGGGGGAGGGTGGTCGGGGTTTCTTATACCATCATGTGTAATGGATTTGATACTAATATCTGACTACTTTATTTTGCATATGGTTATGATTTTATATATATGGAAAAAAATTTAAATAAAAATTTCAAAAAAAAGAGGGGAGAGATGAAGTATGAAAGTAGGCAAGCAAATATATCAAAGAGGATACAAAAAGCTTCCAAGTATATGAAGAATAAATGAGAAGTGAGAGTAGATATAGGACCACTAGAAAATGATACTGGAGAAATAATAATGGGAGACAAGGAGATGGCAGAGGAACTAAATGAGTATTTGTATCTTATGACATAGGAGCAAAAATTGCCTCATCTTCACTGTGAAAGACACTAGCAGTGTTCCAGATCTCCAAAGGTATCAGGGAAGGGAAGTGAGGGCAGTTACTATTTCAAGGAAAAAGATGCTCAAAAAAATGAATGGTCTAATGGTGGATACATCTCCTGGACCATTGGATTCTGAAAGAAGTAGCTGTAGAGGTTGTGGAGGCCCTCGAAATAATCTTTCAGGAATTGATAGATTCTGGCATGGTCCCGGAGGACTGGAAAATCACAAATTTCACCCCATTATTCAAGAAGGGAGGGAGCCAACAGAAAAGACATTAAAAGCCTGATGTCAGTGGTTGGGAAAATATTGGAGTCGATTGTCAAGGATGAGGATATGGAGAACTTGGAGGCACATGACAGGATAGGCTGACCCCAGCATGGTTTCCTTCAGGGAAAATCTTGCCTAACAAATATATTGCAATTCTTTGAGGTGGCGACAAGGAGGCTGGATAAAGGAGATGCAGTGGATGTTATGTTTTTGAATTTTCAAGAAGCATTTGATAGGGTGCCGCACATGAGGCTACTTAACAAGAGAAGAGCCCATGGTATGACATGAAACATTTAAAGCATTATGTGATTGGCAGGAAGGAGAGTTGGTATACAAGGATCATATTCCGATTAGCTGTCAGTTGCTAGTATTGTTCCACAGGGGTTGGTACTGGGGCCGTTTCCTTTTATGATGTATATTATTGGTTTGGATTATGGAATGAATGACTTTGTGGCCAAATTTGCAGATGGTACAAAGGTAGGTGGAGGAGCAGATAGTGTGGAGGAAGCTGCAGAAGAACTTAGATAAGAAAAATGGGCAGAGAAATACAATGTCATAAAGTGTAAGGTCATGCACTTTGGTAGAAAAATTAAATGAGCAAACTACTTTTTAAAAGGGGAGAAATTTAAAAATACCCTGATGCAAAGGGACCTGGGAGTCCTAATGCAAGATAGCCTGAGGGCATATTGAGTCGGTAGTAAAGAAGGTAAATACAATACTGGCATTCATTTCAAGAGGAATAGAATTTTAAAAAATCAGGGAAATAATGCTGAGGCTTTAGAAGGCATCACTGAGATTTTGCTTGGAGTATTGTAAGCAGTTTTAGGCTCCTTCTTAAGAAAAGATGTGCTGAGAGATTTTGGAGAGGGATCAGAGGAGGTTCACAAGAATGATTCGGAATGAACGAGTTATATGAGGAGCATTTGACGGCTCTTGGTCTGAACTCATTGGAATTTAGGAGAATGAGGGGGACCAGAGAAACATTATGAATATTGAAAGGTGTGTACAGAGTAGATGTAGTAAGGTTGTTTCCCATGGTGGGAGTGTCTATGGTAGGGGTGTCAAACTCAAATTCACGGAGGGCCAAAATTAAAAGCTTGGACTAAGTCGAGGGCCAAACTAAATATTTATTGAAAATTTTCAACAACATCTGCATGTTTTCTCTTCTTTCAACGTATGTAATGTTAAACTTTAGGATATAACTTTAGGAGGATAATGTTACAGGTCAGGAGTAGGTAGCTCAAGTTCACCCTTTGCTTGACCTGAGGGAAACATATTTGGTCCCTGTGGAGATGTAGTCAGCATTCACAGGCTGTGTCCATTTTGGCCTGCATTAGGACTCAGCATTTCCTGCTCACTCCTCAGGCTCTAGGCCTCTATTCACCCTCGACCCACCATCCCTCTACCTGACCAGTCCTTTACCCAACCTCTACTCACCCCTCACTCCACTCGCTCTGCCTCTACCCACCCCATCCTATACACACCCCTCTACTGCCTCTCCCCTCAACCTGTTCCTCCCTCTACCCGTCTCTCACCCTCTAATCACCCCTCCCCTACTCACCCTTCCCCTCCCCTTTTACCTCTTCCCTATCCACCCCTCCTTCTACTCATCCCTCCCTCTAACTGCCCCTCGCACCACCATAACTTCCCCTGCCCAGTACTCCTCACCTACACCCTCTGCCCACCCCTGCTTACCCACCCACTCAGGCCCAGTGCGCTGCCGATCAGCCTTTGCGGACAGGGCCGAACCAGCCGTCCCTGGGGTCCGCGCGGGTGCAAGCGCTGAAGGCCGTGGCGACCGGGAGAAGTGCGCTCGCGCTGTGGAAGGGCCATCCGGTGCCAGTTGCGTGGGGCTCGCGCTGCCCGGGGGCCGTGCGCAGCCTGCCATGCCCATCGCGCCGACAGGCAATCACAGGCGCTCGCCCATCCGCCGCACCGCTCGACAGGTGGGAGAAGTGACTGGTTGTGCGGGGACCCTTCCAACTGGCTTGCCGGCTAATGACATCGACAGACTTCTCGTGTTACAATTTCTCGTGTTACAATGGGGAAGGATGTGCAATGAAGTGGGAGGATGGTGGGGGTGACATTACCAAAAAACTGCATCGGCTCTCGCTGCAGGGCGGGCCACCTCTAATACATTTTTGAAATGATCTTGCGGGCCAAATATAATTATATCACGGGCCAAATTTGGCCCGCGGGCCAGAGTTTGACATGTGTGGTCTATGGCAAGAGGGCACAACCTCAGGATTAAAGAGTGTCTGTTGATAATAGATGCGCTGGAATTTATTCAGCCAGAGGGTGGGGTAAATCTATGGAATTTGTTGCCACAGCTGGCTGTGGAGGCCAGGTCAATGGGTGTATTTAAGGCAGAGATTGATAGGTTCTTGTTTAGCGAGGGCATCAAAGATTATGGGGAGGAGGCCGGGCAGTGGAGTTGAGCAGGAAAATGAATCGGTTCGTAATTGAATGGCAGGGCAGACTCGATGGGCTGAACAGCCTATTTTTGCTCCTATGGTCTTTCCATATGTTCCTGGCTACCTCATTGTGTAACATGCTAACTCCAGATGTCATTATACCTGATCTACAACAATGTTAACTTGGAAAATATACAATATAAATTAGCACAACCAATTTTAAATGTTTTTTTTTTCCCAAACCAAATGTGTTCCTCAATATTAACACTCTCATGTGTACAAATGCTGTTTAATACTGTGACTCTTTCAGTGCGGAACATTCACCAGTCACCTTGTACAAATGAAAAGTCCAATAGTTTTGTCCAAAACCAGTGTATTTTGCCTAAACAAGGGAAATTACAAGGAGATGAGAGAAGAGTAGGGTAGTGTAGACTGGGAATGCAGACCATATGGTGGGACAATTGAGGAACAGTGTAACACTGTTCAAAGAGATTTTTCACAGCCCTCAATAAAAGTATATTCCAGTTATAAGCAAGGACAGTAAGGGTTGCGACTGCCAGATTCTAATTCGAAAGGGGAATACGCATGTTTATCTCTACAATGTATCTCCTACTTCACCGTGAGGGCCCAGAGACGGGCTTACACAGGTCAAGGGAAAAGTGGGAATCAGACTTGGGCACAAGAATCCATGAGCGGTGCTGGCCAGATCCATGTCTGGACAGCAAGACAGCAGTTATTAATGCCAGGTACAGGTTTGTGCAATACATTTTTCTGCATCAACTATATCACACCACAAAAACTACATAAATCTAAATCAAAAATCTCGGAAATGTGCTTTAGGTGTGGTGTGGAGATTCAAACCTTTATCAATTCAACCTGGCTGTGTACAAAGGTGAGATCCTTCTGGGAGGACCTGGGGGATATTCTGAAAAAAATTACGAAGGTGGATTTTCCACAGGATCTAGAATTGTATCTTCTGGGGAACATTATGGACATAATTTTTAAACTGTCCAGATACCAAATTCAGTTTGTGAAGGTCGCCAGGAAGTGTAGAGCAGTCACATGGAAGTCCAACTCCCAACTAAATATTACATGATTGAATACTGAAATGTAGAGTGGTATTCCCCTGGAGAAAATCATACACAATTTGAGGAAGGAATAAGACACATTCCTTAGGGTGTGTGTGGTGTGTTGGGGTAGCAGCAAGCAAGCACAAACTCAAAAGACTGTACAACAGGCTTTATTCCAGTAAAAGTCTGAACACCAGTTTATGCCTTGGTAGCTCCTCATGTGACTGGCTCAGGAGGGGCCGGCTCATATTTTTTTCAGGTTGCCTGATTGGCAGCCGTTCAGGTGAAGTCAACCCCTTAGGTGGTCTTTCTCCAGGCACAGAGATCGCCCTCTGCAGAAGGCTGGTGGTCATATCACCACAGTGGGGCAACCCTATCTGCCACACATTGGTGCACAAATATAATTTTACCCTTTTTAGATAAAGTGAATACAACTGCCTCAGCAGTGGAATGCTCGAGATCAGGGAAGTGGGTGTGGCGCAGGTGATGGGCTCTTGTATTTTGTTCCTTATATTTTTATTTTAGGTTTCTTTGGGTTCTTCTCAAGTTCCCTTAAGGATTTGTGACTTTAATGATATTTGGTTCTTGGTATTTGTTTAATTTATATAATTTTTTTTTGTATTAGGGTACAGGAGGGAGGAGAGAGGGATAGAGAAAAAATAGACTCTGTATGATATACACTACCGTTGGAAAAAAATGTATTATTTATTTGGATTTATATGAGTCTTTGAAAATCAAAAATAAAATATTCAAAAAAATGGCGGGGACAGCAGCCACATTTGGATAACTGTGGAAATGAAGGAAAGCATCAAACTAAAAGCCCTGGTGTACAAAGTCGCCAAGAGCAATGGAAAACTTTAAAAAAGCAACCAAGAACCACAAAGTGAACAATGAAGATTTTGAAAAAAGCTTAGCACAAAATCTAAAAACAGACAGTAAAGGATTTTATAATTATATAAAGCGGAAAAGGGTGGTTAAAGTGAACATAGGTCCCTTGGAGGTTGAGAAAGGGGGATTGGTATTTGGTAATGAGGAAATGGCAGAAGCTTTAAATGACTTTTGTATCAGTCTTCATGGTAGAGGACTTGTCTACCATATCAAAGGCGGAGCTTATGCATGCAAAAAAAAGTGAGGAGCTGGATACAATAGTGGTCCATCAAAGAAGGATGCTGAGCAAACTTGTGGGCCGAAAGATACAATTCCCCTGGTCCTGATGGAATCCATCCCAGGGTATAGAAAGAAATGGCAAATGTTATAGTTGACACTTTGGTGATAATTTACCAAAAGACTCTGGGCAGGTCCTGGTGGATTGGAAGATGACGAATGTCACACCACTATTCAAAAAAGTATGTAGGCAAATGGCAGGGGATAATAGGCCAGTTAATTTAACATTAGTAGTTGATAAAATTCTTGAAGCTATCATTAAGGAAGAAGTAGGGAGGCCTTTGAAACGAATTGGAAACATCAGGCAGACATAGTATTCAGAAGCAGGTCTTGTTTGACAAACCTACGGGAATTCTTCGAGGATCTATCAAGTTCAGCAGCTGGAGGGTAACAGGTGGAAATTATTTACTTGGATTTCCAAAAGCTTTTTGATTACAATGTTGATTAATGTAAGGTTGTTCACTTCAGAAGGCAAAATGGAAGATCAGATTATAACTTTAATGGCAAACAATGGCAACCTGCTGCCATGCAGAAGATCCTGAGTGTTAGATATATATGCCTGCATGCATATGATGACATCACGCTCAACGAGATGACGTTGTCACTCTTATATACTGTGTACATAGGAGGGAACCATGTTAGTTCTGTATTAGAGAATGAATAAAACAACACATCTCCGTGGCCAGTGTTTTTTCTGAAACATCAGAGACATAACAGAGTGGCGACATGGATTGAAATGCACCCCATCGATGCTCCAGACTTTGGAGTGAAGATTTAAAAGGGAAACGCAAGTTCGTTTTCACAGCGGACCCCACAAGCTCAACATCAAAGAACAAAGAATAGAAGATTCAAAATGGCGTAGGCAGAGTTTGGCCAGTTCGTGGATTCAGAAGAAAACTGGTATGACGACATAGAATGATTTAAACATTGTTGTGCAGCCAATAATATTGTTGATGTTGCACCTATTAACTGAAAGAGATCACTATTTTTTAAGTTGAATAGGCAGTAAACTTTTCAGCTGTTAAAAAAAAATCTCATAACTGTGCCTAAAACTTATGCAGAGTTAGGGGAACTCTGTTATAATAGGGGAACATCTAAATCCCAAACCACCTGTTGTAGCAAAAAGGCAAAGATTCTTTTTTACAGAGAATAAGCGAACCACTATGCGAATATTTTTCACAGGGTTGTCCCTGTGGATTTGGTCAATTCTTAAATGATGCATTAAAGATTAACAATGGGCTTCGATGATCTAAGTGCCATCTATGTGATAAAGAACGGCACATCAAAACCAAGTGCCCAAGAAACAAAGATAAAAAGGATGAAAAGAAGGGTCAGAGATATGAAAAAGGCGCCACTGGATTGAGAATGGTGGAAGAGAAGGACGAAAACCCCCAACACTGAAACAAATGACTTGGAAGAAGATAAGATGGGGGAAATCACGTATATTTGCAGATTTAATTATAGAAAATCAGAATTCTATGTCAAGGTGAAAATCAACAACGAGTCTCTTCGAATGGAACTGGACACAGGAGCAGCAGTTTCACTGACCTTGTCATTAAATAGGCTGACACGATGTTAACAGTCACAGGAGAAAGTCAGTGTTTGGAAAATGCAATGTAAACGTGAAATTTAAGGAACAAACACCAATATGACTATCCCTCTACATCTTTGATACTGAAGGGCCAGCGTTGTTCGGAAGAAACTGGCTATCACATATTCAACTAGATTAGATGGAAATTGGATCCATAATGAACTTGTGCTTAGAAGAATTATTCCAAACCTTGAATGGAGGAAAGAAATTCATCAAGTTAGGCTTATTGCAAGCATACCAACAGGTAGAATTGGATGACGGTTCAAAGAAATATGTGGCGATCAATACATCTATAATAGAATGCCATGTGGAATATCACCAGCCCCAGTCATATTTCAAGTGGTCATGGACAAATTATTACATGGACTCAATGTAGGTTGATACCTCGATGACATTATAATTACGAATCAAGACAACTCTTAGCACCTAGCCAGTCTAGAAAAGATCCTAACCTGTTTGCAAGAAGAAAACGTCCGGCTGCGCCAAGAAAAATGTGTATTTATCGTACCTTCCGTCACATATCTGGGCTTCACAATTAACAGCGAAGGAGTACAAATGGACATTGCTGGCACCGAAAGGGTCCACAGAGCACCTTACCCAACAAACTGAGCTATTATGCCCAAAAGCAGAGGTCTCCAAGTACTCTGGCAGAGTCTCCCACTCTGAGATAATCAGAGAAAAAGATGCCCTCTAGAGCGACTGCAAAACCATGTTCAATGACTTGGCAATCCACCACATCATACTTATTTTATAATTACTCATAACCTTAACCCTTAGTTTATGGGCACAACATAGTTATTGTAGATTAGTAACAGTTCTGCTCATATATTATTTGCTCAAAGCATTTATTTTGGTGGGGGCTGGGTGGTGGGTGAAGAGTATTAGGTATTTAGCCTCAAGATTCAGGGAAATAGAGTTAGGAGGGAGATGAAGAGGAACTGTTTTTTTCCAGGGAGTGGTGAATGTATGGAATTCTCTGCCTATGGAAGCAGTGGATGCTACCTCATTATATGCCTCATTATATGCCTGTCCCGCATCGGACTTGTCAGCCACAAACGAGCCTGCAGCTGACGTGGACTTTTTACCCCCTCCATAAATCTTCGTCCGCGAAGCCAAGCCAAAGATATATACACTATTAAAGGCGATATTTTTGAATAGTAGGGGAATTAAGGGATATGGGGGAAAAGGCAGGTAGGTGGAACTGAGCCCATCATCAGAAGGCTTAAGTCCTGCATCTCTAAATTCAAGAAAAGTTTTTATTCGACTGCTATCAATCTCTCAAACCTCTCTGTACTACTCTTACCCTATCCATAAACTCGTTTGGGACTACCAAAATATGTTTGTTCCGATGAGATGTTACTTTTTTCTTGCACTATGCAACAGTTTATATTTCTGATTTATTTTTCTGTCTTGGCATATTATGGTAATTCAATTTATTGCAATTGGTGCATTTTTTGTGTCTGCAGCAAGTAAGAATGTCGGTATATCTGTGCATTGTAAGGTACAAAACAATAAACTCACTTTACTCATTAACTTGGTGACAAAAGGATACAAATAACGTAAGCGAATGGATAAAGATCTGGCAAATCGAGTTTAATGCAAGAACATGTGAATTTCTCCATTTTCTCAGGAAACAGAATTGGAAATGCTGACCCGACATTGGTATCAGACGTCGAAAGCGTGCGCAGGTCGATCGAATCGTCACTTCCGCCGGTGATGCAATGTGAAACCACTCCGCTCTTTCAGCGGGCCCTGCGTCATCTTTATGTTCCAAGATGGCGGCGGCCGCAGGACGGCTGGGGATGCGGGGCAGGTGAGGTGGAGGAAAAGCCCGAGATTTGGGGGCGTGCGTGTCGCAGCGGGGCTGAGCCAGAAGTGGGTGGTAGGGACCAGTGGAGGATCTCCAGTACTCCCGTCGCACGTCTGCCCCTGGGGCAGGGGTCAAGGGAGCCGCCATGGCCATCCAACCCCATCAGTGTTAGTGTCATACCCCACCACGTGGCTGCAGGAGAACCTCTCACTTTCCCCGGCGGACCTTGGGGGGTTCACCTGCTCGTGTTCCCTTCTCCCACCTCCTGCTCCCCACCAGTTCTGAAGATAGAAAATGCCTGTGGGCCATCTCTCAACTTTGCATTGAAGGCCAAGATCTCACACACAAGAGGCACAGACACATCACCCTTGGCCTGAAGCAATCCTGCCTAGATATAAAAATAACTCTGCCAGTATGACCAGATTTTTTTAAAAAATGATGCAGAGTTGGGGATAACAGTGGACAGCAAAGAGAACATTTGTACTGCTCTTTGAAACATCCACAGTGTACCCAATAGATTGAATAGAGCAGACCTAAACTGCTCTATCTGAAAGATGGTTTGTCTGACAGCATAACCGTCTCTCAACAGAATATCAATCTGAACCTTTGTGCCCAAATTTTCAAATGGCAATTGGTGCCAATATTTAATTCCGTATTGCTCACTGACCCACATCCTTCTTCTTTGGCTTGGCTTCGCGGACGAAGATTTATGGAGGGGGTAAAAAGTCCACGTCACACACATCCAATGTGCCTAAAATTGATATCCTGTAGTTGATATCCTGCTTTGATTCATATGTATATATAAATTATATATATATATATATTTATTTTACACAGTGTATGTGACTGTATTTATCCCCCATTCCTAGGAATCCTGTAATCTGCCTTCCTGAGTTGCTGGAAGCTGCTGGCAACAAGAGATTCTGTAGGCATTTGAGGGAAATGAACTTACAGGATAGGGGAGAGAGCAAAAGAAAAGACCAACTCTCAGTAGTTGATATCCCAAGGGTGGTTTTCTGGGCCACCTCCATGGTGAGGAACAGAGCTAGGAGAGAAGACCTATAGGGGCTCACCAGAAATAGTCCAACATGCTCTACTCCTAGCTTACCAACTTCAGACTTCATTGCCAATAGATGTTGAGAATAAATTATTATTTACATAACTGTACTGAGTACTTCTCAGAACATGTAATCCAGAACTTGCTCAATCCCTCTCATAGAGTTCTACTGCCCATTGACCCAACTTGTTCATGCCAGTCAAGCTAGTTCCATTTGGCTGTGTTTGGCCCAACCTTTCCTATCCATGTACAGTAAACCCCAGGTATTTGGAATTCAAGCAACTGACAAAAAGAATGACGAAAATAAATTTTAAAAATTAAAATAAATAAGAATAAAATCATATATAAAAATATGTAAGTTTAAAATTGTAAAAGTAAATGTTCTCTGAAGTAAAACACAAACCTTTTTTGAAGATGGGAGCAAATATTCAGCCAATGGAGTGCCTTGGTCGTGATTTCCTTGCAGCAGCTGTTCGGATAAAGTTGTGTGAAACTGCAATAGCGTCATCAAAGATGAAGGGCTGGTTAATGCCACTCGACATTGGGATGGCTCTTAAAGTGCTTCCTTATTCCTGCTCAATAAGAGGCCCTGGTCAGAGGATTTAACTGTAAATTTTGGCTGGGTGGTTAATTACCTATAATGTTATTTGTCTTTCGGGCAGCTCCGTGGAGGGGGAGGAACTTGCTGATGCAATAATGGTAAAATGTTTTCAAAGAATTTGACTGAAAATAAAGTAAAATGCTTTAAGGTTTATGTATTCATGCAAGTGAAATTTGTTCAGTGCAAGTACAGTATAGTATTTTTGTCTTAAACTATTCTACATGCAGGTGTATTACTTAGGCCTCGTAGAGTAAGCGTCAAGCAACTGGAAAATATGCTTATCCAGCATCTACCAATCTCCATAGTGCCGGATACCAGGGGTTGTTACTGTGCTTCTTTGTTTTTTTTCAAGGGGGTCCCCCATCGATGTGTGTGGCTGGCTGCACACCCACTGCTCGCACACCTCGAGTCTGCTTATCAAGGGAAGGGAGTGAAGGCAGTGCTGGAGCCAGAATCAGACTCCCCCAGGAATGAGGAAGTGTGGCCCTCACGCATTTTCCTGTTACCATGTGGGTTTTATCTGGTTTCCTCCCACGCTTAAAAGACTGTACAAGATGATAGGTTGATAGGGAGCTGTTGGTTTGCAGTCTGGGGATAGCTGGATGTGCAGAAAATAAAATGGAAAACAAATGGTTGGCACAGACTCAGTGGGTGCCTCCTTCCTTCCTTTCCCTCTTCCCCACCCCCCCGACTCACTTTGACTCTTTGTTGCTGCCGTTCACAAATGGCTTTCCACCTGGATGAGCAAAGTTGGCAAACCCATGAATGTTGAGAACAGAAACATTGCAAGGTTTCCATTTACAAAGCCTTAAAAATGTCAAAATGATTATGTCGTTGACCATGTTTTCTTTTCTTGTAACAGCTTGTAAGAAAACGGGGTTGCGGTGTGCCAGTTGATGTGAGTTGGTTGTGGACAATTTCAGCACTCATCATGAATGCCCATATCACTGCAAGTCAGCTTGTTAGGATTTTGAGACTGGGCAGCTTTTTCTCCCGAGGATGTACTGTTACTGGTTCCAGAAATTGCAGCAATTTGATCCAAAACAATGGATTTGAGTTACCAAGGAGACAGAACAACTTCCTTCACCGTTCAAGTAATTGTTTAGGATTAACTTCAGTCCATTTGCAATTTTCCGAAAGGATGCACCAAATTTCCAGTGAAGCAGAGCATGTAAATAACTGTGCCAGAGAAACCGCAGACTCTAGTGTTGAATCCACTCTTTCTGTCAGTAGTTCGACAGAAGGGACATCCTCCCAAAGTGGAGAACTTGGCCCTGAAGGCTCTTCCACAGAGTGGAAAAATATGTCTCTGGCAGAGAGGAGGGCATCTTGGAAACAATTCCACAGTGAGCTCCAGCAGTGCACTTCCCCCAGTGATGTGCTGGATTTGTATGAGCAGTCCATAATAACTTGGAAACACATCAGCTACTCCCTGATGACTATATGGGAAACTACAAAGAGAATGTCTGACGATCAGAAACGTTATGAGCGGAAACTGATGTTTGAACACTTGGTCTTTGAGAAGATTTGCCGGCAGGCTTTGAAGGAAGCTCCGCTAATGAGCTGCAATGACTTGGTGTATAGCCTCTTTGCTGTGGTAAAAATAGGAGTGCCCCAGCAGAGCCGTCTTGTTCATACACTGCTGAGAGTCACCCAGGTAAATACAATTGGGGCCTTGCCCATGATCATTTGTCAAAGCTGTAGGTCAACTAGTTCTAATCAAGCTCTGTAATATATCACTTTATTTCTGTATCATACAGACACTATCACTTCTGTATCATTAATGGTCTGATTGATAGAAATATATTTGGTTAGACTGCACTTGGAATAAAGTGTGTAATTCTGGTCACCCCTTTAAGGCTCTTTTATTGTAATGTCCACAAGATTTGGTTTCCTTTGTTTGCCCTGTAAAGTCACAAAAAGAGGCACCACTCATCCAGCATTCCTCTCGAGAAAGAGAAGCAAAAGAGCAGTTCAGGAAGACTGAGTATCTGTGGATCCTGCCACCTCCTCCTATGTCGCCGCCTTTTGGCCCCCCACCCCGTAAACTCACTTTATTTCTGTATCATACAGACACTATCACTTCTGTATCATTAATGGTCTGATTGATAGACCATTGTGCATGGCCTCCTATCCGGTCCAGCGATGAACCCAACCTCCAGACATCTGAGTCTCCCTCCTTGGCCGCTGGTTCCAAACCCCCCCCAATACGATCAGGAAACTGTCAGCACCCGAATCTTTGGGATGCCTGCTCGCTGTCAGCAGACTCATGGATCCCTAACCTGATATCTGGTTCCCACAGCAGGTGTGAGTCCTTCGTCTTCCCAGCTTCTCATTGGTCTACTGTAGTGTCAGCATTCAGCCTTTCTGATGTAGAGGAGGCCATAATGGTGTCACCTACTGTATCTGGTTTCGTTGAGTGCCTTCGCTGCGACTGCAAACCTTTCTGATATTGACTGCCTTCCTGATTTGCAGAGGAGATCTAAGACTGACATTTGGTTTAGTTGAAAACCTGATGAATTTCAGACGTATGAATGCAAACAGTATGCAGAATTCTATGTCACTGTGTTGCTTGCTTGCAGGAGCGCCTGAACGAGTTTGATGTGCGGGCTGTTTCGGTACTGTCCAGCTGCTTGAGGAACATGGCAAAGAGTAAGAATGTCACTGCATTGCGGGCAGGCCTGAGGTAAGCTAGTGCAATGCAAACCTTCACTCGCTGCACAGAGAAGAACTGCAGCTCTTCCTGAGGCACTCTCAGCTCATTGCAAGTACCAGAACCTTGGTACCATCCTGATACTCCTTTTATTTCGCTGAGTTTTTCCTTGTTCTATGGGTCACTCAACCAGCCTAAACCAGAGAAACGGTTTTAACTTGTGAAAGGACTGTTTAATTTTACAGTATTATTCATCAAACCTTGTGTTTCAATGCCGATCAGGTTGAGGCTGGAAGTCTATGCTCGGGCTGAACATCGAATCCCGCACCAATCATGGCCAGACATGCCTACACCGCCTCCCTCACCACTATGCGGGGCCCCAAACCTTCTTTATAAGCAAAGCAACTATTCACCTGTAAATCTGTAGAGGTCATCTACTGGGTCCGGTGCTCCTGTCGCGGCCTCCTCGACATTGGTGAGACTGGATACAGACTAAGAGATCATTTTTAGCTCCTTCACTCTGTCCACTGCAACAGTTAGCAGCCAACTAATTTAATTCCTACACTGACACGTCCATCCATCGTCTCCTGTATTGTCAAATTGAGGCCACACTCAAGTTGGAGGAACAACATCATGTATTCTGTCTTGCTGCTCTCCAACCAGGCTGTATTAACATTGACTTCTCCAGTTTCTGTTAACCAGTCCCTTGTGTTTCTTGTAAAATAAAAAATGTTGGAGAAGCTCAGCATGTCAAACAGTGTCCTTTATGTAGCAAAGGCAAAGATATATAACCGATGTTTCGGGCTTGAGCCCTTCATCAAAGTATGAGAAAATGCCGGCAAGTGTCCAAACAAAAGAGCAGGAGGGGGAGGGAGGGTGGCAAAGGCAGGAGATGATAGATGAAGAAAGGAGGGAGGGGACAGCAGCCATGAGGGGGTGGGCTGTGTGAGTGAAAGAACTGGAAAGACAGGAAAAGGGGGAAGGGGAAATAAAAGGCATGCAAGTTTAATGGAAAGCAGGAAAGTCAATGGCTGGAGAGTGCCACATGGAAAATAAAATGCTCAGACTTTTCTCCTGGAGCATTGGAGCCTGAGGGAGAACTTCCTAGAAGTGCATAAAATCACAAGGGGCAGAGATAAGGTGATTGGTTACAGTCTTCAGGGTAGGAAAGGGGAATGATTTTAAAAGGAATTTGAATGGCACTGTTTTCACACAAGAGAGTGGTGGCCCTAGGTATGTGGAACAAACTGTCAGAGGAAGTCATGGAGACAGGTGCATTTTCAACATTTAAAAGACATTTCAACAAGTATATTGATGGGAAAGATTTCAGGTGATCTGGGCCAAATGCTGGGAAATTGGTCTAGCTGGTCAGTATAGGCAAGTTGGGCTGAACTGCCTGTTTCTGTGCTCTGATTAATGGTCTATGTGAGTACCCTCTCTTCGCATCCACATCTATCTTCCTTACCTGTGATGATACCAGACTTCCTCTTGAGGGCGCTGATCAGCTGTGCAGTTTTACAGCACAGAAACATAGCCTTTGGCTCAAATTGTCTATACCGACCAAAGGGCCTACCCGAACTAGTCCCATTTGCCTATGTTTAGCTCATTTCCCTTGAAACAGCACTATGAGCCTAGTGGATTGCGCGATGCGATTACAGTGCCAGTGACCTGTGTTCGAATCGGGCACTGTCTATAAGGCATTTGTACGTTTTCCCTGTATGCGTGGGTTTCCTCTTAGTGCTCAGGTTTCTTCCCACATTCCAAAGATGTGTGGAGTTAGGGCACGGGCTTGTGGGCTGGAAGGGAATGATACCATGATATATCTCTAAATTAAATCTTTCCTGTCCATGTATTTGTCCAAATGTACCTGCCTCTACCAAGTCCTCTGGCAACTTGTTCCATGTGCTCATCACCCCACGTAAGTGGGAGAAAAAAGTCCCTTTAAACTTCCCCATTTCACTTTAAGTGTATCATCACTAGTTTTAGACTTCTCTACCCTGAGAACAAGACTGTAACTATTCCCCTTATCTATGCCCCTCATGATTTTATAGACCTCCTTCAGATTACCCCACTGCTGGCTTTGCTCCAAGGGACACAGCCCCAGCCTATCCAGTGTCTCCTTGTAACTCAAACCCACCCCACTGCCAGCAATGACCTCGTGAATCTTTCCTGCGCACCCTCTCTGGATCATTCACATCCTTCCTGCAGTTGCACGACCAGAGCTCCACACGATGCAGTCTCTCTATCGTCTTGTGCAGTTGTAACGTGATGCCTGAACTCTTATTGGGATTCAAGATCTCACCACTCTCTTGATAATTTTTTATCTAAATTTCCTGATTGGATTTCATAATTTAATGATGTTTGTGAGCCCCCTCCCACTCCTCCAAATTTTGAATTTCCCATATTAAGTCATACAGCATAGAAACAGGCATTTTGTTCCCTTGAGCCTGCCAGTCATTGATCACCAATCCTTCACAAATCCGATTTCATTCTCCCCTCACCCATCAAGACACCCCAGATTACACCACTCAGCTATACACTGGTGTGGAGGGGGGAGGGGGGTGCAATTAACCTAACGACCCCCATATCACTGGGTTATCAGTGGAAACCATAGGGACGGGGAAACCCATGTGGTCACAGGGAGAATGTACAAACCTCACACAGCACTCAAGGTCAGGATTAAACCCTGGCTGCTGGAGCTGTGAGAGGCAGCACCAGTCTGTTGCCCATTTGTTAGTCATTTCCATAATGTTAAAAATTCATTGCCAGACCTTTTGTTTTCAAGATATTACCACAGGTTGTTCAGTTCTTTCCCCTCAATTTAATATGGCAATAATTCTTTTGAATATTGTTCTATTACTATTAGTGATCAAAAGTTGTGGTTTTCCTTTTGATTCTCCTGGATTAAAAATTCCACTCTGCCACTCCTCTGGGAAAGTGCACATTTCCAAGATTCAATTTATTATCATAAAATAAAACAGTGTCGTATTACAAGAAATTCCTTTTTTCCTGCTGCGAGGCAGACAGATTCGCCACCAACAGGAATTGCCTAAGTGCCTCTTACAGTCAGACACAGTCAGAGAGAGAGAAGCAAAAGAGAGTCACTGAGTGTCCGTAGATTCGCCTCCAACGCTTCTGCAGCCCCTGCAGCCACACAGAGTCCGGTCCAAACCATTGGCAACCCGAGCTCCAGATCCGAACCTCCGACATGGTCAGGAACCCTTCAGCGCCCTTGGCAATTCCTTGCAATCTGGTTCCGATACCTGGTACCTCTTCAGCCAGTTTGAGCCAGTCTCCAGCAGTCCGCAGCCCGGCACGTCTCCCGACAGCAGTCTCCAGCAGTCTACAGCTTCCACAGGTTCCTCCCCTAGAGTTGTCAGCAGCCCACTGCATGCACTGGTTCCTCAGCTGCTGTAGTCACCGTCCCCGTGTCGTCTCCTCTGCTTCTCCTCAGATGATGGGGGTGGGGTTGCGTGAACTTCCTGTCCTTTGGTGCCCTACTCCAGTCCTCAACTTCCCTGAAGCCTTGTGGCTCCTGCCATTAAAAGGGCCGCCATCTTGGGCGCAGACCTGCGGTCACGGAATCTCAAGTAAAATCATCTTCTACCACTTGATTCTCAAGTTCAAGTTTATCATCATCTGACCATTCATAAACAATTCGATGAAATGACATTTCTCCAGACTGCAGTGCACCCATCTATATAATAATCACATATACTTGAGGGTGTAATTTAAAATAAATATTAATATTTTGGGATTATATACTCGGTTACAGGATACTGTTGATCAATATCACAACCTGCTGGAGGAAGTTATTTCCCAGCCTCTCTTTGTTGCTCTTGTATCAGCTCCTTCTGCATTTGTTCTGACGTATTGGGTGGAAGGTGATCAGGCCAGAACTCCCTGTTGTAGACTATGTGATATAAAAATAGAAAACGTCACGAGCACTCAGCAAGTCAGGCAGCCTCTTTGGAGCGAGAAGTAGAGTTGATGTTCCAGGTTGACAGAGGCTCACGGACCCAAAATGTTAACTGTTTCTCCATCCACAAGAGTAGCCTGACCTGTTTTTCCTACATCTATTGTTTTTAATTTTAGATTTCATCATTTACATTTTATTTTTAATGATCATTATCTGATTCTAAGCCTCAGCATGGTAGAATTTTCAGCCCTGCAGCTACTTGGCTGAGCCAGATGTGTATATTTCCAGGTAACTGGAATCAGTTATACTTTGATATCTTGCGGGAAAGAGAATTGGACATGATGTTTGGTGTTGTTCCTGGCAGGCTGCTTGTGGAACAGCATCTTGCAAACATTAATACAGTGATGGGCCTGCAGACTGTGATGAGGTGCATTGGTAAAGAATCCCCACTGCCTCTGAAGAAGAAGCTGGAGGTAGGAGCAAGCCTTGTTCATCCCTTTCAACCCTTTGAGAGTCAACCACCTCCATATAGCAAGTGGATCGGGTGGCATAGATTTAAGGCAAGGGTGGGGAGCAGTTGAAAGGAGATTTGCAAGGCAATTTTTATTTACACTTGGAATGGTGAGTGCCTGGAATGCATTGCTAGGGGAAGTGGGTAGTAGTAGATTTGATAGCAACATTTAAGAGGCATTTAGAAAGACACATGATCAGGCAGGGAATAGAGGGAATGTGGGAGATGGGATGTTAGATTAGCATCATGGTCAGAACAGACCGAGAAGGTCAAATGGTCTGTTCCTCTGCTTTGCTCGCTGTCAAGTGTAAGCAGAAAGCAAACAATCACTGTTCCACAAATCGAGTAAAAATAACTTTATTCTTGTAATAGTCTGTCGGCATCAGGGTCACATTTTCTGAAACACGTTAGCTCTCCGCCATTGCTGGGCAAGTCTTTGAAGAACACTTTTTCTGTGCCTTGGTGCATCTGCTGAAAATGACCTTGGCCTCACCAACTCCTTCATGGGAGAGAGAAGAATAAGAACAGTGATCAAAAGGCTAAAGGAGAAAGTACATAGTTCTTAACAGTACTGTACAGGCCCTTCTGCCCACGATATGGTGCTGACCTATGTAAATCTACTCCACAGTAATCTAATTCTTCCCTACCTCTCATCCATGGCCCTCTAATTTTCGTGCATCCACGTGCCTGAGTCTTTTGTATGTCAAGCAGTCTCCACCACCAACCCAGGCAATGCATTCCAGACACCCAACATTCTCCAAGTTAAAAAAAAAACTTGCCTCTGACATCTCCCTTAAACTTTTCTCTACTTACCATAAACACATGCTGTGGTATTTGCTAAAGTAGGTTGTGGTGAGATGACAAGAGATGGGGGTGAAGAAGAAGTCTGCAGATGTGGAAAAATGGAGCAACACACAAAGTGCTAGCAGAACTAAGCAGGTCAGGCAGCATCTGTGGATAGAAATAGAGAGTTGATGTTCTGGCCCATGGGTGATAGGGAGGTATTCTTTTGTGATTGGAAGCCGGTGAAGCAAGCATGTCAGTGTTTCTACTTTCTCAGGAGTTTTAATTTTTAAAAACAACTTTATACATTTAACATGGTCACAAGCTCTTTGTCCCACAAGCCCATGCTGCCCAATTAACCTATAACTCCTAGTACATTTCAAACGGTGGGAGGAAACCGGAGCCTGCGGGGAAAACCCATGCAGACATGGGGAGAAAATACAAACTCCTTGCAGACAGCACAGGATCGAATCCCGTTCCTGATCACTGGTGCTATATCAATGTTGTGCTCACCGCTACACAAACCGTGCCGCCATAGTTTGAGGAGGTTTGGTATGACATAAACCGTGGCATATTTGTACAGATGTGTGGTGAGAAGTGTGTTGAACGGCTGCATCATGGCCTGGTTTGGGGACTCCAATTCCCTGAGAATAAAGCCCTGCAAAAGCTCGTAGACACAGCCCAGGACATCACAGGCAAAACCCTCCCCACCATTGGGAACATCTACTGGGAACACTGCCATCGGAGAGCAGCAGCAATCATCAAGCTCTGTTCTCACTGCTGCCATCAGGAAAGAGGTACAGGTGCCACAAGACTCACACCAGCAGGTTCAGGAACAGCTGCTACCCCTCCACCATCAGACTCCTCAACAACCAACTCAATCAGGGATTCATTTAAGGTGTCTTATTTTTGGACTTTATTGCACAGTCAATTTGTTTACATTTCTTTATTTGTTTACATGTATATGGTGAGTACAGTTTTTTCCCCCACTACCAATAAGTGGAAATGCTGCCTTGCTCACAGGAAAAGGAATCTCAGGGTTGTATGTGATGTGTATGTATGTACTCTGACAATAAATCTGAAGCCTCAGCTTTCTCTGCTCCAGGGAAAACAGTCCAAAGTTATGAGAGATATAGATAGGGTAGATAGTAAGAAACAATTCCCCATAGCAGAGGTGTTGGTTTAGAGTAAGAGGTTTAGAGGGAATTTGGAAGAATGTTTTCACCCAGAGGTGTATTACAATTTGGAATGCACTCCCTGAGGAGGGGTGAGGCACGCCATTTAAGAAGCATCTGGATAAATCGCCAAGGCATTGTAGGTTATAGACGGAGGGCTTGTCAATACGATTAATATAGATATGATGGCAGGCTGAAGGGTCTTTCCAAACTGGTGGGTAGGAGAGTGGAGGAAGGAAGTGAGTATCAATTCCAACTGCACTGTTTTATCTTCAGCTCCCACTGCCTCGGAAAAGTAGCCAATGTTTTGAAGGACATCTCGCGGTCACATTCTCTTCTCCCCCTTACCATTGGGCAGACGATCCACGAGTTTGAAAGCACAAGCCTCCAGATTCAATTATAGACAATTTCCTTTGGTTACCAGACTCTGGAATGGACCACTTATTGGTAAAAGATGTTCAATTTGCAGGGTTCAACTGTATTTTTCTCCTCACTACTGTACCCTGCACTTTTATTTAGTAATCCACTCCCTGTTGTAGTGTTTCAGTTGACTTGCTTGGATGGCACATAAAACAAGCTTTTCAATTGTATCTCAGTACGCATGACAATAATCAACTCAACTGGGTGAATTCATTTCAAACCATGTGCATCTTTGCTTCACTGCACCTTAAATGGTTTGCATTCCACAGACCCAGGGTAAAAAGGCTTAAATTACATCACATGGGTGGATTTGTATTCTCATAGTTACTGAAGATCTGATGAATGTGTTCAAATGATTTAATTATACAAACCTAGAAAATAAAACATTACAGCACAGTGCAGGCCCTTCAGCCTACAGTGTTGAGCTGACCTCTCACAACTCCCCGAAACTTTACACTCCTCTTAAATAGATGTTATCTGGTATTGGCTATTGTTGCCTCAGGGAAAAGATGGTGGCTGTCCACCCTACCTATGTCCTCTTAATCTTGTATGCCTCTTTTAAGACACCTCATCCTTCGTTGAACCAAAGAGAAAAGCTCTTCTCTGAACTGTCTCTAAAGCAGCCATTCTCAACCTTTTGTTAGCTATGGCCCCATGAGGACTCTACTTAAAGTTTAATGACCCCCCCCCCCCCCCTTCCCTGTGAAGCAGTTAAGTTTTGGTTTCTTCCATACTTCTACATAAAAATAAAACTTCAAAAAATATCTATGTTATGTGAGGTGAAAAGAAGACCTTTACTGAACGGAGTGAAACACAAAAGTCTGGAGACACTGTGATTGTAGTAAAGCACAAGACTGCTGGAGGAACTCAGCAGGTCTTGCAGCATCTACAGGAAGTGAATATTTATAACCAGCATTTCAGGCTTGAGCCCTTCTTCAAGGCATGAGTGAAAAGCAGACAGGTGCCTGAAGTAAATGGCTGGGGATAAGGGTAGAATGGGCAGGGGGAGAGCACAGACCAACAAACAAAAGGTGATAGGAGAACAGGAGAGAAAAGGTGTGAATTTATTAGGGTCGGGGGGTGGCTCTGTGAGTGCAGAGCTGGAGGAAAGGAGACAGAGGGAAAAGGAAAGAAAAAATAAGGTATTGTTCCTCCAATCAATGGGTGGTCTCGGTGGGATTTATATAAGGCCATGGACAAACATGTGAGTATGGGAGTGTGACTCAGACCAGGTTTGTTAGCCATTACTGGATTCAGTGTAGCCTCTCCTCTAGTCAACTTGATATTTAGCATCAAAATATTTCTCCTAATGGGCGAGCGAGCCCAGTTGCTGGGGCTTATCAAGGACTACTTTGCACGGGATCATGGAAATCTGAAACTCTTTTTCTGCCACGTCCTTTGCTCCCAAAATCTTTTGAGTGATGTTGGGAGAAGTTGGGGGAAAAGTATCAACTTTACTTCAGATGAAGAATTGTATATTTTTGATAAGAGCAAAAGTAAATAAATAATCGGAATAGCTCTCTCAACATCCCCCCCCCCTCCCCCTTTCAAATCTGCCCTACCATTCAAGATAGCCATGACTGATCTATGCTGGCCTCGGATCTCAGCGGCAATGCTGTTACAGTGGCAGCGACCCAGGTTTTAATTCTGTGTTGGCTGTAAGGAGTTTGTACGTTCTCCCCATATCTGCATGGGTTTCCACTGGGTGCTCTGATTTCCTCCCACGTTTCAAAAACGTAAGAGGGTTGTAGGTGAATTGGTGCATTTGGAGGGCATGGGTTCATGGGCCAGAAGGGCCTGTCATTATGCTGTATGTCCACATTTATATTAAATTATGTGCCAATTCCCCATAATCTTCAGTTCAATTTTTAAATATTTATCTGCCCTGAACATTAATCTGATCTAATGATGCAGCTTCCTGGAAGGCAGAGAATTCCAGAGATTAATTTCTCTCAGAGAAGAAATCTATGTGCACCTCTGGTGTAAAATGCCCTTATTTGATAGCTGTGGCCTTTGTTCATGACTCTCCCTCCATTGAAAGCATCTCTCCCAATAAGATCCCTTAGATTCTTAAATATTTCAATATGATCGCACCTCTTTCTTCTAAACTCTAAGGAATGCACTCTAAGGAATGCAGACCCAAACTATCCGGTCTATAAAGTAGTAAAGAATATGGAACCAAGATGGGTAAATCAAATTAAGGTCCTGACATGCTAGTCTAAAGGAATGGTGATTATGGGCTCTGACTACTGTTCTTGTGGGACATTGTTTCAGGGATTGTGATGCAGGGATTTTCTCTTGCTTCCTGTAGAGGATGCTACAGGTTACAAGATGGATGGTATAGGTCGAGTACCCCTTATCCGAAGATCTGAAAACCGAAAGATCCAAAAACTGGATTTTTAAAAAATGCTGACATGATATCACAAGTGGAAAAAAAAAATTCAACGCCTGACTTTCCCATGTGGGGCTCTGACACTCTGTTGGCACAAGGTTGATTACAATAACAGTAAAAAAAACTGAAATCTTTGCTTCTGGCCAGAAAGATGCCAAACAAAGTTGTGTTCAAGTCTTTGGCATCGGCTGCATCCGTAGTCAGTGATGGCGACTCCATTCTCAGCATCGGGTGTGGTGCCATCTGCATCGAAGAAGTCGCCTCAGGCTCCCAGTGGGGAGGTGTTTGGAGGGGAGGTGTTGGGACTGGTGGCGGTGGTGGGGAGATGGTCCTCTTTTGAAAGTAGAGATCAAGATTTTTTTTGGTAAGTACTAAACATTATTTCATGTAAATTTTCCACTTGTGGCGTCATGTCGGTGCTCAAAACGCCCGCCATTATTTGTTGTTGCTATTTAAACACTGATACCACTGTGCTCTACGTTCCATTGATCCAAAATCCAAAAAACATCTGGACCCAAGCATTTTGGATAAGGGGTACTCAACCTGTACACACTTCTCAGTTTCTAGGTCGATGTGGTGCTCGATACATCTTTGGCCCTGACATGACCAAGTTAAAGCTTTAGTCCAGTTAAGTGGGGGCATGTTGATTTATAGTATTAACCAATAATCATCTACCCTGCTGTGAGATAATTTAAAAACTTCTGTTTCCTTTCTCACAGAGCAAAGCACTGTCTCTGCTGAATGAGTTCACCCTTCCAAACTCACAGTACATGTTCATCACCTTGGCAGACATGGGTTACCGCTCTTACCCTCTCTTAGAGGCTTGCAGTAACAGAATTATTGGTAAGTTTTAAAAAAATTTCTCACCTGTATTTTTCCAGGTCTTTTTCCTCCCTCTCTTTGAACTCACCTCTGGCTGCCTTCAGTCTTAATCCTTGGAGCATCCCAGTTTTCTTTGTCTGACGTTCCAGAACATGGTTAATGTTACCCGAGTCCAAAGCTCTGGATTTAGTCAGCACCTCCCTCTTCTCCTGCAGGATGTTTTGTAAAACCTATTGTCTGAACTGAGCTTTTGGTTCCTTGTCCTAATATGTCCTTATGATAATGAGATGAGAATTTAGTGTCATACTCGTGAGTACAATGTACAGATGCACTGAAATTCTGACTTGTTGCAGCTACAGAGCTTAGCAAATCACATTAACAAATCAAAAGAATCCACATGAATGACAATCAAATTACCACACTTGAGATAAATATAGTAATATAAAGGGATAGATGAATATATGTTGCTGGGTGATACAATTTCTGAAATGCTTTGGGCAATTTGTTTCAATAAGGGCACTTTGCTGCAATTATTGAACTGTAGTTTTCAACAGCTCTCAAGGAAGCTTTTCTATGGTTCCCAAGTTTGAGGATGCTGTCATGTCCTATAGCACTTAGTTTTTCAATCCCTCTTGTGCATCATCAACTGATTTCAACTTAATTTGTAAAGGTTACAAGAAGAAGTGCCACAGATAAAGTTGAACTGTTTCTTTCCCTCCAAGGGGAAAGACTGTCACAACCCCACTCTGTACATTGTAGTCCTATTGACACTACCTCACTTTTTCTCTTTTTGCACAAATTTATTTATTGAAAAAACTTTGAGCAATTTTTCCACCTGTGACGCTGTTGCAAAACAAGAAATTTCAAGACCTGTTCATGACAATAAATTTTGGTTCTGATTCTAATGACCCAATAATCAGATTCACCAATACTAGTTGAGAGATAGTTATTAACCAGGCGAGCAGCCTACTCATTTCAACCTACTCAACCTTTCTACAAAACAGTGTTTTCAAATATATACAGTGGAGTATTTTCATTAATTGGCAGCAGTTGAGTAGGTTGGGATTCTCTGTGTCGTGTCTTGCAGTCAACTACTTGATGTGGTCCATGTCTCTATGTTGCCTGACACTCTCTGAATTGGTGTGAGGAAGGGGTCAAACTAACCTCCTCTCCATCATCTATACCTTCTGCTGCCATGGGAAAGTTCTCTCCCCTTCTGTCAGGCAGAAGATGCACAAACTTCCAGAATCGAGAATGATTTCCTTTCTGTTGTTATCAGACTCCTAAAAGAATGTCAAGAATGTAAAGGATGATGCCCCTGTACTGTTTTTAACTGTACTTTTCTCAAGACCATGCACGATTTAACTTATTGAAACACTACTTCCTAGTTTATTTATTTGTTTATTATTATTGAACTACCAGCTGTTTGAATTGACATGCCAGGATACCACGCCAAATAAAGCTTTTTTTCTCTGTATTGCTATATGTGACAATAAACAATTCAATTCACCTTTGGCTCTGGATGGAGTACCCTTTTGTGGATTGATTACTCCTCCTCAGGCTCAGACCTCTGTATGTTCTTGCCTTTACCAATATTGCCCTACCATCCTGTGAGTGCTCTGCACTACTGTATCTCTCAGTTCATTTATCGGCTTCCTAAATCCCTGCTGCTTTGCTTGTTCAAATTTCACCTTGTGTGCCATCATGTCCAATCTTGCTTGATAACGTTTCCTGTGCAGCCCTCTGGGATACACACTGCAGCTTCAGGCTAGGACTGCTGGTAAGATGTTAGACATTGGATGATCTTTGAGGTAGACATGTGATAAATAAAAAGCCAGACGCAGGAAGGGAAGCAGATTAATGTTTCAGACTGATGACCATTCATCAGAACTGGATGTTCAGAGATTAATAGTTTATAATTAACAGCAAATATCCTAAAGCAGTGGGCCTCAATTTTTTTTATACCCACAGCCCATCTTAAATATTTACTTAGCTAACATTGCCAATGAACCACCAGTGGGAGAATGGGAGAAATGGTGAGCCCAAGCCCCTTCCCACATACTGACGGAATTTTTGTTTTGACACAGCTGGTGTAGCAGTTAGTGCAATTCCTTTACAGTGCCAGTGATTGGGACCAGACCAGGGTTTGAATCCTGCACTGTTTGTTAGGAGTTTGTATGTTCTCCCCGTGTTTGAGTGGGTTTTCCCCAGGGGCTTCATTTTCCTCCCACCATTCAAAAATGTACCTGAGGTGTAAACTGAATGGCATGGACTGAAATGACCTGCAATGAGCTGTATGTCTAAATTTAATTTAAGTTTTAATGGGAAACTTTTGTGAATTTTATTTTTTAATTGTCAAGTCCACATTTTTGTTTTACGTATTAAAACATTGTTGTGCAGAGGATTCTGGAGCTGCAGGTACGTAACTCCTTGAAAGAGGCTGTGCAAGTAGATCAGGTGGCTTCATTGGGCAAGTCATTGGGTTTAAAAGTAAGAAAGTTGTGTTACAGCTCAATAAAGCTTTGATGAGGTTGTACTTGGAGTATTTTGTGTAATTCAGATCACCCCCTTACTGAAAGAATGTGGAGGCTTTGTAAATGGTGTAGAAATGGTTTCCCAGGTTACTGCCTGGATTAGAAGATAGGAGCTCTGGAGAAAACTAGGGTTGTTTTTCCAAGGGGCGACATAATTGAAGTTTATAAAATTATGAGAGGCATTGATCAGGTGAACGGTCAGAATCCTTACCCCAGGATGAAAGCATCATAGACTGTAGGAGATGAGTTCAAGGTGAAATGGAGTAAATTTAAAGGAGATGTGCGGGGCAAATATTTAATTTTAAAAAAAGAGTAAAGGTTGCCTGGAATGAGCTGCCAGACATTATGGTGGAAGCAGATAAAATAAAAGCATTTTAATAGGCATCTAGATGCAGAAAATATGCAGGGAATAGAGGGATTTCTAACAAGTGCAAGGATCAGAATGTTAAATCAATTTGTACATCATGTACAGACACATGGGCCTGTTCATGTGTTATATTGTTCTACATTCTATTTTCTTTTGCTTGTTTATTATACCAGTAATATTTGACTTTATTGTGTCAACCACCTATAGCAAACCCATAGTCCACTGTTTTCAAGAAGTTCAACATGGAAACAAGCCTTTTGGTCCACTGAGTCCTTATTGACTATCAATCCTACCCTCATCCATTTTCTTCCCACACTTCATCAACTGCCCCAGATTCTACCGCTTTAGCATGCATGCATTTAGGACGTGGGAGGAAACTGGAGTACCTGGAGGGAAATCTACAGGAAGAGCATGCAAGCTTCACGCATAGACAGTGCCAGGGTTTGGGATCGAACCTGGGTTATGTTTGGAAAAGTAGGGATGAGAAGAATGGAAGGAAGGATATGTGACAGGGGGAGAGAAGAGAGAGAGAGAGGGCACTGCAAGGGTGTTAATGAAGTGAGAGGAGGAGTGAAAGGCAAGACCAGAGGAAGTGGTTCTGATCTAGGGGAGACAAATGTGAAAGAACAGAGGTAAGGAGCTTAGCCCTTGTGACATGGGCACCATGACTACAGCATTGCTTGATTGTGCAGTTTACAAAAAAAGAACTGTTCAATATATGTGATACTCATACAGCCATTTAATTCCTGCAGACAATATCCACAGCATTCCATTTTGGCGACTTGTACACATTTTGCAGTCATGCAAAGACCTTCAGTACCGGAACCCTGCTCTTCTCTCTGCTTCAGGCAATCATGTGGCTTCCATGCTGACTATCTGGGAAGTTAAGCAGGTAAAACTCTTCCTAGGATCATTGAAAGGGCCTGTCATTCACAACTGGCCAAACAGCTCTCAAGGACATACAGTGCTCTCCATAATGTTTGGGACAAGACACTTTTTTCCTTTATTTGTCCCTGTGGTCTAAAGTTTTAAATTTGTAATTAAACAGTGTGATTAAAGTGCACATTCCAGGTTTTATTCAAGGTTATTTGTGTAGATTTTCGTTTGACCATGTAGAAATTACAGCACTTTTTGTACATAGTCCTTTCATTTCAGGGCGCCATAATATTTGGAACATAGCAATGGTATGTATATTAAAGTATTCATGCTTAGTACTTTGTTGCATGTCCCTTGCATGCAATGACTGTTTGAAGTCTGTGAATTATAGACCTCACCAGGTGCTGAGTATCTTCTCTGGTGATGCTCTGCCAGGCCTCTACTGCAGCCATCTTCAGCTCCTGCTTGTTTTGGGGGCTTGACCCCTTAAGTTTTCTTTTCAGCATATGGAACACATGCTCAATTGGATTTAGATCAGGTGGTTTATTTGGTCATTCAAGAATTTTTGAATTTTTAGCTTTGAAAAATGTCTTTGTTGCTTTAACAGTACATTTGGGATAGTTGTAGATTGAACCAGCATCCAATGAGTTTGGAGGCATTTGCTTGAACTGGAGCAGATAAGAATTTTCTATAAATCTCAGGATTCATTTTGCTACCGCCATCAGCAGTTACATCATCAATGAAGATAAGTGCACCAGTACCTTTAGCAGCTATACATTGGGGGGCCATAACATGCCAACCACCATGTTTCACAGATGAGGTAGTATGCTTTGGATCTTGGGCAGCTCCTTTATGCCTCCACACTTTGCTTTTCTGATCATTCTGACACAAGTTAATCTTGGTTTCATCTGTCCACAAGACATTTTTTTCCAGAATTCTGCAGAATCTTTTAAATACTTTTTGCCAAACTGTAAACCTTGAATAAACTGTTTTTGTGGCTAACAAGGAGTTTGCATCTTACAGAGTAGTCTCTGTATTTCTGTTCGTGAAGTATTCTGCTGACAGTAGTCATTGATACATCCACACTTTGCCTCCTGAAGAGTGTTTCTGATCTGTTGCACAGGTGTTTGGGGATTTTTCTTCACTATGGTGAGAATTCTTCTGTCATCAGCAATGGAGATCTTCCTTGAAATACCAGTCCCTGTGTGATTGCTGAGCTCACCAGGATGCTCTTTCTTCTTAATGATATTCCAAACTGCTGATTTTGATAATCCTAAAGTTTTGGCAATATCTCTTCTTGTTTTATTCTTGTTTTTCAGCCTCATAATGGCTTCTTTGACTTTCATTGGTACAACTCTGGTCCTCATGTTGAAAAATGGCAACTAAAGACTCCAAAGGTGATCAAAAGCTTAGAAGCAAGCCTTGCTCTCTTATACCCGCACCAATGAAGCAATTACACATAAATTAGTAATAACAAATACTGTGAGGCCAAATGTCCCAAACATTATGGTGCCCTAAAATAAAGGAACGCAAGCAATCAGAAGAAACCCTTTTCCCAGCATCATCAAGGCGAGTGGGCTCCCGAGCAGAAGTAGGACCTCAGGCTCTGGCGTTTTCTCCCCTCCCTCTCTATGTGGCACAGCGGAGCTCTCAATTCCGGCTCCAAACCCCTCGGCCTACTACTGCACACACACACCAGATTTCCCTAGGCCTAGGAGAGGAGTTGGGACTAGGGCATCACTGTCAGGAGCTCCGGTGACTGGGAAGATGAGAGCCTGCCAACTCACCAGTGAATGATCCACTGGCCTGGGAAGCCTCCCCGGGGATCAGTGGCAGCAGTGGGGAAGTGTCAGGGATCGGTGGAGGTGGTTGGGAGGTCTCTGTGATCGGCGGCAGTGTCGTGGCCACCATTTTTTGGGTGAGAATTAAATATTATTTATTGCTTAAAAAGCCTTCGCTTGTTTGCTGTTTTAACATTGATACAAGTGATTTGCTGTTGCTACTGGGCTTACTTAAAAAAAAAAGACCAGTTATCCGAAGAAAAAACATTTATCTGACATAGGCCTGGACCCGACCATTTTGGATAATCGGAGTTATACTGTATATATAAAAAGTACTGTAATTTCTACATGGTCAAACCAAAATATATACAAATAACCTTGAATAAAATCTGGAATGTGCTCTTTAATCACATGTGATGTGTTTGATTAAAAATTTAAAACTGTGGAGCACAGGGGAAAATAAAGGAAAACGTATCATTGTCCCAGTCACTCCGACCATGAGAAACAACCTTTATTCATCTAATCTGGCATTTCAACATTAGAAATATTTTAATAAGATCCCACCCGTTCTCCTAAATTCCTACAAATGCAGAGCAAAAGCTGTCAAATGCTCCTCATATGATAACCATTTTATTCCCACAGTCATAGTGAACCTCATTTGAACCCTCTCCAACATCAGCACACCTTTTAAATGAGGAGCCTAAAACTGCTCACAATACTTCAAATGAGGTCTCACAAGTGTCATATAAAGCCTCAGTAACACATCCCTGCTCTTGTATTCTATTCCTCTTGAAATGAATGGCAGTATTGCATTTGCCTTCTTCATCACCACCTCAGCAAAGAAGTTTGCCTCCAGGGTGTCTTGTACAAGGACTCCCAGGTCCCTTTGCATTTTTCAATTTTCTCCCTATTTAAAAATTAGTCTGCCAGTTTATTCTTTTTTACTAATGTGCATGACCATACTCTTTCTGACATATTTCATTTGCTACTTCTCTTTCCATTCTTGTAATCTGTCTAAGTCCTTCTGCAGCCTCTCTGTTTCCTCTACACTACCTTCTCCTCCACCCATCTTGGTATTTTCTGCAAACTTAACCACAAAGCCATTAATTGTATAATCCAATATACAACATAAAAAGAAGCGGCCCAAACACTGGCCGCTGTAGAACACCATGTGCAACTGGCAGCCAATCGGAATATGATACTTTTATTCCACTCTTCTACCTGCCCATCAGCCAATGCTCTACCCACACTACCATGCGTTCTAATCTTGTTAAGTAGCCTCATGTATGGCACCTTGTCATCTGGCTTCTGAAAATCCAAATACACAACATCCACTGCATCACCCTTATCGAGCCTGTTTATCAGTTCCTCAAAGAATTCCAATCGGTTTGTCAAGCAAGATTTTCTCTTAGGGAAACCATGCTGGCTTTGGCCTACCCTGTCATGTGCCTCCAACTACCCCATAACTTCATCCTTGACAATCAACTCCCAACATATTCCCAAGCACTGACAACAGTCTAACTGGAACTGCCCTTTAATTTTCTCTCTGATGCCTCCCTTCCTTCTTGAATAGTAGGGTGACATTTGTGACTTTCCAGTCCTTTGGGACCATGCCAGAATCTATTGATTCCTGAAAGATAATTACCAGGGCCTCCACTAATTTCTACTGCTACTTCTTTCAGGTACCAAGTGTGCAGTCCATCTGGTCCACCCTTAGGCTATTCGGCTTTCTGAGCACCTTCTCCCTTGAAATACTAACTCAGTTCTCAGCCTTTTTCCCCACTCACATACCATTTTGAGTTTTCCCTGTGCCACAGTTGCTTTGTGATTAGTAAGGGATTGCTTAATGTGGTATGTGGGTGAAAGAAAAAGTTTGAAAATCACTGTTTTCATTGTACCTAATTGACTCGTTATATGCACGGTTCCATAACTCCAAAGGAAATGGGACAATGACAATTTTTCTCAAGCAAAATATTTCAGTAACAATTGGGTCTAGAGTGGTTCTCAACCTTCCCTTCCCACTCAAATATCATCTTAAGCAATCTCTTACTAATCACAGAGCACAGATGGCATAGGGATTACTTAAAGTGGTATGAGTGGAAGAAAAATGTTGAGAACCACTGCACTCACTTCTCTTCTTGGATAGACTAGACTTTGACATCTGGCACACTGCTAATATCTTCCACATTGAAGACTAATGCAAAATACTCATTTAGTTCCTCTACCATCTCCTTGTCTCCCATTATTATTTCTCCAGTATCATTTTCTTGTGGTCCTATATCTACTCTCACTTCTTATTTATTCTTCATATACTTGAAGCTTTTTGTGTCCTCTTTGATACTATTTGCAAGCCTACTTTCATTCTTCATCACTTCCCTCTTTGAGTTTTTTAGTTGCCTTCTGTAAGTTTTTTAAACTTCCCAATTCTCTTATTTTTTCACTAATTTTGCTTCATTGTCTGCCCTCTCCTGCTTTCATATTGGCTTCGACTTCCCTAGACAGACACAGTCGTGATATTTTTCCATTCAAATATTTCCACTTTTTTAATTATGTATTCATCTTGCACCTTCCTCATTTCTTGCAGAAACTCTATCCATCTTTACCATTAGTGTCCCCTTCCAATCCACCTTGGCTAGATCCTATCTCGTGTCACCGTAATTCCCTTTACTCCACTAAAGTACTGACACATCTAACTTTATTTTCTCATTGTTCAATCTCAAATTGAACTTGAACATTGTGATTATTGCCCTTGTTACGAGCCCAGAGGACCCCAAAACCCAGCAGCAATAGATATTCACCAAGACAAGTGGTTACTTAAACAAAAGTTGCTTTTAATTATCTTTAAACGTGAAAACAGGATCAAACTTTAACATTACCATTAATTTACTTAACCTTACTTAACCCCTTTCTAATTCAAACAGCGCGTGTATGTAATGCGTGTGTAAGTTTAGAAAAGCTCTTTGATTCACAGTCCATTCTCACTTCTCCAAGTTCACTGGTTGCAGGCAATTCTTATACTGTGCACAGAATTTAACTTTTATAAAGTTCACTAGGCTTTGATGTAAAGATAAATGGTTACGGCTCAGGAAGGTTCTTGTTGGTTTTCAGAGAGAGATTTGTTGTTCGCTGGACAATAAACTGATTTCTTCTAATGAGCCACGTCAGTGTCTTGCTGAAGAAACTTGCGCCATCAGGGTTTTCCAGATGATAACTTTTTTTCTTTCAGGTCACCACAGAGTTCTTTTTTGTTTCTCTTATTTCAAGTGAAACATTAGGCAGCTAGTCCCCTCCTCTTGTATGGACCATAAGGACTTTGACCAGGCTGAACTAGCAGTCACAACCAAATGGGGTTTTCCCACAAGCTTGCCAGCTTGTCCTGATCCAGTCCCAGCTGCTGCTGCTGAACTGAATTCAATCTCTCTCTGCTTGCAAAACCACATGACCCTCTTAGAACAGCAAATTTGCACCCAGACAGCCTCCGGCTCTGAACCTAATCCTCCAAGTTCCTTCATCTTGCTTTTCAAAGGCAACAATCCATTAGTGAAGTTTCCAAACCTCCTACTTTTCCAAAGGTCCTCAGAGCCGGCCTGTCTGGCTTGAGCAGAGCGCCAGTATTTTAAATGAGATCTGCTTTGAAGTGTTGTATGTGACCTACACTAAAAAATCTGACACAATTTATCTCCTTTAAAACATCTATATACAATACAAAATACAACGTAATCTGTCACATCCTCTAATGGTTCCTTTACTCTTAACACCTCTGGTGCATTACACAGTATCCAATCCAGTACAGCTGATCCCCTCGTGGGCTTCTCTATAAAGCATTCTTGTAGTTTTTCTATAAAATCTCTCTCTTGAGATCCAGTCCCAGCCTCGTTTTCCCCATCTACTTGCATATTAAAATCCCCTATGAGACACACCTTTTCTATTTTTTTGTCGACATCATGGTTAGTTATGTCTGTATATATTAGCCAACAGTGACTTTTTACCCTTGCCATTTTTTTAACTCAACCCACAATTACTCTGTTTTCTGATCCTATGTCACCTCTTTCTAATGGTTTAATGTTCCTTGCCAACAGAGCCCCCCATGCCCCCCAATTGTTTTGTTAGGATCATTTGTAAATTGTAGGCTGAAGGAAAAATTGTTTCCAGAGAAGCTTGGATTAGATATAGTAGCTCATTGGTGGAGGATAATAAGAGCAGTTTTAATAAAGCTTCTGGTAGTCCTTTCATCCAGTGTTGAGTCTGAAGAAAAATCTGTCTAAATTGTAGGCTGAAGGAAAAATTGTTTCCAGAGAAGCTTGGATTAGATATAGTAGCTCATTGGTGGAGGATAACAAGAGCAGTTTTAATAAAGCTTCTGGTAGTCCTTTCATCCAGAGTGTTGAGTCTGAAGAAAAATCTGTCTAAATTGTAGGCTGAAGGAAAAATTGTTTCCAGAGAAGCTTGGATTAGATATAGTAGCTCATTGGTGGAGGATAACAAGAGCAGTTTTAATAAAGCTTCAGGTAGTTCTTTCATCCAGAGTGTTGAGTCTGAAGAAAAATCTGTCTAATGCAATTTATTTAAACAAAGCAATTGTATTCAAGTGTGTTACACTTCATGAAGGAATGAGGAAGAAGCAGCTTTTGGTAGTTTGTGGTGGTATCTTTTAAAAAATAAGTACATGGATAGGAACGGCTTGGAAGAATATGGGGCAAACACAGGGAAATGGGACTAGCTCAGGCAGGAAGCCTGGTCAGCATGTTGGCATTGTGCCAAAGAGTTTGTTTCAGTGGTGAGAAAATCTAATATAGGAAACCAGCAGTCATTTCCACACAAAATTTACCTCAGCAGCAAGATATCACATGTAATTCTTGTGGACTGCAGAAGTTGGCGATTTCTCCTCATCAAATCTCAAGAATGGAGCAGGTCCTTTGGTGTTATCAAGGGCAGCACGGTTAGCGTAGAAGTTAGCATGATGCTATTTTCTCACCAGTAACCCCGGTTCGAATCCCACACTGACTGTATGGAGTTTGTACGTTCTCCCCGTGGCTGTGTGGGCTTTCCCCAGGTGCTTTGGTTTCCACTCACCGTTCGAAACATACGGGGCTGGAGATCAATTTGGGTGTAATTTAAAAGTTGAATTTTAATCATCAGCTGATCTGTACAAGGGTTGGTTTTTTACAGAAAAGGAGATGCATGTGTGACTGAAATGTCATTCACTAGGTGATAAGTATGGGAAAATATGAGCCATTTACTTTTATTGTCTGGCCTCTCTTCCAGCTGTCCTTTCTGCTGGTTCTGTTCTCCGATCTCGGTTTCCGACACATCGAGCTGATGGACGGCTTTGCACAAATTGTCCTGTCGAGATCGAAATCCATGACCTTCAAGGATGTGCTGTCAACTCTTCGTGTGTTCTCCCAGTTGAACCACCGTCCAGCAGAGGAGCAAGTCGAGCAGTAAGTGCCCATTCCATCAGAACTTTGCCTGGTGTACTCTGCCACTTTCTGTCATTGTGACAAAAGATTCCGTATTCTGTGACTGCAGTGGCCAGCTGGAGCTCCCATTGCCAGTTAGTTTAACTCCCTCCCCATTCCTACATCGACCTGTTTGTCCTCTGCCTCCACTCCCAGAGTGAGACCTAATATAAACTAGAGGAACAGAACTTTGTATTCCAACTTGATAGTCCGCAACCCAACACCCACCTGGCTCATCTGTCCATCACCCACATACTGCTCTCATTGGTTCACCTACATCCATCTCCCACTACTGGCTCACCATCTCTCCCTTAATTCATCTGGGTCCACTCATCATCTTCCTTTCTTACTAGGTTTCGTAATCTGCATCCACCTCACCTCCCAACCTCACTTTTCCTCTTCTCCACTTGTCTCTCTCTGCCAATCAACCCCTCACCTTAATCCACCTATTGCTTGCCAGCTACCTGTCTCTTTACCCTCCTCCTCTTTATTACTGGCTACCTTCCCTTTACATACTTAGACCTGATGCAGTTTCCCAATCGGAAACATCAGCTATCCTTTCCTCTCTACGGGTACTGACTGAACCACCGAGTTCCTACAGCAGTTTGATTTTTGCAGTAGATTCCAGCATCTGCAGTCTCCTGTGCACTGTGGTCACCTCTACATTGGAGAAGACTGGACGCAGATTGGGAGTTCGCTTTGTTGAGCACCTCGGCTCTGTTCACCACAAAAGCATGGACCTCCCCTTGGCCACCTATTTTAATTTCCCACCCCATTCCCTTGCTGACATTTCTATCCATCGTCTCATGCACTGCCAGACTGAGACCACCCACAAACTGGAGGAACAACAATTTATCTTCCAACTGGGACTTTTCTGGGTTTTGTTAAAATGCCCTCTTCCCTCACTTCTTCCCCCTCACCTTCCCCCAGCTCTGTGTCTCTTGCTTTTCCCTGTCTCGTTTTGAACAGACATAATAAATTCTCACATCTCCTCATCTCATATCCAATTAAAACCTTTTGTTGTTCTAGATTCCTACCAGCATTGTGTGTATTCTGAGATTTTCTGCTCTTTGCTTATTCCTTGAAGAAGGGCTCAGGCCCAAAACGTGGACAATATAACTTTTACGCAGCATTCGCAGGGTTTTTCCGTTATGAATAGCCTCCAATATAACGGCATTGGTCGTTGATGCTGGAGCAACCAAAAATCTCCCCTCTCTCCCCCTCCCCTCTCTCCCCCTCCCCTCTCTCCCCCTCCCCTCTCTCCCCCTCCCCTCTCTCCCCCTCCCCTCTCTCCCCCTCCCCTCTCTCCCCCTCCCCTCTCTCCCCCTCCCCTCTCTCCCCCTCCCCTCTCTCCCCCTCCCCTCTCTCCCCCTCCCCCCTCTCCCCCTCCCCTCTCTCCCCCTCCCCTCTCTCCCCCTCCCCTCTCTCCCCCTCCCCTCTCTCCCCTCCCCTCTCTCCCCCTCCCCTCGCTCCCCTCCCCCCTCTCTCCCCCTCCCCTCTCTCCCCCTCCCCCCTCTCTCCCCCTCCCCCCTCTCTCCCCCTCCCCCCTCTCTCCCCCTCCCCCCTCTCTCCCCCTCCCCCCTCTCTCCCCCTCCCCCCTCTCTCCCCCTCCCCCCTCTCTCCCCCTCCCCCCTCTCTCCCCCTCCCCCCTCTCTCCCCCTCCCCCCTCTCTCCCCCTCCCCCCTCTCTCCCCCTCCCCCCTCTCTCCCCCTCCCCCCTCTCTCCCCCTCCCCCCTCTCTCCCCCTCCCCCCTCTCTCCCCCTCCCCCCTCTCTCCCCCTCCCCCTCTCTCCCCCTCCCCCCTCTCTCCCCCTCCCCCCTCTCTCCCCCTCCCCCCTCTCTCCCCCTCCCCCTCTCTCCCCCTCCCCCCTCTCTCCCCCTCCCCCCTCTCTCCCCCTCCCCCCTCTCTCCCCCTCCCCCCTCTCTCCCCCTCCCCCCTCTCTCCCCCTCCCCCCTCTCTCCCCCTCCCCCCTCTCTCCCCCTCCCCCCTCTCTCCCGCTCCCCCCTCTCTCCCCCTCCCCCCTCTCTCCCCCTCCCCATTCATGTTCAAAGCTACTTTTGTCAGTATTCATCTTGTTATAGTCTTCTGTAAACCTTTTGAGTATGGATCCAAAATGCCTCAGAAACATGGGCACTTTTTGCCATCTACTCGTAATGCACACTAAATGACCCTTTTTACTTTTGTGCAAGTGTCAATAAATGGTTCAAATAGACAAATTCAAATTCCCTCTCAGGTGAATCTAGAAGATCTCTTGATGCTAATTTAGCAAATAGCAGGAAGAGTTCCCTAGGGTCCTGGTTAATATTCATCCCGTAGACAATTGTTTTTGTTGAAGATTTATATTGAACATTCACTTCTACAGTCGAATCGATGAGCTGTAAAATCTTGTTCAACAAAGGAAGTAGGTGATTGAATGGTGCAAAAAAAGGTGCAAATAAAGTCTGCAGACTTTTGTGTTTCACTCTAATTAAAATGTTAGCTGATACCTTTATCTTAGATTTGTGCCATGGACATATTGGTCAATGCTGTCTAATTGTTGCATTATTGCTCATTTCGTCTATGTAACTGAGGTCGATCTACTCTAGTGTCCTTTTGGGAAGTCTCTTCCAGTTTATCTTTGGTCAACACACCCTTCTTGAGGTGTGGCACATGGGTAACCCAGCTGCCATACTGTAAAGATACTACACATAACTCGTTACTTTAGTACCCTTGGCCTCTAATTATCAAGGTAAACTTTCCATACCCTATTTAGTGGCCTTGGCTTGCTCTACAATCTTCAGAAATGTGTAAATGGATGGGTTGATGGTGCGGTTGACCACCGCCAGTGGACTGATATCGCCTCAAACCGTGCATCTTGGTGCCTCACAGTTCGGCGGGCAGCAACCTCCTTTGAAGGAGACCGCAGAGCCCACCTCACTGACAAAAGACAGAGGAGGAAAAACCCAACACCCAACCCCAACCAACCAATTTTCCCTTGCCACCGCTGCAACCGTGTCTGCCTGTCCCGCATCGGACTTGTCAGCCACAAACGAGCCTGCAGCTGACGTGGACATTACCCCTCCATAAATCTTCGTTCGTGAAGCCAAGCCAAAGAAAAGTACTGCTGCCTCACAGCTCCAGGGACCTGGGTTCAATCCTGTCCTTGGACACTGTCTGTGTAGAATTTGCACATTCTCATTGTGACCATCGGTTTTCCCTGGCTGCCCCACTTTCTTTCAAGATACGCAGGTTAATTGGCTGCTGTGAATTTCTGATAGTGTGGTGAAATGGTAGGATCGTCTAAGGAATTTGATGGGCAAGTGAGTGAGAGCAGATTAATGATAAATAATTGGGGAGATTGGGTATTGAGTTGATGGACTGAATGGTCTCTTCTTCTAGAGAAATATAAATATGGGCATATCACCCCTGGCCCTGCACAAAATCTCTACCTTTTAGTTTGGTTCCTTAATTTCCATACTAAAATAGATTTACCATACTCCCCCATCACTTTCTCATCAAAAGAGATTCACCCACTTTACCTTTCTGGAGATTCTGTCACAGCCCTCATTGTTGGGAATCTCCTGCCATCTGCCAACTTTGTAATGGTATTGTTCCACATCTAAGAAGTTAGAACTTTGTATCTAAAAGAGCAGTGTTTATAATACCAAATTCAATCCATTCATCTGTACTCTGCTTTCTAACTCTTGCTCAAAAATGTATGGGGTGTGTAGTTTAATAGGAGTATTTGTGTGCACAGGCTTGTGGGCAAAAAGAACCTGTTAACATGCTGTATGTCTAAATTTATTTAATGCTTCCAAGCAGCATGTGTCCTGTTGAGTTAGAGATTCGGTAAGAATACATTGAAAATATTTAAAGGGTAGAATGTAGTTGCTTTCTAAATTTTTAAGCCTGTGTTTGTGTGAGGGAAGCTATTCCGATTCACAGCCTTATGGTTGTTGTGACCCTGGCAATTTGACTGGTTTTGGAGGCAGTGTAACTTTTGTTGGCTTTTATTTGTGTCTCTTCCACATCTTGTAGATTTCTACAGATTCTAACTGACCTGTTCCAGTCACACTTGACAAAATGTTCACCGCTGGAGCTGCTCCGGGGAGTTTACTATCTTTGTCTGATGGACCACTTTCCCCGGGTTGCTCTGAGCCAGCTCTTCCAGGAAGACATTCTGAATGAGCTTCAGTCTTCAGGTTAATGGTTATCACTTGTATATTCCTATAATTCTACTCTACTTTGAACTAATTCTGAACAAGAATAAACCATTCAGACCCATAAGCCTATGCCACCACCAATTTGGATCATGGCCCATCTGTACTTCAAGTCTATCCATGTGTCATAAAATCCTGGTGTGACACAATGTGGTTCAGATCCAATCAATATGATTGGGAAATTACTTTATTAGTTACATACAGAATAAATGGCAACTTCAAGTTTATTATCATTCTGACAAAAGAAAATAACAAAAAGTGTTCACTATTAAAGAAGTAAACACAGCTCTTGCATTCCTTCCGCTTTTCGGAATCTCTAACAACATCAAATGTAAGAGTCATCAATGACCATTGACACCGCTTGTGACCCCAATTGGAAGAGGAAGTCAGCTTAATCCATCCAGAAAAACAGTTCTTGAGAGAGAACGGTGTTCGCGCATCCCCTTGTAAGTCCCTGATGATAGCAAATGTAAGCATATCCTCCTTTTTAAGGACCTTGGAGCAGCTAATAACCCCAGTCTATAGAAAAATTCCACTTTCAGTGGGGAAAAAAATCCTTCTCTTTGATACATGGACAAGCAACTTCCTTCACAAGGAATGCACTTCTTGTCATGTGACATTGCTAGTAGCAACTAGCTTTTATCAGTCTATTTATTGTATTCTTGGCACGATAGTCTTTTCCACACCAGTGAAGTTTATAATGTTAGTTGCAAACTCACCCAAAAATTAATCAATTAAGTAGATTATACAATACAGTGTTACCATTCTAAACTGATTGCAAAGTTCTTGCTATCTTCCACTCATGGCTTAGTTCTTTCAATCAAATCTTTTAATTCTTTTGAAGTCTTCAAAACAAAACCACCAATTAATCTTCTGCACTCGTGAGAATTAAATACTTGTCCAAGGAACCCTCTGAGGTCAGCTGTACAGTATAGTGAATCTGTATCCCTCCCTTCTTGAACAGTGTGAACAGAATTGGCCACAGTGCTGTAAACACAGTTCAACCAAAAATTTATATAATTATAACTTCACCTGGTATTCTCGGCTCATTCAATAATGGGCAGGCTAAAATTCCCACATGCTTTTAATATTTTTTTGCGTTGGTAATTGTAAATCTCTCCTCTCCTCTTCTGAACACGACTTGCAATGTAAAATGTGGGCTAAAGTGGATCACCTTCATATTGAACTCTGTCTGCCACACTTCTGCCCATTCATTAAAATCTATTTCTAGCCACGTGGTCCTTTTTAAAAAAAAAAACAGGCTGTATTGTCCATGAAATTCCAATCCATAATGCGATGTGTCCCATTAAGAATTTTTTAAAAAACTCACTGGGTCATTTCCCATAATATTGGACAATGTGTACTATTCCTTTGGTTGATCTTGATCACATCATTTTTAATTAAAGGCTGGCTTCCTGTCAAAGGGCCAGACTGCCCATGGTTACTGCTGTCCATCTCCTTCCATGTAGATTCACCAGGTATGGTGCCTTGGTTCTGCAGAACATTTAAATATCCAATTCAGGGACTGTGTGTAGCGCGTCAAATGACTCAAAGACTTGTTGACTCAAACCAAGGCTTTTATTAACAAAAGACTGGAGCATAGTACATCGAGGTCGACCAGTCCAGACTGACCTGGGTCTGGTTAGGAGCATCCCTTTATGACCTCCCGGTGGGCGTGGCTACAGCTCTCAGCCAATCACTACTACTATATGTAAATATATACATTGGTGATAGTATCTAGTACTATCCACTGTGTGCAGGTGGAGGCATTTAATGGATTTTTTCCAGTCCAATTAGAATTTTTACCTAATCTTGCTTTGTCATCATTCCTAACTGTGGCTTCTACTTTACAGCCAACTACAACCAAGAATCAAACAAGCAGATGCTTCAGTACATCAAACTGTGCATGGAGTTAGAGAATCCTTCTGGTGCCCCTCCAGAGGTTGCCAGGATTACTGATCCTTTGCCACCTAGTATTACAGTGAAGATGGCCATGAAGGAGGCAATGGAGGCCACCTTGGGTGACAGCAGGTTGTATCGCCTGGGGACAGTGCTGAGAAATATTCACTTTATAGGTATTTGAAGCATGATTGGTTACTTGCCATGATTTTTCATTGAAGCTAGGGTTTTGATACCACCTCTCCCATCCCCACCCCACCCTGCCCATTGCAACTCACAATCCCCATTGCCCCAATTTCAACAGGCCCAGCTTTACTGGTTGGGATCATGTTGGAGATGAGCGATGAGGCCTTGGGTGTGTGTCAGGAAATTCCAACAAAGAGTCTGAGCACCACCAAGAAATCACTGGGAGAGCTTAATGGGCTCCACATTAACATGAGGGAGCATACAGGCACTTGACGTGGGAGGTGTGGTTAGCATAGCAGTTAGCAGGACTGGGGTTTAAATCCCGTGCAGTCTGTAAGGAGTCTGTATGTTCTCTCTGTGTCTGTGTAGGTTTTCTCCAGGGGTTCCGGTTTCCTCCCACTGTTTGAAAGGTACCAGGGTTATAAGTTAATTGGGTGCAAGTTGGGCAGCACGGACTCATGGGCTGAAATGGTCTGTTACCATGCTGTATGACTAAATTAAAAATTTATCCTGGGTAAATTAATCCAGTTAGTTAGAGTGGCACAGTATTCAATTCGCCTCATCACATCTGTGCTGATCATCTACCATTTACCCCAATGCTACCTTAATCCCATCTTTATTCTCCCAGCCTTCCGATCAGCTCTGCCTAAATTCTCCCACTCACTGACACATTAAGGGGCAACTTACAGCAATAATTTAACTCTGGTGCGCCTGGAGAAAAGTGTATCAAACTGCCAGTAAAAATTATGGATTCAGCACAGAAACAGGCCCCTCACCAACTGGGTCTGTGCTGACCCCACAGTTGAACTGAGTTATCCTAAGAGTCTGGGAAAAAAAACAGGCCTGTTTCCTTCGAGCATAAGAGGTTGAGAGGGAATCTTTTTGAGGTCTATAAATTCATGAGGATCATTGATCACATAAATAGTGACAGAATGGGAGAATCTTTAAGATGGAGGGTGTAACTATAAAGTGGAGGAGGTTTGGAATTAGAAGGGACATGAGGAGACAGTTCTCACTCAGAGGATGTTGGACACATGGAATGAGCTGCCAGATAGTGGTGGAGGCAGATACATTAGCCTTTTTAAAAAAACACATGGATGACTGCATGAATGGGAGGGAATTGGAAAGGTGTTGAGATAATGTGGGCAAGCGCAGGAGCACACATTGTTTGCAGCAGACAGGCTGGCCCTGTGGGCCAGTTTCTATACAGTAGGAGTCTTTAACATGCCCATCAACTTGACCCAAATTCCACACTCACTGATACACCAGGGACAATTTACAGAAGCCAGATAACTTACTAATCTACATACCTTTGAGATGTGGGAAGAAACCGGAGCACCTAGGGGAAACCCACTTACTCATAGGAAGAATATGCAAATTCCCTACTCAGCACCTTTGATAAGGATTGCGCCTGGGATTCTGGTACTGTGAGGTAGCAGCTGTACCATCTATGCCACCCCAGCATGTGGATGGGTTCACTGTGTTTTGGTCAAGGTCCTGGAGATGGACAGGGCAATTAAAATGATGCCCGGGTTGCATGGCAGAACTGTTGGCTTGTCCCCCTTGGAGAAGATTGGTTAGGGCCCTTCAAAACTCTGAAAGTGGTTTAAATTTTAGATTTAGACATACAGCACTGTAACAGGCCAATTCTGCCCTATGAGACCTGGCCGCGCAATTTCCAGCACCCCTGGTGCATTTTGAAGGGTGGGAGGAAACCAGAGCCCCCAGATAAAACCCATGCAGATACGGGGAGAACGTACAAACTCGTTACAATTCAGATTTGAACCCAGGTCTGCTCCCAGTCGCTGGTGCTGCAAAGGCACTGCACTAACCGCTACACCAACTGTACCGCCCTTTTGAAGGAGAAAGTAAGGAGACATCACCTCCACTGTTAGTAGCCAGGTTTTAATGTAATTGGTATTGGAAAAAGGAGGTGAAGAGATTTTCTGAGTGAAACACGGAAGTGCAGATGCTGTGATTGCAGTAAAAACACACCAAAATGCTGGTCTTTCAATGTCCACATGAAACATTGCTGACGTTTTGGGCCTGAGCCCTTTTCAAAGAATAAGCAAAAAACAGGAAATCTCAGAATATAGACAATGCTGGCTGGGAAAAGAGTCCAGACCAACAAAAGATGTTAATTGATTTTGATAAGGGAGAGGTGAGAAATGATTACATCTGTGCGAAAGGAGACAGGGAAAAGGGGGAGAGACAGAGCTGGGAAATGCGATGGAGGAAGGGGTGAAGGGTGGAAGGTTTTAACGAAAGCCAGAAAAGTCGACATTAAGAGGGTGCCCAGTTGGAAAATGAGGTGTTCCTCCAATTTGCAGGTGGTCTCATTCTGGCAGTGCATGAGACGGATGGACAATGAGGGAATGGGATGGGGAATTGAAATGGGTGCCACTGGGAGAACCATAGAACACTACAGCATAGAAACTGGCCTACTTGACCCTTCTAGTCTGTGCCAAACCATCTTTTTTTCTACCTAGTCCCACTGACCTGCACCCAGTCCATATTCTCTCCCATCCAAATTCTTCTAAAATGTTAAAAATGAATCAGCATTCACCACATCAGCTGGAAGCTCATTCCACATCCTTACCACTCTCTGTGTGAAGACGTTCTCCCTAAACATTTCCCCTTTCACTCAACCCATGTCCTCTGTTTTGTACCTCACCTTTCTGTGGTAAAAGCCTATCTACATTTACTCTTTCTATCCCCTTCAAAATTTTAAATACCTCAATCAAATCTCCTCTCATTCATTTATGCTCCAGGGAATAAAGTCCTAACTTGTAACTGTAACTCAGTTCCTGAAGTAAAGGGTTGTCATGTAATACTACATTTAGAATGTAACATGCATGAAATTCTTTAATTTTGTTCAGCGCCCTTCACAGAAATGAGGCCCCAGTGAGGAACAAACTCGCAACCCTTGCTCTAACCATTGAGCTATAGGAGTCCAGGCAACATCCTAGTAAATCTTTTCTGTGCTCTTTCTGTCTTATTGATATCTTTCCTGTAGTAGATGACCAAAGCTGCACACAATATTGCAAATTTGGCCTCACCAATGTCTTATACAACTTTAACATAACATCCCAACTCCTGTACTCAATTCTTTGATTTATGAAGGCCATTATACCAAAAACTCTCTTTACAACCCTCTCCACGAGATATCACTTTCAGGGAATTATGTATCTGTATTCCCAGATCCTTCTGATATACCACACTCCTCAGTGCCCTACTATTTACTGTGTATGTTTTTTCTTGGTTTGTCCTTCCAAAAGCAACACCTCTCACTTGTTTGCATTAAATTCCATCTGCCATTTTTCAGCCTCTTTTACCAGCTGGTCCCTCTGCAACCTTTGAAAACCTTCTTCACTGTCCACAACACCTCCAATCTTAGCATCATCTGCAAACTTGCTGATCTAATTTACCACATTATCATCCAGATCATTGATATAGATGACAAACAACAATGGTCCCAGCACTGATCCCTGAGGTACATCACTAGTCACAGGCCTCCAATCTGAGAGGTAATCATCGACCACTACTCTCTGGCTTGTCCCATCCAGCCATTGTTGAACCTAGTTCACTACTTCACCATCAATACCTAGCGTCTGAACCTTCCTGACTAACCTCCCACATGGGATCTTGTCAAAGGTCTTATTAAAGTCCATGTAGACAACATCCACAGGCTTTCCTTTCTCAACTTTCCTGGTAACCTCCTCAAAAAACTATTACATAGATTGGTTAAACACAACCTACCTTGCACAAACCCATATTAACTATCCCTAATCAGTTTCTGGCTATCCAAACTCTTAGAATACCTTTCATTAATTTACCTACTACTCACGTCAGGCTCACGGACCTATAATGTGCAGGTTTACATGTGGAGCCTTTTTTAAACAATGGAACAATGTGAGCTAACCTCCAGCACCACACCTGTGGTTAAGGACATTTTAAGTATTTCTACCAGATCCTCTGCTATTGCTACACCAGCCTCCCTCAAGGTCCAAGGGAATATCGTGTCAGGCTCTGGGGATTTATCCTCCCTTATTTTCTTTAAGATAGCAAGCACTTTCTCCTCTTTAATCTGTATTGGTTTCATGACCTCTGCTTGTTTTCCTTACTTTCCACGACTCTGGTCTTTTCCTGAGTGAATACTGATGAGAAAAAAAAGACCTCTCTCATCTCTTTTGGTTCCATACAAAGCTGCCCACTCTGATCTTCATGGGGAGCAAATTTGACCCTTATTATCCTTTTGCTCTTAATATACCTGTAGAAACCTTAGGATTTTCCTTCACATTGTCAGCCAAAACAACCTCATGTCTTCTTTTAGCCTGATTTCTTTCTTGAGGTTTTTCTTGCATTTTTTATACTCAAGTACCCTATTTGCTCCATGTTGCCTATACCTGTTATATGCCTCTCTCAACTTCCAAACCAGATCCCTAACATCCTTTGAAAACTAAAGTTCCCTCCACCTGCTAATTTTGCCTTTGATCCTGACAGAAACATATAAACTCTGTACTCTTAAAATTTCACCTTCAAAGATCCTCCACTTGTCTCGCACATCCTTGCCTGAAAACAACTTCTCCCAATCCACGCATTCCTCAAAATTGACCTTTCTCCAATTTGGAATCTCACCTGAGGCCCAGATCTATCCTTCTCCATAATTAACTTGAAACTAATGGCATTATGATCACTGGACCCTAAATGTTACCCTACATATACTTCTGTCACCTGTCCTGTCTTGTTCCCTAATAAGAGATCCAGTATTGCATTCTCTAGTTGGTATCTCTATATATTGATTTAGAAAACTTTCCTGATCACATTTGACAAACTCCAAGTATCCAGCCCTTTTACAGTATGGGAGTCCCAACCATTATGTGGAAAGTTAAAATCTCCTACTATCACAACCTTATGTTTCCTGCAGCTGCCTGCTCTCTCTCTACAGATTTACTCCTCCAATTCTCACTGACCATTGGGAGGTCTATAATTCAACCCTATTGAGTGCGGTCATACCTTTCCCGTTCCTCAGCTCTACCCATGAGGCCTCAGTAGATGAGTCTTGTGATATGTCCTACCTAAGCACAGGTGTGATATTTTCTCTGACAAGCAAGGTCACCTCCCCCTTAATTCCCCCCCCCCCCCCCCAACCTCCTTTCTATTGCGGCAGATAGACCAGAGTTGCTAATCAAAGCGATTACAATGGGAGCACTGGATAACCCATGCAAATTCACAGGTAAAATGCTGCTTCATTTGGAAGGACTGTTGAGGGCCCCGAATGGTGGTGTGGGAGGAGGTGTTGGCGCAAGTGCAACATCTCCTGCGGTCACAGGGGTAGTTACTGAGGGGCTGATTGGTGGGGAGGAAGAAGTGGACAAAGGAATCATGGGGGGAACTGTCCCTGCAGAAGGAGGACAGGAGAACCTGTGTCTCATGGTGGGATGACATGGATGTGTTGGATATGGAGACTGGTGTGGACAAGGAATCCTGTCCTTGTAGTGTGTGGGGCCAGAGGGGACCAGGACAGATGTGCAGGTAAAGGAAGATATGTGGGAGAGGGCCAAATGATGATGGCAGAGGGAGAGCCATGTAAAGAAGGCATCTCAAATGATTTGATATGGGACCTTGTCCTGTGTATTGATGTGATGGTGACAGAGGAATTAAGAGAATGGAATTGAATCCTTACAGGGGACAGGGTGTGAAGATGTAATTGAGGTAGCTGTGGGTTTGTAGATATCTGTCAAGAGTTTGTCTCCTGAGATGGAGACAGAGAGATCAAGAAAATGGAGAGTGTTGTTTGGGATGGATCAAGTGAATTTGAGATTGGGGTGGAAGTTGGCAGCAAAGTGGATGAAGTCGACGAGCTCATCATTGGGTGCATGAGGCAGCCCCAAAGTAGTCATCGATGTAATGGAGGAAGGGTTAAGGGGCCTTGCCTGTAGCATGGATTGCTCCACGTAGCCAACAAAATAATGGGCATAGCTTGGGCCGATGAGGGTACCCATGGTTACCCCTTTAATCTGGAAAATTGGGTTGAATCAAAGGAGAAATGATTGAGGGTGAGAACAAGTTCTGCCATCTGGTGGCAGGTGGTGCTGGAGGGAGATTTTTCTGTTCCTGTTGCAGTCTGGAGTTTGTTGCCTGAGTTTCAGTAAGAATCTCTAGAAGAAAATTGGTTAAGTACGAAAAGGTGAAATTTTCAGGCTGTGGGGAAGAGAACAGGACTGCTTTTCAAAGAGCTGACGCAGGCACACACTGGGGTTGTAGAGCACTCCTGAAACAGAGTCTCCCCCTGAAACCTCGGCTGTCCATTTCTCTCCACAAGCGCTGCCTGACCTGCTTAGGTCAGCAGTTTCTTTTGACACTGATGTTCAGAGGCCTGATCGGAAACATTGACAGATCATTCCTCTCCACAAAAACTGCCTGACCCATTGAACCCCTACAGTTCCTCATTGTTCACTCAAGCTTCCAGCATCAGAAACTGTTTGTGTTTCTTCAGTTTCCTCCATGTGTGATATGTATTTTGTCATTGGTGGAAGGGGTTAGAATTCCTGTGATTGTCTCCCTTACATAGAAGCACTGAGATTTGCAGGGCAATATGCGGAATTTTTGCTTATTCTGTGTGAGCAAATTAGAGTGAATCCTCACAGCCCCCTTCCCCTTTCATTCTGTGTGGAGAGCTGGTGTCAGACTTCTTTTGTAAGTCTGGGGCCAGAACAACCACAACTGTAAATTTTAGTGAAATTAATTTTTTATATATATAGTTTTAAAATTTTAATTTGGAGTTACAACACGGTAACAAGCCCTTGCGGCCCATGAGCCCGCCCTGCCCAAATACACCAATTTACCTACCAACCCCACACATCCTTAGAACGTGGGAGGAAAACCCGTGCAGTCATGAGGAGAATGTACAAATTCCTCACGTATTGACCCCGGGTTGATGTCAGTGGAACAGCGCTGTGCTAACTGTGCCTGCCCACCCAAACCAAGTCATGTTCATAAGTGCTGATGCTAGTCCATTAAGTGTTATAAACATGAATGGCTCATCATGCAAGATCTGAAAATGACGCAGGGGGAAGTAGTTGCCAGGCACTTCTGTAATTGGTTGCATATTTTCCAGTCAGACCCAGACTGAATCATCCGGCACTTGATTTGTTTCTGATGAGGATAATTCTGCCTGACATGGTCCCTCCCCTCCCCATTCCTTTATCCTTTTACTGCTCTCCAACAATAAAACAGTTTCCATTGAAAAAGCATCAGAAAATGTTTGCCTCTTTGCCACATACATAATAACAGGCGACCCAAAGGCGGTGACAGTCTCACCACCCCCCTTCCTGCAGATACTGCTGGACTCGCTGCATTCCTCCAGCACTTTGATTCATTGACCCAGTGTTTGTTCTGGGAGGTGGGGCTGTAAACTTCTCCTAGCAGGAGACACACAAGGGGGCAGTGGATTCTGCAATCTGGAGTTACAGATAATCTGCTGATGAAGGGTAGCAGCAGCAACTTCTGATGCTGAATCCCTCTGGCAAGTTGTGCGCTGATCTTGCAGCATGAACTGAACAGAAAATTAGGTTGGAAATCCAGAGGTTATCATCCACACCGCTGAGGGGTGGGCAAGGGGAAACAAGGGTGCACAAGAGGTCCGTTGTGGGTACGAACATACTGAGGGAAGACCCATGACCAGAAGATCTAGTTGGAACCAGGATGATGGGAATTGAGAGACATGCAAACTGCCGTAAAGGTTTGGAGGACCTCGGGGTCAAGGAGAGTGGAAGGTTAGGGGACAGCGTGAAGAGCAATTGTTGGAAGTAACCAAAGCACATACTAGGACAAGATCTTGGATTGAAAGCCCATTTGCCAAGTGCTAGGTTCCAGTGGTTGGCATGAACACTGTGGACTGAATGGCCTGATTCCATGATATGTGCCTGACCTCTGAGGTATGCAGATAATACTGCTGGTCTCCATTACCACTGCAGACTATGGAGGTGGAAATGTGCAACTTTGATGCAGGTGGCACAGCAATGGACGATTCAAACCTCGTTCACATCTTATTTCGATCCTTATTTTGGGAGGCTGAGGGTGACCTTGTAGGTGTTTATTAAATCAGGAAAGGGATGAGTGAAGTGAAAGTTCAGTCTATTTCCCAGGGTAAACAATTGTAGAACTAAGGGTGTAGGTTTAAAGGAACCTGAGGGGCAACTATTTCATTCAGAGGGTGGTCTGCATTTGGAAGCTATAAGAAGATACAATTATATCGTTCAAAAGATATTTGGACAGACATGTCGGTAGGAAGAGTTTGGAAGGACATGGATCAAAGATCAAATGCAGGCACCTCGTTCAGTGTGGACAAGTTGGGCGTAGGGTCTGTTCTGTGCTGCCCGTGGAAGCGAGATTTTAAAAATGTGGACTCGAGATGCATAGTTTAACTTCTATTTCTCATACTTCCTTCAAGATTTTGAAATTGCTTTGGATCAGGAGAGAAAAAAAGTGGTACCTTATCCTCAGGATGATGAGATTGGGCATGATCCCAACGTTCAGAGGTAAGGGTTCTTGTCATACAAGCCTGTTAATTGATCCAGTTTGTGTTGAGGTTTAAAAGATTATTGAGCTTGACCAAGCATTAATTGTGCCATTAATTACATGTTCCTGGTCCTTTTAAAACTTCCTTCAGCAATTATATTTTTGTCAATTACCTCAGTTGTTTTTACTTTGCTAATATGTACAAGCAAGTCTACAATAGCCAATGAATGAAGGCCTCTGCAGGAAATTATATAAATGCTATAAATGGCAATGTTCCTATAAAAAAGTAGGCAATCCCTCAAGGTACACCTTGAAGCATGCTTTAATCTCTCCTTTCAAATATTCTTACCTTGAAACCAAGAGAGGATAATTTATGGGCTGTCCCAGGTCAAGAATTGGTGGAATGGCCCAAGGTTCTGACTTGGTTACATCAGCCTTGGGCTTTTGTCCACAAAATAAAGGGTGAAGCTGATGAATGCTTATTGTCAGACAGGAGTGCAATGCACAAACACACTAACATCCTTCTTGCTTTCTGTGAAATACACTAATAAGCAAGTATAAAGTATAAGAGGGAAAAATGATGCTAAATATTAAAATGATGGAGAAAAGGAGACCCAAAAGGGGCCTAATATAATATGGCACTCCCCACACCACAGATAAGATTTGAAATAGAATAACATAGATTTTACCATGATTGTAATGTACGCTCCTGAAAGAAGAGGGCTTCAATTGTTTTGTGCAAAAGCAAAATAATAGTTTGTTTTTTTTTAAAATCACGAACACAAACTCTAATCCTTAAAAATTATTTTGCAATGTTGTGGATCCTTTATTTTCCTGTTGTACACGACACTACCAGGGGACATACCTTGAGATATTCCTGATGTGTCTTCCAGAGTGGCTGTGGTTTGTGCGCCAGGATCTGCGTTTTGTCTTGGGACAGTGCATCCCAGAGAGAGGCTGGCATTGAAGATTCGGCATCTCAAAGTGCTGGGTTACCATGTTCTGTTGGTGAGTATTTACAATGACTTCTTTGGCTGGAGAACCTTCCAACATGGTTGAAATGGTTGAAAAACATAATTGGTAAATATTCAATCTCTTGGCGCCCTGAGAGAGTGCAAAACTTTCATTATCATATTATTTCTTCTTGGATGGAATTTGTTTTGTTCACTTGTTTCACTGTCATTTAAATAAAGCTCATCTTTGTTTTGGGTCTTTTTCCAATTTTGCATTATTTGCTCGGAGTCAGAACAGGAGGAGGTATTTAGCCTTTTGGATGATCATAGCTGAGCTACATCTTCAAACCTTTCTTTTGCTTTGGTTCCAAAATGCACACAAAAGATTGTGGAGATACTCGGCAAGTCAGGCTGCTTCTGTGGGAAGAGAAACAGTTCTATATTTTTAGAATATAGAACAATACAGCACAAGAATAGACCCTTCACCCCCAGAGTCTATGTTGAGTATGATGCCAAATTAAACTAAATCTCCTCTGCCTGTTCATGATCCATATCCCTCTATTCTCTGCATATCCATGAACCAGGTGCTCCTCAACTTGCAATGGGACTACGTTCCGACAAACCCATCATAAGTCGAAAAAGAATCCCACACCTACCATTTTTTAAACAATTAAATTTTCAATACCTTTATTCCACACTGAAAAAACCATTAACATACATAGCTGAAAGCATACTGGGCATGAAGAATGTTTGAAGCATTGAATTAAAATTAATTCCTGGATGATGAAGATGGTGGGGATGCGAAAGCAACAGGGTCATCATTTTCACTTGTTTGCATGATTGCTACAGAAACTGCGAGCGTGTTTGAGTTAGAGAGTATGCTGTATGATATTCTCGCACGATGCTGCTATTGCCCTGCATCGTGAGAGAGCAGCGTACCACATATCACAAGCGCAGGAACAGATTGGAACTCAAAATTGAAAGTACGGGTTTGAACCATCATAACCTCTTAAAATTGTAAGTCGGATCATCATAATTAGGGGAACACCTGTATCTGTATAAACATCTCTTAAATGATACTATCATGCTTCAACCACTACCCTTAGTGGTTGCCCATTCCAGGTACCCACTACTCTCTTAAAAAAAAATCTTGCCCCACAAATTTCCTTTAAACTTTCCTCTCTCACCTTAAATGCATTTCCTCTAATACTTGACATTTTTCCCCTTGGACAAAGATTCTGACTACTTACCCTAGCTATGCCCTGTATAATTTTATAAACTTCTATTAGCTTTCCTTTCAGAGAAAGCAACCCAAGGTTCCGATTTTATTTTAGATTTCTAGTATATGCTACATTTATTTTTGATTTTACACTGCCTTAGCTTCATGTTCTGTTATATTCTCGGAAGCCAAACAAACAGGTCCAAGTGTTCAATTATTCTAGCTTCCAGTTTGTCATTGAAATAATAGGTACATTGATGGTCATTTTCCAACCTTCTGTAGACTATTCCAACAGTTGGCGGGGAGGTAATGTAACCCCACTGACTGTAAAAGGAGGGAGAGAGAAAGCAGAGAATTATAGATCAGCTAGCTTATTATCAGTAGTGAATATGTGATAGTCCATCATAAAAGATGTAGTTGCAGAGCACTTGGAAAAACACTAAAGACCATAAGACACAGGAGTTGAATTAGGCTATTCGGCCCATTGACTCTTCCCTGCCATTTCAACATTGCTGATTTACTATATAGGTACACAATCCTTTATCTGGACATCTAAAATCCGGAAAGCTCCAAAAACCAGCAAGTGGGGAGGGAGATGGCAGCGCGAGTCGGACGGGCAAGGGGGAGAGACCAGCAGTGTGAGTTGGGCAGGCAAGAGACTGGCAGCGCGAGTCGGGTGGGGAGGGGGGTGGGGGGGAGACGGCAGCACAATTCGGGTGGGCTTAAATCTGCCTTTCTGAAATCTAGAAAAATCCGAAATTCAGAACACACTGTCTCCCAAGGGTTCCAGATAAAGGATTGTGTACCTGTATTTTTAAACCTCATTCTCCTGCCTTCTCCCAGTAACCCTTGATTCCAAGAACCTATCTACCTCCATCTTAAATATACCCATAACTTGGCATCCACTGTCATCTGTGGCAACAAATTCTACAGATTCACCAGCTTCTGGGTAAAGACATTCCTCCTCATCTCTGTCTAAAGGGACATATTTGTATACTGGGGCTGTCCCTCCTGGTTGCAGAGACCTCCAGCATGGGAAACATCCTCTCCACATTCACATTTCCAGCAATTACAGTTCTAAAGCCATCAAATGCTCTTCATATGCATAACCTTTCATTCCAGGTCATTCTTGTCAACTCTTCCAGGCCAACATATTGTTTTAGTTTAGACACAGTACAGTAACAGGCCATTTTGGCCCCTGTGTCTGTGCCACCCAATTAATCTACACCCCTAGTACATGCTCGTGGGCTGAAATGCTGTATGTCTAAATCAGTGGTTTTTAAACTCCCCCCACCCCTGCCCCTAAACTCTCGTTCTACCTTTAGTAATCCCTTTGCCATAAGTGTTCAGTGATTAGTAAGGGATTGCTTAAGGTGGTATGTGAGTGGAAAGAAAAAGGTTTGAAAACCACTGTTTTAATCGTACCTAATTGATTTGTTATGTGCAGTTTCGTAACTCCAAAGGAAATGGGCCAATGACAATTTTTCTCAAGCAAAATGTTTCAGTGACAATTGGGTCTAAAGCAGTGGTTCTCAACCTTCCCTTCCCTCTCACATTCCACGTTAAGCACAGATCACTTAGAGCATAGGATTGCTTAAGGTGGGATGTGAGTTTAGGAGACAGTTTGAAAACCACTGGTCAAAATTAAAAGGTTGGCCACCCCTGCTCTAGACCCTCTCCAATGCTAACACATCCCATCTTTGATAAGGAGTCTAAAACTGCTCCCGATTCTCCAAGTGAGGTTTGACCAATGCCTTATAAAGGGTCAGACAAAGTCAGCATAGATTTACAATGAGAAATCAGGCTTGGCCATCTGCTGGAAACTTGTATAGGTGAGGGAGAACAAGTAAATGAAGTGGATTGGACTTCCATATGGTCTCCAATAAGATACCACATAAGAGAATAGCATTGTGAAATGGGATTGAAAAGAGAAGTGGTCGGTAGATAGGAAATTACGGGTAAGAATAAAAGGGAATTCTAAGTGGCTGGTGGAGCATTGCAGAGATCAATACATGGACCCAACAATATGTATTGATTTTGGTGAGGGAATTAAATGTAATCCTTTTAGGTTTGCAGGTAATCAGAACCTGAGTGGGAGGTGGGTGCTCAGTGAGGCCGTAGTGTGAGCTTGGCTGGCACAGGTATGGCAGAAGCAAATGTGGAAAGGTGTGAGGCCATCTTCTTTGATGGCTAAACTAGGAAAGCAGATTATTATATCAATGGCAGTTGGTTGGGAAAGGAGGAGATGAAGCTTCTGCACCAATCACTGAAAGGAAACCTGCAGGGTGTCCAAGAAGAGCAGGGTGTTGATCTGTGCTTAACGTGGAATGTGAGAGGGAAGGGAAGGTTGAGAACCACTGCTTTAGACCCAATTGTCACTGAAACATTTTGCTTGAGAAAAATTGTCATTGGCCCATTTCCTTTGGAGTTACGAAACTGCACATAACAAATCAATTAGGTACGATTAAAACAGTGGTTTTCAAACCTTTTTCTTTCCACTCACATACCACCTTAAGCAATCCCTTACTAATCACTGAACACTTATGGCAAAGGGATTACTAAAGGTAGAACGAGAGTTTAGAGGCGGGGGGGGGAGTTTAAAAACCACTGATTTAGACATACAGCATTTCAGCCCACGAGCATGTACTAGGGGTGTAGATTAATTGGGTGGCACAGACACAGGGGCCAAAATTGCCTGTTACTGTACTGTGTCTAAACTAAAACAATATGTAGGGTGATCTCCCTCAATGGTGGCACTGATGCCAAAACATGATGTTGTGTTTCGAGAAGACGATAATGGAGCGAGTCAACTCCTGTCTCAGGAAGAACCTGAATCCACCAAGTTTGCCGATCGTCACAACATGCCAATGGAAGTTGCCATCTCAGGACCACTAGTATATGTTTCCTTTTGCATCTCTCGTTTTTGTATTCTCTGTGAATTTTAATTCCTCAGCTTTTACTCTCGCCGCTTTCCTATGAAGTACTGAGGGAGTGTGCAGTGTTGAAGATGCAGTGTTTTGGGTGATGTTAACCTGAGACCCATCTTCCTTTTCATGTGATTGGAATATATTTTAGGGCCCTCTCTTCAAGGACAACAATGCTGCTGTACCTCTTGTCCCAACTTGCATCACTACATTTTTTTAATCCCATTGCTGTTCCTGGGTATAAATTGGATGCTCTGTTTCCAAAGTAGCATCAGTGGCTGCAGATAATTGGTGGTAAGACAGTTAAGCGTGTCCTGAAGTTGTGAAAGACACTGCATGTATCCTGATGCCTTAATGCAGGTTTTTGGCCCAAACTGTAGACAATTCCTTATCTCTCACTCATGCTGTTGATCTGCTGAGTTCCTCCAGCTGATTGCTTTGCTCTAGATTGTGCTTCATTTGAATCGGGCATGGGTGCGTGGACATGCATGTTTGGACATGCATTCTCATGCAATAGTCGCAGTGAGCATCTACACAACTGTTTAAATACATCAAGTGTTGTTGAAGGAAAATTGCTGGATAAACTTAGGTCAGGTGGCATGTGGAAGGACATCATCTGCCATTCAGATTTTCATTCTAAGAAAAATATTCTGCACTAATTTACTTTAAAAAATAGCTGCTTCCTGATCACTACTTGGATTTGGAGCTCTGGATAGGCAAACATCAAAACTGAGCCCCTTTATTGCTGATCAACCAAATCCCTGTTTTGCCATATTATATTTTTGGGAGGGAGGGTTTTTATATCAATCATCTCAATTCAATATCTTAACTCCAGTTTTCATGTCTTTGTTTACCTCAGATCTCGGAATATGAATTTGGAAAGCTATCAGAAGCTGAAAGAGTTGAGTTCTTTAAGAGTGCGATCTTTGGAGAATGAATAGCCTTTGAGAAGCCACTGATTACCCACGGTGGGCAAGGTGCAGTGAAGTGCTTTAGTAAGCTTCTGATACCATTGCACTCTTCAACATTTGACATTTCAACATTGACATAGTGTTAAGTTTATCCTGAGACAATCAGATAAGAATGGAGCAGATCAGATGAACTCGAGCATCTGCTCCAATGGTATGGAGTTGGATGGGTTGCCATTATGTCTTTCTTTGTACACATTCATTATGTCTCTCCATTAGCCTGAGGTTGCACAGAACAACTATGATGATACATTGCCTCTTCCAGTTGATGGATTGCACTCAATTTTATTTTCCCTTGGGCAACAACCAAAATAAACATTTTTATTTAGGGGCAGAGATGCCCCTAAATTTTACCCCTCTAAAATTGAAAAACTCCATGCATATTTAAATCAGCGCTGGAACTGATCAGCAGTTCAAGCAACATTTGTGTGGAATAAAAGGATTACTCAGTTTTTGTCTTGACAGATGTGCATGATGAGCTGAACATTTCCTGTCTGCATCCTCCCATCTGTATTGAGATTTACAAGGACGATACAAATTTGTATGAATAATGTGGATCAGATTCAGTATTGACTTTTTAATGTATACATTTGAGCAACTCAAATTTGGCATGCCCAAAAAACGTTTTTATTTGCCCTGTGAAGTTACAAAATGGTGACAGATGTCATAAAGTCAGTCCACGTTTAAAAAAAGGAAAGATTATCCTTCCTGAGTTAACTGACTGTGGTTGCAGTAAAGTAGATTGTTATCTTCAGTTCCACACCTCACTATGTCTGCAGATTGTTTTCTGTGCTGTAGTGCTCTGTCGTTCTAAAAAATTCAACAAAACACTCAAGCGAAAATTCTTTCCTGAGATGAATGTGGAGGATGGAATGTGATGCTCCTCATTGAGGATATTTGACCTAATGTGTCTGTCTAGCTTTTTCTGTTTCTGTTTGAACTGGTAATGCTGATTAGTTTGAGATGAAGTGAGGGTGAAATGAAACTCAAACAGCAGCATAAATGAGGTGGCCAAAGAACCTGCTCTGTCTTATCGAACCTGCAATTTACCTGTTTTACGAGAATTATGTATTGCACCGTGATCTCCTGATTGTGGTGTCCTTGCCAGTTTTTATACTATGAAGTTCCATTGGAAAATTGTCCAGGAATTTCTTCCTCACTTGGCAATCAGTAAAACGATTCAGCTTCCTTTTAGTAGAACCACAAGCATAGACAGGGTGGAGGACCGGTGAACAGAATGAGCTTGTCGGGGGAAAGAGAGGAGCCAGTAGTGTTGGATTAAGTGCTGAGGTAAGGAGCCACTGGAGAAAATTGGTTCAGTGGGCTAGAGGAAGCGAGAGAAGGAGTTGATGGTGTCACATAGAGCCAGTCCCAATTATTTATGGTTGAAGCTCAGTCAAAAGAAAGGTTGATTATTTATGGAGGTAAAACCTTCCACAACTTTCCAGTAGGTCCAGAAGGCACAGCTTCAGAAGAACAAAAGGACCTCCCTTTAGAACAGAGATGAAGAGAAATTTCTTCAGAGGGTGGTAAATCTGTGGATTTCGTTGCCACAGACAGCTGTGGCGGCCAAGGCATTGGGTATATTTGAAGTGGCTTTTGATAGGTTCTTGATTAGTCAGGATGTCGAAAGTTATGGGAAGAAGGCAGCAGAATGAAGTTGAGAGCAAAAACATACATCAGCCATGATTTGAATGGCAGAGCAGACTTGATGGGCCTAATGGCTCTTAAAAGAGCTGGGCATTCAGAGGTAGCTGCCATTGGACTGTTTGGTAAGCGTGGTCACTATTACTTCACGACAGGAGGAACTCGACATTCCTCACTGTGCTGCATTCAACGTTATCTCCTACCAAAAGCAGAAACAATTATGTCCTTTAAGGGACCTGGAGATAACAGTATTGCACTTTTATGAGATGTATGAAGATGGGATTTAGTTGAATATTTGTATTAGAAGGAACAGTTTCTGCATGCCTCTGTTTCCATGGTAGTCAGAGTATGGAACTTAATTCACCACAGATTCAAGTGCACAATGATGAACAGCTTTGGTCGTCATCTGTAAATTGGGCATGTAATTCATAATGCTTCCTGTCAGGCAGGAATTTAGTTAATGGAGATGGATGATCAACAGTGTGCAGAATAAAAATGGCTATGGGTTATTGGTATTATGGGAATATTGTACCTGAGACCGATTTGCAGATAATATTGGACTAAAATCTTCCTGTCTTGATCTGGGGAAGTAAAAATATATGTACTGTTCTGCCCTTTGTTCCTGTGTACAGTATGTAATGGAGGGCAGGAGCAGGCAGCGGGAATTTCTATGAGCCCCAATGAGCATTTTGTTCAAGTGGTTAATCAGTAAACACTAAAGAACAAAGCTTTGACATGTTCCAGTCATGGACCATTAGATAAACATAGGATCACTTCACTTCTGCCACAAGGTAAACTTCGATATGTAAAATAAGTTGGTGTAACATGAATCCATTTTATGACCTCAAGAAATCTTAAAATGCTTTCCATACATTGAAGTATTTTTTAAAATACGGTGACTCTTGCTATCTTTGAAATGTGGAGGTCACACTGTGGATAGCGAAGTCTTTAAACAACAATAAGTGACCAGATTATCTGCTTTAATATTGGCCGAGGGATAAATATTGGAGAACTTTTCTGCTTTCGGATGGATTTGTTACGCCTACCCAAGGGTGCAATTTCTTTTCAACAGCTCATGTAGACAGCTGTGCCTCTGACAGTGCAGTAGTGCACCAGTGGAGCTGGCTAAGGTTTTTACTTCAGTCTCTGGAGTGAGACTCAAAGCCCCTGCCTCAGGAGAGAAGATGCTGCTGACCTCAGCCCCTCATTCTGTAATACTTGACTTTGTGCACACGATTCTGCTATCCCAGATTAAAGCCTTTCAATCTGATTTTCTTGGGCTTCCTTGGCTGATCTGAAGAGTGAAACAAGCAAAAGCAGGATAATTGTTAGCTTTGCTGCAACTTTTACTTTAGATATGCTTTCAAAGAGGCAAGCAATTCAATGAAAGACACAGCTTTATTCATAGAGCATCAAGCAAATGATCAAATCGAGGATGCCAGTATGGTTCCACATTTATAAATGAAGAGAACAAACAGCTTTCATGGTTAGAATTTTGAACAGTTGATACATCTCAAAATCAGTTCATTAACCCCACTAAATCTTTAAACATAAGTAAAACATGAAAATCTGTAGACACTGGTTGAAGTAAAAGAAAACAATGCTGGAGAAACTCAGCAGGCCAACAGTGTCCTTTATGTAGCAAAAGTAAAAATACACAACCAATGTTTCGGGCTTGAGCCCTTCATTGTCGGCAGGTCAAACAAAAGAGTGGGGGCAGAGGGGTGGTCACGAAGGCTGGAGGTACTAGGTGGAGAAGGGAGGGAGGGAACAGCAGCAAGCAAGAGGAGGGATGGCTGGGTAAAGAGAGAAGGAAGGGGAGAGAGAACAAGATTTTTGCTATCCCTCCGCTTAACTTGCTGCCTCCTCCCTCCCTTCGGTGATGTATTTTTACCTTTGCTATATAAAGAACATTGTTTGATCTGCAGAGTTTTTTTTTTCCAGAATTATGCTTTTATTTCTTTAAACATACATGTTTATTGCATGCCAAATATTTACGCTAGTGCTCAATTCGAATGTTTCCTCTCCTGTCTTCATATAATTTCTTTCATGTGCTAATATTTCTTTCTCCCTATTTGCATGCATACAGTTTCTCTGTGAATGCTCTCATTGACTTGATAGGAAAGGTAATTCCACATTCTCTCAACTCTGCAGTGGTAAATTTCTCCGGAGTTCATTATTAGGTTTACATCTTTAATGACGCCCAAGAATGGCAACATTTTTGTAACACAGTAGAGGTGCAATTGCACTGGAAAGTGTGAGGATGTAACCAAGAAAAGAAATATGTAGCTAGGAGGAAAGTGGAAGAGGCTGCTATTTTGGAACAGGAGATCAAGGGGAACCTTTGTTGATGTGTAAAATGATGAAACCAAGTGAACAAAAACAAACTTTTCCTGAACAAAGGAATCTGAAATCGAGAGCTGTAGATTTGAAAGTAATTAGTAGGACAGAGCAGAGTGGAGGAAAATATTTCCACCCAGAAGGTAGCTGTAGTCTGAATCTTATTACATGAAAGGGCTTCAGAGGCTGAACCTCCACATTTAACCAGTACTTGGACACATGCTTGTAGAGGTGTGGCCTTCGGAGCTCTCAACCTGGTGCTGGGATTAGAAAGAAGAGCTGTTTCACATCTAGCACAAGCAGAACCAGCCAAATGGCATCCATTGTTACAAATGTACAACTTAGTCCCTTCCAAATTCAGGTTGAGGGACAAGAGCGGCAAAACCATGGAGAGAACCGCCATCAGGAAGTTGCCCTCCAAGCCACACCTCCGTCCTTACTTCACCATTGCTGGGTCAAAATCCTGAAATTTTCCTTCCCAATAGTATTGTGAGTATACACTGCACCTCAAAGACTGATATGATTCAAGAAGGCAGCTTACAAAGGGCAATTAGGGGGAGGGCAATTAAATGGTGGTTCAAGACCACGTCCCTTGAATCAATAAAAGAAATGTTTATGATTCTACAATCAACGCATGGCTTCAAAAGTTCTCAATCATTTTCGGTTTGTTATATTGAATTAGGAATGTACGCATTTAATAAACCAGAGGAGAGCACACCCAACCACAGGGCTGCAGTACCTGCAGCAGAGTTCTGGAAATGTTTCTCGTTGATGTACTCTATGATGGTTGTCACGGCTGCCATTGTCTCCTCGCAGCAGGGCTGGATCTGTTCATCAGGGAGCAGGAACTGATATGTCCCATTGTCACGGAGTTCGAACGTGTAGGAAAAGTTGATCCCAAGATCACCTGCCCAGTCACGAGATGAACCAGAGGAGTAATCTAAAAGAAGCATTTCACTGTTGAGTTTTTTAAAATTTCAGTTTCTGTAGAAAGTCACTTCCAATCCTGCCACATTGTGAAAGGAGGATCAATGTTCAATGCCATTGAAACGCCTATCTGCCTGAAGCAAGATCTTCAAGTGTGCACAGAAGTGGGTCCTGAATCTTTAATGCTGTACAGGATTATCTCAAACAAGTATGTTTGAAAGTTTTGGAATAACCTTTGACCAAATGGAAGTAATCGGCTGGAGTAGCCTCATACCCAAACAGGGGGGTCCTAACCGATTTCATATCCATCCAAATCCTGGGAGTTGCTACTGATGAACAATTCAGCTGGACCAGTCACAAAATACCACTACTACAAGAATAAGCTTAGTATCCTGCAAGGAGGCATTCATCTCCTGATACCAAGAGCCTTTGCATCATCCCCTGGTCACAAGGCAGGAGCATGATGGGAAGCTCTTCCATGTGCCTGGGTGAGTCTGATCTGTCTCAGGACAAAGCTTTGGTTATAGGGAGAAACTGGGTCTTTATTCCATTAAAGAAATGAATAAAAAAGGTCCATCTCTTGTGCACACTCAAGTCACTTATTGTTCCATTGGCAACTGTCTTCAGCTATATAGACTCCAAACTCAAAAGTGGTCCTCCATTAAATTAGGTAACTCCTTAATACCTACCTATTGAATGGTCATGAGCTTCAGTCTCAAGTTTAGTCCAATAATCGTTCCTGTGAACCACAGGGTGTTGTTTAAAACTATAAGGGGAAACTAGACTTTGTGGTGAAGGAGATATTAGGAGAGGCAAATGAAATTTCATTCTGGGAAGAGTTTTAATGAGGTCGTTAACACAGGAGAGATCGAAAATAGACTCATACAGCACAGAACAGGTTCTTCAACTCAACTTGCCCATGCTGACCATGTTGCCATTGTGGGCTAATCCCATTTACTTGCATGAGATCCATATCCTTTTAAACCCTCTTCATATATCTACCCAAACCTCTCGAATGTTGTAATTGTAATCTATCGCTTTCTATGGCAGCTCATTCCAGAGCTACCCTCTGAATGGAAAAAATTAACTCAGCTCCTTCTTAAATCTCTGCCCTCTCACCTTAAATCTATGGCTTCTGGTTCTAGAATCATTTACCCTGGAGTTGAAGGGGGGGGGGGGAAAGAAGATTGAGCATTCACTATATCCATGCCCCTCATGATTTTACCTCTCAGCTTACTCCGCTCTAATGGAATAAAGACCCAGTTTCTCCCTATAACCAAAGCCCTCCAGTCCCAGCAATAGTCTAGTGAAGAAATGGGCTGAGAGGTTCTTATAAGGAGAAAAAATGGGAGCAAAGGAATAACTGTAATGCCTAACTCCTGGATCATCTAGTTCAAATGTCAGTTCTGCTGTCCTGAAGCAAAAAAGGAGATAGTGGAAGCACCCAACAGACAGTCAATGACCCTGGAGAGAAACAGAAGTTCTTTTGTCTCATTTAGGGCTACTGACTGACACCATAACCTTTCTTTTTGCCTTTTGAAAGTATTTACTGCATCTGAGCTCCCCCCCCCCCCCCCCCCCCCCATTTGGGTATGAGGCTACTCCAGCCGATTACTTCCATTTGGTCAAAGGTTATTCCAAAAATGCTCGCCTGCATTTTAGCTCACAATGCTGAGTGACCTGCAGATAATCTGGAAGAGATGTCCAGGAGGCCTCATTACCTTGCTTATTTTTTTGTCAGGCCCTGTCAGTGTTTCCTTATCAGGTACATGCCTTCCGCTGCCTGACAATTCAAGCATGTTCAAATTAGCATTTTATTTACTTTCACTTCTTTGACCTATCGATTTTATTGGATATATTTGCAGTGATGATCCAAAAATTCCATGCAGGAGGACGGTCTTGAACTTCCATTATCTTATAATCTTCCAACCCTGTCCATTTTGCCCAAACCTGGCCAGATTTGTCATTGATTGAGCATCATATTAGACTACAATTTTCTGCTCTTTACCATGTTGTTGGGGTCACAATACCTAATACATTATAATATTTATGATAGCACAGAGTCCAACATCAGAGAAACAAGGCCTGCAGCTCAACAAATCCACACCAACCATCAAACACTAATCCTACATTGATCCTGTTAATTTCCTTACATACCTCCCCCACCCTGCCCTGAAGGTTCTACCACTCACCTGCACACCAGTGAAGGGTAAAATGCAATTGTAGGGGAGCTTGGATGATGAGGGGAATTCAGGCTCTGATCAAGAGCAAGAAGGAGACAAAGGCCAGGTATAAGCAACTGGGATCAAGCATAGACATGGAGGTGTTTTGAGAGCTGAGGAAAAAGCTAAAAATAGAAATCAGGAGGGCAAAAATGGGGGGGGGGGGGTGCGTATAGTAAATGGCTGGCAGATAACATAGGATAATCCTGAGACCTAAAGGGAACAGGGGTAACCAGAGGAAAAAATGAGACCCCTTGGAAATGCGGTCAACTCTGGAACCGCAGGAGAGAAGCAGGGTCCTCGATGAGTCCTTCTCTCCTTTTACTGTGGGGAAAGACATGAGGATTGGAGAACTTGGGGCAGCCATTATGAACAGTCAGTATTACAGTTGAGGAGGTGCTGAAGGACCTGATGCATATGAAGTTACACAAATCTGTGCCTGAACAGTATATCTGAGGACACTGTGGGAAGCTAGAGAGGAAATTACTGGTGCCCTAGCTGAGATTCGTGAGTCATCATTAAGTATAGGTGAGGTGTTGGAAGGCTGGAGGGTGTCAAATGTTGTGCCTTAATTCAAAAAAGGGCTGCAGGGAAAAGATTGGGAACTACAGACCAACATCTGTGGTTGGTGGGTTACTGGAGAAGATTCAGCTGGAGGAGATAAACAGGCACTTGGATGACAAGGTCTAATTTGTGATGGTCAGCATGGTTTTGTAAGTGGGAGATCATGTCTCACAAATCTTGAGGTTTTTTTTTGAAGATGTGACTAAGAAGGTTGACGAGGGCAGTGGTGTAGAGGTATATATGGATTTCAGCAAAACATTGAATAAGGTTCCACATGGTCGGATACTCTGGAGGGTTAGATGACATGGAATCCAAGGTGAGATAGCTGAATGGATAGAAAATTGGTTTCATGATAGAATGGCAGTGGATGATGGGAGGTCTGTGACTAGTGGTGTTCCTCAGGGATTGGTGCTACACCCATTGCTGTTTTTCATCCATATCAATGATTCAGATGAAATAGTACCTGGCGCAATTGGTAAGTTTGTGGACGACACTAAAATGTCTGGTGTGGCAGACAGTGAAGATATTTGCGAAAGATTTCAGCAGGATCTTGATCAGTTGGGCAGGTGGGCAAAGGAACAATTGAGGGAATTTAATACCATACAGAGAAATGTGAGGTGTTCCATTTGGGAAATCTAACATGGGTAGGACCTATGCAGTGAATGGTAGGGATCTGGGGAGTGATGTGGAGGGATCTATGAGTAAAGGTACATAGTAGGTTGAAACTAGCATCACAATGGTCGCAAAGATTTATGGCACATTGGCCTTCATCATTAAAAATATTGTTTGGGAGGTCATGCTGAAGTTGTATAAAATGTTGATGAAGGCCCCATTTGGAGTATTATGTACAGTTTCTGTTATATTGCTATCAGGAAGATGTCACGCTGGAGGGGATACAGATAATATTTACAAGGATGTTGCCAGGACTCGGGGAACTAAAGTAAAGGAGAGGTTGAACAGGCTGGGTCTTTTTTCCCTGGAGCTCTGATTAGAGGTGTACAAAATCAGTAGGGGAATAGATCGGATGAAGTGTTGTCCAGAGTAGGGAAATTGGTATCACAGAACATCAGTTTAGGGTGAAGGGAGAGATATATAACAGGATCCTGGGGGAGATATCGTTTTTGAACAGGGTGTATGGAATAGGCTGCCAGAGGTGGTTGACGCAGGTACTATTGCAACGTTTAAGAAACATTTGGAGAGACATATGGGTATAATAAGTTTAGAGGGATATGGAGCAAATGCAGACAGGTGGGATTAGTGTGGGTGGGACATTTTGGTCGGTGTGAGCAAGATGTGCCCTTTTCCATGGTATGTGACTGGTGATCAATTAACCAACCAGCCCGCCCTGCCAATTGATTAAAAAAAAATTCTACCAATAAGTGCAATTGTATCCAGTTCTAACACGACTTCTCAATTAAGGGCACTCTTGATTAATGGTCTCCAATCTGCATTTTTTTTTCCACAGAGCTATTTGTTAAGGCACTCATTTCTAATTGTACCAGTCATTTTGTTGGAAACCATTCACAATTGAAAACAATAGTCTATTTGCTCATATTTTTCCAATCTGAATGAAAAGTCATCAACCTAAAATATTAATTGTTTCCTGCTCAACTTATGCTGTGCGTTTCCAGCAAATGACCATATCTGTGCCAGGTGCGAAGAGGTGGGGTTCCTTAGGGGCCGAGTTGATGAACTGGAGCTCCAGCTTGATGACCTTAGGCTCGCAAGAGAGAGTGAGGAGGTAAGTGACAGGACCTTAAATCTTCCCACAGGACATACCTGCAGGGGATGTAACGAGACACAAGTATTAAAGAATAAAATTAAAGAAATGGAGTTGCAGCTTGATGATCTGAGGCTTAACAGGGAGAGTGAAGAATTTATAGATACAACGCTCAGGGAAGTGCTTACCCCTGGATTGGGGGGGTCAGGTAAGTGGACTACTGTCAGAGGAGGGGGGAAAGTTGCTAGCTCTGTGGTGAGCACCCTGGTGGCTACTACTCTTAGCAACAAATATAGTGTATTGGATGTAGTTGGGGAAGATAACCTGCCAGAGGTTGCACCAAGGGAACCGGTGGTGCGGAAAGGAAGGAAGGGGAACAAGGTGGTCATTGGGGACTCCATCATCAGGGGAACAGACAAAAGATTCTACGAACCTGACAAGTGTTCCCGTATAGTGTGTTGCCTCCCAGGAGCCAGGGTGCGAGACGTCTCGGATAGGGTTCAGAGTATCCTGGGGGAGGTGAACGGCCAGAAGTCCTGATACACGTGGGTACAAATGACGTGGATAAGATGAAGGAGGGGATCCTGAAGAGGGACTACCGTGAGCTCGGAAGGAGGTTAAGAAGCAGGACCTCCAGGATTGTAATCTCAGGGCTGCTACCTGTGCTGAGCGTGGGTGGGGGCAAAAATAATAAAATCAGGAGGTTAAATGTGTGGCTGAAGGAATGGTGCAGAGTGCAGGGATTCAGGTTCATTGACCATTGGGACCTCTTCTGGGGAAGACAAGACCTCTACAGGAGGGATGGTTTACACCTGAATGCAACAGGGGCCAATATACTGGCAGTTAGGTTTAATAATGCTGTCGGATTTGATCTAAACTAATTTGGCAGGGGGAAGGGAACAGGACTGATAGGGAAGCAGATAGGAGAGTGAATATAGGGGTGGTTCCATTAGACGGTGAAACAATAAGGAAAAAGGGAACTAAAAGTGATAGGCGAGTAGGGGCAAGTGCATCGAGAACAAAGGTGGAGGGAGAAAGGAGATATGGTATCAAGGTATTGTGTATGAATGCACGGAGTGTAAGGAATAAAATGGATGAGCTTGAGGCGCAAATGGCAATGGGAGGTTATGACATTGTTGGAGTAACGGAGACATGGCTGCGGGAAGGGCAGGATTGGGAAATAAATGTTCCCGGGTACACGTCCTATAGAAAAGACAGAAAGTTAGGAAGAGGAGGTGGGGTAGCTCTGTTGGTAAGAAATGAAATTCAGGCGTTTGAAAGGAAAGACATTGAAACAGGTGGGGTAGAGTCTGTTTGGATAGAATTAAGAAATTGCAAAGGCATGAGGACCATAATGGGGGTCATTTACAGGCCTCCGAAAAGTAGCTCAGATATCGGTAGAAGTATAAATCAGGAATTAAGAGTGGCATGTCAAAGTGGTAGCAATACGGTAGTTATGGGGGACTTCAACATGAAGGTGGACTGGGATAATCAGACGGGGGCAGGAACACAAGAGAGTGAGTTTATTGAATGTCTACGAGATACTTTCTTGGAGCAGCTAGTGGAGAAACCTACCAGGGGGAAGTCAATTCTGGACTTGGTGCTGTGCAGCGACACAGAGTTAATAAGTGACCTCGATGTAGGGGAGCCATTAGGGAATAGTGACCATGGTATGGTTACTTTTGAGTTGCAATTAGAAAGGGAAAAAGAAAGGAAGTCGGAAGCGTCTGTACTGCAGTTAAATAAAGGGGATTATGCAGCTATGAGGGAAGAGCTAGCCAAAATAAAATGGAAAGATACACTAGCTGGGAGGACAACTGGGGAAAAATGGCAGGTATTTTTGGACATTTTTCACAGGATTCAGGACAAATTTATTCCAAAGTGGAGGAAAGGCTCTAGGAGATGCAAATGGCAGCCGTGGCTAACTAATGAAATCAAGTGCAATATCAAATCCAAAGGGATAAGATAGCGAAGCGGAGTGGGAAGTTAGAGGATTGGGAAACCTTCAAAGAGCATCAGAGGATAACTAAGAAAGTCATAAGAGAGGGGAAAATGAAGTACGAGAGGAAATTAGCAAATAATATAATGGAGGATAGCAAAAGCTTTTAAATATGTGAAGAGGAAGAAATTGGTTCGGTCTAAAATTGGTCCATTAAGAATGGAAAAGGGTGGAATTATTACTGGAAACAAGGAGATGGCTGAGGAATTTAACAAATGCTTTGCAACTGTCTTCACCAAGGAGGATATAGGTTATGGTCAGTTAGGGGGTAGTGGTCATGCGGTATCAAGAGTCTTGGGGAACTTTCCTGGGGAAGTATGGGATCTAATGGATATCCGGATCCAGAAGCAGGAGGTTGTGAGTAAATTGTTGGGACTGAGGGCTGATAAATCCCCAGGGCCTGATGGGCTGCATCCCAGGGTGCTTAAAGAAGTTGCTATGGAAATTGTGGAGGCAGTGGTCGACATTTTCCAAAGTTCCATAGATTCGGGGGAGGTCCCTGAGGATTGGAGAGTGGCTGATGTGGTGCCGATTTTTAAGAAGGGAGGGAGGGAGAAAACGGGAAATTATAGACTGGTCAGCCTGACGTCAGTGTGGGGAAGATATTGGAATCTATCATAAAAGGAGTAATAGCAGAACACTTAGGCAGAAATAATAGTATAAGGGCTAGTCAGCATGGATTCCTTAAGGGTAAGTCATGCTTGACTAACCTGGAATTTTTCGAGGATGTGACAAAGAGGGTGGACTTGGGAGAGCCAGTGGATGTGGTGTATTTGGACTTCCAGAAGGCCTTTGATAAGGTACCGCACGGGAGACTAGTGGGCAAGATCAGGGAGCATGATATTGGAGGTTAGGTGGTGACATGGATAGGAAATTGGTTAAGAAATAGGAAACAAAGGGTTGGAGTAAGCGGGTCTTTTTCGGGATGGCAGGATGTGATGAGTGGAGTGCCGCAGGGATCGGTATTGGGTCCTCAGTTGTTTGTAATTTATGTAAATGATTTGGATGAGGGGATTATTAATAATATGAGCAAATTTGCAGATGACACTAAACTGGGTGGCGGTGTGGGGTGTGAGTAGGATGTCAGGAAAATGCAGAGGGACTTGGACAGGTTGGGGGAGTGGGCTGCTGAATGGAAGATGATGTTCAATGTGAGCAAATGTGAGGTTATCCATTTTGGGGGCAATAATTGGAAAGCTGAGTATTATTTAAATGGAGACAAGCTGGGGAGTGGGGAGGTGCAAATGGATCTGGGTGTACTTGTTCACCGGTCACTGAAGGCTAACATGCAGGTTCAGAAAGCTGTGAAGAAGGCAAATGGCATGTTGGCTTTCATAAAGAGGGGATTGGAGTATAGGAACAGAGACACCCTTCTGCAGTTGTACAGGGCCATGGTGAGACCCCACCTGGAGTATTGCGTCCAGGTTTGGTCTTCAATTTTGAGGAAGGACATACTAGCTATAGAGGATGTGCAGCACAGATTTACAAGGTTAGTTCCAGGGATGGCGGGGTTGACATATGCTGAAAGGCTAGAAAAACTGGACTTGTATCCGATGGAGTTTAGAAGTATGAGGGGGGACATGATTGAGGTATACAAAATTATCAGGGGGATAGACAGGGTGAAGTCGGATTACTTGTTCCCAATGATGGGGGAGACGAGGACTAGAGGGCATAGTTTAAGAACAGAGGGTAGGCCCTTTAGGATGGAGATGAGAAAACATTTTTTTACCCAGAGAAGTTTGTATCTGTGGAATGCCCTGCCACAGAGGGTGGTAGAGGCAGATTCGCTGATTATGTTCAAAAGAGAGTTAGATAAGACTCTAATGGACAAAGGAGTTAAGGGTTATGGGGATAAGGCTGGAAAGGGGTACTGATAGTAGTGATCAGCAATGATCTGTAAAATGGCGGTGCTGGCTCGACAGGCCGAAGGGCCTACTCCAGCTCCTATTGTCTATTGTCTATTGTTTTCTGTTTTTATTTCAGATTTCTGGATCTAGAGATATTTTGACTTGCATTTGGAAGATCCAGCTCTGAGCTCATCAAGGTGAGACCTCTTTGGGGCCATTGGGATAAATCTGAGTAAAGTAGTAGTGTAAATGGTGCAACCTACAGAGAATCCATGAGGAAGGCCCCACTTTGAACTTGGTCCCGTGTTCCTGCTCCAAAGCAGTGGCTGCCTTTTCTCCAACCTGTACCTGTAAAATAACAGAGCAGTTATTCTCTGGAGGCTGTGCAAAATGTCAAATGTATGTCATGTTATTGTCCGAAGGGGGGTTCAAATTAGCAATGCTAATTGTGTAATAAACCTTATCCTTTTACTGTCTCTTTGGGTGTGAGACATTTGTCTTATTTTTCAGAGACCCCTCTCTCTTGCATGCAATCTGCAGTGCACACAGCACTTTTCTCCCAAATTGCCACCCTCTTTTACTGGGGGCTGCTGGGTTACCGGCTGTGAGTTCCAAAAGTAGTTGAGGGAATTTCAGCCCATATGTAATATGAGTGTGGTGGGCAAGCGTAGAATCTCAATGTTATGAGCGGAGCTGTGGTCAAGTAGTGGGAGGTGCTGAGAGTGAACGTGACCAGAAGAGGGAGGGAAAGCAACAAAGAGTCTGTTAAGTACCACAGTCCCAGCAATCTAGGATTAATGCATGCTTGGGATAATGACAACATTTATTGATATGTACACAAGTTGAATGTAAATGTGCACCAAAATTCTTATTGCTGCAGCCTAACAGGTAATTTTGTTGTAAAAAAAAACCTCCAATAGTAAATATTAAGTAGCCATACGGAAAGATAATACAAAAGATGGATAATCAATATTTGCAGTTATAGTAGTCTGGAGGAAAAAGTGTTTTTTCAATACTGTTCAGACAGGTTTTTTTGTGGTGTTGGAGTAGGTTATGGTTAGTGTTACTCGGGGAGGTTCAAGAGTATGATAGCTCTTGGAAAAGACTGCAGGCCGAAAATCGCAGTGGGAAGAGGTTGTGACCAGGGTGATGGGGGTCCTTTATGATGTTGGCTGTCTTCTTGAGACAGCGCCTTACATAGATGTCTTCAATAGATTGAGAGCTTCACTCCAGCATAGGGAATGTTGGAAAAGATATTCCTAGTAGAACATGTTGCATATCTGTGCCACTTGCCATGGCTGCAGGATATCCCAAAGTACTTGAACTTGACATTTCACTCACTGCAGTAGGCAATTTGTGCAGAGTAAAGTTTCAGCAAGCAATAATCAGATGCAAGCCATGGGACATTCTTTTAGAAGGACTTGCAGAGAGACAGTCTGTGCCAGTCCACAGATGTTCTTTAGAGGAAACTGGAATCTTCCTGAGAGCCAGTAAGGAGGCGAGGCAGCAACAATGCTGTGTTCCCTCCAACTTCAGTCGGTTGATTTAATGCTCAGTCTTCTCCCAAGGGTAAATTATTCTAGAACTAGAGAGCATTGGGTTAATTTGAAAGTGGAGGGATGTAAAGAACATTTCTTTTCTACTCAAGGATGGTCTATGCCTGGAATGAGCTGCCAGAAGAAAATGTAGAAGTGTGTACAATTACAATGTTCGAAGGACATCAATAAGTATGGTTTAGAAAGATATAGACTAAAAGCAGGCAAGTGGGGCCTGCTCTGTTGGCATGGGCAAGTTGAGTCGAAGGGCCTGTTTCATGCTGTTTGACCTGAGATGGTGTGATGTCTACTTAAAGGTCTGGTGCTGCAAGGCTCCCTGTATCCCAGCCATTTCTACACCTCATCTACGGAACTTTGAGAATTATTGCTTCAGATCCTACTGTAGGTGGTAATGTCTCACCATTTCATCGTGGTTGCCAATGGTGGAATTCGTGTATCCATATGGGGTCAGGATCAGCTGACCGTAAGAGTGAATGGTCAGGTAGCACAGGATGTCAGGTTCATGGCGACGGAGAAAGCTCGCAACTGCCTGACTCTCGGGCTCAGACTCCGGGGCTGCACCACAGTAAATATTTGAGCAGCAGTCTCTTGAAGCCCCAATGCCTTTGGTGAGAGAGGAAGACCACAGTATTAGTCATGGCAAGGAGTGAGCAATAGGACCGCTTTCCAAGACCCACACACCTCTGAACTCTGCCCTCAGCTTGATCAGTGCAACAAGCAGGAAAGTTTACAACATTCTTCCTACTGCCATTGACTGCACCCCCAGGCAAAGTGAGAAGCATAGACGATGAAAAATAAAAGCAGAAGTAGGCCATTCATTTGATCAGAGCTCATCTTTTACCTTAGTTCCTGTACTATCCCACATCCTTTGATTTTTCCCTTATTCTGAACTCTCATTCTCTGACTTGGATATGCACATGATTGAGTTTCCACACAAGTCCTCTTGTGGAGTGGACTCACTAACTTTCTGTTCTCATCTCTGTCCTAAACCCCTTATTTTGAGATCCACTCAAGGCACACATTTACCCTCAGCACCATTAGAATTGATGTGTGCCTTTCAGTGAGATTCTCTTGTCATTTAAACTCTAGAGAGCATGCACCCTGTCTCTTGATCTTTCCTTGCACAACAATCCTCTCATCTGCTGAACCTGCACTGCTCCCTAACATGGGTAGATTCATTCTAAACCAGGGAGATGGATCTGTTCGCAATAATTCAGCTATAGTCTCACTATATAACCACAATAACATCATGGTCTTCTCATCCTCCTCCCCCCCCCCCCCCATCTCAGTGCAATATAGTTATGTCAAATAAAAGAAAAAAATGTTCAGGATTGCACAGAGGGATGTTGTCCAACTCACATGTTCAAGCAGAGTTCTTTAATACAATTCAGAGGAGCTTTTCACAGGTCCAGAGGCTCAGGAAGCACAAGATTACAAAATTAAACCTAATGTTTGACTATACAGGCACCAAATTTGTAAAAACGTAATGTGTAATTTTTTTCAAAAATAATACAGCTTTGAATTTCTGCATTCCATCTTTCCATACCCAAATGCGTATCTGATTCCAAGTAACAACAATACATTTCCTTGCCACCGCTAATGCGACTTTAACAAATTCCAATTGATATATTGAAAATTTTAGTTTAGGTCTTATCCCTTCAATATTTCACAATAAAAATAAATCTGGATTTTTCAGAAATACAACACCTGTAACTTGTTCCAAAAAGGTCCCTAAATCTACCTAAAAAGGTCTTACCTTGGGACAAGACCAAGTTGAATGCAAAAAAGTTCCAGCATCTTCACCGCACCTAAAACATTGATCTGGTCATCTGATTTCAATCTATTCAATTTTTGTGGGTAAGTCATACAATCTCTGCAAAGATCTGCTCATCTTTGCTTGTCAATTGCAATATTCAAATCTAGTTTCCCCTTTGGTCAAGGTTTATGAACTCCATTTTTAGGAGTTCCTATTTGTAATAAAGCGTATATTATAGAAGTAAACTTCTGAACAATTCCTCTCCTCATAAGAATTTCTACTTCACTGCAACCAGACAACAACATGGTTGTTCCTAGCTTGTCCCTTAAATATGCTCTCAATTGAAAATAACAAAAAAAGATTATTTTGGGTTATTCCATATTTATTTCTCAATTGTTCAAATTTCATTAGTTGACCCCTTTCATAACAATCTTCAACATTTATGATCCCCTTATGAAACCTTTCTTTTCCAATCTTTTTATTATTATTATAATTTATAAACACATACAGTTCAAAGAGATATGAAAAATACATAGCAAATAACGAATTAATACAGAGATATTAAACAATAATATTGCAGAATAAAAATATATCATAAAAATTTTTTTAGATCAGTTTAGAGTATGAACTATCTCTAAAAAAAATTGATATAATTAATAAAAATATATAAAAAAAGAGAGAAAAAAACCCCAAAAAGGAAGAAAAAACAAATCTGAATTAAAAACTTTAAAAAAAACCTACCGATGTAGCTAAATCACGCCAATCACTCCGATCTCATCTAACAGCCCAATTATCATACATAATCATAAAAAGAAAACAGAGCCAGATCAACTCACCACAAATGAAAATATTGAATAAATGGTCGCCAGGTTAACTCAAACTTAGAAGGGGATTCATAGACAGAGTTTCTAATTTTCTCTAAATTTAAACATAGTATAGTTTGGGTAAACCATTGGAAAACAGTGGGAGGATTAACCTCTTTCCAATTCAATAGTATAGATCTTCTAGCCATTAGTGTAAGAAAAGCAATCATACGATCCGCAGGAAGAGATAAATAAGTCAAATCTATCATAGGTAATCCAAAAATTGCAGTAATGGGATGTGGTTGTAAATCAATATTCAAAACGGTAGATATAATGGAAAAAATTTCCTTCCAATAATTCTGTAAAGAGGGACAGGACCAAAATATATGTGTAAGGGAAGCTATTTCCAATTGACATTTATCACATATAGGATCGATATGAAAATAAAAGCGATTATGAAGCCTAATGTCTAAAAATTGATTATCTTTTAAAAAAGGTTTAAGATAATTTTAAGTCAAAGGCATTTTAGGCGATACATGTCCTCTTGCACCAATTTCGTCATTTATTTTATTCTAGATATTAATCAGGTGCTTCAACAATGTGTTTCTTTTACACCAACCATCAATTTTGCATCCTATTTGTATATGAATTCTTCTGCTTTTCTCTCTCCTATTGTATTCAGTTCTATTTTAACCCATGCCAGTTTTTCTTCTCTTTCAAAAAAAGTAAGAAATTTCATTTGAGCCGCTCAGTAGTAGTTTTAGAAATTAGGAAGCTGTAAGCCTCCTAATTCATATTTCCATGTCAACTTTTTTTTTTAGAGAGACTTGATATTTTTCCTTTCCAGAGGGATTTCCTTACATATTTGTTCAATTCTTGAAAAATTTTTGAGGTATTAAAATAGATAATGTTTGAAAAAGATATTGTATTCTTGGAAAAATGTTCATCTTACTACAATTAACCCTTCCACTAAAAGTATAAGTAAATTGATCCATTTAAAAAATCTTCCTCAACCTTTTTGAGTAATGATAAATAATTCAATTTATATAAGTTCTTCAGATTATTATCTGTACGACCCCCTAAATATTTAATATAATCTTTTGGCCATTTAAATTGGTATCCCTTAGGCATTGACTATAGTCCCCTTCCATTAATGGCATAAAATTTCACTTTTATCTCAATTTATTTTATAACCTGTAAATTTTTCATATGCTTCCTATTTAACATATACTTTTCATAATGTAGTCTCAGGTTCAAGACATCTCTGGTTAATGTGAAACATAGACTTAGCAGAGGCTTTGATGGAGACAGCTTTAATGGCTGAACAAGAGACAACATGTTTGATCGGTGTCGGAAATTTTGATTGGTTGATCTGTCAGGTAGAAATCCTCAATGGAAAGCCAAACTAACTTGTAAAGGAGAGATGGGGAGGGGGAGCGTGTTCCACTTACTGCACCACTTTGCATCAAAGTTCCTGTTGAGATCAGTTCCAAAGCAGGTGGTGTTGGTGCACGGGGACATGGATTTTCTCCACAAACGATCCTGATGATTGAGATATTGGACAGTCACAGACACAGAAATGGGAACTCGCACCTACATCTTGGCTGCTGATATATTTGATTCAGTGACGTTGAAATGGGGAGCAAGAGTCAACCATGGAGACCCCTCCATAATGAGACCATGTAACACACCATCTCGGAGAGTACTTACTTTTGTCCAGGAGTAAATGTAGCCATCAATGTTCAGGACTGGCAGGACATAGAAGTCGATATTTTGGAGAAAGCGATCCATTTTAGGGTTTGCAGTGTAGGTCTCCAAAACCTGACACAGACATAATGATGGATTTAAGAGAGTGATTGGAAATATTTGATTGGCAGTTATTGCTAAATACCTGACACTTGCACTAAGTTTCAAAATTTGTGGCTCAGTACTGACACTATTCACTCAAATTTAGATGACTGATCAAGTATTGTTAATCCATCAGTTTGTTTTCAGTGTCTAGACATTGATCTCCAGGCATTTAATAAAAAATTGGATGAGTGCATAGATAGGATAGGCTGAGGGATATAGACGATGTGCAGGCAGGTGGGCAAGTTAGGCTGAAGGGCCTGTTTTAATTCTGCATGACTGAGAATGGTACCCTTAATTCCAAATTTGTTGAACATCTATCATTTCTTAATAAAGATCAGGAAGTAATTTACTGCACAGAATTTGCACTGGTCTTACGTTATATTTCCCAGGTAAATCTAACACTGATTAATTATCATCTCTGAACAATGGAGTATTCTGCTTACAAAGTGCACTTTAAGTAAACATTACTTTCCAGTCTTCCTCTCAACCCTCAAAGAGATGCCCCAGTTAGTTGCATCCCTGCATCAGAGTTTTTTTCCTCTCTGAGCCTACTCAGGAGTTTTAATATTGAAATCGTTGGAGATTAAGACTGGAACAGTTGGAATATACAACCTCCCACACCCACCCCGCAACAGGAAGGAAGATTCACCTCCTTCACAAACCATTGGCAGAAAGCAGGAGCGATCCATTCCCTGGCATGAATTCCACAATCCATCCAGATAATCTTCTTGGGCTTGTCGGACTTTCTACTGATCTGAGAAAGAAACAGAAGGGAAATGAAGAGGGTACCAGTGGGAGTGAAGGTGGGTGTGTAGATAGACATCAAGACATGCAGCTTTTGTACTGGACATTATGTGAAGGGACATTTTCAGAACTGAAGTGTACCATGTAACATTATTGTACCAGACATGGCAGTTTAGCTCAGATTTAATGCCTACAATAAATAATGTTGGTGTTATTGGCTTTCCTTTCTGTCAAATAGCTTGAGCTGGCAATAACATATGGGAAGTCGCTAGCAGAACGCTGGCCTCAAGTCTGGGATGTTGTTTCTTGAGGGAGTGTGAAGGTGAATCGGGTACAGAAACAGCAGCAGGCTGATGAATGTGTGAAATACTCTGGGGAGCTGAAGAATGATAAGCCATTAGACCTGCAGGAGGAACAGATTAAAACACTCTGGAAGGGGAGCGACTCCATGGAAATCTGGGAGAGGACAGAGCAAAACAGTGATTGGAGGGCAATATTGTTAATGTGGGCTTCAAACTACTGAGAAAGTCTTATGTGAGGCAGAGAGAAATGCTGAGGGGACGGTTTAATCTGTGATTTCAGGAGCTGTTTGAACCAGCAACCTGAAAAAAATGATCAGCAACTCAGAAATAAGGTTGAATACACTGGCAAAACAATACATTTATAAACCTTTGCAGACTCACTCTTCAGTGCATAGAGCAAATCTTCAAGTAACTCAAACATTAGAGGTGAAGTGAACTGTGGGGTGGATTGTGATAGACCAAGGAGGGTCAGACGTGGCTGGTTATATGTGCAGGTGGATGAAATTTACTGCTGACATATTACATTTGGCTGGACAAATAAGGCAAGGCTATATAAAGACAGATCCCTGAGACGTCTGGTGGTGTTTGTGCAAGGATTTGAATTGCTGATGGGTTCCTGTCATGCGGCTATCACTAGATAGGGTCATTGGAGCCCCAAGCCTGAGTATTTGGGAAGAGGATCCAGCAGAAATGAGGACATGTGATGTTGGCCTTTCAGGGTTAAGAGCAGAGAGAATTTCAGGAAGAGGTCTGACAGATTTCAAACTGTGTAAATTAATTTATATCTGCAAATAGTCGATGGATTGCATAGTTTATTTTCTCTTTTTAAATAGGATGTGTTTTATCACAGTGTCCTTAGAAGGAGTTACTGCAGTTTGTGGTGAAGGTATGCATGTTCCAGTTGCAAGATTCAGGTTTATTGCAGTAACATTTCAGGAGCCACTGGCATTTGGATCCCATGATTTCAGAAGATCAAATAACTTCAGCTATGGCTTAACAATTTCCATGGAAGCGATTTCTCGGTGCTCACCATTTAGACATTCCCTTGGGATCATTTTCTTACAATAGAACCATTGAACCTTAGAACAATAGAATATTACAGCATTGAAAACAGACCCTTCCAGTCTGTGCTGAACTATTATTCTGCCTTGTCCCACTGACCTACACCTAGTCCATAGCCCTCCATACAACTCCCATCCATGTTCCTGTCTAAATGTTTCTTAAATGTTAAAATTGAGCCCGCATTCACTACTTCAGCTGGTAGCTTGTTCCACACTCCCACCACTCTGTGTGAAGAAGTTCCCCCTAAACATTTCCCCTTTAACCCTTAACCCATGTGCTCTGGTTTATATCTCACCCAACCTCAGTGAAAAACATGCATTTACTCTATCTATACCCCTCATAATTTTAAATACCTCCTTCAAATTTCCCCTCATTCTCCTACGCTCCAGAGAAGTCCTAACCTGTTTAACCTTTCCCTGTAACTCAGTTCCAGAGGTCCCGGCAACATCCTCGTAAATCTTCTCTGCACTCTTTCAAACTTATTAATGTTTTTCCTGTAGTTAGGTTACCAAAACTGCACAGAATACTCCAAACTGGCCTCACCAATATCCTGTACAACTTTACCATAGCATCCCAACTCGTGTACTCAATACTTTGATTTATAAAATGCCAAAGCTTTCTTTACAACTCTATCCACCTGTGATGCTACTTTCAGTGAATTACAGGGCCTGCCATCATTTGTGGGACAAAGGTACTTTTTTTCCTTTATTTGTCCACGTGCTCCAAATTTGTAATCAAACTTTTCACATGGAACGAAAGTGCACATGTTCATGGTCTTCTGTGGATGGTATTCATTGACACATCCACACCTGCCCCCTAAAAAGTGCTTTTGATCTGTTGCACATGCGTTTGGGGATTTTTCTTCATTGTGATGAGAATTCTTCTGTCATCCGTAGTGGAGGTCTTCCTTGGCCTTCCTGCTCCTTTGCAAACATTGAGCTCATCAGTACACTCTTTCTTCTTAATGATGTTCCAAACAGTTGATTTTGGGAATTCTAAGGTTTGGGCAATATCTCCTACTTTTCTTGCCTCATACTTGTTTCTTTGACATTCATTGGCATGACTCTGGTCCTCATGTTGAAAAATGGTAACTACAGAATCCAAAGGTGATTCAAATCTTAGAAGCAATCCTAGCTCTCTTCTACCTGCACCAGTGAAGCAATTACACATACCTGAATAATCACAAATAGCTGTGAAGCCAAATGTCCCAAACATTATGGGGCCCTAAAATGAGGGGGCTATGTATAAAACATGCTGTAATTTCTGTATGATCAAACTAAAATGAACACAAATAACCGTGAATAAAATCTGCACTTCAATTACATGTGAATTGTTTGATTAAAAATTTAAATCTGTGGAGCACAGGGCCAAATAAATGAAAAACAGTCTCTTTGTCCCCAACGTTATGGAGGACAATGTATATATCTGCATTCCCTGATCCCTCTGTTCTGCTCAGTTTTTCAGTGCCCTACACTTTACTGTGCATGTTCTACCATGGTTTGTCCTTCCAAAATACAACACCTCATTCTTGTTTGCATTAAATTTCATCTGCCTTTTTCCTGCCCCTTTTTCCACTTGGTTCAAATCCCTCTGCAAGCTTTCAAAACCTTCTTTGCTGTCCACAATGCCTTAAATCTTCGTGTCATTTGCAGACTTGCTGATCCAATTTACCACATTATCATTGATATAGATGACAAAGAACAATGCTCCCAGCTCCAATCCCTGAGGCACACTACTCGTCACAGGCCTCCAGTCTGAGAAGCAATCATCCACCACTACTCTCTGGCTTCTCCCGTCCAGCCATTGTCAAATCCAGTTCACTACTTCAACTTGTCAGAGGCTTTACTAAAGTCCATCAGCTTTCCTGGTAACCGTCTCGAAAAACTCTATAAGATTGGTTAAACATGACCTACCACTCACAAAGCCATGTTGACTATCTGTAATCAGTCCTTTGCTATCCAAATACTTGTATATCTGATCACTTAGGACACATTCCACTAATTTACCTACTACTGATATCAGGCTCATTGGTCTATAATTTCCTGTGTTACCTTTAGAGCCTCTTTTAAACAATAGAACAACATAAGCTACCCTCTAACCCTCTGGCACCCCACCTATAGTGAGGGACATTTAAAATATTTCTGCCAGGGCTCCTACAATTTCTACACCAGCCTCCCTCAAATTCTGAGGGAATAGCTTGTCAGGATTGAGGGCATATATCCATCCTTATTTGCTTTAAGAGAGCAAGCACTTCCCTCTCTTTAATAGGTATTATTTTCATGATCTCATTGTTGTTTTCATTACTTCCCTGGGCTCTGTGCCAGATTCATGAGCAAATACTGATGCAACTCCCCCATCTCTTTTGGCTCCATACTTGCTATACACTTCTTTCCATCTGAACCAGATTCCCAATATCCCTCGACAACCAAGGTTCCCTATGCATGTTAACTTTGCCTTTAATCGTGAGAGGAACATAAAAACTCTGCACTCTCAAAATTTAACCTGTTTATGAATATTTTATTTTTGTTTTTTTCCATAAATATACTTATCAAAATTTTCAATTTTCAACGTGTGTGTGTGATATATGTATAAGTATAACAACCCCTTCCTTCCTACCCCTTTCACAGTACACCATCAGCGCTTACAGTTGGAAGGTCACATAATAATAACACCTTTTTATTATTTTTTGGCCCCTATCTAATCCAAATATGGTTTCCATATTTTCATAAATATGTCATATTTGTTCTTTAGATTAATTGTGATTTTTTTTCCATAGATGTTCCATAGTTCATCTCTTTCTTCCATTGTGCTATCTGTAGAAGAGAGTCGGATTTCCGTGTAATCACAATATATTTGTTAGCTGCAGCTAAAGCAATTTTAGCAACTGAAATTTGGAATTTAATTAGTTTAATACTTATTTCAATAAAATTGCCCAAAAGATAAAGCTCTGGGTGGTCCACAAAGGCCAGCCTTGTTATCCTTGTTAGTATTTCAGTAATATCATACCAGAAAGATCTCACCTTCACACATGACCACGTACATCTACGTTCCTATTTCTATTCCAATCTAAAACACACATCTGATATTTCTGATTTTGACTTATCTAATTTCTGTAGTATGAGGTATAGTTGGTATAGGAAATTATATTGCACTAATCCATATCCTGCATTTATAATTGATGTCATGCTATCCAAACACCAATCAGACCAACATCTTTCCATTATTGCAACTCCTAAATCCAACTTCCACTCTCTCTTGATCTCTGTAAACCTGGTTTTGTGCTTTCATTTTAAATATAAATTTGGGTGTGTTCACCAGCCAAATCGTTCAAAATTTTGCCTTTGAAGGCCTTCCACTTATCAACCATATCCTTACCAGAAAACAACTTATCCCAATCCACACTTTCTGGATCCTTTCTCATTTCATCAAACTTAGCCTTTCTCCAGTTTAGAGTCTCAACCTGAGGACCAAACCTATCCTTTATAATTAACTTGAAACTAATGACATTATGATCACTGGACTAAATATGTTCCCCTACGCATACTTCTGTCACCTGTCCTGTCTTGTTCCCTAATAGGAGATCCAGTATTGATTGGACTCTCTCTAGTTGGTACCTCTATATATTGATTTAGAAAAAAAACTAAAGATTTTACAAACTTCAATCTATTTAACCCTTTTACCTATGGGAGTCCCAGTCAATATGTGGAAAGTTAAAGTCTCCTGCACCTGTCTGCTCTCTCTCTCTACAGATTTGCACTTCCAATCCTCTCCTACTTTTGGGTGGCCTAGAATACAACCCCATGAGTGTGGTCATACCTTTCCTGTTCCTCAACTCCACCCATATACCCTTAGAAGACATGCCCTCTGGTCTGTTCTGACTGAACACAGTGATGATATTTTCCCTAATGAGCAATGCCACTCCTCCCGCTTTCATTCTTCCCGTTCTATCACATCTGAAACAATGTAAGTCCGGAACATTGAGCTGCCAGTCCTGCCTCTTCTGCAACCAAGTTTCACAAATGGCCACAGTGCCAATCCATGCTCTGAGCTCGTCTGACTTTCCTACAACACTCCTTGCATTGAAATAGATGCACCTGAGAACATTTCCACCACATTCAACCCTTTGATTTCTGACTTTATATGCAGTCTTCACATCATATTTTTTTTCTCCACTCCACTATCTGCTCTGGCCCTCTGAAAATCTAATTTAAACCCAACAGAGCAGCACTAGCAAACCTTCCTGCAAGGATATTAGACCATCCAGTTCAGTTGCAAACTGTCCCATCAGAACAGGTCCCACCCTCCCTGTAAGAGAGCCCAATGATCCAGGAACCTAAAGCCCTCCCACCTACATCCATCTCTTTAGCCACATGTAAAGCTGCATTATCCTCCTATTTATAACCTCACTAGCATGTGGCATGGGTAGCAATCCTGAGAACACAACTCTGGTGGTCCTGTTCTTCAACTTAGCACCTAACTCCCTAAACTCTTTTTCATGGACCTCATCACCCTTCCTACCCACGTTACTGGTCACTACATGGACTGTAACATCTGGGTACTCATCCTCGCTGCTGAGAATGGGGTCGATCTGAGAATTCACTGACCCTTGCACAAGGCAGGCAACAGACCATGTGGGATTCTCGATCTCTTCCTCAGATCATCTTCTCTGTTCCACTAACTTTGGAATCTCCTATCACTACAGCATGCCTCTTCTCCCTTCCCTTCTTAGCACAAGACCAAATTGCCAGAGATCTGATCACCGTGGCTTGTCCCTGACAGGCTGTCGTCCCTGCAACAGTACCAAAATGATAAACCTGTTATTGAAGGGAACAACCACAGGGGTGCCCTGATAAGGAATGGCTCCATCTGCAAAAGAAGTGATAAAGGAAACATTGTGTGTATTTTTGGAAAAAAGAAGTTCTGCAGATTGGTAGTTGGCAGATAAGATCAAAGAGAAAAAGATGTGTAAAGTGATAGTGTGGGTGCAAGCAACAGGAGACAGCAGGAACTTCTGAGTGACTAAGAAGACCTGCTCCATAGTCATCCAGCTGGCTTCCTCCTGCCTCCTTGATGTGATAACATCCCTGTAACTCCTGTCTTAACACCCTCTCAGCCTCAAATGATCTGGAGTTCATCCAATTCCAGCTCTGTAATTTTGAATTTTGGTTAAGTCAATGTTCCTCTCTTCAAAACCTCAAGCATTCTCCAATGACCTCCTGTCTATGATTCCTTCTAGTCTGTGTAACATAAATCTGAAAACTGATCCATGAAGATTTCCTTTCCCTTATTGTTGAACCGGTGGGGATTTTATAACTTCTGGGCTTTAATGTTTGAATCCTTTGGAAGCTCAGTCTGAATTAATTATATGTTAATGAATTAAAGTGTATAAACTTTTATTTTTGTGTTCCTAATGTATCATAATATTGTTGCTGAAATGGAACTGTGTTGTTAATTTTGCTAACATTAAGATTAAAGTTATAAAGCAAATAAAACTGAGAGTGAAAGGTGAATGGTAGGTTAGGTCCAAAATAATATAAAGTGCAAAAAATGAATCAGAATTGTGTTCAAACTTGGAGAGAGTGGTCATCAGGACAGTAATTTAGACTGTGGTGTTGAAAACTGATGGATTGCATCGCATAGGACAAGGACATTAAATTTGCCAGAAGCAAGTGAACAAAATATTGGAGTTGAAATGATAAAGTGTTTGAGAAAACAAAGGAGAGACTGACATATTGAAGGGACACCTCGCCGAAGTAAGCAAAGTTTGGAACAGATTCTGTTAGGACCCCATTCAAGGAACAGCTCAATCTGTGAATGAATAAGGCAGAATGATAAGGAATGGCTCCATCTGCAAAAGAAGTGATAAAGGAAACATTGTGTGTATTTTTGGAAAAAAGAAGTTCTGCAGATTGGTAGTTGGCAGATAAGATCAAAGAGAAAAAGATATGTAAAGTGATAGTGTGGGTGCAAGCAACAGGAGACAGCAGGAACTTCTGAGTGACTAAGAAGACCTGCTCCATAGTCACTTAGAAGTTTCAAGAGACAGATTGTGACCATTGCTTTTGTTCAGTATTGCTTCATGTACTAGATGCAACTTACGTAATTAATCTATTATAGTTCTAATCAGTAAACCTTACGTCATGCATATCCCTTTAGCTAATTTAAATTAAATCTTGAAAGCAGAACAAACTGCAGAATGGCAAATGGACAGAATAATCAGCATATTTTGTGCCACAACCTGCAGAAGAATTTGACTTGGCAGCTAGGGTATATGATCTGTGACCAGTGCCATTCCACAAGGATCTGCTCTGGGACTTCTGCTCTTACTCATTTTTATTAATGACTTGGAGGGGTGGATCAATAAGTTTTCAGATTATACAAAGGTTGGAGATGTGGGTAGTGTAGAAGGTTGTCAGAGGTTACAACAGGTTAGAGACGGGATGAGAGTTAAGTGGAGAAGTGGCAGATAGAGTTAAATTCGGATAAGTATGAAGTGATGCACTTTAGAAGATCCAACTTCAAGGTATTATACATGCTTAACAGCTGGATTCTTAATAGAGTGGAGGAACAGAGAGATCTCATAGTCCAGATTCATCGATCCCTCATGGTAGCCCTGCAAGATGAATGGGTGGTCAAGAAGGCATATGGTGTGCTGGTCGTTGTTTGTCGGGGGATTGAGTTCAAGATCCGTAAGGTAATGTTGCAGCTCTATAAACAACTGCTTCGACCATATTTGGAGTATCATGTTCAGTTCTGTTTGCCTCACTACAGTAAGGATGTAGATGCTTTAGGGAGGATGCAGAGGAGATTTACTAGGAATTTACCTGGATTGGGGAACATGTGTTATGAAGCAAAGTTGACAGAGCTGTGGCTTCTCTCTTTGAAACAACAAAGGTTGAGAAGTGACTGATAGAGGTATGTAAAATTATGAGGAGCTTAGCTAGTGTGGACAACCACCACCTTTTTCCTGGGGCGACAATAGCAACTATCAGAAGACATTAGTTTAAGGTGAGTGGAGGAAATTTTGGAGAGATGTCAGAGGTAAGGGTTTTACCACACAGAGTGGTGGGTGCCTGGAATGCATTTCCGGGGGTGTTGATGGAGGTTGGTACAATATTCAAAAGGCTCTTAGAAAGGTAAATGGATGTTAGGAAAATTGAGTGTTATGGGTATGAGGTAGGGAAATATTAGATTGTTGTGGAGTAGGTTTCCATTGGTCAGCACCACATAGTGGGCCAAAGGGACTGTACTGTGATGTGTAATGTTCTGTGACTCGAAGGAGTGAAGCTGATGATGGTGCAAGTCAAGTAGAGTCAGAGGAATGGAAACTGGGTACCTTCAGGAAGTACATGGTCCGGTTCTGATAGGTAACACCCAGGTGATGCTTTGTCACCAAGTCCTTGTGAGTTTCCTTCATTTGATCCATCCAGGCATAGATCTGGGAGTTGGAGAGGAAAGCAAAACCAGGAAATGTGTATTTGAAAATTAAGTGGGACAAGATCAATTTTTTTTGGATCTTATCTGTGTCTCACCTCTGCCATCGTGTGATATTTGGTGTAGCTGTGTACTCTGGGGCTGTGGAGCAGCTCATTGTCACTTGGAATCTGGTGGTCCAGGAGATCTTGAATATTTTCTGTTAAAACCCTTTGAATCAGAAGAGGACATGTTAGTGCAGCAGTGCAGGTATGGTGAGAGTGGAGTTGTATCGAGAACTGTTTGGCTGGACTGGAGCTAATAGTTCTATCTTGGATCCACAACATCACCTCATTAATCAGGAAGGTGCAACAGCGCCTACACTCCCTCAGGAGGTTGAGGAGGGCAAGGCTACCAGCCCCCATCTTGACAACATTGTACAGGAGCACAATTGAGAGCGTCCTATCTGGTTGCATTAGTATGTGGTACGGTAGCTGCAAATGATTTGACCAGAAGTCTACACTGAGAAACATCAAAACAGCTGAGAAGATCCCTTTCCTCTATTGACAACATTTACGAGGACCGTTGCTTAAATAGGGCTCAAAGAATTATTGAGGCCCCTTTCCATCCAGCACACAGTATATTTGATCTACTACCATCCGGTGGAAGAGGGTGCAGGAGGATCAAAATCAGGACTGCCAGGCTGGGAAATAACTTCTTCCTGCAGGCTGTGAACAATATCTTGCTACCAAGTAAATCATTCCAATAAATAAATAAATAGATTGATACATAATTTTATATATATATATATATATATATATATATGTGTGCGTGTGTGTATATATATATATTATATATGTGTGTGTGTGTGTGTGTATATATATATATATGTGTGTGTGTATATATATATATGTGTGTGTATATATATATATATATGTGTGTGTGTATATATATATATGTGTGTGTGTATATATATATATATATTATATGTGTGTGTGTGTATATATATATGTGTGTGTATATATATGTGTGTGTGTGTATATATATATATATATGTGTGTGTGTATATATATATATATGTGTGTGTGTATATATATATATGTGTGTGTATATATATATATATATATATATCTCTATAATTAGCTATTTGTACACATGTATTTATTTGTTGTGTATTGTGTGTATGTGGGTGCTCTGTGGTCCAAAAACCCTGTTTCTTCTGGTTGTACATGTACAGTCAGATAATAAATTTGAACGTGACTTTGAAGAGAAAGGAGAGCAGACTCAGTCCTGTTGGAACTCCAGTGGCATCCATTATATCATTGCTGTTCTCCAGGGAAGAGTGAAACGAGGTGGACACTTCCTATCTCCTGCCCTGCAGGATACACTACTGGTCCATACCAGCCAAGGATGCAGAATAGGGTTTGACCCAGCACCTCTTCTAGAAATTATATTGTACATTATAGAAGCTCTAATGCAATGCACAATACATAAAAGTGCTAGAGAAACCCAGCAGGTCATGCAGCATACATAAGAAATAAATTCTGGATGTAGTCTGGGAAATTATTTTGTTGAATACCTTCATGGAAGTGGACAATCATTTTAATTCCACACACATTCTCACATTGATATGTCTGCCATGGCCTTGTGTACTCTCAAATGAACCAGCAAATTGGAGGAACTATTCCAACCCAACAGCATTAACATCAACTTCTCCAGTTTCCCTCCCTGGTCTCTCTCTTTTCCTATCTCTCTGTCTCCTTTCCTCCAGCTCCCACCCCCTTCCCTTCTTCTATCAGATAGCTACCCTCTGCTCTTGCTACCCATCACTTCTCAGCTTCTTCCTCCTAGAACCATAGCATATTACGCACAGAAAATGGCCATTCACCCCTTCTAGTCTGTACCAAACTATTATTATAACTAGTCCCACTTCTACCCTCTCACCCATATTCACCTATTATCTCTTGCCTGTTAGCCTCTAATCCTACTCCTGTTCCTCCCCTTCCCCTTCTTCCCTCCTCTCCTTCTCCCCCCTTCACATCCCCACCTTTTTAATTAGGCATTGGTTCTCCATATTCCCAATGGAGGCTTCAGGCCCAAAATGTTAACTTCCTCTAGATGCTGTGTGACCTGCTGAGTTTCTCCAGCACTTTTATGAACTCCGTTAGATCCCAGCATCTGCAGGTGTTCTTGTGTAACTCAGAGGGATTCCAGTGTTCTCCTACTGAGAAATGGGCACTAAGTACTGGGTGGGGAGGTGCCCAGATTGCAGAAATGTGAAGTGCTTGCCCAGGGTCAACATCTGACAAACATTTGATTACTTGCACCGACCTGTATTGAACGGATCTTTTCTTCAGTTCACCTCTAACGCTGGCAACTGCTGATGCAGGGATTCGAGCATCAACCTCAATGCCAGGGTGAATTCCTTCTGATGATTGAGGCCTCCACAAATCAACCTGGTTAAAGTAACTGCACATCAGCCACAAGCAATTCAAATACTTGTCATTCTCCTTATCTTGAGCACAAAGTATCAACCATTGTCACACCTTAATCTCAACATAATCTTTGTGAAGCTATTGCAGATATTTTCCAGGAACCTTCAGTTATAAGTCATATTTCAAAGTGCAAGGAGTGTCAGATCATGAAAAGCAAACACTCTTATCTTTTTTCTCCTTTATAGGTGATTGGGGAATGATTGAGAAAATGGAACTCGTTCAAAGCACCTGCATTGGGCAGAAGGGTCTTTTGCCTGTGCTTCCATCACTGTTCACTCAACTTTTAACCATCTCCTCTTTAATTTTATTTACTTGTTCCAACCAACATTACTGATTATAATTGTTTGCATTTGCCAGTTGTACATTGTCTGTTTCAGTTGCAATCATGTACCTGGCCAGAGTGAAATACCAGAGGCTTAGCTTTGTGCAGTGCTGATAGAGACTGGAGCACAAACTCTGGGCTGGTACTGTGGTGCAGAATACTCACTATCAGATAGCACACTTGTCGTGGATGCATTACAGCGCGGCACAGAAGCTTCTGTTCTCAAGATTGGAAAAAGTTGGAGGAGTCACGGGATGGAGTAGTGGCCTGTAGGAGAATACCACCCTCTCCAGAAAAGAAGGAAAAAAGTGAAGAAAAAGCAAAGCCCCAGACGCACAAATCAAAACAAATAAAAAATAAAGGTGTGGAGAGAATGGCACCTAAGAAAGAAAAGCCAAAAACAACGGGAAGAAAAGAAGAAAGACGCCAGAAGAGAAAGGTGAAGGTCTTACTGCACGAAAAAGCAGGGACCCGCCGTTGAAAGAGGAGCCCAGTCCCCGAGGTTAGTGGAGACCCCACAGGGTCACAACCCACCGACCACAGGACTTCAAAAATGGCTCACGGAGCCAAACGGGTGCGTGACTGCGCATGTGCATGACAAGGACAACACCAACTGGAGGGGGGACCAGCTGTGGAGTTTCACTCCACAGCACGAACAGCTGAGAGAGATCCGACAGCAGGGCTCCCAGCTGGAAGATAAAGAAAACAACGGGAACGGGAGGGGTGAGAAAGAAAAAAGTAGACTAGAGACACAACAGACAACCAACCCAGAAGAAGAGGACCAACATCAAGACACCATGGAAAAAAAATACCCAACAAACTGTGACAAACAGCTCAATAAGAAAGTCAGAAGAGACACAGACACAAGGAAGAGAAATAGAAGACACAAACCCAAGAGCAGACACAGAAGAAGTAGGAGAATACCAAGCTCTGCTCAGAGGAATAGGAGGTAAAATGAATGGACAGTACATAGATTTTTAAAAAAAATTTCAAGAACAAATGAAAGCATTAAAAGAATGCCTGACGCTAGAATTTAGTAAAATGAAAAGTACAGAAGAAAAAGTGAGTAGAATAGAGCTCGTCATAACAGATGTAGGGAAAAGATTAGAAAATGTGGAAGAACGTGTAATGGCAGTAGAAATGGAAGTGAACGACTTAAAAAGAAAATTGGAAGAAACTGACGAAAAAGTTAACACAAGCAATCCGATACCTAGATATTAGACTAGATAATAATCTGGGCCATCTATACGAATTAAATTATCAGCCATTAATGAAGAAATTACAAGATAACTTAGAACATTGGAAAGATTTACCACTAACACTGATAGGAAGGGTAAATTGCATTAAAATGAATATCTTCCCAAGGATACAATCCCTATTTCAATCATTACCAATTCACCTAACAGAGAAATTCCTCAAGGAGCTAAAGAAAATAATTAGGAAATTCTTATGGAAAGGGGGGAAACTGAGAATAGCGCTAGATAAATTAACAGAATGGTACAAACAAAGGGGCTTACAACTACCAAAGTTTAAGAATTATTATAGAGCAGCACAATTAAGATACCTATCAGATTTTTATCAAACAAGGGAAAAACTGGATTGGGCCAGATTAGAGCTAGATAAAATAGGGGAGAAGGTACCAGAACATATACTTTATAAGTGGGATGAAAAACTGGTGCAACATAGAAGTTCACCTGTACTGCACCATCTGCTCAACATTTGGAAAATTCACGTAGAAAGGGAAAAAACAAATTACCAACTACCAAAATTATTATTGGCGCAAAATCAACTAATCCCTTTCCTTTAGAGAATGGGAGGGAAAAGGGATTAAAAGCATAGAAAATTGTTTTTTGGGAAATAAATTATTATCTTTTGAACAAATGAAGTACAAATGTGGTATAACCCGCGGTACAATGTTTGCATACCACCAACTGAAAACCTACTTGAAGGATAAATTAGGAAGCAAGCTGAGATTACCAGAAGGAAGCAGCTTTGAATATGTGGTTACAGACACAATGATAATTAAAAGATTTATAACAAACATGTACATCAAGCTGCAAGAGAAAGAGAACGATGAAATAAGCTGTAAACCAAAACAAAAGTGGGAACAAGATCTAAACATAAAGATAAAAAATGAAAAATGGGAAAAGCTATGCTCCGGATCTATGAGAAATACAATAAACATGAGGTTACGCATGATACAATATAATTGGTTACACAGGCTATATATCAAACCCCAAAAGTTAAATAAATGGGACCCAACAGTATCAGATAGATGTTTTCACAGTAAGAAGGAAACAGGAACAACAGTACATGCAATTTGAACATGTGAGAAAGTGGAAAAGTTTTGGGAAGATCTAAATCAGGTATTAAATAAAATCACAAAAAGCCACATACCAAAAAATCCAGAGATCTTTCTTCTAAGTAACATAAGAAGTAAATAATTAGGCCTCAAACTGGATGAAGCACAAAAAAGATTTATTATGATAGCCTTAGCTGTAGCAAAAAAATGTATAATGTCAACTTGGAAATCAGAAGAGAGCCTGACAGTACAGCAATGGTACATAGAAATGAATAAATGTATTCCATTGGAAAAAATAACATACAATTTAAAAAATAAAGTCACAGTATTCGAACAAATTTGGGAACCATACATGGAACACAACAAAGAGGGCCTACCGCGGACCTCCACCTCCTAAAATAATAGAATGAGAAGAAGACGAAATTAACTGACCCAGTGTGTAAAAGTACATGACACAATTTTCTTGTTTATTTTCATTGTGTGATGACATTGTTTAATGGGTTTATTGCATTGTATATGTTGAACATTTAATGGGTTTGGAAGGGGTGGGAAGGAGGGAGAGAAGGGAGAGGGTAAAAAGGGGAGAAAATGACTGTGTAGATTCAAGAGGGAAATGTTTGTGTGTATTTTGGTTAATATGGTTCATAGTGTGAAAAAATGAAAAAATATTTAAAAATAGATTGGAAGAAGTTACAGAAGGTACTGAATGTACCTCAGAACATCATGCTAACTTCCCTCCCCTTCATGGACTCTGTCTACACCTCCATCTGCGTTGCAAAAGCAGCCAACATATTGAAGGACCCATCGCATCCTAGGCACACCCTCTTCTCCCTCTTCCTATATGAGAGAAGGCTCCAGTGTGTAAAAGCTCCAATAGGATTAAAGACCATTTCTTCTTCAAAGACATCAGGCTCCTGAATGAACCCCACGATAGTTCTATCCAGCTGCCTTTGCTTGGCACCGTTAGTATAGGGGTGGCACAGTTAGTGGTTAGTCTCCTAGGTTCATATCCATTGCTGTCTGTAAGGAGTTTGTATGTTCTCCCCATGTCTTATGAATTTCCTCCAGGTGCTCCTTTTTTCCACCCACCCTCCAGAAACATACAGAGTTTTTGATTAATTGGGGTATTTGGGCGGCTTGGGGCCTGTATGCTTAATTTAATTATTAACATTTTATTTTATAATTTTAATTTTAAAATATTTTTTAAAAAGTGGTGGCGCTGCCGCTAGTGCAGACCCAGGGAGTGGAGACACATCTCTCCTCTGAAGGGTTCTACTGCCCACTCTCACTGCCGATGGCTCTGTTAAGGTTTTAAAGGAGTCAGCGGTGTTTTTGTTTAAATTCTACAGTCCCGGAGTCTTGGCTCAAGATGGCAGCAGCCATGAGAGGTTGTAGACTCCAGGGGAGCAGAGGACTGGGCTGGGCACCAGTAGCGGGGAGAAGACCATGTGTCGAGAAGGGGAAACAGAGGAGACGACCCAGTGGCGGACCAGCGAGGTGCTCTGAGGCTGAAGGACACACACAGGAGGTGAGCTGTTGGCGACTTGCAGGCGACGAACCCACACAGCCTGAGGCCGACTTGAGGCCAAAGGACTCACTACAGGCTGAATGGATCATGAGAACTGGGTATAGGATGTTGAGGGAAAGAAGGACTACCGAAGAGTATCATCAGGCTCGGGTTGCCAATGGTTTGAACTGAACTGAAGTCTTAAGTGTCAACAAATGCTGTGGGAGCACTAGAGGCAAATCCACAGACACTCAGTGACTCTAAGGGGACTCTCTTGATTCTATTTTTTTCTGACTGTAAAGGGCACTGGGCACTGTTAGTGGTGAATCTTTGTCTGCCTTATGACAGACTAAAGTCAATTTAGTGTTATATTATGTCTGTTGTATAACATGACAATAAATAGGATCTGATCTGATATCCTATCATTCTGCTTGTGGATGAACCCTTCTTACCATGCGAGGTAATATATTTCAATTAGACTTAAATTTAAAACTTGAACATAAAATGAACGGCACTAGTTCTGACACCAAGTGTGGGCGATGAGTCTGGAGGTCCTTGAGTGGATTCCCTGTACCCAATTCATGGATGCTCAGCAAAGACCCTTGACATGATTACTCTTAATCAGGACCACTGCTCATTTCAGGACCTACCTTTCTTCTCTCCTCCAGCTGTTTCAGAAGCTCCACCTGCTGAGAATCCACAGGAATGATCCGAAGAACCTGGTCCCTGAAATGAGAGGTGTCACAATTCCATCTAATCCATCTGTCCGACTGCATTACTTAAAACAATTTGTAATAATGTACCCAATAGAACAGGAGGCATCTATGGAGAGAAAAATGGCAATAACATTTCAGGTCGATGATGTTTTATCAAGCTGTATCAGATACAGTATTTTCCAAAATTCTCTGATGCCAAATACTGGGGAATATATCAGGTTCTCCAACTTATTTTACATTAATTCTAATTTGAAGTCCACAATTACAATCTGTTGAAAGGTCATCAATGTGAATGTTAACTCTGTATTGCTCTCCACAGATGTTGGCTGACCTGCTGAGTAATCCCTGTGTTTTCCATTTTTATTTCAGGTTTCTGGCATCTGCAGGTTGTTGCTTCTACGTTTACAGTAGAAGTCGAAAAATCCGGAAATCTGGACCACCCAACAATCTAGACTTTCTATGAGTAAGTGCCACCGATGCACAATGGCAAACATAAATAGCATATGTATTTAAAATCCCATAATTATGGATCAAAAAGTAGATAAACTTCATGGTGTGAAGAGAAAGAACACATCGGAAGTGAGCGACAACTAGGAACATCAGGTGCTGTAGGTTTATGTGAGGGGCTCTGAACAAAGTGGTTACTCTTTGTCTGCCTTGAGTTGGATAAAAATTAAAGAATTTCATGTATGTCACATTCTAAATGTGACAACAATGGAACCTTAAAAAAACCCGAAAGAATTAAGAAACTAGAACATAGTGTAAGCATTACTATTCTAATGGAAACACGACATCAAAGAGTCTATAATTTATGATATAAAAAAGGCTACTGCAGGAAAGTCCATGGAAATTGTTATTATGTTTGTGGAACAGAACCATAGCTTCAGTCTTCAAGACATTATGCATGTGTCACATGGTGCAGAATAATCGTATCACAAAGAAATTACGAAGTCATAAACAAGGTGAAAGTATTTAATGAATTCAAAAGAAGCATCAAAGCTGTACAGCAGATACAGTAGAAGCTGTAAGTGTTTCACTCACAAGCAGTGCAACTTTACTCCTCCTTAAATTTGAATTTTAAAAGTACTGCCTGAGAATCTGGAAAATCCAAAAAGCCAAACCGACCCGATCCCTGAGCAGTCCGGATTTTCTGACTTCTACTGTATGTGCAATCTTTAAGAGAGCAAAATATCCCCTGGTATTCCACAGGAAGGTCACCAAATCAAATTTGACACTGGACCGCATAAGGAGATATGTGGGTGAATGAGCAAGAGCTGGGTCTGAGATTTCAGGAAGTATTTTAATGAATGAGCAGTTGGAAATTTGAGATGCCAAGGGAAGGGAATCCAAAGCACGATGACTGGTCAGAAGGAAATGTAATCATCAATAATGGTGCAATTTCCAGAGACTCGCAACTGAGCAGAACTGGTGAAATATTGGAGCAATCAAATTTTCCAACTTATTCACCCATGAACTTGTCCAGCATGTGTTTCCCTGCCCTCGTTTTCCTCTGCCGGTTCATCTAGCAAGAGAAAGTATGCCGGGGACCCTGTTGATTGAGCCAGCTGGAAGTGTGTGATGGTAGGAAGCTGTGAATGCCCCACAAAACCCACTCCCCTTTCCAATGATGTTTGCTTCTGTATCACTTCTTCCTGGAGTGACTGAGCCATTTGATTAGGAGCTGAGCGTGGGGGGAATCAAACCTTCTTACAGTGCATGTTGTGCCACGGACTGAGCTCTGACGAATCCCATGCTTACGACTTTGTAACAGAGCACAGCATCAGTTTTGCACAGGGAGATGTGGGACACAAAGGGAGGATTCCCTTGTGATGTATCTCTGCTGATTATTGTCCAATGTGGGGCAGAACTGATGGACTGTTTTTACTGGATTAGTTAAACAAGTACCAGCATCTTGATCTGCTCAATCACCTAAAGTGCTAAAGAAAAACAAGTAGAATTGGCAAGTTTGAAGCAAAATGTGTTATCAGGACACCATAGAAATCATCCGAACAATGAAGTAGTGTTTGAAATGGATGCATCAGGCAGTCTCAGCAAAGGCAGGTCCTGTTTCACAAACCTTCTGGAGTTCTTTGAGGATATTACAAGCATGGTAGATCAGATGAATGTTGTTTACCTGGATTTCTAGAAGGCATTCGATAAGATGCTGCATTAAAGACTTAAACATAAGATAAGGATGCAAAGAGTTGGGGGTGATGTATTTGCATGGATAGAGGATTGGTTAACAAATAGAAAGCAGAGAGTTGGGATACATGGATGTTTCTCTGGTTGGCAATCAGTGGTGAGCGGGGTGCCTTAGGGGGTCAATCCTGGGCCTGCAACTGTTCATGATGTACATTGATAATCTGGAAGAGGAGACGGAGTGTAGTGTATCAAAGTTTGCTGATAATACTAAATTCAGTGGAAAAGCAGATGGTGTAGAAGACAGGGAGAGAGATATAGATGAGTTAAGTGAGTGGGCAAGGGTCTGGCAGATGGAACACAATGTTGGTAAATGTGAGGTTATCCACTTTGGAAAGAAAAATGGAAGCTCAGATTATTTAAATGAAAAATGATTGCAGTATGCTGCCAGGCAGAAGGACTTGGGAGTGCTTGTGCATGAATTTCCAAAGGATGGTTTGCAGATACAGCAGGCTATCAAGGGAAATGGAATGTTGCCTTCATTATGAGAGGGATTGGATTTAGGAACAGGGATGTTATGCTGCAACTGTGCAAAGCATTGGTGAGACTACATCTGGAGGACTGCATGCAGTTCTGGTCTCCTTACTTGAGGAAGGATGTACTGGCTTTGGAGATAGTGCAGAGGTTGATTCCAGAGATGAGGGGGGTTAGCCTGTGAGGAGAGATTGAGTTGTCTGGGACTCTAATCACTGGAATTTAGAAGAATGAGAGGGGATCTTACATAAATGTATAAAATTATGAAAGGCATCGATAAGATAGAAGTAGGAAGTTGTTTCCATCGGTGGGGGAAGACTAGAACCAGGAGACATAACGTCAAGATTCATGGTAGTAGTTTTAGAATAATGAGGAGCAACTGTTTTTCCCAGAGTGTGGTGATCTATGGAATTTGTTGTCCATTGAAGCAGTGGAGGCTACCTCAGTAAATATATTTTTAAGACAAGATTGGATAGATTTTCACATAGTAATGGAATTAAGGGATATGGGGAAAAGGCAAGTAGGTGGAGATGAGCCTATCATCAATTCAGCCATCATCTCATTCAATGGTGGTGTATGCTTGAATGGCCCTCTCCTGCTCCGATTTCTTATATTTTTAAATGTAGTTGTTGAAATACTGTAGAAAATCCACCATGGGTGAGAATTACAGAGAGAAGCAAAGGTTCAGCTGCAAATCTAACAGCTCCTCAGAACAGGAGACTGGGAAAGTGGTTCCACCAAATGTTCAACCTGACCCCCAAAGCTACATGTGTCTGTGGGAAAAATCTCCTCCCTGATTTTTAAAAAAAAGCAAATGAGTAGTAAATTGTATTTTCAGTAAACGGGAAAACCTGCGAAGACCATTGAATGGACAGGCAAGACTTTGGTTAAACAACTCAACTGCAGATAGAGAGTCTGGGGTCATGGTATCAGGCAACAAGGAAAATAAAGGTAATTGAGTTCAGGAAGCAGGACGGAGCACATGTTATTGCAGTGCTGAGATGCAGACGGTGGACAGCTTCAAGTTCTATACAGTAAAATCACCAACAACCTATCCTGGTCTGACTTTTCAATGCTATGACCAGGTCTCGGGTTTCTCAGAAGCCCGAGGAAATATGGCATGACCTTCATGTCTCTTACCAATTCACCATAGGGAGTATCCTGTCCGGATGCATCACTGCTTGGCATGAGGCATGGTAATTGCTCTGTCCAAGACACCAAGAAACTGCAGAGCAGTGTGAACGCAGCTCATGTCATCATGCAGACCTACCCCCTGCTGACACGGGAAAGCTGCTAACACTTTTAGGGCCTCATCTCACCCAGTCACTCTCTCCCCCTTTCTATCAGGTAGAATATACATGGAGCTTGAAAACATGAACCTCCAAATTTAAGGACACTTTCTTTCCTGCTGTTATCAGACATTTAAACTGACCTCTCATGGATGCACTGCTTTAACTGTTCTGTCCTCTATCACCTGCACTTGGTCTGCATAACACTGACAGCTACATTTTTTGATTGTAACATTATTTGCTTCATTATTGCACTACTTGCTATACTTAGCACAGGTTAACTTGCGTAAATAGCATGCAAAATGAAGCTTTTCATTGTATCTTAATATACGGAACAATAAACGATCCAGTTGGATCCAGCAGTGAAGAGTTCCATCTGCACTCAGGCAATTTTTGTTATTAGGCCAGGAAGTCTTCAATGTTTGGAAATTTATTTTCACTCTTTACTAGTATTTTGCAATCACAAGTAAATATCATTTTGATTGAGAATGTGACACAAATGACTGATTTACTTACCCATTGTATTGAGTTTGGAAGCTGTTTGTGAACAAGGGAAATATTCCAAACAGTGAGACGCACCTTACCCACCACCTCATGGCATCAGTGAACATATCTCACTGCTATCAAGTTAAACAATTATGAAACGTATTGGAATCTGCAGGCTTAGCAGAGTGTGCAGATTAGACTGTTCAGGCATGCCCATATTCTTATCTCTTAGATAATACTCCAATGAAAGATTACAATATATTTGGCTGTACGGAAAAATACCTGAAAATTAATCAATACAAAAAAAAATGAGGAATAAACTCCTTGAGAGGGTGGTGGTGAGGAAAATTCTGGAATCCCAAGATTCCCAGTTGGATGTGAGAATTGATATAAACTAAAAATGTAAGAAACAGGAGAAGGAGGCGGCCATCTGGCCCTTTGAGCCTTCTCTGCTGTTCAATAGAATCATGACTGATCTGGCTGTGAACCCTTAATTGCCCTGTTCCTTAAAAAAAACTATCTGTGTCTTAATATTCAATGAAGTATCCTGCACTGCTGGATCAGGCAGAGAATTCCACAAATTCACTACTCTCTGGGAGAAGCAGTTCCTCCTCACCTCTGCCTTAAATTGTCCTAAATTAGTAAATGCAATATAATGTTGTCAAGAGTAAGTTGTTGCACTTTGGTGGGATGCGTGGTAAATGGGAGTGCAGTAAAATAAGGGGAATCAGGGAATACAAATACATAGCTCCCTGAAAGTGGTGTGAGAGGTAGATAGGGTCATAAAGAGAGCTTTTGGCATGTTGGCCTTCATAAATCAAAGTATTGGATTTGGGATGTAATGGTGAACTTGTATAAGGTGTTGGTGAGGCCAAATTTGGAGTATTGTGTGCACTTTTGGTCACATAACTATAGGAAAGATATCAATAAGATTGAAAGAGTGCAGAGAAAATTTGCAAGAATTATGCCAGCAATGGAATTACAGGAAAAGGTGAACAGGTTAGGACTTTATTCCCGTGAATGTTGGAGAATGAAGGAAGATTTGATGGAGCTATACAAAATTATGAGGGGTAGAGATAGAGTAAACACAAGCAGGCTTTTTCCACTGAGATGAGATGAGACAAGAACTAGAGGACATAGGTTGAGGGTGAAAGGTGAAATGTTCAAAGGGAACATGAGGGGAAATTTGTTCATGCAGCAAGTGGTGGGAGTGTGGAACAAGCTGTTAGCTGAACTAATTCGCTTAATATCTAACTAATAATATTTTGACATTTAAGAGAAATTTGGACAGGTACATGGATGGGAAAGGAAAAAGAGGGCTGTGATCCAGGTGCAGGTAAATGGAACGATGCAGAATAACAGTTCAGCACAGACTAAATGGGCTGACTGGCCTGGTTTTGGGCTGTAGAATTGTATGGTTCTACTCTCTTGAATCATAAGACTATATCATCTCATTCTTAACTCATCTGCCAGTGAAAACAACCTTCCAGCCTCTGTCTTTATCTGTACCTTTTATTGTTTTATATGTCCATAATTTAATTGTCATCCTAGGTAACTAAATCTCTCCTCAAAGGCTGCACCCTTCATTTCCAGAGTCAACCTGGTGAACCTCCTATGCAATGTCTTCAAAGGCAGTATATCCTTCCTCAAATAGGTAGACCAGAGTTGCATACATTACTCTGATGGGGCTTCACCAGTACCATGTACAGTTGCTCTTAAATTCAATCCCTTTCACAATGAAGGCCAATATCCAATTTGTCTTCGTAATTACCTCCAATAACTGCAAACTAACTTTTTGCAATTCATGCATAAACACTCCTGGGTCCCTATGCGCTACAGCATGCTGCAGTTGTTCATTAGGGTGTTTAAATTTTATTCCGTTCGACTATTTTTCTTACCCAATTGCATAAATTCACATTTACTGATGTTGTACACCCTCTGCCCACTCACTTATCCCATCTCTATCTCTCTGCAGACTCTCTGCATCCTTACACAGTTTGCTTTTCCACACAGTTTAGTGTCATCAGCCAACTTAGATACGTATATTTGGTCCCTTGCTTCAAATCATTAATGCGAACCATGAACAATTGCGGGCCCAGCACCGACCCCTTCAGCACTCCCCTTACCACTGAGTGCTAACGAGAGAAAGACCCATTTATCCCAACTCTCTGCCTTCTCTTGGTTAACCAATCCTCTATCCATGTCAGTATATTACTGCCAACTGTGCATTCTTATCTTAATCAGAAGTCTTTTGTGCAGCCCTTACTGAATACCTTCTGGAAATCTAAACAAACCAGATCCAGCCATTCCCCACATTCCACTGTACTCATTATATCCTTGAGAGTCCAGTAAACTACTAATGTCTTCTACCATGAAGACTGATCCAAAATATTCATTCAGTTCCTCTGCCATCTCCTTGTCTCCCATTACAGTCTCTCCAACATCATCTTCTAACGGTCCTATGTCTACTCTTGTCTCTCTTCTGGTCTTTATATCCTTAAAAAAGCTTTTAGAATCATCTTTGATATTATTTTCTAGCTTCCTTCCATAATTTCTCTTTTCCTTCCTAATCACCTTCTTATTTGTCTTCTCTAAATGTTTAAGTTTCCCAGTCCATCCTGACAACAACTCTTTAGTCAGGTTAATTAATCCTGAAAAATTCACATTTTTACAACTTCTTGTAATTGTGATTCCCAAATATTTGAATTGGTCTTTAACTGTTTTAAAAGGGAAATGAGCATAGATTGCTAAAAGCCATTTTATGGGGAGTAATTCACTCTTAGGAAGATTTAGCAAACTTTTGATAGTAACCTGTGCAGGTCAAGGCCAAGAAATGAAGTACAATGATGTGTACTTATGTGTTATGAGGTCAAACCAGCAACCACAAAGAAGGCAGATCACACAGGGGTAAAGATGAACAATTACTTTATTAACAAAAAATTCACCTTCAAACTTTAAATCAAAATCCCCTCTTTTGTAACAATGCCCACTGGTTACTATGCAAATTTCTATAACAGTGTAAAACTAATAAATTCCCCAGCCTAAATATAACATATGTAATTAAAGTCTAAATTATATTTCCAACCAGCCCACAGAAAAACTTAGACACAAGACTCACAAAACTTCAATCTCAACTGAAGCAAAGATCATAAACAAAAATCAGTTTGTTTGGTAAACTGAAGCCAAAAGATCTTTGAGAGAGAGAGAGAGAGAGAGCACAAAATTTGAAGTTGTCTTGTGTTGCTGCAGAGAGAGGAACAACTGGCTTGGTCTGGATCCTTCTGGCTGCCTTCGAAATGTTCATCCTTTTTGAAATCCCAACATTCTGAACTGTCCTCCAGACCATGACTCATGCTCTGGGCCTCCTTACACTCCACAGCACCCCCAGTGGTGGTTTATCATCCAAGTCCAGAAATTTTTAGATCATTTTCTGCACATGGTCAGTCCGTCTCCCACTCTCACAACAGTCCATCTTCACCTTGGCTCTCTAAGGCAAACAGTCACTTTTTTACATAAAACCACACAACACATAGGCCAATACACAACACAGATCTCTGTAATATATGCATTTCTTGAGCCAGGAAGCACTGCGTTATTTTGCACTGTGGGGCTAATGAATTAGCTTAATCTTCAAAGAAGAAGTACAAAGATTCTATTGAGGACTGTAGGTAAAGTTAACCACTTTGAAACCAACATGGTTTTGGGCCTAGAGATCCCTGGACTGGATAGTAGCGATTTTTGTGAACATCCAAAGTGTATATACTTAGAAGACTATGCCTGTGCATAAAGGAAACATCCCATGTCAAAATGACATTGAACCACGGACACATTTTAAACATATTTGTTTACGTAATATCGACTCTGAGATTGAGTTACTGATTTGTTCAGATGTATCAAAAGCTTTGGAATGACTAGATATGATAAGGAGTAAGGGAGAAAGAGTCCTTATGCTGTCAAAACTATGCATGGCTGGACGATTAATGAAAAGAAGTTCAAAATCAATTGGCCGTGTGTCAGCAAGATATTGACGGTGAAGCTGTGTCATGCTGTGAACTGTTGTGAGAGCAGCAGTTCAAGAATGACTTTCCTGAGTGCATCAGGGACGACCAAAGGAAGAACAGCAGTTCTTGGAAAACATAACGATATAAAATGATAATAAGAGATGATTAAGACAAATTCAAAGAAAAGTATTTTGAAGCTTACATCCCGTTCATGGTTCTCCAAAGAATCATAAAATCATGGATATTATGACATATGATGTCACAGTAATTATAGTAACACTACAAATAATACTTTTCCTTAAAAGAATAGGCAAAAAATTACAAAGAAGCAAAAATACAAGGTTTTAACCTTTACATTCCAGCCCCTAATTATTATAATGGACATTAATGACTAATACATAATAATTACTATTACAGATAAAGAAGTAAATATGGTAAATATAAGATTAGAAATCAAAACTTTCTCTTTTTAAAAGACAGATTTTAGTAATAAGTCGATTTAAGTAACCAATCTTGGTTTTAATCCGCACTTGCTGAACGAAACCTTTCTTTTCTGGAACTGTATCCACAATTCTCCCCAGCGACCAAGAATTTCTCGATGCAGAATCGTCCATGATAATTACAATATCTCCACATATAAAATTGCATTTAGCTTTAGACATTTTTGTCTTATCTTTCTAAAATAAATCCATCTGCGTCTTGCATAGATATCTTCTTTCTGAAATTGACCTGGAGGCATTAAAGGTCTGCACGGATATTACAACATATGATATCACAGTCACTATGGTAACACTACAAACAATACTTCTCCTTAAAGGGATAGGCACAAAATTACTAAGAGGTAAAAATACAAGGTTTTAACCTTTACACTGATAATAGGAGAGTTATAAAACATTGGACACTGATTTTGAAGAGAAGATTCAAGAAAGATTCTTCCTTTCATTCAGACTACACCAAGTCTGATATGATATCCAAAGGTCAGAGAAAGTACCAAAATATTTTGGAACATAGTGATAGCAAAATAGGGTACTAACCACCCCATGGAGTTTTGCATCCAGAGAAGAAAAAAACTTTGAGTTGTGTTTGATTGTGGAGCAAAATTTTGGGGAGTTTCACCAAGTTCTCAACTCTTACAGAGGGCCTTGATTTGACCAGTATGATGATAGGAGTCTTAACTAGATTCCGTAAAGAACTTGTTGTCATCACTGCAGATATTGCAGTGGGTCCTTTCACTGGGTAAAAGGACCGAATGAAGACCATGACTTGTTACGATTCCTTTGGTGGCCCAATGAAGACTAAAGTCAATTCCACATGGTGGAATACAGAATGACAGGGCATCTATTTGAAGCGTCTTCATCACCAAGTTGTGTGAATTTTGCCGTTAGAAAGTGCACAGAGGACAATATGGAACAATTTAGCTTTCAAGCTATAAGCACCATCAAGAATAACTTCAGTGTGGATGACTGTCTCACTTCTGCAGCTACTGTTAAAGAAGCAATAGCTCTTTATCATGAGTTAAAGGAAATTTGTTTGAAAGGAACTTTCTACTTACCAAATGGGCAAGTAATAGTCACCAGGTATTGACTGCCATCCCTGAAAAAGAGAGAGTAAAATAAATTAAGAATTGGACTTAGATCATGACCACCTTCCTGTCGAAAGGATGTTAGGAGTATAATGGTGTTCAGAGTGATGTTTTTACGTTCAAAATAATTTTGAAGGACTGACCTCTCACAAGGAGGTATCAGGAATCATTTATTTTGTTACAATTAACACCATTCAGCATTAAAAACGAGATAACGTTCCCCTGACCTGGTACAAAAACTGCCTAACAGTTCAATGCAACATACAATCAATTTTCAGGAACCAGACAATGGTACAAAGAGACAGGTTACAGCTAGATATTATAAAATCTCTGCCAGTTTCAGGTGAAGAAGAACATTCCCAGAGCCTGAGGGGCCACTGTGGGTTCTGTTTGGGTTACTGACCCCTCCACAGATGTTAAATTAACCAGCGGCAGGGAAACTAACTACCGTCCAGTCATAAGCACACGTGGCCTGGGCCCTCTGGCACCATCCTTCCCGTGAGGCCCAGACATCACAGCCTCAAGACTTCCATTTGTTATTGAGGCCTAGGTGCATCTTTCCTGACGTCCGAACCCAGCACGGCTCCACAACACTTGTCGCATCGGACGCCGTCTCTGACTTTGCCACTTGTTCCTTCCACTCAACCTGATAGTAGATAGTAGGCACCTCCGACAATGCTTCCAAAGAGCCAAAAAAGCTGCCAACCTCCAATAATGCAGCAGCTCGGCTTCCTCCTCTTGGCCATGCTTGAAGCTTCATACCTCTGTCGGGTGAGTTCCCCAATTCTTCAGCAGTTAGTTCAATATATGAATATTGGCACCAGTTGTCCTGACTGCCAAGAAAATCTTGCAAGATTGTGTCAGAAGAAGATTGGTTGGGATGATGAAATACTAGAATCCATTGTACAAAAATGGACATGTTGGATGTATGACCTTTGGAAGCTGGAAGACTTCAAGATTGACAGATGCTTCAAACCCACAAATGGACAGGCATCTAGAACAATAAATTCTATTAGGTATAATTCAAGAATTATGTATAAACCACAAGAGATTAATGATGAGTTTTGTATGTTTTATGAGAAATTGTATACTTCTGAGGTATCACAAAATGAGGCTAGTGTTGAACATTTTCTATCTGGTTTAATTTTTCCTTCTTTGAATGATAAGGATATCAAGGAATTGGATGCTTCTTTTACTGTTAAAGTGTTAAAGAATTAACTGATGCACTTTGGACTATGCCGAGTGGTAAGTCTCCAGGTGATGATAGGTTTACCTCTGAATTTATAAGGAATTTCAAGATTTATTAATCCCCTTATTGATGGAGTTTTTAGATCAGGCGTAAAAGATTGGATCCTTTCCAGATTATTTTTCTAAAGCAATTATTATTGTTATTCTTAAGAAGGATAGAGATCCCCTGAAGGTGGGATCTTATAGACCTATTTCTTTGTTAAATGTGGACTATAAGATTGAAGCCAAGGTTCTGGCTAATAGATTGACCAAATGCTTACTGATTTGGTTCATGCAAATCAGGCGGGTTTTATCAAGAACCATTATTCAATGGACAATGTGATAAAGTTGATTTCATTGATTAATATTTCTCAGCAGCAATATGACCAACCAATGGTAATTTCTTTGGATGCAGAAATGGCCTTTGACAGGGTGGAATGGATATTTTTGTTTAAAGTCTTGGAAAAGTTTAATTTTGGATTAAGGTTGGATTAAGGCTTTGTATAAAAATCCCACTGTGAAAGTGGTGACAAATGGACAGATGTCTTTACCTTTTACATTGTCTAGATCAACCAGACAGAGCTGTCCTTTGTCACCAGCTCTGTTTGCTTCGGTCATTGAACCTTTGGCACAGATGATTAGGCAGGATAGCGCTATTAAAGGTATTAAGATGAATTCTGATGAATATCAGATAAACTTGTTTGTGGATGATGTCTTGATATATTTAACACATCTTTTGCAGTCTCTGGAGATTTTGCATAAACAATTGGAACAGTATGGCACGTTATCAGGATATAAAGTAAACTGGGAAAAAACTGAAATTATGCCTTTAGCTGAAGTGGACTACTCATCTTGTAGACAGGTTGTGAAGTTTAAATGGTCTGATCATATTAAGTATTTGGGAATTATTATTGATAGTAATTATAATCATTTATTTGCATTGAATTATTTATCCTTATTGTCTAGGATTAAATGTGATTTGAATTGGTGGAAGGATTTACCTATAACGTTGATAGGATGGGTTAATTGTATTAAAATGAATGTCTTTCCCCAAATTCAGTATCTTTTTCAGTCTATTCCATGTAAGATCCCTCAAAATTTTTTAAAGATTTGAATATTTTTGTGAGAAAACTTTTGTGAAAAGATAAAATGGTGAGGATATATCATTGCAGAAGCTAACTTGGAAATATGCATTAGGAGGTTTGCAAATTCCTAATTTTCAAAATTATTATGAATCAACTTAGTTGAACTTTATTAACAGGATGTTTCAAGCCCTTTGATATGGGCTAATATTGAATTATCTCAGATAGGTGAAAAGAGAATGGATCAATTTATTTATCAATGGAATCCTCAGTTATTAAGCAATTATAATTTACCAGTGTTAAAACACTTGATGGAATTATGGAATAAATAAAATGAAATTATAGTTACCCAAGGAAAATTTTCAGCTAAAATGCCTTTGTTCCAAAATAAGGTTTTTCCCTTTACAGTTAATAATCAACTTTTTAAGTTGTGGGAGTAAAAAGGAATCAAATTAGTAGAAGATTGTTATGGGGCGGGTTATTTTATTTCTTTTCAAAGAATGAAAGAGAAATATGAAATATCTTCAAGTACTCTTTATCTATTATCAAGTTAAAGGATTATTGTTAAACAATTTTGGTTGTACTTTGAGGCTTCCTAGAAGGTCTAAATTTGAAATGTTACTTACTGATGGTGGTAAGAAAGGATTTACATCTAATATGTATGCTTTATTGCAGAATAAAATGCCTAAACTAGATGTTGATAAAACTAGAGTGAAGTGGGAAAAAGATTTGGAAATATCTATTTCTCAAGATGTTTGGATGTCTAAATGTGAGGATAGTATGACTAAAATTGTAAATGTAAGGTATAGATTGGTCCATTATAATTTTATTCATCAATTATATTTGATTCCGGAGAAATTAAAGAAATATAAATATGTTTCTCCGATTTATGTTTTAGATGTCATAAAGAAGTGAGTACCTTTTTACATTTGGTTTGGTTATGCGAGATGGTTAAACCTTTTTGGAATAAAATTAAGGAATTTTTGGAGGTTATGTATAAATTTAAAATTTCACTTGACCCTAAGATATTTTTATTGGGTTATATTAAAACATTGAGTTTGGAATTAAAATTAGATAAATTTCAAATTGCTTTTTTAAGACTAGCTTTAGCAGTGGCTAGGAAATGAGACTAAATTGACTATCCAACGATGGCATGTGGAGATGAGATCATGTATCCCTTTAGAGATAATAAACATAATTTATGAAGTAATTATTTCTTTGTGGCGGAACACATGGCAAACCGTCCCTGCGTGTAACCCCACGTGGTGGGGCAGCCATGGGAAGATGGCACTGGCAGGGTTTCTCCCTGCCTCAAGTCACCTGCCCAGCGCATGCCTGAGGCAGTGATTATGATGTCACAATGCACGAGGTGACTGAGCTCATGCTCCCCTTAAAAGGGTGCGCGCTGAATTTGAATATAAACAGTCATTAATGGCTTTCAATGTGGTGGCTGAGCTTTCTTGGCTGTGTCCAGCACTACATTGGTGACCCCATTGAGCCCAGACGCCTCTCTGGTCTCAAGAACCTGGATCCGGCAGAGATTGACACCATTGCCATCAAACTGCTTCCCTTCTGGACCCATCGCCCACATACATGGTTCAGCCAGGCGGAGGGCAGTTTCAACTGAGGAACATTTCAGCAGATACCATGATGTTCTGCCACGTGAGCATACTGGACAAAGAAATGGCAGCCAGGGTGGACGATCTAATACACAATCCACTAACTGAGGGTAAATATCCTGCCCTCAAGAACCTGCACCTTGGTACTTTCATGCTCTCCCCTCAGCAGCGTGCCTCCAGGCTACTGCACCTCAATGGGCTTGGGGACCGCACACCATCGGCCCTAATGGACGAGATGTTGGCGCTGGTGGAGGATCACAAACCTTATTTCCTAGTCTGTCAGATCTTCCTCAAGCAGATGCCCAGGGACATCCAACTACTCCTGGTGGATGAGGACTTCACGGATCCACGTCGAGTTGCAGCCCAAGCGGACACCCTCTGGTGCACCAAGAGGGAGAACGAAGCAGCCCTCAGTCAGGTTGCACGACCAAGAGCCAGTCGGCCGCAACACTCCCCCAAGCACAAGCCGGAGGAGCTCCATTCCACCTGGTGCTTTTACCATCAGCGCTGGGGAGCACAAGCTTGTAAGTGCCGACAACTGTGTGACTACCATGGGAAATGACCCGGCCAGCCACCGTTGATGGCTACGACAGCTGGCCATGTGGACAGGCTCCTTCACGTTACCGACAAGTCCACCAGCCGACATTTCCTGGTGGAGACAGGAGTGGAGCTGAGCATCCTGCCCCCCACCGCCCTTGAGACATGCACCCAGGAGTCACGTGATGGAGTAGTGGCTGGTTGAGTAGAACCAGCCCTTTCCAGAGAAAAGGAAAAAAAAGTTTGAAAAAACAGAGCTCACTAAACATAAAATACGAGAAGAGAAAGATAAAATTACAAAGAAGAGACAGAAGATGGCACCCAAAAAAGAGAAACTAAGAATAACAGAGAAAAGGGAAAAAGCAAAATCACTGGAGAAGAAAGAAGAAGGCCTTACCTGCAAGTCAGAACAGGGAGCAACCGTAAAGAGGAGCGACCGATCTCCTACGGTGGTGAGTCCCCGGAGGAGCGGTGTCCTCCTAACCGGCGGACTTCAAAAATGACTCAGAGCCAAGCAAAGGTGCGCAAGTAAAAGAAAAGGTTAACGCCGGCGGGAGGGGACTCAGCTGTGGAGCGGCCAGCTGTGGAGCGAACAGCTGAGAGGCATTCGGCTGGGGGAAGTGTGCAAGAAAGAAGAAAAGAAGAGTGGTGAAAAAGAGAATGAAGGGCTGGAAGAGGGTGAATGGCAACGGGGCGACCAGCAAGGGGACGACCTGCAGCAGGAGGCCCAGCAATGGGTCGACCTGCAGCAGGAGGCCCAGCAACGGGTCGACCTGCAGCGGGAGGCCCAGCAACGGGTTGACCTGCAGCGGGAGGCCCAAGAATGGGTTGACCTGCAGCGGGAGGCCCAAGAATGGGTTGACCTGCAGCGGGAGGCCCAAGAATGGGTTGACCAGCAGCAGGAGGCCCAGCAGCAGGAGACACAGCAGCTGGAGACCCATAAGGATACAGAAGCAGCTCAGAGAAGGAGGAAGATACACAGATACAGAGAAGAAGACACAGATACAGAGAAGAAGACACAGATACAGAGAAGAAGACACAGATACAGAGAAGAAGACACAGACATAGATATAGACACAGAAGAAGAGGAAGACCAAGAACTGCAAAGGTAAAATAAAAGGTCAAAATTTAGATAAAGCCCTTTTTGAAGAACAAATGAGGTCATTAAAAGAATGGCTATCATTAGAATTTATGTTCAATCAAAAGAAAAATGAAAAGAGCTGAAGACAAATTGCAAAGCTTAGAGTTGGTCATGACTGAAATAGAGAAAAGAGTAGAAAATGTGGAGGAATGAGAAGCTGCTGTAGAAATGGAGATAAATGATTTGAGAGGTAAGTTGGAAGAGAGCAAAAAATAAATTAAGGAGACGATTTATTGTCACAAAAAATTGATGTATTGGAAAACTACAGTAGGCAAAACAACATAAAAATAGTGGGCCTGAAAGAGGGCGAATAAGGGTCAGATATGAAGGAATTTATAAAAGGATGGATCCCGAAGGTGCTGAGAATGACAGATTTACATGAAGAAATTGAAATCGAAAGGGCACATAGAGCACTAGTACCGAAACCGCCACCACATCAAAAACCAAGATCAATATTGGTAAAACTTCTAAGATATACGACAAGAGAGAACATACTGGAGCAAGCAAGAAAGAAAGTTAGAGAAGTCAATAAGCCATTGGAATATAAGGGACAAAAAATATTTTTTCAGCAAAAACAATCTTATGGAAGAAAGGTTATAACTTTATATTAAGACATCCAGCAGTACACAAAGTATTTATTCCTGGAGAATGGAATAGACTGTTCTTGGACCCAAAGAAAGCCCAAGAATTTGCTGACCATTTGCAGGACAGAGAAGAGAGGAGGAGGAGTGACAAGAAGGAAGACCGGCAAGAAAATATACAAAAATATGTAATAATATAAAGTAAAGATAATGCATATATAAAGATTTAAAGATGGAATAGAGAAGGGGAAGGAGGGGAAGAAGGGGGGGAAAGAGAGAGAGAGAGAGAGAGAGCTTTGTAATATGTATAGAAAAATAGCATTCTCTGGGGGGGTTGGAGGTGGGAGGATAACGGTCACTGCGAAATTGGTTGATGCTTGCGAGTGGAAAGGAAAGGTGAGTTGTGGTTGCCCGTCAAAGGACAAGGGGAAACCCAGTGAGGGGGGGAGTTCATTTGGGATTAAATGGTTATTGCTTGTGGGGATTGTTGGGGTATTTCATGTCTTAAGTGTATTATCATATATTGAGATTAAAAAGGAAAACTTAAAGAACAGTAATGGAAAAAAGGGGATGGAGGTGGTGAGGAGGCGGAAAATAAGTGAAAATAAAGATACAAGATGGCCACATTGAACTGTATGACTATAAACATTAAAGGAATACATAACCAAATTAAAAGGAAGAGGCTACTAAATTTACTGAAGAAGAAAAAAGTGGATATAGTATTTGTGCAGGAAACGCATCTAACCAAGGTGGAGCATAACAAATTGAAGAGAGATTGGGTAGGACATATAGCAGCCGCATCATATATCTCAAAAGCTAGAGGTATAGCCATATAAGTTAACAAAAATACACCAATCAAGATAGAGGAAGAAATAACAGATCCAGTGGGGAGGTATGTTATGATAAAATGTCAGATGTACTCAGAATTTTGGAATTTGCTCAATATATAAAAGCACCTAATTATGAGGATCAAAAGTTTATGCAAGATATTTTTTTGAAGATTGCAGATATGCAAGGAAATATATTGATAGGAGGGGATTTTAACCTTAATTTGGATCCAGTGTTGGATAAAACTGGAAAAAATACAAGCAGAAAGAATAAAGTAACCAAATTTATGGTTAAATCAATGCAGGAAATGAAACTTATGAATATATGGAGGAGACAGCATGCAAGAGAGAAGGAATATTCTTATTACTCGAGTAGGCATAAAACATACTCAAGGATTGATATGTTTTTGTTGTTGGCTTCTATTCAAGGGAGAGTCAGGAAAACTGAGTATAAAGCTAGACTTCTTTCAGATCATTCACCCCTGTTATTAGCAATAGAACTGGAGGACATCCCACCAAGAACATATAGATGGAAGTTAAACCCCATGCTACTTAAAAGGCAGGAATTTCGAGAGTTTATTGAACACCAAATTAAAACATATTTCTGTGAAATATGTGAACATATTTCTGTGAAAGAAACACAGAATCTGTTAAAGATAAATTTATACTATGGGATGCAATGAAAGCTTTCATTAGAGGGCAGATAATAAACTATGTAACTAAGATGAAAAAGGAATACAATTGGGAAATAGAGCAGCTGGAAAGGGAGATAGCAAGTACAGAAAAGGAACTAGTGAAAAGCAACGATATAAAGAAAAAGAGAATTGGCAGACAAAAAAATAAAATATGAATCATTGCAAACGTACAAGGTGGAGAAGAACATAATGAAAACAAAGCAAAAATATTATGAATTTGGAGAAAAAACATAAAATATTGGCTTGGCAACTTAAAACAAATTACATATAACCCAACAAAGATTAATGAAAACTTTAAAGAATTTTATGAACAATACCAAACGGAGAATGAGGGGAAAAATGATAAAATAGAAGAGTTTTTAGCTAAAATTGAACTGCCAAAATTGCAAGTAGAGGATCGAGGCAAATAGAGGAAATACAGAATATATTATAAAAGTTACCGAACAATAAAACACCAGGAGAGGATGGTTTTCCAATAGAATTTTATAGTACATTTAAAGAGTTATTAATTCCTCCTCTCCTGGAAGTAACGAATCAGGTAGAAGAAACACAACACTTATCAGATTCATGCAAGACAGCAATAAATACAGTAATATCTAAGATGGGGAAGGATCCATTAACATCAGCATCATATAGATTAATATCGACTGTGTACCAAAAATAATAAAGCAAGATCAAACTGGATTTGTCAAGAAAAGACAAACAGCAGACAATGTTTGTAAATTTATTAATTTAATTCATGCAGCACAAGTGAATAAAAAAACAATGGTGGCAGTTGCTTTAGTCGTAGAAAAGGCCTTTGACAGGGTAGAGTGGAACTACTTATTTAAAGTGTTACAGAAATTCAGTTTGTCAGAAAAATATATTAACTGGAATAGAGCATTATATAATGGACCATTGGCAAAGGTAGTGGTAAATGGATATGTATCGATCCAGTTCAAACTAAGCAGATTAACTAGACAGGGATGTCCATTATCCCGCTCATTGTTCGCCTTAGGATTAGAACCATTGGCAGAGCTGATAAGAAAGGAAAATAAAATAAAAGGGATAAAAATAAAGGAGAAAGAGTATAAAATTAGCTTATTTGCAGACGACATCATAGTATATCTAACAGAACCAGAGAGACACGCACCCGATCTCATGGTCCCACCCTGCGGGCAGCCACCGTTTCCACCATCAAGACTTTTGGTACCCGCAGGGCGCATATCCAGATTGGGTAAAAGAAATTCCGCTGGAAGTTCGTGTTGGCCTCAATGGGTACTGCGTTGTTAGGAGCTGACTTCCTGAGGGCATATAGACTGTTGGTCAACATGAAGGGCAAAAGGCTGGTCAATGCTCGCACCTTCCATTTGGTGTGCCTGAACGCCACGAGCGCCTGCAGGACTGAGATTGACGTCATCGCCACTTCCAGGGATGAGTATTCGAACATACTCCATGAGTTGTCCGCCATCCTTCAACCACAATTCAACACCACCTTACCCCAGCACTGGGTATACCACCATATCTCCACGCAGGGACCCCCCCCCCCCTGCATGCCTAGCCCAGATGACTTCCACCCGAGAAGTTATAGCTGGCAAAGGAGGAGTTTCATGGCTGCAGGAGTTGGAGATCATCCGTCGCTTGGACAGCGCCTGGGCGTCCCCTCTCCACATGGTTCCCAAATCCTCTGGAGGCTGGAGACCCTGCAGCGATTACCAGCATTTGAATGACACGACCACACTGGATAGGTACCCAGTTCCACACATTCAAGACTTCTTGGGCAATCTCCATGGCACGCAGGTCTTCTCCAAGGTCGATCTAGTGCAGGGGTATCATCAGATCCCAGTCCACCCTGAGGACATTAGCAAGATGGTGATCATAACCCCCTTTGGCCTCTTTGAATTTCTGTGTATGCCTTTTGGCCTCAAAAACGCGGCCCAGACTTTTCAGCTCCTCATGGACGCAGTGGGTAGGGACTTGGACTTTGTGTTTATCTACCTGGACGATATCCTTATCGCCAGCCGCAACCACGAATAGCACAAGGCCCACCGCCGCACCCTGTTTGTCCGACTGGCGGAGTTTGGCCCCACGGTGAATGTGACCAAGTGCCAGTTCGGCAAGCAGATGCTGCAGTTCCTGGGGCACACCATCTTGGCAGCAGGTGCTGCCCTGGTGCCAGAGAAGGTTGCAGGTGTCCAGCAGTTCCCCAAGCCAACCACCCTCAAGGGCCTGCAGTAGTTCGTGGGGGTGGTGAATTTTTATCATCGGTTCATCCCCGGAGCCACCTTCACCATGTGAATGCTGTTCACGTTGATGGCCACTAAGGATAAAGTCCTGACCTGGTCAGAGGAGGCAGAGACCGCATTTTCCACAAAAAAGGAGGCCCTCACCAATCCAACTCTATTGGTGCACCCATGTCTGGAGGCACACACGACGGTCTCGGTGGACTCCTCAGTCACGGCGGTACAGGGAATACTCAAGAAGTGGCTCAATGGACAGTGGTCAGCTGTGCCCACCGGAGCTCAAGTACAGCGCTTTTGAATTGGAGCTCCTGGCACTGTACCTGGCCATCAGGCACTTTCGATACTTTCTGGAGGGCAGTCCCTTCACGGTGTTCATGGACCACAAGCCCTTCACACAGGCACTCGCAATGGCCAAAGATCCGTGGTCGGCTTACCAGCAACGCCACCTTTCCTACATGTCGGAGTTCACCACCAACATCCGGCACAGGGCAGTCATGGCAGATGCGCTTTCTCATCTGGAGATCAACACTCTCGCCCCTGGCCTTGACTACACACAGTTTGCACAGTGCCAGAAGCTGGACACAGAAACGCAGACTCTCCGGACCGCCATCTTTGGCCTCAAGGTCCAGGACATTCAGTTGCCCAACAGCCCGGATGTGCTGCTCTGCGACATTTCCACCGGCTCGCTGCATCTGGTAGTCCCACCGCATGACCTAGCCAACCCCTCAGTGAAGACTTCGGTGTAAATGGTGGCAGAGCAGTTTGTGTGGCACGGGCTCAAAAAGGAGGTGGCTGAGATGGCGAGGATCTGCTCCTGGTGCCAGGCCTCCAAGGTCCACCGGCATACACAGGCCCCAATCCAGCAATTCGACTCGGTGGGGCATAGATTTCAGCACATCCACATTGACATTGTAGGCCCCCTGCAATGCCCCCCAGAGAAGTGCGCTACCTTCTCACAATAGTCAATCTCACAAGATGGCCGGAGGTCATTCCCATCAAAAGAGGCTTCCGCAGAGGTGTGCGCCAAGAACCTAGCCAGTCATTAGATCGCTAGGTTCGGAGTCCTGGTGCACATCACCAGTGACAGGGATGCCCAGTTCATCTCCGCGCTCTGGGCTCAGCTGGCGAACCTCCTGGTGGTTAAATTTTACCACACCACAGCCTACCACCTGCAAACAAATGGTTTGGTGGAGAGGTTTCATTGTCTTTTTTTTTAAACTTTAAGATTTTATAACATGAATAACATATAGGATTACACTAAAAAATATTAAGAATAAAATAATAAAATTACAATACAATATCAGTAATCTAAATAAACTATACCCTTCCCAATAATTATTACACATTAATAACCCAACTCAAATTAGTCCAACCCCCCCTTTCCCCCCCAAAATAAAGAGCGAAGAATTAATAAAGTTAATAATATGTGAGAAAAAAAACCCACTTACAAAAAAAATCAAAAACATAACCAATTAAAATACTAACAAAAAGAAAAGTAATTAATACTAAGATATCAGACTTAAAAAACATATTTAAATCAAACTTAAATGCATATATTTAACAAACGGAGTTAAGATGAAACATATATTTAACTCAAACTTAATATAAAAAATTAGTAAAGTTAGTAACATTATCTATCAAAAATTCTTAAACAATAATCAATTCTTAAAAAAAATTGTTGCATGAAAAAAAAAGATGAAAAAAAACTTTCTCTATAGAGATAAACCTTCACCAAATATCAACTAACTTCACATCTATCATCATATTAGTCACATAAACCACCATCTTAAAACAAAATTCAAACCTCATTAAGCATTGTACAATTCAATTTTAGTACTCTTCCACCATTTTTCCCTTTTACTCTTGAATAGTTATCCAATAAAAGCTCCAATACCACATTTAAATATCCCCAATCATTACGTTAAAATTCAGATATCCAAATAATAAAAACACATCTACGAAATCTATATCTTCAACAAATGGAGCAGAAACCACAAACAAAATTCAAGCCTCATTAAGAATTGTACAATTCAATTTATAACTTTCACCATTATTCCCTTCGTTCTATAACTAAAATAGCAAAATAATATACACCAGAATAACCACTCCTTTCACCTTAAAGTTAAAGAAAAAATATAAAAAAAACTTATTCATCCCATTCACATTTAAATTTCAGATATTCCTTATCGACTGAATAAACTTTACAAAAAAAAAACCACATCAATTTTTAGTTTTTTAAACAATCAAATACTTTCTTATGCTTTTTTAAATATTTAAACAAAAAAAAACCCTTCACTCTTTAATCTAATAATACAAAAAAAAAGGAAAAAAAACGGGTAGGAGGTTAAAAATACTCCCTCCCGTCTAAACCTCGCAATGCGGTAACTCCCAAAAATAAATGGGTGTGAGATAACTCACACGTAGCAGATGACTTTCAGGAAATAGTGCCTATCCAGTCTCTCCCCCAACTCTCACTTCATCTTAAACTAACATCATCATTATTTAATATCCCTTTTTTTTTAAAAAAAAACATTAGAAAAAAAAAGGACAACTCTTCTTTTAATCAGCTCCAACTGCCGAGTCACCATTACAACCATTCCTTCTTGGAGCACGGCTCTTTTCTTCCATCTCTTGTCTCCTTAGAGATCGCGGCAGACTATGTCTCTGTTGAAACTGAGTAATTGGCAGCTCTTGAGCAAATGCTATAGCTTCCTTTGGAGAATCAAAGAACTTTGGTTGGCAACCATCTTGAAAAACCTTCAAAACAGCTGGATATCTTTCTTCCACAACAACTCTTTAGCAGGATTGAATTCCCGTCGTTGGAACATAACTTCTTGACTCAAATCCGCATAGAAGAAAACTCGATTATTTTGAATCATCAAGGGTGATTTTCTCTGTTGTACATTTCTAATAGCCACTCGTAAAATTATTTCTCTGTCGTAATAATTCAAGCAATGAACCAAAACAGGTCTTGGACTTTGACCTGAAATAGGTCTTCTACGCAAGGCTCTGTGAGCACGTTCCAGTATTATACCTTCTGGGAAATGTTCTTGACCCAGCACCTGCGGAATCCATTCAGTAAAAAAATTTCTTGGGTCTGGTCCCTCCATACCTTCCGGCAAACCAATAATCTTTATATTGTTCTGTCTGGATTGGTTTTCCAAATAATCTTTTTCACCAAATTTTTATTTTGAGTTTGTAAGTCTTCGACCATTTTGGTCACATCAAAAACTTGATCCCGTATTTCGTCTATATCTTCTTCACACGAATTAAATTTATCTCTCACTTCAAGCTTAAAAGCTCCAAACTCAGCCATCTGTTGAGAATGTATTTTCACCAAAGTATTAAACCTAGTACCAAGTTCAGTCATAATCTTGGATAATCCCTGCATTGTATAAGATCATTTAGATTCAAGATTCACAAAAATCTTTTCAATTGGAAGAGATTTTGGCTCAATAGATTCCTGCTTCTTCTCCAAAGGATCTTCTATTCCTTCCTTCATTCTGGTTGCCTTCCTTGTAGTATGACTGCGTATGGAAACCCCAGCCACAGCCTCTCCAGCAATGACTGAAGGACGCTGGCCGGGGTTTTCCCCAGTCCATAATGTATTAAATTCTCCCAGTACATCAAGTTGTATAGGTTCTTGTATCTCAAGAGATGCAGTTTGCAGCACCACCTCTACAGTTGACAAATGCCTTTGAGTAACTCTTTGTTCTAAAAGCTGTTTGGCACCCTCTTTAGGGGGCTCTACCGATGTAACATAGAGCTCTACATCCGAACACTGTACCTCTCTCCTGGGATCCATTTCACGCTGAGTCCCGGTGTCTTTCCTGTAGGTAGGCTCCAAAACTTGAACTTTTGTAAAATGTAGTTTTTTGATGATCTGTTGTCGTTTTTTTTTGCTCTTTTCCACCAATTGTACCATCATAAGTTAAAATAACAGCACTGAAATTATCTAAACTTTTAAAGAATTTTAACGGGCATTTCTAGACAAAACAATAAGATAGAGTCAGGAGAGGACTGGAAGGCATGTCTGATCCTTATGCCATCTTGCCACGCCCCCGAGAGGTTTCATTGTCATATGAAATCTGCCCTCATGGCTCGCCTCACTGGGCCAGGCTGGGCAGATGAACTGCCCTGGGTCCTCCTCGGCATCAGAACAGCACCCAAGGAGGACCTACAGGTGTCTTCTGTGGAACTGGTGTACGGAGCGCCGCTCTCGCTGCCTGGTGAGTTCTTTGGCCCAGAGCCCAATGTCACGTCCGAGCATGCATACCTTTTGGCAGTTCTCTGTAAGAAACTATGCTCTCTAGCACCCAACCCCTCACCTCCCTCGCATCATGGCATCCGGCCGACACTTCATCCCAAAGAGCGGGACTCAGCAGAATTCGTATTTGTTCGGCGCGGCCCACTTATGGCACCTTTACAACGCCCGTATGAAGGTCTATACAAGGTCCTCCAGTGGTCCGGTAGGTCTTTCACTTTGGACATAGGGGGTAAAGATGAACTTTTTACCGTGGACTGTTTGAAGGCGTGACAATAATGGAACCTTTACAGGTGCACTGTGGAAAGTATACTGACAGGTTGCAAGACAGCCTGGTTTGGTAGTTCACGTGGCCAGGAATGCAGAAGCCTGCAGAAGGTAGTAAACATCACAGGCTCCGACCTCCCATCCATTGCAGACATAGATGTGAGGCACAGCCTCAAGAAGGCAGCCAATATAATAAAGGACCTTCATTGCCCTGTCACATCCTCCTCGCACCTAACTTTTGGTCGAAGGTATTGAAGCCTGAAAACGAGCCCCCTCTTGCTATCAGGCTCTTGAACATCCCTTTGGTACACTAATCAAGTACTACTCTGACACAACTAAGGGACTGTCTGCGCTCCAGTAGCACCACCTTTTCTTTCTTGCATTCAGATTACTGATTTAATATCTATCTTTTTTATGTATCATCTCTTTTTAATTTAAATTTACAGTATACTATTGTAGTTTTTTTTAAAGAAGTATCTTCAGCTGCAGCAAGTGAGAATAAGCAACTGTGCTTATGTAGATTGTACAATGTGTCCACCAATAAATTAATTATTTTAAGGAAAACACAATGTGTATTCCATTAATCTCACATATTTGTCTGAGGGAACAGGTAGGGTTTTGGAATAACATCTCACTGAAATGCAGGCATCTTCCACGCTGGACTCTAGCCTATGGCATGGTGAGTTAGTGTGTACCTCTTTGTGAAGCCAAGTTATTTCACATTCCTGTGGATACGGCGAGACCTGCTGAGCTCCTCCAGCATTTCTGTCATTTTACTACAATCAGTGTCTACAGACTTTTGTATTTTGTTATAATGAACTTAAATGGCTATCTCTCTGTGGCCTGTTATTAAGGTGTTATCTCATCCTGTGGTCTGGAATTGTTGAGGCCCTTCAGGAAGTCAGATTTGATATCTCTAAGTCTGCAACTGGAGTAATCTCTGTATGAGGAGAGTGGTCAGTCAAATCAGATTGAGCAAGAATTTGGTTCAGATCTTACAGGCTGTTTTGATAATGTTCAATTGGAATTTTTCATGTAATTTCTGCCCGGATCTCTGCATTAGCTGCCAAACTGCAGATCTGTTGGAACATGGCTGGGTGGCGAACCATCTCTGGACGGTGGCAGGGGGGAGTGTGGTTTGTCCGCCCGCTTGCTCTCTCAGACTGTGCAGGATGTCTAACACGCTGGTCTGTGGGCTGGGGTGGGGGGGGGGGTCTTGGGTTGAAATGTAGGTCCCCGGGATGGAAGGTAGTGCACTGTACATCATCTCTGCAAACGATGCTGGAAAGTACTCCTTCGGTTCTGCGCAGATCCCGAGCAGTACCCACGGGAGCTCATCCATCTAGATCGGGCTGGTCAATTGGGCTTTCAACGCAGCCTTCAGATGGCCGTGGAACCATTCGACCAGTCTGTTTGCTTGGGGATGGTAGGCCGTCATATGGTGGACCTGGCTGCCACAGGATTTCACCAGATTGGACCAAAGGGAGGAGGTGAACTGCACTCTTCGATCTGATGTAATGTGGGTTTTGACTCTGAAACACATGACCCAGGTGGCAAGGAAAGCCTGGACGCACGTTTCTGTGTCGCACGCAGCCATTGGCATCACCTCTGGCCAGCAGGTGAATCTCTCAATGATAATGAACAGACACCTCATACCCTGGCTCACTGGGAGGGGGCCGACAATGTCGATGTGGACATGATCAAACTGCATTGCACTGGCTGAAAAATATGTAGGTGTGCCATGGCACTTTGGCGCATTGGCAATGTAAGCAGCTTTGAGCCCACAGGGTAACATCTCAGCAGAGCCCATGCCACACGAACTTGTCTGAGAGCAGGCAGACTGTGGATCTGGTTGAAAATCCGCCATCGTCAGGTCATGGGTTGGATTGGTCTTGGGGACCCAGTGGAGTTGTCACACAGCAGGGTTGGTTCTCTTGGTGTGGGGCAGAAATCTGTGACTTTCAGGCTGGTGATGGCCGTCCGGCTCACCTGGACATCTGCATCCTCCCTCTGGTCCTTGGCGAGCTGAGCAACGTTGAGCCCTCCGCAGGTTGCGGCAACAACGGGTCAGGACAGCGTGTCAGCTACTATGTTGGCCTTGCAGGCGACATGGCGAATATCTGTGGTGAATTCTGATACATAGGAGAGGTGCCATTGTTGTCTTGCCAACCACAGGTCTAAGACCTTGCTCAGCGAGTAGGTCAACGATTTGTGGTCTGTGTAGGCGGTGAACATCCCCTCTAGCATGTGGTGGAAGTGTTGTATCATCAGGTACAAGGCCAGCAATTCGTGGTCAAGTGCACTGTATTTGAACTCTGGTGTTCAGAGGTGCTTACTGAAGGAGGTGAGGAGTTGCCAGTGCTCATCGACCCATTGCTCTTGCACCGCTCTGTCTGAAGCATCTGTTTTGAGGGCCAGCATGGAGGTGGGACCCAGGTGTGCCTGTACCATGAAGGGGAGCCCATGCTATCTTGGACCGGCTGCGTGTTGTGGCGATTCGGCTCATTTACTCGTGTGGTCGCTCAGCCCGCTGAGTCTGTTTTCTTTCCTGGTCCCAGGTTGTGATCCTGCTGGCTCTTCTTGAACCCTTTCTCTGTCTTGGCTTTGTTTCTAGCATTTTAAGGACAAAGGTAATGAAGAGCTTGTCACTTTACAAGTTAGGGTGTCGATGTGCGGGCAGTGGAATAATCATCCTTATTGTGTTCACATTCCCTGCTTCGCCGGAGGTTCTGTGTCACTGTAAACTCTTTGTCAGCCCACACCTTCATTGCCCTCCTCCTCTTCCTGGCCCTTATTTGGATCAATTCATCCCTCTTTTTTTCCTTTGAAGCTGTAAAGTATCTTGAACTTGCTCTCAAATAAGTTAACATCTAATGTTTAGAAGGGCGACTTTATTCTTATTATTTTGTTGAAGGTGTGTGCCCCTACTGTGATGGGGTAGAGACCGATGAAGAAAAGTGTTGGCCTGGAGGGATTTTAAGTGATGAGGCTGCTGTGATTCAGGGGCAGGGTTAAATTGTGGTTAGGATCCCAAAGCCAAAAGGGTCATCGGAGTAAGAAGTGGTGGATGTGTGGTCCCCACTTAGTTTTGGGGATGTTGAGTGCAGGAACCTATGGGGAGAATAATGCCTACTGTTCACACTGCTGACTTACAACTGCACTGCCAGATTCATTGCAGACAAAATTTTCCAGATGATACAACCGTAGTTGACTTCATCAGCAACAATGATGAGCCAGCACACAGAGAGGAGGTTGGGAGGCTCATAAAATGGCGCGAGAGCAATAATCAAAGTCTCAACTTGGACAAGACAAAGATGATTGTGCACCTAGGGGGATAAAGGTTGACCACTCTCCATTAGATATCAATGGCTCCATCGTGGGAAGTGTGAAAAGCACAACGTTCCTTGGTATGCATCATATAACGATGAACCTATCCTTGATCTACAACACCTCCTCATTAATCAGGAAGGTGGTGCAGCACTTATATTTCCTAAGAAGGTTGAGAAGGACAAGGCTTCCAGTTGCCAGCTTGACAATATTTTATAGCAGCACAATTGGGAATGTCCTTTTTAGTTTAATCAAGTCAGTGCTGGTCAACAAGTTCCAAACCCTAGGCCTCTGCACCCCCTCTTCAACTGGATCCTGGACTTCCTCATCAGAAGATCTTCAGTATGAATTGGAAATAATGTCTCCTCCTCACAAGCTCACCTCAAAGATGTGTGCTTAGCCCATTGCTCTACTCATTCTACACCCATGACTGTGTGACGAGGCACAATTCAAATGTTATCAATACATTTGCCGATATTAGCAGAATCACAGATGGCAAGGAGGGAGATAGATCAGCTAGCTGAGCGGTGTCATAATAACAACCTTGCACTCAATGTTAGCAAAACCAAGGAGATGATTGTGGACTTCAGGAGAAAATCAGGAGGACACAAACCAGTCCTTATCAAGGGGTCATCAGTGAAGAAGGTCAAGATGTTCAAAACATACTGCTGGTATAGTTTAATAGTATGTAAATTGGGCATCACAGACTCATGGGCCAAAATGGCCTGTAATCGGGGATGTATGTCTAAATTTTTAATAAAGCCTCAAATTCCTGGGTGTCAACATTTCCGAGGATGTTGATGCAATCATGAAGAAGGCTCACCAGTGGCTATAATTTGTGAGGAGATGAGATATGTCACCAAAGACCCTTGAAAACTTCTACAGGTGTACCATGAAGAGTGTTCTGACTGGTTGCATCACGGACTGGAGATGCCAATGCTCAGGTCAAAAAAAACTCCAGAGGGTTGTTAACTTGGCCTGTGAAAACACAGGCATCAGACTTCACTCTGTCAAGGACCTACAAGAAAGCAGCCTCTATCCTTAAAGGACCCTCACCACCCAAGCCATGCCCTCTTCACTCTTCCACCATTGGGAAAAGGGTACAGGAGCCTGAAGATGAGCACTCAGCAGCACAAGGGCAGCTTCATCCCCTCTGCCATTAGATTCCTGAATGAACAAGAAGATCACTATTGCTGGCAATCCACCAGGCACATTGCTTACACAAGGCTCAAAGAAACATTGAGGATCCCTTCCATTCATCTCACAGGATCTCTGACCTACTTCCAGGAGGAAGGGGGTACAGGAGCCTCAAAATTAGGACTGCCAGATTGGGGAATATTTCTTCTTGCAGGCTGAGTGATTGATGACCAGTGTCCAGTAACTTTGGATTACATAAATAAAACAAGTAAATATTTGTGAACTACTTGTACATATTTATTTTAAATCCGTGCGTGCATCATGGTCTGGAGAAACCCTGTTGCATCTGATTGTATATGTACTTCAATTGTCCTACTCCTAAGTTTCTTTGTTTGGCAATCAAACCTGTGTTACCTAGATAATGGAAGGGTGAACTGCAGGTTGACTGATATTACTGCAAGTCCATGTGGGCCCTTGGAAGTCAGAGGCAAGTGTGGGACTGGGTTCACTGTTAGAACAATGAAACCTGAACCTAGCTGGGAGTCAGCAAGTATGGGAAAATAAGATGCAGCTCCATAAAACTGATTGGACCACACCTGGAGTGTGGCATTTAATTCTGGTCGCCTCATTACAGGAAAGATGGAGGTGCTTTGGAGAGGGTGCAGAGGAGATTGTTGCCTGGATTGGAGAATGTGTTTTAAGCAAGGTTGAGAGAGACAGGGCTTTTCTCTTTGGAGTGTTACAAGCTCAAAGGACCCCAAAACCCAGCAGCAATAGATATTCACCATGACAAGTAGTTACTTAAACAAAAGTTGTCTTTAATTATCTTTAAACATGAAAACAGAATCAAACTTTAACTTATCGCTATTAACTTAACTACCCAACTTAATTCCCTTCTAATTCTAAGCGCACGTGTATGTAATGTGTGTGTAAATTTAAGAAAAGTTCTTTGGTTCACAGTTCAATCTCATTTCTCATTCTTCCAAGTTTACTGGTTGCAGGCAATTCTTATACTGTGCATAGAATTTAACATGTATAAAGTTCACCAGGCTTTGGTACTTGAAAGGTAAATGTTTACTACTTAGGAAGGTTCTTGTAGGGTTGGCAGAGAGAGATGTGTGGTTCCAGAATTTCCACAACTGAGGTACCACCATGAGTCACCTCAATGTCTTGGTGATGAAACTTTCCCCATCAGGATTCTCCAGATGATGACCTCTTTCTTTCAGGCTACCAGAGAGTTCCTTTTTGTTCCGCTTATTCAAAGAGAAACATCAGAGAGATAGCACTTCCATCCATCTGCAACTCTGGAGCTTCTGTTTCAATTCCAACAAGCTTCTCCTGGCTGACACTGTTCAGTCTCTCCCTCTCCCTGAGATTCCAACTGCCAGCCACATATCCTCTCTCTCACTTGCAAATCTCACTTGCAAAACCCCCTCCTTCTCCAGCAAACAATAGGAGTCAGTCTTCTAGACCATCTGTTGTTTTAGGTAAACAAACCTCAATGACCTCTGAGTGAGCACTTTTCAGAGAGGTCAAAAGCCTTGCAAAAAGGTCCAACACCGACAACCTGACTCTTCCAAGACAATAGTCTATTCATTTCATGACATCATTTCAATTAGCACTGACTTGTGAAATGTGCATTGCATTCTCCATAGTTTCTGTAAAGTCACTGAATATTAATTGTCAGTATTTCAAATAAGATTGGTTTTAAAATATGTGTATGTATGTAACCTACTCTAATTTTACCAATTTATCTCCCAAAAACATTCCCAAATATTCCATCACAGGAATGACAAAGGATGAGAGGTGACTTAAAGGTATGCTAAGATGATGAGTGTTCATGTGGACAGCCAGCACCTTTTACCCAGAGCAACAATAATAAATATCAGAGAACATCTGTTGAATGTGAGTGAAGGGAAGTTCAGGGCTCAGAGGTCTTTTATTTTTAAAAAACAGAGTGGTGGGTGCCTGGAATGCATTTCCAGGGCTGCTACAATAGGGATAGTCAAAAGACACAGATAGGCACATAGATATAAGAAAAACAGAGGATTATCAGTGTGAGGTAAAGAAGGTTTGGATTGTTGTGGGGAGTTTACATAATACGTTGAAGGGCCTGTCCTTTTTTTGAATATTTTATTTAAATTTTTTATACATTCAATTAATAATGAACTATATATAAGAAAATACATGTGGTATATAACTTAATCCCCCCTCCTTCCCACTAATCCCCCCTAACCCTCCTCCTCCCTCCCAACCACTCCTCCCAACCCCCCTCCTCCCTCCCAACCCTAAGACCCCAAAGAAGAAAGCAGGAGATTTAAACCATTGCTAACACAATCAAACAGCATGGATCAGAGTAACACACCACAACACACCACAGGGAATTCAACATTTTAAACCCATATAATCCAAATAAGGGCTCCATACTTTCTGAAAAATAAAGATAATTATCACATAAATTATACATTATTTTCTCCAATGAAATGCATGATCTCAATTCCATATGCCATCTTTGCAAGCCCAAATCAATCTCATTTTTCCAAGTAATGGCTATATATTTTCTTGCTACAGCCATTGCTAGTCTTAAAAACGCAATTTGATACAGTGAACCTCAATTTCAAATCTAACCTTTTAACATTGCCTAACAAAAATAATGTTGGATCTATTGGTAATTGAATCTTTAAAACTTTCTCGCAAAATTCCTTAAGTCGTATTCAAAAAGATTTAACACTATCACATAGCCAAGTCGAAATGAAAAAAGAACCTACTTCCTTGCGACATCTAAAACATAAATCTGAAGAGATTAAATTATATCTCTTTAATTTTTGAGGGGTTAAATACAACTGATGTATAAAATTATAATAAGCTATATCTCACATTAACAATCTTAGTCATACTATCCTTACATATAGTTCTCCAATCATCTTGATCAATTGATATTCCCAAATCTTTTTCACATTTTAATCTTGACTTATGAATATCTAATTTAGGCATCTTACTTTTATAATAAATACATTTCAGAATTTTTTATTACCACCTTCCAGAGGCAAAATTTCAAATTTCGATTGTTTTGGTAATCTTAAAGTATGTACAAAATCATCCAATAATAAAGCTGTAACCTGATAATAATAAAAAAGAGTATTATGTAGAATTTCATATTTTTCTTTCATTCATGAAAATAAATAAAATAACCAGCTTCATAACAATCTTGTAGTTTTAATTCCTTACTGGTTCCATATTTTCAGAAACTGATTATTAAGAGTAAAGAGAAAAAGCTTTTATGATATAAAGGTGTTTTTACTGTGTACCTATTTCATAATTTATCTTATTCCATAATTCAATTAAATGTCTCAAAATGGGAAATTATTAATAATTAATAACTTTGTATTCCATTTATAAATAAATTGTGCCATATTCTCCTCATCAATTTTAATTAACTTAATATTAGTTCATATTAATGGGTTATCCAAACCAAACATTTCATTGATAAATCTCAGTTGTGCCGCTTTATAATTATTTTGAAAATTTGGAAGTTGTTACCCTCCCAATTCATACTTCTAAGTTAATTTCTGTAAGGATACTTTAACCATTTTACCTTTCCTCAAAAATTTCCCAATTATAGAATTCAAATCATTAAAAAAAATTCGAGGAACTTTACAAGGAATAGATTGAAAAAGATACTGAATTCTAGGAAAAATATTTATCTTAATGCATTTAATTCTACCTATTAATGTTAAGGTAAATCTTTCCATCTATTTAAATCATCTTTAATTTTATGAAATAATTTAATTTATATAAATGATCTAAATCCTTATCACTTCTAATATCTAAGTATTTAATTTGATCTGTCCATTTAAACTGAACAATTCTCTTACAATAAGTATAATTAACATTATAATCTCACTCTTATCCCACTTAATTTTATAATCTGATATTTTCCCCACATTGTTTCAATCTTGCATATATGAGTTTTAATGAATTTTGTGGTTCTGTTAAATAAATCAAAACATCATCAGCAAATAAATTAATCTTAAATTCTTCAGAATTAACTCAAATACCTTTAATATTACTATCCTGTCTTATCAATTGTGTTAAAGGTTCAATAGCTAAAGCAAATAATGCCAGGGACAAATTCCTTGTCTATTAGATCTCTCTTAAAAATGATGACATTTAGCTGTTTATCACCACTCTTCCAGAAGGAATTTTATATAAAGATTCAATCCAATTAATAAACATTGGTCCAAACCTGAATTTTTCCAATACTTTAAATAAAAAACTCCACTCTAATCTATCGAATGCCTTTTCAGCATCTAATAATAAGACCATTGGTAAGTTGGATTTCTTCTGAGAAATATGAATCAAACTAATTAATTTTATAATATTATCTGCAGAATAAAATTTTTTAATAAATCCAGCCTGGTCAATACTTGCTAAATACTTCACCAATCTATTTGCCAAAACCTTAGCTACAATTTTATAATCAACATTTAACAAAGAAATAGGTCTATAAGATCTAGTATTTAATGGATTGGTATCTTTCTTGAGAATAACTGTTATAATCACCTTCAAAAAAGAGTCTGGTAAGGAATGAACCTCCATTGCTTGCTTCAACACATCCATTAATAAAGGCATTAATAAATCTTGAAACCTTTTATAAAATTTCAATGTAAATCCATCCTCACCAGATTTACCATTTGACATCAACTCAAGTGCATCTATAATTTCTCTTAAAGTAAAAGGATAGTCCAGCTCATCAAGCTGTTGAGTATTTAAAAAAACATAACTGAAGTTCAGCTAAAAAGTTATTAATTTTAATATCATCATTTTCAGACTCAGATGTATACAGTTTTCCTATAAAATTCCTTAAAAGCATCATTTGTATCTTGAGGTTTGTATGTAACATTTGAATCTTTTCTAATAGCATTAATTGTTCTAGAAACCTGTTTTGTCTTTAATTGCCAAGCCAATACTTTATGGGCTCTCTCCCCTAATTCATAATATTTTGTCTGGTTCTATGTAATATTTTCTCTGTATTACAAGTCTGTAATGATTTATAATGCAATTTTTATTTATTAATTGTATCTTTTTAATCTTTGTTGAATCCTTTTGTATATCTTTCTCTAAATTCTCTATCTCCTCCAATTTATCAACTTCACTAGAATACTGTTTCTTAAATTTAGTTGAAGAACTAATAATCTGTCCTCTTAAATATGCTTTTAAAGCATCCCACAAAATAAATTTTCTATCAACCGAATCTATATTTATTTTCAAATATTGCTGTACTTGATCTCTTATAAAATTACAAAACTCAACATTTCTTAACAATGAAGAATTAAATCTCCATCTATACGAAATATCTATTTTTTCAGAACCTATATATATTAACAAAAGGGAATGATCTGACAATGTTCTACTTTTATATTATGCAGATACTATGCGTCTTTGCAAACGAGCCGATAATTTAAAAAAATCTCTTCTAGAATAAGAATCATATCAAAAAGAATAAAATGAATATTCCTTCTCCTTATAATTCAATCTTCTCCAAATATCAACCAAATTAATTTATTTTGATGATAAAATTAGTTTTACCATTTTAGTTTTAGTCACTACTTTCAGGGATTTATCTAATAATGGATCTAAGCAGCAATTAAAATCTCCACCAGTCATTACATTTTCTTATGCTTGTGCCAAATTAAGAACCCTGGATAATTTTTTTTGTCATCAACATTTGGAGCATAACTATTCATGTGTCCAAAACTCCAAATAGATTTGGCAACTTACAACAATAAATCTACTAACTAAATCACTAATAACTAATTCTAATTTAAAAGGCATTTTCTTATTAACCAAAATAGCAACACCTCTTGCTTTTGAATGAAAAGCTATAACCTGGCCAACCCAATCTCTTTTTAACTTTTGATGTCCCTTCCCAGTCAAAGGAGTCTCTTGTTATATAAAAAAAAAACAATATCTACTTTCATTTTCTTTATATAGGTCAAAACTCTCTTTCTCTTGATTGGATTATTGACCCCCCCCAATAACATAAAATGTTGCAAAATTCAAATTAGTCACCAACATATTCAATATTATAAACATCAAACTCCCATTGCTCGCAATGATGGGGCTCTGATCCATGGCTATTCTACATAATAAAATACATCTCCTTAATAGAAAAGAAATAAACCCCTGAAAAATAAAACCCCTAAAAGGAAAAAAAAAACACCACTAGGAGCAGTACTAACTCCCCCCCCCCCCCCCCCACTATTTTACAGGAAGCGACCAATGCCACCAAGTGGCCAATGACTTCGGAAGGAGAGATAAACAAAACCACCTCCCCCAAACAGAACAATAAGAAAATACAACCATAATCAAAAATACTTCAAGTATGATAAGCTGCCTCCAAGTCTCTATTAACTTGATAATCATCAATATCAATTTCAGTTAACTCATGGCATTTAACCTTCTGTGAACCATTCTTCCTCTTTTCTTGAGCTGGCTTTGGTTGTTGAAAGAACTGGTCTTCACTCCCCTTTTGTTTATTATCAGGCAATGAATTAGCAAATAGAAGAGCATCATCTTCATCAGTAAAGAATTAAAATTGTAATTCTCCATAAAAGACCTTGAGTGTAGCAGGATATCTTAAAGCAAATTTATAACCCTTTTTCCATAACACAACCTTGGCAGGATTAAATTCCTTATGATGTTTAATAATGGTTTGCCTCAGACCTGCATAAAAAAAATGGGGTCTAATGTTTTCTCACATTTTGTACTGAAACTCTCAAAATCATTTCTTTATCTTGATTATGCAAATACCTAATTAAAATAGAGTTTGGAGGCTGACCAGGAAAAGGTTTCTTCGTAATAGCTCTATGGGCTCTATCCAACTCCAAACCATTCGGAAAAATATTCTTTTCCCAAAACATCAGGAATCCATTTCTGAAAAAACTGGACCGGTTCTGAGCCTTCAAAATCTTAAGCCAACCCAAAAATTTTAACATTATTTCAGTGGCTTTGATTTTCCAAAACATCAATATTTTTTAACAAGTAATTTCTTTGAACTTCCCAAGCAGTAAAAGAATCCTCAAATTTAACAAGTGTTTCTTTACATTGCTCTACATCATCATAATCTTGAAAATCTTCTTCAATTTTCTGTAATTTAACCTGCATTTTTTTCACCATCTTTGTACATTTTGAAACATCAGTCTTACTGGTTAACATTTCTCCTTTCATACTGCTAAATCTTGTTTCAAACTGATCTTTCATGGACATAACACCCTGGCTCATTTGAGATGACAATGTCTGAATTTGTTTACATAATGTATCTAATTGGGTAGATGAAGCCACATAATAAGGAGTTGCAGGTCCAGCTTTACTTTCAACATAGAGGTGAGGGCTTACCCTGGTACAAAACTGTCTCCTCCTCCTCCTCTGTTACTGGTAAAGTATCTTTCTCTTCAGTCCCAACAATTTCTTCTTCCTCCTCCTCATCTGTAAATGCTTGTTCGACCCATCTGTGGGGTCTAGGCCTCTCCTTCAGCAGTCCAGCTCTGCTGGGCTGCGAGGGGTTGGCACCCCCACAGGCAGAGTCACAGTGTGTCACGCGCATGTGTGATTGATCCTGCAGTTTGGGAGGTTGAAGCTGTTGCTTCCTAGCTCCAGCGCCATCTTCCTTGGTACCCTGGGGAGGTGGCACTGGAGTTACCTGGATCTTCGTCAGAGCTTGACACAACGATCTCGGATGAAGAGAAATAGAGTCTCCAGACTCCATTTCCAAGGTACTTCTGTACTTACTGCTTGTTTCAAAGTTGTTTTTTTCCCCACCATCTGTAGTTTGTCTCCTAATTGCTGTTGTTTATTGATTTAGAAGTATTTTAATGTTGTTGTTCTCAAATAATTTTTTTGAAAATTCGGATTTTACCCCCCCCCCCCCCCCCAAAGGACCTGACCTGACCTGTATGGAAGTGGTCAATGTTCGAAAATAAAAAAAATTAAATCATGATTGATGGAATCTAGTAGCTAAACTGATTGATAACATCATCTGCACATGTCAAATGCTCCAGCTCTGTCCCACATTGAGGAAGATCAGGTCAGGAATGCAGGAAATGTTCATGACTTTGAAAGAGTCCTCAGCGAATGGTGTCCACATCTGTCAAACGGATCGAGCCCATTTGATGAAATTCCTGACTGTGATCCTCTGCACTCATGGTCCTGGTCTCGTGGATCTCATGTCTGCAGTCCAGGAATGAGGCACCCATTACAACCAAGCAAAACCATAGCTGTAGAGAGTCAGGAAAAAGGCAGTCAGGCTCAAAGTAAATGGCTTGGGTCACCAGGGGTTGAAAGAGCCATTGTTGATGCAATGTGGATTTTCAAGAGCAATCAAATGAAGTCCCAGAAACAGACCATTGAAGAATTATGACACAAAGATCAGAACTTGAATTAAAGACAGCAAACAGAGAGTGGGTGTGAAGGGTTATGTTCCAGGGCATGGTCAGTGCTTTTTAAACCTATTCTTGACCGGGACAGAAGTGTGCAAGGTGAAGTTGTCTCTGAGCTTGAAAGTGCATTGAATGGTGAGGAGGGGAGGAAGTGTTGTGAGATGTAGCTGGGCTGGGCAGACCAGTGGCAGATGGAGTTTCATGCAAAGAGGTGCAAAATGAAACCCTTTGGCAGAAGAAACACAGAGGAAGACTCCGGACTCAATGGCCCAGTCCTTAAGGTGGTGGGAAGTGAGGGAGCTGGGTGGACATGGACATCTGTCCTGATGAGACGCCAGGTATTGTTGGGACAGTGATCACAGATGTTGAGTATAAAACAGCAGAGTTGTTCTGCTTGGAGGAAAGAAAGTTAACATAACATAACAATTACAGCATGGAAACAGGCCATTAGGCCCTTCTAGTCCGCACCGAACTAAACACTCCTCTCTAGTCCCACCTACCTGCACAATGACCATAACCCTCCATCTTCTTCTCATCCATATACCTGTCCAGCTTTTTCTTAAATAATAAAATTGACTCTGCCGCCACTATTTCTCCCGGAAGCTCGTTCCACACCGCTACCACTCTCTGAGTAAAGAAGTTCCCCCTCATGTTACCTCTAAACCTCTGCCCCTTAACTCTTAACTTATGTCCTCTTGTTTCAATCTCTCCTACTCTTAACGGAAATAGTCTATCCACATCCACTCTGTCTATCCCTTTCATAATCTTAAATATCTCTATCAAATCCCCTCTCAACCTTCTACACTCCAAAGAATAAAGACCTACTCTGCCCAATCTCTCCCTGTACTCTAGATGCTTAAACCCAGGTAACATTCTGGTAAATCTTCTCTGCACTCTCTCCACTCTGTTTATATCCTTCCTATAATTAGGGGACCAGAACTGCACACAGAACTCTAAATTAGGCTGCACCAACGCCTTATACAATCTCAGCATCACTTCCCAACTCCTATATTCCATGCAATGATTGATAAAGGCCAGCATACTAAAAGCCTTCTTCACCACTCTATTTACATGAGTTTCTACCTTCAGGGAACGATGTACCGTTACTCCTAAATCCTTCTGCTCTTCTGTATTCATCAATGCTCTCCCATTTACCACGTATGTCCTGTTCTGATTCTTCTTACCAAAATGAAACACCTCACACTTATCAGCATTAAATTCCATCTGCCATTTTTCAGCCCACTTTTCTAAGCAGCCCAAATCCCTTTGCAATCCTTGAAAACCTTCTTCTTTATCCACTATTCCGCTTATCTTAGTATCGTCTGCATATTTACTAATCTAATTCACCACCCCATCATCTAGATCATTAATGTATATAACGAACAACAATGGGCCCAATACAGATCCCTGAGGCACACCACTGGTCACCGGCCTCCAACCTGACAGACAATTTTCCACTACCACTCTCTGGCCTCTCCCTTTCAGCCAATGTTCAATCCATTTGACTATCTCAAAATTTATACCTAAAGACTGCACCTTCCTAACTAACCTTCCATGTGGTACCTTATCGAAGGCCTTACTGGTCAATATAGACAACATCCACCGCGCTACCCTCATCCACATTCCTAGTCACCTCTTCAAAAAATTCAATCAGATTGGTCAAACAGGACCTTCCGCCCACAAATCCGTGTTGAGTGCTCCTGATCAGACCCTGTCTATCCAGATATTTATAAGTACTATCTCTAAGAACTTTCTCCATTAATTTACCTACCACAGACGTCAAACTTACAGGCCGATAATTGCCAGGCTTCCTCCTTGAACCCTTTTTAAATAACGTAACCACATGCACAATACGCCAATCCTCCGGCACTATCCCCATCTCTAATGACATTTGGAAAATTACTGTCAGAGCCTCTGCTATTGGATTGGGGAAATAGTGAACAAGATTTCTAAGCACAGTTGGCACTAGCGGAGCCACTGCCTCTTAGTTTCAGTGACCCAGGTTCAATTTTGACATACAACGCTTTCAAGTTCAAGTTTATTCTCATCAGACTGTACATATGCAACCAGACCAAATGCCGTTTCTCTAGACCACAGTGCGCAAGCACACACACATCATGCACACCACATAATAGATGTATATAAAATGTATATGTATAAATATTTCAGAATAATTTACTCACTACATTTAAAAAAAAAACCCAAGACATCAATCTCATAGCTTGCAGGAAGAAGCTATTTCCCAGCCTGGCAGTTCTGATTTTGATGCTCCTATACCTTCTTGATGATAGTAGATCAAATATCTGGTGTGCTGGATGGAAATAGTCCTCAATATTTACTGTTTCAGAAATGGTCCTAGTGAATGTTGTCAATAGGGGAAAGGGAAACGCCAGTGATCTTCTCAGCCATTTTGGTGACCCTCTTTATTGACTTCCGGTTCAATGTTTTGCAGCTACCATCCCACACATTAGTGCAACCAGACTGGACATTTTCAATTCTGCTCCTGTAACATGTTGTCAATATGGGGGCCAGTAGCCTTGCCCTCCTGACTGATGAGGAAGATTCATGAGAATGTTACTGTGCTTGACAGACTGTGTTATAAAGAGAGACTAGATATGGCGAGACTTTTCTCATTGGAGTGTAGGAGGCTTAGGAGGGCATCCTGGAGGTTAATAAAATTATGAGAGTCAGGGATAAGTCATAGACTTTCCCAAGGTAGGGAAATCTAGGATATGTGGAATGAGCTGCCAGAGGAAGTGATAAAGACGGGACAATTGCAACATTGAAAAGATGGATAGGAAAGGATCAGAGGAACATGGGTCAAATGTGTGCAACTGGAACCAGCTCAGAGACAACGTGATTAGCATGGACACTGAGCTGAAGGAGCTGTTACTGTGCTGTAAAACTGACTCTACCGCAACTTAGGCAGCACGGTTAACAAAATGCTATTACGGCACCATTTACCCAAATTCATTCTTACTGTCTGTAAGGCGTTTGTATGTTCTCCTTGTGAACTTTGTGTGTTTTCTCTGGCTACTCTTGTTTCCTCCCACCCTTTAAAAATGTACAGAGGAGAGAGGAGCAGAGTGAGGTTAATTGGGTGCCATGGAGGGGCGGGGGCAAGAGTTTCATGGACTGGAAGGCTCTTCTACTGTGCAGTCTCATCAAAAATTAAAAAAAGAATTGTCTACCTGATGTCAGATTTGAGGATCTATAGATTTGCATCATGACACTTCTATTCCTCAGTCCTCTCCAGGGCCCTCCTATTCAGGGTGTTCGCTCCACCCTTATTGGACCTCCCAAAATGCATCATCTCATACTTTGAGGATGAAATTCTGTCTGCAGTTGCTCTGCTCAATTTACCAGTTGATTAAAATTGGTCTGATCTAAGACGACCCTCCTCACTCTCCTTAATATCATTGATCGTCATGTCAACTGCAAACTTGCTCATTATAATTCCTACATTCACACCTGTAACATGGAGGGTAACCTCACTAAATCAAACAGGAAATGCGAGGCAGTTGGTCAAAGGTCACTTCCCCCCAATAACCAAAATTGGATCCACCCACAGGCTGAACTACCTTTTATCTGGTCATCCTCCTCCCCTGCAGCCCATGACTCGCTACCTGAGGTGGGTTCCAAGCCAGGAGTATAATGACTGAGCCCATGGGCTTTGCCTCTTCTTGACGACCCCAGGTTTAGCTTTCTACTGCAGAATTTCCCATTGGGGTGGCATGAAAGCAACTGTGGTAAGATGCATATGTATGGGATGGGGACAATAGATGAGTATTGTGGTTCACTTGGTTTAACTGTACATAGAGTTAAATTCTTCATTCAGTATACCATGCTTGTACACGAGGATGGCAGGTACTCTTTGTTCTAACCTGCAGTCGTCTGAACACCGCCTCTAGATATTTGTTACTGAGTGACCTTGTGAGATCAGTTCATGGCAGACATTGTCTCCAGCTTTTTGTTGACTTCCAGTTAGGAATCAAATTTGTGTTTTGATGCTAACATATGTCACAGTTGTAACTCCTTGAACCCTTTGCCTCTGTTCCCTCATCACCACAACATCTTAAACATGAATGTTTACTGAAGGTTCCCAGTGGCACACTGCTGGATAAGTTACTAATCATGGACACAACCTTCCACCACCAGCAGCCTATCTTCTACCAGCAGCCAGCTTGGGTTCAATTTCCCAAGTTGTCACGGATCACCTGGCCTCTTGTCTTGTCCAATACCGGACTCCATCACTGCACTGCCTCCCGCGCTGACTGTTGATGCTACTGACTCACAGCTGCACAGCCAGATTTAGTGTAAACAGAATCATCAAGTTTGTGGATGATGCAACAATGATGAGTCGATTTACAGAAAAGAAGAGGGAGACTCATAAAACCCTAGCCCCAATGTGACAAAGGAGATGAACATCGACCACTTTCTATGGCTCCATCTTGGAGAGAGTGAAGAGCACAAAGTTCCTTGGTGTGAATGTAATGGAGGACCCACTACTCCTCCTCATTGGCCTAAAGGTGTAGCAATGTCTACACTTCCTTGGGAGGTAGTGGAGGGCATCTTGACATTTTACAGGGTCATAACTGAGCATGTCCTGTCTGGCTACATCATTGTGGGATGGTAGCTGCAAAGCATCGGATCATCAAAATGGCCGAGAAAAATCATTGGGGTTATCCTTTCCTTTATTGGTGACATTTACTGGGAGCATTGCTTAAGTAGAGCTCAAAGAATTATTGAGGTCCCCTTCCATTCAGCACAGTATCGTTTACCTACTGCCATCAGGAAGGAGGTATAGGAGCATCAAAGTTAAAGGTATTAAATGTTCCATTATTGGAACGTAATACATTTAGAATGTAACATACATGGAATTCTTGAACTTTGTCTACTATAAGGAAGACAGAGTCCAGCGCTCCTCACAGAAATGAAGCCCCAGCAAGGAATGAACTTGCGACTCCTGGTTTACAAAATCAGTGCTCTAACCACTGAGCTATCAGATGCTCTCAAGACATCAGGCTGAAAAATAGCCTCTTTCTGCAAACTGTGAGATTGATGAACAGTATACTGTAATCTTTGGTCTCTTATAAATGAAATGAATATAAAAAAACAATCATTACGTGCCATGTATGGTGCGTATGTGTGTGCACCATGGTTTAGAGAAACATTGATTCATCTAGTTGTAACAGTCATGTAAGGAGTTTTTATGTTTTCCCGTAGTCACATGGGTTTGCCCTGGGTACTCAGTCTTCCTTCACATTCCATAACAGGTCATTAGGTTAATTGGATTTCAGTGGTTGGAAGGGCCTTCTTTGGTGTTGTAAATAGACAGATAGAATGTAGGTGGATAGCCAAATCGATTCTGCAGGGACAGAACAACCTGTGGTACCCACATTCTCAAATCTATGAAGGAATATTCTAGAACGTACCAAATAAGCCACAAAGGATAAATAGCCCACTGACACAACAGCAGCTACAATGTAGAGTGCCATGATCTTCAGGCTTGAAATGTAATCGATCACAAAATATATGTTAATGCAGCAAATGAGCAGAATCATAATTCCACCTGCAGACTTCCATAAGCTGAGGAAAATGAAAAGAATTGTTGGAGGATTAGTGTTGCACCATGGAAAACAGGCAACTCTGTTAACACTGAGACATGTCACCTCGATACCCATCTCTCTCGCTCCATCTCAGGACATTGTTTATAAACCCACTCAACTCCCTCCATTACATCAACATCACTTTTCCTGTAAGGATTCTATTCCCTTCTCTCAATTTCTCCATCTTCAGTAGAACTGCTCACAAGATGAGGCCTTCCATTCCAGGACATCCGAGATGTTCTCCTTCAGAAAATTAGTTTCCCCTCTACTGGCATTAACAGTGCCCTTGCTCCATCTCCCCTATTTCCCGCACATAAGCCCTGGCCGCTTTTCCACTAGCTTTTGCAGAATATATTATCCTCCAAAGAGAGAGACTGGGGGAGCAGCTCAACAGAAAGTAGAGAAGTTATGTTAACGCCATTTGGTTGGAGACTGCTGCAGGTGTTGTTCTTCCAATTTTCAGGTGGCCTTGGTTTGGCAGTACAAAAGCCCAGTCAGACATGTTGATCTGGTTCTAGCAATGGGATGTGGCATTAAAATGGTTGGCCTCTGGGACATCCTTGCTGTTGAAGCGGACAGATCAATGAACCGATCTCCTGGCCTCCCCAACATAGAGGAGGCCACATTGGGAGCACCATTTGCAGTTTCTTCACTTGGATGAACTGTTTGGTGCCCAGCATAGTAGTGAGGAAAGAGGTGTAGTTACAAGTAGAGCTTTTCCCGAGATCACAGCAGTAGGTTCCATGGGTAGATTTGCATTGTCACACTCTGCTCTGGTGAGACCACAATTAGTATATTGTGTCCAATTCTGGTCATGTCATTACTGAAAAAAATATGGACGCTATGGAGAGCATTGAACCATAGAAAACTACAGCACAGAAAACAGACCATTCAGCCTTTCTATCTGTGCCGAAACATCATTCCACTGGTTCCACAGACCTGCACCCATTCCATAACTCTCCAGACCTCTCCCATCCTTGTATCTATCTAATTTATTCTTAAAGCTCAAAAGTGAGCCCGCACTTGCATCAAATGGCAGCTCATTCCAAACTCCCACCACTCACTGAGAGAAGAAGTTCCCCCTAATGTTCCCCTTAAACATTTCACCCTCAAGCCATGTCCTCTCATAAGATGAGGAGGAGATTTACCAAGATGTTGCCTGGATTGGAAAATAAGTCTTATGAGGCAAGGTTTGCAGAGCTAGGACTTTTTTTCTTTGGAACTACTATGGTGATATGTAATTACACCACTAGGTCACTAGGGGTCATCCTCTTGTCACAGAGTGTGACCTTGTATATAAAGTAGTCCAGAGCTACAGTCTAACCTTTCAGGTTCATCTTGCAGAGAGACAAGATCTCTTAGTGTACATATTAGTTTATTAAAGCTGTCGTATACTCACACTGCTGATGTGGTTATTGTCAGTACAGTTTAATAAACTAATATGATAGCTACTAGGATGGAAGCTGCTTCTGCACCAATGCGCATTCCCAACCACCTGGAGATTCTTCCTGAGGAATGGAATCCGGGGTCGACTAGCATGCATGTATATCCGAGGACAGAGATGGCGAGGGACTGCTGTACTGGAATCATGGTGGAATGCAGAGAAGACCATAGAAGTACGATAGGGCAGGTAAGAAAGGGCCAAGACCCCTGCCTGTCCATGGGTTCACCGGTACAGGTGTCGCCGAACCTAAACCCTGGTCTGATCAGTAAGAGGCCACTACAAGGACGAGTGGAATGATCTCCACAAGTCATTCTCCCGATTGCCACGTATGTGCAGAATTTCTGACCACTCCAGAGCCAGGGAAAGCCATGGTCAACAACATTGCACAGTATAAGGTGTTCTCCACCATAAACCTGAAGGCAGCATACCACCAACTGCCCATTAGAAACAGCAATCGCATTTACATGGCATTTGAGGCAGACGGCAGGCTGTATCAATTTCTGCGACTCCCCTTCGGTGTCACCAATGGAGTATCCCTTTTTCAGAGAGAAATGGGCCGAATAGTAGATGAGTTCCAACTGAAAGCGGTGTTCTCCTACTTAGACAATGTGACAATCTGTGGCCACACTCAGGAGGATCATGACACGAATTTAAAATGCTTCTTCCAGGCAGCCGAGGAAAGGAACCTAACATACAACAGGGACAAATGAGTATTTAGCGCCAATCCTGAGCTACATAGTGCAGAACAGGGAAATCAGCCCAGACCCAGCCTGTATGCGCCCTCTCCTAGACCTCCCAGTGCCACACATGCTGAAAGCACTAGAGGTGTTTGGGACTGTTCGTTTACTACACCCAATGGGTCCCCAACTATGCTGACAGAGCCCACCCACTTATAAAAGCCTCAGTTTTCCCACTGTGCCAGCAGCCACCAGAGCATTCAGGGACATTAGGGACCATAATCGCTAAAGCTACCATGCAGTCCATAGATGAGTCAATCCCGTTTCAAGTACAAACGGATGCATCCGATGTGGCTCTGGCAGCCACCCTAAACCAAGACAGATGACCGGTGGCCTTTTTCATGCGAACCCTACACGGGTCAGAGGTAAGACACTCAGCAGTAGAGAAGGAGGCCCTAACCATTGTGGAAGCAATAAGGTACTGGTGACATTATCTGGCTTGCAAACACTTCACCCTCATCACAGACCAATGGTCTGTGGCTTTTATGTTCGATAACCAGAACAGGGGGAGAATTAAGAAAGACAAAATCCTGCACTGCCGGATAGAATTATCTACATTTAACTACGACATTCTATATTGCCCCGGGAGACTCAACGAGCCCCCGGACTCTCAGTTAAGAGGCACTTGTGCCATTCTTAACCACACGTCCCAGTTGCAGAGCTTGCAGAATGAGCTGGGCCTCCCGGGGGTCGCTAGACTGTTTCACTTCATTAAAACCTAAAAGCTCCCATTTTCGGTAGAGGAAGTGAGGTCAGTGAACAAAAGCTGCCCCATCTGTGCGGAATGCAAACCACAATTTTACCGGCCAGACAAAGCCACCCTGATAAAAGCTACCAAACCGTTTGAGCTCCTCAGCCTCGATTTTAAAGGCCTACTCCGGTCCAATAATAATGTCCATTTCCTAAACGTAATAGATAAATATTCCTGTTTCCCCTTTGCAATCCCGTGTTCTGATGTATCACCAGTCCCTGTTGTAAAATGCCTCCAACCCATCTTCAGCATATATGGATACCTGAACTACATATACCTGAAGCTGCATTCATGAGCGCTGAAGTACAGCAGTACCTGCACGAGAGAGGGATTGCTACCAGCCGCACTACAAGTTACAATCCCAGGGGGAATGGACAAGTCGAAAGGGAAAATGCCACTATCTGGAAAATAGTCCTCTTGACTTTAAAAGCAAAAGACCTGGCTGTTACTAGATGGCAAGAAGTGTTGCCAGAAGCCCTACACTCTATACGTTCTTTGTTGTGTTCTGCTACTAACATGACCCCACATGACCCTATCTTTTCTTTCACAAGGAAAGCCATGACGGGCACAGTGCTGCCTAAATGGATGATGACACCAGGACCTGTTCTCCTCCAGAAGCACTTCAGACCCCACAAAGCGGACCCACTGGTGGATCAAGTAGAGTTGAGGCACGTGAACCCTCAGTAGGTCTTCGTCACATTCCCAGATGGAAGAGAATACTCGGTGGCCACCAGGGATCTCGCGCCGGCCTGATGTGTGAACAACGCGGAGGAAACACAGATGTCTACGGATCAACAAGGAGCGCAGCAGCAGTCACTAGAACAGTCGTCCATCGAGTCACCCCAGAGGACTATACCACCCACCCCGGAAATCAGGACCCTGGGTACGCCCGCCCCACAAAATATCACCACCCTAGACTTGATGGCAGGACCTAATCCCATACAAGAGGATCCCCAGCCCACACGGCCACATGGCCATCTAGTACTTCCCACTCCCACACCTCTACCAAGAAAATCCGAAAAGCAGACTGCACTCCCCACCCCTATTCGACTACTGAGGAGGTCCAGAAGGCAATGGAAGCCACGAAAAATTTTGGACATGAACTTACAAACCAGGGAAGGAGGATGGGGTGGGGGGGGGGGGAAATAATTTTTTAAGGGGGGGGTGAATGTGGTGATATGTCATTATACCACTAGGTCACCAGGGGTCATCCCAGTGACCTTATATATAAAGCATTCCAGAGCTACAGTCTAGCCTTCTAGGTTGGTCTTGCAGAGAGACAAGACCTCTTAGTGTACATATTAGTTTATTAAAGCTGTCTTATACTAGAACTGCTGGTGTGTTTATTGTCAGTACAACTACAAAGGATGAGAGGTGAATTAATAGAGGCCTACATGATTATGAAGGCATAGATAAGGTAGACTGTCAACACCTTTTTCCTAGGGCGGAGTTAGCAAACTCCAGAGGACATCTATACAAAATGAAGGGAGGAAAGTTAGAGGAGATATTAGGGGTGTTTTTTTTAAGAGAGTAGTGGGTGCCTGGAATGCATTGCCGGGGTGATATGGAATCTGGAACAATAGGGGCATTTAAGAGACTCTTAGATAGGAACATGGATGAAATAAAAATGGAGGATTATGGGATAGAGAGGGAGTAGTTTTTTTGTGGTTAGGGCATATTGGGTCAGTACAGCATTGTGGCCCAAAGGGGCTGTACTGTACTGAGCTGTAATGTTCTATGTTCTGCACCCATCCTAACCCCAGCACAGAAATACGAGCTGCTTGCTTTTGTACTTTAATGAGTAGGCAGCTTAGGGGCTGTGCTTTGTTCTGGTCCAACCAATGAAATTCCTCCTCTCTTTGTTTCTTCTAAGCTCTTTCTTTGCCATGTGTTTCAGTCCCTCATTGGCAGGTCATAGTCTCTGACCTGGTCATTCTTTCTGTCAGAGGATGAGCAGAGAATCAAACTACTTACATGCTATTGGTGAACTCCTGCATGACTGAGTTCATACTGGTGAACGTCAATACTGGGATCAACGCAAACGGCAGCTGCAGGGAGTGAGAAGGCGATTGATTAGAACCTGCTTCTGGAGACAATGGGAATGATGAGCCATGAGATTTGACAGAGAGCTGCCCCGCACTGGAACAGGTCCTTCTGCCCAAGAGTCTGTTGAGCGTGATTTCCAAACCAAACTCAAGGTCTGATCCTACACCTGGTAGATCTCCCTCCATCCCCTTAATATCCCTGTGTCTGTTTGGAAGCCTCTTAAACACCACTGTTATAGGGTGGTGAGGGTAGGAAACAGGCTGGAAGAGGTGGCAGAAGCAGGTATTATTTGTAGCATTTGGACAGATCGTTGGACCAGACGGGTTGAGGGGGACATGGGATGAATGCTGACAGGTGAGGTGAGTGCGGGAATGACATTTTGGTTGATGTGTCAAGTTGAGGTTCAGAGACATCAAGATCAATCCAACCTCTGCAGCTGGCACCTGATAAATATATCTAACTCCTTCATATTCACAGGTATACCTAGAAACCTCATTTGTTCCTATTGTATCTTCTTCTGCCACTCCTCCTAGCATACTGTTCCAGGCACCCACCATTTTCTGTGGAAGTAACCTTGTCCCACATATCTCCTTTAAATTCTCCCTCCACCCTTGCCTTAAATGACTGTGCCACTTTCACCTCTTTCTGGTCTCCCCTCAGCCTTTCACTCTCCAGAGAAAACAAGACGAGTTTGACCAACCTCTCCCATATCCCCTCTAATTCAGGCCAAATCCTCTTGGAATATAAAACACAGAATATTGCAGCATAGCACAGACCCTTCAGCCCCCAAAGTTGTGATGACCAATATAAACTCTCAACAACAATCTAATTTTTCCCCATCTCATACTCACAGCCCTCTTATTTTTCTTACATTCATGGGCCTATCTAAGAGTCTTTTGAATGTCCCTCTTGTACAAGCCTCCATCCATCTTTCTGGAAATTAAATCTGACATCTCACCCAGGAGCAGAAGATAAAGGAGCAGAAGTATGCCATTTGGCCCATCAAGTCCACTCAGCCATTCCATCGTGAGCTGATTCATTCTCCCATTCAGCCCCAAAACCTTTGATAACCTGACTATTCAGATACTTATCAATCTCTGCTTTAAATACACCCAATGACCTGTCCTCCACATCTGCCCATGGCAGCAAATTCCAGAGGTTCACCACTCTCTGGCTGAAGAAATTTCTCTGTGTTAAATGGCCATCCTTCAATCTTGAAGCTGTGCCCTCTTGACCTTGACTCCCCTACCATGGGAAATAACTTTATCACATCTACTCTGTCCAGTCCGTTCAACATTCAAATTGTTTCTATGATGTCCCCTTCATTCTTCTGAATGCTAAGAAATACAACCCAAGAGCAGTCAAACATTCCTCATATGCTAACCCTGAATTAGAGGAGATATGGTTTTGGGAGAGGTTGGACAAACTCATCTTGTTTTCTCTGGAGAGTCAGAGATCAGGGATCATTCTTGTAAAATATTCTCTGAATCCTCTCTAATGTCAGCACATTCTTTCTTAAATAAGGAACCAAACTGAACCCGTACTCCAAGTAAAGCTTCACCAGTGCCTTATAAAGCCTCAACATCCCTGCTCTTTTATCCTATTCCTTTAGATATGAAGGCTAACATGGCATTCACCTTCTTCATCACCGACTCACCCTCGAGATTATAACCTTTAAGGTGCATGAGAACTCCCAAGTCCCTTTGCACCTACGAATTTTGAAATTTTACCCATCCAAATAAAAATCTGCCCTTTTATTTCTTCTATCAAAGTGCATGATCACACATTTTCCAATACAGTATTTCATTCGCCACTTTGTCTATTCTCCTGATCTAATTATCTGCAACCGCTCTGTTTCCTTTTCTCTACCTACCCCTCTCTACCTATTTTTACATCAGCTGCAAACTTAGCCACAAAGCCATTTAGACTGCAATCCAAATTAATTTAAACATTAAAAGGAACTGGCCCCAACACTGACCCCTGTGGAACACCGCTGGTAACCGTTAGCCAACCAGAATAGGATCATTTTGTTCCCAACCGAATTCCTGCCAACCAGCCAATGCTCTATCCATGGTAGTATCTTTCCAGCGATTCTACGTGCTCTTATTTTGTGAAACACCCTCATGTGTGGCACCTAGTCAAAGGCCTTTTTGAAAGTCCAAATATATAGCATTTATTGCATGTCCTTTGTCTAGCCTGCTTCTGGATTCCTCAAAAAAAAATGACAGTAGGTTTGATAGACAAGATTTTCCCTTGTGGAAGCCAAGGAGAGTTTGGCCTACCTTGGCTTTGTGGCTAAGTTTCCAGATGATACTAAGACAAGTGGAGGGGTAGGTAGTGAGGAGGAAGCAAAGAGGCTGCAGAAAGACATAGCTGAGGAGAATAGGCAGAGAAGTCGCAAAGAAAATACAATGTTGGAAAGTGTATGGTCATGCACTTTGATAGAACGAAGAAAAGGGCCGACGATTATTGGGATGGGGAGTAAGTTCAAAATATGGAAGTGCAAAAGGACTTGGGAGTCTCATGCAGGATACCCCAAAATTAACTGCTAGGTTGATTTGGTGGTGGATGCAATCTTGGCATTCTTATCTGGAGGAATAGGATATGAGCTGGAATGTGGTGTTGAGGCTTTATAAGGCACTGATGAGACACCACAAGAATGATTCCTGGAATGAAGGGATTAGCATATTAGGAATATTTGATGGCTCTTGGACTATGCTCCTTGGAGTTCAGAAGAATGATGGGGACCTTGTAGAAGCATTTAAAATGTTAAAAGGCCTGGACAGAGTAGATGTGGCAAAGTTGTTTCCTATGGTAGGGGAGTCAAGAATAAGAAACCACAACTTCTGGATTGATGAGCGCCCATTTAAAACAGAGATGCGGAGGAATTTCTTCACCCAGAAAGTGGTGAACCTTTGGAACTTACTACCATGGGTGGCTGAGGAGGCCAGGTGTTTAGGAAATTGACAGATATCTGAATAGTCGGGTATGAAAGGTTAAGGGGAGAAGACTGGGGAGTAGGGTCAAGTGGGAGAATGGATCAGCTCATGATGGAATGGTGGAGTGGACACGAAGGGTTGAATGCCTTCTTATGGTCTTTTGGTCTTATGTGTATGATATGCATACGTGTTTGCACTGGGGTCTGGAGAAATCTTGTTTCATCCTGGCTATATGTGTACAGTTAAATGATGATACACTTGAATTTGAACTTGCAGATGTAAAATGCCTACCAATGTCAGCAAGACTAGGAATTAGTATTAGAGTTTAAAAAAAACCTCACCTGCAGACTCATCAGGACATTCAGCAAGTCATTCATTCCCGTCAGCGTGCTCACATTCTGGAAAACAGCGACCAGTAAGGTGGGAGTGATTGCAATTGTCCGGGTGAAGACAACACGGGCAAAACGAGACCACTTGAGGTTTAAGAAGCCCTGGGAATGAGAGAGATAAGATTAAGAATTGATCTAGTGGATGTGCCTCCTTGTTCTGACACAGGGTGAGCAACTCAGATGTGATGTGCCTTTAGTTTTGAGGAGCTCCAGGAATTCTGTGAGTTAAGCAAGTGGCTGGGGTGGCACAGTTAGCATAGAGATTAGTGTGACACTATTGGAGCATCAGCAATCTGGGTTCAAATCTGGCGGTGTCTGTAAGGAATATGTACGTTCTTCCTGTGTCTCCATCGGTTTCCTCCGAGTGGTCTGGCTTCCACCACCTTTCAAAAGCATACAGGATATTGGAGTATTTGGGAGGCACGGGCTCAAGGGCCGGAAGGGCTTGTCTCAGTGCTGTATGTCTAAATTTGCCTCACCTTAAACCCATGTCCTCTGGTTACTGATTCCTCTACTCTGGGCAAATGATTCTGTGTGTTCACCCTATCTGTAGCTCTCATGATTTTGTACACCTCTATGAGTCCACCCCTCCTCCTCCTGCACTTCAAGGAATAAGGCCACAGCCTGCTCAACCTCTCCTGATAGCTCAGTTCCCTGAATAGTGGCAACATCCTCTCCAGCTTTCCAGTAGCACAGTGACCAAAATGGAACACGATACTCCAAATGGGGTCTCACCAACATCTTGTACAACTGTAACATGAATGAGCATGGAATGAATATGCTGAGGTATCTCAGATTGTCCCATTGGGGTTACTTCCCCAAGAAACCAAAGGTTGCAGTGCACCAATCCTCCACAAGATCCAATCTGAATGACAAACCGTTTGACGTTTGGTCTTTCCACCCAATCCTATTTCAGGTTCACAGACTGCTCAAGTTTGTCACATGCTGGTTGATTTGGTGTGCTGGCCTTCATTAGTCAGAGGATTGAGTTCAAGAGCCTGAGCTAATGTTGCAGATCCATGAAACTTGCATTCAGTTCTGGTTGCCCCATTACAGGAAGGAAGTAGATGCTTTCGAGAGGATAATCATGATGTTGCCTGGACTGGAGAATGTTTTCTGAAGCAAGCTTTTCAGAGCCAAGGCTTTCTCTTTCAGGTAATGATGGATGAGAGGTGACAACAGGGCTCCTCCCACCCTCTCCTCCTTTCCCCCACCCCCTCCCTTCCCTCCTCCATCTCCCTCCCTTCCCTCCTTCCCTCCCCCTTCCTTCCCTCCCCCCTTCCTTCCCTCCCCCCTTCCTTCCCTCCCCCCTTCCTTCCCTCCCCCCTTCCTTCCCTCCCCCCTTCCTTCCCTCCCCCCTTCCTTCCCTCCCCCCTTCCTTCCCTCCCCCCTTCCTTCCCTCCCCCTTCCTTCCCTCCCCCCTTCCTTCCCTCCCCCCTTCCTTCCCTCCCCCCTTCCTTCCCTCCCCCCTTCCTTCCCTTCCCCCTTCCTTCCCTCCCCCCTTCTTTCCCTCCCCCCTTCCTTCCCTCTCCCCCTTCCTTCCCTCTCCCCCTTCCTTCCCTCCTCCCTTCTTCCCATTCCCCCCCCCCCCCCCAAGGTGACAGAAGCAAATACCAAAGGATATCCATTTTAGGCAGGGATCAGCAAAGTGGTCTATATTGACCCCTGAGGATTGATGGGACTATCCAAGGGGTCGATAAATGTCTAGGTGATAGAGAAATTTATCATTGATAGTATTTATTTATTTATCTAACATGCTTGGGGGTCAATGAGAGATCAAGGATTCCACGAAGAGGCTGATGGTTTAAAAAGTTTGCCGATCCCTGATTTAAGGTGAGGAGAGGAAAGTTTGGGGAGATTTCAGAGGTGTGTTTTTTTGTTTTTTTTAAAATAAAAACAGTGATGGGTGCCTGAAATGCATTGCTGGAGGTGGTGATGGAGGTCTGTATAATAGGGATCATTAAAAAAGATAGGCTCGTGGATGCAAGAAAAATAGAGGATTATGGGTGTGAGGTAGGGGAAAAATTACATAGGTCAGCACAACATACTGGGGGCCTCCACTGTGGGGGAATGTTTTATGATTTTACTTCCTCACCAACACAAAATTTGTGTCAAATCCATTTTAATTTTATGTTGAGGCATTTCTCCAAATGAATGCCATCCACCTTGTTTAATACTCAGAATGTACATGCTCAGTTATTTCCATTCCTTCTCAAATAGATTAGATTGCCCTGCACTCAAAATAAATCAGAACATCTGGAAACTGTTCAGGCAGCAGTTGTGGAGAGAAAAGCCGAGGCAATGGTTCAGGTCAGAATTGTGACAGAGTCAGAAAGGGAAGGCAGCTTTTACTTGAAAAGCAGGTCACTCTTCCTCTATTCCGATGAGGTCTCTCTGACCCCCAGATGGAGGCACTGTTTCATTCTCCGTGGAGCTGCCTGGTCTGTTCAGTGTTTCTGCCATTTTCTGTTTTTGTTTTGGGTTTCCAGCATCTGCAGTGTTTTCACCAGAGCTTTGGATCCTTGACATTAGAAACCAGTCCCATGGCTCCTCTCGCTGATGCCTCCATCACCTAAATCTTACCATTCTATTACTCTCACCAGAACTGGATCCAGTGCTCTCAGAAGGAAGGACCAGAACTGGATCCAGTCCTCTCAGTAGGAAGGACCAGAACTGGATCCAGTGCTCACTGTTGAGCCCTGTAAAGATGAAACAAGGTACCTCAGTGTTCTCTTATTGCATTTCAGGTCCAAACTTACCTCCATGACAAACTGTCCAGTATAGGTTCCTGACATGGTCGAACTCTGACCTGCAGCTAAGATGCCAATGGCCCAGATGTAGAGAGCTGCAGCTCCGAAGTAGCAGCCCAACACCACACCCTAAGACAGAAGAAAAGGACAATGGTCTGACATTAGCACAGCCAAAATCTCTGTCTTTCACCTTACCTTTTTGGAGTTTAGAGGCATTGCTCTGTTTGCCGGCACATCTCTCAGATCACCAATGCCTCCCTGCCACTGTACCAGGAGTGTAGGTTAATTGGGTGTAAATTGGGCAGCATGGACTTGTAAGCTGAAATGGCCTGTTACCATGTTGTATGTCTAAAAATATCCTCTTCTCTTCCCTTGTAACTATGATCCCTAATTCGAGAGAATCTGTTCACCATCTTTCTATATTTTATACTTCCATGGGCAAATGACCTAATCCAAGAAGAAACATTGATTAACCCATTCACACTTGGTGCTGTCACATACTCCCCATATAGCTGGCAGGCCGATCCATTCAACATCCTCTACAATCTATCTGCAATGACCACACCTATCCTCAGGAAGGTTTGTTCATCCCTTCTCACCATTGTTGAACCTTTTAGTTTGGTGTCTCACACAGACACCCTCGTTGAAGAAATTAATATCCATCAGAAGCAACAGTGATACTGGAGTTCCACTGGATTCCCCGCACCCTTGACTGTCATGCGTCTCCCTGCATTATCTTGGAGAACCAGAAAGACTTGTAAAGACCCAGGAAGATATGCACAGATTCAAAGTATCATCGAGGACCTGAAAGGCATGAAAAGAAAAGCATGAAGGAAGGTTGAGTGAGTGAGTGAAGACTTTTTATTTTGGAGTGACGGAGGTTGAGAAGCAACTTAGAGGTGTACAAAGTCATGAGGAGCATGGATAGTTTGCATAGCCAGCACCTTTTCCCCCAGTGTGGTAGTGGCCAATACCAGAGGACATCTGTTTAAGATGATTGGGAGAAAGTTTAGGGTGTTTTATTTTAGAGTGTGGTGGGTGCCAGGTGTAGTGGAGGCTGGTACAAAAGGAACACTTGGTTAGGTATATGGATGAAAGAACAATGGAAAGTAATGGGAGAGAGGGAGGGAAATGTTAGGTTGATGTGGGGTAGATTGATCACAGCATTGTGGGGTGAAGGGCCTGCACTGTGCTGTAATGTTCTGTTCTGAAGCCTTGAAAGTCTTTAAAATTTTAGACATACAGCACACTTCAGGTCCTTCGGCCCACAAGCCTGTGCCGCCCAAATACCCCAATGAGACAATAACCCTTGTACATTTTGGAGAATGGGAGGAAGCCCACGCAGACATGGGGAAAACATAAAAACTCCCTACAGACAACGCACAGGTTGCTGTCACTATAATAGCGTTGCGCTAGCACTACACTAACTGTGCCACCCATATAATCTCTGGGGAAATTCTTCAGAAGCCTCGTAAAATATTATTCAAACTTGTAAAGATCTGTAAAGACTCCTAAAGAAAAAAAGAGGCACACCTCCATGTCTTGAGAAATCCAAAGAGGACACATAAGTGGTCTTTTACACCCCCTCCCTTCAAAGACTTATGTCAGCAATCAGGATCCATGAATGGACATACACCCTCTTCAAAGATTCGTGTGGGCCAATGAGGGCTCATGAAAGAACTTGTCATGGTGTTACCTCACAAAGATGTGTGAAGGGAAGTAAAATAACAAAACAGTGAAGTCTTGAAGAGAATTAGGATGAGGAAAATATTCCCATAATGGTGCAGAAAAACCTGCCAAATTTAGAAATGCCTGTCAATATGGGTTAAGAATCAAAAAGACCTGTGAGAGAAAAATGAGGAAGACTTGCAATCATTTGTTGAGATGGTTAAATCTCTGTGACAGTTCAAATCCACTTCTGTCTGAAAGGAGTGTGTATGTTTCCCCTGTGACTTGTGTGGGATTTCTCTGAGTGTTCCGGATTCCTCCGACCCTCCAAAAATGTTCAGTGGTTTGTAGGCTAATCAGGTGTCATTGGGCGCCATGGGTTTAATTAACAGGATTGGCTTTTACCACATTGTGGATAAATTGAAAATGTAATCGTGTAAATTTAAAGATAGAATGAAAAGCCAAACATTATTGCAAAGGCCTGTTGGAATCGGTAAAAGCTCCAAAAAACAGAAAGACCTGTAAATGCAAATAAAAACTGATGCAGTTACATCAACTTCAATTTCCAGCTGTGTTATCTGTCTATATCCATTCATTTTGAAATACATGAAAAGATCCTTGAAGTGAAGCAACATTTCACCTGCAATTCCTCACGAGCCACTGACTATATCCAATCCTCCTCTACATTAGGGAGGCTGGAAGATTGATTCGATGAGCAGTTTTCCTCTGCCTGCTGCAACAGCAAGGACCTTCCAGTGGCCAACCATTTCAATTCCACATCCCATTGTCCCACTAACATATCTATCCATGGCCTCATGCACTGCCAAACTGAGGCCACCACAATTGGAGGAACAACACTTTACATTCCATCTCGGCAGTCTCCAACCATAAACTCCCTCCCCAGAGTCTCTCTCTTTCCCTCCCCCTCTCCTCCAGCTCCCTATCCCCTACCTTTCCTAGCCCTCTCCCCTCTTCCCCATCACCTCTTAGCTTCTTTCTCATCCTCCTGTATCCACCAATTACCTCACCTGGTGCTTCTCCCCTCCCACCCCATCTTTTTGCTCACGTCTCTGACTGATTATTCAGCACCCCAATGGATGGCCAAGGCCCAAAACATTGCCTTTTAATTCCTGTGAATGCTGCATGACGTGCTGAGTTTTTCCACCTGCACTTGACACAAATCCTCACTCCAGTGCTGAGCCCTGTCCATGATGGGATTGTGAACCTCACCCCCACACCATCAACCAGTAATGGTGGGCAGGTGCAAACAGGTGGGGAACTAATGAAGGAGCTTGACGGAGATGGAATCATGCATACATACAGTTTGTTCAGTCACATCTGCACTGATTATCAAGCAGCCATTTACATGATCAACACTCCCCCAGATTCTACCCCTCGTAAGGCGGTGGTGGGGTGGGGTGGGGTGGGGGGGGTGGTCAACAGCAGCCAATTAACCCACAGACTTTGGGACATGGGATGAAATGGGAGTACTCAGTGGGTTGGTGAGGAATATGCAAACACCTACACAGTCAGCGCCGGAGGTCAGGATTGAACCCTAAGGTTTCTGGCACATTGAGACAGTGGCACTACATACTGCACTAAAAGGTGGGAACTCAAGGCAGTTCCAAACTCTACAGCCTTAGAATGTCAACAGGCAATGAGCTAAACTCTCTGCCACCAAGGTCAACATCTGTGTGAGTGACATTCATATCCCTTCAATATGCCCCACCACTGACCTACCACTCCATCATCCATGGCTCTCTCTGCAATCTAAAGACTCCCTGAATGGCGTGCCTCATGGTTCAGTGCTGGGACTTCTGCTGTTTGTTATCTACATCCATGATTTAGAAAAAAATGTACATGGCATGCTTAGCAAGTTTGCAGTTGACATGGAAGTGTATCTTGAAAGTAGATAGATGGTGAAAATGTTTGCTAAAAATTGCAGCAGGATCTTGATCGGTTGGGGAGAGGAATAGTCAATGGAATTTAATACAGAGACATGTGAAATGCTACATTCTAGGATATCAAATGTGGGTAGGACCTATTCATTGAATGGTGGGGATCAGAGGAGTGCTGTGGAGCAGAGGGACTGAGAGTACAGGTACATTGTATCTTGAAAGTAGAAAGGGTGGTCAAAAAGGCTCTCTGCACATTGGTCTTCATCAGTCAAAGCATTAAGTCTAGAAGTTAGGTGGTCATGTTGGAGTTGTGTCAGCCATTGGTGAGGCCTCATTTTGAATATTGTGTTCAGTTTTAGTCACTGTGCAATTAGAAAGATGTTGTCTATCTGGAGAGAGTGCAGAGATTAGTTACAAAGAGGTTGCCAGGACTTGGGGCCCGAGTTATAGGGAGAGGTCGAGCAGGCTCGGTGATCTCATGGAGGTGCGCAAGACTACGTAGTCAGGTGAATGCAAGAGGGGCTTTGCCCCAGAGCAGAAGAATAAGACAAACCTTAAGACATAGGAGCAGAAATAGGGTATTCAGCTCATTGAGCCTGCCCTGCCATGATCAATCATGGGCTGATCCATTCTCCCACTCCGCCTTAGAATCATCCTTGTGAATCTCCTGCACTCTCTAATGTTAGCACATCCTTTCTGAAATGAGGAGCCCAAAACTGCTCACAATACTCCAAGAAGATCTCACCAATGCCTTACAAAACCTCAACATCACATCCCTGCTCTTGTCTTCTATTCCTCTAGAAATGAATGCCAACATCTGCCTTCTTCACCATTGACTCAACCTTTCAAGCTTACTTTCAGGGTATCCCACCTGAGGACTCCCACATCTGGGAATTTTCATTTAGAAAAGAGTCTGCCCATTTATTATTTTATCTAAGTGTATAACTGCTTACTTTCTGTCATTACATTTTATGTGCCACTTCTTGGCCATTCTCCTAATTTGCTCAAGTCCTTTTGAAGCCTTCCTGCTTTCTCAGTTCACCTGCTCTTCCACCTACCTTTGTATCATCTGCAAACTCAGCCACAGTCATTTATTCCCCAATCTAAATCTTTGGCATTCAAATAAGAAGCGACTCCAACCTGGACCCCTGTGGTACATCACTAGCAACTGGCAGCCAACAAGAATATGATCCTTATAATCTGACTGACTCTCTGCTTCCTCCCAATTAGCCAATGCTCTACTCATGCTGATGTGTTTCCTGTTAATAACATGGGCTCTAATCTTGTTATGTAGTGTCATGTTGGCATCTTGTCGAAGGCCTTCTGAAAATCCAAATACACAACGCCCACTGCATCTCCCTTATCCATCCTTCTAGTAATTTCTTCAAATAATTTCACAGGTTTGTCAAGCAATATTTCCTCTCAAGGAAACCATACTGGCTTTGGCCCATCTTGTGATATGCCTCCATAAACCTCATCCTTGACAATTGATTCCAACATCTTCCCAACTACTGATGTCAGGCTAACCAGTCAATTCTTTCCTTTCTGCTACCTCATTCACTTCTCGAATAGTGGGATGACATTTACGATTTTCCAGTTGTCCAGGAAAATGCCAGAAAGATCATTACCAATCCCACCACAATCTCTTCAGCTGCTTCTTTCAGAACCCAAAGGGGCAATCCATCTGATCCAGGAGACCCATCTACCCTTAGACCATTCAGCTTTCTGAGCACCTTCTCCCTCAAAAACGTAACTACGCTCACTTCCCTTCCCTGATACCCTTTGACACTGTTAATGTGTGGAAGACTGATGAAAAATACTCATTTGCTTGCTCTGTCATTTCCTTGTCTCCCATTATTATTTCTCCAGCATCATTTTCTAGGGGTTCTAGGTCTCTTTTGCTCTTTATACAAGTCAGTGACTTATGGTGAGGATGAAGAGGTTTAATAGGAACCTGAGGAGTATTTTGTTTTACACAGAAGATGATGGGTGTATGGAATGGGCTGTTAAAGGAGATGGTTGAGACTGGTACTGTTGCAATGTTTGGACAGATCCATGGATAGGATGGGTTTCAAGGGATATGGGCCAAATGCAGGCAGGTGGGACCAGTGTGGGTGGGAGATTTTGTTCAGAAGGGCCTGTTTCCACATTGTGTTAACTCTTTGACTCTGAAATAAATTAAATGAATAAAAAAAAAAGAAAATGCACTGACCAAAGTGAAGCCCCTGAAGAATGATTCTCCAGCAGAGTTCCCGCTGCTCTGGTACACTTACCCCCTTGTAAATGTCAACCTCAAGAGTCTGGTTGTTTGCTGGGAAGAGATCCGAATGAGGACTACTGCTGTTTGCACATACCTCGTGCTGCAAGAGAGAGCAGGGAGAGCATTGGCAATATTTCTAGACTGTAATTTACCTTTAATAACAGGTCACCATTCTGATGAGGCTGTTGATGACACCCTGCATCTCCACACAAGAGAGAGAGAGAGAGAGAGAGAGAGAGATGCCTGGAATGCAGGTACTGTGTGGTAATTGGATTGGAGGTCAATCCACAGGACCATAAGAGCAGCAGAGAAGATCACTGGGGTCTCCCTGCTCCCATCAACATAATCTACTGGGATCATTGTCAGAAGAGGGCTCACAAAAGGACCCCTACCACTGCACATAACATCTTCCAGCTATGCCCATCAGGAAGGAGAGAGAGTTGTCAGAGCCAAAACAGCTTCCGAGACAATTTAATATTTATTTGTACACATATGAAGTCCCTTGTGTGCTATGTCTATATACAGTATGCATTTGCACAATTTTTCATCGAGAACCAAACAATACCAAATCATCCAGTTGTACTTACACAATTCTTTGATAATAATGAACTGGAACGTGGTTGTGGAGGCTGGTACAACAGGGCATTCAAAAGAGTTTTAGATTGGACATGAATGTAAGAAAAATAGAAGGTTATTGGGGTGAGGGATTAAGGATTCGATTGACATGGAGTAGGTTCATATTTAAAAGATTCTTAGGCCATTGTGCAATAATGTTCTGGGGTTTATGTTCCATGAACAAGTCCTACTGCCCATGATGTTGTGCCGAACTCTATAAATTTACTCGATAACAAACTAATCCTTCCCTTCCTCACATCCATTACACTGTGCTCTTTCTTTCATGCATGTGCCTACGCTTCTTTTAAATTATCTTATTGTGCCAGCCTCCACCACCATTCCCAGCAATGTATTCCAGGCACCCACCATTCTCCAAGCTAAAAAAAACCATACCTCTCAGGTCTCCCATAAACATTCCTCCAGTCACCTGAAGTAGATGTCCTCTTGTATTTGTGCCCCAGGTAAAGAGTACCTTGTACTGGCTGTCCACCCTAACTATGCCCCTCAGATACAGTTAGCATAGAGGGTGGCATGCTAGCATACACTATTACAGCATCAGCATCTTGGGTTCCAATCTTTTGCAGTCTGTAAGGAGTTTGTATGCTCTCCCCGTTTCTATATAGATTTCTTCCAGTGCTCTGGTTTCCTCACATTTGTCCAAAATCATACGGGGATCTCTAGGTTTATTGGCGTATTTGGATGGCATGGGCTCATGGTCCAAAAGGGCTTGTTACCATGCTGTATCTCGAAATTTAAAAAAACACTCACCTCATTAAGTCATCCCTTATCCTTCATCATTCCAAAGGGAAAACCCTTAGCTCTATCGCAAAATGAGAGCCATGGGAATTATGGGAAAGATACTTACATGATCCCCTGCCATGCAAAACTACTTTGCCACATTTACTCTGTCCAGGCCTTTCAACATTCCAAATGCTTCTTTGAGATCCCCCTCATTCTTCTAAACTCCAAGGAGTACAGTCCAAGAACCATCAAACTTTGCTCATATGATAATCCCTTAATTGCAGGAATCATTCTTGTAAACCTTATCTGAACCCTCTCCTATCCCCACATATCCTTTCTTAAACTAGGAGCTCAAAACTCCTTTACTCCAAATGAGACCCCACCAGTGCCTTATAAAGCATTAGCCTTCTTCACCATCGACTCAACCTGGAGGTTAATCTTTAGGATATCCTTTGCACCTTTGCATTTTGAACTTTCTCCCCTTCCAAATAAAAGTCTGCCCTTCCTACTATCAAAGTGCATGACCATACACTTTCCAACATTGTATTTTCTTTGCTACTTCTCTGCCTATTCTCCTCAGCTAGGTCTTTCTGCAGCCTCTTTGCTTCCTCCTCACTACCTACCCCTCCACTTGTCTTAGTATAATCTGCAAACTTAACCACAAAGCCATTTATTCTGCAATCCAAATCATTAACATACAACATAAAAAGGAGTGGCCCCAACAATCAGCCCTGTGGAACACTACTGGTAGCCAACCAGAACAGGATCCTTTTATTTCCACTCTTTATTTTCTGATGATCAAGGAATTAAGGGATTATTATATGAGTAATGTTTGATGGCTCTTGGACTGTACTCCTTGGAGTTTAGAAGAATGAAGGGGGGGGGGATCTCAAAAGAGCATTTCAGATGTTGAAAGGCCTGGACAGAGTAGATGTGGCAAGGTTTTTTCACATGGCAGGGGACTCGGGGATAAGAGGGCACAGCTTCAGGATTAAAGGGCGCCCATTTAACAGAAATATGCAGAGGAATTTCTTTAGCCAGAGAGTGTAAATCTCTGGAATTTGCTGCCACAGGTGGCTGTGGAGGCCAAATCATTGTGTTTACTTAAGGCAGAGGTTGATAGGGATTGGAATCTTCAGGGTGTCAAAGGTTATGGAGAGAGGCAGAGGAGTGGAGTTGAATGGGAGAATGGATCAGCTCATGATGCAATGATGGAGCAGGCTCAATGGGTCAAATGGACTACTTATGCTCATATGACTTACTTGCTTCGTAGGATGTGTTCTCTATCCAGGCAACAACCTGGCCAATCTCCTCATCAAAGTATCTACCTCCTTCATGTAATGAAATGGGCATAACTGAATATCATGCTCCAAGTGTGGTCTAACCAGAGTTTTATAGATCTGCAACATTACGTCACGGCTCTTTAACTCAATCCCCCGACTAATGAAGGCCAACCTGCCATACATTTTCTTAATCACCATATCAACTTGTGTGACATCCTCGAGGGATGGTTGGACCTGGACCCAAGGTCTCTCTATCTTTCCACAATGTTTAGATTCCTGCCATTAACCACGAACTGCACCTTCAAATTCAACCTGCCAAATTTTATTACCTCACACTTGACTGGATTGTACTCCATCTTTCACTTCTCCACCCCACTCTGCATCCTGTCTATATCCTGTTGTAGCCTCAGGTAAACTATTCTGTCAGCTCACACCATCTTCTACCATCAATTAAACCCTTCCTTCTATAACCATCTATTTTTCTTGCATTCATGTGGTTATCAAGGAGTCTTTTCTTTTATACCCATTCCACAATAATCTGATAAACCTCTATTGTTTAGACATCCATGCCCCTATTTAAAAGTCTTTTTAAATGTTCCCATTACAGGAAAGATCTAGATGGGAGGGTGCAGCAAAGATTTACCAGCATGTTGCCTGGAGTAGAGAACAAATCTTATGGAGCAAGGTTAGCAGACCTTCTCACTTTGGAGTGAAGGGCAAAAGGTGACTTAATAGAGGGGCATCGATAGTGTGGACAGGCAGCACCTTTTTGTCCCAGGACATACTCCAGCTTCAAGTTCGACGTTCCAAAGTGCATCACTTCACACAACCAGGTTGAACTCCATCTGCCACTTCTCTGCCCAACTCTACATTCTGTCTGTGTCTTGTTGTAACCTGAGGTCAAACCATCCAGTCTGTTCACACAGTCCTGCAGGTTTGCAAAGATGGACAGCTGATAAAACCAAGTGTTGCTGATGGGAGTTGACTCTCCCACACTTACCACCTGTGCGTTGGTCTTATTATAAAAGGCTTCTGCAAATACTGAGACCACGAAAACATTAATGAGGAAAGACACAAACAAAGCCAGGCAGGCTTCGATGAAGAAGTAACGATTTGCTTCCTCCACCTCCTTCTTATTGTTTCGATTCACATCCCTGGACTGAGAGAGAAAAAGAGAGAGAGAACATCAGATAGTACCACCATCTCATGGGGTGACCTATGCTCACTTCCACCCGTCTCACCAATCAGAAGCACCAAGTTTGGGCAGAGCACACTGAGAGCACAGCAGGATCCCATGTATAGCTAATGGGAGATTGGCTCTGGAGTGAAACAAAAAATATGCAGATGCTGGGGTCGAGTGCAATGAACAAACAGCAGGTCATGCAGTATCCACAACAAGCAAATGTTAACCAGCATTTTGATCCTGGGCCTTTTGTCAGGAATCAGGAAAAAAATTTGAAAAGGAGTAAAAAGGTAGGGGGAGGGAAGGAGGGAGAAACGAGAAGGGGGTGAAACACAGATTTACAGATAATAGCCTCTGAAGATTCCTTGTACCCTTACCACGAGATCCCTCTGCTCTCCTATACTCCCCAGATCCCCACCATCCCCATTCATTCAGGACTCAGTTTGAAGCAAGGTCCTCAAGAAAGGCCAAAGCTCCTTCCCTGGACACCTTCATAGGTCCATGCCCTCCCTTCCCCGAGCACACTCTCCACTGGCAGGTGAAGGGGTTACTGAAGCTTCCTCTGCCAGCTGCTTGCTTCCCAGTTCCCAGCTGGCATTTTAAAACAAGAACCAGAAGTTGCAAACCCCAACCCAGAGTCTGATAGTTAGACTATCAAAAGTCAATCACCTTGCCATTGCTGGTTTAAAACCAATCCAAGATGATGTTGTTTTAAAAAAAGGGAATGAGTGACAGAAAAGGTACTCCATTGATATTCTAAACACTGTTGGATCATTGTTGGTGACAGATTTTCTGCCTATGTTATGATCAAACCCATCAGGGGACACTGCTCCATATTAACACCATGAGACATAGAAGTAGAATTAGGCCATTTGGCCCATTGAATCTGCCCTACCATTTTATCATGGCTGATTTAATATTCCAACCCCATCCTTCTCCCCCTCCTCATCAAAGACTTATCTACTGCTGCAGATTGATGTCTCCACAGCCATCTTCAGCAATGAATTCCAGATCCCCACCTTCGAATTACCTCTCATCTGTAGACTAAAGGAATGTTTTTGTATTCTGAGGCAGTGCTCGCTTGATCCAAACTCCCCACGACAGAAAACAATCTCTTCACATCCACTCAATCCAATCCTTTCAGTATTCAGTAGGTTTAAAGGAGATTGCCCCCCCCCCCCTTCTTTTAAATTCCAGCGAGTTAATCGTTCCTCATGTCATAACCCTTTCATTCCAGGGATCATTCTTGTGAACCTCCCCTGGACTTTCTCTATGCCAACACAGCCTTCCTTAGATACATACCCCAAACGGCTCATATACTTAATGTGCAGTCAGACCAATGCCTTGTAAAACCTCAACATTACACCTCTGGTTTTATATTCTATCCCTTTTGAAATGAATGCTAACATTGTATGTGCCTTCCTTATCGCCAACTCTACCTGCAAGTTAACCTCTGGGGAATCTTGCGTGAGGACTACCAAGACCACTTGCACCTCTGGTTTCTGAACTCTTTGTCCAGTTAGAAAATTGTCGACACCTTTATTCCTTTCACCAAAGTGCACTTCTCTGCTCTATATTCCATCTGCCATTTCTATGCCCCATCTCCAAACCTGCAGTCCTTCTGCAGTCTCAGAGCTTCCTCAACACTACCTGCACTTTCTATCTTTGTATTATCCACAAACCTGGCCACAAAGTTGTAAATTCCATCATCCAAATTATTGACATACAACATGAAAAGATGTTGTCCCAGCACAGAGCCCCATGGAACACTATTGGTCATTGGCAGCCAATTAGAAAAGGTCTCTTATTCCTCTCTGTCTCCTGCCAATCAGCCAATCTGTCTTTTAATACCATGGCTCTTATCTTGCTTAGAAGCCTCATGTGCAGCAGCTCGTCAAAGGCCTTCTGAAATTCCAAGTAAACAACATCCATTGACTCTGTCCTTACTGTTTTCTCTTCAATTAATTCTAATAGATTTGTTGAGCCAGATTTCCCTTCTCCCAATTTTACTGAATGCCTTGATCAAAGGTTCTGACATCTTTCCAAGCCACAAAGTCAGACAAACTGGCCAATAGTTATGTGTATCGTGGCGAACCATAGCCAGGCGACCACCCACCCTGACCAGGGCCGAGTACAGGTAGATGTTGTGGGGCATGATCACCGCTCCGATGATGCCCACTGCCTGTTGCAGCTGTTGGGTGCCACAGCCATGGCAGCTGGGCACAAACATCCCCTTCAGCAGCTTCCGCTGATCCGGCTGGACCATCACGTACTATGGGCAAAGAACACAGAGGGGTCACCGTCAGTAAGATGAGGAATGCCACCACACCCCTCCCCCCAAAGCCTGAGCAAAAGGTCTCGTGCATTGCCTTCAGTGTTCGCCATTTGGTCTCCTCCACATTGCAGAAAGCAAACATCGGTCAGGTGCAGGGCACAAAAGTGCTGGAGAAAGTGCTGCATCCACAGGAAGCAAAAGGCAGGCAACATTTTGGGCAGATCATCCGATGGAAAAGATATAAATGGTCAAGGGCTGATCAGCCCGGATTTGAAAGTGGGGTATCATGTCTCACAAATTTCATTGAGCTTTTGAAGATGTGACCAAGAAAGTTGGTGAGGGCAGAGGTGTAGACACTTCAGCAAGGCATTCTATAAGGTCTGCACCATAGGTTTCTCCGGAAGGTTAGATCGCATGCGATCCAAGATGAGATAGCAGAATGGAAAGGAAATTAGCTTCATGGAAGAAAGCAGAGCATGATGGGGGAAGGTTGTTTTGTGGACCAGAAGCCTATGACTAATGGTGTCACAGGGTTCGGTGCTGGCCCTATTGCTGTTTGTCATCTTTATCAATTATTCAGATGAAAATGTACATGGCATGATTAGCAAGTTTACAGAGGGCAGAAAAGTGTCTGGCCACTGTCTTCATTATCTACAATAACAAAGTTTGCAGCAGAATCTAGATCAGTTGGGCAGAGGAATAGAGAAGTTAAAACACAATGCTGGAGAAACTCAGCAGGTACTTTATATAGCAGAGATAAAGATACATCACCAATGTTTCAGTCCTCATCAAGGCATGAGCAAAATGTAGGCCGGCGCCAGAATAAAATGGTGGGGCAGGGGAGAAGCACAGGCCCACAGGCAGGAGGATGAGGGAGGGCGGGCACACCAGCAAACAGGTGGAGGGGGGATGGCTCAGAATGGAGAGGGAAGGGAGTGGAGAACTGGAGGAAAGGAGACAGTGGGATGGGGAAGAGAGGGAGAATGGGGAGTGGCTTAGCAGAAACAAGAGGTCGATGTTAATGCCATCTGGTTGGAGAGTGCAAAGATGGAATGTTGCTCCTCCAATTGACGGATGGCCTTGGTTTGGCATTGCATGAGGCCATGGACAGACATGCCCATGTAATACAGAGAAATGTGAGGTGTTGCATTTTGGGAGGTCTAACATGGTTAGGACCTACATAGTGAATGGTAGGGATCTGAAGCGTGTTGCAGAGTAGAAGGATCTGTGAGTACAGGTGCAGAGTACTTTGAAAGGAGTATAACAGTAAGGTAGAGTGATCAAAAAGACTTGGTCTTCATCAGTCAGAGTATTGAGAATAGTCATTGGGAAGTCATGTTGCAGTTGTATAAGGTGTTGGTGAGGCGCCATTTGGAGCATAGTATTCAGTTTTGGTCACCATGCTACAAGAAAGATGTCGTCAAGCTGGAGAGGATGCAGAGAAGATTGATGAGGAAGTTGGCAGGACTTGAACTATAGGGAAAGGTTGAGCAGGCTGGGGTTTTAATCCTTGGAGTACAGGAGGATGAGGAATAAATCGGGCGAATGCAGAGAATCTTTTGCCTAGAGCAGAGGAATCGGTTACCAGAGGACTTGATTTAAGGTGAGGGGGAAGAGATTTAACAGGAAACCGAGGGGTAACTTTTTTTTTTAAACCCAGAGGGTAGTGGGTGTATGGAATAGATTGTTGGAGGGGTGTTTGAGTCAGGAATTATTGCAATGTTTGGATGGATCCATTGATCAGATGCGATTAGAGGGATATGGGCCTTACACGGGCAGGTGGGACAGTTTAGTGGGACATTTTGATTGGCAAGGGTCTGTTTTCAATCTCTCACCCATGCATGTGCCATGGTCTCCTGGAAGTGGAATCCTACATCAACAAACTTGGTGAAGGACTGTCCTTATGTCAGGTAAATCCAAAAGGTGCAATTCACTGACATTCAGGCTCAGGATGAAAAGAGATGCAAAAAAGTAAATGCAAATCCGAGCTGTGATCAGGTGGAGGTATTCCTTGTCCCAAATCCTCTAGTGTTTTCCACCAGCAAACACAAAGGGGACACTCTCATGTGGAGGTTCCCATAGTGGTGGGGGGTGGTCACACACCACACCAACCACCACTCAGTGCAATTCCCATATTTCCCTCCCCAGCAGCACATGTGGGCACCCCTTCACTGACTGACTGCAGCAGTTCAGAAAGGTGGCTCTCTTCACCTTCTCAAGGGTAAATAATGGATGGGCAAGAACTGCTGGTCCAGCTACAGGAGCCAGAAAATAAAGGAATAAATTCAACAAGGCATCCACTTGGGCACAAATTGTAAAACTTCAGCTCAAATGTTCAGATGTGGCTTGCCTGCAGAAAGCAGAGGGCAGTGGAAGGTATTCCATTTGTGGAGCTCCGCAGGGATCTGGTCTTTGTGATTTATATAAATGACCTGGACAAAGAAGAGGGATGATGGGTCAGTAAGTTTGCAGATGACACAAAGGTTGGAGGTATTGTGGACAGTTAGAAGATTAGCATCAGTTACAACAGGATATGGACAGGAGTCCATATCATTAGTCAGGAGATTGAGTTCAACTCACTGAGGCAGAGAAGTGGCAGATGAAGTTCAATCTGAATAAAGTGTAAAATGTTTCACTTTGGAAGGTCAAACTTGAAGGTGGAGTATTATTAATAGTGTGGAAGAACAGAGGGACCTTGGGGTCCAAATCTGTAGATCTCTCAAGGTTACTGTGCATGCTGGTTAAGAAAGTGTTCTGGTCTTCATCAGTTGGGGCATTAAGTTCAACAGTATTGAGGTAATGTTGCAGCTTTATAAAACTCTGCTTAGGCTACACTTGGAGTATTTCATTCAATTCTGGTCGCTCCATTGCAGGAAGGATGTAGATGCTTTGGGGAGACCACAGAGGAGTTAACCAGGATGCAGTCTGGATTGGAGAATATGCCATACAAAGCTTTTTGGAGAAAATTCTTTGGAGCAGAGGAAGGATGAGAGGTGACTTAACAGAAGATTACAAGATTATGAGGGAGTTATATAGGGTGGTCATTCAGTACCTTTTTACTGGGGCGACAATAGCTAATACCAGAAGGCATCTGTTTAAGGTGAGTAGAAGAAAGTCTAGGGGCAATGTCTGTGCTGTTTTTTTTAAATAAAGACAGAGTGGTGGGTGTCTGGAATGCATTGCTGGAGAGTGGTGGCAGGGGCTGGAACAAGAGGGGCATTTAAGAGTCAGGTACAATAGATAGTTTTGGTGTGAAGGAAAGAACAGTTAGGTGGCTCAGAAGCAGTTGACAGGGATTGCCTTCTCTTACCTCATAACCAAAAGTAATAGCCATCACTGTTATCAGGAACCCAAACAAAGCTTCCAGTTTTCTCAGACCTGGGGAGAAATTGAACCACAGTGTCAACGTGTGCAGGACGACCGACATGGATCAGCTGCACGGGCACAATGTTTTCTGTTCTACTGTGACCAGGAAATGGACAGCACAATAAACATTGGGGCTGGCTCATTCTGAACCCACATGGAGTTCAAGGTACAGTACAGGGGTGGTGTGGGAGTAAACGTAGGTGTTCTTCTTCACAGAGTCAGAGTTTTACAGCACCGTAAATGGGTTTTGGCCCAAAATTGACTGTGCTAACTCCCATGTGCCTCTAAACATTCCCTATTTCTGTACTTGTACTGATGACCTTCACATATTATAACAGTATCCACACCTATCACTTCCTCTGGCAGCTCATTCCACAAACCCTCAGTTGCCCGTACTACCAACCATCCACAAGAAACAAACAGAATAGTGATTAATGGGCTTCAATCACCTTAAAGTGTCAGCGCAGCTTGCATGTTGCTGGCCTACTTCCAAGGCAGGTACAGAGGGAGGGGTTGGGACATAATAGACTTTGTGGGAATATCTAGGAGGGAGGAGTTACAGGTTCATGGGGTGGCACAGCCCATACAGATCATGTACATCTCTCTCTCTCTTTCTCTATATATATCTCTATATCTCTATCTATATCTATCTATATCTATCTATATCTATCTATATC